>NC_064647.1:168927742-173727742 GCF_023864345.2 Schistocerca serialis cubense | reverse complement strand
TTGCAGAACAATCACTGCAAACAGTCATGTTCATAAAATATTTAGGAGTATGCGTACGGAACGATTTAAAATGGAACGACACACATGAAGCTAATAGCAGGTAAGGCAGATACCAGATGGTTTCACTTAAGAAATCCTAAGGAAGCGTAGGCCACCCAGAAACGATGCTGCTTACAAAACACTCGTTCGACCAATACGTGAACGTCGATCGTCAATCGAGGATCCGCTCCAGACAGGACTGATTGATGAAACAGGTGAGATTCAAAGAAGAGCAGTGTTTTTCGCTGCAGGTCCATTCAGGAAGTCCGAAGCAGTCATGGACATGTTAATGCAACTCCAGAGGCAGACGCCGCAGGAGAATCATCACTGTATGATTTGGTGTTTAAATTTCAAGAGCCTTCGTTCCCAGAAGAATCGAGCAGTCTCTTTCCTACGTACACCTAGCGAAAAGACATGAGGATAAAATTAGAGAAATTCGAGCCCACACGGAGGTTTACGAGCAACTGTTCTCCCCGCTTGCTGTTCGCGACTGGAACAGGAAAAGGGGAGCGGGGGTTGTGGGAGGGGAGAGACATTGATAGACAAAGTACCCACCCCCAAAGACCGTAAGATGACTTGGGGAGTATAGATGTGACTTCAAAATATGTTGGCAAACGATGACGATTAGGCGGAACATATGATTACTTCGAATCTCACACTGAAATGTCTAAGTAATAATGCTTTCTTAAAACAATAGTATGAAACATCGTACAATATGTAGGTTCATACCCTAGGCGTCCGCTAATGAGAGGGGCGGGGGCGAGGGGGGGTGGCAATGGAGGGGGAGGGGAAGCAAGAGGTTTTTATACGAATGTTGAGTGGATGACCATCAATTCCTCGGAACGTAATAAGATTTGTGTATCACGTATAAAATTCGGTTCTTATGGCGTGACATACCTCCAAGTTGACCAACTCATTAATAACAAAAAATAATTATTTTGGAGTCTTGCCCCCACCCCCTCCCTCCTGTACTGGAAAACTTTCAGTGGACTCCCAAGGTACCTAAACTGTTTAAACTGTGACTTCTTTGACAGCTTAGCTACGTGTAAGTCAATAAGATTTTGTAGTCGTTCTCAGTTGTCCTTTCGAAATTTGTTAATTAGTCGTTACGTAACGTTATTGAAATCCTGCTTGATACCTTTAATTCTTACTGCGACATACCATAGAAGTGAAGAAATTAATATGGCGAACACTGTATGATCAAATAGTGGGTGTGATGCTCTTGAAATGTACTATGACGCGAACCACAATAAAATTCTAATCGGCTATAATGAATCATCATAAAATTCCTACGTAGCCGAAACTGTATTAGTTTATCAGACAGAAAAAAAATTATGGATTTTTTTTTATGGATTTAATTTATTTTTGAATTACCAGGATGAGTACCATCACGCTCTGTCTCACATCTAAGTAGGCATTCTGCATATTTTCCATTACGTATATCAAGGTAAATATGTTACACTAGATTTAGAACATACAAATCGTACAACAGTGGATAGAAAAAGCAAGTAAACACACTTTAAGTTCCTATATGACCAGTACAACAACAATTACAAATTGCAATACAATAAGTTTTTAAGTATGAGTGCTGCAGTAGTGGTCAAATTGCGAAATTATTATCACTTTGACAATTCTGCATGACTGTGACTCCTTATAAAAAGAAAATCATCGCACAGAAGTGCATGACTGAGATTGCAAGATACCACTTAGAAACTAAATCCATACCGTTCCGCTCTCGAATAGCGCACGGAAAAAATGATTACTTAAATCCTTCCTTGCGCATTCTGTCTGCACTAATTTCATCACGAATGTCGCTCCCCTATATGTAAGTGGCAGACGACTAAACATTTTGACATTCGGAGCCGAAAGTTGGTGACTGAAATTCCTTGATAACCTCTCACCATTAATGATTGCCACCCCAACTCAGTCACCATATCTGTAACTTGAAACAAGCTTTCCCTCTTTGAACTTTCTGACGTCCTCTTCTAATTCTGTCTGGTGGTATCCCGCACTGCACACCAATTCATAAACAGCCTCATTAATTTATTCCACCAAAACACTGTCTTCGGTTCGCCTTTTGTACAACATTTTCTACCGATCACTCCAGTTTATAGTTTCTAAATGTGTCCATAGAAATCTTGTTTAGTCGTCAGCTTCTAAATCCATGCGAAATTGTACGGAATTCTCGTAGTACTTGCTTGGAAGAACTCACATTGTTTTGTTGCTTGAGGTCATTTGCCACCTTTCCCATCATACAGATTTCTCTAGTGCAGGACATTTACGAAATGCAACAGCACGGCAAGAAGTAGAGGTAGAGGTAGAGGTAGTCTAGGGGAAAAAATAAAAATGTAGCTCAACAATTTTTGTGAGGAAATATTGAGAATGGACAATGAAAGCATTCCCAAATTGGCTTCAGTTTATGAATTACAAAGGAGGAGCAACATTGTTAGAACTAACAATGATGAAAGAAGTTTGTAAAGGCGGAACAAGCCTAACAGCTTAATACATGGCTGAAAATAAGCTAAGCTTTCCGTTTTTAACAGAAACAATTTTTGTATTGATTCGTATAGGAATCCTCGACACATCGCGTGATGCTTAACGTAGCTGAGGCGCAAAGACATTATTCTCTTGTGGTACATTAAAATTAAACCTTGTAAGATTCATCGCTTTAGTTTTATTTTAATACAACGGCGCGCAACTTACGGACTGCGAGAAGTTTTTAATGAAGTGTTAAGTTGTTGCGTATAGCTTGGAAGTATGCTGCTAGCAGGGAGATGTAAAACGCAATAATTTTTCAATTTAAACGTAGCGTTCCGACAAAGTTTGTCCTATTTGTCTCCAGTAATTTATTCATTGGAGGAGTAGCTTTGTATATATGATTTTAGAGGTAATTTAACTTCAGCGCGTAACCAGATTCATACTAAGTGCAGTGGGAAAAAGAACATTAATTTGTGTGTCTCTAAGTCTACATGCTCTGCAAATCACTGCGAAGTGACTGGCAGAGGGTACTTAGACTTCCTTGATTCGGTGTCCGCAGAAATTTATGCAAGAGATGACAAGATTTTATGCAACTGTTTCAGTAATTTTTAAAACCTATCATTCACCAATAACTAAATTTGACCTGAAGTACTTACTTTGTCGTAAATAATTTATATTTACACACAATATATTTATGAACCTAAAAAAATTGATAACGATAAAGTATTCCATTAGTATACGTAAAGTACATTTCTTTCCACCATTTACATAATTATGAGATCTATCTCAGCGGAGTTGAAGACGTGAAATTAAATTCTCATATGATTTTATCAAACGTATTCATCACGTTACGAAATGTAGCTTCACAATATTCACAAAATATATTCCTATGTACGTACAAATAACGATAGACTGACAGCGAATATTAAAAATCGTTAACGGAAAATGAGTTGGGACGATATAAAAGCCTGGTGGAAATAATATGTAGTCTAGACGACACCATCCGACATTAAAGTCGTGAAACTGGTGATAAAAAGGTCGAAAGTCGGCACTACAACTTAGATACAATCTGTAACAATTTTGTTTGCTTACAATACCTTACAACGGATCATGTTAATGGATTTATTGGATTATTTTCATTCCTTCAATTTTTCATTGGTAACTTTAATATTTGAGGTCGAACAAAGTGTCTTACGAACGGTACACTTCTGCGCTGTTTGCGTAAATTGTAATCCGAGGACAGAATTCAACTAGACGAATGCGGGAGTGCTCCCAAAGTCACCTTCAAGGTCATTGTGTACCTAATTTCTTTGTCGTACAGTCAGTCTGCCCTCGCTTGCAGAATTCGTTAACTGTTTGACTGTCCGTTCCGCTAGGGTGCACTTCATAAAATTAGGAGATGCCAATTGTTGCAGCGGTCAATTTTTTCGACTTCGGAATTTCACGCTTTTCTTCCCTCTTCTGGATCAGAAAATGTTCTTTTTTTCTGGGGCTATATCAAGGACAGAGTCTTCGTCACACCAGTTGCTACGTCGACGAACTGAAGACTAGGATACAAGCTGCTGTGGGTACTGTGACAGAACACATGTTACGAAACACCTGGCGGGAACTGGAATACCGCCTCGACATCCTCCGAGCTACCAAGGGAGCACACGTTGAGGTTTACTAACGTAAGTAAACTAGTAACACTAACCTATGTAACGGCATCAAATGTAAATTATTATGCCAAACGGTTATTCTGTAATGAATTGTTATACTCAGGGCAAGACTTTGTGATCGCAGTATATATATATATATATATATATATATATATATATATATATATATATATAATCTCGGTTTTGCAATGTGAAGATACAGTCGTCCCAAACAAATACTGCTTGTGAAACGTTTCATGTGATGCCCAGTCGGTTTCTTTCCTGTGACAAATAAAATGATTTTAAAGCAGAATTTTACATACTCGTTAGATAGAGCGGTCCAAAATAAGTCTAGTGCGATATTCGTTTTGTCAATATGTATTGACAGAGACAGTAAAACGCAAAGGATAGCTAGTACTACAGCAGCGACTGAACAGCGCTGATGCATGCCGGAAGCAGTCAGTGTGCGCCAAGGCGGTGTTGTCACTGCTAGAGTACTGGATGCTCTTCGTGTGTTACTGTCGCTGTTAGTACGTATCGATAGAACGAATATCGCACTAGACTCATTTTGGACCGCTCTAACTAGTGGGCATGTAAAACTCCGCTTTAAAGTCATTTTGTTTGTCACGGGAAAGAAACCGACGCTTTTCGTTCAGACTGGAGATCACCTCAAACATCTCACGAGCAGTATTTGTTTGGGCCTACTGTGTCTTCACATTGCAAAAACGCGATTGTAAATATGTGGCGAAACACCAGAGAAAAGCCGGCCGGTGTGGCCGAGCGGTTCTAGGCGCTTCAGTCTGGAACCGCGCGACCGCTACGGTCGCAGGTTCGAATCCTGCCTCGGGCATGGATGTGTGTGGTGTCCTTAGGTAAGTTAGGTTTAAGTAGTTCTAGGGGACTGATGACCTCAGATGTTAAGTCCCATAGTGCTCAGAGCCATTTGAACCATTTGAACCAGAGAAAATGCGCCGGGCGATTCTTAGGAGAGACACTATATATACGTAATTTCGTATGTATTATTACTCGTTTAACTGCAAAAGTGATACTAAACAAAACGGACAAATTCAAAGGTGCCAAGAACGGAGCAGGCTTATGTGTGTGCGTGGAGCAGAGAAAAAGAGGGGGGAGGGAGGGTGGGAGAGAGGGGGGTGGGGTAATTATTTCCGAGAAACAGGAGCGGTACAGTCACTGACGACGGAAACTATGATGCGAATGTTTTGTGACTAAAGAAACTTGGCTCCCTCATCACGAGCTGTCTGTCTCCCGAGTTACTCGCGGAAAGCGGGAAACGGGGAATCCAGTGCCGGAATTTAGCACAAAGCTTAATTTCCTCACGATGTGTGGATTACGTTGAACGTCACTATTTCTGAGCGTCGCTGCACTAGCATCATTCCACGTCATTGCGTCTTCAGCTGTTGCTGGCGCATTTCTTTTATTTGATGTCAGTGAAACTGACACAGTCTATAGAAACTGTGACAGCTTGTGTGCTCGAATTGCGCAACAGTTGTTGATGATTGTTGGTGGCCTTGATTATGAATCCTTTGTCTATCAATATCAATACACAGCATAAATGAAACCATACTCCAGAGCGTTAAATGGCAGCTGCAAATCAAGAATTTCGTAAATGGTGTCAGAATGCTCAGCTACGTAGGGGTAAGATTTCTGTAAACGTGTCATGAATTGTGTTACGTACATACGACGCGAATCGCTCTCAAATTCTTTTCTAGAGTTTGTGGTAACACTATCCTTCGCCTCCTTACATCTACATCTACATCTACATGGCTACTCTGCAAATTACATTTAAGTGCCTGGCAGAGGGTTCAGCGAACCACCTTCACAATTCTCTATTATTTCAATATTGTATAGCGCGCGGAAAGAATGAACACCTATATCTTTCCGTACGAGCTCTGATTTCCGTTATTTTATCGTGTTGATCGTTCCTCCCTATGTAGGTCGGTGTCAACAAAATATTTTCGCATTCGGAGGAGAAAATTGGTGATTGGAATTTCGTGAGAAGATTCCGTCGCAACGAAAAACGCCTTTCTTTTAACGATTTCCAGCCCAAATCCTGTATCATTTCTGTGACACTATCTCCCATATTTCGTGATAATACAAAGCGTGCTGCCCTTCTTTGAACTTTTTCTATGCACCCAGTCAGTCCTTTCTGGTAAGGATCCCATACCGCGCAGCAGTATTCTAAAAGAGGATGGACAAGCGTAGTGTAGGCAGTCTCCTTAGTAGGTCTGTTACGTTATCTTAGTGTCCTGCCAATAAAATGCAGTCTTTGGTTAGCCTTCCCCACAACATTTTCTGTGTCTTCCTTCCAATTTAAGTTGTTCGTAGTTGTAATACTGAGGTATTTAGTTGAATTTACTGCTTTTAGATTAGACTGATTTATCGTGTAACCGAAGTTTGACGAGTTCCTTTTAGCACTCATGTGGATGACCTCACACTTTTCGTTATTCAGGGTCAACTGCCACTTTTCGCATCATTCAGATATTTTTTCTAAATCGTGTTGCATCCCTACTTAATGAATGGAGTTGCCCACACACAACAGCAAATTCGCAAACAAGTCAAATAACGGAGCAGTCTCGTTTAGCATATGAAACATACATGCACCTAGCTCCCTGCATCTAAAAAAATTGTGTCAAAAGAATTTTACCTTCGTTATACGTACGCCTTTACATCATTCTCGCTACTCACAACTTATTTCTAACTCACAAGAGTAATAAAGACACAGAGAGAAAGAAACTGGTACATTTTATAAAGTTTTTACTGCGCTCTCGTTGTTGACAAGTTGCTCCTAACAGACAAGAATAATAAACACAAAGAAGGAACGAAGTCGATACATTTCATAAAGTCTCACACCGCGGTTTTCTATTTGTACGTAAAAGCAGTCTCAGGAACTACAGTAGGGATTTGGATACGGTTTTCAGTAATAGACTGATCCACCAGATAGGTCTGTGTGTAATTTATTAGTAGAGAGAGAGATTACCATAGAGAGGCAACAGTGCGATCAGACTGAAGCAAACTGAACAAGCCCTCGCCATGTTGTCGGAAGTCAAAAGAAACGGGCGTGGTACGAGACGGGGGAAAAGAAATTACGAAACTGCAACTGTTAGCGTTTATCAACAGTGTTACCTCTGAGTATAGTGCACTAACGCTTCATATACACCGTCTCCTAACAGTGTCAGTAGCTTTCATTTAAATACCCTAGCCCCAGATGGCCACTGGCAGAGCATTTACAAGTAAAAGACATGGTCTGTGATATTTAGTTCTGCATCTATCTTTGTGTGTTCTAGTACACCGCTTCTACAGAAAACTTGCAGAGAATAACAATCATTTCAGAGACGAACATTCTACAGAAAGATTACATTAATTTCGATTGTATGTATCTTTCATTTTCACATTTAAAGAAATAACTGTGTCGCTCTGAGCAGGGAGACACCACCCTACACAGCAGGTATAGTACGGTCTAAGCCACGCAGGCAGTCGTATACGCTACGAGGCTTTTTGTTGCTCGTAAGTTTATTAAAGTAATAGGCAATATACTACCTTGTCTTCCTCGTGAATCAAACTATTCTGCTTACACATAGAGACAAATTTTACAAGGTTACATGGTAGACCCCCATCCTTATATTTTTCCTAGTTCATTTATAATATTTGTATATAATTGCATCAAAACACTTGGAGACTTGCGCAATGTCTAAAACACGTTTTTTTTTCAATTTACCCTGCAGTTTTCGTTTTCATGAGAAAAGGTGCGTTAAATATGGCAAATGCGTTAGGCTTTACTAGAGGTCAATCTTACGACAAACAAGATGTCGAGGGGGTGCAGGGATGGGGAGGGAGGGTGGAAGTGTCCGGTACCGCACATCAGCCCCTTAACTACCCTTCTGCATTTCAATTTCTAAGATTCAGTATCATTAATTTACACTTTACACATTATACCTTTATCTTTGTGATTATCGGAAGCTATAACTGAAAGTATGTAACTACCTGTGGTTGATCCAAACTTTGCAAAATGCCAATCTAAATATAAAAATCTTAAAATCTTTTCTAGGCATTATGGTAACACTGTTCTTCCCTTCCATACTTCACCTAGTTAATGTCTGAATTCGCTTATATACAATAGCAAGTTCACAAACAAATGAGATAGCTGAGCATTCTCATTTAGCAAATAAAATGTATATTCACCTAGCTCCCGGCTACTTCATAATTTACATTTAAAGGGCCTCTATTATAATTTGAAGTTATAACTATACGTTCACAGGGAATTACAGACCTCTCCGCCTGGAATCCGTACTTTCTAATGTGAAACCATACTTCATTTAAGTTTTCTGTCACAAAAAAGTCTTATGTTCTTAAATTCCTGACGTTTTGGAAATGTTACAAAGTATGATGCAGGTCTTTTGTTAGCTTCGTCAACGTTACAGAATTCTCGGAATATCACATGTTTAGAAGAACTTGGGTGAAACGAGCTTTAATACACAAGTAAACAAATACATCACTGTAAACGAAACAAAGTACACTTACAGAACAAAACGTGTAAATATATTTACACCAATCTTCAATTTTTTTCTCTAGATATGTGCCTATACTTATACTCTGAGCACCCGACAGACGTGATTTCGAAAAGAAACCATACCAACAGTGTGGCTTACAAAACCATACACGAACTCGAACTTTCGAAACAACTACAGAACGACTTTCCGAAACATGGCAACTATTAGTACGGTGTGGATCCGCTGCGAACGCTGAATAGCGCGCCACTGGGCTATCTATGTGTTGTCTTTCTCTTCATTACCAGCACTTCAAACTAGCCGCCCGCCATAAGTACTTAGTGTTACCCGTACGAAACCAGGACGGATCGCTATTATTATTTAATGAAGACCGCTGCGACGTATCACAGGATCGTGTATTCGATAGGTGAAGAAAGCTCGAATAAATCTGGAAAAGACTAGATCGTAATCAACAGATCAAAAAAGACCTAAAATGCTTGGTCATTTACACGGCCTTGGGAATTCAGGGTGTGAAAATGTGTCTCGGTTGGAAAAAATCATATTTTTTTAGTAAAACACACATTTTTATCCACATTGTACTTAATTCTGAACATAAAACTGCTCTATTGTGGTTTAGTCTCAATAATAGAGGGCATTATCTGCCATAACTCTTACTGCTATCGCCTTCTAAACGTGCATACTGCCGCCATATTGTACAGTGTCTCACTTTAATTAATAATGTGGTAGATCTCTGGGTTATTAATAGATTCAACGCTGCCGATAATACGGGATTCAATTTTTTTTGCAGAAATTATCATTTATACTGCTTAAATAATCAGCAATATAGAAGCGAAGATACGATTAAGACGTTAACAAATTAACCTTTCACTAGTATTTTGATCGTAATTTGCGAGCCGTATCCTTTTCGATTTTTGCTTTTGCATAAATTCACAAAATATGGACAAACGTATTATAATCAGGACTTTTTTTATATTATGGGTATCTCTTGGTGTTGGACAGATATCTTTTCCCCCGTACTGCGATAGTGAAGATTTTTTTAAAAATTTTACTAGCTTCTAGCATACAAACTTTCTAGTAAGTACAGTTTAGTAGTGAAGTCGATGCCGCTTCGAAGTTGATGAGACTGCTACAGATTGTTCAACGTTTTCTATGTATTTTGCCACTGTCAAGACGACATTGGGATCTTCTATCCTGTATTTTATTGAGGCATATCAACAAATAACTTTAGGCGAAGATGGAATGTATGGTAAACGAACATATATGAATTACCTCAGTTTTGCTGCTGATATTATACTGTTAGCCTCAAAGCAAATAAACTTCAAAAACGGAAAGTGTGAATTAAGGGAGGAAGTTTGAAATTAAGTGCGAAAAGTAATAGCAACAAGACTAAAGACCTGTCAAAACCAAAATAGTGCGAATTCACTACGAAGTCGTAGAACACAGTCGAGGAGGTCATTTGCAAAGGGCAGTTGAAGACGATGACTCGTTGGAAAGCGAAAGAAATGAAGAGTGAAGTCAAAAATTTCGTAAAGTAAATATAGTTTTCAGAACCATAACGTATGCGAAAAGTGGAGGTGAGGCTTTTAGCCAGTGATAGTCAGGCCCAGTGGTCTGATAATAAATCGTCTCCCTGGAATCCGAGATCATATCGTATCGAACCTAGTCAGATCACGGAACATTTCAGTGTGCATTTAACTTAACATTCATCTCTCCACGACGTGAAAATTCGTCAGGGACTACACGTGGTTCGGAATCCACAATGATCTGTGGGTCCCTTTCCCCACCAGGATTTTTGGGGTAGAAAGTGGTATCAGGTAAATCGCAGAAGTGGCTTCCAATTGAAAGACTTGCTCCAGGCCGGTGAACTATATGTAGTAATTATTATTATCATCACCTAGCCATGGGCGTCTTACGGCCAATGATGACGCTGCTGGTGATGAATAAGTAATTTTATCGTATTTTTAGTTGTATTGTTAAGTATTCTTCATATCACGTCATATAACCTCCTCAGTCTTTATGCTACATCCAAATTTTATTTCTTTACTAGCTCAAGGAATAAACTGAATGGAAAATAACGGAAAAAAGTGGGGTAATGTTACGCCATGTGCTGTCAGTGTGTCACTTGTTTTCGTTTCTGCGTATTCCCAGTAGGTGGCAGTACCTGTAGCAAAAAAGCTGTTTATAGCAGTCTCAACAAGTCTTCGAGAAATTTCTGTTCCTTTTTAGTGATATTGTGCCTGAATCTGTTTAAGATATGCTGCAATATCCTAATATACCTTACACTGTCGAATAAAGGACTGTTTATTTAATCACAACGGTAAAGCGATATAGTTTTTTCTATATAGCATTTGAACTAAATTCGGCAACGACCTATTCTTTCGCATTCCAGTAGCATTATTTTCATAATTTTTAAGTGTCCCATACAGATTTTTCTGAGTATTGCACGAATTTCAGTTATTTTCAAACATAACCAGCTTTAAAGTTCAGCATTATAAGCTTATTTTGTCTCAGAACAATGCACTGGCGACGTTTCATTAAGAAAGTCTAAGCTCAGGACTTCGAAGGATAATCAGACTATTTTGAAAAATTAAAATATCAAAATTAACTGAACAGTTGTTTCCGTTTCAGCTGGCACGTATAAAGTTCGTCTACTCTCCCGGGCAGCAGTAAGATTATTCCTTAGAACGTTTGGCGGCGGTATTGTTTAGAGACTTTAAGCTAGAAAATTACACACGGATGTTGCACTCATCACTATTAGTTTGCGAGAAAGAGTCGAGCGTGGACAAGGTAATCCTCGTAATGTAAACATGGTGGACATACAATGTCACGCCAAAAACTTACAGAATACACTTGCACGATAGTGTTCCGTCTCGAACGATGAGAACGTGAAAACATCAATATCAGAAGTGAGGACAAGCGTGAAAGCTCTCAAAGTACTTAAGGCACGTAGCGGAACAATAGATAATTTACCGCACCAAGTAAATACAACCGAAAACAAGAAAGTTCAGTGAAAATTCTTAACAAATGAATGCAATGAAAAATATTATCTGTTGAAAAGGGGTTATTATCGCCAGATTATTTGACTTTAAAATCCGCTATTGAAAATTAGGCATTCAGAAATTTTCGAGCAGAACACAGCGAAAATTGTATGCTTTAGCAAACGCCAAACTATTAACTTTCATTACACTGAGCAGCTGGTTTTGTAATGAGACTTATATTCATGTTCGATATTTTTAAACGTTTTTACGTGAGCTAAAGCACAAAATTTTGGTTGTGTTTCACTTGAAAACAAATCAGAAATTTCAACACCGAATTTTAAAAATAAATTATTTTAACTGTCGAAGGTGGCAATGATATTGAATTAACTAAATGAAAAACTGTTTTAGCCTTGTTTTAAAAACTTTATTATTTCTGTACGACCTAGGCTGCGGGTTATAATCCTATTTTCTAGTGAAAGCGGAAACTTGGGCCGTAAAGCAATAATAAAGTTTGTAACAAGGCAAAAAAAGTTTCGTGCAGTTAATACAGTATACAATGTTTCACGAAGAACCCTCAGCTGAATCAGTTAAAATGACAATAATCTCTTGTAAAACGTTTTTTTTCGCCCGTGAACGACACCCAAGGAGCAAAAAAATGTCAGTTAAATATGAAGTCAGAAAAGCATGAAATATTCTCTAAAAAGGAATTTTGTGAATCCGTCTACATACCATCCCGAGAGATTTTGGCTATGAGGATATAGATATCATAAAGAATACGTAAAATAATTTCGTACACGGTTCAGAAGAATAATAACGCGCTAACAACAAAATAGCTGAAACAGTGAAGTAATTATAACTGTGACTACAACAGGACAAATATAAAACATGCTGCAACACAGATTACGATAGTATTAGAAAAATATTATACATTTCTGTATGTTATTGAGGTAAATCAAAAGAAAGCTCATGAGACAAAGACCGACAAACTCATGGGTCGGACACGTGATAACGAGCCATGATTTTGAAATAATATACTTTGCAGTTGCACATTATATAAGCGGTCTTCATGTCTGCCTGCTGATGAAGCCTTTAGGCCTTCTAAACCGATAGTGATTGAGAAGCGGCATTAAATACAGTTGTGAGAACTGGTAGCAAAATGAGGAGCATGAACAGTTCAATATTCGCCGCAACAAATAAAAACTTACTTGAGTAGTTCACCACTTGTGAAACACGAACTCGGATCTATTACATACATATGGATAACTGCTAAGCTAATCGCCTCAAAAGACTACGACATAAATAGTCTTCCTATTTATTTTCTTTTTGTGGCTGAACAGACGGAGCCAAGTACATTAAAAGGTGGCCGAGACTGGGAATTATGCAGTTTATTTAAAGATCACATAACTTGGGCTATTACATTACTAAAATATTTGTAACACTACTTCTATTTTCTCTCGAATGAAGCTACATTGCTTAGCGTGACAGCCATAAAACCGGACACTTCTTGATGAAAAAAAAGGTGAAATAATAAACAAGGAAAGAGACAGAGAGAGAAAGAAAATCCTGGGACCTCTAAAACAAAACAGTAATTGTAAGGAAATAAGAAAGACGATCTTTTTTAATAAATACTGAAAACTGAATGTAACAATATAAAATAACTTTTAGGACATCTGGTTCGTATGAATAAAACAGACTATGCAAGAAAATTTTTGAACATGCCAGTGAGAAAAAAATCTCACTGCTGCAAATAACTGAAAGAAATTTAGTTCAAAGCCAATGAAAATCTAAACAGAAGTAAGAATATATTTCGAATTCCATCTCCAGATTAAACTAAAAACTAAATCAGATGGACGCGGTCAGAAGATGGGAAAAAGTCAAAAGTTAAACAAGAAAAATTTGTTGAAGAATGACAACATTGTCTGGCTTATTTCGTTTTCGCTGTTGGCTTGTTGTGGCTGCTATCTCATTATTAACCGGTAGCTAATGCCTGGCTGTACAGTATCTGTTGAGATTTCAAAAACGTTGTATATTCGTTGTACCTGAGCGACGGTAAATATTAAAATTAGAAACAATTATTCACGTTGCCGATAGGGAACCAAACTGATAAAAAAGCAGTTACAATTCCTCGAAGCCACACTTGACATTTAGAAGCTAAGTTGAAAAGCGGCTGACATCGAAGTGATATCAGTCCTCTTGAAGCAGCAAACTTGTAATATTCGCCTCTAGAACTTTTTAAATTATATCTGGTCCTACCGCACTAGTGCTAATCGTGTTTACGAGGAGAGAAATAGAAATTATTTGCCTTAGGAAGTACAAAAAAGTTCAGAATAATTCACGAATACAGAAATATAACACAACATCCTCGAAAATTGACATTTTGAAAACCTTCGCTATAGTACTATAGCGTTCATAAGTTGTTTAGGAACGAAATGAATACGAAGAGAAGGGGAGCTAAGGCCAAATGGCTGCACGAAAAATTTTAAGAGGTCAGAAAAGAAATGGTAGTCGGAATGAATGATTCAGTAAATAGAAAAGTCGAAACAGACTTCGGTGAAATTAAAAACAAAGGCGTCAACATTACGAGTACAACGGGAATTCTGTTGTTAAAAGCAGAGAGCGAATCGGGGGAAAGATTACATTGAAGGGTTCCACAGGAGGGTCGTTTCATGAGGCGGTTGAGAAGAAGATATGCGATCAAATAAGGCAGAAGTGGAGGATAATATTTCTATGGAATTTCTGGAACCATTTAGGGAAGTGGCAACTAAAGGGCTATTCAGTTAGGTGTGTAAAATCTATGAGTCAGGACACATACCAATATACTCTCAGAAAAGTACCATCCACATAATTCCAACAACTGTTAAAGAATTATCGCACAATCAGATTTACAGCTCATGCATCCAAGTTGTTGACAATATGCAGAAGAATGGAAAAGAAAATTGAGGATCAGTTAGATGACGATCACTTTGGCTGTCGGAATGTTACGGGCACAGTAGATCCAGTTCTGACGTTGCGGTTGATAATGGAACCAAGAAAAATCAAAACACCTTCATCAAGATTTGTCTACAGGGAAAAATGTAAAATGGGATAAGATGTTCGAAATTCTGCGAAAAATTGGAAAAAGCTAAAGACGAAGATGATTGATACACAATACGTATAAGAACCAAGAGGGAATAATAAGAGTGGAAGAACAAGCACGAAGTGGTCGGATCAAAAAGGGTGACGGAAATAAAAGAAAGGTTCAAGAGTGACATTAAAATTCAGAATGAAAGGATATCAAGGACAGAATTCGCTGATAGCATTGCTGTCCTCAGTGAGAGTGAAGAAGAATTACGGAATCTGTTGAATAAAATGAAGCCAAGTGAGTACAGATTAGTCATTTTGACTAAACCAAAGAACGATGAAAGGAATGAGGTGTATCTGAAATGCAATTTGCGATGAACGTAACATCAAAATTGGCAACCATAAGGTAGGTGAAGTTAAGGAAAACTGCTCCCTCGGAAGCAAAATAACGAATGATAGGCGAAGCAAGAAGAACATAAAAGGCAAGCTAGCAGAGACGAAATGATCATTCCTGGACAGAAGTTTAATGGTAGCAAAAATCGGTCTTAATAGGAGGTACAAATTTCTGAAAATGTACGTTTAGAGCATAACATTGCATGGTAGTGAATCATGGACAATGGTAAAACGCGAAAAGAAGAGAATAAAATTGTTTAAGATATGGTGCAACAAAAAAATATTGAAAACTGGGTGGACTGATAAAGTAAGAAATGAGGAGGTTCTCCGCAGAATCGACGAGGAAGAAATATATGGAAAACACTGGCAAGAAGACGGGACAGGACGATACGACATATGTTGAGACGTCAGGGAATGACTTCCGTGGTACTAAAGGGAGCTGTAATTTCAACAAGATATTTTCTCTTTTGTTTTACGACTTCTCTTTTCCGTACTTTCAGTTATACAAGTTACATAGGTTAAAAACCGTATTTTGAAACTGTAATAAAGCTTTAAACGGAATCGAAATGCTTTTGGTGTTAATAAGACAGTCGCAAAAGACGGCATGTTATATTTGTATAGCTTGGCCATCCAGCAACCAGCAAATAACTGAGAATGTAGGGTGCATGTGCCACAATCAGATGAAAATGTTGCACGGACGAGGAACGTATGAGTGGCCCACATCAAACCAGACACAAGACTGATGACTCAAGAAAAGTTGCATTATTTACGACGTAAACCTTACAGTAAAATTCACAAACTCCTTCTCCCCCGCCGTTGTCCGTTCATGGACTCCAAGCACAGTCAAATACCCTGTAACGTTAAAGAAGGTGCTAAAGCATTTCCTACTACCAGCCACATAATTTTTTTGTGAAAAATTGACTACATGTGCATTTCGTTTTTGGAAATATTGAAGCAGATTATCACTTCTCTTTCCGGTTACGCATCTTCCTTACTTCTGCTAGTCAGGTATTCGTTTTTTCTTTACTCTCCTTTTTTATTTCTTGTGTTCTACTACTTCCTCTTTCCCTCTAACACCTCCTCTTTCATCTCCATTGCTCATGTCGCCCACAGTCGTACTCTACATCTGGTCTTCGTTATTCTCCTTTCTGCTAAATCAGTTTTCTTATTCACTATTAATATCATAATTGATTTCCATACTAGATGTAATGTAATGCCTCAAATAAATCGTGTGCCGGCCGCGCGGGGTTAGCAGAGCGGTCTAGGCGCTGCAGTCATGGACTGTGCGGCTGGTCCCGGCGGAGGTTCGAGTCCTCCCTCAGGCATGAGTGTGTGTTTGTTCTTAGGATAATTTAGGTTAAGTAGTGTGTAAGCTTTGGGACTGATGACCTTAGTAGTTAAGTCCCATACGATTTCACACACATTTGAACATTTGAAAACGTGTGCATTAATGGACGTAACGTAAAGAATGTTTGATTAGAAGTGAGCGAGGATTGACGGTTGAAATAATGCCAGGAGAAATAAGGAAACAGATAAATGAAGAATTCAAGGTATTTCACAACAGCAGAAAGCAGCCCAATTCATAACCAGAATTTTGTTTATCAGGTCTCAAGGATTCCACGTCAAATCTTGTTTTTATGCATTAGAGGTGTTATTTGAAGGCAATTCGTGCTCGATGATCCCATCAAAACAATGAACTAGTGATAAATATATGTAGGGTAAAGGAAAGTGAACTGTAGTCGGTAATGTCTCAAGTCTGTTATAGTACAGGAAACTGGCGCTATCTCTCTGCGTGAGCCTGCCGTGAAAAGTTGATCGCTGTAGATCTGTGTCTAAGCGTAACAGAAAACACCGGTAATGTGGCGGATAACAGTTCAAGTGCTGGTATATTTGCATAGCAAAATTAGAAGAAACAAAATGGTTCAAAAATGGTTCAAATGGCTCTGAGCACTATGGGACTCAACATCTATGGTCATAAGTCCCCTAGAACTCAAAACTACTTAAACCTAACTAACCTAAGGACATCACACACAGCCATGCCCGAGGTAGATTCGAACCTGCGACTGTACCAGCCGCGTGGTTCCAGACTGAAGCGTCTAGAACCGCTCGGCCACTGAGGCCGGCTAGAAGTAACAAATACCAAGAAAACAAAATAATAGACTCAAAGAAAAAGTGACGTTTAAATTTACAAAATCATGCGTGATTAGTCGGTACATTCCATCTTGATCAGCCATTCTAGTACAATGATCTGCCTTTTGTATTATTTCATGTCTTGTAGCTCGTCTTTGTGTGATATTTCTGTGTTAGTGCAGACAAAATTTAGTAAGGACTTTCTAGTATGGACAACATTTTTATCGTATACTTGCCGACAAAGACTCAGGGAATTTGATTAATATCAGCTACGGAGCAGCACCTTTCGTTGGAAGAATATGGAGAAGGAAATCGGTTGTGCCCAATTTGAAGAACCATTTCCGAAATTAGGTTGAGCTTGTGAAAGCGAGTGTGGACTGTGATCTAAACCGGTCCTTGTGAAAACAGATCAATTTCTTAACCACCGGCGTCTTAATAAAAAGATTTGCTGCAGATATTAGTTTGGTAAGTTTGTAGCGTTTTTCTACAAGATTAAAAGACACAGATACACATAACAGAGATTTTTAGCCATCTATAATATATTCTCCTTCACTATTTACAACAGTCTGCCAATGCTGCCGTAGCTTTTCGATTATGCAAATCACGTAATTTTGAGTCCAAGAACTCGTTTAGCCACGTTTTGAGAGCATTATCATTCGGAAAGGAGTTTCCTTCAAGGTTGTTCAGTAGAGAGCGGAAAAGGTTAAAATCTGAGGGCGAGAGACCAGGAAAATAAGGTGGATAGAGAACGACTTCCCAGCCCAACTCCTGTGTAGTATTTTTGACAGTCTAGCAAAATCCCGGCGGGCTTTATTGTGGAGTGCCATGACTTCACACAGTCTTCCCGGTCGTTGTTCTTGAACTGCCTCTGCAAGACTTCTCGGTCGTTGACAATAAATGTCAACAGCTATAGCTACGCCTCAGGGATACAATTTATAGTACACCACAACGTCACTATTCCACCACATACATAACATTATCTTCTGTGGATGCATGCAGGTCTTTGTACGGGACTAGCTGCTTTGTTTGGGTTCAGCCGTTCCTTTCTTTTCCTTACGACAGCATAAAGACACCATTTCTCGTCACCAGTAACAATACCGGGTAGGAATTCTCGGCATTGTTCTCGAGTTAACTTATGACGAGCAAGCAATATACGGCCACGCGCTGATTTTTGTGATTAGAACATGCGGTACGCATATACCCGATTTTTGAACCTTCTCCATCACGTGCAAATGTCGCACGATGGTGGAACGATCACAGTCATGACATCTACCAGTTCTCGAGTACAATGTCATGGATCATTGTGGATTAATGGGTTTAAACGACCTTCATTAAACCCAAAGGTATTCCTGAACGTGCAAAGTGACTTAAGTCAAAACGATTCCCCTTAAAACGATTAAATCATTTTATTGCCATGCTCTGTCCAATGGCATTATCTCCATACATTGCGCAAATGTTTCTGGCTACCTTACGCTGCTGCCTACCCTCTATTGAACTCATCTACGTCTACATCTACATCTACATGGATATTCTGCAAATCATATTTAAGTGCCTGGCAGAGGGTTCATCGAACCACCTTCACAATTCTCGTGTAGCCCGCGGAAAGAACGAACACCTATATCTTTCCGTACGACCTCTGATTTTCCTTTATTTCATCTTGGTGATCGTTTCTCCCCATGTAGGTCGGCGTCAACAAAATATTTTCGCGTTCGGAGGAGAAAGTTGGTGATTGGAATTTCGTGAGAAGATTCCGTCGCAACGAAAAACGCCTTTCTTTTAATGACGTCCAGCCGAAATCCTGTATATTTCTGTGACACTCTGTCCCATATTCCGTGATAATAGAAAACGTGTTGCCTTTCTTTGAACTTTTTCGACGTACTCCGTCAGTCCTATCTGGTAAGGATCCCACACCGCAGAGCAGTATTCTAAAAGAGAACGGACAAGCGTAGTGTAGACAGTCTCCTTGGTAGGTCTGTTACATTTTCTGTCTTGCCAATAAAACGCAGTCTTTGGTTAGCTTTCCCCACAACATTTTCTGTGTGTTCCTTCCAATTTAAGTTGTTCGTAATTGTAATTTCTAGGTATTTAGTTGATTTACGGCCTTTATTTGACTGATTTATCGTGTAACAGAAGTTTAACGAATTCCTATTAGCACTCATTTTCGTTATTTAGAGTCAATTGCCACTTTTCGCACCATTCAGATATCTTTTCCAAATCGTTTTGCAGTTTGTTTTGATATTCTGATGACTTTATGAGTCGATAAACGACAGCGTCACCTGCAAACAAGCGAAGACAGCTGCTCAAATTGTCTTCCAAATCGATTATATAGATAATGAACAGCAAAGGACCTATAACACTATCTTGGGGAACGCCAGATATAACTTCTGTTTTACTCGATGACTTTCCGTCCATTACTACGAACTGTGACCTCTTTGACAGGAAATCACAAATCCAGTCACATAACTGAGACGATAATCCATAACCACGCAATTTCACTACGAGCCGCTTGTGTGGTACAGTGTCAAAAGCCTTCCGGAAATCCAGAAATGCGGAATCGGTCTGAAATCCCTTGTCAATAGCACTCAGCACTTCATGTGCATAAAGAGCTAGTTGTGTTTCACATGAATAATGTTTTCTAAACCCATGTTGACTGTGTGTCAATCGACCGTTTTCTTCTAGGTAATTCATAATGTTCGAACACAAAGATTTTCCAAAGAAGAAGAATGTTCGAACACAAAGATTTTCCAAAGAAGAAGAAGGTCTCTTATAGGTTCCAATTTCTCCACTAGGCACTTCATTTTCTAGCGTGCACAGAGCTACTCATTATCTCCAAAAAACAAAATGACGATATGTAAACTCAGACAGCAACAATGAACCAAAAATAAAAAATGATAATTGATAAATGTACCCACAGGAACCTCAATACCAACATGTAAGACAAAAACGCTACGAAATGATGCAACAACCTAATAGCTTAAGAAAACCACGGAGTTTAAATTGATACACACATTACAGTACTGGGAAATAGGGAAATAATTTTTGCAATTGTGTAAACGCATCTGCGAAGATGGTTGATAACAGTTTTAGGATTTTTGATGTGTGTGTGTGTGTGTGTGTGTGTGTGTGTGTGTGTGTGTGTGTGTGTGTGTGCGTGCGTGTGTGTGTGTGTGTGTGTTGTGTGTGTGTGTTGTGTGTATGAGAGAGAGTGAGAGAAAGAGAGAGAACTGGTATCCTTTTTCCTTTTTTCTTTTCAAAACTCTTTTTTTTCGCAATATTAGTTATAACATCTAACAGAAACGTGTGGTAGCTGTACGTACGGAATCAAACCTGGGGAAGGGATTTGACTGGTCAGAGAAGAGCAAGAAATAATGAGATATGGTTAGCAAGTGGGATGGAGAAAATAAAACAGAAATAGATAGGATTTATTAAAACTTTGATAATAATGATGATGTTGCATAAACACTGGATCGCAAATAGAAAGAAGGAAGACGTCTACATCTAGATCGCTGCTATCCAAAGTTGCAAAGTGTGGCGATCACGCATCTTTACTTTAAATGGGAATTAAATATTTTCTCACTAGGAGGAGTTTTAGAGTTCTGATTCGAAAACAGATTTCAGCTATCAGTCGTCCTTCGGAATTTTTATTGGCAGATCTAGATTTCAGCTAGCAACTAGCCATTCTCAATGCATTATCCTTTTCTGGTCAATGCATGTAATGCCTGTTGGTCTGGCTTTGTACACAGACCAACAGGCATTACATGCATTGACCAAAAAAGGATAGTGCATTGAGAATGGCTAGTTTCTAGCTGAAATCTAGATCTGCCAATAAAAATTCCAAAGGACGACTGATAGCTGAAATCTATTATTTTCGAATCAAAATAACGGTCGGTGAGTGCAACAGCCTCTGAATGGAGGGTAACCTGATGTTTTAGAGTTCTGTCGTGAAAAGATTCCGCCGCTCTCGGAAAACGCCTTTGTTTTAACGATTGCCGTTGCATCTCGCTTGTCATTCCCGTGAAATACCCTCCGCTACTACGCGATAACAGAAAACTCCTATTTGAATCCTCTTAATGTTTCGGTAAGGATTCCCACACTGCCCCATACTCTAGATGAGGACTGAGAAGCGTGATTGTTTCCTGTGTCTTTAATGGATTGTTGCTGAGCAAGCCATATCACACATTATGAAGGTGACGCCAGGTGTCTCATGTAATGATTTCTTCTCGTCCAGTACAGTATATCTGACGTGTGACCCAATGACTGCGTTTGACGTTGCGTTGGAAGAAATGCTGGCGATGCAGGCTCTGATCGCCGCATAGGCTGTAGCCATTTCGTTGGACTTGTGCAGGTGGCACATCGGTCTTTGCCGAAGTCGCAACATCTCTTCACACAGCCGTGGATAAATTCAACACTGAAACTACGCGCAGGAACAGTGGTGCGACGAATGACCAGCTGTGATACTGTCGCCGGGTATCAGTATTTTACGGAACTATTGCAGCTATGATAGTGATACTGGAATGTTCTTTCTGCTGGCACATGACTGCATTTATTGCGATATATGATCACCCAAAGCAATTGACGTTGTCGTTTCCCAAAAGTGATGTCAGTATGCTTTTCGAGCTCAAATGAGAATCCGTGGAGGAAAGGCGACGTTCTCTCCGAGGGATACTAGTGAGAAAATTTAGAGAACCGGTATCTGAAAGCAGCTTCAGAACGCTTCTACTGACGTCAATGTACGTTTCGTGTAAGAACCGCAAAGATAAGATAAAAGAACGGAGGTATAAAGACAGTCCTTTTTTCCTCGCTCTATTTGCGAGTGGAAGAGGAAAGCAAAAGACTAGTCTCCGCTACACACCACACGGTGGCTTGGGGAATATGTATGTAGATGTAGAATATCCTCTAGATGTTGCGAAAAAGGGACTGCGGTATGCTCGTAGAAAAACGAATTACTGCACCGATCTTTTTGCTCCAAACCTTAACTGTTGACTGTTGATAGGTATGTGAACAATACACTACAGTCTTTTCTCAGAGAACTAACCAGTAACGAAAAGACCTACACTTATTTCATGCAAGTCGATGCAAAAAGCACGGTTACACGATTACTACGAGAAGTATGTCCGCCTAGCGCAGACACGTGGACGTTTTTTTTCCTACCCAGTCACGCTACGCTTACGTTACAGCACCGTCAGTTGGGTTTTTATTATTTCCTTTCTCTCAAATAACAGAAAACATTGATTTTTTACTGTGTGGAGATACAGAATTTCAGTTCTAGATTGAACTATTTACAAATTAAAAGACAAATTTTTTGCTATGTCAGTATACGCTGTGGTTTGTGCAGCTTTCTGGGTTTTGCCGCATAGCGTTTATATTTTTTATACCGTTATCTGCAATCACAGAGTACATAATACAGAGATCTTATTAACATCTAAAATTAGTTCTGTAATGGTCAACTGCAGTGGTTTACAATATTTTTACTCTGTGTGACACGTTGTGTGACCCTGTGATTCTTTTCGTATGCGCATGCAATATGTTTACACTTACCTTTACATATTTCCACATTGTCTTTACTGTGAAATTGCACTACTAACTTGGACTGTCTCGCTGTTTACAAGGTACGAAAACATGACGGCGAACAATCGAAAGTGTTTTGTGCGGGAATGTTAAATCTTGTTTTAACCTTAGCTTTTGAGAAGTCTCTCTCTCTCTCTCTCTTTTCGTGTATGTGTGTGTTTGTATGTGTGTATGTGTGTGTGTGTGTGAGAGAGAGAGAGAGAGAGAGAAAGAGAGAGAGAGAGATTGGAGGGGAGAGAGAGAGAGAGACAGAGAGAAAGAGAGAGAGAGATTGGAGGGGATAGAGAGAGAGAGAGAGAGACAGAGAGAAAGAAAGAGAGAGATTGGAGGGGAGAGAGAGAGAGAGAGAGAGAGAGAGATAGCTTCCGCAGGCGATTCAGGAGAACCACGGAAACACTAACGCCTAGATGTCCGCACATGGATTTGAACCCAGCGCCTTTCGAATGGGAGTCTAGTGTGCTAACAATTACACTCCCTCGCTGAGTTTAAAATGAAGTCATTATGTTAGTTGGAGACCGCCTCCAGGGGAGGCGATAGGGCTATGAAATTGTTAAATTGGGTGAGCAATTGCATGTGTTGTGACAAATAACGCCAGAACGTTGTTGTCATTATATAGTGAGCGTGTGCGTATACCTTCTATAAGGGGATTGGACGTCCGATTGCGTCACGCCTGTGTGAGCACTGAACGAGTTATTCTGCCTCCTGCTCGAACATCACTGTCTTCGCTACAGATTTTACGAGTAGCCACTACGGCTCCCTCTAGTACCACGGCAGCTATTCCCTGCTGTCTTAAGATATGGCCTATCATTCTGTCACTTTTTCTTAGCAGTGTTTCCCGTATGCCCATTCCATCGCCAATTGTGCGAAACACCTCCTCATTTCTTATCGTTTTAGCCCAACTGATTTCCAACATCCTTCTACACCTCCCATCTCAAAACCTTTCGATTCCCTATTATTTCGGTTGCGTCACAGTCCATAATTAAATATCACACGATGCTGTGCTGCAAACGTACATTTTCAGTAATTTCTTCCTCAGATTCACGGCGATATATGATACAAGTAGACCTCATCTACATCTACATCAATACTCAGCAGTCCACCAGACGGTATGTGGCAGAGGGTACTTTTGGTTCCTCTAACTCATCCTTCCTTCTGTATCACACTCGCGGATGGTGGGTAGGAAGGATGATTGTCGGAAAGCCTCTATATTAGCTCCAATTTTTCGAATATTCTCGTCGTGGTCATTTCGCGAGATGTAAGTGGGAGGAATTAATATGTTGTCCAACTCTTCTCGGAAAGCACTCTCTCAAAATTTCAATACTAAATCTCTCCGTGATGCAGAACGCCTCTCTTGCTGACGTCTACCACTGGAGTTTTGTCGAGCATCTGTGTAACGCTCCAGCGCCGACTAAACGGTACCGTGACGCAATGCACCGCTCTTCTTTGGATCTCTTCTATCGCTCTTATTGTTAAGGGCCCCAGACTGATGAACAATACTCAAGAATTGGTTAAGCGGTCGAACAAGCGCCCTATAAGCCGCTTCGTTCTTGGATCAGTTCGCTGTGGCCGGGAGGCTCTAGGCGCTTCAGTCCGGAACCGCGCTGCTGCTACGGTCGCAGGTTCGAATCCTGCCGCGGGCATTGATGTGTGTGATGTCCTTAGGTTAGTTAGGTTTAAGTAGTGCTAAGTCTAGGAGACTGATGATCTCAGATGTTAAGTACCATAGTGCTTAGAGCCATTTGAACCTTTTTTTTATGAATCTCAGTCTGGCATATGATTTTCCTGCTACAGCATTTGTTTTATGTGGTCATTCCACTTAAGGTCGCTCTGTATAGTTACTCCTAGATGTTTTACGGCAGATACTGTTTCCAGCAATTTGTCATCAATAGTGTATTTTTATAGTAGAGGCTTTCTTTTCCTATGTACGCGGAATACGTTGCATTTATTGACCTTCAGGGTCAACTGCCAGAGCTTACACCATTCACCAATCTTCTGCAGGTATTTCTGCATATGGATACTGTCTTACAGCGTTGCTACTTTCTTATAGACAATCGTATTGTCAGCGAACAGTTTTAAAGAGCTTCCGATGCTTTCTGCTAGATCATTTATATACAATATAAAGTGTAGCGGCCCTATCACACTCGCTTGGAGTATCCCTAAAATCACCTTTACATTTGTCGATTTTGTGTCATTAAGAGCACCGTGTTGAGTCTGCAAGGAAGTCTGCTCCGATACTCGATAAGATCGTATTTTTTTCACTAGACTGTGCGGGACAATGTCCAATGCCTTCCTGAAGTAAGGAACATGCCATCAACGTGAGTGTGGATATCCACAGTGCCGTGGATCTAAAGGAGGAACAGAGAGAGCTGAGTTTCGTAAGACTTGTTTTTTGAGGGATTCCATGCAGATTTTTATACAGGAAATTTTTGTTCTCCATAAACATCATAATTGTTGAGCACAAAACATATCCCATAATTCTGCAACAGACTGACGTCCATAGTCTAGTATTACAATTATTTCCTCCTTTCTACGACCTGTCTCGAAAACAGCAGTGATCTGCGCTTTTTTTCGATGTGGTGGTGGTGGTGTGTTGGGGCTTATGGGCGCTCAACATCGAGGTCATCAGCGCCCTGACACACATTAAAAGGAACGAATGTGGACAGACCTAAGAAAACTAAAGCACACACTCAAAGAAAGCAGGAAAAGAAGGAAAATGCACATAAGAAAGTAAAACCTAAGGAAAGGGGAAACATAGCAACAAGAATGTCACAGGAAATTGTTATTGGCTGGCCACTTACATAAAATATGGGCGAGCTTGTCACACACTGAGCAAATAAAATCCTCTCCTCCCCAGCGAACAACGATAAACTACTGGTATAAGGAGCAAGATCTTCCACATACCAGAGGTTGAAAATAACGCTACAGTTGTAAGGTTCTTTTATTTAACACACGAGCGGTTTCGGCATCTTATACGGCCATCTTCAGGTGTCCTAACTAGGTGCTGTGACCCCGAGCGCCGCAGTGGACAAGACGCGGTGTGCTACCAACGAGCTGAAGATGGGCGTGTAAGAGCCCGAAACCGGTCGTGTATTAAATAAAAGAACCTTACAACTGTTGCGGTATTTTCAACCTCTGGCACGAATATAATGCTCAGTTGCGGATGTTCCTCCGACAGGATTGTTTGTTCTTTCACGTAGTTTTTGTAGAAAAGAACGGATATCTCATGTGATCCTGATGCCCTTGTACTACTGAGCGACTGGAGTTGCTTTCCTACTCCGCGATCGGTTATTTCAATATCTACCATTTCGACGTTCGCACTATGACTGATATTGGGAACCGTTTTACGATCTTCCGCTGTGAAACAATTTCGTAAGACCGCTTTCAGTACTACGGCCTTCTCTCTGTTATCTTCTGTTTCGGTTCCATTGAATAGAGAATTTCCAACCGCTTACTGATTTTACGTAAGACCAAAACTTCTTAGGGTTTTTACTCAGGACCGTTGACAAAATTTTACTTCCAAAGCTTTTGTTTGTCAGCTAGGTTTTGACTTTTCCTGAATTTGTTATGAAGCTCACGCCCGCAGCTCGTTGTCAAGTGGCTGGCATTGCTGCCTTGGGATTACTGGGTTCCGGGTTCGATTCCCGGCCGGGTTGGGGATTTTCTTCGCCCGGGGACTGGGTGTTTGTGCTGTCCTCAACGTCATTCGGAAAGTGCCGAGACTGAAAATAGAAAGATTTTGAACTCGTATGGGCGCTGATGATGTGATGTTGAGCGCCCCGAGAAGCCAACATCATCATCAAGAAGCTCACTTTGTTTACGTAGCAGTTTTATAACACTGTTTTCCCACCCCTTACGTCATTGCTCGGAACGTAATTGTGTAAAGAATATTGAACGATGCTTTTGAATTTTTTTTTAATTTGTGTCCCGCATCTTTATCCTCATCACTGAATATTTGATGTTGACTACCCAGATTCTCTGCAATTTGAATCTCGTCACTTTTCCTAAGCAAAAATATTTTCCTATCTTTCTTAACATTCCATGCAGTACCCGTAGCCATAGTTCGTATGACAGCCTTATAATCACTGAGACCTTCCTCTACGTTAACTAATTTTGTCAGTTCAGGTCTCTTTGTTACTAGGAGGTCTAAGCTTATTCACTGATTATCTGCTCGAAGGGATTTTCGGAAAATGTATTCACAATAATCTCACACGAATCCCTGTCTCTGGTAAGTTCTCTCTGAAGCGGTCTACCACAACAGCTCCTTACCCAGGCGGACTATAAAAGCATCCGATTACCAGTTCTGACCGGCCTTCGATGCTTAACATCACGCACATTTATTCACATTCGGAAGACAACATCGCTAGATATTGTCGAATTCTTTGCTTCAGTAAATACGCCTTCACCACTGGCGACTAACCTATTCTTACGAAATGTGTTCCAGTTAAACCTGCTGTTAACTTTGGTTTTTAACCAATTCTCTGTTCCTAAAACTATCTGGTCATTACAGGGATACTAATTTTGTGACCTTTCCTCGGATTTCATTCCCCCACCCCATATGGGCAGGGGAGGAATGGCAGCGGCAAGGTCCACCGCTCTTCAGCCAATTGGGTTTGCAAAATTACAGAAGGGTGATTATATAAAAAGGGGGGTACATAAAAATGAGGGGGGATTACACAAAAAGGAGGGAATAGAGGGGGGGGGACGCTTCTGCATTTTACTAATACCGTAGTAAATCTTTTGTATGTCAGATTTGCGAGAACGAACATTCCCTGAGACCACTGTGGCTGATATACCTTCTTTTGGCCAGGAAAGCCCTCTTTGCCTTTCCTAACTGGCTTCTTGTGTTTTCCAGTTTTAGCCGCAAGCGGCGCCACACGTCGACCGTTCCCTAGATATTCGTGGACTGCGGAAGTGCACATGTGCTTATATGGACTACGTAGCATATGATTTGGTGGATTTTTTTTCAGTATTATTGTCTAAAGGCATCCGTATTTTAATAAAAGTAAACGACACATAACGTATACAATGTTGAAAATATTGCTGTATTTACATTCGCGTTGCTTATAGTGATAAACATTTGCGCAAAATGTATGTTGATACGTTTCGGCGACGTATAATACACTGAACTGCACTCATTGTTCCCTCCCAGATGACTTACCGCTGCGTGCCGTTCTCTAAGAATGAAGAAGGAAAAACTAGTGGCATTAGTTACCTCGAATTTCCAGTTGATAAGGACCTAAGAAATAAGCGATTATGCGGAATTTTTCGTGAAAATTTCACGGCAGAAACACTGTCAAATTCATCAACAGTTTCCAGTCAACATTTTTCCGGAGCAGATTATAAATCTGGTTCCAAGAGAAGGAGTCAGAAAACAGGTGGCATATGCAGCTTATTCACAAATTATGATCTTCATGAAATTTTAGTATAGTTGTCTAGGTGACAAATTAAAAAGCGGACTCCCAGTAATCTGGAGTGCCGTAAACGTAAAGGAAGTGCAAGTTCCACGCAAGAAACCCGCACGAAAGTTCCGTTATATGCATTCAGTGAAGCTAGAGTTCGAACAGAAGACGACGTCCTTTCCAAACTAAAAGCCTTGGGAGAGACGAAAAACTGAAACGTGGAGGCAGGAAAGTAACAATTGTGTACTGTTAGAAAATGGTTCAAATGGCTCTGAGCACTATGGGACTCAACTGCTGAGGTCATTAGTCCCCTAGAACTTAGAATTAGTTAAACCTAACTAACCTAAGGACATCACAAACATCCATACCCGAGGCAGGATTCGAACCTGCGACCGTAGCGGTCTTGCGGTTCCAGACAGCAGCGCCTTTAACCGCACGCCCACTTCGGCCGGCTGTGTACTGTTAGAGACTAGCATAGTATGAAAATACCGCATACCACACAAACGTGCAGTCATTAACATCATAAGAAAGACCTGATGTTTATTTACCGAGTGAGGTGGCGCAGTGGATAGCACACTGGACTCGCATTCGGGAGGACGACGGTTCAATCCCACGTCCGGCCATCCTGATTTAGATTATCCGTGATTTCCCTAAATCGCTTCAGGCAAATGCCGGGATGGTTCCTTTGACAAGTCACGGCCGACTTCCCTCCCCATCCTTTCCTAATCCGATGAGACCGATTACCTAGCTGTTTGGTCTCTTCCCCAAAACAACCCAACCCAACCCAGAAGAAAATAAGACGTCCAAAATTGAATTCTTACTGGAAAAAATGATAAATGCTAACAAAAAACTGAGTGATTTGGCAATACTGCTCTCGCTGAGGTTACGAATAAGCTGAAATTCCCCAGTAGCCGCACTCTTTCACCTTTGTTGGTGATATTTTACAAACAACTTGAGTTAAGCCTTTGATAAAGTCAAGATTGGATGTAGAAGCTAGTTGTCTAAACAAGACGGAGTCACTTAGTAGCTTAGTAATCGATGGGATGTCAATAAAGCAACAAGTCCAGTATGACAGAAAATTGGACGCGTTTTTTCGGAGAATTAGATAGAGCTCAAACGCAGCGGCCTTAGAGTGTTGACGAGACACATCCATCCAGGCAAAAGAAATAACCAGTTCAAGGCGCTCGCTTTCTGTGATTCGTTATAAGTGTAGTCCCAACAAAGTTCATGTTCTCAGCGGCGTATTTCTTTACTATTCATTATCGGTTAATGGGTTTGATATATTCCCGCGACATCACAAGAAACAGCATTGGTTAACCGTCAGTGCCAGTCTGAATTTCCTAAATGCAATGACGGATTTTATGGCGAGAGCATCGGCCTATTGCAAACTGTCGGTGTAAGAAAACTGTTGGAAATATATTAGTAACAGAACTATAAAAAACAGCGTGTTTTTGTTGGAATAGTAGCGAAAACCATCCAGTACTTCTTAGTGCTTTGTGGGTAAATATTTTTTACCAATTTTGCTGAAGCAGATAGCTTACTAAAAACCGAAATTCCTGAATCGAAAGGTGCTGCGTGTTTAACTGGCCCGTCGTGTGTTATTTTGCTGCCAAGGTCGTACAGTTCTTAACTACATCCACTTAACGTCACCAGTTTAAAAGTGAAGTTTATCACTTATCTTATTTCTCCTATTTCTGATCACTTTCTTCTGTTTATTCCCAGTCCATATTCTGTACTCATAAGGCTGTTCATTCCGTTCAACCCGTCCTATACTTCTTCTTCCCTTTCACCGAGGATAACATAGTCGTCAACGAATCTTACCAACATTTATATCCTTCCATTCCAAATTTTAATCTCACTCTTGAACCTTTCCTTTATTTGTTATTATCGTTGTGGTCTTCAGTCCAAAGACTGGTCTGATGCAGCTCTCCGTGCTACTCTATCCTGTGAAAGCCTCTTCCAGTAACTACAGCAACCTATATCCTTCTGAATCTGCTTACTGTAATCATCTCTTGGTTTCCCTCTACGATTTTACCCCACACGCTTGCCTCCAGTACCAAACTGGTGATCCCCTGATGCCTCAGAATGTGTCCTACCATCAGGTCCCTTACTCTAGTCAGGTCTTTTCTCCCCAGCTCTATTCAGTACCTCCTCATCAGTAACGCGATCTACCCATCTAATCTTCAGAATTCGTCTGTAGCTTCTATTCTCTTCTTGCTTAAACTGTTTATTGTTCATATTTCACTCCAATGAGTGGCTAAACCCCATACAAATACTTTCGCAATGGACTTCCTGACACTAAAATCTATACTCGATGTTAACAAATTTCTCTTCTTCAGAAACACTTTTCTTCCCATTGCCAGTCTATACTTCAAATTCTCCCTACTTCGACCATTATCCGTTATTTTGCTGCCAAAATATCAAAACTCATTTACTACTTTACACTTATTTCCTAATCTACTTCCCTCAGAATCACCTGACTTACTTTATTTAAATGTAATTATTAATTTATTTATATGTATGCATTTCGAGGTACACATTGAACAGTAGGGGCGAAAGACTGCATTCCTGTCTTATACGCTTTCCATACTTATTGTTCGCACTTTGTTCTCAAACATAATGTATACTATACGTCTTTCTTTATATTTTACTCCTATTTTGCTCAGAATTTCAAAAATGTTGCACCGTTTCACATTGTCGAAAACAGTTTCGCAGGTCGAGGAATCCTACGAAAGTGTCTTGATTTTTTTCTTCAGTCTCTCTTCCATCATCAATCGCAACGTCAGAACTGTCTTTCTGGTACCTTTACCTTTGCGAAAGCCAAAACAGATCATCTGACAGGTTTTATTTTCCAGTCCTCTGTATATTATTCTTTGCAGCCAGTTTTTACGAGGAACAGTAGCGTCTAATAGTTACTTCGAGTTTCAGTTTCATCGTACTCATTCAACATTTCCCTTATTTTAATAATCACTGGAGTTAGGTCAGCGGAATACATAGCGACAATCGAAATAAGAACAGACGAGTACAAGGATTAACATCAAGCTTGCCTAAACCTATAGAATATAAATGAAATATTATTCAAAAAGCTTAAGATTCAGTTGAAACTGTAAATGCAATAATTATAGTCACATTTTCTGTTACAGAAGTCGCTATGTTTTCTTATTCGTCACCGAAATGCAATAGTACAGTATCAGTGGAATGATTAAAACACAGCTCAACGGGAGACTAAGCATTATTGACAAGCCCGTCTTGTGGAAACGCTATATCATCCTCACTACAAAGTAAAAAGCCCCAACGATCAGTTTTTCATGAATATCGATTTTGTCACAGGATCGTTACACGAACTTGTCAACATAGTGCTGTATTTGGGTGCAGAAAGTTGTTTGGACGTAATAGAATGAAGACGAGTGATTAAATAACTACCACGTAATGTGAGGATCAAGTAGCAGAAAGGCAAGGCATAATAGAAATTATTGATTAACAAACGAGATACAGAATTTATTCGACGAAAGGACAAAAACATTAAAAATGCAGTAATTGCATCAGGCGAAAGGAAATACACAATAAATACTGCCCACAGAAACTACAAAACGGCTACATTGGGAATAGATGCGTAGAAGCATGCGTAAAAGCATAAATAAGTATGAGGAAGACAGATACTGCCTACAGCAAAATTAAAGAAACTTTTAGAGAAAAAATAGTAGCTGAATGAACATTAAAAAGAGTGTTGGACGGGGATGGAATCTTTCGCCCCCTGTTGTTCAATCTGTATATCGAGGAAGTAATGACAGAAATGAAAGAATGGTTCTAGAAAAGAGAGAAAGTATATCAATGATAAGATTTGCTGATGACACTACTATTCTCAGTGAACGCGAAGAATAATGACAGGACCTGCTGAATGGAATGGTCTAATGAGCATAGAATATAGACTGAGAGTAAAACGAAAAAAGTTAAAAGTTAGGAGAGGCAGCTAAAATGAGAATTACGAGAAAAGTGAGATCAAAATTAGCGGTCGCGAAGTATGCGAAGTTAAGGAATTCTCTCCCTAGGTAGCAGAATAACCAATGGCGGACGGAGCAAAGGGGACATAAAAAGCAGATTAGGACTGGCAAAATAAGGCGTTCCTGGCCAAGTGAACTGTACTAGTATTAAATATAGACCTTAATGTGAGGAAGAATTTTCGGAGAATGGACTTTTGCAGCACGGCGTTGTATAGTAGTGTATCATGGACAGTAGGAAACCAGGACAGACAAGAATCGAAGCGTTTGAGATGTGCTACAGGAGAACATTAAAAATCAGATGGACTGGTAAGAGAATTAAAGAGAATGTCCTCCACAGAATCGACGAAGAAAGTAACTGCTAGAAAACATTGACAAGAAAAAGGGACAGAATGACAGCACATGTGTTAAGGTGTCACGGATTGTTCTTCCTGGTTCTAGAGGGAACTGTAGGGGAAAAACTGTAAGAAAAAGCAATGTTTAGAATATATACAACTGACAACTGGGGACGTAGGCTGTATGTACAGCTCTGAAATAAAGAGGTTGTCATAGCAGAAGAATTCATGGCGGGCCGCATCAAAGCGGTCACAATCCTGATGACCCAAAAACAGAAATGGACATCGAGAGCTCAGATAGTAAGCCAGCACTAAGGAAAGAAGGGAAAGCTGAAGGATGGAAGGAATTTGCAGATGATGATGATGTTGTTTTGTGGGACTCTCAACATCGAGGTCACCAGCGCCCGTACAACTTCCCATTTACAATCTCGCCACTTCCCGAAATGATGATGAGCTGATGAGGACAACACCGACACCCAGTGCCAGGGCGGAGAATATCCCCAACCCGACCGGGAATCAAACTCGAGACCCCGTGATCCAGAGGCAGTAACGCTATCCACAAGACCACAAGCTGCGAACAGTGATTTTGTTGAAGGGTATGCACGGTAAATGAACCAGAAGACAGTACTACTGAAACGGAAGAGGAAGTAGATGGAAGTAGAATCGAGAAAATATTATACTGCGAGAAGAATTTGACAGGACACCGAAAGACCTAAGTCGAAAGAAGGTCACTGGTGTAGATGAAATTCCCACAGAATTATTGAGATAAACGGGAGAGCCAGCCGCTGCTAAACAGTTCCACTTGATGTGCGAGATGTATGATACAGGCTTAACATCTTCACACTTCAGGAAGAGCGTAATAATTCTAGTTCCAAAGAAGTCAGGTGGTGGCAAGTGCAAATATTATGAACCATTGGTTTAACAAGTCATCCGTGCAAAATATTGACACGAATTGTGTACAGAAGAATGGAGTAACTGGTCGAAGACATCCTCGTGGAAGACGAGTTAGGAAACACGTGTTGCAATTCTGACCCTATGTGTTAGAATGGAGAAAGGCAAACATACGTTTATAGCATTGAAGATTTGGGCAATGTTGTCTGGAACACAATCTTTGAAATTTTGAAGGTAGTACAGATAAAATACAGGCAGCAACCTCGTACAAAAACCAGACTGCAACTATAACAATTGACGGTCATGAAAGGAAGTGAGTGGTGAGAAGGTAGGGTTGCGGCCTAATGCAGATGTTATTCAATATGTACACTGAACAGTCAGTAAAGTAATCCAAAGAGAAATGTGGAAGAGGATTTAGAGTTGTGGCAGAACAAATAAAAACTTTGTGGTTTTGTGACGACGTAGTAATTCTGTCAGACGTGCGAAAGAACTCGGAAGACCAGTTACAGATAGTTGTAACATAGAGAAAGCGCAGAACACCGATCTGTAAGAACGGCAATGAAACGTGTGAAATGCTTTAGGTGACCCCGTCAGTGTAAAGAAAACGAAGCTTTCTGCTAGATGTGTGCCGCAGCTGTGGAATGCAGAAAATGTACAGAAATAATAATAATTATTATTCGAATTTGTCCAACTCTGGCACAACTGATTTATTTGTTTCCTTTTTAGGGTTCCGTAACTGAATCTTTTTTTTTTTTTTTTTTTTTTTTTTTTTTTTTTTTTTTTTTTTTTTTAAATGGAGGTGGAGCCCCTCCACGCCCACACCGGCATGATGGCCAGCACAAAAGGTCTACTCCCATCTCTGCATAAGGGTTAGTATTTACTGAAGTGAGGTGTCGCAGGATGTGGGTACTGGGTATCTGAATCGATAAAAACGGAACTCTTATAGAAGCACTTTGTTGACCGTCTGTTTGTCCGACTATTCAAAACCTCTTTCCTCGGGAACGGGAAGACTTATCAAGTTCAAACTGACGTCACAAACTAAGATCATTGGTGGTCGAAAAGATTGAAGCTTCTAAGGCAATGTAATCAAAAGATACGGCCATTTATACTCACAAACTCATTCATCAAAACCTATACGGTACATCCCTTTGGCCTAGAACCATGAAATTTTGGCAAGAAACAAGATGTAGCACGTACGTGTAAAAGAAAAAAATGCGAAAAGTGTTAATTCATATTTATATCACGCGAAAAAATATTTCTTTGTCATTTGTTATCCGTCTGTGAACATCACTTTTTCACAGGACGGGGAAGACGTACCAAGCTGATATTTGTGTCACGTCTATGATCCCATTGCGGTGTACAAATCTTAAGCTTCTAATTACGTGTAATGAAAAGATACGGCCGTTTACATCACATATTTCGATACTCACAAACTCACTGATCGAAACCTATAGGGTATTCCCCGTTGACCTAGAATCGTGAAATTTAGCAAGAAGCAATGCTTCACAGTACAGCTACAGGAAATAATCCAAGATCGTTAATTTGTAATTACATCACACAAAAAACATTTTTGGCATTTGTTATCCGACTTCAAAATTGAAATTACTAAATTCTCGAATGACTTCGAATTCTTCGGCAGATATCTTGCCAGTGTCAGTATCGCTAGCAGGCAAATATCGTCAAGATTCTTGATTTCGACGATGGATGAACTGTCTACACACATAATTAAGTTTGTAAGGTTCCCTCAGAGCACGTGTCGTACTCACACCTGACCAATTTTCTTAACTTCCCAATACTTCTTTCTCCTGTCTATGTTCATCCTCCCTTGTTTTGTGTTTTTGTCTCAGAAACCTTGACATTTTGTTCATTTTCCTTTAATTCATGTCTGATGTCTATGTTTAACTATATTAGATATTTGTAAACTTATATAAAGTACTAAACTTCAGTTTTTCGATTTTTTTTCACATAAGTATAATATTTTTTTGTCAAATTTCTCTTATCCGTTCATTTTACGTGGCCATAAAATATAATCGTCTGCTTTGTGCCTTTTTATCTGTTGCATTCTCAATGTTTTCATACTCATGCTTGCTACTTCTCAAAGTCCAATTTGTATCTCGTACTTTGGACTCACGATCTTTCGAATTATTCTCCTTTCTTCCTTAATGAAACTTCACTGTTTAGTTGCGTTTATGTTGAGGCATTCTGAGGCATAAAAACACCGAGATTTAATCATCACATTGTAACGCCTCAGTTTTGTACTGGTAGATAAGGACTTTTTAATGTATAAGTTCCTTGTTAACTGTAGTGCCACATCCTCTTCTGGGTCTATTCACGTTACCTGCTATATCCACAGGATTTGGCTGAATTATTTCTCCCAAGCATATTAATTCAGAAATATTCTTTATTTCTCTATGCTTTGGTTCCATACACTTTGGTTCATCTTTAGCGTTGGCTATGTACATGTTTTCTTCAACCGAAATTTGTATTCTATTTTTGTCTCATATCTCTTGCGGAATGTTTATCTGATTCGGTGTGTCCTGTTGGTTCTCTGCTAAGACAGGTAAATCACCAGGAAAAGCTAATAGTCATTTTTAAGGTACTCTCACTTTCTTACAAGTTTCACTTTATTCATTTCCTCCTCTTTTGTTCTTTTTCTCCATTATCGAATTGTTTTTTCCAGAACAGAAATGAATAAAAATAGACACACTCGGCCCCCTACGGCATGTCTGTTTTAATTCGAAAGGATTTGATATATCACCTAAAAAGGGAACTTTTTAAGATTGCTTAACGATTGCTATTATTTTATTGTCAATTCCAAATTCGTGTAGGAAATTTAATACTTTATCTCTACCTACGAATTCAATGGCTTTTTTGAAAACCAACAAGGATTGCACAAATATTTTGTCCTCAAAGTTTCTTATACTTAATTAAAAGTTTTAGGTTTACTACCTCTTCGACACATGATCTTTCTGTCCTAAGATCTCCATGGAATTATTCTCTTTCTTCCTCCATTTGATTCTCTAATCTATTTAGAAAGCTTTTGACAGGATTTTATACGTCACTGCGAGTAACATCTCCTTTAGTAATTGTTTACATCTGTTTTCAATCTTCTTTTTTGTAATGGGTGAATAAGCGCCATTTTTCAATACTTGTTTAGTACCTCGTTTTCAATTTCTTTTTGTACTTTCTTGACAGTTTCATCATTCGCATTTTTCCACACTTCTGCAACGTCATTGTCTAAGCTCTGCTTCTTTTTCATTAATAACTTGTTGCATTTTCTGATAATTTGAATGCTGTAAATGAGTTTGAGCATCGACTTAATATCGTGGACGATATGTCTGTCCATAACAGAACGCCACAAACGAAGTGCCTAGCAAAGCAGTGGCCATAAGACTACAGCCCTCAAGAATAAATCTAAATGATCCCTGTTCCTTATTAAAAAATCAAATAATTTTACATCGTCATTTTCTTATATTTATTTCATAAAACTAATTTCGAAAGACTGGTAAAACTACAGCAGCATTCAATCATCTTCAGGTGCGTCAGTGCAATAATTGTATTAATTTTCTCTCGTACACAACCCTTCCAGACACAATATTTCTCCTGGGTGTGCCAGTTAGGTTACTGCAAATTGCATAAACTCATGTTAATCGTTTCTTAAATAGAGTTCCTGTCAAAGGATAAAAAATTAACTGGCAAGTATATTTGAGCATTTTGGTCGAAATGAAGGAAAAACAAACCTTAAAAAATATCCATCACTTTTCACAACAATCCACGTGCCTACAAACGTCCTCTAAAATTTGGAATCCGCAGACTCTAGGTGCAAATTATTAGAAAATGCATGTCACTCATCTGTGACACCCTCTGACATCCATCAACTCCCATATCTTAAGGAATTCTTGACCTGAAAACATTTTGAATTCAGTAAAGGCGCAACGGAAGTTTTACATGTATGTTGTTGTGATTTTCAGTCCAAAGACTCTATCCTCTACTGCAACCCACATCGTTTTGAAGCTATTTACTATATTCATCTCTTTGTCTCCCCCTACGATTTGTATCCGCCCCCCACGCTTTCCTCCAGTACTAAATTGGTGATCCCTTGATGACTCAGGATAGCTCCTACCAACCGATCCCTTCTTGTAGACAGGTTGTGCCACAAATTTCTTTTCACCCAAGTTCTATTCAGTACCTCTTCATTAGTTACGTGATCTACCCGTCTAATCTCCAGCATTCTTCTGTTGCACCTCATTTTATTGTCTAAATAGTTTGTCATCCATGTTTCACTTCCATACATGGCTACGTTCTATGCAAATATTTTCAGAGAAGACATCCTGACACTTAAATCTATACCTGATGTTACCAAATTCCACTTCTTCAGAAACGCTTTTCTTGCAATTGCCACTCTACATTTCCTATCCTCTCTGCTTCGACCACCATCAGATACTTTGCTGCCCAAATAGCAAAACTCATCTAGTACTTTAAATGTCTCAGCCTTTATAATTTGAAAGAGATATTCCATTCAACATTGTCAAAAGCTTTCTCAAAGTCTACAAATGCTATAAAGGTAGGTTTGCCTTTCTTTAATCTATATTCTCTGAGAAGTCCTAAGGTCAATACTGCCTCGCGTGTTCCTACATTTCTCCAGAATACAAACTGATATTCCCCGTGGTCGACTTCCAACAGAATTCATAGCATTTTGCAACCGTGACTTATTAAACTGGTAGTTCTGTCATTTTCACACCTGACCGCACCAATTTTTTTTGGAATTGGAGTTATTGTATCCTTCTTGAGGTATCAGGGTATTTCGCCTGTCTCATACATCTAGCCCACCAGATGGAAGAGCTTTGTCATGACTGGCTCTCAGAAGGCTATCATTAGTTCTAATTGAATATTGTCTACTCCTGGGGCCTTGTTTCTGCTTAGGTCTTCAGCGCTCTGCCAGATTCTTCACCCAGTATCATATCTCCCATCTCATCTTCATCTTCGTCCTCTTCCATTTCCATAATATTGCCCTCAAGTACATCGCCCTTGTGTAGACCCTCTATATACTCCTTTCACCTCTTTCCTTTCCCTTGTTTGCTTAGGACTGGTTTTTCATCTGTACTCTTGATATTCGTAGAGGTAGTTCTCTTTTCTCCAAAGGTCCCTTTAATTTTCATGTAAGCGGCATCTCTCTTTCCACTAGTGATATATGCTTTTAAATCCTCTCATTTGTCCTCTAGCCATTCCTGCTTAGCTATTTTGCACCTCCTATCTGTCTTATTTTTTAGATATTTGTATTCCCTTTTGCCTGCTTCATGTACTGTAGTTTTATATTTTCTCCTTTCATCAGTTAAATTCGATATCTTTTGTGTTACCCAAGAATTTCTACTAGCACTCGTTTTTGTGTCTATTCGATTCTCTGCTGCCTTCACTATTTCATCTCTCAAAGCTACCCACTCTTCTTCCACTGTATTCCTTTCCTCTGATCTTCTCAATCTTTCCCTAATGCTGCCTCTGAAAGTCTCTACAACCTCTGGTTCTTTCAGTTTATCCAGGTCCCGTATCCTTAAACTCCTTGCAGTTTCTTCAGTTTTAATCTTCGTTCATAACCAATAAATTGTGGTCGGAGTCCACAATTGCCCCTGGAAATGTTTTGCGATTTAAAAGAAAACATATTATTCAGACGTTATTCAGACGATTAAGGGAGACGAAAATTTAATAGTCATGGGGGACTGGAACTCGATATCAGGGAAAGAAAGAGAAGGAAAAAATAGTAGGTGAATATGGATTGGGGAAAAAGATGAAAGAGGAAGCCGCCTGGTAGAATTTTGCACACAGCATCGTTTAATCATAGGTAAAATTTGGTTTAAGGATCATGAAACAAGGTTGTATACGTAAAGACACCGGAAGATTTCAGATTGATTATATAATGGTAAGAGAGATTTCGTACATATATACATCCTACATTCACGCTTTGCGAATCACTACGAGATGTGTGGCAGAGGGTACTTGCGATAGCATCATATATTATAGTTTCTTCTCCTTCCAATAACTGATGGACATCTTAAAAAACGAATGCTTGTAAGCCTTTTCATGGTAACCATAGTGACTCACCGAAACAGTGATCTAAATGGAAAACTTAATAAAATACGTCTACTGTCTTTGCACAGCGATTCTGATTACCCCAGCGCACGTTTGTGGCCCACAAGTTCATTACTAGGATCTTCGCTGTGATGTTAATTCGCTAGAAACGTGTATAAGAGAATTTCGATGACCTCTAATGTATGTTAGCAGATAATATGGAAATTAAATCAGTCTAAAAACAAGACTGCTTACAAAACACTCTTTCGAGCTGTCCTAGAATACGAGCATTGTTTAGCTGCGTGTAATCCGTCCCAAATAATAGGAGTATATAACAGGAGTATTTTACGTGCACAAAGAAGCGCTCCACGAATTGTTACAAGTTCGTTGGACCTAGCGTAGATTATTAGGGAGATGTTGAAAAAACCGTGAAAGCTAGCTAATACCTGTGACCTGAGTGCATAACAGTTAAGACTGCACTAGTAATGCCATGAAAATGTTTCTCACCTTGTAAAAAATTTAGTTTCATGATTGACCAACACCGTGATCTGACTACTGGTAATCAAGTGTTTCGTGGTAAGCACACAGTCATAGCGCAAAGCTATGTAATTACAATCAAGACCTTCAACCATTCTAAAACACCCTACAAGTATAGCTGCGTTTTCTCTTGCACGTATAAAGCGCACATTTTATTGCCTAATAGCAAGAAGGATGAATCGCAAAAGAACAAACCGTCGTTGTACACAGGACTGAAACACGCGTGTCGAAGTTCTGCAGAGCTCAGACCTACCTTATATTGACAGAAAACTGTGTGCAAGCTTTTAAATATACTGTCTGCTGAAGGAAGTTTGTTGCTAACAAGCAGTGTCGGCTACAGACGTGAATAAAGGATAAACGAACACATGTAGATTGAAAATAAAAGTCGAATTATTGAGGAATGATTTCACAAGGAATATAATTAAGGAGAAACTTGAGGTAAAATCCAATTATTATTCAATGAATAAGCTTGATGGTTCACGAGCAATAGATACATACTTCCTCCAAGGAACTACTTAGAAATACACCACCATGTATCCTCAAGAACAAAAAATTTATGCCACATCTTCTCTAGTCCCCATTGTACTATTTACTAAATGAGGAAGTCAAATAGAAAGTTACCGTCTGAGGGCGTTGGTGCGGTGTATAGGCAACCCAGCTCGACGTCTCTCTACTTGCTATTAGTCGACCACAATATTATGACACTTAGGAGCGAGGGCCCATTGGTCAGATTATCGTGAGATTTTATCGTGATATTTCACCAAGACACACTGAACCACTGGATAGTGAATGCCTAGCTGTCTTCAAGTCTTTCACAGTTCGATGGTTTTTGCTTAGTTACCAGTGCACTTGTTTGCTCCAACCTCACCTCGGCCATGGGAGGCCAAGTGTGGTAATATCAGCCGGCCGGTGTGGCCGAGCGGTTCTAGGCGCTTCAGTCTGGAGCCGCGCGACCGCTACGGTCGCAGGTTCGAATCCTGCCTCGGGCATGGATGTGTGTGATGTCCTTAGGTTAGTTAGGTTTAAGTAGTTCTAAGTTATAGGGGACTGATGACCACAGATGTTAAGTCCCATAGTGCTCAGAGCCATTTGAACTTTTTTTTTTTGTTTTCGTAGTAATATCGTGGTCGGGTAATAAGTTCAGACGTTACCTCTGAGACGGGCATTTCTAATTTGCAATATTCAGTATTCATGGTGCGAGCGTTTCTTGCTAGCGTTTCATTGGCATAATTCGATTTTGCGTGTGACTTGCATGGCAGACGGGAGAACTGAACAGACAGCTTTTGAGACGACCGAGTGATTGGGAACTCGCTTATCAATACTAATTTTGCGAGATGCTTTTAACAGACGGCTTTCAGCTGAACTGACGGACACATGAAGATAGACACAAATTATTCCTATTCCTATTATTGCTATATACAAAGTTTCAAGAACCACCTTTGAATGATGAATGCAGGAATACACTACAACCATCTATGTATCTCTCCCGTAGTGATCGCGAGGACAATATTAGTCTAATGACAGCGCTCACAGAACCGTTTATATAGCCGTTCTTTCCGTGTTCCATACATGAGCGGGAAGGGAAGAAGGCGTAACAACTGCCACATTGAGAACTGTCCTCTCCTATGTACTTTTCAGAGAGTGAGTGTGCACTGAGGTGACAGAAGTCATGGGATACCTCCTAACACCCAGTCCATTCCAAGTAAACACAACCCACACCATGGTGGAGCCACCACCAGCTTGCACAGTGTCTTGTCGGCAGCTTACGACCGCGGCTTCGTGGGGTCTGCACCACACTCGAACCCAACCATCAGCCCTTACTTTCTGAAATAGGGACTCATCTGACCAGGTCGCGGCTTTCCAGTCTCTAGGGTCCAACCGATATGGTCACGAGTCCAGGAGAGGCGTTGGAGGCAACGGTCCATAGGCTTACACACTAATCAATCTAACTTAACCTAACTTACACTAACGACAACATACACACCCATGCCCGAGGGAGAACTCGAACCTCTAAGGTGGGAGCAGCGCGAACCGTGACAAGACGCCTAAGACCGCGCGGCTACCCCGCGCGGCGAAATTTTGTATTCTCGGCACTCTCTTGTCACTGTGGATCTTGAAATACTGAATTCACTAATGATTACCGAAATAGAATGTCCCATGCGTCCAGCTCGAACTAACATTGCACCCCGTCGCCAGTCCACAAGTGGCCCATCGGGACCATCCGACCGCCGTGTCATCCTCAGCTGAGGATGCGGATAGGAGGGGCCGCGGTCAGCACACCTCTCTCCCAGTCGTTATGATGGGTTTCTGTGACCGGAGCCGCTACTATTCGGTCGAGTAGCTCCTCAATTTTGGCATCACGAGGCCGAGTGCACCCCGAAAACTGGCAGTAGCATATGGCGGCCCGGATGGTCACCCATTCAAGTGCCGGCCACGCCCTACAACGCTTAACTTCGGTGATCTGACGGGAACCGGCGTATCCACTGTGGCAAGGCCGTTGCCTCCAACTACCATTACGCACTCAAAATTTGTTAATTCCTTTTGTGCGGCCATAGTCACCTTTTCACATGACCCACCTAAGTATAAATGACAGCTTCGGCCGTCCACTGCCCTTTTATAGCTTGGGTACGCGATATTACCGCCACCTGTATGCGGCCATATCGCTGCCCCATCACTTATGTCACCAGCAAAAGAAGTTTAATACTGGATTGGAAAATACTTGATGCACCTCCCACTTCCAGGGCGGATGATGTAAGTTGGTATGCGTATCTTAAGTTGCATGAAATACACTCTTATTCAAACGCGACGGAAATGTGTATATGTGATGTACATTTACGAACAAATAAATGACTAGAGTATAAGCAATATTGGATGATTTGTTCAAGAAGAAGAGCTTCACAAATTGAGACTGAGGCTGTAAGCGATCGCCGTGTGATTGCAGGCTTCTTCGCCATGTCTCCAACCTCTCTCCAAATACACATCAAGGTAGATATCTGGAACTCTGTAGATATTTATGAGAACGTAATTGTAGAAGAACAATTAATTTCGAGTCCCACCTATTAATCAATTGAAATGAGCTCGTTTCTTTTTTCTTATACAGTTCAATATATCTAAAGAGCTGTAGTAGTTTCAAGATAATCGTACTGAGAACGGTAGTCCGAAGAACAATAGTCAGCATAATTAACATTCCAGATAACAACAAAAATTATACGAGGGTTATTCGTAAAGTAAGGAGCAATAGGTCGCGAAATGGAAACCACAGTGAAACTCAAAACTGTTTTATTTTCAACAGTTAGCTACAACTTCCAACTACTTATCACCATAGTCGCCCACCAGAGTTTGACGTTTGTCGTAGCGTTGTACCAACTTTCCAATACCCTCGTTATACAAGGCAGCGGCCAGTGCTTTCCGCCAATTCTCTACGCTGGCCTACAGCTCGTTGTCTGTGCCAAAATGTTGTCTTCATAGCCAGCGGTTCATGTGAGCAGAGATGAAACTCAAAGGGAGAAAATTACGGGCTGTATTATGGGTAATCAAACATTTCTAATTTAAAACCATCCAGGAGCATCTTCATTGCCCCTGCAGGACGTGGCTGAGAATTGTCTTTAAGAAGAAAACGCATGACAGCTATGTAATGTTGGCTGCATAGCTTCAGGCGAAATTTCTCACCAGACCCTCGTGCTTGGCCGTAGACACTATTGTTCTAGGAATCTTTATGTGCTCCCTGCGTGCTCAGAACTAAAAACAACGGCGTAACGTGATCGACGGGCATACTAGAGACACTGCCCAACACACATGTGCAAAACTTCATCGGATTTTCGCTGTGGTTTCCATTTCGCCACCGATCGTTCCTTACTTTACGAATAACCCTCGTACATAAATCATGTATCTCTCTGCAAGATTATAGCGTCTTTTATTCCTACATACATCGCACTGTGTCAAACAGTCATTTCACTAAAATTCATATTAAATTGTGACATTACAATGTGTTCATGACTGGCAGGTATGTAATTGATCACTGCTGCAATTCTATGTGACAGGTAATGCGGCCACAACAATGCATTAACGTTATTCGTGTTCTTGTTATTACCAAGCCTGCTAGGATGTATACTCATAAGCGGCGGGAACAGTCCCAGATTTTGGGTGATCACTGTGAACGAAGAGTAGACGCTGTGTGCTCTTGTCAGACAGCGTTACCAGGACAGACAAATTTCAAAATTTTCCCGGCGAATCAACTGTTCAAAGATATTTCGGGCTTGCGGCCGGTCGTCGTAAACTTCATTACACGATATTTCGGCTGGACAACTGCCAGTCATCTTCAGGTGAGCCGAATGAGAACTGAGGAAGATGTCTTATATAGTGCGCTGATGGTACTGCCGCGCATGCGTTGAAGTCGCGGAGACTCCTTTCGAAGCACTGCTTTGGCTTCCGACAGTAAAGATTTCCCAATTGTAGCCCATCCATGAATGTTAGCCTTGTGGAGCTCCCGCTTACTGCTTTTTCGACACAGTATCACTCAAGTGAGTGTTGAGTTCTGCGGTAGTTTTGTGTTGTCTGGCGCAGGCCTTTTGAATGCGCGTTTGTCTCTGGCAGTCAACTTCCTTTCTTCCACTACTCCTCTTCGCCAGTGATGCTTTACCGTGTTTCGTGTATCCTGTCGTTAGGGTGGATACTATCGCTTGTGAAACGTTAAACAGTTCAGCCGTTTTCGTCTCAGATGCTCCTGCTAACCACACACCAACCTTTCCCCTTCTGGAACGTTGAGAGATCACACATTTAACTGATCGCTTGTGTTCACTGTTGCAGAACAAAGTGCATAATACACTGGAAGCTAACCTCCAACACTTGTCGCGCTAGCGGTGCACTGAAGCCGTGTCGCAGTATTTACACGTAAGTAGCGGTGCTAGTTTACAACAAGATGTACTATACTGCATGGTGTTCACATTATTTTGTCCATCCCTGTACATTCCCCGTCCCCGACCAACGTCTATGTACTTGCCCCATCCCCATACCAGTATCCTCATATATTTTACGAAAACTTATTCACCAGTATCTCGAAGCCTGTTTTGTATGTTTCCTTTCCCTCTTCATTGCCACTGCTGTTGACACCACACAAAACTTCTTTCATTGCATCGAACAGAAAAAAATCCGAAGGGGCAAGATGAGGGCAGTTTGGAGGCTGAGGTAGGAGCCCCACGCCCACAGGTCCCAGGGTCAGGCTGGGCATTGTCTCGAAGGAAAAGCACGCCTTTCCTCTGCCATCCCAGACATTCCGTCCTCAATGCGGGCATGTTGTTTGACGCTATCAACCGATGGTTGCATTTTGTATTTCTTACGGAGAGGCAATTAAGGACGTTTTTACTGTACGCCTTGACACTTAGACTCAGACTCAAAATGAGGTATCCAAGTTTCATTATTGGTTAAAATCGTGTCCAGAAGTTCATCGCTTTCGCAGCTGACACATTCTTTGAGCTGGATGCAAATAGGACATCTCTGCTAAGTGCGGTACAGTATAAGCTCTCTTGGGAACCTACTTTTTTATTTTTCTCCTTGGCCGAGCAGTTTTAGGCGCTTCAGCCTGGAACCGCGCTGCTACTACGGTCGCAGGTTAGAATCCTGCCTCGGGCGTGGATGTGTGTGATGCCATGAGGTTAGTTAGGTTTAAGTAGTTTAAGTCTAGGGGACTGATGACCTCAGATGTTAAACTCCATAGTGCTTAGAGCCATTTGAACTGTTTTATTTATCTCTCAATTGATCTTTAGCCATTAACAAATACTTTATTTAGCCATCAACAATTACTGTAGAGTCACTACTCTTTGAGAAACAAACAATTTTTAATCAACCACTAAATTCCAGAATGAGATTTTCACTCTGCAGCGGAGTGTGCACTGATATGAAACTTCCTGGCAGATTAAAACTGTGTGCCGGACCGAGACACGAACTCGCAGGAGAGCTTTGACTTTGACGGACAAGTGCTCTACCATTTGACCTACCCAAGCACGACTCACGACCCGTCCTGGCAGTACCTCGTCTCCAAACTTTCAAACTTCACAGAAGCTCTTCTACGAACCTTGCAGAACTAGCACTCCTGGAAGAAAGGATATTGCGGAGACATGGCTTAGCCACAGTCTGGAGGATGTTTCCGAACTGAGCTTTTCACTCTGCAGCGGAGTGTGCGCTGATATGAAACATCCTGGCAGATTACAACTGTGTGCCGGACCGGGACGGACTGAGTCTCGGTCCGGCACACTGTTTTAATCTGCCAGGAAGTTTCAACCACTGAATTGGTGAGTACTCCTCCTCTAGAAGGCAGTGGTCAGATTTTAAAATTGTTGAATCCTGCCTTGACGTTAAATACACTCCTGGAAATGGAAAAAAGAACACATTGACACCGGTGTGTCAGACCCACCATACTTGCTCCGGACACTGCGAGAGGGCTGTACAAGCAATGATCACACGCACGGCACAGCAGACACACCAGGAACCGCGGTGTTGGCCGTCGAATGGCGCTAGCTGCGCAGCATTTGTGCACCGCCGCCGTCAGTGTCAGCCAGTTTGCCGTGGCATACGGAGCTCCGTCGCAGTCTTTAACACTGGTAGCATGCCGCGACAGCGTGGACGTGAACCGTATGTGCAGTTGACGGACTTTGAGCGAGGGCGTATAGTGGGCATGCGGGAGGCCGGGTGGACGTACCGCCGAATTGCTCAACACGTGGGGCGTGAGGTCTCCACAGTACATCGATGTTGTCGCCAGTGGTCGGCGGAAGGTGCACGTGCCCGTCGACCTGGGACCGGACCGCAGCGACGCACGGATGCACGCCAAGACCGTAGGATCCTACGCAGTGCCGTAGGGGACCGCACCGCCACTTCCCAGCAAATTAGGGACACTGTTGCTCCTGGGGTATCGGCGAGGACCATTCGCAACCGTCTCCATGAAGCTGGGCTACGGTCCCACACACCGTTAGGCCGTCTTCCGCTCACGCCCCAACATCGTGCAGCCCGCCTCCAGTGGTGTCGCGACAGGCGTGAATGGAGGGACGAATGGAGACGTGTCGTCTTCAGCGATGAGAGTCGCTTCTGCCTTGGTGCCAATGATGGTCGTATGCGTGTTTGGCGCCGTGCAGGTGAGCGCCACAATCAGGACTGCATACGATCGAGGCACACAGGGCCAACACCCGGCATCATGGTGTGGGGAGCGATCTCCTACACTGGCCGTACACCACTGGTGATCGTCGAGGGGACACTGAATAGTGCACGGTACATCCAAACCGTCATCGAACCCATCGTTCTACCATTCCTAGACCGGCAAGGGAACTTGCTGTTCCAACAGGACAATGCACGTCCGCATGTATCCCGTGCCACCCAACGTGCTCTAGAAGGTGTAAGTCAACTACCCTGGCCAGCAAGATCTCCGGATCTGTCCCCATTGAGCATGTTTAGGACTGGATGAAGCGTCGTCTCACGCGGTCTGCACGTCCAGCACGAACGCTGGTCCAACTGAGGCGCCAGGTGGAAATGGCATGGCAAGCCGTTCCACAGGACTACATCCAGCATCTCTACGATCGTCTCCATGGGAGAATAGCAGCCTGCATTGCTGCGAAAGGTGGATATATACTGTACTAGTGCCGACATTGTGCATGCTCTGTTGCCTGTGTCTATGTGCCTGTGGTTCTGTGAGTGTGATCATGTGATGTATCTGACCCCAGGAATGTGTCAATAAAGTTTCCCCTTCCTGGGACAATGAATTCACGGTGTTCTTATTTCAATTTCCAGGAGTGTCTGTGGGGTGTAGGATGCCTGCCTTCTCGGGTCGCTAGACAGCGTTCACAAACAAATTGTATTAATGAGTATTATACTTAACTTCGACAACAACATAGAATTGTCGCAAGCAAAGGGCGACATGCAAATAAGAAATCTGTTCAGTACGGTACATAAAATTCCTAAGTTCCTGGTGTTGAAATGCCTAATCTTGATGCTGCTGTCGAAGTTGGCCGCTGCCACTCGGCGTGGCTCTTATGTCCTCTTCGTATAGAGGCCGCCGCTGTCGCGTTGTCATCCCGCAGAGGGATCGGTCAGCGTGCAATTGGCTGACGTCTTCTCCACAGCCCCCTCTGTTCTCTAACGTTTTCGACTCGAGTTCCGGTGCTTGACTTTACGCCGTAACAAAAATCGCTAACTGAAATCTTATGAGACATGTAAGACCTGCCTTATCGTTTATTAGATGAAGTCCAGTAATACTTGTAGCAAACGGTACCTTAAGCTCTCTCAGTTCTACACGGAATTGTTATTTATGTTGCTGGAACTTGGAACAAGGTAAGATCAAATGCTTAATATATTCAGCGTCTGTATTACTGCCGTCGCGTGTTTCGTAGTTGCAGGTGAGGAATGCCACCCTTGCACAAGTTGTATGGTACTTTTGTTTGTTTTCGATGGTAGAATGATTAGTCGACATTTTTTCGGCAGATTGTTCATCTGTAAGTCGACGGTCTCCTGTCAAAAATGAATCAGTACGAGCTTGCCACGTCCAACTCAATACTGCTAGCGGACACACTGTTCGTCGGTTACGCTTTTGCGGTCACTTTTAACCTTTTCCAACCAAGCATAGAAACTATTCGCTTCATGCGGCTACTGCCATTTTGTTTGTTCATTCAAGAGAATGTTTCTGACGGTTGTACACTTTTCTAAAGTAAAAAAATCCATCGCCAAACACTATATTTCAAAAGTTCTTACTTCGAGAACAGTAAATTAGACACTACATGTGCTTTCGTGTGATAGGAAACTGAGAAAATATCTCTGCAAACAATTATTTGGAAATTAAGGATATGTGCCTGTTATTATTGTGAACTTGGCTTCCTACATTTAATAATGGGAACTGCACTTCAAGTATATCCTTCACATAAAGTTAAACCAGCGTCATGTTAGGATATATTTTTCTGAGATCACAGTTATATTTTACGGCTACAAAAAATTATCTGTGGTATGGAAATTAAATATTTTTATTTCTGCCTCGAAATAAATTGAAAACTGTTTTATTTCTGAAATATTACTTAGTCAGGCTTAAGCCAAACTTAATGTACGCTTCTGCTAGCGTGGTTTTACGTAAAGATAATTTTTCTACAATCAAAGGTAGCCGTGCTGTATTAACTGAAAATCGTACTTCGTGAATAATTTTAGAATGCAGGATGTTCAAAATGTAGAGCGGGAGAAATGAAAGAAAATTGATTTTAAGCTACTTTTGGAATTAAATTAAAATACCACACGAGCTTCCACTCGTACAAAGCATTAGCCAGATTTACGCAAATGGTACGGAGAAAAAAAGGTTTCCGGTTCAAAGGAAGAACAAATTTTTAAAATTCAACACTGATAATTGCTTATATACACTGCTGGAAATGGAAAAAGGAACACATTGACACCGGTGTGTCAGACCCACCGTACTTGCTCCGGACACTGCGAGAGGGCTGTACAAGCAATGATCACACGCACGGCACAGCGGACACACCAGGAACCGCGGTGTTGGCCGTCGAATGGCGCTAGCTGCGCAGCATTTGTGCACCGCCGCCGTCAGTGTCAGCCAGTTTCCCGTGGCATACGGAGCTCCATCGCAGTCTTTAACACTGGTAGCATGCCGCGACAGCGTGGACGTGAACCGTATGTGCAGTTGACGGACTTTGAGCGAGGGCGTATAGTGGGCATGCGGGAGGCCGGGTGGACGTACCGCCGAATTGCTCAACACGTGGGACGTGAGGTCTCCACAGTACATCGATGTTGTCGCCAGTGGTCGGCGGAAGGTGCACGTGCCCGTCGACCTGGGACCGGACCGCAGCGACGCATGGATGCACGCCAAGACCGTAGGATCCTACGCAGTGCAGTAGGGGACCGCACCGCCACTTCCCAGCAAATTATGGACACTGTTGCTCCTGGGGTATCGGCGAGGACCATTCGCAACCGACTCCATGAAGCTGGGCTACGGTCCCGCACACTGTTAGACCGTCTTCCGCTCACGCCCCAACATCGTGCAGCCCGCCTCCAGTGGTGTCGCGACAGGCGTGAATGGAGGGACGAATGGAGACGTGTCGTCTTCAGCGATGAGAGTCGCTTCTGCCTTGGTGCCAATGATGGTCGTATGCGTGTTTGGCGCCGTGCAGGTGAGCGCCACAATCAGGACTGCATACGACCGAGGCACACAGGGCCAACACCCGGCATCATGGTGTGGGGAGCGATCTCCTACACTGGCCGTACACCACTGGTGATCGTCGAGGGGACACTGAATAGTGCACGGTACATCCAAACCGTCATCGAACCCATCGTTCTACCATTCCTAGACCGGCAAGGGAACTTGCTGTTCCAACAGGACAATGCACGTCCGCATGTATCCCGTGCCACCCAACGTGCTCTAGAAGGTGTAAGTCAACTACCCTGGCCAGCAAGATCTCCAGATCTGTCCCCCATTGAGCATGTTTGGGACTGGATGAAGCGTCGTCTCACGCGGTCTGCACGTCCAGCACGAACGCTGGTCCAACTGAGGCGCCAGGTGGAAATGGCATGGCAAGCCGTTCCACAGGACTACATCCAGCATCTCTACGATCGTCTCCATGGGAGAATAGCAGCCTGCATTGCTGCGAAAGGTGGATATACACTGTACTAGTGTCGACATTGTGCATGCTCTGTTGCCTGTGTCTATGTGCCTGTGGTTCTGTCAGTGTGATCATGTGATGTATCTGACCCCAGGAATGTGTCAATAAAGTTTCCCCTTCCTGGGACAATGAATTCACGGTGTTCTTATTTCAATTTCCAGCAGTGTATATATGAAGATGTCCGTAAGAACAGATACCATATATATATAAGGCTCACCGGCCATTTGACCATCTTCTTCTGTGCGGATGTACAAACAGTGCCCGAACTCATACGGGACTCGGCAAAAAGCCGGGAGTAATTGTGTCCTCGGTGGTTCAGATGGACGCCGGCACAGTAGCTCAGCGTGTTCTGTCAGAGGGTGAGCTACTCTCTGTAATTAAAAAAAAAACCAGCTGAGTAAACGGATCAACGAAGAACCTAAACGGGTGTCATCGGACGTCCGCCCCGAACAAATTCAACGAACAGTATAGAACAAAAAAAAAAAAAGGGTATAACGTCTGCCATGTAAGCAGGACATCCTGGGTTCGAGTCTCGGTCGGGGCACACATTTTCAACGGTGCCCGTTGACTTATATCAACACCTGTATGCAGCTAGGGGAATTCATTTCATTGTAATTTCACTGATAATTGTTATTTAACGGTAATTCAACTTACATGAATAGACAGCAAGCCGCTGTACATCGAATGGCGTACCGAATTACGACAGCAAGGCTACACAAGAGCTAAGCAACAAGACCAAAAACGCAATCAATGAGTGAGAGATAACATGGCGTCTTTCCTCTGCATAGTAGTCCATTGAATCTTTATATGTCACCGAGAAATCCGAAGTTTGCCGGCCGCTGGTGGCCGAGCGGCTCTAGGCGCTTCAGTCTGGAGCCGCGCGACCGCTACTATCGTAGGTTCGAATCCTGCCTCGGGCGTGGGTGTGTGTCATGTCCTTAGGTTAGTTAGGTTTAAGTAGTTCTAAGTTCTAGGGGACTGATGACCTCAGATGTTAAGTCCCATAGTGATTGGAGCCATTTGAACCATTTGAAACCTAGTTTGAATACGCTACTTGTGATAAATATCTCCTAATATCCCAATTACTTTTACCACCAAATAGAGGTGTTACAAGAGAAACGCCCATACGATGGTCTGTAGAGAGGGGGAGGGGGGAAGCTCGGGATTATGAAACATTTCTAATATTCTGGAAGACGAAAAACGACTTTTAAGTAGCCATAATAAAGTTCCTGTTCCAACACTGTTATAAACCTGCATAATACCAACTTATAAGTAACTTTTTTTAAAGAAAAAACGTGACTACACTACACGTGAATGAATTTTCTGGCAGTGCCCCAGATCGGGATTCTTACGAAGGACTAGTGCCTTTCGTGTGCAAGAACTCTTCCGATTGAGATACCGAACCACGACACACTGCCCGTCCTCACAGCTTTACTTCTGCCAGTAGACAGTAACTCTCAAACTTCACGGAAGTAATCCTGCCTACCTTGCGGGACTGGCACTGGCAGTACCACGCTATGTTTATGTTTATTTTAATGTAAATAATGATAGAACAGGTTATAAACACTTTCGCAAGGCTGCCAACTAACACTTACAAGTTTCGATTTCCCCGCATCAGACGTTACCCTCCACTTAGGGTTCAAATGGTTCAAATGGCTCTGAGCACTATGGGACTCAACTGCTGTGGTCATAAGTCCCCTAGAACTTAGAACTACTTAAACCTAACTAACCTAAGGACAGCACACAACACCCAGCCATCACGAGGCAGAGAAAATCCCTGACCCCTCCACTTAGGGGAATAGGTGGGGGGAGGGGGGGGGGGGGGGAACGGCCGTCCTGAGGTTTGTCGACTTTCTTAGTTCACCAGCAATCGATGTACTAACTGCAAAATGACAGCATTTACAGTCGGACTATCTAGATTTCATTTGTTCGTATGCGGGATAACGAGTTCCGATGAAAATTTTGAAATCTGAGAAACCGTTCACGGTATTTTGTTGTATTTTCATTCCTGATCACTACGATGTTAATTTTAATGATATTGAACAACATTTTTATTTTTTTTCGAATTTTAGAAATTCTTAGGTTAAGTGAAAGACTTAGAAGTTCTATCATTGTACTCCGAGCTTTTTTCTATTTCACTATCGCTGGACAAAATGAAAGCACCTAACCCTTTATATGAAAGGCAATGTTTCCATTGACCGACCGACTCACTCACAGACTCATCATGACCTTGCGCAAGCCCCTAAGGATAGAAACTAGAAATTTTCGGAGGGCGTTGATCTTATACTGTAGGCGTTGTTCAGTCAACGTATTTTTCAATATCCTATCCCTAAAGGCGTGAAATATGGGATAGAAGGTTTTTTGAAAACATATTGCTGTTAAGACAATTTTGCAGCTAGACCCATAGATGTGGTACTTGGTTCTTCGATCACGAATAAGGAAACAAGTCTTTCAGCATTTTTGGAAATTTAACCCGCATGGCGGTGAAATAGTGGGTGAAACTTTTTTCAAAATAAGTCATTATTAAAGAACGACTAACGTATTTTCAAAGCTATATGTACGAAATTTGGTATTTGACTTCTCGGTTACAAGTAAAAAAAAAGTCTTCGAGTGTTTTGTAAATTCAACCCCTAAGGGGGTGAAATAGGGATGGAAGTTTTTATGGAAATAGTTAAATGTGAAAATATTTTCGATGCTAAATTTATGAAAATTTGTAGTTGACTTCCCAGTTGGTAATAAAATATAACGTGTTCTTGGAAATTCAACCACTAAAGAGATGAAACAGGGTCAAACTGATTCACTGTCGTATCATCGTTCAGCGCAGATCGTTAAGGAGAGCAAATTGAAACTTGGAGAGGATGTGGTTCTTGTACGTAAACATGGACTGAGAAGCGATTGTTCGAAATTCCACTCCTTAGGTGACGAAAATGGGGGATGAAAATACGACGCTATTAAGGCAATTTTGAAGCTAAAACTAAGAAAATTGGTATTTGGTCTCTCAGGCAGCAATAAAAAAAAGCACGTGTTTCAGGATTTTTGGAAATTCAACCGCTGAGAGCGTATAATAGTGGTATGAAAGTTTTCATTGAATTCAAATTATTAGTGAAAATTGACAAAGCATTTTTAAAGCTACGTCAAGGAAATTGGTATTTGGCTTCTTGATTGAAAATAAAATAAACCATGTTTCAGTCGTTTTGGAAATTCAACCCCTAAGGGGGTGAAATAGGGGTGAAAATTCTTAAGAAAATGTTTCGATATGTCAAAAAAATTTTAAAGCTAACTCTGCAAAAATTTGTGTTTCACAATTCGCGTAGATAGGCCTATATAGAGAAATTTGTGTTAGAGGGTGAAAGTTTCTGTGGAAGTGTTACTACAGGTACGCAAAATGCATGATTAACAAAAATCTTGGATTCCACCTCCTAGAATTGCTTTTTGGTCAGCAGTACATTCGAAAACTACCATGCGTCTGTGGCCGCAGTTAGCCTGAAATGTTTAGAAGGTACTGCAATTTGTGAACAACAAAAAAGTTCGCTTGAAGGAAAACGAAAAGAATATATGCAGACCATATAGTCTGCGCAAGTGAAGCAGTGGACACTAAGTCAGTGACCAATAATCCGAAAAATACTCGAATAGCTATTGTGCCGGACAGAGTATCCCTTAATGGCCACATGGCTAAAAAGGACTAAATAAATTGGGAGAATGTAACTTTGAATAAGTGTATTGAGAGAAAAAGGAACTTGTTTACAGTACAAATGACATGCATCTTTGAATATCGACGGCAACTGTGTGAGAGAGATATAATGCTACTTTAAAGTTTTAACACAGGAGGATTAGTGTTACAGATAAAAACAGTGTATATATCTGGAGGCAGTATAAGTCACCTTAGACTATATTCGGTCAAAAATCTTCGGAGATTAACAATTTCGAACTAATAAACATTTATATTTTTTATAACTTTTCCCCTTTAATTACACGTACAGGGTGAGTGAGGAGGAAACGTACCTGTTTTGACGGGTAATAGCATTACTGATTCTGAACAAAAAACTTGGTATGGACATATGCCATATTCCGAATGGTTTCCGAGATAGAACACTTTTAATGTATATTTCTGTTTATTTTCTGTATTATTCATTGTCATTGTTTACAACTTACCACAGTAATATAGAGGAATTTGAGACGAACATTTTGATACGAGACGCTTGTGGTAGTCGTTAAACTATCTCAAAACTGGGCTCCAAAAAATACCTAAGCTACAGCGCACGCGCGTCGCGCGAGATTTTCTTCGCGGAAACTGTTAGTCCTAGACAAAAAATAAATAGGACCTCTTTTTGCAGCAAATTTAATTTAGTTTAATTGTGTACTGAGACGCACAAAAGTGATATAAAACGTCTTCTATCTCGGAAACCATTCGCAATCGGGCATATGTCTACATGAAGTTTTTTGTTCAGGATCATTAATACTACCGCGTCTCAAAGAATTTACCTTGTATGTGGAGGCAGTATAAGTCACCTTAGACTATACTCGGTCAAAAACCTTCGGAGATTAACGATTTCGAACAAACCAATATTTACATTTTTATAATTTTTCCACTTTAATTACATATATTCCAGATGACGTTCCAGAAGATATATAGAACACTTGAGTATTCGAAAGCAGCGTTTTCTTGAAATTTCAGAGAGATCCATGAAGAACTTTCGGAGATTAGAGATTTTGAAGAAACAAACTGTTGAGTGGTACTTACGTAAATAAATTAGTGAAATCAAAGTGAAGTAGAAATTAGAATATAAATGAAAAACTTGGTTTAGTTTAGAGAGTTACATACTGGCAAACAGCGGGCAGAACAGCAGAACAGAAGAGACAATGACCGTGAAGTCAGCAAATTCCACATAAGCAGGCGCTGTCGATTCAGCCGTCAGGGCATCACCCGACCGGCTCACGTGTTTCTCAGTTGTCGCATGTGAACAAAGGCCCTCGCCTACATCCCAAGAGCCAATGACCGACGTTAAGAAGATTCTTCGAGAAGCTTTTCAACGTGACAGAAGAGGCAATGACGGGCTCACGTGTTTCTCAGTCGTCACATGTGATCAAAGGCCCTCGCCTACATTCCAAGAGCCAATGACCGACGTTAAGAAGATTCTTCGAGAAGCTTTCCAATGTGACAGAAGAGGCAATGACCGTGAAGTCGTTCACCTCCAGTAAACTGAAGTGAATAAATACGCGAGACGCAGTGGGCCCGACAGACGAGAGACGAAGAAGACGAAGAAGTGAAGAAGCGTAGCAGTAGTTTTCAGTCAGTTTCGGTGCTGAAGACCGTCATGCAAGAAGAGACTACATCATGCACAGACGCACCAAGTCCGCCGCTGTAATGGAATAGCAAGCAGCAGCCGCGGCGCCAGAAGACAGAAGTTAAAAGGTATTTGAAGTCTGATTTTTACGTACCCGGGTGACTCGTGAGGACGAGAAGGAGACATCCTCACATCAGCAGTCACCTGTGAGCTGGGATGAAGATCTGACAGCCGAAGACTGGCAAGCGGGAGTCCGTTGTTCGAGTCCGGGACACTGGCCTTCCCCCGCCGCGCCGCTCCGCTGGCCGACGCACAACACACGCGGCCGCATAGAGAAGAGAAACACTGGGACGCCACATCCAAGGTATCACCATCCGATGCACGACTTCGCTCGCAATAATTAAACGGGCCACCTCGCGCTGCGCGTCTCCAGTCAGCTGGGCGAGACGGCGACACGAGATACAGACCGCTACGCGTAATAAGACGCCGCCGCCGCCGCCGCTGCCGCAGCAAAAGGCTTCGCAAACGACACAGCTGCCGCTCTCCGAGCCAGAACATCCAGTAAGAAACAGTTGTACAAAACTTTCAATAAAAGTTATCTGATGCAAAAATGCTGTTTCATTGTACCTCATACCCGAGCCAAGGAAGAACCCACCCTGCCCACATGTTGTTAAGAGAGAAAAATTAATTTATTTAGTATTTTCACCCTGACATAATGCTTTAGAATCAAATACCATTTCCAGTAATTCTCATCCTGACAATTGACTAGCATCAAAAGAGAAAACCCAGTTACATTTAGTGACAGAACTGTTACATTTGTACTTATATATCTATATTTTCTGTATAAGTACAGACGTATATGTTACTAATCGCAAATCTCCGAAAGTTTTTGACGGAATGCTTTGAAATTTTGAGACAAAGTTCGATTGGTGTATGTTTTTGTTTACCCATTTTTTAACAAGACATAAATTTATATAAATTTAGTAATACTTACATATACACACACAGGTGTCAAAAATTAAAGGAGCAAACCGCTATTTCCCTGTCCTGTGTCTAATTCACCATGTAATCATAGAAACTATCAACAGATGTTACGATCGTGCACTGCACCGAAGATGGCATTCCCATCAACAAACAGCCACGCCAGCGATGATGTCAGGGCACCTATCAAGCGGGATGGTGTTTGTTGGGTAGTTCCACATCCTCAACCGCTGTGTACACAGTCACAGACGGTGCAGTATGGCACAGAGAAGATGCCTACCGGACTCTTTGATGTGGAGGACCATAGAAAGAAAGGAACCAGACAAGTCGCAAATTGGTGTGGCTCGATGACATAACGTGAATCGTTCTGTTGTTTCTTACATGTGGCGACAGTTTATCGAGACCGAAAGTGTATCACGAAGACCAGGGCAGGGCCGAGCACGTGTGGCATCAGAAAGGGTGGACCGTTCAAAAAATGTTCAGGTGTGTATGAATTCCTAAGGGACCAAACTGCTGAGGTCATCGGTCCCTAGACTTACACACTACTTAAACTAACTTACGCTAAGAACAACAGACACACCCATACTCCGGCGGGAGCGGCCGTGACATGGCGCCTCAACCCGCGCGGCCACTACGCGCGGCAGTGGACCGTTATTTGGCTGTAAGGGCACGACAGTACCGCCTTAGTACGGCATAGCAACTGGCTTGTAAGGTCGCAACATCCACTGGACGTGTTGCATCGAAGCAGACGGTGTACAGAAGGCTTCGACAGGGTGGCCTTTTTTTGTTGGAGACCTGCAACCTGTTTACCTCTGGCATTTTACAGAAGGGAGTGGAGCCGTCAACATGTCACTTGGACGGTCAAACGGGGGGCGAATGCCCTTTCACGTATGAGTTCCGATTTGGTTTGGAGAATGATTCTCGACGGATTCTCATCTGGATGGCACGTGGAATACGATTTCGGGGACCAAGCGTTGTGGAAAGTGACCGATATCGAGGAGGATGGCTAATGGTGTGGGCAGGGATTATGTAGACCACTCGAACCCCTCTTCATGAAATTGTACGGGTGAATCAGCAAGCTTTAACCGCTGTCAGGCACCTTGAGCAGATCCTGCGATATCATGCGCTGTTGTTGCGAGGTTCGAAAAATGGCTCTGAGCACTATGGGACCCAACTTCTCAGGTCATCAGTCCCCTAGAACTTAGAACTACTTAAACCTAACTAACCAAAGTACATCACGCACTTCCATGCCCGAGACAGGATTCGAACCTGCGACCGTAGCGGTCGCGCGGTTCCAGACTGTAGCGCCTAGAACCGCTCGGCCAACCTGGCCGTCTGTTGCGAGGTGCTATGGGCCCAGACATCGTATTGATGGACAATAAAGCTCGACCCCACAGAGCGCGTGTGGTTGATGTTTTTTTGGAAACAGAAGATATTGCACACATGGTGCGGCCTGCTCGGTCTCTCGATTTGAATCCGATAGAGCGTGTCTGGGATGGATGCACTAGGGAGGCGGGCTGCGTGACGTCAGTGTCCACCAACCACTGTGCAAGATTGCGAACAGCCGTGCAGGAAGAATGGGCGTCATTGCCTCGGCATGAGACTGATGACATGATTCACAGCAGCCGGCCGCTGTGACCGGGCGGTTCTAGGAGCTTCAGACCGGAACCGCGCTGCTGCTACGGTCGCAGGTTCGAATCCTGCCTCGGGCATGGGTGTGTCTGTTGTGCTTAGGTTAGTTAGGTTTAAGTTGTTCTAAGTCTAGGGTAATGATGACGTCAGATATTAAGTCCCGTAGTGCTCACAGCCATTTGAACCATTCACAGTACTTCCCGTCACTGTTAGGCCTGCTTTGCCGCCATACTGAGCACATTAATCAGTTGTCGGAACGCATGTGCTGATTCGTTAAGTTGGAAAAGAATATTTTTGTCTACGGTTATGCATGTTGCAGCTGTTTGCGTTCTATATTCTTTATGTTTTTTTCTCCTTTAGTATCACCTGTTTGTACTGTTTTGTGGCAAAATAAACACAACCTTTCAAAATTTCCGTTTGTTTCTTTAATTTTGGACACTAGTGCATATTATAAATTGTACAGAGTGTAAATTTTAAGTTGACAAACCAGAATAACTCAAAAAATAAGCGTCACACGAAGAAATGTGTAGAATCCAAAGATGATTATTTTCGAGGGGGACATCTGCTGGTGCTAAAATTAGCCCGCTGCCACAGCCCCTTGGGGGAGGGGCGGGAGGCAACTTTAAAATTTCAAATGGGAACCCCCATTTGCTATTGCAGAATCAGATTCAACATAAAAAGCTACGTACATTTTGTCTTAACCATCTTGTTTTGATTCTTGGCAGTTGGCGCTGTAATTCAAGAGAATCCATGTTCTCATTTTTGCGTGGAAAAAGGTTACGGATAAATAACAAAAATACTTATTTACTTCGCAAATTTTGATTTGCTAAAACTAAAACTCTCCCTCTCTCCCCATACGGTGGGGTTTGAGAGAGAGGAATTAGAGTTTTACGAATGTTGACCCAAATATTAATTTTTGCCGCAGATTCGGATTGGGTCAACATTTGTAAAACACTAATTCTTCTCTCTCAAACACCACCCTATGACCGAGCGAGGTGGCGCAGTGGTTAGACACTGGACTCGCATTCGGGAGGACGACGGTTCAATCCCGCGTCCGGCCATCCTGATTTAGGTTTTCCGTGATTTCCCTAAATCACCCCAGGCAAATGCCGGGATGGTTCCTCTGAAAGGGCACGGCCGACTTCCTTGCCTAATTCGATGAGACCGATGACCACGCTGTCTGGTCTCCTTCCCCAAACCAACCAACCACCCTATGGGGAGAGAGGGAGAGTTTTAGTTTTAGCAAATCAAAATTTGAGAAGTAAATAAGTATTTTTTTATCCGTAACCATTTTACACGCAAAAATGAGAACATGGATTTTCTTGAATGACAGCGCCAATTGCCAAGAATCAAAACAAATGTTTAAGACAAAATGTACGTAGTTTTTTATGTTGAATCTGAATCTGCAATAAAAAATGGGAGTTCCCATTTGAAATTTTAAAGCTGCCTCCCGCCCCACCCCCAAGGGGCTGGTGTGGCGGGCTAATTTTAGCACCAGCAGATGTCCCCCGCGAAAATAAACAACTTTGGATTCTACACATTTTTTCGTGAGAAGCTTATTTTTCGAGTTATACTGGTTTGTCAACTTAAAATTTACACCCTGCATATCAAAGAATTAGGTACCTGAAAACACCTGCCGGCCGAGGTGGCGGAGCAGTTCTAGTCGCCACAGTCTGGAACCACGCGACCGCTACGGTAGCAGGTTCGAATCCTGCCTCGGGCATGGATGTGTGTGGTGTCCTTAGGTTAGTTAGGTTTAAGTAGTTCTAAGTTGTAGGGGACTTATGACCACAGCAGTTGAATCCCATAGTGCTGAGAGCCATTTGAACCAATTGAAAACACCCTTTCATTAGAATCCAACGGTGCGTAAAAATTCAAAGCGATCGGTCAAGGATATTCGGAGCTACAGAATTTCGACCAAACGAACATTTACATTTTTGTTTATATAGAGTACACCTAGGCTCTCTGCTAAAGGGGAGAAGTTGAAATTTGTCTCATTTAGGGTTAAAGATGGTAGAGGTTTCAGAGTTTTCTGTCAGACGGGCCTAGTACTAGGTCTGGTCTTACTTTGGCTCTGGTTGTGCTGATTCCACGTCTGGGGTGGTGCAGTGTACGGCGCGCGACCTGAGCTGGAGTATTTCGGCGGTGGAGACGGCGAGGCCCGGCAGCTGCGACACAGTGTGGCCTGTGGTGTGGGTTCGTTAGCGCCGCCACCGGCTAATGGGTCGGCTTCTCTGTGTGTGGAGCACCTTTTGTGGGACGCCCCGCTAACGGGCAATAGAAGGGCCGCCGGGTCGGGTCGGCTCACCCCCGGGGCAGCGGCGCTGGGGTGGCCTTTGCGCCCGTGAAGCCAACTGTTATACACCAGCAGCAGCAGAGCGCTCTGGTGGGCCCCTCAGCATTTCGCACCATTACCGAGGAGGGCCCCCATATCCGGCAGCTCTCCAGGGCTGCCTTTGTGGAAGCTAAGACGAGGCTTTACGGAAATTTGCCAACGTATGCAATACTGCACCAGCTTTCGTCCGTACTGACTGATACATTCTGCCCAGTACACACAAGTAGTATAATTTTAGGACTTTCTCTTCTCGTAACAATAGTATCATACCGAAATACGAATGCGTGCTGAAGAATAATGCCTCAGAATTTCTTATGTTAAAACTCATAACCCTTTTTAAGTGAAGATGTACGAGAAAAAACACGAGTAAGCATAAGCTGAAATACACTACTAGCCATTAAAATTGCTACACCAAGAAGAAATGCAGACGATAAACGGCTATTCATTGGACAAATATATTATACTAGAACTGACATGTGATTACATTTTCACGCAGTTCGAGTGCATAGATCCTGAGAAATCAGTACCCAGAACAACCACCTCTGGCCGTAATAACGGCCTTGATACGCCTGGGCATTGAGTCAGAGCTTGGATGGCGTGCACAGGTACAGCTGCCCATGCAGCGTCAACACGATACCACAGTTCATCAAGAGTAGTGACTGGCGTCTTGTGACGAGCCAGTTGCTCGGTCACCATTGACCCGACGTTTTCAATTGCTGAGAGATCTGGAGAATGTGCTGGCCAGGGCAGCAGTCGAATATTTACTCTGTCCAGAAAGGCCCGTACAGGACCTGCAACATGTGGTCGTGCATTATCCTGCTGAAATGTAGGGTTTCGCAGGGATCGAATGAAGGGTAGATCCACGGGTCAAAAATGGTTCAAATGGCTCTGAGCACTATGGGACTCAACTGCTGTGGTCATAAGTCCCCTAAAACTTAGAAGTACTTAAACCTAACTAAGGACATCACACACATCCATGCCCGAGGCAGGATTCGAACCTGCGACCGTAGCGGTCGTGCGGTTACAGACTGTAGCGCCTTTAACCGCTCGGCCACTCCGGCCGGCAGCCACGGGTCGTAACACATCTGAAATGTAACGTCCGCTGTTCAAAGTGCTGTCAATGCGAACAACAGGTGACCGAGACGTGTAACCAATGGAACCCCATACCATCATGCCGGGTGATACGGCAGTATGCTGATGACAAATACACGCTTCCAATGTGCGTTCACCGCGATGTCGCCAAACACGGATGCCACCATCATGATGCTGTAAACAGAACCTGGATTTTCGGAAAAATGACGATTCGCCATTCGTGCACCCAGGTTCGTCGTCGAGTACACCATCGCAGGCGCTCCTGTCTGTTATGCACCGTCAACGATAACCACAGCCATGGTCTCCGAGCTGATAGTCCATGCTGCTGCAAACGTCGTTGAACTGTTTGTGCAGATGGTTGTTGTCTTGCAAACGTCCCCATCTGTTGACTCAGGGATCGAGACGAGGCTGCACGATCCGTTACAGCCATGCGGATAAGATGCCTGTCATCTCGACTACTAGTGATACGAGGCCGTTGGGATCCAGCACAGCGTTCCGTATTACCCTCCTGAACACACCGATTCTATATTCTGCTAACAGTCATTGGATCTTGACCAACGCGAGGCTGGAATAGAAGGGAGAACTGATAGAGGTACTCAAGGTACCCTCCGCCACACACCGTCAGGTGGCTTGCGGAGTATGAATATAGATGTAGATGTAGATACGATAAACCGCAGTCGCGATAGGCTACAATCCGACCTTTATCAAAGTCGGGAACGTGATGGTAAGCATTTCTCCTCCTTAGACGAGGCATCACAACGTTTCACCGGGCAACGCCGGTCAACTGCTGTTTGTGTATGAGAAATCGGTTGGAAACTTTCCTCATGTCAGCACGTTGTAGGTGTCGCCACCGGCACCAACCTTGCGTGAATGCTCTGAAAAGCTAATCATTTGCATATCACAGCATCTTCTTCCTGTCGGTTAAATTTCGCGTCTGTAGCACGTCATCTTCGTGGTGTAGCAATTTTAATGGCTAATAGTGTAACTTTCTCTGTTTCAGAGATAATTGAACCAAATTTTTCAAATCTTGTCATTATGATATCGTTATAATCTGCAATTCTTTTTCCATCTGTTTTGTCAAATAATTTGATCATGACGATGCTGTATGTTTTTAGAACAAATACTACCACATAAGGAACATTTTCTCAAAGATACGTTTACTTACTACTCTCACAATGTGATAAGTTTTTCTTGGTGACTCGACAAACGTATCCGTGCACCCGTATCTAAATGTCATTCCTACACTCTTACAGTCAGTTTTGAAATCCATTTGTTGATAGTCCGTAGTTCGTGGGCTCGTAGCGTTCTCGCTTCCCGGGTTCGATTCCAGGCCGGTCAGGGATTTTCACCTGCCCCAAGATGACTGGGTGTTGTTGTGTCGTTTTCATCGTCATCATTATTCGTTCTCATTACGGTCGGAAGAAGGCAACAGCAAACCACCTCCATTGGAACCTCGCCTAGTACGGCTGTGCGGGTCTCACACATCGTTCCCCTACGGTCTGTCAAGAGTCATGGGACTTCATTTCCATGTGTACAACGCATAGTAATTTTTATTTCACAAAATTTTAAATAAATTTGGCAGCAATGCCCTTTGAAAAGTCTTCTATCACAGAACGTTTTATTACAGTATTCACAAAGTCTGTAGCAAATGACTCTTTTTAATCTGCAATGGTTCAGCGCAAAATGTTCCTTACACACTGAAACATTTAAGTTGATGGAAATGAAAAAATTAATGATGGCTATGATCAGACATTTGGTCTTCTTAGTTCTCAAGTAGCTCTTTTCTTTTAGTCTGATTGTTCTGGCGTTCCGTTTTGGGCAGATTCCTCATTAAGATTTCTGAACTAGCCATTAGCATATTAATAGCCGCTTCAATAGGTTTTAAATGAAGCAGCCTGTTACTCCCGTAAGGGTACTGATGCTTCCGGTGTTGCCACCATTAAACGACAGACAAGCATCATATGAAGCAAATTTAACAACAGTAGATGTCCAAAAACTGTCTTTGGGAATCTCTTCAAAATGAGGTTGAAAGGTGGCTACACTGAGTCACAGCGCCAGAGATTGCGCCAAAGAGTTTTTTTCCGCCGCCTCCACTGGCAGTGCTTATTGAGAAGTTCCCGTGGGCTTGTTCAGAAGTTGCTGTGGGATGTCGATCGCTGTACTATTTGAGGCCATGTCGTAGGCAGTTGTTTTGATGGGCTAGACAGCAGATGTTGTTCGAATGGGGATGTTGTAATGATTAGAGTGTATTTTTCGTCAATATATGAAGGTAAAAAACATTTTTTTTTATTTTTTTAAAATTTCCTAACTAACAATGTCTCTTGGTCACAGGATCAGTCAACAAAGCATCTGGCTCGTGTTCTTGTATTAGACTGTAATTCTGGTTTCTATATGCAATTATTGTATTTCTGTTTTTTTTTTTAAATTACTTCAGTATAAATGGTATTTAAAATATCTGATGTTGTAATGATTAGAGTGTATTTTTCGTCAATATATGAAGGTAAAAAACATTTTTTTTTATTTTTTTAAAATTTCCTAACTAACAATGTCTCTTGGTCACAGGATCAGTCAACAAAGCATCTGGCTCGTGTTCTTGTATTAGACTGTAATTCTGGTTTCTATATGCAATTATTGTATTTCTGTTTTTTTTTTTAATTACTTCAGTATAAATGGTATTTAAAATATCTTGTCGTATTGAGGAAGAACCGTGCCAGATGTGTACGTTGAATCACACTTCCACACACAGAACAGCTACACTTGTGCTTTGTTGTTTCGTAGCTTTTATAGTTGCTGGGGACTTAATTAATTAATTGTGTTAACGGAAATTTCCTTTCATTCTTTGTTGTTATTCTGTGGAGTCAGATTGCGTACTAATACTACTCAGGGCCAACCGGTTACGAGACTTCGTAACCGGACATACAGCGACTAAAAACTAAAAAAAATATTTGCATTATATTTAATTAAGCCCCCATGCAAGGTTGTTGAAGTTTTCTTTCGGGTTTTGTGTTCTACCAGACAGTAACAGCAGGGAAGGACAATTAACGGCTGGCAAAGGTAACACATCGTAAACTTGCTCACCGCTTTCTATACTGTTCATACGCTTCTCTGACAGCACATTGCAAACAAGGACAGTGTCATAATCTTTTAAACACAGGTTCCACACTCCTTGGAGCGAAAGTTGTTACCGTTTGACAGCTGGACACTAACGCTCCAAGCGGTGAGAAAGCGGACTGTCACATGCGTCGTAACGACAATGTTTGTTTTTAGTTATTTTGTAATTAATTAACGGTATATTTGTTATATTGGTGCTTTCCATGCATTACTATGGTACCAGAGACGTGAATTATCGTGAAATACACGTGAAAATAGTCGAATCACACTGATTCAGCGACATAGGCTACAACTCAGTCATGAAGAAATACTTGCGAATATTGCTATATTTGCAGCTTAAAATACTTTTCACCCACGAGAAGTATCTATTTCTATTAATGTCTGTTGTTTCTATCACAGACACTTTCCTTGACACTTCAAAAATTTTTATTGAGTCTAATGGTTCGCCCATTTTTACACTTCATTCGATTTTCTAATCGACGAATGTTTTTTCTAAATGTAATTAGTTATGCTTCAAAAGTAACCGTGTTGCAGATTCTTGTAGTTTGTGGCTTAGATTTAGCAACAACTATGGAATCGGTTTCTTCTGTGTTGGGCAAACAGTTTATTGCTATTGACGAATTATTATCGAATCTGTGTGGTATTTCCTTAAGCTACAGCTGTGATGGCTTATTTGATAAGTTACGCAGGTCACTCCAAAAGAAATCCACACAATTTTTTTTAAATCCGTCTTTTATTCTACATGTTTGAAAGTTTTACAGTGTGTAGATACATCCTTTAGAAACAATATTTTCATTTCTCCACATAATTTCCATCCCTCTCAACTGCCTTACGCCATCTTGGGACCAGCGCCTGTATACCTGCACGATAAAATTCTGGACCAACCTGTTAGAGCCACTGTTTGGCAGCGTGCACAAGGAAGTCATCATCTTCAAACCTTGTTCCACGAAGAGTGTCTTTCAGTTTCCCAAACAGATGATAGTCACATGGAGCCAGGTCAGGACTGTAAGGTGGGTATTTCAGTGTTGTCCATACGAGTTTTGTGATCGCTTCCATGATTTTTTGGCTGACATGTGGCCGTGCATTGTCATGCAACAGCAAAACATCCTGCTTTTGCCGATGTGGTCGAACACGACTCAGTCGAGCTTGAAGTTTCTTCAGTGTCGCCACACATGCATCAGAATTTATGGTGGTTCCACTTGACATGATGTCCACAAGCAAGAGTCCTTCGGAATCGAAAAACGCCCTAGCCATAACTTTTCCAGCATAAGGTGTGGTTTTGAATTTTTTTTCCTGCTTGAATTTGCATGATGCCACTCCATTGATTGCCTCTTCGTCTCTCGTGAAAAATAATGGAGCCATGTTTCATCACCCGTCACAATTCTTCCAAGAAATTCATCTCCACCATCCTCGTACTGTTCCAAAAGTTCGCTGCCTACCGTTTTTCTTGTTTCTTTGTGAGGCACTGTCAACATCCTGGGAACCCACCTGGCACAAACCTTTTTTAACGCCAACACTTTCAGTATTATGCAAACACTTCCTTCCCTATCCCAACGTAGCGTGACAATTCGTTCACTGTGATGCGTCTGTCAGCAGCCACCAATTCGTTAACTCTCTGCACATTGTGTGGAGTGTGTGCAGTACGAGGCCTGCCGCTGCGAGGACAATCCTCAATATTGCCGTGCCCGCTTACATCACGTAACCTGCTTGCTCACCGACTAACTGTACTGCGATCGACAGCAGCATCTCCATACACCTTTTTCAACCTCTTGTGGATGTTTGCCACTGTCTCGTTTTCACAGAACAGGAATTCTATGACAGCACGTTGCTTCTGACGAACGTCAAGTGTAGCAGCCACCTTGAAGACATGCTGTGACGGCGCCACTCACGGGGACAGGTCGAACTGAGTTTGAAAACAAGCGGGAAGGATGTATCTACACACTGTGAAACTTTCACACATGCAGAATGAAAACTGTAGTTTTACAAAAATAGTGTGCATTTATTTTGGAGTGACCCTCATAAATAATGTGGATATGACACTCCATATAGGTGTCCTACGTTCCACATTCACTGATGTAGCCGAAAGTGAAGCAAACAAAACTCTGCTTTGTTGGACAGATGTGTGATATCTTTCTGTAAAATGTCAGGTCTTCTGGTGTGACAAACGTGGGGTCATTTTTTAGTTATTGTCGATTGTTATGGCGCTACATACATTTCCTACTGTAAAAACTATGTTACAAATGAGTACAAACGGTAGTATTCATACTCACCCGATGTCGTATTTAGAAGTGCCGCTTGCGGATCGCTTGGGGCGCTGGTATCGCTGTGAGTAACACAAACGAGACAGTGTCGCGAGTGTCAAGTTGAACAGTGGACACAGTCACAGAGAAAATGGGGTGTGGCGCTACGCTTTGGTTCAAACAAGATGAATTTTACCTCATTCGCGGAACTCTGGAAATTGGACACGTTATTTGTAACATGCTAAAGAAGTAAATAGTGGCAAAAAATTCAATATTTTTGACCAGTTTTGCATACATCCCCTCTAAATGTCCACAGCTCGTGGTCTTGCAGTAGCGTTGCCGCTTCTCGCGCGTGGGGTCCCGGGTTCGATTCCCGGCGGGGTCAGGGATTTTTCCCTGCCTCGAGATGACTGGGTGTTATTGTGTAGTCTTCATCATCATCATTAATCCCCGTTACGGTCTCCTTGGACTATGGGACCTCATCATCATCCCCTAAATAAACCAAATGACGGCAAATGCCGGGCGCTGATAGCCTCGCTGTTGAGCACACACAAGCTCCAAACACACACTAAAACGAAAGTTCTTAGCATACTGAGTCTTTATTCTCCGTGTCTATATACAGGGGATAGGCAGAATAATGTGAACAGTGGTAGTAATGGGATGGTTGTGTTTGACGGTCAACGACACAGCTAACGCATGTGTCGCGCTGGACTGGACTGCTCAGTAAGGTCTAGGCATCATTGCAGGTTGTTTACGAGTAGTGCACACTTCGTATTTGCATTCAGAGGCCGAGGTCGGCGTGCGATGAAAGACCTAACAGGGTTCCAAAGAGGGCAGATTGTGGGGGTCCGATTAGTTGAAGCATCAGTAACCAAGACGGCCAACTTGTTTTATGTTTCAAGAGCAACACAGAGGAGCCAGTCGGAAGAGACAACCACTGCACTCCACGATATGGCTTCCGCCGTTGTAGCCGAGTCAGTAAAAGACGTTACACCCCTCAAGTACAAGATCACGAGAACGTAGGTGAAGTTTGAGAATAAGAAGCAGATGTTGATTAATATACAGGGTGAAACTTCCTGGCAGATTAAAACTGTGTGCCCGACCGAGACTCGAACTCGGGACCTTTGCCTTTCGCGGGCAAGTGCTCTACCATCTGAGCTACCGAAGCAGACAGTTTTAATCTGCCAGGAAGTTTCATATCAGCGCACACTCCGCTGTAGAGTGAAAATCTCATTCTGGAAACATCCCCCAGGCTGTGGCTAAGCCATGTCTCCGCAGTATCCTTTCTTTCAGGAGTGCTAGTTCTCCAAGTTTCGCAGGAGAGCCCCTATAAAGTTTGGAAGATAGGAGACGAGATACTGGCAGAAGTAAAGCTGTGAGGACCGGCCGTGAGTCGTGCTTCGGTAGCTCAGATGGTAGAGCACTTGCCCACGAAAGGCAAAGGTCCCGAGTTCGAGTCTCGGTCGGGCACACAGTTTTAATCTGCCAGGAAGTTTCATATCAGCGCACACTCCGCTGCAGAGTGAAAATCTCATTCTGGAACATACAGGGTGTCTACACTCTTGCTTCACAGACCCTGCTTCATGACAGTCGCTTTCTCATGATAATACAGTCTACGAACTGTTTACTGTATGCAGCACTCAGTGAAATAAAATATGTTCATATCCTTCCGCGATTAGCATTTTCTGAAGCACAATAAGCGACAGACACCACGGATAACACCACCTCCCCCATACTTCACTACTGACATCACACATGAGGGCATTTGCTAAACCCCAATCCTTCTATCGGTTTTCCAGAGGGCGTAGAGTGGTTCAACACTCCAAATCACTCGATGTCTGTCATTCACTGCCTATTGATGCCGGTCTGTATACACCACCTCAAGCATATCTTACCACTGACTACAAATATTTGTATACCATTCTTTTTCCAGCCGGCCGGAGTGGCCGAGCGGTTCTAGGCGCTTCAGTCTGGAACTGCGTGACCGCTACGGTCGCAGGTTCGAATCCTGCATCGGGCATGGACGTGTGTGATGTCCTTAGGTTAGTTAGGTTTAAGTAGTTCTAAGTACTAGGGGACTGATGACCTCAGCTGTTAAGTCCCATAGTGCTCAGAGCCATTCTTTTTCCTCCCTAAGCACAATCATTGTGCTAGTAGCACTGTGGAAGTCATGACTGATAACTTCCGCTGATTTCATGCGATTTTTTACAACCACCTTCCGCAATGCTGGACGATCCTTGCTTATCAGTACAAGAGGTCCGCTATTCTTGATTTAGCTGTAGTCGTTCCTTCGCCAACCCACTTCATTATACAACCACCAACAGACGACTTGGACAGCTAATAGAAGGGATTAAATGTGGCTGATGGATCTGTTACTTACAAGGGAACCTCCCCATCGCACCGCCCTCAGATTTAGTTATAAGTTGGCACAGTGGATAGGCCTTGATAAACTGAACACAGATCAATTGAGAAAACAGGAAGAAGTTGTGTAGAACTGTGAAAAAATAAGCAAAATATACAAACTGAGTAGCCCATGGGCCACATAGGCAACATCATGAACAATATGAGCTCAGGAGCGCCGTGGTCCCGTGGTAGCGTGAGCAGCTGCAGAATGAGAGGTTCTGGGTTCAAGTCTTCCCTCGAGTGAAAAGTTTTACTTTCTTTATTTTTGCATAGTTATTATCTGTCCGTTCGTTCATTGACGTCTCTGTTCACTGTAATAAGTTTAGTGTCTGTGTTTTGCTACCGCATCGCAAAACCGTGCGATTAGTAGACGAAAGGACGTGCCTCTCCAATGGGAACCGAAAACATTTGATCGCAAGGTCATAGGTCAACCGATTCCTCCACAGGAAAACACATCTGATATATTCTATACGACACTGGTGACGGCATGTGCGTCACATGACAGGAATATGTTGTCGACCCACCTAACTTGTACACTTGGCGAATGGGTAAAAAGATTCTTCTACCTTGCCTGATTTAGGTTTTCTTGTGGATGTGATAATCACTCCCAAAAAAGTGATGAAAACATAAGAGTTTGTCACATAAACTTAAAATAAAAAATTAAACTTTTCACTCGATGGAAGATTTGAACCAAGGACCTTTCATTCCGCAGCTGCTCACGTTACCACGAGACCGCGGCGCTCCTGCATTCCCATTCTGCTTAACGTTGCTTATCTTCCCATAAACTACACAGTTTGTATATTTTGCTTATTTTGTCACAGTCCCACACAACTTCTTCCTGTTTTCTCAATTGATCTGTGTTCAGTTTTTCAAGGCCTATCCACTGTGCCAACTTATAATTAAATCTGAGGGGGGTGCGATGAGGAAGTTCCCTTGTTAGGTTCTAAGCTACGACTAGTCCACGTTTGAAGTATTCAGCTAAATACAATTACGGATAACTTAAACTGGAATGACCACATAATAATATTGTGAGAAAGCTAGCCGAAGACTGAGATTTATTGCCAGAACGCTTCTAAAATGCAGCAGGTCTAGTAAAGAGACTGCCTACAGAATGTTTATTCGTCCTCTTCTGGAGTACTGCTGTGCAGTTTGGGATCCGCATCAGATGGGGTTGGCGGAGGATGTCGCAAAAGTTCAGAAGAAGGCAGCTCGTTTAACGTGATATAGTGGAGAGACTACCATGGATATGATACGCCAATTGGAGCAGTAATCATTGAAACAAAGGTGTAGAAACTTCTCACGAGATTTCAGTCAGCAACTGTCTCCTCGAAGTGCGAAAATATCTTTTTTATTTTGCGCCTAGCTGCATAGGGAGAAATAATCATTATAATAAAATAAGAGAAATCAGAGCTCGCACAGAATATTTAAGTGCTCGTTTATCCCAAGTGCTGTTCGCTGGTGGAAAGGTAGACAACTATATCAAGATGCTATCTGTTCTTTCGGACATGTCCGAAAGAACAGATACCATCTGCATATACACTACTGGCCATTGCTACACCAAGAAGAAATGCAGATGATAAACGGGTATTCATTGGACAAATATATTATACTAGAACTGACATGTGATTACATTTTCACGCAATTTGGGATCATAGATCCTGAGAAATCAGTACCCAGAACAGCCACCTCTGGCCGTAATAACGGCCTTGATACGCCTGGGCATTGAGTCAAACAGCGCTTGGATGACGTGTACAGGTGCAGCTGCCCATCCAGCTTCAACACGATACCACAGTTTATCATGAGTAGTAACTGGCGTATTGTGACGATCCAGTTGCTCGGCCACCATTGACCACACGTTTTCAATGGGTGAGAGATATGGCGAATGTGCTGGCCAGGGCAGCAATCGAACATTTTCTGTACCCAGAAAGGCCCCTACAGGACCTGCAAGATGCGGTCGTGCATTATCCTGCTGAAATGTAGGGTTTCGCAGTGATCGAATGAAGGGTAGAGCCCGGCTCGTAAGACATCTGAAATGTAAACTCCAATGTTCAAAGTGTCGTCAGTGCGAACAAGAGGTGGCCGAGACGTGTTACCAATGGCAGTATGGCGATGACGAATACACGCTTCCAATGTGCGTTCACCGCGATGTCGCCAAACACGGATGCGACCATCATGATGCTGTGAACAGAACCTCCATTCATCCGAAAAAATGACGTTTTGCATTCGTGCACCCTGCTTCCTCGTTGAGTTCACCACCGCAGACGCTCATGTCTGTGATGCAGCGTCAAGGGTAATCGCAGCCATGGTCTCCGAGCTGATAGTCCATGCTGCTACAAACGTCGTCGAACTGTTCGTGCAGATGGTTATCTTCCAAACGTCCCCATCTGTTGACTCAGGGATCGAGAATTGGCTGCACGATCCGTTACAGCCATGCGGATAAGATGCCTCTCATCTCGACTGCTACTGATGCGAGGCCGTTGGGATCCAGCACGGCGTTCCGTATAACCCTCCTGAATCCACCGATTCCATAGCCTGCTAACAGTCATTGGATCTCGACCAAAGAGAGCAGCAATGTCGCGATACGATAAACTGCAATCGGGTAGGCTACAATCCGACCTTCATCAAAGTCGGAAACGTGATGGTACGCATTTCTCCTCCTTACACGAGGCATCACCACAACGTTTCACCAGGCAACGCCGGTCAACTGCTGTTTGTGTATGAGAAATCGGTTGGAAACTTTCCTGATGTCAGCACATTGTAGGTGTCGCCACCGGCGCCAACATTGTGTGAATGCTCTGAAAAGCTAAGCATTTGCATATCACAGCATCTTCTTCCTGTCGGTTAAATTTCGCGTCTGTAGCACGTAATCTTTGTGGGGTAGCAATTTTAATGGTCAGCAGTGGAGTTGAGGCGAACCGGCCATTGACCTTCTTCTTATGTGCTGGTTGCACACGTATTGCCTGAACTCCTACGGGACTTGGTAAGATTGTCTGCCGCGAGTAATGAGTGTAATCGGCAGGGGCACTACGAATGTAGTGTGTTGACATTAAGTTGGGAATGTGGGTCTCACGGGGAGCGTGCAACGGATAAGTCCCTGCAGTCGCACTATCCTCTGTGCTTTCAGTGGTTCGGGTGGGTAGAGCGTCTGCCATGTAAGCAGGAGATCCCGGGTTGCCGTTGATGTATATCAACGCCTGTCGACAGCTTCGGGTCCTGATTTAATTATCATTTCAGGTATACATTTAGAAGACGATTTGATGAACCTTCTGGTAGGCACTCAATTGTGAATTGCAGAGTAACCATTTAGATGTCGATGTAAATATAGATTTAAAATTCACTGAGCTCTCTCGACTCAGCCATTCCGCTTTAACTGTTTCGTTACTGACAACTCAATAACCCCAACTCCTATAGTGGCAGGCCCGCATCTGGTGACCTCTAGTCGTTAATTCGCCTGAAGTAACTTTTTGGTCCCCTTCTGGTTTCACGTTGACTTTTCAAATTTTTCTGATGTGCAGACCGACTGGGGAAGAACACCTTAAATACTGCAGTATTGTATGGAGTGTAGCCATGTATGGAAGTGAAACATGGACGATAAATAGTTTGGACAAGAAGAGAATAGAAGCTTTCGAAATGTGGTGCTACAGAAGAATGCTGAAGATTAGATGGGTATTTCACATAACTAATGAGGAGGTACTGAACAGAATTGGGGAGAAAGGCAGTTTGTGGCGCAACTTGACAAGAAGAAGGGACCGGTTGGTAGGACATGATCTGAGGCATCAAGGGATCACAAATTTAGCATTGGAGGGTAGCGTGGAGGGCAAAAATCGTAGAAGGAGACCAAGAGATGAATACACTAAGCAGATTCAGAAGGATGTAGGTTGCAGTAAGTACTGGGAGATGAAGAAGCTTGAACAGGATAGAGTAGCATGGATAGCTGCATCAAACCAGTCTCAGGACTGAAGACCACAACAGCATAGGAGTGAGGCGTCAGGTCAGAGCGGTGTTCTGAACACAATTTCGACACAAAGCAGCTCAATAGGCTGTGGAGAGGAAGGGGTAGGCTAGCAATAGAACAGTGCATCACCATTGATTAGACACTCATTTATTGAATACATAAGTCAGGCATTACCCAAAAGGAACAATCAGTACAAATTACAAAATAATATTCTTTTCCTTTAAGTCACTCAAACATTTAAACAGGCAAATAGCAATCATTTAACTGAAAGCCTTTTAAGAAAGTAAGACTAGAAAATTTGAGTGATGAGTTAAAATCATATTTAAATAGACTCTGACCGAGCACATATTTTAAAACGAAATACTTCCTTTAAGGAACCAGCGATCAAAATTAATCATAATCCTCAACAACCATATTACATCTAAGACATTTAAGATTAAACAGTAATATATAACATCAGAGAGCTGCAGTCCCAAGTTTTAAGCAGCACGCTTCAGATGGACTGCACTGCAACAGTACAATACAAGTCCCTTAGAGGATCTCCCCACACAGGAAGTTATTGCCGCAATCGGCAAAATATCAACATCATTCCATGTAAAGACCTAAAACAAACTAAAAGCTCTCTTAAGTTTGGTACAGTTCATTGCCTTTCAACATAACATACATCACAAGTCTAGCCCTAGGACGGCACCGACACCCTGCAGTTTAGCAGGCGAAAAACTACAGCGATGCACTCATCACGTATCCTTACAAAATCCAAGAACAGAGAGCTCCCCAATAGCGGAACATTTAACATCTAACCACGCGCAGCGTGCGGGTTTGCGGGATGCTGATCTCGCTCTTAACCTCAACACCAGTTCAAATACTAGTCAGCCTACAACCTTGAACCACCATACACATTCATTCAGTTACTGCATAGAAAGCCAATGTGATGGGCTAACAGACCAGCATATGATAAAAACTTAAGCATTTTCCTTACTAGACAACCCTTATGAGTAGCAGCCGTAATTTTTTTTAAACGTGAGCACACCCACAATCAAAAGACAAACAACGCCTATCATGAGAACAGTAGCACATGAGCAAGTAGCAATGGTAACTTCTGCTTAGATTGGCTACAAATAAGCGCGTGATTTAACACACCAGAGAACAGTCTTTACAACATAACCATCAATACAATAGCAAATTACTCACACGTGTACTCCCCCACGATTTCGATTCGCAAAGCCATAGACAAAACGTGGAGAACGTATCACTTAGACCAACATAATGGTGCTCCCTCAGTTTCCCCCAAATAACTGACTCCCTTAATTTCACGGCAAAGAACCAGACCTAATGAAACCACCACAGTTTTCGCCTCTAAATTGTCACAGTACAAGTGAGACTCAATCACAAATGTAATTTTACATCACCAGTTCCCGTATAGTCAATACAAGCACCTGATTTTCACCCGTTTATAACGGCAGGCAGCAACATCTTACGGAAAAGAGCGTAGACACAAGCTCTTACCAATTCTCTTCTCCGAAAGCAGCCACCGCAACTCTCGGGAACCACTAGGACATCCAATGCAAAATAGCTTCTCCTTCACACAAATTACAGGACGCCCGCTTCCCGCTGCTTGCTACGGCGCCTTCCGTTCAGAGCCAACTTGTATCTCTCCATGCGATAGGTCCGGTCCCACACTCGCTGCGTCAACCCGACAACCGTCTTCCACCACGTCCCGGAGCACACGCCCACAGGACCTCGCCTCGTTACTCCTCGCGTAGGCCCCAGAGGGCACTGCTTACCGCCCTGACCGGGGCAGGAAAGATAAACCACCAGAGTGGCACTCTCGGTATGAGCCGCCACGGCTCAAGGAGTGTCTGCACGAATTCCTTTCCTGTGCTTACCTCTTCATCTCAGAGTAGCACTTGCAACCTACGTCCTCAATTATTTACTTGACGTATTCCAATCTCTGTCTTCCTCTACAGTTTTTGCCCTCTACAGCTCCCTCTAGTACCATGAAAGTCATTCCCCCATGTCTTAGCAGATGTCCTATCATCCTGTCCCTTCTCCTTATCAGTGTTTTCCACATATTCCTTTCCTCTCCGATTCTGCGTAGAACTTCCTCATTCCTTACCCTATCAGCCCACCTAGTTTTCAACATTCGTCTATAGCACCACATCTCAAATGCTTCGATTCTCTTCTGTTCCGGTTTTCCCACAGTCCATGTTTCACTACCATACAATGCTGTACTCCAGACGTACATTCTCAGAAATTTCTTCCTCAAATTAAGGCCGGTATTTGATATTAGTAGACTTCTCTTGGCCAGAAATGCCTTTTTTGCCATAGCGAGTCTGCTTTTGATGTCCTCCTTGCTCCGTCCGTCATTGGTTATTTTACTGCCTAGGTAGCAGAATTCCTTAACTTCATTGACTTCGTGACCATCAATCCTGATGTTAAGTTTCTCGCTGTTCTCATTTCTACTACTTCTCATTACCTTCGTCTTTCTCCGATTTATTCTCAAACCACACTGTGTACTCATTAGACTGTTCATTACGTTCAGCAGACCATTTTATTCTTCTTCACTTTCACTCAGGATAGCAATGTCATCAGCGAATCGTATCATTGATATCCTTTCACCTTGTATTTTAATTCCACTCCTGAACCTTTCTTTTATTTCCATCATTGCTTCCTCGATGTACAGATTGAAGAGTAGGGGCAAAAGGCTACAGCCTTGTCTTACACCCTTCTTAATACGAGCACTTCGTTCTTGATCGTCCACTCTTATTATTCCCTCTTGGTTGTTGTACATATTGTATATGACCCGTCTCTCCCTATAGCTTACCCCTACGTTTTTCAGAATCTCGAACAGCTTGCACCATTTTATATTGTGGAACGCTTTTTCCAGGTCGACAAATCCTATGAAAGTGTTTTGATTTTTCTTTAGCCTTGCTTCCATTATTAACCGTAACGTCAGAATTGCCTCTCTCGTCCCTTTACTTTTCCTAAAGCCAAACTGATCGTCACCTAGCGCATTCTCAATTTTCTATTCCATTCTTCTGTATATTATTCTTGTAAGCAGCTTCGATGCATGAGCTGCTAAGTTGATTGTGCGATAATTCTCGCACTTGTCAGCTCTTGCCGTCTTCGGAATTGTGTGGATGATGCTTTTCCGAAAGTCAGATGGTATATCGCCAGACTCATGTATTCTACACACCAATGTCAATAGTCGTTTTGTTGCCACTTCCCCCAATGATTTTAGAAATTCTGATGCAATGTTATCTATCCCTTCTGCCTTATTTGACCGTAAGTCCTCCAAAGCTCTTTTAAATTCCGATTCTAATACTGGATCCCCTATCTCTTCCTAATCGACTCCTATTTCTTCTTCTATCACATCAGACAAATCTTCATCCTCATAGAGGCTTTCAATGTATTCTTTCCACCTATCTGCTCTCTCCTCTGCATTTAACAGTGGAATTCCCGTTGCACTCTTAATGTTACCACCGTTGCTTTTAATGTCACCAAAGGTTGTTTTGACTTTCCTGTATGCCGAGTCTGTCCTTCCGACAATCATATCTTTTTCGACGTCTTCATATTATTCCTGCAGCCATTTCGTCTTAGCTTCCCTGCACTTCCTATTTATTTCATTCCTCAGCGACTTGTATTTCTGTATTCCTGATTTTCCCGGAACATGTTTGTACTTCCTCCTTTCATCAATCAACTGAAGTATTTCTTCTGTTACCCATGGTTTCTTCGCAGCTACCTTCTTTGTACCTATGTTTTCCTTCCCAACTTCTGTGATGGCCCTTTTTAGAGATGTCCGTTCCTCTTCAACTGTACTGCCTACTGCGCTATTCCTTATTGCTGTATCCATAGCGTTAGAGAACTTCAAACGTATCTCGTCATTCCTTAGTACTTCCGTATCCCACTTCTTTGCGTATTGATTCTTCCTGACTAATGTCTTGAACTTCAGCCTACTCTTCATCACTACTATATTGTGATCTGAGTCTATATCTGCTCCTGGGTACGCCTTACAATCCAGTATCTGATTTCGGAATCTCTGTCTGACCATGAGGTAATCTAATTGAAATCTTCCCGTATCTCCTGGCCTTTTCCAAGTATACCTCCTCCTCTTGTGATTCTTGAACAGGGTATTCGCTATTACTAGCTGAAACTTGTTACAGAACTCAATTAGTCTTTCTCCTCTTTCATTCCTTGTCCCAAGCCCATATTCTCCTGTAACCTTTTCTTCTACTCCTTCTCCTGCAACTGCATTCCAGTCGCCCATGACTATTAGATTTTCGTCCCCCTTTACATACTACATTACCCTTTCAATATCCTCATACACTTTCTCTATCTGTTCATCTTCAGCTTGCGACGTCGGCATGTGTACCTGAACTATCGTTGTCGGTGTTGGTCTGCTGTCGATTCTGATTAGAACAACCTGGTCACTGAACTGTTCACAGTAACACACCCTCTGCCCTACCTTCCTATTCATAACGAATCCTTCACCTGTTATATCATTTTCTGCTACTGTTGATATTACCCGATACTCATCTGACCAGAAATCCTTGTCTTCCTTCCACTTCACTTCACTGACCCCTACCATACCTAGATTGAGCCTTTGCATTTCCCTTTTCAGATTTTCTAGTTTCCCTACCACGTTCAAGCTTCTGACATTCCACGCCCCGACTCATACGTAGAACGTTATCCTTTCGTTGATTATTCAATCTTTTTCTCATGGTAACCTCCCCCTTGGCAGTCCCCTCCCGGAGATCCGAATGCGGGACTATTCCGGAATCTTTTGCCAATGGAGAGATCATCATGACACTTTTTCAGTTACAGGCCACATGTCCTGTGGATATACGTTCCGTGTCTTTAATGCAGTGGTTTCCATTGCCTTCTGCATCCTCATGTCGTTGATCATTGCTGATTCTTCCGCCTTTAGGGGAAATTTCCCACCCCTATGACAAGAGAGTGCCCTGAACCTCTATCCGCTCCTCCGCCCTCTTTGACAAGGCCGTTGGCAGAATGAGGCTGACTTCTTATGCCGGAAGTCTTCGGCCACCAATGCTGATTATTTATGAAAATTTAGGCAGCGGCGGGGATCGAACCCGGGACCAAGGACGTTTTGATTATGAATCAAAGACGCTACCCCTAGACCACGGGTAGAAGTTCAAAATGTTTCCGTTATAGGACGTGTCTGTAGCGTATATTGAACGTAGCACCACTCCAATGGTGGTATATAACCACCGACATGTAGCCAAGGGAAGGAAGCATTCAGCAGAGATCGAAGAATATGTATGAGGCGGTATGTCCGTCGAAGATGCGCTAAGTTTCGATGTGGTCGCGATTCGACAGAAGACACCGGTTGATCTGAGAGGCCAGCTTCATCCGCTAGAGCACTCAAGCACCTGGCCCTGAATCTTGCCATGCGATTACGAATTCTTTGGTCTCTTAAAAAGGCCTTGAAGAATCGAGGATTCCTGTCCGACCAGGATATGAATCAGTCAGCTACGGACGTCTCTTCACAGCAGGACACGGTATTTTAGCAAACGGGTATTCTGAACCCGGTGCGTCGGTTGGATGATTATCTCAATGTTCGCGGTGATTTTGCTTGATTCCCTTACCGATTGTGGTCTGTACAGCCTTCGAACAGAAACTTTTTAATCGCCCGTTATATAAGCGACTGGACCGTACAGGTCACGTAAAAGTTTATGATTCAGTTATCCGAGCGTCTACGCAGCTCCCGCTTTTATCTGAGAATTTTCTTTATTTTTTGCTGTCCATTTTGTTCCCGTTTGCTGTGCAGTTTCGTTTTCCGCAGCATTTCCCGTCTGTCAATACGAGCGTCTGTTTGAATTTTACGAGAATCCAGTGTATAGTTTGCAGTCGCTCCGTATGTGGAAAAATGTAGTGGGTAAGTCTTGTTACTTGGTGTCTGCGAAAGTGTCTGTAAAATTTTAATGTTTCCCTCAGAACACTCGCGGCAGTTTTGTGGGTACATTGGTGGGCGAATACGTGCCCCGAGGCTATTGAAGCGCCTAGTCCCTTTCCTGTACTGCAGTCTCTCATCTCAGAGTATGCTTCCTTCTCTTACTTTCTCACGACGGTAGCCTCTGACATCGACCTAGCTATTCCCTAAGTTCTGCGTTTCTTTCTCAGATAATTCATTCGTTTAGTTTGTATCATCTTTCGGCTGAAGTAACTTTTCGGTCCTCTTCTGGTTCCACGTTCATTTTCCAAATTTTTCTGATGTGCAGACCGACTGAGGGAGGAGGACTTTCGAGCATATACTGTACTCGAACATTATGAATCACCTACAAGAAAATGAGTTATTGACACATAACCAACACGGATTCAAAAATATCGTTTATGTGCAACACAGCTAGCTCTTTATTCCCATGAAGTAATGAGAGCTGTCGACAAGGGATCTCAGATCGATTCCATATTACTAGATTTCCAGAAGGCTTTTGATACCGTTCCTCACAAGCGACTATTAATCAAATTGCCCACATATGGAGTATCCTCTCATTTGTGTGACTGGATTCGTGATTTCCTCTCAGAGAGGTTCAAATGGCTCTGAACATTATGGGACTTAACATCTGTGGTCATCAGTCCAATAGAACTTAGAACTACTTAAACCTAACTAACCTAAGGACATCACACACATCCATGCCCGAGGCAGGATTCGAAGCTGCGACCGTAGTGGTCACGCGGTTCCAGACTGAAGCGCCTAGAACCGCATGGTCACACCGGCCGGCCCTCTCAGAGAGGTCACTCCTGGTAGATGGTAAATCACTGAGTAAAATAGAAGTGATATCTGGCGCTCCGCAAGGTAGCGTCATAGGCCCTCTGCTGTTCCTGATTTACATAAAAGATCTAGGTGAAAATCTGAGCAGCCCCCTTAGATTGTTTGCAGATGACGCTGTAATTTACCGTCTAGTAACTACATCAGACGGTCAATTCCAATTACAAAATGATCTAGCGAGATTTTCTGTATGGTGCGAAAAGTGGCAATCAGCACTAAACAAAGAAAAATGCGAGGTCATCCGCATGGGTACTAAAAGAAATCCGATAAATTTTGGGTGTACGATAAATCACACAAATCTAAGGGCTGTCAATTCGACTACATACCTAGGAATTACAATTACCGGCAACTTAAACTGGAAAGACCATGTAGATAATATTGTGGGCAAGGCGAAACAAAGACTGCGCTTTGTTGGCAGAACACTTAGAAGATGCGACAAACTCACTACTGAGACAGCCAACAATACACTTGTCCGTCCTCTGCTGGTATATTGCTGCGCGGTATGGGATCCTTACCAGGTACATCGAAAAAGTACAAAGAAGGGCAGCCCGTTTCGTGTTATCGCGCAACAGGGGTGAGAGTGTCACTGATTTGATACGAGAATTGTGGTGGCAGTCACTGAAACAAAGGCGGTTTTCTTTGCGGCGAGATCTATTCACGAAATTTCAATCATCAAATTTCTCTTCCGAATGCGAAAATATTTTGTTGACACCCGCCTACGTAGGGAGAAATAATCATCATAATAAAGCAAGAGAAATCAGAGCTCGAACGGGAAGATTTAGGTACTCCTTTTTCCCACGCGCCATTCGAGAGTGTAATGATAGAGAAGTAGTATGAAAATGTTTCGATGAACTCTGTGCCAGGCACTTAAGTGTGAATTGCTCATAACCATGTAGGTGTAGGTGTAGAACACCTAAAACAGCGTGTACTGAACTATTGTTAAAGACGATCACGCCACAATATTTGGCAAACTCTTATACGCACTTCAAAGCCAACGTGGTAGCCAACTCCCTATGGTAGGGTCTTTATGTACCCGTTTCGTCGAAAACACTGACAACGCAGGGATCACACTGCTGATACCTGAGCTGCTAGGAGTAGATGCCCGTCTTCCTGTGGCATCAGGACTCACACTAATGATGATAGTGGCAGCTGGGTTTTACAGCAGCAGGCAGGCGCCCATGGTGAGAGTCCTTGATCGGACTTGGTGCCATCAGAGTATGAAACGTATTAATGACACCAAAACAATGGCTGTTCTGATTCAACCGACCGACCACACTATGGAAATTTCAATGTGGCCGTTGAAAGCCCTACTGCTTTTCTTAACCTGGCTACCCCTTGAGAAAAGGGACAAGCCAGAAGACTGGATCCAGATGGTTTATCCAATATTTAATACGTACTCGAGCTGATGGGGTACTTTTATTGCCACAAAGTAGTTATTTTTTTAGAAATATATTCTACATAAATTTCGAGAAGTTGAGCTTCAAAATTGGTTCAAATGGCTCTAAGAACTATGGGACTTTACATCTGAGGTCATCAGTCCCTTAGACTTAGAGTTAATTAAACCTAACTAACCTAACGACAACACACACATCCATGCCCGAGGCAGGATTCGAACCTGCGACCGTAGCAGCAGTGCGGTTCCGGACTGAACAGAAGTTGAGCCATTCAGAGAAATGTTTAATGCATGGCTATTGATTAATGCCTCTTCAGCAGCACAGTGTACTGAGATTTAGGCTTGTGGACCTCTAGGTGACATACCATTTACCATAATCCCGCACAAAACTTGAATATTTTCCAAAGAATCACTTTCCATAGATACCCAGTGCTCCATTCGTACGAGGAGCTATGGGTAAATTTTGAGTGAAAAAGTGTGCAATTTGCCTCATGTGTCCAGAAAACAGTCAAGGGTAATAGAACAGATACAGACACCTGTATCTTAGACCTTGAAGGGAATGTCGTTCTGTAAAAAGTAAGTTATGCTGCACAGGTATGACGTGAAACTTTATGTCACATCATCCATGAGCCACTTCTGATGCTGTCGCTTTGGTCGCATGGAAACCCACTGTGCACCGGGCCCAGAGTATGGGAACTGCAGATTACCACTTCATGAGTGTACAATATGTACAACAACCAAGAGGGAATAATAAGAGTGGACGATCAAGAACGAAGTGCTCGTATTAAGAAGGGTGTAAGACAAGGCTGTAGCCTTTCGCTCCTACTCTTCAATCTGTACATCAAGGAAGCAATGATGGAAATAAAAGAAAGGTTCAGGAGTGGAATTAAAATACAAGGTGAAAGGATATCAATCATACGATTCGCTGATGACATTGCTATCCTGAGTGAAAGTGAAGAAGAATTAAATGATCTGCTGAACGGAATGAACAGTCTAATGAGTACACAGTATGGTTTGAGAGCAAATCGGAGAAAGACGAAGGTAATGAGAAGTAGTAGAAATGAGAACAGCGAGAAACTTAACATCAGGATTTATGGTCACGAAGTCAATGAAGTTAAGGAATTCTGCTACCTAGGCAGTAAAATAACCAATGACGGACGGAGCAAGGAGGACATCAAAAGCAGACTCGCTATGGCAAAAAAGGCATTTCTGGCCAAGAGAAGTCTACTAATATCAAATACCGACCTTAATTTGAGGAAGAAATTTCTGAGAATGTACGTCTGGAGTACAGCATTGTATGGTAGTGAAACATGGACTGTGGGAAAACCGGAACAGAAGAGAATCGAAGCATTTGAGATGTGGTGCTATAGACGAATGTTGAAAATTAGGTGGACTGATAAGGTAAGGAATGAGGAGGTTCTACGCAGAATCGGAGAGGAAAGGAATATGTGGAAAACACTGATAAGGAGAAGGGACAGGATGATAGGACATCTGCTAAGACGTGAGGGAATGACTTTCATGGTACTAGAGGGAGCTGTAGAGGGCAAAAACTGTAGAGGAAGACAGAGATTGGAATACGTCAAGCAAATAATTGAGGACGTAGGTTGCAAGTGGTACTCTGAGATGAAGAGGTTAGCACAGGAAAGGAATTCGTGGTGGGCCGCATCAAACCAGTCAGTAGACTGATGACCAAACAAAAAAAGAGTGTGTGAATATTGCATGGATCAGCATCATATTCATGAACGTGTGAGTATTGCATGGATCAGCATCATATTCATGAATGTGTGAAATTGCATTGATCAGCATCCTCCGTATTCACCGGTTTGCCCAGTCTTCAAGAAAGAAAAGAAGCTACAGAAATATAAATCCATCGACTGCCGCCGTATGCTGTGATATGAAAAAAATACGGAGGTCTACATTCTGTGATATGGTGACCAATTATGCGAACGTCAAAGCCGTCGTCCCCATTACCTCAGTTTTTGCTCCCCAGTTCTCCAACCGCTCTCTTCTGTTGTGGGTACTGTGCTACCATCTTCCGACACCTTACCAGAGAAGCAGCTTCCCCCTTAAGGATGTACCAGTGACAGCACCTCCTTTCAGAGACCCTCTCGCTGGAAGTCCAGACGTCAGTGGCCGACGCCATCCAATGCTGAAGGAACAGATCCTTGCAAGAATCTCGAGCATCAAAGGTTACAAAGGAGAAGAAGAAGGAGGAGAAGAAGAATTGGTACAAGCTAACACCTGTGACCTCGGTGTGCCAGATCCTCCCATGCAGTCGGATTCTGAACCAATGCTATTTATGTCGACCCATGTTTGAGTTTCGTCACCTAGCTATGGTTTCTCTGTAGTCTCAGTAGGTGATAGTCTTGCAGTACCTTAGGTGCGATTCAAGGACATGCACAGCTTACATGGGGATTTGCTTAAACTGGCTAGCTGCAAAGGTCTGCTCGCTAGCTTTGGATGGTGAATGTTTGCTTTGGACAGCATGCCCACGCCTACTACAGACTCATTGCTTCCCTCTGCTTTGCGGAAGCAGTCTGTACCTTTGAATTCGTCTAAGCCAATTTCCTGCTGTCTTGATTGGTAATCTTCAGCACATTTACCGTCCTTAATTCTGCTAGACCTGAAGCAAGAATATTGATTAGCAACATATCTTGCCCGCGATAAACTCCTTTGCCTTTGGTACTGAGTTTCATTTGGTGTCTGGCTCATAATACTGGCCATTATTTTCGACGAAACCCTTTATGTTGCTCAGCATCTAGGTAATACGGAAGTGCTGTTTTAAAGCTTGATTCAATTGTAAAAATAAAGTAAGCTCTTCCGGAACAGGCTATGAAGGCCCAACGATACCGACCGGCCGCCGTGTCATCCTCAGTCCAGAGGCGTCACTGGATGCGGATATGGAGAGGCATGTGGACTTCACACTGCTGTTCTGGCCGTATGTCAGTTTACGGGATTGGAGCCGCTACTTCTCAGTCAGGTAGCTCCTCAGTTTTCCTCACACAGGGTTGAGTGCACATCGCTTGACAACAGCGCTCGGCAGACCGGACGGTCACCCATCCAAGCGTTAGCCCATCCCGACAACGCTTAACTTCGCCGATCTGATTGGAACCGGTGTTGGCTGGCTCTGAGTACTATGGGACTTAACATCTGAGGTCATCAGTCCCCTAGAACTTAGAACTACTTAAACCTAACTAACCTAAGGACAGGACACAACACCCAGTCATCACGAGGCAGAGAAAACCGGTGTTACTACTGGGGCAAGGTCGATCTGTGATTTACTTGTTAGAGAGCTTTAACTTTACCCAGCCGTGTGTTGTGAGCCCTGAGCGACGAAAATTTCCAATTATTTGCGCTGCTGCTGCATGTATCTTCAAGGTTTAGATATTTTTAATAGTTTTCGTTTATAGTACTTTAAGTACTTGTGCGTCAACAGACTCAGTAATTTTTCGTGAATTTCTCAGTCAGGATTAAAAAGTCCAAGAATATGTTGTATTCTGTTTCGCTACGTAAAATTTTACTCCGTTAACCGCAAGTGGTCTACCCTGAATCTCTCTGCCATTTGTTTGTTACGTAAATTAAACGTATATTTCACGTGTGTGTTTTAGAGCCTCTTCTGTATCATGCAACTATATAGAATGTAGGTCGAGCTGAAGCCATTTATCGTGTGTTGGCTAATCCAAGTGTTTCAATCCTTTATTTGATTTCAGTTTGTCCTTGGTTGCTCTTATTGATTTGCTAATGCACCCTTTCTTGACATCTTGGGTTGTCGGGTGTTCTGCCGGATATCAGCGTCGTACTTGCACGATATTTCGGTCACGTAGCTCGTGAACTTCATCAGGTGCGACCTGAGACTGCTCCTCGAGTGGACTTAGTCCAGTATTTATGCCTATGGCCTTCCCCCTCCACCAACGGCTGCAGGCGCTTCCTCTGTGGTCCGCGCCCATTCCCTGCGACCTGCTGTAGCGTTGCTGCTCCGTTTTCCGTCCGCTGCGGTTCTAGGTGTTCCCTCTGCGGTCCGCGCCCACCAAACCCGCTCCTGGGGGTTTCATCTACGGTCTGGGGTACCAAGCATTCCCCCTGCGGTCCGCGCCCGCTCACCACGACCTGTTGGAGCGTTGCCGCTCCGTTTTTCGTCCTCTGCGGCTCTGGATGTTCCCTCTGCGGTCCGCGCCCATCAGTCCCACTTCTGGGTGTTCCATCTTCGGTCTGGTGCGCCTGGCAGTCCGCCAGGGGCTCGTTTTCCATCTCCATGTCTCTGGTTCTTCTGTCTGTGTAGTGTTGCAGCTGGCCCTGTTGCTCTTTTAACAATTCCAGAACCGGATCCCAGGCTCTGCTTAGCTGGTACCCTGTGTCACGGTTTATAAGATTGTCAACCATTTTAATTTCTATCGATTCTCTTATAACACTGTCCCAAAATCTGGGTGTTTGTGCTAGAATCTTGGTATCCTCATACTTCATGGCATGATCTAGTTCTAGACAGTGTTCAGCAATGGACGACTTAGTCACCTGTCTTAATCTAGTGTGCCTCTAATGTTCTTTGCAACTGATCTCCACAGTTCTTGTCGTCTGGCCAATGTAGGACATGCCACATTAGATGGAAGTGTGGCTGCAACTTGCTCTACTACACTGACGAAACCTGAAATGGGTACGTTTCTAGGGGTCGTAGCAAAGTTGTGACCCTTGCTGAGTACCTTTAAGGTTGTATCATCAAACTGTATGCCACTCAGATTCGTCATAGTGCGAGTCTCTTGCATCTGCTGTGCTTTCTTACTCATGCGGTCAAACTTTGCAGATTGGCAAGATGAGGCATTCCTTCTAGCACACTCAGCTAAAGACCAGGAGGCACGGTCTACCCAATCCCAATCTTCTCTTGTTAAGGAGACTGCCATGTAGAGATAAATGTGTAGCAGCTCCCTGGCCACAACATCTATCCTGTGGCGCATATCTCGAATCCTCTCTCTCACCAGTGCCATGCTGGCTCTGCGTTTTATCTCGTTCGCCGCTCTGGAGTTGATGTGATGTTTAATTCTGGCAAATACTGGTACCACTTCTCCATCTCGACACCTCAGCAAAAAACTGAGAGAACGCAGCATCTTCCTATTTCTTCTGCTGTAGCTTGTCCAGCTTCTTGATATTCTGATACATCTCCTCCCCGTAGAGACTTTTGATGTAACTCTTCAGTCTTTCCCGGCGATCTAATGTCATCTTGGGTTGTCGGGTGTTCTGCCGGATATCAGCGTCGTACTTGCACGATATTTCGGTCACGTACCTCGTGACCTTCATCAGGTGCGACCTGAGACTGCTCCTCGAGTGGACCTGGTCCAGTATTTATGCCTATGGCCTTCCCCCTCCACCAACGGCTGCAGGCGCTTCCTCTGTGGTCCGCGCCCATTCCCTGCGACCTGCTGGAGCGTTGCTGCTCCGTTTTCCGTCCGCTGCGGTTCTAGGTGTTCCCTCTGCGGTCCGCGCCCACCAAACCCGCTCCTGGGGGTTTCATCTACGGTCTGGGGTACCAAGCATTCCCCCTGCGGTCCGCACCTGCTCACAACGACCTGTTGGAGCGTTGCCGCTCCGTTTCACTCGAGTGAGCGATGCAGCGCTAGCAGGACCATGCTACTCAAGCGAAGGGTGTGGCGGATCGCTGCCAGGCGGGACAGGCTCGGGCGACCGAGTCCGCCCTGTCTGCGGCCCCATCCAGCCCCTCACGTACGACGACGCAGCAAACGACAATGAACCATGAGATGGCAGATTCTAGGGAAACAGGCCCGCTTACAGCGGCGCAATTGTACGTCATCCTGCACCGAATGTCACGGGATGCTGATTACCGGGAACGAGCAGCCGACGAACGAGCTCTCCACGTTCCACCAGTACCTCAAGTCACTCTGTCGCGTGGTCAATGAAGAGGAACGAGTACCGTCGGTAGCCCTGACAGGCGTGTTGAATACAGACGACACTGTTCTGTCAGTGGCGGCCCCGATGAGTGTTGCGCCACCAGTCCCAGTTCCAGAAGAAACTGGTGCACTGCTGGCTGCCACTCAAGTCTCTTCCAGTGAAGAGGCCACAGATATACCGGAAACTGTACCGCCAGGCGTGACGAGAGAAGACGTCGCCGTCCTGCCACGTTACGACACTATCATGGAGGCCAACCTTGGCGACCTGCTCGAGGCGGAAGCCATGGCAACACCGCAGCCCTTCAGGAAGAGGCCGGCAGCAGTAGAGGAGGACGACTCCTCCACATTCTCTCAGCCTGTTTGCAGGAGGAGCCAGAAGCAGAAGATGGCAGACGACCCTGCCCCCACTGAGGCAGACCAGACACCAGACGATGGGTTCACAATCCCGAAGCGGCGGCACACCGCTCGGGCCAAACGGCTCCAAACAGTGCAGCCACTCCTGACGACAAACTCATTCATCGACGTCGACGAGCCAGGGGCCATGGAGGCCACTGAGCCACCCAAGAGGCGGGCACCCGCCCCACCACCGATAACTGTCTCATGGACGGACAGTTACAAGTCCTTCCTTGATAAATTTGAGACAGTTGCGTCCGCTGCCAAGGTCAAATGTGTCGGTTGAGACCTATACCGGGTTTCGACCGCCACCATGGATGACTACCGAGCGGTCATGAAGATCATTGAGACCGACAAGCTACACTGCTTTACACATAACGCAGAGCCCATGAAGCAGCTGAAGGTGGTTTTTCGCCGCCTCCCGCTGAAAATGGAGCCCTCGCACCTCAAAGAAGAACTGGCGGGGCAGGGCTACCTGGCCAGCTCCATGATGATCATGAAATCGCCCAGGACGAGGCGAGACATGCCTCTTTTCCTAGTTGTTCTCCCAGACAACTTCGAAAAATCTTCCAGATGTAGATGGTGGCCCGGATTGGGGTGGAGGTGGAGCCGCTCAAGGCCAAGGGGAGGCGCGCCCAGTGCTCCTCCTGCCAGGGCCTTGACCACGTGGCTCGCTACTGCTCCATGCCGGCCCGCTGTGTCAAGTGCGCCGACTCCCACCAGAGTCGGAACTGCACGAAGAAGAGAGAGGAGGTGCCAAAGTGCTGCAACTGTAGCGAGCCACATGTGGCGAGCTACAGAGGCTGCGCTGCATTCCGCCGCCGCCCACGGCAGAATGGACGATCAGAACCTGCCAGGAAGGTGCAACCTGGCACCAGCTACGCCTCTGCCACCAAGGGGGAGTCCGCTGACGCCACCACGAGACGACAAGTGGCCTTCCCGCCACTTCCGCAACAGGACTCGAACGAGACCGCACCATCCACTGCGTCTGGCTCGTCAGCCCCACAGGCTGACTCCCAGGCCGACCACCACAAGGGCGGACGACGCACTGCCACTCCACTCAACACTCCCGCGCCGCAGGCTGCTGGGCGCGCGGTCCAGCGAACGGACGCGACGTCGCCGTCGCGTCCGGCCGCCCCCGCGCCCGCCGCTGCTGCTGTACCCTCACCATCAACTGGACCAGGAGCCGCAGACCTGGGAGTCCTTCTGGGCTCTCTCTCTGCCCTCCTCCAACAACTGCCCGTGCTAGTCACGGCAGTCACGGAGGTCCTCCAGGCTGCTACCATGAAGCTGCACCATGGATAATCCACTCATCCATGGACTGACCGTTTGCGGCTTCAACGCAAACAGCCTGTTCCCCCAACAAGGTGAGTTTCGCCAGTTCATGCAGGACGAGGCCATTGACCTCTGCCTGGTCGGCGAAACTCACCTTAAACCTGGCGTCCATGTGCATGTAGCAAACTATGTTTGCTACCGCAATGTCAGGCCAACAGCCGGCAGTGGCACCGCCATCTACGTACGTGCATCACTCAGGCAGCACTAGGTGCAACTTCCGGACCTGGCAACCCTAGAAGCCACTGGGGTGATGGTCACCACGACAGCCGGGCAGATCACGCTCGTGGCAGTATACAGGCCACCACGCGGACCTCCAGACCTCCAGGAGGCGGAAGTGGACGCGCTGCTGACAGTTGGGGGGGGGGGGGTGTTCACTGCGGGTGACTTCAATGTGAAGCACCCGGAATGGAACTCCCACCTCACGAATGTCAGTGGCCGCCGACTTTCCCGCGCTGCCGCGAGGAACGGCGCCCTGATCCTGGGCCCACAGAAGCCCACAATCTACCCAGCTAGGGGACAGCCGGACGTGCTCGATGTCGCAGTCATAAAAGGCATCGGGCACCACATGACTGCCTCCACACGGTGTGCACTGTCGTCAGACCACCTGCCGGTGGTCTTCGACATAGATGTCGCCGCAGCCACGCTGCCACCACGCTGACAGACGTACCGGCGCATGGACTGCGAGCGCTTCCAGGAGATAGTCCTGGAATCGATCGCGGACACACCCAATCCAGACGCAGTGGGCGCGGACGCCGCTCTGCGTGTCCTCTCCCGCCAGGTACTGGCAGCCCCCCCCCCCCCCAGCCACAGGGGCCCAGGGACTTCTCCCGCAACCTACCGCCTCCGATCAGGGGCCCAGGGACTTCTCCCGCAACCTACCGCCTCCAATATGGGAAGCAATCAGGGAGAAGACCAGGCTGTTCCGGGAGTGGCAGCTTACCCGCCAACCCGCGACGAAGCGATGCCTCAACCGCATGCGGAGGGACATCAAAGCAGCGGCTGAGGTGCACAGGAACAGCGTGTGGTCGGCTTTCGTCGCCTCCCTCAACCCAGATGACGGCAGCATCTGGCGCACGGTGAAGTCGTTCCTGCGCCGACGACAGCGCATACCACCAATACTGGTTGGGCAAGACGTCGTCTGCAGCCCAGATGGCAAAGCAGTTGTCCTGGCAGACCAATTCCAATCCTCATTCACCCGGTGGACGACAATCTGGATGAAGACCACATCCAGTGGGTAGCCGAGCAACTCCCAGTGTTCCTGGAGGCAAGGGACGACGGGGACGTCATTGAAGCCATCTCCGAGGCGGAGGTGGCTGCACAGCTGAAGGCGCTCAATACTAGGAAGGTACGAGGTGTTGATGACGTCACCAACCACCTGCTGAGGAACCTTCGAGCAGGGGCCCATCCGCTGCTGGCGGGTATCTTCAACCAGGTCCTTCGCTCGGGTGTCTACCCATCTGTGTGGAAACATGCAGAGGTGGTGGCCATCCCCAAAGCGAACAAGGACCTGTGTGACGCTGCCAATTACAGACCCATCAGTCTGCTACCGGCCCTCTCCAAAGTGGTCGAGCGCCTCTACACCAGGCACCTGCTTCGCCACATGACAGCAGAAGGAGTGATACCAGATGAGCAGTTCGGCTTCCGGAGGGGTCCCTCCATGGTCCATCAGCTGATGCGGCTGGTGGAAGAGGCGATGCGCGCCCTGGAGACGCGAGAATACCTTGGGGCGGTGTTCCTCGACGTCTCCAGGGCATTCGACTCCGTGTGGCAGGACGGCCTCGTGTACAAACTTTTTGTGCACGGGTCCCGACGTCGCACGGGGTCCTACTCCGGTCGTATCTGGCCGACAGAACTTTCCACGTCCGCCGGGACGAGGGGACGTCCACGCACCGACCCATCCGTGCTGGAGTGCCGCAGGGGTCCGTTCTTGGCACCCTGCTCTACTCCTTATTCACGGCCGACGCTCCGCTCGTGGCGCCAGTGAAGTTGGCACTCTACGCCGACGACACAGCGCTATTCGTGCGGAGTATGAAGGCAGTCGAGAGGCGCCGCCTGCTCCAGCGTGGATGTGAGGCCCTTGGTGTGTGGTCGACCATGTGGCGCCTGAAACAGAATGTGGCGAAGAGCCAGGCAGTGGTGTTCACACGAAGACCACTGCCACCAGATCTTCCGCCAGTCACCGTCGTGGGAAGCCCCGTCCCATGGAGCAGGACTGGCCGCTACCTGGGAGTCATTCTCGACCAGAAGCTAACATGGAAAGCCCACATCGAGGACGCAGAGCAATAGGACGCCTACGCATTCTGTACCCTCTGCTCAACCCATCGTCTGCCTTGCCTCCCCACCACAGCATCATGCTGTGCCTGGCACTGGTTCGTCCAGTGCTGGAATATGCGGCCGTGGTGTGGGGCAACGCAGCTGATACACACATCAACAAGCTGCAGAGGGTGCAGAACAGGGCGCTCAATCTCGCTCTGCGCCTACCGAGGCTCTATTCGAACGCTCGGCTACACCGCCAAACCGGCCACCCCTTCCTCTGCGACCGATTTAAAAAATCGGCGCGGTTCTTCTATGAGCGGACTGTACAGACCGACAATAGGCTCATTAGGGATTTGGGCCATCCTATTCACCACAGGCCAACCATGTGTTGGCCTGACCTGTTACGAGATTAATATCTCGTGGCAGTGAGAGGACAACTCCACCCAGCAAACACCTCAGACCAATTCGCACCGTGAGGAAGCCACTCCACAGATACAGGATTATGCAGGGACAGCAGTATATGCTTAGCCTGCTCCCAACACGGGTCAGGGCAAACCCGTATGGATAAGTGACAGCCGCTCCGTTTTTCGTCTGCTGCGGCTCTGGATGTTCCCTCTGCGGTCCGCACCCACCAGTCCCACTTCTGGGTGTTCCATTTTCGGTATGGTGCGCCTGGCAGTCCGTCAGGGGCTCGTTTTCCATGTCTCTGGTTCTTCTGTTTGTGTAGTGTTGCAGCTGGCCCTGTTGCTCCTATAACAATTCCAGAGCCGGATCCCAGGCTCTGCTTAACTGGTACCCTGTATCACGGTTCATAAGATCGTCAGCCATTTTAATTTCTATCGATTCTCTTATAACACTGTCCCAAAATCTGAGTGTTTGTGCTAGAATCTTGGTATCCTCATACTTCATGGCATGATCTAGTTCTAGACAGTGTTCAGCAATGGCTGACTTAGTCACCTGTCTTAATCTAGCGTGCCTCTGATGTTCTTTGCATCTGATCTCCACAGTTCTTGTCGTCTGGCCAATGTAGGACATGCCACATTGACAAGGTATATTGTAAATCCCTGGTTTTCGTAACCCCAGGTCGTCTTTGACACTCCCCAGCAGTCCCCCAATCTTGTTGGATGGACAGAAAACACACTTGATATTGTGTTTACGGAGGATCTTACTGATTCTGGCAGAAATAGAGCCATCATAGGGCAGATATGCCACCTTCTTTGCTTCATCTTGGTCTTCTTCAGGAACCTGTGGTATAGTGGCTGGTTGGAGTGCCCTCTCAATTTGACTGTCCGTGTATCCATTCTTGGAGAAAACTGCTTTGAGACGTTTTATCTCTATAGGTAGATTCTCTTGGTCTGACAGGGCACGTGCTCAGTGGACCAAAGTCTTCAGAACCCCATTCTTCTGTGCAAGGTGGTGACAGCTGCTGGCCTGCAGATATAAATCAGCGTGTGTTGGTTTTCGGTACACACTGTGGCCAATTGATCCATCTGCTTTCCTCTGGACTAGTACATCCAGAAACGGTAGCTGACCATTCTTCTGCAGTTCCATGTTGAACTTGATATTAGGGTGGCATGAGTTAAGATGTTCAAGAAACTCATTGAGCCTTTCCATCCCATGTGGCTAGATCATGAAGGTGTCATCCACATACCTAAAGAAGCATGTGGGTTTAAATGTGGCTGTCTCCAATGCCCTCTCCTCAAGACTCTCCATAAACATGTTGGCAACCACAGGGAACAGTGGGCTGCCCATAGCTACACCTTCAGTTTGCTTGTAATATTGGTTTCTGTACAGGAAATACGTGGATGTCAGTGTATGACTGAACAGGTCCAACAGAGCACCGTCAAATTTCTCTGCAATCAGTTCTAGTGAGTCCTTCAGTGGGAACCTGGTGAACAGCGATACCACATCAAAACTAACCATGATGTCCGAATCTGTGATGTGCAGTTGCTTGAGGCGTTGCAGGAAATCTTCTGAGTTGCGGATGTGGTGAATACATTTGCTCACATATGGAGACAGGAGACCTTTCAAGTACTTGGCTGTTGTGTATGTAGGTGCACACACAGATTTTGGGACAGTGTTATAAGAGAATCGATAGAAATTAAAATGGTTGACAATCTTATAAACCGTGACACAGGGTACCAGTTAAGCAGAGCCTGGGATCCGGCTCTGGAATTGTTAAAGGAGCAACGCGGCCAGCTGCAACACTACACAAACAGAAGAACCAGAGACATGGAGATGGAAAACGAGCCCCTGACGGACTGCCAGGCGCACCAGACCGAAGGTGGAACACCCTGAAGTGGGACTGGTGGGCGCGGACCGCAGAGGGAACATCCAGAGCCGCAGCGGACGAAAAACGGAGCGGCAACGCTCCAACAGGTCGTGGTGAGCGGGCGCGGACTGCAGGGGGAACGCTTGGTACCCCAGACCGTAGATGAAACCCCCAGGAGCGGGTTTGGTGGGCGCGGACCGCAGAGGGAACATCCAGAGCCGCAGCGGACGGAAAACGGAGCAGCAACGCTCCAGCAGGTCGCAGGGAATGCGCGCGGACCACAGAGGAAGCGCCTGCAGCCGTTGGTGGAGGGGGAAGGCCATAGGCATAAATACTGGACCAGGTCCCCTCGAGGTTAGTCTCAGGTCGCACCTGATGAAGGTCACGAGCTACATGACCGAAATATCGTGCAAGTACGACGCTGATATCCGGCAGAACACCCGACAACCCAAGATGTCATTAGATCGCCGGGAAAGCCTGATGAGTTACACCCTTTTCTTATTTCAAAGGCAATGGGGAAGTTACCTATCCTGCTATCTTCAAAGTATTTTTGAATGTTTAAAGCGTTATGTACATTACGGTCATTGTAATACCGATTTTCAAGCAGCCAAAATAATGATTAAATCCACTTATTATCTCTGGGGCCGAATTTCTAATGTTTATCAAGTTACTGACGTTGTTTATTAAAGAAAAAGTATACGCTGGAAGACTTCAAAGACACTGTTTTAAAGTTTTGCTAACCTGTTGTTGTTTTGCTGTTGTTTACTTCTTCACCATTGTTTGTTAAATTGGCCTCTGTAGAAAATAAAAATAAATATGTTTGAGCCATGCTGCGGTTCGCGTTGGTGCTGTTTGTAGGTTTCTGTCCTCTGTTGGAGGCCAGACAGTATCGTTTAGTAGACATGGTCCGGTTGTTTGTCTTCTTCTCGTGTTGACTAGCGCCACTTGGTTTCACAAGCGTTGCCTGTCCGCTAGTGGCAGCAGCGGCGGTTATCGATATGTTGTAACTGTTGCCCTATCTTTGGGACGACGTCGTGCTTCTTCCAGGTCGTGTCAGCTTGCGGTTCGGTTGGGAGCCGGGTCCACGCAGAGCGAGAACACTCTGTGACCGTTGGCGGCGGGTATGGACTGCTGGATTGAAGGCCTGTGGTCACGAGGGTGCACGACATCGTCGTAAACCGGATCCTGCTAGTTTTAAGTTGAGTGCATTTGGATTCAAGTAGAAAAACCTCCACCATTGTCACATCTTGCAAGTCTCCAGTGAGTTGGACTCGTGATGCTGCTCAAAGTGTAGCCGAGGAGAAGAGCAGCGAGTGGAGTGCTGGGGGAAGGCAGATCTGATTAGCTTTCTTGCACATCTAATATTGCGTTCAGTTTGTTACTAGTTGTTAAGTGGTATTTTTCCTATCTCGTGGTCGCTAACGCCCCAGTTACCTGCCCTGGGGGTTAGTGTATGTAACAGCAGTGTACGTTTCCTCGCCTTGCAGCTGCTGTCCGGTGAGGCGTGTAGCTTTGACAGCTTTCTTGACTGTTGGCCGGTTGGCGATTCTTCTACTCTGGTGCTAGGGATTCCTTTCTCGTTCCGGGCGCTCTAAGCACAGTATTCTAAAGGCGGAGGCCAGACCGTCGGCTCCGGCTTTGGCGTATTTTTACATCTTTGCATTCAGTTTATTGGACGTCAGGTAGCCTCAGCAAGATTATCATTAGTGATTCGTTAGAGTGCCACTAGTATGAGCTACCATCTTGTGAAGGGAATGCAACTCTTGGCTGCCAATCTCATCACTCGCGAAAGTGTTTTAATGCCGGACCTACTCAGAGGTCGATTCCTGGTGCACCGTCTGTGACTGGCCCTTGTGTTTTATTATTGTATTTGCTGTTTTATTGTATATTTCTAATTTTTTTAATATAATTGCCATTCTTGGCGTTACAGCGGGTTTAAATCGTTGTGCTACCAAGTTTACCATCATTTTGTCTCACCCGTTTGGTGATCAGTTGCCTGTCTTTTTAGATTATCCTTGCTCTTGCATTGCTGTTTTACAGTATGTTTGTTAATTTTTTTATAATTGCCGCGCTTGGCGTTAAAGGACGTCAGCCGTGACTGTGGTTACTTGCCTTGAAATTCTAACTGGGATCACCTTGGCTTGTTTTTAAAACACTATTTGCTGTGTCTGTATTTTATGCTCATTTGGTAAATTGGAATGCACTGAAAGCACTATTAACTACGCAGTTGGTTATTCCTTCATTACTAACGAGTGATGTCTTTCTTTATTGCTGAGTATGGAATTACCGTTTTAAAATAAATGTGTGTAGTTGCAAAAGGGAACCAACAGTAACTGATTACAGACCTGTCCACAAATCGTAAGCGAATCCTGCCTTCCTTGACTTCCAGGTTTCAGTGTTGAAACTGATTATCTTGTTAATGGCCAGCAGCCAGCAACTCTCAGACCCAAAGCCCTGCCACTTCAGACGTGGTTCCATTCCCGCCATTGCGACAAAGCGATATTGACTGTCTCTTGCCACGTGGCCCGATAACCTGGAGTAACGGTGTGGATTGCCATTTCATTTTATAGCAGGAACGCTTTCGTTGTCATCCGTGGTGCTCTTACAGCACAGCGGTACGTCGACGATATTCTGCGCCCCGTTTTGTTGCCCTTCATGACAAGCTATGCTGGGCTTGCATTTCAGCAAGATAACGCCCGTCCGCACACGGCGAGACTCTCGACTGCTTGTCTTCGAGCTTGCCAAACCTTGTCTCGACCAACTAGCACGCCAGATCTCTCCCCAACTGAGAATGTTTGTTTCATTATGGACAAAGCCCCCCAATCATCTCGGGATTTTGACGATCCAACGCGCTAATCGGACAGAGTTTGGCACGATATCCGTCATACATACATCAACTTTGTCAATCAATGCCAAGCCGAAAAGCTGCTTGCATATGGGCCACATGTGGACCAACGCGTTTCTGAAGTTTTTTCTGTTGAATAATTTTTTCTGAAACTACAATCATTTTAAACCGTGCGCGGCTCGCGGTCATGCCGTTTATTGCCCGTCATCTTGTTTTTGTGGTTGTGTGGCCTCGTTTTTCTTTTAATTCGAATTATTGGCGTCACTATGTTGCTGGTTTGCCTGCCCGTGAGTGGCAGCAGCAGCGCTTATCGATAAGGGCACTGTCGTACCATCTCTGGAGCGGTCGCTAGCATTTCCGAGTCTTCGTGTCTCTGGAGCTCAGTCGGGGCCGGAGCGCCAGTGAGGTGCGGTCAGCCAGTGCTCGCCGACCGCTGGCGACACACAGACGGAAGGAGACTGGAGCGGGAACGACCATTCGTTGGGCCGTTCGGTCGGTCGTCTCATCGGGCGACGTGTATTTGGTCTTTTTACCGTTTCTGGGCCTCGTCAGTTGGTCATCTTGCCGGACGTGGGTCGGTCCCTTCCTTGTGCAGAGATGTCGGGTGGCCAATGGGCAAGTGTTCCCTCTCCATGGTTGGGTCCGAGTCAGTGTGCCCGAGTCGCCGTGTCTCCGAGTTCCGAACGGACATCAAGGGAGTCGGGATGGATCTGCAGTGAGCTCCGGACAGCCATTACTCGCCCGACCGTTGCCCTCACACATATGACTTGAGTGGGGACGACCTTGGTTGGTCGTTCGGTCGGTCGTCTCATCGAACGACGTACTTTTGGTCGCCGACGGCCTATGGAAACTCTGTGTGTGTCGACTTGTGATTTCTCCTTGTTGTTCCACAGTGATTGCTTTTACGATTGTTCCAGTTTTGTGGAAGTGTTTCCGTGGAACTGTGTCTAGCTTGTGTAATTTCGACTGAGCAGTTATGTTAATGCTGCCTCCGTACTGGAGAAGGCAGTCGGTCGGTTGGGACAGAGCAGCGAGGAAGTCTCCGCGGCGAGGGCATTAGCGTAGTGTTCCGCAGTGTGTTTCTCCTCGCCGCGTTGATGCTGTCTGTACCGCGTGTAGTTTGACAACCTTTGGTGTTGTTCATATTTTTGAGTGGTTATTGCGCCTTGGCTGTTTTTAGACACCAGTTTTGAAGACGTAGTGCTGGTCGTATCTTCGTTGTCGGCTCACATTTACTGTTGTCGTGCCGCTGGTCGGCGCAGCGGCATTGATTAGGTTGTTGGTCGGTCCATCAGCCGTACCTAGTCGGGATGCCATCTGATTACTTAATCTTATTCTTGGCTGCCTGTTTCACCTAATGTTAGAGCTACCTCCTCAGGCCGACCCTTGGACCACTTCTGAGAACCACTGTTCTGTTCTTTGTGATCGTGATTTTCTTTGCTCACAAGTACTGTGCCAGGCCATTAGCCGTGTATTAATTTTGTCTGTTCTATGTTCAGTATACGGCCTTCAGTCGAACCTTATGAGAAGTATTTTAAGATTAGGCCTTCAGCCGTGTTTTATTTAAAATTATTGTTTGCTGTGTATTTAGGCTTTCAGCCGCGTTTGTTTTAAAATCTGTGACTTTAGCCATAGTGTGTACGTCCCTGTCTGTAAGGACTCTCTTTAATTGTCTTGAATTCTTAAAATGGCCTTCAGCCGTACTGTGTAAATTCTTATATTAAGGTTTGTCTTTAATTATTTTGAATAATTGTTTGGGCCTTCAGCCGTCAAGATATTAGTTTTCTTAAGATGATTTCCTGTTGTACTATGTAAATGCTTGTCTTTACAGGTTGCCTTTTATTATGTTGAAATATTATTGGCCTTTCAGTCGAGGAATTAATTTAAATCTTCCTTAATATGGCTTTTAGCCGAGTTTTGCATATGTTTGCCTTTTAAAGAATTTCATTTGCTGACCTGAAATATTATTTGGGCCTTAAGCTGAGAGGATATTTTAATTTCACTAAGGCCTTCAGCCATTTGTTTAAATCCTTGTGTTTTTAAAAGGATTTATTTAAACTTTATTATTGAGAAGTTACTTGGGCACTCAGCCGTGTATTGATCCTTGTTGTTTTAAAGTGAAAACTGTGTATTGGTTTTCGGGGAATAAAGTTGTGTGTTCTTCTGTAACTAACAGTAACTGATCTTGGCGCCTTTCCACAACCTGATCCGTTCTGTCGAGCGAAACAAGATTTCACATTTGTTTGGTTGTATATGTACATCGCAGGTATCGATTTCCGTTCCATTCAGGTAATTCCTTCGTGGTGCGTCTTATCTTTTTTTCTCTTAGAGTATAATTAGAGTTTTGTGTTTTCGACCATGATGGTTTTACATGCTTAACATCAAATATTTAACAGACTGAATCATTTGTAAAGTAATCAGACATTGGAAGCTGTTTTATACATGGGAGCTCGATTCTTTAAAGAATCTGTGGAAGGGAAGGGGGAGTGTGGAATTCATTGTTAACAAAAGATACGAGTTATCTACAAGTCTGCTCCATCATTCCATTCGTTTGCGTCTGTGATACAAAACAAGCTGTGCACTCGTACCTGGTCGGAGTGAACACTTGATTTTTGGTGCAGAAAGCAAACTGTAAGTCTGAAAGAAAAGTTGCTGGAGAGTCACTACTCTTCACAGATGCACATAAACGAGGCTAATCTCTGTACGCTGCTTATAATGCAACCCCCGGCGGGCTCAAGAGAAGGCTTTACACAGGAGAGGCCCGCCCGGTATTGACTCGTAAAGGAGAGACGCTTCGTTGACAGTTAATCGCCCTGTGCCAGCAAAATAAGAGAGTTGTATCTCTTTAGATCTGAAAAATCAGCAGCCAGCGAGTTGAGTTCTTTCTCCCGTAATGTGAAAGCCGGTGTCTTTAGCGCCCTTACCTGCTCTTGAGATACGTCTTACATCTGAATGGTTCCGCACTGCCAAGAAGCCTATAATTGTGGGCCCAAGTGTGCGATGTCTTTCAACTCTAGTGTCCGGATATTCTGTGGCAACGAACGGCTTCTATGATGGTAAGTTGCAAGCAGCAACAAAGAAGTCACAGACATTAAACTCGTTGCTTATGATAGGCGCTTGCTTTTGCTTACGAACTTATAGCTACAGACGACACGATGACGGGCTGCAATTCGTCCTTCTCAAACTGTATCAAATCTTCTTTGGCCAGTATTTTCTAAATTAAAAAAATAAAAGATAACGACAACAATAGAAATATACTCACGCAGATAAAAAAAACATAATAAACAAGTTGAGGAAGCGTCTCATTGCAGCTATTTAGGCTGCAATGTTACTTATATAACGACGTCAACGGATTCCAAGCTACGCGCGGAGCACTTAAACACATTTTGAAAGGAGGCAGTTTTGGCTGTATCAGTACATCTTTGTGGAAGCGAAGCGTCGGTAATGACCAGGAAGGACGAAATCTCTATAGAGAAAGTAGAGATGAAATTGCTTAGATCAAAGAATTTACGTTACTGGATGAGATGAGAAATAATGTACTCGGAGAAGATTCTTATGTTTTACGTAGTATCAATGATATAATAAAGGACGGCAAAACAAAATGGAAGGAGCAACTCAATAGGATCGAAACAGATCTAGAGAGAGAGATGTGAACATTGGCAACCGGAACGGACCATATGACCGTAAAATTTATTGAAAATGTAAATGTCGGAATAATTTGAAAGTTGGCTGTTACACTGGAGCTTTCATATTTCTATTTGCTATTCCTCAATTTAATTGTTACTTTTAGAAGGCGATACGAAAACGTATGTGAAGTTTCTTGAGGACTTAAGGAATGGTCAGATGTTTTGAAGTTCAGAGGAGATGCTTATTGCAGCGTAATCGTAGGATGAATAGTTGCACAGTATTAGAAGCAATTACATTGTGTGTCACGTAGACAGGGTCAGTCCATCAAGAGGTTCGTGGATGGAATTAGGAAAGTTAATGTCAATACGTAATAGCTGACAGAAGCTGATGACGCGAGTATGGTCTTGCTACAGGAACAGAACAGAGTGCCCTTCTGGCAGAATTTCCACGTGATGTATCAAGAAAACTACGGACAGAATTTGCGAAAGACTTAGCAGGGGCAATAGCAACATGAACGGCATTGGAAGAGATAAATGCAGTGATCCGACTCAAGTGTTACCAGTGCGGTCAATCTGGCCAGATACGGCGAGACTGCTATCGGTTACAGTGCGGGAAATGTGAAGGGGCGAGGAGACAGTTAGGCCGTCGACGATATAAAATCGTGTTGTGGGTGGTAGTGATCTGCGACTCTATTGATCTGCGACATTGAGTTTTCAGACGTTCTTATGCCTCAGATAAGCAACAGTTACTGAATTATCTTAGGGTTAGACTGCCTATTCATCTTGGACAACATACAGCGTGACAACCATTTAAACTGAAAAATTCTGGAAGGTTGTGCAGAACGCCGAAACAACTTTATTTCTCTATGTCACATTTACCTGTGAGGATTTTTTTAAGTCAGAAGACAAAGTTTTCTCTGGCTGAGAATTAATTACACTAACAAGCTCTGGGAGATTGCTTCGGACAATGAAAACAGAATTTCTAATGTGCTCTCCTGTAAGGACAAAAAGTAATACAAACAAGTTTTAATTCTTCACTACCAATAGACAACAATGTTAACATAACACAATAACTTCAGTTACAGGAGAGATTAAAAAATGCCCCCATTGGCTTCTAAACAGTGGTTACACTGATGGGTCATGTTCTCTCTAGCACGGTCAAAGGCTGCCGGAGTGTCCTTAATTCCAACTACTTTTGATTCAACAAGGGTTTTGTAAATGGGACTGCACACCTCTCCTCACACAAAAATGTCCAGAGGGATCGAATCAGGGGATCGAGAAGTCCGTGGTACAAAATCACCACTGCCAATGACTTTTTATGCAAACTGTCTGTTCAAGATTCAACGCACAGGACGACTGAAATGTGCCAGACCCTCGTCATGCTGGAAGCACACGTGCTGCCTTGTAGCGAGTAGGATATCGTCCAGCAACTCTGGCAACGATCTGGCGAGGAATTTATAGTAATTTCTATCATTTAAAAGCCTAGGTAGATAATATGGTCCTTTTAAACACTTGCCAACAACACCTACCACATATTCACGTAGAACCGCACTTAATGAAAGCTAGCAAATGTAGCGTGCTTGTTAATCTCACTCAAAACATACAAACTGTTGATGCTGAAGATTATCACGCCCAAACGTTTTTTCATCTGTAAATAGCACCAAGGACGGAAATATAGGATACATTTGACACTGTTCCAGGTACCACTGCGAAAACTGCACTCTCAATGGATTATGATCTGATTCCAGTTTGTGCACACGCTGCAAGTCGAATGGATTAACATTTTATCACGAAGGACGTTTCTTACATTAATGTGATTCGTCCGCCTGTTATGCGCCTCAGATTAAGTGCTGAGAGCAATAGGCGGATGAAAAACGCTCTCAGGTAATTAAGACGTAAGAGAGAAATGTTTGCTGTGGGGTTCCGTCCAACCTCCCCGAGTTCGTCGTTTTAAATAATATTCACCTTGTATTGTAATACTATGGTACATCGTTTCATCTGGTGACAACTGTTGTCAGTGCCACACTTCCACACAGTTCGTCCTTGACGCATTAAACTTTCTTCAGAACTTTCGGTCATACACTCCTGGAAATGGAAAAAAGAACACATTGACACCGGTGTATCAGACCCACCATACTTGCTCCGGACACTGCGAGAGGGCTGTACAAGCAATGATCACACGCACGGCACAGCGGACACACCAGGAACCGCGGTGTTGGCCGTCGAATGGCGCTAGCTGCGCAGCATTTGTGCACCGCCGCCGTCAGTGTCAGCCAGTTTGCCGTGGCATACAGAGCTCCATCGCAGTCTTTAACACTGGTAGCATGCCGCGACAGCGTGGACGTGAACCGTATGTGCACTTGACGGACTTTGAGCGGGGGCGTATAGTGGGCATGCGGGAGGCCGGGTGGACGTACCGCCGAATTGCTCAACACGTGGGGCGTGAGGTCTCCACAGTACATCGATGTTGTCGCCAGTGGTCGGCATAAGGTGCACGTGCCCGTCGACCTGGGACCGGACCGCAGCGACGCACGGATGCACGCCAAGACCGTAGGATCCTACGCAGTGCCGTAGGGGACCGCACCGCCACTTCCCAGCAAATTAGGGACATTGTTGCTCCTGGGGTATCGGCGAGGACCATTCGCAACCGTCTCCATGAAGCTGGGCTACGGTCCCGCACACCGTTAGGCCGTCTTCCGCTCACGCCCCAACATCGTGCAGCCCGCCTCCAGTGGTGTCGTGACAAGCGTGAATGGAGGGACGAATGGAGACGTGTCGTCTTCAGCGATGAGAGTCGCTTCTGCCTTGGTGCCAATGATGGTCGTATGCGTGTTTGGCGCCGTGCAGGTGAGCGCCACAATCAGGACTGCATACGACCGAGGCACACAGGGCCAACACCCGGCATCATGGTGTGGGGAGCGATCTCCTACACTGGCCGTTCACCACTGGTGATCGTCGAGGGGACACTGAATAGTGCACGGTACATCCAAACTGTCATCGAACCCATCGTTCTACCATTCCTAGACCGGCAAGGGAACTTGCTGTTCCAACAGGACAATGCACGTCCGCATGTATCCCGTGCCACCCAACGTGCTCTAGAAGGTGTACGTCAGCTACCCTGGCCAGCAAGATCTCCGGATCTGTCCCCCATTGAGCATGTTTGGGACTGGATGAAGCGTCGTCTCACGCGGTCTGCACGTCCAGCACGAACGCTGGTCCAACTGAGGCGCCAGGTGGAAATGGCATGGCAAGCCGTTCCACAGGACTACATCCAGCATCTCTACGATCGTCTCCATGGGAGAATAGCAGCCTGCATTGCTGCGAAAGGTGGATATACACTGTACTAGTGCCGACATTGTGCATGCTCTGTTGCCTGTGTCTATGTGCCTGTGGTTCTGTCAGTGTGATCATGTGATGTATCTGACCCCAGGAATGTGTCAATAAAGTTTCCCCTTCCTGGGACAATGAATTCACGGTGTTCTTATTTCAATTTCCAGGAGTGTAGATTGTATATCTCTCAATGTTTTCTTTCCATTGTTTAAGTTCTTCGTCTACTTGTTCTTTGGCTTCTCGAAAACCTTTATTAAATAAATTTTCTTCAGAACTTTCCACCCCGAGTTCGTCGTTTTAAATAATATTCACCTTGTATTGTAATACTATGGTACATCGTTTCATCTGGTGACAACTGTTGTCAGTGCCACACTTCCACACAGTTCATCCTTGACGCATAGGGAATCAACTGAATTGCATGCAAGACCTCTCAGGCTACATTTGCATGATAAAATACTGCAAGGAAAAATTATGTGGGTGAGTGTAGGAACTGATGTGCTGGTAAACGTGATATGTATAGTTGAGCCACTGAGAGAGAATGATGCTTCAGACAAAACACGGTGTAATGTAGACTGGGGTGTTCTGTGAGAGGTGGTGGGTGCACAGACATGTACTCACCTGAAGATTTGTTGGTCGTCAATTTGGAGGTTTTGTAAGATGATGTTCTGGATAGTATGAATTCAGACCCTAAACATAAGCAAACCGCCAGTACGGCTGCATTAAAAGAGAAACTAAAATATTTAGAAAAAAAAACGGAAAAATTGGCCATGAAGAAATTATATCCGGAGTTTCATGACCTGCTTAATCCTTGTGGGCTTTTACCTGTGACCCTGCTAACACAACACAGAATTCCAACTATGAATGAGGCACCTGCGTATCATAAGCCATACCATGCGCCTGATGACCTACAACAGGTAATCGAGGAGTTCATTAAAAAGCATTTATGAGGGAACATTAATTATGGTAGTACCACTACCTGGGAATACCACTGACGACCATGTCAAAAAAGATACGGATGGAATAAAAGATTATGCTGGTCTACATTATTTATCTTATAATTGTTGTACAATTACAGATGCTTGTCCAATACCAAATGTATCACAGACCTTGATCAATTTGGAGCTGTGCAGACACTTTTCCACAATGTTTCTGTGCAGTAGGTATCATCAGTTTGAAGGATCACTGGAAGACCAGCTGAAAAGGGTATTTAAGGTTCCTCCAGGATACCACCAACATCGTCATATGCCGTTTGTGTTGGAAAATGCATCAGCCACATTTCTGTGTTGTTTGACTTTCACAAGGGTTGAAACCCGGGCAGTGTATGGTATACTCTATTCTGATGACGTAATTGTCTTTGCAAAGGATATGGAGGAGCATGTGACGATCAAAAGATACGTGCAGCACACTTAAAACTAAGTATAGAGAAGTGGCACTTTGTGCCTCAAGGAGTACAGGATTTGGGCCAAGTGATAAGTCGTGATGAAGTGTTGGGAGATACCAGATCAGTGAAGGCCATACAGGAGTTTCCCACACTATGTAAAGGGAAGGGGCTACAGTCATATTTGAGTTTAGCGAACTCGTATGTAAAGTTTATACCAAAATTTACAGAAACAGCGTGACTTCTCATTCACTGAAGTAAGGTGCAAAATTCCAGTGGATGTCATAGTGTGAAGAAGTGTTTGCGAGATTAAAATAATTGTTCACCACTAGTCGTGTTTTTCTCCCGAATTATGAGCACGAATTCATATTGTCTTGTAATGAAATTAATCAGCACTTGGCTGTGTGCTATCTCAAAGGTAAATGGGGTAGAATATACAGTTGCCTACATATCCCATCTGTTAACTCTAGCAGAGAGAAATTATTCTACCACAGAGAATGAAATGTTAGGCCTCATTTGTGGCATAACATACTTCTGATGTTACCCACACAGCAGAAAATTTAGGGTAATAATGGGTCACACTGCATTAAATCCACTACAGGGATTGAACGATTCTCCAAGTAAATTAAAATGTTGAGTACTGAAGCTTCACACATTCACTTTTAAGATAATCTATTGACTTGGCAGGAATCATGGAAATATATTGTCTTGTAAGATAAGTAATTACACACTTGACTGTGTATTAACTCAAGACAGAGAACGGGTGGATCATACAGTTGTCTGTTAAATATAACTGAGAGAAATTTATCTTACCATGGAGAAGGAAGAGTTTATCCTCATTTACGGTATAACACACTTCTGTTATTATCTATAGGGCAGAAAATTCTGGTTAACACATGTCACTACTGTTGTATATAACTTCGCACACAATACTAAGGAGAGGTGGACTGCACAATGGTGTGGCAACTGTCATTGTAGGAAAGCTAGATTGGAGCAGAAATGATTAGTGAACAAGTTAACAGAAGATTTACTTCACTTGCTTTTCTCCAAGTGTCCGCAGACTCATTGCAAATAATGCAGCAGGTAATAGAGTCCAACTAAGAATGTCAACAAGGAAGAGGTTCTCTGTACTAAAGAACGAATGATCGAGTTGGAGCTGTGACTAGGTGGCGTGTGTGTAGAGTCACGTAGTGAAAGGGCTCCGAGCACAAGTAGCCCAGCGGCTGCAGCTGGCTGTCCTACATCGTGGCGCCAGAGGGCGTACGTAGTACAGAGCTGCAGGAGCTGTGACTCAGCAGGAATGTGCCATTGGGTCCACCAGATCTCGCGCGTCTGTTAACGGCGTCTGACGGAAATATGCAATCCCAATGCCACCTTTTACTCCCTTGGGGTAGTATCAATATGTGACACCTCAGCTACTAGGGTTGAAACACCCATCAAGTAAACTAAAACGTCTGGTACCGAAGCTTTGCGAATTCACTTTTGTGGTAGTCCATCTGCGAGGAATCCCAGAAATGTAAGCGGTCTGACTTGGAAGGTTGGTGTATTATGGAGAGTGTATCACACCATTGTGCATTGTCAGGCAGTGCTGACAGGGACAGTGAACTATTTGAAATGCAACCACGGTTCATTCTACACCACAGCATGTTATGGAAGAAAACCAAATTTTAGGTATTGCTTGATGGTTCCAGCCATTACGTGGCAGGAATTGTTCAGATAGACACATGACCACGTATAATCAGCGCACTTGGATTGGAGAAGCGACGAATAGAGTGTAGCCAAACAGTACTGGTGATGTACACCTAAACAGGATGTGTAATAGTGAGTGAAGAACTGAGCCGTCAGCGCATTCCACTGCAAAGATCACTGGAAAGTAATAAGCCACTTGTAGTGATTGGTATGGATACTTTATTGTCTTTTGCATATACACCAGAAGGAACTGGTTATGTGCCGAAATAATAAATCCTTTTTCACGCCATGTGAGAATGATAGCTATCCCAATCAGTGAGCCAAAATAGTGGCACAGACAGTGAAGTTTGATGTCCAAGAAACATTAATTGCGGACGTGAGCACCAATTTTATGTCAGAACTAATAAAACAGCTTTTTCATTCGTTGCTTATTCCTAAGCTAAATAGTGTATCATGTACACAGGCCAGTGGAAGAACAGAACAATTGCATCATACAAGAGGGAAGATATTAAGCCATTAGGCAAACAGGCATCATACCAGCTGTGAAACTTAGTTGCCATATATTGCACGATGTATAATTCTAAGCTGATTACAGGAACTGATAACAACTGAGAGAGTGGTGTGCTGATCACGTGCCCCTCCGTACCCACATTGGGTGAGGCCTAAGAAATGAAAAGGACACGGTGACCAGTTGGTACCGTTGGTCCATCAAGGCCTATTTGGACGGTGGTTGTTTGTTTTTGTATAATTCTAAGGTTCACAAAAGGACAATTCTCTCAGCATGTGAGGTAGTGTATGGCTGGATATGTCGTCAACATTTGAGATGCTCAGGAAGAATGGGGAATCACTGCGAAATTTCGAGAGAACACAGTGGAAGGTATGGAAGTAAATAGAAAAAGTGGAATACAGTGCTACCTAAGTACTGAGTAGAACAATGAGTGATATTAAAAAGCTCGTACACACCAAAAAGAAAGATGAAAGAAGTTTTCAGGCGGTACATCAAGTGGCTGAAATGATCTCACTGGTGAATGTGTAGTTACAACTTCCTACACATACTATGGTCGTCACTGTCTAGCGTATCTGTCCCTTTCAGACTCTATAGCTTTTACTGGCGCTAGTCCCGAAAAAGAGTGGAGGGAGGCGAGAGTACGAGGCAGGTAACACAGAGGGACGAACAAGTCACACCCACACAAGCTACGCGCATATTAATGTATGCACTAAGACTAAGTGTTAAGCAGATGTACAAAAGATAAGGTACAAAAATTTTACGGGGCTTGATTGTACCCAGTCTTGGAGCATGGGAATATATGTACTGTGTAACATATGAACGATTCATGAGTCTTCGTGTATTTTTCTGAAACTGTAATGATTTGTTTGTACATTTACATCACATCTACCGATTTCCGTCCCATTCGAATAATTACATGATGGCAGGTCTTTTTTTTGCCTTAGAGTGTATATTTCGCCTGATGCATGTCTTTCTATCCGCAATAGAATAATCTGGGATGATTAACGTTCATTTTTTTAGCGTAATTTCAAACCTGCATTGACATTTGTTCCAAAGAGTATTTCTCATTATGACTTACGGCTAACGTAACTTGCATTATTACCGTAAGTCATCACAAATAACCACCAAATATTCAATCACTTATTCCGCTGTTAAATATTTTGTAAATTCTAACTGTCGTCCAATGACGTGACTAATTTTCATATATCCTAAAATACACATGTTTTAAGTCATTCATTTAACTTGTAACTAAGTGTGTTTTTTCTGTTTCACTAATTTCTACGTAACGATAAATCAGGACGGAGAGCGTATACCACAAAAAGTAGAGAAGACCGACACACGAAGAGAAGGAGAGCTTTCGTCAGTGGAAATCGACTGCAGGTTTGGAACAGTTATGCATTCATAGACTGTCTTGATTGATGTCAAGTTGCTCTCTTACGTTAGAATGGTTCGAAGTTCAATCTGGTAGTTGCAGGCAAATTGTTATTGTAGATAAATGTGATATTTTAAAATTTTAGTTATTTAGATAAGTAAATCTACACGCTGGGTCAACCACAGTGACTTGCGCTGCTAGACTGTCTTTTTTTCTTAAAAAAAAAAAAAACGTTCGGAATTAATGTCTACGACAAAGTCGTTCGCGTTAAATCACGTAGGTGAATTTTCGAAGCACAGGTGCATATGTCTGCACCAAAGTCTGATATTTCACAAAAACAAGATGCAGTGTCGTCCAAAATCTGGGCGAAGCATGATGCTCTGATTTCAGCAGAGCAAGACATGACATCGAAAGTATTACCTGCTGAAATTTTAGCTTCAAAACCAGGACAGAGAGGTTTGTGCAATCTATGGTCTCTGAAATTACTCCACAACTATCTGATAGAATAAAGGATGTTGGTGCTGAGAAGGAATAATCAGTGCATGAGCAGTTTGATTAACAATGAAAAATATTTGAAGATGAACTAGCTTCTTGGTCATTCAAAAACATCACGCAAGCCAGTGAAATAATAGGTGTGAAATTCCAAGAAGTAGGCAGCAAGATCACGAATGAGATCACGTCTGCACAGGATTTTTGAACCAGTAAGACAGAAAGAGCGTTGCGAAATGTAGCACAAAATAGGTCAGTATTTATCACTGTGGCGCAACGCTGTCAGCGACAAATAAGAACTGTGAAGAAGAAGTTAAGAAGATAAAAAAAACAGTGCACAATAGCCGATCAACTGCACAAAGTACAGAAGATATTCAGACTTCCAAACCAATGTCGATCCAGCCGCAGTGAGCACATGTGGTGTCACCGCCAGACACACTTGCTAGGTGGTAGCCTTTAAATCGGCCGCGGTCTGTTAGTATACGTCGGACCCGCGTGTCGCCACTATCAGTGATTGCAGGCCGAGCGCCGCCACACGGCAGGTCTAGAGGGACTTCCTAGCACTCGCCCAGTTGTACAACCGTCTTTGCTGGCGTTGGTTCACTGTATACATACGCTGTAATTTGCAGAGACGACAGTTTAGCATACCCTTCAGCTACGTCATTTGCTACGACCTAGGAAGGCGCCATATTCAGTTACTATAATTACTTCAAGAATGTATTCTGGGCTGATAATATTGTGAATCATGTACCGTCAAGAGCGACGTTCATCATTAATGGATTAAAGTTAAGTATCAAACTTTCTGATTTCTCATTCCTTTTCATGTTCCATACCTCAAGTCAGTATAATTCTTCCCTCCTCACGCTAGCCTACTTGAGCTAAAACGCGTGCATTTCGGCCTCCACAAGTAACACGATGTTGGCTCTTCTGCCAACACAAAAGCACATATGTGATGCCTTGGTCCAATTGTTGGACAATTCGTTGTGTAACAGAGGGGTTGCACCGCTATGGTTTATGGCTGACAAAATAAATATCCATCCACTTACGTTGAGTGTTTTATGCAGCACTGCCACATTCATGTTTGGATACTCAGAAAACAGATCTCATGAGTGGCTACATTCACGGTATACTACATTCTGGATCACAGAGACAGATAAGTATTGCCACACATATGATCAGTTTGAGAAATGTTTCCTAGTCAAGCACTCGGCTGAGGCAATCCGGGAATAACCCCGCAAGGAGATTTATCTACCCAGAGCCATTTCAAGCCTGTCAAAGCAGCTTGGGTAAGCACTATCAAAAATACATCAATAAAACAAGACATTCATATAACCCCTTGTCTTACTGTGATGTCCTGAGAGGATTAAAGACGAAACTTCCTGCACAAGTAAGGGAAAAGCTAGTAATACAGCAGACTCAGATATTGAGGAATTCATGTCTACAGTCAATGCTATTGATCCGACTCATCAAGCTGCCAAAGAAATGACAAATAATGCACAATTTGATATCCGCAACGAAAACAATCACAATTCCGAATGAAATCATTCCTTGAATCGTATCAATCAACACAACAGACTGGGAGATCAGTACAATGACAACAATAGCGAGCACCATAATCATGAAAATTACTCGAACAGGTGCGTGCAATACGATCAACGCAATAGCTTCAGCCCTGGATGTGCGAGTGATAATAGCCATAGTCAATGGCAAAACAAAGAACTCGCCCATCAGATTCATCAAAACTGTCACAATCAGGCGCCAGACGGAAGTGTGGGGGATGATCGCAATTGATTCCCAGTCAGCAATCAGTGCATACGTAGCCAATGTTCTGACAACAATAATGTTAGCTGCTGTAGTTAATGTGGTCTCCACTGACTTGTATAAAAGTGTGTGTGGGGATAAGGAGGTACCAAACTTACACCTCGTCGTTGATTCTTTGATGTGAATTGTATTTTAGGTGTAGAGTTTCTTTGGAAAAGGGGTACAAGAATCGACCTTTTGTATAGAAATGCCAGTTAATAGTTAATGGTGTAAAGGTTCTAATGGTTTTGGCGACAAGAGAAGCGGTGAGAGACTGGATTGCTAACTTCACACCACTCTCACATTAGTTGACTTACTTGAAATGTTTAGCCGATCCTCTTCTCTGGGTAGTCGGCTGCGTCGATTTCCACAACTCTCTTCTCCGAAGAACTAATGCTGGTTAGAGGAATTTAAGTGACTCTCTCTCTGCTCTTGAAATAATTTGGTACTCGCATAATAGTACTTTGAGTTCAGTTCTGGTATATTTTCATTTCCACAAAGAACAACGTCAGTTTCACATAAGCATTCAAACTCTTGCAAGTCAACCGAGTCGTTAACCATTAGACTCTATTAAGTACAATTACAGTATCAAAGACATGTCTTGCTTCTAGCAAGTCTACACCAAGGATTAAGTAAGAGTCTCTAGTCAAATCATGTTTCCTTTGTCTATAACAATTACAGTTATTCCACCACCAAGGAATAACACGTAATTAGTCCTTGCACTTTCTATACAGCTTCTGTGGCGCGAGCGGCAAACACTTATCGGCGTCGATAAGTCTTCTCATAGCCAACTTCCCACCTGCACACGGAAACCGGTGGCGCGGTAGATACTTTTCCACTGTTCCACACTCATACTTAAAATATTGGGTGTTCGAGACAGTGTTTCTAGAATTTACTCCTAAATTCTCTAAGCACTACAAGGTGAATGTCACATTACTGAGAGCAGGTTTTAACTATGGTAAATACTGCCGAGGTCCAAAAATAAAATCAATAATCAATGAGACTAACAGCACAGTTAAGCAACGATCTGATATAGCTGCTGTTGTAACTATGGAATAAGCTGTTAACAAAATTAATGAGTGAACATATTTAAGAAATGATCAGCGCTCCACCTTACCAAACATTTGGGTTAAGGTGTTCAGAAGTCTTTAAAGAGAGGCCTGGTATAATCTGAGATCATAAATGTCACCTCAGTGTGATTCCTCATGAAATCTTCTGTCATACTTCTTACTCGACTCTGTGGACGAAGAGAACTGTTATCACAACGGAAATACGAAGAATGTTGGACTGGTATGTAAATGGACCATCCAAAGTCTTCATTTCTTAATAAGGAAAACAGAAAATGGCAAATATTATATACAGGTCCATTTGAGATTGTTACATACCACATGCTTGAGGGTACTTACTGATCTATCCTGAAACATATAAAATCAAAGGAGTGTATTCTCACCAGGTTTTAGAAAGATCCTTGCAGTGGTTTTTTGTTGATATATGTGAATACAGAATTTACACAATAATTGCAGAGTGAATATGTGTCACATGTCATTTTACCTATAATGTGGGAAGTTAGATGTGTGAGAACTAGACGTGAACTGCTATCCACTAAAACACGTGTGCAATGTGCCAAATGTGTAACACGCGCAGAATGAAATTTTTATGTGTATATGTTCATTATTGCTCTTTAGGCTGTGACTGGAATCTGAACGATTTCTAAATAGTTACCATCAACGAGATGTTACGTTTTTTATCACTTAGTGGACTGAGTTTCCTGTACTCATTGATGAAACTTAAAGGACATTTTCATTCTGTGAGATGGCCTGAAGTCTAGGCGTCGTATGTATTCATAGGCATAATAATAATTTCGATGACTGACGATAAGACAATCATTAATATCTGCTAGTTACTTCAGAGTTGCATTTTTACATTGTTTATTATGAAGAATTTCAGTTAGTGTAATGACTAAGCCACTTTATATTCTGTTAGTTCACGAGCTATTTATATTTTACAACTAGCTCAGGAACATGAATTCATTAACATAATTACTGACGAAGCAGTTGAGCACAGACTTCCGACCACACAAGTCGCATTCATCTGATGAGTTAATTAATATGTTACGGTTTTTTATACGCTTCGAGTTTTGCTGGATTTTGAGTAATTGTAAGCTGAGCAAGGTACCGCAAGCTAGGTACCGGTTTTCAGTCAGAACTGATCTGATGTTTAATATTTTTCTGCTTCTGTTGCCGTTGCTGTCAACTGCATGTCTTCTTGAGCTTGGTTCAAGTAAGCACAGTACAGGATTCAATGGGAAATAAAGTATACAGCACCCTTTGCTGTCTTCACGCTGTGCACAAGAGCTACCTGTGCATATATAACGAGCCAGGCAAGAATGTATGAAGTGTTGGCAGAAGAGCCAACACCGTGTTGCTAGAGGAGGCCGAAATGCACGCTTTTAAGCTCACGCAGATTGGCGTGATGTCTGGAACAGTTAAGGGAATTAATAGTAGCAACTAAAGTACGTAGTTGATGTAATACTTAACTTTAATCCATAAGTGGTGTACATCAGTCTGACGGTACAGGCATCACAAGTTAAATATCTATTGATAATGGCGCCTTGCTAGGTCGTAGCAAATGATGTAGCAGCAGGCTATGCTAACTATCGTCTCGGCAAATGAGAGCGTATTTGTCAGTGAGCCTTTCCTAGCAAAGTCGGCTGTACAACTGGGGCGAGTGCTAGGAAGTCTCTCTAGACCTGCCGTGTGGCGGCGCTCGGCCTGCAATCACTACCAGAGGCAACACGCGGGTCCGACGTATACTAATGGACCGCGGCCGATTTAAAGGCTACCGCCTAGCAAGTGTGGTGTCTGGCGGTGACACCACAATGTATATAAAATAGTTGGGAAGCAGAGACGTCAGGTTATTTATGCATAATTTATTTGTACACAGGCGGAAAATAAATCACAACATCAAAAAATAATTAATGGAGAATAATGAAATTTTGGAATCTGTTTGTCTAGGTACCATATTTGAGTGGTTAACATTGCAATGATTAACATTAATGTAAGCGCGAGATAAGCCATTGCAAATGTGAAATGCTGGTACATTAATAACAGGTGTAACCGCCAGAATGCTGAATGCAAGCGTGGAAAGTACATGCATTGTGTTGTACAGGTGTCTGTTGGCAGTTTGTGGTATGGAGTTCCAGGCTTGTTGCACTCGATCGATCGACACAGGACGGTTAATGCTGTTTGTGGATGACACTGTAATATCGTCCGAAGATGTCTCATATGTGCTCTATTGGGGACAGATCTGGTGATCGAGCAGGCCAAAGCATGTAGACACTCTGTAAAGCATGTCGGGTTACAACAGCGGTATGTGAGCGAGCGTTATCGTGTTGGAAAGCACCCCCTGTAGTGCTGTTCATCAATGGTACCATAACGGATCGAATTGCCATACTAACGTACAAGTTTGCAGTCAGGGTGCATGGTAGATAGCTATTTTTCTTGACTTCCGGAAGGCGTTCGATCCAGTTCCGCACTGTCGCCTGATAAACAAAGTAAGAGCCTACGGAATATCAGACCAGCTGTGTGGCTGGATTGAAGAGTTTTTAGCAAACAGAACACAGCATGTTGTTATCAATGGAGAGACGTCTACAGACGTTAAAGTAACCTCTGCCGTGCCACAGGGGAGTGTAATGGAACCATTGCTTTTCACAATATATATAAATGACCTAGTAGATAGTGTCGGAAGTTCCATGCGGCTTTTCGCGGATGATGCTGTAGTATACAGAGAAGTTGCAGCATTAGAAAATTGTAGCGAAATGCAGGAAGATCTGCAGCGGATAGGCACTTGGTGCAGGGAGTGGCAACTGACCCTTAACATAGACAAATTAATGTATTGCGAATACATAGAAAGAAGGATCCTTTATTGTATGATTATATGATAGCGGAGCAAACACTGGTAGCAGTTACTTCTGTAAAATATCTGGGAGTATGCGTGCGGAACGATTTGAAGTGGAATGATCATATAAAATTAATTGTTGGTAAGGCGGGTGCCAGGTTAGATTCATTGGGAGAGTCCTTAGAAAATGTAGTCCATCAACAAAGGAGGTGGCTTACAAAACACTCGTTCGACCTATACTTGAGTATTGCTCATCAGTGTGGGATCCGTACCAGATCGGGTTGACGGAGGAGATAGAAAAGATCCAAAGAAGAGCGGCGCGTTTCGTCACAGGGTTATTTGGTAACCGTGATAGCGTTACGCAGATGTTTAGCAAACTCAAGTGGCAGACTCTGCAAGAGAGGCGCTCTGCATCGCGGCGTAGCTTGCTGTCCAGGTTTCGAGAGGGTGCGTTTCTGGATGAGGTATCGAATATATTGCTTCCCCCTACTTATACCTCCCCAGGAGATCACGAATGTAAAATCAGAGAGATTAGAGCGCGCACGGAGGCTTTCAGACAGTCGTTCTTCCCGCGAACAATACGCGACTGGAACAGGAAAGGGAGGTAATGACAGTGGCACGTAAAGTGCCCTCCGCCACACACCGTTGGGTGGCTTGCGGAGTATAGATGTAGGTGTAGATGGTATAACCACGAGAGAGCTCCTGTTGTCATATGGATTCGCACCCCAAATTCCAGGTGTCAGTCCACTGTGTCTAACACGCAGACAGTTTACGGGCCCTTAACTACTGGTCTCCTTATAACCAACGCACGGCCATCAATGGCAACAAGGCAGAACCAGCTTTCGTCATTAAACACAACAGACCTCTATTATGCCCTCCAATGAGCTTTAGCTTGACACCAGGGACGCAAAAGGCGTGATTTGTTGCCAGTGGAATGCACGCTACAGGACGTCTGGCTCGGAGCTATCCTTGAAGTTGCAACAGTGCGTTGTATGACTGTGATGCCAAATGCTGGTCACGTTTGTGCTGCTGATGCAGTACGATGTGCCAGAGCCATACGCCGAACACGATGGTCTTCCCTCTCTGTATTGCCACTTGGCCATCCAGAGCCCGGTCTTCTTGGGTCCGTACATTCTCGTGATCACCGCTGCCAGCAGTCACGTACAGTCGCTCAGTTCCTGCCAAGCCTTTCTGCAATGTTGCAGGAGGAATATTTCCAATTTAAACGACACAGAACTGTGGCAATAACTTACAAAGTTTTCATTTTAATTATATTATTTAACTTCAGTGTGATTTTGCAGTGAACGACAGACATCGAGTGATTTGCAGTGTTGAACCACTCTACACCCACTGGAAAACCGATAGAAGGATTCGGGTTTAGCAAATGCCCTCATGTGTGCTGTCAGTGGTGAAGTACGGGGGAGGTGGTGTTATCCGTGGTGTCGGTCACTTATCGCGCTTATTAAAATGCTAAATGCGGAAGGATATGAACATATTTTATATCACTGAGTGCTGCATACAGTAGAGGAACAAGGTTCGCAGGAGAGCTTCTGTAAAGAAGAGCACTTGCCCGCGAAAGGCAAAGTGCCTGAGTTCGAGTCTCGGTCGGGCACACAGTTTTAATCTGCCAGGAAGTTTCATATCAGCCCACACTCCGCTGCAGAGTGAAAATCTCATTCTGAGCTTCTGTAAAGTTTGGAAGGTAGGAGACGAGATACTGGCAGAAGTAAAGCTGTGAGGACCGGGCGTGAGTCGTGCTTCGGTAGCTCAGATGGTAGAGCACTTGCCCGCGAAAGGCAAAGGTCCCGAGTTCGAGTCTCGGTCGGGCACACAGTTTTAATCTGCCAGGAAGTTTCATATCAGCGCACACTCCGCTGCAGAGTGGAAATCTCATTCTGAGCTTCTGTAAAGTTTGGAAGGTAGGAGACGAGATACTGGCAGAAGTAAAGCTGTGAGGACCGGGCGTGAGTCGTGCTTCGGTAGCTCAGATGGTAGAGCACTTGCCCGCGAAAGGCAAAGGTCCCGAGTTCGAGTCTCGGTCGGGCACACAGTTTTAATCTGCCAGGAAGTTTCATATCAGCGCACACTCCGCTGCAGAGTGAAAATCTCATTCTGAGCTTCTGTAAAGTTTGGAAGGTAGGAGACGAGATACTGGCAGAAGTAAAGCTGTGAGGACCGGGCGTGAGTCGTGCTTCGGTAGCTCAGATGGTAGAGCACTTGCCCGCGAAAGGCAAAGGTCCCGAATTCGAGTCTCGGTCGGGCACACAGTTTTAATCTGCCAGGAAGTTTCATATCAGCGCACACTCCGCTGCAGAGTGGAAATCTCATTCTGGAAGTAGAGGAACAGTTCGCAGACTGTATCATCATGACAAAGTGTCTGTCATGAAGCAGGGTCTGTGAAGCACTGGTCTGTGGACAGTAACATTCGTGAAATGCACTGACCAGTCCACAGTCCCTACCTGAACCCATTGGAACACAAGCATCCAACATCACTATTCTCTTTGGTTCGTCTCTTGAGAAAGAATGAACTGCTATACCTCAATAGATATTGAGAGTAGCTTAGATCCAGTCGTCTTAATGGCGAAGGGTGGACACAGCCTGCATCATCGTTCACTATTATGTGCCTGGACGCTTTTGATCAAATGTGATTCGTGTGAACAATGAGAATTTTACCCCAGGTGGTAACAAAATTGTATAGCAACGAAGGGCAGCCAGGACATTGGGGGCTGGGGAACCTTCATTATCAAAACCGCTGCTGTTGGTTTTACCACTTGTGAGATTGGTGATAACCGGTGCTTTATACTATTTAAAAACCTAGCAATATGTAATTAACTATGTATCATCATATGGACGTTATTCTGTAAAGACATCTTTATGGTTTCATGACATGATATTACCATTTATGCTGGTGTTCTGTGTTTATATACATTTGAAAAAAAGATAATTTAATATTTCTGGTACTCCCATTGTACTGTTTGCCCAAGGAGAACCATAATTATTCAAATGGAATTACGAACAGTGCTATGGATTAAGACTTTATTGTTACTGAACGATGTACCTAAAAATGTACAGAAAAAACATTTATCATTCAATGTAACTGTTTTTAAAAGCAATGTTGGTTTACTATGTATATCATTCTTTGTTCTATGTTAAAAATAATAATAACTGTGTCGAATGATTTTATTTAATTAATTACTTTGCTCTTGATCTTGGATGAGGATAGACGTGGGGTGCATTCTGGTTGAATATATTTATTTATTTGCTCTTAAAATCTTTATTTACGTATCTTTAGCACCCCTACATATCAGGAGACTAATAACTTATTTCCTCAAGAATATCAGAACGTGCAATACAGCATGAGGCTCTGATCGATCGTTCTCGGCCATTTTCAGGCCCCAACGTTTTATTTGAATATTTCCAATATTAAGCGACACAGAACTGTGGCAATAACTTACAAAGTTTTCATTTTAATTATCTTATTTAACTTCAGTTTTCAATTTATTTGCAAAGATTACTAGCAATTTTAAATTAAATTCTTGTGGTTGCCGGATGATGGCTATCTTTTATCTCAGCTACGTAATTTCACATAAATTAACTTATTCCGAAACGATCAGTGATAAATGTTCAAATGTGTGTGAAATCTTATGGGACTTAACTGCTAAGGTCATCAGTCCCTAAGCTTACACACTACTTAACCTACATTATCCTAAGGACAACCACACACACCCATGCCCGATGGAGGACTCGAACGTCCGCCGGGACCAGCCGCACAGTCCATTACCGCAGCGCCTTAGATCAGTGATAAATATGCCACACAATATGTCTACGCAAAATCACGACATTGAAGTAGTATTATTTTCAATGAAATTGCAATGGAAAAAGAACCTGAGATGTGTTGTTAACTTACAGGTACGAGATAGTACGGTCATTCACATTGCTCTTTATATGTTCCATATTGTGGGCATTAAATCTTCAAATAATATTTCCATAAAAAAAGACAGTAATTCGTCTGTGATACGTTGTGTTGTCATTTTTATGTGGGTGGCGTCATTTTATGTTTAACTATACGTATATGTGCCAACAAATCATACAGTTTAACGAACTGCACATGTATACATAACTGAAACACGATTTGACCTACAGAATGAAACACAACAGACATAATAATAAAAACAACACGCTACATATACTTTCTTATGTTAACCAAAAAGAAAAAAATGAGCTATGTAAAAACAGACATAATGTCTGATGGGATACCACAATCACTGCTTATACAATGTTAGTTATAATTCGTCTTCATTGCAAATATGTTTAGTCACATGACCGGTTTCGGTTCCTTTAGAACCATCTTCAGATCTGCAATTTCGGTCACATCTGTGACGCAGCATGTGAAGGTTGCTGTTTGTGGATGGGTTACTCCTGTAACCGAAACTGCAGATCAGAGGATGGTTCTAGAGCAACCGAAACCGGTAATGTGAATAAACATGTTTGCAATAAAGACAGATTATAACTGACATTGAAAAATGAGCTAAATGAGAAGATAAGAAAATAAATTTCGCGTTCAGAAAAGAAAGAAAAATATAAAAAACCGAATTGAGTATAAAGTGAGTGCAACCAGAATAGGGACAGGCGACAGCGACAGACTTGTTTAAGTAGTAAATAAACGGTGTCGCTATTACAGGCACTGCAGTATATTCTGTCTAGATATTGCGATTAGAGATGCTTTTGATCTTTGCCCGTAGCCACATAAGAACCCAGAGGCGCTGTACACGCGAAGTTGCATGGCTTTGTAGTTCTTCTATTTTGCTCACTGCACACCAAATAATATTATATAAAGTGAATAGCCATTTTAGAGTTCCTAATCTTTTGCTGTTGTTCTTCGTGTAAGCAGTTGTACGGGTATATATACTGTCTTCTGATACATAAATAATAGTTACGTCTGGATTTCATAAATATTTTGGGTTCATTTAGAAAAATACTTTGTAACTGTGGTGTCACCGCCAGACACCACACTTGCTAGGTGGTAGATTAAATCGACCGCGGTCCATTTAGTTCATGTCGGACCCGCGTGTCGCCACTGTGTGATCGCAGACCTAGCGCCACCACAAGGCAGGTCTCGTGATACGAACAAGCACTCGCCCCAGTTGTACGGACGACCTAGCTAGCGACTAGATGTACAAAGCCTTTCTCTCTCATTAGCCGAGAGACAGAATAGCCTTCAGCTAAGTTAATGGCTACGAACTAGCAAGGCGCCATTAGCCTTACAGTGATTGTAATTAAAGTCTCCTGTGTATAGTCAAGAGCGATGTACCACAATGATTGATTAAAGATAAGTATTAATCCAGCTACATACTTTTCTTCATAGCATTAATTACGTAGCCTGTTCCAGTACTTGACGCCCGTCGGCGTGTGTGTGTACGCGTGCCTTTCTTTCGGCTACCCGTCACTGTGGACTGGCTGCCTTGTCAGTCCACTTCAGTAACTTCCTCACTACATTTGTTACTGTATGAAATTTGGCCCAAATTTGCCTAACACTCTCTAAAAGTCTTTGTTTTACCAAAACTATATGGCCACAAAATGTTATCCTACTTAAATTCGTAAGCTAACCTTTGACTAAACAGAACCTAATTTGAACTGAACTGTAACTGATGTTAATGCACCTTGTATTTATATTAAATGGGTAACTGAAGTAAAACAGCAGTCTAGCCCTACTCAAAATTTCCATTTACCTCGCATCTTGACAACACTGTTGCAGATTTCTCAAAAGCACAACAGCAAACAGCAACCAACCAACAGCTAAGCTATGGCTCTATTTATAAATACAACATGTGGCAACGCCTAATGATAAACAGTGGTGTGGGGAGACTAACTATTCCTATGAAATGATATTTCAAGACACCGATTTTAGAATGAAGCATATATTCAAAAAGAGTAAAACTTCACGTGATCTTTACACATAATGTAGGTCAGAAAAATACTATGGTTAACGAAGTGAACAATGATTTAAAGAGGGTAAATTATTAATAGAGTATTTGTATAAAACTGAAACAGCATAGTCAATATGGTAATGCATGACCAAGGGAGGTGGTGTGGTCTTTCTCTCAGCTCTGAGCAAGTGAAAAAAGTTAACGACCTCCCAATAATCATTTCTACAAATCACTTTCGCAGTGCTGCAGTCTTACCTCAAACTTCTTCCCTTCAAAAAATAATAACATTATTCAAAATTTATATTCTCTTCGCTTACTAATACATACATCATATTCATCCTTGGTGTCCTTTACAATAGATCTTTTTTCATCTAACATATACAATCACATGCCAACAAAACAGTAGAGAATACGTCCATCACCTACCATACTTCGACTAAGGATATATCAGACTGCTCGGAGGCAGAGACTGTGCCACGGCAAGAGTAAAGATTCTCTCTGACATGTACATTGATAATATTCAAAAATCAAAATGACGTGACAAATGTAACACCCCAAGGAACCCGAAAACCCAAATAAGAATTTCATAATAATTTAAAGTAGGGAACAGTGTTATTCTGACAGTTACGACAACTTTGACAATAATATAACACCTTAAAGTTTTGATGAACACCAATTTCAATAATTACTGAGTCTGTCATGATATAAAGCAGGAAAGAACGAAATGTTATTTTTAATTAGCTATCAAACATCTTACTAGTAACTCCAAATCAGTACGACGAAAGTTAAGTCCAAAGTAATATGTCGGTCAGAGATAACGGTTATTATGAAAGAGAGTTGCAAACGCGGCGAAAAGGAAATTCAAAGCGTCTACAATGCTGGATCATGGAAAATTTAGTCGCTTGCTAGCTTGCTTGCTATCAAGTCGAGAGACAGCACCGTTTGCTATAGTACTACAAACGGATCGCTACGAGATTATTTCTTTAAAATAAAAAAATAGAAAAAAGTAATATCGAGTGATACAGATGCGCAGACTTTGTTCTCAGTTATTCTGACTTGTAAAGAACAAGTGATATTCTGATAGTGTACGACGAGTTAATGAACTTTAATTATTGAAGATATTATAGTTGGACTCTACCTTCATCAAAGTGAACAGTTACAAGGAACAATGGACATAGTATACCTGATTAGCCTTGAGTAGCAAACATTAATACGACCACACGAAGATAATACAAATACACCGATTGTAAAAGTTGTCGTAATTGTCACGATCGGCGAACTGAAAAGAATCGTAATTGATCTGATCCATCGGTGTGTGTGTGGTGTGGTGATTATAAACTAATTGCTAATAAGGAACAATAAAATTGTTCGTCAGTAATGGAAATCTCACGTGTTGGCTCCATCATTAATTGAACTGTGTGATAGTTGATGATCAAAATTAATTAACTGTGAACATTTTAATTGAAAGAGTGACTTGACGAACATTGAGCATTGAAAGGAGTGTTTTGCCGAAATAATATCACGACGCACGAAAGAAAGATCGCATTATAGATTATCTCTGGATTTGCGTCGTGCCGTAGTGAACAATTCTGCCTAGAAACGTAACAACAACTACTAATACTGAACCGCAAATGAATTTTTCCTCAGCCGGCCGAAGTGGTCGTGCGGTTAAAGGCGCTGCAGTCTGGAACCGCAAGACCGCTACGGTCGCAGGTTCGAATCCTGCCTCGGGCATGGATGTTTGTGATGTCCTTATGTTAGTTAGGTTTAACTAGTTCTGAGTTCTAGGGGACTAATGAGCTCAGCAGTTGAGTCCCATAGTGCTCAGAGCCCTTTGAACCATTTTGAATTTTTCCTCGCTTCAGTGGCTTGAAACGACGCCGATGATGAATGATACACTCAATACGGCAATAACTAACTAACTGGGCATAGCAGACCATAACAGACGATTAAGACTATGCGGACGGGCAAACGGACTTTCATACATTACGCGAGGAACAATTTTCTTTAGAGATTTTCAGTTGCTGTTCCACGTTATCCGACGAGGACAACCATCACTGCGCGTCGCGTCTCCATTCCACCGACCGAGTTGTAGCAGTAGCGGCTCATCATCAACAAAAATGGCTCTGAGCACTATGGGACTTAACTTCTGAGGTCATCAGTCCCCTATAACTGAGAACTACTTAAACCTAACTAACCTAAGGACATCACACACATCCATGCCCGAGGCAGGATTCGAACCTGCGACCGTAGCGGTCGCGCGGTTCCAGACTGTAGCGCCTAGAACCGCTCGGCCACCCCGGCCGGCCATCATCAACAGCGACGACAAAAGGGGAGAGGGGACGTCACACCAACTAACAACTTCAATCATTTAAAATCATTACTCAAAAACGTTTTAATGAAGAGAAAAAGGAGTCTTAGTGTTCAGGAAACATATGACGAGTAACGTATTTTGTAAGGGTCCCACTCCATACAGCAGTACTCCGAAAGAGGAGGGATAAACGTAGTATAGGCAGTCTCTTTAGTAGATCTGTTACATTTTCTAAGTATTCTGCCAACAAAACTGAGTCTTTGGTTTGCCTTCCCCACAAAATTTTCTGTGTATGCTTTCCAATTTAAGTTCTTCATAATTGTGATTGCTAGATATTCAGCTAAATTTATGGGCTACAGACTTGACCGATTTATCATGTAACTCACGTTTAACGGGTTCCTCTTAATACTCATATGGATGACCTTACACTTTTCATTATTTAGGGTCAACTGCAAATTTTCGCACCATACAGATATCTTTTCTAAATCGTTTTGCGATTTGTTTTGTTCTTTGGGTGACTTTACTAGACGATAAACAACAGAATTATCTGCTAACAACCAAGATGGCTGCACATATCGTCTCCTAAATCGTTTGCATAGATAAGGAAGAGCAAAAGGCCTATAATACTACCTTGGGAAACGTGAGAAATCACTTCTGTTTTATTCGATGACTTTCCGTCAATTACTATGAACTGTGACCTCTCTGACAGGAAATGACGAATCCAGTCACATACGTTTGATGATATTCCATAAGTGTGCAATTCCACTGCAAGCCGCTTGCGTGGTAAAGGGTCAAAAGCCTTCTGGAAATCTAGAAATAAAGAAAAAAATTTGAAATCGACAAACTGCCAATTGGCTTCTGTCTCGGGTTCTTCGGCCGACGTTCATCTAATGATTTTTCTGACGTTTCACCAGCACGAGTGGCTGGCATTGTCAAAGCTTCACCCTCCATTGCCGGCAATACAAAACATATTTTGAGAAGTCTTACCTACCGAACTGGTCAATGGAGATATTTACAGTTTCCTAAGTGCAGCAGAAACCTGACAACTTACACTTTACAGGACAGTAACAGAGAAGAAACAGTAGGAAATTTTTACATGGCGGTATCACAGAAAACTCTGAGCTGGACGTGTTTCTTGTAGAGCAAGTCATAAATGTCGAGGGGGCTTCCCATAAAAGCACCACAGTTGGGTGAACGCTCGATTTTGCTCTTTAATGGTATATGCAAATGTCAGTGCACACAATAGCACGACAAGAGTACTTGGAAATGTGTCACTGAATGTAGGAATGGTATTCTTGACAACCTACCAGCTCAACTTCATGCCTCTGTATACAACCAGACTGGATCTTGAAGGAAGCAGACAAAACACCTACCTCACGGTGATAAGGCTATTAATATACCAGATGACCCATACAAGAAGAACATTATTGCTTATGGCACAAAAAAATCTCGTCACATTGCGGACCAGCTAATATCTGACAATGTGTGCTACACTTAAATAGCGTGCTGCAATAAATTTCCGACAAATTATGAATGCAGCTCGTCGTACACTAAAGACGAAGGAAAAACCTATGGTATGTTTAAAAAAATTGCATCCAGTCAGCGGCGGCAGCGGCGAAATGTGGCTTGAGACAGAAAGAGAGAAGAAAAAGATGTGTCAAAATGTCTAGGGTTTAGCCAACATATAAGACATCTGGTGCAATAGTTCAGTTTCTAATTATTGCATTTTGCTGGACTGCCAGCTATGGGTTCGTTAGTTGGAGGACCTGCTAACAGAACTCAGGAATAAAGAATTTACAAAACGCAGAGAAGCAGCTACAGGAGGCTAAAAGATATAACATGACAATCGAGGCCATCGCTATCAGTAAGGGACTATATTTAAAGCCACAGAGGTAAGGTCTTAGGTTTTTAATGAAAAAGGTCAAAGCGGTAATACTGGACAGACCGCCTACAAACGTAGATTTGCTTAAACTCAAAATCCCAAGATTTTACCATGCAGGATAAATCGCCAAAGACTGTGTAGAAATCCAGTGAGTGATTGTCAGTTAATACGTGGAAGGATATCGCACTCACTTAGATGCATATGTCAAAAACAAACTGGAATACTATTTACTACTTTGATTCTAGTAACGATTTAAGACCAGCAGAAGAATTGTGTCGTTACTTTACCGACAAGAACCAGGCACTACTAAGATACCAAAATATATCTCTGGGGCCGACTGTGTCTACTGTATCTGCACTCTTGCACAAAAAAAGCAGTGCATCAGTTGATATTTAGATGCTATGCTGTACAGTCTAACTGTAAAAGAAAGTGCGTCTACATTACGAGCCAACTATTGGATTATTGCATTAAATGGTATGGAAACTTACAAGAGCATATTTAAGTCACCAAGGCAAAAAATGAACTGTATCTTGGAAGTTGTGGAGTTGTGATAATAACTCCTGGCTCCTGTGACACTAACACTTTAAATGTTTATATCGAACGATTTGTAAAAGGGTCGCGTTACATGCAAACCTTAATACAGTTAAAATAGGAATGAGAACAACAGAAGAGACAGTGGATGCATGAAGGTTCAATTGGATCAAATGCTCAAATGTGTGTGAATTCCTAAGGGACCAAACTGCTGAGGTCATCGGTCCCTAGACTTGCACACTACTTAAACTAAGTTAACCTAACATATGCTAAGAGCAACACATACACCCATGCCCGAGGGAGGACTCGAACCTCCGGCAGGAATGGCTCAATTGGATCACTACTAGGTTTCTTGAGGGGCAAGTACCAAAGAATCATTCCGAAAAAAATTATAAGTCTAATCAGTAAGTGTGTATACTGCAAGTCAGTACGAAATTCATGTTGAGAGTTGTATCAGGACGAACTCATACCTTAACGACATATTAATCCCTACTGTATACAGATAAATGTTTGTTGGGTGATGATGCATCTCCGGATACGGTGCACAGGTAGTGTTTCGGTCACAAGGCCTTGAGTTGCGCACTGTCCTGCAACTGTAAGTCAGTCTGTCACACTATGATGACAAGCACTTCATTTGTGTAGATGGGATCGCAAACCTCCCATTCGCACCCTATTTGCTTCAGTAGATGTGTGAGTATGCATTTGTATATATGTGTGGGTACTAATCATTCAATTTTACAGAGCTGTCCAAATATTAATTTGGTGCATAAGTTAGTACTGTATTTGTTTCGTATGTTTGTATTCCAGTTGGTATGGCCTTATTTATCGAATGTCATTTTCTGTTTGTAGTTTGCTGTTGCTATTTGAGTTTATATAGTGTCAAAAATGTTCAAATGTGCGTGAAATCTTATAGGACTTAACCGCTAAGGTCATCAGTCCCTAAGCTTACACGCTACTTAACCTAAATTATCCTAAGGACAAACACACACACCCATGCCCGAGGGAGGACTCGAAACTCCGCTGGGACCAGCCGCACAGCCCATGACTGCAGCGCCTTACACCGCTTGGCTAATCCCGCGCTGCGTATATAGTGTCAATTTGTCATTTGGAGACAGTGAGTGGAGTTGTGGACGCTAGAAAATGGAGTGCCAAGAGAAGAAATCGTGATACTTCCCACATATTCATCTGTTTGTGTTCAGTAGATGGGTGAGGACAGCGTAGGAAGCTAGAAAGATTTGCGCCATGCATGGGGATAGCACCATCGGACAGAGAACAGCAAGAAAATTGTTTTCTCGTTTTAAGGAGGATAGTTTTGACATTATTTACGCTCCATTTCAGGAAGACCTCTGGGGTTTGATGAAGATCGTTTAAACGCATTAATCCACAATGATCGCTTCTCCTGAGATCTTTCATCTTCCGACTTCCATCTATTTGGCCCAGTGAAGGTCGCACTCCACAGGAAGCACTATGTGGATGGTTGGGAGGTTGTTGCAGCAAGATGTTTGCTGTGATGTCGACCAGCAGAAATGAAACGATGGGAATAATTTGGTATATTGAAACCCTGAATAAAATCAACTTACATTAAGGACAAATGTGTTTCATTACTTACTGAAAACACCATCTGTGCCACACATTTGCTAAGTGACACTTGAGGCGGTGTAAAAATAGACACCACTAGACAGTGGATGATTGGAAACTAGCGATTTGAAGTGTCATGTCACGCTGAAACTGGGGTCAATCCGCTGGAAGAGTTTGGGTTTGGAGAATGTATGGAGCAGATGGTGTTAGAGTATAGGAGTGTTTTAAGTGGTTAGCCGGCCGCGGTGGTCTAGTGGTTCTAGGCGCGCAGTCCCGAACCGCGGGACTGCTACGGTCGCAGGTTCGAATCCTGCCTCGGGCATGGATGTGTGTGATGTCCTTAGGTTAGTTAGGTTTAAGTAGTTCTAAGTTCTAGGGGACTGATGACCATAGAAGTTAAGTCCCATAGTGCTCAGAGCCATTTTTTTTAAAGTGGTTAGGGTGTTGAACCCTGATTCCACTTGTTGTTGTTGTTATTGTTGTTGTGGTCTTCAGTCCTGAGAATGGTTTGATGCAGCTCTCCATGCTACTCTATCCTGTGCAAGCTTCTTCATATTCCAGTACCTACTGCAACCTACATCCTTCCGAATCTGCTTAGTGTATTCATCTCTTGGTCTCGCTCTACGATTTTTACCCTCCACCCTTCCCTCCAGTACTAAATTGGTGATCCCTTGATGCCTCAGAACATGTCCTACCAACCGATACCTTCTTCTAGTCAGGTTGTGCCACAAACTCCTCTTCTCCCCAATTCTGTTCAATACATCCTCATTAGTTATGTGAAATACCCATCTCATCTTCAGCATTCCTCTGTAGCACCACATTTCGAAAGCTTCTATTCTCTTCTTGTCCAAACTATTTATCGTCCACGTTTCACTTCCATACATGGCTACACTCCATACAAACAGTTTCAGAAACGACTTCCTGACACTTAAATCTATACTCGATGTCAACAAATTTATCTTCTTCACAAATGCTTTCTTTGCCATTCCCACTCTACATTTTATATCCTCTCTACTTCGATCATCATCAGTTATTTTGCTCCCCAAATAGTAAAACTCATTTACTACTTTAAGCGTCTCATTTCCTAATCTAATTCCCTCAGCATCATCCGACTTAATTCGACTACATTCCATTATCCTCGTTTTGCTTTCGTTGATGTTCACCTTATATCGACCTTTCAAAATACTGTGCATTCCGTGCAACTGCTCTTGCAAGTCCTCTGCTGTCTCTGACAGAATTACAATGTCATCGGCGAACCTCAAAGTTTTCATTTCTTCTCCATGGATTCCACTTAAGAAAACGCTAAATGGGGAAGGGTATGAACGCATTTTACAGCATCTTGTACTTGGCACAGTAGTAGAAGAGTTGGAAGACGATGACTATACCAGCTTGCCAGTGCACTGTCATAAAGCAACATTTGTGAGATAGTGGTTTCTGGACAATAAAACTTTGGAACTGGACTGGCCTGCCCAGAGCCTCAACCTGAACCTAATGGAACCAGTTTCAGATGAGAACATAGACCTCGCTACAGACCCCAGCCTCCAACATCACTAAGTTCTCTGATTTAGTTTCTTGGGGAAGAGTGGGCTGCTATCCCTCGACACAGATTCAGACACTTGATTAAAACTTTCCCCTGCAGCGGTGAAGCCGTCATAAAGGGGAATGGTGGACACACTCGCAATATACATTACTGACCATTAAAATTGGTACACCACGAAGATCACGTGCTATAGACGCGAAATTTAACCGACAGGAAGTAGATGCTGGGATATGCAAAGGATTAGCTTTTCAGAGCATTCACACAAGGTTGGCGCCGGTGGCTTCACCTACATCGTACTGACATGAGGAAAGTTTCAAACCGATTTCTCATGCACAAACAGCAGTCGACCGGCGTTGCCCGATGAAACGTTGTTGTGATGCCTCGCTTAAGGAGGAGAAATGCGTACCATCACGTTTTCGACTTTGATGAAGGTCGGATTGTAGCCTATCGCGGTTTATCGTATCGCGACACTGCTGCTCGCGTTGGTCGAGATCCAGTGACTGTTAGCAGAATATGGAATCGGTGGGTTCAGGAGGGTAATACGGAACGCCGTGCTGCATCTCAACGGCCTTATCACTAGCAGTCGAGATGACAGGCATCTTATCCGCATGGCTGTGATGGATTGTGCAGCCACGCTCGATCCCTGAGTCAACAGATGGGGACGTTTGCAAGACAACAACCATCTGCACGAACAGTTCGACGACGTTTGCAGCAGCATGGACTATCAGCTCGGACACTTTGGCTGCGGTTACTCATGATGCTGCATCACAGACAGGAGCGCCTGCGATCGTGTACTCAGCGACGAACCTGGTTGCACGAACAGAAAAACGTCATTTTTTCTGATGAATCTAGGTTCTGTTTACAGTATCATGATGGTCGCATCCGTGTTTGGCGACATCGCGGTGAACGCACATTGGAAGCGTGTATTGGTCATCGCCATACTGGCGTATCACCCGGCGTGATGGTATGGGGTGTCGTCCCGGTCACCTCTTGTTCGCATTCACGGCACTTTGAACAGTGGACGTTACATTTCAGATGTGGTACGACCCGTGGCTCTACGCTTCATTCGATCCCTGCGAAATCCTACATTTCAGCAGGATAATGCGCGACCGCATGTTACAGGTCCTGTACGGGGCTTTCCGGATACAGAAAATGTTCGACTGCTGCCCTAGCCAGCACATTCGCCAGATCTCTCACCAATTGAAAACGTTTGGTCAATTGTGGCCGAGCAACTGGCTCGTCACAATACACCAGTCACTACTCTTGGTGAACTGTGGTATCGTGTTGAAGTTACATGGGCAGCTCTGTTTGACTCAATGCCCAGGCGTATCAAGGCCTTTATTACGGCCAGAGGTGATTGTTCTGATCTCAGGAGCTATGCACCCAAATTGCGTGAAAATGTAATCACATGTCAGTTCTAGTATAATATATTTGTCCAATGAATACCCGTTTATCATCTGTATTTCTTCGTGGTGTAGCAATTTTAATGGCCAGTGGTGTACGTTCACGAATAGTTGTCCAGATACTTTAGATCATCTAGTGTCGGTACGCGTGTCGCATCTGTAGCTGGAAATTAGCCATAAGCTGGAAGTGTTGAACAATGCGCGCCGAGTTGCAGCTTGCGCTGCACCCCGCGCAGTTCTGGCGACACCGGCTACTGACAGGGGTGGTGGGTGCGTGCCGGCAGGTCTGGTCCGGAGACAGAGGGCGCCGGCCAGACAAAGCGACGGCGCGGCGATGCGACAAAGGCGGCCGGCTTTTAGCGGGAAGAGCCGCTGTTTGGCGGCTCCGGCCGCTCATCAAGTCGTGAGCGGCTTTTAGCGCCGACTCGCCGGGCCGCGCGCCCGCTTTCATCATCTCGGCCACTGGCTTTATTCTGCGCTCTTCACCCCGCCGGTTCAACATCACGTGGCTCGCGGTTTACGCATTTAGCCCGCTGTTTCTCCAGCTCCGCGGCTGTTTGCCTACGGCTCCATTTACGTCTCGCTCAGACTACACAGAGCTCCGTTGTCTGATCTCTCCAGAGCTAACGAAACTGGCGTTAACAGGGGAACAAATTTCTTCTTTGTGGCGTAAACTGTACATCTACATCTACATGGATACTCTGTAAATCACATTTAGTACCTGGCAGAGGGTTCATCGAACAACCTTCACAGTTCTCTATTATTCGAATCTCGTATTAGCGCGCGGAAAGAACGTACACCTATATTTTTCCATACGAGCTCTGATTTCCCTTATTTTATCGTGGTGATCGTTCCTCCCTATGTAGGTCGGTGTCAACAAAATATTTTCGCATTCGGAGGAGAATGTTGCTGATTGGAATTTCGTGAGAAGATTCCGTCGCAACAATAGTGTTGTGTACGTAGTTCCGCGTAGTCAGTGCGTACACAACTTTCCCAATAGAGCGCGCCCCACTAAGCACAACAGCGCAGGCGCAGCGCTCGTCCATCTCCGCACTACGAGATGGCGCTGCCTTAGAGACGGACCAAATTCTGCTTTCGCCGATCCGCGTATTAATATGTAACGCAGCCAATGAAATTGCTGCTAACACAGAACATTTTCTCTTCGCAGATCACACTCGCGCAGTGATACCTGAACACGCGAGGTATTATAACGAGTGTACAGACCTCCGATCAGTCAGTCTGCATTTGTCTGCACCAGTCTGTACCAGTCTGCATTAGTCTGTACCAGTCTATAGTCAAGTTTCAGTCTGTGCCTAACAAGATTACCATATTCCTGTACATAGCCATGAAGATAAATGAACAGACACTTTATCAAGTATCAGAGATATGTGAGAAAAAGATTAACGTACCAAGACCAAAGGAACTTCAGATTGTCAATTGTAAACAGCATCCAGAATCAAGTTATGTAATGTCTATGCTTTTTATTATTTTAATAAATGTGTGTGAAAATTAATCAAGCTCTGTTTAAAGTTGGTCACCGTCAATCTGCTACTCTAAGCGTGCAAGTGGCATTTCTATCGTCTCACTTAACGGCAGAAGATAAGCACGCCACGATAAGACCACGAGACATATTGCTGACACTCGCCTACTTTGTTAGAGCGACAAGTCAAATAACCTGATGGTGTGTGTACCGAAGGTCTTACAGTACGCACTCTACAAAAAGACGCATTTCTTTTAACGATTTCCAGCCCAGATCATGTATCATTTCTGTGACACTCTCTCCCATATTTCGCGATAATGCAAAACGTGCTACCTTTCTATGAACTATTTCGATGTAGTCTATCATGGTAAGGATCCCACACCGCCTAGCAGTATTCTAAAAGAGGACGGGCAAGCGTAGTCTAGGCAGTCTCCTTAGTAGGTCTGTTACATTTTTTAAGTAAATCGTTGTAAATCCAGCATTACCTAATTTTTCCATTATTACGAACGGAATTGACCGGACAGGGGTAATATCTTGATAAGATCTTATAACATATACATCAAGAAAAGAAAAACAATGGTCATGCAATTTCTTTGGATCAAATGACATGATGGTGGAGGAACTGGATTAGAAAATGAGACACTTGAAGTGATAAACGAGTTCTACTCTTTGGGCAGCAAAATAACTGTTGACTGGCAACAGCAAGGAAAAGGTTTCGATGTCCGCAGCTCGTGGTCGTGCGGTAGTGTTCTCGCTTCCCACGCGCGGGTTCCAGTGTTCGATTCCCGGCGGGGTCAGGGATTTTCTCTGCCTCGTGATGACTGGGCGTTGTGTGATGTCCTTAGGTTAGTTAGGTTTAAGTAGTTCTAGGGGACTGATGACCATAGATGTTAAGTCCCATAGTGCTCAGAGCCATTTGAACCAATTGAAAAGGTTTCGAGAAAGAGAAATGTGTTAATACCGATACATATTTCAAAATCATAAGAATATAAACCATTATATCGAGCCGTCCGTTGTGGCCGAGCGGTTCTAGGGGCTTCAGTCCGGGACCGCGCTGCTGCTGCGGCCGCAGGTTCGAATCCTGCCTCGCACATGGATGTGTGTGGTCTCCATAGGTTAGTTACGTTTAAGTAGTTCTAAGGTTAGGGGAGTGATAACCTCAGATGTTAAGTCCCATAGTGGTTAGAGCCATTTGAACCGTTTCAATCACTAAATCGATTTCTTGCAAATTTGGTATACATACCTCTTAGTGTCTGGAAAGAAATACTTTGGGGGTAAGAACCACCTGCCTCTCAAAGCGGCGGTATGGTTGGCAGGGGGGTTGAAAAATAAGGTCAGTTCACTACACGCCAGCAGCCAGACTGCACTCATCTGGTTCCAGTGGTTCAAATGGCTCTGAGCACTATGGTACTTAACATCTGAGGTCAACAGTCCCCTAGAACTTAGAACTACTTAAACCTAACTAACCTAAGCACATCACACACATCCATGCCCGAGGCAGGATTCGAACTTGCGACCGTAGCAGCAGCACCGCTCCGGGCTGAAGTGCCTAGAACCGCTCAGCCACAGCGGCCGGCTAGGTCTGAAATATGTTAAATACAAATGAAATATAAGTGTCATGTGCGAATCCACCCTCTGGCATCTGCTGAGAGTCGTTACCATGCTTATTTGGTCGGGCTACGAGTAGTTTAAAGTGTCGAGTGGGAACCAAGGACAGAGTAGCTGAACATCTTGCAGGTAGTGTAATGCAGCCACAAGCACACACGGAAAATTGCCAGTGTTTACTGCACTGAGAAGCTCTCATTTTCACTTACAGCTTATACATTGAGGCGAGAGAAGTCATGGGATATGTCCTAATATCGTGTCGGACAACCATTTGACCAGCATAATCTAGCAGCTCGACGTGGTATAGACTCAACGAGTCGTTGGAAGTCCCCTGCAGATCTGTTGAGTCAAAATGCCTCTATATCCGTGTTGCCGGTGCAAGATTTTGTGCACAAACTGACCTCTCGATTATGTCCCATAAATAGTTCGATGTGGTTCATGTCGGGTGATCTGGGTGGGCAAATCATTCGATCGAACTGTCCAGAATGTTTTTCAAACCCATCACGAACAATTGTGGCCCGGTGACCATGGTGCATTATCCATCAATAAGAATTCCGTCGTTGTTTGGGAACATGAAGTTCAAGACCATTTCTAGTTAATAATCCATTCAGCTTTACTAGAGAACCAGTCCATTCCATGTCCCACACCATTATGGAGCCACCACCAGCTTGCCAATTGGCTTGGTGACAACTTGGGTCCCTGGCTTCGTAGGGTCTTCGTCACACTCTAACTCTACCATCAGCTCTTACCAACTGAAATCGGGACTCATCTGATAAGGCCACAGTTTCCCAGTTGTCTGGGCTCCAAGCGTCGTGGTCACGAGCCCAGGAGAGGCGCTGCAGGTGCTGTCGTGCTGTTAGCAAAGGCACTCATGTCTGCTGCCATAGCCCAGTAGCACCGAATTTCGCCGCACTCTCAAAACGGATACGTTCGTCGTACGTCCGACATTGAATTCTGTGGTTATTTCAAGCAGTGTTGCTTGTCTCTTAGTACTGACAACTCTAAGCATACGGGTGCTGCTCTCGGCCGTTACGTGAAGGCCGTCGGCCACTACGTTGTCCGTGGTGAGAGATAATGCCTGAAATTTAGAATTCTCGACGCACTCTTGTCATTGCGGATCTTGAAATACTGAATTGCCTTACGATTTCCAAAATCGAAATTCGCATGCGTCGAGTTTCAACTACCATTTGGCGTTCAAAGTCTGTTAATACTAGTCGTGTGGTCGTAATCACGTCGGAAACCTTTCCAGATGAATTACTTACGTACAAATGAGAGCTCCGGCAATGCACTGCACTTTTATACCTTGTCTACGCTAGACTATTGCTATCCTTATATGTGCACTGAAACCTGGTAGTCAAGGGAAGGCAGGATTCGGTTACGATTGTGGACGGGGCCGTAATCAGCTACTATTGGTTGCCTTTTTTACAGTTATAATTTATTCTAAACCAGTAATTCCAGACTCAACAAATAAAAAATACCACATGTTATTAATGAAGGAATATACAACTGTGTAAATAATAGTGTTTTCAGTGAATTACAATTCATCAAATCACCATTAAATACAGATACAGCAGGTAATGTTTTACAAGCAAGCCACTGTGCTCTGGACAGAAGGCCTTACACGCCAGGAATGGCAATAAATTAAGAACTGTTTAAGAACTCGCTGCAACTTACAAATTACAGGTATTTAAATGTTAAAGGCAAGTCGCCACAAACACAGCAGACGGCATCATACACCAGGAATGGGAGTAAATAAGGTTTTACAGGCTTCCTGCGTAAATACAAATATCAAATTAGAATTTTAAGGCAAGCGACCACAATCACAGCTGAAGGCCTTACACGCCAAGAATGGCAATAAATTAAGAATTGTTTAAGAACCCGCTGCAATTTACAATTCACAGGTATTGAAATATTAAGGTAAGTCGCCGCAAACAGAGCAGAAGGCATCAGATGCCAAGAATGGTAGTAAGCAAGGTTTTAAGGCTTAGTGCTAAAATACTGATACCCAATTAGAATTTTAAGGCAAATGACCACAATCACGGGTGAAGACCTTACACACCAGGAACGGCAATAGTATAAAAAACTGAAATCTGCTGTAAAACAGCAAATGCAATAGCAAAAGTTAATTTAAAAAAACAAGCAACTGATCCAGACGGTTCTCCAGGAATCGACCTCTGAGGATGTCCGGCAACAAACACTTTCGCGAGCGATGAGATAGGCAGCCAATAGTTGCATTCACTTCACAAGATGGTAACTCAGACTGGTGGCAATCTAACGAATGAGTAATGATAATCTTGCTGAAGCTACCTGACGTCCGATAAACCAAATGCAACGATGGAACAATACGCCAAAGCCGGAACCGGCGGTTTGCACTCCGTCCAGAATACTGTGTTTAGAGCCCCCAGAACGAGAAAGGAATCACTACCACCAGAGTAGAAGAATCACCAACCGGCCTACAATCAAGAAAGCTGTCCAAACTACACGCCTTACCAGACAGCAGCAGCGAGGCGAGGAAGCGTACACTACCGTTACATACACTAACCCCCAGGGCAGGTTGCTGGGGCGTTAGCGGCCACCAGGCAAGAAAATTTACGACTGGCTGAACTTAAGAAATTGTAACAAGTAGATCGGAATAAATAGCAATAAGAAATCGAAGAAAGCTAATCAGCCCCGCCTTCCCCAAGCACTCCACTCGTTGCTCTTCGCCTCGGTGACACTACGAGCAGCAACACGAACCCAATTCACTGGAGAATCGCGAAATGTCACAGTGGTGGATTTTTCTCTACTTGGATTGAAATGCACTCATCTTAAAGTTTGTTGGATCCGGCTTACGACGAAGTCGTGCACCATCGTGACCACAGCTCGATTGAAATGCACTCATCTTAAAGTTTGCTGGATCCGGCTTACGACGAAGTCGTGCACCATCGTGACCACAACTCTTTCGTCCGGCAGTCCATGCGTGCCCCCAGCGGTCCCGACTTGTTCTGGCACTGCGCGGACCTGGCTTCTCCTGAGTCCCCAACCGAACTCGCACCCTCACAGGACCTGACAAAACAACGACGTCACCCCAAAGATTTGGCAACAGTTACTACATATCGATAGCCGCCGCTGCTGCCACTAGCGGACAGGCAACGCTTGCGAAACCGAGTGGCGCCAGTCAGCACGAGAAGAAGATAAATAACTGCAAGCATGCCAACTAAACAATACCGTCTGGCCACCAACACAGGGTGGATACCTACAAACAGCACCAATGCGAGCCACAGCACAGCTCATGCACGTTGCTGTCCCATGACTTATCAGCTCAGTATGTCATGGACGCGAGCAGCGCCAGACGTTGAGTCATCACCTTGAAGGGCCTGGAGATGCCGCGTACTCTCTGGCAGAGTCTGAAATGCATCTTATTGCGGGTCTGCTGTTGGCCTGCTGATCGATTCCAACATTATACAGATTTGTAGGCTATTCAGATGTGTCACTGGCCCTATGTTGGACTGCATGGGAACGCGAGTGCAAAAACACCCGCCGTCAAGGTATCCGTCGACCGTGTGTGACGAACACAAGGGAGAGGTGTATATTGTTCACCAGGCACTTGGTAATCCCTTTACACCAGCAACTGCCATCCGAGAATAAAAGGCCCCCTGTAGCATTCTGTCTCGTGGTGCTCTAGTGGTCACAGACTGGAAGCAGGCGGACTCAGGAATTTCCTCCCCATTGTTAGCTGGCCAGAGTGGCCAAGCGGTTCTAGGCGCTAGAGTCTGGAACCTCGCGACCGCTACGGTCGCAGGTTCGGATCCTGCCTCGGGCATGGATGTTTGTGATGTTCTTAGGTTAGTTAGGTTTAAGTAGTTCTAAGAACTCAGAAGTCCCATAGTGTTCAGAGCCATTTGAATCATTTGAATCCCATTGTTATGGTCCTGTTAACAACACAACAGGTACAGCTGCATTTGGCATGCTGCTATGACTAGGAAACATAGATTGCTGACTAATCGCATTGCATTGTGTTGAGCCATGAAGCGCGATTCTGTACTGCATTGCATGAGCATCATAGGCGCGTACTGTGCGACTTGGGAAGAGTGGTGGTACTCCTGGAGTCATAGTGTGGACAGCCCTCGGGTGTGATCTCAGGTCGTGGCTGGTAGTGTTTGAGAGAACAATGGTGGCACGAAGGCACATCATGTACATCCCGCTTCCTCATGTGTTACCTGTCATGTGGTGTCATTTTTCAAGAGGACAATGCTCATGCGCATAGGGCGCCCTTCTCTATGAAGTATCTGTTCAATATTGGGGTACTCCTGCGGCCAGCGAGATCCCCACATGTGTCCCCGATTGTCAGGTTGGTATCCCACCGCTGCGCCCAGAGCGTCTTTTCATCGGGACTCAGTTGGAAGTGGGACTCATGACCCAAGATATTTCTACTCTAGTAAATGAGATTCCAGACAAAAGTATGTGTCTGGAGACGCACCACACGGCGGTGGGATACCAGCCTAACTGTCGCCTGCCGTAAGGCACAACAACGAGGATTGGCTGCCATCAGCGACACCCTTATAGCACCATGGCACATCGACGATATTCGACGCACCGTTTTGCTGCCCTTCATGGCAAACCATACCGGCCTTACATTTCAACAAGATAACGTCCGCCCGCACACGGCGAGCTTTCCTACTGCTTGTCTTCGTGCTTGCCAAACAGTCCCTTGGCCAGCAAGGCCGCCAGATCTCTCCCCAGTTGATAACGTTTAGAGCATTATCGGCACGGCCCTTCAACCAGTTCAGGCTTTTGATGATCTACACTCCTGGAAATTGAAATAAGAACACCGTGAATTCATTGTCCCAGGAAGGGGAAACTTTATTGACACATTCCTGGGGTCAGATACATCACATGATCACACTGACAGAACCACAGGCACATAGACACAGGCAACAGAGCATGCACAATGTCAGCACTAGTACAGTGTATATCCACCTTTCGCAGCAATGCAGGCTGCTATTCTCCCATAGAGACGATCGTAGAGATGCTAGATGTAGTCCTGTGGAACGGCTTGCCATGCCATTTCCACCTGGCGCCTCAGTTGGACCAGCGTTCGTGCTGGACGTGCAGACCGCGTGAGACAGCGCTTCATCCAGTCCCAAACATGCTCAATGGGGGACAGATCCGGAGATCTTGCTGGCCAGGGTAGTTGACTTACACCTTCTAGAGCACGTTGGGTGGCACGGGATACATGCGGACGTGCATTGTCCTGTTGGAACAGCAAGTTCCCTTGCCGGTCTAGGAATGGTAGAACGATGGGTTCGATGACGGTTTGGATGTACCGTGCACTATTCAGTGTCCCCTCGACGATCACCAGTGGTGTACGGCCAGTGTAGGAGATCGCTCCCCACACCATGATGCCGGGTGTTGGCCCTGTGTGCCTCGGTCGTATGCAGTCCTGATTGTGGCGCTCACCTGCACGGCGCCAAACACGCATACGACCATCATTGGCACCAAGGCAGAAGCGACTCTCATCGCTGAAGACGACACGTCTCCATTCGTCCCTCCATTCACGCCTGTCGCGACACCACTGGAGGCGGGCTGCACGATGTTGGGGCGTGAGCGGAAGACGGCCTAACGGTGTGCGGGACCGTAGCCCAGCTTCATGGAGACGGTTGCGAATGGTCCTCGCCGATACCCCAGGAGCAACAGTGTCCCTAACTTGCTGGGAAGTGGCGGTGCGGTCCCCTACGGCACTGCGTAGGATCCTACGGTCTTGGCGTGCATCCGTGCGTCGCTGCGGTCCGGTCCCAGGTCGACGGGCACGTGCACCTTCCGCCGACCACTGGCGACAACATCGATGTACTGTGGAGACCTCACGCCCCACGTGTTGAGCAATTCGGCGGTACGTCCACCCGGCCTCCCGCATGCCCACTATACGCCCTCGCTCAAAGTCCGTCAACTGCACATACGGTTCACGTCCACGCTGTCGCGGCATGCTACCAGTGTTAAAGACTGCGATGGAGCTCCGTATGCCACGGCAAACTGGCTGACACTGACGGCGGCGGTGCACAAATGCTGCGCAGCTAGCGCCATTCGACGGCCAACACCGCGGTTCCTGGTGTGTCCGCTGTGCCGTGCGTGTGATCATTGCTTGTACAGCCCTCTCGCAGTGTCCGGAGCAAGTATGGTGGGTCTGACACACCGGTGTCAATGTGTTCTTTTTTCCATTTCCAGGAGTGTAATATGCCAGTTGTTCAGAATTTGGCGCGATACACCGCAGGACATCCAACAACTCTATCAATGCTAAGCCGAATAACTGATTTGCATAATGGCCAGCGGCGGCCTTGCTCAATTAATAAAGTTCTTTCTCCTGAATAAATAATCAAGTTTTTCTGATACCATAATGAAATAAAAAGACAAGGGCCAGCAGACATCCTTGGGTAACAGAAGAGATGTTGAACTTAATTGATGAAAGGAGAAAATACAAAAATTCAGTAAATGGAATATAAGCGTCTCAAAAATAATAGGAAGTGCAAAATGGCTGAGCAGCAGGGATGGCTACAGGACAAATGTAAGGATGCAGAACCATATATCACTAGGCGTAAGATAGACACTGCCTACCTTAAAATTAGGGAGACCTTTGGAGAAAATAGAGCCACTTGTATGAATATCAAGAGCTCTGATGGAAAACCAGTTCCATGCAAAGAAGGGAAAGCAGAAAGGTGCAAGGAGTATATAGAGGGTCTATACAGGGGCGATGTACTTGAGGGACATATCATGTAAATGGAAGAGGACGTAGATAAAGATGAAATGGGAGATATGATACTGCGTGAAGAATTTGACAGAGCACTGAAACACCAAAGTCGAAAAAAGGCCCCTGGAGTAGACTACTACTAATAGCCTAGGAAGAGCCAGCCCTGACAAAACTCTACCATCTATAAGTTTAATAAGTCATGGCTGCAAAATACTAACTCGGATGTTTTACATATGAATGGGAAAACTGGTAGAAGCCGACCTCGGGGAGGATCAGTTTGGATTCCGTAGAAACGTTGGAGTACATGACGCAATACAGACCCTACGACTTATCTTAGATTAAGGGAAGGCAAGCCTCTGTTTCTAGCATTCGTAGACTTAGAGAAGGCGTTTGACAATGTGGACTGGAATACTCTCTTTCAAATTCTGAAGGTGGCAGGCGTAAAATACAGGGAGTGAAAGGCTATTTACAATTTGTGCAGAAACCAGATGGCAGTTATAAGAGCCGACGGGCAAGAAAGGGAATCAATGGTTCGCAAGGGTGTGAGGCAGGGTTGTAGCCTATCCACGATGTTATTCAGTCTGTATACTGAGCAAGCAGTAAAGGAAACAAAAGAAAAATTTGGAGTAGGAATTAAAATACATGGAGAAGAAATAAAAACTGAGATTTGCCGATGACTTTGTAAGTCTGTCAGAGACAGCAAAGGACCTGGAAGAGTAGTTGAATGGAATGGATAGTGTCTTGAAAAGAGGGTATAAGATGAACATCAACAGAAGCAAAACGAGGATAATGGAATGTACTAGAATTAAATCAGGTGATGCTGAAGGAATTAGATTAGGAAATGAGACATTTAAAGTAGTATATTAGTGTTGCTATTTTGGGAGCCCCCCCCCCCCCCCCCATGAACCATGGACCTTGCCGTTGGTGGGGAGGCTTGCGTGCCTCAGCGATACAGATAGCCGTACCGTAGGTGCAACCACAACGGAGGGGTATCTGTTGAGAGGCCAGACAAACGTGTGGTTCCTGAAGAGGGGCAGCAGCCTTTTCAGTAGTTGCAAGGGCAACAGTCTGGATGATTGACTGATCTGGCCTTGTAACAATAACCAAAACGGCCTTGCTGTGCTGGTACTGCGAACGGCTGAAAGCAAGGGGAAACTACAGCCGTAATTTTTCCCGAGGGCATGCAGCTTTACTGTATGATTACATGATGATGGCGTCCTCTTGGGTAAAATATTCCGGAGGTAAAATAGTCCCCCATTCGGATCTCCAGGCGGGGACTACTCAAGAGGATGTCGTTATCAGGAGAAAGAAAACTGGCGTTCTACGGATCGGAGCGTGGAATGTCAGATCCCTTAATCGGGCAGGTAGGTTAGAAAATTTAAAAAGGGAAATGGATAGGTTGAAGTTAGATATAGTGGGAATTAGTGAAGTTCGGTGGCAGGAGGAACAAGACTTCTGGTCAGGTGACTACAGGGTTATAAACACAAAATCAAATAGGGGTAATGCAGGAGTAGGTTTAATAATGAATAGGAAAATAGGAATGCGGGTAAGCTACTACAAACAGCATAGTGAACGCATTATTGTGGCCAAGATAGATACGAAGCCCACACCTACTACAGTAGTACAAGTTTATATGCCAACTAGCTCTGCAGATGACGAAGAAATTGAAGAAATGTATGATGAAATAAAAGAAATTATTCAGATTGTGAAGGGAGACGAAAATTTAATAGTCATGGGTGACTGGAATTCGAGTGTAGGAAAAGGGAGAGAAGGAAACATAGTAGGTGAATATGGATTGGGGGACAGAAATGAAAGAGGAAGCCGCCTGGTAGAATTTTGCACAGAGCACAACATAATCATAACCAACACTTGGTTTAAGAATCATGAACGAAGGTTTTATACATGGAAGAACCCTGGAGATACTAAAAGGTATCAGATAGATTATATAATGGTAAGACAGAGATTTAGGAACCAGGTTTGAAATTGTAAGACATTTCCAGGGGCAGATGTGGACTCTGACCACAATCTATTGGTTATGACCTGTAGATTAAAACTGAAGAAACTGCAAAAAGGTGGGAATTTAAGGAGATGGGACCTGGATAAACTAAAAGAACCAGAGGTCGTACAGAGATTCAGGGAGAGCATAAGGGAGCAATTGACAGGAATGGGGGAATTAAATACAGTAGAAGAAGAATGGGTAGCTTTGAGGAATGAAGTAGTGAAGGCAGCAGAGGATCAAGTAGGTAAAAAGACGAGGGCTAGTAGAAATCCTTGGGTAACAGAAGAAATATTGAATTTAATTGATGAAAGCAGAAAATATAAAAATGCAGTAAGTAAAACAGGCAAAAAGGAATACAAACGTCTCAAAAATGAGATCGACAGGAAGTGCAAAATGGCTAAGCAGGGATGGCTAGAGGACAAATGTAAGGATGTAGAGGCCTATCTCACTAGGGGTAAGATAGATACCGCCTACAGGAAAATTAAAGAGACCTTTGGAGATAAGAGAACGACTTGTATGAATATCAAGAGCTCAGATGGAAACCCAGTTCTAAGCAAAGAAGGGAAAGCAGAAAGGTGGAAAGAGTATATAGAGGGTCTATACAAGGGCGATGTACTTGAGGACAATATTATGGAAATGGAAGAGGATGTAGATGAAGATGAAATGGGAGATATGATACTGCGTGAAGAGTTTGACAGAGCACTGAAAGACCTGAGTCGAAACAAGGTCCCCGGAGTAGACAATATTCCATTGGAACTACTGACGGCCGTGGGAGAGCCAGTCCAGACAAAACTCTACCATCTGGTGAGGAAGATGTATGAAACAGGCGAAATACCCTCAGACTTCAAGAAGAATATAATAATTCCAATCCCAAAGAAAGCAGGTGTTGACAGATGTGAAAATTACCGAACTATCAGCTTAATAAGTCACAGCTGCAAAATACTAACACGAATTCTTTACAGACGAATGGAAAAACTAGTAGAAGCCAACCTCGGGGAAGATCAGTTTGGATTCCGTAGAAACACTGGAACACGTGAGGCAATACTGACCTTACGACTTATCTTAGAAGAAAGATTAAGGAAAGGCAAACTTACATTTCTAGCATTTGTAGACTTAGAGAAAGCTTTTGACAATGTTGACTGGAATACTCTCTTTCAAATTCTAAAGGTGGCAGGGGTAAAATACAGGGAACGAAAGGCTATTTACAATTTGTACAGAAACCAGATGGCAGTTTTAAGAGTCGAGGGGCATGAAAGGGAAGCAGTGGTTGGGAAGGGAGTAAGACAGGGTTGTAGCCTCTCCCCGATGTTGTTCAATCTGTATATTGAGCAAGCAGTAAAGGAAACAAAAGAAAAATTCGGAGTAGGTATTAAAATTCATGGAGAAGAAATAAAAACTTTGAGGTTCGCTGATGACATTGTAATTCTGTCAGAGACAGCAAAGGACTTGGAAGAGCAGTTGAATGGAATGGACAGTGTCTTGAAAGGAGGATATAAGATGAACATCAACAAAAGCAAAACAAGGATAATGGAATGTAGTCTAATTAAGTCGGGTGATGCTGAGGGAATTAGATTAGGAAATGAGGCACTTAAAGTAGTAAAGGAGTTTTGCTATTTGGGGAGCAAAATAGCTGATGATGGTCGAAGTAGAGAGGATATAAAATGTAGGCTGGCAATGGCAAGGAAAGCGTTTCTGAAGAAGAGAAATTTGTTAACATCCAGTATTGATTTAAGTGTCAGGAAGTCATTTCTGAAAGTATTCGTATGGAGTGAAGCCATGTATGGAAGTGAAACATGGACGATAAATAGTTTGGACAAGAAGAGAATAGAAGCTTTCGAAATGTGGTGCTACAGAAGAATGCTAAAGATTAGATGGGTAGATCACATAACTAATGAGGAAGTATTGAATAGGATTGGGGAGAAGAGAAGTTTGTGGCACAACTTGACCAGAAGAAGGGATCGGTTGGTAGGACATGTTCTGAGGCATCAAGGGATCACCAATTTAGTATTGGAGGGCAGCGTGGAGGGTAAAAATCGTAGAGGGAGACCAAGAGATGAATACACTAAGCAGATTCAGAAGGATGTAGGTTGCAGTAGGTACTGGGAGATGAAAAAGCTTGCACAGGATAGAGTAGCATGGAGAGCTGCATCAAACCAGTCTCAGGACTGAAGACCACAACAACAACAACAACATTTTGGGAGCAAAATAGTTGATGATGGTGGAAGTAGGGAGGATATAAAATGTAGACTGACAATGGCAAGGAAAACGTTTTTGAAGAAGATAAATTTGTTAACATCGAGTATAGATTTAAATATCAGAAAGTCTTTTCTGAAAGTATTTGTATGGAGTGTAGCAACGTATGGTAGCGTACGTAGTTTAGACAAGATGAGAATAGAAGCTTTCGAAATGTGGTGCTACAGAAGAATACTGAAGATTAGATGGATAGATCACATAACTAATGAGGAGGTACTGCATAGATTCGGGGAGAAGAGGAATTTGTGGCACAACGTGACTAGAAGAAGGGATCGGTTGGTAGGACACGTTCGAGGCATCAAGGGATCAGCAGTTTAGTAATGGAGGGCATCGTGGAGTGTAAAAATCGTAGAGGGAGACCAAGAGATGAGTAAACTAAGCAGATTCAGAAGGATGTATGTTGCAGTATTTACCTGGAGATGAAGAAACTTGCGCAGGATAGGGTAGTGTGGAGGGCTGCATCAAACCAGTCTCTCGACTGAAGAGAGCAACTACAATCATTTGTTGACTATCCATCTGTACCACATCTACCGATCTCCATCCCATTCGGATATTCCTTACTGATGCTTGTTTTCCTTTTTTTCTTTTTTTGCCGTAGAGTACGTATATAACAAACGACAATGTGATAGCGTGTTGGCTAGCCTGCCTATAGTGTAGGCTGTACTCAGCATCTCGGCGTGTAGGGTGTAGATTGCGGGGTGGCGGTTCTTCTCTCTCTCTCTCTCTTGTCACTTTTGGTCTGGCTGGTTTGATGCGACCTGGTACGATTTCATCTGTTCAGCTCAGAAATCAGAGTTACACCGAACATTGTCGATTATTTCGTGGACATATTCTTACACCTCTCTTCTTCTACGAATGTTGCCCACTACGGCATCCTTCTGGTTGTAGTACAGGATTTGTGTGTACTTCGATTAGGGCTGGACGTCGCCAAGGTATGGGCTCAGTTTCTCAAAGAACTTTCTAAACGTTCGATAGTCTACCTGACAAGAGAGAAAAGATAACAAATCAGAACTTAATTTACAGCATTTTTTTTAAACATAGCTGCGCAACAGCAACGGTTTCACGTAATAGGATTAAAAACAGCCGACCAGTTGCAAAGGATAAAGTAATCTTTACCTAGGTTTCGATAGATTTAAATCTATCTTCTTCAGAAGGCGGCAGTATTACATTAACATGGAGTGATATGTCATTGTCGTTTTTACAAACATCTGCATAGCTCCATTAGTCCAAATAAAATATAGCCCTGAGAATAGGGTTTGTCAGACAAATAAAAATAAGTACTTATTTTTATTTGTCTGACAAACCCTATTCTCAGTAAGTACTTATTTTTATTTGTCTGACAAACCCTATTCTCAGGGCTATATTTTATTTGGACTAATGGAGCTATGCAGATGTTTGTAAAAACGACAATGACATATCACTCCATGTTAATGTAATACTGCCGCCTTCTGAAGAAGATAGATTTAAATCTATCGAAACCTAGGTAAAGATTACTTTATCCTTTGCAACTGGTCGGCTGTTTTTAATCCTATTAATTTACAGCCTAAAACAGTTCTTGAAGTCGGAGATCAAGAAGAAGATAACAACACAGAATACTTGTAGCACAATGAAAACAAAATTCAAAAGACTTTGCACCAGCAGATAAACTCGGGCAACAACAATCACATCATCTAGTCTGGGAAACGAGAGCAACTGTGTTTTTCGTATCCACACAGCGGCCACGCGTCTCACTGGTCATTAGTAACGTCCCGTAGACAGTTAACGCGACCAGCTGGGCATCGCAGGACACAAGACGTGCAGCGAATAACAAATTAATGACACACATTGACATGGAAGATGCTCCCTAACGCCTTAACCCATGTCCTACCACCCTGTCCCTTCTGACAGATAATACCTTCTACATAGTGCTATCCTCGGCGATTCTGTTCAGGACCTCAATTCTTATCATCTAACTCCACTTCAATTTCAACATATTTCTACAATACCGCATGTCAGACCCGCCGATTTTCTTCTTTTCCCGATTTCCCACAATCCATAACTCACCCCCACACAGTTCTGTGCTCCAGACGTTTGTTCTCAAAATTTTGTACCTTCAAACAGAGACTCATGTTTGTTGTTAGTAGTCATTTTTAAGCAAGGAATCCCTTTGGTTGCCACTATTGGTCTCCTGCTGTTATCCTTCTAGTTTTGTCCGTTATGCGTTGTTTTGCTTCGAATATAACAGAATTGTTTCACTTCACTTTCTTTGTCATCCAAAACTGTGATACTCAATTTATTGCAAATCCGCTTTGTGCTATTCCTCGATACTTCGGTCTTTCTTCTTTATCACGTTTTTATTATGTCGCTTTCGTGTCTGTTTGATCGGTACAAATTTTGCTATTGATTGTACACTAATTTTCCGATGAGCTAGAAACAGGAGACTTTCCACATAGCTTAGAACTGGATGACAGTGCTATATTAAAGCGCTGTCTCGTCAGGTGTGTGGCGCAGGGTACTTTGTTTACCACTGTCATTTCGCGATGAGTTAGAGGCTTGAAACTTTCAACACTGCTCAAAACTCGATGACAGTGCAATATTAACCAGCTTTCTAGTCTAGTGTGTGGCGGTGGGTACTTTTTGTGCCACTGTTATTTCCCCATACTGAGTGATAAGAACTCTCGTTAGTAAGTCCCCGCGTGATCTCGATTCTCCCTAAACTTTACCTTCGATGTCTTTCCGTGAGATAATTCTAGGAGGAAGCAATGCATTGGTTGACAGAGGTGAATTTGAAATAATCGTGAAATTTACCACATGCATCTGTTGTAATCACATCAAAATACTTGAAATCAATAGAAAAATTTTACACAAAACGTAAAAAAAAGCAGAAAATAACCATTTAATTTAATACGTTTCTAAAACGGAATAAGAAGTATAAAATAATTTCCCTTAGGCCCTTACATATTGCTAACCCCGTACAGAAATAGTCCTGTACATCTGTGCTAGTGAATTTGTAATAGGTATGAAAATACTTGTACAACTGAACACGAAAAATTTGGGACGAATGCAATACATGATTGATGCATAATAAGTTCACTTCCTTACTATTGTTTATTGTATGCGCCCCAAGTTTTCCGTTTTAAATTGTGCGAGCAGTTTCATAACTGCTAAAAATTCACTAGCATAAATTTTCAGGACTGTCTGTACGGGGTTAGGGATCCGTATGGGGCTAGGGGAAATTATTTTATAGTTTTAAAAACGCGTCATATTAAAAAGTGTTTATTTAAGTAATTATTTTTAAAAGAAAAGCATATTCCTTGCTAGTCACAGTGTTCATTCTCTGTATCAGGTCCTCTCATACAGGGTGGCGCACGAAATGTGTTACCATTTTGTTTTTGAATATAACTTCATTGCCAATACAATCTGAAAGGAACATATACTACAATGAAGAGCCGTCCATGGAGATTTGTTCTAACTCAGTACATGCTCAATATGTCCACCATTTCGTTTCCTAACTTCCTTCAAACGAACACTGAAGTTAGTGATTACCCTACGGCATATGTCTTCCGTAATTTCACTGCAAGCTTGAAGAATAAATCTTCTGAGCTCCATTAAATCACGTGGACGTTTCGGGAAAATTCTTTCCTTTAGGTACCCCCAAAGAAAAAAGGCACATGGATTGAGGTCTGGACTATTGGGGGGCCAAATTTGACCGTCACTGAAGCGACCTGGAAACCTGAGTGAAATGATCTGCATGTCGAAATGCTCGTGTAAAAACTCCAACACAGTGTTTGCAGTATGTGGCCTCGCTCCATCTTTCATGAACCACTGCGTGTTGAAGGGCAAGGCAGTAGCAAGATGTGGAATGAAGCTATTGCGAAGCATGCTCAAATAACGCTCGCTGTTCACAGTTTCTTCAAAGGAAAATGGTCCAATAAGTCCGTGACTGGAAATTACTGCCCACGCTGTAATCCTCGGAGCATAATGTTGTCGTCCATGAAGCAATTGTGGGTTTTCAGTGGCCCAAAACCGTACATTTTGTTTGTTAATCACACCGTCTAAATGAATATGCGCCTCGTCTGAAAACCAAACGTTGTTGAGAGTTTCTTCCCTAACCTCCGCCCACTGAGCAAACAGTAGTCCCTGCTGCTTGTGTTCTTCAGTGAGCCTCTGTGTACAGGTGATCTTGTACGGGTACATATGGAGGTCACTTTTAATAATGCATTGAACGGAGCGTCTGGATATTCCCAGTTGCACTGCTGCCTTTCTACACGATTTCCCGGGACTTCTCTGTACAGCAACTCGTACCGCTTCAATATTCTCCGGGGAACAAGCAGGCTTAGGCCGAGGTCGCTTCGCTTCCAATACTGTTCCTTCCTGTACAAATTCATCGTACGACCTGTGGATGGTCTTCTTGCAAGAGACCCATCGTGTGTTAAGCTGTTGTCGAAAACGCCTCTGAGTCACAACAAGGCTTTTCGTTTCATGAAAAAGTAAAACAATTGGCTATCGTTGCTGTGTCGTCAGTCTTCCATTTCAGCCATTGCTGCTTACTAGTCTCCTAGCGGCAGTATCGTGACTTACACGTCATTTCGTAGCTCATTTGTTTTTCCAAGCTCTGCTGGTACTGCTGTAGAGATCCCAGCGGGATATCTAATGTGCGTCGTAAATTGTGAAAGAAACAATTGGTAACACATTTCGTGCTCCACCCCTGTACCTCCTCACTCTCATAGAGAATAGAAATGTAATCAGTGAATCTTATCATTTCATTCCGCTCTGAATTTTAATACCACTCCAAAATCATTTTTTTTTTTTTTTATTTTCGTCAATACTTGTTCGGTGAATAGTCTGAACAGCATACGAGAAATACAGCATCCATGTTTTGTACATTCCAATTTCGAGAAAGTCTCTTACTCTTTTCCTTCTGTACATATTACATTTCCTGCACTGTCTTTGTGGTGTCACCGCCAGACACCACACTTGCTAGGTGGTAGCTTTAAATCGGCCGCGGTCCATTAGAACATGTCGGACCCACGTGTCGCCACTGTGTGATCGCAGACCGAACGCCACCACAAGGCAGGTCTCGAGATACGGACTAGCACTGGCCCCAGTTGTACGGACGACTTAGCTAGCGACTACACGGACGAAGCATCGCTCATTAGCCGAGCAGACAGTTAGAATAGCCTTCAGCTAAGTCAATGGCTACGACCTAGCAAGGCGGTATTAGCCTTACATAGTTTGATAGTTATTGTATGAAATGTCTTCTTTTACTCTACGCCATAAGAATAATCGGCAACTTAAGGTCTCGGCCCTGTCGAATCGCCTGGTCCATTTAGATCAAGATACGCACACACATCCTAATGATTGTCATGTGGGGTGCAACTTTTTGTCTACAAAACCTGTCATTGTACAAACAGGAAGGAAAGTCTAATCGGCAAGTAATGGATGATACTTTTTATCCAATTACTGTACCTGAAAAACCGAAAAGCGCAATGAGTCCTTTGGGAGAGAAACTGCGTCACACATGCACAACAAAGCCAATTCATAGCCACACGTACACGCCAAAGAAATTTCATAGCCCTTTTGTTCCGACGTAACGAAAAGCGCCGGCACGAAGATGAAGAATGCAAGAGCAGAGAAGGCTGTGAGACGACGTCAGCCAATAGCCCGCTGACTAGGACCGCACCACTACAGGAGTGGCCTCTATAAGGAGGGAATATAAGTGCCGCTCCTGCCAGTCTCGGGGAGGAGGGGGGGGGGGGGGGGACACTACTAGACCGGCACTAGCACATCACGACAGTCTTGACTTCCGGAAGGCGTTCGATACAGTTCCGCACTGTCGCCTGATAAACAAAGTAAGAGCCTACGGAATATCAGACCAGCTGTGTGGCTGGATTGAAGAGTTTTTAGCAAACAGAACACAGCATGTTGTTATCAATGGAGAGACGTCTACAAAGGAGGTGGCTTACAAAACACTCGTTCGACCTATACTTGAGTATTGCTCATCAGTGTGGGATCCGTACCAGATCGGTCTGACGGAGGAGATAGAGAAGATCGAAAGAAGAGCGGCGCGTTTCGTCACAGGGTTATTTGGTAACCGTGATAGCGTTACGGAGATGTTTAATAAACTCAAGTGGCAGACTCTGCAAAAGAGGCGCTCTGCATCGCGGTGTAGCTTGGTCCAGGTTTCGAGAGGGTGCGTTTCTGGATGAGGTATCGAATATATTGCTTTCCCCTACTTATACCTCCCGAGGAGATCACGAATGTAAAATTAGAGAGATTAGAGCGCGCACGGAGGCTTTCAGACAGTCGTTCCCTATTGGTTAATGTACATACTGTATATCCCCCGGCTTTCCCTTAGTCTTACTTTTCTCAGAATAGGGAACAATATAACTGGAAGACCAAGTGCGAAGTGATCGGATTAAAATGAGTGCAAGGCAGGGATGTAGTCTTTCGCCACTATTGTTCAATCTATGCATAGATGACGCAATGACGGAAATAAATGGATGGTTCAAGAGTGGGATCAAAATTCAGGGTAAAAGGATATTAACGACAAGATTCGTTGATGACATTGCAGTCCTTAATGAAAGTGAAGAAGAATTACAGGATCTGTTGATTGAATGAACAGTCTAATGAGTACAAAGAATGGATTGAGACTAATCCGACGTAGACAAAAATTATGAGAAGTAGCAGACGTGAGAATAGCGAGAAACTTAGCGGCAAAACTGGTGATCACGAAGTAGACGAAGTTAAGGAATTCTGCTACCTTGAAATCAAAATAGTACGTAGCGGACGGAGCAAGACGGCCGTAAAAAGCAGACTAGCACACGCAGAGAGGCGATTCCTCACCAAGTGAAGTCCGCTAGTATCAAAATCGAAATTAATTTGAGAAAGAAATTTTTGAGAACGTATGTTTGGAGCCGGCCTTGCCGCAGTGGTAACACCGGTTCCCGTCAGATCCCCGGAGTTAAGCGCTGTTGGGCTGGGCTAGTACTTGGATGGGTGACCATCCGGTCTGCCGAGCACTGTGGGCAAGCGGGGTGCACTCAGCCCTTGTGAGGCAAACAGAGGAGCTACTTGATTGAAAAGTAGCGGGTCCGGTCTCAGAAACTGACACACGGCCGAGAGAGCGGTATGCTGACCGCATGCCCCTCCGTATCCGTATCCAGTGACGCCTTTGATCTGAGGATGACACGGCGGCCGGGCGGTACCGTTAGGCCTGGATGGCCTGTTCCAGAGGAGGAGAGAGTACGTTCGGAGCGCAGCATTGTCTGGTAGCACATCACAGACCACAACCGAAGATAATCGAAGCATTTGAGATGTAGTGCTGCACAAGAATGTTAGGTCTGATAGTGAAAGGAACGAAGAGGTTTCTTAGCAGAATCGGCGAAGAAAGCAACATAATGATATCACTGACAAGAAGAAGGAAGAGGATGATAAGACTTGTGTTACATCTATGAATAACATTCATAATACTGGATGGGGCTGTAGAGTGTAAAATTGTAGAGGAAGACAGTGGTTAGAATACATTCAGCAAATAACTGAGGAACCTAGGTGCAAGTGCTTTTCTGAGGTGTGCTATTCTGAGGTGAAGAAGTTGGCGAATCCTATTAATGGTGTTCAAAATTATATAAAATTAAATAAATGAAACAGATGACTACGTATTTCCTCATAGATGACAGCCTCATCTGCGAAATTTTGAGATTGCAACGAACACTGTCCGCAATGAAAATGTCTGATTTTTTTCTTTTTTCTTTTTTCTTTTTTCCTTAGAAGGCGTCGAAGTCGTTGTGGTATTAAATTAAATTATTTTAGACGACCTAGACACACGAAAACTACTTAGTCTTCTTTTCGAGACACTTATGACGTCACAGGCTCGCGTCATCCTTTTTCTCGCGTGCTGAATGCGAGAGGTACGGTAGAGAGACAATTTAGAAGCGGTGTCGTGCCTCTTGTGCGAAGCCCTTGCGTGTAAATTGCTGAGTAATCATGCAGATGTACGTGAGTCCTTATGGCGATGAGATGATTTCATCCTACTAGGTGATAATACTCCATCATCCGAGGTTCGTATCTTCAACAGCAGTGAAGTACTCTGGCCGATCCCTTGCCCCAACCCACTGAAGGGTATATCGGCGATGCGGAGGGCGATTTCGTAAGAACGCCATTCTCTTCCCGCGGAGCTGGCAGACACAGCGTGAGGTGCCGATCTCTCTGTGTGCCGTACTGCTGATGAAGGCAATCACAGACAGTGCTGATGGATGCCTCTTGTACTCTATCTACCACAGTGACACATCCATTTTGCACATTTCGTACACACTGAAAGTCGCGTGTTACACTGCACTTTCAGTTTATTTACATTTTTGCTTATTTCAATCTGCGAACTGGTCTTTCCTAAATTTTCACAAACGCGTTCTGTAAACAGCATCGCTATGCACTGTAAGTTCTTTGTTGCCTCTCGGAATCGCTGAGGCGAGAACATATTTACCTTCGTTGAATTCCGCAAACATCCGTCAATCACGTTCTCATCACTTTAGCGGGCCCATGCTTGCATATGTCCCAGGAGTGCGGTTAAAGGCGCTGCAGTCTGGAACCGCAAGACCGCTACAGTCGCAGGTTCGAATCCTGCCCCGGGCATGGATGTTTGTGATGTCCTTAGGTTAGTTAGGTTTAACTAGTTCTAAGTTCTAGGGGACTAATGACCTCAGAAGTTGAGTCCCATAGTGCTCAGAGCCATTTGAACATTTTGTTCCGGAATGGCGAGCGAACAATTGCTGCAGTTGTACGAGATGGCATAAACGGTTCAGAAATTCGATAAGATCGTTTCATTCAGTGAACTTTAGCGTGCAGCCATAGTCATAAAAACGTTTTGAAAGATATAACCGCCATTTGGCTGCACAACAAGTTTTATTTCACGATCTAAATTCCGGCTTTCGGCCATTTCCAAGTATTATAAGTATCCACAATCATTCGACTGCAGTATAACACAAGTCATGGGTATAAAAATGTCTCTTTGTTTGCTTAAACCAATTTTGTCAAAAGTGAATGCGAGAACATTTGTGTAATAGTGCTCAGAGCCATTTGAACCATTTTTTTACTACGCACTTATTTTCGCCATTCTCGTCTGCTCGTTAGGTTTGTAACCTCCCCCTGTTTGTTTCTGTCTGAAATTTAGCCCAGATTTACCTCCCTCTGTATAAAAGTCTATGTATTACCGAAACTAAGTGCTCACAAACTGTTACCAGCTTAAACTCGAATGCTAACATTTGACTGAACACAACATAATCTGGACTGAACTGTAATTGATCTGAATGCTACTTGTCTTTATATTAAACGATCGACTGAGATAAAACAGTTATCTGGCCCTAGTCACAATTTCCACTTACTTCACGTCTTTACAACATTGCTGCAGATTTCTCGAAAGCACAACGACAAACAGCAAGCAGGCAGCGGCTAAGCTACACTCCTATTTCTAAATAAAATTTCCAAACTATATTCAAAATATTGCATACCACATGGTGCAATGTCGTAATGCGTAATGGTAACAGTGAGATGGAGAGAGTAACTATTCCTATGAAATTATATTTCAAGACAACGAAATGTATTTAAAAAGACAGAGTAAAACTTCGCTTGATCTTCATATATAACACTGGTCTGAACAATACCATACTTAACAAAGTTAACAATGATTCAAAAAGGGTACAATGTTAACAGAGAATTTCTACAAAAATCAAACAGCTTAATCAGTTGAAAACTTAATACGCGATTCAGAGAAGTGGGGTGGCCATTTCTCTTGGCTCTGAGCAAGTTAACACAGTTAAATAGCTGACAGTAATCATTTCTACAAATTATGTGCGCAGTGCTGCAGTCTCACCTCAAACGTCTTCTCCTAAAATTTGTAAAAAGGTATTCAAAATTTCTATTCCTTTATCCTTTCGACACATACCTCATACGGGTCCTAGCTGTCCTTTATAGAAAATCTTTCTTCAAGTAAGAGATACAATCAGAAGTTACCTCCCGCAGTTCAACTAAGAAATGTGTGAGAATGCGCAGAAGCCAAGACTGTTGTTTAACAGTAACGTAACTTGCTCTCTCTCTCTCTCTGACGTGCTTATCGATAACATACAAAAACCAAAATGACGTGAGCACCTTACAGGTCTTTCCACATTTTAATGGTCTATTATATATTTAGCGAATGACTACATCACAAGAAATATTTACAACTGACTGAAATTACAAACTAATATTCCCATGCGGAATGTAGTGTACTGATCCCTCCGTCAAGACACCACCAGGAACTCTGTAGCATCACCACGAAAGCTCTCAGAGGACACCCTTGAAATACCTGGCTAGTACTTTGCTTTTCAGTCCCACATTGATAACGTGGGCAAGTTATTTAATTTGTGCAAAGAATCAGCACACCTTCTAGAGTTGGTCGATATTCCGTTAAGAGCCGAAAAGACCTTGCGTGGCAGTTCAAGCCAGGTTGCTTGGTAAATATGAAATGACTACTTTAATTGTCCCATAGTAGCATTAATCTGGCATGTGTGTCTCCATCAGTCATCTGCATAAAGTTGTTGCCAGCTAACATTCTTCCAGTTTCCAGGAGTGAGAGACGAGAGCGAAGCCTTTCTTTGCCGATGCGTGGAATGTATCCGTGAACAGGGAGGTGAGGATCATTCTCCCTGTTTTACGGAAGTAAAACAAGGAGATGGTCTCTCACCGCTTTCAGGCAACATGGTCATGGACAAAACGATCAAACAATGGGAAAAAATAAAAGTTGTTCAGTTAGGAAGTACAAATGCAAACAAGATAATCATAAAACGCCTGGTATTTGTAGATGGCTTGGCAGAACTAAGTAACAACAGACAAGAAGCTCTTGAATACATAGATGAAGCCTCTGCCAAAACACATCTACAGTTATCACATGAAAAGAGGCAGTACATGAAAAGAAAGAATATATCACACAAGCCATGACATAAAACACGGAAAGGTTAACACAGTGGAGGAATTCAAGTAGCTAGACGAATATATATACAAATAGAAGGTCCAACAATACGTCCAACCCAGAACGAACACAAAAACTTCAGAAAGGCTACAAACTGGCAGCGATGTGTTGCAATAAAAGAAACATTTAAAGACAGACCAAACGGAGTTCAGTTGTACTTCCAGTAGCACTCTACGGATCAGAAGTGACCAAAATCGAAGCATAAGGCATAACAGAGACAGAAAATATAGAACGTAAAATCCTCATAAAAAATTTTACGAGCGGTAAACAGAGTTGGTGAAACCCACCAAACAATTACACGAACACACAGACAAACAGACATGATAGAAAAAGCCCTCTAACAATCTACGGACACATACGTACAATGAACAACAGACACACAGAGACCTTTTTGACGTTTTAAACAACTCAGGGACAAAACATTTGGTTTCTGGAAATAGAAGAGGACCTGAAACAAGCAGGAATCAGTATGGAAGTGATAAAGAGACAAATTCAGAAACGAACACGAAATTTGAAGCAAAAAACAGCGAAACTGTGGACAGAGAGAGAAAAAAAAAACAGTATCACAGTGAACGAATGAAGAGATTTTGAGAAGAGAAACTGAAACGTCATTTTCTCTTCCCAAAATCTCTTCATTCTGTAACTCCGTTCCTGTTCTTTTTGTTTCCTCTGTCCATATTTTTCCTCAATTTTTTTCTTTTTTACTTTCTTTTGCTTCAAATTTCGTGTTCGTAACATTGTTTCTGAATTTGTCTCTTTCTTTTATCATTTCCCTTCTGATTAGGCTTGGCTTGTGTGACTGAACAAGAAAATCAAATACTGTGAAAGTCACTCGTAAAATTCCGTACAAACTACAGAGTGTAGAAGTGGCCAGTTTATAGCTCAACAGAATGCAGCGGCATCATTGCCGTTAAATGTAATCTCAGAACCACAGTTTGAAAGTGACTGACTGTTGATAATGACTCTTCAAGTTGTTTTCAGCAGTAATATTTTTCAAAAACTGCATCTATATTTATGAATGTTGAAGGCATCAGTACCGTATTCTGTGCAAGTTTTATCGCGAACACATGAATGGCACACACTGTAAAATAAGGCACAGCAACTCTGCATTCTAGAGCTAGCCTCTGAACTTAGTTTTTACAACTTAGAAATTATGCATACCAAAGCGGAATATTTATTACTGTTAACGAGGGAAAGCTTACGTGTGCTGAACCATTTCATTAGATGCATTATTTGAAAACTGAAAAGAGAAAACGGGAACGTTGGCTACAGGCGTGCTCAAGATTGCACCAGACAAAATGAGCACCATACGTACGTCTAAATCTTCATTAAATGATCTAGGAAGGTAGAAATTATAATGTCCCCAACTTTTACCCAAAATTTACTCAAACTAATGTAACTATGAGAGACATCTCTAGATAATACGTCGATAATCATACAAAGATCATAATGTGCAGTTAGTATAAATAGTCGTGAAACAAGGGCAGTGCTTTTTTTTTTTTTTTTTTGCTCTGCTCTTTTGCTCTTTTCTTTTTGCCATTGTGCTTGTCTCTCTCGGTTAGCTTGATTCATGTTACGCAATTCTTCGGTTTCAACGAAATGGTCATAGGACAACTGAAACTGTTATTAGAAATCAGAGTATCAAGTGCGTGCACTTGAATATCGCGCATTTCATGTAGAGCAAGTTTTGTTTTAAATATTACGTTGTGTGGAAGTTAGTTTTATTTCTTTAAAATGTACTGTTAACGTTTAACCATATTTCATTTATAAACCTGTCCTTTGTTTACAGATTCATAATTTTGTGTGTTTTCTTAAATACGGAAGAATTTCTATTGGTTATTATAGTTTTCGTGCGCCATTTCATGCACCGTAGTCTTTTGTTTGTGAAATACGATAGAACTTCCAATCATTTTAATATTACTAAGTCCGATAATCAGTTTAATAGTAATTTCTGCAAGGAAATTGCCTTTCGTATCAATTGTAAGTAAAATAATTAAATCCCAATTAACGGGCGGTGACGTTAAAAATGAGTAACAGCGAATTTTAATACATGATCTATATTGTCCCAAAATAAGCACAAAGTGGCAACAGAACTCGTAATTGTAATGATACTGAAGTTTACCAGAAAAATTAGAAGATGTCTGAAGTAAAACGCAAATGGAAATTACAACCAGGTTTCGCTAAGACCCAAGTCTGAACGCGTCAACTACACAAGTTGGGCAACAAAGAGTTCACAGTCCACTTTGAAGGAAGGTTTCTCAGACATAACAGAAAACCGAGATACCTGTAGGACACACTGATAGAAAACCCCGTTACGAAAACCAAAGCCTGAAATAACATTCTACAGAAACTCTGTGGCACATCGTGGGGTTCGTCTGCATCGACACTCTACACTTGCTCTCCATTGTTGGTCTACCCTGTTGCCGTAAGTTGCCCCCCAGCTTGGATGAACAGTACTCACGCAAAACTTATTGACACAAATATCAATGATACCATACGTCTTATAACTGGCACAATCAAACCCACACCTAGTTTCTGGCACCACATCCATTTCTGCAGCGGTAAAGTGCACTTTTCCGGGAAGACAAAAAAATACAGAAAAATCTTCACGAATTGCGACATATGCGCAATAAGATTTCACAGAGACCCAGGAATTATTTGTTTTGTTATAAACACAAGCAAGGATCACAAAAATTTATTAACCAGGTAGTTAATTTAAGTCAGCGATGGCCATATTCGAACATAAAAATAATAAAAATACAAAGATGGTTTGACGTACAATGTCTCCAAATTACATAAAATACCGAATCGGAAATCATTATTAGCAAACATGGCAGCAATTCCGTATCTTATCCAGTATACTACGTAATTTGTATCATTGCGCACATAGGTGGTACATTAGTCACTTTATCAGCCATACAAGGTTCGTCACAACATCAAAATATATTTTGAATACCACAGACACCATTATGCCAGACATGTTGAAGCTCTTAAGTGATGTATTCCGTAGCAAAGGCGAATGACGTGCCTGCACTCTGGCACGCTAGACATTTCTGTTGCACGTCAGTTCACATAACTTCAATAGAAATACTCTTTTTAATCAACTGTGAAAAATTTTCCCCACAGAATTTAGCGAGAAAAAAATTTCAAAACGCAGATGACAGTGCCTATATATCGTGTAAAAAAATGCAACAAGGAAATAGGTTTTTCAAAATACTAAGTGTGCTATAAAACTACATAGCGCCATTATACTCTGCAGTCGATCACGAAAACAAAATCTGCAGCTTGCTAATGAAACACTCCATAAGAACCGGTCACTTACAAAATCCAAAATTCTCTGCATTACATTTCAGAGCAGCCTAATACCAGAAGCTCGTACAAAGATAAGCGAAAACCAGCAAGCTTCAAGAAAGGAAGATCCGGTATTGAATAGAATTGGAACGTGCGAACATTCACATTCGTGGACTTTAAGAAGGCCTACGATTATACACACCGGCATGCTCTCTTTGGTACACAAGAAGAATATGATATAGAAAGAAAACGTAGGAAACGCTGACAACACAGGCTCACGGACAGCACTCCAAGAACACAATTAATGGGGAAAAAGATCGTAACGTGATTGCAAAGATTGCTTACAAGGAATGAGTTACGCACGCTGATACTGTATGAGTTACGGCGCGATCTAGTAGCAGCTTTTCGAACTATTTCGAAACGCCTATGTAGCTTCAGTATAAAATTCTGACAGCTTACACAATAAGCATGCCTTTTGCTGCAGTCCTTTATCGATCTTAGTTTTCGAGATCAGGGACATCTGCGCTGGATACTCTGTAGAAACTCTTAATATGAGGGGGAATTAAAATCGAACAGCCACCACAATTGGACCATGTAATGGTTGCATTCGAAAGCAATCACCAGACGCGTTAAGACATTTAACCCAATGGGTTGCGAAACGATTCCCCCCCCCCCTCCCCCATACCCATTTGCCCTTGCCCTCTAATAGTGCCGTGTTTTCCGTGAGAGTTCCGTGTTATGCGTCCCATTTTTAAAGTGCTGCGAACAGAAACCAGACTATCGCCGTGTTCTTTAATTGTGTCTGCCTATTTCCTCAGTGTTTTTAATCAGCATCACTGACCTCTTTGCTTTTTATGTTTTCTTGACAACTTTTTCCTGATGTTCGAGTTTTAAACAGTCACCATTTTATCATCTCTTTCTATCGTTATGTCTCCTCATTATGTTTTTAACTTTACCTGTAGGCTGCAGAGCGGCGTATTACGCTGCTGCCAGCCCACCTCCCCTCTGGAGGGGAATCGAAATACAATAAAGAAAAAAAGGAGACGATTAGTTCCTGTTCTGTAGTATTGTAGAATGCAGGCGGCTGCTGACGAATCTTCGAACCCCCCCGACTACGTACTTCCTTCTTCGACAGAAGCCAACGTCCACGCATGTATTTCTTTACGTCGCCAAAGATGTGAAAGTCACGCAGCGGAGGACCTGGACTGTATGGGTGATGTTGCAGTGTTTCCCAACGAAGTCGTCCTATTGTGGTTCCACGCCCGAGCAATTTCATTTTCATGGGATCACTGGAGCCAGTGTAACGGGTGAGAAAGGAATGCAGGCTAAGTCTGCTACAAAACTGTCTGAAGCATAGTAAAGTTGTAGGCGTTATCACAGCATGTTGTTCTCAATAGAGAGACGTCTACAGACGTTAAAGTAACCTCTGGCGTGCCATAGAGGAATGTTATGGGACCATTGCTTTCCACAATATATATAAATGACCTAGTAGATAGTATCGGAAGTTCCGTGCGGCTTTTCGCTGATGATGCTGTGGTATACAGAGAAGTTGCAGCATTAGAAAATTGCAGCGAAATGCAGGAAGATCTGCAGCTGATAGGCACTTGGTGCAGGGAGTGGCAACTGACCCTTAATATAGACCAAAGTAATGTATTGCGAATACATAGAAAGAAGGATCCTTTATTGTATGATTATGTGATAGCGGAGCAAACACTGGTAGCAGTTACTTCTGTAAAATATCTGGGAGTATGCGTGCGGAACGATTTGAAGTGGAATGATCATATAAAATTAATTGTTGGTAAGGCGGGTGCCAGGTTAGATTCATTGGGAGAGTCCTTAGAAAATGTAGTCCATCAACAAAGGAGGTGGCTTACAAAACACTCGATCGACCTATACTTGAGTATTACACATCAGTGTGGGATCCGATCCAGGTCGGGTTGACAGAGAAGATCTAAAGAAGAGCGACGCGTTTCGTCACAGGGTTATTTGGTAAGCGTGATAGCGTTACGGAGATGTTTAGCAAACTCAAGTGGCAGACTCTGCAAGAGAGGCGCTCTGCATCGCGGTGTAGCTTGCCCGCCAGGTTTCGAGAGGGTGCGTTTCTGGATGAAGTATCGAATATATTGCTTCCCCCTACTTATACCTCCCGAGGAGATCACGAATGTAAAATTAGAGAGATTCGAGTGCGCACTGAGGCTTTCCGGCAGTCGTTCTTCCCGCGAACCATACGCGACTGGAACAGGAAAGGGAGGTAATGACAGTGGCACGTAAAGTGCCCTTCGCAGTCGGCCGGAGTGGCCGTGCGGTTCTAGGCGCTGCAGTCTGGAGCCGAGCAACCGCTACGGTCGCAGGTTCGAATCCTGCCTCGGGCATGGCTGTTGTGATGCCCTTATGTTAGTTAGGTTTAATTAGTTCTAAGTTCTAGGCGACTGATGACCTCAGAAGTTAAGTGACATAGTGGTCAGAGCCATTTGAACCATTTTTTGCCCTCCGCCACACACCGTTGGGTGGCTGGCGGAGTATAAATGGAGATGTAGATGTAGATCACGACAGCTGATGACCCCTGTCGATATGTGCCGGAGACAGGCTGCCTCACTGTTACATATATTTTTGTCGACGTGTTTAAAATTATGTTACATGTTTTCCACCTTATACACAAAAACTAGTTTTGCTTGCGTAATGTCATACAGTAAGTCATTCTATAAAATGAAGTCAGAACTTTAAACACCAACATTTTTAAGCACTGAAGTTCATAACTTAGACAAGCTTGAAGGTTTGTGCTACATAATAACACATATGTAACTGCAGCCCGTTTGAGTACTTATTATTTGCCAATATTTATGAGCATAGCCGGCCGGAGTGGCCGTGCGGTTCTAGGCGCTACAGTCTGGAGCCGAGCGACCGCCACGGTCGCAGGTTCGAATCCTGCCTCGGGCGGGGATGTGTGTGTCTGCTAAGGTCATCAGTCCTTAAGCTTCCACACTACTTAACTTAAATTATCCTAAGGACAAACACACCCATGCCCGAGGGAGGACTCGAACCTCCGCCGGGACCAGTCGCACAGTCCACGACTGCAGCGCCTTAGACCGCTCGGCCATTTTGATTAGATTTATTAATTTGGCACATATACCAACTTCTACGAGCACCCTTTATAGTTTTCGCCTACATATACTGTCAAAGGCTTGTTTGAAATCAATGAATAAGAGGTGCTGATCTATATTACGTTCATAGAACTTTTCCATCATTTGTCAGATCCTACGTATTTGATCAGTCAATTTTAATTTTAATAACCAACAGCCTCAGTTGCACCGTTTACCTATAATTTACCTAGGCTTCAGTCGGGATAACCCAACCTTCTTCAGAATAAAAGATAACTACCGTTTGTCCATAGTGGACATCGTCAAGCTAAAACTACAAATAGATAAATTAGCGTCAGACTGTAAAAACTTATCTGAAACTGAATCGGCCCCACTTCGCGACCGCGATGCGGCAGCCACGAGTGCTGTACTGGAGTGGGGCCGAGGCAGCTTGACGATGTCCACCATGGACAAACGGTAGTTACTTTTATTCTGGAGAAGGTTGGGTTATCCCGACTGAAGCCTAGGTAAATTATAGGTAAACGGTGCCACTGATGCTGTTGGTTATTAAAATTAAAATTAATATTTACACAGTTGCTTACAGGATCGCGAAATGTTGGAAATATTTTATCACTTGTCCCTCTGTCTGATCTAAAGCGCTACTGATATTCCACAATATGTGTATCACTACTCTTCTGAAACAGTGATGGTCTATTTACAACGAATCCGGTTGGCTCACTCTCAGAGAATGGGTAAAATACAGGGTGATATAAATAAACGGGGAATTGAAAAAAAAAATAAAGTTATTTCTCTCACTTAATAGTAAAACATATACAAATTGAGAATACACAAAGTAAATTTATTTCATGAAGATGAAATCCTGCAGGTAAACTTCATTTTTGCACAAACCTTCCTACAATGATTCAAGTAATTTGTATGTGGGTCGGAGAAATATTTCAACTGGATTTTCGGTAATTGCTTCTCGGATCATAGCTTTCAAATCTTCTGCTGTAGTAGGTCGACTGCGATACACTTAGCTTCTAAGGTAGTTCTATAAGAAGAAATCGCACGTTAATGGATTAGGGGATCTGGGCGATCTCGGAACGATATCGTTTTTCGAAATTACGCGATTGCCAAACGATTGGCGAACAACAGCCACAAATATTTGTGCTGCTTGTCGGTCCTTCTGAACCCAGCTGTTGCCAATAACTTGTAGAAATGTCTACAGTTTTGGCGGAAAAAACGTTTCTAGCATGGTGACGTAGCGAGTCGATGTGACTCCTGTCGCAAGGCCATTCTCGTCTTCAGATAAATAGTGGTCTATTCCCAGTACGGCAATAAAGCACACTACACGGTAAATTTGTTACTGTACAATGGACGTTGGTGTAGCTAGATAGCATTTTCTTGTGCCTAATGACGAAAATATTATTGATTAAAATATGAATTAAGATGGAAATGAGTTTCTTCCGACAACCACAAATTGTTAACAAACCCATTGTCGTCGTTAACTTTTCAAGAATTTGTTCACTATACAAGTGTAAAGAGAAAGCGTGGTGACGAATTGAACGATGTGGGTTTCTTATGATTACAGCTGGAACAGCTTCGATGTTTTCTGATGTGTAAACAGTTCGCACAGGACCTAGGGGTTTCCTTTCATTGCTGACACATGTGGAAGTGCATGATCTTATTGAAAGTGATCGAGGCATCTTAAATTGGAGTGGTGCAGAAATTCTCCAGGGGCATCCATCATTCTACCATTGTTTTCTTAAAAAGATTTGATGGCGAAAGCACGTTGCGCACCGCTCGAAGCATCCATGTTAACTAAACGACAATATGGCGACAGGTGGTTTCTGTTATGTTGCACGGCAATAATGACTCGCAACACAGACTTCACAATTTCCCGTTTCTCTGAACCACCATGCGCCTAACTCGTAATGTGTACAACGTGGTTGTGGATAATCACACGTATTATTATCTTTGGTCACTACCGTACTATCAGTATTTTCATGTATTCTGTCATAATATTGATCGTAAGCTTGTAACGGAACATCCTCCTCTACCATTACTTTTCCTCAACAGTAATTGTCGATACCAGTACTATTTTTTTGATTTTGAACAGGTCAGTATTATCGTAGTTGCTTTTCTGAAAACCTTATACACATTATGTTATATTTCAAGCAAAAATTTATGAAAAGGAATTACTTTTTTAGTTTCGATGTTGTAATCGATAAGTACTAGTTCTGAACGTACAGTTAAAATTGTTTTTTAGAAACATTTGAAATTACGAAATTTGCACACTTCCTATTATTAATTATGCAGTCCTGTACTGTTTACTATGTTTATTTCTGGATTCATTAATGAAATAATAATCGAAATTAATAATATAACAGAAACTAGTACAAGTTCATTTGTTAAGAAAAAATGTAAATCCTTTGGAATATTGCTATTTCCGCAGATTGAGAGAGTCGTAAGCATGCCTCTGATGTGATCGGACATATTTTTGTATTTTTTGGAAAATATATTTACGTAAAAACAAAAACTGTGCAACAACAATCTTCAAATTTATTTATTTCAATCCATCCGTGAGGATCTAAAATGTACGATTTTCAGCTTTAAGAATCAGACCCTAGACAAGAAGAACTGGAGCCATCGCATGTCAAGCAAAGTAAACTAGAAAGGTTATTGTAATCTTCGCTCCTCTCAAATCTCCATAAAAGACTTTGCTCGCTAATGTGGACAATAAATGGAGTAGGAATGAGGGGGAGATTACGATCTGCAGATATCATTTTCAGGTACATATACACGGTGATCGTGTTAAACGTATAATAATATAAAATGCAATAACTTGAGAAGTAATTGAGATATTTATCGACGGTGTGTTCCTACAAGTATGATATCTCAATTTGTTTTTTTATACACAATTCTTACGTGTCGAAATGAGCCTGCCACGGTGGCCAAGCGCTTCTAGGCACTTCAGTCCGGAATCGCGTTGCTGCTACGGTAGCAGGTTCGAATCCTGCCTCGGGCATGGATGTGTGCGCTGTCCTTAGGTTAGTTAGGTTTAAGTAGTTCTAAGTCTAGGGGACTGATGACCTCAGGTGTTAAGTCCCATAGAGATCAGAGCAATTTGAACCATTTGACGAAATGCGCACCAGTAGTGGTGCGACAGACTTTTAATCTGTATTACATTTATCTGCAACTGATATGCAGCACTGCAAGCGTAACGTGTGCGATAGCTACATGAGTGCTATGGTGCAGATATGGTAGATCCCACAAAAAATCAAATGGCATAATGACTGGGCTTCTAGGGGGCTAACCAACCGATGGACTACCTCTCCGAATCCAACGATCTGGGAGCTCATGATCCAAGAAATGCCTCACAATGTTCGCAAAATTGCATGGTTCACCATCATTTTGGAACATCACGTCAGGAGGAAATCGTGGCACAGCATACAGCGCCAACATGTCTACGTACGTTCTCGCATTAGCTATAGACTCTGCGAAGAAGAATGGGCCTATAACCCTGTCCTTCAACAATCCACGCCACACATTCACTTTCGGAGAGTCACGTTCACACACTGTCAGTTCCCCATTTGCGGCAACTGTGCGTGTTTACCGTTCCGGAAGTGTGGAATGTAGCCTCGTCCGATAAGCAGGAATCAAGGAATTTCTCGTTTTCACCTATTTTTGCCTCCGCGAATGCCTTCTGTCGCGGCCTGTTCTATAGAAGACATCGTGTACTGTCGAACGAGGTAACTGTAACTGCCTACTTGCTTATCGAATTAACTCACGAGAGCTCCGCTGAAGAACGTACGGATCAACTCAACAGTAGCCTCCGATCTGCGTGCTCGGCATGGAGGTCTGACAACGAAAGCAACTTCCCAGTTTTTCGAAGCCGCTTGTCCCATTTCTTGGTCGTCACGTACATGGTAACATCGTCAGTTGGTATAAGTACTTAGTCACGCGAAAAACGATCTGGTACCAGCGTGACAGACTTAAGAGAGAAAGCACACACTCAACACCACCTGCTTTGGAGCTCACATGACCATTGACGCGCGTTTAGGTGAACTAAGCAGCTACACTGTCGCATGCAAACACACAAAACGTTTTTTTACCATATGTGTAAAGAAAAACCTCCAATAAATATCTCAATTACGACTCCATTTATTACGTTTTGCACACTGAAGAGGCAAAGAAACTGGTACACCTGCCTAATAACGTGTAGGGCCCCCGCGAGCACGCAGAACTGCTGCAACACGACGCGGCTGTACTGGAGAGAACTGACACCGAGAAGCCTGCAGGGTTGTCCATGAATCCGTAAGAGTACGAGTCGGTGGAGATCTTTTCTGATCAGCATGTTGCAAGGCATCCGAGATGTTCTCAATACTGTTCATGTCTGGGGCGTTTGATGGCCAGCGGAAGTGTTTAGACTCAGAAGTGTGTTCCTGGAGCTAGTCTGTACCAGTTCTGGAAGTGTGGGGTGTCGCATTGTCCTGCTGGAATTGCCCAAGTCCGTCGGAACACACAATGGATATGAATGGATGCAGGTGATCAGACAGGATGCTTACGTACGTGTCACCTATAAGAGTGGTATCTAGATGTATCAGACGTCCCATATTGCTCCAACTGCACACGCCCCACACCATTACAACCAGCTTGAACAGTCCCCTGCTGACATGCAGCGTCCATGTATTCATGAGATTGTCTCCATACCCGTACATGTCCATCCGCTCGAACAATTTGAAACGAGACTCGTCCGACCAGACAACATGTTTCCAGTCATCAATATTGGTGTTGACGAGCCCAGACGAAGAGTAAAAGTTTGTGTCGTGCAGTCACGAAGGGTGAACGAGTGGTCCTTCAGCCACGAAAACCCATACCGATGATGTTTCGTTGAATGGTTCGTACGCTGACACATGTTGATGGCCCAGCATTGAAATCTGCAGCAATTTGCGGAAGGGTTGTGTTTCTGTCAAGCTGAACGACTCTCTTCAGTCGTCGTCGATCCCGTTCTTGCTGGATCTTTTTCCAGTCGCAGCGATGTCGGAGATTTCATATTTTACCGGGTTCCTGATATTCACTGTACACTCGTGAAATGGTTGTACCGGAAAATCCCTACTTCGTCGCTACCTTGGAGCTGCTGTGCCCCACCGCTCGTACGCCTACTATAGCACCACGTTCAAACTCCCTTAAATCTTGATAATCTGCCATTGTGGCAGCAGTAACCGATCTAACAACTGCGCCAGTCACTTGTCTTATACGGGCGTGGCCGGCCGCAGCGCCGTCTTCTGCCTCCTCACGTATCTGAATACGCATGCCTTTACCAGTTTCTTCGCCGGCCGGACGTTTTGATAATTTAATTACGTGGTATTTAAATAACGCAAAATTAAAGTTACGCCTAACACCGTATTTGACGAGCACAAAAAATTTGGATGTGGTTCAGCACTACAATATGTAGTTCCCAGAATCTTTCTGATGATAACGGAGACACTTTACAACATATTTCTCCGCGCTATGTCACTTTCTGAACTACGTTTCCGGCCAGATTTTACGTGCGCATTTTACATGTACACGTAAGGTATTTTTGAACCTCTGTATCTCGGAAATGGATAAAAATATCAACAAAATTTTCAACGTTATTCGAGATCGGGATCTTCGAAAATGTATCGTAAAAGTTTCAGCCATTTGCTCTATAACGGTGTTGGAATTCGCGGCTCGGTTCTGCTAAGCAGAAACAATGTTTTGTGAGCGAAAAGACGGCACTTCTAGAAATACATCCAGAGCATATACCGTTAAATATGAGCGACTTCCTGCGATTATTTATTTCGATAACCACTGCTGACGGCGAAAAAATAATGGAAAATGCTTGTTCTGGTTTTCTCAAGAACGGCCAATGAACTAAATGACTCCTCCATAAGTCCCTTAAGCTGCACCGTAGATCACATTAAATGCAAAAAGAAGTGCTCGATTCACTCCAATTGTCTAAGCTGGAGGGTGAGTGTAATATTCAAATTTTGACCGTGTACTGCAGGATAGTTACAGTAAGACTATCCTTCTACTGCGTATACAAATGACTCCTAGGCCAAGGGGTATCCAGAACACTTCATCCTACCGTTTTGTCACCAACAGAACCCTAGGTATGAGCCCCAGAAAAATCCCGCTTTTATGAGGGGCGTTTTCGAACATACAGTATAATTAGTATTTATTATAATTAATCAAGTGCAGGCTACTTGAGTCGTATTTTCATCTTGGTGAAAGTTTATCGTCGATGGCGGCTGAAAGCGAATTTGTTTGCAATAGGGATTTTTATCTCTGTGCTGACAAATTTTTCCAGAATGTAACGCGTGTTGTATCAGTTGAATGGTAGACCTTATGTTGATTGTGTATAAGCACACACGTTTTACAAACGACCGCTAGGTGGTTCTACTGAAATACGAAACTACTATTGTTTTAAAATTTGTTTTTGTTAACACAATGGCATCTCAGAATTTACCCGCTTGTATGAAATGGTGCAAGAAAGTGGGAAAAAAATCGATCGACTAAAAGCAAACCCGTATAGAATATCGTAACAGAAGACTTTGAGCTCATCTCTTTTAATAATAACAATTTTGAAGTTAATGTTTGCCGAGCTTCAGTTTTCACAGCGAACTGATACGCGTGAAAGCGTTTCAATATCTTTAGAAACAAAAAAGAGTTCAGGCTAAGAACGTTTTAAAAATATTAAGTCTAAATATCTGTGGTTGAGCTTCTTATTTTACTTTTAATCGATGCCCATTACATCTTCTTCGTATTCCTGGGACACCTATCTAGGAGTATGATTATCTGCGAGAGACAAATTAACTGTGAATAGTATACGTCAAGTTGTTCACCACAACTCACAGATGAAATAATGAGAAACACCCGAAATAGTCGCATGAATCCTCTTGTTGAGAACGTCAGCTGTGCCTCAGCAACGCTATACAACTGATTACATGACGGAGAAGCACATTTAATTTATGTGGTATTGCCATCCCGATTCACCTGATCTCTGGCAAGACTTCTTTTTGATAGCTTACGTTAAACAAAACATGCATTAACAGCATTTTCAATCGTCTGAAAGAGCTGTCAAGACCTTCTAAAATCATGTCTTTGAAGTACCAATATCAAAGTGAAAGAAATATTTTCACAGTTAGCGTGAATGCATGCAAAAGTTCAGAAAGTTGAGAGTCGAATATTTTGTGGACCAATAAACTGATTATTGCCAAAAAGGTTTAGGAAAAACCTAAAAGGTATGTATCATAAGACTCTACTAAATGGCTTGTAGAGTTGTAAAACTACGGTAGGCTATCTTAAATTACCATAACAAAGCGTAAACTACTGTAATTTCCCTGGTACCATTGGTCACTTGAGGTCTTAAACGCACGATACAGGTACGTTATGTGTGTTGCTTATCTATCGGGCGTTACCTCATAGTCTTAACTAGACTCCCCCAAGAACCGAAAGTGGTGAACCATCTAGACATTGAGTGACGATAGGCCCATCTAACCTATAGAACATTTTTGTTCTACACACGTTTCCTTCTATCTGTTACTTAAGTCAAGAATAAACATTATTTATGGCAAAACTGAAATTCTCAATGTTTAATTCGGGTTTTGTTCGAAAATCGTTGATTTGTAATTGAAACAGAGAGACGTTACACTAAAAATAAAAAAACAATCAGCTTTATCATACAGAGGTAGGAAACAAAATTTTCTCAACAGTAAGAATAAAGAAAAGAAAACTGCAAAACAAAAATATAGCAAACGGCTCTTCAGTACTTCGTCGAACTTATACAAAACTTGGTTCTGTTCATCATAAACAACAAAAAAATTCTGTTTAATGGTGGAAAGGCAATATTTCATTTACTTGAGATGATTCTGGTAATTAGTTACATGTCTACCGATATTTACCCTATTACTCTTCTCAAATCTAAGCTCAGTGAAGTTCATAAAATGTTGACTAAGATTATTAAATTGCAGTTAGTTAAAGCCTTTTTTACTGATCTTTTCAATTTCCTATAGTAAAATGGTAAAAAAAAAGAAATTAAAGAAGTAGTTCCTTTTCGATAACAGTTCCTGTTTTTTCGGTACGCTACTCGGTATCTAGTAGAGCTGAAAATACTTGTATAGAGTGGCGTAGATGGAAATGGAAATGTCGTGTGGCTAGGGCCTCCCGTCGGGTAGATCGTTCGCCTGGTGCAGGTCTTTCGATTTGACGCCACTTCGGCGACCTGCATGTCGATGGGGATGAAATGATAATGATTAGGACAACACAACACCCAGTCCCTGAGCGGAGAAAATTTCCAACCCAGTCGGGAATCGAACCCGGGCCCTTACGATTGACAGTCTGTCACGCTGACCACTCAGCTACCTTTTTTTTTTTTTTTTTTTTTTTTTTATAAAACCTTTATTAAAAAAAACAATGTTACACATTGCAAATACATTCTAAGTTAAACATACATGTAGTTATTGAAACAAAGCGGTTTGATCATTTCAATTGCGCTGACATTAAGGAAAGGCAACAGAAGATTGTGTTACTGACTAAATCACCAGAAGAATTAAATTAAACATAAATACTTGAGAATGGCGGAAAGGAGATATATAATAAAGTTGACTAGCCTTCCAACTACACTTTCTGGACATTAAGTGTATCTAAGTATTTGAAGTGATCAGATCTATATAATCAGTCTTTTCACTGCAAAAATGAACAGCGCAATGTGCCAGCCATTGAATATGGTTTTAACCAATCGATAAGGAGATTTCTATAAAAACTGTCTATTTCCAAATTTCTAGTATAAGCCAATAATGCACCTTTCATGTGTTGTGTTTGGCACTATTAGACACACAATCTCAATGTCACATAAGTTCTGTACATTAGCTTAGAAATTTCAAAAACTACTCTCTGAAATTATGAAAGCACACATCATAAATATACTGTAAAATCTTAAAAATAGTATCCTTAAGGTAACTACAATACATCACTGTCAACACAGTCTTCTTTTTTATATTAACCAATGCCCATTCTTTCAAATACAATTTTTAGCATATTACCGAACTTTTTCTTGTGATTCGAATAGCTTCTAATTTTGTGGAACTCACACAGCATGTGTACCTTGAACTCTATGATGCTATCGGATCCTAATTTGTTAAGGACGTAGTTAACAAAATTTCCCAGCAACCAGTACACAGCGTTATTTTTTGCTTCTGGGAAATAGCGTGCTTCAGGCCTGTGTATCAATGACAGCGATATATACTCAGGGGATGTTCTTGTAATCAGAGCTATTTGCTCCCGGATCCACTTCCAACTATTCATGTGACCACTGCAAGTATATCTATGAATTACTGTGTCAACTAGATGGCACTGTTGACATAAATTTGTTTCACAGAGTCCGATTGCGTGCAGTCTTTCATTGGTGCTAACTATGTTGTTAACTGTCTTGTACCATGACGTTTTTATATTAGACGTGAGCACATTAGAACTAATGTTTTTCCAAATCTCAGTCCACTCAATGTTTGGAAACTGTCGTTCTATTTTGTTTCTTCCTTCGCTTTTCTTTCGTTCCCGCATTATGGCTCTCGATGTTAAGTGTCGGGACTGCCTGAGTTCGACACTGACATAACTAAACTCAACATAGAAAATCCTCACGTGCTGTAAGCGACTGTTGATATTCTGCACGTCAGTCGGGGGAAGCAGGCTTGGAGGTTTAATGATCTCGAAAAGTTGGCTGGTTATGCTTTCTCGCGAGTCTCTTATTAAATTAACTTGCCTTTTGATAAAAAGAGCAGAGGCTTTATCCGTTATATCAGTTAATCCTAGTCCACCATTTTTAGGATCTAAAGTGGCTACTTTAGCAGGTACTCTGAACACTTCACCTCTCCACAAAAATTTTGTGATTTTGGACATTATTCTCCTCGCTATCATTCTCGGTATTGGAAACAGCTGGGCAGTATAATAAGCCTTAGGAAGGATGCATGAGTTGATATACTGTGTTCTTTGAACTTGGTTCATATATCGAGTTAAATTCTCTACAATGGCTCCTTGCACTTTATCTGCTGCTACTTTCCAATTTAAAGCAGTCATTTTCATAGGGCATGCTGTCAGGGTGATCCCAAGTGTTTTATGTTGTCGGACTAATTTTGCCCACTCGACGTTGATATTATCAAAACCTCTGAGATTTAACATCTTACTTTTTTTTCCGTTTGCATCGGCTCCAGATGCTCTACAGTACGAATCAATCACTGTTGCTAGCGTGGTTACCTCGTCATTATTCGTTATAATTACCCCTATATCGTCAGCATAGGCTCTTATAACTGTTTTGTTTCCTGATAATGTTAAGCCTTTTAATGTAGCATGGACATGTCGGAGGAAAGGTTCTAGCGAAATTGCGAAGAGTGACATGGACAGAGGACTTCCTTGAGGAACACCTCGTTGTATTTGCATCGGTCTGGATTGTTGACAATTCACCGCTATTGTAGCATTTATTCCAGTTGCTATGTTCTTAATCAACTGTATAACCCTATCGTTGAAACCTATTTTCTTCAATGTCTGTAGAAGATATTCATGGTTTACTACATCGAACGCCTTATAAAAATCTAAAAACAATAAAGCACACTTTATGTTTGTTACAGAAGTTATTGCAATGATATCCCTGAATTCCGCTAGATTTTGAAAAATGGTTCTGCCTTGCGCACAGTTCTGATGTTGACTAATAATTTTATCTGTAAGGCATGAAATTCTCTTGTTTATTATTCTAGCTATTAATTTATAATCAGAATTCAGCAATGAAATTGGACGAAAATTATTTAAATCTTTGTTTCCATTATTTTTTGGCACCAGAACAATTTTACTCTCCTTAAACTCAGCCGGAATCATTTTACCCTGAATAACCTCATTTACAATGTCCGTGATTTTCGCACCTACTATTGGCCAGTAACGGACGTAAAATTCTGCTGGCAGACCATCCGGTCCTGGGGATTTTTTTGGTGGCGAGGCGCACAGAGTCTCATACACGTCTTCTTCACTGACAACCTCGAGAAAATTTTCGTTGTCATCTTCTGTCAGCTGTGGGGCTAGGATGTCAAGGAATTCTTCCAAGGAAGCATCACTACTTTGATGTACAGAATATAGCTCGCAATAATAGCGATAAATCTCGTCCATGATATCCTGCTGGGTTCTGAGAATCGTGCCGTGTTTTGTTCGAATTTCTTCAATAAAAGTCCGTCTCCCGTTTTTCGTATGCTTCACTAAATGATATAAGGAAGTAGTTTCATCTGCTGACACCGAATTTGCCTTCGATTTTATTTTCAACCCTTCCATTTGACTTCTCTTGATGTTAAGTAACTTGGCTTTGACTTTTTTTATGTCTGCTATCCGAAGTGAGGAACCTGCTGAGACTTGATCATATAGATCTCTCAAAACGGAATAGTAATACTCTATAGTGCATTTCATTTCCCTTGCGCTCTGGGCACTGTATTGAATAAGAACTTTCCTCAACTTTGGCTTTGCCATTTTAACCCACCAGTCAATAGCAGTGGCATATCTACTACGGGCTCGCAGGCATATTGCCCATGTTTCTTTAATCAGATCTTCTAAATCATGATTAACTAACAAGGAAGTGTTCAAATTCCACTGATTCTTGAATCGGCGAACCGGCTGTCTTGTTAGATTTATGTAAGCTAAGACACTTGAATGGTCTGAAAAGTACGTAGGAATGGTTTCTACTTTTGTCACAGAAGTTACAAGAGTTTTAGAAATATATAGTCTATCAATCCTGCTACGTGATGTTGCCGTGACATAAGTGAACTCAACAATGGAGGGGTATTTGATTTCCCATATATCCTTTAATTCTAAACCAGTAACTAATTGTTTTAGTTCACTTGAGAAATTAAAATTAGGTAACTGATCTTTTCGATTTAAAACACAATTAAAATCACCTCCAAGTAATAACTGTCTTGGTGATTTCCTTAACAAGTATATCAAGTCATCTTTGAAGAAACGTGCCCTGTCAGCTCGATGAGAACTTCCTGAAGGGGCGTACAAGTTGATGATAGTCACATCATAGATATTTAGTCCTATTCCCCTTCCGGATTCCAGTCGTTCCACCTCGCTTACTGTAATCCCTTCCCTTACCAAAATAGCTGTTCCAGCACTTGTTTCGGGAGACACATTTATGTAACTGACAAAACCGGGAATTACCAAATCCGAAATTAGAACTTCTTGTAACAGGGCAATATCAGTCGCGGATTCGTACAAAAATTCCTTAAGGGCCGATAATTTCAAACAGGTCGTGATTTTATTTATGTTTATAGTGGTGACAGAATAAGATTGCGTCATTGTGCTGTCACTATGTAGTTTTTTTGTTGAACTAATTTAGTTTACTGTGGTTCAGGGTTCAGTTAAGCTGTAACAGTTTTCTCGGAAGGCTGAGCATGGAATAACACTTCAATCAGTTTATTAGTTACTGTCCCGTTTTTTTCTACTTCTGATGTTTTCTCTTGTACCGCAAGCAGACTGATGTCCTGGTAAACTTTCTGATTTTTCCTCCAGTGATTCGTGTACGACCGTTTCGGACTGAACATTCTTTGGGCTTGGGTCGCCCCTATTGGATTTTCCTTTCCCTTGGTTACGAGCTACATTCTCGTTTGGTTGCGTCGGTATTTTACTTCGCGGCTTATCTGGAGCAGCAGCAGACGCTTTAGCAATTTCGGTTGCCGGCGCCTGCCCTGAGGTGTTGACCGTGATTTCAGTTTGGCCACCACTTCCTCGTTCTTTATTAATTTCACTCACTTTCTGATCGAGGGAAACAAATGGAGACTGCAGTTTTGCATCCTCTCCCTGAATTTGGTTATTAACAGATAGATTCTGATCTTTGCAATCGGTTACTGCACCTGTTGTTTCTTGCAAATTAATGCTGCTTACACCCCTTTCATTTTCTGGTACCGTATGTGTATTATCTTTCTGTTCATTAGTTTCCATTCGCATTTTGCCTTCAGGTTCCTCTGCCTTCTCATCGCACTGTTTTTGCTTGCGAAGTGAGGGAGTGGGACAAGACAGCTCGTCCTCTGAACAACTATCAGTTATCTCCAGAGGTCGTTTTTTCGGTTGCATTTCAATTTCACGAGCAGTGGCAACGGGGTTTCCTTTTGTTGTTAACGGGGGAAATTGACTGTTATCGTGAAGGGAGACATCAGCTTGTCCCACTGCGTTAACATCCTCAACCAGTTGTTCCGGGCTATTCTTTGGTAACAGATCATTTAAGGTAAGCTTCTGACGCTGTATCAAATTACTTTTAAGCACAACAGTTCGCCGCGGACATTCCTGCCTGAAGTGGCCGGTTTCGTTACATATATGACATGTAGCTTCCTGACCTGTATAAACAATTTGTGCCTTATACCCACAAACAGTTATGTGAGACGGAATATTCGTCTTAACGTCCATCTCTACACAGCGGACCCCGTTAAAACACTGCAGTTTAAAGCGAGGCGACCAGCTTTCATTTGCAATTGATTTAACGTCTCCGTAGTTTAAAAGAGCTTCCTTAATCTTATCATTTTCAATTTCAATGGGGAGATTCAAGACACGAACGGTTTTGTAATGAATGTCCGCTCTATAGATGGAAACCTTACTTTTATAACCATTTCTATGCACAAAATCCACTTCGTAGCCCCACTTTCGTAACACTTTATCAACAGTCGAAGCACTGATTAACTTGACAAAAACACAGTATTTTTCCTGATCCAGTTGCCAGGTATGAACGGTTTCAGAATTTAGACCAATTACCTGTGTAATCCAGTCATCTATTTCCAGGGATGTCGGCTGAACAGGACGGGATTCTTTGTCAAAAGCAAATACCAGAGTATTCTTCCTGAGGTTTGTAGCCATGGTTAATCCAGCGAAGCAATTTCGGTTAAACAACCGAAATTCCAAGTAGCAGCAGCAAGACCAGAAAGAGCGATCAGATCACAAGGAACAGGAACGAACACGGAGATTAACGGACGGACGGCACTCGGCGAAGCACACGTACAGCGATGTAAACACTGAAGTGCAGCGCAACAGTTAACAGCGGCCACTCGCGAGCGCGGCTGAAACGGAACTGTGCTACCGGGGCGGACTGTGGCGTAGATAAAAGTACCTCGCGTAAGTATAAAGGAAATGCAGTGAAATTACAGAAACAAAGAGCTGAAATATACTAACCGTTTATTTACAGTTGAAAAGATATTTATGGAAGATATTAAGAGTGACCCTCGTACACATCTGTGCACGTTTAAGCAGAATCAGATACACCCAGTGTACACTTCAGATATCGATGGCGGCAACATCGCGGCCGACATTGTCTTTCAGTTCCTGTACTGCGTGTGGTCTTGTTTCATAGATCTTGCTATTCAAGTGTTCCCACAGGAAAGAAATCACACGTTGTTAGATCCGGCGAATGTGGTTACCGTAAATATTTGCCGACAGTTCGTCCCTCCGTGAAGACATCATGAACTGATTCCAGGGATACCTTAGACGTGTGGAATCTTGCTGGGAAAAGCATTGTTGTCTTTCATATTCAGTGAGTTGAGCACAAAATGTATTAAAAATTTCCCTATATGCAACCTTTTTCAGGATAGTGTCAAAAACTATGGGTCCAACGATTCACGTTCCTGTTACACCGCACCAAACGAAGATTTTTTCGTCATAGATTGTTGTGACACAGAATGTTAGCGTTCTCAGTTCTCCAGTACCTCGTGTTCTTTGAATTTGCGTGACCAGAAAGATGAAACCATACACTCGTGACGTAATGGAAAGGGTCTAACAAACCATCGTTGATGTTATTTAAAAGTCACGTGCAGTAATCTACACGTTTCTGACTCTCATCTTCCCGTAATTTTTGCAAAACTGTCATAGGATATGGCTTCATATTAAGACTTTTCAATATCCGCTGGCAGCTTCTCCTACTTAAACGCGCCTGTTGGGCCAATTTAAGTGTAGACATCTTTGGGTTCTGAATAACTCTTCGACGAACGTCCGCGAACTGAAGGAATACTGTGTCGTTTTACATTTTGCACAGATCCATAGGTGCCCCAGTTTTCATTTTAACTCTGTATTGCTGTCTTTGCTGGTAGTCCTCCATCCGGATACTTGAACCATAAAATTTCGCCAGTTTCCTTAATCTAACCAGTTTTCATAAACTCTTCCACAACTTCAGTTCTTTCTTCTATCGAGAAACTCCTTTTTCAGACCTCAAAGAGACCGACGAAATAAACTGTAATGCTGGCAGAAGGATGCTAACAATCGATTATTGCATAAAACTGTCCACTGTTGTAACTTTATTTCAGGAGTCGATATATTCACATTCAAAGGGGAGGCGGGCTACTTTCAACTACACCAGCCGTTATTACCAATAAGGTTGGCGTAGAATTCTGTATGTTCCCACGCCGCTGCATCTGCTATTTCTTGTGATGTTGGAACTTGAAAACAGACACAGCGGAATACTTCGGACAGCCTGGAGACGAACTCACAGAGTAGCGCTCTCCATGGAGTAATGATGACAACTGCACAAGGAAAAAAATTATATTTGATATAACGACATTAACGAAGAAAATTCTTTCGCATTTAAGGCCAGGCCGCAAGCAAGCTATAACCCACGGTCATTCTTCTCAGGTTCCAACTATCTGAATTCTACCTACACCGTCAATTATTTCGGTAGGTTTTGTTGAAGAAAAAGATTTTTCCTTGTCAATCCTCGTATAAGCAGGCCAGCGCGCAGAGTGCGCCAAATTCATATAATCGAACTACCCAAATTGTTGGCAACAATGGAGGCCTTTGAAACTCGACATATTCTTTTATTATTGTTCTGACGACTGTATGTGCGGTGGAGTAATTGTCGGTGCTAAGGCCCCTGTTACACTATCAAATTTCTTTGTCAAAGATTTGATCAAAGATGTGAGCAAATATTCCGTCAAATATATTTGACAAATATCTTTGACGTAGCGCTAGAAGGGGTATTACACTGTCATCATATTTTTCGTCAAAGTTCAAGATGGCTGACAACAACAACTTGTTATTAACCGCAGCAGTTGCATGTACCACAATTGCACTGTGTGCACATGCGGAAGAGAAGCGGGGAAAAAAAAAGGAAACAAACCTGAGTGAAGCCGTGGGTTTTACGACGACACGATAAAAGCATTCAACAAAACTTGTTACGTGAGCTTATAGCGGAGGACGTCAAGTCGTACATCAATTACTGAAGAACGGATGAACATAAGTTTCTGTATGTGCTCAATGAAATGTATATTCATATCACAAAGCACAATACTCACTTAAGAACTGCTGTACCTGCAGAAGACAGGCTCATTGTAACACTCCGATTCCTTGGTACAGGAGAGGGTTAGGTTAGGTTAGGTCAGGTCCCCAAACTTCGTAATCTATTTTTGTATTCAGCGTGCCTCACGTTGTAAAGCGCCTCATCAGATTCATACATCTCTATTAATTTTGTAGTTGTCGGCACACACCAATGGTATTTATCCGTAATGTTTATAAAAACACTACAGACGACAGAATGCAGCGATGCTAGCGCTCCATGTGGTAACATGTCACATTGCAGTGAACAGAAGACAAGCGACTTCTTTGATCAAATCTACAGCGAGGCCCTAGATTTGATCGAATATTGGACGGCATTTGACAAAGTTCCCTATTACACAATCAAATATCTTTGACAAAGATATTGGACAAAGAAATCTGATAGTGTAATACCGGCCTAAGGAATTTGTTAAACGGAGAATTTAGTATAACGCTGTCGCTTCTGGCGCACTCAGTGCACCGCGCGGCTGGTCAAGTAAGTATTTTTTTTTTTTCTACAATAAATGAAATGCATCAGTTTGCTTTTGTTCTACAATATTGTCACACAGAAGACGGTGTAATTAGATAACACTAACTTCACTTAACGAATGTTTATTCAGCACTTGCACATACAAGAGCGCAGTATACAGGGTGGTCCATTGATCGTGACCGGGCCAAATATCTCACGAAATAAGCGTCAAGCGAAAAACTACGAAGAACGAAACTTGTCTAGCTTGAAGGGGGAAACAAGATGGCGCTATTGTTGGCCCGCTACATGGCGCTGTCATAGGTCCAACGGATATCAACTCCGTTTTTTATTACATATTCGTGTAGTACGTAAAGAAATATGAATGTTTTAGTTGGACCACTTTTTTCGCTTTGTGATAGATGGCGCTGTAATAGTCTCAAACATGTGGCTCACAATTTTAGACGAATAGTTGGTAACAGGTAGGTTTTTAAGTTAAAATACAGAACGTAGGTACGTTTTAACATTTTATTTCGGTTGTTCCAATGTGATACATGTACCTTTGTGAACTTATCATTTCTGAGAACGCATACTGTTACATCGTGATTACCTGTAAATACCAAATTAATGCAATTAATGCTCAAAATGATGTCCGTCAACCTCAGTGCATTTGGCAATACGTGTAACGACATTCCTCTCAACAGCGAGTATTTCGCCTTCCGTAATTTTCGCACGTGCATTGATAACGCGCTGACGCATGTTGTCAGGCGTTGTCGGTGGATCACGATAGCAAATATTTTTCAACTTTCCCCAGAGAAAGAAATCCGCGGACGACAGATCCGGTGAACGTGCGGCTTCGTCGACCAGTCCACCTGTCATGAAATATGCTATTCCATACCGCTTCAACCGCACGCGAGCTATGTGTCGTATATCCATCATGTTGGAAGTTCATCGCCATTCTGTCATGCAGTGAAACATCTTGTAGTAACATCGGTAGAACATTACGTAGGAAATCAGCATACATTGCACCATTTAGATTGTCATCGATAAAATGGGGGCCAAATATCCTTCCTCCCATAATGCCGCACCATACATTAACCCGCCAAGGTCGCTGATGTTCCACTTGTCGCAGCAATCGTGGATTTTCCGTTGCACAATAGTGCATATTATGCCGGTTTACGTTACCGCTGTCGGTGAATGACACTTCGTCGCTCAATAGAACGCGTGCAAAAAATCTGTCATCGTCCCGTAATTTCTCTTGCGCCCAGTGGCAGAACAGTACAGGACGTTCAGAGTCGTCGCCATGCAATTCCTGGTGCATAGAAATATGGTACGGGTGCAATCGATGTTGATGCAGCATTCTCAACATCTATGTTTTTGAGATTCCCGATTCTTGCACAATTTGTCCGCTACTGATATGCGGATTAGCTGCGACAGCAGCTAAAACACCTACTTGGGCATCATCATTTGTTGCAGGTCGTGGTTGACGTTTCACATGCGGCCGAACTCTTCCTGTTTCCTTAAATAACGTAACTATCCGGCGAACGGTCCGGACACTTGGATGATGTCGTCCAGGATACCGAGCAGGATACATAGCACACGCCCGTTGGGCATTTTGATCACAATAGCCATACATCAACAAGATATCGACCTTTTCCGCAATTGGTAAACTGTCCGTTTTAACACGGGTAATGTATCACGAAGCAAATACCGTCCGCACTGGCGGAATGTTACTTACGCTTTTGTGACTATTACAGCGTCATCTATCACAAAGCGAAAAATGTGGTCCAACTAAAACATTCATATTTCTTTACGTACTACACGAATATGTAATAAAAATGGGGGTTACCATTTTAAGAAACCCAGTTGATATCCTTTTGACCTATGGCAGCGCCATCTAGCGGGCCAACCATAGCGCCATATGGTTCACCCCTTTAAGCTAGATGAGTTTCGTTCTTTGTAGTTTTTTCGTTTGATACTTATTTCGTGATATACTTGGCCCGGTCACTATCAATGGACCATCCTGTACATACAGTTACAGAACATTCCAGTACAATGATTCTTGACATTTGTGTATACTTCTAGAATGTACTCGGACCGAATATGGAAATTAAAATTTTACTGTTTAGGTGAGTTTTGAACTCACGACCCTCCATGCAACAACCTAGTACTACAACAACTACACCACGGTTTCTGCGGCATTACTTTTATTGCGTTAACCGGTCTTAGGATTAGAAGGCCATCTTCAGACATTTACTGAGTATTGTTACCAAAGAAGTTACAATGTTTACAAATAACATTGGAAGAGAAGGAACACGTCTAGACTGAAGTAGTAACATACAGTAAGTAACATCTTTGAAGTGTTGTGGTAATGCAATGAAAAAGTAAAAAATCGAACAGTAAATAAATAAAAATAGAGTAGACAAGAAAAACGTTAACACAAAATAGGAACAGCATGCTCACATAACAGTTTCTATTAAAACAAAACTTATAAAATAAAATAAAATTAGTACTTGCCAAGCCTACATCAGAAGGTATAAAACATGGAGAGTGATACACAAACCAATTAAAAGAAGAAACAATTATCAATGTAACTACAGAATACATAAGGAACTTAAGCAATATCAGTAAGATAAACAGAAATAAATAAATGTAGGAAAATGGAGAGAACATACAGTAAATGCAATCAATAAGAGATCGGTGTTACTGCATTTTAAAAGTAACATTATATTCAAAACAGTGGCTATGTAACAGTTTCCATTAAATAAATGAACAAAGTAAAATATGAACAATATATGATGAGACAACTACGAGAGGTGTTAAACATGGACAGTAATACAAATACCAATTTTAAAAAATCTTAACTATTGAAACTACAGTCTATATGGAATACATAGACAACTTCGATAAAACAAAAGAACTTTATGAATACAGGAAAATGGGAATATGTAGGAACAGACAGCGTGGGAAATAATGAACAACAGAGATGATTTTTTACATCTTCGAACATAGTGGTTATTTTATTTAATGTGTTCCTATGGCCCATGTTCAATATAAATTTTATTGTAGGCCAAGAAAGCGGTTAACTAACGAGGAACTCAAATGGCTCTTGAATGAACCAGATTTTACGAAGAATATAGACACTGTATCGGACGATGTTACTGATGAAGAAGTGGAGGTAATTACTCGTAGTGAGCATGGCAGTGGAAGTTATGAGTCGGACGAAAATGAAGACGATAATTGTCAACCAGGTTCTATTGATGATTGGTTTGTAGGAAGTGACAAAACTTCTAACTGGAGGAAAAGTACTAGCTCTGACACAAGCAAAGCGAGAAGCAAAAATATTGTAAAAAATTTTCCTGGACTCACGGCTATTGCCAGGAATGTAACAACCGACATTTCTGGATTCGTCAAGATAATTAACATGAAAATGATCGATACTATTGTGAAATATACAAACAAACATAATCTGCTCAAACCATAATTTTCTGAATATCGGAGAGAAGGGGACAAAAAACAAAAACAACGAGAAGTGAAATAGTGGCACTCCTTGGGTTACTTTGTCTCTTTGGAATGAAGGTAGCTAACCACATGAATGCAATTGAACTGTGAAATACCGATGGATCAGGAATCGACATTGGAAGAGCTGTGATGAGCTACAAGCGGTTTTATTCTTGCTGAGTTGTATTCGTTTCAACGATAAAAACACAAGAATAGAGAGGAGAAGTTTTGATAAGTTAGCCGCAGTACGTTCGATTCTGGATCTACGTCTACATCTACATCTACATCTACATTTATACTCCGCAAGCCACCCAACGGTGTGTGGCGGAGGGCACTTTACGTACCACTGTCATTACCTCCCTTTCCTGTTCCAGTCGCGTATGGTTCGCGGGAAGAACGACTGTCTGAAAGCCTCCGTGCGCGCTCTAATCTCTTTAATTTTACATTCGTGATCTCCTCGGGAGGTATAAGTAGGGGGAAGCAATATATTCGATACCTCATCCAGAAACGCACCCTCTCGAAACCTGGCGGGCAAGCTACACCACGATGCAGAGCGCCTCTCTTGCAGAGTCTGCCACTTGAGTTTGTTAAACATCTCCGTAACGCTACCACGGTTACCAAATAACCCTGTGACGAAACGCGCCGCTCTTCTTTGAATCTTCTCTATCTCCTCCGTCAACCCGATCTGGTACGGATCCCAAACTGATGAGCAATACTCAACTATAGCTCGAACGAGTGTTTTGTAAGCCACTTCCTTTGTTGATGGACTACATTTTCTAAGGACTCTCCCAATGAATCTCAACCTGGTACCCGCCTTGCCAACAATTAATTTTATATGATCATTTCACTTCAAATCGTTCCGCACGCATACTCCCAGATATTTTACAGAAGTAACTGCTACCAGTGTTTGTTCCGCTATCATATAATCATACAATAATGGATCCTTCTTTCTATGTATTCGCAATACATTACATTTGTCTATGTTAAGGGTCAGTTGCCACTCCCTGCACCAAGTGCGTATCCGCTGCAGATCTTCCTGCATTTCGCTACAATTTTCTAATGCTGCAACTTCTCTGTATACTACAGCATCATCCGCGAAAAGCCGCATGGAACTTCCGACACTATCTACTAGGTCATTTATATATATTGTGAAAAGCAATGGTCCCATAACACTCCCCTGTGGCACGCCAGAGGTTACTTTAACGTCTGTAGACGTCTCTCCATTGATAACAACATGCTGTGTTCTGTTTGCTAAAAACTCTTCAATCCCGCCACACAGCTGGTCTGATATTCCGTAGGCTCTTAGTTTGTTTATCAGGCGACAGTGCGGAACTGTATCGAACGCCTTCCGGAAGTCAAGAAAAATAGCATCCACCTAGGAGCCTGTATCTAATATTTTCTGGGTCTCATGAACAGATAAAGCGAGTTGGGTCTCACACGATCGCTGTTTCCGGAATCCATGTTGATTCCTACATAGTAGATTCTGGGTTTTCAAAAACGACATGATGAGTTTGTAACAAACTGCAAAAGTACATACAGCAACTCTGAGTTTGTAACCATTGATGAGAAACTTCAAGCTCTTCACGGTAATTGCATATTTGGTCGGGATAGCTTAAATGGTGATCCGCGCAGTGGTCGGCCAAGACGTGTCACTACACCATAAATCATTGCAAAATGGTCATGGAGGATAGCCGATTGAAAGTGCGTGAATTGCTCACACTTGTCAGATGTCAGTTGAAAAGGGTGTATCACATTTTAACTGAAGAATTTAAATGAAAAATTATCTGCAAGATGGGTGCCGCGACTCTTGACGCTGGATCAAAAACGCATGAGAATGGACGTATCGGAACAATGTTTGGTCCGTTTTAGAAGAAACGAACAAAATTTTTTGTCCCGGTTTGTGACCACAGATGAAACTTGAGTGCACTGCTATACCCCAGAGACAAAAGAACAGTCATAGCAGTGAAAACTTGCTGATTCTCCGCCACCAAAGAAAGCAAAGACAACTCCTTCGGTGGGAAAGGTCATGGCATCAGTGTACTGGGATGCGAAGGGGATTCTGTTTGTAGATTACCTCCCGACTGGGCAAACAATTACTGGACAATACTATGCTAACCTCCCGGACAAATTGCAACGAAAGATACGCGAAAAAAGGCCAGGTTTAGCGAGGAAGAAAGTCATCTTCAATCAAGACAATGCGCGCCCGCACGCATGTGTCGTCGCCATGGCAAAATTACACGAACTAAGGTGTGAACTGTTGCCGCACCAGCCTTATTCACTTGATATGGCTCCTTCAGAATTCCATTTCTTCCCAAAACTGAAATTTTTCTTGGTGGACGAAGATTCACTTAAAAAAAAGAATTGATAGCTGGGGTTGACAACTACTTTGCAGGCCTGGAGGAAACTCATTTTCGAGATGAGATCAAGGCACTGGAACATCGTTGGACCAGGTGCATTAATCTTCATGGAGACTACATTGAAAAATAAAAGAAGTTTAAGTGATGTAAGTACTTTTTTCCTTTTCAGTTCCGAGAACTTTTCAAACCACCCTCGTAGTTAATGTAGAGTAACGAAATTTCGGGATTAGATTTCTACAGGTAACATATTTAAGTGATTAACAATGGAAGATCACATGTTGATGTAAGTGCGGGATAAGCCATTGAAAATGTGACGTACTGTTACAATAATAAAGGGTGTATGCGACAGAATGTTGAACGAAAGCCTGCAAACGAGCATCAGTCTTGCTGTACGAGTGATGGGTGTCAGTTTGTGGGATGAAGTTACATGCCTGTTGCACTTGGTCTGTCAGTACAGGGACAATTAATGCTGGTTTTGGATGACGCAGGAATTGTCGTCCGATGATATCCCATATGTGCTCGACCTGATGATTTTATTGGCCAAGGCAACACATTGACACTCTGTAGACTATGTTGGCCGGCCGCTGTGGCCGAGCGGTTCTAGGCGCTTCAGTCTGGAACCACGCGACTGCTACGGTCGCAGGTTCGAATCCTGCCTCGGGCATGGATGTGTGTGATGTCCTTAGATTAGTTAGGTTTAAGTGGTTCTAAGTTCTAGGGGACTGACGACCTCAGATGTTAAGTCCCATAGTGCTCAGAGCCACTTGAACCACGTCGTGGCGTGAAGCCATCGTTGCAATTGAAGACCACAATTGATTATTCCATTGTTGTAGCATAGCGCAACGGTTAATCTATAAATCTGACGTGTAAAAAGTGGTATGTTCGAATCTCATCGAATGTAGGGAATTTTTTAATTTGTAAGTATAATGAAAAGAGTTTATTCCATTAATTGACTGAAAAGCAATTCTTTCATCTCTAATTCTTTGCCACATCATTTTATCGTGGTACTGACTTTCTTATTTGCTCTTATTTTTCTTCCTATCATCCTTTTCTCGTTTGAAATCTACCTGAGTCGTCTATAATCTGCAACCAAATGCCATCCAGGACCGTTCATCTTGTATCCACTGTGAGGGTACTTTTGGTAACTAATGATGACGAGAAATTACAGGCTTTTTTTTTCCTGTAACAGAATTTCTGTCTTCAGTTTGCTCGTAGAGATTAGCTTTAACCGCCGCCAACAGCGATAGTGATTTTAGTTCTGTCGCAGAGTGGTGACTGCCGTTTTCTCGGATACGTTGCACATCACAACGGGAGGTTGTGATTTGCCTTCGCGTATGAGTTAAAATTCAGCGTTACAAAACCCGTCCTCCGTTGCAGATCAGTCATTGGTCACTAAAAATCTGCTTTCGACAGAGCACCTCTCATTTCCAATACACTGTTAATCGCGGCGGCCGCTTCCGACATCGTTCCGCGTCAAGCGTTAACAGCTACTCGTTACCCATGAACAGCAGTTACGAAGTGACCCGCTATGTTGGCGTCTCCCCTATAACGGAGCGGTAGCCAGTAATGGCAAGTGGCAGTTAAAGCAATCGACTGTCGAGTAATTTTAGTCGGACTATAGCATCCCGACGTCACCTGCTCGTGGTCTCGCGGTAGCGTTCTCGCTTTTTGAGCACGGGGTCCCGGGTTCGATTCCCGGTGGGGTCGGGAATTTTTCCTGCCTGGAGATGACTGGGTGTTGTTGTGTCGTCTTCATCATCATCATTCATTCCCATTACGGTCGGAGGAAGGCAATGGCAAACCACCTCCACTAGGACCTTGCCTAGTAAAGCGGTGCGGGTCTCCCGCTTCGTTCCCCTACGCTCTGTAAAGGTAAAGAAGCATGGGACTTCATGTCATGTCCATAGCATCCCAACAGCATTACTCTATGTTTTTCAAGTGTTCTCCCTTACCCCTCAGATGTCAGAATAGAAAGATTAAACAATGTTTATCGCCTCTGTTTCAGCCGGCAACACACACACACATAGTCTGAGCAGTGACGTTTAAATACATAGAATGGCTCATCAATAACTGTACGCCTTCTGACACTATACTCTGTTCATTATAAGAATAAGCCTGGTGTAAAAAAACACAAAGGCGATGATTAGTCAGAACTCGTAGCATACATACACTCATGTTATTACGCTCTTGGAAGGAGGTACCACTTATGTACTAGAGATTAACAGCCATCGGCATTTTTCTTAATCAAGCGTCAGGTATGTATTTTTTATATTAAAAATCGTGTACAGTCCACACTCTCTGATTGTCGAGCTGTTAATACGCCGTGTGAACATGACTGAGTTTGCTTCCTCCTCTCTAGTGAAACATGCACGTGGAAAACGGCTAAAAAGTGCCGAGAATTAGCTTGTTATTAATGTTTCTCATAAATTTACAGAAAAAAATCGGCTTTCAAGTTTTCCGAGGGAGTGTATTTGATACCATACATAAATGCTGGATGTGTAGCGCAATCAGGAACTCAGTTCATGGGTGGGTAGTTCAAATCTCACCTTAGTTAATTTTTTTTTTCGTTCAATTTGAAATACCTACATCTAGGAACTGTAATATCCATCATCATTTTTTATCGATATTGCAAGTGTTCTTGTTTCTAATTACATATTTCACGCCAAATTCCTGTTTTCATTTCAGATATAAGTTCTTAATTATTATGAATGAGTGTTAATAAAGGGCGCTGTAATTAAAAAGCACAACAATGACAAAAATGAAACGTTTCCGCACTAAACAGATTTTTTTAAAGAAAGATTATTATTATTATTATTAGACTACTGAATTTACAACTTGTGAAACGACTGTATAAACATCTTCTTCCTCAAACAGTCCACACATTACAAACATACCTTGTGCCACGAGTTTATGAAAGTGAAACAGAGATATATACGTGTCGTACACCACACATGAATATGCCTTCTCCCAGTTGTAGGTAGTTTCCGTAATGAACCAGCAACTGATTCATAACGTAATGATATTTCCTTCGCGGGGGGAACCACAGTCTTGTAGAATTTTGTGAAAAAAATGTTCGCCATTTGACTGTTAATCGTTCATTTATTTTACAGAATCGTGTTTTCGGCTTTGTAGCCATTCTGAAGTGCACGCTGAAGTGTTAAAACATGTCCGACATTTTAACATGCACTTGAGAATGGCTACAAAGCCGAAATTATGATTGTTTGAAATAAATGCTTCATTATTCAGTCCGCAACGGATGAACGGGCTAATTGAGAGCACAACACAACAGTAACTATGTAATGGCTACTACATTGCTTTAGGGCCTCCAACGTATTATTGTTATTATTATTATTATTGATAGTGGCAGTGGTCACACACAAAGCATTGGCAGACTGAGGCCACTAGTTTCTGTGAGTTCAGAAGTAAGGGATGGAGCATTCAACTGACTTAAGAAATGTTGTTGTTGTTGTGGTCCTCAGTCCTGAGACTGGTTTGATGCAGCTCTCCATGCTACTCTATCGTAGCTCACCTATAAAATAAAAGAAAAAAAAGAAGCCATACCGATAGTCTCGTTAGTTTATAAAACAGCTACATATCATTTATCCTTTTCTATTCCAAAAATGAAAGTGCTCAAAGAACTTTTTTTCATACTAAATTTTAGTCATTAATAACGACAATAGTGGGGATAGCAGGACGTCAGGGGTAGCAGCTAATATCTGATTACACTCGTGGTTAATGTTCTCAGAAACTTTGGGAAGCAGTGTAGTGTTAGCTGATGCTGTAACGTCACTAAGGAGCAACGTCTGCCGTAGGAATAGCGCTTAAACTGCGGGAGACGTATTTATGTGATGTATTTGTGGTATGCTTTTGTTTCTGCTGAAATAAAGAAATGTAAATTGCTTTTCTGTTATTGCTAGAATGTTACTGCTACATTCTATCATCTGTCCAACTATTAAACAGATAGCGCTGATTAAAAAGAAAATCAAGCCTCTATCGAATCGAAACATTCAAAAAGAAAGGCAAAGCATAGTCTGTTTTTCAAATTTTCCGTGAAAGTAAACGGCTGAAATGAGCATGCAGTTTTCTAAAGATATCTCCGAGAAAGTTTTTATCGAGTATGCAGCCTTCGAATGGCATCCTTCATTTTCATTTCGTATTCATGACAAGTTAATTTCGACTAATAGATAGACACTGTCGTTTTCACTCAAGGCATTATACAAGTGCCTTAATTGTACAAAGCATTTGAATTAGCTAATCGAAATAAAACATCCTTCAAAATAACTAGTTAGTAATTTAAACTGTGATTTATTCAAGAACGTTAGGTAGGTAGTATCAAGAGTTTTTTCTTGAAAAAATTGAAACTTTTCTGCGAAATGGCAGGCAAAGTAACGACCTTCAAATGTCCTCTTTCACACATCGAACCCGTTTTGACCGCTGTAACAAACTTCTGACTTGATAGGGTGAAAATGTTCTGCCCGGTGTTCGATTAATTTCACGGGACAGAAGCCCATGTTTATTAGTTTTTTCATCGTGCAGGCATCGTTTCGTTGGTGACAACTGATGCCAAGATCTTTATTTCGTGATCGCAATTTAACGTACATATTTTTCAGATGATCATTTCTCCTCTGTAATGTTCCTACGGAACTCTGTAAAGTGGTTTAATGTGAATGATTACAAACACTTCACCTCTTAATGTACATATGTCAGCATTCTTCTTTCGCGGTGAAAGTTTTTCTAGAGTCTCTGTGTTTCTTCTGTAGATCTCACATTCGTTGAAACGTTCCTTCTTTCCTGCTGCTACACGCGATATATCATCTCAGGAGCAACTACTAAAAGCCAAATTCAGGGTGGTAATGCATTACGCTTAAGTAATCGTGCTCGCGTCAAACTTAGCAAGTCTCTAACATAAACAGTTTCTTGGACATGACGGCAGCATTTTCTAGCATTTGCAACATTCGCAGTGTCTTTTCTATGGCATTTCTACATTGCAGATTTTAGTCGGGAGGGAAAGCATGAAGCACTTCTGTAGCTCTTTTGGTGTTGCGATTGTGAGAATTACAGCCAACAGCACAGCTTGGCACTGCTTACACACATTCGAAACACTTTTACTTGCAAATCACTCACTACGGAGGGGTATCTCAGCGAAAGCGACGACACGAAATGACACAGGCCCCAACATGCGAATGTGGGCTCATAGTCAGCCACACAGTCCCCAGCATGCAAGTATACGCACGTAGTGTTCTGTCCATCCTGACGTCAGCGCATTTACATCTACTCGTACATCTACATCACACTCCGTAAGCCACCTAATGGTGAGTGGCGGAGGGTACTTTCAGGCCGGCCGCGGTGGCCGAGCGGTTCTAGGTGGTTTAGTCTGGAAGCGCCCTGCTGCTACTGTCGCAGGTTCGAATCCTGCCTCGGGCATGGATGTGTGTGATGCCCTTAGGTTAGTTAGGTTTAAGTTATTTTGTAGGGACTGATGCTCTCAGATGTTAAGTCCCATAGTGCTCAGAGCCATTTGAACCATAGTACTTAGAGCCATTTGAACCATTTTGGTAGTTTGGGTACCACTATCTGATCCCTCCCACCCTGTCCCACTCGCGAATAGTGCGTGGGAAGAACGATTGTCGTGTCGGTAAGCCTCTGCATTGGCTCTAATTTCTCGAATTTTCTTATCGTGGTCAATATGCCTGATGTATGTGGGGGAAGTAATATGTTGTCTGACTCCTTCTGAAAAGTGCTGTCCCGAAATTTCAATAGTAAGGTTCACCGTGATGAACAACGTGTAAGGTGTCAGCCAAATCCAACACCTTCCATGAAAACCCTGACATGATAAGCAAATTCAGTAGTATGTCACATAGCTCCGAATAAATCGTGACATTAAATTAACTAAAGTAATTCGAGTAACGAGTGAGCAAATGGAATATCACAAACTAACACAAGAATGCCTAAATGCATGTCATACCTTCCCAACGTGAGACAGACGCAGTTCCGAGGGGAGAAACGAGAACAGAAGCCGAGAGCAGAACCGTGTTAAGCGAGAAGGCCCTACGATAAGGGACGGACACCCACGTCGCCAGCTAACCGCTAGGACGCAAGTTTTAGCGTGAGACTTTTTCGCGTCTCTGTTACGTCAGGACCACTCCCCAGCCCATGTTAAAATCTAGAGCCCTCCAGAAGAACAGTATAGATCCTACGATAATACAAAAAGGGCCACACCACCCGCAAGTTTTAGCGTGAGACTTTTTCGCGTCTCTCTCACGTCAGGACCACCCCCCAGCCAAGTTAAAAGATAGAGCCCTCCAGAAGAGCAGTATAGATCTTACGATAACGCTAAAAGGGCCACCCCAGTCGCAAGTTTTAGCGTGAGACTTTTTCGCGTCTCTGTTACGTTGCAAACTTTAAAAACATTGCCCCACCACGAAAAGTATAACGTTTCTCATTGGATAGACAGAATTTTTGTAGACGGAGCTTAAGGTTAACATTGAGACCCTGATTGGTCAGATGAAAACACAGCCAGATAATTTTTTTTAAACCAACTTCGGTAAATTGTAGTAAGGAGAAGTTAGCGGAGAGTTGCTTCCGAGAGGGCGAGCTGGACGGAGCTGTGCCGGCCACCGCCCCCTGACGAACACCGACAAGGTAATGAATGCACGCGATGCCGCATAACAGCGCATAAGGCTTCACTCAGAACTGCAGAAGTCTCATCTGTTACACCCCCTTTTTGCGTAATACTAGTGTCGATCGTCAATTAAAGCTCATGGTGTTCACATTTGCTACTTGAAGTAAAAATCTGAAACGTGATGATTTTTCTGTTATATAGTTACTGAGAAGCCACATTAGCCACTGTAATTTACGACAAGTTAGATAAGTAATTAAAGATAATTGAGGGTCACTGTAGGCCATTTTGATAGTTTTCTCTTTTGTGAAACTTAATTTAAATCTAGATTATGGATGTGATATGGCATAGGTCATCCTTCGATCCATTGTAGAACTTAGGAAACCCATTCAGGGAATATTCGTTCACATTTTTGTTGAACGCAGTTGGTTTTTACCATCCTGTATTAAAACATTTCCTTTTATCAATAGTGCAATTTATAAACGATGTTTTGTGAGTAGAATAAAATTTCCAGTGGTAAACTTAACTGCTTTTTCGACGTTATTTTACCAGCTAACTAAAAATAGGAAAGCCTTGAACCCCTTCCACTAAATTTAGTTAGTATTAAGATTCTTTTACAGGGAGTGCAGTGGAGCTGACGCTGAAATCATTAAGTATTTGGTTATATCATCGCTAGTCTCACTGAACTCTTCCGGTCTGGCGTCTCCTTACCAGCAACAGGTCCCAGGTTCAAACTAGTCAGTTCCCTAAAAAACACGCTCAGAGCGTCGTTGCGCGAAAGTGGTAGGGAGACACAATATAGAACAAACAGACACCACGCAGCATGTTAGAAACGTCTCTCTTGTAACGTCTGCGAGTGGAGTTTGTTTAGCGTCTCTGCAATGCTCTCTCGCCAGCTAAACGATCCCGTGATGAAACGCGCCGCTCTTCGATGGATCTTCTCTATCTCCTCTACTAGTCCTACCTGATAGGTAGATATGAACAGTACTCAAGAATGGGGCGAACAAGCGCCTGATAAGCCACTTCTTCTGTGGATGAGTTCGATTTCCTTAAGATTTTTCCGATGAATCTGAGTCTTGTGTCTGCTTTTCTCACTATCTATGTTCATTCCACTTACGGTCGCTCTGCGTAGTTACGCCTAGATATTTTACGGCAGACGCTGTCTTCAGCTGTTTGTCATCAATAGTCTAACTGTACAGTAGTGGATTTCTTTTCTTATGTACGCGCAATATGTTACATTTATTTACGTTCAGGGTCAACTGCCTGAGTGTGCACCATTCACTAATTCCCTGCAGGTCGTTCTGCAAATTCTTACTATCTTCTGACGTTGCTACTTTGGTATCAACAACTGCATCATCTGCGAATAGCCTTAAAGAGCATCCGACGCTTTCTACTAGATCATTTATATATATTGTGAACAGCAGCGATCCTATCACACTCCCCTCTGGTACGCCGGATATTACCTTCATCTCTGTCGATTTAGTTCCGTTAAGTGCGACGTGTTGAGTTCTATCTGCAAGGAAGTCTTGAATACAATCGCAGGTCTGCTCCGATACTCCGTAATCGATGTTGATTTTTATAGAGGAGCTGTTCATTTTCCAAAAACGTCATAATTCTTGATCATAAAACATGTTCCATAATTCTACAACAAATTGACGTCAACGATGTAGGTCTATAATTGTGTGGACCTGTCTTACGACATTTCTTATAAACGGGAATGACCTGCGCTTTTTTCCAGCCGTTAGGCATCTTTCGTTGCTCAAGCGATCTACGATAAATTACTGCTAGAAAGAGAGCAAGTTCTTTCGCATAATCTTTATATAATCTTATAAGTATCTCATCTGGTCCTCTACTAAGCGATTGTAGCTGCCTTTCAATTCCGCGATCGCTTATCTCAATATCTGCCATTTTGACGTTCGCACGACGATTGAAAGGAGGGACAGTGTTACGATCTTCCGCGGTGAAACAATTTCGGAAGACCGAATTCAGTATTTCGGCTTTCTCAATGTTATCTTCCTTTTCGGTGCCAGTGTAGTCGCTGCGAGAATGAATAGATGATTTTGACCCACTTACTGGTTTTACATACGGCCAAAATCTCATCGCTCAGGTCGGCTGAGAAAGTCTTACTTTAGAAATCGTTGAACTCTTCTCTCATTGCTCTCCTTATGCTCATTTTCGATTCGTTCAGCTTTTGTTTGTCAGCATATTTGCTCCTGAGCGGCATTTCAAGTGCGTAGTGTTCCATCGTGCGTCATGCGCGCGTCAACGAAAGCGCATTTGCTCCTGAACAACGTTCCAGATTGGACCCACAATTATTATTAGTGACACTGAATCTCTTTTATATTTTTTCTTCTTCTTTAGGGCCAGTAGCATATGTGTGATAACGACACGATTATTAGAATAGATGCACTCAATAGCTGCTTATAATAAATAATCTTCATTCACGACAAACCCTTTCGGCCTTTATCGCCTTTGTCAAGTACCTCTAGATTGATGTGACGTCCAAATTACGTCGTTAGTAAACAGTCAATGTTTTAATAAGATGGTAAATGATGTAAATTAGTAGTTTGACATGCCACTCTTACGACGCTATATACAATATCTGTTAATATATAGCTCCGTGAGAGTGAAACTGTCACTCTACCGCCACATTTTATTGTCAACATACAACATCAGTCACCGTTTTATTGTAACAGTGACAGTTTCATAGTTCACAAACGACGCAATACGGATTTCACATCAATCGAGGCTTAACCAAACAATAGTTACACAGCCCGAAAGAGTCTGTAGCGAACTAAGATCATATGTTATTGTAACAGTGACAGTTTAATAGTTCACAAACGACGCAATACGGATTTCACATCAATCGAGGCTTAACCAAACAATAGTTACACAGCCCGAAAGAGTCTGTTGCGAACAAAGATCATATGTTATAACCAGCTACTTCGCGCAGTGGTTCTATTAATATTTCTTATAGCCTCTGCGACAAATATTGACTGCGAGAGAGGAGAAATTCTTCACTTCCGACGTTTATTCTTGTTGCCAACTGGTCTGGCATTCATTTTGCTCACTGGTAATTTACTTGAGAACAGATAATACATGTCTAACATAAAGAGCCCTACTTCAAACTGAAACAATGGGAAGTCCAGGTTGGAATATCGATAATACAAGGAAAACAATAGTTTGCTACTCACCATAAAGGTGACAAGTTGACAGGGCCGTTCGTAGGCGACAACTGAAAAATGACGCCCTTCTTTTTTGCTACCATCGGTCTCCCCGATACCCCCCCCCCCCTCCCTGCCACCACCAACAATATCTAACAGCACGACAATGCAAAACTGTTATTTTGCTTTTAATCATTAAAATAACGTGACCAGACGTCCTTATTTTTTGAGGACAGTCCTCAATTTTTATGCTTTGTCCTCAGTTCCTCTAAAACTGATTGAGTACAATAAATGCCCTCCATTTTTGAAATTTCCTAAACTAACTGAAATAGCAAGAATGTGCAGAACAGTTTAAACTAGAACGCAACTGAATAAACAAGTGCAACCAAATTTGACATCAACTACTTATTTTATTTAGTTGCAAGAAAATGAGTAAAGTGTGGACCTATTTTATAGTGAGAATGGATTTTTTCTCGAATTTAGAAATTATGTTGTACTGATGAGTTACATGCCAAAGAGTCAAACTAGGTCATCCGGATAATTTCAGTGTTATTTCGTTTCTAATGTAACTGATATATTTGCAGAATGAAAAATAAATCTCACCTCTTTCATCATCCACTGTCGTCCAAGAAAGTAAAGACTTATTTAGTAACTGTTTCGTATACTTTTGAAAACAATTTGGTGTTTTAATTTTTCCTTGTTTTAATTTTGCATCTCATTTGCTCAAATTTTTTTCTATTTGATTTGAAATTAATTCTTTATTCCCTCTGCTGGCACTATAATTTTGTCACCATAGGCGGCCACCAACTTTTTCGTAATGGTAGAACTGACCCTGCACGTTGAGTTGCCGACAGGCACAACGAAAAGGTCATTATAATTTAGCTTTCGGCAAAAGCCTTCTTCAGAAAAGCAGAAGACTTTGGCTGGAAGCTAAATTGTGACAGTCTTTTCGTTGTGCAGTCTGCAACTCAATGTGTCATCTTTACGGCGACTAGCAGTCTGTCCTCCTTAATTGAACTTCTTCCTGCTGAAATTCGAAAATCCCGCCAGCTGACAGATAATCTTAACACGTAAAAACATGTGCGGGGGCGCTTGTACGTAAGTGTGTGTGTGTGTTCCAGCATAACACTGCGCCGCCGGGAACCAATCAATCAAACTTGGTACATACGTGACATGTTAGCTGAGAAACGTACGGCTGGGTAGTCTTGTGTAGTTCGCGAACGAACTAGTTCGGAAGAGCACTCCCACAGGCGAACTACGCGAACTAGTTCACGAATAGCCTCGCTACTTAGTTCGTTCGCTCTTTTCCGAAGACAGACGGACAATAGCGAGGCGGAGCGAGAGCCCGCAGTAGGCTTTAAAAAATCACGTGCTTCCCCCACCGCCAATGAGCGTATCGTGCTGAACGTCAGCCAGCTGCAGTTACATAGTTCAGTGCTGCGAATTTTCGGTTTTACGGTATTCTGCACTGCAGTGTCTGAAATATAACCGTAGCGTCAAGAAGTAAAATCGTACGCGGCGTTAGGTAAGTACAGTACCTATAATGTGTAATGTAAAATGACTATCATCACATGACAATGAACTTCTACAATGCGATGATGTGGAGTACGGTAGTGCGTATCGGTTGATTATAGGGTTACTATGTTTCGCTTTAGGCTGTTTATTACGATGTCATCAAAAAGGAAACGTAGTTCCTCGTGGACACATTTCACTGAAGACACAGATAAAAGAAAAACAAAATGTAAGCACTGTTCAACATTAATAAGTATTGCAGGTGGCTCAAACGGAAATTTAACCCGGCATATGAAAACAAAACACGCTTTAATCCCAATAACGATGGAAATACAACCACCGATAATGTCTAGTTTAAACTCACTGCAAGCAAATCAAACTACATCCTTATTGCAGAATGTTATTTCGGTATCAGCCTCCCAACAATCAATGAACCAATATATTCGAAGACCACCGTCAGTCCGAAGGGTTGAAGAAATAGACAGACAAGTTGTCAAGATGGTAGCTAAAGGGTATCACGCTCTACGAATTGTGAAAGAAATAGATTTTCGAAAACTGATAGAACCAGTTTCTCATTGCCCAAACTACAAACTTCCATCAAGAAAAACGTTACCGAAAAATTTAATATCAAGGGTTCACAATGACATAATAGATGAAGTACGAAAGAAGGTGCAAGCTGTATCTGCGTTATCTCTCAGCACTGATGGTTGGACGTCGAGGAATAATGAAAGCTATATAGCCATTGTAGCCCACTTTATAGATGAAGAGACTAAACTTCAGTCGGCATTACTTGGTTGTATTAATTATAAAGAGCGGCATACCAGCCAAAACTTGTCCAATTTCATGAAAGACGTTATGACAGACTGGCATATTTCCCACAAAGTTGCTGCTATTGTAAGCGATAATGCTGCAAATATCTTATCTGCTGTCAGACTTGGTGAGTGGCGATCAGTCTCATGTTTCGCCCGCTCTCTAAATCTTGTTGTACAAGAAGCTACTACAGAAATATCTGACGTTTTGGCGCAAGTTAAAAATATTGTCGAGTTTTTCAATCGTAGTACACAACGCCAAAAACAACTGATTGCTACACAACAGCAAATGAATCTGCCTGTCCTCAACCTCAAACAGGACGTCCAGACCCGCTGGAATTCTACTTTTGACATGCTTCAGAGAATAATGAAGGTAAAGGATGCAATGATTGCTACGTTAGCACTTCTACGCCCTGACCTAACAATAAAAGAAAGTGACTGACAAATAATAGAAGGAGTTTTGCCCTTACTTAGTCCATTCTACGAAATTACGGTAGAAAGAAGTGCCGAGACAAATGTGACTTTGTCAAAAGTTATTGTGTTTTGTAACTTGCTCAACAGTTTTCTGCAGAAGCATGCTTCTAACAATAAAAAAACTGTCGCTGTGCAATCAGTGCTCAAGAAAGGCTTGGAAGACCGTTTTAAAGATTTAGAGAATAACATTCTATACGCTGAGTGTACTATTCTGGCCACCGATTTAGACAGAGAGGATTTAGAAATCAAAAAGCTTGTGAAGTTGCAATACAACGCCTCAAAAATAAAGTTCGCAGAGTGCAGTTACTCCAGAAGGAGAATCGAGATATTTTAGTGGCTGATCCTACTGCTAGCGACCCTTCGGCGTCTTGTAGCAGCAGTAATGAAAATAAAAAAGACCCTATATGGGACGAGTATGACCAAGAAATAAGAAAAATCACTAGACCTGATAACAAACTTGCTGCTGGTATTCGCGAACTAGATAAATACCTCAATGAAAAGTATTTAGATCGAAAAAGAGATCCGCTTGAGTCGTGGCACGAGCGTTGTCAGTTATATCCCCATGTATATGCATGTGTGTTGAAGAGATTTCGCATAATAGCGACATCAGTGCTCTGCGAACGCGTTTTTTCGGCGACGGGACAAATCCTTAATGAACGAAGAACACTGTTATCAACGAACAAAGTTTCCAAATTAATGTTTTTACATAATAATACGTAAATTTTTGTAATATTTCACTTGAAAATTAGAAGACTGATTATTTGAAGAATGATAATGCAAAGCACAAAAAGTATGTTTTAGAATACGATCTCACTCAGGGGTGGTAGTTATTTTTTCTGTATCTAATTGTTTCGTAACAAATTATAAGTGTTAGTGTTTCCTCTGTTAATGATAAAGGTATTATTGTTTGTGCCATATAGTAGTTAACCTGTACCTAAAGCAGAAATATTTTTTTTTGGTTATTTCCCAACTTTAAAACAGTCGATTACTTATGAAAACAAACGCATTTAGCATATTCTGTAAGTAATATTCCTACAATGAAATAATAAATAAATAAATATATTTTAAAATTAAAATACTACGAGTGCACTGTATGTAAAGTAAAGTAGTTGACTACCCTATTTTACCATTTGTGTAAATGACTGGTTTATTTGCTCTTTCGAAGTCTAATTACTCGACATAAAACTGTAATAATACAGGCATTGGCAACACTGGTCATTATTTAAAAGACTAGCATAATGAATGAAAGAGCGTGTGCAGTAGCGGTAGCGGTAAATCGAGATGGGAGCTAACGAACTAAAAGAGCGACCTAGTTCGCGACGGAACCGCGAACTAAACTGAACGTTCCCAGTCATTAACTATTATGCGCAAGACTACTGCTGGGGTAACACCCTTCTGGCACCCTTAGAGGCAGTCTGCTCGTCTAAGGACGGTAACGTGTATAAAAATCGACAGTGAACGATATGAAGCGGATTTCATTCGTTTTACCACATTTCATTCGTTTTCTTATCTGATATCAGTCTGTAATAACTAAATAACGACGGAAAATCGTCTAATCAGCTACCATATACGCACCAAAAAAAAAAATGGAGGCACCACGATTGGAATGTAAATTGGTCACAAACTGATATTCATACAGATGTCGACGGGAAATGTAAGATGGTAAACTTTGGCGGCCGATGGATGGATGTGTGACGTTGTAGTGCAATTTCATCGCGCAAATGGCTCATATGGCTCTGAGCACTATGGGACTCAACTTCTGAGGTCATCAGTCCACTAGAACTTAGAACTACTTAAACCTAACCAACCTAAGGACATGATACACATCCATGCCCGAGGCAGGATTCGAACCTGCGACCGTAGCGGTCGCACATTTCCAGACTGTAGCGCCTACAACCGCTCGGCCACTCCGGCCGGCTCGCACAAATGGCATTAATAGTAAATATGGGGCATGTCGATACGAAGGAACAAAGTCTCTGCGAATTTCAGTCTGTGTACTCAACTTACAGTAACTATGCCTGGCAGGCCGGCACGTGAACAACAAACACAGATACCAGCAGTTGTGAGAGGACGTGTAGTTGGGCTCAAAGTATCCGGTTTCAGTTCAGTCAGTTCATTTGAATAGGAGCGATGCCATTGTTCAGCGATGTTGGCGGCAATGGGTGAACCGTGCCTGAACACATCGTCAAGAAGGAAGCCGTCGACCCAGAGAGGCGGCAGAACGTGACGATCCAGCAATCTTCAGAGAGGCAGTCAGAGCCCCGGATTCATCATTATCATCGATCCGGAATGCATCGGGGCTTCCGTGACTATAAGGACCGTTAATGGGCGATTCACAGTAAGGGGGCTGAGGTCACGGCGCCCTTTGGGCCGACTACCATTAACCTCTGTACACCAACAAGCCCGTTTGCAGAGGTGTCGAGAACATTCGGCCTGGAAACTCATTGATTGGAGTGTAATTGTCTTCAACGATGAGTCCCGCTGCGAAATGAGGCACGATGACCAGCGAAGGCGTGTCTAGAGACGCTCAAGACAGCAGTGGGACACCAACTTGACTGCCGCTTGCCTTATGGCGCGACAACCAGGAGTGCTGGTCAGATGCTCCATTTCATTTCACAGCAGGACCTCTCTCGTTGTTGTACTCGGCAGCCTTACAGCACTGCGGTTGCCCTTCATGGCAGCCCATTCTGGACTTACACATCAGCGAGAGTTCCTACTGCTCGTCTCCGTGCCTGCCAAACCCTAACGTGGCCAGCAAGGTCGCAGGATGTCTCCCAAACTGAGCACGTTTGCAGAATTGTGGGAAGCGTTCTCCAACCACCTCAGAATTTTGACGATGTACAGTGCAAATTGGGCAGAATATGACACAATATCCCTCAGGAGGACATGCAACAACTCTGTCAATGAATGGCAAGCCGAATAACTGCTTGCATAAGGGCCAGAGCTGAACCAAGAAAGGGAAGCTCTTTCTCTTGAACAAATTGTCCAATTTTTCTGAAATTATAATCACTCGTTTGTCCTAAATGTACATCACGTCTATAGAGTTCCGTCCCATTCGGATAATTCCTCCGTCGACCGTCGTCTCCTAATTTTTTTTTTTTTTTTGAGATTATATTTATAAAAACCTTTGTGTGTACGTTCGATACATCGTCCTAAACTACTGTACCGATTTCAGCCAAATTTATTATCTTAAAAGAATAAATCTAGGGTTAAGGCATATCTACCTCTTATGGTAGTAGAGTGGGGGTGAGAAAGTAGTAATAGAAGCATCACTCGGGAGTACCTAAAGGAGTTTCAACAAATCTGTATACAGACACATCCCTCTTTATTTATATTACTTGTATTAAAATACTCCTACCACCGTGACACGAAAATTTATTCGATAACGACCGATATTAGTACCGAATTCACAGTTTCGGGGTCGCTAGGCTCTTTGGTTACTGTCCTGATGACTGTTCACCCAAGCCGACCGGGGTGACCGAGCGGTTCTAGGCGCTACAGTCTGGAACCGCGCGACTGCTACGGTCGCAGGTTCGAATCCTGCCTCGGGCATGGGTGTATGTGATGTCCTTAGGTTCGTTAGATTTAAGTAGTTCTAAGTTCTAGGGGACTGATGACCTCAGAAGTTAAGTCCCATAGTGTTCAGAGCCATTTGAACCATTTGAACTGTTCACCCATTTGGGAACAAAATGGCTTGGGATTGCAAAGACAGAGACGTATCAGCATATCTATGTAACGCCTGGAGCTATTTCTACTAAGCTCACGCATCACTTCTAGGTGAAAAAAAATACTGTGGCAGGAAGACAACCTTAGCAACCCCATGGCTGACGGTGGGGTGAAAATGGGTCATATTAAAGCGGACTCAGGAGCATTTGGAACAATTACAACCAAATTTGGTGTTTAAAGGACTCATTACTTGTACAAAAATTCTATGAGAATAAGATACCTTCCACCTTCCCCTAGGGGTTGTCCCGGGTGTGAGTGGATGACTAGAAGCGTTCGAAATAGACCTCTTGATGCTTACTTCCCGTATTTGGTTGAGTTACAATACTCGAAAAGTATTAAACGCAATCTGTTTCTTATTGCTCAATGCTCAATGCAGCAACCAAGTCGTCAGAATTGAGCAGCGTTGCAAACAAATAATTTTGTCAGCGTGTTTCCGGGGTGAAAGATCATGCCACGCTGCAGAATACAACAGATACATCTGACATACTTTTTAGGTTCAAAATGACTCTGAGAACAATGGGACTTAACATCTGAGGTCATCAGTCCCCTACAACTTAGAACTACTTAAACCTAACTATCCTAAGGACATCACACACATACATGCCCGAGGCAGGATTCGAACCTGCGACCGTAGCGGTCGCGCAGTTCCAGACTGTAGAGCCTAGAGCCGCTCGACCACCCCGGCCGGCTCCTTCTTAGGGTTCCGTATCTTAGACTTAGTTGACCGTCTGTCTGTACGTCCAACTATTTAAATGCCTTTTTTCTCAGGAACAAGTAGACGTACCACAACTAAATTTATGTCACATATTAAGTTCTATAGTAACTTGGCGATGTAGCAAATGTAAGCTTCTAAATCAATGCAACTAAAAGATATGGCCATTTACGTCACATATTTAGATAATCACAATCTCACTCATCAAAACCCACAGGGTACCTTCCGTTCACCTAGAATAATGAAATTTGGCAAAAAGGAAGGATTTCCCACTACAGCCAAGGGGCACAATACGCAAATTGTTGCTTCGCAATTACATCAAACGAAAAAATATTTCTTTTGTCAATAGAAACTTTCTCGGAGGTCCTGGAATCAGAGGGACCGATATCTTGCCTGTCTCAATGCCGATAACAGGCAAAAATCGTCCAGATCCTCGATCCACGAAATGGATGAACTGTCTGCATTTATTTATTTGCAGAGTTTACGACGACACTGTAGCGCTAAAATCAAACATCATACAACAGTCTACAATGAATAAGTTTAAATCTCAACAATGAACCGTGTTCTCGTTTCCCAAAACTTCTCCATTCCGAATCATCTGGCGGCTCGTTCTTTTGCAGATATGATATGCTTCCAAGGTGACGTTTTGAATGTCTCTCGTTTGTAGGAACCGCACCTGATCAATTTTTTTGATTTCCATGCTGTAAATAGTGAATAATCAATTTCTTCCGTTTTTAGATGAAACTCCTAGGTGAAATTCGCTACAGATATAGATGAAATACTCGTATCTGTACAATAATTTGCATGTTTTGTGTGCGAGAAATATATCCGACTCGCAAGAGGAATGGTTAATGTTCAAGAATATGGCAAGAACGAAACATTCCAAACAAAAAAGATCTAATAAACTTGAGCTCTAAAATGCGTACCTTAAGAGGTATGAGCACTTCCTTCGATGCCATGAAACCTCTTCTATTGAAAGCTCTTTGCTTTCCATATTATGAGAGGAGGACCAAAACAATAAAAAAAATTATCTACTGAACATGTGTATACCTTAAGAGCGATGAGCATTTGTTAAGTAGAAGTGATGTGTTGAATCCTGCCTAGTCATCCAATATGGAGTGTCTAGGAAATCTGCTTTCTCGGATCGCTAGACAAACAATTCAAACAAATCGTATTAATGAGTTTTAATACGAAAAGTACGAGACAATACTTAACTTTGAGAATTGCATAGGTGTATCGCAAGTAAAGAGCAACAGACAAAATAAGAAATCTTCTTCAGTATATACAATTCCTAATTCAAGTGAAGCTGAAACGTCCCCTTTGGAAAATTATGAAATGATAGTGCTGAAAAACCTCTACGTTATTTGATTTTCAAACAGCTGAGCAAAACTGAAAGTACTCACACATTTCTCACTTTACTTATTCTGATGAACACTAAACTAACACACAATATATATATATATATATATATATATATATATATATATATATATATATATATATTTTAGCGCAACGCAATCTGACTTTCAATAATCCCTACAAAAGAATGGCCCTGACTAACAATAACCTATAACTTACAAGAAACACTTACCTCACGAAAAACTTCGTTACTCAAACTACCGCAATACAGCGAGTTCCACTACTGCCAGATAAATAAAAGATTCAAACTTCTGAAGGCACTAACTACTGGTAGGCACAGTTAGAAAATGAAAGATTTTGATAGAGAACAAACAATTTATTTCCCTTATAGTGTTCAGAAGTCATTATATATATATATATATATATATATATATATATATATATATATATATATATATATATATATATATCCCCATATCCACCACTGCTGGCGACTCACCTCCAACTGCGCAACTATTACAAATTTACTCTTTGTGATGGACACACATCCAGATCGTCCGCTCTCAAAATTCTGACATCTCTCTTCCCACATCCACCACTGCTGGCGACTCACCTTCGACTGCGCAACGCTACGCGCTATTCACACCCAACTGCCCAACACTACAGTAGCAAATATTCCAATAATGCGAATCAGCCACAGACTGCACACAGCACAGTCAGTGATTTTCATACAGAGCGCTACGTGGCGTTACCAGCATAAAAAACTAAACAGCCTACTTACATAAGAGCGCTACGTGGAGTTACCAACATAAAAACCTAAACAAAGTAATGAGCTCTGGCGTTTCTATTTAGGTCTCTAGTCTTGAAGCTTCTCTTCGATTCGGCCACCTCGCCTTTTCGTTAGACTGCCGAAAAGGTATAGCACTTGGAGTTACAGGTATTGCTTGTTGTTCTGCTTTGGTGGCTCGAGTGGTGAGCAGCTACGTACCGCGTTTAGCAGCGAGGCAATTTGCTGGGTCTGAAAATGAAACGCGTGTGTTAGCTGCGTTTCATCTATCGTTGCAGCTGTGGCGCCTGAGCAGAGGAGAGAGAGGTGCGTTTGCTCATTTTGGGAGGGACAAATGCAATAAATACACAATGCAAGCAAGAAAAACAAGCTCACAAGCAAGAAAATTTCCGCAACGCCCACCTGAAAACACAGATTAGTAAAAACACTATAAGACACACTATTAAAGCAAGTAAAGATACTTCCAGAATGAGATTTTCACTCTGCAGCGGAGTGTGCGCTGATATGAAACTTCCTGGCAGATTAAAACTGGGTGCCGGACCGAGACTCGAACTCGGGACCTTTGCCTTTCGCGGGCAAGTGCTCTACCAACTGAGCTACCCAAGCACGACTCACGCCCCGTCCTCACAGCTTTAATTCCGCCAGTACCTCCGTGAGTCGTGCTTGGGTAGCTCAGTTGGTAGAGCACTTGCCCGCATAAGGCAAAGGTCCCGAGTTCGAGTCTCGGTCCGGCACACAGTTTTAATTTGCCAGGAAGTTTCAAGTTAAGATGTGTTTGACACTATCGAATATGAACAAGTGTTCATAGCTCGTATGGTATACATTTCAGAGCCCATATTTACTGGGCTGTTTTGCTTCGAATGACTGTTCCTGTCGTACTTCTGGACATTGATCATTATTCCTGGGACAACCTTACGAGAAATACGAATACGGTGGAGAAGGCAAGGTCGAAAAGTTATTTCAAAATTATTTGTAACCTAAGTTTGTATGGAGTGATGTTGTTTTGTTGACGTGTATGAGAAAAGGACTGGGGTTGGGGGTTGGAGTTATAATCTGCATCTCTCATAGATACGGCACGCAGAATTGGTCCATCATTCATACCGTAAAACATTCTCAAAAAAATTTGTTAATAAATTCTGGGCCGGCCGCGGTGGCTGTGCGGTTCTAGGCGCTGCAGTCCGAAACCACGGGACTGCTACGGTCGCAGATTCGAATCCTGCCTCGGGCATGGATGTGTGTGATGTCCTTAGGTTAGTTAGGTTTAAGTAGTTCTAGGGGACTGATGACCTAAGATGTTAAGTCCCATAGTGGTCAGAGCCATTTGAACCATTTGAATAAATTCTGCCGGAAAAAAAGTAGTACGCTATTGCAGAGGTTTCCAGTTCACTTAAGATTTATTTTACAACAGTGCATATGGAGTACATGAAATGATAACATTTACAGAGCAGTAGCACAAGCGGTTCTGAAGTACCAGATTTACACGCATGCTGAAAAACCCATATTAGTACGTGGTGTACCATCCACAGGCGGCAATGCCGTCGCTGACTCTGGTATCCAGTCGATTGTACAGACGGAGAATACTGTCTTGGGATACGTTACGTCGTGCCTGCTCAACATGTTCACGTAGTTCTGCAAGAGCTGTTGGTTGACAAGTTTCAAGAGTCAGTTCTCACCCCATCATATCCCATACGCGCTCGACTGGAGACGTGTTCGGAGATCGTGCTGGAAGCAGCTGCATCTTGTAGATTATGTTGAACTTCACGGGCAGTGTCTGGGCGAGCGTTATCCTGTTGGAACAACACATCACCTTCCTGATGCAAGAACGACAAAATAACAGGTCTAATAATAGTCTGCTTGTACCGAACGCTAGTTAATGTCCCCTCCAGAAACAGCAAAGGTGAAAAAGAGTTGCAGCTTGTCGCATCGTAGACCTGAGATTGGGGGGGGGGGGGGGGGGGCACTGTGGCTTGGACAAATTAACTCTACGAAACAGCGCTCTACAAGTCTACGTCTCACGCACAAATGACCATCAATTACGTGCAGGCAGAGTCTGCTTTCATGGCTGGCGCGCCATTCCAAGTGATCCTCTGACCGTAACATTTAGAGCCAAGCACGCCGATGGCGCGAGTGGAAGTGCATGGCTTACGTCCCACTGTTGCCGGTTCGCAACAGTTCGTGTTGACACGTGTGGCTCACAAGCCCTCTTATTTGTTCTGTTGTAGCTGTACGACCTGCCACTGTTGCCCTTACAATACGACGATCTTGGTGGGCGTCTGTGCAACGTGGACGTCCAGAACCTCGGCTACAGGTGTGAGAATGTTCACGTGACCACTGATAACAGCATCGTTGCTCAACCGTCACAGTACGTCCAACTTGTGTGGCAATTCTCCGAAAGGTCCATCCCGCTACATGGAAGGCAACAATTTGATACTTTTCAAATTCGCTCATTTGGCTGTAGGAAGCACGATTGCATCTCCGTGGCACGTTTGCCTGCTTGCTTCACACGTTTGCGCCACACTGATTCTTCTGACTGTGAGCATTCCCCATTGAAGAGCAGACACAGGCAGCGCTCTGGTAGTTATGCCACTACACTATCCGTTAGCAGGCGACGTTCAAAGCATTATCAGTACACCTACTATCCCCCAGGTTGCATACGCCGTCATTGGATTAAAATCGATGTCGTCTTTCCAGGTGTACTAATTTTTTCCGGCAGTGTATATCCATGCTCACTATAACTGTACCATTGTTGTTGTTGTTGTTCCTCTGATCTTCAGTTTGCCCAAGATTGAGTCGCCGCAGTTCGCCACATTAATCTGTCGGAATTAAAACCTCCTCATCCCTGCCTAACTCCTGCAACCTACGTCCACATGTGTCCACTAACTGCACTCACCCTTGGATCCCCCCATTATCAAGCTCAGTACTCCTTGATAAAAATCTGGATGTGTCCTATCACCAGATTCTTGTTTTAGTCAGGTTGCACCATAAACTTCTTTTTCCGAATTTGGTTACGTCCTCAGAAATTATTCGACCTATAGTCTCTTCACCATTAATGTGCAGAACCACATTCCCAAAACTTCATTTCATCGTCTATATTTCACTTCCGTACAACACTACACTGCAAAGATACATCCCCATAAAAGTCTATCAAACACTTAAATTTAAATACGATGGTAACACTTTCCTCTTTTTCAGAAATGTTTTCCTTGCTATTCACAGCCTGCATTTTATACGCGCTCTACGTCGGCCGTCACCAATTACTTTGTTGCCCAAATAGCAAAAGTCTACTACTTTTAGTGTCTCGTTATAATCCAGTTCATTATTTTCATCATGGCAGCGACAACATCAACCGTTACGAAATTGTCTCGATTGAAAAATTACATTTACATTACATAAATTACATTTATTTTAAACATTGACCATGGTTTCTGCTATAATGATATAGCCTTCTTCAGAGGTCATAGACACTAATAAATGAGAAATGTCCTAGCCCAGCGTCTGCGTCAAGAGCAATGAAATAACTTCAACAGACATACGCCTGTTTCGAACATAAGTAAAATTACATATGGCATCGTATGTACTAAGCCACTACCTCCTGCAACTATGGGCTGTTTTTCATTCGCGATAACCCAATTCCCTTAGCATCACCTCATTTAATTCGAACACATTCCCTTGCCCTTGTTTTGGTGTTGTTAGTTTGCAACTTATAACTTCTTTTAAAGACAGTAGGTATTTCGTTCAACAAATAATATAAAAAGAGCTGCCGTCTCTGGCGGAATTACAAACTCATCGACATACTTCAAAGTTTTCAATTCTTTTCCCTGCATCTTAACTCCTTTTCGAAATTATTTTCGGTGTCATGTGCACTGCTGCTTCCATCTCATGTCCTTCGATTATTATAACTGCAGTCCGAATTGTGCACAATTTATAAATAACCTATTGTTCCCCGCGATTTAACCCTGCTATCTTCAACATATCGATGAGTGTATTCAAGTCCAAATCGTCAAAAGCTTTCTCTAAATCTACTCACGCTGTAAATGTAGGATTGCTTTTCCTCAACTTATCTTCTATATAAATCGTAGCGTGGATTTTGTCCCGTGAGTTCCCTCATTTCTTCGGAACTCAAAATGATCTTCCCTGAAGCTGGCTTCAATTGATTTTTCCATTCTCCTGTAAGTACTTCGTGTCACTATTGCGTAATGATCACTTATTAAACTAGTGATTCAGTATTATTTACATCAGTCAGCACCTAGTCTCTTTGGAATTGGTATTGTTGCATTCTTATTGAAGCCTGAGGGATTTTCGCGTGTCTTATTTATCTTGTACATCAGGTAGAATACTTCTGTGATGGTTGTAATTTATGTAGGAGAAGTTGGGGTGAAATAGCCAATGGTAGCGAAACTGAATTTTCACCAATCTTGGTTACTGATGGAAGGTTGACGGTTACACATTTTGAATCTACCTGTCACTAGACGCCACACAAAATTTTTAAAGGGAAAAGGAACTTACGTATAGCCACTAAATGTATTTGTCTGAAGGCTTACATAGTTTCCACTTTACTAATATATAACCACTAGATCCATTTATCTTAAGACTTACATAGTGTTCACTTTACCCTGGTTAGTTTTCCGTACATGTTACTTATTAGTATAAAAAATGATGTGGTGTTATCTTCCACTTTGCCGACTAGGATGCTAATCTCCATAGGTCATTCATTCCAAATCCATGAAATATGTTTTACACTTCAAAAATGTAAAGAAGCATTTCTTGTTCTTGTTCTTCGCTGTACATCCTCTTCAAGCTTCCAATAATATTTTTACCACCTGCTGCAATTCTGTATTTTCGTAGAACATGGATCATTAAATTGATTTGCTGCTGTATAAAAATGCGTTTTATCGTTCTTCACCGCCTCAGTCGCATTTTCCATCGCAGCAGGATCCCATGGTTGTTGATCTGATTTCTTGACATTTTTCCAAGCTCGAAGCTCTAGTGTCTAGAACAGTACCAAGATGTTGCAGAAGACCGTTTCCATAACGAGTTCTTTACTGCACCAAATAAAACATACCTATTGTTTTAAATATTACTAATTAATTCGGTATCTTCAAAATGGGATAGAAACACAAGAGTTTAACTTCATGTACAAAAAGCTTTAAAAGAAAATATGTATTATTACCCATGATATGTGTAACTAAAGGCAAACAGAGTAAAAAAGAACTGTTTGGAAAAGTGGTTACTTTGGAGTGTAGTGTGGCCACTTTTTCGAACGGACGCTTCGTCACAGATGAAACCATCAGACCGAAATTAAAGTTCAGGGCGTTACACTTGTAATCCAGAACATGAATTGTACGCACTGATATTTGAAAAGAGAATGAATGAACCAACAAGAATGATGTAAATGAGTTGCCTTACTTACGACGACAACAAATTAGAAAAGATTTTACTAAACAGTAACGGAACGCGCTATCCCTGTCAGACTCACTCACAACAATGGTGTTGTATATTAGAACTAATTCGACCACTTCTCGGCAGGCAGCAGCACTGTTCAAGAAAAAAAAAATGCAATGGCCGCTTTTCCTGCTTTGGCCGCTATCATGCACCTTCCCCTGTTATATACCAAAGTAAACCGATGATGGATCAAAACATTTATTTCACTGAGAAAACTTATTCAGAGTTAATGCGATGACTGCGTCTTTTTTTAAAGGAAAGGGTTTATGAAAAAATAGCGACATTCTGATAACGGCTGTTTTTCGGAGAAGCTATTTCTCAAACGGCAGCATGTAAGAATACGTTAGCTGCAATTCGAGTATCCGTTGTTGAGTTAATAACTGTAATTGTTACAGTATTTTTCTGTTCCTAAATTATCTCTTTCAAGCACCGTGTGGTTGAGATATCCGTCGTTTCCTGTACGTTCGTTGCAAGTGGGATAATCCGCCCGCCACCCCGATCGCATAGAGGTGCATTCATAACCTCTATTTGATTTGGATAATTGACGTCACATAGCTGCACGGAAGATTCTAACCGCAGTAACATGGTTTTGTTGGTGTGGTGTGCCGAACTGAAGCGCACAGGATAAAACAACTTTGCCTCGAATACAAATATTAGAATGTATGTGAACAAAATAATGCCAACCGGTCATAATTAGCCGGCCGCGGTGGCCGAGCGATTGTAGGCGCTTCAGTCCGGAACCGCGCGACTACTACGGTCGCAGGTTCGAAACCTGCCTCGGGCATGGGTGTGTGCAATGTACTTAGGTTAGTTATGTTTAAGTAGTTCTAAGTTCTGGGGGATTGATGACCTCAGATGTTAAGTCCCATAGTGCTCAGAGCCATTTGAACCATTTTTAAAGAAATAATTAATGACTTGGAACACTCATATTGGTCGGCTTGCTTGAAACATAAAATCCTGTAATAATGGGAAATGTAAGCTCGGTAACAAGAAACAATGCAGACATTATAAAAATAAAGCTTTCATAAGAAGTAAAAGACCCGGAAATCTCAACATTGTTCGTAAGAAAATGGCCTGTTCAAGGTAAACAGATTTAAAGGTAAAACAGAATGAAATTCAATATGGTCCTTCAGTTATAACTAATATAGCCATAATGACAGACTGCCACGTAACGAAGAAAAATACAAGTAAATCTGAAGAAGATCATCGCAGGTTTTACAGATTGTGCACATTCAGTGAATGTGGATACATGGTATGTTGATTCAGATGTCTCACTGCACTTGACAAATCGGTGTGACTGGTTGTATGATGTACAAAGCCAAATGGTACCTACAATAACTGTTCCCACCAAGACACCACTTCCTGCAGTGAGTCTCCGAAATATTACCTTATTACTGAATGGTTACAAAAACGAAAGGACTGAAATAAGGCATATATTATATACACCAAAACGTGCTGCTAATCTTCTTTCACTTAATGTAATGGTTAAGAACGGATGCCAAATACATGTTAGGTACGATCGGTTGATATAAAAGGTAGGGAACGTCTGTAAGTTCAGCGACACTGATAAATAACCTCTAATTACTAAACACAAGGCACAGGGAGATGATTGCTAATTTAATGTATCCACACATTCCATAACAATGATAAGTCAACAATGAAATGATCCGCAAACCCAATAGCGGCTCTCTATGAAATGACTTTTAAGATACGTCCAGAGGATGATCTGCAACTATGTTTCGCTAGTGAAGGCTCCACAGAAATAACTGTATTTTGTAATGCAGACTGGGCCAATAATACCGCAGACAACAGGTCTTGTAATGGCTACATTACATTCAGATTTCCTGGAGGGAAGCATATACGGCCTATATGGAATTTTGGAATGTGATTGCGTTCGTGTATTTTTGTAACGTTTCCAGCTTACTTTGGTATTCAAGAAAAGTGATCGAAGTTCTATTTTCATTTGCTGTTTCATATTTTGTGTACTGAATATTTTCCACATAAAGGTTTTCAGTAGTCCATATGTTACGTCACAGATGTTCGACTACAAGCAATGTGATCTTTGGTTGTTAGTAGCATTATCGTTGCTGTGGCAGTCTAAGAAAAATTAATTATGTCTTCATGGGTATGTACACCCAAGGCACGTTTATTGAAAGTTGCCAGATGTGTAAAATATTTAAGAGTATGCGTGCAGAGTGATTTAAATTGGAAAGACTACTTAAAACGTGTCGTAGAAAAGGCAGATGACATGCTAAGATTCATTTGAAGACTCCTGAGGAAAAGTAGTCCACCCACAAAGGAGATAGGTTACAAAGCCCCCTTAAGACCAATACTTCAATATTGCTCGCCATTGTGGGATCCGTACCAGATAGGATTGATAGAGGAGATAGAGAAGGTGGTCAGATCATTGGGTGTCACTTGTGTCATACGTCTTTACACGAGATTTCCTCTCTCTTAAACATCCCTATGTTTACTGTATTCCGATATGACAGTGAAGTGGAAACATGAAGGGACACGTACAGCACAAAAACGTACAGCAGACGTCTGTTGACCGACAGTCACCGCCGACAGTTGAAGAGGGTCGTACTGTGTAATAGGCATACATCTATCCAGACCATCACAGGGGAATTCTAAACTGTATCACTATCCACTGCAAGTACTATGACAGTTGGGCGGGAGGTGAGAAAACTTTGATTTCATGGTCGAGCGGCTGCTCATAAGCCACACATTACGCAGGTAAATGCCAAACGACGCATCGCTTGGTGTAAGGAGGGTAAACATTGGACGATTGAACAGTGGAAAAACGTTGCGTGGAGCGTCGAATCACGGTACACAGTGTGGCGATCCGATGGCAGGGTATGGCGAATGCCGGGTGAAAGTCATCTGACAGCGTGTGTTGTGCCAACATTGAAATTCGGAGGCGGTTGTGTTATCGTGTGGCCGTTTTTTTCATGGAGGGGCCTTGCACCCTTTGTTGTTTGGCACAGGCCTACAGGCCTACACTGATGTTTTAAACACCTTCTTGCTTCCCACTATTGAAGAGCAGTTTGGGGATCGATTGGTTCTGAGCACTATGGGACTTAACTTCTGAGGTCATCAGTCCCCTAGTACTTAGAACTACTTAAACCTAACTAACCTAAGGACATCACACACACATCCATGCCCGAGGCAGGATTCGAACGTGCGACCGTAGCGGTCGTGCGGTTCCAGACTGTAGCGCCTAGAACCGCTCGGCCACTCGGCGGGGATGGCGATTGCATCATTCAACATGATCGAGCACCTGTTCATAATGCACGGCCTGTGGCGGAGTGGTTGCACGACAATAACATCCCTGTTAGACCGAGTCCTGACCTAAATCCTACAGATCCCCCCCTGGGATGTTTTGGAACGCCGACTTCGTGTCAGGCCTCACCGACCGACATCGATACCTCTCCTCAGTGCAGCACTCGTGAAGAATGGGCTGCCATTCTCCAAGAAACCTTCCAGCACCTGACTGAACGTATGCCTTCGAGAGTGGAACCTGTCATCAAGGCTAAGGGTGGGCCAACACCATACTGAATTCCAGCATTGCCGATGGAGGGTGCCACGAATTTGTAAGTCATTTTCAGCCAGGTGTCCGGATACTTTTGATCTCATAGTGTATGTATATGTGACTTTTGAGATTTCTTGTAACGTTTTCCTATTATTAATTTTATATAAATTTATGTATTACATATATTTAAAGAAATAGTTAAATAAGAACACACACGTATGCCAATGGAAGGTTGTGTTAAAATTTCTGAATTTGCAATAAGAATAAACAAGGCACATGGTCAGAGAAGAGGAGATGAGCAGAGGGATGGGAGGAAACTGACATAGAAAACGGGAAGGAGGATATGGACAGAGAGAGAGAGGGGAGAGGAGAAGATTGACAGAGAAAGAGGGCGGAGGTGATGGGCAGAAAGAGGGGGAAGGAAGAGGACATGGTGACAGAAAGGGGAAAGGCGAGATGAACAGGGACGGAGGAGGGGTGGGGGACAAGGAGATTCAGACATATATCCAATTCCCATACATCAAAAAATGTGAACGCTACACCGCAACATCAACAATGTATGAAAAGACAGGTTGCTTCTTACTGTAAAGAAGACACGTCAAGTTGCAGACGGGCAGGATTAAATGACACTTACATAAAGCTTTCATCAGTAAAAGACACACACACACACACACACACACACACACACACACACACACACACCATTCACGCACACAAGCAAGCACACCTTACGTCCACACATCCGCCAGCTCCAACATCTCTGGCCGGCAGGAGTTGGCGGTCGTGTTGCGTGGGGTGTGCCTGCTAGTGTGCGTGAGTGGTGTGTGTGTGTCTCTTTTATTGATGAAAGCTTTATGTAAGTGTCTTTCAGTCATGCCCGTCTGCAACTTGACGTGTCTTCTTTATGACAATTCCCATACATATTAGAAACGCGTGCTTTCTCTTGTCTTTCTTTTCCATCTAAGCAGACTGAACCACAGCAAAGCGTGTCTGCGTTGAGTTAGTTACTAACAAATTATATATATATATATATATATATATATATATATATATATATATATATTGCAATGTCCCCTTAGAAAAATTATACATGACTGTGCTTAAACTAACACACAATATTTTTAGCGCAACACAATCTGACTTTCAATAATCCCTACAAAAGAATGGCCCTGACTAACATTAACCTATACCTTTCACAAATCACTTACCTCACAAAAATCTTCGTTACTCGAACTACTGCAATACAGCGAGCGCCACTACTGCCAGCTAAATAAAAGATTCAAACTACTGAAGGTACTAACTACTGATAGGCATAGTTAGCAAATGAGAGATTTTGATAGAGAACAAACAATGTATTTACCTTAATAGTGTTCAAAAGTCATTATATATATAGCAGTTCATGACATACAGTCTTAGAAATGTACTGTCTCTGATAGACACAGGTCCAGATCATCCCCTCTCAAAACTCCGCCATCTCTCTCCCCACATCCACCACTGCTGGCGGCTCACCTCCAACTGCGCAACGCTACTCGCTGTTAACAGCCAACTGCCCAACACTACAACAGCAAATTCCAACAATGCAAACCAGCCACAGGCTGCACACAACACAGTGATTTTCATATAGAGCGCTATGTGGCATTACCAATATAAAAACCTAAACAGCCTACTTACAACATATATGAACTCTATCTGAAATGTCAAGTCCTTTTTTAGACTAAAGAATCATAAATTAGTAAATTATAAACTACTTAAGAGCTATACAGCTTCGAACGCTCTTCTTTTCCTTTTTTTTTTTTTTTCTCTCAGCGGCTATTGTTAGTTTCACATATATTATGTGTGGCCCAAAAATACTCGTATTCTTCCAGTGTGGCCTCAAAGGCTGGACACCTGTTGCCTAGAGGTTGTACGGGCAACAACTTGAGCAAATGTGGACACGTATTCATAAAAAACTTTGCGAGTTAAGTTACCATTTGCAACAAACGGCTCAGCTATATGTAGCACAGTACCTCAGAAATAAATTTTTATAATCGGGGAAGGCAACGCTCTTTCTGATATTTTTACCATCCACGTGCATTTAGCGAAAAGACCGTGGAGGCGACATCGGAGCCATTCGAATTTGCATGAGGGGGGGGGGGGGGGCGGTACATCGACAGTCGTTTCTTCCATCACACATCTCACGACTGCGACAAGAGAGCGGGGAAGTGTGTTACGCATAGTACCCTCTACCACACACAATAATTTGCTTTATATATATGGGCTGGACGAAACTGCGGAAACACAAAAGCACAACGCAGTACCATGCCTGAAGCGCTGAAGGAAGTTGTTGGCATTCAAAACAGATTCCAGTCGTCTCTAAATCGATAAATACTGGCCCTCATTGGGTTTCAAGGGAAATTTATAGCACTCATCCAACAAAATAGTGGCAAGGTTGGGTACCGAAGATGAAGACCAATACCGATCATGCACCGTTCTATCAAAATTAGGCTACAGAAGCTCAATAATATTTAGATCTGGAGACTGTGGTGCCCAGGGGACACGCGACAATTCGATCCTCTTGCTTACCAAACCAGTCCTTGATGATCGCAATCTGTGTGAACAGGGTCCCACTCGGAACACAGCACCACCACCGGGGATGAAATGTTGTACCATGGGATTGGCCTAATTGGGCCAGTATGGTCACATAACCCTTGACAGTAATGCAGCCTTGCAGAGTAACTATGGTGGCATCCATGTTTCACTTTTGGGACGTGAACTCGGCCAGAACTTCTAAACAGCCTCAAACAGGACTCATTCTACCAAATGACATTCTTCCGCTGCTCCACAGTGCGGGTTTTATGGCTTCGGTACCACGTTTTCCTGTTACGCGAATTTACATCACTGATGAGTGCCTTTCGAACTCCAGCTCACCCTACAGTTCCATGCTTCTGGAGTTCCCTTCGAGTTGTCATGGTGCTGAGTGAGTCGCGAGTGCGACATTCAGTTCTGCAGTGGCTTTTGTAGTTGGTTCAAATGGCACTGAGCACTATGTGACATAACTTCGAGGTCATCAGTCCCCTAGAACTTAGAACTATTTAAACCTAACTAACCTAAGGACATCACACACATCCATACCCGAGGCAGGATTCGAACCTGCGACCGTAGCGGTTGCGCGGCTCCAGACTGTAGCGCCTAGAACCGATCGGCCACTCCGGCCAGCTTGCAGCTGCTCTTACTTTTCGTCACGATCCTCTTCAATGACTGTCAAGATCACTCAACACACACTTTCGTACGTGATGTGACTTAGCGGATAATGTTTTTGCTCTCTTCCTTTATGCGGTATACATCTTCGATACAGTGCCTGTTGCAATACCAAACACTTCGGGCCCGTTCTTTAAGGAATCACCCTCCATACGAACACTGAGAATTTCCCCTGGTTCGAATCCGTCACCGCCTCCGAAGCGTAGCGGTAGCGTTACTGCCTACGCCGCAGGGGGCCCGGGTTCGATTCCCGGCAGGGGACTTGTGTGTCCGTCATCATCATTGGCTCGCAAGTCGCCGATGCGGCGTCACCTGAATAGGACTTGAAATACGGCGGCCGAACTCCCCCGCATGGGGTCTCCCGGCCAACAATGCCATACGATCATTTCCATTTTTTCATTACCCAACCCAACAGTCCGCAGCTCGTGGTCGTGCGGTAGCGCTCTCGCTTCCCGCGCCCGGGTTCCCGGGTTCGATTCCCGGCGGGGTCAGGGATTTTCTCTGCCTCGTGATGACTGGGTGTTGTGTGATGTCCTTAGGTTAGTTAGGTTTAAGTAGTTCTAAGTTCTAGGGGACTGATGACCATGTATGTTAAGTCCCATAGTGCTCAGAACCATTTGAACCATTTGAACCCAACTATCCAGAACGCTATTATGACTTTTCAACATATTGGCGACATTGCACAGGTGCCGTTCGTTGTCAAATACGAGATCTGTTTGAAAAATTCCGAATCATTCGTAATTTTGCGCCAGTGGAGTATTGGAGCGAAATGCGACTGATACCACTGCACACCCCTGTGTTTAATGTGTAAGTCTGTTAGTGCTGTATTGAGTAGAACGTTGTGTCGCGTAGTTTACAAATTTCGAGATGGCAGCGTTAGAAGAGCAACGCGTCTGCATTAAATTTTGTGTGAAACTCAAGAGACACACCAAATGATGCAGGAAGCCGTCGATGATGTGTGTTTAAGCCGTACTCAATTTTACGAAAACTTCACACCGTTCAAAAATGACCGGACAGAAGTTAAAAATGACCCTCGTTCAGGATGCCCTTCGACGTCTACCGACAACGCTCATGTCAGGAACGTCAACGAAATTGTGCGTCCCGATAGAAGACTGACTGTCCGGGAGATTGCAGAAGAATGTAACATTTCAGTTGGATCATGTCATTAAATCCTGACGAAGCGTCTTGGAACGCATCGTATTACCGCCAAATTCGTCCCACGGCTCATGAATCAAGACCAGAAAGACATTGTAGTGTAACGACGTAAGTTTCTTTTATAAATGATTTTCTTTTGACATATGACCATGCGTAGACTTCGTCACCTACGTCAGTTACAACACACTTCAAAATTATTTATATTCTTTTTAAATTGTCTCAAAATGGTTCTTGAACGAAACCGTAAAACATCATCATTTGAGTCGTATGCGCAGAATTACGTCACTCAGTCCAACTGGTTTGCGCAAACTTTTTCAATTTGGATGTCGTTTGTTTTTCCTCAGAAATTATATTAATGCACGTTATCTGATTTAATAAATATTAGAACCACATTGAATAAGCTTTCGAGATTCAAACTCGCGATGAACGTTGTCAAAAATTAATAATCTTGTCAAATATATTATTAATTCATTCACATAATTCTTCATAAATAAATTCTCGGAACACTTATTTAAACTTTAGTAGCATCCACTAATTTATTATCTTCCTACATATAGACGTGAACCTGAGCCTTGACAAGACAGGACTGAACATGTACAACATGATTAAACTTTCTATGACGTCATTGTTGTACAAACATTACAAATTCTCAATTATTTAATTTTTAGAACCACGACGCAACAACTCGGTTTCAGGATCTTCTGTTGCTCTTTGGCTGTCGACCCGCGACGCACAGTGGCCAGCAATTTTCTCTCTGGTCCCGGCAGCGAAGATGCTGTCTCCGTTCGTTGCGCCGCCCTCTCCGTACATGAAACATAAAAAATAAATACAAAACTTTAGATAATTCACAGCTATTACAAATGTTACAAAAATACATAAAAAAAACAATAAATTAAACTTATATTCACCTGCAAACTGGGCTGACACTGGTGGATGGGGGACGCTTCAATTTCACGTCCCACTACAACCTTCGCCTCGCAATGTGTGAAGAGCATTTGGATCACGCAAATGAGCACGAGATGTTCCTTAAAAGAATCATAATGGTGATGAAACATGGATCTACAGTTACGATGTTGAGACCATGGTTCACTCTTCACAATGGGGCACGAAGGTTCTCCGAGACCGAAAAAAATCTCGTCAGGTCAGGTTAAATGTAAACGCCATGCTGGTGGTTTTCTCTGACTCAGAAGGATTAGTTCATCATGAATTCGTGCGTCAGGAACAAACTGTTAATCGATGGTACTATGGTGACGTGTTGCGACGCCTGCGAGAAAATGTGAGAAAGAAAACAGCCTGAAATGTGGCGAGAAAATTCATGGCTTTTTCATCACGATAACGCACCCACACATTCATGTTGTTGCGTGAATGCTGCTCAAGAAACAAAATCACTGTGCTGCGCCATCTTCCGTACTCTCCAGAACTGGTCCCTGTGGGCCTTTCCTTTATTTGCAGTTTTGGAAACCCCGTTGAAAGGACGAAGATTTGCAACGATAGACGAGATAAAATGAAATTCGCAGACGGCGCTTCGCGCGATCCAGCAACAGGCGTACCAAGACTGCTTCCGGAGGTGGAACCGACGTCTGGGGCGGTGTATCAATTGTGGAGGAGAGTATTTCGAAGGAGACCATGCACAATAAGTAAAAGGTAAGTAAAGAAAAATTTTATGGACAAAGTTCAGGAATTTTTTGAACAGACCTCGTATAACAGTGCAGGCTGCATTTATGTTCAAGCATGAAGTTATCGCGGTTTTTGCAAATCTTTCTCCAACCCCTATGCGTGTAAGAAAGCCACGATGACCGGCCAAAAAAGAAGCAGCTAGCGCAGCAGAAAACTGATGCTGGTGTATGGGAAAAACCTAAAACTCCTGCACCTGCTAAAGCTGTTACACCAGCAGCTCCAGCTATTTGACATGTAGATAAAGGTGCTTAAGGTCGCACCATCAACTGCTGTTTCCCAGATAAAAGTGGTGTATTTTCAGATGCATCTATTTCTATTGCTGCATGACCTTCTTCACCGTACTGATATGGACGACGCTGGCGCAATCCAGTATTTACGTCTTCTGTTGGCCTTGGCCCCATTACAAATTCAACAACTTCTTCCTCTAAATCATCGTACCCGGGATTTTCTCCATACCTAATTTCATCTGCAGCATCTTTGCCAAACATTGTCCTTATACTATTACTCCTGTTAACATTAAAAACGTTTCCCCGTTGCGCCATTTCAATATCGTCCACTGGTCCTGGATATAAAGTTCCTCCCTCGTACTGTATTGAACCATGTTGTCCCGTGCTTAAATACTCATTTAACCAAGACATTGTGCTGACTAAATAAATGTTACTAGTTTCTGCATTTATATACGTAACAGCAACATCTGTCACTGCATGGCGCAAATGGCTGTGACCGATTACGCGCGATTTCTTTCTGTCGCCAACCTTTTGCTGGCGTGGGTGCTTGCCCAGATAGCCGGCTTGAAAAGCCAACTATCTCAGCACCACAGCCACAGGCGCCATGGGACTAGGGGACCCAGGTGGGTCACGGTCATTTGCGCCATGCACTATATAAAGGGGTATGTTAGGGTCTTAGTAACCACGTCTTCTGGCAACCTACTGAACACTGCGTCTACCTCTGACCTCGCCGAAACTGCACTTAGTGAATGTTTCGAAAGTACACTACGAAATGGTTTCTACTTTGTACAAATTGAGCAGATTTGTAATAATAGGACACCTGGACAATGCTCTCCATTCAATTGACTTAAATATTCCGGATCTGTTGAAAGAGGATATTATTTTACACTTTAGAAATGAACTCCAGACATTCAACTAGTATAAAGGTAAACGTGTAGATAACATTTCTGGTCCGACAGGACTGATTGGTTATTCGTCGGTTGGCAACACTGACGCCGGGTGTTCACCTTTCGTATGGCCGATGGAGGCGGGTCCCACTTACTGACCCGGTCCACCCCCGTAACTCCCTTGCAGACCACAGCACGCGTCCGAGTGCCAATCACGCGAGACGGATCCGCGCAATTCCCTTCGAATGAAAGCGACCTAGATCTACGCTGCGGCCGGCCTTCGATGGCCGATAGCCACACAAAAAGACTTGCAGTGTACATAGAGCCAGGAACCGCAGACCACGCCCCTCTGCGTGTTTTTTCTACTATTTATTTCTCTCTCTTTTTTTTGTTTTTGTTTTTCCCTGGCTTCCTCCCTACCCGACAGGAGTGACCCCTGCGGGCACACACGAGAGCTCGCGTCCATTGTCTTTGGCTGCTAACGGGATTGCGTCGGACAATGGACGCCCTCAGAGTCAATTACGTTGCTAGTTCCGGTGGCGAGCTAGCCCCGGCGTGTACGCAGTCCGTTCTGGATCCGCGGAGAGATCCATCTGGCGGCACAAATAATCGGAAATGTGCGTCTCGCGAGCGTGCTGCGATCCGGGGTAATGTGTCCGTGAGAAATCACTGTGGAGTTACCTCGTATCGGGCGTGACAAAGTGATTTACGAAGAGCCGTGTGCGTATGAAATGTTTTTGTGCCACGAGTTGCTGACAGTCAGCTGCCATAGTGCGTTCACTGGGATGGATACTTATCTGGGACGCCGAGCTTTCTTCGCTCCGTTTCTACAGTCTGCTGCTGCTATCAGTCCGACCAAATTCTCCACGAAGGTAAAACAGCATGGCTTTCCAGTGCACCGAAACGTTAACTCTCTTCCGCTCCACTCGGATTTTCGGTAAAGAGGCCTCTAATAACACTAACTAGACGGGGCCCCAGTAGGACTCGGACAGCGTCTGTTAATCAGCCGGACAGCACCCAAGTCGTGCGTAAAAATTCGTGGCATCTTGCCCTATGTAGGTAGCCCCGTAGACTGTTGGTGTCCCACACTCCTTTCGTCTGCTACCTGCAACTTAATTGGCCCACTGCTCGCGCTCTACATAATTTTTTCAATGATAGCGATTGTTTCAATGCCCTGGAAGTTCTGAATCGGCCATTTCAGTCCAGCAAGGGAAGTTTATGATTCTGATAATGATCCGGATTACTATGAAGCTTAATGCTCAGGTAAGCAATAAATAAACGAAAATAAAGTAGTGGAGAGTTTGAAATATCGTATCGGATAAATAACCGTTTGTAAAACAGACTTGCATCTCCAGAGTGTATTCCGACAACAATAAGAGCCTGATGGGAGGAAACATTCCGAAAAGAAACATACTGGTGGCCTCTGTCTGATCCATCGTCGATACGGGACAGCAGCCGGTCAGCAATTTACCAGAGAAAAATCTCCAAACAGCCGTATGTTTTCACAAGTTGTTAATTTTTTTTTTACACGACCAGTTTCGGATCTCATTAACGCCATCTTCAGGCCCCTATGCACTCCATGTATAGAGAATCAGATACATCTATGTATCTATAACCGAAGTCATCGGTACCTGGATTCCTTGAATTTTTTTGTAGAGTGTATACTCCGAAGACTTGATAACAACTGTTGCCTCCACAGAAAATTCAGGGTATCCAGATACTGATGGTTCAGGTTATCCATTCATCGATATATCTGATTCTCTACACGTGGAGTGCATAGGGGCCTGAAGACGGCATTAATGAGATGTCGAAACTAATCGCGTAAATAAAATAACAACTTCTGAAAACATACACGTGTTTGGTGAGTTTTCTTTGGTAAACGTACTGATTATGCCCAAATTGCCGTGTAGCTCATTGTATGCCTAAACATGCCACACCCTTTCGAACTATGTGCAAGAACAGCGAGTACAAGTTTTTCTTCGGAATAGAAACACGATTCAGTTAAACATTTCGTATGTCTACCAATTCTAATATTCCACAATTTTTTTTAAATTAAATAAACCAAGTTTCAGCATTTCAAGTGAAACATCATACACATATATTGCATTCACAGTTACAAAGTAACTATTTCCTAAAAATGTATTAAAAAGAGCAGTCCAGATGCCCTGTCCTGTGTTCGAATGTGTTATTTTACATTTTCATCTACATGAATCTCATTAAAGTGCTTGGCAGATGGTGGAAGACACAGGTTTCAAACTACATCCATACCATTATCAGTCATCCCATTGACAAAATATCACAGTATATAGTTAAACATGTAATTTAAAAAACATTTACAATTTTTTTCATTGTGATGGCAAGCAGATAGTACAGAACACAGCTGTAAAAATATAGGCACTCCGTTAGGCCTGGCTGGTAGGTGTTATGCCTGTTTCCCAAGTAGATGTGTCACTGTAGTAACAGCAAAGGTCAATGTTATGCTTTAAATAGATGCAGCAGCGATAAGAGTGCCCCATATGTACAGAGGCTTTTTTTTTTTTTTTTTTTTACTTCTGAAAACAGAGTCACAATGGGACATACACCTAAAGCGTGTTTAATATGAAAAGTAAGAATATAGGTAGTAAAACAAAGAATAAAACAGTCGTCACTTAAGTAAAACAATAAAAATAAAATAACAAATCTAGACTGCTGTGTTTGCATTTCATCGTTTTTGTTATGGATGGGGGTTATCGGTGAAACAACCTGTTTTTGGTTTATTGGTTTTTTTCAACGCCGCATTAAGCGGAGTATTAAAAATGCTCAAACTAACCGGTTTCTGAAATAATTTATTTTCGGTGCATCATTCCCATTGTTTCCTGTAATAAAACTGGAAAGCGAATAAAGACTGAAAAATTTTGACTCCCTCAGGTTTACAATACATAGAATCAAAACAATTAAATATGCAAGTAAAAGAAAACTCAGACCGTCCATCGTTCGCTGTTTTTCTCGGAAAGCGGTTGACTACTACAAAAAATTGCCAATATTGTTGTATTCATTCTAATTTTTTGAACCTGCTCAAAAATCATGTCATAATCAGGAATCATACCATATTGTCAGTAGTCAGTGCTAAACGGTGAAAACTGAGCTTGTAGAACTCTGCTTTTCGTGTTAATTTGTCCGCTTTAGAAGGCTACAAGCATATAAAAGCATGTTACGTAGACACAGGCAGCAAATCAGCTACTTTCTATTTTTACTGTAAACTATGAATGAACTGTTTACTTTTACGTTTCTTCCTCATATTACAAGTTTCTCGCGGTTCCTCCCGTTTTTAATTTTCTTAAACAAATGGAGCATTGTATTTCACTGATAGCGAACTCCGTAAAATACTTCCAGACTAGAGATGACGGCGTTCTGTAATACAACGATACTCGAAGACGACAGTAATAAACTACCATATAGATCAGATGAGGCACATCTTGCACACTGCATGTACATGCATATAATAGGCCACGCTACATGGTAACAGGTATTGTCTCAGCAATGCCGCACCAATTCTTATGCCACGTTTTTGTTACTTGTTTATGTCGGTATTGTTATTAAAATAGCACTAATCGCATTTTCCACTTCCTATAATAATGTAATATTTCAAAGCAATGCAAACTTTACGAATAGAAGTTCCTCGTTCTTTAAAGAAGGTTTGTTTATAAATTTCAGCAGTGTTGCTATCTGGTATTTCGTTTTTTTACCCGTTTATTAGTAAAAAATAAAAATACTTGTTATAACTGAGACCAAACAAATGTCGAAAAATATCAGTTATTCAGAACTATAATACAGGTATCTACTTTAACCGGTCGGTTTTTTCATTTCTAGTCTGTATCCAGTTTATATCACTGCAGAACGCCTATTTGAGCAAGTGTATTCACAACAATAGCATTACATTAAAAATCAAAATTATTTATTTTATTAAAGATATCGAGCATTCGGAGGAAATAGTGGCCTAGTGTGGTTCAGTACTACTCTGCAACTGTCGTTTGATGATCTTTGACAGCATTTTCAGTTTCATGTTTGACCGCACTTCCAATTTCACGTTTATCCCAGCCGAGTCCATGTGTAAGACGCTCGTGCAATGATCGCAGAATGGCCTGCTGGTAGTGCTTGGTGTCGAAACCAGTAAACAGTAGACAAAATAACAAAAAATGTGTCTATAGACTAAATCAAAGATTTTTTACCGATTGTTGGTCGCTCTTCCAACAGACAGTATCGTGGGAATATGACAATCCACACCGTTCCACTAACGAATAGGGCGTAGTAAGGATGTACAGCTAAATCGCACTGTCTTTCTGATAATGTGTCGATAAGGAATCCCTGCGGAGACACCATGCTTCGGTCATGACAAAGCGAGTTACGGATCGTTGAGTGCATATGAAATGTGGTCGTACCACGCGATGCAGCAATATAGTGCAATAGTGTGTTTACTAGAACAGATGGCTGGCTCAAATGGCTCTGAGCACTATGGGACTCAACTGCTGAGGTCATTAGTCCCCTAGAACTTAGAACTAGTTAAACCTAACTAACCTAAGGACATCACAAACATCCATGCCCGAGGCAGGATTCGAACCTGCGACCGTAGCGGTCTTGCGGTTCCGGACTGCAGCGCCTTTAACCGCACGGCCACTTCGGCCGGTACTAGAACAGATTATCTGGTATGTCGAGTTTTCCTCGCTTTCTTCTCTCCATTTGCTGCCGCTAGCAGTCTGTCACAAACGTGCATGAAGGTAAAACAGCATGGATTTCCAATTTTTAGAAACAAAATACAATTTGTCTCTTAGCAAGTCTTGAATCTTTTCCCCTTCTCTTAGCTTTTCCATAAATAAGCTCTCATTCATACGTAACCTACATTTCCAACTACATGCTTAGTCTTCAGTTCACACTACAGTGCTTGTCAGAAGATGCAAGACATCGCTTTCAATCTTTATCTATACCTTTCCACCCTAGTACAGCGCGTGGCTGAGAACATCTAATTTTTTTCCGACTCTGATTTCTCTTATTTCATCGCGACGGTCATGTTCCCATGTTTAACTGGGAGGAAACAATATATTACAGAATTCCGAGGGGAGTGACACTGATTAAAATTTCGTGAGAAAATTTCACTTCAATACGGAACACACTCACTTCAATACGGAACACACGATTCCCTTTCCGAAGCGTTTGCTGTATCAGTCCATGACACTTTCTGTCCTATTATGTCATAGCACAAAACGAGTCGCCCTTCTTTGGGCTCTTTCGATGTCTTCTGTCAATCATATCTGGTAATAATTTCCGTACTGGGCAGAAAATTCTAGAAGCGGACGGTCAAGCTGTTACACACTCTTTGGTTGCCTCTATTTCTTGGATCGTAATAAAATCGTCGCATGGCGGTAGTTCTGCTATTATAAATGAGCAGCAAGTCTGGATTATACAACGTACTTCTTAAATAGTGCACAATTTTGAGTGTTGGACTCACCAAATTTATACTTGATATAATCTGCACAGCGATAGTCATCAAACGACAACTAACTGCAGAATTATAGCTGTTAATTATTTAAAAATGTCAATTTTTACAATTCCCTATTCAGTGTTATCAAAATAATTCTCGACTTTTTAGAATGACTTATTTAAGAGGTATGTCATTACTGACCGTTAATTGTTTTAATTTTTTGTTATTTCTTTAATGCCCTTGGTCAATTTATTGCGCAATTTTATTCCCTTTCATAAAATGATACTTTATATTTTTTGTTTGCTTACTCCTAGTAATGGTAAGTTGAGTGTGGTTCTTGTTCCATGATCACGACTGCTGCAGTTTTTGAGAAAATTCCTGGTACTATTCTTTAGCAGCATTTCAGACTGGTAAACGTACTCACATGTACATCTGGAATCTGTATATTTCTAAATCGATTTTTACAGGGAGCTCGGTTACTATTTTTAATTATTATTCTAACGGTCTTTTCTGGCACTTGAAGACTGCGTCCGCGTTTTGTGTATGAGGCTCCCAAAAAATGATTCTGTAGCTAAAGATGGAGTACTAATAGGGATAATACGTAACTATAAAATACTGCGTGCTACACATGACATAAGAGCAAGCATAATTATGACGTTTTCTCTACTGGTGTATTTGTGTGTTCATCCTACTTCAGGTGACAATATAAATTCCTATAAATTTTATATTTTGTGTACAATCTGTGAAGCTTTCATTCACATATAATTTTACAATAATATTGTAGCTCAACTAGAGCGTACTTTAATTCTACGTTGCCCAGTTTAGCTCAAGAAATGCAAGTAGTATTCCTGTTCGTTTTATAAAACAAATGACTCACCCAGTTAAACGTAATGTCTCTGCAATGGCACTATAATAATTGAATTCTGGCGATTAGCGCGATTATTATAAGCAAATAATTAGTTCAAATCCATTGAACTATTTTCGCTGATTTATGTCTCTGTAGCGATGTCAAAAACTTAGTATGTCCAGTTTGTTTGGTAGTTTTGTTGCAGCTTCTAACTGCTCTTTCAATAAAACGCTATGTTTGTTTCACCTTCCTAGTAACATTATCTTCACCACCATTCTAGTTTCAATTGTTCCATAGGTATTTAGGATATCGAAGTCCAAAAACTTCTTAAATCATTTATCATGTAACAGTTCGGTCAATTTCTTTTAGTGTTGATGTTTCATGGCGATTTCTACTTTTCGCGTCACATGTGTAAATAATTTAGTAATTCGTTTGTATTTTCTGTTGACTTTAATAGACGTCAAACGATGGCGTTATCTGCTGACAATCTAAGAAGGATGCTGAGGTTTTCTCTTACGACAAGCAGTGAACAACTTTAAAACTGAACGAACTTCCTGTCTCTTTTCGGATGTCTATTTCCTTTTTTTTTTTTTTTCGTCTTCCTTGATTCTGGGCTCTCTTTGAGTTTCGGTATTCGTGTGTGTCGTTTGGTTATTCCTTCATGTCATACCTCAATTTTTTAATAAGTGAAGTGATGTCTAGCAGATTCCTGGGAACACAAATGAGCCATCGTCTGTTCATTTTCATCGGCAATAAGGAATTAGTGCGTTTAGTATTACCAGAGGCGCAACTATTCTTTTCAGGCAATGTTTTCTGTTACGGCAAATATTCTCTCTTACGACTCTACGTTTTTTTACGGTAAAGAGCCTTATCAGCTTTCTTTTTTTGTAACACTCGACGGAAAACGGTCTCCAAAATTTATCTAACACCAGTCGCCCGCAATAAATATTGAACTCTGCGATAGACACTGCAGTGTTTTGAAATTTCTTGGTTGTTCAGAATTGTGTGTCAGACGAGGACTCGAACATGGGATCTTGACGCTTCCTGTTTAGCACCATATCTGTTTTATAGTTCAGTTTCTTTCTGTTAGTCTCCTTATTCTCTCATTTTCTCTCTTTTCCCCCATGTCAGGTGCAAGACTTAAAATAACGAAAACCTCATTCTGTTCATTCAAGCTTTCTCGGACAAACTGACGATATGCTGGTTTCCGGGTACTGCAGTGAAGTTAATCATTTAATAATGTTTATTTCATCATGTGATAACATTTATGTCATGATTATAGTGTCATCCTCATGTTTACAACACCAACTCTACTACAAAACTGACGATCTGGAGACCGGTAATCCCACTTTTTTGTACATATGCGTAAATCTGTTATTTAATACCACACGTTTCCTGGACTAAACTGTTACCCATGATTTCGCATACGTTTTGGAAATTTGGAAATTTGTGGTAAGGTGTAATGGGACCTAACTGCTGAGGTCATCCGTCCCTAAACGTATGCGCTACTTAATCTAATTAAAACTAACTTACGCTACGGACAACACACACACCCGTACCCCAGGGAGGATTCGAACCTCCGACGCGGGGAGCCGCGGCATGCGTTTTAACTCCCTGTTTTATTTTCTTTTTTTCGTTATTATTATTATTTTTTATATTATTGTTATCATTATTTTCATTAACTACTCCTTAAGGAGAACGCTTAAACACAATTAGTTTTCATAGCTTTTTTTCGTGTATCTTTCTTTTTTCTTCCCAAAAGAGTTTCATACATTCGCTGTGTTTCTTTTTTCTCTCTTCTGTCCATTTCTTTTCTATTTTCTCCTCTTAGAGCGTTTGCTGAAATTTCTGTTTTATCATTTCTTCTCTGTATTTTTCCCTTTCTTTTATCATTCATTCGGCTTTTTTATTTTGCTCTAACTACTGTAAGTAAAATAGCTAATATAAAATAAATTGATGATGCACTCTTAGTAAGTAAAATCTCAGTCCAGCTGACTGTCAGCAGTTATTCTAGGCGGTACCGCAACAGCGAATTAAAATTAAAGAAAAGCAACGTCAAAAATCTGGGTGTAACATCAAATGAGCAGAATGAAATTTTCACTCTGCAGCGGAGTGTGTGCTGATATGACTCAAACTCGGAACTATGAGACGAAGGAGGGATACGAGATACTGGTGGAAGTAAAGATGTGAGGGCGGGTCTTGAGCCGTTCGACAGTGTCTCAGTCGGTAGCGCACTTTTCCACGACAGGCAGTGGTCACGAGTTCGATTCTCAGTCTGGCACACAGCTATAATCTGCCAGGAAATTTCATTAAATGAGCAGTTCAACTGGGCAGAGAACTGTGGCCACATAGCGGAAGACTTTTACCTCGAGTAGCCGGAATACTACACGGTTAGAACCCTAACTGAGAACGACTGTGTGCGTTACATCTGCAACATCCGTTTATTTGACCAGACAAGTTATGTGACTACTGCACGCCGTGCCTACATCATCGGCCATTCTTTGAGCATACACTCCAGTTTGACGCTCCGGAGATCGAGTACCCGTCATTTCACCATAATGGCAACACAACGTCAAACTTATCCAGCATCCTAGTTGCAACCAAGCAAAAAAAACAAAAACACTCGCGAATTCCTTCTCCGTTGGCGAAGTGTGCCTTAGGAACGAGATACTATGCAGGCTACACACAATTCAGTACCTTGATGCATTTGAGGACAAAACTGAACCATGTACTTATGAGATCATTATTTCTCTCCTAAAAAATTAACGCAATAACCATTTCTCTTTCTCTACTAGCATGAAGTAAATGTCCACTTCTTCACTCTACACTTTTTTTTTCGTGTAGTTTTTCAGTCATGTAACTCATATTTCTTTTCTTCGCTGCATTACAAGTTCACTATCACTTTCTCAAGTTCTGTCTGCCTCTCTCCCAATTCTTCCCTCACTTGCATTCCTAGCACATCCCAACTGTCTAAATCTGGCTACCTGTAAATTGTCTCTAATATTCTACTGTCCATAAACGTACGTAACCCATACATAATTTTCTGCTGTAACTAATACTGGAATTATTCCCGTTTCTGTTATTGTAACTACATTCTAAACATTGTAAGTAAGGTTCCAGTATCATCGCTTAAATTTTGATTATTACGACAGATGCTTCGGAAGGTTTCCATTTTCAAGTACGTCTACGTTGTCCTGACGTATACGTAACGTCTGATGTGACTGTATCTGGTAAATGTTCTGGTTATATTTCATGTGAAATTCTGAAATATTGATTTCATGCCGATTCTGTGCTGCTTTATGCCGTGTGGCGTTATTTTAGTGTAATATTGTAGATATTTCGCTGCAGGTGAAATCATCAAGAAATAATTCTAATCAAATACATTACCTACTGTGTCATGTGTCGTAATCGACGTACCGGTAAAAATCACCCTTGCCAGTCCATCTAATTTTCTAACGCACGTGCCGCCTCCGTAAGTTAATTCTTTCGCTTCACTGTCATTAAAATAAAATTCCTTTTGTTGACCAACGTAAGAATTTACATCGGTGCATTCAATTTTCTGTTAGACACAGGCCACTTACGCATTTAGATATAAGACTGATAATTTTGTCGGTACTGATTTATTTTCAAGCATTATCGTGAATATTCACAAAACTAACTGATATTAGCTCAGTGCGTTTGCGTAGTGCACGTGAAGACAACTCTAATCTATAAAAACAAAACTAATTAAAAACGCATCAGTATCTTACTTTAATCAAAGGAACAAAGTAGGAGAAGTTGAAAGTTTAATGTGACGTCAACATTTTCCGTGCAACGGTAAATGTGTCAGTGACGAACAGAGGTTATTCTTAGCAATAACGAAGCACGCAATCATGTATGTTAAGGGAGAAATAAAAAGTAAATTATGTTTCGTTGAAGTTGCGCCAAGCATAAAAGAATTGTTGTCATGACGATATATTTTACGATTGTCGCAGAAGAGAACAGGATTGATATGTTAAAAGGAAGGTCACATAAAAGTAGGACATAACAAAGATGCAAGCTACGCTGTTGATTATATTAAACGGTTTTCGGACAATAGCACATATAGCCTATATATTAATGGTAGCGACCACTTCCCTAGACTGTTCGGCACTATTATGAAATGTGACTGTCATTGTTTGATGGAATACATTTAACAGCTTACCGGGCGCGCTTCCTCGATAACATACGTCGTGACACTAATTATTACGAAACAAAAAGGAACATACATGTTCACGACAACAAGGCACTTTGTACAAGCGAATCTTAACTGAGATGTATGATTCGTTCATGGGAAGCCACAACATTAAAATATCTGTTAACACTAACATAGCACACACAATGCGGACTTCTTGAATCTGTTAACAGTAACATAGCACACACAATACGGACTTCTTGAATCTGTTAACAGTAACGTAGCACACACAATACGGACTTCTTGAATCTGTTAACAGTAACATAGCACACACAATACGGACTTTTGCATGCAACGCACCTGGGCTGTTGTCCTTCCGATTCTTGTGTGACACAAATTTCAGGAGGTATGACGTGTAAACATTGAGAAGCGTGAAAAACTACGTTCTCTTAAAACGGAGCATAAATTACCTAGACTTTGATAATAAGAGCGCTTAGCGACTTCCGACAAACTTTAAATATTATTTCCAACCTTTTTCTGTACTTTCCTCGCTTACAACCTAAACACCAAATACGTAACTTATTAATAATGTAGTTAGAGGTTTTAAGCTGTTTTATACGTGGGAGCTCGATTCTTTAAGGGATGTAGGTTACTGAATGAGCATCTAAACAGCTGGATCGCTGACATGTATTCCGCGATTTCATTAATACTGTCACAAGATTTGTTGTTTGGATGTACGACTGCTTAGCTTGGTATTAAATGCTCCTAATTAATTTTTAAATGAGACAAAAAACAGTACAATTAAACCCATAATGTGGTGCTAAGAGAATGTTCACTAATTTTTATGTATCCTTTTCAGGTTGTCTGTTACTCAAGGTTATAACACACCTCCTGAAAATTAATCAAGGACGGGATAGAACGACCCAAATCGGCGAACGAAAAGCTGCGTTATTACTGAACTGTTGATTTTCTGCAGTAATCAATGCATGATGTTTTGGCAACTTTAAATGCGAGATCAGTCATTGTGTTTTTATACAGATCATAATACTTGACTCTTCCATTTCCTTTCCGAGCATTCAGATTCGCTAAATGGTATGTTAGATTTCCTCTGTCGAAATTTCGGCTTGCAGGTAATCTTGTCTAATGATGTAGCAATTGAAATTTATGTTAACTCGCGAACAGCAGACAAAAGACACTACATGGTTCGTCTTCGAAGCCACATAAACGTTCTCCTTGCTTAGCATCTAGGATTCATTCTTTTGAAAGTGCCTTGAAAGTCGTGCTCTTGCGTTTTGCTATTATTTAGCGTAGTTTACAACGGCCTTCTTTGTGTTACAGATTGCTCAGTGGCATGGTAACCAAGGCACAAGCAAATACACCACAAGGTATTTAAGGTGAATAATTTAAAATCATTGCCATTTTCGGCACAGAATGTGCTAATGTTTACGCACCGACAGTCCTTTTATTATTCATTCAATATGTCGCTGTGTTTACAACAGTAAATCAGTAATTTATTACGACTAAGCAATGAAGAATCAATAATCGTCGCATGTCTAATGTGATTTAAGAGTACTTTATTTGCATTAAACTTAATCCAAATAAAATATTTAAACACTACATAGAAATTATGTAGCTAATAACGTGCAGTAAATCATATTTAAAGTAGAAAAACTTGATAATCAAATCACAGCAAAGGTCTCAAATTCTCATTTAAAAATATTTTGTGGCTTGATCGTCAGTTATCAAATCTTAGTGGAAGTAGGTATGCTAACTAAGTTTCTCTTTACGTTAACAGTCATTTGTATTGTATTGAAACAATAATGTTTTCGTTTACATCTGTATTCGTAAATTAGTGTACAAAGTTGAATCGATGAGTTTTACTACTTGCATCATATCACTTGAAACCGCCACGCGACTTAAGAACACAATTTTAACTCCACCACAGCGTTGCTAAAGGACAAACATCTTTAAAAAAATGGCTCTGAGCACTATGGGACTTAACGTCTAAGGTCATCAGTCCCCTAGAAGTTAGAACTACTTAAACCTAACTAACCTAAGGACATCACACACATCCATGCCCGAGGCAGGATTCGAACCTGCGACCGTAGCGGTAACGCTGCTCCAGACTGTAGCGCCTAGACCCGCACGGCCACACCGGCCGGTTCCTGGTTTCGATTCAGGCCAGGTCGGAGACTTTCATCCCTCGGAAACTCGGCGTCTGTGTTGTCCTCATCATTTAGTCTCACCTTCATCACACATGTGTGCAATTCGTGTAAATTGCGTCAAATAGAAAGACTTAGACTTCGCAGCCCAACAACTGCAGAAGGGATCTTTCGGAGAATATTGCCATACCATTTCCGTTTTTTATAGTGTAAAAAATGCGATCTCTGTGCATTTCACGCTTGAATATGAAACTGTTCTACCTAGAAGTGATGGGTGAATCAATCAACATGAGGGGCAATTCCTCCTACATATACGGCTGTATCTACGTAAATACTCCGCAAGCCACTATACGGTGCATGGCGGAGGGTACCTTATACCACTACTAGTCATTCCCTTTTACGCTGCACTCGTGAACAGAGTGAGGGAAAAGGGCCGTCGATGTGCGTTCGTTGGAGCCCTAATTTCTCTTCGCCTGTTTTCACGGTCTTTACGTGAAATGTCAATGGCATAAGTAGAGCCGGCCGCGGTGGCCGTGCGGTTCTAGGCGCTCCAGTCCGGAGCCGCGCTGCTGCTACGGTCGCAGGTTCGAATCCTGCCTCGGGCATGGATGTGTGTGATGTCCTTAGGTTAGTTAGGTTTAAGTAGTTCTAAGTTCTAGGGGACTAATGACCACAGCAGTTGAGTCCCATAGTGCTCAGACCCATTTGAACCATAAGTAGAACTGCTCTAGAGTCAGTAGCAAATACCGGTTCTCTAAGCTTTTCTCAACAGCGTTTCGCGAAAAGTACGTCGCCTTCCTTCCAGGAATTCCTATTTGAGTTCACGAAGCACCCCGTAACACTCGTGTGTTAATCTAATCTATCGGTAACGAATCTACAAGCTCACCTTTGAATTGCTTCGACGCCTTCCTTTACTCCGACCTGGTACGGATCCCAAACACTCGAGCAGTACTCAAGAACGGATCGGAGAAGTGTTCTTTACGCCGTATGCTTTATAGATCAGATAAATTTTCACAGAATTCTTCCAAAAAACCGAAGTTGAGTATTCGCCTCACTTCCAACGATCTTACGTGCCCGTTCCATTTCATGTCGCTTTGCAACGTTACACCTAGATATTTAATCGACGTGACTGTTTTCAAGCAGCACACCTCTAACACAGTATTCGAACATTTCACGATTCTTTTTTTTCATGCTCATGTATTTTAATCCACATATTTCCACATTATGATGAAGCTGCCGCTTGCCACAAAAACAGAAACTCTTGTCCAAGTGATCTTCATCGTCTTGCAGTCACTCAAGGACGATACTTCCCCATACACTACAACGGCATCACAAAACAGCCACATATTGTTGTTCACCCTATCCTTAACTGGCCGCAGCGAGATTTAGGAAAATCATCAGTTGTGTAAATTAAATTGAAGTGTCGCATGTCGGATCAGCATTCTTGATTTCTAGTAATGGAGTAGTTTAACTCGCTATTGCGCTATTGACACTCTGAAACACTTACCGTAGCCACTGTTGACGGATGCTTCTCTCTAATCATTTTTCGCTCCTACACGTCCGCCCCCGGTATCTGAGTGGTAGGCGACACGGTAGCTCAGCGTGTTCGGTCAGAGGGTTAGCTGCCCTCTGTAATAAAAAAACTGAGTTAATCGATCAACAACGAACTTAAACGGATGTCTTACGACGTCCGCCCCGAGGAGATGCAACGAACAAAATGAGATTTAACGAAAAAAAAAAGTCAGCGCGACAGAATATCAATCCTAAGGGCCCGGGTTCGATTCCCGGCTGGGTCGGAGATTTTCTCCGCTCAGGGACTGGGTGTTGTTTTGTCCTAATCCTCATCATTTCATCCTCATCCACGCGCAAGTGGCGTCAAATCGAAAGACTTGCACCAGGCGAACGGTCTACCCGACGGGAGGCCCTAGTCGTACGTCATTATTATTATCATTCGCTCCCACAGTGCTGAACTCCGGAAAGTAAAACAATTTTTTTTTATTTGTGATGATTGAAATCTTCCGTCTATCAATCGTAAATTCTGAATTTCTCATCAATTTGCAAGTTCTGCACTTATGGCGTCTATATTGTCATAAATTTTGGAAATATATCAAACTATATCACAGCTTTCTAATTTAATGTGACATTTATTAAGTGACCCTTACTAAAGTAAAACTGGTGAATGCACATGCAACATCCATCTTTTCTCAAGACTGTCTTAAGTTTGCACTACGTACGATGACATCTTTAGCTGTTTCACTATCACTTGGGAACATATACTTCTAGCGAACTGATGTAACAGTGTGAGGTGCAGTAACTGGCCAGCAGAATGGTAATGTGAGAAACACCTTACGGACGCAATGTAGCAAAGAAGAAAGCAGCATAAGAATGAAACAGAAGCAAAGGATCTGAAATTTATTACAAAAAATATCTTGCTACAACATAAAGACATTAACAATCTATGACGCGAGAAGATGACAGATCACAGAACTACTACGTTACGTTGCTACATACTGATTCAGTCTCTTCCTTTAAAAAAAGAAGAAAAAAGTTACGCTACACTACCACTACTACTGCTAATGTCTTGAAAATAGGTTGCTAAGATGAACATCGTTAATGGTAAAAAATTTGGTAACTTAGAGGAAATGGGTTAGAAAGCGAGGAGCTAAAAGTAGCAGATAGTCGGCTTTCACCAGCGATACAGCGATAATGCGATAAGCAACGTAAACAAAATGGGGACTATAACGTCTTATCACTGGCGACATTTTGGAAAACGAAACAGACAGTTTCGATTACGATACTTTAATACGTCGTAGAAAAGTAGTTCGAATTACAGTTATTAAGGCGAACCTTTGGTAAATAAGAGGAATGTCTCGTGCAAAGAAAACAGTTGCTGTAGCTGTATGGGACACACGGTACAAACTCTAAAAATATTTATCGTAAATAATTCTTAGCTTGCACCGGAAAATACACATCAACTGTATAGTAAAACAAAATGAGTGTCGTAAGAAAGTGCTCCACATCTGTTCTGGAGCAGTCGATACTCCGAATTAAAAGTAAAGTATGTATCGTGAAGAAATCGAAGCTAGTTTTCGAAAATGAGCTTAAGCTATGTAGCTCAAGTGTAGACTGCGATACGCGTTTGCAGATACATGTGTGTATCAGTCGCAACTCGAAATGATTATCACGTAAGAACTTGAACTATTTATCGGAAAGAACAAGAATCTAGCATCGCAAAAGTAGCGGGGTAAACGATAAGAAGGATCTTCAGTCTTCTGACTGCTTTGATGCGGGCAGCCACGAATTCCAATGCGGCGGTAACTTCTTCATTTCAGAGTAGCACATGCAGCCTACGTCAACAATTGTTTGTTGGATGTATTCAAATCTCTGTCTTCCCCTACAGTTTTTAGTCTCTACAGATCCTTCTAGTACAGTGGAGGTTATTCCTTGATGCCTTAGCACATGTCCTGCCATACTGTCTGTTCTTCTTGTCAATGTTTACCATCTATCCTTTCTTCGTCGATGTTGCGGAGAACCTGATCCTTCTTTATTTTATCAGTCCACCTGATTTCCAACATTCTTCTGTAACACGACATTTCAAAAGCTTCGATTATCTTCTGTTCCTGTTACACAGTCCATGTTTCACTGCCATAGAATGCTGTGCTCCAGACATACATTCTCAGCAATTTCTTCCTCAAATTGAGGCCAGGCCTATGTTTGACACCAGTAGACTTCGCTTGGCCAGGAATGCCCTGTATGCCTCTACTAGTCTGCTTTATACGTCCTCCTTGCTTTATCCATTGTGGATAAGGTAGCAAAATTCCTTAACTTCCTCTATTTTGTGAACATCAGTTTTGATGTTAAGTTTCTCACTATTCTCATTTCTGACACATCTCATCTGATTTACTTCAAGTCCATATTCTGTACTTCCTAGACTGTTCATTCGATACAACAGATCCCATAATACTTCTTCACTTTCACTATGTGATCAGCGAATCTTTTCATTTATATCCTTTCATTCTGAATTTTAAACCCACTCTTGAACTTTTTTTTATATCACCATTGTTTCTTCGATTAACAGATGGAATAGTAGGGATGGAAAACCCCATCCCTGTCTTGCACCATTTGTAATCGGAGCACTTCGTTCTGTGTCTTCCAGTCTTATTGCTTCGTCTTGGTTCATATGCATAGTGTACAGACCCTGTAGCTTAGTCCTGTTGTGCCATTTCACACTGTCGGGCGCTTTTGCTGGGTCGACAAATGCTCTGAGCGTGTCTTGATTTTTCTTCAGTCTTGCTTCCACTGTCAAGTTCAACGTGAGAACTGCCTCTCTGGTGTCTTTAATTTTCCTAAAGCCAAATTTATCGCCATCTGACTGATCCGCAGTTTTCCATTCTTTATATTCTTCTTGCCAGCAGCTTGGGTGCATAAGCTGTTAAGAGGCAGTTTTCTCAGTTACCGCCCTTGCTGTCTTCGGAATTGTGTGGATGATATCTTTCCGAAAGTCCAGTGGTACGTCACCGATCTCATAAATTCTACATATCAACCTGAATAGTCGAAACAGTGGACTACGGACTTAAAAAAGAAATACTTGTCATAAAGCAAAAAAAAAAACCAATACTGTAATTTCCACGAATCACAGCGAAGATTAAAAATATAACTCATATGGAAACCAACGAAAATGTGACGTGAAATAGCACTATAAGGAAATGTAATTCAAAATCCGCACCAAGAAGCTGCGTCGCTGGTCATGGCCAAGCAAATTCCTGTTGACCCTTTCGACGTGTTTCGCTGATCTCAAGTGACAGTCCATTATGGAGGGCGCCGCTGCATATTCTTCCTTTTAAGAGGACGAAGTCTCAGTCATCTATATGAAGAAACGGAGCCTGTCATGTAATAATTACTGTCGAATCCTTGTTGTCAACTCACATAATTTCTATTGTGTGTCCACAAGGTCTTACTACATGAAGTGTCACGTTCTTTTATAAAAATAAATGACGAAATCTACTGTCTTATTATGCACATGCAGTATGTAAACATAGTCGACACGACAATAGTGTTCTCTTAAAAGGAATGGTTATGCGTTGACGCACTTGATAGTGAGCTTTCACTTGGGAATGACACAACAGAACGAAATAGCGATAGTGGTTAATGAATATTACGTTTAGTAGCAATACAAAATATTGCAGGAACAGAAAATAAATGCCGACAAAGTGCGGCTTATCTTACCGGTGGTCTGGAGAAAATCCTCTCTGACAATGTGTAACCAGAAAAGCCCGCTGTACATCGGAGCGAACACAGTGGGACGAGCATCAGCGAACGGAATTTCTCTCTGGCTGAATGCTAGGCGGGCGCGAGGGAACTGCGTTCAGTCGCGTTCGATTCGCATTCGCTAATCTTCGCTTCCGCTCTGCTGGTTGTCGGTCTATTAGCGAATCATCAAAGGAAGTTCGCGTCATCTGTGTTCCGGCGCTTGCAGTACTGAAAGCTTTCGTATGCTGTCTTTTCTACTTTTGTTGTTGTTGACATGAGCTGCTTAAGCGATGGAGTGATCCGAAAAGAATTCACTGTTGTTAACACAAGAATACAAATCCAAGAGACCGACATCACAAATGCCGAAGGAGAAGGAATATGATCGACAGAAAAATGCCGGGGCACAGACAGGTCTAACTGAGCACGTGAGAAAGACTGGTAACAGGGAGGAAGAGAATGAATTAGCGCAAGCTTTGTAACTCCTTTTATTAAAAAGGAAAAGCACTATAAATTTTCTTGAAAGGAAACAACTGCGAATATGTATCTACTGCGCTGATTAACATTAAAAATATAGGAAATACCTGATCATGGTCGTTACTTACGTTCAACGTAGCTGCAATGATATGGCTGATACACCCCTAGTACATCAGGTATTTTTCATGATCAATAAGAATGATTTACCCAGGATCATGCTGCCTATCCTTTAACAAACTACAAGGTGGCACAATGATAAATGAGTGATCGTACGACAATGAAATTTTGTGGAAACATTCGTAATGAAGTGGGATGAGAAATTACGAATAAATCACTGAAAGAAATGCGCTTTAATTCCCAGATGAGAGGATAACATTTCTTAATTGCACACCACATTTATGTTTCAGGGTACAAACGTTTATTCAGTGTGACTGCCATCTTCACCCATGACAGCCTGAAACCGCATCAGAGGTTGCTCAACTTCTGCCCGAAACACGGGCTGAAACCGCATCAGAGATTGCTCTACTTCTGTTCGAAACATCTCAGAATGTGATGTTGGCTACCTGCAGCGTTATGCTCATCTTCAACCTCCAAAATGTGTCCTCCAGATAACACCCCCCCCCCCCCCCCCAGCCAGAAATCATACGGATTCACGCAATTTGGAACGATGGGCCAATGATTCGGTTTCCTCCAAAATGTTACGGAGCAGTTCAGTCCGAAGTATCTCTCTCCGGAGAGCAGGGACCACATGTTGGTGAAGCAGATCACAGGCTCGTGTGCCGGTCACTCTTCATGTACGTGGTCCTTGTGCTTTAGTTCCTCAACCCTTGTTCGGCGTACTAGTGACGGGGGCTAAGGGCAAGTCATGTCACTAACATCGAAAATCCTGCAGTGCCATAAAGTTGGGTACCCATGAGATAAATAGTTCTCCGTCTACAGAGGCTAGTTTAATTACAACCATCATGTGTATAGCAGACATCACCAAGTGACTGGTGACAGATGTAGATGTATTATATTTCAGATTCCATTAATCACATTTCACTGAAACTGCTTCCCTTACATGTACACTAATAAAATCCTTGAAGTGCATATGTCACTGCAGACATCTGAGACACAGCAGCTATTGAAGTGCGAAACAACCACTAAGGTAGTTGTCCCCATTTGCTAATAACCAGAGTGTAAATGTTAGCCTTTTTTCAGATTATGTTGGTCGTCGGTAATTACTGTTCTGCTTTTAAATTTCCTCCTCATTTATAATGAGAAGCCAGCGGAAAGCGTCAAGCGACAAATGTGCAAAGCTTTGGAGTAATGATAAGCAAAGCAGCAACTGCAATTCAGTGTTCTGTGAACAACTCTCAAGCATTTCAGGCTTACATAAAAACTGAGAAACCTAAATTCTTCCTTTCCTACGCCATTTTCCTTACTTCACCAAACACAGTGAGGTCGTAATGCAAAATAATCCTCTCTGAATGTCAGAACATTGCATCATGGCTGTAACTACATAGTGTTGTATCTTGTGTGGCGATTATTAGCGCCAAAAAAACAAGAAGGCAGCGCTCATAGACTATGTTATCTCTTGTTGTGCCCCATTCCCTCAAGTGTAAATGCTTGTTCACAGACGCAAGCGAATGGTAGTGTCCGCTCCCATTCACGCCAGTCTAAACGACGCTTTTTGTACATCACTCCACGCCTGAAGACGACCAGAAATACTGCTGCAAAGACGTAGATATACTCCAATGTGTCACCTGCTCCTCCCAGAAGGCAGTGGTTTGCTGACATTCCACAGGCGGTACCTAAAGTCATCCGTCACGAAAACTTCCCCATAGACGCTTCTCGTCTTGTACGTGCGACTGACCATCAAGGTGGTCTAAATCACATATTCCTTACGTGTCAGTGATATCACAGTCGCGAAAACTTTCCCATAGACCCTTCTCATACGTGCGACTGAGCATCAGAGGTGGTCTAAATCACATATTCCTTACGTGTCAGTGGTATCACAGGCAACAAACAAATTTATGCAAGGGAAAAGTGATTAGAAACCCGTTTCCGACTAATATCCTCGCATGAGGAAATGCAACAACTTACAGAACTTCATTGGCTTTTAAACACATTGGAACCTACACATGCAACTCAGTGTCTGTATTCCCATAGAGAGTTTCTGGATCATACCACCCACTATCTACCAGGCAAGAGGGTCGTATCTACGTATTGCTTAATCCTTACCTTATAGATGTCGTTTTATAACACAAGGTAGCGTCGCAATGTCGATTCAGAACAAATTACTGTATTCGTATTTATTCTTATAAACTACATCTACATCTACATGACTACTCTGCAGTTCACAATTAAGTGCCTGACAGAGTGGTTCGTCCAACCATCTTCAAGCTATTTCTCCACCATGCCACACTCGAACAGCGCCCGGGGAAACAAACACTTAAATCTTTCCGTGCGAGCTCTGATTTCTCTTATTTTATTATGATGGTCATTTCTCCGTATGTAGTTGGGCGCCAGCAAAATATTTTTGCTTTCTATCACGAAATGAGCTGCCCTTTTTTTAACATTTTCATTGTCCTCCGTCACTTCTATCTGATTCAGATCTCACTTCGCACAGCGATACTCCAGAAGAGGACGGACAAGCGTATGTAAGCAGTCTCTTCAGTAGACCTGTTGCATTTCGGAACTATTCTGCCAATAAATTGCAGTCATTGGTTCGACTTCGTCACAACATCGTTTATTCCCATGGAGATCGCTTCAAGTTTAGGTATTTGCAACTGTAATCACTAAGTACTTAGTAGATGTGTGTGATTTATCGTGTAACTGAAATTTAAATGTATCCTCTTAGTACCCATTGAATTAACTCACACTTTTCATTACTTGGATTCAACTGCAATTTTTCGCACCATTCTGATATCTTGTCTAAATTATTTCGCAATTCGTTTCGATCATCTGATGACTTTACAGGACGATAAATAACAGTATCACCTGCAAACAATCTATGAGGGCTGCTCAGATTAATGTAGATCAGGAACAGCAGAGAACCTATAACACTTCCTTGGAGAATAGCAGATGTAATTTCTGGTTTACTCGATGACTTTTCGTCAGTTGCTACGAACTGCGATCTTTCTGACAGGAAATCACAAACTCGGTTGCACAACTGAGATGGTACTCCGTAGCAACGCAATTTGATATGAAATCGCTTGTGAGAAACGGTCTCAAAAGTCTAATGAAAATCCAAAAATATGGAAACAATTTGACATTCTCTATCGATAGCTCTCATTACTCCGTAAGAATAAAGAGCTAGTTTCGTGTCACGAAATCGGTATTTTCTGCTTCCGTGCGGGCTGTTTGTGAAAAAATCGTTTTCTTCGAGGTAACTCGTAATGGTCGAACACAGTATATGTTCCAAAATCGTACTGCAAATCTACGCAAACGGGTCTGTAATTCAGCGGATTACTCCGGTTTCCTTTCTTGAATACTGGTCGAACGAGTGGTTCAAATGGTTCAAATGGCTCTGAGCACTATGGGACTTAACATCTCAGGTCATCAGTCCCCTAGAACTTAGAACTACTTAAACCTAATTAACCTAAGCACATCACACACATCCATGCCCGAGGCAGGATTCGAACCTGCCACCGTAGCAGTCGCGCGGTTCCGGACTGAAGCGCCTAGAACCGCTCGGTCACAGTGGCCGGCGAACGAGTGGTAGTACATGATTGCTAAGTACGGAGGTAGTGCATCAACATAATCCGAAGGAACCTAACTTTATCAAGTGTTTTAAGCTGCTTAATTACACTGGGGATATCTGGTTCTAGGTTATTCATATTGACTGTTATTCTTTATTCAAATTCGGGAATATTTACTTCGTCTTTTTTGGTGAAGGTATTTCGGAAAACCGTGTTTAGCAACATTGCTTTTGTGGCACCGGCATCGGTCACATTACCATTGCTGCCGTGCAGTGAAGCTGTTGATTGGGTCCTTGCCGCTGGCATACTTTACATATGACCTGAAGCTCTTTGAAATTTCTGCTAGATTTCAAGACAGAGTTTTGTTGTGAAACTATAAAAAGCATAAACTAAAATAATTCTTGTCGGAGATGAGGTTTGTCTGTGCAAGTAAGTGAAAAGTTGTTTGCTTTGTGCCATACTACAATTCGTTTATCGTCATGGTTTATGTTTTCCATAGTTCGTTAGTTGCTTCTACATCCTGGAGATGTGATCCGTCTAGGCAACTGAATGGAAGGATGTCTATTTTGTGACATACGCATGTCGCTTATTTTTATTTATGAAGCTTATTCAGTGGTCTGTAATACGTGTTTCTTTTATGTATATAATAACTGCGTTATTTAATGATTCTAGAGCAGAAACTCTCCAAAAAATTGTTTCTTACCTAGCACTAGGAGAATAACAAAGAAATATGTAATATAGTAATGCATGTAGAAATATTATACAATGCCTTTTATATACATAGAACGAACATGTGTAACAAACCACTGAAGAAGCTTCATGTGTATGAAGCGAAATGTGTATGGCACAAAACAAACATCCTTCCATTTAGTTGCCTAGACGTATCACTTCTCCAAGGCGTAGCAGCAACTAAGTAGCTATGGAAAACATAAACAGTGACGATAAATGAATTATAGTCGTTATACGTTACCATGCTGTGCTATTCCGATCCTTCATTGTCTACATTGTTCTCTGCATGAACGTGTATAAAATAGTTCTAATTATCATATATATTAGTTTTGTAAAACGGTACTGACTCAGTGCTACGAACACCAAAAGAAAAAAAAAAGTTCCACTACATCTTTGTAACCGGGCATTGTCATCAACTGGAAGAAGGACCTTTTTACCTGCGAATCTGCTTAAAACATACTAAAATGAAATCCATTCGAGTTTCCAGTTCACTATGTTCATGCCTGTTTGTACAAATTTTCGTCAAATTTTTTTAGTACGTTCGTCAGACGATGTCAATAACACCTTCATAGTAGACTACGAAAATCTTCAGTACTAAACATATTATAGCTCTCAGTCTCACCTCACCGACATTACACAGCTAACGTCTCTGGAATGTTTCTTTCTACTAGAGTAACAGAAAGATGCAAGGCATTAAATTCGGGACGTATGCAACATAGTAGCAATATATACATCTGAAACATAGATATAGTATCCTTTCTTTAGCTCCTCACACCTTAAAGATAGATGAAATACACATGAAGCTATACGGATACTAACTTCTTTATTTGGTTGCAATGTATATGCCAGTATTCTTGCAACATTCCGACTTCATGGTTTTTAGTACCAAACCGTATGAAATCTTTGTTTGTAATCAAACAAGTCTTTGAGTAGAACAGAAAATTACATTGTTGAATGTTCGTGAGCTGCTGATAATGTGTTATCTTAGTACGCAACCACACGTTAATGAGGGACCGGAACAATTATTGGAGACCAATTTTGTTTAGTAAATGTCCTGTAAGAAGTCAGCCTACAGACCTACTAAGGAGACTGCCTACACTACGCTTGTCCGTCCTCTTTTAGAATACTGCTGCGCGGTGTGGGATCCTTACCAGATAGGACTGACGGAGTACATCGAAAAAGTTCAAAGAAAGGCAACGCGTTTTGTATTATCGCAAAATATGGGAGTGAGTGTCACAGAAATGATACAGGATTTGGGCTGGACATCATTAAAAGAAAGGCGTCTTTCGTTGTGACGGAATCTTCTCACGAAATTCCAATCACCAACTTTCTCCTCCAAATGCGAAAATATTTTGTTGACACCGACCTACATAGGGAGGAACAATCACCATGATAAAATAAGGGAAATTAGAGGATGTTACGTAAACCGAAGAAATCAAATTCAAGTTTTACGTGGAGATAATTTCAGAAAACTGGTAGTCTGTATGACAAATGATTTTGATGATAATGATTGATAAATGATTTTGATAAAAAATGGTGAAGAGATTACGGCATATATCGAAACATGGGAATATAGCGTCGTTTTTTGTATAGACATTTTAAAGGAAACTGAACTAGATGCTGCCGTTGCACATTTAATAATACTAAAAGCGATGTGAATCCTTACAAGACGAAATTTAAGCAAAAGGAATTAAAGACATGTAGTCTACTTTTTAATGTGACTGACTAATATGTTGGAAGAACGGATACTACTGTAATATAATTTTTACATGAAACTTTCTGTGACTAAGGGGAGCGACTTTTCGTTATGACGAGAGAATTGGTTCTATAACAAAGGAATTTCGAATTAAGTAGACAATGAAAACAGTCGTACAACGTTCATTAACAATGAAATGTTTCACACAGTAAGATATGGGCAACGAAAAGCAGATTTCAAATGCTAGTTTCGTGGGAAATGAATTGATTCAACGTCAGAAAATGGGTTCTAAGATAGTCTCATAGCTCGAAATTCTATGTTTCGTGTTAGAGAATGGTTGTTTGATAACTTCTTATATTTCTACAGTTATTATTTTCATTATGTTGTTCCGCAGAAGAGATGTATCTCACAATAACAAAGACGAAAAATGCTCGTAGTTCTCAAGGTATGCACTTTAGAGGCCATGTTTACTGGATATTTTATCTTTGTTTTGGTCTGTACCACCTCTTTCCAGAATATGGAAACTAAAGAGCTAGCAGTACTACATATTTGGAGGTATCAGAACGATTTTCGCTTATAAATTTCAACTCAGTCGTTTCCAGACAAGGGTCCTTCAACTCAGAGTGATACATTTACACTTCTCCATCATCCCTCGAAGTTTGTAACACCCTTCCGGAATCACTCCGTGTAACCTTCCGCCACTTGTAGTTTACTTCTGCTACCTTCGTAATTTCGAAGAATGTATTCCAGTCAGTATTGTTAAAAGCTTTGACTCTGTAAACGTTATGATTTTTTTTAACTTACTAACAAGGGAACCTCCCCATCGCACCCCCCTCAGATTTAGTTATAAGTTGGCACAGTGGATAGGCCTTGATAAACTGAACACAGATTAATTGAGAAAACAGGAAGAAGTTGTGTGGAACTGTGAAAAAATAAGCAAAATATACAAACTGAGTAGTCCATGGACCACATAGGCAACATCATGACAATGTAAGCGCAAGTGCGGCGTGGTCCAGTGGTAACGTGAGCAGCTGCAGAACGAGAGGTCCCTGTTTCAAGTCTTCCCTCGAGTGAAAATTTTACTTTCTTTATTTTTGCATAGTTATTATCTGTCCGTTCGTTCACTGACGTCTCTGTTCACTGTAATAAGTTTAGTGTCTGTGTTTTGCGACCGCACCGCAAAACCGTGTGATTAGTAGACGAAAGGACGTGCCTCTCCAATGGGAGCCGAAAACATTTAATCGCAAGGTCATAGGTCAACCGATTCCTCCACAGGAAAACATGTCTGATATATTCTATACGACACTGGTGACGGCATGTGCGTCACATGACAGGAATATGTTGTCGACCCACCTAACTTGTACACTTGGCGAATGGGTACAAAGATTCTTCTACCCTGCCCGATTTAGGTTTTCTTGTGGATGTGATAATCACTCCCAAAAAAGTGATGAAAACATAAGAGTTTGTCACATAAACCGAAAATAAAAAATTAAAATTATCACTCGATGGGAGAATTGAACCAAGGACCTTCCGTTCCGCAGCTGCTCACGTTACCACGAGACCACAGCGCTCCTGCGTTCCTAATGTCCTAGATATTGGATATCTTCCCATGAACTACTCAGTTTGTATATTTTGCTTATTTTTTTCACAGTTTCACACAACTTCTTCCTGTTTTCTCAATTGATCTGTGTTCAGTTTTTCAAGGCCTATCCACTGTGCCAACTTATAACTAAATCTGAGGTGGGTGCGATGGGGAGGTTCCCTTGTAAGGTAAGTCGTAGGGTCAGTATTGCCTCGTGTGTCTCTACATTTCTCTGGATTTCAATTTGATCTTTCTCGAGGTCGGCTTCTACCAGTTTTTTCATTCTTTTGGTAATAATTCGTGTTAGTATTATGCAAAAGTGTCCTATTAAACTTATGGTTCCACAATATTCATACCTATGAGCACCTGCTTTCGTAACGATTAGAAATACTACGTTCTTCTTGAATTCTGAGGGAGCTTCGTCTGTCTCATACATATTGAACAGACGGTGCAATAATTTTGTACTGACTGGCTCTGAAAAGGACATCAGTAGTTCTGAGGGAATGTCGTTCACTCCAGGGACCTTCTATTTTGGTCCTCCAGGGCTCTGTCAAACTCTTCTCGCAGTAACGTATCTCCGATCTCATATGTATCTGCGTCCTCTTCCCTTTTTATAATATTGTCTGCAAATACATCTCCCTTGCATAGACCCTCTACACACTCCCTCCACCTTTCGGGCTTCCCTTCTTTGCTTAGTACTAGTTTTTTATCTGAAGCCGGCCGGAGTGGCCGAGCGGTTCTAGGCGCTACAGTCTGGAACCGCGCGACCGCTACGGACGCAGGTTCGAATCCTGCCTCGGGCATAGATGTGTGTGGTGTCCTTAGGTTAGTTAGGTTTAAGTAGTTCTAAGTTCTAGGGGACTGATGACATCAGAAGTTATGTCCCATAGAGCTCAGAGCCATTTGAACCATTTTTCTATATGACCTCTCGATTTTCATACAGCTGCTCCTCTTTTCTCTGTAATTTTGTTGTAGGGGATTTCAGTCTTTCCCCTGGTGAAAAATGCCTTTAAATCGTTACATTTGTCCTCTATCCATTTCTGCTTAACCATTTTGCTCTTCCTGTCAGTCTCATTTTTTGACGTTTGTATTCCTTTCCGCCTGTTTCATATGCTACATTTTTATATTTTCTCCTTTCAGAATCAGATTCAGTATCTCTTGTGATATGCAAGGATTTCTACTAGGCCTTTATTTACCCATTTCCTCTTCTGCTGACTTCACATTTTATCTTTCAGAGCTATCCATTCGTCCTCTATTGTATTCCTTCCGAATGTTTTAGTCAATCGTTGCCAGATGCCGCCTCTGAAACTCTGGACGACCTCTAATTCGTGCAACCTACCTGAGTCCCATCCTCTGAATTTGCTACCTTTCTGCAATTTCTTTGACTTTAATATATAGTTTATAAAATTGTAGTCAGAGTCCGCATCTTCCCCTGTAAATGGCTCTTACCGTGTAAAATCTGAATCCATTTCCGGACTTTTTGTTTCCCGTATTTCATGACAGGAATCTATCCCTGCAGTTAGTATGTTTCATTAATATTGAGTCTATATATGTTAAGTAAGCTACATACAATTATTGGCTGAGTACATTTTTTACATTGTAACTTACTTGTGATTTTTTCTTTCATCCATACTTTTGGCTCTGAGCACTAAGGGACTTAACATCTAAGGTCATCAGTCCCCTAGAACTACTTAAACCTAGCTAACCTAAGGACATCACACACATCCATGCCCGAGGCAGGATTCGAACCTGCGACCGTAGCTGTCGCGCGGTTCCAGACTGAAGTCCCTGGAACCGCTCGTCAACTCCGTCGGCTCCATACTTCTGTTCCGATGTTCTGGAGGCCTTGCTTTGTGGATGGCTTCGCTTCAACTTTGATGTTTACACGAGAGGAGACGATTTTGTACCTAACGCATTTTATATTGCAAGGTATACTTTCTATTAATTTGGAGACTTGATCTTTCGACATAAATATCTTGATATCTTTCCCATATCTACTTTTAATCGTCAACCTGTTTTTGTTAGTAGTGCCTGCAGCATGAACTACCGGTACGTCGATATATCTGAGAAGAAATCAATTCCAGTAGCTGCAATATAATATTTATTTTTCTGTAGTTAGATATTTCTGGACAACAAGCTTGCCTGTAAGCCAAAAGAGGCAAGCTTGCTGTGCAGAAACATCTAGATAGAAACAAATAAATATTACATTGTAGTTAACGGAATTGATTTCTCGTAAAGTAGCTTTTCGATATAGTACTTGGTGCAGGCCCTACTGAGAAAAACACTGGCAAATAAAATACGATAGAGATGAGGCAGTAGGTTGATTTTATTTTTGAATTTTCCAAAACGCAGGTGTTGGAGGGCACAACTGACCGAGGGTGGCTTCCTCCAGATTCACTCTCTCGCATCTCGGATCGCTTGTTTTTCTCCGGTTGATGCTCGCCTGTCTGCCGCGAGGCCAGAGCGAACGAACGCCTTCCCATGCCGGGAAGACAAAACGCAGTCTACCTAATGTACTCACACTGGGTCCCGTATTAGGTCATTGTCCGCTCGTCTCGGAATCCGGCCTTTTGAGCCGTCGCTCGGTCGTCTTATTTGCTCGCCCCTGTCTTTCTCCATTCACCCCATCCCCCTTCCCCACACCAGCCCCTTCCTTGCTTACTCCTGGCCACCGCAATTCGCCCAAAAACCTCCGCATTTCCACGCGCGCCGGTTCGCTGGCTCGCTTCCCGATGTCTCTCGCGTTTAGTTCACAGTAAGCTGCTCCGGCTCTTGAGCCATAAATATTTACCACCAGCGTACAGCAGCCGGCGCGGGAGCGAGTAGGTGGAGGTCGGTGTCCGATTTCGTGGCTCCTCTTAACCCCGGGCAGCTCCGAGGCTTCACAGTGCGGTAGACGAATATTGCCCCCAAACCTCTCTCTTCTTCCTTTATTTCGAACTACCCGGTATTGTACGCGGGCCAACACAAGAGCAAAAGACGCCACTGACGGTGGGGTCTTCAGACCTCATCACTCTGACAGCCCCCCCCCCCCCCTCTCGCCCCCACACACACGAGAGTATATACGTGTCTGTGTGTGTGCGTGTGAATCAGACAGAGAGAGAGAGAGACAATGAGCCAACAGACAGCTAACCTGCCCAGCAGCACCGGAAAAGGTGACAGAAGGGAAAAGAAAACTGGAAGAATAAGATGGTGTATCGGAGAGGGGTTCGAGATAAATGGAACGGTGGGCAGCCTTGACAAGCGCGGACACACACGGCGCGATGTAAACAACTCCAGCGTCTGAAAAGGGCAGCGGACGGCCGAAACGTCGCCGTGACGCAAAAGGGAGGAAGAGTGGCAAAAGCGACGCAGCACACTGCATTCACACGGTTTTCAGATCGTCCCGGGGCCTGTGACAAGCATCTGGACAGAGATCTTCTGTGTTGTCCGGAGGTAGCATCCATCGGCGATGGGCGGATAATGGAGTGACGCGCTGTCTGTCAGTAAGGTGTTGATGTTACATGGGCGGGACGTTTCAGGTGATTCTACTGTAGCGTAAGACGACACTCGCAAACATAAAAGCAATATCTGTCAGCTAGAAATATAGAGAGGTCTACGGCTACATTCCGCACACTGCATGGAGAAGAGCACGTCTTACCAACATCACACCAGCGTACTGAGCGAGGCATGAATGTATATTGGTCTCTAAGCTCTCTTAAACACATATTGCATAAAAGCTTTATGCTCACGTTCTGCACTTATAAAGACACTCTCGTCTTGAGCACAAAATATTTATTTTATTTCTTCCTTATGCGTTTTGGCGTTACGTTCGTACCAAAGCAACTTAATGTAAAAAGAGAAGCACAAAATCAGAAACGTGTACACATCACGAACTGAATACAACAGCACAGATATTTTACTGGAGAGAAATTCCATTGTATGCAAGTTGTTTCATTGCCACCCAGACGTTTTTCAGTACTTTTTGTGCTACCTTCACTGAGTTTGTTTATTTTTCTTCCGCAAAATTGTTACATGTTGATCTTTAAAGAGACTTTCCGTACAAGATATTTACGAAACTGAGCGATATTTACAAAACTGATATATTTACAAAACTGAGCGATTACCGTCGAATGTTGTTACATTGGTTTGCATACAGCACAGAGTATAGACGTGTTATCACTAAACTGAGGCATTCTCTGTTTTTTTTTTTCACGATATGTCTAAAGTTTTTAGCTTCATAGTACATTTGGAAATAAAGTGAATACCTCATACAGAGCTACTGGGCACTTACGCTAGTAGCTTTAGGTCTACGACGCAAGCTACAGATTGTCACCTGCAAACAGCGTAACGCTATTTTATTTATCTGTTTATTATGTATCGACGACCGAGAATCACTATGTACTGTGTTTTTTGGCATTATAATTAACAGTTTTTTATGTTTTGCTCTTTTAATTTTCTTTGTGTCGAGATAACACGCGTATTTCTTTCGCTTTTTTGCGTCTACATCTACATTTATACTCCGCAAGCCACCCAGCGGTGTGTGGCGGAGGGCACTTTACGTGCCACTGTCATTACCTACTTTTCCTGTTCCAGTCACGTATGGTTCGCAGGAAGAACGGCTGCCGGAAAGCCTCCGTACGCGCTCGAATATCTCTAATCTCGTCATCTCCTCGGGAGGTATAAGTAGGGAGAAGTAATATATTCGATACCTCATCCAGAAACGCACCCTCTCGGAACCTGGACAGCAAGCTACACCGCGTTGCAGAGTACCTCTCTTGCAGAGTCTGCCACTTGAGTTTGCTAAAAATCTATGTAACGCTATCACGCTTAGCAAATAACCCTGTGACGAAACGCGCCGCTCTTCTTTGGATCTTCTCTATCAACCCGACCTGGTACGGTACGGATCCCACACTGATGATCAATGCTCAAGTATAGGTCGAACGAGTGTTTTGTAAGCCACCTACTTCGTTGATGGACTACATTTTCTAAGGACTCTCTCAATGAATCTCAACCCGGTAGCCGCCTTACCAACAATTAATTTTATATGATCATTACACTTCAAATCGTTCCGTACGCATACTCCCAGATATTTTACAGAAATAACTGCTACCCGTGTTTGTTTCCCTATCACATAATCATACAATAGAGGGTCCTTCTTCTATGTATTTGCAATACATTACATTTGTCTATGTTAAGGGTCAGTTGCCACTCCTTGCACCAAGTGCCTATCCGCTGCAGATCTACCTGCATTTCGCTGCAATTTTCTAATGCTGCAACTTCTCTGTATACTACAGCATCATCCGCGAAAAGCCGCATGGAACTTCCGACTGTTATCTCTACACAGAAAAGTAAAAATAGCAGAATATAAAAAACTCGAACATGCCAAACAACACGATACATAGTGAATCTCGGTCGGCGATCCATAATAAACAGATCAATAAAATAGCATTTTGCTGTTTGCAGATGACAAGCTCTACACTGTGTAATAGACCAAAGCTTCTAGTATAAATATCCAGTAGCTTCATGTGAGGTATGTAAACAAATGTATACATCCACTTTATTTCCGAATGTAATACAAAACCAGAAACTTTGGACAAGTCGTAAATAAACAACATACAATGCCTCACCTCTGTGATAATACGTCTCAACTCTCTTCAGTATGCAAACCAATGTACGAGGGTTGAAACTTAAATAGTGGCAACTGTTTATTCACAACCGATACAAAACATTTACATGTCTGCACCTGTTACTGTCCATCAAAGTAGTCACCAGCGTTGTGTAGAACCCGTTGCCAGCGATGTGGAAGGTGTAGTACACCGTTAGCAGAGCCTGTTCTGTTGATGGTGCGGACGGAGCGGTCTACTGTCTGTCGAATCTCTGGAACAGTTGTGAAGCGAATGCCACGAAGTGGTTCCTTCAGCTTCGGAATCAAATCAAAGTGACAAGCATTTAAGTCGTATTACTGCTCGTTTTTGGAGCATCACCTGCGACCAGTTTTGCGAAAGAAGCGGCGACACTTTCTGCGCAACCCACCCGTCATTTTGTACGGTAATGCACGGGCGCATACAGCGCAAGCTGTGGCTGATGTGTTCGGCCGGTGGGACTGGCAAGTACTGTACCATTCACCATACTCCCAGGACTTAAGTCCTTGTGACTACAATTTGATTCGGAAGATGACGGAAGCATTCGCTTCAGACCTGTTCCACAGATTCGACAGACAGTAGACCGCTCCATTCGCACCATCAACAGAATAGGCTCTGCTAACGGTATACTACGCCTCCACATCGCTGGCAACGGGCTCTACACAACGCTGGAGACTACTTTGAAGGACAGTAACAGGTGAAAACATGTAACTCTTTTGTATCGGTTGTGAATAAATAGTTGCCACTATTTAAATTTCAGCCCATGTGTAAACACTTGATAATAATCGCTCATTTTGCAAATGTAAGCCGGCCGAAGTGGCCGTGCGGTTCTAGGCGCTGCAGTCTGGAACCGAGCGACCGCTACGGTCGCAGGTTCGAATCCTGCCTCGGGCATGGATGTGTGTGATGTCCTTAGGTTAGTTAGGTTTAAGTAGTTCTAAGTTCTAGGCGACTGTTGACCTCAGAAGTTAAGTCGCATAGTGCTCAGAGCCATTTGAACCATTTTGCAAATGTAAATATCTTGTACCAAAAGCGTCGATAAATGTTAACATATAACAGTTCTGCAGAAGGCAAATAAACAACTTCACTGAACATAGCATAAAAAGTATTTAAACATGTCTGGGTGAAAACAAACAACGAAGATGTCTTACATACGGCAGAAATCCTACACAGTTTCTCAGGAAGCTCGGAAATACGAAGAACTACAACATTCACATAATGATTACAAATATTTTATGTACTTTTTATTTTATTTACTGCCATTTTTAGACGACCTGCCACAATGTTACTGAGACAGGTCGTACTTTCACGATGTGAAATTGCATATGTACCACAATGTGAAACTTATTTGATAATTCCTTTTTTAACAAGGATTAATAATATTGTGGCTTTAAATACTTATAGAATTAAAAAAATTAATTAAGAAACAAAAATCATAAAATTACGGTTTGTGAATAGAAGAGAGGAATTTAGGAAGACAGAAAAGAGGTTAAGGCATGTTATAACTCAATGACATTATAAATTCGGGAAATTTTCTAAAGTAACAAGATTCTTGCATTTAATAAGGAAAAATAAAAATGAGGAAGTACATAGATATGTACTGGAGACCTTCCTATCTCGGGTGTGATAGCTCGGCAAATCATCGAGTTGATCACATTCGAAGAGGCATACAGAATATATCGTTAATATTCGTTTGATAAATTTACGTGTACTGACGTGTACATGTATTATTCTCATATTGCATTTGTTACAAATCACACACTATGTGATCAAAAGTATGCGGACACCCCCAAAAATATACATTTTTCACATTAGGTACATTCTACTGCCACCTACTGCCAGTTATTCCATATCAGTGACCTCAGTAGTCGATAGACATCGTGAGAGAGCAGAATGGGAGTTCGAGTGTGGTCAGGTGATTAGGTGTGGTACGTCTGTACGCGAGATTTCCACACTCCTAAACATCACTAGGTCCACTGTTTCCGGTGTGATAGTGAAGTGGAAACGTAAAGGGACACGCACAGCACAAAAGCGTACAGGCTGATCTCGTCTGTTGACTGACAGAGATCGCCGACAGCTGAAGAGGGTCGTAAAGTGTAATAGGCAGACATCTATCCAGACCGTCACACAGGAATTCCATACTGCATCAGCAAGTACTATGACAGGCGGGAGGTGAGAAAACTTGGATTTCATGGTCGAGCGGCTGCTCATAAGCGACACATCACGCCGGTAAATGACGAATGACGCCTCGCTTGGTGTAACGAGCGTAAACATTGGACGATTGAACAGTGGAAACACGTTGTGTGGAGTGACGACTCACGCTACCCAATGTTGCGATCCGATGGCAGGGTGTGGGTATGGCGAATGCCCGGTGAACGTCTTCTGGCAGCGTGTGTAGTGCCAACAGTAAAATTCGGAGGCGGTGGTGGTATGGTGTGGTGGTGTTTTTCATGGAGGGGGCTTGCACCCCTTGTTGTTTTGCGTAGCTCTATCACAGTGTGCTTATATGAGTTTGAACAACATGCACTTGCCATTTTTCGTAATGCTGAGAAACAATAAATTCCTCGCACGACAGTATCATCTATAGTACGTCAGCTCCATCTCGCGGTTCAGTTTCCCTTACCGTTCTGTCGCCGCTTAGGAGCCAGCTTGCATCTACGTATGGTTGTCACTCAGAAACGATAGCTATCAACAGTGTTCTGGTAGGTGCGTCTTCTGCTGTCTGTACCACTGTACTCAGCTTATGATGTAGATACGTTACTTTGATAACGGCAAAATACCGAAATGCGTACAGAAGAAATAAGATAAATATTTTGTAGTCGCCGGCCGCGGTGGCCGTGCGGTTCTAGGCGCGTCCGTCCGGAACCGCGAGACTGCTACGGTCGCAGGTTCGAATCCTGCCTCGGGCATGGATGTGTGTCATGTCCTTAGGTTAGTTAGGTTTAAGTAGTTATAAGTTCTAGGGGACTAATGACCTCAGATGTTAAATCCAACAGTGCTTAGAGCCATTTGAACCATTTTTTGAATTTTGTGGTCAACACGTTAGTTTCATCATAGTCTCTCTTATTCTATTATCATGATCCCCATGCAAGAAATAGAGGGTGATCAAATTTCTTTCCGCGAGTACAAAAGTTTATTTCTAAAGAACTATGCGAGAGAAAAGTAGGGGAACTCTGTGCGGAACGGGATACTTATGTTTAACAATTCTGGAAAGTAAAGGACAACAAGAAAACGCTTCTTAAAGGTACAAAGTTATCTTTTAGTATAACCCAACGAATCTTACTTGAAAATCATTTAAAACTGTGTGTTATGTATTTTTCACATTTTTCCAAAGAAATCCCTGCATATTTCCGGTTCTGCCCCAAACACAGGGCAGAATGGGATAAGACCATTTTGTTGTGAAGTTATAGCGTAACCCTTGAAATTATTAGGTATATCGTCTTAAATCTAAGACATAAACTTTTTTTATGAACAATTTAGACTAAGGAAAATGGAATCTTCTAAGAAATATCGTTATCAGTAGGAAAATACTGTCATGTTATTTTGAAAAAGTACAGTTATTTTTAAAGCTTAATACAAAGTTACTGGTACAGTTACTTTATTGAATACCATAGTTCGTGCACCAGTTGTATTTACTGGCTTGCGAACAGACAACATAGGATGGCTAGTAATGATTCCTATAACTGATTCTTGCCCAACTACGCGTTTCTTGGTCAAATATGTGAGGTAAGCCACTTCTTTCTGCCAGTCGATAGGCCAATGATCTGACAATGAGACGATTCATTGTTGGAATAAACATTTTGCTCTCCACACTGCCAGCTCGTATTTTTGTTATGCAGTGAATATATTTTTAAATTTTCCATCTTATTTGTCAACTCTGTAGCCGGTGGTATTATTCTTAGCTTTACGAACGCATCTTTTAAACACTAATTTGGAAACTTCCATTTCAGAAGATAAAACGGGTGAAACAGCCATTTCCATTGGTTTAACATCCCAGTACTGTCTATAGATCTTATCAACGTCTAAGTTCACACCATCTGGAAATGCAAGGAAAAAATAGAAAATAAATAGCTTGAAAACTAAATTGCATCAAAACATGACTGTGAGAAAGGGACACTCCACTATTATGCCCCGTCTAGTTCCGCCCCAAGAGCACGTTTCAGGTTGAGAATGGCACATAATAACTGTCGCATTTAAACGTATTATATAACTACCATACAGCGAATGGCAAGCACTTTAAGACTACATGTCATTTAAGGGCAATTAACGGCTTATCTTGCGCCGAAATTCGCCGGAAGTTATAAAAACACAACTGAAAACGTGAAGGACGACCGATCACCTACAAGTCACGCTTCAAACCAAGTCAAAATGAATGTCGCACCTTTCTCTCCATTCTGAGGCATAGTTACATATTACTAAACTAAGTTGTGGCAATTGCAGCCTATAAAACAGCACAGCCCCCTAGTTCCCCGCTATTCGGCTCTGCCACGAGTTCCCCTATGTGATTTGTTGAAAACGGTAGCTTAACTCATAAATTTTGATTAAAAAAAAATTCTTTTTATGGATAAACTTCCACGCGTACACCGTTTGTTTCCCTGTAGCGTCTAGGCGACACTGGAATACTCTCCGTTTCTTTGCCGACATCTTTTCTGCCGTCGCCCACGCATTATCTCATATTTGTGCCGAAAAAGCTTGTTATCCTTAACATAATTCGAAAAAAAAGTCAGAGTGGTTATGTATGGTGAACGTGGTGGCCATGATGTCGGACTTATATTTCCAGAAAGATTTCCTCCAGGAAATGGCGAGCAAATAACGCTCAGTGTGAATGTGCACTACCTTGTTGAAATACTAGCGACGGTTGAAATTCCTGTTACTGAGGTGCAACGTTAAGTTCCAACATGTCCCTTAAACTACACTCCTGGAAATGGAAAAAAGAACACATTCACACCGGTGTGTTAGACCCACCATACTTGCTCCGGACACTGCGAGAGGGCTGTACAAGCAATGATCACACGCACGGCACAGCGGACACACCAGGAACCGCGGTGTTGGCCGTCGAATGGCGCTAGCTGCGCAGCATTTGTGCACCGCCGCTGTCAGTGTCAGCCAGTTTGCCGTGGCATACGGAGCTCCATCGCAGTCTTTAACACTGGTAGCATGCCGCGACAGCGTGGACGTGAACCGTATGTGCAGTTGACGGACTTTGAGCGAGGGCATATAGTGGGCATGCGGGAGGCCGGGTGGACGTACCGCCGAATTGCTCAACACGTGGGGCGTGAGGTCTCCACAGTACATCGATGTTGTCGCCAGTGGTCGGCGGAAGGTGCACGTGCCCGTGGACCTGGGACCGGACCGCAGCGACGCACGGATGCACGCCAAGACCGTAGGATCCTACGCAGTGCCGTAGGGGACCGCACCGCCACTTCCCAGCAAATTAGGGACACTGTTGCTCCTGGGGTATCGGCGAGGACCATTCGCAACCGTCTCCATGAAGCTGGGCTACGGTCCCGCACACCGTTAGGCCGTCTTCCGCTCACGCCACAACATCGTGCAGCCCGCCTCCAGTGGTGTCGCGACAGGCGTGAATGGAGGGACGAATGGAGACGTGTCGTCTTCAGCGATGAGAGTCGCTTCTGCCTTGGTGCAAATGATGGTCGTATGCGTGTTTGGCGCCGTGCAGGTGAGCGCCACAATCAGGACTGCATACGACCGAGGCACACAGGGCCAACACCCGGCATCATGGTGTGGGGAGCGATCTCCTACACTGGCCGTACACCACTGGTGATCGTCGAGGGGACACTGAATAGTGCACGGTACATCCAAACCGTCATCGAACCCATCGTTCTACCATTCCTAGACCGGCAAGGGAACTTGCTGTTCCAACAGGACAATGCACGTCCGCATGTATCCCGTGCCACCCAACGTGCTCTAGAAGGTGTAAGTCAACTACCCTGGCCAGCAAGATCTCCGGATCTGTCCCCCATTGAGCATGTTTGGGACTGGATGAAGCGTCGTCTCACGCGGTCTGCACGTCCAGCACGAACGCTGGTCCAACTGAGGCGCCAGGTGGAAATGGCATGGCAAGCCGTTCCACAGGACTACATCCAGCATCTCTACGATCGTCTCCATGGGAGAATAGCAGCCTGCATTGCTGCGAAAGGTGGATATACACTGTACTAGTGCCGACATTGTGCATGCTCTGTTGCCTGTGTCTATGTGCCTGTGGTTCTGTCAGTGTGATCATGTGATGTATCTGACCCCAGGAATGTGTCAATAAAGTTTCCCCTTCCTGGGACAATGAATTCACGGTATTCTTATTTCAATTTCCAGGAGTGTATTTGCCTCAATGTAAGGCTTGCTGTAAAAGAAGTCCAACTATTTTGTTGTGCATTAAACAACAACACACATTCAGTTCCTTGTCTACATTGCAACGTATGTGGGTGTAGCGCCCCCGTGGATACTTTTGACAACTAAATATAAAATATACAAACTACATGGATTTTTGTTAAGATTAAATATTAGTCTGATACTAGAAACAGTGATGAAATCTGTAATTATGTCCATTTAGTAAATATTTTGTTTATACTTGCTTAAGACCATGACGAGGATATGTATAGAAGAAGCCAACAAATAATCCCTGGCTGCTATCATTTAATATATATACGGTGAGTCACCAACTGTTGCCACCAAGAATAAAGTATGATAGGAGCTGAAAAGTTTGTGGGACAAATGTTGCATAGGACAAAGGGGGCCATAACATGACGTTGGTTTTTTTGTTGCTAGGTGGGGTCTCGTCTGAAATATGAAGGTCAACTTTGTTTTTTTAAATGGGATGCTATAGCTTGGTACTTATTTTCTGATAGCGGCTATCGAGACGAATCCAATGATGTGTAACAGTAAGGTCTTCGAAGGTCATCGAATGACACAAAGGTGGCACGAACGTCCATTTACGGAAGGTGTCCGAAGTGATAACCATTGGTATCAATGCAGTGCTGCGATCTTCTTATCATGGATTAAGTGGTATTACTTATCACATTGGCACTTACCGAAGCACATGCCCTGACAATTCTCTCTCTCGCATATCTTCAGGTGCAGTTGGAATATAAACAATGTCTTTTACGAATCCCCACAAGAAAAAAATCCAGAGGTGTCAGGTCTGGTGAACGCGCCGGCCACCACACATCTCCTCCACGTCCAATCCAACGATTTGGGAATTGTCTCTGCAACTCATATCTAGCCTCCAGCGAAAAATGTGCCGGACACCCATCGTGTTGATACCATATTCTGTTCCTTGTATTTATTCCAATAACAGACCTAATGCTTCTTGCAGGAATATAGTGTACTTCCTACCATTAAGATTTCCTTCGATGAAATAGGTGCCTATATTCTGTCCTCCAGAATCCCACACCATACATTCACCGACCGCGGTCTGCAACTTGCCGCAGCCAACATGGATTTCGAGTTGCCCAGTATTGCATGTTATGCAAATTAACATTTCCATGCTTCTTGAATGTATCCTCGTCAGTAAATAAAATCAAATTAATAAATGTGTCATACCTCTGAATCTGGATTTGAACCCATCGGCAGAATTCAATGCGATGCATACAATCCGTACTAGTTAATTCTTGTGGGAGACTCATATGGTAAGGATGATGTTTATGGCGGTGCAGGCCACGAACAACTCTACTCTAGCTCATGCCATATTCCCTTGCGATTTGACGAGAACTAACACAAGGATCTCGAACCACAGTGGCAAGAGTACCAACTTCGTTTCCCAGTTAGTAACTTTCCTTTGCCGGCTATGTTTCCGATGCGTTAAGGATCCAGTTGTTCTCAATTTATCATACACATATTTAAATGTACGACGTGTTTGGTGAGTACGTTGAGGATATCTTTCTGCGTGTAATTCTCTAGTTCTCACTGAATTTCGTTGGCATTCTCCGTAAATGAGAAGCAAATCGACTTGTTCTTCGAAGGAATACATATTTCACATTTGCTTGATTCGACGATACTAGTCTTACCGTTCCCATTAGTGTATTGCGAAATGGTCGAATGGTGTTTAGATGTCAATAGCACGTTAGATAGATACACCGTATTCGGCGTATATTTACTATTTGCACGATATACGAGAGAGAATTGTCAGAGCATGTGCTTCGATGTGCCGAAGTGAGAAGGAACACCACTCAGTCTATGATAAGAAGATTGCAGCACTGCATTGATACCAATGGTTATCACTTCGGACACCTTCCGTAAATGGACGTTCGTGCCACCTTTGTGATCTTCGTTGACCTTCGAAGACCTTACTGTTACACATCATTGGATTTATGTCGAGAGCCGCTATCAGAAAACAAGTAGCAAACTGTAGCATCCCATTAAAAAAAAAAAAAAGTTGACCTTCATACCTCTGACGCGATCCCACCTAGCAACAAAAAACCGTCGTATTATGGCCACCGTTGTCCCATGCAACGTTTGTCCCACAAACTTTTCAACTACTATCATACTTTCGGAGTTAGCGACTCACTCTGTATAATCGCGCGACAAGATTTTGACGCTCTGTTCTGTGCGTTTTGCTCACGCTTGCTGTTTGGTCGTTTTGTTCGCTTGACACTGATCTGAAGTGCTCGATGTGAGTTACAGCGAATTGCTGTACTCATGTCTGTTACACTGTTAAATTTGATTTATTCTCAAATAGAGATTTAGCAGTAAATCTGCTTACTTGTGTTCATTTATATAAATGGAATTGCCATCTGCAATGTTCTTGAGTTTTCAGCATTTTTAGCACACGTTGCTGCGGTGACGAAAGTAACATCGCTGGTCTCCTTGTTGTCCGCCATTAGGCAGAAATTTTAATTTTCAGTAATTATTTATGAAACAGTGCAACGTAAAATGCGCAGACAGTTATATTATCATTCCACAGGATTTCTGAGATCTATCACAAATATTTTTCTACAGAAGGTAAGTAAAAAATCCAGAGTCGATAACGAGCTGGCTCAAGGCTTAAGGTAAAAATAATTAATTCTGAGCTTATGCTGGTGTAAAAGTGAAAGATATTGAACCTTAACAACTTTACTGATATATGGGGGATATTTTGCAACAGTGAAACTGTAGTTTTGTACTGTCTAATTCGTACTTTACGCGCGCTTACTGTTGGTATAAGCAGTTAACTGCGAGAGATTGTTTTTCTTTCGTAGACCGACTAAATTATTTTCACTTGTACCGGAATACTTTTAAAGACGGTTAGTTTCAGTTACTTTCAATACATAAAGCACTGAATGCAAAAGTGGATGGATATTCTCTCTGTCGCCTACGTGGAATGCGAAAGTGTGCTAACAAGAACACACGCAATTTCTTTCAGGCCAGCCGCTGTGGCCGAGCGGGTCTAGGCGCTTCAGTCCGGCTGCTGTGGCCGAGCGGTTCTAGGCGCTTCAGTCCGGAACTACGCGGCTGCTACGGTCACAGGATCGGATCCTGCCTCGGGCATGGATGTGTGTGCTGTCCTTAGGTTAGTTATGTTTAAGTAGTTCTAAGTTCTAGGGGACTGATGACCTCAGATGTTAAGTCCCATAGTGCTCAGAGCCATTTGAATATGAATTACTTTCACGTTTATAGATGAATTATTAAACTTTCTGATCTTAAATACTGTAAACATTTATAATGTATACTGCTTGCAAAACATTTGGTGTCTATAGCAATAGTAATTTCTCCTTCCAAAAGACACTAACTAACCAAAAAATAGTAACATTTTCCAGTAAAAGACTACATGGGCTCTGCGACCCCCATACTACTTTCCTGGAGATGTGGAAAAGTCACTCCATAGAAAGAACGAAATTTATTAATATAGACATTGTCTGCATCTATTCGTTCCAGCAGACTCAGCACCGTCTAGGCCTGTCATCTTACGGCATAGCTTGCAGGAGTTGCACTTTGTATGCACGTAAATGCAGTCATTTGTATAAAATCTTCAGCACAGAGCTCTGAGGTACGCCCGTTTTGCTGGACATTTGACGCGTCGATTTCCGCGGACTACGATGAAGTTCTCTAAAGACGGAACTAACAGTGTGGCCACTCGCTACAGGTCTACCGGTCGTGCCTTGACACAAACGCTGCCAGGTTCTTTAACTACCATCCTTTGATGTTCTTCATATCTGGCGGAAGTGCGGCTGAACTATGATAGGTGACCATGTTTAACACCTTGAGCCTTCTTCTGCATAGCAGCATTGTGGGAGAAGCGCTCCTAAATTACACGACCTACTAGGCGAGAGAAATCAAAAACTGTCAGGGCCCCTGCAGAAGTGTGTCTGTAGAAACTTCACCGGTTCAGCTATCATTTGCGATAAGCCTCAGAAACATGTGGTAGTGTATCCAAGAAGAACTTTACGAGTTAAACTACCAGCTGCAACAAAGCGCATAGCGCATAGATCCTTAGAAATGAATTTCTGTAATCACGGAAAGAGTTTGTGCAGCACCATTACTGTCGAACAGACTTCTTCGAGTACAGATTTACTACATATACCCACCAGGGACTCGCGATAACTACGACGTCTTTTCTTCCAATGGTTTCCATTTATGAGGGGTGGTAACAAAGTTTTAATTTTCGCTTCAGGAAATTAGTGTTTTGTTTGCTTGCAAGTACACGTGTGCAGTCGCGCTACACACTGTTGTCTTCGCGCCACAGTACCGTAGTGCGCCTCTGGAACGATGTGCGTATACTTGTGAACACGGACATTTACGACCCCAGGACATTTGCGCTTTTACCCGCTCCCAAGGATTGGGTGCCCTTGTTCCCTACTCCTGCCCCGCCACCCAGCCCTTAGATGCATCATCGGCGCTAATATTTACTTAAAAAAAAGTGTACTGTAGTTCTTGCATACAAATGATGAAGACTATTTACGCTGATTGTAAGGGGGGAAACCACATTAGGAGGCTGCTTGACACAGATATTTTGGGATTTTGTTGGATGGGAAGAATTAATTAGAATGTAATCAAATTTAGACTTATATTTGATTTATATTTCGAACAGTTTTTGTGAATTTTCTTGAATAATTGAGCGAAAAATAACAAAGTTACACTATGATGTCCGCTGAAAGTTGTGAGTATAGTTTTCCAATTGCATGCGGTGTAGCTATTCCGATTTTCATCTGAAATCAAAAAGGTTTTAATTTTACATTAATAACTTATTTTCTAAAAATATGAACCTCAATTCAGGTGAAAATAATGAAAACTGGAAGCACCATTTTGCTTTTGTTCTACAATATTACTTTTATTGTGTTAACCGGTTTTCGGCTTACAAGGCCATCTTCAGACATTTACTGAGTATTGTCACCAAAGAAGTTACAATGTTTGCAAACGAGATTTGAAAAGAAGTAGCACGTCTAGACTGAAGCAGAAACATACAATAAGTAACATCTTTGACAGTGCGGTGCCGCTGCAAAGAAGAAGTAAAGAATTGAACAGTAAATAAATAAAAATGGAGTAGATAGGAAATACTTTAACACAAAATAGGAAGAGCATGCCTACGTAACAGTTTCTACTAATAAACAAAACCACTAACACAAAATAAAATTAGTACTTTCTAGCTCCTGATGTAGCCTTGTCAAGTACTAATTTTATTTTATTTTCTTTTGTTAGTTTTGTTTAATAATAGGAGCTCTTATGTAGGCATGTGCTTTTGCTATTTTGTGTTAAAGTATTTCCTATCTACTCCATTTTTATTTATTTACTGTTCAATTTTTTACTTCTTCTTTGCAGCGCCACCACACTGTCAAAGATGTTACTTATTGTATGTTTCTGCTTCAGTCTAGACGTGCTACTTCTTTTCCAATCTTGTTTGCAAACATTGTAACTTCTTTGGTGACAATACTCAGTAAATTTCTGAAGATGGCCTTGTAAGCCGAAAACCGGTTAACACAATAAGAGTTATATTGTAGAACAAAAGCAAACTGGTGCTTTTCATTTATATAATGATCTTCTACCAAGAACCGACGGAAGACCCTGTTAACATGAAAATTAGAAACTTTGCAGGCGTTGGAATAATCCACTTCGGTTTTCACGATTTTTTCTCTAATTATGCAAAGAAAAATACCCTTAAAATTATGATATCATATCACAATTTGGTTCATATAATTCATAATTGTATAAAGAATCATACTACCAGTTTTCATAATGATCGGTTCCATACTTTTTGAGTTCGACTGCACGCAAATGTGAAAAAAGTCATTTCGAGATAAACGCGTTTGAAAAATAAATACTCGGAAACTAGAAATTCAAGGGAGTTAACAATAATGTAAAATGCTTACCGATTAATGTGCGATTCCAGCACCATATAGTAATCCTTCTTCCTCAAAGGCTTCGTTTTGCGCTTGCAGCAGTGCTTTCCGAGCTTTCCGACATTCCTTCGATTCCAATGAACTACGTCGATTCTACCGGCTCACGCGCTGGTTATCTATTTTTTCGGCGTAATTGAAGCTTTGGGTGCGTACTAAAATTTCTACCTCGTTCATGACGATCACAGGGATGAACTTCTTTCATTGAATAAGCCCGCCGCTAAATACGATGCCAGTTCAACGACTTTTAGTCCGAAGTGCAAGTGTTTAGCAGCTAATCGACAAACAGTGGAACTGAAACTTTCCTTCGCATTTTGTGTGTGGCCACCTAAACATCTCTCCAGTCATTCATCCCTTGATAAATCTCCATATGTTAGTAGAATTTCCTTCTGTACGTCGGTGTGCAATGGAGTAGGGTGCGCCTCATGTTTCATTTCAAGGGCTGTTCGTTTCTGCCACTCGCACAAACTGTCTTCTCAGTGTGGGCCATAGCCGTTTCGAGGATTTTCATCCGTGGAAATCATATGATAGTATGTGGCCCTATCTGCGCTCCAGCCTGTACCCGATATGCATTCGGTTTTCTGCTCATAAAATCTAAACGAATGTGAATATCGCTTTGAAATGTTGACAGCGTATTCTTGTATAATTAAGCTAACGATTTAAGCAATAAAAAAATTGGATTCTTTTGAACCTCCTAATGTGGCTTCCAACCTTAAACACGCCAAAATGGTAAATGATCATTTGTCATTTTGACAGTCGGAAGTCTGTGCAAAATATGATGGGAATCAGCCTGTATTAGTTTTAAAAATTACAGTGTTTCAGGCCTCACAACGGTACTCACAAATAGTTTTATGATAGCGTTAGTCGGTAAGAAGTGGTAATTGACTTAACGAAGCCAACATCAAACGTCACTCAAATAACCCTCCGTTTACCACAAATTACAGTTACATCTAACATTTTTGAACAGCAATTTCCTATTTAGTGTCCATATTTCTTTTCTCTGCTTTGAACGGTGTCCCGCAACACATCATTAATGAATTTTTGGCCGCAAGGAATATCGGATTTTAGTAAATTAACATGGAGTTATTCGTTCTTCTTTTGAAACATTCATTCCATCTTTCCTTATCCTTTTTTTTTTTTTTTTTTTGCACTGTCAGTCATAGCAATTATTATAGCCAAAAACGGAGCGTTAAAAATGATAAGAGAACATTCATATTCTTTTTACATCGTTCCTTTCCTGTGCTGCTGCTATCGCAGTTAATAAGTGCGGAAAGAAGCTGCCATACTCAGGATGCTTGGAAGAACTAATCACGTATTGACATAATCTATAGTATTGCTTCCGTTTCCCGAAAGTTTTAAATATTTAGATTTCCGGATACTAAAAAGAAGGTCTATATTTCTGTACAATGGAACGGTAGTTGAAAATATTTTGCTATTAGACGCAACTACAATACCTAAAGTCTCTGGTAATCCATCAAAGAAAGTGGGACTGCTGCCGGACACGAAGTAGTTGAATAATCATAACAAAACGAGCGGCTATATTTGAATCCAACGTCGTTTATTCTTTTTAACACATGTGACCGACATTCCCAGGGGCAGCCAAAACTAAACGTCGCAGCACACTATTAAAGTGGAGATGAACCACGCCATTTCGTTTTGGCTGCTGTAGTACGATATGACTGCCTACGGCTCAACAGCCTCATTCAAGTCTTTCAACTGGACCAGTAAATTCTGTCGGCGAAACGCCACGTTCGATACACCGGTTCTCCCTCGGTCACCGAAGTGAAGCAAATTTGGGCCTGGTTTGCACTTGGATAGGTGGCCGCCTGGGAAAACCGGGTGCAGCTGACTCGGCGACACGAAAATGGCGGCCACCTGGAAGACTTGCACGGGCCGTTCCGCCATACGGCATTGTTAGTGTCACTAGTTTAAGGTGGAATCGTTGCTGGCGAATCTTCTCGTCATTGAGGGGTGAAGGCTAGGTTGACGGCAGACTGAAATACTCCGTGGTCCGATCGACTTCTCGGTTTCCAGGCATCCGACGGCTCCTGGCGCCAACAAATGAATAAAAAAATTACTCTAGTAACATTCGTTCTTCAAGGTTCATGTGTAACTTACCTGAGCATCAGTATTAGAAATGTCTTGCACGTCTGGTGCTCTGCAACTGGTACAAACTGTGAATTCGTCATATAACTAATTATTCGACAAAAGTTGCTTCGTGGTAGTATTTTATTTCACCAGTTAGTTCAGTGCGTAGCTCAACATTGACGGTGTCTATATTACGCAAAAGGCATGTTTCTTATATTAAACTACTTATAGTGTACGTTGTAGTGTTTTATATGTATGTGATTTTTCAGTTCATTTTAATTCGACTGGCCTTGAATGTGACGTTCTTTGACAATATTTCGAAATGTTCGTTTAATAATATGATTACATGATTTGTATGTATACATATATGTAATCAGCACAAGGAATTTTTACAAAATACATGAAGTGGTCATTGGCAATTGCTATACATGCAAAGATTCTACTTTGGTATACATTGAAGAATAGATCTATTGTTACTTCTAATTTGTATAATTTCTGTTTGCAGAAAAAATAAATGTGTTATCATTAAAATATACCAGCGAAATTTCCGATAATCTTTTGTTTTTAGATAGGTCTGTTCGTTCAAAATAATGTTAGGATGATCCATTATACCCTGGTATTATTTTAAACGAACAGAATGATCTAAAAACATAAGATTGTTCAGAAATTTCGCTGGTATAATGGAACATCCTAACATTATGTTAAAGGAACAGACCGATCTAAAAATAAAAGATTCGTCGAAAATTCTGTGGTATTGTTTAATAAAAACACATTTCTTCGTTCTACTAACAAAAATGGTTCAAATGGCTCTGAGCACTATGGGACTTAACATTTGAGGTCATCAGTCCCCTACAACTTAGAACTACTTAAACCCAACTAACCTAAGGACATCACACACATCCATGCCCAAGGCAGGATTCGAACCTGCGACCGTAGCAGTAGCGCGGTTCCAGACTTAAGCGCCTAGAACCACTCGGTCACAACGGTCGGCCTAACAGAGATAATGCAAATCAGAAGTAGCATTATTTCGTAAGATCTCCTTTTGCTGATTACGCTTATGTATACATATAAACCATGTAATCATACTATTACCTGAAAATTTCTAAATATTGTCTGAAAACGTCACATGTAAGGCAAGTCGAATTACAATGAATTCAAAAATCACATACGCGTAAAACAGTACAAGATACGCTGTAAGCAACTTAATGTAAGAAATGCGTGAGTCGGTGAATGTTAAAGTAGCAGTAGCGCAGTAAGAAACGCGAACAAAACTGTCTCATTCCGAAAATATTGGCAAACTGTTCTCTCGGGCGGTACGCATCTGCGGAATCAACACTCAGAGAGATACTTAATGAGAAAACATAGTTTTAATTCAAGTTCTCTATTTTAGAATAGAAGGCCAGGAAGAAATCAAGTCAAGTTCCTTTGATTTTTCCAATGTTTCTATGAACAACCAACGTTGTTAAATTGAACTGAAACGTTTATTATGTGAAAAGACATTTGAGAATATAAGAGACACCTAAAGGCAAATAAAAAACGTTCAAGAAATACCATCGTTGTTTAATCACTCTACACATTTGGTTGACAGTCTCAAGTCGACCATCGGAAGACAATTTCCTTAAACATTTCTCTGGCTTCGCTTAAGATGTACTACAGGAGGTTTTTTTTTAAATATTCCAGTTTTCTTCAGTTTATCGAAATTTTCGAGTGGGGTATGTCGCACCTTCCCTGCTCCGACGCCGCGCGATTGGCTGCGGATCCATGAGGCCTTGGAGATAGACGTCTCGTTCCTTCATGATTGCAAAGTTTGTGTGAAAATCTTTTAAAATGCTGTTTCGCTCACGCCCTTTCGGTCGTTCAAAACAATGTTTCTTGCTCCTGAAAAATGAAATCACAATCCAAATCATTCCAAATCGTCGACATTGCGTAGCATGAGAGTGAACGCAGTTTTTCTGATTCATTTTTATTTACGGGCAAGGAGGTCTGACTGTTTTTGCTGATACGAGGTAATTTTTGTGGTTGACATACTCTTTGCCACGCAGTATGGTTATTTTTATTTTTTCACTGACGTAAGCACTTGGGTCTGCTTTTCGTCGTTCGCTAGGCAGGCTACGTAATGACTCGCTACGCTTGTCGCTGTATCACTGATGTTACACAATGTGAAACACAACACGTGTGAACATGGATACATCCTGTGATGACAGACTCGTTCGAAGTGATCGTCGAATAACTGAGGATGAGGTGTATACCAACTATAGACAAATGAAGTCTGCACAAACGAGCAGCGACCTCTAGGAGATCATGAGCTTGCACTCTGCCAGGCGACTGTACCGTCTCTCGCATGTTAGAGGGGTGGTTGTTCGGACTACTGTCCTTTTAACTTTCTAAACTGTAGTGATACACCCCATTCCTTGAATGGAAGGTATCACTTCCTTAAATACATATGTCGCCGCGTGGTTTGAGGCGTCATGTCGCGAACTGCACGGCCCATCCCACCGGAGGTTCGAGTCCTCCCGCAGGCATAGACGTGTGTGTTGTTCTTAGCATAAGTTAGTTTAAGTTGTGTGTAAATCTAGGGGCCGATGACCTAAGCAGTTTGGTCCCTTAGGAATTCACACACACACACACACACACACACACACACACACACACACACATCTCAGAGAAAAGATATTCGTGCCTGAGAAGAGGCGATTAGTGGTGAGCACACCACTGTTGCGAGGTGTTTTAAGTCGTAGGTGCTGATACCAAAGCTAACGATGCAGTCAGTGACTGTACGGAAGTGGATAGCAGTCAGACGACCCTACATGCTGGGGTAGAAACAGAAGTTCCAAGGACCGGGCGGTGCGGAAGAAAGAGCTCCGTAAAATCTAAGAACGCGAAATGTCAAAGATAATAAATGTACTGCAATTCTTAATTATCAAGTTGATTACCAGATCTGTTATGTACGTAGTACAGAGAGGCAGTATACGAGTTGGTAGCTGTCCTCATTCATCACGTACTGGGTTCCAATTTTGAAGATAACATAAGAAGGTGAATTGCATCTCACTTCTTATTTATGGGGTGGAGTGTATGAGTACGAGAAGTTAATTTGCAGCAGCTATGTCTGCAGCCTGTAAAGAGGCGAAGTCAGAGCCAAGTTGGAGGAAGGAGGCACAACGTATTCAGCGCAGAGACTAGCTGCACCCTGATTAACGATACACTACTGGCCATTAAAATTGCTACACCAAGAAGAAATGGAAATAACAAACGGGTATTCATTGGACAAATATAATATACTAGAACTGACATATGATAACATTTTCAAACAATTTGGGTGCATACATCCTGCGAAATCAGTACCCAGAACAACCACCTCTGGCTGTAATAACGGCCTTGATACGCCTGGGCATTGAGTCAAACAGAGCTTGGATGGTGTGTACAGGTATAGCTGCCCATGCAGCTTCAACACGATACCACAGTTCATCAAGAGTAGTGACTGGCGTATTGTGACGAGCCAGCTGCTCGGCACCCATTGACCAGAACCAGATGTTTTCAGTTAGTGAGACATCTGTAGAATGTGCTCGCCAGGGCAGCAGTCGAACATTTTCTGTATCCACAAAGGCCCGTACAGGACCTGCAACATGTGGTCGTGCATTATCCTGCAGAAATGTAGGGTTTCGCAGGGATCGAATGAAGGGTAAAGCCACGGGTCGTAACACATCTGAAATGTAACGTCCACTGTTCAAAGTGCCGTCAATGCGAACAATAGGTGACCGAGACGTGTAACCAATGACACCCCATACCATCACTCCGGGTGATACGCCAGTATGGTGATGACGAATACACGCTTCCAATGTGCGTTCACCGCGATGACGCCAAGCACGGATGCGACCATCATGATGCTGTAAACAGAACCTGGATTCATTCGAAAAAATGACGTTTAGCCATTCGTGCACCCAGGTTCGTCGTTGAGTACACCATCGCAAGTGCTCCTGTCTGTGATGCAGCGTCAAGGGTAACCGCAGTCATTGTCTCCGAGCTGACAGTCCATGCTGCTGCAATCGTCGTTGAACTGTTCGTGCAGATGGTTGTTGTCTTGCAAAGGTCCCCATCTGCTGAATCAGGGATCGAGACGTGGCTGCACGATCCGTTACAGCCATGCAGATATGCCTGTCATCTCGACTGCTAGAGATACGAGGCCGTTGGGATCCAGCACCGCAATCGCGATAGGCTACAATCCGACCTTTATCAAAGTCGGAATCGTGATGGTATGCATTTCTCCTCCTTACACGAGGCATTACAACGTTTCACCAGGCGACGCCGGTCAACTGCTGTTTGTGTATGAGAAATCGGTTGGAAACTTTCCTCATGTCAGCACGTTGTAGGTGTCGCCACCGGCGCCAAACTTGTTTGAATGCTCTGGAAAGCTAATCATTTGCATATCACAACATCATCTTCCTGTCGGTTAAATTTCACGTCTGTAGCACGTCATCTTTGCGGTGTAGCAATTTTAATGGCCGGTAGTGTACTTAGTAAACAGTATTCATATTATACAAAAGGAGTGTTCAGGTGGCAACTTATTTTAAGTGTTTGGTGCATGAGGTTAAGTATTACAAAACACCACGCAGCCCAAGCCAACCTGAAACACTTCAAACCTCGGAAACCGGTACCTGTCAGCCGCCGCTACGACTCCGGAAACTGGCTGACAACGGTTCTTTCAGCATGAAACGATGCAACTGGCCATGTAGGACCCGAAAATACAAACAAATGAAAATCGATCAAACATGGACTACTGCCCTCTTAACGTTCACCAATTCAAGTCTCTTTTGTGTAATACCGATTGGTCCCTACCACTGGCTGGACAAAGCGCGAAAATAGTATGATGAAATAAAATGTTACCACAGAGCAGTTTCTGTCGATCAATTAATTAATAGCATAATATATATTTTACATCACTATTACACTTTTATATGGATTGTACCGACCTCTTCCTACCGTAGCCGCACGTCTCTGAATTTATTGGAGACGTGCTATCACTTCTTTTCGATGACTACCAACATGGGAGCGGCATTCTAGATTTGGTCGCGGTACCTTCACAGATGTATCGCACTTTCCCGGCATCTTTCCAACAACTCTACCATTCGCCTTCTCTAAAGCTGGTATTACGTGATCGTCCCATTTCATATCGCTTCTTAGCACTGCCACTAAATACACGCTCAGAATGTACAACACTGATCTTGTAACTGTATACAATAACAGTTTTTTTTTTTTGTTGTAGGTATTATCTTTCACTTATCCAACTTATTCATTGTAGCAAGTGACAATTTTTTCCCCGTCTTTGTTCATTTCCTTACGATCGTCCAACGTCCATATTTTCCTGTACACAACAGCATTACCTGCCAACAACTTTACAGTGCTCTCAATTCTACCTGTTAAAACATCTCTGTATACTGAGAATATCAGACAGGCAAATGAGTCAGCCACAATACATATAATAATTATTTAAATCAAATTTTTGTCCTTTCAACACTGCAGCACAGTCAGCAATCGTGATAATCTGATGTATAAGAAACTATCAGCCTCGACTGCGGTAATGAAACCAACCTTTACCTAGGTTTCAGCCCAATAATTGAGCCTTCTTCAGAAGATATACCTGAATCTATAATTTGTCTAAGGGGGGAATGGTCTAGAAATAAAACTAAAACAGCCTGAATAGGCGTAGTGACATTTTAAAAATGACTTAGTACTTATGTACCGCATTTTTAAAATGTGACTACTCCTATTCAGGCTGGTTTAATTTTATTTCTAGACCATTCCCCCTTAGACAATTTATAGATTCAGGTATATCTTCTGAAGAAGGCTCAATTATTTGGGCTGTAACCTAGGTAAAGGTTGATTTCACTACCTCAGTCGAGGCTGACAGTTTCTTATGTTTTTAAATAAAAACTATTTAATACAGAACGTTTTTAAACGCGCCTATAAGTATGAAATAAGTCCTCCTAAGTATATCATACGCACCACGTTTTCCGTTGTAAGTTCTGCAAGTATTTTCATAGCTATTAAAAGTTCACAAGCACAGATTATCAGGAGCCTGTATAGGCTAGGAGAAATTATTTTATACTTTTTAGTCCGTTATAAAAAGTGTTATATTAAAAAAATTTTATTTAAATAATTATTTTCTGCTTTTCAGTCTTGTTTGTGTCAAATTTTCCAATCGATTTCATACGCTTTGATAAGATCAAAACAAAGACATTATGTAAATTTTAGGATTGTTTCTGTTTCTGTTAACCTGAGTCAACGAAGACCAAAACACTATCAATCATCATCATTATGTGATCAGTCGATGACGCCACAGAGACATTAAGCGATCACGTTATCCCTTCGGCGTGCTAAGGAAAGCCAGGGCACGCCAATAACAAGCTCATAAGAGGGTATTCTGATTCTACAATTATCTCACTAAAAGACCTCGAAGATAAAAATTAGAGAGAATCGAAACATTCGCAAGGGAAAAAGCAGTGGTACGCAAACTATTCTCCGCCACACAACAGACACGAAAGCGGGTTAATATTGCATTGGCATCGAGTTCTGACCTTTGTTGACAGTTCCAAGTCTGTAGCTCATAGAGGAATAACAGTACTAAACAAAGCACCCTCCGCCGCACACCTGACAAGAAAACGAGTCATTATTGCGACCTAATAAAAACGTATTAAAAAGGAGGAACAGTGAAAGGAGAAGAAAACGACTGTAAATTATAAACAAAAATTAGCTACACTTGGACCTTCAGAGGAGATTTTCTCTGCAACCTACAAAATAAAAATTGAATGGAATACTTACGTACGTAGATAAACGTAAGAAATTGTTTCTGAGGAGTTATGTAGTTTTTTTTAATATTATACCTTTTTTTATTAAGTTGCTGATGTATTTGAACCAAACGCGAACAATTCAAATCAAATTGCTATTAATTTTTATTTTCAAAGGCGCATGAAACATGATGTACATGAAGTTGAGGTCACGGTGCGCCACGCTTACTCGACGCACTGTTTGGAGCCATGTTCGTTTAGATTGTAGCGTATCTCCTTACACTGCAGTATACAAGACAGTTCGGAATGCACCAACAAACAGGTTCCGTCCGCCAGGGACATATACGTGGAACAAAAGCCGACACGATGCCAATGAAGCCGCCATGGCTAATACCGTGATATATGATGACGAGCTGAACAATGGCTTCGAGAAACGAGTAGTTCGCGATAATGCGGCGGTAATAGATGAAGACGGGCATGAAGTGATGCTATGGAAGTGTCTGTTTTAGCTGCAGTAAATCACAACCTGATGTCAGCGTACAAGCCGTTGATGCACGCAATGGAGACAGCCTTACTTCAGTGTAGCGGACAGTAAACGATGATAATCCGTCATTCCTATTATCTGTCACTGACCCAGCAGCTACCTGGGAACGGTTTCTACCAGTGAGTTCGTATCTGCGACTGGGCCGTGTGTTGGTGTCTCTATGGGTGCCTTATATTTACATCTACGCTTACACGATTGCAATTCTAAACTTAGATCGTGGTTGAGGGTTCATAGAGCCACCTTCAAGCTATTTCTCTACCGTTCCACATTCGAATAGCGCGGGAAAAACGAACACTCCAGTCTTTTCATGCGAGCTCTGATTTGTCTTATTTTATTGCGATGATCATTTCTCCCTATGTAGGTGGGCGCGAACAAAATATTTTCGCATTTGTAGGACTAAAATTGGTTCAAATGTCTCTGAGCACTATGGGACTTAACATCTGAGGTCATCAGTCCCCTAGAACTTAAAACTACTTAACCTAACTAACCTAAGTACATCACACACATCCATGCCCGAGGCAGGATTCGAACCTGTGACCGTAGCGGTCGCGCTGTTCCAGACTGAAGCGTCTAGAACAACTCGGCCACAACGGCCGGCTTTTTTAATAGATTATTATTTTCTTCTATCACGTTGCTGTTGTATTTAAATCAACTGCATACAAATCCGTTTAAATTAAATCTCCACCAAATTTAGTTACTGGCCTAGAAACGTCTGGCTGATGTATTACTGGATTCAATATGAAACTTTCAGTGAAACTCGGAAAGACCGCCACAGAGGGCCGTTCAGCATTCAGACGAGAGTACGGTCATGCGTGTCTTACCCGCACTGATGTTTTTGAGTTGTTATAAGCGGTTCAAACAGAGACGAGAAGAGACTGATGGTGAAAAACGTTTAAGGCGACTCTTAACGTTAACAACATTCAGAAACATCAAAAAAATTGGAGATTTAATTCGAAAAGACTGTCGGTTGAGTATTAGTGTTGTTGCTGATGTTGTAAGAATCCTCAGAGAGAGAGTTTGGCAGACTTTACATGAACAAGTTTTCAGCACACTTTCGTATATCCCTAATCCGGTTATTTTTTGGCTAAACGTCGTACAACGTTTTTGGGTGGATGCAACACGCTGTGTGTGACGTTGTTTCTGTCATGAAGCGATAAGCTTCCTCCATGCACTGTTTGAAGCCATCTGCAGTAGAGTGGATGAATGATTACTTCTCCAAGGATTACCCATTACACTTCTTTGACGGTCAGCATGACGTTCTAACGTAGGATTTTCTGTGGACCATCAATGCATATTTTGACGCTTCACTACAACATAATTTGTGAACCTAGATGCACCATAGGTCACAACACTTTACAGTTGAGAGATATATAGCAAATAAATTGATAAGAGATTATACTGATCTCCCTCGTACACAAAACAGATCACAACAGTGTTGCAGAACGAACGAAAGGAATCATGCCAAACTTAAACGAATGCAAAGACTTGGGAAGTTTTACAGAAGCTCGAAATCTTTCAATGCGATATGCTATTAATAGATTCCATAACGAAAGCCTGTCTCAAAATCTGGCAGCAAACCCAAAGAGATTCTGGTCGTATCTGAAGTACACTAGCGGAAAGACGCAATTAATACCTTTTCTGGGCAATAACGATGTTGATGTTATTGATAGTGCCACTAAAGCAAAGTTACGAAAGACGGTTTTCGGAAATTGTCTCACCAACGAAGACGAAGTAATCTCGGTGTGATAAAGCAACTGAAATCACTTAATAAAGGCAAGCCGTTCGGTTAAGACTGTGTACCAGTTAGGTTCCTTTCAAAGTATGCTGACACAATAGCTTAACAATCCACTCGATCGTGAAAGATCAGTACCTAAACACTGCAAAGTTGCACAAGTCACAGCAGTATTCGACCAGTATTCGAGAAAGGAAAGATAAATAATCCGGTGAATTAAAGACCCATACCGCTAACTTCGACTTGCAGTCATATTTTGGAACACATACTGTGTTCGAACACTATGAATTGTGTCGAAGAAAACGATTTACTGACAAGTAGCCAACACGGATTCTGAAATTATCGTTCTTGTGAAGCACAACTAGCTCTGTATTCTCAGGAAGTAATAAGTCCTATCGACAGGGGATGTCAAATTGATTCCATAGTTTTAGATTTACATAAGGGTTCCTCAAAGCCGTCTTCTTATCAAATTGAGTGCCTTGGAGTATCATCTCAGCTGTGCGACTGGATTGGTCATTTCCTGTCAGAAAAGTCACAGTTCTTAGTAATAGATGGAAAGTCATCGAGTGAAACGGAAGTAATATCTGGCGTTTCCCAAGGAAGTATTATAGGCCCTCTGCTGTTTCTGCTGTACATAAACGATTTAGGAGACAATCTGAGCAGTCCTCTTAGATTGTTTGCAGAAGATGCTGTCATTTAGCGTCTTGTAGTCACCAGATGATCAAAACCAACTGCAAAATGATTTAGAGAAGATACCTGTATGGTGCGAAAAGCGGCAATTCATTCTAAGTAATGAAAAATGTTAATTCGTCCACATGAGTACAGAAATGAAACCAGTAAATTTTGGTCACACGATAAATCACACAAATCTAAAGGCTGTCATTTCAACTCAGTACTTGGGGATTAAAATTACGAACAAATACAAACTGGAACGACCACATAGATAACGTTGTGACGAAAACGAAGCAAAGGTTGCGATGTATTGCCAGAACACTTAGAAGATGCAACAGGTCTACGAAAGAGAGTGCCTACACTACGCTAGTACGTCCCATTCCGGAGTATTGCTACGCGGTATGAGATCCACATCATATATGATTGACGAATGATACCGAAAATGTTCAAGTAGGGGAAGCTCGTTTTGTATCATCCCGAAATAGAGGAGAGAGTGTGACAGATATAATACGCAAATTGGGGTGCAATCATTAAAATAAAGGCGTTTTCCGCTGTGGCAGGATATTCTCATGGGATTTCAATCGCCAACTTAGTCCTACAGCCGGCCACTGTGGCCGAGCGGTTCTAGGCGCTTCAGTCTGGAACCGCGCTGCTGCTCTGGTCGCAGGTTCGAATCCTGCCTCGGGCATGGATGTGGCTGATGACCTTAGGTTAGTTAGGTTTAAGTAGTTCTAAGTCTAGGGGACTGATGACCTCAGATGTTAAGTCCCACAGTGCCTAGAGCCAATGTGAAGCATTTTTATTTAAAAAATTATAAATAGTTGCTAAAGCTCTCTAGAAAAAACTGAAAATTAAGTTCATAATTCAGCAGAATGAGTAGCGTTTTTTACGTTTGCATGCCTAAATAAATGTTTCTTTCACCTATTTTGTAAGCTACAGAGTGTAAGACCTAATCTGAAATGTATTGTATACTAAGTAGACTACAGTATAGGCTTGGCGCAGCGATCTCCATGCCGATTTCCTACTTAATTTTATTACCACACTGAGCAACGAAAAAATGGCAGTATCACTTCATACGCATCCTAATCTGTTCTGTTCTCACAATCCTTACACTGGATATACTACAGAGTTAAACCAGACGTTGCGCAGTTTCCACCTTCTCCGGGCCTTATAGCGTTACCATTCAATGTCGAAATTTGTGACTGGAGTAAGAATTCCTTGGTAACGAGTAAGCAGCAGTTATCTTGAAACGAGAGTCACAAACAGACCTATAATAACTTCATGTGTGCTTCAGCGAAGTGTTTGGCACCATTGCTGTTCATGTTGTATGTTAACGATATGGCTGGTAATAGGAGGATGAATCAATTATAGATCGCAGTTATTGTGTAAGTTTATTTAAGCTTCAGAAAAATGTATACACACGAACTTGTTTTTCTATGTAGTCTTCTGAACGGCAAACATACTTCCCCCAGGTGATAGGCAATTGCTTGATTCAGTTTTCGTCTAATGAACGTGTTCTGACAGCAGCCAGTTGCGTCGTTAAATATGTGGCTTCCGAATGCTTCCTTTAACGGTCCAAAATAATAAAAACTGCACGGTGAGAAATGCGGACTGTAGAATGTTCTAGTATGGTCCATAACTATTCCTGAATTTTTTTGTTAAATTCGAACAGCTGTGAGGTGCGGATATTTGTATTCCGGCATGGAAATGTGTGCCTTTTTTCACAATACACACGTTTTGTTAGGTCCAAGAGTTGCCAGTAGTATACAGAGTTCACAGTAGGATATTGTTGGAGAAGATCGATGAGAATAACCCCCTTTAAATCGTTGCAAGGACGGTTTTCCGATTTGACGGGAGCAAATTCGTTCTTCTTGCGCCGGTTCATGCTGTACTTTTTCCTATTCCGAGGTGTAATGTTGCACCCACATTTCATCGTAAATCACGATCGGGACCAAAAGAATATTGTGCTTCAGCTCGGAAGCGTACCAGTAACCGCTTGTACACCTCGAGACGAAGAAATTTATGATCTGCGGTGAGAAGATAAGGCACTCCTCGTGCGGACATTTTCCGAAATCCGTAATGATGACGCTGCCGTAGCTTATGCCTCAGTGGCAATTTTCAGCAACTGTAATTCGGCGATCGCCTTCAGTAGGTGCGAATATTTTCCTCAGTCATCGTGGTCCTCGGGTGATGGCGCTGAGCGACATTTTCAACTGTTTCTCGTCTTCGTAAAAATCGTCCAAGATTTCGGGCGTTTTTACGCCCTCTGTTCTGAGAAACTTAATTATAACGCGTTGCTCTGACATTGCGACTCTGATTAAAGAAACGGTATAACAAATAGCGCTACGGAAACGACGCTCACGTTCTAACGGACTCGAGATTTCCTGATACGCCGTAACGCTCGACACAGTATCGAGCTTCTTCGAACAATCACCTGACATTTGACTTGCACGGCGCAAGTTCAAGGGATACGCTAGAAACTACGAGTTATCCCAACAATAAAATATGGCAATTTCGTGGAACATTGAAGGAAACGGCATTAAATCATACCACTGCATAAACTCCTATTCTGTTTGAGCTTTCGTCAGCCCGAGGCACTGAATAAGTAGACTTTGATGAAACTGATACCAAATTTTCAGGCAACAGACTCGGCTGTGGACATCAAGCCATTGAAGCATCGACGTGTTAGTCGTTCTGTAGTAAACATCGTCTCGGTAAGTGAAATGTTGCCGAATGAAATCCCTTCGCCAACGTTAACAACACAATATTCCCGGAACAAGAATATAACGAAAGATGAAAGGAAACCTGCACTTTCGGGCCTATAAAATCAAAGGACACAATAACTGAAGCCAAACGATCACGAAAAGTGGCGAGCTAACTCCTTCGGAAAGAAAAAGAGGATAACAATTTTATCAAGGAAATTATATTCATTGATGAGTCGCATATACAGCTGTGTGGCTTCTTGAGCAAGAAAAATTGCAGTATTTGGGAAGCAGAAAGCTACGAATAATAATAGAGCAGGCTTTGCTTGCAAAAGGAGTGACTACGTAGTTTGTCATTTGGACCGTGAGCGCCGGCCGTTGTGGCCGAGCGGTTCTAAACGCTTCAGTCCGGAACCGCGTTGCTGCTACGGTCGCAGGTTCGAATCCTGCTTCGGGCATGGATGTGTGTGATGTCCTTAGGTTAGTTACGTTTAACTAGTTGTAAGTCTAGGGAACTGATAATCTCAGATGTTAAGTCCCATAGTGCTTAGAGCCATTTGAACCATTTGACTGTGAGCGCAACTGGGCCGTAATTCTTCAAAAATGGCGCCGGAAACGCATTAACAGTGGTCAGCTTAACGTTAAGGGAGTTGTGGCATGAACTAGATCGTGTGATTGCTCGTTTCAACAAGATGCTGTGAACTGTCAGACATCGTTGGTAGCAACTGATTTGTTACTAAGCTAGTGAAGATTTTCCCTGGCAGGGTGATTTCTCGCAACAGCGGCGTGGAATCGGTTAGCCCTATCTTGTGATTTCACATCACGTGATCTCGAGTGTGAGCCAGCACAACGGGATTGTTGACATTTTTAAAAATATCGAGAAATCGACATATCGATATTTAAAAAAGCATATATTTATCTGCCCTCGATATATCGACAAAAAGTACCGATCATCGAAGAGGAAAGTCGAGATATAGGCGTATAAAAATATCTGCTGCACATTGTAAATATATTGCCGATTTTACTGTTGTGTACTTAAGTACTGCTTTATTGTTAGATATTCTGTACCCCTACAATGTAGCAGCCTGCCTACCCCCTTACAGCAAGAACTTAAGAGAAATACTTAGTTAGAAAATTTGTGAATTAATAATGGCATTTTGTGCAGATAAAAAGCTTGTATTACAATACTTTTTGATCCACTGTTGTCTTGTTAATTAACAGCTGTATACATGGTGCATTGTCATGTAATATTTCATTCCAGTTAACCTCTCATACCTTATTGTCTTAGTTTGTCATTGGCTACATGAGGAAAGAAACTTTTTTTTTAACGCTGGGGTAGGAAAACTGGGCGGTGAAACTAGACATTACAATTTCTGTTGGTAGCACAGGGCGCCGATTACGTCAGCATTTTCCCCTCACACGTCTCGACCCGCTGCAGACACAAATCTTGTCATTTAGATTTTTGTTCATCGCTTTCAGCAACTGTTTTTGAAGAACGCCAATGCGAAGAAATATCACACTAGTTGCGTAAAACATCGTTTCTTTCAACTCAGAAATCTTGTTATTCCTTTCATACCGCCACCACTCAGTGCAATCGGACTCCTTGTTTGTGGCATCAATACTTCACACAGTCGAAGAGAAAGTTTGGACGTGACGAAAGTTCAAAAACTAGTAAGATTACATCACACAGTGAAAGTAGAATGACGTTCTATTACAGTATCAAACATTTATCGAAAATTGCGAGAAAAATATAAAATAAAACAAAAATATCAGCACTCGATGTTGGTATTTTGAAATATTTTGATATATATCGCGAAAGAAAATATAGCCTATATATATCGATATTTTGCGGAAGAAAAGTCGATATATCGATATTTTATCAATAGCCCTACAACACATCACGAGTTCCGGAACTCAAGGCGAGATTCAGCGTGTAACTTGACAAGCAGGGATGCAAGTTGCCGAAAACATCTGAATAATTTCATCAAAAGAATTAGAGTGTACCTGCAGAAACACGGACAGTCTTTCAGCAGTACAACATACCATACGTAATCACAAGTAGCATTCGCTGCAATAATAAGTAAATTATTTAATTTTATCAGTAAAGTGGTGTGTTATTAAGGATTCAAAAGTTATGTAGTTTATGGAATGGCCTTTATTTTCCAGAACAGATAAAAGGTACATAGGGTTTAATGTCATACAGATGTGCGGGTCATTGCAGATGAAGCACAAGCGCAGTGGAGAGACAACACGTGTGGATTTGATGGAGGTTTGTTGCAGGAACCACCTTGGCCTTGCCTCCAGCCGCAAGGAAACCACGGAAGATGTCGAACAGAGTATTAAGAGGAGGGGCCCTAAGCATCGTCCTTGCTCATATGCTTATTATTTTTTTATTTGCTGCTATTTACTCTTGACCGCCTACCTAGTGGCTAAGACATTTCCCGTATTCGCAATATTTTGTAGGACATGTACATAAAGTCAATCTTACGTAGTTTCTTAGTATTTTATCGAAGTTTTAACAAAGCTGCTCTGAAGCTTAAAATTAATTACTAAATGGAAATGCTTTAAATTAGCAATTTAAATGTTATTCACATTTTAAATTCTGTTACTGCTGTTTCATTACTACTTTTTATATTATTGTTATTGTTATTAAGAAGTTAACTATGATGTGAACAGGTATCACCACATCGAAAAACACATTTCTTTTAACGATTGCCTCCCGAATTCGCGTACATTTCCGTGACACTCTCACTCCTATTTCGCTATAATACAAAGCGAACTGCTCTTCTTTGAACTTTCTCTATATCCTCTGTCAATCCTATCTAATACCGATACCATACCAGACAGTAGTATTCTAACACATGGCGGACAATCGTTGTGTAAGCCTTCTCTTTAGTAGATCTGTTACACTTTCTAAGTGTTCTGCCAATAAAACGCAGTCCTTGGTTTGCTTTCTCCACAACATTATCTATGTTAGCGTTCCAATTTTCAATTTTACAGGACGACAATTATTGAATTATATAAAAGAACGTAAATTAGTTACAAACTACAGCGTGCGTACACTTTATTCTATGTTTAAACGTTACTACAGATATTCGGACTTAGTTTATAACATGTTCGATATGCCTGCCATCATTGGCGATGATTTGGCGCAGACGATTAGTGACATTCTGCATGACCTGCTAAAGTATCAGAATGTCGATGACTTCCTGTATGACAGTTTTCAGCACAGCAGTGGTTTTGGGGTTATTGCTGTACACCTTGTATTGAATATAGCCCCACAAAAAGAAATCGCTTGTGTTCAGATCCGGAGAACACGGCGACCGATCAAGGGCAATGCCAGTGACCTCTGCGTACCCCAGAGCCAGAACACGGTCCCTAGAAAGTGCTCCTCCAGAACATCACTTTCCTTCTTCGATGGGGTCGAGCTCCGTCTTGCGTGAAGCACATCTTGTCGAAATTAGAGTCATTGTGGATAATGAGTGTGAAGTCATCTTCCAAAACCTTCACCTACCGTTCGGTAGTCACCGTGCCATCAAGGAATATCGCACCGATTATTCCGCGACTGGACACTGCATAACACACAGTCACCCGTTGAGGGAGAAGAGATTTCTCGATCGCGAAATTCAGATTCTCAGCCCTCCAAATTATTGACGAACCCATCCAAACGAAGTGGGTATTGTCGCTAAATCAAACCGTAATAATCCCCATCATGCCCCGCGACCAACCGTGCAGTTTGAACTTCCTAGCGCAAACAGTTCAGAAGTTATATTTCATATAGTTCAATAATTGTCAATAATTGTAATCCGTAAGTACCTAGCTGAAATGACAGATTTTTAGATTTGTATGATTTATCGTGTAACCGAAATTTGACGAATTCCTTTTAGTACTCATCTGGATGAGCTCACATTTTTAATTATTTGGGGTCAATTGCCAATTTTCGCACCATGCAGGTATCTTGTATAAGTCATTTTGAGATTGCTTTTGACATTCAGATGACTTTCCTAGATAGTGAATCACAGCATCACCTGTAAGCAATCTAAGAGTGCTGTTCAGATTATCTCCTAAATCGTTTATGTAGGTGACGAACAGCAGAGGACCTATTAACACTTGCTTGGGGAACGCCAGATACCACTTCTGTTTTACTCGATGACTTTCCGTCAGTTATTACGAACTGCGAGCGTTTTGACGGGAAATCACGAAGCCAGGCGCACAACTGATAGTATACTCCACATGCACCCACTTTATTTGTTAAAAACAGTCTTGGTTGCAATTTTAGTTTCTTATTTTCAACTACGCGTTTCGCCTTATTTAGGCATCTTCAGGTAATTTTATACTGTTAAGCACTGGTTTGCTGTATTCCACATATGGATTGGAAGAATTGTACTCAGTTCGATTAGAAGTCGCTTGTGAGGAACGGTGTCAAAGCCTTTATAAAATCTAAAAATATGGGATCAATCTGAGATCCCCTGTATTCGTGTGAATAAAGAACTAGTTATGTTGCACAAGGACGATATTTTCTCAATCCCTTCTATATGCCAACAGATCATTTTCTTCGAGGTAGCTCACAATGTTGGTACATAATGTATGTTCGAAAATCATACAGCAAATCGATACCAGTGATATGGGTCTGTAATTCGGTGGATTAGTCTTATTCCCTTTCCCGAGTATTGGTATGACTTGTGCAAGTTTCCAGTCTTCAAATACGGATCGTCGAGCGATCGGTTGTATGTGGTTGGTAAATATGGGTCTATTACATCAGCATGGTCTGAAACGAACCTGGCTGGTGCACAGTCTGCACTAGAAGACTTACCTTTGTTTCTTAATTTGAGATGCTTCGTTACACCGAAGATATCCACTCTTGAGTTAGTCGTGTTAGCAACTGTTATGATTGGAATTCTGGAAAATTTACTTCTTTTTATATCGTAAAGGATTTCGGAATGTCGTGTTTAGTAACTCCGTTTAAGTGACACTGTTGTTGGTAGCATAACCATCGTTGTAGTGCTGTGAAGGCATTGACTGTGTCTTGTCGCTGGTGTACCTTACATATGGCCAAAATCTCTTTGGATTTTGTTCCAGATATCGGTACAGATTTTCGTTGTGCAAAATACTGAAAGCATCTGGCAATGAAGTCCGCACTAAATTTGGAGGTTCAGTAAAACTTGGTCAGTCTTGGAGATTTAAATTTGCCATGCTTTTTTCGTGGCTTTTGCAACAGAGTTCTGGCCTGTCTTGCGTACGATGGAGCATCAGTTCCGTCTCTTATTAATTTATTTGAAATAAATCTATCAGTTGCTGTCCATACAATTTCTCTGAATTCAAGAGAGACTTGGCCTACGCTTACGTAGTTAGTTCGGAAGAAATGGAGACTATCTTTTAGGAATGCGACAAATGAATTTTATCTGCTTTTTTGAACAGCTATATTTTGCCAGAATGAGAATTTCACTCTGCAGCGGAGTGTGCGCTGATATGAAACTTCCTGGCAGATTAAAACTGCGTGCCCGACCGAGACTCGAACTCGGGACCTTTGCCTTTCGCGGGCAAGTGCTCTACCATCTGAGCTACCGAAGCACGACTCACGCCCGGTACTCACAGCTTTACTTCTGCCAGTATCTCGTCTCCTACCTTCCAAACTTTACAGAAGCCGGACCGTGACTCGAACACGGGAACTCTGCCTTTCGCGGTCAAGTGTTCTACCATCTGAGCTACTCAACCACGAATCACGACCCGTCCTCACAGCTTCGCAGAAGAGCTTCTGTGAAGTTTGGAAGGTAGGAGACGAGTTACTGGCAGAATTGAAGCTGTCAGGACGGGTCGTGAGTCGTGCTTCGGTTGCTCAGATGGTCGAGCACTGGCCCGCGAAAGGCAAAGGTCCCGAGTTCGAGTCTCGGTCCGGCACACAGTTTTAATCTGCCAGGAAGTTTCAGATCAAGTATGTTTTCACACCCATTTCGACGTCGAGTGGGCTCCTCAACTAACAGCTCAAAACAATTCTCGGAGAAAGCATTTAGCACGATATCGAACGATGTTTTACGCCTACCACCGGCTCTGAACACGTATTTTCGCCAACAGATCGAGGATAGTATGATGTCACCATCAACTAAAACTGTATGAGCAGGGTAACTATTTGAGGTGATACTCAAGTTTTCTTTCAGTCTTTTAGCAGCTGCATCATCCGAGTCAGGGGCCGGTAGCAATGGAACTTACCTAAATCAAGTTTTCAAGCCATTCTCAAGAATATTTCGAAGAAGTGAAATGTGTGTGCTAAGTCTGCCCCACACACCTTGATTTTCGAAGGAAGATAACGACGCGTGGACGTCTACCGAGACTTGATCGAAATGCGAAACACGGACATTTCTGTTGTGGAAAAAAAAAAAAAACATGAGCGACGAGACCTGGTGTTCTCAATGTGGGTTGCACTCAAGTGAGGGTACACTGTGTAGAACGCCTGAAGATCTGAAACCACCATCTGCTCTTTTCTCTCTCACTCTTTTTTTTTATCCAGCACCGATATTTTTTGGACCTACAGGGTATATATTCTTCAGTGACTCTATAAGTCTTATGTAGCCCAAACGGATTTCGTTTAATTTATTTGGGGACTACAAACAGTAAGTAACACATTATTGTGGCAGGCCAAATAACTTTTATTGAATGCTGTACTACACTAGACAGTGACACAGATACTTGACCCTATTTTTCAACACGGTCATCAAGTCTGTGTAAACAACGTTCAGAATATTCTACCAATCTATCCTCGACGATACAAATCCGCTCCTTAGTCGCGGAGCTATTCTAGAATGTTCTCATCGTTGGAAAACGTCTTTCCTCCAACATGTTCTTTCACCATTGCGAAAAGACGGAAATGGCCTGGTGCAAGACGCTGACTTCGCGATCTAGTGGAGGTTTGGTCAGATTGTTGGCACTGTTTCACCACGGATGGGCGCGGCATTGCATTTGGTCCATATGCCGCCAGAATATCACTGTGAATCAGTATGGACTCCAGGTGTATCGCCGGCAAGAATCGTACTGTTTCGCGTAGTTCAGCATTTCAATACGTTTCCAGTTAACACGTCGTTTCACTCGCACACTGTGACGTATCTGTTATTCGTACCGCAGCACAACTGTCTCTGCAGGAAACCCGGAACATATACTCTCTTCTGAAAACGCGACACTCTCGTTACGCAGTGGTCTTAGCGTGGGATGAAGTCCCTGCGTAATAGCACCATCTGTGATCGCTGAACATACGAGGGTGGTTTGAAAAGTTCTCTGAAAGGAATAGAAAAAAAGTACTTACATTACTGAAAGCTTTTTTAAAATTTTTCAATGTAGTCTCCCCGTAGTCCGCAGCTCGTGGTCTAGTGGCTAGCGTTGCTGCCTCTGGATCAAGGGTTCCTGGGTTCGATTCACGGCGGGTTGGGCATTTTCTTTGCCCAGGGACGGGGTGTTTGTGTTGGCTTTGTATTGTCCTCATCATTTCATCATCTTCTTTGTGTGTCAGGAAGGACATCCGGCCACCTCTTAAATTAACCCTGCCAAATCTGACCCTAATCATGCCGACCCTGCGAAAGTTTTGGACAGAGGCTGAAGAAAAAGAAAAAGAAGAAGAAGAATCTAGTCTCCTTGTAGTTTAATGCATTTGGTCCAACGATGTTCCAGTGCCTTGATCCCATCTCGAAAATGAGTTTCCTCCAAGCCTGCAAAGTAATTGTCAACTCCAGCTATCAATTCCTCATTTGAAGTGAATCTTCGCCACCAAGAAAAATTTTCGGTTCTGGGAAGAGATGGAAGTCTGATGGAGCCACATCAGGTGAATAAGGTGGATGTGTCAAGAATTCATACCTTAGTTTGTGTAATTTTGCCATGGCGACGGAACATTGTCTTGATGGAAGATGACTTTCCTCGTTGCTAAACCTGGGCTTTTTTTGCCTATCTTTTGTTGCAATTTGTCCAGGAGGTTAGGAAAGTATTGTTCAATAATCGTTTGCCCAGTCGGGAGCTCATCTACAAACAGAATCCCCTTCACATCCCAGAACACTGATGTCATGACCTTTCCCACCGAAGGAATTGTCTTTTGCTTTCTTTGGTGGCGGAGAATCAGCATGTTTCCATTGCTATTAATGTTGTTTTGTCTCTGGGGTATAGTAGTGCACCCAAGTTCCATCTATGGTCACAAACCGGCGCAAAAAATCTTGTTCGTTTCTCCTAAAACGGGAAAATGTTGTTCCGATCTGTCCATTCCCCAGTGTTTTTGTTCCAGCATCAAGAGTCGCGGCACGTATCTTGTAGATAATTTTTTTCATTTCTAATTCTTCATTTAAAATGTGATATACTCTTTCAGATGACATCTAGTAAGCATGGGCAGTTTCATGTACTTTCAATCGGCCGTCCTCCATGACCATTTTGTGCAGTTTTGCAGTGATTTCTGGAGTAGGGACACATCTTAGCAGACCACTGCGTGGATCATCATCTAAGCTCTCCCGACCAAATTTTAATTCATTTGCTCACTTGGCAACAGTTGAATATGAAGGAGCAGAGCCCCCCAATACATTCCGGAAATCGGCATGAAAATCCTTTGCTTTCAATACCTTTCTTTACTAAGTACTTAATCACTGCTCGAATCACGATTTTTTCCATCTTCGCAAATCACTACGCGGGAACAATAGAGCCACGTCACCATCACAGCTCTCTTCCAAGGGCACTGACGTGGCACGTGTTTGCAGACAACAGTCCAATGAATATCACGTGGACAACTCGTGGCGCTAGCGCTGACTTCTCGCGATGATTCCGAGAACTTTTCAAACAACCCTCGCACTACTTTATCTCTAGGGCACTCACAGCCGAAATATTCCATGGTTTGAATAGACAAGACCGCTGCAACTATTTGAATTTTTTATAGGAGAACACGACGGGTTTCGCAGATTAAATTTGCATCTTCAGGTGCTTCAAGTCAAGCGATTAAAGGTCCTATTTAAACCGGATAAACCCAATCCCAACATTTGTATCCAGGTATTTAAGACTTCTGGCTGACGAGTGTGCGAGCGCCTATGTGTTAGGGGTTAAGACCATCCGCAACTTCCATTGTAGACAAGTTGGGAGGTTAGGGATGGCCTTAGCCCCCAATACATTTTATCATAGATGCTCTCACACTCATGAGTCAGAAGTTTTAAATACCCGGATAAAAATGTTGCGACTGGACTTGAAGTACCTGAAGATGCAAATCTAGTTTGCGAAACTGATCGTGCTCTCCAATAATGAATTTTAACAGTAGCAGTGCTCTTGTTCATTCAAATCATGAAATCGTCCTTTCCATTGGGTGTTGGTTTAACGAGATCACAAGCAGTTCTCCTGGCGAAAACTACTTTTTGGCACTCTGGTTTTTTGACTCCTTACATTATTCTCGCATGTTCTCCTATACACGGTTTAACAAAAGTGTAGGGCACAAATTGCAGGACACATTCCTCGCACGTAGGCGAAGAAATTTTGTTGTATGAACATGGGTCTAGAAACTCTTTGTTTCCATTTTCTCCAACTCATTAATTATGGGAAACACACACGGACAAAACATTAGAATCATGGGGAACTTGCACTTTTGGTGTCGTATGGTTACGTTGTGCGCCGCCAGTATTGTTTTGTTGCACATGTCCCTGCGATGTTGAGGACGGCATTGTTGGTGATTGTTTGGCAGTCTCTCTTTACCCACCAGGATAGCCAAGAGCGCTAATTCGCTGGTAGGCGCGCCGACCCCGGATCGAATCTGCCTGGCGGATTAACGACGATTCCCAGTATGCAGGCCAGCCTGGACGTGGTTTTTAGGCGGTTTTCCACATCCTCCTAGGTGAATACAGGGCTGGTCCCCACGTCCCACCTCAGTTACACGACTCACAGACATTTGACATACATTCACAATACGAGGTGCATTCAAGTTCTAAGGACTCCGATTTGATTTTCTCCGGACTGGAAAGAGATAGAAACATGCGCATTGTTTTATAACGAGGTCGCATTCATTGTCAATACATCCCAGAGATGGCAGCACCGTACGGCAGATGGAATTTTACCGCCAGTGGCGAGAATGAGAACTGTTTTAAATACTTAAAATGGCGACGTTTTCCTTACTTGAACAGCCTGCAATCATTCGTTTTCTGAATTTGTGTGGTGTGAAACCAATTGAAATTCATCGATAGTTGAAGGAGACGTGTGGTGATGGAGTTATGGATGTGTTGAAAGTGCGTTCGTGGGTGCGACAGTTTAATGAAGGCAGAACATCATGTGACAACAAACCGAAACAACCTCCGGCTCGCACAAGCCCGTCTGACGACATGATCGAGAAAGTGGAGAGAATTGTTTTGGGGGATCGCCGAATGACTGTTGAACAGATCGCCTCCAGAGTTGGCATTTCTGTGGGTTCTGTGCGCACAATCCTGCATGACGACCTGAAAATGCGAAAAGTGTCATCCAGGTGGGTGCCACGAATGCTGACGGACGACCACATGGCTGCACGTGTGGCATGTTGCCAAGCAATGTTGACGCGTAACGACAGCATGAATGGGACTCTCTTTTCGTCGGTTGTGACAATGGATGAGACGTGGATGCCATTTTTCAATCCGGAAACAAAGCACCAGTCAGCTCAATGGAAGCACACAGATTCACCGCCACCAAAAAAATTTCGGGTAACCGCCAGTGCTGAAAAAACGATGGTGTCCATGTTCTGGGACAACGAGGGCGTAATCCTTACCCACTGCGTTCCAAAGGGCACTACGGTAACAGGTGCATCCTACGAAAATGTTTTTGAAGAACAAATTCCTTCCTGCACTGCAACAAAATCGTCCGGGAAGGGCTGCGTGTGTGCTGTTTCACCAAGACAACGCACCCGCAAATCGAGCTAACGTTACGCAACAGTTTCTTCGTGATAACAACTTTGAAGTGATTCCTCATGCTCCCTACTCACCTGACCTGGCTTCTAGTGACTTTTGGCTTTTTCCAACAATGAAAGACACTCTCCGTGGCCGCACATTCACCAGCCGTGCTGCTATTGCCTCAGCGATTTTCCAGTGGTCAAAACAGACTCCTAAAGAAGCCTTCGCCGCTGCCATGGAATCATGGCGTCAGCATTGTGAAAAATGTGTACGTCTGCAGGACGATTACGTCGAGAAGTAACACCAGTTTCATCGATTTCGGGTGAGTAGTTAATTAGAAAAAAAATCGGTGGCCTTAGAACTTGAATGCGCCTCGTACTTCACGATTTACGCTAGACGCAGACAGCTGGGGTACACTAATTCCGTCCCAGAGGGTGCGGGGTGGCCGCAGGAAGGACATCCGGCCACCCCTTAAATTTCACCATGCCAAATCCGCACTTAACCCTGCCAACCCTGCGCACAATGCGGGGTAAAGGCAGTAGCAAAAGAAAGAAGAAAGAAAGTTTGGTAGTCTCCCTTTCTTCCACCCAGGCTCAAACGACAAAGTTACCATAATTTCGTAGAGAATATTCTATCCCTATCTGTTAGCAATCATGCCTTTAGCTATGCGACAAAACATGTACTTCAAGCACAAGGGAGCACCTCATCATTTTAGTGTGAATGTCCTTCGGCTTCTAAATAACAGATACAGTGACAGATAGGGAGGTAGAGATGGGCCAATTGACAGCTATCAACGCTCTCCTGACCTAAACGCACTGGACTTTTGTTTGTGGGAGCATTTGGAAGATCTTACGTATTGAACCCCGATACAAGACGTTTAGTATGTCCGTGCCTGTATTATGGAAGGCTGATAAAAATATACGCAATACTCCAGGAATACATCAGCGCAACAGTGGGTTTATACATGTATCAATGCCCACGGAGGGCATATTGAACATCTCCTGTGAGAAAGAGTTGCATGTGGTATGCTGGTGCGTTCTGTTTTTGTATGTGTCCCATGATTAATTAGTTGGAGAAAATGAGTTGTGACGTGGAAACAAAGCGTTTCCAGAACTATGTTCATGTAACGTAATTTATTCGCCTATGTGTGAGGAATGTATCCTGTAATTTGTGCCGTACACTGTTGTTGCACCCTGTACATAGGCGCTGGTTTTTCTACACTCCGTACTGCTCTGCCACCAGTATCTTCTCGTTTGCATCGAAATCCCATGTACAAAACAACTTCAAATTTCTGGTTACTTTACAAAAGAATTAACTTGTTTAATATTTTACGGTAAGCACAGAGAGAGGAAAGCCTTAGGAAGATTTTGAAATCATGTTTAAAGCTTGTTGTAAGTCGCTGGTTGTTCTCATTATCAAACACTGGACGAGTATAGTCTGGCTAATTTAACCTCCGTTTTAAGCACAAGCTAGTTTTTTCGCGCTTCTCTACGTTTACGACGTCCTATCTCCTAAACTATGTGTCGTACGAGGTGCATTCAAGTTCTAAGGCCTCCGATTTTTTTTCTAATTAACTACTCACCCGAAATCGATAAAACTGGCGTTACTTCTCGACGTAATCGCCCTGCAGATGTACACATTTTTCACAATGCTGACGCCATGATTCCATGGCAGCGGCGAAGGCTTCTTTAGGAGTCTGTTTTGACCACTGGAAAATCGCTGAGGCAATAGCAGCACGGCTGGTGAATGTGCGGCCACGGAGAGTGTCTTTCATTGTTGGAAAAAGCCAAAAGTCACTAGGAGCCAGGTCAGGTGAGTAGGGAGCATGAGGAATCACTTCAAAGTTGTTATCACGAAGAAACTGTTGCGTAACGTTAGCTCGATGTGCGGGTGCGTTGTCTTGGTGAAACAGCACACACGCAGCCCTTCCCGGACGTTTTTGTTGCAGTGCAGGAAGGAATTCGTTCTTCAAAACATTTTCGTAGGATGCACCTGTTACTGTAGTGCCCTTTGGAAAGCAATGGGTAAGGATTACGCCCTCGCTATCCCAGAACATGGACACCATCATTTTTTCAGCACTGGCGGTTACCCAAAATTTTTTTGGTGGCAGTGAATCTGTGTGCTTCCATTGAGCTGACTGGCGCTTTGTTTCTGGATGAGAAATGGCATCCACGTCTCATCCATTGTCACAACCGACGAAAAGAGAGTCCCATTCGTGCTGTTGTTGCGCGTCAACATTGCCTGGCAACATGCCACACGTGCAGCCATGTGGTCGTCCGTCAGCATTCGTGGCACCCACCTGGATGACACTTTTCGCATTTCAGGTCGTCATGTAGGATTGTGCGCACAGAACCCACAGAAATGCCAACTCTGGAGGCGATCTGTTCAACAGTCATTCGGCGATCCCCCAAAACAATTCTCTCCACTTTCTCGATCATGTCGTCAGACCGGCTTGTGCGAGCCCGAGGTTGTTTCAGTTTGTTGTCACACGATGTTCTGCCTTCATTAAACTGTCGCACCCACGAACGCACTTTCGACACATCCATAACTCCATCACCACATGTCTCCTACAACTGTCAATGAATTTCAATTGGTTTCACACCACGCAAATTCAGAAAACGAATGATTGCAGGCTGTTCAAGTAAGGAAAACGTCGCAATTTTAAGTATTTAAAACAGTTATTCTCGCCGCTGGCAGGAAAATTCCATCTGCCGTACGGTGCTGCAATCTCTGGGACATATTGACAATGAACGCGGCCACATTTTAAAACAATGCGCATGTTTCTATCTCTTTCCAGTCCGGAGAAAAAATATCGGAGGCCTTAGAACTTCAATGCACCTCATACAATGCTATCGTATAGCAGGTACTTTCAGTGTGTCGCGAATAGAGTTAGCAGTAAATAAGTAAGATTTCAGAACGTCGCGTCCGATGCAGCAGTCTTACAGCGTTATGAACAGAGAAAATGTTCTAAGTTTAAAAAATTTTTTTCGTTCATTATTTTGTGGAGGTTGTCGACGAGAAAAAGTTACGTAATGGTCTGACATTATGTTTAAAGTATTTTGCGGCTCTCTAAGTGCTCTCACTCTTAAATACTACGCAAGTAAAGTCCGGGTATTTGCGCGCCTTGATTTCTACAGCCTCATAACACATACAACTTCTGACGGTAATACTCGTCTTCCTGTCTTAAATGTTTAACGTTGTACGATTATACGTCTTAATGAGTAGATTGCTATGGCATTTGAAATTTGTAAATTCTGTCAGCAACTACATGAATGTTAAAACTACAATATCCCTTGCCCGTGGAAGCAGTTTGTCAGGTAGACATAATCTGCGACGTTGTATTGCGAACCAGGTTAGCCGTTTACAGTAATATGACTCTCACAATCTGAAGACATCCCTCCTGTCTTTACTTCAGGAAAATCATTGTTTTCTTTACAATTTTTCTGTGTTTCTGATTCTTCTCTTCAAGTATATAAACTTTTAAACAAGTCTCCGAATTCAGAAAGAATTTTTCACTCCGCAGCGGAGTGTATCCTGATATGAAACTGCCTGGTGGATTAAAACTGTGTATCGCACGGGGACTCGATCTGCATCCATATCGACACTCTGCGAATCACAGTTAAGTGCCTGGCGGAGGGTTCATCGAACCATCTTCACAACACTTCTCTGTTATTCCAATCTCGTACACTGTGCAGAAAAAACGAACATCTATATCTTTCCTTGCGAGCTCTGATTTCCGTTATTTTAGTGTGATGAACGTTTCTCCCTATGTAAGTCGGAGACAAGAAAGTATTTCCGCATTCAGAGGACAAAGTTGGTCATTGAAATTTCGAAAGAAGATTCTGTCGCAACGAGAAACGACTTTGCTTTAATGGTGTCCACCCAATTTCTGTATCATGCCTATGACACTCTCTGCCCTATTTAGTGACAATATAAAGCGTATTGCCCTTCTTTGAACTTTCTCCACCTACTCCGTCAATCCTATCTGGTACGCATCCCACAGCGTGCAGCAGTATTCTAAAAGAGGACAGACAAGCATAGTGTAGGCAGTCTCTTTAGTAAACTATTACATTTTCTAAGGGTCCTGCCAATAAAACGCAGTCTTTGGTTAGCCTTCCCCGCAACATTTTCTGTGTGTTCCTTTCAATTTAAGTTGTCAGTAATTGTAATTCCTAGGTATTTGGTTGAATTTTAGATTAGACTGATTTAACGTGTAACCCAAGTTTAACGAATTCCTTTTAGCACTTTCGTTATCTGCTAATTTTTGCACCATATATATTTCCTATATTGTTTTGCAATTTAATTCGGTCTCCTGATGACTTTACTAGTCTATAAACGACAGCATCATCTGCAAATAACCAAAGCGGCTGTTGAGATTGTCTCCTAAATCGTTTATACAGTTGAGGAACAGCAAAGGGCCTATAACACTACCTTGGAGAACGCCTTCACAATAATTCTCTATTGCTTCACCTAAATGTGTGTGTGGATTCTTAAGGGGCCTAATTGCTGAGGTCATCGGTCCCTAGACTTACACACTACTTAAGCTAACTTATGCTAAGAACAACACACACACCCATGCCTGAGGGAGGACTCGAACCTCCGGCGGGAGGGGCCGCGCAATCCATGACATGGCACCTTAAACCACGCGGCCACTCCGCGCGGGTATTACTCCACTTTCGAACACATATATCTTGCCCGTGCGAGGACTGATTTCCCTTGTTTTATTACGATGATTATTTCTCCCTATCTAGGTCGACGTCAACAAAATATTTTCTCAATCGGTGGAGAAAGTTGGTGGCTGAAATTTCGGGAGAAGATTCTGCCGCAACGAGAAGCTATTTCTTTTAATTGTGTCCACCCCAAATTCTGTATCATGCCCGTGACACTCTCTTCCCTATTTCGTGACAATACAAAGCGTGCTGCCCTTCTTTGAACTATCTCCGCGTATTCTATCGATCCTACCTGGTAAGGATCCCACACCGCGCAGCAGTATTCTACAAGAGGACGGACAAGCGTAGTGTAGGCACTCTCATTATTAGATCTGTTGCATTTTCCAAGTGTTCTGCCAATAAATCGGAGTCCTTGGTTCCCTTTCCCACAACTTTTTCTATGTGTCCTTTTCAATTTAGGTTTTTCGTAATTGTAATTCCTAGGTATTTAGTTGAATTTACGGCCTTTATAGTTGACTCATTTATCGTGTAACCGAAGTTTAACTGATTACTTTTGGCACTCATTTCGACGACCTCACACTTTTCTTTATTTAGGGCAAATTGCCAATCATCCCATCGTACAGATATCTCTTCTAAACCGTTCTGCAAATTGTTTTGATATTCTGAAGAAAGTACTGGCCGATAAACGACAGTATCATCTGCAAACAAAGTAAGACGTCTGTTCAGATTGTCCCCTGAATCGTGGACATAGATAAGGAACAGCAGGGAGCATGTAACACCACCTTGGGGAACGCCAGAAATCACTTCTCTTTTACTCGATGACTTTCCGCTAGCTACTACGGACTGTGATCTTTCTGACAGGAAATCACGAATCCAGTTTCATAACTGAAACGTTATTCCATAAGCACGCAATTTTATTACAGGCCGCTTGTGTGGTACAGTGTCAAAAACCCTACGGAAATCTAGAAATACGGAATCAATTTGAAATCCATTGTCAGTAGCACTGAACAATTCATGTTATTAAAGAGGTTGTTGTGTTTCGCAATAACGGTGGTTTCTAAATCCGTGTTGACTGAGTGTCAATAGATCGTTCTTTTATATGTAATTCATAATGTTCGAGACCTTTCCCTTTCGCGAGCACTTTCAGAAGTTCTCCTGCGTAACGAGCGGCACTGGCAGAGGGCCTAGATTCGAGTCTCGGCCCAGGACACAGTTTTTTTAACTCTTCGAATGCTTGTATAATTGTCGCTCTTATTACATTTATATCGACCACCGTCTTAGTTAATTCAGAGTGATGTTTATCCCACATAACCCCCTGTTTCGCTGTTTCGATACTCTTACTGTACTGAAATGTTTCTGTTACCATGTTTTCAAGCTGTTTTCCACGATCTTTCGCAGACCTTCCCGAATACGACATGTTGTATCATATTCTTGTTATTGTTTTTTTAATCTTTAGCGTTCTTGTTGATAGGTGGCTTGTTCCATTTTAATTTTCTTCTCTCTAGATTACTCCACCCGTGCAACAACGTTCACAGTTAATCAAGTACTTTACTTGTTAAGCAACTGACTCTTTTGTTTATGTCTGAGGAATATACATATTCCAAACTGCTGAACTTGCTTATATGTATCTCGTATTCCTCCCTGTACAGTCTAATAATTCATATTACAGTCTAATAATTTATGTTTCTGAATTTTTGCCTTACGAGTTGCCTTCTGTCTACTTATATGTCTATGTTTCTACGTTGTTCAATATTGTATTGGTTAGGCGCAGTTATATCGTGGAAAATTATTGTTGAAGGTGAAATCTACTAGGAACATACTGTCTGCAATATGACGTGCTGCAGCTGGCTGTTGTAGTTTTGCAAAAAGTTTCCCCAACACATAATTCATGATCACTGCTCCTTTTGAACAGCCAGCCACTATATTTTAAGTTTCATATTGTGATTTGTCACTTATAGTCTGTACTAGAGAGATCCCTTGCAGTCCCAGAAAGATTTGTTATCATCATACGATATGAAGTTGTGGATTTTATGTTTCGTGCTTCTGTGTCGCTGTTAGAACCCTTATCGTATCCATAAAGAAGTCTAGAAATTTGTTTCTTTCTTCCGTCCAAACACGATTTGGGTTTAAATTTTTGTACTGGTACATCCATTTTCAACTCACTATCCGATCATATTTGTGCAAAACGTAAGATCAAATTAATAGACACGAGTTGAAGCCATATGAAACAAATGCAAAATACATTCTCGTCTGTGGAGAGCAATGTCTCACGATATTGACTCTTATCCGCTTACACCTAGGCTTTGCTGCTGGGAAAAAGATCGATTTCGATTCCTTTATAAATGTTCTGCAAGAACAAAAATTTTCAAAATGGACGCTACTAACGTTGCGGTACCTAAAATAAAATTTCATCAAATTACAAAATTAAAAATATAGAAGAAATTTTTCCCGAGGGCATGCAGCTTTACTGTATGATTACATGATGATGGCGTCCTCTTGGGTAAAATATTCCGGAGGTAAAATAGTCCCCCATTCGGATCTCCGGGCGGGGACTACTCAAGAGGATGTCGTTATCAGGAAAAAGAAAACTGGCGTTCTACGGATCGGAGCGTGGAATGTCAGATCCCTTAATCGGGCAGGTAGGTTAGAAAATTTAAAAAGGGAAATGGATAGGTTGAAGTTAGATATAGTGGGAATTAGTGAAGTTCGGTGGCAGGAGGAACAAGACTTCTGGTCAGGTGACTACAGGGTTATAAACACAAAATCAAATAGGGGTAATGCAGGAGTAGGTTTAATAATGAATAGGAAAATAGGCATGCGGGTAAGCTACTACAAACAGCATAGTGAACGCATTATTGTGGCCAAGATAGATACGAAGCCCACACCTACTACAGTAGTACAAGTTTATATGCCAACTAGCTCTGCAGATGACGAAGAAATTGAAGAAATGTATGATGAAATAAAAGAAATTATTCAGATTGTGAAGGGAGACGAAAATTTAATAGTCATGGGTGACTGGAATTCGAGTGTAGGAAATGGGAGAGAAGGAAACATAGTAGGTGAATATGGATTGGGGGACAGAAATGAAAGAGGAAGCCGCCTGGTCGAATTTTGCACAGAGCACAACATAATCATAACTAACACTTGGTTTAAGAATCATGAAAGAAGGTTGTATACATGGAAGAACCCTGGAGATACTAAAAGGTATCAGATAGATTATATAATGGTAAGACAGAGATTTAGGAACCAGGTTTTAAATTGTAAGACATTTCCAGGGGCAGATGTGGACTCTGACCACAATCTATTGGTTATGACCTGTAGATTAAAACTGAAGAAACTGCAAAAAGGTGGGAATTTAAGGAGATGGGACCTGGATAAACTAAAAGAACCAGAGGTTGTACAGAGATTCAGGGAGAGCATAAGGGAGCAATTGACAGGGATGGGGGAAATAAATTCAGTAGAAGAAGAATGGGTAGCTTTGAGGGATGAAGTAGTGAAGGCAGCAGAGGATCAAGTAGGTAAAAAGACGCGGGCTAGTAGAAATCCTTGGGTAACAGAAGAAATATTGAATTTACTTGATGAAAGGAGAAAATATAAAAATGCAGTAAGTGAAACAGGTAAAAAGGAATACAAACGTCTCAAAAATGAGATCGACAGGAAGTGCAAAATGGCTAAGCAGGGATGGCTAGAGGACAAATGTAAGGATGTAGAGGCCTATCTCACTAGGGGCAAGATAGATACCGCCTATAGGAAAATTAAAGAGACCTTTGGAGATAAGAGAACGACTTGTATGAATATCAAGAGCTCAGATGGAAACCCAGTTCTAAGCAAAGAAGGGAAAGCAGAAAGGTGGAAGGAGTATATAGAGGGTTTATACAAGGGCGATGTACTTGAGGACAATATTATGGAAATGGAAGAGGATGTAGATGAAGACGAAATGGGAGATAAGATACTGCGTGAAGAGTTTGACAGAGCACTGAAAGACCTGAGTCAAAACAAGGCCCCGGGAGTAGACAATATTCCATTGGAACTACTGACGGCCGTGGGAGAGCCAGTCCTGACAAAACTCTACCATCTGGTGAGCAAGATGTATGAAACAGGCGAAATACCCTCAGACTTCAAGAAGAATATAATAATTCCAATCCCAAAGAAAGCAGGTGTTGACAGATGTGAAAATTACCGAACTATCAGTTTAATAAGTCACAGCTGCAAAATACTAACACGAATTCTTTACAGACGAATGGAAAAACGAGTAGAAGCCAACCTCGGGGAAGATCAGTTTGGATTCCGTAGAAACACTGGAACACGTGAGGCAATACTGACCTTACGACTTATCTTAGAAGAAAGATTAAGGAAAGGCAAACCTACGTTTCTAGCATTTGTAGACTTAGAGAAAGCTTTTGACAATGTTGACTGGAATACTCTCTTTCAAATTCTAAAGGTGGCAGGGGTAAAATACAGGGAGCGAAAGGCTATTTACAATTTGTACAGAAACCAGATGGCAGTTATAAGAGTCGAGGGACATGAAAGGGAAGCAGTGGTTGGGAAGGGAGTACGACAGGGTTGTAGCCTCTCCCCGATGTTGTTCAATCTGTATATTGAGCAAGCAGTAAAGGAAACAAAAGAAAAATTCGGAGTAGGTATTAAAATTCATGGAGAAGAAATAAAAACTTTGAGGTTCGCCGATGACATTGTAATTCTGTCAGAGACAGCAAAGGACTTGGAAGAGCAGTTGAATGGAATGGACAGTGTCTTGAAAGGAGGATATAAGATGAACATCAACAAAAGCAAAACAAGGATAATGGAATGTAGTCTAATTAAGTCGGGTGATGCTGAGGGAATTAGATTAGGAAATGAGGCACTTAAAGTAGTAAAGGAGTTTTGCTATTTGGGGAGCAAAATAACTGATGATGGTCGAAGTAGAGAGGATATAAAATGTAGGCTGGCAATGGCAAGGAAAGCGTTTCTGAAGAAGAGAAATTTGTTAACATCCAGTATTGATTTAAGTGTCAGGAAGTCATTTCTGAAAGTATTCGTATGGAGTGTAGCCATGTATGGAAGTGAAACATGGACGATAAATAGTTTGGACAAGAAGAGAATAGAAGCTTTCGAAATGTGGTGCTACAGAAGAATGCTGAAGATTAGATGGGTAGATCACATAACTAATGAGGAAGTATTGAATAGGATTGGGGAGAAGAGAAGTTTGTGGCACAACTTGACCAGAAGAAGGGATCGGTTGGTAGGACATGTTCTGAGGCATCAAGGGATCACCAATTTAGTATTGGAGGGCAGCGTGGAGGGTAAAAATCGTAGAGGGAGACCAAGAGATGAATACACTAAGCAGATTCAGAAGGATGTAGGTTGCAGTAGGTACTGGGAGATGAAAAAGCTTGCACAGGATAGAGTAGCATGGAGAGCTGCATCAAACCAGTCTCAGGACTGAAGATCACAACAACAGAAGAAGTTGTTATATAGTTAAAATCCGCCATTTCGCTGATCTCTTTCTTAACGCACGCCGTTTCAACGCTACTTTTCTTTTTGTGATGTTATGTGCAAAAGGAAAAAAAAAATCATCTCATATGCCTTTGTTCAGGTGTAGTTATTGGTTTCATGTTCCGTGGATTATTTCCACGATAACTGGTAATGATGAGGAGCGAGACATTTTATATTCAAGTTACAAATTAATTTATAAATATGGCTACAAGATGAACATATATAAATTTTTACAATATAAGGACTTGAGCTAGTAATTCCCATCCACTACATTTTACACATCAGAGTAACAGAAATTCATCTAAGGAAAACAAGCAGTTGTCAAAGGCAAACTTATTCACTTTGTTTTCAAATTACATTTTGCTGTCTGTCAGACACTTTCTATCACAGGCTAAGCGATCAAGAATTTTAGTTGTAATACTGTGCACATTTTTTCATGCTAAAGACAACCTTAATGTTTAGCATGAATGTCATTTTTCCTTCTCGTGTTGTAATTATGTACAGCATTGTTCCTTTTGAGCTGCAATGGATCTTTTACAACAGTCTTCATGAGGGAATAAATATAATGCGAAGCAGTAATCAAAATGTCCAACTCGTTAAGCACACACCTGCAAAATGATCGTGGGTGAGCAACATATATTACTCTTACAGTTCGTTCCTGTGGAATGAAGACTTTCTTTGTTAAAGATGTTAGCCCAAAACATTATTCCATAGATTACTGAGTGAAATTATGTCAACTTACTGATATGCCTCTCCCCAAGATTTGCAATGATTCTAAGTACACACGTAGCTCAACCAAGTTGTTTTAGGAGTTCCAAAATGTAGTTTCTGCAGTTTCAGTTCACATCAGTATGGACACCAAAAAGTTTGAAGATTCCGCCATATTTGGTATTTCCTCTACATGTGTTACTCTTATCAATGGTTTAGCACCTCTAAACTGAATTTGTCGTGTCTTTTTAAAATTCAGAGTGAGACTGTTTCGGCGTAAAGTCAAACTCCGGCATCCGTGTCGGGAACGACAGCAAGAGAAGGCTGTGAAAAGAAGTCAGCCAATCGCACGCTGACTGGACCTCCCCCCAGGACGACAAAGCCACAGCAGAGGAGAGGACATAAGCGACGTGGAGAGGACATAAGCGCCGCGATCGACTGGTGACAGCCCAGTTCGAAAGCAGCTTCAAGATTAGCGACTTGGATAGCAGCGTCGGCTCTACATCACTTCGTTTGTACTCCCTATTCAGCACGGACTTGGGATTGTATATACTGAAGAAGATTGATTATTTCGTATGTGGCCCTTTGCTTACGACACATCTCTGTAACTGCAAAAGTTAAGCAATGTAAGCCGATATTTCTTCCGGGTTATATGGCCGTGGTCAATGGAACTCTTCTATCCCTGACGTTTCGTCCAAAGCTACGTTGGACATCTTTTGAGGTGCTCCTGGTTGTGCTGAGTCGAAGAACGGCCGGATTACCGTGGAAAGTGGGCGTGGTCTGGACTTCAAGTGATAGCAGAGAGAAACCTTGTCAAGGATAAAATATAAATATCGATCATCGTACGTCAAAGATAAAAACTTCTCATCGATTCTGTAGTGTCACTGTCCATATATTGCTGAGTTTAATAGCTTCTTCTTTTCTGTTAAAATTCTCTCCATGTTTATGTATTTCGATAGCTTCTCTATATAGCCGTGGATAATAGTTCGTCATAGTATATAAAGCTTCAGTTTCCGAAAATTTCATTACGTGATCACCCGACTGCAGAGCAAGTTCCGACACGGCTGACTTGTCTGTTTTCTCTAGTCGGCATAAGACTTTTGTGTTCCTTCAACTGTGTATTCACACTTCTCTTTGCAGTTCCAATGTAGACCCTACGACATAAACACGGAAACTTGTATACACCACTTGCAGACAGAGGGGGACGTTTATGCTTAATGGAACGAAGTGGTTGGCCTATTTTCTTAGTTGGTCTGAATACTGGTCGAACGTTACGTTTCCTTAAATTCTTTCCGATTTGATCCGTTACTTTTTTGATGGAGGGTAGAGAAACCGTGTTGTTCCGTAGGTGTATCATATCGTTGTCCTTAGCCCTCCTGTTATTCGGTCGCAAAACAATATTTATTTCCTTACTAGAGTACCCATTCTTCACAAAAGCCTACATTAGATGTTTTAGCTCGGCGTCCAGGTATTCATTGTATGATAAGTACTATAACTTTTTCCTATTGTAATAAAACTCTTTCTCTAGCAATCCGAGTATGCAGGATTCCTAGACACTACACAGACCTCTTCTTTGTCTTCTTTTGCTACCACCTTTATCCCGCATTCTGCACAGGGTCGACAGGGTTAAGTACGGATTTGGCATGGTTAATTTTAAGGGATGGCCAGATGCCCTTCAACACCGCCACCCCATACCCCCTGGGACGGAATCACTGTACCCCAGCTGTCTGCATCTAGTGTAAATCGTGAAACAGTGTGAATCTGTGGCAAATGTCTGCGAGTCGTGTAACTGAGGTGGTACGTGGGGACGAGCCCGGCATTCACCTAGTAGGATGTGGAAAACCGCCTAAAAACCACATCCAGGCTGGCTGGCACACCAGCTGTCGTCGTTAATCCGCCGGGCGGATTCGATCTAGGGTCGGCGCGCCTACCGAGTGCAGGAAGCAGCGCGTTAGCGCGCTCGGCTAACCTGGCTGGTCCTAGACACTACACAGACCATTGGTAGAAAACTAGTCAGTGACACTTTTAAGAAAACTGTGTACCATCTCTACTGTTGGTGAGTATATGTTTGGACTGATTAGAATACTAGTGTTATCCGATAAAAGAACTAATTCTGTTTGTTGTGTTGGAAGATCGTTTGCATACGCACATCAAAAAAGTTTTGCATCACCCCAGTTCCGAGAACGTGTATAGAAAATTGGAATAGAGATCTACATAAATATCATTTCCGCCCTTTTTATTGCTCATTAAAACCACACATTGCATGTTGTACCACCATTCAGCAAGACCCTCAAAGGTGGTGGTCCAGACTGCTGTATACACCAGTACCTCTAATATCCAGTAGCACGTCCTCTTGGATTGCTGCATGCCTGTATTCGTCGTGGCATTCTATCCACAAGTTCATCAAGGCATTGTTGGTCCAGATTGTGCCACTCCTCAACAGCGATTCGACATAGATCCCTCAGAGTGGTTGGTGGGTCACGTCGTCCATAAACAGGTTTTTGAAATCTATCCCAGTCATATTCGATCGGGTTCATGTCTGGAGAACATGCTGGCCACTCTAGCCGAGCGATGTCGTTCCCCTGAAGGAAGTCATTCACGAGGTGTGCACGATGGGGCCGCGAATTGTCGTCCATCAAGAATGCCTCGCCTTTATGCTGCCGATATGGCTTTCACGTATTGTTCAGCCGTTACGGCGCCTTCCATGACCACCAGCGGCGTACATCGGTCCCACATAATGCCACCCCAAAACAGCAGGGAACCTCCACCTTGCTGCACTCGCTGGACAGTGTGTATAAGGCGTTCAGCCTGACCGAGTTGCCTCTAAACACGTCTCTGACGATTGTCTGGTTGAAGGTATATGTGACACTCAGTGGTGAAGAGACCATGATGCTGATCCTGAGCAGTCCATTCGGAATGTTGTTGGGTCCATCTGTACCGCGCTGCACGGTGTCGTGGTGCAAAGATGGACCTCGCCATTTACGTCGGGTGTGACGTTGCGCATCATGCTGCCTACTGCACACTGTTTGGGTCGTAACACGACGTCCTGTGGCTGTACGAAACACGGTGGCGTTGCTGTCCAGGTTCCTGCGAGCCAGAATCCTTAAGTAGCGGTCATTCACTGCAGCAATAGTTCTTGGGCGGCCTGAGCGAGACATGTCATCGACAGTTCCTGTCTCTCTGTGTCTCCTCCATGACCAAATAACATCGCTTTGGTTCACTCCGGGTCGCCTGGACACTTTCCTTGTTGAGACCCCTTCCTTGCACAAAGTAACAAAATCGGAGGTGATCGAACCACGGCATGACCGCCTAGGCATGGTTGAACTACAGGCAACACGAGCCGTGTACCTCCTTCCTGGTGGAAAGACTGGAAGTGATCGGCTGTCGGACGCCCTCCGTCTAATAGGCGCTGCTCATGCATGGTTGTTTACATCTTTGGGCCGGTTTAGTGATATCTCTGAACAGTCAAACGGACTGCGTCTGTGATACAATATCCACAGTTAACGTCTGTCTTCAGGAGTTGTGGGAAGCGGGGTAATGCAAAACTTTTTTTGATGTGTTTATACGAGAAATAACGGTGGACATATGAGAAACAATGGCGAACCCTAAATTGAGACTTGGGGAGTCTTACGTATGACTTCTCCCCTGTCACAAGAATCTTTCCTGATTACATTGGTTGAATTACTAAGTACAACTTTCTGCGTTCTTTGATTAGATATAACGTTACATCATCAATTCAAATTTATATAGGAGAATACTGTGAGTAGCACAGTCAAATACCTTAGACAGGTCACAGAAAATACCAACAGTTACGTTTGAAACAGCAAAGGAATCTTATGTCTATGTTTGGGAACACGACAATCTCCAGGAAATGAACTCCCATTTGAGAGCATGAGGGTTCAAATCCCTGTCAGGCAACCAACGTATACGTTTCCCGTGCTTTCGCTAGTCTGGCTAACGTGAATGCCGCCATGGTTCATATGAAAATTACACGGTTGATTTGCGTCCCTAAAGCTAGCTTGTGCTACGACCTGATCATCGACGGGACGCTAAACTGCGTCATTCCGTTTTGGAACGTATACTGTTCATGCCGATTAAGTGAGTGATTACACTTTTTATGTGTGTTCTGACCAGACGAAATTACTTTCGTCCGACCATAACTGTGCGTTCTTTGATTGTTCCATTAGAACTACTGACGGCCTTGGGAGAGCCAGTCCTGACGAAACTCTACCATCTAGTGAGCAAGATGTATGAGACAGGTGAAATACCCTCAGACTTCAAGAAGTATATGATAATTCCAGCCCGCATCTCGTGGTCGTGCGGTAGCGTTCTCGCTTCCCACGCCCGGGTTCCCGGGTTCGATTCCCGGCGGGGTCAGGGATTTTCTCTGCTTCGTGATGGCTGGGTGTTGTGTGCTGTCCTTAGGTTAGTTAGGTTTAAGTAGTTCTAAGTTCTAGGGGACTGATGACCATAGATGTTAAGTCCCATAGTGCTCAGAGCCATTTGAACCCATTTTGATAATTCCAATCCCAAAGAAAGCAGGTGTTGACAGATGTGAAATTTACTGAACAATCAGTTTAGTAAGCCACAGTTGCAAAATACTAACGCGAATTCTTTACAGAAGAATGGAAAAACTACTAGAAGCCGACCTCGGGAAAGATCAGTTTGGATTCCGTAGAAATATTGGAACACGTGAGGCAATACTGATCCTACGACTTACCTTAGAAGAAAGATTAAGGAAAGGCAAACCTAAGTTTCTAGCATTTGTAGACTTAGAGAAAGCTTTTGACAATGGTGAGTGGCAAACTCTCTTTCAAATTCTGACGGTGGCAGGGGTAAAATACAGGGAGCGAAAGGCTATTTACAATTTGTACAGAAACCAGATGGCGGGTATAAGAGTCGAGGGACATGAAAGGGAAGCAGTGGTTGGGAAGGGAGTGAGACAGGGTTGTAGCCTATATCCCCGATGTTATTCAATCCTTATATTGAGCAAGCAGTGAAAGAAACAAAAGACAAATTCGGAGTAGGTATTAAAGTCCACGGAAAAGAAATAAAAACGTTGAGGTTCGCCGATGACATTGTAACTCTGTCAGAGACAGCAAAGGACTTGGAACAGCAGTTGAACGGAATGGCTAGTGTCTTGAAAGGAGGATATAAGATGAACATCAACAGAAGCAAAACGAGGATAATGGAATGTAGTCGAATTAAGTCGGGTGATGCTGAGGGAATTAGATTAGGAATTGAGACACTTAAAGTAGTAAAGGAGTTTTGCTATTTGGGGAGCAAAATAACTGATGATGGTCGAAGTAGAGAGGATATAAAATGTAGACTGGAAATGGCAAGAAAGCGTTTCTGAAGAAGAGAAATTTGTTAACATCGAATATAGATTTAAGTGTCAGGAAGTCATTTCTGAAAGTATTTGTATGGAGTGTGGCCATGTATGGAAGTGAAACTTGGACGATAAATAGTTTGGACAAGAAGAGAATAGAAGCTTTCGAAATGTGGTGCTACAGAAGAATGCTGAAGATTAGATGGGTAGGTAACATAGCTAATGATGAGATATTGAATGGGATTGGGGAGAAGAGAAGTTTGTGGCACAACTTGACTAGAAGAAGGGATCGGTTGGTAGGATATGTTCTGAGGCATCAAGGGATCACCAGTTTAGTATTGGAGGGCAGCGTGGAGGGTAAAAATCGTAGAGGGAGACCAAGAGATGAATACACTAAGCAGATTCAAAAGGATATAGGTTGCAGTAGGTACTGGGAGATGAAGAAGCTTGCAGAGGATAGAGTAGCATGGAGAGCTGCATCAAACCAGTCTCAGGACTGAAGACCACAACAACAACAACAACTGTTCATGCCGATTAGTTAGTGATTACACTTTTTATGTGTGTTGTGACCAGACGAAATTACTTTCGTCTGGCCATAACTGTGGGTTCTTTGTTTGTTCTCGGAATAGGATCATCAAACTAGAACGCATGAAATAATAGTTCACTTTAATACACAAACGAATAAGAGATTTACTTAATTTTGCCACATTTCTTTGCCACAGGATTCCTTATTAAATTACAACCGTCACTGACTATGGAAACATCACTTGAAGCACAGAGTAACAAAGTGTTCTGCTGAGGAGCAATATGCAACTTTTTACAAATTTACATTTCGACAGTAACTGTAACTACTGACACTTTCCTACACGGTGGTGTCCACTGCTGTAGCTCAGGCGACGAACTGTGTTGAACTTCTGCTAGGTCGGCACCATGTTGACCTCAGTGTGAGGGTGCTGCCCAGCGGCCACAAGTCTTTGAGTACCCTAATTGGTGGACGATTGTGTCACCACTTCCAAAAGAGTCGTCCACTTGTGTAGCTAGGTGTTTGATTGGAGATCCTTTGATAGCTCGAAAGAGACTGTTCGCAAGTTCCAACTTTGCAGGAATTGAATTAAATAATGCGTAAATTTAAGTTACACTATGTTACCAAAAGTATACAGACACCCCCAAAAACATACGTTTTTCATATTAGGTGTTCTGTGGTGCCACAGACTGTCAGGTACTACATATCAGCGACGTCAGCAGTCATTCGACATGGTGACAGAGCAGAATGCGGCGCTCCATGGAACTGACGGACTTCGAACGTGGTGAGGTGATTGGGTGTCACTTGTGTTGAACGTCTGTACACCAGATTTCCACACTCCTAAACATCCCTCGGTCCACTGTTTCCGATGTGGTAGTGCAGTGGAAACGTGAAGGGATACGTACAGTACAAAAGCGTACAGGCCGATCTCGTCTGTTGACTGACAGAGACCGCTGACAGTTGAAGAGGGTCGTAATGTGTAATAGGCAGACATCTATTCAGACCATAACCCAGGGATTCCAAACTGCATGAGGGTCCACTGCAGGTACTGTGACAGTTAGGCGAGAGGTGAGAAAACTTGGATTTCGTGGCTGCTCATAAGCCGCACATAATGCCGGTAAATGCCAAACGACGCCTCGCTTGGTGTAAGGACCGTAAACATTGCACGATTGAATAGTGAAAAAACGTTGTGTGGAGTGACGAATCACGGTACACAATGTGGCGCTCCGATGCCAGGACGTGGGTAAGGCGAATATCCCGTTAACGTCGTCTGCCAGCGTGTGTAGTGCCAACAGTAAAATTAGGGGGCGGTGGTGTTATGGTGTGGTCCTGTTTTTCATGTAAGGGGCTTGCGCACCTTGTTGTTTTCCGTGGCACTATCACAGCACAGGCCTACATTGATGTTTTAAGCAGCTTCTTGCTTCCCACTCTTGATGAACAATGGCGATTGCTTCTTTCAACACGATCGAGCACCTGTTCAAAATGCACGGCCTGTGCCGGAGTGGTTACACGACTGTAAGATTCCTGTAATGGACTGGCCTCCACAGAGTCCTGACCTGAATCCTATGGAACACCTTTGGGATGTCTTATAACGCCGACTTCGTGCCAGGCCTCACCGACCGACATCGATACCTCTCCTCAGTGCAGCACTACATGAAGAATGGGCTGGCATTGCCCAAGAAACCTTCCAGCACCGGATTGAACCTGTGCCTGCGAGAGTGGAATCTGTCATCAAGACTAAGAGTAGGCCAACACCATCTTGAATTGCAGCATTACCGATGGAGAGCGCCGCGAACTTGTAAGTCATTCTCAGCCACGCGTCTGGATACTTTAGATCACATAGTGTATCATTGCAGGAGTATTAGATTACAAATTCAGACCAAATGAAACACACATGTTGCAGTAAATGGTGTCCAAACAGTCGCGTTAATACACAGTGTTATCCCCTGGTGACGTGTGTTCTCACATGCAAACGATCATAAAGGTGCCGAATAGCATCTTGCAACAGATTGTCCCAAGCGCCATGGAGATTGTGGTGTAATTCGGCAGTGCTTCTTGCAGGGCCTGGAGAACGAGTAAAGTTCCCGCTTCATCATGTACCGCATGTGTTTGGGAGAAATCTGGTGGTCTTCCTGGCCAGGACAGTTGCTGTACACCATGTGTGAATGTGCACTGTCCTGCTGAAAAAGCACATCACCTTCCTGTCAAAGAAACGATCGTAGCAGAGGGATGGTAGCCTGTGCAAAGTTGCGGACCCTGGCTACATTACCCTGCAGAAATATCAGATGCAACTGCTGGTCCCCCGACTCCATGAAGCTGGGGACGAGTCTGTGTAAGGTGGATGGATGCATTCCAGAACAGCCCGCTCACCAGGCCTATGCCGTACAGGCGTATGTCCATCACTTGCATACAGACAAAACCTATTCCCAACCGAGCGAGGTGGCAAAGTGGTTTACACAGTGGAGTCGCATTTGGGAGGACGACGGTTCAAACCCAAGTCTAGCCATCCTGACTTTGGTTTTCCGTGATTTCCCTAAATCGCTACAGGAAAATGCCGGGATGGTTTCTTTGAAAGGGCACAGCCGACGTCTTTCACCATCCTTCCCTCATCCGATTGGACCGATGACCTCGCTGTTTGGTCCCCTCCCCCAAATCAACCAACCACCCAACCTATTCTCATCACCAAACAGAGCGCCATTCCACCCTCCAGTCAACTCTATCACGACACTAGAATAGTCGTGCTTGGCGGTGTCATTACGTCAGTGGTAGACTAGCCAGAAGCACAAGTGTTCTTAATTCTGCTGCAAGCAGACAGTACACAATGGTGCAACTTCAGGCCGGGTTTATTCCTTGGGTAATGTTCGATTGGCTACTACTGCTGTCACAGTGGGTCGATCTTGACAAGCGTCTGTCCTACGTGTGCATCCAGAAGCTGGTGTGACCAGGTGTGACAATGTTCCAGAGACTACTGCTGGAAGGAGCGACACCCCCGTCATGTGCAGCAGTCTGTCGATACGTCCACCAAGCTTTTCTCAAGTCTGCGTTCAAAAAACAGAATTTCTATCATCATTATTTGCTGGGACCTTTGTCCCACTGCCTTGTTACTATGGATCTGACGATGTTAGTGTCGGTGGGTGGCCGGATACCCTTCCTGTCGCCACCCTGTACCCCCTGGGATGAAATTAGTGTAACCCAACTGTCTGCTTCTAGTGTAAGCCATGAAATAGTGCAAACATTTCCAAATTTCTGCCAGTCGTGTAACTGAGGCGAGACATGGGGACCAGCCCAGTATTCACCTAGTGGGATGTGGAAAACCGCCTAAAAACCACTATCAGGCTGGGCGGCACACCGGCGCTCATCATTAATCCGCCAGGTAGATTCGATCCGGGGCTGGTGCGCCTACCGGAGCCCAGGAAGGAGTGCATTAGTGCTCTAGGTAACCTGGCTGGTCAAATAACCGAATTTTTATAGGAAGCATATGTACACATCGGTGGGGCATTATTGTAGCCTAGAATGAAACTCAGCTCAGCTACTGCCTGCAGAGCAAAACAGGGGGATCAGAAACACGCCTGTTAAGCGCCATCTGATCGCCGATGAGCGCAACAAATAAATCACTGACACAATACCTCAGTGTGCCCGTATTGTACTCTTGAGGTTACTAAATTTTTTTCTGGCAGTGTATTTTAAATACGGTGCATGTGAAAGTGGTACTTTCATGAACAAAGCTTGCTGAAACCCAGTGCGGATGACTGTGATCGAAGGATTGAAAAATGACTTCGCGAGGAAAAGAATTCGTAGAGTGGAATTTCCACTTAGTTCACTTGTTATTCAGGAGGCAGAGAGAAAAGCTCATGAATAATGAATCACGTGGCTGTACAGAACACCACACAGGTAAAGAACGATAGGGACATAGCTACATATTGATAATAATCCCCGTAATAATATTTAATGAGCGGGGAAGTAATGTGATAAACGAGAAGTAATTCTTGGATGGCCCTATGGAAAGTGGATATTGATCCTCGTGTATTCTAAGAAAGGCGCGAATCGAACAAAGGGATAGCATTGTTCGTATGGAACACAAGTGAAAAGCACGTCCCGTAAATAAACCAGAAAAATCACGTAACACATAATTACGCTAGCGCATCGCGAGCAAGTAACCGTCCCATCAATAATCCTGGGCGATGTAGTTTCATTATGCCCACCTCGGTATCACAAGACAGACGTCTGTACCTTATAAGTCGGCAGCTGGCAGAAGAACTCCACAACCCCAGGAAGGAATCAAAGAGTGAGTGTGACAGGCAGACCAAGCTGCCCTACCGAATTCAAGTCACCTCAATATGATTGGCTGGCAATACGACTGGCTGGCTGGAGTCGGCACTAAAAACCCTGAGCAGACATATACTTTGCTGTTCCCGGTCAACGACAAAGCTACTCTAGCAGACGGAAATACTGATTACCGACTCTTTGAGCCACACAAGTGCTTAACAACTCGCTTACGAATACGTGACATGAAAGTCGTTTCCAACAGACGGCTTTCAGATATACTAAAAAGACCGATTTTCCTGCTGTCCGTACCATCCGCAATTTGTAGCAACGATCCGTACCACTCCATATCAATTATTTCACCTCCTGGTGTATCCAGCTTTACTTTATAATGAAACCTGTCAAAACCCAGACTTTAATTGTAGGAGAAACCACCCAAGCTTTCCATTTCTCAGACCTCTACTTCAGAGCACGAAGACGGCCAACTAACTTAACAAAACACTAAACTACCTTGGACCAACACCGGATCGAAGTCTCCACCTACCAACCATCCAAGCTAAAGTCTCACCTTTTTTACTTGTCCACACGATCCATTTCCTTTCCCACGCTAATTTCAATCCTCTTCCCCTCCGAAAATTTGAAACCACATCCGAGATCCATTCATTCTATCAACAATATTACCTTTGATACCTCTTCCTATTCCAAATTAACGCTCCAAATCACCATTCCTATACATAACTGCAATACTGCCTACCTCATTCCATTTACACCATGTCCCTTGAACCTCCCCAATACTCTTCCCACATTCTTTCTCACAACACTTCCTCTTCAATCCCCTATTTGTTTCTCTACACATCATAAAAACCAATGACTGTATATTTTGAGTTCACATTCAAACTTCACTGGTACATGCTTACAGGCAATTACTTACAGGCAATTACACAAACTTAACTGCACCATTTCTAACTAGCCACTCACCCGATTGAACAATAAACAACTCATATTCCCCCAATTTCAGCGAACCTACAAGTATGTAACGAGAATCTGCCCTGTCGTAACTCCTTGATCTCCTATACACGGACTATGTTCCTGAAATATTCCATCCCGTATACCTACTTCCGTATGCTGACAGCACCACTTTCCTGAGCTCCATTCCTTCCAACGCTGCCACAACTTCACTTCAATAAATTCATCTCTTGTGTAACCGGTGATTGCTCTAACAACCCAGTCAATAATTATATGGAACCCATTCAAATTTTCTGCCTCGAGACCCTGCCACACAGCTCGCAACCACTTAGTTCACTTAACACTACAATACTTTGGACTAATAATGAAAAACTTTGAATCTCCACCTACTAAAGGTCTATAAGAAAGCCCATATTAGGCACATTTAGATTAATTTAATATGGGAAGTAGATTCCCTCCGATAACTTAAACCTTCACACCACCATCGTTCGTCCCACTTTCATTTGTGCAAATGCTTCAGCAGTCATCCTAACGAAATCTGTTTGCACCAACACATCGACCTTACATCGGTCTTCAGTATTGTCCCTGAATTCATCCTCTCCTTTCACATCCACAATCACCTTTATAACCCCTTCTTCTTACCACCTTCAAATTTTTTGAACTGATGATCAATTCCAACACCTACTCCGTCTCCTAAACCAATAACACAGCACATTCCGTCCTTCACTCATTCTATATCTAGATATTGAAAAACGACTACATATGAGATTCTGGCCTCCTGTTTAAACTCCTTTAATATGCATTGGTATCTGCCCAATGCCTGGTTTCTAACAGCCTGTCCTACGTGACAATAAACAGCATTCAAGCAATCTACTCCGCTTAAGGACCACTATTTCCTACACGTAGCAAACGTTCCTACACCATCCCCTTCTGAATACCTATCGCAGTATATTGACAAAACCAATTTTGTGGCTCAGATGGATAGAGCGTCTGCCATGTAAGCAGGAGATCCCGGGTTCGAGTCCCGGTCGGAGCACACATTTTCAACATGTCCCCAATGAAGTGTATCAAACGCCTGCTTGCAGCTAGGGTGTCTATTTAATTATCATTTCATTTCTAGCAAAGCTGCATGGTCATCCACGGTAACTGTTCTTTCGGGAACAGATACTACCGTCGTATATAGTTAAAACCAATTTCCATGTTGCCCATATCACCTTCCATTCGTTCCAATGATATCTTCAATTCAATCACAACAATTTCACTTCCTAGCGTACCCAGTACTGTAAAAACACGACAGCACAGCACCCTGTGGCGTCTTTTTACTTGTATTTATTTTTTCAGCTTTCTTCGTGTGTGTTTTTTTTTTTTTTGGTAAATGGTCTCGTTTTTGGAAATTATCCTCAGTTTCGCTAATATGTCTTATTGATGCAGACGTAATAGGTATTGTGAGAGATGGATCAACTAATGTTGCAGCGTATCCTAGAAGTAGTGTATTCACTGGTAAAAATGGAAATGAGCGTTTGGCGTCGTTGGCCGGGAGGCCCCTTACGGGGCAGGTCAGGTCGCCTCGGTGTAGGTCTTATTACATTCGACGCCACATTGGGCGACCTGCGCCCCGGATAGGGACGAAATTATGATGAAGACAACACCCAGTCCCTGAGGGGAGAAAATCCCCGACCCAGCCGGGGAATCGAACCGAGGCCCATACAATGGCAATCCGTCACGCTGACCACTCAGCTATCGGGGCGGACATTCACAGGCAAAACATGTATACATACTGAAAAGAACATTCAGACCAATCAAAATGTATTGAGGTGCTGAAATATTGGCAAAACTGATTGAGAATCGAATTTGCCGCGTTACGGCTCTGATTGTAGTCTCTCAGAGACTGGTACAGCCGATTTCGTACCCTGCATGTACATCCTCAGGTGTGTTTAAGGTCTAATGTACCATGTTAGCTAAACGCCCTAATGCTTGTTCCAAGGTGCAGTGACCAACACTAACTGACGCAACCACCAATGGTAGTAAAACTTAATAAAGTGAACTGTCATTGATTATTAATGTTCGGAGAGCGTCAGACGTCCATATGGTGACGTGAAATCGTTTAGAGCGTAGGACATCTGAATTTAGATGGCATCTGAGCCTACCGCTCCCATTTGAAAACAACCTGTGTATCATCAGTAATGACAGGTGTGACTCAGAAGGTGTTCTGCTGTTACCTGGTCTCCGCATATGCGTCACAGGGGCTAACTCGTCCTCCAATCCAGCCAATTCTGACGATCCTACTACTATGCGGAATGAATGTTCATTCCGCACACACATATGTAGCACCATTTCCTGGAACACATCTGCCCATTTCTGGTGATATATGGGTGTTGTCAAAATGAGAGGAGTAGACACAGGCGTATTGTACGCTGTCGTCTAAAAATTCAGACGTTTAACAGTCCAGACAGTTTCACGCCATCACGTGGACGTCTGACGCTCTCCGATCATAAATCGTTAATCACAGTTGGCTTTATTGAGTGCCGGCGGTGGTTGCGTCAGTTGCACATTGCACATTGAAACCTCCATTAAGGCATTTAGATAATATTGCACATTAGACATTAAATACACTTGAGCATGTATATGCAGGGTACGAAAGAGGTTGTACCAATCTCTGAGCGACTCTAATGAAACTGTCAGCCGGCCGGTGTGGCCGTGCGGTTAAAGGCTCTTCAGTCTGGAACCGCGTGACCGCTACGGTCGCAGGTTCGAATCCTGCCTCGGGCATAGATGTGTGTGATGTCCTTAGGTTAGTTAGGTTTAATTCGTTCTAAGTTGTAGGCGACTGATGACCTCAGAAGTTAAGTCGCATAGTGCTCAGAGCCATTTTTTTGAAACTGTCATTTCAGCAACCCAATGAAATGCCCTGCTTAACCCACAGGACAGAACAGTTAACAGACCAATGAGCAAGATCAGTTGCATTCCACACTTGCACCAAAAATCAAACGATGCTAACAGCGGGGACTGGAACAACAACCAGAACGGATCACAGACAACCCACCAGCGGTGGACAACCCAAATACACGTCGTCTGATCAGACGACCGACCAAACGGCCAAGCAAGGTCGTTTCCACTCAAACGTGTGTGTCTGCAATCGTCGGGCGACTGACAGCTATCCCGTCCTTCCTCGCTACTCCACGTCAACCGAACATCTCAGAGCCAGTACGCCGACAACATTTAAATTAACGACACACAGTTTCACGACCACTTGCACAAAGAACTAGATGACGCTAACGGGAGTGACTGTGCAATAACAAGGACGAACCACGAGTCGGCACACACAGCCAACCCATAAGCGATCGCCGGCCAAATACACGTCGTCCGACAAGACGAGCGACCGACGATCAACCAAAGTCGTCCCCACTCAAATCATGTGCGTCGGCAGTCATTGGGCGAGTGATGGCTATCCACGCCTCCCTGGCGCTGCATGCCCACCTGCTACACATCAGCACGGAGACAGCACTAAAATAACTGGGAAGTCGACATCACCAGCTACACACAATTTCACAATCACTTAGACGAAGAACGCGACCAACGCCAAAAGCAGTGACTGTGCAATCACAAGGACGAACCACGAGTTGAGGCACACATTGCCAACGCATAAGCGATCGGCGAGCAAAGACGACCAACCGATGATCAACCAACACCGTCCCCACTCCAATCATGTGCGTCGGCAACCCTCGGGCGAGTCATGACGGTCTGTACCTCACTGCTGCCACGCCCCGACTGAACTCGTGCCGTGTGCCAACTCAAACACTGACAGGTCCGAACTAACTGCTGGCAAGTTCCAACTGACTGGTCGACACACGACGACCGGGAAGTAATAGCAGTCCAGCAAAGACAACACGGTATGGCTTATATCGATAAGAGCGAAGGAACTTGCCCCCTTCTTGCAGCGGTGTACCGTGGGTCTCTAGAAGAGCGTAGCGTTCCAAAGGATTGGAAAAGGGCACAGGTCATCCCCGTTTTCAAGAAGGGACGTCGAACAGATGTGCAGAACTATAGACCTATATCTCTAACGTCGATCAGTTGTAGAATTTTGGAACACGTATTATGTTCGAGTACAATGACTTTTCTGGAGACCAGAAGTCTACTCTGCAGGAATCAGCATGGGTTTCGAAAAAGACGATCGTGTAAAACCCAGCTTGCGCTATTCGTCCACGAGACTCAGAGGACCATAGACACAGGTTCACAGGTAGATGCCGTGTTTCTTGACTTCCGCAAGGCGTTCGATACAGTTCCCCACAGTCGTTTAATGAACAAAGCAAGAGCATATGGATTATCAGACCAATTGTGTGATTGGATTGAAGAGTTCCTAGATAACAGAACGCAGCATGTCATTCTAAATGGAGAGAAGTCTTCCGAAGTAAGAGTGATTTCAGGTGTGCCGCAGGGGAGTGTCGTAGGACCGTTGCTATTCACAATATACATAAATGACCTGGTGGATGACATCGGAAGTTCACTGAGGCTTTTTGCAGATGATGCTGTGGTGTATCGAGAGGTTGTAACAATGGAAAATTGTACTGAAATGCAGGAGGATCTGCAACGAATTGACGCATGGTGCAGGGAATGGCAATTGAATCTCATTTTAGACAAGTGTAATGTGCTGCGAATACATAGAAAGAAAGATCCTTTATCACTTAGCTACAATATAGCAGGTCAACAACTGGAAGCAGTTAAGTCTGTAGGGAGTACGTATTAGGAGTGATTTAAAATGGAATAATCATATAAAGTTGATCGTCGGTAAAGCAGATGCCTGACTGAGATTCATTGGAAGAATCATAAGGAAATGCAGTCCGATAACAAAGGAAGTAGGTTACAGTACACTTGTTCCCCACTGCTTGAATATTGCTCACCAGTGTGGGATCCGTTCCAGATAGGGTTCACTGAAGAGATAGAGAAGAGCCAACGGAGAGCAGTGCGCTTCGTTACAGCATCATTTAGTAATCACGCAAGCGTTACGGAGATTATAGATAAACTCCAGTGGAAGACTCTGCAGGAGAGACGCTCAGTAGCTCGGTACTAGCTTTTGTTGAAGTTTCGAGAACATACCTCCACCGAGGAGTCAAGCAGTGTACTGCTCTCTCCTACGTATATCTCGCGAAGAGACCATGAGGATAAAATCAGAGAGATTAGAGTCAACACAGAGGCATACCGACAATCTTTCTTTCCACGAACAATACGAGACTGGAATAGAAGGGACAACCGAAAGAGGTACTCAAGGTACCCTCCGCCACACACCGTCAGGTGGCTTGCGGAGTATGGATGTAGATGTAGATGTAGATGCTGCCGCTCACGGGCAGGAAAAGCAGCAACTCAATGACACAAGTAATTGAAACTAACATAACGAGGTGGCAGTACGGTAAAAACAGGATGTTAAATAAGAGATGGCACGAACACGAGCTACGCACGGCTCACCCAGTATATTTTAATTTGCTTTAGTATTCCTTTCAGTACATAAAATGCTGCAAAGCCTGATAGGAGAACACTGTTCATCTTAATTTTAGCGTTTTAGAAACATCTTTTGAAGCCACTGGGGTTTCAATTGAAGCATGTCAGAATACTTCGGTTCTGATAACTAATTTGACTAAAAACAATGTTTAAATTGCTAATAATTAATAAAAACATTGATGAAGATATGTCGGTAATTGTTGTAGTGCTTTTCCTAGACAGATTTCAACTTCCACCCCTGTCATCCCGGTTCAATCCTCATATTATAAATATAGTTTGCACGTGGATAGAACTGGACATTTGTGAGGGACGCGCAGTGTCATTTGGATGCGTTGAGCTATAATCATACTTGCTCGAACAGTCCACGGGTGTACTGCCGGTCCATAGTGTCCAGCGGGCACAATGTTTCGGTGATTAGATATGTCGCCATCGTTAGGTGCGCTGTCGAACTGGGCTCCTGAGGGCGGGCGGTCGTCTTAAATCCCCTCCCCTCGTGAGGCGTTCTCTCTGCGGTCCGCGCCCGCGAGTCAGCGGTCTGTGAGACGCTGGCGTCGGCGTCTGTGGTGGCATCGGTGTAATTGCCTCGTCCACCCTAGTCGCCCGTTCGTTTCCCTTGCTGAGCGACTTTTTCATTAGACTCAGTGCTGTTTCTCAAGCCCTGCTGAGGTTGTAGCCGCAATCTCGTTTAATGGGTTCGTCCCTGGTACGAATTTCGATAGCCTCTCTAACTACGCTGTCCCAGTACTTAGATGTCTGTGCCAGGACCCTGGTATGTTGGCAGTCCATTTCGTGATTTTCGGACAAACAGTGCTCTGCGACCGCCGACTTGTTGAGGTGGCTCTGAGCACTATGGGACTTAACATCTGTGGTCATCAGTCCCCTAGAACTTAGAACTACTTAAACCTAACTAACCTAATGACAACACACACATCCATGCCCGAGGCAGGATTCGAACCTGCGACCGTAGCAGTCGCGCGGTTTCGGACTGCGCGCCTAGAACCGCTAGACCACCGCGGCCGGCCTTGTTGAGGTACCCAAGTCGAGTGTGCCTCTGATGTTCTCGGCAACGATCTTCGATGGCGCACACTGTTTTTCCAATACACGTCTTCCCACATTGACACGGAATCTGGTGTATGTTGGCCTTCCGCAAACCGAGATCGTCTTTAACACTTCCCAATAATGCTCGCGTTTTATTTGGTGGGCAAAAGACAGTTCCTACTCGGTGTTTCCTCAATATTTGCCCGATAGCGGGCCAGTATACGGTATATAGGCTGTGGCTATCTCTTTCTCCGTGACTTATTCCACCTCCACACGCTGTACTTTAGAGGTGGGGCGGAGAGAGCGTCTGATCTACCATTCCGAGTACCCGTTTTTCCGGAATAGAGTCTTGAGGTGATCCAGATTGAGCCAGATCGCTGGTCGATCATCAGCGATCGGCTTGTTATCTTTGGCGCGTCCCCGGGCATGAGCATCTTTGCGTTTTCGGCTGGGGCGCGCGGGACGGCGAGAGGCAGTCTGTTTGGGGCGGCCAGTGAGACTGGCGGAGTTGTGGCTCGGGCGTTAAGCACACGTGTGTGACGTCTGTTACGCTGGGCGTGTTTGCTAATCGTGAAACTCCTGCGGCGGTTACTGGTTGCCTGGAAGGCATTTCGTATAAACTGTGCCAAGCCTCGCAGTGAGAGCGGAGTTGGTGTTGACCTAGATGTTTGTACAAATTGAGGTGCCTGTGTTAGAAGCACGGCGTGAGCCTGTCGGTTGCTTCGTCCTTCTGGCAGCCACCGCAAGCGGATGTTCGGCCGGAATGTCTACAGTTTGTGGTGAGCATAGTGTGAACAAGTTCTCCTAGGATGTGCTCCAGCCTGACTCAGCCTGTGTTATTTGTGGGTGCCGACCGCTTGTCTGTTGCTGCTGCCGGGTGTTCTGTAAGGTTTCACAGCAAAACTGTGTTTTTGTGGTATTCTGTGTTTCTGGCTCAGCCTCCGCCTAGAAAAGAGAAAGATTTATGCCTCAACTGAAAGGGGGGGGGGGGGGGGGTTCGCTTGGACATCTTTCGTAAATCCTTAATGCTTTAATGCTGTAATTTAACATATAAAAAAATTGTTCCTTCAGAATGACCGCCTGTTTCTTTGGACACTGCAGTTCAAACAGGAGTGGCGTAATGTTAATGAGTATTTGTTATTCGTCAAATGAAGCGTATTTAATGTCTTGCAGTTTTCTGGGGCATTTTGAAGTGTTGACTGCTCCCCACTTCAGTGTATTCTTTTGAGTAGTATTGTAAGGCTTTTTGGATATTTGTCAGTGGAGTGTATTGATTCAATTTTGTTTTTCGCTTACTTTTGAATTACGGAGAATTGTTTTGTTTATCTGGTTATTGGCTTAACTCGCGCTTCACGCACTAAATCAGCTGATATTGAAACTTTTTTTTTTTTTATTCCTGTTTAATGTCAGACAGGTTCAAGTGTAACTTCATTTATGTTATTTGAAATAAATGTGTTGGATTGACCTTAATGAATTATGTGCAATCGAAGTAAGGAACCCAGTCCTTCATTAGTGCCTAACAGTGGCGTGTGATTCGGGTTGTGAGCCCCGTCCTCGGACCACAGCTCTTGGGGCAGACTCTCTGCGTCAGAGATGGTGCCCGTTGGACACTATGGACCGGAAGTACACCTGTGGACTGAAGAATCATACTTTGTCATCACTGTAGCTTATGATTACGTCAAACTTATATTCAGCAGTACATAATTATGACAAAGGGCTTGTTTGACGCCATAGGAATGACATCACAAGCCACCAGAATGAAAGCATCGCCCTCCGTCGACGGGGGTTGGTTGTGGTGAGAATATTGGTACGCCGTGGACGGGTGTGGCGAGAAGACGCTTTCACAGCTAGAGACGTGAATATGTTTTCGAGGTGGCGCTACAATCTTGTTGCCTAGTACGAAGGTGACAATACCGATGCAGAATGGTTCAAAATGGTTCAAATGGCTCTGAGCACTATGGGACTCAACTGCTGTGGTCATAAGTCCCCTAGAACTTAGAACTACTTAAACCTAACTAACCTAAGGACATCACACACATCCATGCCCGAGGCAGGATTGGAACCTGCGACCGTCGCGGTCGTGCGGTTCCAGACTGTAGCGCCTTTAACCGCTCGGCCACTCCGGCCGGCTGCAGAATGGTATGTCAGTGGGTTGTATTCGTGTCATTGCTTTGCATGCAACCATAATAAATATTAGTACAGTTTTTGTCTGTTATTAAAACACCTTCAAAAACAAACGAAGCTGTGGGATTGTAATCCAGGCCAACAAGCCGCCACGTCTAGGGACAACAGAAAATTTTCAGTTCGACACCCAACTAAGATGTAGATGTACACACGCCATCTACAGCATGTAGTCGGAACCACATAGCATGGAATGCTGGTCAGCGCAGATGAATATTGAGGCAGTGGAGGAGAGTTGTGGCTGTGCAATGCACAATGCGCCATGGAAGAGACAGCCATTTTCGTGTTCCATACAGAAGGACAATACCATCAATTACAAAACAACGATGAGAGACGAGTTCTGTAACCAGTGCAAAGCATAGGGAATGTGGGATGACAGTTCGAAAGCAGGAAATTATCTGAATAGTTGGTGCAGCTTTACTGGGTGTAAGTGAAGGTATTTCTACTGATGACTGACGATGGCATACTGAACTACATTACATCAGTATTTAATTCATTTGCAGACTAATAGCTATTAGTACTAGTATGTTTTTAGGTTGGTTAGTACCTTCGAGTGCATGTGACAAGGGTGAGCCAATAATGCTTATTTTCTCCTGAGCAGCAGATCAGATATTGAACTGTTCACACGTGGTTAATCTAGACTCGCTGAGGTAGTCCACTTAGCTGTGCAGTTACGGCCATGCAGAAAACATCAGGTTGTAGCGGTGTGACCTGTTTGTGGGAAGACTATTAGACACAGAGAAAAAAGCAAGCAACACACTGATGTGCATATATATTAAGATACCACATACAAAATATCTCCACTCATGCCTGTTACACCCTACATAATGAAGTCCCCAGCGATCTGTCTGTCGCCATTCCATGTCATTGCAAATCCATCGCACGTCTTTGCAGAGGATTGTGAAACAAGATTTGAAGTTTTACAGTTTTAAGCAGTGAGTATAGCTCAACATTCACCAGGGGATAAAGAGAGAAGGTGCAGTTCCAGCACAACATCACTGGACAGAATTGACCAGGATCACGTATTTTTGACAAATCTTGTGATGTCAGATGAGGCAAACTTTCGCCTGAATGCGTTCGTCAGTAAGTAAAACTTCCGATATTACTCGGACACAAACCGGCAGCTCATTGATGGAAAGGTCCTGGTAGCCCGAACGTCGGCGTCTGGTGTGCTATCCACTGGACAGTCCATTGGAATCGTTGGTCCATATTTTTTTGAAAGACAACAATGGCCAACCAGTGACTGTCAATTCTGAGAGGTGCGTGACCATGGTCGACAATTTGCTCATTGCACAGCTGCAGGGACACTGCCGTCTAAGTGCGACATGGTTTCTGCATGATGAGGCTATGGATCATGAGACAGCACTTTCTTCATCGATGACTCGCACGACTGGGTGATATCGCACGTCCAGCGAGACCACATCTCCCAGCCTTTAATTTTTTTCTGCGAGGTCATCTCCAGAACAAAGTTGTTTTTCACGACAACTCCACAATACAGATGAAATGAAAGCCGATATCTGGGACGATACAGCGGCCATACCGTCAAGAAATGATTAAGTACGTAATGGGGAGATTCCGCTAATGTCTTTAACAATGCTGTTGTGACTTGGCAAGACAGCCAAGCCACTATGAGATAGCCGAAAGGCACGAGTTTAAGCTCACGCACGCTGGCGTGAGGTCTGGAACAGTTAAAGGAGTTGAGTCTAGTAAAAAAAGTACGTAGCTTCTGGAATACTTAACTTTAATTCATAATTGGTGAACATCGGTCTGACGGTACATGCATCACAAGATAAATAGCAAATGATAATGGCGCCTTGCTAGGTCGCAGCAAATGACGTAGCTGAAGGCTATGCTAACTATCGTCTCGGCAAATGAGAGCGTAATTTGTCAGTGAACCATCGCTAGCAAAGTCGGCTGTACAACTGGGGCGAGTGCTAGGAAGTGTCTCTAGACCTGCCGTGTGGCGGCGGTCGGTCTGCAATCACTGATAGTGGCGACACGCGGGTCCGACGTATACTACCGGACCGCGGCCGATTTAAAGGCTACCACCTAGCAAGTGTGGTGTCTGGCGGTGACACCACAAATGCATTGCCAATGATGAAAGCCAATTGTCATGTACGAGGGACATTCAGTAAGCAAGACAACACATATATTCTCAGTTAATTTTGATTCAAAAGAGGGGAATTTGTTGTGAGACATCGTGGGATATTCCCATTTGAGCCCCTATGGTTTCATGCCATCAAAATGGGATCTATAATTAAGGTGCGTTGGAGCCTGTGAGCTGTCACAGAGTTTCTTCTGACGGACAGCCAGAGCATTGCAAATACTCGCAGGCACTTTCAGAATGTCTGCGGATTCATGGCAGTCAGTGATTGAGTGAGACGTCTGGTGTGATCTGTTGGTAGTGCTGACAGACTTGTCCACCGGTTGGGGCACTCAAAGTTGTGTACCCATTGGGTTCCCCGCCGCCTAACATAAGACCATGAAGAGCAACGAAGGACCATCTGTGTGGAATTGCTTCTCCGTTTCGAGGCTGATAGCGACAATTTTTTGTCTCGAAACCTGGCAGAAAATCCAAAGAGATTCTGGTCGTATGTGAAGTATGTTAGCGGCAACAAACAATCAATACCTTCACTGTGCGATAGAAATGGATATACTATCAAAGACAGTGTTGCCAAAGCAGAGTTACTAAACACAGCATTACGAAATGCCTTCACAAAAGAAGACGAAGTAAATATTCCAAAATTCGAATCAAGAGCAGCCGCCTACATGAGTAACGTACAAGAAAATATCCTCAGAGTAGTGAAGCAACTTAAATCACTTAACAAAAGCAAGTCTTCCGGTCCAGACTGTATACCTATTAGGTTCCTTTCAGAGTATAGTGATGCATTAGCTCCATACTTGACAATCATATAGAACCGTTCGATCGACGAAAGATCCGTACCCAAAGAGTGGAAAGTTTCACAGGTCATATCAATATTAAAGAAAGGTAGTAGGAGTAATCCACTTAATTACAGGTCCATATCGTTAACGTCGATATGCAGCAGGATTCTGGAACATATATTGTGTTCGAACATTATGAATTACCTCGAAGAAAACGGCCTATTGACACACAGTTAACATGGGTTTAGAAAACATCGTTCTTGTGAAACACACCTAGCTCTTTATTCGCATGAAGTGTTGAGTACTACTGACAAGGAATTTCAGATGGATTCCATATTTCTGGATTTCCGGATTGCGTGCTTCTGGAATATCGTCTCAGTTATGTGACCGGATTTGTGACTTCCTGTCAGAGAGGTCACCGTTTGTAGTAAGTGACGCAAAGTCGTCGAGTGTGAAACAGAAGTGATTTCTGGCGTGCCCCAAGGTAGTGTTATAGGCCCTTTGTTGTTCCTTATCTATATAAATGATTTGGGACAGAATCTGAGCAGCCGTCTTCGGTTGTTTGTTGACGCCGCTGTCGTTTATCGACAAATAAGGTCATCAGAAGATGAAAACAAACTGCAAAACGATTTAGAAAAGATATCTGAATGGTGTTAAAATGGCAGTTGACCCTAAGTAACGAAAAGTGTGAGGTCATCAACATGAATACTAAAAGGAATCCGTTAAACTTCGGTTACACGATAAATCAGTCTAATCTAAAAGCTGTAAATTCAACTAAATACCTAGGAATTACAATTATGAACAACTTTAATTAGAAGGAACGCATAGAAAATGTTGTGAGGAAGGCTAACCAAAGACTGCGTTTTATTGGCACGACACTTAGGAAATGTAACACATTTACTAAGGAGACTGCCTACACTACGCTTGTCCGTCCTCTTTTAGAATACTGCTGCGCGGTGTAGGATCCTCAGCAGGTAGGACTGACGGAGTACATCGGAAAAGTTCGAAGAAAGTCAGCACGTTTTGTATTATCGCGAAATATGGGAAAGAGTGTCACTGAAATGATACAGGATTAGGGCTGGACATCATTAAAAGAAAGGTGTTATACGAGACTGCAATAATAGAGAATTGTGAAGGTGGTTCGATGAACGCTCTGCCAGGCACTTACATGTGATTTGCAGAGTATCCACGTAGATGTAGATGCAGAACATCGTCACAGCCAACGAATCTTGGGTTCATCACTTTGAATCGGAAGCAGAATGGAAAAACATGGAGTGGCGCCACATCACCTCTCCTCCAAAGAGAAAGTTCAAAACCGCGCCATCAGCCGGTGAAGTCGTGACGACGGTCTTCTGAGATTCTGAAGGGGCTGTTCTGTTCTCGTGGCGCAAGGATACAGTCGTAAATGTAGTGTGCTGTCCTTAGGACGCCGAAGAAACGACTTCAGCGTGGTCGTCGCCACAAAAATGCAAATGACCTTCTCCTTCTCTATGACAATGCCATCATACAAGCCTGGGTAGGTCACAAAACTTCACGGAACTGTTCTTTTCATCCATCTTGCACCCCGGATTTCGTGCCTTAGGATATGACATTACACAAAACGTCTCACGTGGACTTCAGATTTATATTCATAGTCTTTGATTACTCCGGCTCCTTACGGAAAACATTGGCATACTTAAATAACAAGTTACAAAGTTATTGTCGTTGGATATCATTTAGTACCTGTGATTCACTTAGTTTCTGCTCTACCATTTCGTATCTAACCTCAGTGTTCGCTTCTTGTTCACTATCAAATTTGTTTGTGAAATACAGAACTGGAAAGCATATTGTATTACGACATTTGACTCTGGTTTGTTTTTCTTACTTTCATCAGGTATTTTGACTAAATCAGTAGAAAAGATTTGATCCTTCACATAAAAGTGACATTTACCGTTACCTGTGTCAATCTGTGTGGAACTGCTTGCGCGTTACGAGGTTGATCGCGACAATTTTTTTGTCGTGAAACCTGGCAGAAAACGTGTCCACGCCACTAAGACAATTAACTATAGACATTTTCAATTTTTTGGTCCTGTCCTCCTCAGTTGCGCGTAATACTACGGTATGTTGATGATTTTCACTTATGGACCGTCTGACAGCAACTGAATGAAACACAATGTTAGTGCCATACGCGTTTCGCCTTTATTTTCTGCAAGGCATCATCAGTGGCCTGTAATATGTACATATGTTAGCTATTTTATTTACATTTTTGTCACTGTGCCTATAGGTTATAAACAGTTCTGGTGGTTGGTATTTCCTATTAAGTAGTAATGTTTTGAACTGTACTTACAGGTTGCGTAGACAGTTTCTTACATATTACGCTCCTGTTGCATTTTTGGTCTTGTTCTTCTTCCTATGAGCGCCAATTTGCTGTTTTTTCTGCATTCCACAGCACTATGCACTGAACGCTTTTTTTAATGCAATGTTTTGGTTTCTGTTGCCGACTGTCAAATGTTTTTGCCAGAGATCGAATATTACTGCCAAACTTATGAGTGTAACTATCGAAGTATCTGTGGTCTGTTCGTTGTTCGTGTATGCATTTGTGTATGTGCTTGTGTGTGTGTGTGTGTGTGTGTGTGTGTGTGTGTGTGTGTGTGTGTGTGTGTCATATTAATTTAATTTAATTTTATTTTTTTGTATTTAATTATTTATTTTTGTTTATGTCCTGTGTATGTGTGTGTGTGTTTTGGTGTGATATATATATATATATATATATATATATATATATATATATATATATATATAATTTTTTTTTTCCTTTGTGCTGTGTATGTGTGTCCGTCTGTATTTTGGTGTTATGCATAATTTATTTTTATTTTTTTTTTTTTTTTTAGGGGTCGGCTGTGTATGTGTGTGTGTGTGTGTGTGTGTGTGTGTGTGTGTGTGTATTTTGGTGTTGTATACTTTTCTTTTATGTTATCATTTCCTTTATTAATTGTAGTAAGGAGCCTGTGCTGATGTGTGTTTGTTCATTTATCACATGTTTGTTTTCTGCTATGGCTTTCTGGATGTGGAAGTTTTCTTGCATTTGTATAAGATGTTTGTCATGGTTGCTTATTCTCATTATTTTCATTTCTTGTTCCATGTTTGTAGGATGATGGTTGTAGTGTTTTAAATGCTCTGCAAATGTGGAATGGTTTGTTTCATACTTCCAACATCTGATATGTTCTTTGTATCTTGTTTCAAAATTCCTGTATGTCATGCCTATGTATACTGCATCACAACTTTGACATTCAAGTTTATATATTCCTGATTGTTGGAATTTGTCCCTCTTGGTAGCTGGCTGGCTTAGGTGTGATTGAAGGGTTTGCCCAGGCTTATATGCTATTTTGAAGCCCTGTCTCTTTAGGATGTTTGCAACTCTGTGTGTTAGTTTATGTGTGTAGGTCATGGTGTACCATCTGGTTCTTTTCTGTGTGGTGTTGTCATTGTGTGTGTTTGTTGAGTGTGTTTGTAAGTTTTCATCTTGTGAGTTCTTTTGTATTGTGGAAATGTTGTGTTTGTTTTTTATTTGTGTTTTTATTTTTTGATTGAGCCTGTGTACCACATGTGTGTCATACCCGTTGTTCCTAGCTATTTGTATGATCGTGTTCATTTCTTGTTCATAGTTTCTCTTACTGAGTGGGATTCTGTTTAATCTATGTAACATGTGTCTTAGTGCTGCAAATTTCTGGCTTTGGGGGTGGTTGGATGTGGAATGTATTATTGTGTCCGTGGCTGTTGGTTTTCTAAAGATGTTAAATGTATGTTTTCCATTTTCTTTTTTAATTGTAATGTCAAGAAAATTTATTTGATTTTCTTTTTCTTTTTCAAGTGTGAATTTTATGTTCTTATGAGCTTTGTTTATTTCTGAATGGAGTTCATCTATTTTTTCACTTGGCTCGTCTATCAAACAAATAATATCATCCACGTATCTGTACCAATATATGATTTTGAAACTTTCATTTGTGGTTATCTTATCAAATATCTGATTTTCAAGGTGACTGATGAAAATGTTTGCTAGTGTTCCTGATATTGGGGATCCCATGGGCAGTCCATCAGTTTGTAGATAATATTCTTCCTCAAACTGAAAGTAGTTTTGTTCAGTTGTCAGTCTGAGCATATCTGTTATTTCTTTTATTGCGTCTGTGGTGAGGTTGCTGTGGGATGAGAGATTTTGTTCTATGATTTCTATTGTTTCTGTGATAGGGATGGAGGTATACATATTTTCTATATCGAATGAAATCAGTGATGCTGTGTGTGGTACCTGTATGTTCTGTATATTTTCTATTAGGTTTCCTGTGTTTATCAGTGTTCTGTTGTTTTCTACTTTATAGTGTTTTGTAACTAACTTTTAGAGGTGTTTGGCTACGCGGTATGTTGGGGCTTTCTTGAAGTTGATAACAGGTCTCATTGGCATTCCGTCTTTATGTACTTTTGGTTGACTGCAGAGTGTTGGTGCTTGAGGATTTTTCTGCGTTAAGAAGTATTTTTGTTTGTCTGTGAGTGTGTGTTCAATGTTTTTCAGTGTTCGTTTCACATTTGCCTGGAATCGTGTAGTAGGATCTGACTTCAGTTTTTGTATTGCGTTGGTGTTTATGTATTCCTTGGTTTTTGTGATGTATTGCTCTTTATCCATGAGTACTGTTACATTTCCCTTGTCTGCTCTTGTTATTAATACGTTGTTGTTTGTTAACTTTTGTTTTAACCTTTTCATAGTAGCTGCTTCTGTTTGGTTGTTCTTATTGTGTGTCTGCTGTGTTTGTTTTATTATGCCTTTTATTTCTTCTTTTACTAGTTCTCTTGTCAGTCCTATGTTTATTTCACAATTATTTTGTTGTTCTTCATGGTTACTACATGAAATTAAGATGCTCTATTCGAAAAAACAGCACCTAAACATGATGCTCTATGAGACTCATCTAGAATTGGCAAAAAACGTAGGAAACGCCGCAGTTTTCATGGCACTAGTAGAAAAAACTGAGCACAACACATACATAGCAATGAAACATTTACAAAACAAACATAAACACAAGATAATGAAACTAACAGTAAAAAAGACGCAAAAATACATTTACATTTTAAATGTGAAACCACATGAACACCAACACTCATTCCATCCACGCTTAGTTAACCTAACAGAGACAGAACTACACGAAAACGAAAAAATGCTCTTGGAAAAAGGTTTGAAACACTGCACCAATAGCAAGGTGAACAATCAATACATAGAAAATCTCATAGTAGAAACCGAACACATCCTTACACGTGAAGAACAACAAAATAATTGTGAAATAAACATAGGACTGACAAGAGAACTAGTAAAAGAAGAAATAAAAGGCATAATAAAACAAACACAGCAGACACACAATAAGAACAACCAAACAGAAGCAGCTACTATGAAAAGGTTAAAACAAAAGTTAACAAACAACAACGTATTAATAACAAGAGCAGACAAGGGAAATGTAACAGTACTCATGGATAAAGAGCAATACATCACAAAAACCAAGGAATACATAAACACCAACGCAATACAAAAACTGAAGTCAGATCCTACTACACGATTCCAGGCAAATGTGAAACGAACACTGAAAAACATTGAACACACACTCACAGACAAACAAAAATACTTCTTAACGCAGAAAAATCCTCAAGCACCAACACTCCGCAGTCAACCAAAAGTACATAAAGACGGAATGCCAATGAGACCTGTTATCAACTTCAAGAAAGCCCCAACATACCGCGTAGCCAAACACCTCCAAAAGTTAGTTACAAAACACTATAAAGTAGAAAACAACAGAACACTGATAAACACAGGAAACCTAATAGAAAATATACAGAACATACAGGTACCACACACAGCATCACTGATTTCATTCGATATAGAAAATATGTATACCTCCATCCCTATCACAGAAACAATAGAAATCATAGAACAAAATCTCTCATCCCACAGCAACCTCACCACAGACGCAATAAAAGAAATAACAGATATGCTCAGACTGACAACTGAACAAAACTACTTTCAGTTTGAGGAAGAATATTATCTACAAACTGATGGACTGCCCATGGGATCCCCAATATCAGGAACACTAGCAAACATTTTCATCAGTCACCTTGAAAATCAGATATTTGATAAGATAACCACAAATGAAACTTTCAAAATCATATATTGGTACAGATACGTGGATGATATTATTTGTTTGATAGACGAGCCAAGTGAAAAAATAGATGAACTCCATTCAGAAATAAACAAAGCTCATAAGAACATAAAATTCACACTTGAAAAAGAAAAAGAAAATCAAATAAATTTTCTTGACATTACAATTAAAAAAGAAAATGGAAAACATACATTTAACATCTTTAGAAAACCAACAGCCACGGACACAATAATACATTCCACATCCAACCACCCCCAAAGCCAGAAATTTGCAGCACTAAGACACATGTTACATAGATTAAACAGAATCCCACTCAGTAAGAGAAACTATGAACAAGAAATGAACACGATCATACAAATAGCTAGGAACAACGGGTATGACACACATGTGGTACACAGGCTCAATCAAAAAATAAAAACACAAATAAAAAACAAACACAACATTTCCACAATACAAAAGATCTCACAAGATGAAAACTTACAAACACACTCAACAAACACACACAATGACAACACCACACAGAAAAGAACCAGATGGTACACCATGACCTACACAAATAAACTAACACACAGAGTTGCAAACATCCTAAAGAGACAGGGCTTCAAAATAGCATATAAGCCTGGGCAAACCCTTCAATCACACCTAAGCCAGCCAGCTACCAAGAGGGACAAATTCCAACAATCAGGAATATATAAACTTGAATGTCAAAGTTGTGATGCAGTATACATAGGCATGACATACAGGAATTTTGAAACAAGATACAAAGAACATATCAGATGTTGGAAGTATGAAACAAACCATTCCACATTTGCAGAGCATTTAAAACACTACAACCATCATCCTACAAACATGGAACAAGAAATGAAAATAATGAGAATAAGCAACCATGACAAACATCTTATACAAATGCAAGAAAACTTCCACATCCAGAAAGCCATAGCAGAAAACAAACATGTGATAAATGAACAAACACACATCAGCACAGGCTCCTTACTACAATTAATAAAGGAAATGATAACATAAAAGAAAAGTATACAACACCAAAATACACACACACACACACACACACACACACACACACAAGCACATACACAAATGCATACACGAACAACGAACAGACCACAGATACTTCGATAGTTACACTCATAAGTTTGGCAGTAATATTCGATCTCTGGCAAAAACATTTGACAGTCGGCAACAGAAACCAAAACATTGCATTAAAAAAAGCGTTCAGTGCATAGTGCTGTGGAATGCAGAAAAAACAGCAAATTGGCGCTCATAGGAAGAAGAACAAGACCAAAAATGCAACAGGAGCGTAATATGTAAGAAACTGTCTACGCAACCTGTAAGTACAGTTCAAAACATTACTACTTAATAGGAAATACCAACCACCAGAACTGTTTATAACCTATAGGCACAGTGACAAAAATGTAAATAAAATAGCTAACATATGTACATATTACAGGCCACTGATGATGCCTTGCAGAAAATAAAGGCGAAACGCGTATGGCACTAACATTGTGTTTCATTCAGTTGCTGTCAGACGGTCCATAAATGAAAATCATCAACATACCGTACAATTAACTATAGGTTTGTCAATTATAAGAAAGCTGCACTTCACTGTAAGATGTTCACTTTATAATGGAATAATTGCCTGACACTTAACCAATTTAGTCTTACTGCCTGTAGCAGTTTGTAACTTGCAATTTCGTACGGAAAATGTTGGCAACTGCCTCTCTTCTTCAATTCACAAAAAAAAAAAAGAAAAAATATTTTCATTAGGTTGGTAGTTGAACCTGTATCTAAAGTTAACTTTGTGTCAATGTTAAATATTTTCACCGTAATGATTGCTTGTACTTGTTCTTCCTTGACTTTATCTATTATATCTAACTCATGCTGATACAAATCATCCTTGACATCACCTCGTTTGTCAAATCTTGCAAAGCATGTTTGTAGTTCTGCCTTGCCCCAACTCCCTGAGAGGTTAATATAGCACTCCGTCTTCAAGCCACAAGTGGCCCATCGGGACCATCCGACCGCCGTGTCATCCTCAGGTGAGGATGCGGATAGGAGGGGCGTGTGGTCAGCACACCGCTCTCCCTGTCGTTATGATGGTTTTCTGTGACCGGAGCCGCTACTGTTCGGTCGAGTATCTCCTCAATTTGCATCACGAGGCTGAGTGCACCCCGAAAAATGGCAACAACGCATGGCGGCCTGGCTGGTCACCCATCCAAACGCCGGCCACGCCCGACAGCCCTTAACTTCGGTGATCTCACGGGAACCGGTGTATCAACTGCGGCAAGGCCGTTGCCCCTAGAGGTCAATAGCCTGGGGCTTAACTACGACCGGTTGGTGTTTTCCGCAGCCGTAGTGTGACTTAGTTAATTACCTGGAGAAATTTCAGTGAGTTGCACTGTGTGTGTACTTCGCCAATTTGTGTCGTTAGCTGCTGTGCAGTTATTTTGCTGCCCAAATGTCGGATGCGGTACAGCGTAAGGCATGGCATTGTTGCCGCGCATCGGGCACCGCTGCGGCTGACTGTTTCTATTCACATTCGGCATAGGGCCTTGTGATGGTGGATTGTATGTAATAAGCTCGTGCGTTGAAATTACCCCTGTTCTTTTGGAAATTTCTTTTAAATCATTTTTTTCCGTTCCCATTACTGTACTCATTACCTCTGGGTATGTAATTTCGCTGTTGTGTGTACCAAACTTGCTGTGTGTATAAATGAAGTTTTGCTGACTGATTTACATAATTATGTTGTTGTTGTGCCTGATTTTCTGTTGCTTTTTGCGGTACCGGTCTTTCCTCATAGATTAAGTCGATAGAATCAATGACTGACACGAAATATTCGGTGATGTACTCAGGCGTTGTGAGTAGTTTTTCTCTAACGTGCGATGGTAAACGACTTTCCAAAATTTTTAACACGTCTTCCTGTGATATTGGGTTCCTCCAGTAGCGTGTCTTGTTCAGATGTTTTTGGTTCAAATGGTTCAAATGGCTCTAAGCGCTATGGGACTTAACATCTGAGGTCATCAGTCCCCTAGACTTAGAACTACTTAAACCTAAATAACCTAGGGACATCACACACATCCATGCCCGAGGTAGGATTCGATCCTGCGACCGTAGCAGCAGCGCGGTTCAGGACTGAAGCGCCTACAACCGCTTGGCCACAGCGGCCGGCCTAGGTATTTTTCAAAGTACCTGAATAGTTCAGAATTGAACCATTCAGTCTTTCTTGCACTGCCTCAGACCAGTATTTGTCGAGGAAAACTCGTTCAAATTGGGTGTAAGTGGCACAACATACGGCCACTTTAGTTGCCCATAAGGGCACATCGCCCTGCATATATCACACGCAAATCTGATTTTCTGTGCTTCCGTCCAGTTGCGTGGAAATACATGATGAAAAGCACTACTAAATACTACGGGATTCATTTTTTTACATTCGATAGTGAAGGTAGGAAACCGTCGATGTCTCAGCAAACCGTCGTCTGCAAAAATAGTTGACAGGCTCGTGGCATTTTCGATCGTATTTATGATGTTGTTGTAGTTACCTGTAATTCCGGCTGGTAATTGTTTAGAAATTATACGCACACTGAGGATATCTGTGGGTGACATTCTTGTTAGTTTCGATGTGACATCGTTATTTACTAACACCCCAGTATCAGATACAATGGAGATCATAAGAGAGAATGTTGCTCCAGATGTTTGTGACTTAATTAAATATGTCTTCGCTCGAGCTATTTTAAGTACAATGGCGAATTCTATAAACAGGCTGATGGCCTTGCTATGGGTTCACCCATTTCGCCAGTTGCAGCTGACGTTTTTATAGAACATTTTGAGCAACAGGCGTTAAGTACTTCATCTCTAAAATCGCACATCGTCATCGTCCTTCTACACTCCTGGAAATGGAAAAAAGAACACATTGACACCGGTGTGTCAGACCCACCATACTTGCTCCGGACACTGCGAGAGGGCTGTACAAGCAATGATCACACGCACGGCACAGCGGACACACCAGGAACCGCGGTGTTGGCCGTCGAATGGCGCTAGCTGCGCAGCATTTGTGCACCGCCGCCGTCAGTGTCAGCCAGTTTGCCGTGGCATACGGAGCTCCATCGCAGTCTTTACCACTGGTAGCATTCCGCTACAGCGTGGACGTGAACCGTGTGTGCAGTTGACGGACTTTGAGCGAGGGCGTATAGTGGGCATGCGGGAGGCCGGGTGGACGTACCGCCGAATTGCTCAACACGTGGGGCGTGAGGTCTCCACAGTACATCGATATTGTCGCCAGTGGTCGGCGGAAGGTGCACGTGCCCGTCGACCTGGGACCGGACCGCAGCGACGCACGGATGCACGCCAAGACCGTAGGATCCTACGCAGTGCCGTAGGGGACCGCACCGCCACTTCCCAGCAAATTAGGGACACTGTTGCTCCTGGGGTATCGGCGAGGACCATTCGCAACCGTCTCCATGAAGCTGGGCTACGGTCCCGCACACCGTTAGGCCGTCTTCCGCTCACGCCACAACATCGTGCAGCCCGCCTCCAGTGGTGTCGCGACAGGCATGAATGGAGGGACGAATGGAGACGTGTCGTCTTCAGCGATGAGAGTCGCTTCTGCCTTGGTGCCAATGATGGTCGTATGCGTGTTTGGCGCCGTGCAGGTGACCGCCACAATCAGGACTGCATACGACCGAGGCACACAGGGCCAACACCCGGCATCATGGTGTGGGGAGCGATCTCCTACACTGGCCGTACACCACTGGTGATCGTCGAGGGGACACTGAATAGTGCACGGTACATCCAAACCGTCATCGAACCCATCGTTCTACCATTCCTAGACCGGCAAGGGAACTTGCTGTTCCAACAGGACAATGCACGTCCGCATGTATCCCGTGCCACCCAACGTGCTCTAGAAGGTGTAAGTCAACTACCCTGGCCAGCGAGATCTCCGGATCTGTCCCCCATTGAGCATGTTTGAGACTGGATGAAGCGTCGTCTCACGCGGTCTGCACGTCCAGCACGAACGCTGTTCCAACTGAGGCGCCAGGTGGAAATGGCATGGCAAGCCGTTCCACAGGACTACGTCCAGCATCTCTACGATCGTCTCCATGGGAGAATAGCAGCCTGCATTGCTGCGAAAGGTGGATATACACTGTACTAGTGCCGACATTGTGCATGTTCTGTTGCCTGTGTCTATGTGCCTGTGGTTCTGTCAGTGTGATCATGTGATGTATCTGACCCCAGGAATGTGTCAATAAAGTTTCCCCTTCCTGGGACAATGAATTCACGGTGTTCTTATTTCAATTTCCAGGAGTGTACATTCGAGAGAGTTAGACTGTGGCTGTCAAAACCATAAAAAACTGCACGACAAATGGAATGAGAAAATGTTTTCGTTTGTCTGCGCCTTACCGCGCATTCATAATTAACGTCTTTGCCAACCCTCTGTATACTCAGTATTTTTTTATATATAAGTCTTAATTTTACGCCACCCTGGGGGCCTTTCATCGTGTACTTATACAGTAGGAACTTCAATCATTGCGGCGTTGTGGTTAGCACATCTGCCTAGTGAGCAAGATACCCGAGTTCGAATCCTCGCCTTGGTACAAATCTTCATTCGTCACTTCAGTGTGCTTATATATATATATATACACTTACGCAGCAAAGAAACTGGTATAGGCACGCTTATTGAAATACACAGATATGTAAACAGGCAGAATACGGCGCTGCGATCGGCAACGCCTATATAAGACAAAGAGTGTCTGGCGCTGTTATTAGATCGGTTACTGCTGCTACAATGGTAGGTTATCAAGATTTAAGTGAATTTGAACGTGGTGATATAGTCGAAGCACGAGCGATGAGACACAGCGTCTCCGAGGTAGGGATTAAATAGAGATTTTCCGGTACGACCATTTCACGAGTGTACCGTGAATATCAGGAATCCGCTAAAACACCAAATCTACGACATCGCTGCAGCCGGAGAAAGATCCTGCAAGAACGGGACCAACGACGACTGAAGACAACCGTTCAGCGTGCCAGAAGTGCAACCCCTCCGCAAATTACTGCAGATTTCAATGCTGGGCTATCAACAAGTGTCAGCGTGCGAACCATTCAACGAAACATCATCGATTTGGGCTTTCGGAGCCGAAGGTCCACTCGTGTACCCTTGATGACTCCGCGACACGAAGCTTTACGTCTCGCTTGGGTCCGTCAACACCAACATTGGACTGTTGCTGTCTGGAAACGTGTTGACTGGTCGGTTGAGTCACGTTTCAAATTGTATCGCACGGATGGACGTGTACGGGTATGGAGAAAACCTCACGAATCCACGGACCCTGCAAGTCAGCAGGGGACTGCTGAAGCTGGTGGAGGCTCTGTAATGGTGTTGCTACAGAGTGGTTCCAGGAATATTCTTCTGAGTGTAAACACTTCCGCTGGCCACCAAACTCCCCAGACATGAGCATTATTGAGCTTATCTGGGATGCTTTGCATCGTGCGGTCCAGATGAGATCTTCACCTCCTCGTACTCTTACAGTTTTATGGACAGCCGTGCAGGATCCATGGTGTCAGTTTCCTCCAGCACTACTTAGCGGTCGAGTCGTGCCAGATCGTATTGCGGCACTGGCGCGTGCTCGTGGGGGCCCTACAAGACATTATTCTGGTGTACCAGCTTCTTTGGCTCTTCATAGAGACATCATAGGTGTTTGAGACTTAAAATGGTCTCTGGAACTATTGATTTCATTACATGTTTTTGGTCAGGCCTGAATGATAATAAACGTACAGCACACGAATGTTTATCAAACGTTTCAAATCACCTCAGACATATGAAGACGAGGATTTGCCAACCTCGACAAAACAGATCAAGGCAAGTGCAGGATGACTGAGAGAAACGGGGAATTTTGGATTTGTGTTGGCAGCTTCGGGCGACTGTTAACGTTGTGTGACGTACAGAACGCGCAACGTGCACTTGGCATCAAATCTTTTTACAAAAACAACAGTGTGGAGGCTACACATGCACAATTTCGCCATCTTTTCTATATCAAACGCCACGATCGCGTTTCAGCAGGACACTTATTCACACATGAATGCTGAATTTTCGAGGAAACCGGTTCAGCAATGGAAAAGAAATTTCCAGGTCATATGCGAACCGTTCGTTCACCGGACAATATAGAAGCTATTTCACGTGCTGTCATAGGAAGCTCACATAGTTCTGTCCAGCATCATGCATTGTCTTCACACTTGCGTAGTTCAAGGGCTTACATTGTTGTCCATACAGTGGTAGAGCGTTCAGAAAATGAAGCCCAACAATCACCTAATGTGACGACAGTTCTGTGAACAAATGCGTGAAAAGACAAACGACGACATTGAGTTTGTTAACAACCTGTAGGTCTCGCACGAACAGCTTTCCGACTACAGTCATAACGGATCGATACGTCGCGAGACTCGAAAGTTATGTTACGCATAAACTAGCAAACATTTCCACAAATTATTGACAGCGGCTGATTACAACAAAACGGTTCAACGCCACACACGCACAGCACGAATATCGATGACTGCTGTACACCAGTTGTTTGGCAACCGTGCAATTTCGAGAAATCGTGACATTACATGATCTCCCAGATCTCCTGGTACGTCAGGGGACGATATCTTCTTGTGGTGCTACCTTAAAAGCAAAATGGATCGCAGTCGACCGGCTGCAGCAGAAGAGTTGAAAGCTAAGATCCGAGAATCAGTTGCCAAAGTTCCTGTTCATATGTTACTTCGGACAATGCACGATTTATCTAAGAGATTGCATAAATTTTTGAGCGAAATTGGAGCTCAAGTGCAAGATAACGTTTTCAAGAGATACACAGTGCTCAAAAGAATTAAGGGAGTATGACTCTGGGCGTCTGCAGTACTACATTGAGCAATAGTTGAGGACTGAAATGATAATTAAATCAAGACCCTAAGCTGTCGACAGGTGCTGATATAGTTCAACAGGGACAGCTGAAAATGTTTGCCCTGACCGGGACTCGAACCCGGGATCTCCTGCTGACATGGCAGACGCTCTATCCATCTGAGCCACCGAGGGCACAGAGGATAGTGTGAGACCCACATTCCCAACCTTATGTCCACACACTACATTCGTAGTGCCCCTGCCCATTACACTCATTACTGGCGGCGCACAATCTTACCGAGTCCCGTAAGAGTATGGGCAATGAGTGTGCATCCAGCACAGAAGAAGAAAGTCAATGGCCGGATAGCGTTAACTATATGAAGATGGTACCTGTTCTTTCAGACATGTCCGAAAGAACAGATACCATCTTCATATAATTGAGGACTGGGTGTGTTACCAACTCATACTAGTATTTCTCTCAAATTAAGAACACGGTAGAACATTATTACATCCACGTTCACTTTCATAACAAGAACTGAGATGTCCGACAGGTGTCGAAAACAAAATGGAAAGAATTATTCACCCCGTTAGCCTGAGTGTTTTCATTGGACTTTGAGAGCTTGAATAACTTGTATGCCCTCAGTAAGTATCTTTGCATAAGTCTAAGGAGGTATACGTTCCCATTCTTCAATGCGAGCCCTTGAGAGTTCTTGAAGAGTCTGTGTTCGAACAGGACGACCGCGAAAACGTCTGTGAAGCATGTCCCGTATGATTTCGATGGGGATTAGGTCGGGATTCACCCCTGGACGTACCATTACTTCAATGTCCTTGCTTCGAAAGACATTCCTGGTGATGTCCACCGCATGGGCGCTGGCATTATTGGGCATGAGAACCGTATACAGTAGCCACCACATGATCTAACAAGTTCTGTTCGATGTACCGCCTGGTGGTAAGGCGACCATGGACAACGACAAGATCCGTACGGCTGTCAACACTGATACCTTCCCGCATCATCACAGAACGTTGACCGAAACTGTCTGTGTCTTGGAGAACATTTGGTACGTACCAAAAAAAAAAATTGTTCAAATGGCTCTGAGCACTATGGGACTTAACGTCTGACGTCATCAGTCCCCTAGAACTTTGAACTACTTAAACCTAACTAACCTAAGGACATCACACACATCCATGCCCGAGGCAGGATTCGTACCTGCGACCGTAGCGTGGTACGTACCGCTCACCATCGCGTTTCCATACACGAAAACGGGCACCGTCATGCATCAAAGTATATCTGGACTCGTCTCTGAGTAACATGTTTCGCCAGTGACGGAGTTGCCACTTGACATAGCAAAGGCAGAATTGGAGACGAGGTGTGACGTGTTGTGGTGTCAAGAGCGGTTCTTTAACAGGACGACTGCTTATTACTGTCCGATTGGTCACAGCGGCTACAGAGCCCATCTGAGATCGTCAAACAGAACTCGCGCGGTATCCGTACGACGCCGCATCGCAGACATGGCCAGCTATCGGTCTTCACTTGGTTTCGCAAAGCGTCGGCGACCTTGTCCACCTCGCAGAGCTATCTGCCTGTAGCGCGTCAACGACCCATGGATGACAAAATGGTTCAAATGACTCTGAGCACTATGGGACTTAGTATCTGAGGTGATCAGTCCCCTAGAACTTAGAACTTCTTAAACCTAACTAACCTAAGGACATCACACACAGCCATGCCCGAGGCAGGATTCGAACCTGCGACCGTAGCAGCCGCGCGGTTCCGGACTGAAGCGCCTAGAACCGCTCGGCCACATCGGCCGGCCCATGGATGACAGATGGGAGACATTAGCCGCAGCAACACGACATAAAGTCTGTCCTTGGATCAAACAGACTGCCCTTGCAACTTGCACTAGATGAAGATGTCGCAATGTGCTAGGTTGAATACAACGTTCACAAATGACAAATGCCATCTTTGTTCCTCAGTAGAAAACACTGGAACACCAGTGGTCACCTCCTAGTGAAGGGGTCATCTGTTACTGTAATGCATGACACAGTCAATAGATGGCGAATGATTTTAATTGTTGCCCACTGAGCTGGTACCGCTCGCTATTTAATTTTTTTGTTTTGTTTTTGAAATCACCCGCCATCTCAGTACTCGCCGCGATGTCAATATCGAGATGGGATTGAAGTCTCTGGTCGCCGCATATCTTTGGTGAGTAGACTTCCCGCTCGCCGCGAGGTAACAGAACGAGGAGAAATGGCATGGAGGTAAGAATAGAGGGAGACGCCGTGACGTCACAGCTGCGAAGCTATGTGAAACCGAGGGTAGCCATCTCAATCCGACCAAAACATTGCTGCTGTAAGCTTGTGTGCATAGGCTTGTCGCTCGCTTTTGGAAGGATTTTGCGCTATTATGGTGACTTGTGTGGTGTTCCGATGTACGAATCGTTCTGCCTGTGATGTGAAATCGAAGGGAATAACATTTCATGTGTAAGTTGTCTCGTTAAGTGTGATTTTACAACTTCATTGTGAACGAACGTGTGCTACGTCGGTACTTGTACTATAGCGTGTTTTTCTCCTGTATGATTTTAGATTTCCTAAAAATGAAAGTCGGAAAGCTCTGTGGGAGAATGCCGTGAGGAGGAAGAATTGGCGTGCGTCTAAATGGAGCACTATATGTTCTCAGCATTTCCGAGAAGAGGACATAGACCGAACTTCCCTTTCAACAGTAAGGCTCCGAGAAAATGCTGTACCATCAGTTTTTCCTACACACCCAAAACATTTGCAAAAGGTATGTTAATTCAAAGAATTAAATTCTTAGTTTTCAAGTTCACGTTTCAGTATAATACGTACGTATCGTCGATAATCGAAGCGTTGAGTAACTCACTTTGTCTTCATCTTGTACCAAATTAAAAGCTAACACTACATTAACTGGCGTAAAGTATAGGCCTAAACAAGACACTGTGTAGATTTGCTATTCTATGTACCGTATTTCAGTAAATATTGGTGGTAATGAACAGTGTTTCCCAGTAGTGTAACGTGACTGAAATGTCCCAGTACGTATTACAAACAAGATATATTTATGGGGCTTTGGAGGGAGGGTATAGCTAACTTAGTTTTCAGTTTCTATTATTTAGTTTGTGATACACGTTTATTACTGAATTAACAAAATTGTATCGTTTACATTGAAGGCTAGCTATTCGTAATATTACATTAAAAACTATTTTTAATCAGAAGAAATGCGGAATTTCGCCTTTACGAGATTTTATTTTAAACAAAAACTTTGAAACAACCAAGCTGATGACGTTACATGCGTATATGGTGCAATTAGCGACTGTAATACACGCAGCGGTATAGCACACTGGCAATGTTTTGGTCAGAGTGTCATGGCAGCTAGCCACGCCCCCATGGCTTCAAAACGTAGTACGGCTGGGATACGTAGCGCCATCTCCCCTTATTCTTACCTCCATGAGAAATGGGGTTGCGGGGAGTTATCTCTGAACGGTGTTTGAGGAGCGACGTCGGTGTCGGAGGGCATGACCGCTTGGTCGGTGGGCCCCGCAGAAGCAGTCGGTTGGGGACGGAACGCCGTGGGCTCGAAGATGCTAGTGTGAAGGGCCTGTGTTGCCCCGATGGCGGTCATCGTGTGGTCATTCAAGGGCTGACAAGTGGTTCTGCACTTGGAATCACGGCAAGTTTGGTGTATGAGGTGAACATAAGAATTCAAAAAAGATGCACGTTGGTGCCGCGTATATCAGACTTGTGAGTGGTGTAAGCTTTGCTTCGTTACTGCAGTCTCCAGTTAGGCCGCTGCTTGGGAGGAGAGCGTTGATGTCGGCATTGCCATCTATTTAGCTGCTTTAAAGGAAATTACTTTTTTGGATCGAAGGTGGACCCAAGCGAGGGACCTAATCATTGCTTGTCTTATTAAGAAACCCTAGTCGGCCACCAGCGTGTTAAACTCTGTTATCTGTAGCTATAACGAGCAATTTGACACTGTGGGAGTGAACTTTGGAGGTCTGTTAAGTGTTTGTAGTAATGGAAAGATTGACTGTGGAACTTTTCATTCGGACACTCATGAATTGTGCTAATTGCAGTTCACTTCTTATGGTATTTTAGGGTTCTACTTGTCGCGGCGAAATAGCATATTACTATTTTCATAATTTAGCTTGGAACGTCATTCTGCGGTGTGGTGCGGCCCTCACAAGAGTCCGAAATATTTTCTTACTGCCTTTGCTGAGGTTACCTTGTAACAGTTGTTGATTTGTCTCTTGACTACCCCACCGTACTGCTGTCTGGTGCAGTGCGGTATAGTGGAAGTGTTCAGTAGTACCGCATCTACTCCGTCGCCCGTTTCAAGATTTGCTGGCCGCATCCATATCGACGTATAATCCCAGTATGTAATTTGTAAGTTGGTTGCGCCCTGTTAACGTTTTGTACATCGTGGAAAATCTTTCCCGTGTTGCATGTGATCCTGAAGGAGAGCACGGTGCACAACAGCGCATGACCACTACGAAATCAAAAAGATACGTATCGTATATTTTTTTAACGGATGTAACCACTGAGCTTAAGAATTGATTTGTGTGTTTTTTTTATTTCTTTTGAAAGGAAAAGATCTACGCACATGGTTAATTATTACATCGATGCTTGATTATTTGTCGTATGTCGTTGGGTGCAGTATGCATCACATGCAGGGAGATTTATGGCGTAAGGTGTTTAAAAGTAAGGAAAGTGTTTTGTGATACGGTGCGAATCGCACAGGCTACGAGGCTTGAGTGTACGTTGATAGTAATCAGATTTTATTGCATTTAAGTTGTTGTTTGATAAAAAAAATTTGTGATCAATATTTTATTGGCTTTAGAGATCTCAGTAAAATTTTGGTATTGCCATGTGGCGTTAGAATCTTTTTTTAACCCTGCATTATGCAGTTTGTATTTTTTTTCTTTGCTTAAAAAGGGATTTGAGTTTAAAGCATTGTAAATTGACTCTGAGAGCTGTTCTCTGAGTTGTTAAAATAATGCTTCAGGAACTTTCGTTAAGAAACTATGTTGAGGATCTTGCTGTTCATGAAAACGTATGTCCACTTACTATTTTAAAATAAAGTTAATAAAGTTGTAAAATTTTAAAGGTAAAGAAAACTTTTATTAGAGAAACGGTGCCTGCCCATACTCCCCACAACTTACATTTATTCAAGATATTGACCTTCTGACGTTGTCTGATGTTTTCCCTGGTATCTATCCCAGTTAACTCCTGCGGGGCCATGTCACCCACAATGAAAGCGAAGATCTCAAGCCAAGCAATAAGACTACAGGTACCGCCTGTATCAAAATAGATTTATCATACCAGACGTTGATACACCTGTTTCCCTAACTATATTGAACAGTGCATTTGCCATTTACATTCTTAAATAGTACGTTATTTACTACTTTCTTTGTAAGTTATTTACAGCTCTTGAAGCCGTTTCTCACAGTCTCGTATCGAAGCCTCTAGATGCAGTCGTAAGGCTTCTTTAGAACATCTTCGTTACATGTCCCCCTCCACTTTTTTGCATTCTGCTTAGGGTCTTCTCGTTTTTGTCTTGTACGCAGGTTACCAACATAGTAATCGTTCATCCCCTAGTCTCACCATATGTTCATACCATTTCAAACCCCGTTTTTTCGCCTCTGCAATACTTTACGTGGGAGTTTTTATATGCTACCTGATTTCTATATACGGGAACGTCTCTCGTCTTGATATCCTTCAACTTCTTTTAAAAAATCGATTTGCTTGCCTACAAGTCTTAATTTGTCCTGTTTAGGCATTTTCCAGATTCAGTTCTACATAAAAGAAGCTGTATTCCACTACTGGCCATTAAAATTGCTATACCAAGAAGAAAAGCAGATGATAAACGGGTATACTAGAACTAATATGTGATTACATTTTCACACAATTTGGCTGCATAGATCCTGAGCAATCAGTACCCAGAACAACCACCTCTGGCCGTAATAACAGCCTTGATACGCCTGGGCATTGAGTCAAACAGAGCTTGGATGGCGTGTACAGGTACAGCTGCCAATGCAGCTTCAACACGATACCACAGTTCATCAAGAGTAGTGACTGGCGTATTGTGACGAGCCAGTTGCTCGGCCACCATTGACCAGACGTTTTCAGTTGGTGAGAGATCTGGAGAATGTGCTGGCCAGGGCCGCAGTCGAACATTTTCTGTATCCAGAAAGACCCGTACAAGACTTGCAACATGCGATCGTGCATTATCCTGCTGAAATGTAGGGTTTAGCAGGGATCGAATGAAGGGTGGAGCCACGGGTCGTAACACATCTGAAGTGTTCCGGCGGAGGTTCGAGTCCTCCCTCGGGCATGGGTGTGTGTGTTTGTCCTTAGGATAATTTAGGTTAAGTAGTGTGTAAGCTTAGGGACTGATGACCTTAGCAGTTAAGTCCCATAAGATTTCACACACATTTGAACACATCTGAAATGTAACGTCCACTTTTCAAAGTGCCGTCAGTGCGAACAAGAGGTGACCGAGACGTGTAACCTATGGCATCTCATACCATCACGCCGGGTGATACGCCAGTATGGCGATGACGAATACACGCTTCCGATGTGCGTTCAACGCGATGTCGCAAAACACGGATGCGACCATCATGATGCTGTAAACAGAACCAGGATTCATCCGAAAAAATGACGTTTTGCCATTCGTGCACCCAGGTTCCTCGATGAGTATACCATCGCAGGCGCTCCTGTCTGTGATGCAGCGTCAAGGGTAACCGCAGTCATGGTCTCCGAGCTCATAATCCATGCTGCTGCAAAAGTCGTCGAACTGCTGGTGCAGATGGTTGTTGTCTTGCAAACGTCCCCATCTGTTGACTCAGGGATCTAGACGTGGCTGCACGATCCGTTACAGCCATGCGGATAAGATGCCTGTCATCTCGACTGCTAGTGATACGAGGCCGCTGGGATCCATCACGGAGTTCCGTATTACCCTCCTGAACCCACCGATTCCATATTCTGCTAACAGTCATTGGATCTCGACCAACGCGAGCAGCAATGTCGCGATACGATAAACCGCAACCGTGATAGGCTACAATGCGAGCTTTATCAAAGTCGGAAACGTGATGGTACGCATTTCTCCTCCTTACACGAGGCACACAACAACGTTTCACCAGGCAACGCCGGTCAGCTGCTGTTTGTGTGTAGCACGTCATCTTTGTGGTGTCGCAGTTTTAATGGTCAGTAGTGTATATAGTATTTTACTTGCCATAAAAATCAGTAACTGAACAAATAACAATATATTCGAAATGCTGTTAATATACTGGATTGAGTCATAAGTTCGTAGTGTTTTTCCGTAAGTTTAATAAACACAGTATAAGAGAATTTATTTATCAATAATACATTACTGGCCATTAAAATTGCTACACAACGAAGATGACGTGCTACAGACACGAAATTTTGCCGCCGAGGGGAAGTTCGGTTGCCGAGGGCAAGTACTTATTGCATACGAGGCCACATTTGGTGACTTGCGCGTCGGGGATGAAATGATGAGGACAACACAACACCCAGTCCCTGTGTGGAGATAATCTTCTGCCCCAGCTGGAAATCGAACCCAGGCCCCTTGGCGTGGCATTCCGCAGCGCTGACCACTCAGCTAAAGGGGGCGGACTCTTTCCACAACTTATCTAAATATCTAGATTCACTGGCTGAAAAGTTCTGTTAACTGGAGGGCAAGGAAGAATGTTTGTTGTAAAGATATGTGACAAGTAAATGACAAAAAATATTGTAGTACAAATAGGAGGTAATTATAGATGTGAAAACATTTTATTTGACAAATGACATCGTAATCAAGCACGGAATATATCAGTTAAGAAGAAGAATGGTCCCTCAGACTGCAGACTAACAATAGGTTTCAAACACCAGTTTTTTTTTTAAATGAAACATTTCCAACATAATATGCTTTATTATGCAATTCATATCTACATAAAAATAGATTTCAAGGACCACAGACTAGTACCTAACGTTCTTGTACGAGATTAGGAACATTTTTAGGTAGGTAATTACCACACTTTGACCCAAACGAACATACGGATGCCATCTACGGAGAAAAGCGTAAAAAGAAACAGAAAAAACGACACGTAGCTAAGTAAGAAACATGTGTAAATACAAATAACTATTTAGACGAAAAACTCGTGTCACAAGAATACATGAAATAGTGAAAGAATATTTGAATTATAATTTTCATTGAGTACTGCAAGGAATAAGGAGTGTTGCAGTGCACGCATTTCTAATTAGTGTTCTTCTGCGTTTGGTAGGCCAAAACTGCACTTTTTTTTCCAGCACAATTCGTCCCTGATTGATTTCACGAAGCAGCATCGACCCTCTAGGATGGATGGTTGTCACGCAGTTTTGTATTATTGCTATTAGACCCGCTGGCAAGTTCTGAGTGGTAAGCCGGCCGTCGACGAAGACTGTTTGCTGTCAGTGACAACCCTAAACTGGCTGTAATGTCAAATCGATGTTGGTTTCTCGCTTCGTCATGTGTTTTGTAAACGAGGTAGCCGTTGCTACTGATGATGGATATTAAATGTTGATAAGTTGCCAGAGGCCATATCGTGGGTTTTCTGTTGGCCAAATACATGCTCCCCTTCACATCCAAAATGCCGACTCAAATTTTCATTCAGATATAAAATGAAATTATCTCCGGTTTGTTATTATTATTGTCGACATATATGTCGAGGTGCATTGATGAAAGGAGAATGACAGCTTTGGACCTTTTGGCACACGGGATGAAAGTGCGAATTATTTGATGAATCCCCAAAAAGATGACTCAGCAGGGCTGATTTTGTTCTCCTGAAATCCAAGAGGAAGTTTTGGCTTGTTTTTCTTTAGCATCTCCACGACTGTCAAGGACAAGTCGCACAAATATTCCGGCAGTTACATACTCATAAACCAGTTATCTACTGTGATGTTTCTATTGGTACAGTTCAAGCGAGTATCGATTCCAGCGCCCGCCGTACGAGGGAAGAAAAGGTTCCGGCGCCTGCGATTTCTGAAGTATTCAGTAGGTTTAATAAAATATTACCAGCAAATTTTCGAAATGGGTGACTTTGCCTGTGTCGACGGGATACTTGTTCCACCCTGGAGAAGATACAAATTCAGGATGTATGTGTCTAACAAGTCAGGTGGTTAATCGATACCAGTGCTACCGTCGGCTTTTGCTGCTTTCTTTCTTCGCCATTCTGTCACTATCTTTCCCCAAATAAATGTTGGCGTTTCAGAGGTAAAAATTTCGAGCCTCAGCCATATTTAACTGATCTGTTAGGGACACACATCCTAAATCTGCATATTCCCCGGAATAAGTGTCTCGTCGACATAGGCAAAGGCTTCGAGCCGGCCAATGTGGTCGAGCGGTTCTAGGCGCTTCAGTCTGGAACCGCGCGACCGCTACGGTCGTAGGTTCTAATCCTGCCTCGGGCATGGATGTGTGTGACGTCCTTAGGTTAGTTAGATTTATGTAGTTCTAAGTCCTAGGGGACTGATGACCTCAGATGTTAAGTCCCTTAGTGCGCAGAGCCATTTGAACCAAAGGCTTCGATTTCGTAAATATGCCGGTGGTATAATTATAAACCTATTGAATACGTCAAAAATCGCAGATGCCGGATTTTTTTCTTCCCTGGGACGGGGGGCACTAGATTCATCAAATCATAATGCCCTTGTAAGGACTTCGCAGGGTTCTATATTGGCCTGCCTGTGAGCCCTGTGGAAAAAAGAGAGGATAATAAGTGTCTAGCCGATTTGTAAATGCAGCTCAAAATCAGCAGCCCTAATAACCCTTTTATTTCATCTAGATCTATCGGGCGATATAAGTTATCACAGAATTTGGTATTCTCTCCTATGGAATTGGATTTCATATTAGTCCATGTGACAATGTCCTCGAGAATATCAGGAGTAAATAGGAATCCTTACACGTCTTCAGGGCTGGAATGAAGTAAATTTCTCGCCGGGCCTTTGAGTGTGAATGTTTCAACTTCTGTAATATTTTTGCTGGAGTGGCTGTTTATGAGTTGGACGAGGTCTTTTTCCCCAATTCCTTCTCCTAAAATCACCTCTTGATGGAATGCCGCTATCTTCTTGGCCCTCCTAGTCGGTAGGTGATCCCACACTGCTCACACTGTAGTTGCGGGTCCGCCTTCATCATACGATAATTCACGGTCAGAGTTCTGTTGTGACATTTCCTCATCATCTACCGTAACAATCTTCTGGGTCCAGGTCGACATCTGGCTCCTCATCCGAACCTGCAGCTCAAGCAAGTGCAAAGGTCTTTTTCTGCTCTGCGCAGAAAATTGGCTGTGTGCTCTACTGGAGTTTGCCAACCTGAAACAAATGATACAGAGTCTATGGATGTCATACAATAATTAAATATAAATATGAATAAAACGAACACCAAAGTCGTTCAAATACTGGCATCATAGCTCCACAATAAAGAGAACACGGGTCTCTCAAACTGCGTGCATAGTACATAGTCATGATTTGCCAGACGGTAAGAAAGTTACCTTCTAGGGAACATCGGTCTAGGAGACCAAGTATGTGTGTGTAACCTACTGCGTATAACAAGGCGAAAATACCCATTAATGTACGAGTACAAAATACATGCGCAGTATTTGGGAGCGGTAACAACCGTCAAGTATCTGGGCGTGACTATTCGAAATGATCTCAAATGGAATGATCAGATTACACAAGTAACGGGCGAGGCGAACTCTAGATTGCGGTTTGTTGGTGGAATCCTGAAGCGACGCAGTCCTTCAACAAAATAAACTGCTTATAATACGTTAGTTCGTCCAGTCTTAGGGTATTGTTCGTCTGTATGGGATCGTTACCAGTTGGATCTGGTTCAAGAGATTGAGAAGGTCCAAAGAAGAGCGGCAAGATTCGTGACTGGTACACTTAGCCATCGCGAGAGCGTTACAAATCTCATAGAAAGTTTGAAGTGGGACACACTTGCAGGTAGACGGCACGCTAAATGGAAGGCGCTGCTCACTAAATTCCGAAATCCGATCTTCGCCGAGGATGTAGAGCATATTACCACGAATTTTGAAATCGCGCAATGATCACCATTCAAAGATAAGGGAAATTAGAGCTCGTACTGAGGCGTTCAGACAGTCGTTTTTCCCTCGCGCGATCCGCGAGTGGAACAGGGGGAGGGGAGGGGGGGAATATGACTTCTTCGCGAATTGTGCCCTCCGCCACACACCGATTGGTGGTTAGCGGAGTATATATGTAGATGTAGAACAGGTGGTTGAAAAGTCCGAATGCTGATAGAGCCAACCTCAGAGGGTGTACTTGGACTCCCTTAGGGGGGGGGGGGGGGGGGTGAGGAAGTTGACGCCCTGTGTGATCTACAGCCCAAATTCCAAACTATAACGGTCCCTAGGGCCGGTGGTTTGTCCAGAGGGTTAAACCAGTAATAGCAGATAAAAAGCAGCTGCGAGGAGACTTCAAAATATAAGTTACGCATTACTGTGGCAGGGCAAGTAAATTTTATTGAATGCTGCTCTCCTCACCAAAGAGACACAGATACATGAGATTATTTTTCAACATAGTCACTAACAAGGTGTGAACAACGTTAAAAAAGTTTTGCCAATCGTTGAGTTCCTCGACGACAGATATTCCCTCCGTGGCCAAGAGGACATCTGAGAACCGACGCGTAAAGTCCTTATCGTTGGGAAGTGTCTCCCGCGCCGAGCTGTTCTTTCAGCTTGCCGAAAAGTTAAAAACCTCATGCTGCAATACCTGGATTTCCGATCACCATCACCCATGTCTGTGGGACCTTGGTCAAATTGTTGGCACCATTTCACTACGGTTGGATGCTACGTTGCGTTCTGTCCACGAATGATCAAGATTTCACGGCAAATTTCTGTGCAATTTAGACATTTTGCCAAAAGGTTTCTTATTGTCTGGCGTACTTCAGCTTTGGAGTTTCCGCGCCATTTCACTCACACACTGCCATGCACCTGTCATCCGTACCTCAGCAGAACTACGTCTGCAGGAAGCCAGGAACTGTTCTTTCTTCTGACAATGAGCCACAATTGTTTTTATATATAGGGTGGTCCATTGATATTGACTGGGCCAAATATCTCACGAAATAAGCATCACACGAAAAAACTACAAAGAACGAAACTTGTCTAGCTTGAAGGCTGAAACCAGATGGTGCTATGGTTGGCCCACTAGATGGCGCTGCCATAGGTCAAACGGATATCAACAGCGTTTTTTAAAATAGGAACCCCCATTTTTATTATATATTCGTGTAGTACGTAAAGAAATATGAGTGTTTTAGTTCGTCCACTTTTTTCGCTTTGTGATAGATGCCGCTGCATTAGTCACAAACGTATAAGTACATGGTACCACGTAACATTCCGCCAGTGCGGACGGTATTTGCTTCGTGATACATTACCCGTGTTAAAATGGAACGTTTACCAATTGCAGAAAAGGTCGATATCGTTGTTGATGTATGGCTATTGTGATCAAAATGCCCAACATTATTAGTTTGGTATAATTTCAGTGACCCTAATTTAAGTTTTTTTTCAGATATTGGTGAAAACGTTATAAATAATGCTTGACAGCATACATCAATTACAAAAAAATATTTATTTTTCCATAACAACATTACGCTCTTAAAGTTCTGAAAACTTTTGTAATTTTCATTCGTGATGCTCACATTGTCAAAACTAAGAGAAATAATCAGTACATTTAAATTTTCCTAACTTGAGTTGTAATATATAGTTTCTTGTTCCAAGTGCTAAATGTAAGCCATGTTAATACAACGTCTACTTCATCATTGAGACACCTTTCATGCAGCAGAGCAACTTGCCCTAAGAAAAAAAAATCTGCGGCATGTATGTCATGGATGCTTAGTTTCCCAGATTCAGATTTAGGACTCATCATGCACCGGATTTATGATGTTTTTCCAGAGGCAGTTTCACTGCAGGATAGAAAATTAAAAAATAATTTGACAAATTAGGGGATAAAAATATAGATGAAAATTCCTTACACCAGAGAAATTTCGTGCGTCACGACCTTTCTGAGACGTAACGATTGAAAATTACTTATTGAGCAATTGAGTTATGGCTAATCAACTCGCAGACTACGTATAACACAATTTATGCTACATGTATTTTGCGAACAGAGAGATTCCATTACTGAGAGGGAGGGGGGGGGGGGGTGTTGATATCTCCACAAACGAGGTTAAACTGACGTTAACTGCATCAACGCCGTCTAAAGAATGTGAAAGTACTATACCGAAGCGTTCAGGCACCAGTTCTGAGCCATGTTGTGACAACGTTGAGAAACACGTCGACTGAGGTGTCTGAAACTCCAACACATTAACGGAGGGTTAATTATTGTTAATATTATTTATTATTAACATTATTATTACCACCATTAATATCGAATTTTAAAACAGTAAAATCAAATCACTGAATTTTAAATACAAAATACGCAAAGATAATTTTAACTTCTCAAGCATTATCTTTGTAAAGATCAGTGCAGCTCTAAACTCTTTGACGGGCATAAATTATAGAGGGGTATGCTGTGATTATTTGTGCGTTTGAATCTAAGAAATACTGATTACAGTTTGGAAGAAGCAAACTAATTTCGTGTGACTTTTCATTGAAAGGATTACAGAAAAAGGCCATATGAATCCAAAAATCTCTTCCACAGAGAAGGAAACATGTCTGCAGACTGAATGTGCCAACTACATGAAGAATCAGTAGCGAACATTGATGAAAAGTGTGAAAACTCATCTATAAAAGTTCAGACTTTATGTAAAGCGGTTAGCGTTCCGTAATTAAACCCATAAAATCAGAACCCTTATAGCACGCTTCGTTGACCATCTATCTGTCTCCCTGGGCAACGGGCCAAGCATAGCGCCATCTTGTTTTCCCCCTTCAAGCTAGACAAGTGTCGTGCTTTGTAGTTTTTTCGTTTGACGCTTATTTCGTGAGATATTTGGCCCGGTCACGATCAATGGACCACCCTGTATATGTATGTGTGTGTGTTTTCCTTGTCCTCCTCAACCACTGGACCGATTTCAACCTGGCATGGTACACATATCTGGGACTGTCAGGCAACAATCGCCGTGGGGGTAAGAAACATTTACCTCTCAAAGTTCAGAAGATATGACGTCATAAACACTGAGATGTGTGAAAAACTGCCGCATCATGCATGACATTCAAATTTATTACTTCTTTACTACTAAATGTATTCGCAACACACTTCGCTGATAGTACACACCTGTGTACAAATAAATCATTGTACGACCGGTAGTTCAAGAGATTCGCCGTCATGAACGCTGAGATGTGTGTAAAAATGTCGCGTACAATTTTGTACGTACTGCGCTGTTTATTTACATGTACATTATTTCCTGCAAGGAATCAAGGAGGACCAGCTTGATTTTGGTTTTGTTTACTTAATTTGTCCATAAGGTGGCTCTGTTATATCGTATTAACATTGTCCCATGAGAGAACGTGATATGAATCAACGACAGACCCATTCATTACCCAGTGTTATTCAGAGACGTACAGTACAATACGATGGAGCTGTACCGACAGTATTTACTGGTCACTGGATTGGAAGGGGAGGCCTTATTCCATGGCCTGCGAGGTCACCTGACCCGAATCCCCTTGATTGTTTCCTATGGGGATATCTAAGGTCACTTGGCCGAAGTGGATACGGTGATAGTTGCCAGAATTCTAACTGCTTGTGGTGTGATTCGAAACAGACCTGTGATACCTGTGAAGGCGCGTTAGAATCTTGTTCGCCGAAGCCATGCTTGCACTGAGGTTGAGGTCGTCAGTTTCAGCACTTTTGTAAGGTACAGTACAAATGGTACGTTCATTCCGTAAATGATGGTATTTGCAGTTAACTATTGTAAATAAAATAGTATACAGTAATATTATTTTATTATCTCAGGTTCGAATCCTGCCTCGGGCATGGACGTGTGTGATGTCCTTAGGTTAGTTAGGTTTAAGTAGTTCTATGTTTTAGGGGACTGATGACCACAGATGTCAAGTCCCTTAGTGCTCAGAGCCATTTGAACCATTTGATTATTTTATTCCTATTATCTTCTTAAGCTGGCTTCTCGGACGACAGGTTCCCTACCTCAGATTGTTCAGTGGAGCTTTTCACGCTTTTAAGGAGACACCCTGTACGTACATCAACTTTCATAATACACACATTAAAAAAAGGTTTTGCATCACCCTGGTTCCCAGAACCCCTGAAAATAGACGTTGACTGCGCATATTGTATCACAGACACAGTCCCTTTGACTGTTCAGAGATGTCACTGTACCCGTCCAAAGCTGTAAACAACCACGCATGTGCAGTTCCTATTAGACGGAGGGGGTCCGACAGGCGATCAGTTCCACTCGTTCCACCAGGAAGGAGGTACACGGCTCGTGTTGTTTGTAGTTCAACCACGCCTAGATAGTCAATACCGCCATTCGATCGTGTCCGCATTGTTACTTTGTGCCAGGAATGGCTCTCAAAAATAGAAGGATCCAGGCGTGTCGGAGTGAACCAAAGCGATGTTGTTCGGATATGGAGGAGACACAAAGAGGCAGGAACTGTTGATGACATGCCTCGTTCAGGCCGCCCAAGGGCTAATACTGCATTGGATGACCGCTACCTATGGATTATGGCTCGAAGGAACCCTGACAGCAAAGCCACCATGTTGAATAATGCTTTTCGTGCAGCGACAGGACGTCGTGTTAAGACTCAAACTGTGCGCAATAGGCCGCATGATGCGCAACTTCACTCCCGATGTCCATGGCGAGGTCCATCTTTGCAACCACGACACCACGCAAGGCGGTATAGATGGGCCCAGCAACATGCATGGTCCGCTCAGATTGGCATCACGTTCTCATTACCAATGAGTGTCTCACATGCCTTCAACTGGACAATGGTCGGAGACGTGTTTGGAGGCAACCTGGTCAGTCTGAAAAGCCTTAGACACACTGTCCACCGAGGAGGTTCCCTGCTGTTTTGGGGTGGCATTATGTGGGGCCGACGTACGCCGCTGGTGGTCATGTAAAGCACCGTAACGGCTGTAAGATACGTGAATGCCATTCTCCGACCGATAGTGCAATCATATCGGCAACATTTTGGCGAGGCGTTCATCTTCGTACAAGACAATTCGCGTCCCCATCGTGCACATCTTTGAGTTTCTTCAGGATAACGACATCGCTCGACTAGAGTGACCAGCATGTTCCCCAGAAACGAACCCTGTCGAACATGTATAGAATAGATCGTAAAGGGCTGTTTACGGACGACGTGAACCACAAACCACTCTGAGGATCTGCGCAGAATCGCGGTTGAGGAGTGGGACGATCTGGATCAACAATGCCTTGATGAACCTGTGGAAAGTATACCACGACGAATTCAGACATGCATCAGTCCAAGAGAATGTGGTACTGGGTATTAGAGGTACCGGTGTGTACAGCAATCTGGACCACCATCTCTGAAGGTCTCGTTGTGTGGTGGTACAACATGCAATGCGTGGTTTTCGTGAGCAATAATAAGGGCGGAAATGATATTTATGTGAATCTCTATTCCAATTTTCGGTACAGATTCCGGATCCCTCGGAACCGAGGCGATGTAAAACTTTTTTTGATGTGTATGTATATGGATACAAAGCAAGTCTCTATGACGTCTTTATGTTAAAGCACACGGTACCTTGAATTGTCCCACAGCCCATATAGCAGTCGTCTGGCGGAGCGCATGGAAACTTGCATGTGAACGTGACATCAGTCAATGCCAGCGCAAAACGCTCTCTGCATATTCCCTCCTCCGTGTTATCAGAGATGATACCCGACTGTTCCAAATTGTACTGGAAATGTAGGACATGTAAGAGGTGCTCTACTACATCAAGGCAGAACATAGATATTCTGATAATGATCATCCTACTACCGTCTTCTAAAGTAGTTCTTATCCCTGCGCAGATGTAGCACTGCAAATCTGTCGTTCCTGACGTGAGGTTATAATAAAACCTCTAGCGAGTTAGCTAAGGCTGACAAAGCTACTGAATGAAGATTCAAAGTCAACTGGGAGGCCAGTGGACTTTTTTTTAACGAACGAGATACGCAGCGGAGAAAGCTATAAAATTCCTAACAAGTGATTTAACAAACATATCTAAAAAGTCACTCCTAATACAGCTCAACAGCGTAACAGTTGTAATGCTGGTGCATTAAGTACTTTGTAGAAATTACATTAAAAAAAAAAAAGGTTCAAATGGCTCTGAGCACCATGGGACTTAACTTCTGTGGTCATCAGTCACCTAGAACTCAGAACTACTTAAACCTAAGGACATCACACACATCCATGCCCGAGGCAGGATTCGAACCTGCGACCGTAGTAGCGGTCGCGCGGTTCCGGACTGTAACGCCTAGAACCGCCCGACCACTCCGACCGGCCCATTCACAAATCATATCTTACTTCCTACAATCAGTCCCACAGGGCGTTCTGATTGTTCGCACAGTCGCAATTCCTTAAGATCCTTAAATAAACGACGAGTATCTTAGATCTTCATCGTGCAGCCATTTGCTTATAAACGTACCGTCTGGCCAATGCTGTCGAACACACCTGGTCGGCCCGAAAAATCGAGAGTCGACGACGCACGAAGCGCTTCGTATGGATATTGTAATTCTAATATCATTGAAAATGGGCATGAAAATGAAATATGAATTGGGTGGAGAATGATTCCCAATTAAATTGAATTACCATCGTAATATTAATAAGTGAATACGAAAATTGAAGTACCGATTTTTAATATTAATTATACAAGTAGGTCAATGAAACACATATAATTCGAAAAATACTCTGCCATAGGTGTGCACAAAGAAAAAATGATTGATATACGCAGCCGGTAAGGATGTTAAAAGGAAGTAGATGCTTTCATATTTTTAACTCTGATAAGACGTTCTTTATCACGCTTTAAAATCTCCGATACGTGAACATCGAAAATTGAAGTGCTACAGACTTCTGCTTCTCTTACAAATCTGGTACTATGGTACAAATGCCACACGAAAGTAACTAAGGGGTCGTGGAATCGCATTCTGTGGACGTTCATGTTTACGTGGTTCATTTGCAGTAACGCACGGGCATCAGACAGCTACGGTGCGGCAACTGGTAGGTTGGTGATCTTTTCAGCAGTGGAAATCAAAGTATCGTAGTAACGAAGTCTGTAGATAACGCTGTACAATGGCGTTGTTATTTCGCTTAGTTTTCTGTAAGAGTAATTTCGAGGTAATTCGCCGTCATTACCAGAAAATATGGGCCAATTTCCTAATTTTTGATTTCTTCATTTTGAAGAACTATAACTTCCGACTTTCCGTATAATAAGATAACTATATTTGTTTTAGGCTATACCTAGAAGGAGAATACTAACAACTGGGAATGATAAAGCTAGATAGACACAATTTGTGCTTAGAAAATAGGAATGTGGACATTCATAATATTAGTACTTGAACATCGAAAGCTGAAGCACAGATTTTTAAAATTAGTTATACAAGGAGGCCAACGAAACTTATATAATTCGAAAGGTACTTTGCTGTAGATGTGTACAAAAAAATCATGTGTATACGTACCCGTTAAGAGATGTAAAAGGAAGTAGACATACACACATGAGAGAAGTTTTCCTCTGTCTCTCACATTGCTGCCAACTTCTACCTCGCGTATCGATCAGGTGCTACGGTAGAAACGACACGCGAAATTAACGTTTCGTGAAATCGCATTCTTGCAATGTTACATGTTTAAATGTTGCAGGTGGTTCATTTGCAGTAACACACGCATACCGGATGGCTACAGTGCCAAAACTGCTACGTTATTAATGTTGTCAGCAGTGGAAAACGAAACGTAGCAACAAAGCCTTCGGGGAAAACAAATGTTGTTTATTAGCGTTGTCTTTTCACTTACTTCTGACTAAGAGTAAATGATTCTCATTTGAGTTCGCTTGTCGCTGTCACCACAATATTTGAAGTGCTCCTAATTTTCAGTTACTTCATTTTCAATAGCTACGACTTCCATTATCGTACGGAAACCATATTCGTTATAGGCTATCCCTCAGATAAGAAAACTAACGGGTTGGACTCACAATTTTTGCGTAGAAAAAGTAACAACAGTAATGTGGGTATTGATAATAATAATTATATGGTTCTTTTGAAAGATAGATTTAAATGTGCACTGAATGAAATTCCATACAATTTTGAATGTCTGATTTAATTACAGAGCAGATTTTTAATGCAAATCATTTTACGTCTGCAACGGCATTCAAATTGTGTTGTCGTTTGGGAAAAGTTAATTTGATGACGTTAACAAAAAATTATTTTTCAGTGCACCGTATCAAGGACTCCTTAAAATAGTCGGAAAATTCAGGAGAGGATAAGGAATTATTTCAAGAATACACGTAGCTACAATGCAGCATTTACTATGGTTCAGTTCTGAGGCTAAAATTTAAGACTCAGTTTTACGTGGAGTATATCACATTTAGATACATGATTTTTTTTATCACATGCCATGTCCACTGACTCAACTAGTCGAGCGGAATAATTGCTCGCATAACGACAAGACGTGGATCAACGCGTTATCGACTTTCCCAATTTGTGAAACTCTTTCTCTTGAAAAATCATCCAGTTTTTCTGAAATCGTAATAGTTTGTTTGCCGTTGATAAAAATATAGATATATCGATAGTTTCTACAAAATCAACAGTGTATATCGGCTATATTTATTTCAACGATATATCGATATCGGAATGAGCGCCGATATTTTTACCTTTTATTTTGACCGTGTGAAACAAGTATAGGTGGCACAAAGAAAAAGGCAGATTGCACTGCGCGGCGGATGGCGGGGTTGGCGGTGTGAATGGAATAGCAGGATATCCGATGTGAAGATACAATTTTTAACGCAACTGGTGTGCTATTTCTTCACGTCGGTATTCTTCAAGAACATTTGCTCAAACTGGTGAACATACATCTAAATGAGAAGATTGGTCTTTGCGATGAGCGAAGACGTGTTAGGGGAAATGCTGACGTAATCGGCGTTCAGTGCTACCAACAGAAACTGCAACGTTTAAGTTTACCACGCATTTTCGACACTACAACTGCCAGGTTTCTGGCGTTCGTAGAAATGAAAAAAAAAAAAAAAAACTGCGAATTTGACATGACCGATTTTTGATGAAACCGAACGACGGACCCGTCAGACATTTCTATTGTGTCACTTACGTGCAGTTACCATTGTTAGCAAAGTGGTTATCGCCAAGTCTGAACGTGCATCGTTTTCCTTTCAGTTCTTGCTCTAATGGGGATAAGCATAGGGTGACCATATTTTCTTCGGACAAAAGTGGGACTTTCATACATTTTCTTGGCCAAAAAGTGGGACAATTTTTATTTCTCGTTAAATATCACTTTCAATGCTAACATTTCTTCGTCCTCTGCAAATATAGCCTTCACTGATATTTGTGTGTGTGTGTGTGTGTGTGTGTGTGTGTGTGTGTGTGTGTGTGTGTGTGTACAAAACCAAAGGAAGAATGGAAAAACTGGAAAGAAGTACATTTCAAGTTTTCAGAAATTTACTTATTAAGAAATAACATTTATAACACAGAATGTAGAAAGACATACAGTAACAATCACTACAAAAAAAGTTCTTAGTGAACACAAGGAATTTATGGTTTTGTGGATTCCACACTGGAATCATATTTCTGCGAAGATGAAATTTCATTCAGTAACTCAGGTTTGCCTAATAGGTATGAATAGAAGTCAGTGCAACTGTATTTACTGAAGTTTAAAGAGAGTCAGTAAAATACACTTAACGCTCCTCACCGTAAATCTGTTCCTCTCATCTGTCCACTTTGGCGATTGTAAGCTGAAAACTCTTTCAACATTTGCATTGTGGGCAGGGAGTGAAAAGAAGTACTGCGCTGTATTAAGCGATTCTCTGAACTGTTCATTACACTGGCAGGATCTGAAAAACCTACACCATTTTTCATGTGCCATCAACTGATTCCATTGTTCACTGTTTCCACTTGTTGTTTTACAAATGACTGTACATGAACTATTTCATCAAATAAGAGGCTGTCATTTACTAGAATGCCCTTTTCATTTAGCCACATTAAAGTATTTTCAACTACTGACCATTCTGGTGGTTCTGTGAGCATCATCCATGAGAATACAGAAAACTCAGCTATTCCCTGTAACCACGAGGATAAATAGTCTACTGAAGCATCATAAAACGTTGATACTGCTATGTCAAATTTCTTAACAGACTGGTCAGCACAATCATTCAGCAGTTTTTTCACTTAGTGGTACAAAATGTTCATGTTTCCTTGAATTTAGACTTGTCAAAGCTTTATTTAAGACTGCTAATACTTCAAATATGGAATTACTCTGTTTCTCAATGCTCAGAATGGATTGTTGGAAAACATTCATTTGCGAATGTACAAAAAGTAATTAACATTCATTTATAGGATCACTGAAAAAACTCCTTAAGATTGCAGGGCACTTTGAGTTAGACTGTGACAAAAAGTAAGATTTCACAAGTTCACACATTTTCAAGATCCTTTCTATGGCTGGCAACAATGAAAGCCACCTTGTTTTGGAAAAGGAAAGTAAATTTTTGTAAGTGACACCAACAAATTCACAGAATTCAGTGAGTTCTGCAACACGAATAGAAAATATGAAAATGGTTGTACAACTTCATGACAATGCAGTCAATGTCAACAGGTAAAACATCTCAAGCACTTTGAAGTGTCTTATGAACAACATGTGCTGGACAACCTATGCCAACAATGTTAGAGTTTTTTAATTTTTCTTTCTTCATTAACCCCCTAAAATTACAGTTAGTATCGTCTGCACCAAATGCAACACACTTTGAGATGATACTGAATGACTGTATAACATGAGAAGATAATTGGAAATTGTTTCGGACTTTTCGTTCTGCAATTCATCAAGATCAAGCAATTTCGTCTGCAGTTCATCCTCACTTACAGAAAAATACTGAACTATCATAGGAAAAATTTTCTGATGCCCATGGTTGCTAGCATCAGTAGATATTGAAAAGTATTTTGCCCTGTTTACAGCAGCTATTACCTGTTTCTGGGAATGCGGAGCAATAACATTGTTGATAATTGCTTCACACTTTGTTCTTCCACACGAAACATTTTCTGCAATCTTTTTTTTTTTTTTTTTTTCGCTTAGTTGAACACTGCAGTCGTTAGAACGACAGCTTTGGTGGTGTTTAACAACATGGAATGACAGGGTTCCTTCTGCTGCAGCTACGTTTTTCTTTTCCTGTGTGTTTGAAGTTACATAATATGTCATTTTTTGCGAGGAACCTGCCGATCGAAGATTCTTCCTGTGTTTCTCTGATTCCACATGATGCTTGAGATCTACAGCACCACATGAGAGACGGATACAGCACAGTTACATACGTTACATTTTAATGAACAGTCATTGTCTGTAGCAGTGAAGCAAGGAAATTTCCTCTGAAGCTCTTCCGAATACTTTGATTTTCGTTTCGGCATCGCCACGACGTGCTAGCACTTCACGAAACTGATACTTAGTGCTGACAACAATTGCAAGGAAAAGCAAAGAAAATAAGAGTACGCAACAATTATAGTGCTTAAGCTGTACATTATCAGGTGGTACCAACGTACGGAATGTCAGTTGCAATTGATAGTTTATAAAATCGACACTCAGAAAATATTTTAACCACTTTGTAAATGTCTGAAAATAATCCTTGAAAATCGGGACAAATTGCTTGTTTTTTTGAAAAAAAAGTCGAGACAAATTTTTGAGCCTCAAAAAACGGGACAATCCCGATTAATCGGGACGTATGGTCACCCTAGATAAGCAGGATGTTAGCTTCTTGACGTACAGAATATCTAATATAAAATCAATACTCAAACAAACAGCCCTAAAACTAACAGCATACACTCCTGGAAATTGAAATAACAACACCGTGAATTCATTGTCCCAGGAAGGGGAAACTTTATTGACACATTCCTGGGGTCAGATACATCACATGATCACACTGACAGAACCACAGGCACATAGACACAGGCAACAGAGCATGCACAATGTCGGCACTAGTACAGTGTATATCCACCTTTCGCAGCAATGCAGGCTGCTGTTCTCCCATGGAGACGATCGTAGAGATGCTGGATGTAGTCCTGTGGAACGGCTTGCCATGCCATTTCCACCCGGCGCCTCAGTTGGACCAGCGTTCGTGCTGGACGTGCAGACCGCGTGAGACGACGCTTCATCCAGTCCCAAACATGCTCAATGGGGGACAGACCCGGAGATCTTGCTGGCCAGGGTAGTTGACTTACACCTTCTAGAGCACATTGGGTGGCACGGGATACATGCGGACGTGCATTGTCCTGTTGGAACAGCAAGTTCCCTTGCCGGCCTAGGAATGGTAGAACGATGAGTTCGATGACGGTTTGGATGTACCGTGCACTATTCAGTGTCCCCTCGACGATCACCAGTGGTGTACGGCCAGTGTAGGAGATCGCTCCCCACACCATGATGCCGGGTGTTGGCCCTGTGTGGCTCGGTCGTATGCAGTCCTGATTGTGGCGCTCACCTGCACGGCGCCAAACACGCATACGACCAACATTGGCACCAAGGCAGAAGCGACTCTCATCGCTGACGACGACACGTCTCCATTCGTCCCTCCATTCACGCCTGTCGCGACACCACTGGAGGCGGGCTGCACGATGTTGGGGCGTGAGCGGAAGACGGCCTAACGGTGTGCGGGACCGTAGCCGAGCTTCATGGAGACGGTTGCGAATGGTCCTCGCCGATACCCCAGGAGCAACAGTGTCCCTAATTTGCTGGGAAGTGGCGGTGCGGTCCCCTACGGCACTGCGTAGGATCCTACGGTCTTGGCGTGCATCCGTGCGTCGCTGCGGTCCGGTCCCAGGTCGACGGGCACGTGCACCTTCCGCCGACCACTGGCGACAACATCGATGTACTGTGGAGACCTCACGCCCCACGTGTTGAGCAATTCGGCAGTACGTCCACCCGGCCTCCCGCATGCCCACTATACGCCCTCGCTCAAAGTCCGTCAACTGCACATCCGGTTCACGTCCACGCTGTCGCGGCATGCTACCAGTGTTAAAGACTGCGATGAAGCTCCGTATGCCACGGCAAACTGGCTGACACTGACGGCGGCGGTGCACAAATGCTGCGCAGCTAGCGCCATTCGACGGCCAACATCGCGGTTCCTGGTGTGTCCGCTGTGCCGTGCGTGTGATCATTGCTTGTACAGCCCTCTCGCAGTGTCCGGAGCAAGTATGGTGGGTCTGACACACCGGTGTCAAGTGCAGCCGATACCGTTTTTTTGGCCGTACATCAATATTTCTTCCGCATATATATCGATATTTTCTCCCATTTTCGAGGGCCGATAATGATATTTCTTTAAATACCGATATACTGGATTCCCGATATTTTTAAAAGTATCAAGAGTCCTGCTGTACGCGTACGACAAATATACCGATTTCCGTCCCATTCGGATAATTCCTTTTGCCTTCTAATGTTAAAGAGTTATGACGTTTACGTTTGAAATGTTAATCAGCTTACTTACTTTATTTCCATCCGTGTTGCTTTCCTTTGACTGCCCAATAAATAAATCGAGGCTGCTGTGAGCCTACTGTGCGTATCGATCTTTAAGACGGTAGCAACGAACGATTGTTCAGTGGGGAGACGCTTGCGAATTCGTGGTGTGCTTACGTCCCAGATATGTCCCCGACCCTCCCCCAGGAGCCCGGTGCGCAAATTTGCATTTAAGGCGTCAGATGAAATTTCCGTGCTTAATACGACAGGTTCCATCCCTAAGGAGCGAGCGGTTTTGTCCGACGCCTCAAAACACCTCTAAACGGCGTAATGCTATTAACGCTAGTATTTCTTTAACCGCAGCTGTTTCCACCCTCATCGCCGTGCAAAATTTCGTCACCGTGCCGCCTCCAGGGCATCACCTCCGCTGAAAGCCGCGGTTGGGCTCGCGGGTGCGCGTACAATACCAGATTTTGATTGCTACGTTACCTGGTTTGTTATTATCACACAGCGTTAAATTACTCCTCATTAAGTGCGCACTGTCAACGAAGCGCGCAGTTTGGGGCGGAAGGAAGTCGAATGGGCCAGTAAAGTGGGGTGGGCAGAGGGCGAAAGGGGTTAGCTGGGCGCGCTGGCGAATTGAGCCCGCTAGGGGCGCCGGTGGACGAAACACAATTACGGGGTGACGCCAGTGGCTGAATTGGGAATTAACGAAAATGTTTACACAGGGAAGCCGCGGGCGCCAGCTCTGGATGCGTTCGGACCACCGGGTGGAGAGACTGTGTGAGTTGGGGGGGGGGTTGAAGGGTAGAGGGCAGGGTTACGATTTCTATAACAGGGTGGCGGTGCTTGTACAGGGGTGTCTATGCAGAATGTCACTTCGTTGCGAACCCTTTTATCTGCTGGAGCGGATAAACGACATTCATCACACAACTTTTTTTATTATTATTGCGGTCTGTCTATGTTTGTCTGTCCTCTTTTCCCCTTTTTTTTATATCGTGAATCGTGTGCGAGAGCTGAGGGTAAAAAAGCCACGCATGCATATACATGCACCCGGTCTGCGGACGCAAAATTAAAAAAAAAAAAAAAGCGAAGAGAGAGAAGTACAGGTATAGAAATTAATATTAACACCGTGAGTTAAATGCAATGGGCCACCAGTAATGGACAGGGGGCCCCGGTGGTTGTAAGAGCGGTGTCTGCCCGTGGGGTTTGGGGCAGAAAAGAGAGTGTTTTCCGCGGCGAAAAGAGGAAAATTTTATATAGAAGCGGTCCCGGCTAACCCCTTCCGCAACGGGCGGACCCGCGCGGAATAATGAAATTTTTTATTTGCATTTTGATTCTGTGAGAATCCTCCGGCGCTCTCCTCACGCCAGACTCGCCTCTATTTGAACTCTCTCCGTTTTTTTTTCTTCTTCTTCTTGCCTCCCTCCCTCATTCCTATTTCCCACTTAGATCTCCCACCGCACGCCTCCCCTACTTCTCCCTCTCCCGTATTCTTTTTAAATATAGCTCCATCTCGCGGCGACAGGCATTTGTCACCTGAGCTAACGAGTCTGCGGTTGTCATGGAAACGGGGCACTAAGTCGCCCAAGCGCACGCGCGCTGGGCGGCCATCTTGCTGACGTCACTCTGCCGGCTTCATCGAGACTACACATTACCTTCTTTCTCTCTCTCTCTCTCTCTCTCTCTCTCTCTCTCTCTCAGCCGCCCACTCACTCCTTTCCCCTCTCGAATGCTTTTTCTTTTTGCTCTTGTTTTTCTTGTTTCCAGCGGTCAGCGCTACGGTTTTCTTTTTTAAATCTCTCGACTGTTTTTCACCTTCTCGCCTAGCGCGCGATTTTTAAAAACTAGTCGTTTACTTCATCCATTAAAATGGTCAGAAAAATAATAAAACAGAATTATTCGGCTTTCCATCACCCATACGAGACTGTTAAATAAAATACAGAAATTACTGTAGTAACGTGGGGTTCAAGCAAAAAATAAATAATAATAATAATAATAATAATAATAATAATAATAATAATGGGACAAACCTAGAGAAAAAAGACGGTATATTCATAAATGCCTTGATTTTGAGTCAGTATTAATCATTTACCTTATCTAAACAAATCATTTCTGTGATACACCTATCGACGAGGAACATCAGGAGATGTTAAATGATCTTCGTAAAATATAAGATACAGTAGAGCGTCGATTATCCGAAGTAATTGGGGGACATGGGTGTTCGGAAAAGTGGTTTGTTCAGATAATCGAACTGTACATGTTTATTTGCCAAAAAGAAGTACTGTACAGTAAATTTATTCATAAAAACAGGCATCTCTTTTAGTATTACAAAGTAACATACAAAGGCAACTTCAGTTGGAATATATAGTATGTGGCACAGTTTATTAAACAAAAATATACACATATTACATACGGATTTTGCATGAACAATACACACAGTATACAAAATTAACGTTTAAAAAAATCCTTTATTTTGGTCTGTCTAAGCAAGCCTACACGCTTACGAGCAACTAAGTCACGTCCTTTTTTCATCTTGGGCTTCAAACCATCGTAAGGCAGTATCTAAACAAGTGAACGCCTCAGAAGCTGTTGGTATACTTTCTTCGCTTTCTGGAGCACTGATTGATGAGATGCTGGCGGCGTCATCTTTATCAGTGACGACGTTTACAATCTCGCTGTCCTGCATGATTTGGTGTCCTGGATCTGCATCATCGACATTCATCCATTCATGAACGTCTTCTTCATCACATTCGTGGCAATCTATTTCTTTTAGCATACCGAGAATTTCGCGCATATTATTCTGTTCGTCATTTTCAATCATACCTTGTGAATTTTCTTCTGTGTCCAAAATTTTATTCCAGGCTTTCTTCAAATTCTCTTTCTTTACGCTATTCCATGCTGCGCTGATCATTTAGGACGCGTCTTTCAAGTCAATATTCTTATGATTTCTTAAGAGAATTTCTTCTCCATCCTCTTCTCTTTCTAACAATATCTTACGCAACAATTCTTCCCTGTAAAACCTTTTGAAAGTCTTAATAACGCCTTGTGAAAGCCCCATTAGAAGCAATGTTCCGCCAGCGGTGGCCCAGAGTGGCGACTACTGTGGAAACTTGGTTTGGGAGTGAGGGGGATGATGGAGGTAGGGTGGGAGAGTAACGGGTGCGATCGAATACACAGTTCGGTTACGCGGTCGTTCGGTTGACCGAAGTTCGGATAATCGACGCTCTACTGTATTTATATCTGGCGACATACTGGCATTTTTTTCCCATTCAAACGCTATTCCTTTTTTTCGGACAGTTTTCGGTTTCTTTGAGCCGTCGGCATTTTTCTCACCTTCCTTCACAGCATTGAATTTTTAAAAATTAATCGTTCAGTTCGTCCGTTGAAAAACTAGGTATAATGGTACGACCGTATTCTTTCGTTTATCATCGCCAGTAACTATGAAATATAGAGCTGTTGTTACGGTACTAGAATAGAGGATAAGGTAAGAAGTACTAGGTCAGGTGGTCAGTTTCTCTAAATGTTTACATCTTCTGTCAGTTTTGAAGATGAAGGTTTACTGTAGTTAACCAAACGAATTTAACGATAAACTTTATTGTGTGGAATGCATCAGTAGAAAAAAGTTGCTTGCATTTGTAAAAAAAAAAAAAATCATTTTACAAGGTACTATTTGCAGGATTATGTTTGCTGCTTGTTTATATTCCTGAATTTCTTTCTGGTATGAGGAGTTGCTGAGGGGAGCAAACTTTGCTTCCCATTTGGAGATATTGTCAGTCGTTTTATGTCACGGTCTACGACTGATGTAATTCTGTACCTTTCCGTGCCCAAATTAGATTTTCTAGAAAATATGTCAGGTTACATTATCTATCTGGTATTGATGCTTGTGGCCATTTACCATATTTTTCGTTCCAACTCACGAGGATTATACAAAGAAGATTTGGAACAGCCGGCCGCGGTGGCCGAGCGGTTCTAGGCGCTACGGTCTGGAACGGCGCGACCGATACGGTCGCAGGTTCGAATCCTGCCTCGGGCATGGATGTGGGTGATGTCCTTAGGTTAGTTAGGTTTAAGTAGTTCTAAATTCTAGGGGCATGATGACCTCAGAAGTTAAGTCACATAGTGCTCAGAGCCATTTGAACCATCTGATTTGGAATTAGCGGTTGGAATATCTTGACATGGCACACCCTGAGGATTTGGTTACACTTCTCACGCTAATACATCGGTAAGAAATATTTTAATAATAATACACCATCTTTAGTCGCCATATTACATTCTACTACTGAGATAGAATGCATTTCGAAACCACTTCATCATCTGCGAGCACTACAGTCATCTATTAAGCGTTATATGTTTTCCAATTTTTTATCAGGCTGCTGTTAATTTTACGCGTATAGCCCTGCAAATGTCGTGTGAATAATTCGTTTAAAATTAGCAGCTATGTTGGTCCTTTCCAGTGACATGAATTTGCTGTTGGCCTATTTCAAGTCTGCAACTGCAGTGAATGGACTGTCATTAATTTAACCTCGATAAGAAGAGGTAGCGAAACACTATAAAAAAGAGAACTTTCTTGTTGTCCCACCGTGTTTGACACCTATAGGTATTTTCACGGTTAGTGACCCTGCAGGTGAACAAATAGATAGCAAGCACAGATGTTGCTTGTGCAATGGCGTATGACTCGAAGTTGGTTAACCGCAAATAGAAACGGCATTTGTGATCGTGGGCGGAATCCAGCCGTCATTTGGAAAATTTTATACGACTGTCGTACCAGACAGAAGAAAAGTAATTAAGTGGCAACCCTTGGAAGAAAGGCGACGTAGTTTCTAACGTTTTAACGTTGAAGTTAAAACAATGTTTGGCAAACCACACATCAACAATGAACAAGTTCGCGGGAAAGTTTTTCAATACTTTGACAAAAAAGTAATTCCAGGTAAGTGCGAGTGGTACTTACGAGCCGAAGGATCCGTGAAAATATAATAAAGTATACAGATAGTTCAACATCACGGGAATCGACGAGAATTTCGACAATTTTTGCCTGTTATCGATATTGATACTGGCAAGGTATCAAAATATGTGACGTAAATAGCCGTATGTTTTGATTGCATTTACTTAGAAGCTTGCATGTGCTAAGCCACCAAGGGAATATAGAGCTCAATCTGTGCCATAAATTCCAATTTATTACGTCTAATCTATGCTGATAAAAAGTAGTCTTAACAAATGGACGGACAGACAAGCAGCCGGATAACAAATGTAAAAAATTTTTTCCCTGTGAGATGATTACAAATTTGCAGTTTTCGGATTTCCTCCACAATATGTACTGTGCTACCTTAATTCTTGCCAAATTTTATGATTCTAGGCCAAAGGGATGCACCACATAGGATTCCTTAAATAACGTAACTATCCGGCGAACGGTCCGGACACTTGGATGATGTCGTCCAGGATACCGACCAGCATACATAGCATACGCTCACTGGGCATTTTGATCACAATAGCCCTACATCAACACGATATCGACCTTTTCCGCAATTGGTAAACGGTCCATTTTAATACGGGTAATGTATCACGAAGCAAATACCGTCCGCACTGGCGGAATGTTACGTGATACCACGTACTTATATGTTTGTGACTATTACAGCGCCATCTATCACAAAGCGAAAAAAGTGGTCCAACTGAAACATTCATATGTCTTTACGTACTACACGAATATGTACTAAAAATGGGGGTTCCTATTTTTTTAAAAAAACGCAGTTGTTATCCGTTTGACCTATGGCAGCGCCATCTAGCGGGCCAACCAAAGCGCCATCTGGTTTCCCCCTTCAAGCTAGACAAGTTTCGTTCTTTGTAGTTTTTTCGTTTGACGCTTATTTCGTGAGATATTTGTCGCGGTCACGATCAACGGACCATCCTGTATATAATATAGGTTTTCATGAATGACTATTAAACTATCCCTCATAAATGGCCGTATCGTTTGATTGCCTTCAGTTTAACAGCTTCAATGTTCGGCATCGCTGTTTCACAGAGGAAGACTGCACTGTAGTTCCTTCTGTAGATTGCCGCACACATGAAAAAATGGTAGATGTCGAAATAGATGACAGAGGCATAGAAAAACAATTAAAATCGCTCAAAAGAGGAAAGGCCGCTGGACCTGAAGGGATGCCAGTTCGATTTTACACAGAATACGCGAAGGAACTTGCCCCCCTTCTTGCAACGGTGTATCGTAGGTCTCTAGAAGAGCGTAGCGTTCCAAAAGATTGGAAAAGGGCACAAGCCATCCCCGTTTTCAAGAAGGGACGTCGAACAGATGTGCAGAACTGTAGACCTATATCTCTAACGTCGATCAGTTGCAGAATTTTGGAACACGTATTATGTTCGAGTATAATGACTTTTCTGGAGACTAGAAATCTACTCTGTAGGAATCAGCATGGGTTTCGAAAAAGATGGTCGTGTGAACCCCAGCTCGCGTTATTCGTCCACGAGACTCAGAGGACCATAGACACGGGTTCCCAGGTAGATGCCGTGTTTCTTGACTTCCGCAAGGCTTTTGACACAGTTCCCCACAGTCGTTTCATGAGCGAAGTAAGAGCATATGGATTATCAGACCAATTGTGTGATTGGATTGAAGAGTTCCTAAATAACAGAACGCAGCATGTCATTCTAAATGGAGAGAAGTCTTCCGAAGTAAGAGTGATTTCGGGTGTGCCGCAGGGGAGTGTCTTAGGACTGTTACTATTCACAATACAAATAAATGACCTTGTGGATAACATCGGAAGTTCACTGAGGCTTTTTGCGGATGATGCTGTAGTATATCGAGAGGTTGTAACAATGGAAAATTGTACTGAAATGCAGGAGGATCTGCAACTAATTGACGCATGGTGCAGGGAATGGCAATTGAATCTCAATGTAGACAAGTGTAATGTGCTGCGAATACATAGAAAGAAAGATCCCTTATCATTTAGCTACAATATAGCAGGTCAGCAACTGGAAGCAGTTAATTCCGTAAATTATCTCGGAGTAGGCATTAGGAGGGATTTAAAATGGAATGGCCATATAAAATTACTCGTCGGTAAAGCAGATGCCAGACTGAGATTCATTGGAAGAATCCTAAGGTAATGCAATCCGAAAACAAAGGAAGTAGGTTACAGTACACTTGTTCGCCCACTGCTTGAATACTGCTCACCGGTGTGGGATCCGTACCAGATAGGGTTGATAGAAGAGACAGAGAAGATCCAACGGAGAGCAGCGCGCTTCGTTGCAGGATCATTTAGTAATTGCGAAAGCGTTGCGGCGATGATAGATGAACTCCAGTGGAAGACTCTGCAGGAGAGACGCTCAGTAGCTCGGCACGGGGTTTTGTTGAAGTTGCGAGAACATACCTTCACCGAGGAGTCAAGCAGTATATTGCTCCCTCTTACGTATATCTCGCGAAGAGACCATGAGTATAAAATCAGAGAGATAGAGCCTACACAGAGGCATACCGACAATCTTTCTTTCCACGAGCAATACGAGACTGGAATAGAAGGGAGAACCGACAGAGGTACTCAAAGTACCCTCCGCTACACACCGTCAGGTGGCTTGCCGAGTATGGATGTAGATTGCACAAATTTCAACTTGATACGCCTACCCGTTCCTGAGAAAAACAGTTTTTAACAGTCGGATAGAAAGACAGATATGTGGTCAACAAAATGATGCTGTAAAGGCTCTGATTTTAAGGGTTCTTCATGTAGTTGGCACAGTCAGTCTGCAGATATGTTTCCTTTTCTGTGGAAGAGATTTCTGGATTCATAACGCCTTCTTCTGTAACCTTTGCAATAAAAAGTCACGCGAAATTAATTTGCTTCTCCCAATCTGTAATCAGTCTTCTTAGATTCAAACGTCACAGTACAACCTGTCCGACTAGTACGCGCAAATGATCACAACATCTCTATAATTTACTCCCGCCAAAGCGTTCAGAGGTACGCTGACCTTTACAAAGATATTGCTTGAGAAAATAAAATTATCTTTGGGTATTTTTATTTAAAATTCAGTGATTTTATATTACTGTTTTAAAATTCGATATTATTGGTGGTAATAATAACGATAACAATAAATAATATTAACGAAAATTAACTCTCCGTTATTATGCTGGGGTTTCAGACACCTCAGTCGATGTGTTTGTTTCTCAATTTTGTCACAACATGGCGCAAAGCTGGAGCCTGAACGATTCAGTAACGTACTTTCACAGTCTTTAGACGGCGTTCTTGCAGTTAACGCCAGTTTAACCTCGTTTCTCAAACGACCTCCCCCCTCACCCTCAGTAGTGAAATCTCTCTGTTCGCAAAATACGTGTAGCATAAATTGTGTTATACGTAGTCTGTGAGTTGATTATCCATAACTCAATTTCTCAATAAGTAATTTTCAATCGTTACGTCTCAGAAAGGTCGTGAAGCAGGAAATTTCTCTGGTGTAAGGAATTTTCATCTAAATTTTTATCCCCTAATTTGTCAAATTATTTTTTAACTTTCTATCCTGCAGTGAAACTGCCTCTGAAAAAACATCATCATAAATCCGGCGCATTATGAGTCCTAAATCTGAAGCTGGGAAAACTAAGCATACATGCCGTACATGTGGCAGATTTTTATTCTAAGGACAAGTTTTCTATTGCATGGAAGGTGTCTCAGTGATGAAGTAGACACTGCATTAACATTGCTTACTTGTAGCGCTTGGAACAAAGGAACTATATATTACAACTAAAGTTAGGAAAATTTAAGTGTACTTATTATTTCTCTTATTTTTGACAATGTCAGCATAACGAATGAAAATTACAAAACTTTTCAGAACTTTAGGAGAGTAACCTTGATACGGAAAAATCAAAACTTTTTGTAACTGGTGTTTGTTGTCAAGCATTATTAATAGTGTTTTCACCAATATCTGGAACAAAAAACTTAAATTAGGGTTACTCAAATTTCACTAAACTAATAATGTTAAATTAGTTGACCGCAATAGCAAAAGGTTAATGCCATTGTTTTTATTTCGAAAATACAAAATATGCTTGAGAAGTTTTTTGCATTACGATATTTCGTTGAAATTTAACTTCTCTATACATGTTTTCATTTTTGTAGATACAAAATAATACAGGGTTATTACAAATGATTGAAGCGATTTCACAGCTCTACAATAACTTTATTATTTGAGATATTTTCACAATGCTTTGCACACACATACAAAAACTCAAAAAGTTTTTTTAGGCATTCACAAATGTTCGATATGTGCCCCTTTAGTGATTCGGCAGACATCAAGTCGATAATCAAGTTCCTCCCACACTCGGCGCAGCATGTCCCCATCAATGAGTTCGAAAGCATCGTTGATGCGAGCTCGCAGTTCTGGCACGTTTCTTGGTAGAGGAGGTTTAAACACTGAATCTTACACATAACCCCACAGAAAGAAATCGCATGGGGTTAAGTCGGGAGAGTGTGGAGGCCATGACATGAATTGCTGATCATGATCTCCACCACGACCGATCCATCGGTTTTCCAATCTCCTGTTTAAGAAATGACGAACATCATGATGGAAGTGCGGTGGAGCACCATCCTGTTGAAAGATGAAGTCGGCTCTGTCGGTCTCCAGTTGTGGCATGAGCCAATTTTCCAGCATTTCCAGATACACGTGTCCTGTAACATTTTTTTCGCAGAAGAAAAAGGGGCCGTAAACTTTAAACCGTGAGATTGCACAAAACACGTTAACTTTTGGTGAATTGCGAATTTGCTGCACGAATGCGTGAGGATTCTCTACCGCCCAGATTCGCACATTGTGTCTGTACACTTCACCATTAAGAAAAAATGTTGCTTCATCACTGAAAACAAGTTTCGCACTGAACGCATCCTCTTCAATGAGCTGTTGCAACTGCGCCGAAAATTCAAAGCGTTTGACTTTGTCATTGGGTGTCAGGGCTTGTAGCAATTGTAAACGGTAAGGCTTCTGCTTTAGCCTTTTCCGTAAGATTTTCCAAACCATCGGCTGTGGTACGTTTAGCTCCCTGCTTGCTTTATTCGTCGACTTCCGCGGGCTACGCGTGAAACTTGCCCGCACGCGTTCAACAGTTTCTTCGCTCACTGCAGGCCGACCCGTTGGTTTCCCCTTACAGAGGCATCCAGAAGCTTTAAACTGCGCATACCATCGCCGAATGGAGTTAGCAGTTGGTGGATCTTTGTTGAACTTCGTCCTGAAGTGTCGTTGCACTGTTATGACTGACTGATGTGAGTGCATTTCAAGCACGACATACGCTTTCTCGGCTCCTGTCGCCATTGTGTCTCACTGCGCTCTCGAGCGCTCTGGCGGCAGAAACCTGAAGTGCGGCTTCAGCCGAACAAAACTTTATGAGTTTTGCTACGTATCTGTAATGTGTCGTGACCATATGTCAATGAATGGAGCTACAGTGAATTTATGAAATCGCTTCAATCATTTGTAATAGCCCTCTACTGTAATATTCATTGGGATGTAAAGTAATATAAAACAAAAATTATTGTGCGAAAAACACTGGAATGGGTAGTGAATTAATTGTGCATATTGTGTTATACACTAGAAAATAAAGGTGTGCTACTGACCAGTTTCATTACAATTTCTGTCCTATATATTTAGCAAAATTATATTCGTAGAATACTGTGCGACGATTCAGCTGCATCCAACGAATGTCTCGCGTAGTGATCGTGGGAATAACATAAGAGAGATGCGTGTACAGACATAAAGACAGCCAATATTCCCTAGCTATGTAGGAACAGGACGGAATGTCTGTAACACTGTTACGCAGCACCCACCTCCAGGTGGTGATCAGTCATCTGTAGAGTACGTATGTGGCTGTAGATGTAGGTAACAACGAAGCAGTAACAATGAACATGGATCTCTTGACCTTAGCGTGTACAGACACATATTGTGAACGAAGACGAGTTATTATTATGGACATATTTCCTACCTTAAAACAACAAATGGTTCAAATGGCTCTGAACACTAAGGGACTTAACATCTGAGGTCATCAGTCCCCTAGACTTAGAACTACTTAAACCTAACTAACCTAAGGACATCACATACGTCCATGTCCGAGGCAGGATTCGAACCTGCGACCGCAGCAGCAGCGCGGCTCTGGACTCAAGCGCCTAGAACCGATCGGTTACATAGGCCGGCTCTTAAAACAACAGCCACGGTATTTACAGAAGGACAGAAATGTCCCCTGGTAGTGAGTGAAAGTTGTTAACAGAATGTGTGCAGAGGAAGAAAATTTCCCACCCCAAGAACGACTTCACAATAAAGAAGACAGACGGAACTAAAGAGCTCAGTCTCCATCAGTCTTATCTCTGTAATCTATAAAATATTCACTAGAATTATCACTTGGCACATAGAAAAAATGTATGTCAATTAAGCTATATAAGTACATGTAGTAGAATGTAGCATTTACAAGTCATAAACAAAATTATAGAACACAGTAATGAGTAAAATTATACACTTTACTTGGGATTCACAGATTCTGACGATTCGTTTTTTCCGGTTTTAACGAAATCTGTAGTGACAGCCTGTCAGAAACAAGGTAGTGATTCATCCTCTGTGCATATACTGTTGAATATATTCGTCGAAATGCAAAAGCCTTATACAACTATCAGTGTGCTGTATTTCACGATCTACGTCGTCAGTAAAAACCCCGTTACACCCGCACATTTTTATCCAGTACCTTTAATTTCAGGTTTTCCGAAATATTGTACAGTTCTGAATAAAAAGTATGCACTTTGGGTTAATGATTTGAGTATTTTGTATAGTACTGAAATTAATCGTCGAATTTGGCTACACTAGTTATGTCTGACAACAAAACTTAAGTGTCATGTACGGATTGTTCTAAGCAATGTAAAGCTGCGATTTCGCATGCAGATACAAGGCAAGTGCTTATTTTTTTCTTTCTTTCTTTTTTTTTTTTTTAATAGTACATATTTTCACATAAACAACCACACCCGTGGACATGGGAGTGCGCTTTTGGGTACCTGTGCGGTTGTGTGTTTGAATCTGTGTACTGTTACTAGAAAAATAGCTAGTAGTCGAAGGCCAGTGTGAATGCAGTTTTCTGTTACATGTTTCTGTGCTCCATGCATCGATCCGCTATAGGTGAGTAGCTGCCTTTCCGTTATTTTACGGACGAAACGAAGTACGTACGATTATAAGTAATGTGCAGCTACAGAATATGTACGATTTTCAAGAACTCTTAACGTCATTTCTAAAAAGGAAAGCAAAATGTAAATCATACGGAAAAGGTCGCATATTTGTGTCACAGAAGTCATATTTGTGGCAGTATTCGGTGTTAACCAATTTGGTTTGTCACCAGAAACCGCTAAAATTGTTTGTATATGATAAAACTAATTGTGATAGCAAATTTTCACAAAGTAAGAAATGTATTAATTGTTGAAAGATTATAAATAGGTTCGCTGCTAAGGCCGCATGGCCCATTATTCATTATTATCGTAGACCACCGATTCTCTGCTTGTGGGACCCGGCCCCCTAAATGGACGTAATAACGCAAAATAGGGGAGGGCTTAAAAGAAAAAAAATGAATTCAAAAACTGATTAAGTTACTGAATAAACACGAAAACAAAATACAAACTGACATAATAAGAAATAAAAATATGCACTTAAACTGATAAAATGCACTTGTAAATAGGACTGTATCAGTACTGCACAATGTATTTAATACTTAATTTTTCAGTACGACATTAAAATTAGTTTTGTAATTATTAGAGACTCCCTTGAGCATGCTTTGGAGACCAAAGTTTTTCGAGGGAAGGTTTAATATTAGAAATAGACACTCTGAGTTCTTTTTCAGTTTTTAGCCGTGATGAACATTTTCTCTTCAAAGCAGCCAACGCAGTAGGTAGATTGCAGAAAAACGTAATAGTATACGAGACGCTCTCGTTTTCTGCCCAGAAAACTCTTCAGTCCACCCTGTTCATAGAATTCATGTCAAATAGAGAAATCAAAAGACAATTTAGAGAGAAATCACTGTTTGAATCTGTCTTCGACAATTGACAGAACGTCGGGAGAATTTTCGCGTGCTGCCTGTAACACAGAGCCATCGATTCTGTTTTGTCAATATCTTTAGCGTCAAAATGGTCCTACTAGGACTGAAAATTCGGTCGCGAATGCTGTCTTAGGATCAGCGTGTTTATGTATTTGTCGGACGGATTATTGTGTGTTGTTCAGTTGTCAGTGCATTTATGAGGTGGTGTAATAAATGTTTGGCGTGGTATGAATTAAAAATGTTTTGCTTCCTTACTCATGTACCAAGAGCCCCTCAACGGGGTAAATACAAGAAATTTGTTTTCAATTTATAACGAGTCGCTTTGTAAATAATGTTAAACCACTGGATACGAAGATACATGAATCTTGACTTCGTCTTCTTCTTCTTCTTCTTCGTGCTAACGCACCTTTCTAGGACCACCCGTAACCCCACCATAGATCGCATTTTCCTTTTCTTCTTGCAGAACCCCTCCATCTTTTCGCTTCCGAGATCTTCAGTACCCTCTTGTCTTGTTCGCCGCACTGGTGATACCCTATCCTTTTCCTATCTCGTTCTCTGTCTACAATGTGTACGTAGGGTGTTTAGGTTTTTATGTTGGTAACGCCACGTAATGCTCTGTATCAAAATCACTGACTGTGCCGTGTGCAGTCAGTAGCTGGTTGGCATTTTTGGAATATTCGTTATTGTAGTGCTGGGCAGCTGGATGTGAACAGCGCGTAGCGTTGCGCAGTTGGAGGTGAGCCGCCAGCAGTGGTGGATGTGGGGAGAGGTGGCAGAATTTTAAGAGCGGACGATCTGGACGTGTGTCCGCCAGAAAAAGGAAATTTATAAAGATGGATGTCATGAATTGATATATATATATATATATATATATATATATATATATATATATACGATGACTTTTGATTATTAAGGTAAATTGATTGTTTGTTCTCTACCAAAATCTTTCATTTGCTAACTATATGCCTATCAGTAGTTAGTGCCTTCAGTAATTAGAATCTTTTGTTTAGCTGGCAGTATTGGCGCTCTCTGTATTGCAGTAGTTCGAGTAATGAAGATTTTTGTGAGGTAATTTGGTTCATGAAAGGTATAGGTTATTGTTAGTCAGGGCCATTCTTTTGTAGGGATTATCGAAAGTCCGATTGCGTAGAGCTAAAAAAAAGTTGTGTGTCAGTTTAGTGATGATCAGAATAAGTAAAGAGAAAAATGTCTGAGTACGTTCAGTTTTGCTCAGCTGTTTGAAAATCAAATAACGTAAGAGTTTTACCAGCACAGTCGTTCTTAATTTTTCTAAGGGGATGTTTCAAATGTGTGGCATATTGTTTTTGCTTCTCCTATTTTCGTTTTCTTTAACATTAATCCCAAACTCCATCCCGTCCTTCTGCAATTCAACAACCCCCTTTGTTCCTGTCTTTACTCTTGTCCGCCCCCCCCCCCCCCCCCACCTCCCCTGTTATTCTTCATACTCATTTCGTCATTCTATCCACATTTATCCGTCCGGCAAATCCTACCCTTCAATGTCTGACTTCTCCTGTTATTTCCTCATACTCTGGTACAGTCCTTCCCTAGCTCTTCGCAACTCTCTTTTTCAGGGGATAGTACTTTCCTCTTCTTTCTCTAGTTGATCTTCACCATGCCCTCCTGTTGTTATCGTCTCAGTACTAGTCCCGCATTCCTCACCGTTGCGACGTAGTGTTTGATCTTTGCGTCTGTAGAAGTATTCCTTTTATTGTATGTATGATGATGAGGTCCCATACTCTGAGGAGCGTAGGGAACGATGCGGGAGACCCGCACCGCCGTCTAGGCAAGGTCGAAGCGAAGGTGGTTTGCCATTGCCTTCCTCCGACCGTAATGGGGATGAATCATGATGATGATAAAGACAACACAACAACACCCAGTCATCTCGAGGCAAGGAAAATCCCTGACCCCGCCGGGAATCGAAACCGGGACCCCGTGCGCAGGAAGCGAGAACGCTACCGCAAGACCACGAGCTATGGACATTGTATGTATAACTGGTCATAAAGAAGGCTTACCTCAACTTCTTCATCCTCGCTATAATTACTTCCTTACTCCTGTTTCTTTTTTTTTAATAGATTCACCCAGCTATTTAACTTTGACGATGTTCCGCACTGTACATTCTGGTGTCTTCCAATCCTTAGTCGTATTATGGTATGTTGTAGGCTATTACATGAACCTTGCTAAAAAGTTCAGAGAGTTATTTAAGATGAAAATTGTGTTAGGGTAGAGTTCGGCAACGTTATATCGTCACTTATTCCATTACAATTGTCCAGAATAGCGTATGACTAATAGTCGAAAGTGTACTCAGGCATGAGAATTCCATGCACTTAACTTCTGGAGGAAGTTTTCAGATAATTTTGTCTTCACTTGTCAGTTTTTTTTTTACTTGTATGATGATGTTCTCCATCTGCTACTATCTTGTTTCAGTTTCTTTATTGCTACCCAACTGCTACAGCCGACATCCTCTATTAAGGGCCCATTCTACTGAGTCAACCTATAAAATAAGGGATTTTTACGATTTTTTGTTGGAAAAACTAATGAAGTAATCCACGTAAATTTTGTTACAAATTATTTATTGATTCTTGGACACCATTTTTCTGAGAAATTCAGTCATCGATTCCCCCCCACCCCCCTACCCCCCCGCCCCTCGCATTCGAGGAGTTAAAGTTGCTCTGTCCAAAATGAGGCGCGTCTATGACGAGAATCTGACGTCTGTAAATCTTATCTGAAATTAAAAAAAAAATGTTTAATCTATAAGCTATTGCATACTGACTAATAGCACAGATTTTTGGAATTTGATTAAATTGTAAAGTGGCTGTCGTTTGAACCAAAGATGTAGTTTTGTCATGTGTTTTTGGTCACGTTTTTTGCGACTAGTGAATAAATTAAAACAAAAATAAAACAACTCCTACTGCAGACAGAGGAGTAATTCAGCCAAATTTCTGAAAGATGTCTTTATTAGAGTGCCCGCAATCGATTCTGCCGACTTCAAACACACTGTACCTCTTATACACTGTATTTCAAATTAAAAAAAATTGGCTGTTGTTCAGAGCGCAATAGCATACAGATTAAGAATCTTTTTATTTTTTTTAAAATGTCAGATAAGATTCGTAGACTACAGAACATTGGTCTTGAGCACACGTCAGTTATGAGAGAGCAACTTTAACTCCTCGGATGGGGGGGATCGATGATTGAGTTTCTACAAAAATCAGAAAATGTTGTCCAAGAATCAATAAAAAATGTGCAACAAGATTTATTTTGATGGTTTCATTAGTTTTTCTAACAATAAATCGTACAATCGCTTATGTTATAGGTTGACTGATGAGAATGGACCCTTAATCTGTTTTTCCTCTACTGGTTCGTCTCGTTCCACTGCTGCTTCCAGTGTCAAATTAATATCCCTGGATGTCAAATCAAAAGTCTCCACAGCGCAGTGGACAACGGCGCTCAGCTTGATGCCCCGTGGTCCCTGATTTCAGTAAAAGGCATTTGACACCGTCCAGCATTGCCGTTTAATGAATACAAAAATACGAGCTTACGGAGCTTCGGAGCAGACCTGCAAGTGGATTCAAGACTTTCCTGCAGATAGAACTCAACACGTCACTCTTAATCGGAACTAAATCGACAGATCTAAAGGTAATATACGGAGTACCACAGGGAAGTGTGATAGGACCGTTGCTGTTCACAATATATACAGATGATCTAGTAGCTAGCGTCGGATGCTTTTTGAGGCTATTCGCAGATGATGCAGTTGTATATACCAAAGTAGCAACGCCAGAAGATAGTAAGAATTTGCGGAACGACCTGCAGAGAATTGATGAATGGTGCAGACTCTGGCAGTTGACCCCGAACGTAAATAAATGTAAGATATTGCGCGTACATAGGAAAAGAAATCCACTGCTGTACAGCTACACTGTTGATGGCAAACAGCTGGAGACAGTGTCTGCCGTAAAATATCTAGGCGTAACTACCCAGAGAGACCCTAAGGGGAATGACCATATAAAACAGATAATGGAAAAGCAGTCACCAGACAGATTCATTTGAAGAATCTGAAGGAAATGTAGCTCATCCACGAAAGAAGTGGCTTATAAGGCGCTTGTTCGCCCGATTCTTGAGTATTGTTCACCTATCTGGGATCCCTATCAGGTGGGACTGATAGAGGAGTTACAGAAGATCCAACGAAGAGCGGCGCGTTTCGTCACGGGATCGTTTAGCTGGCGAGAGATTGTTACGGAGATGCTAAACAAACTCCACTGGCAGACGTTACAAGAGAGGCGTTGTGCATCACGGAGAGAGTTACTACTGAAATTTCGGGACAGCACTTTTCAGGAGTAGTCAGATAACATATTACTTCCCGCCACATATATCTCGCGTATTGGCCAGGAGGAGAAAATTCGAGAAATTATAGCCAATACAGAGGCTTACCGACAATCATTCTTCCCACGCACTATTCGCAAATGGAACATGGTTGGAGGGACCAGATAGTTGTACCGAAACTACCATCCACTACACACCATTATGTGGCCTGCGGAGTACAACGTGCCCCTGCTTGTGGTAAACGTCTTCGTAGACTACCTTCCCCATCTATTCCTTTTAGTATTTGTTCATCTCATACTTCATCGGTTCATACTTCGATAGGACCACATTTCAAATTCTTTCACTTTCTGCTTCCCCGAATTTCCTCATGTCGACTTTCACTTCCATACTAGAACTGTACCCTCTCAGGAACGTATCCCTCGTTTCCAAAGCAATATCTATCACTGGCGCTTCTTCTTTCTTCTGTCAATATTACACGTGTCTTTTTGTTTGTTTTCCCCTGGAAGCCATTGGTATTATTTACTTTTACCCGAAACTTTTCCCTTTTCCCTACTTCTTCCTTTGCAATTTCATTTTTCCGCAGGTCCACATTAATGTCTTTGGGCCACAACACAGATGCCTTAATCCACGTCATTCCTGTATGTAGGTTTGTCAGAGAAGTTGAAAAATTTTCGTTATTCTGTTTTGACGTCACTGTTTCAGGTGCCCATATAATACAACTCTTCTCTTGCTTATTGTATCTAAAATTTAGAAAAATATTTCCAACCCATGTTAAACAAAAATTAGTCCAAACACTAGTCTTGCGTAATATTTACTACTGTGATGTAGTTCAACATGGCACAAATAATGAAAATTCGAGATGCCTCGAGCTAGTGATGAATGCTTGTGTTAGATACGTATGCAACATACGGTTGTATGATCATATCAGTCCTTCATACTCCCAGCTAGGTTGGATACGCCCACATAAGGCACGCGATCTCCACACGATGTGCTTACTTCATCGATTTCTTAGCCACTGGTGCCCCCAATACTTATCTTCTCACATTAAACACCTATCATCATTCCACAACCACAATACCAGATCGAATACGTCTAGCATCTTGCCTGTGCCTTTACATAACACAAAATCTTTCTCCGTGTCATTCTCCATCTCAGCCATACGACTATGGAACGCACTCCCCTGTGATCTGCGTCTTATCCAAAACCACTCAACAATCAAGAGGGAACTTAAGACTTACATATTAGGGACGGTATAGCCACCATTGTTGTGCCCCCCCCCCCCTCATCTTTTTCTTTCTCCTCTCCATCATAGCTTCGAATTTTACCATTCTATTTCTCTTCCTCTAACCTATCTACCTCTTCTATATCTCTTTCACCCCATTCCATCGTCTTATGTCTCTGCTTGATGAGAATAACTCACAAGCTGCAAGAATATAACGAGAAAATTCCCAACTAGCAATAGGACTGACACTCATAAAAGAAAAATATGTTTACTTTCATATACATAGTCATTATTATTATTATTATTATTATCATTATTGTTATTATTTTTATTATTCTTGATTGTTATAATTATTTTTTGATTGTTATAATTATCATTGTACTACTTTTATAATATCTATTTTTTTTCTTTAACATTAATACTGTATAACATGTTATATGTCCTAATTTTCTGTAGACACTGAAATTTGTTGAATCTGAGTATGCCTGGTTAGGTGTAAGAGAGGGCCTGAAGGCCCTAATCTTGCCAGGTAAAATAAATGCATAAATAAATAAAAAATAAATAAATAAATATTTGCTCTAGTCTTTGGTAAACTTCTTGATTACTTCTTAATTTCCATTACCCATTATCATTTCCAAGTTTTTCTATACTATTTCCCTATCCTTCTTTTCTATGTAAGTTAATTTTTTGTCTGTATTTAACGGAAGGGTTTATGAAGCTTAGAGACGTTCTGACAGTGCATAACCCCCCCCCCCCCATCCCCGTTTCCGCCTCGCTGTTAAAGAAGTTGAGAAATGAAATTAGTTATTTATCTATCTATCTAGATCTCTGCCCCAGTGAACCACGTTAATTAAACTGTGTCCAATGAAATTAATGAACTCTAATTTTTAGTCCAGCAGTGGATTAGTAGGTCGGTGTAATCATAGTTTTCTTAATTATGCACGGGAATTAGTAGCTATGAAATGAAATTCAATGATAAGATAACTTCCCCTCTTTATTAGCACAAGTTAATTTCGTTAAAAACATTGCCAAGCAATTCATTGGGCCGGCCAGAGTGACCGAGCGGTTTTAGGCACTATAGTCTGGAACCGCGCGACCGCTACGGTCGCAGGTTCGAATCCTGCCTCGGGCATGGATGTGTGTGATGTCCTTATGTTAGTTAGGTTTAGGTAGTTCTAAGTTCTAAGGGGCTGATGACCTCAGATGTTAAGTCTCATAGTCCTCACAGCCATTTGCACAAATTCAGTGAAAGTTACTCCAGATGTAACGTAATAATGATAGACACAGGACAAAATAAAATTGAAGTGACTTACGGTTGGCAAAGTTCGGAAGGGGAAGCACGTGGTGGTAAGTTCAGCTCACTAAGATATTAAATTTTTACTGACTCAAATCCGAGACTCGAAAACGAAGAGTGCATTTATGCCCAGAATATAAATGACGTTGTTGTGCAACTGTGCCAGCTCCAGTGGCCAGGAAGAACCTAAAGCCGTCGGCACACGGACCGTGCTGTCGAACGTTAACGTTGAGCGTGTCAAGTTAAACGTGCTACTGAACGTTCAGGAACGATGCGACTTGTGCATACGGTACGTGGGCCCCAACGTGGTATACGCGATCGCAACGCACTCCAGCGGCAGTTGAGGGATGTTTCAAGTTCGTAAATCACACTGTTTACTCAACGGGTTCAAATGGCTCTGAGCACTATGGGACTCAACTGCTGTGGTCATCAGTCCCCTAGAACTTAGAACTACTTAAACCTAACTAACATAAGGACGTCACACACATCCATGCCCGAGGCAGGATTCGAACCTGCGACCGTAGCAGTCGCACGGTTCCGGACTGCGCGCCCAGAACCGCGAGACCACCGCGGCCGGCTACTCAACGGGCGTGCGTAAAATTCCCACGTTAACTCTTTTACAACACACTTTTCCTCTATCGTCCACGAAAATGAAAGTACTATGTCCTATCAATAAGGACACAGGCTTATAAAAGATCCATTACAAACAGTGCGGTACAAATTTGGAATACTTCTCCGCATAAGATAAACAGTATTTCATCATTTCCACATTTTAGTAAAACCCAAAGGCCAGTCTTACTTGATCACTGTTCCTACCCAGTAGCAGAATCTTTGCAACATGTCAGTTACGAAGCGTAAAAGAAAAAGGAGCAAAATATGTTTATACAAGTAGCGCACGCTCTCCTGTAGATTAAGCCAATCGAACAAAGTCACCCCTCAAAAAAAGGTGTACTTATATTTACATGATATCAAATATTATAGTATATACTTATATTAAACTAATAATAAAGTATCACAACCTAATAAAAACGCGAATGTTAGGGGAAAAAATTGGAGGTGTCAAGATGCGAACCACCGACCCAATAAACAACTCATCACCGGACAGTGACGCTACTCATTACGCTAAACCACCAAAATGTCTCTTACCTCATGTTATATTATGTTACACATGCTGAAAACCTTAATCGTAGATATGTTACTAATTGAAATTTAATTATAACAAATTGTACCAAGAACAATGCGTTTTGGGTGGATCTTCAGTGTGTCGCTGCCTTCAAATAGCCTACTCTCATAATACGCAAGTTACAATAATTCTTTTGCCACGAATATGATGGTTCTCACTATTTTATTGGAACGAATCACACAGTTAACAACGGGTTTTCCGGTGATTCTCAATTTGCTAGTGCTCAGAAACGGCATATATACAAATAGGCTTGAAATAAATGCCAATATGGCGGCTCACAACTCTGTACTGAAGGGAGACGGCGTGCGTGTGACGCCATCTCATTGGTCAAAGCTCAGACGCACGCTCAGAGTATCTGACATGCCAGATATTGCTCTGCACGTTCGGAAAGATTCCCGCACGTGCTGTTCCACGCTATGACGTCAGAAACTCGGCACGCTCAACGCTCAACGTTCGGATGCACGGTCCGTGTGCCGACGGCTTAAGTGTGCAGCTACTGACGGTTATTAGATTCATCACGACCTATACCGTCGGTGCTGCCCGTAAATCTCACCATCTCTGGAACGTGAACCCGCTGGCTGCGGGAGGCGCCGATGGCTCATTTATCGCGGCTGTTTGTGGATCGTCTCTGCTGCATCGCTCTCGGACGAGGTCTCAACCCAGGAGTTTACTGGCCAAGCCTCCACCCCGAGCGTTCTGGCCGCAGAGTGTCCCAGCTGCCTGCGGAACCCGAAGTGTCTCCACCGAGTGTAAGACTCGAAGTGACTGCTGCAGCAAACAGAATCCGAAATGTGCCTTCTGCAAGCAGAGACTGAACCCAGCGCTGAATCCAAAGTGAAGTTAACGGTGCGTAGCGCATCCTGCGGGCGTCTGTCGCGTCTCAACCAGCAGTTGCCGATCAGCGGATTCTGAGCACTACCAATGAAAAATCAGGCAGACGCCGCTGTACTCCCACCACCGTAGGTAACATGCTACCGTTCCAATCAAGTGTACTGAAACCACTCTTCCAGAAATTGCGTCAAAAAATTTTACATCACTACAGGGTGTTACAAAAACGTACGGCCAAACTTTCAGGAAACATTCCTCACACACAAAGAACGAAAATACGTTATGTGGACATGTGTCCGGAAACGCTTACTTTCCACGTTAGAGCTCATTTCATTACTTCTCTTCAAATCACATAATCATGGAATGGAAACACACAGCAACAGAACGTACCAGCGTGACTTCGAACACTTTGTTATAGGAAATGTTCAAAATGTCCTCCGTTAGCGAGGATATATGCACCCACCCTCCGTCACATGGAATCCCTGATGCGCTGATGCAGCCCTACACAATGGCGTATTGTATCACAGCCGTCCACAATACAAGCACGAAGAGTCTCTAATTTGGTACCGGGGTTACGTAGACAAGAGCTTTCAAATGCCTCCATAAATGAAAGTCAAGAGGATTGAGGTCAGGAGAGTGTGGAGGCCATGGAATTGGTCCGCCTCTACCAATCCATCGGTCACCGAATCTGTTGTTGAGAAGCGTGCGAACACTTCGACTGAAATGTGCAGGAGCTCCATCATGCATGAACCACATGTTGTGTCGTACTTGTAAAGGCACATGTTCTAGCAGCACAGGTAGAGTATCCCGTATGAAATCGTGATAACGTGCTCCATTGAGCGTAGGTGGAAGAACATGGGGCCCAATCAAGACATCACCAACAATGCCTGCCAAACGTTCACAGAAAATCTGTGTTGATGACGTGATTGCACAATTGCGTGCGGATTCTCGTCAGCCCACACATGTTGATTGTGAAAATTTACCTTTGATCACGTTGGAACGAAGCTTCATCCGTAAAGAGAACATTTGCACTGAAATGAGGATTGGCACATTGTTGGATGAAGCATTCGCAGAAGTGTACCCGTGCAGGCCAATCAGCTGCTGATAGTGCCTGCACACGCTGTACATGGTACGGAAACAACTGGTTCTCCCGTAGCACTCTCCATAAAGTGACGTGGTCAGCGTTACCTTGTACAGCAGCAACTTCTCTGACGCTGACATTAGGGTTATCGTCAACTGCGCGAAGAATTGCCTCGTCCATTGCAGGTGTCCTCGTCGTTCTAGGTCTTCCCCAGTCGCGAGTCATAGGCTGGAATGTTCCGTGCTTCGAACGTCTTCCTGTCGGAACACCTTCGTTCTGGAAATCTGTCTCGATACAAACGTACCGCGCCACGGCTATTGCCCCGTGCTAATCCATAGATCAAATGGGCATCTGCCAACTCCGCGTTTGTAAACATTGCACTGACTGCAAAACCACATTCGTGATGAACACTAACCTGTTGATGCTACGTACTGATGTGCTTGATGCCAGTACTGTAGAGCAATGAGTCGCATGTCAACACAAGCACCGAAGTCAACATTACCTTCCTTCAATTGGGCCAACTGGCGGTGAATCGAGGAAGCACAGTACATACTGACGAAACTAAAATGAGCTCTAACATGGACGTTAAGCGTTTCCGGACACATGTCCACATAACATCTTTTCTTTATTTATGTGTGAGGAATGTTTCCTGAAAGTTTGGCCGTACCTTTTTGTAACACTCTGTATACTCCAGCCAGTACAGACGTCTTATGTTTGGCGCCTTTTGTGTGCTGTTTTGTAGCTTGGGAACAAATGAAAATGACGTGTGACTAGGGCCTCCCGTCGGGTAGACAGTTCGCCGGGTGCAAATCTTTCGATTTGACGCCACTTCGGCGGCTTGCGCGTCGATGGGGATGATGGCTCAAATGGCTCTGAGCACTATGGGACTAAACATCTGAAGTCATCAGTCCCCTAGAACTTCTCTTTCTCTCTCTATTCGTTTAGTCGGTTCCGACTCTTCGTGACCCCATGAACCAAATCACGCCACTTTTTCCTGTCTTGCCCTTTCTCTCGTAGACCTTCCAGGTTGGAACACATTGCTTCTGTGATGCCATCGATCCATCTCATCCTCTGACGTCCTCTTCTTCTAGTTCCTTCAATCTTCCCCAGCATTAATGTTTTTTTCCAGCGAGGCATGCCTTCGCATTGTGTGTCCAAAGTAGGTCAGCTTTTGTTTTAACATTAGACCTTCCAGGGAGAAATCTGGTTTTATTTGCTCCAATATTGTTCTGTTGGTTCTCTTTGCAGTCCAAGGAACTCTAAGAAGTTTCCTCCAACACCACAATTCGAAGGAGTCAATTCTTCGCCGTTCAGCCTTTCTAATGGTCCAGGTCTCACATCCATGCATCGTAACTGGAAAGACCATAGCCCTCACAATACGGATCTTTGTTGCAAGCGTTATATCTCTGGACCTTATAACCTTGTCAAGGTTTGACATCGCCTGTCTACCGAGCAACAGGCGTCTCCGGATTTCATGGTTTCAGTCGCCATCAGCAGAAATCTGGGAACCGAGATAACTGAATGTGGTCACTACCTCCACGGTTTCTCCTGCTATATCCCACGAATTGGTAGGTGTAGTTGCCATAATTTTCGTTTTCTTCACATTCAGCATAAGACCGGCCTTTTCACTTTCGTCTTTCACCTTCAGTAAGAGTGTTCTCAATTCTTCTTCACTTTCTGCCAACAGGATCGTATCATCCGCGTACCTGAGGTTGTTTACATTTATTCCAGCTATTTTAATTCCTGTTTCTCCTTCATCTAGCCTCGCATTCCTCATGACATGTTCTGCGTACAGATTGAAAAAGTACGGTGACAGTATGCAGCCTTGCCGGACCCCTTTCTGAATCTTTATCCATTTCGTTGTTCCATACATAGTTCTCACCGTGGCTTCTTGGTCAAGGTATAAACTCCGTATCAGATGAATGAGGTGATCTGATACACCCTTGTTTTTCAGTACGAAAAAAAATGGCTCTGAGCACTATGGGACTCAACTGCTGTGGTTATAAGTCCCCTAGAACTTAGAACTACTTAAACCTAACTAACCTAAGGACAGCACACAACACCCAGCCATCACGAGGCAGAGAAAATCCCTGACCCCGCCGGGAATCGAACCCGGGAACCCGGGCGTGGGAAGCGAGAACGCTACCGCACGACCACGAGATGCGGGCTTTTCAGTACGTTCCATAATTTGTTGTGATCGACGCAGTCAAAGGCTTTGGCGTAGTCAATAAAGCAGAGGCACACATCTTTCTGGGATTCTCTCGCTTTTTCCATAATCCACCGAATGTTAGCAATTTGATCTCTAGTTCCTCATCCTTTCCTAAATCCAGCTTGTTCTTCTGGTAGCTGTCGATCTAGACATTGACGAAGTCTATTTTGTAAGATTTTCAACATAACTTTGCTAGCATGTGAAATAAGTGCGATTGTTCGGTAATCTGAGCATTCTTTAGAACTTTTCTTCTTTGGAATGGGGATGAATTCTGATCTTTTCCAGTCTTCTGCTTGATCCATATTTTTTGACATATTGAGTGCAGCACTTTCACTGCATCCTAGAACTTAGAACTACTTAAACCTAACTAACCTAAGGACATCACACACGTCCATGCCCGAGGCAGGATTCGAACCTGCGACCGTAGCGGTCGCGCGGTTCCAGACTGTAGAGCCTAGAACCGCTCAGCCACTCCGCCCGGCGATGGGGATGAAATGATGATGATGAGGGCAGCACAACACCCAGTCCCTGAGCGGAGAAAATCTCCGACCCAGCCGGGAATCGACCCGGGCCCTTAGGATTGACATTCTGTCGCGCTGACCACTTTTTTTTCATTTTGTTCGATATAGTTCGTTGCGTTTGGTCTGGGCGGACGTCACAAGACATCCGTTACTCAGTTTTTCATTACAGAGAGCAAGCAGCCCTCTGATCGAACACGCTGAGCTTCCGTGCCGGCGGAAGCACTCAGCTACTGGGGGCGAACAGCACGGGAATATGAAAAGAGAAAAAGAAAAGGGGAAAATGTTTGGCTGCATGCCGAACAGGTTGCCGAAGCATGTGACCGTCGTTCCCAGGGACTGCCCGTGTCTTTCAGAAAGCTTTGGAGATCGGTATGTCTCCTAGGAAGTTTACTCTTAGCAGTGGTCCGAAAAACTGGCCATGTCATTTTTCAAATCTTCTTTCAACCAGGGAAACGATTCGCAGTTTTTCTTAGCAGGGAAACGTTGTGAAAAAGGCAGCAGATAATTCAGAGGATGTGGAGTTAAATGGAAATATTAAGATATAAGGGATGCAGATGATCTAAACATCATTGGCGATAGGAAAGTATCTGTAACAGCAAATGCGAATGCGTTAATCAAGGCTAGTGAAGATGTAGGTCTAAGGATAAGTGAAGACAAAACTAAATACCTGGTTACTACTAGAATGCCAACAGCAGTAGATCAGGAAATGTTAAGAGTTGGAGACATGCAGTTTGAAAAAGTGAACACATTTAAGTGTCTAGGCATGGACATCACTTCGAGAAATGAGATTCAATCCGAACTGAAGAAGAGACCCCACTGAATAGATTACTTTCATCACGGATATTGTCTAGGAATTTAAAGATTAGAGTATACAAAACTATTATTCTACCAGTTATGCTGTATGGGTGTAAGACATGGTCTCTCACTCTGCAAAATGAAAAGCCGTTTCGAGTATTTGAAAACAAAATTTTGAGGAAAATTTTCGGAGCAAAAAGGGATGACATTAGCGGAGAGTGGCGAAAGCTGCATAACAAAGAGGTTCACGTATTCAAGCCCTGACATAATCAGTATTATTAAATCACGTAGGCTGCGATGGGCGGGTCACGTAGCTCGAATGGATGAGGGCAGGGCAGCGCGCAGAGTACTGGTAGGGCACCTAGAGGGAAAACGTCCTGTGGGGAGGCCGAGGCGTAGGTGGGAGGACAATGTGAAGGCTGATTTTAGGAACCTAGGTATTGAAGGTGAATGGAAGGAAATAGCCCAAGACAGGGACTGATGGCGAAAATAGGTTGCTGCGGTAATGGACTGTCGAGTCCGGTATGACCAGTGAGTAATTTAATAAGTAAGTAAGTAAGGAAAATGTTGTGGAGTGCCCCTGGCTGCCACAGCATCTGCAGAAAGCTGACAGAGCGCGATGCACTACCCCCCTCCCTGAGTCAGGAACCAGAGGTCTACACATACCAGCGGGTGTCGGGACGGTTCTGCTGGTGGACTGCCCTTGCTACTCTGTGGCTGCCGCTTCCTTCAGATACGATCTTATCCCACATTCAATACATTCAGCAGAAGAAAAGGCAGAAACGACCTACTCAATCATTGCTGTTTATTGCAAATGAAAATAAACCTGCCTTTCCGCATCTCCTGGATTTCGACCATTCAACTTCAAATTCAGGTGATTTCAATATCAAATGGACTCTAATATACTGGGTGATCAAAAAGTCAGCATAAATTTGGAAACTGAATAAATCACGGAATAATGTAGATAGAGAGGTACAAATTGACACACATGCTTGGAATGACATTGGGTTTTATTAGAACCAAAAAAATACAGAAGTTCAAAAAATGTCCGACAGATGGCGCTTCATCTGATCAGAATAGCAATAATTAGCATAACAAAGTAAGACAAAGCAAAGATGATATTCTTTACAGGAAATGCTCAATATGTCCACCATCATTCCTCAACAATAGCTGTAGTCGAGGATAATGTTCTGAACAGCACTGTAAAGCATGTCCGGAGTTATGGTGAGCCATTGGCGTCGGATGATGTCTTTCAGCATCCCTAGGGATGTAGGTCGACCACGAAACACTTGCGACTTCAGGTAACCCCAAAGCCAATAATCGCACGGACTGAGGTCTGGGGACCTGGGAGGCCAAGCATGACGAAAGTGGCGGCTGAGCACACGATCAGCACCAAACGACGCGCAAGAGATCTTTCATGCGCCATCTGTCGGACATTTTGTGAACTTTGTTTTTTTTTGTTGTTCTAATAAAACCCCATGTCATTCCAAGCATGTGTGTCAATTTTTACCTCTCTATCTACATTATTCCATGGTTTATTAAGTTTTCAAATTTATACTGACTTTTTGATCATCCTGTACATGTAAAAATCTGGCCAATTTTCATAAAAACGTATCGCTGGAATTAAAAGAGGTAAGGCATTTTGCTCTGGCAGTTCTCAACAGTGTTGTAGTGCTGAAGTTTTGTATTAATGGATAAGAATTTCTTGTTATGCAGGTTTTTTTTATTAATAGAAGAAACACTTCCTTTCCCATGCTCTGCTGAATTTTCTTTTTCGTCCAAAGAATTCGGTTACATTATTTCACCTAGAAATTTAAGTTTTGTAGCCTTTTTGTTCTTCCATAGTCAGCCTCCATGTATTTCGGTGCCTACTTCGCGGCTGTCACATTCCCTGATTTTAGAAAAGACGTTCACAGGCCTGTTTTGAAGTTCTCTCTTGCAGGAGATTTATGTATATGGCTGCATCTTCTATAGATCCAGCGAAGATGGCGAGATCATAAGCAAAACCGAAACAATCGTATTATCCCACCTTTCAGCAGTTACTCGATCTTACCCTGAGGCTTTGGCAATCTTCAGATCTATAATGATAATTTGCATCTCAGTCATGCTTGTGGGTTCGGAGACTGTGATAGTGCATCTTGCATTTTGTTCTAGAATTCTCTTATTTTGTTCTAGAATTCTCTTTCTCAGTTCCTTACAGATAACCACATCGTGATATAGCGTTTTAGTATTTCATAGTTTTGTTGAGTGTTTAAGTCTGATTTTTAACTTTTTTCTTTGAAGAAGAAATTTACGTAATTGCTACGTTTCAATGTTTTGTTCAAAAGTTTTATCGAATTTCCTGGTATTAACCGAGCAAAAGTCACACTCTACGCGGTGGCTGATGGGAGAGACTGTAAGTGAGAAATGCCTTTACGGTCGCTCCCATCGGCCACCGCACCAAGTATAAACTTTGTTTGCACGTGTAATATCGTTCTTGTAGACGTTTTCCTGTATTAGTGATAGGTGGTTTCTTTTAAGTTTTTCAAACTCATTAATTGAACAAAGTTTTTCTCGCTTGCGTCAGTTTATTTCCGCAAACTTCGGCCATCTTGGGTAATCCTGCTTTCGAGATGTGACAATTCTCTCTCTCACTCCAGTATCGTTCGCAATTTTTGTGTTAAGAGAGTCGCTATTCTGCCGCCTGATACTTTTCATTACTTTTGCCTCTGTTCTGTTTGCCCCGAACTCTGTGCTAAGCACGCCGTCCATCATTTGCTTCTGAGTCTTCCTGACACTTGCACGGAAAGACTGTATCGTTCGGGAACATTGTCTTCCATTCTTTGACTGTAGATCGGCAATTACAGATTTCAAGTGTCCAAGAGTTTCTGTCTGGAACGATGTAACGGTAAATCCTGCTTTACATCGCAGCGAATGCAAGTGAATACACGTGAATGCACAATAACGACCATAGCTTATGAACGCTGCGGTATTGTTTTTTGCTACTAATTACCGGCCCACTGGATACAACACTATATACAGGGTGTTTCCGTCAGAGCGTGCAAAAATGTAACAAGACATAGAGAATGCTCCATGAACAATTTCAGGCACGGCCGGAGTGGCCGTGCGGTTCTAGGCGCTACAGTCTGGAGCCGGGCGACCGCAACGGTCGCAGGTTCGAATCGTGCCTCGGGCATGGCTGTGTGTGATGTCCTTAGGTTAGTTAGGTTTAATTAGTTCTAAGTTCTAGGCGACTGATGAGCTCAGAAGTTAAGTCCCATAGTGCTCAGAGCCATTTTGAACAATTTCAGGAGGGAACCTGGGATCGGAGAAGCCAGGTTAAGGAGATATGGAAGTAAACTTGTCTACCGCTTTGTCTAGCATTACTATTTTTCATCCTATTTTATACATATTGTGCTGTTTATTGGCTTGTACGTTCTTTATTTCCTACAAGGAAACAATGACGAGCCCGATTACTAGGAAGTCATGCCGCAGGGTTTGTCTGCTTTACTTATCCATAAGGCGGCTCTGTTGTATCGTATTTACATTGCCCCATGACAAAACGTGCTATGAATGAGCAACTTGACGGCGTACCGCCTCTCTTCAGTGTGGATGTCAACAAACATCTCAGTGCTGTGTTTCCTGGCCGCCGGATTGGAAGGGAAGGTCCATTCCATGGCGTCCGAGATCACATAATCTGAATCCCCTTGATTATTTTCAATGGGGATATCTAAAGTGACTTGTGAGACCCCTGCGGATACGGAGGTGGAATTAGCTGCCAGAATTGTAGCTGCCCGTGATAGCGATTTGAAACGCACCAGGAATATCAGTCAGGATGCGTCAGAATCCTGTTCGCCGGCGTCATGCTTGCACTGAGGTTGTTGGCCGTCAGTTCCAGCACATTTTATAAGGTACAGTACAAGTGGTACGTTCATTGTGTCAGTGATGGTGTTTGCAGTTAACTATAACCAATATAAATAAACAAATACACAAATACGTCAACTGTTTAATATTTCGAAAGTAATCGCCATATCTGTTGATATATTTGCCCCAATGTGAGAGAAGACAGACAACGCCTTCACGGAAAATTAATATTTACGTTTGCGTATGGAACTATGCACATTGTGTCGTCAGATGCAAGCCAACAGTCACAAACGTCTTTCTTCAGAGCTGGCCCACACGTTACCAATATGGTTTTGACTATGCCGCAGGAGTTTTGCTGGGAAGTCATTAGAGTCGGCGGATGTATGACCATGAGATTTCCATATTTTTGGAACCCTGAAGAACGACACGTAGTCGTCGATTTGTTTCGGATAAAGAAGTGTACGCCTGGGTGCAACCATAACTGCTTAGGGAACAGCAAACATTTTTTCAAGAAGGCATTGACAGTTTTGAAATAGGTGCAGGTTAAAGCTGAACTGCAGATCCAACTTTCCTTAGCTCAAGTCGTAAGATTTGCATAGAGCGGTTATAATTAAGCTTTCGGTGAATGAGAAGGCTCCCATGATTCTTCGTAGGACAATGAAACTTTGTGGATACGTTTGTACGCCGGCCGGTGTGGCCGTGCGGTTCTAGGCGCTTCAGTCTGGAACCACGTGACCGATACGGTCGCAGGTTCGAATCCTGCCTCGGGCGTGGATGTGTGTGATGTCCTTAGGTTAGTTATGTTTAAGTAGTTCTAGATTCTAGGCGACTGATGACCTCAGAAGTTAAGTCCCATAGTGCTCAGAGCCATTTGAACCATTTGATACATTTGTAAACACACGCGGAAGAGAAATGACGAAGGAACCACTGAAAGAAATACATTTTAATTTCCACATGTAAAGTCTGTCGGAATGCACAATGGACATGAACGGATGCAGGTGATCAGACAGGATGCTTGCGTACCTGTCACCTGTCTGTGTCGTATCTAGTCGTATCAGAGGTCCCATATCGCTCCAACTGCACACGCCCGACACCATTGCACAGCCTCCACCAGGTTGAACAGTCCCCTGCTGACATGCAGGGACCATGGATTCATGAGGTTGTGTGGTGTGCGTACTGTAAGACCTTCGGTACACACACCATCAGATTATTTGACTTGTCGCTCTAACGAAGTAGGCGAGTGTCAGCAATATGTCTCGTGGTCTTATCGTGGCGTGTTTATCTTCTGCCGTTAGGTCAGACGATAGAAATGCCGCTTGCACGATTAGAGTAGCAGATTGACGGTGACCAACTTTAAACAGAACTTTATTAATTTTCACACACATTTATTAAAATAATAACAAGCATAAAAATAACTTAACTTGGTTCTGGATGCTATTTACAATTGACAATCTGAAGTTCCTTTGGTATTGGTACGTTAATCTTATTCTCACATATCTCTGATACTTGACAAAGTGTCTATACATTTTTCTTCATGGCTATGTACAGGAATATGATAATCTTATTAGGCGCAGACTGAAACTTGACTATAGACTGGTGCAGACTAATGCAGACAAATGCAGACTGACTAGTCGGAGGTCTGTACACTCGTTATAATACCTCGAGGGTTCAGGTATCACTGTGCGAGTGCGATCCACGAGGAGAAAAGGTTCTACGTTAGCAGCAATCTCATTGGCTGCGTTACATATTAATACGCGGACCGGCGGAAGCAGAATTTGGTCTGTCTCTAAGGCAGTGCCATCTCGTAGTGCGGAGACGGACAAGCGCTGCGCCTGCGCTGTTGTGCTTAGTGGGGCGCGCTCTAGTGGGAAAGTTGTGTACGCGCTGACTACGTGGAACTATGTACACAACAGGCTGTCTCCATACCCGTACACGTCCGTCCGCTCGAAACAATTTGAAACGAGACTCGTCCGACCAGGCAACATGTTTCCAGTCATCAACAGTCCAATGTCGGTGTTGACGGGCCCAGGCGAGGTGTAAAGCTTCGTGTCTTGCAGTAATCAACGGTACGTAACGTTCTCGCTTCCCACGCCCGGGTTCCCGGGTTCGATTCCCGGCGGGGTCAGGGATTTTCTCTGCCTCGTGATGACTGGATGTTGCGTGATGTCCTTAGGTTAGTTAGGTTTAAGTAGTTCTAAGTTCTAGGGGACTGATGACCATAGATGTTAAGTCCCATAGTGCTCAGAGCCATTTGAACCATTAATCAACGGTACACGAGTGGACCTTCAGCTCCGAAACCCCATATCAATGATGTTTCTTTGAATGGTTCGCAATCTGACACATGTTGATGGCCCGGCATTGTAATCTGCAGCAATTTGCGGAAGGTTTGCACTTCTGTCACGTTGACTTGTTCAGTCCCAGTTTTGCAGGATCTTTTTATGGCCGCAGCGACGTCGGAGATTTATTGTGTTGCCGGATTCCTGATATTCACGGTGCACCCTTGAAATGGTCGTACGGGAAAATCCCCACTTCATTGTTAACTCGGAGATGCTGTGTTCCATCGCTCGTGTACCGACTGCAAGAAACGTTCAGACTTAACTTAAATCTTGATAAGCTGCCACTGTAGCAGCAGTAACAGGTCTAACAACTGCGCCAGACATTTTTTGTCTCATATAGGTGTTGCCGACCGCAGCGCCGTGTTCTGCCAGTTTACATATCTCTGTATTTGAATACGCATGCCTATACCAGTTTCCTTGGCGCTTCAGTGTGTATGGTCGAAACTGGTAGCCAAATAAAAAAACAATTTGGAAATTTAGACGGCTGAAAGGTGTTTGATTTGACATTCTGTAGTGATCTAATGAATCTATCGCCTCTCTCACCACGCCAGCAGCACATTGGAGAGCTTTGACAATTTTCTAACAATCTCATTTCCTGTCCTTTCGCGTTATTGCTGTAGATCTCATGGATCCAGCAAATACGTATCATATCTACATCCTTCTGCCAGGAATAAACTGTTCTCTTCGCACCACTGCACCGATCACGCAACTCATGTCAGCAACAACAGAAGCAGACGAGGTAGCACACCAAAGATTTCAGAAATGCTAGCGCCGAGGCCGAGAGGAAGCTACCAGCTTCTTTTGGTGGTGCGCTAAAAGACCCTCAGCCAACGGTATACCATCGAAAAGAACAGAGTGCGAAGCAAATACTACCGAGTGCCGTTTTCTTAGGTGCGGTTAGTGTTCACACCAGAGAGAATTCTTGTTAGCTTTCCCACATGTGATAGAGCAATAGCGTCGCTCAACTGTAGAAGAGACTCCTGTGCAAGAAAGGTGTTGACGTTGCATAGAACACTGTTCACGAAACTAGTAGAATCAGCGTGCTTCGTGTACTGTCCATGACTGGAAAGTAGATACATCTGACAATATTTCTCTCTGCGCAGCGTTCCCGAATGGCACAAAAAGACATAAAACGGGGGAAAATCTTTCACTTGGGCATGTACCCTCCGCCACCCACTGATGGACGAAGGTGTGCTGAAAGAAATGCCTCCTTAAAGCTTTTTAAATAAAACAAACGTCATTAACATTCTACATTCTTCATGTCTACATATTTATTTCCCAACATAGACACCCTGCCGACGAACACATTTCTCCCAACGAGAGATCAGTTTCTTAATATCGTCGCTGTAGAAAGTTTGAGTTTGAGGACAGAGCTACAAACTCATCTCTGCTTCCATCGTTTCATCACCATCAAAGTAGCGTCCTGGAAGGTGTTTTAAAATTTTGTAAACAAATGACGGTCGTATGGGGTACTGTCCGGATTGCATTAAGAGTGATCCATGACAGTTGGGACTGTATAAAGGATAACTGATGAGAGCGTCAGATTAGATCACATGTCACAGCGCAAGTGTGTGGTCTGATAGTGTCATGCTGAAGGAAGAGGTGCACCATGTCTAAGAGAACTCTTTTTGCGGTTTGAAACTCACACACCAACATAGTTACATTACGCACCGCTATGTTACACCTGCCTATTGCACTTGGTCTGTCAACAGAAGGATGGTCAATGCTGTCTGTGGATGACTCTCGAGTTGTCATCTAATGATGTCTCACATTTGCTCAATTGGAGACGAAGGCAACGTCTCGATAATCTGTAGAGCACGTTGAGTTTCAACAGCGATATAGGGGCGAGCGTTATCGTGTTGAAAAACACCCCCTGTGATGCTGTTCATGAATGGCAGCACAACAGTCAGGTTGTGTGGGGTAACTGCGAGAGTCCTCCTGCTGTCATACGAAATCGCACCCCAGGCGATAATTCCAGGTGAAGGGCCCGTGTGTCTAGCATGCAACACAGGTTGGTCGCAGGCCCTCAACTGGGTGCCTATTCTGTTTCTTTCCGCCATTGTGCCGATCGTTTCGGTACTCAAGAGCACCGAACGGTCTAGTACTCGAATTAGAGTCCCATCTTTATTCAGTATGCATTTCGGAAGCGATACCGTTCGGGTCTAGAGAACCGAAGCGCTGTTGTCCGTTCGCGTCGCGCGAGCCAATCAAAAGCAAGCGCCGCAGACCCGCGCATGCGCACTGCAGCGCGCGTTTACGTTGCCATAACGCATTCCATCGAGCTGACGTGCCCGCCTTCACCGCCCTTGCCTCCTGCTTAACAGTATCAGGCGCAGTAATCCATTGCCATGATTCTCAGCTGAAATGCACAGAAATTTTTACAGTTTTCCTGACCGCATGTTTCCATGCATGCATCTAAGTAGGCTGTTTAGGTTTTTATGTTGGTAACGCCATGTAGCGCTCTATATGAAAATCACTGACTGTGCTGTGTGCAGCCTGTGACTGGTTTGAATTGTTGGAATTTGCTATTGCAGTGTTGGGCAGTTGGCTGTTAACAGCACGTAGCGTTGCGCTGTTGGAGGTGAGCCGCCAGGAGTGGTGGATGTGGGGAGAGAGATGTCAGAATTTTAAGAGCGGCCGATCTGGACGTGTGTGCGCCAGAAAGAGTAAATTTGTATTACTGGATATCATGAACTGATATATATATATATATATATATATATATATATATATATATATATATATATTGTGACTTTTGAACACAATTAAGGTAAATACATTGTTTGTTCTTTATCAAAATCTTTCATTTGGTGACTATGCCTATCAGTAGTTAGAATCTTTTATTCAGCTGGCAGTATTGGAGCACGCTGTATTGCAGTAGTTTGAGTAACGAAGATTTTTCTGAGGTAAGTCATTCATGAAAGGTATAGGTTATTGTTAGTCAGTGCCATTCTTTTGTAGAGGTATTTGAAAGTCAGATTGCGTTGCGCTAAAAATATTGTGTGTCAGTTTAAGCACAGTCATTTATAATTTTTCTAAGGGGACGTTTCATGTATAATAACTACAGCGTATTTGACTGTATTCTGCAGATTGTCGTAAATGCCGCATTATGTCATGTTATTCTCATTCACACTGACATCGTGTTTTGGATTTTACGTTTTAGAAAATGAGTTAGGAATAGTGTGTAGTACCACATCGTGCTAATACATCTATAAAAACACTCGAAATATTGATTATGAGAGTTTCAAAGAATAAGAAGGTTAACAGAATGTGGTTATAACTCGGTCCTAGAGATCCAGATGATTAAGAACCACACTTCCCTATATGATACGTCAACGATTTGAGTCTTAAAAACAAAATTGAAAAAAAACGTATTTTCCAGAGCTCCTGCAGTTCGTCGAAGTTTAGAACATGCATCTCATGAACGAAAATGTTTCGTATATGGTGCTACAGTCTAACAATATTACGGCGGAGATCTTTCATCTCTGTCTACTGTTGTTGAGGGTTCGATCGCAGATAAATAAGTGTGACCAGCAAGATTATGACGATGACTGCTGCTAGTTACATTCCCAGTGATTTAAGTTGTGCTCTTAGATTCCTGTCTAACCGAACACTCGGAAATCGCTACATATTCGGAAAAAAATGGTGAATTATTTCTGACAAGAAAAAATATAAAGGTCACTGTCGGTTGTTTCACTCACAGCAATTTCATCTGCAGCAATTTCATCTCCAGCAATTTCGTCTCCGGCAATTTCATCTCCAGCAATTTCATATTTCGTTTTTTAAACACACACAAATCACGAAATCATTACGGAGGAAGTGCGCTCTTACATGTAAGGAATAAAGAATATTCCAGAAAAGTTTTCACTTACACGAATAACAATGTCTCAGGACGCGCTGCATATATGAAGAGGAAAAAAAGAATTTACATCCATCCGTGCGCGAACCCTGGGGACACGCTTACCACTTAGCCAAGCCAGACAACAGATACACAGCCCTCAAACCTTGTACTATTGCGGTGAGGAACGTAGTCTGAGGTCGTTGCCAAACAGTGCCGCGTAAGTCATAAATGCGTAATAGTTTGGAAGGTTTCCAATATCAGGCTTCACATAATTGCTTTCCATTGCTACTTGAAAGTTGTAAACACGTTTCGATAGTTACTAACTAAACCATTTGTGGGAAAAAGTACAGCAAGTCACTAGTGACGTCAGTTCACACTCATGTAATATACATAAGCAGAGCGGATGTCTTGATATTTAATGATCTTTAAACTACTATTTGCATAAAAATAACACGTATTTTGAGAGAATATTGACCGAAAACGTATTTTTTTTATGTAATCATTCCCGGTAACAACCTAACCTAACCATATTATTAACAAAGGAAAATAATCTATCATGAACTCACTTTCCAACCAGATGCGTCCTCTGGTGATTCGTTAGTAACACAATCACTAAATCCAAAGCTGAAACCGCTAACTGTGTTTAAAATAACAAATTATAGGTGTACATAAACCACAGCTCACCGATCGACAGGGCCACACCGAAATCCAAAGCCCCTCGGTACAATTGTCGTAAATCGGTGGGAGGACCGTTCGGTAACACGTCTCAGGAGCTTACTGAATAGCATATTTCGGTAAAGAACCGAAAATGACGTCACTACCGAGACTAACATACTACACCGATCGATATGAGTGATACAGAATAGGGCCCCTGGTCTCCTCCTAACCAACACATGGTGATCACTGGCTCCGAGGCAGAACTAACTTCCATCATAAAAGACAACAGATCTCCATCCTGCTCTCCAATGAGCTCTCGCTTGAATGAACGATACAGGGCGTCTGGCTCTGAGCTGTCCTTGAAGTAACCGATTTGTCAGTGTGGTGCCAACTGATCGCCAAATTTCTGCTGCAGATGCAGCACAATGCGCCGGAGCTATGGACTGAACACGATGGTCTTCCCTCTAAGTAGTGCCACGTCGCCATCTGGAGCCCGGTCTTCTAGTGAACACCACTGCCAGCAGTCATGTACGGTGACTACATTCCTGCCAAGTCTTTTTGGAATATCGCAGGAAGAACATTCAACTTCTCGTAGCCCTATTACACGACGTGGTTCAAACTCCGTGAGGTGTTGATAAGGGCGTCTTTGTCGCCTTAAATCCTTTGTTGAGAACCACCAGCACACCACGTCCAATCTCAAAGGCAACTTGCGCTCACGACCGTTATAGTGTGTATTTAAAGCAACCTGATTCGCACCCTCATACTGGTACTACTAGCGCCACTTTCATACGACTGGCACGAAATACGAATAGACATCATCCTTCAGATGTAGAAATACGCTTGCCAACTTTCGTTTATATCGCATAATTCCTCCTTCGCGTTGCAATTTTTTTCCGTCCGTTTAGTAGAGCTTAAAATGGGTGACACCCATCTAATGTTTAATTTTCGTCAAGTAACTGCAACCGAACGAAGTGGCGCTGTGGTTAACACACTGATTTCGCATTCCAGAAGACAATGGTTCAAATCCGTGTTTGGTCATGCCAGTCTGGGTTCTACGTGATTTCCCTAAGTCGCTCCAGGCCAGTTGTGGGATAGTTCCTTTGTAAATGGCATGGCCGATTTCCCTCTCCATTCACTCGTCTTTAATGACGTCGCTGTCGCCGGGACGTTAAACTTTATGTATTTTTTTTTTTTAGCTAACCGGCCCCAGTGAATACATGATGCGTCAGGAGCAACATTAAACATTTTAAGAACTGATATTAGTCTCAGGACTGAAGACCACAACAACAACAACATTATGGTCGCGTTGTAACCAGAGCCAAGTATAAATCCGGAAGCAGTAACTTTAGTGAAGTGCAACAATTAATGCTGAAAGCACGTTTACTACGGACACAAATGTACACAGATATCGGGACTGAACTTGTAGAGACTGATCTTGTAGACGAAGAGTGCTGTTATCTATACAAACATCGAAAATTCCGATTATCCAAACATTACTAACATAATAATTTGCGACATCCTTCTAGAAATGATAAACATTAAATAACAAATATAGTCTGCTGATCGAATTTGAACTGTCGAACCGCAACACGCAAATAGGCGAGGATGTGAATTACCTGCGGCTCAGTACGGCCCAATTCGAATAAAGCATCTGTACAACACGTGTGCAGTTTTTATTGCTCACGGGGATACAAGTGGTTACACTGTTAAGTTTCCATTTCGTATGTTGGTTCTCCCGTTGATATGCATTCAATTGTCGACTGCCATTTTTGTATTGGATTTCAAATTGTGAACTTCACTTCGTGTTCACGTTAACGAATTTTTCAGTTGTGACTGTGATGTGATGGCCAGTTTCACTGTCTATTTTAAGCAATCCGATATGTATACACGGTGATTCAGCTGTCCTTACCCCTGCAACCAGCAACACCTTCAAATACCTATAAAGGTTTTCATACTCTCTCGCTGACTACTCGAAAACTATCAGTCCCATAGAAAAATTGTATGAGACCTGTTTGTAGGAAATGTAATGCAGTTAAATTTTGTCCTGCGATACGTTTTCGCTGAAGGCCACAGTTTTGGAATTAGTGAAGAAAAACGCGTTTTTGTGAGTTTTTCTTGAATAATACAGAAACTACGGCCTTTAGCGAAATCATATGCCAGCACAGAATTAATACACTGCATTTACAACCTCCCTCCCCCCCACTTTCCATGAACCAGTGACCCTGCCGTTGGTGGGGAGGCTTGCGTGCCTCAGCGATACAGATGGCCGTACCGTAGGTGCAACCACAACGGAGGGGTATCTGTTGAGAGGCCAGACAAACGTGTGGTTCCTGAAGAGGGGCAGCAGCCTTTCCAGTAGTTGCAGGGGCAACAGTCTGGGTGATTGATTGATCTGGCCTTGTAACATAAACTAAAACGGACTTGCTCTGTTGGTATTGCAAACGGTAGAAAGCAAGAGGAACCTACAACCGTAATTTTTCTCGAAGACATGCAGCTTTACTGTATGGTTAAATGATGATGACGTCCTCTTGGGTAAAATATTCCGGATCTCCGGGCAGGGACTACTCAGGAGGACGTCGTTATCAGCAGAAACAAACCTGGCGTCCTACTGATCAGAGCGTGAAATGTCAGATCCGTTAATCGGGCAGGTAGGTGAGAAAATTTAAAAAGGGAAATGGATAAGCTAAAGTTAGATGACTTCTAGTCAGGTGAGTACAGGGTTATAAATACAAAATCAAGTAACGATAATGCAGGAGTAGGTTTAATAATGAATAAAAAAATAGGAGCGCATGTAAGCTACTACGAAGAGCATAGTGAACGCATTACTATACCCAAGATAGACACCAACCCACGCCTACCACAGTAGTACAAGTTTACATGCCAACTAGCTCCGCAGATGATGAACAGATAGAAGAAATGTACGTGCGATAAAATAAATTATTCAGACAGTGAAGGGAGACGAAAATTTAATAGTCATGGGGGACTGGAATTCGACAGTAGGAAAAGGAAAGAAGGAAAAGTAGTAGGTGAACATGGAATGGGAGTAAGGAATGAAAGAGGAAACCGCCTGGTAGAATTTTGCACAGAGCATAACTTGATCATAGCTAACACTTGGTTTAAGAATCATGAAAGAAGGTTGTATACGTGGAAGAAGCCTGGAGACATTGGAAGATTTCAGATAGATTATATAATGGTAAGACAGAGATTGAGGAGCCAGTTTTAAATTGTAAGACATTTCCAGGTGGCAGAAGTGGACTCTGACCACATTTTATTGCTTATGAACTGTAAACTAAAACTGAAGAAACTGCAAAAAGATAGTAATTTAAGGAAATGGGATCTGCATAAACTGAAAGAGTTTCAGAGATAGCATTAGGGAACGATTGACAAGGACAGAGGAAAGAGATACAGTAGGAGGAGATGGGTAGCTTTGAGATATGACATAGTGAAGGCAGCAGAGGATCAAGTAGGTAAAAAGACGAGGGCTAGTAGAAACCCATGGGTAACAGAAGAAATATTGAATTTAATTGATGAAACGAGAAAATATAAAAATGCGGTAAATGAAGCAGGCGAAAAGGAATACAAACGTCTCAAAAATTAGATCGACAAAAAGTGCAAAATGGCTAAGCAGGAATGCCTGGAGGACAAATGTAAGGACGTAGAGGCATATATCACTAGGTGTAAGGTAGATACTGCCTACGGGAAAATTAAAGAGACCTTTGGAGAAAAGAGAACCACTTGTATGAATACCAAGAGCTCAGATGGAAAACCAATTATAAGTAAACAAGGGAAAGCAGAAAGGTGAAAGGAGTATATAGTGGGCAATATTATGAAAATGGAAGAGGATGTAGATGAAGCTGAAACGGGAGATATGATACTGCATGACGAGCTTGACAGAGCACTGAAAGACCTGAGTCGAAACAAGGGCCAGGATGTAGACAACATTCCACTAGAACTATGATAGCCTAGGGAGAGCCAGCATACAAAACTCTTCCATCTAGTAAGCAAGATATATGAGACAGGCGACATAATCTCAGACTTCAAGAAGAATATAATAATTCCAATCCTAAATAAAGCGGGTGTTGACAGATGTGAAAATTACTGAACTATCAGTTTAGTAAGTGACGGTTACAAAATACTTACACGAATTCTTTACAGAAGAATGGAAAAATTGGTAGAAGATCAGTTTGGATTTCGTACAAATGTTGGAACGCGAGAGGCAATACTGACCCTAAGACTTATCTTAGAAGATAGATTAAGGAAAGGCAAACCCACGTTCCTAGCATTTCAAGACTTGGAGAAAGCTTTCGATAATACAGTATTGACTGGAATAACCTATTTAAAATGCTGAAGATGGCAGGGGTAAAGGCATGGAGCGAAAGGCTGTTTACAATTTGTACAGAAACCACATGGCAGTTATAAGAGTCGAGGTGCATGAAAGAGAAGCAGTGGTTGAGAAAGGAGTGAGACAGGGTTGTAGCCTATCTCCGATGTTATTCAATCTGTATATTGGGCAAGCAGTAAAGGACACAAAAGAAAAATTCGTAGTAGGCATTAAAATCCATCGAGAAGAAATAAAAACTTAGAGGTTTGCCGACGACAATGTAATTCTGTCGGAGACAGCAAAGAACGTAGAAGAGCAGTTGAACGGAATGGACAGTGTCTTGAAAGAAGGATATAAGATGAACATCAACAAAAGCAAAGCTGAGGGAAATAGATTAGGAAATGAGACATTTAAAGTAGTAAAGGAGTTTTGGTATTTGGGAAGCAAACTAACTGTTGACTGTCAAAGTAGAGGGGATCTAAAATCTAGACTTGCTATGGCACGGAAAGAATTTCTGAAGAAGAGAAATTTGTTAACATCTAGTGTAGATTTAAGTGTCAAAGTCTTTTCTGAAAGTATTTGTATGGAGTGTAGCCATGTATGGAAATGAAACATGGACGATAACTAGTATAGACAAGAAGAGAATAGAAGCTCTCGAAATGTGATGCTACAGAAGAATGCTGAAGCTTAGATAGGTAGATCACGTTACTAATGAGGAGGTACTGAATAGAATTGGGGAGAAGAGGAATTTGTGGCACAACTTGACTAGAAGAAGAGGTCGGTTGGTAGGACACGTTCTGAGGCATCAAGGGAACACAAGTTCTGTGCTGGAGAGCAGCGTGGAGGGTAAAAATCATAGAGGGAGACCAAGAGATGAATACACTAAGCAGATTCAGAACGATGTAGGTTGCAGTAAGTACTCGAAGACGAAGAAGCTTGCACAGGATGGATTAGCTTGGAGAGCTGCATCAAACCTGTCTCTGGACCGAAGACCAAAACAATAACATTTCCAACAAAAAGGTCCTGCTTATTTTTTATGTGGGATTAACGCTTTGTGGTTAGCAAGGGAGACAATTTGAAACTCTTGCAAATGGTATAGGGTGAGTTACATAATACATAATACATAATACCCCTCTTATTTCGTGAACGGTACACATATCGAAATGCGGTTTTCGGGAAATGCTAGAGAGTCGAGGGGCATGCATGTTTTTATTTGGTTAATGTTTCTAGCGCAGATATCAACTGCGATATTGAAGCAAGTAGGTTTTTTAAATTGAACCGTATACTTTTTATAACCGCAATCGATAGCTCTTGAGACGACAGTTACATTGATAGAGCGTTTGTTAATGTTGGCGTTGAAACCACTCGTAGAAACGTCCTAGAATTTGAGAGCACGGTGGCTAGAATCGGTATTAGTGGCGCACACACCGACAAGCAGAGTTCTCTGTATCAGAATATCGAAATATTTGCCTGTTTACTTGTCTGCACTGCAGGGTTCTCATTTCTGTTTCAGTATTTGTTGTCTGCAGACATATACACCAATGAAGCCCGCCCAGTTAGCCGTGCAGTGTTTCGCGCGATTGCCGTCGTAAGATCAACTGTGAAATCTTCTTTTGTTGCATCCCTATCGTCTACCTTTTTTTCAGATATTTGGTCACTGGAGATCCGCCAAACACAATTTAATTTAGTTACCGTACGAGGAACAAGCAAGATAATTATAGACAATATGATGACTACTTCGTCAGAAGAAATACGGAGGAACACCGCAAAGGATTTTTATGAAATGTGGAATTTTTCCTTACTTTATAGTAGCCTTGGATGGGAAACACATTACGAGGTGCATTCAAGTTCTAAGGCCTCTGATTTTTTTTCTCCGGACTGGAAAGAGAGCGCATTGTTTTAGAATGAGGCCGCATTCATCGTCAATACGTCCCAGAGATGGCAGCACCGTACGGCAGATGGAATTTTACCGCCAGCGGCGAGAATGAGAACTGTTTTAAATACTTAAAATGGCGACGTTTTCCTTACTTGAACAGCTTGCAATCATTCGTTTTCTGAATTTGCGTGATGTGAAACCAATTGAAATTCATCGACAGTTGAAGGAGACATGTGGTGATGGAGTTATGGATGTGTCGAAAGTGCGTTCGTGGGTGCGACAGTTTAATGAAGGCAGAACATCGTGTGACAACAAACCGAAACAACCTCGGTCTTGCACAAGCCGGTCTGACGACATGATCGAGAAAGTGGAGAGTATTGTTTTGGGGGATCGCCGAATGACTGTTGAACAGATCGCCTCCAGAGTTGGCATTTCTGTGGGTTCTGTGCACACAACCCTGCATGACGACCTGAAAATGCGATAACTGTCATCCAGGTGGGTGCCACAAATGCCGACAGATGGCCACACGGCTGCCCTTGTGGCATGTTGCCAAGCAATGTTGATGCGCAACGACAGCATGAATGGGACTTTCTTTTCGTCGGTTGTGACAATGGATGAGATGTGGATGCCATTTTTCAATCCAGAAACAAAGCGCCAGTCAGCTCAATGGAAGCACACAGATTCACTGCCACCAAAAAAATTTCGGGTAACCGCCAGTGCTGAAAAAATGATGGTGTCCATGTTTTGGGACAGCGAGGGCGTAATCCTTACCCACTGCGTTCCAAAGTGCACTACGGTAACAGGTGCATCCTTCGAAAATGGTTTGAAGAACAAATTCCTTCCTGCACTGCAACAAAAACGTCTGGGAAGGGCTGCGCGTGTGCTGTTTCACCAAGACAACGCACCCGCACATCGAGCTAACGTTACGCAACAATTTCTTTGTGATAACAACTTTGAAGTGATTCCTCATGCTCCCTACTCACCTGACCTGGCTCCTAGTGACTTTTGGCTTTTTCCAAGAATGAAAGACACTCTCCGTGGCCGCACATTCACCATCCGTGCTCCTATTGCCTCAGCGATTTTCCAGTAGTCAAAACAGACTCCTAAAGAAGCCTTCGCCGCTGCCATGGAATCATGGCGTCAGCGTTGTGAAAAATGTGTTCGTCTGCAGGGCGATTACGTCGAGAAGTAACGCCAGTTTCATCGATTTCGGGTGAGTAGTTAATTAGAAAAAAAATCGGAGGCCTTAGAACTTGAATGTACCTCATACTATTCGGGCTCCTTCAAACAATGGAGGACTACCCTTTAATTACACAAAGGCTTTCTACATAACTTTCTTCCTTCTCGTAGACTCTCAGTGTGACTACATTACCGCCCGCTCGGTTGGCCGTGCAGGCTAACGCACGGCTTTCCGGAGCGGGAAGGAGCGCCTGGTCCCCGGCACGAATCCGCCCGGCGGACTTTCGTTGAGGTCGGGAGAGCCGGCCAGTCTGTGGATGGATTTTAGGCGGTTTTCCATGTGCCTTGGCGAATGCGGGCTGGTTCCCTTTATTCCGCCTCAGCTACACTATGTCGGCCATTGCTTCGCAAACACTGTCTCCAGGTACGCGTACACAACCATTACTCTACCACGCAAACATAGGGGTTACCCTCGTTTGGTGTGAGACGTTCCCTGAGGGTGTCCACCGGGTCCGAACCGCACAATAACCCTGACAGAGTGGTTCGGTGTGGGGCGCTGGAGGGGTGAAGTGGACTGCGGTAGTCGTCGTGGGGTTGTGGACCACTGCGGCTGCGGCGGGGACGGTCTGGACCGGAAGACTTGCTTTTGTTAAGTGATTTAACTTGGTTCACTATTCCGTGGATATCTACTTCTAAGTTACTCATGGTGGCAGCTGTTCTACTTTCGAATTCCGGAATGTTTACTTCGTCTTTTTGGTGAAGGAATTTCGGATGGCTGAGTTTAGTAACTCTGCTTTGGCAGCAGTGTCGTCGATAGTACTTCCATTGCTACCACGCCGTGAAAGCACTGAGCGTGTCTTGGCCCTAGCATACTTAGCGTATGACCAGTATGTCTCTGGATTTTCTGCCAGGTTTCGAGACAAAGTTTCGTGTGCAAAGTCTTATAAGCATGTCGCATTGAAGTCCGGCTAAATTTCGAGTTTCTGTAAAATATCGCTTTTCAATTTCTCCTGCATTTCAATGTATCCTGGTACTACTCTTTATAGTGTGTTATGTGGACACTAAATTGTCAAACAAAAAGGTGCCTTGTCTAATATCATCGCCTCAGTCGAATTTTCCACCGCAACAGGATGCTACGTTTGCTCCTCTGGTTTATAAACATATTTTTAAAGCTTCATGATACCCTAGAGTCTAAAACAATACAAATCGACTGCGTCCAAAATATGCTCCAACAACATTGAAAAAAAATTAATTCTAACTTACTGATGCAAAAGATGTTAAATACATGGTAAACCGCGTCTAAAACACACGAAAGCCCCAGCAGGTAGTTACTTTTGTCAATTTTTTAAAAAAAGGATCTCGTGCCGTGTCCTATAAAATACATCACCTCGAAAATAGCCAAAAACTGTTCTAAAGCAAATAACTTGCTTAGTCTCATAAGAAGTACGTATATCTGTATAAATAGGCAGCAGATTACCTTGTCAGATATGCGGCGCCGTCGACATCCACTAAAACGGAATCAAGCCCAGACACAGTACGTAAGCAGGAGGCGCAGCTACTCATAATCCCGGCTGTGCTCATGGTATTGGGCATAGAAACGTAAAAAATGTATGCAGCTCACAGCAGATGGCACAGGTAGGCGATGGGCTGCGACAGCTATTAGGTTTCCATGTATAATCACAAAGAGACGATGATTGCTTAAAACTGCAGATAAAATGTTTATACAAATAGCTCATAATAAGCAAGGGTAAATAACTTTTAATAATCAAAAAGAAGAAAAGTATATACCGCTGTCACGCACATGAATGAAACCTGCACGAAGGAACCAAGAGAACTAATTTCTCGGTGGGCCAGACTGTATTATAGCCAAAAAATCGTTTTGTACACTTTCATCCCCTTCAGTTAAAATTAGGTCAGGTACACTAAATAGCCGGCCGATGTGGCCGAGCGGTTCTAGGCGCTACAGTCTGGAATCGCGTGACCGCTACGGTCGCAGGTTCGAATCCTGCCTCGGGCATGGATGTGTGTGATCTCCTTAGGTTAGTTATGTTTAAGTAGTTCTAACTTCTAGGGGACTGATGACCTCAGAAATTAAGTCCCATAGTGCTCAGAGCCATTTGAACCATTTTTTTTTGCACTAAATAGCGTCATATAGTCAACAAATGGAAAAACTGGTAGAAGCCGACGTCGGAGAAGATCAGTTTGAGATTCCGAAGAAAAGTAGGAACTCGCGAGGCAATACTGGCCTTACGACTTCTCATAGAAGAGAGGTTAAGGAAAGGCAAACCTTGGTTTATAGCATTTGTAGACTTAGAGAAAGCTTTTGGCAATGTTATCTGGAATACTCTCTTTCAAATTCTAAAGGCGTCTGGGGTAAAATGCACGGAGCGGAAGGCTGTTTGCAATTTGTAGAAAAACCAGATGGCAGTTATAAGAGTCGAGGGGCAGGTACTGAATAGAACTGGAGAGAAGAGAAATTTGTGGTAGAACCTGGCTAAAGGAAGGGATCGATTGGCAGGACACATTCTGAGGAATCACGGGATCACCAGTTTAGTACTGGAGGGAAGTTTGGGGGTAAAAATCGTAGAGAAAGACCAAGAGATGAATACAGCAAGTAGATTCGCAGGTTTGAAGGTTGGAGTAGGTACTGGGAGATGAAGAAGCTTGCACAAGATAGAGTAGCATGGAGAGCTGCATCAAACCACCCTTTGGGGTGGAAGTGGACTGAAGACCACAACAACAAAAGTGAATAATCTTCGAAAGTAAGACTGAATTAATAATACCCTGTCTGGATGTCAATAACTGAGCAGTAATATATTCCTTTATAGCAATGACTGATAAAAATCTTTACACTTAAGCAGTTTTATATTTTTCTACTCTAAATTTAAAAAATTTAGACGAGTTTGAAGCTGACTATAGACCGATTCTACTGCCCCAACATATATTTGGTGTAACAATGACAATGATAAGATGCGATAAATTACGGATCATAAAATGGCATCTAGATAGTCGTTATTCCCTCTCTATATTAGCGAGTGGAACGGGAAAGAAAATGGCCAGTAGTGGTACAGGGTACCTTTACCACGCGCCGTACGATGGCTTGTGGAGTGTGTATGTGAGTGTAGATATAGATGTAGACGTAGAGATTCTGAAGGAAAAATCCACGATGGTAATCAAGGAAATGTACCTTTCGTGACATATGACACTTCATACAAGTTCTTTGAAAGTATCATATTATCCACATTCTCTTTATATTCGTTATATTTGTGATTTTAAAGAAAGTGCGTGCGCACTGGCATTTCAGGTACATTTTTCAGTCTCACTTAGCTAGCTGGTGAAATCTGTATCTTGCATCAGCTGCAGTAGTTGGGTGAAAATAAATACTCCCGCCTTCATCTTTGCACCGCTGATATTGGGAAACTTCCTTTTCAGGTGTGCGAAAGCTTCCCCTTCCCTGTCAAGTGTTTTTACGAATGTCGTCATTAACCCTATTTTAAAATGCAGAGCTGACTGGTATACATCTTTACTGTTTACTAAATGGTTCAAATGGCTCTGAGCACTAAGGGACTTAATATCTGAGGTCATCAGTCCCCTATAACTTAGAACTATTTAAACCTAATTATCCAAAGAACATCACACACATCGATGTCCGAGGCAGGATTCGAACCTGCGAACGTAGCGATCACGCGGTTCCAGACTGTAGCACCTAGAACCGCTCGGCCACTGCGGCCGACCTAGTGTTTACTAGCGACTCATGCGACGCAGTCATTATACCTGGAGTGTAGGTGCTTCATTTAGGCCCCTCGTTAGGCGCTTGACGTTCTTTCAGGTTGCGATTGTCCCACTGGCACAGCAGGCAGCAGTACTTCAAGTAACCTGGTTGCATGGCACACAGTCTTTCAGATCTGCACACAATTTCCCGTTATACCAACCACAGTGCAAGTGACTGAGCAAATCTGGCTGGCATAGTTTCATAATCCACTTTCTTGTTAGGCGAGAATCGGACTGGAACTGAGCGTTAGTTATTACACTACTGGCCATTAAAAATGTTACACCCAGAAGAAATGCAGATGATAAACGGGTATTCATTGGACAAATATATTATACTAGAACTGACATGTGATTACATTTTCACGCAATTTGGGTGCATAGATCCTGAGAAATCAGTACCCAGAACAACCACATCTGGCCGTAATAACGGCCTTGATACGCCTGTGCATTGAGTCAAACAGAGCTTGGATGGCGTGTACAGGTACAGCTGCCCATGCAGCTTCAACACGATACCACAGTTCATCAAGAGTAGTGACTGGCGTATTGTCATGAGCCAGTTGCTCGGCCACCATTGACCAGACGTTTTCAATTGCTGAGAGATCTGGAGAATCTGCTGGCCAGGGCAGCAGTCGAACATTTTCTGTATCCAGAAAGGCCCGTACAGCACAGGTCGTGTATTATCCTTCTGAAATGTAGGCTTTCGCAGGGATCGAATGAAAGGCAGAGCCACGGGTCGTTACACATCTGAAATGTAACGTCCACTGTTCAAAGTGCCGTCAATGCGAACAAGAGGTGACCGAGACGTGTAACCAATGGCGCCCCATACCGTCACGCCGGGTGATACGCCAGTATGGCGGTGACGATTACACGCTTCCAATGTGCGTTCATCATGATGTCGCCAAACACGGATGCGACCATCATGATGCTGTAAACAGAACCTGGATTCATCCGAAAAAATGACGTTTTGCCATTCGTGCACCCACGTTCGTCGTTGAGTACACCATCGCAGGCGCTCCTGTATGTGATGCAGCGTCAAGGGTAACCGCAGCCATGGTCTCCGAGCTGATAGTTCATGCTGCTGCAAACGTCGTCGAACTGTTCGTGCAGATGGTTGTTGTCTTGCAAACGTCCCCATCTGTTGACACAGGTATCGGGACGTGGCTGCACGATCCGTTACAGCCATGCGGATAAGATGGCCGTCATCTCGACTGCTGGTGATACGAGGCCGTTGGGATCCAGCACGGCGTTCCGTATTACCATCCTGAACCCACCGATTACATATTCTGCTAACAGTCTTTGGATCTCGACCAACGCGAGCAGCAATGCCGCGATACGATAAACTGCATTCGCGATAGGCTACAATCCGACCTTTATCAAAGTCCTCCTTACACGAGGCATTACAACAACGTTTCACTAGGCAACGCCGGTCAACTGCTGTTTGTGTATGAGAAATCGGTTGGAAACTTTCCTCATGTCAGCATGTTGTAGGTGTCGCCACCGGCGCCAACCTTGTGTGAATGGTCTGAAAGGTTAATCATTTCCATATCACAGCGTCTTCTTCCTGTCGGTTAAATTTCGTGTCTGTAGCACGTCATCTTCGTGGTGTAGCAATTTTAATGGCCAGTAGTGTAATAATGTGAAGGGATGCTGCCTTTAAACTTGATTTCGATGAATCAATAAAGAGTCTCCTCTCTTCATTGTTGTGAATATCATGCAGCGCTCCAAACAAACTGTTGATGTTACTACAGCACACAAACTCGTTGGAGTAAGGTTTGAAACTCATTCTGGCGCCTGCAACATGAAGCCAGTTTAACACCCCCAGCGAGCAAATTCCATCCCTGCAGTCGCGAAGCCAGCAAGTCAGATAGTGTCAATGAAAGATTCAAGTCCCTACACAGGTCGTTAAATCCTCCCTGCGTAATTCGATCAGTTGAAATCGATTGCGGTGGGAAATACTCCGGATACGGAGCAACTCGTACTGTGCTGGTTGCTGCTGCTGCTTCGTTCCCACTGCTGTCGCATAGCATTTCTGTAGCTTGTTCATCCGTGCTACAATCACATAGGAGATAGAGAAGCATAATAAGGATCTGACCGTATCGCTGAGAGAATGTTTGGATATTGAATATCGCGTTTTGATTTTGCAGAATACCCTTTCACTTTGGTCAAGCAAGAAAAGCAGTCACTGGCGTGATCCTAATGTTCGTGGGTCACCATTTGTACCACAAACGGCATTTACTGCTGGAGCACTCCACAGCCACTTACGCATTTTGCTCGCACTTGTGTCACAACAAAGATGAGGAGCAACTCATCCCCAACTCTGCAGCCAGAATACATCTCACATCCCTTCTTAGCTACAGGAGTAAAATTATGTCGTGCGCCATTCACTGTATTTTCCACGAGTATGAAACGAAGCATATTTTAGGGTTGAAACTTCCTGGCAGATTAAAACTGTGTGCCCGACCGAGACTCGAACTCGGGACCTTTGCCTTTCGCGGGCAAGTGCTCTGCCAACTGAGCTACCGGTACGCCCGGTACTCACAGCTTTACTTCTGCCAGTACCTCGAAGTTTCATATCAGCGCACACTCCGCTGCAGAGTGAAAATCTCATTCTGGATATATTAGGGTTATTTACACATTCTCTTGACATTTTGTGACAGAAATATACTCACATGTCATAAACTTCTCATAAGCAAAACTCAGAGTACAGTAATAACTGCCATTACGGTGTAGCACCAACAGTTTTTCATTGAAATTGCATGAAAGCTCACGAAATGGCAGAGCAAGGCAGAATTAAAATTCATATAGGGAAGAAAGTTGCATGTGAAATAAAATTTATTTCCATTAAACTGCAACATATTTCCGTAGCAGAGAGGAAACTGATATCCAGAAGAAACAGTACGTCATGCAGAAACTCTAAAATCAAACTTGAGCTGAGTACAAGAAAGTTAGTCATAGTCACCTGTTTAAAGCAGAGGGCAGAAAGTGTGCTGTGGAGTGATGTCGGTTTTTCAGGGATACTTTCCGGGTATTTCGATACAACGACCGTGAGGTCGTCTATGTCACGTTGCAGAATAGACTTATTGGGTTCGTTTCCCGAAGTACCTTGTTTCTCTAGAAATACCTTCACATCATTGAAAACGCCTGTAGTATACAGTCACCAAATTGGACAACACAAGCCACGGGATGGTGCAATAACCCTAACATGCAAAAGCATGCGGGAACATCTCAGCATACCATCGCTGTTTCGCTCTTCCATTGCACTCCGTGATCCCACACGCAAGGTGCATATCGACCAATTTTACATAAATAAACCTCTCCATAGGACAACTAACAGTGGCTGAGAAACAAACCCGAGACAAAATCAGTCAGTACAACCTTATGACGAAGTGTAAGGTGGACAGTACTGTTGTCAAGTTTTTTCCCCAAACAACATACACAGCGCATAACGTCATTATTTGCTCTGCAGTACAAATACAGAGGTAAGTGGGATATAAAACATAAAACTAAATGTCTCTGAGGCCACTGGAGACCATGAGTCCCTAATATAAAAACGCTCATAAAATATCGCTGAACGAACACCGAATTTTTTGTCTGTGGAGTTCTGATTCACACTGCATATTTCAGAGGCTTTGGCCTGAAGATGGTCTTAAAAGTCGAAACTGGTTACCAGAATTGAAAATAAGGGAAAAAATGTAGCGATCTGGACTGCTTTTTACTAAAATATCAAGCAAGATCGCTATTCTTCTACCAGTTAGGTTCCTTTCAGGGTATGCTGACGCAATAGCTCATATACAACATTTTGCCCGATGAAAGACCCGTACCCAAAGACTGGAAAGTTGCACAGGTCACACCAATATTCCAGAAAGGTAGTAGGAGTAATCCACTAAATTACAGGCTCGTATCCTTAACGTCGATATGCAGTAGGATTCTCGAACATATATTGCGTTCGAACATTATGAATAACCTCGAAGAAAACGGTCTATTGACACACAGTCGACACGGATTTGGAAAACATCCTTCGTGTGAAACACAGCTAGCCCTTTACTCGCACGAAGTGTTGAATGCTATTGACAAGGGATTTCAAATTGGTTCCGTATTTCTGGATTTCTGGAAGGCTTTTGACCCTGTACCACGCAAGCGGCTTTTAGTGAAATTGCGTGATTATAGAATATCGTCTAAGTTATGCGACTGGTTTCGTGATTTTCTGTCACAGAGGTCGGAGTTCGTAGTAACTGACGGAAAGTCTTCGAGTAAAACAGAAGTGATTTCTGGTGTTCCCCGAGGTAGTGTTACAAGCCCTTTGCTGTTCCTTCTCTGTATAACCGGTTTGGGTGACAATCTGAGCAGCCGTCTTAGGTTGTTTGCAGATGACGCTGTCGTTTTTCGACTAGTAACGTCATCAGAAGATCAAAACAAATCGCAAAAAGATTTAGAAATGGTATCCGTATGGATATCTTTTAACCAGTCAAATCTAAAGGCCGTAAATTCAACTAAATACCTAGGAATTACAATTACGAACAACTGAAATCAGAAAGAACACATAGAAAATGTTATGAGGAAGGCTAACCAAAGACTGAGTTTTATTGGCAAGACACTTAGAAAATGTAACAGATCTACTAAAGAGACTGTCTACATTACGCTTGTCCGTCCTCTTTGAAAATACTGCTGGCGGCGTGGGATCCTTTCAGATAGGTTTGACAGAGTACATCGAAAAAGTTCAAAGAAGGGCAGCACGTTTTGTATTATCGCGAAATAGGGGAGAGAGTGTCTCTGATATGATACAGGATTTGGAATGGACATCATTAAAACAAAGTCGTTTTTCGTTGCGCAGAATCTTCGCACCAAATTTCAATCAGCAATTTTCTACTCCGAATGCGAAAATATTTTTTTGGCGCCGAGTTACATAGGGAGAAACGATCATCATAATAAAGTAAGGGATATCAGAGCTCGCACGGAAAGATATAGGGTTTCGTTTTTTCGGAGCACTGTACGAGATTGGAATAGTAGAGTTCTGAAAGAAGTTCGATGAACCTTCTACGAGACACTTAAATGTTATTTACAGAGTATTCATGTAGATGTAAATGTAGACGTTGACAATGACACCAAAAAATAACGGAAACATCGGTTGGACATGCCTAAGGGTAACTGATGACAGTTCTAGCGACTTTTACCATTACTGGGAGTTAAGCGGCGGCAACAAGATGATATTAACGGTACTCACTCGCGAAGGAATTCCCATAAGGAATCGATGTTAGCATGAACAAATTACAGGTACACTCTCTGAAGAACCTGGTTGAGACAAAAACACGATACTTTTGCAGAATACAAATGAAACACCATCTTCAGATTGCATATCAGTTGGTGCCCTTGTGTTACGTGTGTTGTGGGCAATCCTTTTTTTGTTCTGAAATAAAAGAAAATTATAATATTTTTAAAAACCTTGCAGATTGTAACTTTATTCTTGATGTCTCTACAGGACCTTTTTTTTCCCTCTGATTAATCATCTTTTTATTAAAAAGAGATTAAAGTTTGATGTCTTTACAGTCTTACTTTGTGAGGAAAGTCTACCAGAATATCGCAAAATGTACTTTTGAGAAAAAACTGTGTTAAAATTTGGTATGCGAGAAGCTAGTGTACATTACCACGTAGACGCACTTTTAAAACACTGCAGGAATCTACTGTGGCTAAGCTTCATCCTCCCACTGAACCGCATCACTGTGTTATGAGAACCAAACTTCAGTACTTCTTTTCTAAGTTTGATGACAGAATTCAAATTTTCATTCGTATTTACAGTTTTACAGCTAAGACACTTTTTCAAGCGCTTTTGTTGGCTAAGGTCTTCGAAAATGTGTTTAACAATCAGTGGGATAGCTTCTGGCATTGAATGTTTGCGCTTTTAATTGGAAGCTGTAGGTGGGTTGTTGAATTTACATCAGCTATGTAATTCCCGTAGAGAAGGGTGATGTTATGTTCTGCACCCTGTAAGCGAATGGGGGAGTGTGGGGTTATAGTTCCCACTGGGTTTGCTAATAGTACCCACTCACCTCGTAAATCCAATCGCTATTCGCTTCTTCCCTTGCAGTCTAGGATCAGCAGCTTGAGTATTGCTGTAATAAACGGTAACTAACAAGAGGAACAAAGGAGTGCCAATTACCAAAATTCAAGTTTTAGCATAGTATAAGCCATTGATGTATTTTTTTTTTTTTAACTTGCGCTACGCAGAGATGCACTGTTACTCTCTTCACAAAATAACAAATATGTTGATACACTGATACATACAGCAACACTACACCACAATACATTATCCAACACTGCAGTCCAGATGCGGCGTTCGTGGCAATAAAGGTAATCCAAGTTTCATTTACCGTCGCGGATGAGATGCTCGCGGGCATCTAATCATGTTCTCGCGATTCTTCTCGTGGTTTATGACTTCGCGAACCGCGGATTACGTCTCGTGAGGTACACGAATGATCACACAGCATTAAACATCTTTATAGTCGCAAAATTTACTTGTTCTCTCAGCCTGATTCCATAACATCTTCACACCAAGCACACGGTTAAACACCTCCACGTGACTCCCTCGCTCGTTCTGGCGCGAAAAAAATAAAGAAACGACCATGGCGATGTTATCATAATCGATACATGCTTACAACCCATTGAAATTTTACGAAAGAATGTAGTCCAGATGGCATTTCTCATTGCTTGTACATTGTTGCAGTTATTTGCGATTGCCATAGCATAGTAATTCTAGATTCTGACTGTTTCCACCTTTGTCAGGATCCCTCTACCATGTTGTTCCTAATAACCATAACATAAATAATTATACATACAGTCTATTTCAAACTTTATCAGGCCTCCTTTACTACCTAACTTTTTTTCCTTACGTACTTTCAGAAGCTATGATCCCATTATTTTCTGCACATGCAGTATCCACTCCAGTTCATTAACGTTGACTGTAGGCCCATAAGGTTTCTCTTCTATCACTTTCTGTTTCGGTTTATTGTCCCTGTCCGACAAAATAGTCTGTGTACAGGATACCTCTGGACTGCTTAGACCTTCTTGGAAAGCAGGCAGCGCCTAGAAGCTTTTTTGTTGAAGCACAGACACTCGGGCTGACTTCATCTTCCAAATTATTTTCTCACCTGTGTTCATAACTGTTACTTTCGATGTTCATCTTTATAATTTATTTCCACAAACCCTGGGGATATACCCAAGCTTCCTTATTCTGTCCATCGTGCTTATAGCAGCTCACAAAAGCACGCTAGAACATCACATTTGCATCGCAAAAACATAAACAACAACAAGAGTTGAGAAACAATAGTCAGTAATCCAGACAGGATGGCTAACACGGAAACAACAATTACCTGTTGCAAGCAAAATAAGAGTGCCGGTGAAACACAAATTATTGCTGTACTGTTGTCAATACTCAGCAAGATATTGCAAAAATAGGTGAGGCACTTAGGCATCATAAATCACAAAAAAATTAATAACTCAGAGTCTAATGGTCAAATATGAATGAAACAAATATCAATTTGTTGCTAAATAATAGGAGCTTTAAACAAGAGTAAACATATTTCCGATTTTTTAAAATATGTGAATAACTTCTCATGGTTGGGATTCACAGTCATATAATATTTCTTAAAAGACATCATAGTCGTGATTGACTGTATAGAATATTTATTATTACTATTGCAATTTCGGTGTTATGGCCATTTTCAAGTAACTCTGCAAACGTTACCTAAACACAAAAATACAAAAGTGAAGCACAGGGTGTATATACATAATTAAGCAAACATTTCATTAAGAAAGTAGCTCAATTATAAAAATTGGTGAGAAATGTACATTACTTACATTCTGTCAAAATGCAGCCTTTTGACTGTGAGGGTCCCACAACACCCAATGAGTACGACACTTATTGCATCGTAATATGTTGTTAAATATATACTGAACTGTCGATGTTACCATCGTTCTAATAATCTATCAAACATACACATTATTAGAACGATGGTAACACCGACAGTTCAGTATATATTTAACAACATATTACGAAGTAATAAGTGTCGTACTCATCGGGTGTTGTGGGACTCTCGCAGTCAAAAGGCTGCATTTTGACAGATGCATGTCAGATAGTTTCATATTCTGACAGAATGTAAGTGATGTACATTTCTCACGAATTTTTATAATTGAGCTACTTTCTTAATGAAATGTTTGCTTAATTATGTATATACACCCTGTGCTTCACTTTTGTATTTTTGTGTTTAGGTAACTTTTGCAGTGTTACTTGAAAATGGCCGTAAGGCCAAAATTGCAATACTAATAATAAATAATTTATACAGTCAACGACGACTATGACATCTTTTAAGAAATTTTAAAATATCGTTCGCAACTGGGTCCCTTTATACCAGTGACTGGGTTGCACTGGGCAATCAGCTAGGGAAAAGTGTGTATCCTAGCTATTTCTTGAATCTTTCCTCTTTTATTCGCAGCAGTGATTGGCGTCAACGCGGCCAACAGCAAAAGTAGGAAGGAAGACGAGATAAATAGGAGCAGAAGAAGTGGCGACCGTGCCAGGATCGGCGGGCCTCGAAGCGCAGTCCGCAGAGTGGCCGCCCGCCTGCCACCGCCTAATGAGACCACCCCCCCCCCCCCACCCTCACGGCAGCCCCCACCGCCTGCCGGAATCCTCCCCGGCCCCTGCCGCTGCCGCTGCCGCCCCCACAACTAACAATCCTCTTGAGCGGTGCCACAATCCGCCTAATGCACGGCCGCCGACGCTTCCGCGGGCCCTCCACCCATTATAGCCGCCGGCGTCTCTCCATTATATTAACGAATCCTCTCAGCCCGCCGGCGCCAACGGCGTGCGTGGCCCGGGGTACTCACGCCCTCCGCAGGCCGCGCTGCCGAGGAATCGATGGCAAATCTTCCTCCTAACTCGCTTAAGATGTCGCGCAAATTTTTCGGCAGATGGCCGCGGTGCCAGCGGTACTGCAGCAGATTCTACGAATTTCGCAGCCAGCTGTTTCTAGCCATGTTGGTGTTAAGGTGTCGGGAAAGGATACTTGGAGAACATGTCACCGTCAGTAACATTGGGCGACTGTACTTTTGAGATAGTTGATCAGTTTCAATATTTGCGATCGTCTGTCACCCACTCAAACGACACCTCTTCCGAAACTAAACAGAGATTGGAAGGAGAAACAACATTGGTCGTATTTTTTTGTTTTATTATCCGCAAAATCGATTTTCGGTCACTTAGTGTGACTGCTCTAAGCTTGTTCATACCAGTGCCTGCCAATTTTAATTGTATATTACAGCACTGAGGATGGTCACTAAGTGACCGAAAATCGATTTTGCGGATAATAAAACAAAAAAATACGACCAATACTGTTTCTCCTTCCAATTATATCCATTATCTGGTCATGGTGCACAGAACACTCCATGCAGTCGCCAATTAATAAACAGAGATTGTTGTGTGACGTGAAGTTGTGTTTCATTCAGTGTTTGTAAATATTGTTAAGTTCAACATATTTAAGTGCTGTATGACATACAGTGTGATTCCATTGTGATGTTACAAACTTTCGGGGGTGGTTGAGAAGGATAAATCTAAGTATTTGAGTTAAGAGACAATGGTCTGTAACCGACTGAGTCGATACTTACAAGCTAAAATCGTTCTGATACCTCCAACACTGGAATACATACACTGGTAATGTTGTTGCTAAGAATGAAGTGTAGGCAAATTTTATAGTTGGTAGTAATTGTTGTTGTGGTCTTGAGTCCTGAGACTGGTTTGATGCAGCTCTCCATGCTACTCTACTATCCTGTGCAAGCTTCTTCATCTCCCAGTACCTACTGCAACCTACATCCTTCTGAATCTGCTTAGTGTATTCATCTCTTGGTCTCCCTCTACGATTTTTACCCTCCACGCTGCCCTCCAATACTAAATTGGTGATCCCTTGATGCCTCAGAACATGTCCTACCAACCGATCCCTTTTTCTAGTCAAGTTGTGCCACAAACTTCTCTTCTCCCCAATCCAATTCAATACCTCCTCATTAGTTATGTGATCTATCCATCTAATCTTCAGCATTCTTCTGTAGCACCACATTTCGAAAGCTTCTATTCTCTTCTTGTCCAAACTATTTATCGTCCATGTTTCATTTCCATACATGGCTACACTCCATACAAATACTTTCAGAAACAATTTGCTGACACTTAAATCTATACTCGATGTTAACAAATTTCTCTTCTTCAGAAACGCTTTCCTTGCCATTGCCGGTCTACATTTTATGTCCTCTCTAATTCGACCATCATCAGTTATTTTGCTCCCCAAATAGCAAAACTCCTTTACTACTTTAAGTGTCTCATTTCCTAATCTAATTCCCTCAGCATCACCCGACTTAATTAGACTACATTCCATTATCCTCGTTTTGCTTTTGTTGATGTTCATCTTATACCCTCCTTCCAAGACACTGTCCATTCCGTTCAGCTGCTCTTCCAAGTCCTTTGCTGTCTCTGACAGAATTACAATGTCATCGGTGATCCTCAAAGTTTTTATTTCTTCTCCATGGATTTTAATACCTACTCCGAACTTTTCTTTTGTTTCCTTTATTGCTTGCTCAATATACAGATTGAATAACATCGGTAATAGGCTACAACCCTGTCGCACTCCCTTCCCAACCACTGCTTCACTTTCATACCCCTCGACTGTTTTAACTGCCATCTGCTTTCTGTACAAATTGTAAACAGCCTTTCGCTCCCTGTATTTAACCCACGCCATCTTCAGAATTTGAAAGAGATTATTCCAGTCAACATTGTCAAAAGCTTTCTACACGTCTACAAATGTTAGAATAGTGAATTTGCCTTTCTTTACTCTTTCTTCTAAGATAAGTCGTTGGGTCAGTATTGCCTCACGTGTTCCAACATTTCTACGGAATCCAAACTGGTCTGCCCCGAGGTCGGCTTCTACCAGTTTTTCCATTCGTCTGTAAAGAATTCGTGCTAGTATTTTGCCGCTGTTTAATAAAACTGATAGTTCGGTAATTTTCACATCTGTCAACACCTACTTTCTTTGGGATTGGAATTATTATATTCTTCTTGAAGTCTGAGGGTACTTCGCCTGTCTCACACATTTTGCCCACCAGATGGTAGAGTTTTGTCAGGACTGGCTCTCCCAAGGCTGTCAGTAGTTCTAATGGAATGTTGTCTACTCCCGGGGCCTTGTTTCGACTTAGGTAGTATGAATCAAATAAGAAAATGATGACCAGTAAACATGAGCTCTAAAATGCATATCTGTGGATCTATGAGCACTTTTTCATCTTCGATATTGTGAAAAACATCTATTCTACTCCAAACCCTCTACTTTTCATAATTTTGGAGAAGCTAGCATGGATGAAAAAAAAGTAGTAAACAAGGGCTCTAAAATGCATACCTGAAGAGTTACGTGCATTTTTCACCTATGATACCGTGAAAGACATATCTTCTACTGAACTGAACAACTGCCCTTAGCAGTTAAGACGAACATTTTAGTGCCCATATTTACCGAACACTTGTTTTTTCTCGTTTTGGTCCATACTACCTGCTCCAAAATAATGGAAGCCAACCTGATTGCAGTAGAGAGATGTGTTTCACAGTATCTAAGATGAAGATGGAAACTGGCCAGTAATGTGATTTACATACAAGATGCAATAAACGCAGCTTGCATAATAAAACTGACTGCCTATGATAGTTTTTAAAATGGTTTCATCATATAGAAGTTACATTGACGCTGTGGATTCATACAAGAAGACAATGTTGAAAATTAATTAGATAAAACACCAACTGAAAAAGGTCTGAAAAGGGTACATGATGAGAGAAGTTGAAACGGAACTGGTTGTTCCATCGCAGTACTTTCCCTCAAGGTGTTTGTGTTATCAATGACACTTTTGTCATCTTTATATTTTTGTTCACGTACCGAGAATCTCTGGCAAAGGGATGTACACGACTGTGTTTTTTAATTATTCTTTGATGCACATCCTTTTTGCATTTCTGTTATGTTGCTGTCAGTTATGAAATGAGTGAGTGTTTTGGTTGTGTTTACGTCAGTAGAACTGCTGTAGTGCAGAGATACATGTTTCACTTGGGCTATAGTAGCAATCTAATAGCCGGTCGCGGTGACCGAGCGGTTCTAGACGCTATATTTGCTTTTCGGCTATATTGGAAATAGATGGTCTGTGTACATGTCTCCGTCTGGTTGAATGGTAAATTCAGTGTATAATTAAATTAACTGATCCATTATTTTACAGGACTGTCATATTCAGGGTTATGTTGCGACCATCTTTTGTAATTTGGTGGTTACAAATTACGTTTCTAACGAGCGCCAGATACTTATTTCTGTCCAGTTGCGTGTAGTCACATTTAGTGTTTGTTGACTTTATGTTACACTTAACTTGCGTTTATTCATTTTCTTTAACTGTTTTGCATAGTATTTAATGTTTTTTCTTTGTGATATGGGCGTTACCCATTGCGGTTCAGGAGCTCTATGGTCGCAACCATTATAAGAAAGAGTAGGCATTTTCACACATTCGTGTCAGCTTAGATTTATCGTCGGCTGATTAGTGCGCAATATTGAAGTATTCTGGCTTGTGGAATTATTTGATTTTATTTATTTTCGCTTGCTTGGTCATTGTGTCCATGCTCCCACGATAGCACAACTACACTGAGAAAGGAACATATGCTTCCCAAGTTAATTAAGAATAGGTTTTGCGTGTGATACTTTTGCCTTCTTACTATTAATCCCAGAACGATCCAACTCGGTAAGTACGTAACTGTGCCATTGCCTTCCAGCCACTCACATGGTATTGGATGGACAAAAAAAAAAAAAAGTGATCGTCTGGCATTGATGATCGTGAGGCACTATCCGTGAAGTTCGCCGCTGGGTGAAAGTCTAATTTCAGGTGACGCCATATTGGGCGACTTGCGCGTCGGTGATGATGATATGGTGCTGAGGACAGCACCAAACGCAGCCCATGAGAGGAGAAAATCTCCAGCCTGGCCGGAAATCTAACCCAGGTCCCCTGCATAGTAGGCAAACACGTTACCCTTTTTTGTTCATTTTTATCTCCTATATTGAGTAAGTAACAAAAAAAAACAAATAATAACTGTGTGTACAACAATTAGTGCAAGGTAATTTATATCACTATGATCAAATAAAAAAGTTGCATCGGTCAGGAATCGAACCTGGGCCGCCCGCGTGGCAGGCGAGCATTCGACCGCTTTTTTTTTTCCACACCAACGATATTACAGAGCTTGACCACGTTAAAAATGTTACAACTCATACCATTAAAGTGAAAGTCGTTCGAGAGAGACCAACAGCAGACTGGCTATACTTAGTCATTACGTTATTTCATTGTAAGATCGTTACCAATGCAGAAGATGTACAGCTTCAGGCTTCTTCTTACGGAGGACAGCCGCCGATCAGGTGGGTGATGTATCCGCATGAAGCGTAGCCGCTGCCGTGTACACTCGCCTCCGCTGCATGAGAAATCCCAGCTCAGTGGCTGCTTGAAGTTGATCTTGTCGAAGGGCAGTTTCTTGGTTTTCCGTTTCGTGTCAGGTATTAATCCACACCCTCGTTTCCCGAGTTTGTGTTTCTCTGTTTACCTTCTCTGCGTCACGCTCTGAAAGATCCTTTCCCGCAGCTTGGGTGCATCAGAATACGAGGCTCAGCTAAGCAGGCCGACGTTGCATTGACAGCCAATGAACGAAGATACTTTTTAAGGATATTTCGTGTCGGGCTAAGCGTGTGTTCGTGTGAAGATATGGTAGGATGTACTGTTGGTTTATACAGGGTGTTTTCATAAATTTAATGGGACGTAGAGAATGCTCCACTGAACAATTTTGGATAGGGAACCTCAGACCGGAGAAGCCAGCTTAAGGAGATTTGGAAGTAAAATTGTCTAACGCTTTGTCTAACATGATTGTTTTCCAGCTCATTGACAGCTAAGATGCGTACAAGTTTACACCTGCTGTGCTGTTTACTTACATGTACATTCTTTATTTCCTGCAGGGAAACAAGGAGGACCAGCCTGATCACCAGCAGGCCATGATGCAGGTTTTGTTTACTTTGCTTGTCCACAAGGTGGCTCTGTTGTATGGTATATACATAGTCCCATGACAGAACGTGCTATGAATCAACGACAGTCCCATTCATTACTCAGTGCTATTCAGAGACATTGTGTCACTTGTGTATGAGACCCTAGTGTTTACAGAGATCGAATTATTTGCCAGAATTGTCGCTGCCTCTGGTGTAATTCGAAACACACCAGGGATATTTGTCAGTGCGCATCAGAATCTTGTTCGCAGATGTCATGCTTGCATTGAGGTTGATGGCGGTCAGTTTCAGCACATTTTGTAAGATAGAGGCCGATCGGTGTGGCCGAGCGGTTCTAGGCGCTTCAGTCTAGAACCGCGCGATCGCTAAGGTCGCAGGTTCAAATCCTGCCTCGGGTATGGATGTGTGTGATGTCCTTAGGTTAGTTAGGTTTAAGTAGTTCTAAGTTCTAGGGGACTGATGACCACAGATGTTAAGTCCCATAGTGCTCAGAGCCATTGTAAGATAGATTACGAATGTTATATTCATTGTGTCAATGATAGTATTTGAAGTTAACTAATGTTAATTTAAAAAAAGTACACAGCAATGTGATTTTATTCCTATTATCCCCTTAAGCTGGCTTCTCCGACCCCAAGTTCCCTACCTCAAACTGTGCATCCTCTATGTCCTGTTAAATGTTTCCACGCTCATTCGGAAACATCCCATATGTGTCTTATGTCGTGTATTTTTCTTTACTCCCTTCGTACTTGTCCTCAAGTGATATCTTGTAATTACCTACTCACTGTCCCCGCCAAACCTATTCAGACCCCAATAGGCACGTTGCATGAATAAATTTAGGAACAGTAGCCATAAACCAGTTTATGAGTAGCATGCGTGTACAAGTTACGTATGAGAAGCACCTAAAACCGATTTGAACCAAATTTGGCACAGAACCAGCTGGCCTCCTGCGTATCACCACTTTGGTGACTACATATCCTTCTAGTTACAATAGGAGCAGATATACAGGCAAAACCGTGTTTCTTCCAGTCTCTGGTGTAGAGGCTGCCCTGCATAACGGTCATATTGTGTGGGAAGAGTATCAGCTGCTTTGCAGGCCACCCTATATGTCAGGGCAAGAAATTGCTTTCCAGTCTTCAACGTGTAGTCTGCCCAGCACGACAGGCCATGCTGTGATGGAGTAGTATCAACCCCAGTGGAGGGATGGATAGGGAGAGAGGGAGCCAGGAGGTGATGGATAGAGAGAAGGAGGACAGGACAGAGACAGTGCGATGAGCAGAAAGAGAGAGGGCGAGGGAGGAAGATAGTGAGTGTGCAGGAGGAGAAAGTGGACAGCATAGTGAGGTGGCAAAGGAGAGAGACTGAGAAGGGTGAAAGAGAGAAGACAGAGGGGTTGGAGAAGATGGTCAGAGAGGGGAGGGAATAGATGGTCAGAGTAAGGGGGAGGAAGAGGAGGTGGTGATGAGTCAGTGGGGAGGAGAAGATAGACAGAGATGGATGGATGATATGGATAGAGGAATGGAGAAAGAGATGGAAATAGAGAGGACGAGGTGTGGGCAGTATTGTGTCAAACACATATGAGGTCAATCATAAAAGTAGGCGACCTTCGATTGGATAAAAAACTGGCTTAATCACCATCAAATTAGTTTCCTTGAAACTCCACGCGTTTCTCCCAGCAGTGTGGCCATTGTTGGAAGCTAGCTGAAAAAGTCTCTTTCGGAATACAGTTTAGCTCAGCTGACTTTGCTGCCATAATGTCCTCTCTTGTCTGTAATCGTGTTCCTTTCAACAGTCTTGAGTTTAGGTAACAACCAGAAGCCTCACAGGGCTGTACCGGGAGAGTAGGGAGCCTACTTAAGCACGGGAATGTGGGTTCCTGCCAAAAAAGTATCAATCAAGTGTGAGGAATGTGCTGGAACATTGTCGTGAAGGAGGCACCAGTTTCTTGTTGACTGCAAGTCAGATCTCTGGCGTCGAACGGCATCACGTAGGCGATGAGGAGACCCCCTATAGTACTCTTCGGTGATTGTTTTACCTTGTGGTGCATACTCGTGACGTACTGCACTGTGATAGTCAAAGAAAGCAGTAATTATTATTTTGACATTGCTGCGCACTTGGCGGGACTACTTTGGTCTTAGAACATGTCCAAAAAGTGCTGATGCCCACGTTTTCCACAGTTTCTTTGACAGTCACACGTTCGGCATGTTGATGACCGACCAGAGAGTGGCTCGCTCACCACCCACGTGCAGCCGTCTTTAAACCGGTTGTACCACTCCTTAATCTGTGTGATGGCCACAGCGTCGTCACCGAAAGCCGGCTGAATCTCTCGAATGGTTTCCATCTGTCTGTCGCCCAGTTTCTGGCCAAATCTGATGCAGTAGCTCCACTTCAGTCGTTCTGTCATTTCCCTTGCAATGAAAAACAGACGCGAGCGCTACACACTACCTCACTCAACTTCCTGCTTTGCCAGCAACTGACGGTATCGACAGATGGAAAGAAATTCACGCATGCGCACGAAGGTTCAGGGTCGCCTCGTGCAAGTGCACTAGATTCAAATCTATCAGCTGTTCGCAAAAAAAAGTAGGATACTTTTCTAACAGACCTCGCATGTGGGCTAAGCAGCAGGCAAACGTCTAGTATTCACTATCGATAATTTCTGACGTTGGTCTTCTGTGGTTGTGTGGTGTGGCTAGTCGTCTACACCGTGTGTGTGTGTGTGTGTGTGTTGTCTTTCTGCACCCGTCTCATCTGTCTCAGATACCTAGGTTTTACATTCCCTTGCACAGTGCTACCTCGTTCCACTAGAGCTTTAAAAATGAAGGGTTCTGTACCTGTCATAATATCGGTTCCGAAGACATCACCCGGCTGAATTCCTGTAATTGTTTAAACGTTTTTTGCGTCGGGTGAAACTCCAAGTTTTAAAACAAATCGTTCCTGGCTGCCTCTGGATGTGTCACGTCAACCAGTCCATTCTTTTCTTTTCTCTTTGCTTCGATTTACTACCACTTCATTAGTAATCTGATCTACCCATCTAATCTTCTACACTCTTCTCTAGCAGAACGTTCCAAAATCATCTCTTCTTGTGTGAACTGCTTGTCACTCCACTTCACACAAGGCTGCTCTTCAGACAAAGACAGGGTGTTTCAAAATGATCTTTACATCTGTGATCAAGTACGTTTCAGAACGGGAACAAGTAGTAACGTGAAGTTTGACACATGACGTCCACACAGACACTTTTGGGTTGGGTTGGGTTGTTTGGGGGAGGAGACCAGACAGCGAGGTCATCGGTCTCATCCGATTGTGGAAGGACGGTGAAGGAAATCGGCCGTGCCCTTTCACAGGAACCATCCCAGCATTTGCCTGGAGCGATTTAGGGAAATCAGGGAAAAGGATGGCCGGACGCAGGATTGAACCGCCGTCCTCCCGAATAATAGTCTAGTGTGCTAAGCCGGCCGCAGTCGCCGTGCGGTTCTAGGCGCTACAGCCTGGAACCGAGCGACCGCTACGGTCGAGGTTCGAATTCTGCCTCGGGCATGGATGTGTGTGATGTCCTTAGGTTAGTTAGGTTTAATTAGTTCTAAGTTCTAGGCGACTGATGACCTCATAAGTTAAATCGCATAGCGCTCAGAGCCATTTTCCAGTGTGCTAACCACTGCGCGACCTCGCGCGGTGTAGAGTTATAGAAGCCATTCTACTATAAAGACGCGCCTGCAATCACGTCTAATTGATAAAACTACAAAATGCAGGAAGATGATACGATGTGTTCCTTCAGGTCAAAAGTGAGAACGGGACCATACGTATACGGACTTTTAGCTTGCCCCACTGCGGTGCAATAATGGAAGTCATTATGTGCATGAGTATCATTGCGAATTTCATTTCTGACAATCGTTGAGCTATCAAAGATTGTAGCATTAATCTCGGGGCAGTGTCTTCGCTACATAATAAACACTGGCGCCTACTTTATAAAACGACACCGCGTAACGGCGTAAGCTGCTGTTAAAAGTGTTCATTACCACTCGATTGGTTTCGGTCAGAGACCCTTTTCCAGCATTCGTACTCAAATCGTCAACAAAACAAGGAAAGCAGGTCGAAACGTACGTTTCAAATTCTAGAAACAAATATTCGGGCCATGCTTGTAGCTCGAGTTAACAGTGGTACTTGGGTATGCAGTGAGGTGAAAACAGGAATACAATGCCGAAACGGCAGCTGGTAACGAGGTGAAGAAACAAGAATTAGAAACCGGTAAGTGCATATGAAATGTGTGATGATTAAACATTTCGCCTTAGCTGTGCAGGGAGTAGTCTATTGAATACGTATGTAATAACATAAGCGAACAGCAGCTGGTAGAAACGTTTTGAGACTTACAGGTGTTGACTGGCGCTATACGCATCATACGACAACGGACTCAAATACTGTCTGACACTTCTCATAGACTGTCCCAGTAACACTGAATGCCAAAGTGCCGGTCGGAGTGGCCGAGCGGTTCTAGGCACTTCAGTCTGGAATCGCGCTGCAGCTACGGCCGCAGGTTCGAATCCTGCCTCGGGCATGGATGTGTGTGGTGTTCTTAGGTTAGTTAGGTTTAAGTTGTTCTAAGTTCTAGGGGACTGATGACCACAGATGTTAAGTCCCATAGTGCTCAGAGCCATTTGAAGCATTTGAATGCCGAAGTACCTCCTCAGGTTTGAGTGTCGTGGCTCACGAGCGACTTGATACCAAACATCCATTAAAATCGATCAAGAAAGAGTAGACACATCGAGCGCCAATTTTAAGAGTCATTACTGCTTTGACATGAAAACGTCTATTCGGTAGTCGGCCAACTTTTCTCGATAGGAGGAGAATCCTTACCAAATTATATCATTATTTCATAAATAATTCCAGAAACAATTTTAATAACTAGCATTTGATTGCTCAATTAATAATATGAATTTTAAATATGCCAGAAATATATAATTTTAAAAGAAGGGTAATTTTAAGTGGAAGTACGCATCGATTGTAACACATTAATTTATTTTTATACATTTTAGCCTGATATATAATACACCGTATACAAAATCATATCAATTCTTTTAATGAAACAGCTGAGGTAATTTTAACCTGTGCGAGATTCGAGATTATACATTCTATCAGTTATCTCTATAAAAAATGGTAATGTAAGAGGAGGATGATTCATTACTACGTCCACCAATGTTTGTTCTTCGGTATCTCAGAGAAGAATAACAGCACCTTGTTCTTGTATGGACACGTTTGCTAATAACGTCGCCGCAGTTCACGTTTGCCTATTTGCCCTAAGCACCTCGGAAAGACAAAAATGCTACATTAACCCCTTGCCTTAATGTCAGTGCTTATATACCGCGTCGGAGTCGCGCTACGTTGCATATATGCTGCAGCTGCAGCCACAAAAAGAAACATTTTGATCGTCCCTTACAGCAAAATCGTGAGCGAATCGGATAACTGATACTCTTTCACCAGGACTTTTAATACCATCCCTGCCTCAGACCGCTTTTAATGCGAGTATTTAGTTCTTAGACTTCCATTCTCATTGTTCGTTGCTGGGTGTTCCAAATACTCTTTCCCTGCACCTTTTAGCTTTTACCTATTTTTCTGACAGTTTCGGAAACATTGTACTATTTTAGATTGAGGAACGCCTTTTTCTGCGTAGACAAATTTTATGAACGTGTCTTGATTTTTCTTAAGTCGTGCTTCCATTACGATCAAGAGCAACGTCAGAACTGCTTTCTAATGTCTTTCCCCTCCTTAAAGGAAATCTAATAGATTGTACACACCAATTTTAATAGTAGTGTGGTTGAAGGCTGCCACAGTGATTTAGAAATTCTGGAGGAGTTTCACCTTATGCCTTAACTTAGCTAATCTAAACGGCAGGGAATATACGCAACCTCCATGAATAAGAAGAACTTTTACTATCGGGCACTTATGACAAATATAAGGAATGAACTTCAAGAATACTAATGACTAATAACCAACATACAGTTGATAAAGCAGACGTAAAATCAGACATTCTGTAGTGGCTGTTGTTATTGTTGTGGTCTTCAGTCCTGAGACTGGTTTGATGCAGCTCTCCATGCCACTCTATCCTGTGCAAGCTTTTTCATCTCCCAGTACCTACTGCAACCTACATCCTTCTGAATCTGCTTAGTGTATTCACCTCTACGATTTTTACCCTCCACGCTGCCCTCCAATACTAAATTGGTGAACCCTTGATGCCTCAGAACATGTCCTACCAACCGATCCCTTCTTCTGGTCAAGTTGTGCCACAAACTTCTCTTCTTCCCAATCCTATTCAATACTTCCTCATTAGTTATGTGATCTACCCATCTAATCTTCAGCATTCTTCTATAGCACCACATTTCGAAAGCTTCTATTCTCTCTATTTATCGTCCATGTTTCACTTCCATACATGGCTACACTCCATACGAATACTTTCAGAAATGACTTCCTGACACTTAAATCAATACTGGATGTTCACAAATTTCTCTTCTTCAGAAACGCTTTCCTTGCCATTGCCAGCCTACATTTTATATCCTCTCTACTTCGACCATCGTCAGTTATTTTGCTCCCCAAATAGCAAAACTCCTTTACTACTTTAAGTGCCTCATTTCCTAATCTAATTCCCTCAGCATCACTCAACTTAATTAGACTACATTCCATTATCCTTGTTTTGCTTTTGTTGATGTTCATCTTATATCCTCCTTTCAAGACACTGTCCATTCCATTCAACTGCTCTTCCAAGTCCTTTGCTGTCTCTGACAGAATTACAATGTCATCGGCGAACCTCAAAGTTTTTATTTCTTCTCCATGAATTTTAATACCTACTCCGAATTTTTCTTTTGTTTCCTTTACTGCTTGCTCAATATACAGATTGAACAACATCGTGGAGAGGCTACAACCCTGTCTTACTCTCTTCCCAACCACTGCTTCCCTTTCATGTCCCTCGACTCTTATAACTGCCATCTGGTTTCTGTACAAATTGTAAATAGCCTTTCGCTCCCTGTATTTTACCCCTGCCACCTTTAGAATTTGAAAGAGAGTATTCCAGTCAACATTGTCAAAAGCTTTCTCTAAGTCTTCAAATGCTAGAAACGTAGGTTCGCCTTTCCTTAATCTTCTTCTAAGATAAGTCGTAAGGTCAGTATTGCCTCACGTGTTCCAGTGTTTCTACGGAATCCAAACTGATCTTCTCCGAGGTTGGCTTCCACTAGTTTCTCCATTCGTCTGTAAAGAATTCGTGTTAGTATTTTGCAGCTGTGACTTATTAAACTGATAGTTCGGTAATTTTCACATCTGTCAACACCTGCTTTCTTTGGGATTGGAATTATTATATTCTTCTTGAAGTCTGATGGTATTTCGCCTGTTTCATACATCTTGCTCACCAGATGGTAGAGTTTTGTCAGGACTGGCTCTCCCAAGGCCGTCAGTAGTTCCAATGGAATGTTGTCTACTCCGGGGGCCTTGTTTCGACTCAGGTCTTTCAGTGCTCTGTCAAACTCTTCACGCAGTATCATATCTCCCATTTCATCTTCATCTACATCCTCTTCCATTTCCATAATATTGTCCTCAAGTACATCGCCCTTGTATAGACCCTTTATATACTCCTTCCACCTTTCTGCTTTCCCTTCTTTGCTTAGAACTGGGTTTCCATCTGAGCCCTTCATATTCATACAAGTCGTTCTCTTATCTCCAAAGGTCTCTTTAATTTTCCTGTAGGCAGTATCTATCTTACCCCTAGTGAGATAGGCCTCTACATCCTTACATTTGTCCTCTAGCCATCCCTGCATTTAGCCATTTTGCACTTCCTGTCGATCTCATTTTTGAGACGATTGTATTCCTTTTTGCCTGCTTCATTTACTGCATTTTTATATTTTCTCCTTTCATCAATTAAATTCAATATTTCTTCTGTTACCCAAGGATTTCTACTAGCCCTCGTCTTTTTACCTACTTGAACCTCTGCTGCCTTCGCTACTTCATCCCTCAAAGCTACCCATTCTTCTTCTACTGTATTTCTTTCCCCCATTCCTGCAAATTGTTCCCTTATGCTCTCCCTGAAACTCTGTACAACCTCTGGTTCTTTCAGTTTATCCAGGTCCCATCTCCTTAAATTCCCACCTTTTTGCAGTTTCTTCAGTTTTAATCTACAGGTCATAACCAATAGATTCTGGTCAGAGTCCACATCTGCCCCTGGAAATGTCTTACAATTTAAAACCTGGTTCCTAAATCTCTGTCTTACCATTATATAATCTATCTGATACCTTTTAGTATCTCCAGGGTTCTTCCATGTATACAACCTTCTTTCATGATTCTTAAACCAAGTGTTAGTTATGATTATGTTGTGCTCTGTGCAAAATTCTACCAGGCGGCTTCCTCTTTCATTTCTTAGCCCCAATCCATATTCACCTACTATGTTTCCTTCTCTCCCTTTTCCTACACTTGAATTCCAGTCACAATCTGAATAATTTCTTTTATTTCATCATACATTTCTTCAATTTCTTCGTCATCTGCAGAGCTAGTTGGCATATAAACTTGTACTACTGTAGTAGGTGTGGGCTTTGTATCTATCTTGGCCACAATAATGCGTTCACTATGCTGTTTGTAGTAGCTTGCCCGCATTCCTATTTTCCTATTCATTATTAAACCTACTCCTGCATTACCCCTATTTGATTTTGTGTTTATAACCCTGTAGTCATCTGACCAGAAGTCTTGTTCCTCCTGCCACCGAACTTCACTAATTCCCACTATATCTAACTTCAACCTATCCATTTCCCTTTTTAAATTTTCTAACCTACCTGCCCGATTAAGGGATCTGACATTCCACGCTCCGATCCGTAGAACGCCAGTTTTCTTTCTCCTGATAACGACATCCTCTTGAGTAGTCCCCGCCCGGAGATCCGAAGGGGGACTATTTTACCTCCGGAATATTTTACCCAAGAGGACGCCATCATCATTTAATCATGCAGTAAAGCTGCATGTGCTCGGGAGAAATTACGGCTGTAGTTTCCCCTTGCTTTCAGCCGTTCGCAGTACCAGCACAGCAAGGCCGTTTTGGTTATTGTTACAAGGCCAGATCAATCATCCAGACTGTTGCCCTTGCAACTACTGAAAAGGCTGCTGCCCCTCTTCAGGAACCACATGTTTGTCTGGCCTCTCAACAGATACCCCTCCGTTGTGGTTACATCTACGGTACGGCTATTTGTATCGCTGAGGCACGCAAGCCTCCCCACCAACGGCAAGGTCCATGGTTCATGGGGGGGGGGGGGGGGCTAAGTACCGCATTTAGCAAATAAAAATAAATTCTGAATCGGTAAGTGGCTCGGAAATTACAATGAAAACGGAAGGTATCCTCCACTTTCAAGTAACATTGTTACTTCATGTAAGGAAGAGTAACAAAGTAGTCTCAAAAACCGCAAACAGACAAATCTTTTAAAACTTTTAAGATCAAGCCTGATAAGAATAGGGAATTTCCGCGTATACCAAAACTGTTCCTTCTCGCAGGTAATGTACGATGTTGACTTTATATATAATTGCAGTAAAATAACACTGTATCGTACGGTACCATAAGTCCCACCACCACACCTTCAGATGCCCATGTTAGGCAAAATTCTTCTGCCTGACTCATGTAGTACTATCACCGTCAGAGGGTGGTACGGGACTACAAGTCCCACAGCCACACCTCCAAAGTGAATTGCAGTGACGCAGTCACTGCCCTGTGGAAATTCACTGCCTCACCAACACAGTTAGACCGCAATAGACCGGTGATGCTGTATTGTTACATATCACCCCGGACTACAAGTCCATTGAAAAAAAAAAAAAAAAAAAAAAAAAAAAAAACACTGTATGACGTTCATTATTGAGACAATAAGTGCTATTCCACGGATTGTACCATATTAATAAATCTAATATTAGAAAGATATATGTGGCGTAGACGAATAGCGACATTCTGCATTATAGATGGGTAAACTGAAGCACGTAACTGTTTCGAAACTAATGAAACAGTACAATGTAATGTTTCGAAACAGTGAAACAGTTTGTGTTTTTTAATCTAATAAACCTACACATTTTATCATCTTGAATGTCTACTGTATAAGTATGTACATATAAACACAAATGAGGTGCGAGAGCGCTAATCATATCGCAGGAAGTGTGAAACTATCACTTAGGCGTCTTGGCAGCTTCGTATTTCCTGCAGCAAATGCCCTGCTTTCGTGTCGTGTGACTTTCATACTTTTCAATTGGCTGAGGGCAGCCAAGCTGAAGACAGAAGAACCACCACGAACGGACCTGGGGGTGAGAGCAAACCGCAGAAACAACGGATATACTACTGGGATTCCCACATTTCGTTAGTATGAGTAATATACCCATCCTGCTAATTTCCATGCACACAAAGGGAGTCATTGTGGATAATAGGCACAGTGACTATAGACTCACAAGTAATTCGAATAAATAACAAAACTGAACAAAAAAAAATTTTGTCTTTCAAGGTGTTTCGAACCGTTACTATAAATTCACCATGCTTCCCAGCCCTTCCCGTTCACCATTACACTATCAGTGATATGTCAAACAGATTGCTTGCAATTATACCTTCATCAAATTTATGTATATGTCTAATAACTGTCACTCTATGCATTTTTTTTTATTCAAAATGTTGTAGGCTTACTTGCGTTTCTTAATATGATTACAGTACATGAACAGAGAAACGTATTTTATAAAAAAAATAAGTCTAATTTAACTGAATGATTTTCACATATTTATTATTTTGAATGTGAATAGTATGCGTTGTTTTATTGTTTGGTTAGTGTTTATAAAGCAGATGTTACGCCATTTCGGAATAGGAGAGTCAGCTAGAAACGAAACTTTATTTTCGGATATCTTAAGCTTCATGCTATTGCTTGTCAAAAAGATTTCGACACTCTTGAAAGTGTTTCACGAAGTGGTATGTTGTGTTTCAGTACCTGTGCCGAGCCCGAATCTCGTCCGACACAGAGCGGAATGAAACATCACTGTTTCGGTACAATTAGTCCGTTCCAAGCACAGGTGGACTGAAACAGCCTTATTTTGAAACCGATACAGTTTCTGTGTCTGGCTCGAGATTGAATCCGGTCCGGTTATCCGAGACAGGGGCTGAATGAAACACCACTGTTTCGAAACAGTGAACCACAGCCGTTACGAAACACTGAAACAGTTCCACATATCGATACACTGTACCGAAACACAGAAGCAGTGGCCAACTGTTTTCAGTTTAGCAATGGTTTTGGTGTTATTGCTGTACACCTTGTCTTCAATATAGCCCTACAAAAAGGAATCGCATGTGTTCAGATACGCAGAATATGTCGGCCAATCGAGCGAGGTCCATGCCAGTGGCCCCAGAGCCACAATGCGGTCCCCAAAGTGCTCCTCCAGAACATCACTCTCCTGGTTCGATTGGGTTGAGCTCCGTCTTGCATGAACCACATTTTGTCAAAATAAGGGTCACTTTGGATAATGGAGATGAAATCATCTTCCTAAACCATCACATACTGTCCGGCAGTCACCCTGCTATCAAGGAACATCGCACCGTTTATTCCGTGACTGGATATTGTTCACCACACTGTGAAGAGACTTATCGATCGCGAAATGCGGATTCTCAGTCCCCCAAATGCGCCAGTTTCGCTTATTCACGAACCCATCCAAATGAAAGTAGGCTTCGTCGCTAAACCAAACCATACGATGTGCATACTAATTCCCATCATCCCCCGCGGGCAGCAGTCCAGTTTGAACGTCCTAGCGTGAACCGTTCAGAAATTATGACGATTTTATTTATGTACAGTTCAATGATTTTCACCCTGCGTCTTTAACTCTTACACTGCTGTGTGAACAGCAGAACATAAACGCCCGTCCTCAACGAAATAAAATCCTCTCCGCGCCACCACAGAACACTGCCATGTTCGCTGAATCATTTTCTGTGTAAGAATCCGACTTTGGAACAATCTTCCACAAAATATAAGACAAATTAAAATCCTTTCAAACTTCAAAAGATAGCTAATGCTCCACCCTGTATCACAATAGCCATCTCTCACATACTCTAGTCTACAGCTCATTCCCGTGGTTCCCTCCTCCCCCACAACTTTTCCCACACCATGACGGTAGAGTTCTTCATTTAGCTTCCGTTCTGTCGTAACAGTCACTTTCACTGCCATTTCAATGTTCTCTTCTTTCTTAGCCCCTTCCTCCTCTGATAATAAGTCTGCAACCGCGCGACCGCTACGGTCGCAGGTTCGAATCCTGCCTCGGGCATGGATGTGTGTGATGTTCTTAGGATAGTTAGGTTTAAGTAATTCTAAGTTCTAGGGGACTGATGACCTCAGAAGTTAAGTCCCACAGTGCTCAGAGCCATTCGAACCATTCTGATATTACGAAATACGGCTTTAAATGTGTTAGACCAGTTTATACAACTCTTAAAGCCCTTTACTGTTATTGCTATTGTTAGTGTCATTTAGATATCGTCCTCGAAGGAGCACATGGAACCGTTACTTAGCATTGGCTTTCTTGTTCTCCTTATTTTCTCAAAACCTCCTCACCATTTCGGAATGTCCGGTTACGTTGGTCATGTGGAAGATCCCAAAAAATTAGAAACGTTAGTGACCGATTTAGTTTAAAAGCACCGCGACTATTGCAGAAATGGTAGATGCTATTGATGTACGGTTTTCACAAAATGGTTCAAATGGCTCTGAGCACTATGGGACAACTTCTGAGGTCGTCAGTCCCCTAGAACTCAGAACTACTTAAACCTAACTAACCTAAGGACAGCACACACAGCCATGCCCGAGGCAGGATTCGAACCTGCGACCGTAGCGGTCGCGCGGTTCCAGACTAAAGCGCCTAGAACCACTCGGCCACACCGGCCGGCAACGGTTTTCACAGAATGGGTTGGTAGTCAGAGGCTCGTATTCATAGCCGATCAACAAATTGTAATAATTCTTTGAAACTGTATTTTTTGGGCAAACTTACAATTTTTTAAATGCAACAATTGTTATTGACGTTAAAAAACTAAATTTTGGGGAAATTTCGAAATGTGTGATAAGTTCTTATGGGACCAAACTGCTGAGGTCATCGGTCCATAAGCTTACGCACTACTTACCCTAACGTAAACTAACTTACCCAAAGGACAACACACACACCCATGCCCGAGGGAGGTCTCGAACCTCCGACGGAGTGAGCCACGCGGACCGTGACAAGGCGCCCAAGACCGTACGGCTACCCCGCGCGGCTGGGGGAATTGCAATGTCAGTAGTGTTTATTGCAGGAGTCGAGTGCAAGTCATTTACGAGGTATCGTGTTTTGAAAAGTTTCCACGCCGGCACTTGTACAATACCTGTGGCAGCACACGCTAAAGAACAAGTGCATACACTACTTATGTGGGTTGTGATCAGCAACGAGACGACTGATCATCTCAAGCTGTGTTATACATGACCACCGGCGGCGGCAATACAGGCTTGCAGTCCAGTATGGAACGACACGTACCTTCATTCCTGTGGAGATATCCGAGCAGGCTGCCATAATACGCCGTTGCATATCATCGAGTGTACTTAGTATGTCCTTCTAGGCAGCGTATTTCAGCTTTCCCCGCAGAAAAGAGTTTGCAGGCGTCAAATCTTGGATGGCCGAGGTACAGGTCCTCTGCGTCCAATTAAACGACCTGGAAACAATTTGTGAAGACATGCTGCAGACTTCGAGTACTGTCGGATGGACAGCCATCATACTGGCAACCACAGGTTCCTCCTAGTCTGCAGAAAACCGTCTTCTAGCATCCGTGGAGGGTGTTCTTTTAGGAATACGCGATACTTCTGCGAGTTCAGTGTTCCGTCTATGAAAAACGGGCCTGTGAGCAGATAGTTCACTACCCCACACGACACGTTTACACTCCATGGACGCTGACGTTCCACGTGACGGTGAGAACGGAAATTGTCAACAGACCAGCAGTGCATGTTTCGGGGGTTTATTTGGCCATGATTGGTAAATGTGGCTTCGCCACTAAACAAGATAGGCCTACATGATGCACCTGGAGTATCGTGTCTGAATGCCTATGTACATAAGTTAACAGATCTTGATGGAGAGGGGTATGATATGTACGGAACCTGTAACGATGGAGAATGGGAGGAACCCTTGCTTGAGTCACGATACTTCCTCGTGCGATTACGCGGGACCTGACGTTCGCATCAACTGCAACAGCAGCAAGAAGATTAATTTGCCTCTCTTCGGTGGTCACTTGTTTGCTTCTGTTACATTTTCTAGATCAGGGCCGGCCAAACGCTGCACAGTGTGCAGACGTGCGGAAGTGCTGCACATGTGAGCACGTGTGCGACAGCGACATCTGTTATTAGACATGTGTCCTAAATGAACGGCGGCGGCTCCACTTCCCCGTTTATGTGGTACAAGTAAGAGCGCAACATACCCAGTCTCGTTTACCCCTGGCAACCGTACCCTTAACAGAGAAGTACTGAGAAATGGCAGGTACGGTGAAAATGCAAAGGACGGGAGATCTATGTTCTCAGTCGTTTAAAAATGACCGGGAACTGCAATTCTTTTTTGTAGTCGTTAGTGAAAACTCACAGTGTTTGCTATGCCGCCGAATAATACGCGGCCAGCGTAAGTTTTCAATTGAAAGACACTACAATATATATCACAAAGACGAGTGTAGTGTACTCAAGAGTGAAGAACGGCAAGCAAATTTAAATGTCCTTAAGAAAATGGATGAGACACATCAACTCGATTGTCGTTTCTCATGACCAGTGATAAAAGTGTTTGGATTTATTCCTTTCATAATTAAAAATTATTGTTTGCTAACTGTGCATTAGTGCCTCATTCTGCTCCATGTTACATTATTATCAGGAAACTTGGTCATTAAACCGATTGTTCCAATGTATACTTACATTTAGGGTTTTTTTTAATGTGTGAAGGGCTACGTTCAGCTGAAGTCGATAAAACGTAACATTCATCTAATTGTCGGTTATTATGCAGATTACAGACGGAGCTGATGAAAGATGTAGCAATAATGGTATTGAAATAACAGGTGATCATCGAGAGGTCTGCGGTAATCATTCTGTTGAGAGGTCAGTGAGACAAATTATGTGGGTGTAACTGAGGGCACCGAGAATTAGTTATAGGAAACCTTGCATTAGTTTAATGTTATTTGAAACCATGAATAAAGTCCGTTGGAAGTCGATAAGTGCTCTCTTTCTTAAATACTAGATCAAAAACATTACTCGTATTTACGTGACGTCAGTCAAGCTGCCCTAATAAAAACCCACTGTTGTAAACTGTATTACTTGTCTTACTGGGTTAAACTGTTAACATAAAAGTAGACGTCTCAATGAGTAGACTGTGACCGTATTTTAAATGTTTAATACGCGAAATACCTTCCCATGGTTGGCTTGCAAGCTGTGGAAAGAGCACTAGAATGCGCCGGTACAGAGTATCCCAGTAAGTGGATAAAGCGACATCTGTGCGTAGAAACACGCACTACATGAACGCTGACGGCTGCGGCGTGCACGCTGTGACCCGGAAGTTGCACATGTGTAGGAGCACCGCACGCGTGCAGAATTTCTGGCCGGCCCTGGTCTAGGTGTTACACTTTCACGTAACTGGTTGAAGCTGTTGATAAATAATTGTCGAGATGGTTGACATCTGTTGGGATGTCGTGCCGCATACACCGTACAAGAACGAATTGCATTCTTCCTAGGCTATCAAATACCATCGACCCTTCACGGCCTACTGCTTGGACTGTCACACACTAACTGACTAGCAAGTCGCATTGCACTCAAGGAACACTCAAGCACATCAGTGACAACCACACGACAGTCATCCACTTGACAATGGCAGAGCAGATCTCTGCCGAAAGCTCGTGGGCCGTAAACCACTTGACGCAGCGTGAAACCCGAGAATGTTTTAGTAACGGATATCACCGCGAAAGCATGCATTCGTACAATTACAATTTGTTTGTCTCTAAGAGGTACATCCAACGATACCTCACTGGCTCGGCCACCTCACCCCATGCCTGGAGGCAACTTTGAAATCTTCAGTATGAACCCCCATTTTTTTTATTGTAGATTACTATTCTACGGCAAAAATCTACATATGTTTTGTCTGAAGCATTTTCATCGTTTCGCCACAGATGGCGCTGTAATCGGAGTAGAAATGGGTGTACAGTCGTAATTTACGAAATGTTACGCAATGTCTCATGAATGTCCATGCTGCAAGATGACAGGGTAGCCCAGGCCAGTACTTCACAACTTCTAATTGGAAACCGCATTCGCAACGTTGTATTCCTGCGACACATCGAACAGGGGACTACTCCACGCGCCACCCTGGCCATCTGGTGAACTACGGCGTCCTATAACAGGCAGTAAAATGCGACCGGAGCTCACGTTTCGTGCAGACGTAGAATAGATGGCGGCTCCAAACATTACAATACTTGCGCTGTGTTTATTGCCTGCGCACCTACCTATCATTTGGAGAACGGAAGTGCAAGTGGACGATGAATGTTGCAACCATAGATGAAAAAACTGCAATGATGCTGAGTTATGGATAATGTATGCCGAGCGTTTTCCAGAGAAAGCTCGCACACCTTCGTTCTTTTATGTCTGATGACAGCGTACTGAGCAGCAAATGGAAATGAGGCAAACGTGTTACAGAAGAAGCTAATGAAACTAGCCGAGGTACTATTTTGCGATGAGTCAGAAACCATGATAGCGTTAATCGGCATTACATGCATTACTGGAATGTAGACAAACCCCACTGCTTACGGTTAGTTGACCATCAACATCCTTGGTCGGCTGATGTATTGTGTGGCATCATCGCGAACAAAATCATTGGCCCGAATTTTACCGACGACACGTTGAATAGACGCAGATGTCGAAAGTTTTTGGGAACAGCAACTATTACTACTGCAGGATGTTGCCCTCGACCTTCGAAAATGCTTTCAGCATGATGACTGTTCAGCGCATAACGTATTTGAAGCACAGGACGAATTAGACCGTGTTTACACTTGTAGGTGAATCGGCAGACGTCGCCGTATTAATTCGCCCGTTAGGTCGCCGGATTTGTTTTTCTGGGGATATTTAAAGAATAAGGTGTGCCAGCATATGCCATCCGACTTCTTCAAAAAGACCTGTGCTGATATTTCCGCAGATATGCTTCTGTCCTGCGTATGGTCATTTGAAAAGCGGATCACTAACAAGGGAACCTCCCCATCGCACCCCCCTCAGATTAAGTTATAAGTTGGCACAGTGGATAGGCCTTGAAAAACTGAACACAGATCAATTGAGAAAACAAGAAGAAGTTGTGTGGAACTATGAAAAAATAAGCAAAATATACAAGCTAAGTAGTTCATGGGAAGATAGGCAACATCTAGGACAGTGGGACCGCAGGAGCGCCGTGGTCTGGTGGTAAAGTGAGGAGCTGCGGAACGAAAGGTCCTTGGTTCAAATCTTCCATCGAGTGAAAAATTTAATTTTTTATTTTCAGTTTATGTGACAAACTCTTATGTTTTCATCACTTTTTTGGGAGTGATTATCACATCCACAAGAAAATCTAAATCGGGCAAGGTAGAAGAATCTTTTTACCCATTCGCCAAGTGTACAAGTTACGTGGGTCGACAACATATTCCTGTCATTTGACGCACATGCCGTCACCAGTGTCGTATAGAATATATCAGATGTGTTTTCCTGTGGAGGAATCGGTTGATCTATGACCTTGCGATCAAATGTTTTCTGTTCCCATTGGAGACGCACGTCCTTTCGTCTACTAATCGCACGGTTTTGCGATGCGGTCGCAAAACACAGACACTAAACTTATTACAGTGAACAGAGACGACAATGAACGAACGGACAGATAATAACTATGCAAAAATAAAGAAAGTAAAATTTTCACCCGGGGGAAGACTTCAACCAAGAATCTCTACTTCTGCAGCTGCTCACGCTACCACGGGACCACAGCTCTCCTGAGCTCACGTTCTCCTTGATGTTGCCTATGTCGCCCATGGACTATTCAGTTTGTATATTTTGCTTATTTTTTCGCAGTTCCACACAACGTCTTCCTGTTTTCTCAATTGATCTGTGTTCAGTCTATCAAGGCCTATCCACTGTGCCAAGTTATAACTAAATCTGAGGGGGGTGCGATGGGGAGGTTCCCTTGTAAGTACACTGAAGGTGGAGGTGCTACGTGTGAACGCTTACTCTAAATCGATAAGTAAAGTAGCGTTCGCCTCGAGCCACGGCCACAATGCCGCGTCGAGTACTCCATTGATCGATATATCGAAGGAATACAAAGTATGTGGTTTCCAATTAGAAGTTATGAAATACTGGCCTGTGCTACCCTCGCAGCATGGAGGTGGGGTCCCACGTGCCACTGCATATTCGAAGGCCATTGAGTATCGTGTCGTAGTTTACGTTTGTGTACTGATTTCTACTCCGCTGATGACAGCGCCGTCTGTGGCGAAATGAAGAAAATGATTCCGACAAAGCAGTAGAATCGTAATCTTGTAAGTGGGCTGCTTCTGTGTTCGCAGCGCTGTCTAGCGCTTTGCATTGGATCTCTGACTGCGCTTTCTTTGTAAGAGACTCTGTGGCTGGTTAATCGCCAGTAGTGTTGGGCAGTTGTAAGTTAGTCGACAGCAGTGATGGAAGTACTGTTGGGCAGTTGGAGGTCAACAGCCAGCACGTTATCATGATTTCATACTGGATACTCTACCTGTGCTGCTAGAACATGTGCCTTTACAAGTACGACTCAACATGTGGTTTATGCACGATGGAGCTTCTGCACATTTCTGTCGAAGTGTTCGTACGCTTCTCAACGACAGATTCGGTGACCGATGGATTGGTAGAGGCGGACCAATTCCATGGCCACGCTCTCCTGACCTCAACCCTCTTGACTTTCATTTATGGGGGCATTTGAAAGCTCTTGTCTACGCAACCCCGGTACCAAATGTAGAGACTCTTCGTGCTCGCATTGTGAACGGCTGTGATACAATACGCCATTCTCCAGGGCTGCATCAGCGCATCAGGGATTCCATGCGGCGGAGGGTGGATGCATGTATCCTCGCTAACGGAGGACATTTTGAACATTTCCTGTAACAAATTGTTTGAAGTCACGCTGGTACGTTCTGTTGCTGTGTGTTTCCATTCCATGATTAATGTGATTTGAAGAGAAGTAATAAAATGAGCTCTAACATGGAAAGTAAGCGTTTCCGGACACATGTCCACATAACGTATTTTCTTTCTTTGTGTGTGAGGAATGTTTCCTGAAAGTTGGCCGTACCTTTTTGTAACACCCTGTAGATGTTTCAATCTGGAATAAAAAAACGGGAGTTACCACTGAAGATTTCAAAGTTACCCCCCACCACCCACGTACGGGAAGGGGTGGGGAGTCGAGTGCGGTATCGTTGGACGTCTCCCATCGAGACAAACAAATTGGAATCATATTTTTTTTATTCGATGTGTAGTTTTCGAGAGATTTCAGTATCTTCAGTCGTATATAAATCGGCTTATTAGAATACTACTAAAGAATCTAAATATGCATTACTAGGTCAGGAAACGGAGACAGAAAGTGGAAAGGAGGAGATGGGCACAAAGAGACACAAAGAGGAGGGCGCGAGGAAGTGGAGATTGAGGGACGAGGAGGAGAAGATGAACAGAAAGGGAGAAGAAGTGGTGAACAGATTCAGGGGGAGAGAGTAGATGAACAGAGACGAGGAGGAGGTGATGAACAGAGAGAGGCGACAGGAGGAGTAGATGGATGAAAAGATGGAGGAGATGGACACAGACAGAGGGCGAGGGACGGGGAGAGAAGGAGTTCAGGATGTGTATCCAATTCCCATACATATTACAAACGTGTGCTTTCTTTCTTTGCTTAACACTGAAGAAGACTGAGCCATGGAGGTTTAAACCTCCATCATCGGGTGGATTTACATTAGTTACTATGACATTTGTGTGTGTGTTGTGTTACGATTATTGGAGGAACTTGTGACACTGCCTAGTGGAGAAACAAGACACTATTTCAGAACATGGCTTTGGGTTTCTTCTGACAAAAATTAAGCTGATATCTAACGGTAAACATAAGATAAGTAAAATAAAGTACCTCCAGTGGTCACAGGTTCCTTTCGCTGTCGTAACACATCACATGCATACTGTCACGTTTGTAAACAAATATGGCGTCTGAAATCTGCTGGGTGCAAGGTTCGTATAGCAGAAGAGAAGACATAATAGCAAAGTGCTAAGAACATACATCGTAACAACATTATTACACAATAATTATTTAAAGGATTTGGAGGTGTTTGTTTTGTGGTGTCGAAAACATATTTGTGTACTTCTGGTGGCATATGAATCAGATTTTGACAAGTTAAAACAGCTTAAACTTCATAGTCGTTTATACAATCAGGTGAAATGTTAAAATGGCTTAAACTTCATACTTGTTGATAACAATCAGGTGAAATGTTACAGACTTTGAGTACAATAATCATATTGGCTACAGCAGTAAAATTATACATAAAAGACAATATTTGATTGGGATTAATAGACAGATGTGGTAGGCTGGAGGCAGAAGGAGAGGAAGAGGGAGAGGAAGTGAGAGAGAGAGAGAGAGAGAGAGAGAGAGAGAGAGAGAGAGTGAGGGGGGTGGGGGGTGGAAAGAGTGATTGTATGAGAGCAAATATTGTCTTTTATGTATATTTTTACTGCTGTAGCAAATATGATTATTGTACTCAAAGTCTGTAACATTTTACCCGATTGTCATTAACTAGTATGAAGTTTAAGCCATTTTAATAGTTCACCCGATTGTATAAACGACTATGAAGTTTAAGCTGTTTTAACTTGTCAAAATCTGATTTATGTTCCACCTGAAGTACACACACATGTATTCGACACCTCAAAACAAACACCTCCAAATCCTTTAAATAATTATTGTGTAATAATGTTGTTACGATGTATGTTCTTTGTACTTTGCGATTATGACTTCTCTTGTGCTATACGAACCTTGAACCCAGCAGATTTCAGACGCCATATTTGTTTACAAATATGACAGTATACATGTGATGTGTTACGACAGCGAAAGGAACCTGTGACCACTGGAGGTAGTTTATTTTACTTATCTTATGTTTACCGTTAGATATCAGCTTAATTTTTGTCAGAAGAAACCCAAAACCATGTTCTGAAGTAATGTCTTGCTTCTCCACTAGACAGTGTCACAAGTTCCTCCAAAAATCGTAACACAACACACACACAAATGTCATAGTAACTAATGTAAATCCATCCGATGATGGAGGTTTGAACCTTTGAAACGCGTCGTGGAAATAAATAAAACGTTGACTGGTAACAGTGAACTTGTTGTTTCATTTAATGTCAATAACAGTCACGGTAAAGCCTAACATAAAATGTTCGCTTTTAAGCAGATGATTGCAGTAAGGACTGATTCAACATTTAGAGAAGTCAAAAAAGTCTTTGGCGATACTAAAAGGAAGGGTTATAACATTAGGAGTGCAATGGAAATTGCACTACGAAACGCGGACGATAGAGTGGATGGGTGAAAAGACTACATTGAAGGCCTCCATGAAGGAGAGGACATGTCTCATGACGTCGTAGAAGAAGGAATTTCAGACGATATGAAAGAGTTAGGGATCAGAATTTAAAAGAGTTGTCGAAGACTTGAGATCAAATAAGACCAAGGGACAGATAACATTCATCGGAATTCCTACAATCGTTAGGTGAAGTGGCAACGAAACGACTATTTAAGTTGTATGTAAATTGATGGGGGGGGGGGAGGGGGGGAGGGGCGGGGACGCTGTCAGTTAGCCTACCTGGGCATTCGATCGACCTTCTGCAGTGCGAATGCACAAATACACGAAACCTCCTGTAGGAATCTCTCAGTAGCGAACGGTAGTGTAATGGCCCGGGACTGCGCATAGCTGGCCGGTGTGAATGTTGATCGGCCATGATGAGGCGTGCTGGAGATCCTGGGTTCAAATCCCAGTCTGGTACACATTCTAGCTCGTCGCAGCCGATTCCGCTACATGTCCGCCTGCAGCTGCCAGTAGTGATCCCCTTTCAATTACATGTAATGTTTCACTGGTGCGGATTGTACATGGTGTTTGTTCAGAATGTTCAAATGTGAGTGAAATGTTATGGGACTTAGCTGCTAAGGTCATCAGTCCCTAAGCTTACACACTACTTACCCTAAATTATCCTAAGGACAAACACACACACGAGGCAGGACTCGAACCTCCGCCGGGACCCATAGTGTTTGTTCTTTCGGACATATACGAAAGAACCGACACCACACGTTCATATAATCCCACTTACGTTGGTTGGTAGAATCTATGAGAGTGGCCAGGTACCATCAGACTTTCGGAAAATATCATCCACGCAGTTCCGAAGATAGCAACGACTGATAGGTGCGAAAACTATCACCCAATTAGAATCCGAGGTGGTGACAAGAGTAATAAACAGAACATGGAAAAGAGTATTGAGAACCTGTTAGATGACGATCAGTTTGGTTTTAGGAAAGGTAAAAGCACGACAGAGGCAGCTCTGACGCTGCAGTTGAAGTTGCAAGCAAGATTCAAGAGAAATCTAGGCATGCTCTTAGGATATTCCGACCTAGAAAAAGTGTTTGCCAATGTATAATGGTGTAAAATGTTCGAAATTCTGAGAAAAATAGGAGTAAGCTACGTGAAAAGGTGGGTAATACACAACATGTGCAGGAACCAAGAAGAAAAATAAAACTGGGTTATAAAGATCAAATTGCTCGGATGAAAATGGCTGTAAGACAGGCATGCAGACTTTGTCCCTACTGTGCAATTTAAAGCGTGCTTCAGATAGAGTGTACGTCTCCATAGCGTACAAAGTAATCTCTCTCGGAAACATCCATTGGGACAGGTTCACATAAACGTTACGCTTTCTGTGGTGTTAGGAACACAGTCTATTATTTTCCAGGGAGTTACAGCACTGGGATACAACTTTTAAATAGAACACTGTTTTTTTTTAATCACGTAGGTGATGTATTCAAACCAACTGTGGACAAATCAATTTAAATCACATTTGTACCACTTTTAGTTTGCAACTATAAGCCTTCAAAATGTTAGAGGAGGATGTAACGTGCTGTACATAACACTTGGCTGTGTGCAAATGGATGTTGTTGTTGGTGTTGTTGTGGCCTTCAGTCCTGAGACTGGTTTGATGCAGCTCTCCATGCTACTCTATCCTGTGCAAGCTTCTTCATCTCCCAGTACCTACATCCTTCTGAATCTGCTTAGTGTATTCATCTCTTGGTCTCCCTCTACGATTTTTACCCTCCACGCTGCCCTCCAATACTAAATTGGTGATCCCTCGATTTCTCAGAACATGACCTGCCAACCGATCCCTTCTTCTAGTCAAGTTGTACCACAAGCTCCTCTTCTCCCCAATTCTATTCAATACTTCCTCATTAGCTATGTGATCTACCCATCTAATCTTCAGCATTCTTCTGTAGAACCACATTTCGAAAGCTTCTATTCTCTTCTTGTCTAAACTATTTATCGTCCACGTTTCACTTCCATACATGGCTACACTCAATACAAATACTTTCAGAAACGACATCCTGACATACTCGATATTAACAAATTTTTCTTCTTCAGAAACGCTTTCCTTGCCATTGCCAGTCTACATTTTATATCCTCTCTACCTCGACCATCATCAGTTATTTTGCTCCCCAAATAGCAAACTCCTTTACTACTTTAAGTGTCTCATTTCCTAATCTAATTCCCTCAGCATCACCCGACTTAATTCGACTTCATTCCATTATCCTCGTTTTGCTTTTGTTGATGTTCATCTTATATGTTACGACGCCTGTCGTAAGTTGCATGCAATATTTTCCACCACAGCCTTATTTTACACTCCCTGTACTAGCATGGAGAGCTGCATCAAACGAATTCTCGGATCGATGTTCACAATAACAACAACACTAATTAAAAAAACGGGTGTCCTCTCTTACCATACCGAGAGATCTGGCTCGGCTATGGGATACTGAGCTCGAATTAGTGGTGGTGGTGGGGGCGACGGGGGGGGGGGGGGTAATGGGTAATAGAAAGTGTCCCAATCTCCGACCGATCTTTCAAGACACTGTCCATTCCGTTCAACTGCTCTTCCAAGTCCTTTGCTGTCTCTGACAGAATTACAATGTCACATTTAATCATACAGTAAAGCTGCATGCCCTCGGGAAAAATTACGGCTGTAGTTCCCCTTGCTTTCAGCCGTTCGCAGTACCAGAACAGCAAGGCCATTTTGGATAATGTTAGAAGGCCAGATCAGTCAATCATCCAAACTGTTGCCCCTGCAACTACTGAAAATGCTGCTGCCCCTCTTCAGGAACCACACGTTTGTCTGGCCTCTCAACAGATACCCCTCCGCTGTGGTTGCACCTACGGTACGGCTATTTGTATCGTTGAGGCACGCAAGCCTCCCCACTAACGGCAAGGTCCATGGTTCATGGGGGGGGGGATTGGATGTTGTGGTGGTGGAATGTTGATTTGAGTGGGCTGTTCAAATATGTGTCCATGTTCCTGAAGGCACAACGGAGCGAGCGTTTGAAACGACCTGTGGTTGGGATGTAGCGTCGCCGATGTTATGGGGCGAATAGCTTCCTCGATGTGCTGTCTAAACTTATCTGGGGTTGGAGGTTCAGTGACATAAACACAATTGTTGGGAGATCCCCACAGGAAGAAATCTACTGGTGTTAACTCGGGTGACCGTGCAGGCCATTCCTCAGGATCATGACGCCCTTACCATTATCCAGCGTATCTCTTGTTCAGTTGTTGCACAACATTACGTGCAGAATGTGTTGGGTGTCCATCGTGCTGCATCCACGGCCTCTAACGTCTAGACGGACATTTTCAGGGAAAGCACTTAGACTGTCGACAGTAAAAGCTTGATACATCTCACCCGGCAGTGTACCTGCGAAGTAGTGTGAACTGATATTTCAACATAAACTGAAGTGTAGTAGAATTTTCTGAAGCGTTCGTCTAGAGACTTCTATAGAATTTGAGACAAGAAGAGAAGGTTCTGAAATGTGGTGCTACAGAATATTGCTGAGAATTAGATCGCTAGATCGAGTAACTAATTAGGTGGTGCTGAAGCGAATAGTGAAGAAAACGAAAATTGTGGCATAGAATGACTAAAGGAAGGGATCTGAAGATAGAGCGCTTCCAGTTGCATCAAGGAATAGTCATCGTATAATGGAGGGACGCGCGAGGCGAAAAATCGTATAGGAGAGCAAGACTTGACCACAACAAGCAATTTGAGGAGGACGTAAGGGATGAAGAGTCTTATGCAGGATACACAGGGATGGTGTGCACCTTAAGACAGGCAACCCAACTTACGCCATCCCCCTTGATGCAGATGGTGTCGATTGGGATGCCTGCCGTAAGGTGCATGAAATATTTTCCACCACAGCCTTATTTTGCACTCCCTGTACTAGCATGGAGAGCTGCATCAAACGAATTCTCGGATCGATGTTCACAATAACAACAACACTAATTTAAAAAAAACGGGTTTCCTCTCTTACCATACCGAGAGAGCTGGCTCGGCGGTGGGATACTGAGCTCGAATTAGTGCGTGTGTGTGTGTGGGGGGGGGGGGGGGGGGGGGGGGGGAGAATAGCAAGTGTCCCAATCTCTGTCCGACCATAAAGCATTTCGTCAAACCAAGTGGCTTGGTTCCAGTGACTGGAATCAACCGATTTGCTTTCACATCCTTCCATACTCCACCCTTAAGTTTATTTTTTAATCAACATCTACATCTCAATGATTACTCTGCAATTCACACTTCAGTGCCTGGCAGAGAGTTCTTCCAACCACTTTCATACTAGAATAAATGATGATTAACTGAAACCCTCAGTTGCCGACAGGTGTCGTTGATATACCTCGATGTGGATAGCTGAAAATGTGTGCCCCGACCGGGTCTCGAACTCGGGATCTCCTGCTTATATGGCAGACGCTCTATCCATCTGAGCCACCGAGGACACAGACGAGTAGCGCGACTGCAGGGACTTTTCCCTTGCACGCTTCCCGTGATACTCACATTCCCAACTGTCCACAATTCTACATATGTAATTTACCTTATAGACATTTGCCCATCCACTCACTACTCGCGCACACTTTGGTGATTCCCGTAAGAGTTTGGGCAACCTGTGCACATTCGCAAAGACAAAGGTCAATGGCTGGGTAGCCTTGAACTATATATGTGAAAACATTTTCAGCTATCCACATCGAGGTATATCAACAACACCTGTCGGCAGCTGAGGGTTTCAGTTAATCATCATTTATTCCAGAAAAAAGATGACGGTCATCAACAGTATCTCATCTTTGGAGAACAGTTACTGTCTTCACACACACCTTCATACACTTTCTCTACCGTTTGACACTCGAACAGGGCGTGCGAAACTGAAGACTTCAGTACTTCTGTACGAGCTCTGATTTCTCTTAATTTATTACGATGATCATTTCTCCCTATGTAGGCTGGCGACAATAATATATTGTCACATTCAAAGGAGAAAGTTGATGATTCAAATTTCATGAAGAGATCTCGCCGCAAAGATAAATGCCTTTGTTTTAATGATTGCATCCCAACTCGCTTATCATGTCGGCGACACTCACTCCCCTATTTCGCCACATAACAAAACGAGCTACTCCTCCTTGAACTTTTTCGACGTCCTCCGTCAATCCTATCTGGCAAGGAAGCCTCACAGCACAGCAGTACTCTAGTAGAGCAGGAACAAGCGTAGAATAGGCGGTCTCTTCAGTAGACGTGGTGCATCTTCTAGGTGTTCTGCTAATAAAACGTAGTCTATGGTCTACCTTCCCCACAACGTTATCTATGCGATAGTTGCAATTAAGCTCTCCCTAACTGCAATTCCTAGGTATTTAGTCGAATTTACAGCCTTAAAATTGGTGTGATTTATCATTTAATGGAAATTTAAAGGATTTCTTATAAATTCATGTGGATGAACTCGCAATTTTCTTAATGAGAGACAATTTGCTCGTTTTCGCACCTTTCAGATACAGTCTCTAAATCATTTTGCAATTGGTTTTGATTTGCTGATGATTTTACTAGGGGGTAAATGACAGCACCATCTGCAAGCAATCTAAGAGGATTGTTTCGATTGCCTCCTAAATCGTTTATGTAGATTAGGAATAATAGAGGGCCTATAACACTTCATTGGTGAATGACAGATATCATTGCCTGACTCATTGACTTTTCGTCAGTTACTACGAACTGTGACAGGAAATGACGAGTTGAGTCGTAAAACTGAGACGATATTTCGTAGCCGGACAATTGTAGTTGCTTGTGAGAAACGGTGTCAAAGGCTTTTGGAAATCTAAAAAATGGAAAAAATTCGACATCTTCTGTCGATAGTACTAATCACTTTGTGCGAATAAAGATCTACTTGTGTTTCACAAGAAAGATATTTTCTGAATCCGTGTTGGCTGTCAGTAAATCGCTTTCGTCTAGGTAACTTGTAGTGTTAGAACACAGTGTATGTTCCAAAACCTTCACATTATGTTTTTTCCCCCTTCTTTCTTCCTTTCATCGAAAAACTTATCTCCAAGCTACAGCACAATACTAACACCTCTTCCTGAGCTCAGAATATCACTCATTATACAGGGATGCTGACTCAGTTTTTCAGGATAGCAAATGGGAACTAGGGGTACAGAAAATGACCCATAAAACACGAGTGTGTGTGTGTGTGTGTGTGTGTTAGTGTGTGTAGTGAATGAAGTGTTCTGAAACAATGTGTGTATAGCGTGTGCATTGACTAATAGTGAGATGTGAGTAAGCAGCGTGGCATTACATTATTTAATAAGTTACTTGTAAAAAGAGTATTTATACAAGGAATAAATATGATGATTGTCTTTAACTGGAAGTATGTAAATGCATGTGTATATGAATAGGCATATTTTAAATTGGTCTAAACTTGTAAATTGTTTGACATGTCCTATATCCTTGTAAAAAGAAATCTATGGATGAATAAAGCTACTATTACTACTACAGCTACTACAGGCGGCCGCTGTGGCCGAACGGTTCTAGGCGCTTCATTCTGGAACCGCGCTGCTGCTGCGATCGCAGGTTCGAATCCTGCCTCCGGCATAGATGTGTGTGTTGTCCTTAGGTTATTTAGGTTTAAGTAGTTCTAAGTCTAGGGGACTGATGACCTCCGATGTTAGGCCCCATAGTGTTCAGAGCCATTTGAACCACTTTTGAACAATATGTCAACTCAAATAGCAAAACTGAATTACAAATAAAAGTCTACAATTTGTTAGCAATCCCACAGCAACAGGAGTACCAACATATAAAACAAAAACTCTACGAACTTATGCACCGAGCTAATATAAAACTATCGAAACTTGAAAGTCGTCTGTCAACTAGTCATCCTGAATGTGGTGTCACCGCCAGACACCACACTTGCTAGGTGGTAGCCTTTAAATCGGCCGCGGTCCGATAGTATACGTCGGACCCGCGTGTCGCCACTATCAGTGATTACAGACGGAGCGCCGCCACACGGCAGGTCTAGAGAGACTTCCTAGCACTCGCCCCAGTTGTACAACCGACTTTGCTAGCGATGGTTCACTGACAAAATACGCTCTCATTTGCCGAGACGACAGTTAGCATAGCCTTCAGCTACGTCATTTACTACGACCTGGCAAGGCGCCAGTACCAGTTACTATTGATACTGTAATCATGTACCGTCAAGAGCTACGCTCATCATTAATGGATTAAAGTTAAGTATTCCACCAGCTACGTCCGTTTTTCTAAATTCCTTGTCCTGTTCCAGACTTCACGCCAGCCTGCGTGAGCTAAAACGCGTGCCTTTCGGCTTCCTCTAGTACCCGGTGTTGGCTCTCCTGCCAACCCACAACAATGAATATGTAGGAAAGTCCCTCGACTGCTTTAAAATCAAAACAAGAAACTTTTCATTGTGGAAGCTATTGAAAGCGTCTCGCAGTGAAGTATTCGTTTATTTTAGAGACCCAGTAAAACTTCGGCAATCTTGATGATTTTATGTTCTTTTAAATTCGGCACGCTTTCTTGTTGCTTCTGCAAGTGTTCTGACCTGTTTTGTGTACCATGGGGAACCAGCGCAATATTTTTTTAATTTATCTGCCACGTTAGCCGAGTGCGCTAACGCACTGCTTCTTGGACTCGGGTAGGCGTACCAGCCCCAGATCGAATCCGCCCGACGTCGGTCGGTGTGCCAGCCAGCCTGGATGTGGTTTTTAGGCGATTTTCCACATCCCCCAAGGTGAATACCAGGCTGCTCCCCACGTTCCGCCTCAGTTACACGATTCGCAGACATCTGAACACGTTCACAGTATTCCAGGTGAGGTGTCAGTTCAGAGGGGTGTTCTGTACACAATTTCGACACACAGCTCAATAGGCTGTGGAGTGGAAGGGGTAGGCTAGCAATAGAACAGTGCATCACCATTGACTAGACACTCATTTATTGAACACGTAAGTCAGGTATTACCCAAAAGGAACAATCAGTACAAATTACAAAATAATATTCTTTTCCTTTAAGTCACTCAAACATTTAAACAGGCAAATAGCAATCACTTAACTGAAAGCCTTTTAAAAAAAGCAAGACTAGAAAATTTGAATGATGAGTTAAAATCATATTTAAATACGCTCTGACAGAGCACATAATTTAAAACGAAATACTTCCTTTAAGGAACCAGCGATTAAAATTAATTACATAATCCTCAACAAATAATGAATAGGAAACCCCATGAATAGGAAAATAGGAATGCGGGTAAGCTACTACAAACAGCATAGTGAACGCATTATTGTGGCCAAGATAGATACGAAGCCCACACCTACTACAGTAGTACAAGTTTATATGCCAACTAGCTCTGCAGATGACGAAGAAATTGAAGAAATGTATGATGAAATAAAAGAAATTATTCAGATTGTGAAGGGAGACGAAAATTTAATAGTCATGGGTGACTGGAATTCGAGTGTAGGAAAAGGGAGAGAAGGAAACATAGTAGGTGAATATGGATTGGGGGACAGAAATGAAAGAGGAAGCCGCCTGGTAGAATTTTGCACAGAGCACAACATAATCATAACTAACACTTGGTTTAAGAATCATGAAAGAAGGTTGTATACATGGAAGAACCCTGGAGATACTAAAAGGTATCAGATAGATTATATAATGGTAAGACAGAGATTTAGGAACCAGGTCTTAAATTGTAAGACATTTCCAGGGGCAGATGTGGACTCTGACCACAATCTATTGGTTATGACCTGTAGATTAAAACTGAAGAAACTGCAAAAAGGTGGGAATTTAAGGAGATGGGACCTGGATAAACTGAAAGAACCAGAGGTTGTACAGAGATTCAGGGAGAGCATAAGGGAGCAATTGACAGGAATGGGGGAAATAAATACAGTAGAAGAAGAATGGGTAGCTTTGAGGGATGAAGTAGTGAAGGCAGCAGAGGATCAAGTAGGTAAAAAGACGAGGGCTAATAGAAATCCTTGGGTAACAGAAGAAATATTGAATTTAATTGATGAAAGGAGAAAATATAAAAATGCAGTAAGTGAAACAGGCAAAAAGGAATACAAACATCTCAAAAATGAGATCGACAGGAAGTGCAAAATGGCTAAGCAGGAATGGCTAGAGGACAAATGTAAGGATGTAGAGGCCTATCTCACTAGGGGTAAGATAGATACCGCCTACAGGAAAATTAAAGAGACCTTTGGAGATAAGAGAACGACTGGTATGAATATCAAGAGCTCAGATGGAAACCCAGTTCTAAGCAAAGAAGGGAAAGCAGAAAGGTGGAAGGAGTATATAGAGGGTCTATACAAGGGCGATGTACTTGAGGACAATATTATGGAAATGGAAGAGGATGTAGATGAAGATGAAATGGGAGATACGATACTGCGTGAAGAGTTTGACAGAGCACTGAAAGACCTGAGTCGAAACAAGGCCCCCGGAGTAGACAATATTCCATTGGAACTACTGACGGCCGTGGGAGAGCCAGTCCTGACAAAACTCTACCATCTGGTGAGCAAGATGTATGAAACAGGCGAAATACCCTCAGACTTCAAGAAGAATATAATAATTCCAATCCCAAAGAAAGCAGGTGTTGACAGATGTGAAAATTACCGAACTATCAGTTTAATAAGTCACAGCTGCAAAATACTAACACGAATTCTTTACAGACGAATGGAAAAACTAGTAGAAGCCAACCTCGGGGAAGATCAGTTTGGATTCCGTAGAAACACAGGAACACGTGAGGCAATACTGACCTTACGACTTATCGTAGAAGAAAGATTAAGGAAAGGCAAACCTACGTTTCTAGCATTTGTAGACTTAGAGAAAGCTTTTGACAATGTTGACTGGAATACTCTCTTTCAAATTCTGAAGGTGGCAGGGGTAAAATACAGGGAGCGAAAGGCTATTTACAATTTGTACAGAAGCCAGATGGCAGTTATAAGAGTCGAGGGACATGAAAGGGAAGCAGTGGTTGGGAAGGGAGTAAGACAGGGTTGTAGCCTCTCCCCGATGTTGTTCAATCTGTATATTGAGCAAGCAGTAAAGGAAACAAAAGAAAAATTCGGAGTAGGTATTAAAATTCATGGAGAAGAAATAAAAACTTTGAGGTTCGCCGATGACATTGTAATTCTGTCAGAGACAGCAATGGACTTGGAAGAGCAGTTGAATGGAATGGACAGTGTCTTGAAAGGAGGATATAAGATGAACATCAACAAAAGCAAAACAAGGATAATGGAATGTAGTCTAATTAAGTCGGGTGATGCTGAGGGAATTAGATTAGGAAATGAGGCACTTAAAGTAGTAAAGGAGTTTTGCTATTTGGGGAGCAAAATAACTGATGATGGTCGAAGTAGAGAGGATATAAAATGTAGGCTGGCAATGGCAAGGAAAGCGTTTCTGAAGAAGAGAAATTTGTTAACATCCAGTATTGATTTAAGTGTCAGGAAGTCATTTCTGAAAGTATTCGTATGGAGTGTAGCCATGTATGGATGTGAAACATGGACGATAAATAGTTTGGACAAGAAGAGAATAGAAGCTTTCGAAATGTGGTGCTACAGAAGAATGCTGAAGATTAGATGGGTAGATCACGTAACTAATGAGGAAGTATTGAATAGGATTGGGGAGAAGAGAAGTTTGTGGCACAGCTTGACCAGAAGAAGGGATCGGTTGGTAGGACATGTTCTGAGGCATCAAGGGATCACCAATTTAGTATTGGAGGGCAGCGTGGAGGGTAAAAATCGTAGAGGGAGACCAAGAGATGAATACACTAAGCAGATTCAGAAGGATGTAGGTTGCAGTAGGTACTGGGAGATGAAAAAGCTTGCACAGGATAGAGTAGCATGGAGAGCTGCATCAAACCAGTCTCAGGACTGAAGACCACAACAAAATCCTCAACAACCATATTACATCCAAGACATTTAAGATTAAACAGTAATATATAACATCAGAGAGCTGCAGTCCCAAGCAGCACGCTTCAGATGGACTGCACTGCAACAGTACGATACAAGTCCCTTAGAGGATCTCCCCACACAGGAAGTTATTGCCGCAATCGACAAAATATTAACATCATTCCACGTACAGACCTAAAACAAACTAAAAGCACTCTTAAGTTTGGTGGTCTAGGGGTAGCGTCTTTGATTCATAATAATCAAAACGTCTTCGGTCCCGGGTTCGATCCCCGCCACTGCCTAAATTTTGATAAATAATCAGCATTGGCGGCCGAAGACTTCCGGCATAAGAAGTCAGCCTCATTCTGCCAACGGCCTTGTCAAAGAGGGCGGAGGAGCGGATAGAGGTTCAGGGCACTCTCTTGTCCTAGGGGTGGGAAATTGCCCCTAAAGGCGGAAGAATCAGCAATGATCAACGACATGAGGATGAAGAAGGCAATGGAAACCACTGCATTAAAGACACGTAACGTGTATCCACAGGACATGTGGCCTGTAATTGAAGAAGTGTCATGATGATCTCTCCATTGGCAAAAGATTCCGGAATAGTCCCCCATTCGGATCTCCGGGAGGGGACTGCCAAGGGGGAGGTTACCATGAGAAAAAGATTGAATAATCAACGAAAGGATAACGTTCTACGAGTCGGGGCGTGGAATGTCAGAAGCTTGAACGTGGTAGGGAAACTAGAAAATCTGAAAAGGGAAATGCAAAGGCTCAATCTAGATATAGTAGGGGTCAGTGAAGTGAAGTGGAAGGAAGACAAGGATATCTGGTCAGATGAGTATCGGGTAATATCAACAGCAGCTGAAAATGGTATAACAGGTGTAGGATTCGTTATGAATAGGAAGGTAGGGCAGAGGGTGTGTTACTATGAACAGTTCAGTGAGCGGGTTGTTCTAATCAGAATCGACAGCAGACCAAAACCGACAACGATAGTTCAGGTATACATGCCGACGTCGCAAGCTGAAGATGAACAGATAGAGAAAGTGTATGAAGATATTGAAAGGGTAATGCAGTATGTAAAGGGGGACGAAAATCTAATAGTCATGGGCGACTGGAATGCAATTGTAGGGGAAAGAGTAGAAGAAAAGGTTACAGGAGAATATGGGCTTGGGACAAGGAATGAAAGAGGAGAAAGACTAATTGAGTTCTGTAACAAGTTTCAGCTAGTAATAGCGAATACCCTGTTCAAGAATCACAAGAGGAGGAGGTATACTTGGAAAAGGCCGGGAGATACGGGAAGATTTCAATTAGATTACATCATGGTCAGACAGAGATTCCGAAATCAGATACTGGATTGTAAGGCGCACCCAGGAGCAGATATAGACTCAGATCACAATATAGTAGTGATGAAGAGTAGGCTGAAGTTCAAGACATTAGTCAGGAAGAATCAATACGCAAAGAAGTGGGATACGGAAGTACTAAGGAATGACGAGACACGTTTGAAGTTCTCTAACGCTATAGATACAGCAATAAGGAATAGCGCAGTAGGCAGTACAGTTGAAGAGGAATGGACGTCTCTAAAAAGGGCCATCAGAGAAGTTGGGAAGGAAAACATAGGTACAAAGAAGGTAGCTGCGAAGAAACCATGGGTAACAGAAGAAATACTTCAGTTGATTGATGAAAGGAGGAAGTACAAACATGTTCCGGGAAAATCAGGAATACAGAAATACAAGTCGCTGAGAAATGAAATAAATAGGAAGTGCAGGGAAGCTAAGACGAAATAGGTGCAGGAAAAATGTGAAGACATCGAAAAAGATATGATTGTCCGAAGGACAGACTCAGCATACAGGAAAGTCAAAACAACCTTTGGTGACATTAAAAGCAACGGTGCAACGGGAATTCCACTGTTAAATGCAGAGGAGAGAGCAGATAGGTGGAACGAATACATTGAAAACCTCTATGAGGGTGAAGATTTGTCTGATGTGATAGAAGAAGAAACAGGAGTCGATTTAGAAGAGATAGGGGATCCAGTATTAGAATCGGAATTTAAAAGAGCTTTGCAGGACTTACGGTCAAATAAGGCAGAAGGGATAGATAACATTCCATCAGAATTTCTAAAATCATTGGGGGAAGTGGCAACAAAACGACTATTCACGTTGGTGTGTAGACTATATGAGTCTGGCGACATACCATCTGACTTTCGGAAAAGCATCATCCACACAATTCCGAAGACGAGCTGACAAGTGCGAGAATTATCGCACAATCAGCTTAACAGCTCATGCATCGAAGCTGCTAACAAGAATAATATACAGAAGAATGGAAAAGAAAATTGAGAATGCGCTAGGTTACGATCAGTTTGGCTTTAGAAAAAGTAAAGGGACGAGAGAGGCAATTCTGACGTTACGGCTAATAATGGAAGCAAGACTAAAGAAAAATCAAGACACGTTCATAGGATTTGTCGACCTGGAAAAAGCGTTCGACAATATAAAATGGTGCAAGCTGTTCGAGATTCTGGAAAAAGTAGGGGTAAGCTATAGGGAGAGACGGGTCATATACAATATGTACAACAACCAAGAGGGAATAATAAGAGTGGACGATCAAGAACGAAGTGCTCGTACTATGAAGGGTGTAAGACAAAGCTGTAGCCTTTCGCCCCTACTCTTCAATCTGTACATCGAGGAAGCAATGATGGAAATAAAAGAAAGGTTCAGGAGTGGAATTAAAATACAGGGTGAAAGGATATCAATGATACGATTCGCTGATGACATTGCTATCCTGAGTGAAAGTGAAGAAGAATTAAATGATCTGCTGAAAGGAATGAACAGTTTAATGAGTACACAGTATGGTTTGAGAGTAAATCGGAGAAAGACGAAGGTAATGAGAAGTAGTAGAAATCAGAACAGCGAAAAACTTAACATCAGGATTGATGGTCACGAAGTCAATGAAGTTAAGGAATTCTTCTACCTAGGCAGTAAAATAACCAATGACGGACGGAGCAAGGAGGACATCAAAAGCAGACTCGCTATGGCAAAAAAGGCATTTCTGGCCAAGAGAAGTCTACTAATATCAAATACCGGCCTTAATTTGAGGAACAAATTTCCGAGGATGTACGTCTGATGTACAGAATTGTATGGTGGTGAAACATGGACTGTGGGAAAACCCGAACAGAAGAGAATCGAAGCATTTGAGATGTGGTGCTATAGACGAATGTTGAAAATTAGTTGGACCGGTAAGGTAAGGAATGAGGAGGTTCTACGCAGAATCGGAAAGGATTATGTGGAAAACACTGATAAGGAGAAGGGATAGGATGATAGGACATCTGCTAAGACATGAGGGAATGACTTCCATGGTACTAGAGGGAGCTGTAGAGGACAAAAACTGTAGAGGAAGACAGAGATTGGAATACGTCAAGCAAATAATTGAGGACGTAGGTTGCAAGTGCTACTCTGAGATGAAGAGGTTAGCACAGGAAAGGAATTCGTGGCGGGCCGCATCAAAGCAGTCAGTAGACTGATGACAAAAAAAAAAAAAAGTTTGGTACAGTTAATTCGCTTTCAACATAACATACAAGTCTAGCCCTGGGACGGCACCGACACCCCGCAATTTAGCACGTGAAAAACTACAGCGATGCACTCATCACGTATCCTTACAAAATCCAAGAACAGAGAGCCGGCTCCCCAACAGCGGAACATTTAACATTTAACGACGCGCAGCGTGCGGATTTGCGGGATGCTGATCTCGCCGTTAACCTCAACACCAGTCCAAATACCAGTCAGCCTACAATCTTGAACCACCATACACATTCCTTCAGTTACCGCATAGAAAGCCAATGTGATAGGGAAACAGGCCAGCATAAGATAAAAGCTTAAGCAATTTCCTTACTAGACACTCCTTATGAATAGTAGCCATAATTTTTTTTAAAGGTGTGCACACCCACAACCAAAAGACAAACAACGCCAATCATGAGGACAGTAGCACATGAGCAAAGAGCAATGGTAACTTCTGCTCAGATTGGCTACAAATCAGCAGAGAACAGTCCTTACAACATAACCAATAATACAATAGCAAATTACTCACACGTGTACTCCCCCACGATTTCGATTCGCAAAGCCATAGACAAAACGTGGAGAACGTATCACTTAGACCAACATAATGGTGCTCCCTCAGTTTCCCCCAAATAACTGACTCCCTTAGTTGCACAGCAAAGAACCAGACCTAATGAAACCACCACAGTCTTTGCCTCTAAATTGTCACAGTACAAGAGAGACTCAATCACAAAAGTAATTTTACATCACCAGTTCCCGTATAGTCAATACAAGCGCCTGATTTTCACCCGTTTATAACGGCAGGCAGCAACATCGTACAGAAAAGTGCGTAGACACAAGCTCTTACCAATTCTCCGAAAGCAGCCACCGCAACTCTCGGGAACCACCGGGACATCCAATGCAAAAATCGTTACTCCTTCACACAAATTACAGGACGCCCGCTTCCCGCTGCTTGCTACGGCGCCTTCCGTTCAGATCCAACTTGTATATCTCAGTGCGATTTGTCCGGTCCCACACTCGCTGCGTCAACCCGACAACCGTCTTCCCCCACGTCCCGGAGCACACCCCCACAGAACCTCGCCTCGTTACTCCTCGCGAAGGTCCCAGAGGGCACTGCTTACCGCCCTGACCGTGACAGGAAAGATAAACCACCAGAGTGGCACTATCAATATGAGCCGCCGCGGCTCACCAGGAATTACTAGATGCAGACAGCGGGGGTACACTAATTCCGTCCCGGGGGGTACGGGGTGGCGGCAGGAAGGTCATCCGACCACCCCTTCATACTAATCTTGCCAAATCCCTAACAATGCCGACCCTGCGTCAGCGCGGGACGTGGCACCAGTGAAAGAAAGAAAGAAATTTGTGAGTTGTCTCAGATGCTATTTCTAATTAACCTTGTCGTCGGGGAGTCTTTCCTTCCTTTCGCTAGCGAACTTAGGGTGTACACAAACTTCCGCATCTTGCTGACACGAGGTCGCGTTTCTGAAGCAAGAAGACAATGGAAGGCAAGTGGAGTCCTCTGAAGACGAGGAGGGTCCTCGGTGTGAGAGCTGTCCGCCTACGCAGCTCTCGTGGCTAAGCGCCGAAGGAGGCTCACGCCGCCTGCGGTGGGAAACAATGACACTCGTATTGGGAGCACGAGGCAGTCAGAGAAGAGGAGGAGGCTAATCCAGGAGGCAGGCTGCTGCCGGGTGAGGACGGCGCGTGGAGCGCGCTCGATGTGGAGGATGCGCCCGAGGGCAAGGACTGCTCTGGTGGCAGCCACAGCCGCGTGAGGAGGCCGCCGTAAGGACGTGAGGACCTGTCCGAGAGCGGCGAGGACTCTTGCGGGGGCGAGTAGCTCTCTCCAGCCCTCCGCCACTCTGTGGACCAAGTCGCGCCTCAGGGCGCCGCTCGAATCCCCGAGGGCGCCTCCAAAGGGTTATAAGGACAGGGTGGACGATAAGTGACTTCTAAAACGAATAAACTGTCCATCTCAGTAATATATACACTACTAGCGATTAACATTGCTACACCTCCAAGATGAGGTGCTACAGGCGCGAAATTTAACCGACAGGAAGAAGATGCAGTGATATGCAAATGATTAGCTTTTCAGAGCATTCACACAAGGTTGGCGCCGGTGGCGACACCTACAACGTGCTGACATGAGGAAAGTTTCCGACCGATTTCTCATACACAAACGGCAGTTGACCGGCGTTGCCTGGTGAAACGTTGTTATGATGCCTCGTGTAAGGAGGAGAAATGCGTACCATCACGTTTCCGACTTCGATAAAGGTCCGATTGTAGCCTATCGCGATTGCGGTTTATCGTATTGCGACATTGCTGCTCGCGTTGGTCGAGATCCAATGACCGTTAGCAGAATATGGAATCGGTGGGTTCAGGAGGGTAATACGGAACGCCGTGCTGGATTCCAACGGCCCCGTATCACTAGCAGTCGAGATGACAGGCATCTTATCCGCATGGCTGTAACGGATCGTGCAGCCACGTCTCGATCTCTGAGTCAACATATGGGGACGTTTGCAAGAACAAACATCTGCACGAACAGTTCGACGACGTTTGCAGCAGCATGGACTATCAGCTCGGACACCACGGCTGCGGTTACCCTTGACGCTGCATCACAGACAGGAGCGCCTGCGATGGTGTACTCGACGACGAACCTGGATGCACGAATCGCAAAACTTCATTTTTTCGATGAATCCAGGTTCTGTTTACAGCATCTACATCTACATTTCTACATTTATACTCCGCAAGCCACCCAACGGTGTGTGGCGGAGGGCACTTTACGTGCCACTGTCATTACCTCCCTTTCCTGTTCCAGTCGCGTATGGTTCGCGGGAAGAACGACTGTCTGAAAGCCTCCGTGCGCGCTCTAATCTCTCTAATTTTACATTCGTGATCTCCTCGGGAGGTATAAGTAGGGGGAAGCAATATATTCGATACCTCATCCAGAAACGCACCCTCTCGAAACCTGGCGAGCAATCTACACCGCGATGCAGAGCGCCTCTCTTGCAGAGTCTGCCACTTGAGTTTATTAAACATCTCCGTAACGCTATCACGGTTACCAAATAACCCTGTGACGAAACGCGCCGCTCTTCTTTGGATCTTCTCCTCCGTCAAACCGATCTGGTACGGATCCCACACTGATTAGCAATACTCAAGCATCATGATGGTCGCATCCGTGTTTGGCGACATCGCGGTGAACGCACATTGGAAGCGTGCATTCGTCATCGCCATACTGGCGTATCAACCGGCGTGATGGTATGGGGTGCCATTGGTTACACGTCTCGGTCACCTCTTGTTCGCATTGACGGCACTTTGAACAGTGGACGTTACATTTCAGATGAGTTACGACCCGTGGCTCTATCCTTCATTCGATCCCTGCGAAACCCTACATTTGAGCAGGATAATGCACGACCGCATGTTTCAGGTCCTGTACAGGCCTTTCTGGATGCAGAAAATGTCCGACTGCTGCCCTGGCCAGCAAACTCTCTACATCGCTCACCAATTGAAAACGTCTGGTCAATGGTGGCCGAGCAACTGGATCGTCACAATACCGCAGTCACTACTCTTGATGAGCTCTGGTATCGTGTTGAAGCTGCATTGGCAGCTGTACCTGTACACGCCATCCAAGCTCTGTTTGACTCAATGCTCAGCCGTATCAAGGCCGTTATTAAGGCCAGAGGTGGTTTTCCTGAGTACTGATTTCTCAGGATCTATGCACCCAAATTGCGTGAAATGTAATCACATATCAGTTCTAGTATAGTATATTTGTCCAATGAATACCCGTTTATCGTCTGCAGTTTTCTTAGTGTAGCAATTTTAATGGCCAGCTGTATAACAACTACACCATTAGACACTGGAGTACGATTCAGTTGGAGTTTAGTCAGCACGAATGTGTAACCGAAACGCTCAAGGCTCTTGAATGGCGACCGCGACAGGCACGTGTATGTGCACCAGCGAAATGTGGTAGGATCGCTGTTGTTCTCTGTATACACACACATAAAAAAGTTCTGCCTCACCCAGGTTCCCAGAACCCCTAAAGATAGGTGTTGACTGTGGATATTGTATCACAGACACAGTCCCTTTGACTGTTCAGAGATGTCACTAAACCCGCCCAAAGATGTAAATAACCACCATGAGCAGCGCCTATTTGACAGAGGCGGTCCGACAGCCGATCAGTTCCACTCATTCCACCAGGAAGGAGGTACACGGCTCGTGTTGTCTGTAGTTCAACCATGCCTAGACGGCCAATACCGCGATTCGTTCGCGTCCGCATTGTTACTTTGTACTAGGAAGGGCTCTCAGCAATGGAAGTGTCCAGGCGTCTCGGAGTGAACTAGATGTTGTTCGGACATGGAGGAGAAACAGAGAGACAGGAACTGTCGATGACATGCCTCGCTCAGGCCGCCCAAGGGCTACTACTACAGTGGATTATGGCTCGGAAGAACCCTGACAGCAACGGCACCATGTTGAATAATGCTTTTTGTGCAGCCACAGGACGTCGTGCTAACGACTCAAACTGTGCGCAACAGGCTGCATGATACGGAACTTCACTCCCGACGTCCGTGGCGATGTACACTTTTCCAACAACGGCACCGTGCAGCGCGGTACAGATGGGCCCAACAACGTGCCGAATGGACCGCTCAGGATTGCCATCACGTCCTCTTCACCGATGAGTGTCGCATATGCCTTCAACCAGACACACCGTCCAGCGAGTGCAGCAAGGTGTAGGTTCCATGCTGTTTTGGGGCGGCATTATGTGGGGCCGACGTACGCCGCTGGTGGTCATGGAAGGCGCCGTAACGGCTGTACGATACGTGAATGCCATCCTCCGACTGATATATGCAACCATATCGGCAGCATATTGGCGAGGCAGTCGTCTTCATAGACGATAATTCGCGCACTATCGTGCACACTGTTTGAGTGACTTCGCTCATGATAACCATGTCGCTCCACTAGAGTGGCCACCATGCTCTCCAGGCACGAACCCTAACGCACATGCCTGGCATAGATTGAAAATGGCTGTTTATGGACGATGTGACCCACCAACCACTCTGAGGGATCTACGCCGAATCGCCGTTGCGGAGTGTGACACTCTGGACCAACAGTGGCCAGATGAACTTGTGGATGGTATGCCAAGACGAATACAGGCATGCTTCAATGCAAGAGGACGTGCTACTGGGTATTAGAGGTACAGTGTGCACAGCAATCTGGACCACCACCTCTGATGGTCTCACTGTGTTGTGGTGCAATAGCAATTTGTGGTTTTCATGAGCAATAAAAAGGGCGGAAATGATGTTTATGTTGATTTCTATTCCAATTATCTGTACAGGTTCCGGAACTGTCGGCACCAAGGTAATGCAAAGCTTTTTTTGATGTGTGTATGTACTGGAGAGTCAGGAGGAAGGGTTTCTGCTTTGAAGGGCATTAGTATGGGTGACTGTCAAGAAGAAACTTCAAATGAATATATGTCCTTTTCTTAACTGTATCTGACATACAGCTGTTTGAAAATCACGCCCGTCATTCACATATCCTTCTTCACTAGCACTTACAGGGGCACAATTATTGAACTACATGAACTAATATCGTCATAACGTCTGAACGGTTTGCGTTAAGACGTTCAAACTGCACGGTTGGCCGCGGGGCATGATGGGAATTAGTACAGCCATGCATGTTTTGATTTAGCGACGAAGCCCACTGCGTTCGTCAATAAGCAAAACTGGCGCATTTGAGGGACTGGCAATCCGGATTTCGCGATCGAGAAGTCTCTTCACCGTCAACGGGTAACCGTGTAGTGTGCGATGTCCAGTCACGGAACAATCGGTGCGATATTCCTTGGTGGCACGGTGACTACAGAATAGTAAGTGGGGGTTTTGGAAGATAATTTTATCTCCATTATTCAACGTGACCCTGATTTCAACAAGATGCTGTTCATGCAAGACAGAGCTCGACCCCATGGAAGCAGGAGTGTGTTGAATGTCCTGGAGGAGCACTTTGGGGACCGCATTCTGGCTCTGGGGTGCGCAGAGGCCACTGGCATGGGCCTCGATTGGTCGGCACATTCTCCGAATCTGAACACATGCGACTCCTTCTTATGGGGATATATTAAACACAAGGTGTACAACAATAACCCCAAAACCATTTCTGAGCTGAAAACAGCCATTCAGGAGGGCACCGACAGTACCAGTGTTCCGACACTTAAGCGGGTCTTGCAGAATTTCGCTATTCGCCTGCGCCATATCATCGCCAATTGTGGCAGACGTATCGAATATCTCATAACCTACATCCGAATATCTGTAGTGACGTTTACATGTTGAATAAAGTGTGTGCATACCGTAGTTTGTAACTAATTTAAGTCTTTTTCCGTATACTTCAATAATTGTAACCCTATACATGTGAATACAACCAAATTGACATTGTACTACGTTGTGTTGTCTTGTCTGACTATTTCAATGCGCACTTCACTTGCGCACGGTGGGTGACGAGTCCTGCAAGTGTATGGTTTGTTTATCTTAGGTCTCAGTACTACAGTGGTTACACCAGCCTACTACAGTGTTGTATTGAGTACAGTGAAAACAGTACGGGTCAGTGTAGTGTAAATGCCACAAGTCGTCACACATGCAGATTACGGTGACATCGGGTTTTGCAATGGAAATTCCAGAGCCGCTGTTCGCGAATACGAAAGACGATTTCCTAATCGCAGAGTTCCGGATAGATAGGTATTTAGTAGGGTCTTTGACAGATTGCGTGAACGCTGTAAAGCGTACAACTGCATCTCGAAGTCCCGTCCAACAAGATCGCAGTGAAAGTGAGAACATTCTTGAAACGGTAGAACGTACCCTGTCTAGCAGCCTTAGAAGAATGCTGCACAGCGTGGTATTCCACAAACATGAGTGGTGCTCATGAGCAGGGTCTAAATCCGGATCATCGACAGACTTTGTAAAATCTGCAAGTAGAAGGTGATGGCAAACGGAAGGAATCTGCCAGTAAAAACCATATTCCACGTATTCTGTTCGCTGGTTAGTCAAGATTTACCAGCAACGGCATCAATAACACGTCTTACTCTCACGTACGGGCATTCTAAAATCTCCGCGCTACGGTGGAAACGAAGTCCGCCCTCGGTAGCTTAGTGGTCAGCGCGACAGAATGTCAATCCAAAGGTCCCGGGTTCGATTCTCAGCTGGGAGATTTTATCAGCTCAGGGACTGAGGATTGTGTTGTCCTAACCGTCATCATTTCATCCCCACCGACGCGCAAGTCGCCGAAGTGGCGTCAAATCGAAAGACTGCACCCGGCGAGCGGTCTACCCTACGGGAGGCCCCAGTCACACGAAATTTACATTTACATTTGTGGAAACAAGATGTTCAACAACGTTTCCCAGTGAACTTGAAGTGTGGCGCTACTGTTGATCAGTTCCTCGGTCTAGTTGCTTTACGTAATGGAATACGGTATCTTGATCCCCTTCAAAGTGTGTTACCAGAGCCGTCCGGGGTGGCCAAGCGGTTCTAGGCGCTACAGTCTGGGACCGCACGACCGCTACGGTCACAGGTTCGAATCCCGCATTGGGCATGGATGTTTGTGATGTCCTTAGGTTAGTTAGAATTAAGTAGTTCTAAGTTCTAGGGGACTGATGACCTCAGAAGTCCCATAGTGCTCAGAGCCATTTGAACCATTTTGTGTTACCAGACTACTTGGAGGATATTCATTTGGCAACTCGACGTCGCGTCTATTTTCACCACGATAGGTCTCGATGTTCGGAAGTGTTGGTTGTGCGGGCCGCTTCCACTGTTCCGAACACCGGGTTGCCCTTCCGCCAGGTCGGTAAGACACCGCCACCTTATACCATTCCACACAGTAATTTGCACTGTACCGCCACTGATCATGTTGTTGTTGTTGTTGTGGTCTTCAGTCCTGAGACTGGTTTGATGCAGCTCTCCATACTACTCTATCCTGTGCAAGCTTCTTCATCTCCCAGTACCTACTGCAACCTACATCCTTCTGACTCTGCTTAGTGTATTCATCTCTTGGTCTCCCTCTACGATTTTTACCCTCCACGCTGCCCTCCAATACTAAATTGGTGATCCCTTGATGCCTCAGAACATGTCCTACCAACCGATCCCTTCTTCTGGTCAAGTTGTGCCACAAACTTCTCTTCTCCCCAATCCTATTCAATACTTCCTCATTAGTTATGTGATCTACCCATCTAATCTTCAGCATTCTTCTGTAGCACCACATTTCGAAAGCTTCTATTCTCTTCTTGTCCAAACTATTTATCGTCCATGTTTCACTTCCATACATGGCTACACTCCATACGAATACTTTCAGAAATGACTTCCTGACACTTAAATCAATACTGGATGTTAACAAATTTCTCTTCTTCAGAAACGCTTTCCTTGCCATTGCCAGCCTACATTTTATATCCTCTCTACTTCGACCATCATCAGTTATTTTGCTCCCCAAATAGCAAAACTCCTTTACTACTTTAAGTGCCTCATTTCCTAATCTAATTCCCTCAGCATCACCCGACTTAATTAGACTACATTCCATTATCCTTGTTTTGCTTTTGTTGATGTTCATCTTATATCCTCCTTTCAAGACACTGTCCATTCCATTCAACTGCTCTTCCAAGTCCATTGCTGTCTCTGACAGAATTACAATGTCATCGGCGAACCTCAAAGTTTTTATTTCTTCTCCATGAATTTTAATACCTACCCCGAATTTTTCTTTTGTTTCCTTTACTGCTTGCTCAATATACAGATTGAACAACATCGGGGAGAGGCTACAACCCTGTCTCACTCCTTTCCCAACCACTGCTTCCCTTTCATGCCCCTCGACTCTTATAACTGCCATCTGGTTTCTGTACAAATTGTAAATAGCCTTTCGCTCCCTGTATTTTACCCCTGCCACCTTCAGAATTTGAAAGAGAGTATTCCAGTCAACATTGTCAAAAGCTTTCTCTAAGTCTACAAATGCTAGAAACGTAGGTTTGCCTTTCCTTAATCTTTCTTCTAAGGTAAGTCGTAAGGTCAGTATTGCCTCACGTGTTCCAGTGTTTCTACGGAATCCAAACTGACCTTCCCCGAGGTTGGCTTCTACTAGTTTTTCCATTCGTCTGTAAAGAATTCGTGTTAGTATTTTGCAGCTGTGACTTATTAAGCTGATAGTTCGGTAATTTTCACATCTGTCAACGCCTGTTTTCTTTGGGATTGGAATTATTATATTCTTCTTGAAGTCTGAGGGTATTTCGCCTGTTTCATACATCTTGCTCACCAGATGGTAGAGTTTTGTCAGGACTGGCTCTCCCACGGCCGTCAGTAGTTCCAATGGAATATTGTCTACTCCGGGGGCCTTGTTTCGACTCAGGTCTTTCAGTGCTCTGTCAAACTCTTCACGCAGTATCGTATCTCCCATTTCATCTACATCCTCTTCCATTTCCATAATATTGTCCTCAAGTACATCGCCCTTGTATAGACCCTCTATATACTCCTTCCACCTTTCTGCCCTCCCCTCCCTGCCCAGAACTGGGTTTCCATCTGAGCTCTTGACATTCATACAAGTCGTTCTCTTATCTCCAAAGGTCTCTTTAATTTTCCTGTAGGCGGTATCTATCTTACCCCTAGTGAGATAGGCCTCTACATCCTTACATTTGTTCTCTAGCCATCCCTGTTTAGCCATTTTGCACTTCCTGTCGATCTCATTTTTGAGACGTTTGTATTCCTTTTTGCCTGTTTCACTTACTGCATTTTTATATTTTCTCCTTTCATCAATTAAATTCAATATTTCTACTGTTACCCAAGGATTTCTACAAGCCCTCGTCTTTTTACCTACTTGATCCTCTGCTGCCTTCACTACTTCATCCCTCAAAGCTACCCATTCTTCTTCTACTGTATTTATTTCCCCCATTCCTGTCAATTGCTCCCTTATGCTCTCCCTGAATCTCTGTACAACCTCTGGTTCTTTCAGTTTATCCAGGTCCCATCTCCTTAAATTCCCACCTTTTTGCAGTTTCTTCAGTTTTAATCTACAGGTCATAACCAATAGATTGTGGTCAGAGTCCACATCTGCCCCTGGAAATGTCTTACAATTTAAAACCTGGTTCCTAAATCTCTGTCTTACCATTATATAATCTATCTGATACCTTTTAGTATCTCCAGGGTTCTTCCATGTATACAACCTTCTTTTATGATTCTTAAACCAAGTGTTAGTTATGATTATGTTGTGCTCTGTGCAAAATTCTACCAGGCGGCTTCCTCTTTCATTTCTGTCCCCCAATCCATATTCACCTACTACGTTTCCTTCTCTCCCTTTTCCTACACTCGAATTCCAGTCACCCATGACTATTAAATTTTCGTCTCCCTTCACAATCTGAATAATTTCTTTTATTTCATCATACATTTCTTCAATTTCTTCGTCATCTGCAGAATCTGAATAATTTCTTTTATTTCATCATACATTTCTTCAATTTCTTCGTCATCTGCAGAGCTAGTTGGCATATGAACTTGTACTACTGTAGTAGGTGTGGGCTTCGTATCTATCTTGGCCACAATAATGCGTTCACTATGCTGTTTGTAGTAGCTTACCCGCATTCCTATTTTCCTATTCATTATTAAACCTACTCCTGCATTACCCCTATTTGATTTTGTGTTTATAACCCTGTAGTCACCTGACCAGAAGTCTTGTTCTTCCTGCCACCGAACTTCACTAATTCCCACTATATCTAACTTCAACCTATCCATTTCCCTTTTTAAATTTTCTAACCTACCTGCCCGATTAAGGGATCTGACATTCCACGCTCCGATCCGTAGAACGCCAGTTTTCTTTCTCCTGATAACGACATCCTCTTGAGTAGTCCCCGCCCGGAGATCCGAATGGGGGACTATTTTACCTCCGGAATATTTTACCCAAGAGGACGCCATCATCATTTAATCGTACAGTAAAGCTGCATGCCCTCGGGAAAAATTACGGCTGTAGTTTCCCCTTGCTTTCAGCCGTTCGCAGTACCAGCACAGCAAGGCCGTTTTGGTTATTGTTACAAGGCCAGATCAGTCAATCATCCAGACTGTTGCCCTTGCAACTACTGAAAAGGCTGCTGCCCCTCTTCAGGAACCACACGTTTGTCTGGCCTCTCAACAGATACCCCTCCGTTGTGGTTGTACCTAGGGTACGGCTATCTGTATCGCTGAGGCACGCAAGCCTCCCCACCAACGGCAAGGTCCATGGTTCATGGGGGGCTGATCATGTTAGTAGTGACAATTTTTTATCGCCAACCGGGCTTTTAACTTTTTTGCGTTCTCTCACTATAAAATATTTTTTCCATCTTTTTATATTTTTTCCCATCGTTTACATGGAGATACATTTTAAAACAAGGCTCTGTTACAACATGATCCACCCACCAGCAGTTTTTTCGTAAATGACTGAATCACGTCTTTGTCACACTTTGTTCGCCAGTGTAATGACAATATTCACTAAATAATGTATCGTGACCAGGACCGATGAGTGCACCTACGACCTTTTAACGTTATGAGTATATTTTAGATACTATCTTTATTAATTTTAATATCCACAAACTTTGGACACTGTGTATTACTTTTTACCATGTATTTTGCACCTTATGATGCGGCTTTGGGCTGTGAAACCGGTTGTGTTTCAATAAAAACAACAATTCTTCGTAACATTATGCCATTAGAGTACTGTTTGTGGGGCTGGCTTAAAAGCGAAGTCTACAAGTGCAGATTGGACACAAAGGGGGGAACTTTCCGCTCGTAGTTTATATGCTTGTGCTCAGATAAAGGACCGTACGAACCAGCTCAGATCAGTAACACAGCAGTCGTCTACAAGAGCAGCAGAATGCACTGCAGTTGGCGGTGGACTTCTCGAACATGTTTTTGTGACAAAATTTAGACAATTAATCAAAACATTAGATTACAATGTTTCATTTACCGGCACTTGCATTAGTCCTGTTTTCATTAGCTTCGTCGTAAATTGTTAAGAATAGGACATATGTCCGTATGACTTTTTTTGCAGAGTCACTAATACTATTACCCCTCGAAGCAAGCACCTTTCCTCCTGACTCACCCTGCATAAAGGATCTTGTAAATGACGTCGGAACCACTAGCAGGCGTTTTGCAGATGATGCGGCTGACTATTCGAAAGTGACAACGCTAGAAGGCGCTAGTGAAAAGCGGATTGAGATGCAGACGGTCAACGATTGAAGCAGTGACTGGCTGTTGAGGAATGTAATATTTTTTTTAAATTTCTGGTCATCACTCTTCTTCTGGTTTGATACCGCACGCCGCCAATTCCTCTCCTGTGATAACCTCTTCATCTCAGAGTAGCACTTGCAACCTACGTCCTCAATTATTTGCTTGACGTATTCCAATCTCTGTCTTCCTCCACAGTTTTTGCCCTCTACAGGTCCCTCTAGTGCCATGGAAGTCATTCCCTGATGTCTTAGCAGATGTCCTACCATCCTGTCCCTTCTTCTTATCAGTGTTTTCCCCACGTCCATTTCCTCTCCGATTCTGCAAATAACCTCTTCGTTCCTTACCTTATCAGTACACCTAATTTTCAACATTCGTCTGTAGTACCACATCTCAAATGCTTCGATTCTCTTCAGTTCCGGTTTTCCCAAAGTCCATGTTTCACTACCATACAATGCTGTACTCCAGACGTACATTCTCAGAAATTTGTTCCTCAAATTAAGGCCGGTATTTGATATTAGTAGACTTCTCTTGGCCAGGATTGCCCTTTTTGCCAGTGCTAGTCTGCTTTTGATGTCCTCCTTGCTCCGACCGTCATTGGTTATTTTACTGCCTAGGTAGCAGAATTCCTTAACTTCATCTACTTCGTGACCATCAATCATGATGTTAAGTTTTTCGCTGTTCACATTTCTACTGCTTCTCATTACCTTCGTATTTCTCCGATTTACTGTCAAACCATACTGTGTACTCATTAGACTGTTCATTTCGTTCAGCATATAATTTAATTCTTCTTCACTTTCACTCAGGATAGCAATGTCATCAGCGAATCGTATCCCTGATATCGTTCCACCTTGGACTGTAATTCCACTCCTGAACCTTTCTTTTATTTCCATGATTGCTTCCTTGAGGTATAGATTGACCATTGGGGACGAAAGGCCACATCCTTGTCGTAAACCCTTTTTAATACGACCACTTCGTTCTTGGTCGTCCACTTGCCTGTTGTACTATTGTATATGACCCGTCTCTCCCTATAGCTTACCCCTACTTTTTTCAGAATTTCGAATATCTTGCACCATTTTACAATGTCGAACGCTTTTTCCAGGTCGACAAATCCTATGAATGTGTTTTAATTTTTCTTTAGCCTTGCTTCCCGTATTAACCATAACGTCAGAATTGCCTCTCTCGTCCCTTTATCTTTCCTAAACCCAAACTGATCGTCATCTAGCGCATCCTCGATTTTCTTTTCCGTTCTTCTGTATATTGTTCATCAACTTGGATGCATGACCTGTTAAGCTGATTGTGTGATAATTCTCGCACTTGTCAGCTCTTGCCGTCTTCGGATTTGTGTGGATGATGCCTTTCCGAAAGTCAGATGGTATGTCGCCTGACTCATACATTCTACACACCAACGTGAATAGTCGTTTTGTTGCCAGTTCCCACCAATGGTTTTAGAAATTCTGATAATATGTTATCGGCCCCTTCTGCCTTATTTGATCTTAGGTCCTCCAAAGCTCTTTCACATTCAGATTCTAATACTGGATCGCCTACCTCTTCTAAATGGACTCCTGTTTCTTCTTCTATCACATCAGACAAATCTCCCCCTCAGAGAGGCTTTTAGTGTATTCTTACCCGCTCTCTCCTCTGCATTTAACAGTGGAATTCCTGTTGCTCTGTTAATGTTATCACCCTTGCTTTTAATGTTTCCTGTATGCTAAGTCTACCCTTAACACAGACATTCACCACTGTTTGATCACTCTGTTGGTCGCAAATCACTGAAAACAGTAACTACAGTAAAATACGCAGGAGTAACCTTCCACAGCGATCTAAAGTGGGGAAAAGCAGGTAAAACAGTTAGTAGGAAAAACAGATGCCACATTGAGATTCGTTGGAAGAATCTTAAGGAAGTGTAGTTCACACACGAAGGAAGTCTGGGATCCTTACACAAATCAGGACTGACAGAAGAGGTAGAGGTGATCGAACAAAAAGTGGCACATTTTGTCACGGGATTGTTTAGTCTGCACGAGAGCATTTCGCAAGTGATCAAGAAATTCCAGTGGCAGGAGCTGTAAGAGAAGCATTTTGCGTTACGGAGGGGTCTACTGTTGTAATTTCCTACGCCTAAGTTCGAAGAAGAGCTGCACTACTGAGTCGTCTGAACAAGACACAGCCAGGGCAAAAGCACCACAGGTGCAAAGATGCGAGCTTGTGGCAGTACCACTGAGACCCGCCACAGACTGTATAGCGTGAGGGATAGGCTACCACCCTGCTTCACTCACTTCTCCATGACTGCCCTCCTATCATGTACTTTGACTATCATAATTTCAAAAATGTTGTTGTTGTTGTTGTGGTCTTCAGTCCTGAGACTGGTTTGATGCAGCTCTCCATGCAATTTCAAAAATATATATGCATAAAGTTTAATAAAAAAATTATTATTTATGAAGCCTTGCAATCATCGAACCCACGACTATTCATAAATATTGTTGTAATTCGATGCAGTTCTCACTTCTCAGTACCATTCTACAGCTAGAAAACAACCATTTTCTCTACTACGGCGGACACTAAGTGTAGTTCTTATCTGAAACTGACTAGTGATGTAATCTGAATATTATGGAGACCTTCGTACATAAAAAATCTAGCACGTACGAAAGATCGTTAAGACTTACTCGCCATTCATACTTGAATGTCTTGGTTAATAAATTAAATTCCCGCAGCATTCTAGTTAAATACCGGTTTCGCACAACACAGATTTGTCATCATCTTCATTTCATTCGTAATTTATTGATCTGTTTGATAAAAAGACACAGTGATTACATTTACCCTTGTGGATATCTGTGATTGAATCCAATACAGATGACAAGTTCTCTGTCTTGTGCACACTTCAAATTATAATGACTTTTTATGTACGACAGAGGGAATCTCTCACCTAGCTCGCGAAATCCCAAGCGACTGGAAGAAGGTACAGGTGGCTTCTGCATATAATAAAACTGAAACAACGGACCCGCAAAATTTCAGACCCATATCCTTAACATCGACATGCTGCAGAATTCTTGAACATACTCGAAGTTCGAATGTAATAAATTTCGTTGAGACAGACAGCTTCTCTGCCCACAAATCAGTACGGATTTAGAACGCATCGCTCGCGCGAAACTATTAACCCTTTTCTCGCACAGTACCTTGCGAATCACGCACGAAGGGCAACAGGCAGATTCCACATTCAGAGAGTTTCGTAAAGCCTTTGGCACAGCGCCCCACTAGGGACTACTAACGAAGATACGAGCATGCGGAATAGAGTCATGTGAGTGTCTCGAAGATTTCTGAAGGCGGGCGAATGGTCAACTTCAATTAATTGGGCGAGTTTTAGCAGAGTGTACATCATCTACGAAGGAGCCCACGCATAGAACGAGTGTGCGACCTATTTTCGAATACTGCTCGAGTGTTTCGCATCCCCATCAGGACAGATTGAAGGAAGAAAAAATGGTTCAAATGGCTCTGAGCACTATGGGACTCAACTGCTGAGGTCATTAGTCCCCTAGAACTTAGAACTAGTTAAACCTAACTAACCTAAGGACATCACAAACATCCATGCCCGAGGCAGGATTCGAACCTGTGTCCACAGTTCGTGGTCGTGCGGTAGCGTTCTCGCTTCCCACGCCCGGGTTCCCGGGTTCGATTGCCGGCGGGGTCAGGGATTTTCTCTGCCTCGTGACGACTGGGTGTTGTGTGATGTCCTTAGGTTAGTTAGGTTTAAGTAGTTCTAAGTTCTAGGGGACTGATGACCATATATGTTAAGTCCCATAGTGCTCAGAGCCATTTGAACCATTTTTTGATTCGAACCTGCGACCGTAGCGGTCTTGCGGTTCCAGACTGCAGCGCCTTTAACCGCACGGCCACTTCGGCCGGCGATTGAAGGAAGACACCGAAGCAAATCATAGGCGGCCTGCTGGGTTTGTTACCAGTAGGTTCGATCAACAAGCGTCTGGTGGTGACTGAGGAAAATCTCACGGTACGTCACTGATATTTTCCGTCCTCATGCGGCAGTATCGTGGTGTTATTTTTCAAACGCGACAACTCTGTCCGACTCATGGCTCTTGTTCCTATGAACTGTCTGCGTGATGTTAGGGGACTCCCGTGTCCAGCAAGATCCACAGATCTGCACCCAAAGGAACTTGTCTGACACCAGCTCGGACATCAACTTCGCCCCATTTCCGTAATCCACGATGTCAAGGACCAGTTACAGCATCGCTTACCTTTGGAAACATTACAACGACTTTATGACACCCTTCCCAATCGAATCAGTCCATGCATCCAGGCCAGAGAAGATGTTACGTCAAACGTACAGAGTGACAATTTTTGAACTATATGAAATAACGGTATGGGTTAGGATGCCACAAAAGGCACGGTTGGCCGTGGGGCATGATGGGAATTGATATGCGCATGTATGGTTTGGTTTAGCGACGAAGCCCACTTTCATGTGGATGCGTCCGTCAATAAGCAATTGGCGCATTTGGAGGACTGAGAATCGGCATTTCGCGATCAAAACCTCTCTTCACTCTCAACGAGTGACTATGTGGTGTGCAGTGTCCAGTCACGGAATAATCGGTGCTATATTCCTTGATGGCACGTGAAGGTTTTGGAAGACGATTTCATCCCCATTATCCAAAGTGACCCCGATTTCGACAAGATGTTGTTCATGCAAGAGAGAGCTCGACACCATTGAGGCAGGAGAGTCTTTGATGTCCTGGAGGAGCACTTTGGTGACCGCATTCTGTCTCTGGAGTACCGAGAGACCACTAACATGGGCCTCGATTGACCGCCATGTTCTCCACATCTGAACTCATACGATTCCTTTTTATGTGGCTACATTAAAGATAAAGTGTCCAGCAATAACGCCAAAATCATTGCTGAAATAAAAACAGCCATTCAGGACGTCATCGACAGAACCGATGTTCCGGCACTTTAGCGAGTCATTCTGAATTTCGCTATTCATCTGCGCCACATCATCGCCAATGATGACAGGCATATCGAGCATGTCACAACCTAAATCCGAATATCTGTAGCGACGATTACATGTGCACGCCATAGTTTGTAACTAATTTACGTTTTATTTCATACACATTGAAGAGCCAAAGAAACTGGTTCACCTGCCTAATGTGTAGGGCACAGCGAGCACGCATAAGTGCCGCAACACGACGTGGCATGGACTCGACTAATGTGTGAAGTAGTGCTGGAGGGAACTGACACCATGAATCCTGCAGGGAAGTCCATAAATCTGTAAGACTACGAGGGGGTGGACATCTCTTCTGAACAGCACGTTGTAAGGCATCCCAGATATGCTCAATCATGTTCATATCTGGGGAGTCTGGTGGCCAGCGGAACTGTTCTAACTCAGAAGAGTGTTCCTGGAGCCGCTCTGTAGCAATTCTGGACGTGCGGGGTGTCGCATTGTTCTGCTGGAATTGCCCAAGTCCGTCGGAATGCACAATGGACATGCATGGACACAGGTGATGAGACAGGGTGCTTACGTAGGTGTCAACTGTCGGAATCGTATCAGACGTATCAGGGGTGTAACACCACTCCAACTGCACTCGCTCCACACCACTACAGAGCCTTCACCAGCTTGAACAGTCCCCTGCTGACATACAGGGTCCATGGATTCATGTTGTTGTCTCCGTACCCGTACTCGTCCATCATCCAGGTAAAATATGAAACGAGATTCGTCCGATCAGGCAACATCTTTCCAGAGTTTCTCCTGGCGTATACAACTTTCAAATAACTTCCGGGAATTCAGCCAGGTAACACTTTCAGCGACCGCCGATATTTCGGCGGGAGAACACCCCGCCATTTTCAAGGCAAACTGCAACGGACAGGCGGCGTTCATGCAAATTTAATACCTCGGTTCTCCGACAGAAGCAGGAAAGATAACACACACACACACACACACTGAACACTAGTGCCACCAAAGATGACCAAAGTCAGAGCTATCGATAGTGAGACTATGAATTCGCAGGTGAGGCAGCATTGACTCTGTTCCTCTGTTTTTTGACAAGGGAGAGAGCCGGATTCCAAACAGAGTTTAAACAGGAACCTCCATCCCTGTTAACGAGGTTGCTCGCTAATTTAATCTCAACTGCCTCCCTAATGACACTGTCCCAATAGCTGGACGTACATGCCAATATCTCGGTGTTATTATATAACATGGGGTGACCAGTATCCAAGCAATGTTCGGCAATAGCAGATCTATTTGGCTGCTGTAATCGTGTGTGCCGTTTATGCTCAGTACATCTGTCCTCCACGGTCCTGACAGTTTAACCAATATATGCCATGCCGCAGCTACAAGGAATACGATATACAACAATTAGCTTGTCACCATTCGGCTCAGCGTGAAGGGGTACTTCGTACCTTGGTACACAGGGCACATGTCGTTTCTGACGCTGAGACTTTGCCAGCTGAGCTGTCCCATCTTGAAGTTACAGTCCGTCAAAATGGTTATAGTGATAGACAGATTGAACGTGCGTTGCGCTATCGACCAACTGTACATCGGGTGATTGATGATAATTCTGAGTCAACACCTAAGTCTACTGCCTTTTTGCCTTACGTAGGGAACACGTCCAATAAGATCGGTCGTATTTTACGGAAATACGATGTGAAATGTGTTTTCCGGCCTCCATCTAAAATTAGAGCACTTTTGAGTTCCGTTAAGGATGATCTTGGACTGCGTAAGGCGGGTGTATATCGTATTCCTTGTAGCTGCGGCATGGCATATATTGGTTAAACTATCAGGACCGTGGAGGACAGATGTACTGAGCATAAACGGCACACACGATTACAGCAGCCAAATAGATCTGCTATTGCCGAACATTGCTTGGATACTGGTCACCCCATGTTATATAATAACACCGAGATATTGGCATGCACGTCCAGCTATTGGGACAGTGTCATTAGGGAGGCAGTTGAGATTAAATTAGCGAGCAACCTCGTTATCAGGGATGGAGGTTTCTGTTTAAACTCAGTTTGGAATCCGGCTCTCTCCCTTGTCAAAAAACAGAGGAACAGAGTCAATGCTGCCTCACCTGCGAATTCATAGTCTCACTATCGATAGCTCTGACTTTGGTCATCTTTGGTGGCACTAGTGTTCAGTGTGTGTGTGTGTGTGTGTTATCTTTCCTGCTTCTGTCGGAGAACCGAGGTATTAAATTTGCATGAACGCCGCCTGTCCGTTGTAGTTTGCCTTGAAAATGGCGGGGTGTTCTCCCGCCGAAATATCGGCGGTCGCTGAAAGTGTTACCTGGCTGAATTCCCGGAAGTTATTTGAAACATCTTTCCAGTCGTCAACAGTCCAATGTCGGTGTTAACGGACCCTGGCGAGGCAAGTTTGGAAATTTGTGCTAAGTTCCTATGGGACCAAACTGCTGAAGTCATCGCTTCCTCGGCTTACACACTACTTAATCTAACTGTAACTAACTTATGCTAAGGACAACACGCACACCCATGCCCGAGGGGGGACTCAAACCTCGGACGACGGGACCCGTGCGAACCGTGGCAAGGCGCCTGAGACCGCAGGCTAGCTCGCGTGGCTCAGGTGAGGCGTAAGGTTTTGTGTCGTGCAGTCATCAAGGGTACACAAGTGGGCCTTTGCCTCCGAAAGCCCATGTCGATGATATTTCGTTGAATGGTTCGCACGCTGACACTTGTTGATGACCCAGCATTGAAATCTGCAGCAGTTTGCGGAAGGGTTGCACTTCTCTCACGTTGAACGATTCTCTTCAGTCGTCGTTGGTGGCGTTCTTGCAGGATCTTTTTCCGGCCGCAGCGATGTCGGAGATTGATATTTTACCTGATTCCTAATATTCACGGTACACTCGTAAGTGGTCGTATGTCGGAGATACTGTGTCCCATAGCTCGTGCGCCGACTATAACACGACGTACAAACTCACTTAAATCTTGACAACCTGCCATTGCAGCTGTTACCGATCTAAGAACTGTGCCAGACACTTATTGACATATATTGACGTTGCCGACCGCTGTGCGGTATTCTGCCTGTTTGCATATCTCTGTATTTTAATATGCACGACTATATCAGTTTCTTTGGCACTTCATTGTATTTTAAAGCGGCCGTATTTTTTTATTAATTATTGGTTTATTACAATGCAGCCTTCGGTAGCCTGTGGCGAGGCAGTTTGACAACCCCGCGTCGCGCGCAACAGAGCTATCACTCTGACGTGAGAAGCAATACGGATTATCCAACCGACCATCTCAAAGTCGCGATGGAGGTTAGAGGGACCCCCCCTTGGGCGAAACGATAAAATACCTGACGGCTTACCAGAGAGGACATTATCATCGTTGATAAAGAACGTCCGTCCTCAGAGACCAAAAACAGGAAAAGTTAACGTAATATTGGTAAACTGCAGGAGTATCCAGGGCAAGGTTCCTGAATTAGTATCTCTTATTGAAGGAAATAGTGCGCATATAGTATTAGGAACGGAAAGTTGGTTAAAACCGGAAGTGAACAGTAACGAAATCCTAGACACAGAATGGAATATATACCGCAAGGATAGGATAAACGCCAATGGTGGAGGAGTATTTATAGCAGTAAAGAATTCAATAATATCCAGTGAAGTTATTAGCGAATGCGAATGTGAAATAATCTGGGTTAAGTTAAGTATCAAAGGTGGGTCAGATATGATAGTCGGATGCTTCTATAGACCACCTGCATCAGCAACCGTAGTAGTTGAGCGCCTCAGGGAGAACCTGCAGAACGTCGTGAAGAAGTTTCGTGATCATACTATTGTAATAGGGGGAGACTTCAATCTACCAGGTATAGAATGGGATAGTCACACAATCAGAACTGGAGCCAGTGACAGAGACTCTTGTGACATTATCCTGACTGCCTTGTCCGAGAATTACTTCGAGCAGATAGTTAGAGAACCAACTCGTGAAGCTAACGTTTTAGACCTCATAGCAACAAATAGACCGGAACTTTTCGACTCTGTGAATGTAGAAGAGGGTATCAGTGATCATAAGTCAGTGGTTGCATCAATGACTACAAGTGTAATAAGAAATGCCAAGAAAGGAAGGAAAATATATTTGCTTAACAAGAGTGATAGGGCACAAATCGCAGAATATCTGAGTGACCACCATCAAACGTTCATTTCTGAGGAAGAGGATGTGGAACAAAAATGGAAAAAATTCAGAAACATCGTCCAGTACGCCTTAGATAAGTTCGTACCGACTAAGGTCCAAAGCGAGGGGAAAGATCCACCGTGGTATAACAATCATGTACGAAAGGTACTACGGAAACAAAGAAAGCTTCATCATAGGTTTAAGAGTAGTCGAATCATAGCTGATAAGGAAAAGCTGAACGAAGCGAAAAAGAGCGTAAAGAGAGCAATGAGAGAAGCATTCAACGAATTCGAACATAAAACATTGGCAAACAATCTAAACAAGAACCCTAAAAAGTTTTGGTCATATGTAAAATCGGTAAGCGGATCTAAATCCCCTATTCAGTCACTCGTTGACCACGATGGAACCGAAACAGAGGACGACCGAAGAAAGGCAGAAATACTGAATTCAGTGTTCCGAAACTGTTTCACTGCGGAAAATCGTAACACGGTCCCTGACTTCAGCCGTCGCACGGACGCCAAAATGGAAAATATTGAAATAAACGATATCGGAATTGAAAAACAACTGCTATCACTTAGTAGCGGAAAAGCATCCGGACCAGACGAGATACCCTTAAGATTCTACAGTGATTATGCTAAAGAACTTGCCCCCTTTCTATCAGCAATTTATCGTAGATCGCTGGAAGAACGTAAAGTACCTAGCGACTGGAAGAAAGCGCAGGTCGTTCCCATTTTCAAGAAGGGTCATAAATCAGATGCGAATAATTATAGGCCTATTTCGCTTACGTCAATCTGTTGTAGAATAATGGAACATGTTTTGTGTTCTCGTATTATGACGTTCTTAGATAATACAAATCTCCTTCATCATAACCAACATGGATTCCGCAAACAGAGATCATGTGAAACTCAGCTCGCCCTATTTGCCCAAGAAATTCACAGTGCCGTAGACACTGGCGAGCAGATTGATGCCGTATTCCTGGACTTCAGGAAGGCATTTGATACGGTTCCGCACTTACGTTTAGTGAAAAAAATACGAGCTTACGGAATATCGGACCAGGTTTGTGATTGGATTCAGGATTTCCTAGAAGAAAGAACACAACATGTCATTCTTAACGGTTCAAAATCTGCAGATGTAGAGGTAATTTCGGGAGTACCGCAGGGAAGCGTCATAGGACCTTTATTGTTTACAATATACATAAATGACTTAGTTGACAACATCGGTAGCTCCGTGAGGCTATTTGCAGATGACACGGTTGTCTACAAGAAAGTAGCAACATCAGAAGACTCGTACGTACTCCAGGAGGACCTGCAGAGGATTAATGCATGGTGCGACAGCTGGCAGCTTTCCCTAAACGTAGATAAATGTAATATAATGCGCATACATAGGGGCAGAAATCCATTCCAGTACGATTATGCCATAGGTGGTAAATCATTGGAAGCGGTAACGACCGTAAAATACTTAGGAGTTACTATCCGGAGCGATCTGAAGTGGAATGATCACATAAAACAAATAGTGGGAAAAGCAGGCGCCAGGTTGAGATTCATAGGAAGAATTCTAAGAAAATGTGACTCATCGACGAAAGAAGTAGCTTACAAAACGCTTGTTCGTCCGATTCTTGAGTATTGCTCATCAGTATGGGACCCTTACCAGGTTGGATTAATAGAAGAGATAGACATGATCCAGCGAAAAGCAGCGCGATTCGTCATGGGGACATTTAGTCAGCGCGAGAGCGTTACGGAGATGCTGAACAAGCTCCAGTGGCGGACACTTCAAGAAAGGCGTTACGCAATACGGAGAGGTTTATTATCGAAATTACGAGAGAGCACATTCCGGGAAGAGATGGGCAACATATTACTACCGCCCACATATATCTCGCGTAATGATCACAACGAAAAGATCCGAGAAATTAGAGCAAATACGGAGACTTACAAGCAGTCGTTCTTCCCACGCACAATTCGTGAATGGAACAGGGAAGGGGGGATCAGATAGTGGTACAATAAGTACCCTCCGCCACACACCGTAAGGTGGCTCGCGGAGTATAGATGTAGATGTAGATGGATCAGCTTAATAAGGCACTCACCTCGAAATACATCACCATTAAATACATCAACATTTATATCCATATACGTACTGTGCAAGCCACTGTACAGTCTATGGCGAAGGGTATCCTCTACCATTACTAGTCATATTGTTTCCTGTTCCACTCGGAAACAGAGCGAGGGAAAAAAGACTAGCTACATGTCTCCATATGAACCATACTTTGTCTTACTTTGTCTTCACCTTTCGAATACGAAATGTTCGTTGGCAGCTGTGGAATCGTTCATCAGTTAGCTGAAAATGCCGGTGCTCTAAACTTTATCAACAATACAGTCTTAAAAATGGCTGTTTCTCAGCAACCGTATATAATTTTCAAACCTAGAAATTACACAGCCAACCGGTTGCAAATAACTGTTTGGTACGCTGACCTAGATTTCGACACTTACTAAGGGTGTCTTCATCAGGATGAAATTTTGAGAAATCCTATAAAATAATAGGTAGAAAATTAAGTGAGAGATGGTTCAAATGGCTCTAAGCACTATGGGATTTAACATCTGAGGTCATGAGTGCCCTGGACTTAGAACTACTTAAAACTAACTAACCTAAGGACATCACACACATCCATGCCCGAGGCAGGATTCGAACCCGCGAACGTAGGAGCAGCGCGGTTCCGGACTGAAGCGCCTAGAACCGCTCGGCCACCGAGGCCAAAGTAAGAGAGAGGAAAAAAAAATTAACCAAGATGACAACTGTCATTGCGTACATAGGTTACTTACGTAAAGTTCCTCAAAGAACAGTTACAATTACGTAACAAAAACTTTTTTCGGTGCTTTTAATCCACTACACTCCGAATTTTGATTCCTCTGGTTTTTAACTATATTTTTCTGCCTGCAGTTCCCAAATATATTTTCTCCGAATCTCATAGATGAGTACCACTATAGTTACCTTCATGTAGATATTTTTTGGATTCAGCAGCTGTTTGCATAAATTTTCTATATTACTCTGTCCTTTACGCAATAGTAATTTCTGTAAAACCTAATAGGCGGTTCTTATACTTCATCTGCTTGACTACCGTTTATTTTCAAAAGTACATTAAGCTCTCTTCCTTTGTAATTTGTTTTTGTAATTAACTGTCTTTTTTCAGTTATTTCTGTTATAATGTTTCAAGTGGGCGCTCGATAGGCGGCACAGTTTGTGTTGTTTTCGTGGCAGCAGTGTGAACCACTGGTCCGATCAGTGTTACGTTGTTCCCGGCTAGGCATACGCGACAAGGCTGGAACGTGTTTTATTTTGCTTTTGACTTGAGCATAGCTGCTCTAAATTCTGACCACTGCTTTCTCGCAATGTAATTTTACGCAAGTAACCTTTGTACGTCGCAACAGTTGGCATCTTGGTTAATGTTTCTTTTTGTCACACTTAATTTTCTATGTATCATTTTGCAGAGTTTCTCAAAGTTTCGCTGAAGGAACCCCCTTTCCCTCCAGGAACTCCCGTTTGAGTTCACGGAGCATCTCCCTAATACTGCTGTGTTGACCGAACCTACTGGTAACAAATCTAGCAGCAGATATACGAGGTGTGGCTAGAAAAAAACCGGACTAGTACTGATGAAACAATAAAACGAATGCAATAAGGCTGAAAGTCGCGTGGCCTGTCACGTGACTCTCGCTCCGCCTACTGCTCGAGTTTCATCTGCCTCCTGCACTCAGTCTGCCCGTGGCGTCTGTTTTAAGTAGTTGACGTTTTGTCTGTGCGTCGGAAAATGTTGAGTGTACAGAAAGAACAGCGTGTTAACATCAAATTTTGTTTCAAACTAGGAAAATCTGCAAGTGAAACGTTTGTAATGTTACAACAAGTGTACGGCGATGATTGTTTATCGCGAACACAAGTGTTTGAGTGGTTTAAACGATTTAAAGATGGCCGCGAAGACACTAGTGATGACACTCGCACTGGCAGACCATTGTCAGCAAAAACTGATGCAAACATTGAAAAAATCGGTAAACTTGTTCGACAAGATCGCCGTTTAACAATCAGAGCAGTGTCTGAGTTAACAGGAGTTGACAAGGAAAGTGTTAGGCAGATTCTTCATGAAAGTTTCAACATGAACAAAGTGTGTTCAAAAATGGTTCCAAAGTGTCTCACAATTGAACAGAAGGAACGCCGAAGAATGATTTGTTCTGACATCCTGGAAAACATTGAAAGTGATCCCACCTTCTTACAAAATGTTATTACTTGCGATGAATCGTGGTTTCTTACTTACGATCCCGAAACTAAACGCCAATCGATCCATTGGAAAACTCCTGGTTCTCCACGACAAAAAAAAGCACGAATGTCAAAATCGAAATTCAAGGCAATGATGATTGTTTTTTTTTTGACATCAAAGGGATTTTGCACATTGATTGGGTACCAGAGGGACAAACAGTGAATCAGCATCACTACATTAGCGTCCTGGCTACCCTACGTGAGCGAGTACGGAGAAAACGGAACGATTTGTGGAGAAAAAAGTCATGGATCCTTCACCAAGACAATGCCCCAGCTCACAGTGCGTTGTCAGTGAAGACGTTTTTGGCAAAACACAACATTCCCATCTTAGATCATCCACCCTACTCACCTGATTTGACCCCCTGTGACTTTTTTCTTTTCCCTAAAGTCAAGTCAGCTTTGAAAGGAACTAGATTTGAGACTGTTGAAGCAGTAAAAGAAAAAGCGGCGGAAGTAATGTATGGACTTACCGAAAATGATCTGCAGCATTGCTATGAACAGTGGAAAATTCGTATGGAGCGGTGTAGAGACCGAGGAGGAGAGTACATTGAAGGAGATAACATGAAATTGTAAATAATTGTAAATAAATGTTTTTTCCAGCATCAGTCCGGTTTTTTTCTAGCCGCACCTCGTATTAATTGCTTCTGTGTTTTCCTTTACCCGAACTAAAGGGGACTCCAAACACACGACGAGTAGTCAAGAATGGGTCACACTGGTGTCACCCTTTAACGACAAGGGATGAGCTACTGTTACCCTAGAACTCTCCCAGTAAACCGAAGTCAACCTTTCATTTCATATTGCGTTGCAACGTTAATCCTAGACGCTGAATCGAAGTGACTGGGTCAAGCAGCATACAACGAACAATATATTCGAATATTGTAGGATTGTTGTTCTTTTTACTCGTTTAAAAGACTATGAACGTATTGTTAAAAGTTCCGAGTTTTTAGTCTATTTTGACGCTGCAAGGGCACACTGAACTTTTATGTCTCTCCAAGGTATTTTCATAAGCAGTCAGATCATTTAAATTATATAACAAATACCTTATCGGCATCGCAACAAATGTAGGCAGCAGCAGCGTTTTTCGGAAACCTTGTAGTAGTCTACCGTAGCATAAAACTGTACACCCGTTTTACTCAGGTGTCAAAACCGATACTTATGCCGGGCTGGATTTGCCGCAATGTTCTCCGTATTCCTACATTTTCACTTATGCTCTGCGTACCGCCTCACGGTGTGTGGCAGAGGGAACTTCAAGCATAGCTCTGTTCGCCTTCTTTCATGTTCCGTTTACGAAAGAGTTTGGGAAGAATGGCTGTCAACACGCCTCCGATTTTCCCGTTTTAGTCATTCTGCCACACTTACGTGGGAGAATGTTTCATGAATTAAACAGCCTAGATCGCTTAATATGATTCTTCATTTATAACGTCGTTTCGGCTCGTGCCACTATCGGGACATAGAACTTGTAAAAGTAGTTTCAGTGTCACTTTCAATAAAACCTCTGAGTTGATACCCCGATTAAGCATAAGTTTTATTGTTACTGACACTGAACCTCTGTTATCCAAATTTGCAGTTCTGATCTGACGTTTGCAGTAGCCTAAACAAAGCTCCTAATGTAGCTATACATTAAGCGATCCAGACGGATTTATTCACAAAATACTCACAATGGTCGTGACCTCATTCCTGAAGTTTATTTCCTTTATTAGTTAGTATGTGGGAGGGACCAATTTGTTGCTTGAGCGTTCTGGGAATGTAAGTTCTTGGATTTTTGACAGTAAACCGCCTCAAATATTTAATTCCGTGTCTTTTTTTTTCTTATCTTCTTTATTCGACTTTAGATTATCGAAGTACATTACCAGCTAGCTGAAAACTCGTTCCATCGGAGCACACGAAAGGGGAATATGATGCTCTTAAAAGCACACTCTTCAGCAATCACTATCTCCTCTCCACACGTATCGTTTAGGATGATCTGCTAGGGGTTTTGAAACCTAGACTGGGAAACTTAACACGTGGGTACAGGGCACGGATGAAAGTGGGGAAATTTTTTCGTGTTGAAGTTCCCCCTATGTATGGCGGTCTCCACTCATCTCTCTTCTTAAGCCCCACTGTATTCTCTCTCTTTTGCTACCGCTGCTATTGCCTTCATCCATCTCGCACTCTTTCGCTGCCGTTTCCTCTCTTTTACCGTCGCTGTCTCCTCTCTCTCTCTCTACCCCTCTCTCTCTCTCTCTCTCTCTCTCTCTCTCTCTCTCTCACACACACACACACACACACACACACACACACACACACACACACCGGCCGGCCGTGTGGCCGAGCCGTTCTAGGCGCTACAGTCCGGAACCGTGTGACTGCTACGGTCGCAGGTTCGAATCCTGCCTCGGGCATGGATGTGTGTGATGTCCTTAGGTTAGTTAGGTTTAAGTAGTTCTAAGTTCTATGGGAGTGATGACCTCAGAAGTTAAGTCCCATAGTGCTCAGAACCGTTTGAACCATTTTTTCTCACACACCGCCTCTCTTTCTGCTAATCTTTCTCGCAGAAAAAGCGGCGATGCCATAAATATTGATGAGGAACGCGGAATGACTACTGAAGCATCTGCTTCCCCACTTACCATTCGCCTTTTTTGTGGTGCGACAGAACCATTTTTCAGCTGGTTGCCTTTTTCTTCCTGTTGCAGCAGGGAGTGGTGCCTATACAAAACGAACTGTGTACGTCAGTTAACTCTGAACAGTTTATATACTTCGACTCATTTACGAGAGTTGATCAATAAGTAATATGGCGTTTCAAATTGCGCCGGCAATCGATCTCTTTTTTTTTAAGTTGGTACATATATGCCGAGCATATGTGCACAGATCAAGTGTACAGACTACTTCGTTCGTTTTTGACAGATAGAAAGATTAGACGTTTTTAAGTGTGCTCAGCGATTTTCAATTATTATAAAAAATGGAGTGAAGAATTTGCGTCAAATTTGGTGTGAAAATGGAATCAAGAGCTCTAAAACACTTGAAATGTTGACAGTGGCATACGGTAAGTCTGCTCTAAGTACAAGCAAAAAATGTTTACAAGTGGTACAAGCTTTCCCAACGTGACCGAGAAGATGCCAATGACGAAACTCGCTCTGGTCGCCCTAGCACGTGAACAACAGATGATAACGTCGAAGCTGTGAAGAAAATTGTTTGGGAAAATCGTCGAATTGCCGTAAGAGAAGTCGAGAGGATGTGGGCATATCGGTCGGCTCGTGTCATGCAATTTTTTCGGATGTTTTGGGCATGAGACGTGTGTCAGCGAAGTTTGTTCCAAAAGTTCTCAATTTTTATCAGAAGACCCGTCGCAAGAGCATCTCTCAGGAGCTCTTCAATGACGTCAGTGATGATACTCATTTGGCGACAAAACATGAGTTTACGGTTATGACGTCGAAACCAAAGCCCAATCGTCCCAATTGAAACATCCCGTACAGCCAAGACCGAAAAAAGCTCGCCAAGATCGATCAAATGTCAAAGTTTTGCTCACAGTTTTTTTTTCAGTTACCGTGACGTAGCGCATCATAAATTTTTGCCTCAGGATCGTACGGTCAATAAAGAGTATTATCTTGACATTATGCGCCGTTTGCGAGAAGACGTCTGGAATTGTGGAAAAACAATTCATGGCTTTTGCATCACGACAATGCACCTGTTCATTCACGACAATCATGCATCAGCCGTCATAGTCACCGGATTTGGCCCCCTGCGATTGTTTTGTGTTCCCAGAGCTGAGGAGACCTATGATAGGACGAAGATTTTCAACGATTGAGGAAATAAAAACAACATAGCTGGAAGTGCTCAAGGCTGTGCCAAAAAGTGCTTATGAGAAGTGCTTCGACGATTGGAAGGGAATTGTTCTGAAGGGGACAACATGAATATTGACGAATAAATATTTTTTTATAAAAATATAAAGTGACTTTACTTTTTGAACACACCTCGTATGTACTGTGACACAAATAAACAGAACATACGTAAGCATGATATAAGGTTAACATACAATCGTCTACCATCCAACGCAAGCTACGTTTACACTGTTATAAGTAAAATTATAGAACAGTTTCAAGCTACACCTACAGATACAAGAAAATGCGGTGTTTTCTTTGCAAGCACAATGAATTTAGTATGACAAAATATTTTTGTAAGGTGTTTATGCCGTTAGGTGGCACTATCGTACAATTTTCAGGTCAAGAGAGCCTGTATAAGCGCGAATTGCACAGTATACATAGACAGCCCGTCATAAAGTTTTACTGGTGTGAAAATGGCGACTGAAAACAGTATGGTGTCCACAGAACCCTTGCGATGATTCTGGAACCGTTGCCACGTGTTTATGCGTCATTTAAAACTACAGGGTGGCACAGAAAACAAGGAACATTTCCACTGTGGTGTCACCGCCAGACACCACACTTGCTAGGTGGTAGCCTTTAAATCGGCCGCGGACCCGCGTGTCGCCACTCTCAGTGATTGCAGACCGAGCGCCACCACACGGCAGGTTTAGAGAGACGTACTGGCACTCGCCCCAGTTGTACAGCAGACTTTGCTAGCAATGCTACACTGACAAATACGCTCTCATTTGCCGAGACGATAGTTAGCATAGCCTTCAGCTACGTCATTTGCTACGACCTAGCAAGACGCCATAGCATTTGATATTTATCTTGAAGCATGTACAGTCTAGAGCGATGTACACCAATTGTGGATTAAAGTTAAGTATTCCAAGAACTACGTTCTTTTCTTTATAGGATAATTACTTTACCTTGTTCCAGACCTCACGCCAATCTGCGTGAGCTTAACGCGTGCCTTTCGGCTACCTCCGAGTGGCTTGGCTGTCTTGCCACGCCACTACATCCACAATCCAATAAAACTAGAAATGATGAAGGTAAGAAATTCCATTCATAGTAACTGAAACTTTACAGCTCTGTCATTTACGAAACATTGATGGTATTTATCATTTTTTAGAAATTACGTCTTCTAGATGGCGTCCTCGTGTACGAATACATTCGTGAAATCTGCCGTTGCCGTTGCATATTGACCACTGCAACATCTCAGCTGGGATACTGTGAATTGCATCCCGAATTCTGTTTTAACTCATCCAGAGTTCTTGGTCGATTCGTGTAGACTTTGCTCTTGATGGAGCCCCACAAGAAAAAATCACAAACTGATAAATCTAGTAATCGAGCGGGCCAGGGACTGTTAGCGAATCGTGACATCACACGGTTGCCAAACAATTGTCGCACATATGTCACTGATTGCCGTGCAGTGCGTGACGTAGCTCCGTCCTATTGAAACCAGGCTTCTTGAACGTTTCGAAAGTTGTTCAATGCAGGTGTAACGAAAGTTCGTAACATCTCCACATAACGATTGGCATTGACAGTTATTCTGTTTCCCTGTTCATTTGCGAAAAAATTCCGTCCGGTAATCTCATGTTATGAAGCACGATATACTGTAACTTTAGTAGCGTCTAAAGGGCGCTCATGAACGTCATTAGGATTTTTGTTTGCCCAGTAACGGTAGTTCTGTTTATTCAAATAACCTGTGAGATGAAAATGTGCCTCACCTGACATCCACAACTCGTTTAGAAATTCATCGTCATTGTTTATTTTTGTTATAATTAGTTGACAGAATCGTAATCGTAACTGGTAGTCATTGTCCTTGAATTGTTGCACCATCTGTAGTTTGTACGGATGAAACTTTAAATCAAGATGAAGAATTCTGCGAGCACTCTCCCGCGACATTCCAACCACTGCAGCTTGCTTAAGAATTGAACGTCATGGGCTCCGTAAGACAGACTCGCGTACATCAGTGTTCGCTGGAGAACGAAGACCTCTCGGTCGTCCCGTTGGTTTCTTCTTAGGGACAGATCCAGTCTCTTCAAAGTTATTAATGCAAAGTTTTACCGCGTGTTTCGAAGGAACAGCATCATGACGTGCTAAACTATAAAAACGTCGAAACTTCCTCTGCGCCGCTACCAAACTAAATAGTTTTTACAAAATATTTTTATGGCTAACGTGCGTTGTCCGTTCCACTGACCGATGGTTACTGAAATGGCGGACTGTTTGCACGCTGTCACGAACCCGCAGTGCTGCCATCTGCCCGTGACTGCCACTACTCATTTCAAACATTCCCGTTATTCTGTGTCACCCTCTACATTTACGCCTCAGACCCGATATTACGTGCATATTTTACACGCATAAGTGCGGTGATTTCGAACGTCTAGTTCTCGGTAACGGATAACGGTCTAAAAAAAATTCAAGGTTACAGAATGAAATTTTCACTCTGCAGTGGCGTGTGCGCTGATATGAAACTTCCTGGCAGATTAAAACTGTGTGCCGAACCGTGACTCGAACTCGGGACCTTTGCCTTTCGCGGGCAAGTGCTCTACCAACTGAGCTATCCAAGATCGACTCACGCACCGTCCTCACAGCATTACTTCCGCCAGTACCTCGTCTCCTACTTTCCAAACTTCACAGAAACTCTCCTGCAAACCTTTTTAAAATTCAAGCTTCTTCGAGAACATTATATTAAGAAGATAAAAATTTCGTTAAAATTTCGACGATTCGCCATGAAAAGAAATTATAGAAGCGGCCATCCCCAGAACTGATACTAGACCTATTGGTACACAAATACCATGGTTTTTCGGGGTTTTCTTATGAACCGCCTGTGAGCGAAGGGCTACACCGAATGCAAAAGAACCGATTTGCTGCATTTGCCTGAGCTGTAGGAAGAGTGTACTGTTGAAATTTTGATTTCTGTACTGTAGCATAGCTGCAGTACGGCTATTCTTCCGATAGGTGTACAAACGCTTACCAACTTCGTGCCTCTGTGATCAACAGAATCAGAGATACGACCGCTCGAAAATTCACATTTTCGCGCGCGGCTTTTTGGAACATATTGGCACTGTACGCGATTGACTTGAGACAGTTATACATATAGAAATAAAATCTGCAGAGTATTGCAGAACTGTGTTATAGAATTTAAATGGAACTTGTACCTAAACTAAGCCCACTGGGAGACTGAAATTTTAGTTACCGACAACACAACTGCATTTGTAATTACGTGTTACTGGCAGGTAAGTGGCTAGCACACTGGACTCGCATTCGGGAGGACGACGGTTCAATCCCGCGTCCGGCCATCCTGATTTAGGTTTTCCGTGATTTCCCTAAATCGCTGCAGACAAATGCCGGTATGGTTCCCTTGAAAGGGCACGGCCGACTTCCTTCCCCGTCCTTCCCTAATCCGATGAGACCGATGACCTCGCTGTCTGGTCTCCTCCCCCAAACAACCCAACCCAACCCAACTGGCAGGTAGAAACTGTTAAAAGGTTTCCTGTTCGTATACACTGTGAAGTGCACGAGGAGATGTTCGTTTTATACACTTTTGCTACTGGGGAAAAACCGAATGTGCGTGAATACGAGGTCGAATCTGGTAGTAAGCATTGATCTGGAGTGCAGTATTTAGAGGTAGTTTGTTTTTGCTGTATAAAAGAAATGTTTGCTTCTCTTTCAGCTTCAAAAATTAGCCAAAACTAATTCATAGTGTTTTAACAATGAACGTGATGTTATGAAACACAAAAACTAAATATGTTAAAATTAAAAAACCTTTTATGCTTGCACAACAACTCATTAATTTTTCAAGAAGTGCGGGTAATGTGGAAACGCCTTAAAATTGTGAGAACCTGACTACTTCAAACGAAAACTATTAAAAATGTTGGAAACTATTTTATTTTATACTAAATTTAAATTACACAAAAATATTTTTAAACGCCACTGTAATAGAAAAATGCTTCATAAGCGTAGTTCACTTGCAAAAATCGCATATGTAAATATCTCCTTCATTTCCGGCACACAAAGAGTGACTCCACTCCTCACACACTACACACTTAATCCACAACTCGAACATCTCTGGAAAAAGAGCCTCCACAAAAAATACAAATGGCATCTTCTTCAATAGGTTTTTCTTCCCCAACTGGGAGATCGAAATCTGACTCGCCTGAAGAGACAGTTAGTGCATTCGGCTCTTCATCTGAATCCTCAGATAACCTAAACCGTTTTCTGCATGATTTTCTAGGAGGAGCTTCACGGTTTTCTTGCTTTTGGCAGGTGCCTTAGGAAGCTTCTGTTTACCCTTCAGTAAGGAGTTTTCAAGGTGTGTTTTATGAGGCGAAGATGTCAAAACAGCTGATGAACCTGTCTTACAACCTCTGTTGGAAACCGTCCTCTCTAGAGGAGGGATTGGCATGATATCTTGTGGAGACACACACGTGTTTGATGAGATGTTTGGCAACGATGTTGACCTTCTGCTTACTCTTTGGCCGTCTTCACTTCGGCTGTCAGTTGTCACAGGTCTGAATGCATTATGAGTGTCTTCTTGTCTGAAGTCATTACTTCCACCTGGAGATTCTGGATTCTCGTAAGTTCCTCTCAGACTTCTGGCCTCATCTAAAGTCGACGCGGCAGCTATAAAGTCGATTTCTGCAAAAAGAGTCCTCTCACATGGGAAAATTCCAGTACCCAAAAATCCTTTTGCAGCAATAGAGCCAATCTGGCACTTTAGGTAAGCTTTTCCAAACAACGCAGATATGTCATATGGTCCTAAGGGACGGCTGCTGTGCCACAACCATTGGCGAACATACTCATCGTAATAGGTTTTTAGAGTGCCCATAAAGGTCTTATGAAGTGGCTGACTTGTATGAGAGGTGTGAGGCGGGATGCACGTTCTATAACTTAAAGGTTTCTGACATGACTGTTATGCCCATCAAGAATTAACAACACAGGAGTGTCTTTTGAGGGATGTGCCTTAGAAATGAAGTGGTCAAACCACTCGGAGAAGAGCTCAGTTTGAATCCAGCCTGAAGGATGGCATTTACCAATTGTTCCAGGTGGTGCTCCTTTCAGTCCGGTTCTTCCTGGGGAAGATCATCATTGGTGGAATGAAAGTACCGCCAGCACTCATACAGCATATGACAGTCACCAGGGATCCTCGCTCTGCTGATGTGAGGGCATCTGCTTGACCTTTACCTTTCAGTCCAGTTACATGTGGTATTCTGCTCTGGACGACAGAGAGCCCAGTCTCGTCCACATTGTACACACGATCAGCACTATAGGAGTGTTTACTGTACGCAGCTTCCAAAATGTCAAAAAACTTGTCTACAGCTTCTTTGTTGAACCCGTTTGCTCTCGAGAATGAGGTCGCCATAGGTTTGTGGATTGTGAGTTTATTTCTGTGTCGTCTAAGAAAAAGATCAAACCAAGCTCTACCTGCAGCATTTGAAGTTGTTGTGTACATAGTTCCGAGTAGTCAGCGCGTACACAACTTTCCCACTAGAGCGCGCCCCGCTAAGCACAACAGCGCAGGCACAGCGCTCGTCCATCTCCGCACTACGAGATGGCGCTGCCTTAGAGACGGACCAAATTCTGCCTCCGCCGATCCGCGTATTAATATGTAACGCAGCCAATGAGATTGCTACTTACGTAGGACCTTTTCTCCTCACGGATCACACTTGCGCAGTGATACATGAACACGTGAGGTATTATAATGAGTGTACAGACCTCCAATTCGTCAGTCTGCGTTTGTCTGCACCAGTCTGTACCAGTCTGCATTAATCTGCGCCAGTCTGTACGAGTTCTAAATTTGTCTGTACCAGTCTTTAGTCAAGTTTCAGTCTGCACCTAATAAGATTACCATATTCCTGTACACAGCCATGAAGATAAATGTATAGACACTTTTGTCAAGTATCACAGATATATGTGAGAATAAGATTAACGTACCAATACCAAAGGAACTTCAGATTGTCAATCGTAAATAGCATCCAGAATCAAGTTAAGTAATTTTTATGCTTGTTATTATTTTAATAAATGTGTGTGAAAATTAATCAAGTTTTGTTTAAAGTTGGTCACTGTCAATCTGCTACTCTAAGCGCGCAAGTGGCATTTCTATCGTCTGACCTAACGGCAGATATAAACACGCCACGATAAGACCACGAGACATATTGCTGACACTCGCCTAATTCGTTTAGAGCGACAAGTCAAATAATCTGTGTGTATTGAAGTTCTTACAGTACGCACACCACAGAAGTAAAAGGATGATTAATATTATTTCTTTCCGCTAACTGATATGCCATTCTCTTGATATCTAATCTGGTAGAGCCATAGAATCTATTATCCATTTCAATGATATACTGTACCAACTGTCTCTCAACAGCATCAGGTAGTACAGGCTTACGTCCAAGTCTCAATGAAACACATTCTTCAGGTGACATATCACTATGCACAAACCTTTGAAGTGTCGTCTGAGGTACACTGAAAGCTTTTACTGCTCTTCTCAACCCCACCTGCTTTGCCTTAAGGCTATTATAGCCTTTCATGTTTTCAGCATTCCACTTCTTCACTATAGCTCTTGGTTTCCTATCAGTTAGCTTTCGTGGCATCTAGCAAAAGACGCAAAACGTATTAGAAGTAATGTATTTGATGTTGGTATTGTGGAAACGTTTCCACAATGCCCTCGTATGTATGCTTCCATATTACCTGCACAATGACCATTTTAAATTTCGGTAAATTACATCAAGCAACTACCCATTTAAGGTTGACAAAGGACTGTTAAAACCTTCAATGCATCTCCCTTTATTAGCTATCAGACGTAAAGAAAGATAACTACAAAGTATGTAGATAAATATAATACCACAACTTACCTCGAAAAAGGTTTAGAAAATGCGCAAACGTAAACTGCATCACTGTCACGGCGTCTGTAGCTCAACTGACTGCTAACCCTCTACCGTGACAAATAGGAACTATTGCAACACAGTGCAGCACTCTGCAGGTCAGATACTAGACGTTTCCACATTACCCACACGCTTCCACATTTACACCCCTAGCTCTACGTAATTCCAGATATTTTCACCAGCTCCATTAGCCCTGCGAGCATCAATTGCCTACATAAAATAGAGAGTCCCCGTAAGTACCCACCAGCTCATTATCCTAGAGTCAAATGCTTGCTGTCAGGGGAAATAAAAGATTTTACAGAGACTGGTTGCTGCTTCGACGCAGATCATCAGCTGTTTTTACCACCGTCGTAGAGTTCATCATTCAGAAAGGAATAGACTAAAGTTACCGTTACTTCTCGAACACTCCGTGATGTGCTTTTCGAGAGGACATTCTTTTTAGAGGTTCCCGTTACTCCACGATTTTCAGGGTCAGAGAAGCCGGTGGAGGATACAGAAAAATGGCCTGCCCCCCAAGGAAGCCTACTGGCCCCAAAACTTTTTATTTATATACAAATGACCAGCCCCTCCCCCAAGACACCGAAACTTCATATATGCAGATGATTGTGCCATTACCGCTCTAGCAGACAGCTTTGAAACTGTTGAACAGAATCTGTCAGAAGCCCTCGAACAGCTTGCCACCTACTATTAGGGGAACCATCTCAAACCCAGCCCAGGGAAAACCCAAACCTGCGTCTTCCACCTAAAGAACAGACAATCTGCAAGAAAACTACAACTTAACTGGGTAGGAGTGCCTCTGGAACATTGCGAAACACCAAAATACTTAGGCGTCACCCTGGATAGAGCACTCACTTATAAAAAGCACTGCATGAACACTAAACACAAAGTAGCCGCGAGAAACAACATTGTACGCAAAGTAACGGGCACTACATGGGGGGGCACAGCTTCGAATAGTGAGAACCACAGCTGTTGCTTTGTGCTGTTCAACAGCGGAATACGCGTGCCCTGTGTGGTACAATTCTAGCCACGCCAAGCAAGTGGACATAACGTTTAATGAATCCTGCCGCATCATCACAGGCTGTCTGAGACCAACCCCGACTGATAAACCGTACTGCCTGGCAGGCGTGGCCCCACCAGATATTAGAAGGAAAGTAGCGGCCAGGGAGGAAAAGACAAAGGCGCTGACCTCACCTGCACACCCGCTGTACAAACACCAGCCAGCCCGCCGTCGACTAAAATCAAGAAAAAGCTTCCTGCACACAGCAGAAAACATCGTCGGGACACCGCAGCAAGTGAGGCTGGCAATGTGGCGAGAAGAAGACGCGCACCTCGGGGAACGGTTAGTCCCAAACGAAGAACTCCCTCCCGGCCATATAGAAGGACGGACGATATGGAAATCTCTTATTAGGCTGCGCTCTGGTGTCACACGATCCAAAGTGAATATGCGCAAACGGGGCCTCTGAAATGAACCGGCGCTGTGTGACTGTGGACACACTCAAACCACCATCCACCTCACGCAGTGTGTGCTGTGCCCAAGCACCTGCACCGTGAAGGATTTGATGAATGCCACCCCGGAAGCGCTGGACGTGGCCAGGTTCTGGTCCAAGACTTCATAAAATAAAAAAACTACTTGACCTTGCTTTTATATCTGTATACTTTTATACTCTTTTTGTATTTGTTATACAGGGTGAGTCACCTAACGTTGCCGCTGGATATATTTCGTAAACCACATCAAATACTGACGAACCGATTCCACAGACCGAACGTGAGGAGAGGGGCTAATGTAATTAATTAATACAAACCATACAAAAATGCACGGAAGTATGTTTTTTAACACAAACCTACGTTTTTTTAAATGTAACCCCGTTAGTTTTGTTAACACATCTGAACATATAAACAAATACGTAATCAGTACCGTTTGTTGCATTGTAAAATGTTTATTACATCCGGAGATATTGTAACCTAAAGTTGACGCTTGAGTACCACTCCTCCGCTGTTCGAGCTGTTCGATCGTGTGTATCGGAGAGCGCCGAATTACGTAGGGATCTGCCAACGTTGCTCGAAAATGTCCCACTGGAAACGCGTCGACGTATGGGCTATCAGCATGATGGTGCACCTGCACATTCCGCAATTAACACTAGGCTGACCCTTGACAGGATGTTCGACGGGCGTTTCATAGGACGTGGAGGTCGCATACATTGGCCAGCCCGTTCTCCTGATCTTACACCTCTGGACTTCTTTCTGTGGGGTACGTTAAAGGAGAATGTGTACCGTGTTGTGCCTACAACCCCAGAGGATATGAAACAACGTATTGTGGCAGCCTGCGGCGACATTACACCAGATGTACTGCGGCGTGTACGACATTCATTACGCCAGAGATTGCAACATTGAACATCTATTGGCCTGACATGTCGGGACACACTCTATTCCACTCCGTAATTGAAAACGGAAACCACGTGTGTACGTGTACCTCACCCCTCATGGTAATGTACATGTGCGTCAGTGAAAAAGACCAATAAAAAGGTGTTAGCATGTGGACGTAATGTGCTGTTCCAGTCTCTTCTGTACCTAAGGTCCATCACCGTTCCCTTTGGATCCCTACGTAATTCGGTGCTCTCCGATACACACGATCAAACAGCGGAGGAGTGGTACTCAAGCGTCAACTTTAGGTTACAATATCTCCGGATGTAATTAACATTTTACAATGCAACAAACGGCACTGATTACGTATTTTTTTATATGTTCAGATGTGCTAACAAAACTAACGGGGTTCCATTTTAAAAAAACTTAGGGTTGTGTTAAAAATAATACTTCCGTGAATTTTTTTTTTGGTTTGTATTAACCAATTACACTAGCCCCTCTCCTCACGTTCGGTCTGTGGAATCGGTTCGTCAGTATTTGATGTGGTTTACGAAATATATCCAGCGGTAATGTTAGATGACTCACCCTGTATACTTGATATGTATGTGTTAATTATTCTGATTTTATGTACGATGCTTCTGACACGATTAAATAAAAAAACTCCACGAAGAGTAGTAAATTCCTGCGTAAGTGTGAACGTTGCTAGAGGACAGCCTGTGTGCGAGTCTCCGTACGAGACTGAACGACGTACGTATTTTCTCACCACAGTTGTACCGTTGCCGTAGGTTCCTGAGAGGGAAACATAACATTATTTGACGAAAAAAGAAAAAAAACAAGCGCTGGCTCGTGTTGATAAGTGGATCGCCTCAATAGATCAGGTGTGAATGAAAGGGAGGGAAGGGGCAAAACGTAAACTATACCTTGTGCCGTGATGGGATTCGAACTCGAGGCGAGCAGCCTCCCCTGCCCTGTACTATCCCGCGGAGTAACTACGGAAAAGTCACTCGGCTCCTCACAAAACAAGCGGCACGCACTGCGGTACTGCACCGCACGGGCGAAGAGGGGGTAGAATAGAGTTTTCGTTGGGTTCCTCGCGAAAAAAAAAAAGAAGAAGAAGTCGTCGCCCTTCACTGCTTCAGGCTGGTCGGACGAAAGGAATGAGTGGATGTCTCGTAGTAGGCCGAAATGGGAGGGGTGAGGGGTAGGAGGGGTTGGACGCGGATAGAAGATAGTGCTAAAGGGGCGGGCGGAGAGGCGAGTTGAGGTGGTGGATCAGAAATTGTCAATTTCGATAATGGCATATTCTGTTTAGGGGGCAGGGACTGCCGTTGCGTGTGTAGTCGAGGCACCGGTGGTTGGCTCCAGACGGAGAAAAAAAGAGCGAGAGAGATGGACTTGTTATTATCCTCGCCGCAAGCTGTCTTTCCCACATCGAGCAGTGCGCGGTTTCAGGTACCTCCCACTTTTTTTCTTATTTTATACACATCGCGCGCCCCTCGCCATCTTTCCTTTTTTTCTCTCCCCTACTCACACACACGCGTGCACGCGTATAGAGATACGCATCTGTCTCCCCCCCGCCCCCTCCCCCCTCCCCCTTTCCCACGCACAGTGGCGTCGGCAGCAGATGGCGCCCGCCTTGCAAACTCTGCCGGCTTTCAGACGCGCCGATGGCTCAAGTGGCGCGCGCCACTGTATACAGCACCCCCCACCACTCACCGGGCCAGCATTTCTGCTGCGCCGCCCGATGCTGCCCGGCCCCGTCATACCGGCGCACAGTCCGTGCTGAATGTCCCCGCGCGCAGGACAAATAAAACTTTTTCCCTCGCTTTTACTACTCTCGCCATTCGCCACACATTTGCATCCTTTCTCTCGCCGCCTTCTCCGGCCATACTTTTTATCGTTTTAAGCTTCGGTTCGAGTTCACGACTCGGCACTATCTTTTTTCCCGCGCGGGTCTATTCGCCACTTCCTATTCAGCTTACGCGTCCGACGCAAGCGTAAGATATATAGGGCAGGCGCGTCTAGCAAACCGGTATTGCAAAAGAACGCCTTCATTTAGTAGCAGTTTCATCACAACTGGCGTAGCCACACTACTGGCCATTAAAATTGCTACACCACGAAGATGACGCGCTACAGACGCGAAATTTAACAGACAGGAAGAAGATGCAGTGATATGCAAATGATTAGCTTTTCAGAGCATTCACACAAGGTTGGCGCCGGTGGCGACACCTACAACGTGCTGACATGAGGAAACTTTCCAACCGATTTCTCATACACAAACAGCAGTTGACCGGTGTTACCTGGTGAAACGTTGTTGTGAAGCCTCGTGTAAGGAGGAGAAATGCGTACCATCACGTTTCCGACTTTGATAGAGGTCGGGTTGTAGCCTAGCGCGATTGTGGTTTATCGTATCGCACATTGCTGCTCACATTGGTCGAGATCAAATGACAGCAGAATATGGAATCGGTGGGTTCAGGAGGGTAATAAGGAACGCCGTGCTGGATCCCAACGGCCTCGTATCACTAGCAGTCGAGATGACAGGCATCTTATACGCATGGCTGTAACGGATCGTGCAGCCACGTCTCGATCCCTGACTCAACAGATGGGGACGTTTGCAAGACAACAACCGTCTGCACGAACAGTTCGACGACGTTTGCAGCAGCATGGTCTATCAGCTCGGAGACCACGGCTGTGGTTACCCTTGACGCTGCATCACAGACAAGAGTGCCTGCGATGGTGTACTCAATGACGAACCTGGGTGCACGAATGGCAAAACGTCATTTTTTCGGATGAATACAGGTTCTGTTTACAGCATCATGATGGTCGCATCCGTGTTTGGCGATATCGCGGTGAACGCACATTGGAAGCGTGTATTCGTCATCGCCATACTGGCGTATCACCTGGCATGATGGTATGGTGTGCCATTGGTTACACGTCTCGGTCACCTCTTGTTCGCATTGACGGCACTTTGAACAGTGAACATTACATTTCAGATGTGTTACGACCCGTGGCGCTACCCTTTATTCGATCGCTGCGAAACGCTACATTTCAGGAGGATAATGCACGACCGCATGTTGCAGATCCTGTACGGGCCTTTCTCGATACAGAAAATGTTCGACTGGTGCCCTCGCCAGCACATTCTCCAGATCTCTCACCAACTGAAAACGTTTGTTCAATGGTGGCCGAGCAACTGGCTCGTCACAATGCGCCAGTCACTACTCTTGATGAACTGTGGTATCGTGTTGAAGCTGCATGGGCAGCTGTACCTGTACACGCCATCCAAGCTCTGTTTGACTCAATGCCCAGGCGTATCAAGGCCGTTATTACGGCCAGAGGTGGCTGTTCTGGGTATTGATTTCTCAGGATCTATGCACCCAAATTGCGTGAAAATGTAATCACATGTCAGTTCTAGTATAATATATTTGTCCAATCTGCATTTCTTCTTGGTGTAGCAATTTTAATGGCCAGTGGTGGAATACAGCATCTAATAATTCATAAGAGGTGTGCTTCAACTACAGTCCAAGAATAAAGGCATCAGGACCAGATGAGATACCTATAAGATTTTATAAAGACTATGCGAAAGAACTTGCTCCCCTTCTACCAATAATTTATCGTAGAGCAACGAAAGACACCTAACGACTGAAAAAAATCGCAGTTCATTCCCGTTTTTAAAAAAGGTCGTAAGACAGATCCACACAACTATAGACCTATATCGTTGACGTCAATCTGCTGTAGAATTATGGAACATGTTTTATATCCTAGAATTATGAAGTTTTTGGAAAATGAACATCTCCTCTGTAAAAAATCAACAAGGATTTCGGAAACAGAGATCCTGCGGAACTCAGCTCGCTCTGTTCCTCCGTGAGATCCACAGCGCAGTGGACAACGGCGCTCGTGTTGATGCCGTGTTCCTTGATTTCAGTAGGGCATTTGACACCGTCCCGCATTGCCGTTTAATGGAAAAATGTACGAGCTTACGGAGTATCGGAGCAAACTTGTGATTGGAGTCAAGACTTTCTTGCAGATGGAACTCAATACGTCGCTCATAACGGAACAAAATCGACAAATGTAAAGGTAATATCCGGAGTACCACAGGGAAGTGTGATAGGACCGTTGCTGTTGTAAGAAGGCTGTTTATGTTTTCTTATTGGCAACGTTACGTAGCGCTCAATATGAAAATCACTGGCTGTGCTGTGTGCAGTCTGTGGGTAGTTTGCATTGTTGTCTGCCATTGTAGCGTTGGGCAGAGGCAGCTGGCTGTGAACAGCGCGTAGCGTTGCGCAGTTGGAGGCGAGCCGCCAGCAGTGGTGGATGTGGGGAGAGAGATGGCGGAGGTTTGCAATTTGTCATGAACTGATATATATATTATGACTTGTGATGATATTAAGGTAAATACATTGTTTGTTCTCTATTAATATCTTTCATTTGCTAACTATCCCTATCAGTAGTTAGTGCCTTTAGTAGTTTGAATCTTTTATTTAGCTGGCAGTAGTGGCGCTTGCTGTATTGCAGTAGCTTGAGCAGCGAAGATTTTTGTGAGGTAAGTGATTTGTGAAAGGTATAGTTTAATGTTAGTCAGGGCCATTCTTTTGTAGAGAATTCTGAAAGTCAGATTGCGTTGCGCTAAAAATATTGTGTGTCAGTTTAAGCATAGTCATGTATAATTGTTATAAGGGGACGTTTCACTGTTTACAATATCTACTGTATAAACGATATAGTAGAAAGCGTCGGATGTTCTTTAAGTCTATTCGCAGATGATGCAGTTGTCTATACCAAAGTAGCAACGGCAGAAGATAGTAAGAATTTGCGTAACGACCTGCAGAGGATTGATGAATGGTGCAGGCCCTGGCAGTTGACCCTGAACGTAAATAATTGTAACATATTGCGCCTACATATAAAAAGAAATCCACTGCTGTGCAGGTACACTATTGATGACAAACAGCTGGAGATAGCGTCTGCAGTAAAATATATAGGCATAACTATCCAGAGAGACCTTAAATGGAATGACCATACAAAACAGATAGTGCGAAAAGGAGACATCAGATTCAGATTCATCGGAGGACTCAAGGAAACGTAACTCATCCATGAAAGACGTGGCTTATAAGGCGCTTGTTCGCCCGATTCTTGAGTATTGTTCATCTATCTGGGATCCCTATCGGGTAGGACTGATAGAGGAGTAAAGAAGATCCAACGAAGAGCGGCGCGTTTCGTCACGGGATCGTTTAGCTGGTGAGAGAGCGTTACGGAGATGCTAAACAAACTCCACTGGCAGATGTTACAAGAGAGGCGTTGTGCATCACGGAGAGATTTACTACTGAAATTTCGGGACAGTACTTTTCAGGAGGAGTCGGACAACATATTACTTCCCCCCACATACAGCCTGCGTATTGACAACGATGAGAAAATTCGAGAAATTAGAGCCAATACAGAGGCTTACCGACAATCATTCATCCCACGCACTATTCGCGAGTGGAACACGGCTGGAGGGATCAGATAGTGGTACCGAGAGTACCGTCCGCCACACATCATTAAGAGGCTTGGAGAGTATGATGTAGATCTAGATAAAGCATGTACACGACGTGACAGGTTGTGCCAAACATACCACGGTACTCTGTAATGTAACACTTACCTTAGTTTTAAACTTGTAACACATCACCTGCCAAAAATAGATGAAGCATGCGAAAGACATAGTTGAGTTTCAATGTAAATTCACGCACGCACACACCATCAGCTGCTATGCAAATGATTAGAGTTGCAATTCTCTGCAACAGTTAGAACGGCCAGCATGCCCCATTAGTGTTGTTAGTGACTAACGTTGTCACCGTCACGTGTTGAGTGATAACCGTGAAGGACATGGAGGTGCCGAGCAGTCGAACGAGACAGCATTTTCAGCACCTGGCACAGTTTGAAAGGTGGCTCATTGTGTGTCACCATTTGGTCAGCTCTTCCTATCGCATTATATCCAAATTAGTGGGGCATTCGGATGTGACAGTGCCCGATATTGGACAGCATGGAAACCTGAGGGCAGGAGTGCTAATCGCAAGGTTCCGGTCAACCACGTCTGACCACCAAAAGGTAGCGTCGCTGTATTGTGCACCAAGCTCTGACAAGGATGGACTGCTGGGGTCGCGCTGTGTTCAGAGATAAATCGCGGTTTTTTACTGCCCCAGATGGTCATCACTGATTAGTATGGTGGCGACCTGGTGAGAGGTCCCAGTTTTCAAGTTTTTGGGACGATCACAGTAATGGTGTGTGTTAAACGCAATTTAGGTAACCGAAATTTGCGGCTGTATGTAGAATGCTTCTAGTGCGGTGAAAATCCTTTTCCCTTGAGAATCGCAAAGAGAAAAGAAGTTAGGACTCATTCACAGGCATATAGATGGTCGTTTTTCCGACGATCCACTAGTGAGTGGCACAGGAAAGTGAGTGACTAACAGTAGTAGAAGGTATCCTCTCACATGCACAATTTAGTGGCTTGTGGAATATGTTTACCGGGTTGTATGTGGGCAGTCTTCATCAGGAGTAACTGACTGTCACTAATCGCTCACGGCAGTATTAGTTACCTGCCACAGAACCCACTTGTTGCCATCAGCAGTTTCAAGTCAGCTATTACAGATTATGAGAGCAGATGTTCAGGACACAGTGCGACAGTTCCATGTAGGAAAACAACAATCACTGGACAGGCACATCACATAGACTCAACCCCTCGCTATGGGGTATACATATGTACCTCTGGTCACCATAAGTTAAACGCCACAGAATCTTTGATCAGCGCCAAGGGACGCTGAAAGTAAAAATGGGAATGAAATGATGGTGATTAGGATAACACAAAGCCCAGTCCCTGAGCAGAGAAAATCTCCGACCCAGCAAGGGAATCGAACTCAGTCCGTTAGGATTGACATTCTGTCGCACTGACCACTCAGCTACTGGGGGCAGACCCTTTGAAAGTGGTAAGGTACTTAGGTGAATAATCTACAACATATACAAAACCCATGTGGGAGTCAGACATGTTCATTTTAAGAAGGACATAAGGCAGAGCTGCAACATAACAGTATTATTTTTTAATGTGTATGTTGTAGAGACAGTCAAAGAAGTGGAAGAAAGCTTTAGAAGAGGAATAAAATTCCAGGGGAATTGATACCAGCACTAAGGTTCACAGATGGTTATAAGCAAGACATGAAAGACATGCTCAGAGAAATGAGGTGAATACTGAAGGATAAACGGGTCATAAAGAGTAGAAGAGCGGAAATAAAAAGCAGTAGAAAAGGAATGAATATAGTGGAAAGGTGATGAAGAGAAAAAAATGTGATGAAGAGTATTACAGAGGTGATGCAGGGTAGTAGGAAGATGATTAAGAGTTGTGGAAAAGATGATGAAGGGGAATGGAAAGGGAATAAAGAGTAGTGGAAAGTGATTAATAGGAATGGAAAGGGAACGAAGAATAGCAGAAAGTGATGAAGAGATATAGAAAGTTGATGAATAGTAGTAGAAAAATTATGAACAAAAGTAGAAGCTTTGCAAAGAGTAATAGAAAAGTGATCGAGAGTAGTGGAAAAGTGAACAAGAGTAAGGATATGAAGTATTATGCGGAGTAGTGGAAAGGATAATGACTTAGTTAACATCAAAATTGGGAATGGCACAATTGTGGTACAAGTGACTAAGTTTTCCTGCCTACGAAGCAAGGTTACACAGAATGGCCAAAGCAAAGGAAATATCAGAAGTGGATTGGTACAGTGTAAGAAAGTTTCGTCCGTAAAGTAGCTCTACTGTTGTCAGATATTCTTACAGAAATGAAGAAGGGGATCCTGAAAGGGTACATCTCAAACATAGACTCGTTTGGAAGTGAACAGTAGTGCAGATAGGTGGTTGTTTCGAAGGCAGATGAAGGGTTTGATGTTTCAAGTGGAAACATATCGAAGATCTATACTGCATACAAGGAAAACAAAAACATCATCTGCTAACACAAATGTTGGTTGGTTGGTTGTTTTGGTGAAGGAGACCAGACAGCGAGGTCATCGGTCTCATCGGATTAGGGAAGGACGGGGAAGGAAGTCGGCCGTGCCCTTTGAAAGGAACCATCCCGGCATTTGCCTGGAGCGATTTAGGGAAATCACGGAAAACCTAAATCTGGATGGCCGGACGCGGGATTGAACCGTCGTCCTCCCGAATGCGAGTCTAGTGTCTAACCACTGCGCCACCTCGCTCGGTTAAACACAAATGTAAATGTGTGTTGAGTGATCCTCATTGACAATCATTGAAGAAAAATGTGACGAAAAATAAGAGGACAAGAGCTGCGAAAGTCACTGCAGAAATGAATGTCGCACTTGTGAACAGTGTCAGCACCAAAACAACATGAACGTAGCTTCATACACAGCGAACTGCAGGGTGACCTGGAATTATAAAACAACTCATCAGTGACGCAAATGGTGATACCAGAAAAACTTGATGCCAAATCCATGAAACCTGTACTGTACAGCAATGGAAGGAAGTCATTTGGTCGGATGGGTCTTGTTCCACACTGTTTCCAACTTCTGGCTGAGCTTACATCCCAACAGTAAAACGTGGCGATGTTTCGGTGATGAACTGGGCAGCCACTCCGTGGTATTCCTTGGGCCCCATGGGTACTGAGTAAGGTGGCATTACTACCAAGGAACGTGTGATCGTTTTAGCTGATCTAGACCATCCCATGGTACAATACGTTTCCCCGAGAGGTGATGCTGTGTTCCAAGACTACAGGACCCCTGTTCACATACATCGCATCACCCAGGTCTAGTTATATGAGCACGAGGATGAATTATAGCATCATATGTGGCCACCAGTCACCAAGTCTCTATATTATTGAGCCTTTGAGGTCTACTTTGGAGATAAGGGTGCGTCATCCCTATCCACCTCTGTAATAGTTACCTCAAGTTTTCCACTAGTTTGCAGGAAGAATAGAATAATATTCCGATGAAAACTACATAGGACCTGTGTTGGCCATTCCGAGACAACTGTAAGCTGTTTTGAATGCCAACGGTTTTCCTTCACCGTACTAGGTGTTTTTTCGTTTTTCCACATATTTGTCCACCCCCTGTAACTATGGTAGTGATGATACGACAAAAAGTGCTAGTGCAGTGTACATTAGCCAGGAACATGGATGGCAGGTGGCCAAAGGATGCTAGATCCTGCATTTGAAGAAGTAAGATAAATCTGTGGAGACAAACTAATTGAAGCCAGGTAGCTGACGTTGGAAGATATTCAAGAGCAGCAACTGATATGTATCACTAAAAATTGCAGATGGAAAAAAAACGAATGGGACGGTAATCGGTAGATGTGATGTATATATCTATAGAAACAAATGATTATAGTTTCAGAAAGAAAATTGATGATTTATTCAAGAGAAAGAGCTTCACAAATTGAGCAGGTCAGTAATGTGTTGGTCCACCTCTGGCCCTTATGCAAGCAGTTATCCACGTTAGCATTGATTGATACAGTTATTGGATGTCCTCTTTAATGTGTACCATGACAAATTCTGTCCGAGCTGGTTGAAGGGTCCTATCCATAATGGTCCAAACTTTCCCAGTTGTGGGGAAACCTTGTTCGCCAAGATAGGGTTTGCAAGCACGAAGATAAACAGTGAAAATTTTCACTTTATGTGGAAAGGCATTATCTTGCTGAAATGTAAGCCCAGGACAGCTTACCATGAAGGGCAACAAAACTTTGCAAGGAATATCGTCGATATACTGCTGTGCTGTGAGTGCTGCAGGATGCCATCAAGATGACGAGAAACAAACGCCATGTAGGGGTGGACATGGTCCCCAATGGTAGATGTATACTTGTGCTCATTCATTGTGCCTCCCAGAATGACGACATCATCGAGAGAATGTCATAAAAACATTCCCCAGACCATGATCCGTCCTTCAGCTTGCGCCCTTGGCTTTCAGGTATCCCACTGCTGATCGGGGCATCTCTAGACACGTCTCCGTTGGTCATTGGGGCTCAGTTCGAAGCGTGACTCATCACTGCAGACAATTCTACTCGAGTCAATGGGATTTTAGGCTGAAGACGTGTCTCGAGACGCCGTGGACAGCGAAGAGACACCAGCCTGACCGTCGCACGCCATATAGCCCGACAACGAGGAATGGTGGTCTAGTGTCTCATTTCTTTTCATAGTATGACTCCTTTGGTTGCCATCCGCGGACCCCTACAGCACAGCAGTACATGGATGATATTCTATGCTCCGTTTCGCTGACCTTCACGACACGCCGTCCTGGGGTTACATTTCAGCAAAATTAAGACCGTCCTTATACTGCGAGAGTTTCCATTGCTTGTGTTCTACCTTAACCAGCTAGATCGCGGGATCTCACCCCAATGAGAAAGTTTGGACCATTATGGGCAGGACTCTCCAAGCAGCTCGGTGTTCTGACGATCTAACGCGCCACTTTGACAGAATCTGTCACAGTATTATCAACGAGGATGTAGAGTCTTGTGCCATAATGAAAGCAAAGGAGAGGGTGTTGTTAAGGGTGGCCAGTATCCTCTTTCTACAATACAAATGCACACATGAAATAATATATTTTTTTATTTATGTAATCCTGCTTTTGTCACAGTTCTGGTCGCTAAGTACTATTGTAGCCTGTGACCTGCTCTGTGAATGAATGACAGATACCAAACTATAACTAGTCAGTGAGACAGTGCAGCCCTCCGATGAGCGGCGGCGGCGGCGGCCTAAGTACATGCTGTTGAGAGTGCGTTGGCGGCCTGTTGCACGCCAGTGTGTCTCTGGCCTCTCTCGTGATTGGCGTGCTTTATCCAGCTCCTACTGTAGATCTTCACGCTACATCTTTGCCGACCAGTGTGCTGGCGACAGCTTATGCCAGCACAGAGGACATCCAATAACTGTATCAATTAGTGCCAAGCCGAATACCTGCTTGCTAAGGACCAGAGGTGGACCAAAGCATTAATGACATGCTCAATTTGTGAAGCTCTTTCTCCATTAAATCATCAAATTATTCTGAAATTGTAACTACTTGTTTGTCTGTACATGTATATCACATCTACCGATTTCCGACCCTTTCGGATGATTCCTTGGCGGTGCATCGTTCCTTTTTTTTTTTTTTTTTTTTTTTTTGTCTTAGAGTGTACTGAAACTTTGATAACAGATATTATTTTTAACCAATTAAATTATAGTTGTTAGTAAGTCTTCATCGAAGATATTTTGTTTTTACCTCTCAGAAACTTTCATTTTGTCCCTTAGTGTTCATCTCGGCTCCAGCTGCGATTAGTCAATGATTTCCGTGTGCCAGTATCACCACTCATCACCGCGATAGTTAAGGTGTGTGGGATGGTCCAGGGTTCCAGGTTCATGTCCCTAAAACCATTGTCCTTGGGTTTACAATTTTACATGTTAAGTCTCTTGTGGAACCTCTTCGCCTATATCTGAAAGCCTCTGTGCTGCCCACTTCCAATCAATTCCAAATGAATATTACTTCATTTGGTCACTTGTTATGTCTTTCTTGCAGAGCAACAATTCCCCTGTGCAGGAGCGATCTTCTGTAACTGAGCTCGTTCTGTCTGTCCATGAGATCCAGGAGGCAGACCATGTTGATGCCACGTCCCTGAGCCGAGTGGTCAGCGCGCCTGACTGCCTTGCAGCGTGCCTGGGTTTGATTCCCGACTGGGTCGGAGACTTTCTTCACTCGGAGACTGTGTCTTGTATTGTCCTCATCATCATTTCATCATCATTGACATGCAAGTCGTCCAATGTGACCATCAATGCCGTACGATCATTTCATTTCATGTTCCTTGTTTTTCAGAAAGGCATTAGATACAGACCGACACCGTCCCTTACTGAACAAAAAACGAAGTTGTGGAATGTGGTACCAGCTTTGTGATTTAATTCAGACCTTCCTAGCATTTAGAACTGAACACGAGCAAAACCGTCAGACATAAATGTAATTTCGGACCTATCCGAAAGGAGTATTATAAGGCTGATACTGTTTACAGTTTCTCTTGTGGTGGATAACTTAGCAAGCAATGTGATGACACCGAAGACACTGTCTGGTGTAGAAAGCTGACAACCAGAAAATTTCAGAAGACACGCAGAGTATCGATGATTTGTGCAGTTGACCATGAATGTAAATAAATCTGACGTCTTGTGCAGAAGTAAACGAAGAAATCCACTACTAAGCGAATGAAACTATATGGTTCCAGAGATCTTTTCGAGTCTCAAAGTCAATGACGTTTTTACGTAGACTGAAGCGAAGAATGAAAATTTTTACCAAGACCAGAGTTCGAACCTGGGTCCCAGACTCACTGCGCAGACGCGCCAACCACTACGCCACCCGGCACAGTGGCTTAGTACAGCTGCACGAACCACCGTAGCACGACTCCCTCCTCAGTCCAAACTCGCATTCGCGCCTCTGCCCACTTGGTATTCCCATTAAACAGCATTGGACTGGCTCTCTAACTGTATTTGAATAGCACCTTAGAATTGAAGGTAAAACCCATGCATAGACGCTTTAAGGGGAGTTTGCAGGCAAAAATTCGAAAATTGACATTTTACTAAACATGCCCTAGAATATTATTTATTCTTTCCTGCACAAACTGGTGCATAAATTATGTGTGTGTGACATTTAGAAGTTTTTTATTTTTAATTTTCTGGTGTTACTTGCGTATCTCTGAAATCACCAAAGTTGGAAGTGCACCTGGTTATATGTGAATATCTCGGAAAATACACTTTATAGATGGCTGTGATTTTCATCTATGGACAGAAAACAAGTGGCGCTGGATGTTAGTCACACTGCTGTAATGTCTGTCGCTTGGCAACTGTTCGTTTGTTTTGAGTGAAACAGTGAATTTCGGTGAAATCTGGTACAATTTGACGTAATATAAACATGTCTAGAGGTGATAGATTCCTCAAGAAACGTAAGTTTGGACGTAACCATCAATCTTGAGTGTAAAACCGAGTGTTATTCGAGAGTTGGAACCCACAAGGAGTGTAAAATCAAATAGCCTCACTGTACCACGAGAGAAAAGGGAGCTGCGACATCACCCAGTGCAAGTAAAACTAAAATAGATAAACAATATGAGAAACTAAGATTACTGCAGGATAATTTACAAAGTAGCACTTCTGGTCTAGATTATATTTTGTGTGATAGAACATTTTAATTCAGGTGTTGTGTGATTCATTTTGCTGTAATATTTGTGGCGGAAAAATAATTATTAAAGAAGATTTTTCTGTAAGAATTGGACTTGCTACGACAATATCAATTATTTGCTCTCGTTGTGACAGCAGAAAGTCATTTGTAACGTCCAATGAATGAAAGAATCATCTGTATGAGGAAAAGGTAAGACTGTTTCTATGCCATGAGAGCTATCGGAAAAGGTCTTAATGTAGCCTGGTGTTTCTGTTCTCTTATCAATCTGTAGCCACCAGCTACGAAAAATCAGAGGTAGACTGAAGTTATAGGAGAAGCTGTTGAATCTGTCGCTTCCATGTCAGTGAAAGCTGCAACCATTGAAGCTATTGAAATGAACGAAGGCAACATTAATATACCAGTTGCGTTTGATGGGACATGGCAAAAGCGTGGTCGCTCATCGAAAAACTCGGTTGCCACCATCACAAATGTGGACAAAGGCCAACTAACTGATTTTGAGGCACTTACAAAACATTTCTATATCTCCTGTGGGCAAAATGGAAAGAAATGAACATGAAAACTGCTAGAAAAATTGCGAAGGAACCAGCGGAGGAATGGAAGATGATGCCGCAATGAAAATGTTTAGCCGATCACTGACGGAAAGGGTTGTCGATGGGATGGAGAGTCAAAAGCGTACAAGAGTGTTGTTGAAGCAGATCCATGTAAAACATTGTGATAAAGAAATTGGAATGCGTTGGGCATTTGCAAAAGAGGATGGGCACACGTCTCAGAAAATTAAACAGACTCTTCGCACCACCACACGGTCTCATGGCAAGCAACTTACAGACGTCGGCTGACTGATAAAACAATAAATCAGCTTCAGCAATATTATGGATGGCCATCAGAAATAACGGAAATGATTTAGAAAGTATGAGGAAAGCAATCTGGGTCTCATACCTCCACAAACATTAAACCTAAAGAAAACCGACATATTCACTCTGGATGCCTGGACCTGAATCACGGAGTGAATTCCGGAAGGCTGAAGTTTCAGGAACGTCTTTTGAACACAAGAACTGTATTCCTGAAGCTGTTATGGAAGCAGTCAAACTAATTTATAGGGACCTACCTCATCCACATCTCCTCCAGAAGTCTACATCGGTGAACACAGAGTCCTAATGAGTCATTCAGTAAAATTATCTGGACACAAGTTCCCAAAAATGTTTTTATAGGGTTCAGTAAACTAAAATGGGGAGTTAGTGACGCTGTATTAACATTTAATGATGGAAACATGGGAAGAAAAAGAGTTCTAAAACATATTAACATCACTCCAGGCTACCATACTGTTAACAGCTTGAAGTTTCTGAACAAGTTGAGACTCGCCGAGGCACAGCGTGCAGCTGAGTTCACCACCGAAGAGGCAGGGTCAATCAGAAGAAAGAAGCTTTTGGAGAAGGAAGTTGGCAAAGATATGTCGCTGATTATGCTGCTGGGTGTTTTTCAGACAATTTAAAATTACAAGTCAGTTTTTATTTTCTCAAAATGACATGTTTTACATTTCATGTTCCTTTATATCAAAAACTACTGCTTAGAGCTATTTGAATCTTTGGCACCTATTTTACTATAACATACTGCACCTACCGCAACACAATCATAGCAATAATTTGAACAGATAGACAACTAGGGCATTATATCTACAATTTTTAGTAATAAAAAATAGCATAATTCAAAACACATATATATCTCTCCTTCTTTTGTACCTCATCTCTTAATTCTGGTTCAGTAGACATAAATATTGTGAATAAGATACCTGTATAAGAGTCATATCTTCATTGGTTACAGAGACAAAGGTACATATAGTATGCTAATTCCCCACATAGGCCCTGAAAACTGCCCTTCATCAAATGAAATCATACAGTTCCGGAACCCTTGTCAAGTCTCAAAATCTATGACGTATATATGCCGTCTGAAGCGACGAATGTGCTACTATTCGATTACATTATAGGCGACATATCTCTAGGTATAGTCATCAGCATTATGTTCATTTTCGTGACAGGCATCTTTGCTTGTTCCAAGACCAAGCACTTTAAAGCTGATCGGAACCGCGCGACTGCTACGGTCGCAGGTTCGAATCCTGCCTCGGGCATGGATGTGTGTGATGTCCTTAGGTTAGTTAGGTTTAAGTAGTTCTACGTTCTAGGGGACTGATGACCACAGCTGTTAAGTCCCATAGTGCTCAGAGCCATATATATATATATATATATATATATATATATATATATATAAAGCTGATCGTGCTATCTTCCTTGTGGTATCTGGCTGTGGTCCACACATAGCAGGTGATCACGCCGTTCCTTTCTATACTGTTGGATCTTTTGTACAATTCCTATAACACTGAGCTCCCTCTTATCTCACTATTCCTCTTATGAATTTCTAATTTACACACCGCCAAATATGTCTCATTTTTGTCACTACAATTTACTGCAACTTTATTGTCTTTAAAGTCCATATTTCGGATCCACAGAACTACAGAGGTACAGTCATGATGAGTGGGAGCTTTCTCTTAATCGTATCAAAATGTGTAAGGACCTTTGTAGTTTCTTTTCAGGGTCATTATCTAGATATGCATATCACTGGCCAGGTAGCTTGATATATGGAATTGTATATTGTGATTTTAGCTCTAACAAGGGAAATTACCCATCGCACCCCCTCGTATTTAGTGGTAAAATGGCCCATGGATAGCCTGTTAGCTTTTTACTTCTGTAGAGAAAATATGGAGAAAAGAGTAGTTGCCACAATTGTCAGACCCTTTTTTATTTCAATAACATTGATATTAATAAATTTTGCTCAGAGCAGCACTTAGAAGCTTGAGCAACAGAACTAGTATTTCATAATAACTCCTTTATAATAGTATCTACAGAGCACCTTCAGGAAACTTTAACCTCTTCACCTGGAAGCTCTTTCGCCCATTTCACAGTAAAAAACAAGGAAATAGTGGTTGATTGTGATTTTACTGTGGATTTATTGAAAACCTCTGTCAGTGAACAATTATTGCAAACAGTAAGACTGTCATTCAAATTCATTCCTACTGTGAACTTCTCGACTACGGTACTGTACGCTATGAGGCTGCTGCTGACAATATCTTTGTAGACAAATCTAGGAAAAAAAGTCATATCACAAAACCAGTAGTAAATGGGCTATCTGATCATGACATGCAGCATCCTTTGTTAAATGTTGAAACTTGTCAGGATAAAAAACTTAATAAATCTGAGTACAGGACGGTAATACATCAGTCAAAAATTGAGAATTTCATGAGATTCCTCAAAGACATGAACTGGACAGATGTTCACAATATTTCTGACTCAAATGGAAAATACTAATTCATTAATAAAATTACTTCCTCTTTTGAAAATTGTTCTCCCCTAAAGGTAACTCAAATCAAACAGAAGTCTAAAAATAAACTATGGATTGCACAAGGAAAAACACATGTAGGACAAAAAGGACACTGCATCTACTATATAGGAACAGTTCTGATGGTAGCATTGTAATGCAATAAAAAAAGAATACTGCAAAATATTGAAGCAAGCAATCCAGGAATCTAAGCAGCTTTATTATGAGAAAAAGATAATTACATCAGGCAACAAAATAAAAACTATATGGAACACAGTGAAGACAGAGACAGGTGGCCCAAAAAAGGAAGAGGAACAGATACTTCTAAAAAAATGAGACATTGGTAATAAGTGCACGTAGTGTTGCAAACCGCTTAAACAATTACTTTGTTTCTGTTACTGACAGCTTGGGGTTATCTGATTCAATGAACAGTGCAATGGAATATCTGAGACCAATCTCTACAAATAATTTTAGTAAAATGGAAATGACACTCACACCTCCCAAAGAAATAGCAGTCGTCATAAAATCCTTAAAATGAAAGTGTTCTAGTGGTTATGATAACATATCAATGAAGTTAATCAAAGCATACTCTACTTTATCAGTGCGAACCTTGTCCATCTGATCAAGTTCTCTGATGCAGTTTGCTCCAGGATTAATTCCCATATGCTGTAGCACTTTCACCCTACCAATGTTGCCATCATTAAAAGCAATAACAGCATCACTGACCCCCCACTACGTGACCGACACATTCCAGTTTTGTGATAATCTTCTCACCGTAAACCTGAGCGGCTGCTACACTGTTATATACTTCTGGGTCTCCATCATCTAAGACCTTAGTGTAACACACTCCCCTTTCGTTCACAGATCGACTAAAAAATTCAATAGTTGCAAAGGCCTCCGTACCACCACTTGTTCCTTCATAATTTCTGTGACAGATACAGCTTTCTTCATTCCCTGAGGGAGAGCACATATGTCAGCGACCGGACGGAAAGTTTAATTCTGTGAAAAAAAAGGAACGAGGCGGATTTGAACACGAATCTTCCACTTGGATTTGCAACACCGTTACCACGTAACCACGACGCCGCGATTCTTGCATATCTTGAGCTTGGAATGTTCACTGTCTCTATTTTGCTTCTTTTTCCACAGTTCAGTACACCTTCTTCCTGTTTCCATACTTGATTAGATTAGAACAGATTTAATTTTCGTCCTGTAGACCAAAAAAGAGATTACTCTCGTGGGTGTTGAACAAGTCAGAGAGTAAAACATAAAAAACATAAAACATCTGAATTTACTACCCACTACCCCGATCATTTGTCAGGAGATTCTCAAAATAGGTGAATACATTACAGTAAACTGGGACTGCTAATATTTACTGAATTAGTACTCTGTCAGAATGAAACATAGTTATGCACATTTAATAAATGTATCACACACAAAATACGTGATCTTGACTGTTGCGGCAAAGTGCTGTCAGAACTGAAACCTAACATTCCCTGTTAAGATATTCATCTATAGAGTAGAAGGAGTTGCCCATCAACAAGTCTTACAAACTCTGTTTATACTGTGTTATACCTGAAACCAAATTTTTAATGATTGCTGGCAATTTGTTGGGAATGTGTGTTCCCGAATAATGGATCCCTTTTTGGGCCGACATAAATGGTTTTAGGTCTTCATGTGGATTGTTCTTATTCCGAGTATTGACACTATGTATTGAGCTATTGGTTGAAAATAGAGATATATTAATTCAACAAATGTCGTTAAGTAATAAATATTCTGAGAAACACTGCTTAGAATACAAAGTTCTTTGAACAGATTTCTACATCATGTTCTTTAATTTACATGCACGCTAAAAGCATTTGCTCAGTTGGACAAGCGAGATGTCACATAAACCTCTCACAGAAATGAAAACAACAAATAATCAGATGTGAACTATGTTACTACAAAGCAATTCAAGAGTCAAAACTTCCAAAACGAAACGCAACAGTCATAACGTACGGTAACTGTGTAGAACAAACAGGAGGTACGTACGTCTAGATCCCGTAGTTACAACTCGCTGGTCCCGTACTTACAACTCGCTGTAGCAAACGGACGTTACACCACGACACATACACAGACTTCAATACACACGAGCAGGTTAGTACTATACCTGTTACGGCCTCCGGAAATAGTTAACTTGATTCTGGGTGGGGCATTAAAGAGAAAAATAGTAGGGGGCAGACAGAGACTCGAATATGAGAAACTGACTGTAAAAGGTGTTGGGTGCAGACATTACGTAGAGGTGGAGAGACAAGCAGAAGTTGGGATATGGTGGTAGACAGCATCAAATCTGTCGGATGACCAAAACTGGAGAAAAGCGCATGTTGTGATTCCACCTACAACCACAGTGCACAAATACAGCTTCATACTTGACAATGTTGACTGCATAGCCGGCTGTAGTGGCCGAGCTGTTCTAGGCGCTATAGTCTGGAACCACGCGACCGCTACGGTCGCAGGTTCGAATCCTGCCTCGGGCATTGATGTGTGTGATGTCCTTAGGTTAGTTAGGTTTAAGTAGTTCTAAGTTCTAGGAGACTGATGACCTTAGAATTTAAGTCCCATAGTGCTCAGAGCCATTTGAACCATTTTTTTTTTTTTTTACTGCATCGGTTGATTGCTGATGATTCAGGGTAATGACACTTGGCTTTTTGTCAGTTTCTGCGCATTACATCTTACTTGTTCAGACTGATGCTCAGCTGCTAGTATCTAGATGTTATAGAGGGCGCCCCTCAAGATATGCAACCCGGCTTACATCATCTGCAGCTGGATAGATTATGTAAGTTGGATTGATTGTCTTAAGGGGGACTAGTGCATGAATAAATGTCAACAATTCGATTTTCTTTAAATTTTTGTGTTAAAAATTTCTCTCTAGTTCTCCGAACAAAGAAACTTTTACTTCAAGGAAATGACACTGAAGAAAGTCGCAACATTAGAGGAATTCAAAAGTGTCACATACATGGTGACACCAACATGTCACGCAGACAGCTCTGTTAAGAGAATTTTATTCATTATTGTTTGTTTTTTACGAACTTTTAGTCTCTAATGCTGGCTAACCTTTGATAGATTCAAGGCTTTTTCGCTACTGTGTACACAGATTTTGCATTTGTGAAAGTAGTTGCAGTTTGCGGTAGGTCTGTATGGGTCTTTACTGATAACTTCAGGAATTTTATTTATACTTCAGTCGTAGAGGAAATCTTTTAAAATTTACCAAATTGTTTCCTTTGAAAAGGCAGTATCGGCTACCTTCTTCCATAAAACATTCACAGATGGCAACCCGTATCACACAGTCTGCCCACATGGCAGTGAGCTATGGCATGGCTTCCAGACAGCTATGATGACGAAGATGAATCTCGTCTGGATTTGAAGATTTCTCTTGCAGATCCAACGCATTTCTGGAATCCATGACATTCTTTATTTCGGAGTTTTCAAAATGCAGTTTTCTCTTCCCTCTTATAACACTGAAATGAGCTTGTGAAGTCAGATGACAAGCTGAATTTTTCTCTCTCTTCGCACGTGTAGTGCCGATGGTTTCGTTGGGGTTGGCAAAACAGGAGAAAACTATAATGATGATTTTGCTGAGCTCTGACTTTCAGAATTTCTTTGAGGATTAGGAGTTGCAGGGCCTGGATTTACTTCTCAGTCTGTGATAAAATAACGGACTCATCATTCAGGAATGTGGACGAATGGAAGAACCTGTGTTCGGGCTTTGTAGGGACTGAAGGGGAAAATTTCCATCTACTCAAACCCCTATTTCTTAAATTAACTCTACCTCAAAAATTTTTACAAAAGCAAATTTTGCCATGGAGGCTGAGTGGTTATTGTGTATAATTAGGGTACATAAACAATTTAATAAAAAAGACATAATGCATATTACATTCCGATTCAGAAGGCGCCACTGAAACTGATTCACATAGCCCCAATGCCTTCTTAGTTTTTAATTGCAGGCAGTTGCTCAGATTTATGACACATGTCGGGAACGAAGTGACAGCTATGCCAGTCATAAATAATGTAAAGTAATGCGTTCAAAATCCTTGGCAGACCTGCTGGATGCCATAGAACTGGCAGCTGAAAGGTTCGTAACTACCATTCATGTATTTCAACAATATACCTTACTTTAAACATGCTTAATATTGCCTGGCTGTTTGTTATAAGTAATAGCGTCTTCCCTTTTCTATTTCCTTCTGGATGATTACTGTCTGGATTAAATGTACTTGAAGAAAGCTTCCTGCTACTTATACAGTACTTGTGTAGCGACGGTCCTGTAATGTCTAATGGCGTCGTAGCTGCGCACACGAATTGGGCACTGCAATATTTTATTATTCCTGTCCGCATAGCCTAATGACACAGGATGTCACACCCTACCCTACCTCTACTGGTAGTGATTTACATAATTTCTTGTCATAGTGAGAAAATTAGTCTTTAATATCACTCTTTTTTCTCCAGTGCGTCATATCTACAGGTCACTAGTACTGTTCGAGTAAATTACTATATCCGATGACAGGGGACGTGCTTGTATATTAGCAATGTTTCCTATCTTACGTTTTTGGCGATATATGTACAATAAAAACAATCCGTAGGATTACAACGTAATAAGTTTGAGAGTAAATCGGAGAAAGACGAAGGTAATTAGAAGTAGTAGAAATGAGAACAGCGAGAAACTTAACATCAGGATTGATGGTCACGAAGTCAATGAAGTTAAGGAATTCTGCTACCTACGCAGTAAAATAACCAATGACGGATGGAGCAAGGAGGACATCAAAAGCAGACTCGCTATGGCAAAAAAGGCATTTCTGGCCAAGAATACTGGCCTTAATTTGAGGAAGAAATTTCTGAGGATGTACGTCTGGAGTACAGCATGGTAGTGGAACATGGACTGTGGGAAAACCAGAACAGAAGAGAATCGAAGCATTTGAGATGTGGTGCTATAGACGAATGTTGAAAATTAGGTGGACTGATAAGGTAAGGAATGAGGAGGTTCTACGCAGAATCGGAGAGGAAGGGAATATGTGGAAAACACTGATAAGGAGAAGGGACAGGATGATAGGACATCTGCTAAGACATGAGGGAATGACTTCCATGGTACTAGAGGGAGCTGTAGAGGGCAAAAACTGTAGAGGAAGACAGAGATTGGAATACGTCAAGCAAATAATTGAGGACGTAGGTTGCAAGTGCTACCCTGAGATGAAGAGGTTAGCACAGGAAAGGAATTCGTGGCGGGCCGCATCAAACCAGTCAGTAGACTGATGACAAAAAAAAAAAAAAAAGAAAGTGTCGTACTCATCGGCTCTTGTGGGGCTCTCACAGTCAAAAAGCTGCATTTTGACGACGATATGTACCGATAGTCTTATATTTTGACAGAATGTAATTTTTGCAGTGTTACTTGAAAATGGCCCTAAGGCCGAAATTGCAATCGTAATAATAAATATTTTATACAGTCAACGGCGACTATAATGTCTTTTAAGAAGTCTGTAGGACGTTTATCGTGATCTAGCAGCGAGAAAGGCTCTCACACCATGCGGATATTTTATTGCACTATTGTTTGTTTTTACTAGTGTTCATATCGTTTCACGTTTGTACAGAGCGTTTCCGTAAGAGCATCCAAAAGTGTGACAGGACATAGAGAACGCTTCACTAACCAATGTGAGGCATGGAACCTGAGATCGTAGAACCCAGCTTAAGGAGATATGGAAGTAAACTTATCTACCGCTTTGTCCAGCATTACTGTTTTCTAGTTTATTTACAACTAACATACGTACAAGTTTACACGTACCGTGCCGTTTATTTACATGTACATTATTTATTTCCCGCAAGGAAACAAGGAGAACTACCAAGAAGTCATTATGCACGTTTTGTATACTTTACTTGCCAGTAAGATGGCTGTTGTACTGTATTTACATTGTCTCATGACAGGAAGTGCTATCAGACCCATTCATTACTCAGTGCTGTTCAGAGACGTACAGTACAATACGATGGAGTGGTGCCGGTACAGTTTCGCATAACTCACCGACAGGCACTTTTTGTATTGGAAAGTACGTTGCAATGCTCTCGCTGCTAAAAGGCTGTACAGGGAACGATTTCCTACCAGGAATCATCCGTCACGACGAGTGTTCATTTCCCTCGGTTGACGAATGCGAGAGACTGGTTCGTTGGAAGAAAGAAACGAGTGACCTGTAAACATGACGACCAGATTGTCTAGAGGAGATGATGGAACGTGTTGCAACGGAACCTATTGCAACTACTCGTCGTGCTGTACATGAAATGGACGCTCCGCATACTGGCGTGTGGCGATTACTCCACAAACAACAATCACAGTCCGTGCAATTCGTGTGACTGACTCTGCACCAAGGGTCGCGTTGTGTCAGTGGTTGCTCCAACAATTGATTGGTCGACCAGATTTCCTCCAAATCCTGCTGTTTACTGACGAGGCCTCATTTGATCGTGATGGTGTTTCGAACAGCAGGAATAGCCACGTCTGGTGTGAGGAAAACACTCACGATGTAGTACCTAGAGTCACACCATCAAGTATGTCTTGTGAATGTCTGGGCCGGCATCGTAGGCGAAAATCTCATTGGACCATACCTTCTACCTGTCCGTCTCAATGGCCACCTTTACTTGAGATTCGTGCAAAGGGTTACTTGAGTTGTTTTAGAAAGTATCCTCGGGTATTCGCGAGAGGATGTGTGTACAACATGATGATGCATCGCCTCGCTTGAGTGTGGATGTCCGCAACTATCTCAATGCTGTATTTCCTGGTCTGGGTCGGCATCGTAGGCGAAAATCTCATTGGGCCATATCTTCTACCTGTCCGTCTCAATGGCCACCTTTACTTGAGATTCGTGCAAAGGGTTACTTGAGTTGTTTTAGAAAGTATCCTCGGGTATTCGCGAGAGGATGTGTGTACAACATGATGATGCATCGCCTCGCTTGAGTGTGGATGTCCGCAACTATCTCAATGCTGTATTTCCTGGTCTGGGTCGGCATCGTAGGCGAAAATCTCATTGGGCCATATCTTCTACCTGTCCGTCTCAATGGCCACCTTTACTTGAGATTCGTGCAAAGGGTTACTTGAGTTGTTTTAGAAAGTAACCTCGGGTATTCGCGAGAGGATGTGTGTACAACATGATGATGCATCGTCTCGCTTGAGTGTGGATGTCCGCAACTACCTCAATGCTGTATTTCCTGGTCTGGGTCGGCATCGTAGGCGAAAATCTCATTGGGCCATATCTTCTACCTGTCCGTCTCAATGGCCACCTTTACTTGAGATTCGTGCAAAGGGTTACTAGAGTTGTTTGACAAAGTACCCTTGGGTATTCGCGAGAGGATGTGTGTACAACATGATGATGCATCGTCTCGCTTGAGTGTGGATGTCCGCAACTATCTCAATGCTGTATTTCCTGGTCTGGGTCGACATCGTAGGCGAAAATCTCATTGGACCATATCTTCTACCTGTCCGTCTCAATGGCCACCTTTACTTGAGATTCGTGCAAAGGGTTACTAGAGTTGTTTTAGAAAGTATCCTCGGGTATTCGCGAGAGGATGTGTGTACAACATGATGATGCATCGCCTCGCTTGAGTGTGGATGTCCGCAACTATCTCAATGCTGTATTTCCTGGTCGCTGAATTGGAAGGGGAGGTCCAATCCATGGCCTGCAAGGTCACCTCAGCTGAATATCCTTGATTGGGGATATCAATGGTCACTTGTGTGCGAGACCCCAGTGGGCACGGAGATGGAATTTGTTGCCAAAATTGAGGCTGCCTGTGATGTGATTCGAAACACGCCAAGGGTATTTGTCACGGTGCGTCAGAATCTTGTTCGCTGATGTCATGCTTGCACTGAGATTGATGGCCGTCAGTTTCAGCACACTATGTATGATATAGTACAAATGGTAGGTTCATTGTGTCAGTGATGGTATTCGCAGTTAACTGTAACTAATGTAAATAAAAATGTGTTTTTATTCCAATTATCTCCTTAAGCTGACTTTTCCGACAACAGATTTCCTACCTCAAATTGTTCAGTGGATCATTCTCTATATCATGCTGAATTTTTGTACACTCATACGGAAACACCCCGTATATAACAACGTAACGTTAATTAACTGTGACTGCTCCACCATTTGAAGACGGAAAACGTAGTGCGACTCTCGCTAACCCTGACGATGGAGCTTGCTCTCCGAATCAAGTGTCGGAAATAAAAACCTCAAAAATCGAAAAACAGTTGTTCAACGGACTTCTATTGATGAACTGTGCATATGCTTAATATCTCGTGGAAAAATAGACAAAAGGGAAATTCGGTTTCGTCTTGAATGCTATCGATATCTTCCAGTTCTGCACATTCCCTTAAAGGCCGTGAAAATAAAATTAGAGTAACAACACTGCTCAACAATGAAAATGTTTCGGGCTCAATAATAGCTTATTTTCGTGTATCTTCACCTACTAACTGCAAACCTCAAGTTGAAAACGACCAGTTAGCTCTTATTTCAGAGTTACAAAGAAATGTCCCTCTTATTTCTTGATATACAATTTCAGTTTTAGGGTAATTATGGTTTTTGGAGTTGGCACACCGGTTAAATTACAAAACACAACCTTTCCTCAGCTATTTGTAGCTTACAAACATTATTATTGTCGCCGTGATGTGGATTTTTATTGTTTGTGTCTTAAACAGTACAGAGTTACGGTTATGTAGTGCTTTAGAAGTGAAAAATTTGTTAAATCATATGCCACGGAAAGACGCCAATTCAGTGAATAATTTTTGTTATATTTGGGGTAATTAACATTTTCGTCACAGAAACGCAGTCTGACCTCTCCTGTGAAGGCTACCAATCATCGTTAGTTTGGTACGAAAGTAGGGTACTAACATAAGTTATGAAATCCGCATGAAAAGGCTGCAGCTGTTGTTCAATGATACTACGAGACCGGCTGAAGCATAAAAAAAAGATCTATGGCTTTGTTGTGCCTGTGGTTTGTCGGGAGTCTACAAACCAGACGGAGAACTGTTACTTGTGCTTGACACCTCGTACAAAGAGAGGATTGTCAATGAAGAAAAGAGGAACGGATCAGTACCGTAATTGACCCTCTGCTATTCGACCTATTCCACATTGAGATGGATTGCTAGTTCCACGCTAAGACTTACGGCTGTTGGAATTCAGCAGTGCTTGTGGATTACTGTCGGTCTGTGTGCAGCGATGCTCCGGAAATCACAGGAGGCAGGCCAAAACGGCAGCGATCTCATGCAGTCACTACGTGATTCTCTTCAGACCAAGACGACTGCCGTTAGTGTTTCATCAGTTTAGGACTCTTAGGATACAACTGCCAGTGTAAAAATGTCAAATGGATTTTCAGTGTAGTTGGCCTTCATACATATTACGAAAACGGATGCATGTGCATATGTATGTGTGTGTATATGTACTTGCCACATCTCCTCCTAAACCATTGGACTGATTTCAAACAAACTTGGTACACACATCGCTTACCGTCAGGTGACATGTGCTGTGGGGGTAAGAACCACCTACTTATCACAGTTCGGGGGACATGAGATCATTAACAATGAGTTGCATGAGAAACTGCCGCATCATACATGATGTTACAGTGTGTTACTTCCGTGCTACCAACAGTATTCGCGTTATGTATATCAGGCAGTATCCACATACGTCGCTGAATTACCTACAAAATTACATCATTCTATGACACATAGATCAGGAGATATGACGTCATAAGCACTGAGATGCGTGCGGAACTCTGCATCATGTTGACGTTTATATTTATTACTTCTTTTCTGCTAACTCTATTCACAAAATATTTCGCTGCCAGTATCCACATATGCCGCTGAATGTCCCTACAGAAATATGCCATTGTACGACTTACACTTCAAGAGATATGACGTCATAAACACTGATATACTCGAAGAAATGTCGCATTGTTCATGAATTTTTTTATACATTTATTCTTTGCTAGTAAGACACTCCTACAGTCGAGTCAACTTTCAGGAAATCCCTGACACCTGGTTGCTCTTTTGACAGTAGTCAACTGCGAAGCTCAAAACGGCTGTAGGCGAAAACGACAGCCGTGTACAAAGCTATGATGATACGCTGTCATAGAGACGTTTTGAAAATCGCGTTTTAGGCACGCGAAACAGCTACTCCCTGCACACGGAAACGATCTGGGATCACCAGTCTTTTTTGGACACTGTACTTATACATTTATACATCATGCATATTTCTTTCTACGATTGTTCCATAATTTCAAAAGTGTTTTCTAGGAGAAATGGACATGAAATTTTTTACCACTACAAACACGTCTTTTTTTTACAATCGTGTTGACCAACTATGATCACCTTAACAACTTCAGTTCCTCTTCTTCCTTTGTTGTTGTTTCCTATTTTTCCAGTATTCCCTCATTTTCTCTCCATGAAGTCTCTTTCTTTCTTCTGTCCATGTTGTTCCCGATTTTTTATTTCTTCTGCTTTGAAAGCCTTCGAAATGTAGTATTTTATTTTTAAAACGGTTTTTTCTGCCATTTCTGATTCTTTGATGTTGTTTCTTTCTAGATCTTTCCTTACTCCTGTAATCCATGCTATTGTCGATTTCTTCTTCAAGAAACTCGTCTTATTCTTTTTTTTTGTTTCTAATATAAAATTGCGATAATGAATGCTCGAGCAATTCCGGGTCCGTCAGCTAGTTATATATAGTTATCATGTATCGTTTCCTCATTATCTGTTAAAATAAAATACTTCCAACTAGTGTATAACACAGAAACTACATCTAATAACAAGTTTCATTCTCACGATGGTTTTACGCAATCCGAAATTGGTAAGATATGGTTTATGAATTTAGGGAAACACTCAATTTTTTTGTCCTAGAGTGTAATAATTCGTCAAAAGGTGTATAGACAAACTTTTTATATGCTTCATCAGTGACAGGAAAGAAAAAAGAGCGCTACCGAACGAATTTAAGTGTCAAACGGCCTGTCGACAGCAAGGCTATTAGGAACGAGATCTAACGATTCGTTGACGACGAGGTTATTAGAAACAGAGCACATAGGGTGGCGGAAGGAAATGGCCGTGCCTTTATCAAATCAACCATGCCGTCACTTCCCTTTAAAGAATTAAGAAAACCACAGAAGACCCTAATCTGGTGGACACCTGGGCATGTTGTTGTTGTTGTGGTCTTCAGTCCTGAGACTGGTTTGATGCAGCTCTCCATGCTACTCTATACTGTGCAAGCTTTTTCATCTCCCAGTACCTACTGCAACCTACATCCTTCTGAATCTGCTTAGTGTATTCATCTCTTGGTCTCCCTCTACGATTTTTACCCTCCACGCTGCCCTCCAATACTAATTTGGTGATCCCTTGATGCCTCAGAACATGTCCTACCAACCGATCCCTTCTTCTGGTCAAGTTGTGCCACAAACTTCTCTTCTCCCCAATCCTATTCAATACTTCCTCATTAGTTATGTGATCTACCCATCTAATCTTCAGCATGCTTCTGTAGCACCACATTTCCAAAGCTTCCATTCTCTTCTTGTCCAAACTAGTTATCGTCCATGTTTCACTTCCGTACATGGCTACACTCCATACAAATACTTTCAGAAATGACTTCCTGACACTTAAATCAATACTGGATGTTAACAAAATTCTCTTCTTCAGAAACGCTTTCCTTGCCATTGCCAGCCTACATTTTATATCCTCTCTACTTCGACCATCATCAGTTATTTTGCTCCCCAAATAGCAAAACTCCTTTACTACTTTAAGTGCCTCATTTCCTAATCTAATTCCCTCAGCATCACCCGACTTAATTAGACTACATTCCATTATCCTTGTTTTGCTTTTGTTGATGTTCATCTTATATCCTCCTTTCAAGACACTGTCCATTCCATTCAACTGCTCTTCCAAGTCCTTTGCTGTCTCTGACAGAATTACAATGTCATCGGCGAACCTCAAAGTTTTTATTTCTTCTCCATGAATTTTAATACCTACTCCGAATTTTTCTTTTGTTTCCTTTACTGCTTGCTCAATATACAGATTGAACAACATCGGGGAGAGGCTGCAACCCTGTCTTACTCCCTTCCCAACCACTGCTTCCCTTTCATGTCCCTCGACTCTTATAACTGCCATCTGGTTTCTGTACAAATTGTAAATAGCCTTTCGCTCCCTGTATTTTACCCCTGCCACCTTTAGAATTTGAAAGAGAGTATTCCAGTCAACATTGTCAAAAGCTTCTCTAAGTCTACAAATACTAGAAACATAGGTTTGCCTTTCCTTAATCTTTCTTCTAAGATAAGTCGTAAGGTCAGTATTGCCTCACGTGTTCCAGTGTTTCTACGGAATCCAAACTGATCTTCCCCGAGGTTGGCTTCTACTAGTTTTTCCATTCGTCTGTAAAGAATACGTGTTAGTATTTTGCAGCTGTGACTTATTAAGCTGATAGTTCGGTAATTTTCACATCTGTCAACACCTGCTTTCTTTGGGATTGGAATTATTATATTCTTCTTGAAGTCTGAGGGTATTTCGCCTGTCTCATACATCTTCCTCACCAGATGGTAGAGTTTTGTCAGGACCTGGGCATATATAGAGTATATCAAAATTAATGGCGTAAACGCATACAGTTGAAAGTACACGATACTAGAAGCAAAAAAGTCTCAGTAAACATAGGGTCGTAAATGCATATCTTAAGGGCTACGAGCAATTTTTCATCTTCGATACTGTGAAGCAAATCTCTTCTACTGCAAGCTCTTTACTTTCCACATTTTGGGAAGTAGTAGTATGAACCAAAACAAAAGAAAAAAAAGGTCCAGTAAACATTTGCTCTAAAATGAATACCTTAAAAGTTATGAGCAATTTTTCATTAGCAGAGTTGTGTTTCCAAGAAGCGAATATGAGCACGTGCTCATAGCTCTTAAGGTGTGCATTTTAGAGCACATGTTTACTGCACATTTTTTTCTTGTTTCGGTCCACATTACTATTTCCCAGAATATGGAAAGCAAAGATCTTTCAGTAGAAGAGATTTGCTTCATAGTATCGAAGACGAATAACTGCGAGTACCTCTTAAGGTATGCATTTTCGACCCTATGTTTACTGTGACTTTTTTGTTTCTAGTATCGTGTTCTTTCAACTACTGTGTACGTTCACGCCATTAATTATTATACATCCTATATATAAACAACCACCAACGACAAGACGACTAAAATTTAAATACATCTATCCAGCGCGTACAGTAGCTCAAAACACCTCCAGAATATTCCCCGACCTAGCACCAACAATGACACAACTGACTCATCATGATATAACCCCACCACACCTAGAGGAAAGACCATACCAAAAGCCCATGACATGAAATATAACGCACCAAAACCCATATCCAAAACACCACACCGGCTCCACACCGCACAAAAGACACAAGTATCAGACAGAAAATCACAACATCAACACACATAAAACACGACAAAAGAGAACAAAAACAATCATAGACTAAGGAAAATATTGTAATATCCAACTCCGAGTACTGTAGTAACAGGAAAGAAGAACCTGTAACGTAGAAGTAAGCGAAAACACAAAAGTACGAACACCACAACACGTAACACTCCTGTACAAGCAAGCAGGAAAAAAAAAAACAATGTAAACCATTAATCAATGATACACCACTTATCTATTTTTATTTATATTTCAATTATTTTAATATTTCAATTATTTTAATTTATAATGTTACCAGTCACTTATTTATGTTAATGAACCAAAAGAAACCAATATTATGTATAGCATGTATTCAAAAATATAAGCTATGTACAATAAATAAAATAAAGATGTTAACCTCTGGCTGATGAAGGGCACTGGGATAAGCCTTAAAACAGCCCGCCTTCTCCCCTCAATATATATATATATATATATATATATATATATATATATATATATATATATATATATATATATATATATATATATTTTGTGTGTGTGTTTACGTTCCACATCTTCTAACCCCTGGACCGATTTCAACCAATAATAATTCAGCAGATATGGCGTCATAAACAATGAGATGCGTGGAATACAGCTACCGAGCGAGGTGGCGCAGTGGTAGGACACTGGACTCGCATTCGGGAGGACGACGGTTCAATCCCGGGTCCGACCATCCTGATTTAGGTTTTCCGTGATTTCCCTAGATCACTCCAGGCAAATGCCGGGATGGCTCCTTTGAAAGGGCACGGCCGACTTCCTTACCCATCCTTTCCTAATCTGAGCTTGTGCTCCGTCTCTAATGACCTCGTTGTCGACGGGACGTTAAACACCAATATCCTCCTCCATCCTCCGAAATACAGCTGCATCAGTCTCGACGTTTATGTTTACTACTTCTTTGCTACTAACGTTAAGTCTATTGCCCTCTGGAATGCGAGTCCAGTGCTTGTCTGCTACACATTCTCGGCCCGATAAGCGGTATAGACAACAGCACCCACTGCCACGCACTTGTTTGTAGAAAATAGATATATACTGAAGAGCTTCGAAACGCTGGTGCTCAGCTGATATCGAATGATGATCGTGTTTAATATATTTATATTGAGTCAGTCAGATTAATATGAATATTTGTTTACAGTCCTGTCCAGTTACTATCAGGCATTACGGCTATGTACAAGGGGATGATTAAAAATGTTATGGAATAGACATTAGAAATTCTGTACGGTTGCTGGAAAATATTCACTCGGGTTTGGTGAATTTTTTTTATTGCTTCTTCACATGACGCCTTTCGACATTACCCTATAATCATACAGTACATATGTACAAAAACAATACGACTTTGACATATCAGTCGTGTATCGTTAGTTGAGTATCAAGATTCCTCTGTTAAAAACTTAATACCAACACTGATGAAACTTAAACTTCAGTTGACGATACACGACTGGTATGTCAAAGTCGTGTTGTACATATGTATTCTACGGTCATCAGATGACGTAATAATCCCGAAACGCATTGCGAAAAGAAACAATAAAGAAATTGACATAAAACGAATGAGTATTTTTCAACAACCTTCCAGCATTTGTGATAGTGGTTGCAAACCTCTTTAAAAATTTTCAAGCCTCCTTAGGTTAAAAATATTCCTACAGCTTAAGATATGCGTGTTTTATCTTTGTATCGTATGCCATCAAGCGTCAACTGGAAATGCACTCATTCATAAATATGGCCAAAGCCGAATGAAAAAAAGAGAGTGTCAGTTTAAATCCCCACTCGACCATCCAGACGTATGGTTGCTGTTATTTCCCTAAAATCACTTCAGGCGAATAACGGGGTGCTTACTTTTAAAAGATCACGCCCAGTCTTCTTTAACATCATTACCCAAACAGTCACTTTTGATGAAATATGATAAAAGTCGTATGCATCTGCTGCAGTATCAGTTAATCATTATGCAGAGGACGGGCAAAAGTCCAAAAGTCCAGATACTAATTCGGCAAGACTGTACATAAACCTCTTTGTACCCAGCTTTATCCAATATCGTAACATCAAAAAGACCTTCTTTGGACGTTGAAGCTTGATATCGTCAGAAGCTTTCCTTTAAAGGTAATCGTCACGTAACTCTGAAAAAATGTGTAAAAAAAATTCTTTTCTAGTGTCTATTTACCCCAACAAATAATAGTGTAAAGAACACCAAAGTGTACCCTGACAATCCAAAAGCCTTGAGTCTCATTTAAAAAGAAGTAGAGAAAAGTTAAGGAGTTCTACATATTCGCATACAACTGACAAACTGTCAGAAAAATCCTTCTTTGGGACATTGTGCATCTCGTGCATTACACTGGCTCGAAGGTCGTCCAAGCGTTGACCCTTCATGTGAATTTCTGTACTTTGTCATTTCGTGGTGGGTTCGTATAGACAACACCACGTCTCGTCACCCTTGATGATTTTTTTCCAGGAAACAATTGTTCGCGTTTTGCATTCCGATTAAATCGCGGCAGGTGCCCACGAGTCGTTATAATTCTTCGGGACTCAAACCATGCTGTACACACTTTGCACAAGCTCTTCTCTTCTTCAAACGATTCTGGAGAATCTCAACACTTGAGTCAGGGATGTTACTCCACTGCGATTTGTAATACAACAACGCTGACACACTAAAGCCGCACGCCCACTACCGCTTGCTCACAACTGGGAGGCCGAGATTACAGATGTTAGTAAAAGCTGCCACCGTACTTACGGAGCAAAAGCCACTAACACGTAATGAATAAAATCAGTCTCTGAACTTGTTGGATGGATGGTGTACGTACTTACACGATAAAAAAGATGAAACATTAATTTTGCCTAAGGAACAAAAAGTTGTCTATACTGCCACAGCAATAGCACCACCAATAAGTGTAAGACGTTAGGAAGTGAATTTACAGTGTGTATCGCGCCTTTAGAGTGAAAATCGTACAAACAGTGATATGATGATGACGATACGTTTCGCACATAAAGCAGTTCAGCAAGTTCAGCAGAATCAAGTCCTCCCGGTTTTCTATCATCCTTTTGTAGCTGCGTACGACGCAACCAGCTTGCAGTCGTCAGGAACCATCGATAAATTATGTCACACGAATTCCATAATTCCTGGAGCCTCTCCACCGGTCTATGTCACATGTGGTCACATTTGTATGGCCTCCTCCCCTGATGTTAGGTAGCATGCTTTGCAGTTTTAAATCTAGAAATTATTAAATTAAAATAGCACTTCGAAAACTATTTCTATATAAAATCTTTTCTGTTTTTCATAAAACCAAGAATAAATGAAATGTTTTAGAAAATTTCCAAAACATAACATATCAAATGAACGATAAAAAATTTAATCACCTTGTATCCAAGGACTATGAACCCATTCCGTTATATTATTTGCGACTGCCATGCCAGTCAGTTCGTTCTCGATTTGGATAATGCTAGAAACATCCGATGGTTCCACATCATCTTCATCCAATCATATATCATCTTCATCGTTTATCAAACAAAGAACTTTAATGGCACGTCTAGCTGCAATTCTTTGAAGATGAACCTTCGTGATGGGCAAAACCTCTTGTATGCTTCTATGTGATTGCATGTGTTGAGTAGTGGCTTTTTATGATGAAAAATATAGGCCACAGATGCCACATGACCGCCTCGAGACTGGGGCAATATCCATCGTACGGAACTTGCTTCAAATGTGATGACGCTCGGAGACCCAAAGATAGCTGCAATAACAGCGGAGCAAATTACTTTCGGGGTCTTCATTTCCTACTGGTGTATACCCATCTGAAGTGTGTTTAATCAAAACACGTGGTGGCAAAAACCCCTCTCGTAATAGTAGCCACAAGCCAGACGGTCACACACAACACACGACAACATCGCATATTACAATTTGTAAAAAAAATTACTGTGATTCGCGTACGTGATTTGCGTATGAAGTAGAATCATTTTTCAATGTCCTAGCCTGTACGATATCCAGTCTGGTACGTATTCGCACAATTTATTTGGAAACCACAGGAATAGTGGCCAATTGTCTCCAAATATTAGCCAGTGCGATGCCTGCACTCTCAAAGTTCCGTTTTTCTAGTTCGAAGTCAGTGGTTCGATTACTGGCAACAAGATGTGAATCGAAACTGTCATGCTTTAACACAACGCTATTAACTATAATGGTGCTTCTACATGTATAACAGGGGCTCTGACAAACAATGTCCGCTTCTGTTCACAGTATGAGTAGAAGTTAGTCGCTTATATAAAATGTTAAATTGTTTATTGTCTCTCAAGCGAGAAGGCAGCGCGTATTACAGATCCATCGAGGTGGGTAAGCGAAGGCCAGTTGGAAATCCAGGGCTTTAGTAACGCTACACTAGACGTATTATGTTGCCTTCAGACGAACGGGAGTGAGTTACCACACATGGAGCGCATTAACTTTTCACGTATAATATCATAATACATGATAAATCTACGTATTTGTCAAAATCCAAGGTTTGCATAGAAAGGTATGTGTGTATGTAAGGTAGTAATGTGTTTCACATAACTGATACTCCGCAAAAATTTTCTGTCTCTAAGCATTAATTTTCACTTGCGGTGGTGGTCCCGATGAAAATCCACCATATGAGCGAATTACAGCTTCAGCTGTACAACATTTTACAGATTTTGACTTGCATGCTATTTACATAGCCACAAATGCTTCCGGAAGAAGTACATTTAACAAACTGGAGCTACGAATGGCACCTCTTAGTTTCTGTCTACAGCGAGCGTGAACAACAATCGAATCGCGCGACCATCACTTGCCAAAAAGTGGAACAAAAAAATTTAAGTCTTAACAAATAATAATGATAGAACTGATAATACGGTAAAGATTTTCGTTATAGTTGAAGTTTAGAGTTTTAATAAAAAACAAAACTTTAACATGTAAATGCTAAACTTTGTTGAACCCCTCCCTCTCCCTTCACGGGTGACGTAATTTACTTGGGTAATCCCAAAAGTGCGGTCTCCTAGTTTTTTATAAGTACACAGACCTGTTTATTTCTGCAATGGTTTACATCAGTTGACAGCTTGAACATTTCACTATTTTTTGACACAGTCACCATTTCTGTCGATGCATTTTTGTAGACGCTGTGGCAGTTTTTGTATGCCCATGTCATACCAGCTCGCCGCCACGCTGTTCAGAAAGTTATGAACCTCTTCTTTCACCTCGTCGTCGGAGCTGAATCGCTGGGACCACAATTAACGCTGACAGGTACTGTGAGACTCTGAAAAAACTCAGACGGGCAATTCAGAACCGGAGAAGAGGAATGTTGAGCAAGGGCGTACTCATTCTCCATCACAATGCTCGGCAAACCGTTGCTCTCCTGCAACAGTTTCAGTGGAACATAATTACCCACCCACCCTACAGTCCTGACTTGGCGCCCAGTCACTATCACCTGTTCAAAACGGTTCAAATGGCTCTGAGCACTATGGGACTCAACTGCTGTGGTCATCAGTCCCCTAGCACTTATAACTACTTAAACCTAACTAACCTGAGGACATCACACACATCCATGCCCGAGGCAGGATTCGAACCTGCGACCGTAGCAACAGCGCGGCTCCGGACTGGAGCGCCTAGAACCGCACGGCCACCGCGGCCGGCCATCACCTGTTCCCTAGCTTAAAAGAACATTTGGCCGGAAAGCGATTCAGCTCCGACGACGAGGTGAAAGAAGAGGTTGATAACTTTCTGAACAGTATGGCGACGAGCTGGTATCAAATGGGCGTACAAAAACTGCCACAGCATCTACAAAAATGCATCGACAGAAATGGTGATTATGTCGAAAAATAGCTAAATGTTAAAGCTGTACACTGATGTAAACCATTGTAGAAATAAACAGGTCTATGTACTTATAAAAAAAATAGACCTTGCTTTTGGGATTACCCTCGTATGTATGGCCCCTCAGGTACCTGGTATCGTCTTCTACCTCCAGTCACCATCACTTCCATTGCATACGTAGCCTTTTCTAATCCATTGTTCGTCTCTTCTCGGTCTCCTGTGACAGAAACTCATTCCTTATTTTATCTATTCGCTCCACACCTTCCATTCTTCTCCAGATCCACATCTCATCACAATCCTCTAACCATTTCTCCTGTCTCCGCTGCAGTTCCCGCCTTGCGGCACCACATAGGGAAAAAAAAAAAAAAAAAAAAAAAAACTTTAATTGTCTTGTGCTTAATTCCATATTTAGTGGGCCACAGAAAATACTCCTTCTCCTGTAAAATGTTTTCCGTAGGTAACTATCCTTGTTTTTATTTCTACATTGTATCTCATATTATTGGTCATTTTGCATATAGACGGTAATAGTGTCCAAATTGAGCATGAGATATGAAACCAATGGACGGATGTGACAGTACGAGGCAGACGGTCAACCTTTGAATGGTTGCTGTCAGCTGTAAGGTGTAACTGATTTCAACAAATGACTACATATTCATTTCCTGTTACAGTTCCTTACCCCATGTATCTTTTCAAGATTTTGTCAGACATTCTGAAACAGGTCCTGCAAAATAAATAAAGCAAAAACCTATTGCGTTGTCTCCACAATGGCACGGATAACGTGGGTGGAATCTTATGAAAAACGTAAATCTCCGAAACAGTGACTGTGTCTGTGTCTTTATGTTTGGCTGTGATTTTCTTTATGCCCTGGACTTTGCCGACATTTGCGAAATGTCTTGATGTGATATATTTACAAAGGAAATTTCGTGTTTGAAGTTAAATGGAAATGAAAGAACGATATCAATTGTATGGAGAGTGCTGTAAGAAGATTACTCAATACAAATGTGAAATTAAGGTGCATCTTCAAGACTAATTTTTTACTTACAAAATTCGTAATCATCGAGTGGCTGCTACGGTGTAGACTGGGGTTGCATGTAATTCAGTTGCGTGGAAGAATCTGCAGTTTCTACAAGGTCGCAATATTCCTCTTGTAATCACTGGACAATTTAACCTGTAAATCGCATCCACTTCGCCCCACTAACTCCGAATTTATGTGTGAGAATTCGCCATTGCACCCAGGTGAGGCCGTGATCTGTCTGCACGGCATAGAAACTTCCCGTGCGTGTCGTCCTAAAGAATTACAGAGGCGCAGCAGCTTCCTGAGGTCAACGCAAAAGGTGCTTGAACTTCATCAAGTAAGTGAAAACTGTGTGTGTGATCAAGAATTAAAGCTATATCGACGGAATACGCAGTCACTTAAAAGTCAAGTTCATACTCACACCGGTTCTAGGCGCTCAGTCCGGAACCGCGCGACTGCTACGGTCGCAGGTTCGAATCCTGCCTCGGGCATGGATGTGTGTGATGTCCTTAGGTTAGTTAGGTTTAAGTAGTTCTAAGTTCTAGGGGACTGATGACCACAGATGTTAAGTCCCATAGTGCTCAGAGCCATTTGAACCATTTGAACCATACTCACACGCTACATTAAAGGTCAAATGTGTTATCTGGCAGTACCAGTTAGTGATATATTGATTCAAGAGTTGAAATATCCCACTACTTCGACGTTTACAATTTTATCAGCATAAAATCGTGTCGTCTGAGTCAGTGCATGCTATGTTTCCGATTTCATTAGATTACACCACTTCCTATCAAAGCCACTTGACCTTATGCATCACACGTACTTCGTCAGAGATACATACAGTTCAGTTGCCAAATAAGACACTAACAAATAAATAAATACATACACTCACATAAGAGATAACGTACCTGATAGCATCTGCTCCGTTGTATCATTTAATTATAGCCGTAGGTTTTCCAACCTGAAATCCGTAAATGGACAACGAAGTGAATCTTAAGAACTGTAACTGCGGCTCTAAGTACTTGAATAGATCTTGCTACTTCTGTTAACTTTTTACACAAATTTTAGTTTCAGAGACTTGAATGTCGACGCTTCCAGGGTCGAGACTCAACGTCATCAGCATTCGGCATCAACTGTTGGATGAAGATCTTCTGCAGATGTTACCACGCATTCCCATCTTCAGCTACGTGCGTTCATAACACTTAAGTATGTTTTCTATCGACATCCCTCCACTTGCCACCAGGTCGTCGGCTCAGTGTTTTACTATCTCTTTAAATCCAGCAAGGTAGTTCCTCGCTCTATCAACGATCCATTCACCTGGTTACTACCCACCGACATTTCATATTCATTACCATAGTAATTGTGGTTTCCATGTCAGTTTGTTCTCTAATTAATTTGTCTTGTTTGTTTTCTTGTCTCACAAAATAACTTAAAATGGTTCAAATGGCTCTAAGCATTATGGGACTTAACATCTAAGGTCATCAGACCCCTAGACTTAGAACGACTTAAACCTAAGGGCATCACATACATCCATTCCCGAGGCAGGATTCGAACCTGCGACCGTAGCAGCAGCGCGGTTCCAGACTGAAGCGCCTAGAACCACTCAGCCACAGCGGCCAGCACAAAATAACTACCAACATACATCCCTGCAACGCTTGCTGACTACTAGCCGTCAATTGTTTAACGATTTTCTAATTGAAAGTCAATCTCTCACAGCCACGAATCAAAACTGATGATTAAAGCTGAGCTCTGTATTACCGAAAATACTGCTGCAACGTGCTTAGTTCACAGTGCTGACAATATTGTGATTCAGTTTTGTAATATGTCAAATTGTTCCATCGGGAAATGTGTGAAAATAAAGCTGGGAATGCAAAAGTAGCGCGTAAAACATCTCACAAGTAGAGAGATCCGTGCTGAATTTTCACTCTCCGTCGGAGTGTGTGCTGATAGTAAACTTCTTGGCAGATTAAAACTGTTTACCAGACCGATAGTCGAACGTGGGACCTTTGCCTTTCGCGGGATAGAGCTCTGGCATCTGAGCTACCCAACCACGACTCACGACCTGTCCTACAACTTTACATACGCCAGTAGCTCATGTCCTACCTTCCAAACCTGAGGGGGGAATTCTCCTACGGAACTTGTAGGACTAGCACTCCTGAAAGAAAGGATATTGCAGAGACATGGCTTATCAGGCGTCCTAGGGAATGCTTCCAGAACGAATTTTCACTTTGCAGCGGGGTGTGCGCTCATTTAAAGCTTCCTGTGAAATTACGAAGGCACAAAATGAAGTACTAAAGGAAGTAAAGCTGTGAGGGCGAACTGTCAGTTGCGTCTGGATAGCTCAATCGGTAGGGCCCAAGCCCACGAGAAACAAAGGTCCCGGGTTCGAGTCCCAGTTTGCCACACGAATTTAATTGACTAGGAAGTTTGAAATTCAGAGAGAATGTTAAATAATCTGTGCAGCATACGATCTGATGTTAAAATATCATCACACGTCCTACACTGACAGTACCACAACCAACAACAACGATATGTTAAATAATTTGTGCAATATACGAATTGATGTCAAAATATCATCGCACATCCTACACTGACAGTTCCACAACCAACAACAACGATAGTCGATGTCACTTCCCCTTCCTCTCTACAATCTTCCATTTTTCTCGCATGTAGATTATGTTGGACACGCTATCTAAATTATCAAATACTCAGTTTGAATTAAGTCAGTACATTTTGTTTTCAAAAGCATGCATAATAAGTGCCTGTGAAAAATTTGCTCGAAGCGTGTAGCAAGTGTCAGAAGAAATTATATAATTTAAAACCGGTGATACACACTGGAGTCTTAACTTTGAAAATCCCTCTTGGTTTATGAAAAACTATTTTTTTCTTCTTAGCTACCCTACATAGACAAACTCGTCATTTAGCCCCATTTCTTCATTGTTAATTTGAAGGTTCTCCTTTGGATGTGAGGGTCGTACGTTATTTTTGTCTGTTACAGTTGAGTTTCGGGCTTCCTACTAAATTGACAACGGAATACGGTCACACGAGGTCAAGTGCGTTGTTTTGATTTTAACGTTCTTTAGCGTAAAATACATAATTACTGTCAAATAAATCTTTATTGACACATACACAATTATTACATGAGCTACGTATATCACTGAATGGCTAATCCGGTACAGCGAGCAACATTGCAGTTACGGGTTGCGTATCTAACGGATTCCAGGGGCAACAAAAATTAGGTCTTCAATATCTCATATATTGTACGAGTTAAAAAATTTAAACCGTTGTCATAACCTACTCGTTAACAGTTATAATCTCACGTTAAATGTTTAACATAATAAGTCAAGTGAGTTAGAAATTGTGTCTACGACGTGAGATAACGTAATTCATGGCGCGCAAAATTACCCAGATTATATTCATCCTGTGCTTGAGAATGAGAGCAGTTAGTGATTTTGAACAAACTTTACACATACTTTTAAACCCTTACGAGACCTTTTCTCGCTGACATCCCTCACAAAATGGTGAAATGTGAAAGGTACATCGCTGCTCATGCAGCAAAGCGTGAGCTTCAGGTACGACGTTTTAACTTATAGCTTCTGTATTCCGAACACTATTCGCAACACCGTTTGCGGACAGTGTTCCCATATACCGCTGAATGTAGTTCGGGAAATATGACTTTTTATACATAGCAGATCTATTCTTTAAACAATTGCAGGTGGCGGGTATTATGAGTTGCATACGAAACCAAGAAATCTTGCTTTAGGCTGATGTAACGTTTGTCGGTTATTTGCGGATTCTCTCTTGACCAAACCGGATTGTCCGTGAATAAATACACATTGCAACAGCTTTTGATGGTTTCGCAATGCCGTTCTTTAGATATATTGGCACTGTTGAGCGCTCTTTGCAGAAAGTATTTGCCCTGCAGCAGAGGCTGTTCCTTGGTGTTCAATAATAGCTTTCTTTTATTTGAATGCAGGAACAATGAGAAATTTAAGACCGACACGTTTGTCTCCACCTCTGCTGAAGTCTCGATCAGAACCCTAACCCGTTAGGACGATCCATAAGCATGGCTTTCGGCGTTTTAGTGACACTGTTATAATTTTTCATACATGTCATGTCCTGCTGTTTGTGCTGAAATTCCCACTTCTAAACAACTCAGAATCCTCGTGAACACCTTTGCCTATTTATACGAGCGATATTAGTAGTTTAAAGTAACAGATTTTGATGTTGCCATTTGCATTTTCCGTACCTAACGGTGACGTAACTTCATTCTATTGTATAAGTAAGAACAATGGACTTACAGAAACAAAAAAACAAAAAACACCATCCTTATCTTCGATTGTTGCAGGAGCTTGTAATGTTTTCTAAGCTTCTAAGCTGAAATACCATGTCCTCAGACGGAAAATATTTGGCAGCAGCCGGTCGGAGTGGCCGAGCGGTTCTAGGCCCTACAGTCTCGAACCGCGCGACCGCTACGGTCGCAGGTTCGAATCCTGCCTCGGGCATGGATGTGTGTGATGTCCTTAGGTAGGTTTAAGTAGTTTTATGTTCTAGGGGACTGATGACCTCAGAAGTTAAGTCCCATAGTGCTCAGAGCCATCTTTATTTGTCAGCAAAATGAGGGTGTCTGTGCCCTGCTTGTTTTAAAAAAAATGGTTCAAATGGCTCTGAGCACTATGGGACTCAACTGCTGAGGTCATTAGTCCCCTATAACTTAGAACTAGTTAAACCTAACTAACCTAAGGACATCACAAACATCCATGCCCGAGGCAGGATTCGAACCTGCGACCGTAGCGGTCTTGCGGTTCCAGACTGCAGCGCCTTTAACCGCACGGCCACTTCGGCCGGCTGCTTGTTTTCCAATTGGCCTTCGCTTTCCCCGCTCGATGGATCTGTAATATGCGCTGCCGTCTCACTTGAGAGACGATAAATTCACGTTACTCTTAAAATATTTGATGCAAGCAACTGACTTCTATTCTGACTTTGAATAAAAACAGACTTTGAATAAAAACGGACTTTGCTTATCAGAGTGCCTTTTACAGATGTAGGAGCAGTATTGTGCGACGAAAAAAATTATGTCTTACAAAACATGAAAAAAGATGAGTGGTATTTATGTGTCTCAGCTTCCGAAAATTTCGTATTCCGTCATCACGGTAAGTCAACTTTGGTTTGTGTATATTGTCGATGGATATAAAATTTGGGGACTGGTTTGAAGCACGTCGACTTATAGTGCTACAACGATGAAAAATAATATTACGACGATGTCAAACCTTATTTTCATGATATAAAGAAGAATTGACGATATTAAAACTGTAATTATAATTTTATTATTTTAATTTTTGTGCTCGGTGAATCAAAGACTTTCTAGTGCACGGAATAAACCAGCATTGTTTGTACTACGAAACTATATATCATTGTTAAGTGAGAACTGATTCTATGTAAGACATTTTGTCTCGGCGGATTTTGTTCTCGTACTGGTCGGTAGAAAAAGAAAAGTTTCTTAATCGAATTATGTTATGTGAATGTATAAAGGCTTTAAAAAGGAGAGAGAGAGATAATCCTTGCGGACAATCACCATATTGTATAAGAAAAGGTACATACAAGTTATTCAAAACAAATATCTCTGAAGTGTATCGTCTTGTGATTTCTAAAAACTGAAAATTGCAGTGTTTAATCTAAACCTGTCCCGAATAACAGCGAAGAACATTTATGTCATCATATATTTTCTTCGTTTGTCCACGGTTGTGATTCGCATGTTACTTTTTGTTACGCGACGTGTTAGGAATACTTTCATTATGCACCCAAAAGTGCAGACAGCTTTAATCGAAACTGCATCTTTCGGAAACAATAACTCTTAATCAGTACAATTACGCGAATACCGTCAAAATCACAACCGTGATCACAAAAGTGTTTCCTGGAAATGATTTTTAGAAATGTGTAGACTTGAAAGTAAACAGCATTGCACCATCGCTGGCTCGCAACAATTGAAAGAAAACAAAACAGGGACTGAACAACTTCAAATTTTAACGCCGTCAGCGTTACGAAATCTGAACGACGTAAGTTAATTTATTAAATATTAACAGGAAGAGAATTATTAAATTTTAAAGATTAAATCATAGCAAGAATTTAAAGCATTTTAGCATCATTACGTTTCTTTGCATTAGTACTTGAGTATCAGATACCATCATATCTATTTAAAAGACAGTGCGTAAATAAAATTGCCACCTTTTATAATTATTATTATAGCAATTCAGTGGCGACCGTGACAGGACCAGCTTTAATGTGTCTGCTAATGTGTGTTTTTTTCTATTTGTTTCATGCTGTAATGAGCGGAAATCTACGACGCCGCTAAGCACTATAGACTGATAGCAAAGATTGAATCATATTGGGTATCTCTCAATTTGCCATTACTACCTGACTGTATTACAGTATTATGGATGTCGAGTGATCGGCAGTAACTTAACGAAGGAACTGGCATGCAACCGAATATGTCCTGACAAGGAAAGTGTGTGACCTCGAACGTTCAGAATCCCGCGAAAATTTGCTTAGGACGTAAATCGCTCATCCCAAAAACATTGATACGAGACATCACAGGCAAAACTGCAGATCTTACAGTGGTAGACGTTTGAATGATCAACTCTTGCAAGTTCTTAGAGAGGAACTTTGATAACGCGAAGAAACAAAATATCGACGTAAAGGGGTGTGGACAAAAATATGGACACACCAAGAACATAACCAAGAATCCATACGGTAAAGGAAACCCGTTTGCATTCAAAACAACTTCCAGTCATTCAAAAATGGTTCAAATGGCTCTGAGCACTATGCGACTTAACTTCTGAGGTCATCAGTCACCTAGAACTTAGAACTAATTAAACCTAACTAACCTAAGGACATCACACACATCCATGTCCGAGGCAGGATTCGAACCTGCGACCGGATCGGTCGCTCGGCTCCAGACTGTAGCGCCTAGAACCGTCTCGGTGTTGTGGCTTAGCAAGACAGCCAAGTCACAACGAGAGGAAGCCGAAAGGCACGCGCTTAAACTCACGCAGGCTGGCGTGAGGTCTGAAACAGAATACGTAATGAATGCTATAAAGAAAAGTACGTAGCTTCTGGAATACTTAACTTTAATCCGCATTTGTAGAACATCGCTCTTGATGATACATTAATAGAATCTCAATATCAATTGAATACGGCGCCTTGCTAGGTCGTAGCAATTGTAGCTGAAGGCTATGCTAACTATCGTCTCGGCAAAGGAGAGCTTAGTTGTCAGTGAACCATTGCTATGAACGTCGGCTGTACAACTGGGGCGAGTGCTAGTACGTCTCTCTAGACCTGCCTTGTGGTGGCGCTCGGTCTGCTATCACTGACAGTGGCGACACGCGGGTCCGGCGTATACTAATGGACCGCGGCCGATTTAAAGGCTACCACCTAGCAAGTGTGGTGTCTGGCGGTGACACCACACTCGGAGTAGATAAATATGTCCTGCGCGTTTTCGAGGGAATCATACCATTCTTTCTGCAAAACAGTGGCAAGTCCAGGTAAAGACGATGGAGGTAGATAGCGATCGCACAACCTTCTCTCCAAAGTAGAGCACAAAGGCTCAATGATACTGAGATCTGGTGACCGTTGTGGGCAAGCATTATGCTACAACCCATCCTCATGCTCTCAGAACCAGGCCTGAGCAATTCGATTTGCATGAATACGGGCCCTTTCATCTGTGAACACAGTATCACACATGGAGGGCCAACATTGTACCATGGGGTGGACCAGATCAGCTAAAATTGTCACATAATTCTTGGCACCAGCGCGAACTTGCAGAATAGCTATGCGGCCCATAGAATACCAGCTTTCCAAATCGTCAAAAGAAGCCCCGGCATGCTTCACTCTTGGGACGTAAACTCGGCCAGAATTTGGAAGCAATGCGCAACAAGACTCATCCGACCACTGACTTCTTTCCATTGCTGTATGTCCAGGTTTCCAGGCCCCAACATCACGTTTTTCTGTTACGAGCATTTGCATCGCTGATGAGTGGTTTCGAAGCTTCAGTTCGGCCTGCAATTCCGTGCTTTTGGAGCTCCCATTGCGTTGTTTTGGTGCTGATGATGCTGACAGATTTCCTGAGCGCGACATTCAGTACGCCTATTCAGTGCATATTTCAAATTGATTAGCATCCAAATTCGATTGTTTTGAATGCCCGTGTACACAATGACCGCTGAATATTCATTTTTAAAGAAGAACAGCAGGCAGTCGCAAAACTTCGTAATTTATTCCAGATCTAGATTTCGATTGTAACACTGTTATCATTGGTGCTAAATGTATTAACTTTGTGAGTAACTTTAATTCTGACTGTTTTAAATTAATTTCGGGTTGCCAAAAGCGTATTACGAGATGTTCAAAATGTATTATGAACCGTGTTAAATACTTAATCTATCCTTTGACACGTAAAGGACGCGGTTTCGGTTCAAATGGTTCTGAGCACTATGGGACTTAACTTCCGAGGTCATCAGTCCCCTAGAAGTTAGAACTACTTAAACCTAACTAACCTAAGGACATGACACACATCCATGCACGAGGCAGGGTTCGAACCTGCGACCGTAGCAGTCGCGCGGTTCCAGACTGTAGCGCCTAGAACCGCTCGGCCACTCCGGCCGGCCGCGGAATCGGAAAATATCGTTCACGTGATCTGGTGATATATTCTGACGAAGTAATGACTGTTATCGATAGCAGGTCTCAAGTTGTTCACACTTAAGTGCCTGGCATTTTCATACTACTTCTCTACCATTCCACTCTCGAATGGTGCGTGGGAAAAAGGAACACCTAAATCTTTCCGTTCGAGCTCTGATTTCTCTTACTTTATTATGATGATCATTTCCCCCTACGTAGGTGGGTGTCAACAAAATATTTTAGCATTCGGAAGAGAAATTTGGTGATTGAAATTTCGTAAGTAGATCTCGCCGCAAAGAAAACCGCCTTTGTTTCAGCACTAACTAAACAATCCGGCAAAAGACGCTATTCAGCGTCACGTCTGTATTTACTACAGTCACAGAGATCAGCTTACATTAGGTAAGCTTGCCACGACGATGCGTGAAGCCGAATTTTTGGAGGCTGTCAACTAATCGCTGCAACTGGGACCTGAGTCACAAATACAACGGACTATTGCGGTGTAATGGCATAGCGAAGTGGTTTGTGTATAAATCTAACGCGCAGAAGGTCGAAGGTTTGAACCTCGTCAAATGCAGCGAACTTTTTCATTTTCTAAATCTGAACAAAAGATTTTTATTACTATTTTTATTCAGTTACTTTGGTTGAATATAATCGTTTTTTATTTCTAATACTTTACCGCTTGATTTTCGTATCGCATTCACTTTTTTATTTTTCTTCCTATCAGTGACTTCTAGGCTTCTAGGCGCTTCAGTCCGGAACCGCGCGACTGCTGCGGTCGCAGGTTCGAATCCTGCCTCGGGCATGGATGTGTGTGATGTCCTTAGGTTAGTTAGGTTTAAGTAGTTACAAGTTCTAGGGGACTGATGACCTCAGAAGTTAAGTCCAATAGTTCTCAGAGCCATTTGAACCTATCAATGTGTTTCGTTTGGAATCTACTTCGGCCGGCCGTTGTGGCCAAACGGTTCTACGCGCTACCGTTTGGAACCGCGCGACCGCTACGATCGCAGTTTCGAATCCTTCCTCGGACGTGGATGTGTGTGATGTCCTTTAGGTTAGTTTGGTTTAAGTAGTTCTAAGTTCTAGGAGGACTGATGACCTCAGATGTTAAGTCCCGTAGTGCTCAGAGCCATTTGAACTATTTTTTGAATCTACTTCTGTCGCCTATAATCTGCAGCCAAGTACTTAACCAGGACTGCCCACCGACTGGTAATGCGGCATCCCATGTACCAGTGTGAGCATAGTTTCATGTAACCAATAACAGCGAGTAACTGCTCTTCACTTTTACCGGTAACACCGAAATTTTGCTGCGGCTGCGGAAGATGGCTATGCAAACAAACATACTATGGAATCTTTCTGTCTTATGTTTCCTAGTAGAGATTACCTGAAACATCATGAAGAAGGCCATCATGATTTTAGTTCTGTCGCAGATTGCTGATCGTCGTTTTGGTTGGTTGTTTTGGGGGAGGAGACCAGACAGCGAGGTCATCGGTCTCATCAGGTTAGGGAAGGACGGCAAGGAAGTCGGCCGTGCCCTTTCAAAGGAACCATCCTGGTATTTGCCTGGAGTGATTTAGGGAAATCACGGAAAACCTAAATCAGGATAGCCGGTCGCGGGATTGAACCGTCGTCCTCCTGAATGCGAGTCCAGTGTGCTAACCACTGCGCCACCTCGCTCGGTGATCACCCGTTTTCTCCGATACAGTGCACATTCACGAGCTTGTGGTTAGGATAGGACACGAATTAAAATTCATGGCGACAAAACCCGTCGTCTACCGCAGTTCAGTCACTGGTCGCTTAACTTCAGCTGTCGGCATCGCATCTCCCATTTCCGTTATACCTTGTGGCGACCGCTTCGATCGTAGTTCCGCGTTACACATTAACAGCGTTTGTGAAGTGACCCACCGTGTTTTGTGTGTCACCTGTAAGCGAGTGGTAGGCCGTGAACCGCTGTATCGGCAACTGGCAGACATCAACTATCAAGTAATTTTAATCGGAGTGTACTTCTTCACGCATCTCAATATTTGACGTCATGACTCATGAAGTATATGTCGTACAGCGATATAATCTCGCAGGTACAGTCAATGTTATTTGTGGATACTGTCTGCAAAATCTGTTGCGAATGGAGTTAGGAGTGAAGAAGTAGTAAATTATAACGCCATGAATGAAGTGGCAATTCTACTATATGAATATTGAAAACGTAGTAAGCGATAAACTTTTTCCTTGTCATAATTTTGTAAGGTGTGTGGGAAAAAACAACTCTGAAAGGTTTGAAATTATGTGTAAAGTGTTTCCGAAGTCGCTAAGTCGTCTCATTCTGATATACTGGACGAATGTAGTGAGAGTAACCAGCGCTGCATCAGTACCCACACATAGACTCTAACTGCAATATGTGTCTTACTGTATTAAACCTTCCACATGAGATTACACTGGTTAATCCGTAGATTATGGTAGCATCTTAACTTTTCAAATTCAGTGCATTTAGTAACTGTATAAAATATTTAAATTCAAATTTTTTCGCCGCTACAAGCCACAGGATTGACAGGCAACGTGTAACTATTGGGGGCAACAATGAACCATGACCGGGTGAGCCGATTAGCAATATAGGCGCCCGGTTAAATATAAAAGAGGGCCTGTTTGCCATAATATTACGGAATTACATAAACCATTAAATAATTATATAAAATAAATGAGTTAGGAAACAATCTGCTCACCCATCTTAAATTGCTTGCGCATGATGTTGTTTACTGTCTACAGAAGCCTATAGAAGGTAGTGTTATAGGCCCTTTGCTGTTCCTTATTTATATAAACGATTTGCGAGACAATCTGAGCAGCCGTCTTCGGTTGTTTGCAGATGACGCTGTCGTGTATCGACTAATAAAATCATCAGACGATCAAAACAAACTGCAAAACGATTTAGAAAAAATATCTGAATGGTGCGAAAATTAGCAGTTGACCCTAAATAACGAAAAGCGTGAGGTCATACACATGAGTGCTAAAAGGAACTCCTTAAACTTCGGTTACACGATAAATCAGTCTAATCTAAAAGTCGTAAATTCAACTAAATACCTAGGTGTTACAATTACGAACAACTTAAGTTGGAAGGAACACATACAAAATGTTGTGGGGAAGGCAAACCAAAGACTGCGTTTTATTGGCAGGACACTTAGAAAATGTAACAGACCTACTAAGGAGACTGCCTACACTACGCTTGTCCGTCCTCTTTTAGAATACTGCTGCGCGATGTGGGATCCTCATCAGATACGACTGACGGAGTACATCGAGAAAGTTCAAATAAAGGCAGCACGTTTTGTATTATCGCGAAATATGGGAGAGAGTGTCACAGAAATGATACAGGACCTGGGCTGGAAATCATTAAAAGAAAGGCGTTTTTCGTTGCGACGGAATCTCCTCACGAAATTCAAATCACCAGCTTTCTCCTCCGAATGCGAAAATATTTTGTTGACACCGTCCCACATAGGGAGGAACTATCACCACGATAAAATAAGGGAAATCAGAGCTCGTACGGAAAGATATAGGTGTTCATTCTTTCCGCGCGCTATACGAGATTGGAATAATAGAGAATTGTCAAGGTGGTTCGATGAACCCTCTGCCAGCCATTTAAATGTGATTTGCAGAGTATCCATGTAGATGTAGAAGATCAAAACGAATTACGAGTTGTTAATTGCTTCTTTGGTCGCTTCTTGGTAGAACAGCTTCATAATTTCAAATGAAAGGCACAACATTGTGTATGTTGCAGAGAATTTATTTATTTTATTAACAAGTTTTCGGATTAGAAGGCTATCAGCAGATTTCATCTGACTATCGGACTCAAAGGAGGTACAATATTCCTGAACAATATTGAAAAAAATGTACTTCACTAAGAATGAGGTACAAACAAAAGTACGTGTCATCTCTGACAGTACAGTGGTAACCCAATTAAAAATATTAAAGAGTAAATTACTATAAAGGGAACAAACCTCAAAAAATATTAACATTAATGTTTTCCTGTTTGTTAGATTTATACTTGTTCATTGTCAACTTCTTACCTATTCAACTGTATTATAACCATTACGGTCGCAGATGAGATTTACTGTGCGTTTCTGCTTCAGTCTAGATCAGTATCATAGTGTTTACTAATATTGTAACTTCTTTGACAGCGATACTCACTTGAAGTCTGAGGATGCCCTCGTAAACTGGAAAGCTGTTAACTAAATAAATTAATTCTGTTGAATATACAAAATATTGTGCTTTTCATTCGTAATTATGAACTGATTTAGACAAGGTGTCTAAAGGTACGGAAAGCAGCAATTCAAGCTGAACAATAAATTCTGAAAAAAATCCCGGTAAATTTCGGTTGTACGATAAATGAACAAATTAAGAGAGTGTCGATTCAACTAAATATCTAGGAGTTACACTTAGAGGCAACTTAAAGTGCAACTGCCGCACAGGGAATGTTGTAGAGAAGGCGAACGAAAGTTTTTGGCAGTACACTTAGAAAGTGGCACAGATGTTCTAGAGACACTGCCTACACTAAGCCTGTCGGTCCTCTTCTAGAATACTTCTGCGTGCTGTGGGAACCTTACCAGATGGAATTGACGGAGGCCTTCGAAGATTTTCACAGAAGGGAGGCTGCTTACGGTTATAGTGAAATAGGGGAGAGAATGTCACGGATTTGATAAGCGCGCTGGACTGGCAACCATTAAGATGCAAAAATATTTTACGGGCTCCGTCTTACACATAGATGAATGAAAATTGCAATAAAATAAGCTAAATTAGAGACCGCTCGGAAATTCATTTTACATTTTTGTTCATTTTTCTCTCGCCTATCGAGAGAGGATTGGCAGCGAAATTATCTGGTAGTAGTGCCTTGAACCCTGTCACGCATCAGAAGAATAATCTTGTAGATGTAGACGCCCTCTATTTCTTTATTCCACTCGATTTGCTGAGGACAGCTGGAGTATTTGTGTGTTCGTCTCACTTCGCAGTTTATCTTATAGCCACGCTCAAATGTAGACGAAACACTTATTTACTCCCAGTAGCTGAAAGTGTACTTTTTGGAATTACTACGTAACTTAGACAGATCATCTGACGATGGCTTACGACGAAATCGAAGCCGGTTTTTATATGACTTGTGAGATCCGATATATAAGTGGAAGAGTTCCGTAAATTTAAAACGGTTCACTATCAATGCGAAAAGTTCTCGTGATCACTGCAAGACTGCTCACGATCAATTCAAAACTGTTCATGATCAACTCAGGATGTTCGTAATCAACTTAAAACCGTTAACACTCTATTTAAAACAGTTCATCATCAATTTAAAAGAGCTCACCATGAACTTAAAATGGCTTAATACGAATTTAAAATAGTTCACGAGCAATCTGATAATAGTTCACGATCAGTTCAAAAGCAGTTCACAGTTAATTCACACACAATTTAAAACAGTTTTACGGTCACATTAAACTGCATTACAGACAATTTAAAACTGTTTTACGGTCTGCTTTTGTTCTACAATATTACTTTTATTGTTAACCGGTTTTCGGCTTACAAGGCCATCTCCAGACATTTACTGAGTATTTTCACCAAAGAAGTTGGAATGTTTGCAAATAACATTGGAAGAAAAGTAACACGTCTAGACTGAAGTAGAAACATACAGTAAGTAACCTCTTTGACAGTGTGGTGGTAATGCAATGAAAAAGTAAAAATTGAACAGTAAATAAATAACAATGCAGCAGACAGGAAACCTTTAACACAAAATAGGAATAGCATGCCTACATAACAGTTTCTATTAATAATCAAAACTAATAATTATTGTTATACTATTATTTTATATTTTTATTTTATATATTATTTCATATATTATTATACTATTTTTTATTATAATGTTGTTCTGCCAAGAACCGACGAAAGATTCTGTTAACATGTTTTACGGTCAATTGAAAGCTGTTTACTGTCGGAGTAAAACTTCTCGTGATTGACGTAGAACTAATATAAGTTCGTGGGCTTCCACAATCGGTGCCATTTGGGATGAAATAATTGTAAGTATTGGGCCCTGTCACAATATACTACTAAAACAAATAAGCTGCCGACGTTTCGACCCACTTGCTGTTATCCTCCTCAAGGTAGTTCACTGCTCTGAAGAGGATAGCACAAAGTCGATCGAAACGTCGGCAGGTTACTTGTTTTAGTAATCTACAATGACGCGCCCCATTACCCAAAATCATATCCAAAACTTAGAACTGTCTCCTATCGATTAACTGTAAGGCTCACAGTCAGTTTAAAACGGATCATCATAAGCTTACGTCGGTCAACGATCAATTAAAAACTGTTTACAGTCAGGTTCCAAAAAATTCTCTGCGTCCTTCGATAGAGTTTTTTTGTATTCTCATCCAAATATATGATACTGCTGCAGTGGCTGATCTCTTCGTTCCTTTACGAAGGCAGCCATGACCACGATGCGACCTACAATTCTCTGTTCTGTTCTATCCACAATTATGAAAACAGTATATCGCTTAAGGAGAATTTTATTCCAGTCAGCTCTACAGATGTTGGTCGATACGTAGACGTATTACAACGAACGATCCACCGGCAACGGAAACTTCCCTCAGAGGTTCGGGGAACGTGAAGTGGCTCTTTCATTCTGGATGAGATGTATCGCATTCCGCTTATTCAACGGAACAAATTAACTCTGTTGTTCAACTGATTTACGCTTCAAAACATTCACGTAAACGTATTCCAAAAAACAGAAGCTGTTGTAGAAAACGACTGCACAGGTCGCAATAATACACAAGAAAGAAAACAGAAGTAATCCGCTGAATTACAGACCCATAATACTGATCGCTCTTCTGAAACACAACTGATTCTTTACTCACAGGAAGTCTTCTAATTAAATTGCTCGGCAGTGGAGTACAATCGCATTTGTTGACTGGATTCGTGATATCCTGTCAGAAAGGGCACAGTTCGCAGTACCGGACGGGAAGTCGTTCAGTAAAGCAAGAGTGATATCTGGCGTTGCCCAAGGTAATTTTATCGACTCTCTGCTGTTCCTAATCTATATACACAATTTAGGAGACAACCTGAGCAGTCGTCTTAGACTGTTTGCAGATAATTTTATTGTTTTCCGTCTAGCAAACTCGTCAGAAAATCAGTGTGAATTACGAAACTATTTACATAAAATAGCTGCATGCTGCGAAAAATGGCAGTTGACCCTGAACAACAAAAATTGTGAGATGTCCCACGTGAGCACTAAAAAAGCTCCATTAAATTTCTGTTACACTATAAATCAGAGATATTTAAAGAGCGATGATTCAACTAAATACTTAGGGACTACAGTTACGAACAACTTAAATCGGACCAATTATACATAAAATGTGAACCAAAGACAACGTGCAATGGCATAATACATTTTAGAAGATACTACAACACTGTCCTAACTAAGCTTGTCCGTACTCTTCTGGGATATTGATGTACGGTATGAAATCCATATCAGATAGGAATAACGGAGGACACTGGAAGAGGTTGACCCTTTCATGGATAAAATTCATTTCTTTACAGATTTTTAATATATTAAGGTGATAACAGTTTCTTTTCAGTCCCATTATTGTATTTTCACCACCAAAATATTTTTTAAGTTCTCCATTTTTTCACAACAGGAAGTGGGACACACATGTCCCATGAACCAACACAAGATACCTTTTCTGCTGACTGACTGATTTTGTAATTTTATTTTTTTAGCCATAAACAGGATTTTGCAAAGAATAAAATAACTACAAATTATACATGCATGTAATCTTTTTATTTGTGTAGAGCCAGTGTAAAAAATATTCATTACATTTCAGTTTTCATGATACATGATCAATACTTACAAAACTTTACATGCCATGAAACTTGGAAAGACATGGTGTGGCACAGAGTGGTACACCACAAGCAGAGCAAACAACTTTTGTTCTCTTCTCTTCAGAGTTTGTGCTGCAGAATCTGCATCGCTTCCTAGTGCCACTGTCTTTCGGTACATGTTTGCCCACGTTCACGAGCCGTACGTCATCTGGCACACGAGAGACACCTCTCTTTGCTGGGAAGAAAATGGGCATTGATCCCCTCTTTTCCCTGGGTGAATACCCATTAATCAATTGTCTTGCTAATCTTTACAAATAATATCTGCTGGGACACATGTGTCCCACTAATTTTATTTCGATTATAAGATAGTATAGTCGCTGAGAAGTACATTCCACACTGTATTTGTACTAAAAAATGATTATTAAGTTAATAATAAGATGGATTACTTACTTCAGACATCGCTGGAAAGTGAGAAATGAGGAAAACTGAAGAATAACACAAATAAGTGACGTTGCAGCGGCCATATATACACGCCAGTCAACAAACGTAGTCACCGCTTCTCTATTGCCTTTGCAGTGCAGTCCCGATTTGTTTCTTAGGTTCACTACAGTCTGTCCCTAGATGGTAGCTCCGTGCAGAGCTGGGTAACATATATCCCGACACTCGAACTGGCGCTCAAAGTTAGTGGGACATATATGACCCATCAACCACGGAAGAGTTAAAGAAGGGCAGCTCTTTTTGTATTACAGCGAAATAAGGAAGAGACAGTTACGGATATGATAACAGAGTTGGAGTGTTAATTATTAAAAGAAAAGAGTTTTTCGTTGCAGCGAGTTCTGTTCACGAAATTTTAATCATCAGCATTCCCCCCATATCAAAAACGTTTTGTTGACTTGCGTCTAGATAGGGAGACATGATCATAGTGATAAAAACAGAAACTGGAATTCGCATGGAAATATTTAAATGTTGAATTTTCCCACGTGCTATTTTGAGTGGAAGGGTTGAGATTTGCCTCCGCCAAGCCCTTAAGTGTGAATTGCAACGTAGTCATGTAGATGTAGCTATATATGTAGAATCAATCCGAAACACAGCTCAAATCTACCGATTTTATCCTCCAAACTACTATTCGGAACATCGATCTTTCGTCCTGCAAAAACAAAGCATAAAAACGTTGATACATGTTATAGTAGATGAATGTAACTAATCCAATATGATTCCTAATTTTATTTCTACTTTCGGAGGTATTCGTAACTAATATAAAGACTCAAATACACTTAGAACATCAAATAAAATTATAAAAGTCCTGAAGATGGGAAAAGTATATGACATGAGGCTAAATCTAGGAACTATGGAAGTGGAGGGAATCAACAAATGTATCATTGGAAGGGAACACTTTGGAACAAGTACCATCGTATTGGTATTTCGGAAATTTGGTGGCATAAAATGGAAACTATGTGGAGCAGATAATAAGTAGAATATCAACGGGTAAGAGAATATCTGGAAACGCGAGAGATTTGTAAAAAGTTTGAAACAAAAGGAATTCTGATACAACAAATAAAGAGATTCGCCAAGTGTTCCTCCAAAAACTGTTTTCAATAACTTGCTCATGAACCCATCAGAAGCATAAATGGGTGTGAAAACATACTTGAACTCTTAGCAACAAATCATCCTAAGAAATAGCGAGTATCGTGACAAATATAGGGATTAATGACTGAATGGTGTAACACCCAAATTCATTAAAACAAACGCAAAATATAAGTATTTTTTTAAAGGAGGACAACTCACGGAAGCCTATTTAAGAGACAACCTCGATTTCTTCCAAGAACGGAAAATGTCTAAGATTGGGGATGTTTCACGGTAGGTCTAAATTTATCGCGCACTTCAGTGCGAGTTGCTTTGAACAGTTTCCTCGACGAAACTCTGTCTCGAAATCTGGCAGAAAATCCAAAGAGATTCTGGTCATGTGTAAAGTACACCCGCGGCAGGATGCAATCAGTACCTTCACTTCACGACAGAAATGCTACTGTTACATATGACAGAGCCACTAAAGCGGAATTACTAAACAAACGTTTCCTTAAAGCTCTTCGCCAAAGAAGGCGCAGTAAATGTTCCAAACTTCGAATCAAGAACAGCTGCCAACATGAGTAATTTCGAAGTAGATATCCTCGGTTTAGCGAGGCAGCTTTAATCACTTTTTTAAGGTAAGCCTTTCGGTGGAAATTCTGTCTCAATCAATTTCCTTTCGGAGTATGCTCATGTAATATGTCCATATTTAGCAGTCTTATACACGTACACTCGCTCGCTCGCCGGAAGATACGTACCTAAGGACTAGGAAGTTGCACAGGTCACACCAATACACAAGAAAGGTAATAAGTGTAATCGTCTGAATTACAGGCCTATATCACTGACGTCGATTTGCAGTAGGATTCTGTGTTAAAACGCTATGAATTCTCCCGAAGAAAACGACATATTAGCATATAGCACGGATTTAGAAAATATCGTTTTCGTGAATGGCAAATAGCTATTTCTTCCCTGCGAAGTAATGAGTACTGTCGGCAGAAGATATCAAATTTATTCCATATTTTTAGATTTCCAGAAGGCTTTTGACGGGGTATCGTCACATTTGTGATACTGGATACGTGATTTCCCATGAGTAATGTCATAGTTCGTAGTAACTGACGGAAAATCATGGAATAAAACAGAGGCGATATCTGGCGTTCCTAATGTATGTAAAAAATTTACGAGACGATCTCAGCAGCCCTCTTAGATTGTTTGCAGATGATGATGTCATTTACCGCGTAGTAATGTCATTAGAAGATCAAAACAAATGCAAAGTGTTGTGAACAAGAGATCTGTGTAGTACGAAAAGTGGCACCTCATTCCAAACAATAAAAAGTGTAAGGTTGTCCACATTACTAAAAAAATCGATTAAATTATACAAGAAATCACATGACAATGTAGTCTCTCAAATCACCTGGGATTGATATTGCTAACAACTTAAATTGTAACGATCATACAGAAATTACTGTGGGGTAAGCGAACCATAGTCTTTTTTTAATTGGCTCAACTCTTATGTTATAAATCTACTACTGTGTTAGTCTTGTCCGTCTTCTTCTGGAAGAGTGCCTCGCGGTATGGGATCCGTATCAAGATAGGATTGACGGAGGTCCCGAGACATTCTGAAAAATGCCCATTCGTTTTGTAATATCGCGAAAAATGGAAGAGAGTATCTCGGATATGATATGCGAATTGGGAGGCTCATTAAATCAAAGGCCTTTCTCTTTGTGACGAGACATTTTCACGAAAGTTGGGTCGTGAACTTTCTCTTACGAATGAGAAATTATTGTTTTCACTCCTACCTACAAACGTAGAGATTAACATCTAAATAAAGTAATAGAACTCACAGCTCACTCGGAAAGGTTTTAGTGTTCGTTTTTTTCCACTGGCTATTCGAGAGTCGAACGGTCGAGAACAAGTCTGAAAGTCGTTCGGTGAACCCTGTATCCCTCACTTCGTTCTGAATTGCGTATTCGTCATGTAGATGTAGATGTAGATGTAAAGTATAATATACCAGTTTATCACAGACAATCAGAAAGAAGAGAAAAATTACTTGGATGTTATTTCGAAATTTTGTTGTGGAAGAAAATGCTAAAAGAGAAATTGTGTGACAGATTGACAAATGAAGAAGTACCACTAAGAGCAGAACATTTAAAAAATTAGACGAAATCATAATTATGAAGGAAAACGCCTTTGCTGGTTATGTATAAAGCGCAAAAATCGCCTGCATCAATGGTAATGGAAGTGGAGTGCGGGAAAGATATAGATAAAAAGAAAAAAACTTAGAATACTAGATGACATGAAAATTAAACAAGTTAGCAGCAGAGTAAGGAAGTGGAAAATGCAGGGAGCGCGATCGATTGTTGATAAGAGATGCACAATAGAAGAACAAAATTGTAACGAAGTCGTAGAATGCGTAAAAACATACGAAATTTCTCATTCGCTTGTATACATCTGGTGAGATAGTTTTTCTCTTTTCTCCCTATTTCCTTCTCCTCTTACTCTGGTGTCTTTTTCGAAGTAATTTGTAAAGTGTTGTTCTTCCATATTTTTTCAACCGCCAAGAGTTGGCGTAATATGTGTAACTTGTAAACGCTGTTCTCCTTTTTCACCTTCCTTGTTGTTATAGCAAAGGTATAGTATTATAGAAACAGCATAGTGTCTATTCGGGTGGGTAAATTGCGGTATTCTGTCCGAAATTTGGAGACTTTCGTTCATGTTATTGCAGAACGCTTCACTAAAATGAACAATTTGAAACTTACTGGAACTTTTTTCGAGCTATGGGCCTTCGAATACACGTACTTTCGTAGGTTAAAATAATGCCAAGCATGAACAGGTAATTACTATAGTTAAACAGCGAGCCATTCTCAGGTGTTAAGGACGCCATCAATTTCGGGTCGGGCGTCCAAACACGATCATTTGTTTCGAAATCAGCGTTACCCATATGCTGCGTCAAAACCTTAAAATGTGTTAACATAACAAGCAACGCATGAAGCATTATAGCAAATTGGTAACGGCCATTTCGAAACAAATGATCACATTTGACGTATGTCGTTCTTAAGGTCTCAGGGTGGTCCGTTGTTTCACTGTTACTGGCAATGTTTCTATAAAGGAGTGACAAACTGCTAATGTGCCAAATCATAATTTTTGAAAAGTATTTAAAAGATGCAGTTCATTGCCTCCTCGAAATAAATTAATTACATCAGTAGTATTATTGCAAGTTGAAACATGAACTGAGCGCTAACAACTGATTTAAATTTCTAGGCACGCGGTTAGCGGAATAGCTGACATCTGACAACGAAATGCCCCGTTGAAAAACTCGATGGGAGATTCTTAGCAGTTAGAAAAATACTCGTTAGGATATTGACCTGGACTAATGTTTATGCAGTGTTACGTTTGGTAGATACTTCTTTACAGTCTAGACGGTTGGAAGTTAAAAGTAATCTCCTTGAACAAAATGGACTCTTGAGATGTGGGTGTGACACAGAGCATTTAGGATACCGTGGACGGCGAGAATGACATACGAGGAGATATCCTATCTCTAATCCGTGCCACTAGAAACAGAGAAGCTTTGGAAAATGCGAGCGCAAACATCCATAGTGGAAGAGAATCAATAGAAGCAGAGAATTCATAAAACAAAAGCGAACTAAGAGTATTTTCACAATCTGTTATAGCATGGTTTACTACGTGCAGTACCAACAGCATGAGTTCGGGAAAAATGATGAACACGTTATTCCAATCGTATCTTTTGTTTTTATACGCTGCGAACAGATATATGCAGCACTTACTAGTAATCAAAAATTTTTGGAATATTTCTCCATTCTTAGGATGCAGAACGATATTCGAAAGCCATGATAAAAGTGAAATAAAGCGAAATATCAAAACAGTTTTTTCATAATACAGAAACTAACTCATTAGGCAACAGGCGTAAGATATGTTGAAAAGAAGGCACTATGACTTGTCCGCGTAAATAATTTAAGTAATGCAGATTACTGACGATACTTTCATGAGTGTCCATAGGGGTTCATGGTGCTGCCTGTGTTTACCTAATTCCAAGAAAAAAGTTTCGTCATAAGTGCTGGTGAAGAACTGGCATTATACTGATTACTGTTCAAATACATAAATGGGAAGAAATGACTGTGTTTGGTTTCTGGCAGTGGGCGATTGCTGCAGAAGGCGGCGGCGCAGTTGCTTCAGAGAGCAGCCAACGCCATCTGTTGTCAATCCTTGGAACTACTAACGTCCATGCAGTTGCCGTTCGCATGGCTACCACGCCAGAAAACGCGTTTTACGCAGACGGAAACTGCTACTTGGCAATGTGAAAATTAAGTCACAAACTCAATAACGCTTTACTACCGTGGAAGGAAACTGGGTTGTTCATAAGAGATACGCACAGAAAACAGTTGCTGACATAAATACGACCGATTTCAAACGAAAGAAAACTGTGTATGACAACACGTCCAAACTCTCTCGTGTAATAAAACCCACACGTTTTCATCTCTGGATAGAAACATTAATAGAACTAGTTGATGTAATCCATTACACATTCAACTATTATATTATCCATTTCTCCCCAAGAAACACTGCAACACACGCTAAAGTTCTATTTTAACTACATGTTTAAATTTCTATTATGCTTTGTTTTTCAATATTTTATGCATCGCTTAAGAACAAAAATCCTTCGCTATGATAACTCACACTTCACCTTGAAGGAATAGAATTATCACAGAAAAAAGGCATTTACGATAAGAATGACGCGTTACACAGTTAAAAACTGCATTAAAGAAGCTAATCGCTCGTTAATGTGGCATGATTTCTAGTGTTTACATTTTAATCTATGAAGTATGTTTGTGAGTTCGACGCTATTTCAACTTCGCAATGCTATTGTATGAATAATTTAAGTACAAATATTGAAACCAATGTCCGACTGGAGGCATCTTCATCTCAAAAGTTCCTGTCCATCAATGTAATTCGACAGATGTGATAAGAAGAAACAGTATCAAACGAAACGTTGGAGCAAACACCTTACACATTTCCGTCGTTGTTTCACAGCTCAAGCACAACTGTGGATCATCTCATAATTATTATTTGAGAAAACACTTACATGGCAACAAATGAAAGTCCTTAATAATATGAGAACAATGTGTCATTTCATTGTAATTAGAGCGACGACACCATTGTTATTAGCATAAAATGGTTCAAATGGCTCTAAGCACTATGGGACTCAAAATCTGAGGTCATCAGTCCTCTAGACTTAGAACTGGTTAAACCTAACTAACCTAAGGACATCAAACACATCCATGCCCGAGGCAGGATTCGAACCTGCGACCGTAGCAGTCGCGTGGTTCCGGACTGAAGCTCCTAGAACCGCTCGGTCAGAGGGCCGGCTCATTAGCATATCGACATTTGTTCTGAAGAAAGCGGACTAGGAATATAGTTCCCTCATGAGCTTTGTAGAAACATCTGCCGAAGAACAAGACAATAAGTGAGTCAGAAACATTGTAGGGTACTCCCAGATATTCTATTGTGTTATGACTGTCAATCCTCTGTGAAGAAAAAAATGAAAATTGTATACATCTTTTGTTTCATTTTCACATTAACTAAGAGTTTGCCACAAATATTTAGTGACTCACATCCTAAAGTATATAATTGCCAACGTCATCGATACAAGGCATCATCAAAATCGAGAATAGTTTCGAAGGCTTTGTTAGACAGATAGGCTGAGCGTGTTGTCGAAAGTGTCTGCTCAGATCACATTTCGCCACATTTTGTGTGAGTGCATTTGAGGGGAAGTAGTGAACGGAAATTTGTGAAAAACTGAGTGAAAGCAATGCACTAAATAGCAGCTGATTGAGACACCAACCAGGGACACGAAACAGGACGGAAGGTTTTGCAGACATGCTGTCAAAAAAACGACGAAAACGAGCACTAAAATCGATGTACAATAATACAGTTCAGTTAGCGATGTAATTTTAAGAAATAAAAATGTGACCCACAGAAGATGACACAATAGTGTCGAAACATGTCTGGGTAAATACAAAAATAAACTAATTGTGTTTGCATAAGGCTGATTTCCAAAACAACCCAGTTTTAAAATCGCAAACACGGAAGAACAAAAAGAGGAGCTTCCAACATTAGTAAAATGAGTGGACAAATTTCGTTACTGTGACAAATGTGATAGCATTCATGATACGTGACATAGATACTGATAATTAGTTCGGCTAAGAAATTCATCAGTGTAGTAGGATAAAGTGACCACCAACAACTCCTGTACACTCGCCTTAAACTGTTCATTATTAGTAGTTACTATGTTATTGAAATGTGTGTTCCTGAGTGATGGACACCTTTGTAGGCCTAAGTGAGCGACTTTAAGTCTTTATTAACGCTATTCTTATTCCTCGCACTGTTTTCGTAAAAGTATCTGCTGATTCTGGAGAAGTGTTACTAACAATAAATTTTATTAAGGAGTAAATATACTGAGAATAACGTGGAAACAATGTTTGAACATGTTTCTCCAAAACGTTTTTGGGCTTACACCTCAGATAATTCGTATTACACACTTTTGCACCCGAATACCTTCAGCTCGATTTCATGGGAAACTCCATAATATTACTGCGTACGTTATGAGATGAAAGTAAGCCAAGTTTTCTTGCTTTTTTATCTTTAAGTCACCTACGTCTGACAACATCCGAACTGCAAACAAATATTTGCTTAGGTTATACAAAAGCTATAACGCATGATCGCCTCGACTGATTTTGCTATGAAACTGTGACAAGAAGAAACTATCTCCCGCTTCAGTCACTATGTCCTATACATACAGGGTGATTATAATTTAAGTTCCAATTTCGAAAATGAACCACAGCTCAGAATGACGTCAAAATCGGACGGGATATTATTGAAGAAGGGGAAAATGTTATGGGAACAAAAAAAATTACGAAAAGTTTACCGTTAGATGGCGCTGTAAATGGCAGAATATCCAAAATAAAAGATGCACGGCACACAGCAGTTCCTCAGTTTACGTCTGAGACGCCCCAAATGACTGTCTCTACAAACGATCAAGCGCTGCTGGTAAAACTCTTCTACAAGCACAATGTTTGTGAGCCAGTAGTCCCACAGAAGTTCAAGACACTCAAGGGTATGAAAAAAGGCGTTGGTCCGATGTCCTCTAAGGGCCTGGAGTAAATGATTACAAACTTCGAAAAGACAGAGTTTTTGAAGTGCAATGTAGCAGAGGAAGGAAAGCTGTTAAATGTGAGCCGGCCGTGGTGGTCTCGCGGTTATAGGCGCTCAGTCCGGAACCGCGCGACTGCTACGGTCGCAGGTTCGAATCCTGCCTCGGGCATGGATGTGTGTGATGTCGTTAGGTTAGTTAGGTTTAAGTAGTTCTAAGTTCTAGGGGACTGATGACCACAGATGTTAAGTCCCATAGTGCTCAAAGCCATTTGAACTATTTGTTAAATGTGAATGTCGTGTGACTAGCTAGGGCTTCCCGTCGGGTAGACCGTTCGCCGGGTGCAAGGCTTCCGATTTGACGCCACTTCGGCGACTTGCGCGTCGATGGGGATGAAATGATGATGATTAGGACAACACAAAACCCAGTCCATGAGCGGAGAAAATCTCCGACCCAGCCGGGAATCGAACCCGGGCCGTTAGGATTAGCATTCTGTCGCGCTGACCAAGAAAATCAGTTGATCCGACGTCTGTCGAAGATGTGGCCACAGCATTGCAGAAGAGGTCCGATAGGTGTTGTGCAAACCTGCAGTGCACTGGGAATTGCCCAAACTTTAGCTACGCGTGTGAGCACGATGTATAAAATCCTACGAAACATCCTACGTTGCTCTCCATACAAAATCACTCATGTTCAGGAGTTGCTTCCTGCTGACCTGCCGGCAAAGCAAACTTCCTTCTAGAATTTCTTGCTCATGTGGAAGCTGACAATGAGTGGCCACGGATCATTCTCTGGGTAGACGAAGACCAACTACAACCGAGCGAGGTGGCGCAGTGGTTAGCACACTGACTCGCATTCGGAAGGACGACGGTTCAAACCCGCGTCCGGCCATCCTGATTTAGATTTTCCATGATTTCCCTAAATCGCTTCGGACAAATGCTGGGATGGTTCCTTTGAAAGGGCACGGCCTACTATCATCCCCATCCTTTCCTAATCTGATGGGACCAATGACCTCGCTGTTTGGTTCCCTCCCCCAAATCCACCAACCAACCAATCCAATGACATTTCAATACCAGAATTTGCAGGGCAGCAGAAAATCCGACAGCAAATCTACCGCTAGCCTTCTTTCTGTGTGGGTTGAAGGCATCGTTTATCGTGGGGCCATACTTTTCCTAGGAGATATTAGCCGTACCGTCACTAGTAAAGGATGTGACAGTGTTTTGCGCACCAACGTTATTCCAATCCTTCAACGATGTGGATGTGTGGTTAGGGTCATACTTCTGCAATATGGCGGTCCTCCGCTGCGGCTGCTGCAGAGGCGTTTCGGAGATGCTAGAATTATCAGCCGTCATTTTCCTAAAACCTGGCCGTCCAGATCGCCTGATCTTAGTTCGTGTGACTTCTGGCAGTGAAGCTGTCTGAAAGATATTGTGTCCAGTGTCCCAATTACAAACGCAGATGACTTGAAGGCTCACATTACGCAACGCATTCTGAACGTGACCCTCGAGACATTCCGATCTCTTGTGGAACATTCTGTTTCTCGATTTCAGCTTGTGACAGAGAGCAGTGGATAGCATATTGAACATGTCTTGCGCCAGTCTCAGGACAATTAGAAACATATGCCTTTTTGCTTTCTATGCGGTTTTTGGCGCCAGGACAATTAGAGACCGACTTTCCCATCCGATGTGGTTGGACCACGCCGTGGTGGATGGGCGTACTATACTGACAATGCCAGTGTTGTTGAATACCAAACTTGTGCTGCCATGCACATTGGACAGTACGGATAGTGTTACGTCCAACTCACACCACAACCATAGTACTGCGGTTCATGTGTCACTTGTACCCGGACCCATTTCGTTATGATGCTCAGAGCCCCATCTAGTGCGAAAATTTTCGTTAATTTTTTTCCTTAACATTTCCCCCTTCTTCGATAATATTCTGTTCAAATCTGACGTCATCCTGAGCAGCTCTTTTTTTACAGCGTTTTGAAGCTGAAGCTTTAATTATAATCAACCTGTATATTGAACGAAAATATCTTGCTGTTCCTCAATGTAGTGACGTTTTTCAAAGTTTAATGGCAATAAAATGGCTAGAAGCTTTTAGGTTACGTCAAGACAAATCTAATTAACGACGCTTTCTAAAATTGCTATATATTTTCTGCTTATAAGAGTCATCTACATAAAAAACAAACGTAACATGTAGTTCTGTTGAAAGATCATTAATGCACACAAGAAAAAAATAAGTCCCTAAGACAGATTCTTGTGAGAAACCATATGTAGTTAGTCCAAATGTGGCTCAATGGGACTACTGCGACAGTATTATTGGCCTCCGATATATTTGCAAAAGAACGATACCAGATGATAGCCGTGAGAAGCGTATCTAAACACAAAGCTTCTGCATAGGTCATTGTAAGTGCAAGTGAATGACTTGACAGTGAAAAAAAGTTGTCTTCTTTTAAAAAGAGTTGCATTCAGAGGCTGTAGTGAAGGTACAAAACTGTTCACTAACGTTTCATCCTCGTCTGTGGCGGACATCTTCAGACATGAAACAGTGTCAGGTCCGTAGAAGGCTCAGAGGCCGCTGTATATATAGGGGTATTATCAAACCTAAACAGCTTAAACTCCTCACACTACACCGAATGCAAATAACTGTTGCTGAGAAGTCACGCCTTTCTCGATTATAAACGATCCCACAGTTTGTGCAACGTTAGAATCTGCTTCCTCATCCCTTCCGTCAAAATTACCACACTGTTTAAAAAAATTCTATTGGCTCTCAAACAAGTGTGGAGAAACTCCTTGCCGTTGTGCCCAAGTGTATGCTGGACTTACGTAAAGGAATTTTAGCACCCGGGTAATCGAGACAAGAAAAATTTTCGCTTTGAACATATTTAAAAATCAACCGTGGCGAAACATAGTTTGTACCGTGGAGACCACGAAATAAAATTTATGGACTAGCGTTATAGGCAATACGAGGCACTGTCATGCGCGCTTGTGCATAAGTTAAGCACTGAACTTCACCAACAAACTTTTGCAGGTCGTTCTGGGATTTTTTGTACATTTTGGTGCAGGGGCCCGCTATCTCCGGTGGCTCGTTGCAGACTACAAATATTATGGTTTATTCATTTTGTTACTACAATTACTTTGGTTTCTGTGGCTATTCGTCCTTCAAAAAAGCGGAATAGCTTGTAGTATGCAGTCTCCGCAACACAACCACACAGAAACCTTCTGCATTTAGATCTATACACAGTACGCTCTCTTGATGTAGAAGAAAACCGCCTTAGGAGTGAAATGAAATGGTCGTATGGCATCTATTGGCCGGGAACTCCCCTTCAGGGTTCGGCCGCCGTATTGTAAGTCTTTTTAGTTGACGCCACTTCGGTGACTTGCGTGTCAATGACGATGAAAATGATGATGGACACACAACACCCAGTCCCCTGCCGGGAATCGAACCTTGCGTGGTAGGCGGTACGGAGGTGGACAGCCTTGGGAGTGAGCTGGACACAATAAAAAGCACTCCAGAAACAAAGGCTACACAGTCAAAACCAGTGACAATTTAGACAGATAAATACACAAAAGTAAGACAAAAAATGGACACACTGAAAGAAGAGAAAATTTCCGCCAATATTCCATACCTGGGGCCCACATTTAAAAAAAAAAATTATAGTAGCATCCTCAACTAATAATAATTTAGGAAATTTACTCGTTCATAACATAAACCCAAATTTCAACAACAGTGGAGTGAAAATTTCAACAACAATGGAGTGTTCAAAGTATCATGCTCCCAATTGTCCTACTTACTATACAGGGAAAACAGGCAGAAACTTCAAAAACCGCTTTCAAGAACACATAAATGCTTTCCAGCTCAACCACTTCGAAAAATCAGTTATTGCACAAGATATGTTGGAAGCGAAACATATCATCAAGTCTAGAAAAGAGTCTGGCAGTGCTGTACAATGAAGCCAATGGTAAGACCCTAAATCTGTTAGAACAACCTCGATAAAATCAAAAAACTTAAGTTAAAAGAACAGACAGATTTTGCAACCCACAATTATTTTAGTAATTTAAAAGACATATTCTAAAGTTGTCCCCTGCATATGTCAATTGTTTGATAACTAGAGATCTGACACTACGAATAAGTTCATCTTTGATCACAGCATGTTGAACAACATCTGTAAAGTGTTCACAAAAATTTGAGTACAAATGTGTCACTTTAGTGAAGTGATATGCATGAACAGGATGGAGAAACCAAAGTATTATGGTGTTGAAAAGTTAAAAACGATTTTCTGATTGTTTATTTTTCATTTTTCCACTGCTTTGCACATATTTGCCATATTTGACTTAAAATTTATAACCTAACATCAAACATTTTCGTGACAGCAACATGCGTTTCACCTCATTCAAGAGCAAAAATAAATCATGTATTAAAACGATTTACACCTTATAATGAACCCAAAGGATCCGAAATACATCGCGCGCTTAATAAAACACGAAAATTTGTCCGAAATGCATCGTGTAGTAAATAAAACCTGAAAATTTGTGACAGAAGGCATTTTCAATTCATACTTCCATTGTACTGAATATAGTCACGTCTGCGGCTGCAAAATATGGATAAAATTAAAACGAAGGGATCCGGTTTCTCGTAGACGGCTACACACAGTTTATAAAAGTACTGTGACGTGGTCGCCATCTTTGCAGCAACAGCTGAGAACAGCTTCTTTGTGGCGCTCTACCATTGCATTCAGTGATCCCACACACGCCAGTAAGCCTACCCATAGCAGTGCTGCCAATCGCTGCCGCAAAAACAAACCTCAGTAACACCAAGCAGTACTCAGTTCAAGTTTCACGGCTAAGAGTAAAGTGTCCATTACTGTTGTCTACAGGAAGTTGCGGGAGTGAATGAAACAAGTTTGTTTTGAAACAAGGTTGGCTGGCTCTGAGCACTATGCGACTCAACCTCTGAGGTCATCAGTCGCCTAGAACTTAGAACTAATTAAACCTAACTAACCTACGGACATCACACACATCCATGCCCGAGGCAGGACTCGAACCTGCGACCGTAGTAGTCGCTCGGCTCCAGACTGTAGCGCCTAGAACCGCACGGCCACTCCGGCCGGCTTGAAACAAGGGACTCACTGTATATTGTAGACACGTGTACTGATGCGCAGATATTTTCAATGCAGTACCGATACGAAGATAACCAGGGGTAAGAAAACGAAATTACTCGGTAAATCCCCACGTACACCGACGCGAATACAACTAACGTCAAACAACTAACGAGAATTCCCTCTCGTGTAAATGGTAGGCGTGCGTAAGAAAACGGCATTTGGTCGTGTTCAGTTCGCTTTCGCTTTCGTTGGATCGTCTTATGCAGGTTGTCACTGCCATGGGAAATTCGCGGCTTCACGGCTCTAGCATTACGGAAAGCTTTCTTCTTCTGTCTTTTCTACTTTTGTTGTTAGTTATAGCAAGGATGAAATTTAACATTTGCGAGTTCGACAATGACCAGTATCGGCTGAAATTAGGCGCCACCGCTCAATGTGTTTGTGCAAAGGAAAACTCAAACCAAACATTTCTACAAGTCCTCGGAACACGTAACACATAAACGTCCTTGCAAGTAATCTTCGAGCTCTCGGTCATCAGTTCTCAAGCAGCCTGCAAACCTTGTTGGCATCCAACGATACAGGAACGTATAAGCTACTGCACGAGATCGCCAACAGTGACAACATCAAGATATAGCTCGTTCTGCTGCTAATCTAATGCATTTGCTACTTGGAATGCCACAAATGTTCAAATGTGTGTGAATTCCTAAGGGACCAAACTGCTGAGGTCATCGGTCCCTAGACTTACACACTGCTTAAACTAACTTGAACTAACGACACGTTTGTCTCCACCTCTGTTGAAGTCTCGCTCAGAACCCTAACCCGTTAGTACGATCCATAAGCATGGCTTTCGGCGCTTTAGTGACACTGTTTTAATTTTCCATACATGTTATGTCCTGCTGTTTGCGCTGAAATTCCCACTTCTAAACAACTCAGAATCCCCGTGAACACCTTTGCGGATTTATACGAGCGATATTAGAAGTTTAAAGTAACAGATTTTGATATTGCCATTTGCATTTTCCGTACCGAACGGTGACGTAACTTCATTCTATTGTATAAGTCATTCTATTGTATAAGTAAGAACAAAGGACTTCCAGAAACAAAATAACACCATCCTTATCTTCGATTGTTGCAGGAGCTTATAATGTTTTCTAAGCTCAAATACCATGTCTTTAGACGGAAAATATTTGTCAGCAGCCGGCCGGAGTGGTCGAGCGGTTCTAAGGGCAACAGTCTGGAACCGTGCGACCGCTACGGTCGCAGGTTCGAATCCTGCCTCGGGCGTGGATGTGTGTGATGTCCTTAGGTTAGTCAGGTTTAAGTAGTTCTAAGTTCTAGGGGAATGATGACCTTAGAAGTTCAGTCCCATAGTGCTCAGAACTATTTGAACCATTTTGATAACTTATGCTAAGAACAACACACACACCCATGCTCGAGGGAGGACTTGAACATTCGGCGGTAGGGGCCGCGCAGTCCGTGACATAGAATGCCACAATTGAACATAGAATGCCACAATTGACTGACTTTACTACCACGTGCTATTAAGCAGTATGTGGAACGCTCAGTCTACAAATATATATCACAATGCATCTCGTTTATGTATGTGTACGAATACTGGTGTATCTTAGACGTTTGGCTAGTTTTTGTATACCGTTGTCACGTTCTCCCCAGATGGTCCTCATAGCACAGACCAGCACAAATAAGCAATTCTTTATCCGTAGCTTTTGAAACAGTTCTTACAAGACACACAAAAGAAGATTCTACAGCTAATATTGATATATAATCCTAAAGATGATTGAACTGAAAATATGCAAAATGTGTACCGAAGACGTTTTACCATTTCTTATTATTTTATCAATAGGATTTTTATAGTATATTACCCCTGTGTAACCTGTGTTACATTTACGTCTTGTTTTATCGTGTCACTATATCGTGGATGGAAAATTCGTATTATATCGGAATCTGTCCTATGTTAAGCCAATGTAACTTTGTTCCAGGGTACAACTTAAAGTTACGTTGTTGTTGTTGTTCTGGTCTTCAGTCCTGAGACTGGTTTGATGCAGCTCTCCATGCTACTCTATCCTGTGTAAGCTTCTTTATCTCCCAGTACCTACTGCAACTTACATCCTTCTGAATCTGCTTAGTGTATTCATCTCTTGGTCTCCCCCTATGATTTTTACCCTCCACGCTGCCCTCCAATACTAAATTGGTGATCCCTTGATGCCTCAGAACATGTCCCGGTCAAGTTGTGCCACAAACTTCTCTTCTCCCCAATCCTATTTAATACTTCCTCATTAGTTATGTGATCTACCCATCTAATCTTCAGCATTCTTCTGTAGCACCACATTTCAAAAGCTTCTATTCTCTTCTTGTCCAAACTATTTACCGTCCATGTTTCACTTCCATACGTGGCTACACTTCATACAAATACTTTCAGAAATAACTTCCTAACACTTAAATCTATACTCGATGTTAACAAATTTCTCTTCTTCAGAAACGCTTTCCTTGCCATTGCCAGTCTACATTTTATATCCTCTCTACTTCGTCCATCGTCAGTTATTTTGCTCCCCAAATAGCAAAACTCCATTACTACTTTAAGTGTCTCATTTCCTAATCTAATACCCTCAGCATCACCCGACTTAACTCGACTACATTCCATTATCCTCGTTTTGCTTTTGTTGATGTTCATCTTATATCCTCCCTTCAAGACACCATCCATTCCATTCAACTGCTCTTCCAAGTCCTTTGCTGTCTCTGACAGAACTACAGTGTCATCGGCGAACTTCAAAGTTTTTATTTCTTCTCCATGGATTTTAATACCTACTCCAAATTTTTCTTTTGTTTCCTTTACTGCTTGCTCAATATAGAGATTGAATAATATCGGGGAGAGGCTACAACCCTGTCTTACTCCCTTCCCAACCACTGCTTCCCTTTCATGTCCCTCAACTCTTATAACCGCCATCTGGTTTCTGTACAAGTTGTAAATAGCCTTTCGCTCCCTGTATTTTACCCCTGCCACCTTTAGAATTTGAAAGAGAGTATTCCAGTCAACATTGTCAAAAGCTTTCTCTAAGTCTACAAATGCTAGAAACGTAGGTTTGCCTTTCCTTAATCTTTCTTCTAAGATAAGTCGTAAGGTCAGTATTGCCTCACGTGTTCCAGTATTTCTACGGAATCCAAACTGATCTTCCCCGAGGTCGGCTTCTACTAGTTTTTCCATTCGTCTGTAAAGAATTCGTGTTAGTACTTTGCAGCTGTGGCTTATTAAACTGATTGTTCGGTAATTTTCACATCTGTCAACACCTGCTTTCTTTGGGATTGGAATTATTATATTCTTCTTGAAGTCTGAGGGTATTTCGCCTGTTTCATACATCTTGCTCACCAGATGGTAGAGTTTTGTCAGGACTGGCTCTCCCAAGGTCGTCAGTAGTTCCAATGGAATGTTGTCTACTCCGGGGGCTTTGTTTCGACGCAGGTCCTTCAGTGCTCTGTCAAACTCTTCACGCAGTATCGTATCTCCCATTTCATCTTCATCTACATCCTCTTCCATTTCCATAATATTGTCCTCAAGTGCATCGCCCTTGTATAGACCCTCTATATACTCCTTCCACCTTTCTGCTTTCCCTTCTTTGCTTAGAACTGGGTTTCCATCTGAGCTCTTGATGTTCATAAATGTGGTTCTCTTATCTCCAAAGGTCTCTTTAATTTTCCTGTAGGCAGTATCTATCTTACCCCTAGTGAGATAAGCCTCTACATCCTTACATTTGTCCTCTAGCCATCCCTGCTTAGCCATTTTGCACTTCCTGTCGATCTCATTTTTGAGACGTTTGTATTCCTTTTTGCCTGCTTCATTTACTGCATTTTTATATTTTCTCCTTTCATCAATTAAATTCAATATTTCCTCTGTTGCCCAAGGATTTCTACTAACCCTCTTCTTTTTACCTACTTGATCGTCTGCTGCCTTCACTACTTCATCCCTCAGAGCTACCCATTCTTCTTCTACTGTATTTCTTTCTCCCATTCCTTTCAATTGTTCCCTTATGCTCTCCCTGAAACTCTGTACAATCTCTGGTTCTTTCAGTTTATCCAGGTCCCATCTCCTTAAATTCCCACCTTTTTGCAGTTTCTTCAGTTTTAATCTACAGGTCATAACCAATAGATTGTGGTCAGAGTCCACATCTGCCTCTGGAAATGTCTTACAATTTAAAACCTGGTTCCTAAATCTCTGTCTTACCATTATATAATCTATCTGATACCTTTTAGTATCTCCAGGGTTCTTCCATGTATACAACCTTCTATCATGATTCTTGAACCAAGTGTTAGCTATGATTAAGTTGCGCTCTGTGCAAAATTCTATCAGGCGGCTTCCTCTTTCATTTCTTAGCCCCAATCCATATTCACCTACTACGTTTCCTTCTCTCCCTTTTCCTACACTCGAATTCCAGTCACCCATGACTATTAAATTTTCGTCTCCCTTCACTATCTGAATAATTTCTTTTATTTTATCATACATTTCTTCAATTTCTTCGTCATCTGCAGAGCTAGTTGGCATATAAACTTGTACTACTGTAGTAGGTGTGGGCTTCGTATCTATCTTGGCCACAATAATGCGTTCACTAAGCTGTTTGTAGTAGCTTACCCGCGTTCCTATTTTCCTATTCATTATTAAACCTACTCCTGCATTACCCCTATTTGACTTTGTGTTTATAACCCTGTAGTCACCTGACCAGAAGTCTTGTTCCTCCTGCCACCGAACTTCACTAATTCCCACTATATCTAACTTTAACCTATCCATTTCCCTTTTTAAATTTTCTAACCTACCTGCCCGATTAAGGGATCTGACATTCCACGCTCCGATCCGTAGAACGCCAGTTTTCTTTCTCCTGATAACGACATCCTCTTGAGTAGTCCCCGCCCGGAGATCCGAATGGGGGACTATTTTACCTCCGGAATATTTTACCCAAGAGGACGCCATCATCATTTAATCATACAGTAAAGCTGCATGTCCTCGGGAAAAATTACGGCCGTAGTTTCCCCTTGCTTTCAGCCGTTCGCAGTACCAGCACAGCAAGGCCGTTTTGGTTATTGTTACAAGGCCAGATCAGTCAATCATCCAGACTGTTGCCCTTGCAACTACTGAAAAGGCTGCTGCCCCTCTTCAGGAACCACACGTTTGTCTGGCCTCTCAACAGATACCCCTCCGTTGTGGTTGCACCTACGGTACGGCTATCTGTATCGCTGAGGCACGCAAGCCTCCCCACCAACGGCAAGGTCCATGGTTCATGGGGGGGGGGGGGGGGGGGGGGGGGGTTACGTATACTCTGAATTATCAAAACAAACTGTAGTAAAGCAATTCCAGTGCTGAGATGGTTATATGAGCTCATACTGAAAGCCAAAAAAAGACTAATAATACTGCTGTGCTGACATTATTCCCGTGAAGGATGCAGTAGTCCGAAGAGAAAGTCATATTGCTTATAAAAAAATTTAGATGACATATTTGCTTCTGGCTGCTAAGAAATACGAAGCACAAATACCGAAGGGACATATTATCGGTGGAGAGCTGCCGAATCACTGAAGGTAATACTGGGGGCGTGAGAAAGACATCAAATTCATTAACTGCTTCCATCAGCGAGAACACAGTGAACAAGGGAAAGCACAGTGAATTTCATTGAAAGTAAACAAGCGCGAATATGTATTGTTTTGATTAAAATTAAAACTACAGGTCGCACCCGATCATTCTTACTTTTGTAGTAGCTCTAAATACATTTCTATGATAAACAGAAATGATTAATTCCGGATTACGTAGTGTGTACCGTAATAAACTGTTCAGCAGGTTTCATCAAGTAGTGTATGTGACAGGTTATATCATTAATCGTTTGTTATTCACGTATTCATCCTCATACATCAATCCAAGAAATGCATCGCATATGCCACTGCACACATCAGAAAGTATCTGAAATACACTGATCAGCCACAACATTATTTCCACCTATCTAACAACCGGTATCTCCGCCTTTGGCACGGATAACAGCGGCGACGCGTCATGGTATCTAAGGAATAAGACCTTGATAGGTCGCTGCAGGGAGTTGGAACCTCGTCTGCATACACAAGGCACTTAATTCGCTTAAATTCCGGGAAGGGTGGGGGGGGGGCGATGAACCCTGACGCATCGTTCAGTCACATCCCGTATGTGTTCGATCGGGTTCAGATCTAGCGAGCTAGGAGGCCAGCACGTCAACTGAAACTCGCCGTTGTGTTCCTCGAACCTTCCATGTCATTCCTGGCCTTGTGACATGGCGCATTGTCTTGTTGAAAAATGCCACTGCCGTTGGGAAACACGATCGTCATGAAAGGGGTGTGAGTGGTCTGCAAGCAGTGTACGATATTCCTTGGCCGTCATGGTGCCTTGCATGAGCTCCACTTGACCCACGGATGACCACGTGAATGTCCCCCAGAGCATAATGGAGCCGCCGCCAGCTTGTCTCCGTCGCGCCGTAAAGGTATCCCTGGAAGACTACGAATGCGCGCCTTTCCATCGGCATGATGAAGAAAGTATCGGGATTCATCAGACCATGCAACTCTCTGCCACTGCGCCAACATCCAGTGTCGATGGTCACGTGCTCATTTCCGTAGTAGTATCGGATGTCGTGGCGTTAACATTGGCACGTGCATAGACGAGTCGTGCAGTTTCCGAAATGTGCCGAGCCTCTCGGCCATCACAATCTGCCCTCGGTCGAACTGAGATAGATCTCACGCCTTTCCCATTGTATACACAGACAGCACGCTTACTGGTACTAGATGCATCGTGTGTGTGTGTGTATGACTAGCAGTCATCCCTAGCCAGGTGACGCTGCTATCGACTGGATGGATTCATATCGATAGTAAGTCGGTGATCTTAATTTTCTGGCTGACCAGTGTATATATAGCAGCTATTGAAATGCGAAACCATCAGTAACCTAAATATTTAAGGTTGCCTATGAACAGTGTGTACTTTCTTCAAGTTTAGTTGATCGTCGAGAATTAGTGTTCTCTTTGTAAATTTCCCCTCAGTTGTAACCCGAAAGCAGCGGAAAGTGTCACCCGACATATCTGCAAACTTTTCAAATAATGCTAAGAATACCTAGATTTACTATTCAGTGTTAAGCGCACTACTAGCTGGAATTTCACGTTTACATACAAACTGAGACATTTAAATCCTTTTACTGCTACACCATTTTGCTGACTTCGTCAAAAATAGTGCGCCCGTCAAGCGAAAAAAACCTTTCTGAGTATCAGAGTTTTATATCGTGGCTCTGACTATATAGTGTTGTACTCTCTCTGCCGATTATTAGCGTCAGAAGTCAGCAACACAGCGTCCTTTGGCTACGATCGTTACCTCCTGTTCTCCTGTCTCCTCCAGTGCAATCTCTTGTTCACGCGTACAAGTGAATGGTAGTGAACTCTGGCGAAATGTCCGCGAATCCGCATTCGTTTGTGTTCGCTACTATTTGATCCGGTGAAAATGATGCTTAACGAGTCACTGGAGGCGACGACTTCCTTATATCGAAATGCTCAGACTATCTCCCTGAACAATGTCCGAAATTTGGTAGGTGCAGTTCGGATTTACCATACAAACAGACAGAAATTTATAAACTCCGAAATAATTTTAATGGGAAGGAAGATGGAGCTACATTAATATGTAAGACTTGTATGGACACAGGCTGGTAGATGGACAGCTGACTCGCTCGGAAGAAAATAAACAATAATTACAGATGATGTCAAAATGGTTCAAATGGCTCTGAGCACTGGGACTTCACAAATGGTTCAAATAGCTCTGAGCACTATTCGATTTAACTGCAGAGGTCACCAGTCCCCTACAAGTTAGAACTACTTAAACCTAACTAACCTAAGGACATCACACACATCCATGCCCGAGGCAGGATTCAAACCTGCGACCGTAGCGGTCGTGTGGTTCCACACTGAAGCGCCTAGAACCGCTCGGCCACACCGGCCGGCACAGATGATGTCAGTAACGACGTCATTCCAAAAGTTTTGTACGACTATAGTGCCTTCTCGAAGGAAAGTAATCGAAATAAAATATGGATACAGATTTTGCACAAACAGAGAAATGCCGACGATCGACTGCTTGTAATCGAGAATGATGTCATCTGTCGGAGACAGTCACGACGCTAGTGTTGGTGCCCGCCTTAGATCGTAGATACGTATGGAGGGCGAAAGCCTCTATCTCTGCCGTGTTGAAGTTTGAAACCAACATGTGAGTCACACGACAGAGGGCAAAAAATTGGAGCTTCTGTCTTTACACATTATGCCATATCGTGCAGATTTACCTCGTTTATAGCTGCAATCAAATACTGAATTTAATAGCACAACGAATTCTTCTATCAGTATTAAAGATGTAGCAACACGGTTAACGCAATTTCCTCAAAGTTAATGGGATTAATAAGATTGTTATCGTGTTTACATTTGGCCGGTTAAAAGGGTAACAAGCAGTATCTACAGTTCTTTCTGTTTACACGCGACAGAATTAGAATTATTCAGTGAACTCCTTTTTTTATTGCACTGTAGGCCGTTTAGTTCTCTGGCTCCACAGGAGTTGAAGAAATATCACGTATGGCAGAAAGCATTTAGTTTTCTGACGATTCCCCAAAGTACGTGTGAAAGTTTTTTACTATGCTTTTATTAGAAATGGCATCCGTTTTTATTCATAATGTACGTTTTTCATACAAAATAAGCGTTTGCGTTTTATGACTTTCTTTTAATCCAGTACAGAAACCGAAACAATCTCAAGAAGCACAATAAAGTAACAAACGAACGTTAAACAGAAAATTTTCTGCCGAATCAGATACCGACACTGTGCTCTCTCGAAGTCTTCCACATCCACCGGCTTTACATCTGACTACCAACGTACGTCCTAACTTCCAAAAAATGTGATCAAAAATTGTTTGTATTCTCAAAAAAACATTATCTGTGGATCAAATATTTCTTCCTTCCGCATAACTTCCGGTGCAGTCAAATGCTGCCCAAGATTTCACCACAGAAGGAGACTTTACTAAAAAAAAGTCAATGTTAAGTAAAGCGAAACTGAACAGTATTCCAGAAGTTAGGTAGCCACGCGGTCTAGGCGCCTTGTCACGGTCCACGCAGCTCCCCCCCGTCGGAGGTTCGAGTCCTCCCTGGGGCATGGGTGTGCGTGTTGTCCTTGGAATAAGCTAGTTAACGTTCGATTAAGTACTACGTAAGCTTAGGGACCGATAACCTTAGCAAAAATGGTTCAAATGGCTCTGAGCACTATAGGACTTAACTTCTGAGGTCATCAGTCCCCTAGAACTTAGAACTACTTAAACCTAACGAACCTAAGGACATCACAAACATCCATGCACGAGGCAGGATTCGATCCTGCGACCGTAGCGGTCGCGCGGCTCCAGACTGTAGCGCCTTGAACCGTTCGGCCACATCGGCCGGCGATAACCTTAGCAGTTTGGTCCCATAAGACCTTACCACAAATTTAAAAAGAAATCCAGAAGTTACTTGCAAACGTATGTCGCCGCTAGTCAGTTGAGAGAGATATTGGCTTCAGTACAGTGACGTCATGAGCGTTCCTTATTCTGTGGTCTAATGTGCCCGCTGTACAGCCCATACGAGAAGGAAACGTCATACAATAATTTTATACATTGACCACCGCCCCCAAAGGCCGTAAGTTTTTACAGAAGTCAACAGCGGACGTGAAAGTTTTCACTGTATCATTGAAGGATCGATCACTTCTCGCGTCGCATGGTGGTAACGTCTGGGAACTTTGTGTGTGGGTACCGCCTGAGACCTCGTAAGAATTTGAACAAAGCCATATTTTAAAACTGCCGAGACCTACTGATATAATAGTTCTTTATTTACTACCACATCATCCACGGATAGGGGAGAATTGTGTGCCTCGAAAAACTTCTTATGTTATCGTCTCTAGCCATCCGTATAGTAGAAGTTTCATATACATTACAAATGTTGAGCCAGATATTAATTTTTTCCGCAGATTCGGATTGGGTCAACATTTGTAAAACTCTAATTCCTCTCTCTCAAACCCCACCCTATGGGGAGAGAGGGAGAGTTTTAATTTTAGCGAATCAAAATTTACGAAGTAAATAGGTATTTTTTATATATCCGTAACCATTTTCCACGCAAAAATGAGAACATGGATTTTCTTGAATTACAGCGCCAACTACCAAGAATAAAAACAAATGTTTAAGACAAAATGTTCGTTTTTTTATGTAGAATCTGATTTTGCAATAAGAAATGGGGGTTCCCATTGGAAATTTTAAACTTGCCTCCCGCCCCACCCCCAGGAGTCTGAGGTGGCGGGCTTATTTTAGCACCAGCAGATGTACCCCTCGCAAGTAATCAACTTTGGATTATACATATGTGTGAAGCTTATTTTTCGAGTTATTCTGGTATGAAACGTCCCCTTTGAACAATTATACAGGACTGTGCTTAAACTGACACACAATATTTTTAGCGCAACGCAATCTGACTTTCAATAATCCCTACAAAAGAGTGGCCCTGACTAACAATAACCTATACCTTTCACAAATCACTTACCTCACAAAAATCTTCGTTACTCGAACTACTGCAATACAGCGAGCGCCACTACTGCCAGCTAAATAAAAGATTCAAACTACGGAAGGTACTAACTACTGATGGGCATAGTTAGCAAATGAAAGAATTTAATAGAGAACAAACAATATATTTACCTTAATAGTGTTGAAAAATCATAATATACATAGCAGTTCATGACATCCAGTCTTACAAATTTCAAAACTCCGCCATTTCTCTCCCCACATCCACCACTGGTGGCGGCTCACCTCCAACTGCGCCACGCTACGCGCTGTTCACATCCAGCTGCCCAACATTACAATGGCAGACAACAATGCAAACTAGCCACAGACTGCACACAGCACAGCCAGTGATTTTCATACAGAGCGCTACGTGGCGTTACCAATATAAAAACCTAAACAGCCTACTTACACTGGTTTGTCAGCTTAAAATATACACCCTATACATTCTGATTCTGATTTTAAATAAGGACATTCAGTTTTTGTATGCTGTAGTCTTTCTTTGGAATTTCAAAAATTACTCCAGGAAAGTAAGATTTTTTCAAATGTGAAAGAAGTGTTCCATGGTTTTGTACCCAGGAACACATATTCTACTTAAACTTAAAATCATTAAGATAGAAAAAAATCTTGTCAGTGCTGTATTTAATAGTTTTCTAATCCTCAGTGCCTTCTATCTGAAAATGGGGCCTACTTTATGGACCAGTGGACGCCATTTCATACTATCTAACGCTTCACCGTGTTTACAGCATCCAGCCATCATCATTTAGGTCTTCCACGCTGTGTTTGGCCTTCGACAGTGAGATGGTGGGCCGATATGATGAGTAAACTGGACGATGCCCGTACATGTGTCCATACCAATCAAGTCTCCTTCTTCAATCTTCTCAATGACTACAGGCACTCCACCTCATATTGTCGTTATGGTCGAGCGGAGAAATGCTTAATGATGTAACAGTCTATCTATTACATTATTATTCTGCTACATATCAACTGTCAGTAAGTGCCATCAGATTAAGTACAAGTATTATAAAAAAGCAGTTACAGGTTAAACACACTTTGAAATATAACCTGTTGGAAACGAACACAAATTTTCAGTTTCAAGATAGGTAAAGCTGTCATTTTCAAGACAGGTAAATTAAAGAAATGCAGTTCATTTGCAAATATCATATGTACCATAGTAAAAGACTTTCTTTCGTTTCGAGGTACAAAATGGTGACCTACCGAAGAAGTATGGCTTCACCTTCCACTATCATAAAATTATTTGCAACACCCTGTCAGGTAACGATCTTACTGTGGTGTGAAATAAAATAACAATCCCCGTGCTTAGCTGCTCTCAATAATAAATCACACTACATAGTCAATAATCAAATGTACTGACACACTTCATTTCGCATACTGTCACAATTTCCAGCTTTTCATATTGAGGCCCTCTGAATTCCTTCAGTGACCGCAGCAAAGACGGATGGTTTTTATTTTGTTACCATTGGCAGACACGTTCTATCATACACTTTTATGTCACCTTAAGTTTTAAATTGGTAGAACATAAGGAATGTTTTATCAGCAGCTCTAGGCGGTTTTGAAAAATAACTTTCTCGTGGAAAATGTTTTCTACTTAAATACTGCCAAACCTTTCTTGTTCGTGTCTTATGTTGAACGAAAAATCCCGTTATAATGCTTGATGCAGGTCACAGATCAGAGGGAAGCAAGGAATAAAATAGCTTTTTTTCCAACACAACTGGTATGTTTGCATAGTCACTTCCCTAATGATTGCTTTTCATAACTGCCTGGAGGCAGCTGAATGCACTAACTGCACGAATAATATCCGTTCAAAACACCAAACGTGGTCCCGGTCAACTTTTTTGACACCTTAAGGTCGCGAAATATATGCGCACCTCTAAACATTTCATAAGCATATGTTGGCTCCCGGCTGGTCCCGGCGGAGGTTCGAGTCCGCCCAGGTTAAGTAGTGTGTAAGCTTAGGGACTAATGACCTTAGCAGTTAAGCCCATAAGATTTCACACATTTTATGTTGGCTCCGAATCACTTGCTTTACCATACCTATAAAAGGTGTAAAACTTTTAAATTAAAAATTAAATGTCTCTTCAAATTGACAGTAATGGTTGAACTGTGTAAGCATTCACTTGAGCACGAACAACTGCTACAATTCCGCACTGCATTGATAATGACCTGAGACAGGTCGAAATCTGATCTGCGTTGTGACTATAAATGCCATATTAAAGCAACTTGATTCTACGACTGATTGCTGCTCATCTAAACCAATAACCTATACCTTTCATGAATCACTTACCTCACAAAAATTTTCGTAGTCAAACTACTGCAATACAGCGAGCGCCAATACTGCCAGCTAAATAAAAGATTCCAACTACTGAAGGCCGGCCGAAATGGCCGTGCGGTTAAAGGCGCTGCAGTCTGGAACCGCAAGACCGCTACGGTCGCAGGTTCGAATCCTGCCTCGGGCATGGATGTTTGTGATGTCCTTAGGTTAGTTAGGTTTAACTAGTTCTAAGTTCTAGGGGACTAATGACCTCAGCAGTTGAGTCCCATAGTGCTCAGAGCCATTTGAACCATTTGAACCAACTACTGAAGGCACTAACTACCGATAGGCATAGTTAGCAAATGAAAGATTTTGATGGAGAACAATCAACGTATTTACCTTAACAGTGTTCAAAAGTCCCAAAAGTCATTATATATATATATATATATATATATATATATATATATATATATATATATATATATATATATATCAGTTCATGAAATCCAATCTTACAAATTTCCTTTTTCTAACGGACACACGTCCAGATCGTCCGCACTCAAAATTCCGCCATCTCTCTCCCCACATCCACCACTGCTGGCGGCTCACCTCCAACTGCACAACGCTACGCGCTGTTCACATCCAATTTCCAAACACTACAACAGTGAATATTCCAACAATGCTAACCAGCCAAAGACTCCACACAGCACAGTCAGTTGTTTTCATACAGAGCGCTACGTGGCGTTACCAACACAAAACCCTAAACGGCCTTCTTACAAAGGCCGGAACTCGTATAAGGACATTGACGATCCCGAGAACACCATCCAGTGGGGGCAGGATAAGTGTCTCATAACGGACATTAAACATGGAATCAGCCATAAGACAATAGCCAAAGGCTGCCTGAAGGTTGCGCCGAATCGCCGTCGGCAGAGGGTGAACTTGTGCGATGTGTACCAATTTTGATGCCACATTACGATCGAGAAGCTCAGGGCGTTGAAGTGTGTCCCGGCGGCGCAAGAGGTTCTGGCAGACGTCATTGCGGATGACGTGTAACAGGTGAGGGAAATTCGTTGCCGCTGTGCGTGGGACCGTGGGGATACAGGTAATGCCCAGGTACTGGGAAGTCCGCACAAACGGCAAGGGTGACAAGCCGCATTCCTGGAGGGCTCGTCCACTGTGCATTGCAGAAGATTTGGCGACATTCAAGGCACTGCCAGCGGCAGCCCCATAATGTGTGATCAGTTCGAGGACTTCCCGAATCTCAAGATCCGGAGCGGGTGGAGGAGGAGGTCATCAGCGTATGCCCGACAGCTAAAAGTGTGTTGGCGAAGGCTGAGACCAGAGAGCTTGGTTGTCAGGCCCCCAATGAGGGCTCTAGGGCAATGGCGTACAGGAGGGTACGCATGGAACGGCAGATACGTACCGGGCCTGCTAAACGTCCATTGGCCCAAACTCGTGAACTGAAACTGCTGTAAAGAAGCCGGATGACGTCGATGAAGGGAGGGCGGATGGCCATTCGGGCTGCCACTGAAAACAGGAAACGGTGGCTCACTTTATCGAAGGCACTATCGAAATCTGTAGCGACGACCGCTGCACGGAGTCTGCAGGCCACCGCCTTCGCAGTTAAGACTCAGCTAAGCAGGCGGACTCTTTTTCTGACAGTTTCACGAGGTGAGCTGAGACTGTGGAGACACATTAAATATTAAGAGAATGGTCCTAATTGTTCTCTGTTTTTTATTAACGCAGCATTAAAACTATCTGTACTGGTGGGGCAATCTGCTTATTAACCAGAGAGGGTGATACACCGTCTCCTTCGTACTCAATGTGTCCTTTATAATAGTTTTACACCTTCCTATGTTAGGAACGACATATGTACTTCTATATGTTGTTGTTGTGGTCTTCAGTCCGAAGCCTGGTTTGATGCAGCTCTCCATGCTACTCTATTCTGTGCAAGCTTCATCATCTCCCAGCACCTAGTGCAACCTACATCCTTCTGAATCTGCTTAGTGTATTCATCTCTTGGCCTCCCTCTACGATTTGTACCCTATACGCTGCCCTCCAACACTCAATTGGTGATCCCTTGAGCCCTTCTTCTAGTCAAGTTGTGCCACAAATTTTTCTTCTCCCCAATTCTATTCAATACCTCCTCATTAGTTATGTTATATTATACATATATTAGTGGTATAGATTCTCTCTTTAAAACTCGAATGAAATGGTGGATGTATCATATAGCATTCAATATGTCCGTGTGTTTATTCCAAGTTCATTTAAAGTATTTCTTTTTCAAATCTAAATACGATATGGTGTTCTAAAACGTAATTTCTCTTTTTTATATGTTGTGTTTAAGGGTGAAAAATCTTATCTGCAGAGGACCGACGCTTACTGAAGGCAGCGTGACCTTCTTCTAGGTTTCCTCTGTTATTTTGTTTAATCTTACGTTTGTTCCAGCAGTCACTATTTTAAATACTGTTACTTCTGTGGGATGAAACTTGTCACACCTGAGATCGAAGAAAAGAATCAATTATTTAGTCCCGTTGTTGATCGAAACTTTCATTGCCAAAGAGATCTACATCTACATTTATACTCCGCAAGCCACCCAACGGTGTGTGGCGGAGGGCACTTTACGTGCCACTGTCATTACCTCCCTTTCCTGTTCCAGTCGCGCACGGTTCGCGGGAAGAACGACTGTCTGAAAGCCTCCGTGCGCGCTCTAATCTCTCTAATTTTACAATCTCCTCGGGAGGTATAAGTATGGGGAAGCAATATATTCGATACCTCATCCAGAAACGCACCCTCTCGAAACCTGGCGAGCAAGCTACACCGCGATGTAAACACTCGAGCTGTTAATTGCTGCGTAATACGACCTTGAACGGCGATTTCTTGGAATATTTGCGTTTCTGCTCTTACCAGTCATCAAACAGAATGAGATTTTCACTCTGCAGCGGGGTGTGCGCTGATATGAAACTTCTTGACAGATTAAAACTGTGTGCCGGACCGAGACTAGAAATCGGGACCTTTGCCTTTCGCGGGCAAGTGCTCTACCATCTGAGCTACCTAAGCACGACTCACGCCCCGTCCTCACAGCCTTACTTCTCCCAGTACCTCGTCTCCTACCTTCCAAAATTTACAGACGCTCTCCTGCGAACCACGCAGAACTAGCACTCCTGAAAGAAAGGATATTGCGGAGACATGGCATAGCCACAGCCAGGGGGACGTTTCCAGAATGACTCTAGGTCCGGCACACAGTTTTAATCTGCCAGGAAGTTTCATATCAGCGCACACTCCGCTGCAGAGTGAAAATCTCATTCTGGAAACATCCCCAGGCTGTGACTAAGCCATGTCTCCGCGTATCCTTTCTTTCAGGAGTGCTAGTTCTGCAAGATTCGCAGGAGAGCTTCTGTGAAGTTTGGAAGGTAGGAGACGAGATACTGGTAGAAGTAAAGCTGTGAGGACCGGGCGTGAGTCGTGCTTCGGTAGCTTAGATGGTAGAGCACTTGCCCACGAAAGGCAAAGGTTCCGAGTTCGAGTCTCGGTCCGGCACACAGTTTTAATCTGCCAGGAAGTTTCATATCAGCGCACACTCCGCTGCAGAGTGAAAATCTCATTCTGGAAACATCCCCAGGCTGTGACTAAGCCATGTCTCCGCGTATCCTTTCTTTCAGGAGTGCTAGTTCTACAAGATTCGCAGGAGAGCTTCTGTGAAGTTTGGAAAGTAAGAGACGAGGTACTGGCGGAATTAAAGCTGTGAGGACGTGGCGTGAGTCGTGCTTGGGTAACTCAGTTGGTAGAGCACTTGCCCGCGAAAGGCAAAGGTCCCGGCACACAGTTAAATCTGCCATGAAGTTTCATATCAGCGCACACTCCCCTGCAGAGTGAAAATCTCATTCTGGAATCTGCTACGGTGATAACGAGCCTATCAACAACAGAATCCACGAAGCCACCCGGCGCCGCATTTTCTGCTCTCCTTTTATGACACCTTGTTCCATATCGCGCCAACGTTGCGCAGGGACGTGTGAAAAAGGTGCTTGCGTTAGTTCCAGTACATCTGTCAGCTTAACACTTCCGTTATTTCTTGCGTCAAATCCCATAGCTTGGCTCCAGAATGTGTTCATATTGTAATGGTACAGTGCAAAGAGCAAAATTGCAGCATTTGTATGATGTGCTCGATGCTGCGAAAATGATTGTTTCTCATGTTGCTACGACACTTATACACATCTGTGGTATAAAACACAGAGCATAGTCCAGATAAAGAGTATTTGCTTTTTCAGCTGTGCCTTAAAAAATTAAATTGCTACGTTTTCTTAATTTAAGCAACCTTTATTCATAGTCTTTCATATAATATCGATAATTAAGAATTTATATTTGAAATATAAACAGATATTTCGCGTGCAGTAATTAGAAAAACGAAGACGTGCATTATTTATAAAAATGACGATGATTTTTAGAGTTACAAGATATAGGAAAAGAAAAATAGACTTAGGAGTGTCCGGAACAAGTGAATCATGAATTACAGTAAATTATCACCACCGCGCTGCCGATTCATCTATGCATTCATTGCTTACTGATATTTAAACTGTATCTAACACAGCCCCCCATGAACCATGGACCTTGCCGTTGGTGGGGAGGCTTCCGTGCCTCAGCGATACAGACAGCCGTACCGTAGGTGCAACCACAACGGAGGGGTATCTGTTGAGAGGCCAGACAAACGTGTGGTTCCTGAAGAGTGGCAGCAGCCTTTTCAGTAGTTGCAGGGGCAGCAGTCTGGATGATTGACTGACCTGGCCTTGTAACAATAACCAAAACGGCCTTGCTGTGCTGGTACTGCGAACGGCTGAAAGCAAGGGGAAACCACAGCCGTAATTTTTCCCGAGGGCATGCAGGTTTACCGTATGGTTGGATGATGATGGCGTCCTCTTGGGTAAAATAATCCGGAGGTAAGATAGTCCCCCATTCGATCTCCGGGTGGGGACTACTCAGGAGGACGTTGTTATCAGGAGAAAGAAAACTGGCGTCCAACGGATCTAAGCATGGAATGTCAGATCCCTTAATCTGTCAGGTACGTTATAAAATTTAATAAGGGAAATGGATAGGTTAACGTTATAGTGAGAATTAGTGAAGTTCGGTGGCAGGAGGAATAAGACTTTTGGTCAGGTGAATACAGGGCTATAAATACAAAATCAAATAGGGGTAATGCAGGAGTAGTTTAATAATGAATAAAAAAATAGGTGTGGGGGTAAGCTTCTACAAACAGCATAGTGAACGCATTATTGTGGCCAAGATAGACACGAAGCCCACGCCTACCACAGTAGTACAAGTTTATATGCCGACTAGCTCCGCAGATGACGAAGAAATTGATGAACTGTATGATGAGACAAAAGAAATTATCCAGGTAGTGAAGGGAGACGAAAATTTAATAGTCATGGGTGACTGGAATTCGAGAGTACGAAAAGGGAAAGAAGGAAACATAGTAGGTGCATATGGATTGGGGGTAAGAAATGAAAGAGGAAGCCGTCTGGTAGAATTTTGCACAGAGCATAACTTAATCATAGCTAACACTTGGTTCAAGAATCACGAAAGAAGGTTGTATACATATAAGGAGCCTGGAGATACTAGAAGGTATCAGATAGATTGTATAATGGCAAGACAGAGATTTAGGAACCAGGTTTTAAATTTCTAGAAAGAAATTTTCAGTCTACAGCGGAATGTGCACTGATATGAAACTTCCTGGCAGATTAAAACTGAGTACTGTCCTGAGTTCGAGTCTCGGTCCGGCACACTGTTTTAATCTACCAGGAAGTTTCAGGTTTGAAATTTTAAGACATTTCCAGGTGCAGATGTTGACTCTCACCACAACTATTGGTTCTGAACTGTAGAATAAAACTGAAGAAACTGCAAAAAGGTGGGAATTTAAGGAGATGGGACCTGGATAAACTGACTAAACCAGAGGTTGCAAAGAATTTCAGGTAGAGCATTAGGGAACGATTGACAAGAATGGGGAAAGAAATACAGTAGAAGAATAATGGGTAGCTTTGAGGGATGAAGTAGTGAAGGCAGCAGAGGATCAAGTAGATAAAAAGACGAGGGCTTGTAGAAATCCTTGGTTAACAGAAGAAATACTGAATTTAATTGACGAAAGGAGAAAATACAAACATGCAGTAAATGAAGCAGGCAAAAAGGAATACAAACGTCTCAAAAGGAACAGGACAGGAAGTGCAAAATGGCTAGAGGACAAATATGCTTATCTCACTAGGTGTAAGATAGATACTGCCTACAGAAAGGCCGGCCGCGGTGGTCTAGCGGTTCTAGGCGCTCAGTCCGGAACCGCGCGACTGCTACGGTCGCAGGTTCGAATTCTGCCTCGGGCATGGATGTGTGTGGTGTCCTTAGGTTAGGTAGGTTTAAGTAGTTCTAAGTTTAGGGGACTGATAACCACAGATGTTAAGTCCCATAGAGCTCAGAGCCAGAGCCTACAGGAAAATTAAAGAGACCTTTGGAGAAAAGAGAACCACTCGCATGAATGTCAAGAGCTCAGATGAAAACCCAATTCTTAGCAAAGAAGGGAAAGCAGATAGTTGGAAGGAGTATATAGAGGGTCTATACATGGGCGATGTACTTGAGGACAATATTATGGAAATGGAAGAGGATGTAGATGAAGACGAAATGAAAGATACGATACTACGTGAAGAGTTTGACAGAGCACTGAAAGATCTAAGTCGAAACAAGTTCCCGGTAGTAGACAACATTCCATTAGAACTACTGACAGCTTTGGGAGAGTCAGTCCTGACAAAACGCTACCATCTGGTGAGCAAGATGTATGAGACGGGCAAAATATCCTCCAGACTTCAAAGAAGAATATAATAATTCCAATCCCAAAGAAAGCAGGTGTTGACAGATGTGAAAATTACCGAACTATCAGTTTAATAAGTCACAGCTGCAAAATACTAACGCGAATTCTTTACAAACCAATGGAAAAACTGGTAGAAGCCGACCTCGGGGAAGATCAGTTTGGATTCCGTAGAAATATTGGAACACGTGAGGCAATACCGATCCTACGACTTATCTTAGAAGCTAGATTAAGGAAAGGCAAACCTACGTTTCTAGCATTTGTAGACTCAGAGAAAGCTTTTGACAACGTTGAATGGAATACTCTCTTTCAAATTCTGTAGGTGGCAGGGGTAAAATACAGGGAGCGAAAGGCTATTTACAATTTGTGCAGAAACCAGATGGTAGTTACAAGAGTCGAGGGACATCAAAGGGAAGCAGTGGTTGGGAAGGGAGTGAGACATGGTTGTAGCCTATCCCCGATGTTATTCAATCTGTACACTGAGCAAGCAGTAAAGGAAACAAAAGGAAAATTTGGAGTAGGAATTAAAATCCATTGAGAAGAAATAAAAACATTGAGGTTCGCCGATGACATTGTAATTCTGTCAGAGACAGCAAAGGACCTGGAAGAGCAGTTGAATGGAATGACAGTGTCTTGAAAGGAGGATATAAGACGAACATCAACAAAAGCAAAACAAGGATAATGGAATGTAGTCGAATTAAGTCAGGTGATGCTGAAGGAATTAGATTAGGAAATGAGACGCTTAAAGTAGTAAAGGAGTTTTACTATTTGGGGAGCAAAATAACTGATGATGGTCGAAGTAGAGAGGATATAAAATGTAGACTGGCAGTGGCATGGAAAGCGTCTCTGAAGAAGAGAAATTTGTAGACACCGAGTACTGATTTAAGTGTCAGGAAGTCGTTTCTGAAAGCTCAAATGGTTCAAATGGCTCTGAGCACTATGGGACTTAACATCTGTGGTCATCAGTCCCCTAGAACTTAGAACTACTTAAACCTAACTAACCTAAGGACATCACACACATCCATGCCCGAGGCAGGATTCGAACCTGCGACCGTAGTGGTCACGCGGTTCCAGACTAAAGCGCCTAGAACCGCACGGCCACACTGGCCGGCGTTTCTGAAAGTATTTGTATGGTGTGTAGCCATGTGTGGAAGTGAAACATTGAAGATAAATAGTTTGGACAGGAAGAGAATAGTTGCTTTGGAAATGTAGTGTAGCAAGAAGAGCTGCATCAAACCAGTCTCAGGACTGAAGACCACAACAACAACATCTAATGCAGCTCTCGGAAAATTATAAAGCCGATTATCTCTCTAAATTTATGAATAACATTAAGAACAACCTGTTTGTTGTGTGTTCCACACGCGTGTTTCAATACGGAACAGGAAGCAGCTTCAGCCATTTGCATGCTGCGATTTAACTGCGCGATAATCAGAGCACAGCAGTGCAGAGGCTGTAACTGTACACGATTTTTTGAATAAAAACTACGTAGCTAAAGCGTGCTTAAGAAAAACGTTGATGGCTGTTAACGGATTTGAATGTCTTAATGTTTCATTTAACGTTACTTAGTAGTAATATATGTAATACGACAGTAGGACCGTAACAACACCAGTGTACGTGTGCTACGGCTTCTGAACAATCATCGCGTTTGTGTTTGTTTACATCAGGTTTATTCTCCTGATGAACGGAGTATAGCAGACTTCTCTTGGCCAGGAATGCCTTTTTCGGCTGTGGTCCTCCTTGCTCCGTCCGTCTTAGGTCATTTTGCCGCCTAGATAGCAGAATTCTTAACTTCGTCTACTTCTTGAACCCCAATTGTAATGCTAAATTTCTCGCTGTTCTCATTTCAGCTACTTCTAATTAGCTTGTTCTTTCTCCTATTCACTCTCATTCTGTATTCCGTACTTATTCGACTGTCGATTCTATTCAAACGTCCTTCAATTCTGGCTACGAAGTCTTTCGCGACGTATTTCCTGAGTAAAAATTTCTCGGTGTACATGCCGCGTCAGATCAGAATAAATCTCCGAGCTTTCGACCACTACCTCCATGGTCGTCGTCAGGGCTAAAACTGACTGTCGTGAACTAGCGAGGTTCAATTCCTTCAATTCTGTTCCGTATGAGATCGTGGAAGCTTTCATTCGGGTTTTGTGTTCCACCATGTGCGTATTTCTATAATAATGGCGTCTACCCAAGACACACTCGTTTCAAGAGACGCTCTGTAATTGAATTTTTGGTTACGGAAAAATATTACATGTAAAAGAATTTCTGATTGGTGTTGTCACCATATTCTAACTCTTAAGGGTCTGATGGAAAAAATGGGGACAGTATTTATTGAGCGACAGTCCTAGATTTATTTATTTACTTCAGAAACGTGTTTTCGGAGGGTCTGTTATTTTCACATCATAACTCGCCATGAAGTGAGTCAATATACATGGTGTCCATAAATGTTTACCCTGATTTCGGGATTAAATATTAGTTGTGTTTATGACGGTAAAATTCGTTTTTTGTTACAGGGCTGCCAGGGGCCTTGCGGCTGTGTCTGATTCAACACTATCGCCACTAGGAGCGCTGTGTGAGCCTCCGTCCACCCTCCCAGACCCACCCTCTTGCCCCCCGCCCCCAGGAGAAAGCTTAATGTGTTGTGTGGCCTCCATAAAGCAAACAACCGCGGTTACTGTAGAGTGAGAGTTTGCGTCACATTATGTAAAGAAATCACCTGATGTCAAGTTAAGCAGAACATAAGATGGACACGTTTCTCGCAATGTCGTCGGTTCAGAAACAGACAAGCAGCTGCAGACCAGACTGTGCAGGCAGTTCGAACCGCATTCACGGGGTCGCCACAGAAATCTATTAGACAAACTTCGTGGGAGCTTCAAATGCCAAGAGTACAGTGCATAAAGTGGTTCACAAACGTCTTAAATTTTATGCGTACAAGCTCCAAGTTTTTCAGGCGCTACCACCAGATGATCGCCCAAAACGTGAACAATTTGCAATGGACATACTGAACGTTTGATGAGGACAATTATTTTTCGAAGCGTGTGTATTTTCTCTAGGAAGTTACATTTCGTGTTTGTGGCTCAGTTGACCGCCATCCGCCATGATGTCAGGATTTGGGGAGTAGAAAATCCTCATGTCGTGGAAGAACACTTTTGGGACAGTCAAAAGGTTAAGGTGTGGTGTTGGTTAAGGTGTGGTCTAATGACTGGGCTATTTTTCTTCCTTGATGGTAACTTCAGTGGATATATTTGTCTAAATATATTGGTGAATTATGGCGTTACCCAGCTACACTACCATATTTCAGCAAGATGGCGCTCGACCTCAATGGGCTCTAGAAGTCCACGATTTAATGAAACCTTCACCAACTGGGGGATCGGTAGAGCCGGCCCAACTCCATGGCTCCCGAGATCACCTGAGTTACCCCCTTGCATTTCTTTCTTTGGGAGTATGTGAAAGATATTATGTACAGAACAGCCGTTCTTGATACTGTGACATTGTAACAACGCATCGAAAGTGCCATTGGCACAATCACACCACACATGTACAGAATGTGTGACAAGAGGCTGATCACCAGCTTGATAGTTGGCGTGTTAGCAGGGTGCACATGTTCAAGTGTATCATCTGTACTGAATGTTCGTGAAGGATCAAAATATAATGACTACGGGCATATGTTTCATTTATTATATCGAATTAAGAGTTACATTGTTTTTTTTTATCAGGGTAAACATTTATGGACATCTGTTAAGCGGACATCGTTATCGCGTCGAAACATAGTCACATATTTCACTTCACACGCATAAAAATAAACTAGATCCCTCGTTAACTATATAAGAAGACATAACACTTCACATAAGAGCTGCTCATGAACTCACCTTTCTTGCCGCGCGTTATTAGCCGAGCGGTCTGAAGGCGCTGCAGTCATGGACTGTACGGCTGATACCGGCGGAGGTTCGAGTCCTCCCTCGGACATGGGTGTGTGTGTGTGTTTGTTCTTAGGATAATTTAGGTTAAGTAGTGTGGAAGCATAGGGACTGATGACCTTAGCAGTTAAGTCCCATAAGATTTCACACACATTTGAACATTTTCACCTTTCTTACCACTGCGCAAGCACCAGGCATGGCGTGTGACAATCTTAGGACCAACGGGGAATCGAACCTGTATCTTTAGCTTTGTAGCCTGGCATACATTAAGACACAGAAGCACTCGAAACTGTAATCATAAAAAAAAGAATTTTTTAAATGGATGAGACTCACTTCATTGTGGTATATTATCTGGTAACCTTTCTGAAGTGATTTCTTTTAAAAAAAGTTGTTGTATTCCATGGAAACAAAGTGTTATCCCTCCACTGCTACTGTTAAAACATTATTTATTTATTCACACGACCGGACTCGAGGCACTGAAGTGTGATGGTGATAGCGGACGAGTTCTGCTGCAGCACATTTTGGCTACTTTTTTAATGTTCGGAAGAGCTCATTGCCTGGGTAGTGACCTATCCACTATCTTTGTACACCCATTGAGCGTCAGTGCACAGAACTGAATATGTGCACCTTAGTGTTGCAGAGCCCATTATATTTGATTAAAATAGTGAGAATATCAGAATTCAAAGGACACACAGACATGAGAACTGACATCACCAGACCAACTGAGAGCAGTCCTATAGCGATTTTCAGATCCTAAAATTGAGAAATGGTAGAAGAATACATGTCAATGGAGCATATGTTAACAACTTTCGTTTGGCCAATATCAGCGCAGGTAAACTTCAACAACGAATCGTAGAACTTAGGAAAGTAAGCTGGCCTGAAAATCAGTTACAATAACGCTAAAATAATTGTAAAGTCAGTATACTGAAAAGAAAGTCTTACAGGTTTACTATGAAGGCCAAAACCATTTTATACAGTTTTGAGCTGGGACTAGAGAAGGACAAACAGCCATTGCACAGAAACTCTGCTCTAACAAAAATGTCAAGTACGTAGAGGAAATGGTCGGTTGATAATGTAACTTCGTACATGCACATACCATACACAGCTACGTAAACGATGATAGCTGCAATTCTCTGTGACAGGTAGAGCGCCACCAAAGTGAATCCGTGTTGTTTGTGTTTATTGTTGTTATCAGCCGAGCAAAGCATAGGAGGAGCGTGAAGGACGTCAGATGCTGAGTGATTACTGTGAAGGACATGCTTATGCGGCATACTCGTGTGAGACAGCATTATCAGCGCATGATAGAACTTGTAGGGGGCCTCAGAGTGGGTCTCCATTTGGCCAGCTGGTCGGATAGTTGCCGTACTCAAATTTATGGTGTATTTGGATGGGACAATGGCCCCAAGTTGGACTGCATGGGAATGTGAGAGCAGACATACCTGTCGACTATATGGATCGCCGCCATATTGTGCAGCAAGCACGTCGTAACCTCTTCACATTTGCGCCTGTCATCCAAGAACAAGTAATGGTTCAAATGGTTCAAATGGGACTCAACATTTGAGGTCATTAGTCCCCTAGACTTAGAAGTACCTAAACCTAAGTAACCTAAGGACATCACACACATCCATACCCGATGCAGGTTTCGAACTTGCGACCGTAGCAGCAGCGCGGTTCCGGAATGAAGCGCCTACAGCCGCTCGGCCACAGAGGCCGGCAACAAGTAATGGTCTCCCAGCACCATCGGTCATCCGACACCAATTGTTGCAGACTAGAAACAGCCGGACAGAGGAGTTACCATCCCATTCGTAGGTTGACGTGAACAACTCAACACTGACACCTGTGGCTGGACTGTTGCCATGACTGGGAACCACAGACAACCTCCAAATGGCGTTATATTGTGTTGAGCGATTAATGCAATTCTGCAATACAGCAGATGACCATCGACAGTGAGGATAGCGTCGATACGATTCATCCTTTCAATGTTTTGGAGAGGCACAATGGTGTTACTCCAGGTGTCGTACTGTGGGGAACCATGGGTCGTGTCCTCAGGTCTCAGTGGTTAGTGACTAAGGGAACTCTGGTGGCATAACAGTACTTCATAGACATCCTGCACCACAAAGTGTAAACGCTTATGCAGTCTCGTCATGCCAGTTTTTAACTGGACAGTGCTTATCCACACACGGCATATGTCTCTATGAACTATCTTCGTGATCTGGAGGTCTCTCGTTCCAGCAAGATCGCCAGATCTGTCAGTGGTAGGACTTATGTTGGAACAGCTCAGATGTCAACTCCATCTCCCAGTGGCAATGCCCAGGGTATGAAGGGACAGTTACAACTGTTGAGGGGGAACTTCCATAAGGAGATCCAACAGCCTTATAGCATCCTTCCCAATCGAACCAGTGCGTGCATCCAGGCCAGAGGGGGTGTAATACATGCTGATAAGTGGGCGCATACTGCCAGGTTCTTTGTAAATTTGACTTGATTTTAAAATAACCAAATTACATCACACACCCTCTCAACCCATGAAGTTTCATTTAGTTTCCTCCTCCCTTTCTGAGTACTTCGTTTGTAAGGTGGTGTAAATTAAATATCAATAATTTAGTGTGGTGAAACGGCCTGGAGCAATTCTATCAACTGATGATGAATTGAAAGCCACTTTGATGACTTGTGTATCCCTAACTACCCTAGTTTCTTCCCATGGGGAGGAGGATCCGAACCACGAGTCATTTCTGGCAAATCCTCACATCAATGAGACGTGACTACTATGTTAAAGGCTTTGTCCCGTGACCTAACACTTTCCAAGCGCGGGCTTTACCGCTAGATCACAAGATCCAACTAAAAATGTAGTGGAGTGCTTTTGGTGAACTAAATCATTCTGAGAAGGAGATTTCGATGCGATTAAAACTGGGAGCATTGAAGTGGTGACAGATACTCAATGTGCGGTGGAGAAATGCATGCTGGCAATTACTGCGAATAAGAATTGGGTCAGGGAATGCAATGGAGTGAAAATCGTTATTCTGACTGGAATGTAATTGGGCGAGACATGTAGGCACCAACTGATCCTAGATGGCGTCAGTAATTTCCTTTGCTGGATCCAAAGAAACGAGGAAATGAGTGAGATGGCGACCCTGTGGAATTTTAGTAAATGACATTGGAAAATATGAGTCAGCGAAATGGATGCATACGTCCAAAGACCATAATAAATGGAAATGTCTAGAGGGACCCCTTACGTAACAGTAAATGCTGAATCGGTGGTGGTAATGATGTTGGAGATGATCATGATGATGATTATAGACTAGAAAGCGTTGATGGAAGTGTTGGTAATGTGCACAGAGAAGATTATAATGATGATGGTGATGGTAATGATGATGTTGGAGGTGATGATGATGGTTGTTGACTGTGAGACAATGATGGGCATGATGATGCAGAAGATGATGGTGGTGATGACGTACAGAAAGATGATAATGATCATATGATGATGATCATGGTGATGTTGGAGATGAACACTATCAGGGAGACTGATTAAGATCATAATAGGCAGGAGAAGAGGTACTGGCGGAATTAAAGCTGTGAGGACGGGGCGAGAGTCGTGCTTGGGTAGCTCAGTTGGTAGAGCACTTGCCCGCGAAAGGCAAGGGTCCCGAGTTCGAGTCTCGGTCCGGCACACAGTTTTAATCTGCCAGGAAGTTTCATAATAGGCAATATTTGATGGAGGTGATTATTTACACAGCAGTGATGATGATACGGTGATGATGATGATAATAATGATGTTTGATACAATGATTTACTAGAATATAATGATGAAGATGGACAAGATGATGATGATACACACAGATATGATGATTATGGTTTCAGGTGATAGTGATGGTATGAAGATGATTAATGGCTAGGACATAATGGAGATGTTGATGGAAGAGAGGATGATGGAGGTGTGTACAGAGATAATTAGGATGATGATGTTGAGGTGTAGGAGAAGGAAGAATACGAAGAAAATGATGATGATGACGTTGATGGAAAAATCATCATTATAGTGACGGACGTGAGATGTGTATATCATTTCATACATCGGAAATATTGTAGTTGTGAGAGCAACACAGGCGTTAATTGCCCATCCATTCGGATGCGCTTCATTTCAATTATCTTATGCGAATGTTGAGGAAACAGGTCCCAACAACATTAGTAACAGTTTCCCGAGTCTCGCAGAAATCCTGGCACCTTTTATTCACCTCCCCGCAGAAATCAGATTTTTTTTTTCTTATTTTTCGCAGTGTTCCTGAGGATGGCCACGACAATGGCCGGCGAAGCCATTTGAGGCGCGGTACGACCCGGCGCGCGCCTTTGAATTTCCGCCACACGTCACTCAGCCGCGGCGCGCGGATAATAAAGCGAATATTCTTCCCCGCCTTAATTAAGGGAAAGCCTTTTGTGTGAAATAATTTCCATTTACGACGCGCCTCATTATGGCGGGAGGAGACAAAATTAATTACGTTTGCCTTGCAGACCCCGGCACCGGCGCGGGACGGCCAGCTAGCGAGGAGGGCATTCCCTTTCAGCGCGGGCCGCCCGGGCACTGTTTAAATATTTCCGCACTCGCTCTGTGTGTGTGGGTGCCACCGCACCGCAGCCGGCTTGTTGGAACAGCCCGTGTGTGCCGGGCCGGCAGAACCGCGGCACCCACGAACAAGGTGCTTCTAGGCCAAGGGGCTGCTTATGTCTGACAACCGTAGACTGCTCGGAAAATGCTAAAAAAAAGTGCTTTTCGAATTTAAGTAGCCAAGGCAGTAATCGTGGAGCATGTGGTGCGTAGTTCGAATCCCGAATTTTGATCGCTGGACGTTTTACAGCCAGCGCAGCAGATACATCGGCGCAGTGTTATTGAACGACGTGATTTTCATTTTAAACAATCAGCTTAGTATAGCCCGACACTACTTGTTCGTCAACCAGGGGATACGTAGTTTGAATCCCGATATTCCATAGCTGAGAGTTCTATGCCCAATCAAGGAAATTTATCGGCACAATTTTTTTCCTATTTTAAGCAGACAGCTTAATACGGTCCCTCACGATTTCATCTCCTGTGGCAACCTCTTCAGCCCATAGCAGCTCTTGCACACAATGCCCTCAGTTACTTGTTGCATATATTCCAGTCTCTGTCTTCCCAGACAATTGTTACCCTCTATGGCTGCGTAGTACCATACACGTTATCCCTTGATCTCTTACTATATGCCCCATCGACATATCCTTCCATCTAGTCAGAGTTTTTCATACACTCGTTTTCTCATCGATTCTTGGGAGGACATTTTCATTTCTTATTCTAGCAGTCATCTTAATTTTCGCTATACAGTGAAACCTTCCCGTCTCCTCTATATCTCTTTTGTTATTACGCAATAACCTCTGTATCTCTTTTGTTAATGATAACCTTTCCTTCTACAGTAAGCTATGAAACCTTTCCTTAGGATTTCTGTCTCTTGCTTGATAATAACAAATGAAATTTCCCTTTGAAATTTATTCTCTTTCTCAATCTTCGCATACAAATTTAACTGCTGCTCATTGAAAGTGATTTTCTGATTATTTCGACGAAACATAGAATGTGTCGTCGTCGTGTGGCCCTCAGTCGTTATCTGCAATAACCCAAAACTGTTCCTTACCTTTTTTACTGTTACTGGATTGCCATCTGACTGCTACATCGAACTGCGACATGAATATACTTACTCTGTTTTACTATACTCTATTAGCTGCTGGTGGGCTTTCATAATAATTGGCTGTATTTATTACCAAAGCTGACGTTATTCTTTAATTAATTTGACTGAAGTTACGTAATTCATAAGTACACTTTTTCTTGACAACAATAAAATTTTTGCAAAGTTTTATGTTGATGGCTTTTGGGATGGATTATAATCAGTAATGCAACGTTCTGGCAAAAATTAATTATAGTCTGAAAACGCTTCAAATATTTACTGTTGGTAATGAAATTATTTTACAAACGTTCAAATGGGACTTACTTTTTACAATAATCTTACAACTAGCATTGCGCAAACATACCGTCAGTAGTCTTGAGTTTCGCAAAGAAAATAATTCAATAATATTAGTTGCTCTTATGATAATAGTTAGTTGATGTCCCTGTACATCCGTTTATAATCTCTTGTAAATCATAGCTAGTGGCTGGCAGGCACACCGCTCCTCTCAACCTCCAGACCTGCTACCGACTCGCTTCACTTCTCGCTTACTACTGACTTCCTACGAACGCTGAAGTGCCGTCTCTCCTGCCAACAATGCTCTCTGGTGCAGACAATCCCTGCTACCATTACAAAATGTATCAATGCGCGGTCTTTCCCGCTCTTTTCTTAAAATATATCCATACGCGGTCTCTCCCGCTCTTTTTAAAATTATATCAATTTGCGGTCTCTCTTGCCAACAATACTTTGGTGCAGACATTCCCTGCTACCACAGTTATTTCCATGACAAATATTAATTATTCCTACTTAATCCTATTAATAAAATATATACATTTTTCATAAATTGTGATTTGACAATAGACAATAGAAATATACCCTTCTTACAACAGGATGTTTATAAATTAGTTACACAAAAGTAACCTGTAATTGTGAAAAAGGTGAATAACTGACAGAAATGTTTGAAACGCCACTGAATGCAGTATAGCTTCAAGTTTTAATTACAAGTGTCCAATGTGGCTGCCTTTTGTAATACGACAAATGTCCCACGTGTAATCCGTTTCCTGCCCAGTCCTAAAAAGCGAGGCTTGATGTATGGTGGCAGCTGTTTGTGTAATCCGTTGTCGCAGCTCGTCCACATTTTCCAGAAGCGGAGGAACAAACACTCTGTCTTTAATGCGTAAGTCCATCAGGTGATCGTGGTAACCAGAATGTTCCACCACGTCCATTCCACGTCGGGACATTCCTGTGGTGATGCACGACAACTTGACAATGATAAAGTGGTGGCGCGCCATCTTGCTGCAAAATACATCCTATGGCCACATGTTATTGTAATTGAGGTATCTCCAGGTACGATATGCCAGTCACAATTGACTCGGCAAGAAAGAAAGAACGTAATTCATGTTACAGCTTACAGCGCAGGAAACATTTACCTTCGTCGAATCCCGTACATATCCCATACCGTTCGTGAAACCGTAAACAGCACAGCACACGCATTGCATCGTTGTATGATTCATGATATCTGTTGGAATAAGTCGTTCGTGCCTGGTAGCTGAGTGGTCTGGTTGGTCTCTGTAATAAAAAAAATAAAAATAAAAAAACTGACTGAGAGGAAGAACAACGAACTTGAACGGATGTCACGTGACGTCCGCAACGACAAAAAACAACGATCAAACACAACGATCAACAACGAACAAAATGAAAAAAAGAGGGGTCAGCGCGACGGAATGTCACTCCTAAGGACCCGGGTTCGATCCCTGGCTAGGTCGGAGATTTTCTCCGCTGAGGGACTGGGTGTTGTGTTGTCGTAATCATCATTTCATCCCCATCGACGCCCTAGTCGCCGAACTGGCGTCAAATCGAAAGACTTGCACCCGGCGAACGGTCTACCCGACGGGAGGCCCTAACCACACGGCATTTATTTATCGCTACGCTCCAGACGTACATTCTCAAAAATTTCGTCCTCCAATTAAGGCAGCTCTTTGATACTGAGAGACTTATTTTAGTGCAGAAGAACATTTCTGTTGCTCCTACTCTGTGCCTTATGTCCTCGCATCGCCCTTCACGATTTGTTGCGCTTCCAAGATAGTGGTGACCCTCAATTTTAATGTTAACTTTACCACTTATCTCATTTCTACTACTCCACACTACCTAAATCTTTCTTCAGTTCATCCCTAAAGCATATTCTGAACTAAGTTCATTCCAGTGTACGTTGCAGGAAAGATACTTTGGAGAGCTTCTACAAGATACGTTCAGTAAGTAATGTAAGACTTTTATTCTGACAGCAGATTGGTTTGCTTCAAGATTCCAATATTCCATTGTAGTCCCCACACGTTTGGGTACAAAAGTCTATTTTTCAATATGATCTCCTTACGCCATCTTACTGGGAAGGCCTGTATGCCCGAATGGTACCACTCCATTGGTAGGTATCAGAGCCAACTTCATACCATATTAATAACCTCATCATCATCCACCGGGTTCGATTCCCGATGGAGTCAGGGATTTTCACCTGCCTCGAGATGACTGGGTGTTTTGTGTTGTCCTCATCATTTCATCATCATTCATGAAAGTGGCGAGATTGGACTAAGCAGAGGTTGGGAATTTGTACGGGCGCTGATAACCGCGCAGTTGAGCGCCCCACAAACCAAACATCATCATCATCATCATCATTCACATTCTGCTGCCTACAGAGTGCATCCTCCAGCGGGCCAACCAGATGGAAATCGGAAGGTGCGAGATCCGGAATGTAGAGTGGATGAGGAAGAACCTGTGTCATGGAGAAGGAAAAGTTAGTTTCCATTTTTGTGGGGACAAAGACGCTGAAGTATTTTTGTGGGGACGAAGACGCTGAAGTCGTATCTTCAATTACATCAATATAGCACAACACACTTACATGTTGATCGTTGCACCATAACGGAGGACATCAAACAGAATAACCGCTACAGGGTCCCAGAAGACGGTCGCCATGACTTTACCTGCTGAGGGTGCACCTTTGAACTTTTTATTCGGAGGAGAGGTGGTGTGGCTCCGATACATGGGTTGCCGTTTTGTTACCGGTTTGAAGTGTTGAACCCATGTGTCATCGCCTGTTACGATGTTCGACATAAAACTGTCACAATCAGCCTCGTAAAGTGCAAACAATGCCGCACAGATGAACCTTCGTTGATCTTCATGGTAAGACTGTTAGGCAGCCAGGAACCCAAACTTCTGAGTACCCCAGTTGGTGGACAAGTGTGTCAGACGACCAACAGAGTTGTCCAGTTGTGCAGAGAGGTGTTTCATTGCTACCCGTCGATCACCTCGACTGAGAGTGTCCGCACGTTCTAACATTGCACGAATCACAGCTGTGTGCGACCAGCTGTCACACGGGAGATTGAACTGCATTGCGCGACCTTGTTGTGGTGATCATAAGACAACACGCCCTATGGCTCACCGTGCTTTTGTTCACTGCCATGTCTCCGTTGATATACAGCAAGCCCCTATGAATATCTGCGATGCTGTGGCTATCCCCCAAAAGAAACTCAGAGACAGCTCTCTGCATGGAGCGTACCTCCGTTACAGACGCCATTTTGAAGCGCCGCCACCGATCGGAACTTCATGAAATTATAGGCTCCGAAGCTGGAGTATTCCACGATGTTCCACAACAAATTCCGCATTTTTCAACCGAAACTGGCCGAGAAACAATAGTGTTGCATTATTTGTAGAACGCCCCTCGTACATCTACAGCTCTTTTTTTTTTTTTGGTCATCAGTTTACTGACTGGTTTGATGCGACCCGCCACGAATTCCTTTCCTGTGCTAACCTCTTCATCTCAGAGTAGCACTTGCAACCTACGTCCTCAATTATTTGCTTGACGTATTCCAATCTCTGTCTTTCTCTACAGTTTTTGCCCTCTACAGCTCCCTCTAGTACCATGGAAGTCATTCCCTCATGTCTTAGCAGATGTCCTGTCATCCTGTCCCTTCTCCTTATCAGTGTTTTCCACATATTCCTTTCCTCTCCGATTCTGCGTAGAACCTCCTCATTCCTTACTTTATCAGTCCACCTAATTTTAAACATTCGTCTATAGCACTACATCTCAAATGCTTCGATTCTCTTCTGTTCCGGTTTTCCCACAGTCCATGTTTCACTACCATACAATGCTGTACTCCAGACGTACATCCTCAGAAATTTCTTCCTCAAATTAAGGCCGGTATTTGAAATTAGTAGACTTCTCTTGGCCAGAAATGCCTTTTTTGCCATAGCGAGTCTGCTTTTGATGTTCTCCTTGCTCCGTCCGTCATTGTTTATTTTACTGCCTAGGTAGCAGAATTCCTTAACTTCACTGACTTCGTGACCATCAATCCTGATGTTAAGTTTCTCGCTGTTCTCATTTCTACTACTTCTCATTACCTTCGTCTTTCTCCGATTTACTGTCAAACCATACTGTGTGCTCATTAGACAGATTGAAGAGTAGGGGCGAAAGGCTACAGCCTTGTCTTATACCCGTCTTAATACGAGCACTTCGTTCTTGATCGTCCATTCTTATCATTCCCTCTTGGTTGTTGTAAATATTGTATATGACCCGTCTCTCCCTATAGCTTACCCCTACTTTTTTCAGAATCTCGAACAGCTTGCACCATTTTATATTGTCGAACGCTTTTTCCAGGTCGACAAATCCTATGAAAGTGTCTTGATTTTTCTTTAGCCTTGCTTCCATTATTAGCCGTAATGTCAGAATTGCCTCTCTCGTCCCTTTACTTTTCCTAAAGCCAAACTAATCGTCACCTAGCGCATTCTCAATTTTCTTTTCCATTCTTCTGTATATTATTCCTGTAAGCAGCTTCGATGCATGAGCTATTAAGCTGATTGTGTAATAATTCTCGCACTTGTCAGCTCTTGCCGTCTTCGGAATTGTGTGAATGAAGCTTTTCCGAAAGTCAGATGCTATATCGCCAGACTCATATATTCTACACACCAACGTGAATAGTCGTTTTGTTGCCACTTCCCCCAATGATTTTAGAAATTCTGATGGAATGTTATCTATCCCTTGTGCCTTATTTGACCGTAAGTCCTCCAAAGCTCTTTTAAATTCCGATTCTAATACTGGATCCCCTATCTCTTCTAAATCGACTCCTGTTTCTTCTTCTATCACATCAGACAAATCTTCACCCTCATAGAGGCTTTCAATGTATTCTTTCCACCTATCTGCTCTCTCCTCTGCATTTAATATTGGAATTCCCGTTGCACTCTTAATGTTACCACCGTTGCTTTAATGTCACCAAAGGTTGTTTTGACTTTCCTGTATGCTGAGTCTGTCCTTCCGACAATCATATCTTTTTCGATGTCTTCACATTTTTCCTGCAGCCATTTCGTCTTAGCTTCCCTGCACTTCCTATTTATTTCATTCCTCAGCGACTTGTATTTCTGTATTCCTGATTTTCCCGGAACATGTTTGCACTTCCCCCTTTCATCAATCAACTGAAGTATTTCTTCTGTTACCCATGGTTTCTTCGCAGCTACCTTCTTTGTACCTATGTTTTCCTTCCCAACTTCTGTGATGGCCCTTTTTAGAGATGTCCGTTCCTCTTCAACTGTACTGCCTACTGCGCTATTCCTTATTGCTGTATCTATAGCGTTAGAGAACTTCAAACGTATCTCGTCATTCCTTAGTACTTCCGTATCCCACTTCTTTGCGTATTGATTCTTCCTGACTAATGTCTTGAACTTCAGCCTACTCTTCATGACTACTATATTGTGATCTGAGTCTATATCTGCTCCTGGGTACGCCTTACAATCCAGTATCTGATTTCGGAATCTCTGTCTGACCATGACGTAATCTAACTGAAATCTTCCCGTATCTCCCGGCCTTTTCCAAGTATACCTCCTCCTCTTGTGATTCTTGAACAGGGTATTCGCTATTACTAGCTGAAACTTGTTACAGAACTCAATTAGTCTTTCTCCTCTTTCATTCCTTGTCCCAAGCCCATATTCTCCTGTAACCTTTTCTTCTACTCCTTCCCCTACAACTGCATTCCAGTCGCCCATGACTATTAGATTTTCGTCCCCCTTTACATACTGCATTACCCTTTCAATATCCTCATACACTTTCTCTATCTGTTCATCTTCAGCTTGCGTTGTCGGTGTTGGTCTGCTGTCGATTCTGATTAGAACAACCCGGTCACTGAACTGTTCACAGTAACACACCCTCTGCCCTACCTTCCTATTCATAAGGAATCCTACACCTGTTATTTTCTGCTGCTGTTGATATTACCCGATACTCATCTGACCAGAAATCCTTGTCTTCCTTACACTTCACTTCACTGACCCCTACTATATCTAGATTGAGCCTTTGCATTTCCCTTTTCAGATTTTCTAGTTTCCCTACCACGTTCAAGCTTCTGACGTTCCACGCCCCGACTCGTAGAACGTTATCCTTTCGTTGATTATTCAATCTTTTTCTCATGGTAACCTGTCCCTTGGCAGTCCCCTCCCGGAGATCCGAATGGGGGACTATTCCGGAATCTTTTGCCAATGGAGAGATAATCATGCCACTTCTTCAATTACAGGCCACATGTCCTGTGGATACACGTTACGTGTCTTTAATGCAGTGGTTTCCATTGCCTTCTGCATCCTCATGTCGTTGATCATTGCTGATTCTTCCGCCTTTAGAAGCAATTTCGCACCACTAGGACAAGAGAGTGCCCTGAACCTCTATCCGCTCCTACGCACTCTTTGACAAGGCCGTTGGCAGGATGAGGCTGACTTCTTATGCCGGAATGCTTATTATTCAAAAAAGTTTAGGCAGTGGCGGGGATCGAACACGGGACCGAAGACATTTTGATTATGAATCAAAGACACTACACCCCTAGACCACCAGCTCTACCGCAAGCCAAATGATTATTCCTCAAAATTTAGGCAGAGGCGGGGATCGAACCCGGGACCGGCGACGTCTTGATTATGAAACAAAGACACTACCCCTAGACCACCAGCTCTACCACAAGACAAATGGCAGAGAGTGCTGAAATGGAATGAGACGCTCGGTAGTCGCGTTCGAATGACTCCTAATTTTTACGACAGGAGGGCAGTACCGGATGGCGAATTAAAGGGATTCGCTGGTAACTATCGAGAGGTCGAGAGTGAGTGAGTGGAACGAGTGGCTAAAAATCGGAATGACATCCGGCATTCGGCTGAAATCGGAAAGCGGTCACGTGACGTCCTACGCTCGTGCGGTGCAGCCTTTATCTTGACCGACAAATTTACGAAAGTGTTGTTAAGGACTGGATCGCAGCTAAATATTTGTGACAAGTGACTCTGTAAACGTGACTGTCCCTCGTTTTACCCACAGCAACTTAAACTGTACTCAAGCTCCTGCCTAAGCACACTCTGAGAAATGGCGACATATACGGAAATAAGCTGTCAGAAATTGGTGACAAGAAGGAATATAAATGTCATTGCTGGTTGTTTCACATGCAGAAATTTCATGTTTGGTTTCCTAATCAGAGCGAAGTCACAAAATGGGAGTGAATACCGTCTTATACATAAATAACATCGAATGTTCCAGAACATACCTCTGCCACATGAATAACAAACTCCCACGGTGTGTTACAAACGCGAAGATGGAAAAAAAAAATTACTTGTACGTATTCTTGAACATAAGTTCTTCAGATTCAGAAGAGCACGTCTTTAATAATACGACCATGTGAAACAGAAGTAGGGGTACAGCTTTAAAGCTGAATGAGATCTTCACTCTGCAGCGGGGTGTGCGCTGGTATGAAACATCCTGGCAGATTAAAACTGCGTGCCGGGCCGAGACTCGAAAAAGGGACCTTTGCCTTTCGCGGGCAGGTGCCCTAGTTTGGAGGGTAGGAGACGAGGGACTGGCAGAAGTAAAGATGTGAGGACGGAGCGTGAGTCGTGCTTGGGTAGCTCAACTGGTAGAGCACCTGCCCGCGAAAGGCAAAGGTCCCTTGTTCGAGTCTCGGTCCGGCACACAGTTTTAATCTTCCAGGAAGTTTCATATCAGCGCTTTAAAGTTGTTTATAGTAAATTTTCTTAGGATGTTTACACGCGATGTGTCACTAACTGGCATTTAATTATAATAATAAGTACATAGAGTGCTATATCTCAGTGGCGGATACATATGGGGGGTACGCAGGGGCAACCCCCCCCCCCCTTCCATTGCGGGCTGATCGCTTTGCTACCTGCGCCTCCCCCGCCGTCAGCCCGCCCGCTATTCGTTCGTTCTTTCGTCAGTCGACTCGACTGAATCGAGTTATCGAGTAGTTGTACTCCCCTCTGTAGCATGCGCGTCCGCGTCATCGTATTTCATACGTTTCTGTCTGGCACATACGAGGTGCATTCAAGTTCTAAGGCCTCCGATTTTTTTTCTAATTAACTACTCACCCGAAATCGATGAAACTGGCGTTACTTCTCGACGTAATCGCCCTGCAGACGTACACATTTTTCACAACGCTGACGCCATGATTCTATGGCAGCGGCGAAGGCTTCTTGAGGAGTCTGTTTTGACCACTGGAAAATCGCTGAGGCAATAGCAGCACGGCTGGTGAATGTGCGGCCATGGAGAGTGTCTTTTATTGTTGGAAAAAGCCAAAAGTCACTAGGAGCCAGGTGAGGTGAGCAGGGAGCATGAGGAATCACCTCAAAGTTGTTATCACGAAGAAACTGTTGCGTAACGTTAGCTCGATGTGCGGGTGCGTTGTCTTGGTGAAACAGCACACACGCAGCCCTTCCTGGACGTTTTTGTTGCAGTGCAGGAAGGAATTTGTTCTTCAAAACATTTTCGTAGGATGCACCTGTTACCGTAGTGCCCTTTGGAACGCAATGGGTAAGGATTACGCCCTCGGTGTCCCAGAACATGGACACCATCATTTTTTCAGCATTGGCGGTTACCCGAAATTTTTTTGGTGGTGGTGAATCTGTGTGCTTCCATTGAGCTGACTGGCGCTTTGTTTCTGGATTGAAAAATGGCATCCACGTCTCATTCATTGTCACAACCGACGAAAAGAGAGTCCCATTCATGCTGCCCTTGTGCGCCAACATTGCTCAGCAACATGCCACACGGGCAGCCGTGTGGTCGTCCGTCAGCATTCGTGGCACCCACCTGGATGACACTTTTCGCATTTTCAGGTCGTCATGCAGGATTGTGTGCACAGAACCCACAGAAATGCCAACTCTGGATGCAATCTGTTCAACAGTCATTCGGCGATCCCCCAAAACAATTCTATCCACTTTCTCGATCATGTCGTCAGACCGGCTTGTGCGAGCCCGAGGTTGTTTCAGTTTGTTGTCACATGATGTTCTGCCTTCATTAAACTGTCGCACCCACGAACGCACTTTCGACACATCCATAACTCCATCACCACATGTCTCCTTCAACTGACGATGAATTTCAATTGGTTTCACACCACGCAAAATCAGAAAACGAATGATTGCACGCTGTTCATGTAAGGAAAACGTCGCCATTTGAAGTATTTAAAACAGTTCTCATTCTCGCCGCTGGCGGTAAAATTTCATCTGCCGTACGGTGCTGCCATCTCTGGGACGTATTGACAATGAATGCGGCCTCATTTTAAAGCAATGCGCATGTTTCTATCTCTTTCCAGTCTGGAGAAAAAAAATCGGAAGCCTTAGAACTTGAACGCACCTCGTAGATAGCTAACACGTACCTACCAGAAAAGTCTCAGCCATTTTAGCGATCTCGATACGTTATTCTGTCTGGCATTTGTTTGAAAAAAGTCGTGAATATTCTACTGTTTCCTTGTACGAAGAACCTTCGATACGTAGGGTTATAAATACGGACTATTCGCCAAATATGAAGCTAGCTTATATTCAGAAGAATGAAGTAAGAAATCCTAGTTGTAGCAAGTGCAAGTGCGAAGATTAGTAATGAGTGAGAGTGATCAGTTGATTGTGACGTGTTAATAATAGTAATTCATAGCAATTTACAAGTAAAAATATTCGTAACAATATATTGTAACGAGTCTCGTAACAATATTTTTACTAATAAGGTAACAACGGTTTCCCATACCTAACTCTATAAGATGGCATTGTCTTGTATATGTGTATAATCATTTTAAATAAAACTTTCTTAAACTTTGCATGTGACTTCATTTTTTTATTACGGTAAAAGTAAAGGTAGCCCAACATATCTTTAGCCTCCATCCTTGAGGTTTTTCTGTATCCGCCACTGCTATATCTTCACTGCACCTTTGCCTTAAAACGGCGTAACATGCAACTAGAATACGGAATCTGACGAAACGTGATGAATCCAATATGGCGGCTGAAAACTAACTAGCGAGGCACATCACGTGACAACTTCCTGATTTCAGCTCTCACTTATGTCCGATTTTGAGTCACTCGTGAATGGAAGGGAGAGGACAAAAAAGAAAGAAAGAGAGAGAGAGGACTGGGACTGTGAGTGACAGGAACTGGTATAGTTTGTTTACCTTCTTTATAAGGGAGGAAATTGCCGCTCAATTTAGCTACTGAACATTGCATATTGTGATCAAATTTATGGACGTAAGACAAAACCGAGTTAATGAAGTGCTATTGTTGATGACTATGAAGTAACCATCCGTTTTCGGTGTCATATCTGTAACAAGACAAATATAGGCCTACAAGCTAAACTGACTCAACAGCGAATGTCCGTTTAAAGCACATTTTTTCAGATAGCTCCCTTCAGACATGCCTGAAAATTGCTAATGTCAGTGGGGAATCATGCACTTTTGGATGGTGCTTATTGCAAGTAGAAAAATCAATTTGTTATTTCATCCGTATCAAGGAAAATTAAAAGACAAATAGAAGATATTTGCAAACGTTATGGCTTGCGTGTAGTCTCCGATGTTTATTTCATACTGGGTGCGCTCTCATGTAGTTTAGACATGTAACTAAACATGTTGAATTGAGTTAATACATAGTTTTGATTCTACAAAGTGTACTTCTGTTGTACTTTGACATTTTTCATTGTTTATTTACGATTTAAGTGTGCGAATTTTATTTATATATTATTTACTTATACTGACTGACTGTAACAACTGTGCTGGGTCCCATTTGGTGATTTGAAGGCAATATTTTGACAAACGGAATTTTCGTGTGAAACTGCTTTATTGTCAGTTGGCTGTAGGCGCACTGGCAAACTTCGGAGTGACGGAAGTTGGGGTGAAAGACTGTATGCGAGCAGATTTCCCTACTTTAAGTTGAAACTTCCCCTTTTCAGGGTGTATACGTGGACAAGGAAAAAAAGTTCCCGGATTTCCCAGTTAAAAATACACTTTCTCCCGGGTGAAAACACACTTTTACCGTGTTAAGTGGCAGTATACTCTTCTCGGCACTGTAAAACTCATCAATTCTGTGAATGTTCATGTTTTTATATACTGACGTTTTTAAAGACCTTTGATGTGCAGCAACATGTACGCTGCATATTTCCGTATTACGAAGGTATAAAGTTGAATTCCACCAAACACCGCATGTCACTTTCCAAAGCATTGAACTCGAGATTGCGAGGCGCTTTTGTAAGCCAGTCATTGCTCATTGTCACGTGATCTCGCCTACTGATGACAGCTTAGGACACGTGATGTAGTCAGCCAATAGCAAGATCATTCTTTAAGTAGCGCGAACACACAAATAAGAAAAGTTAATGGTTTAAATTAATATACATAGCATTCACATATAATATTGGTCTCGAAGATTAATAAGATGGAAGAGAAGCTAAGCTTACACATATAATGTTGATCTTTTTGCGCGTGTTACATTTTAAGATACATCACATAAATGTGCCAGTAAAATTTTTTAATAACGACGTAAATGTTTGATCTTGTGCGCTCGAAATTCTTCTAAATGGTCGTCCTCAAAGAGCTGATTTTTAAATGAGAGGCAAACGTTTTGTGATTTAAGTAATTCATCGTCCATTCTCACACACAGTTCATCTTGCGTAAAAGGAAATTTGGTTTGAATGTAACGCTTTTCAAACCACCATTCGCAATATTTTCCTGCGACCTGTTAGAACTAGGTTCGTTTCCAATTGGAAGAGAGCGCTAGATAATAGGCGTCACCGCACTTACGCAGCTACGATGACGCAGGAAGCCCGTATGTTCGTACGTGTAAAACATTAAAAGATCTTACATTATGTCATACAAGAAACAAGACATCAGAGGATACTTCAAGAGTATCCTCTGATACTAAAATGCATAATTCGGCTTAAAATGCACATTAATATGTCCAGATTCGTATGTAAATTTTCTTGGAGTACCAGTACTGTATTATCTCATGTTTGGTTCTTTATTATGGCATAATGCCATACGTGCACTTGAAATGCAGCGAACACTTGAAACTAGCCAAAAGCCGAAGTTAAACACTTCGCTTCAAATAAAACAGAAAAGATTAATGAAAGCCAAATCTCTTTAGCAAACCGACAAAAATAACTTCATTGTTCTGCAAGGCGCGATTAATGCTTAACTGTCAGGAAGGTGGAAATAAAATCTGAAACTAATAACATTTTAGCCTTCTGTTATTATGCGAAAGTATTTTAATTGATTTGATAACTCCCGGCCGCAAAAATCCGTTTGTTATCATTTAACGTGAGAGCAATAAACTAAGAGGAAACAACAAAATCACTGAACGTAAACACCGGTCACGTGATGATGACCCATCTCCCCACCACAACTCAGACTGTTCTGGGCATCAGCGCCAGATTTACTATATTTCCGAACCGTGGTAATATTAAGAAGTGGCGCCCAGCCATACTTCTGTAACCAGAAGCGAAAGAAGGTACTACTCACACGCGACTGAACTGCGCATGCGCAAGAGCCCGCCCGCCCCTGCTCAAACGAATCTAATTTAAACAGTTGTCACATCACGGTCATCGGAGGCAATTTGTTGTTAGGAAGTATTGCATAGTCTTCCTAAAGCCTTTGACACGCTTTGCTGTTGGCAGACGGTTGTATGAGCACGGTGTTTTGTTGTTCTATATGGCGCATTTCCTTTGCAACTTTTTTTTCTCTCGTTCATGTTTTGCTGTTGCAGTATTATTCTGCAATAGCGGGATACAGTAATATCCTTTGTTAGAATATTGGTTCTTACCAGTCAAAATCACAAAAATTTAGCTGAAAACTAAAACAATGAAAATTTCCCAGAATTCTAAAAAAATTCCCGGGTTTTTCCCGGTTTTCTTCCGGATGAAAAAATTCCCGGGTTTTTCCCGGCTCTCCCGGTTGGTATACACCCTGCTTTTGTATGAAAAGAATGGCTGTGCTGGTGAAACTATTACGTTACTCCATTTTTCAAACTCCAGAGTGAAACTGAACGTACTCAGACAATTCTCTCTTTACTTATTATGATCATTTCTGAACTGACACACAATATTTTAGCGCAACGCAACCTGACTTTCAATAATCCCTACCAAAGAATAGCCCAGACTAACAATAACCTATACCCTTCATGAATCACTTACCTCACAAGAATCTGCAATACAGCGAGTGCCAATACTGCCAGCTAAATAAAAGATTCTAACTACTGAAGGCACTAACTGCTGATAGGCATATAGTTAGCAAATGAAATATTTTGGTAGAGGACAAGCACTGTATTTGCCGTAATAATGTTCAATAATATATATATAAATTCTTGACATCCAGTTTAACAGATTTCCTTTTTCTGACGGACACACGTCCAGATCGTCCGCTCATATTAACATCTCAGAACTCTGTCATCTCTCTCCCCACATCCACCACTGCTGGCGGCTCACCTCCAACTGCCCAACGCTACGGGCTGTTCACCTCCAACTGCCCAACACTACAATAACGAATATTCCAACAATGCAAACCAGCCACAAACTGCACACAGCGCAGTCAGCGATTTTAATGCAGCGCGCTACATGGCTACCAACATAAAAACCTAAACAGCCTACTTACAAAGCTTAGCGATCACGCACGAGATGCAACCTCACGGGACAACAAATTAGTTACTCCTATAGATATCATTACCAGCGTCATTTAATACCGCTGTAATTGGGTGTTACACTTCCCTGGAGCCCTCCTGATGGATGCTTCAGCTGTTGATTGAAAGGCAAACCCAGACCATTCAGAGTTTAAATAAGCATCCTGGTTCATGTCAATGGTTACCTCAGTGAGAGAGCCCAATTCGTGATAAGAAAAACAGCCCCAAAACATCACAGACACGCTTCCGACTTGAACCTGACCTTGCGCACATTCAGGACGAGATGCTTCATTTGGCCTTCTATGCATTCGACGACGTGCTTTCTTCGAGTATAGGCAAAAATGTGGTTCATCAGACCACATTACGTTCCGCCGGTCAGCTACTGTTCACGTTAGACTACTTGTATCCCCTAGAAGACGCGCAGATTTATGTGCCTCTGTGAGCAATGGCTTGTTGCGAGCTGACAGACTCCAAACGTTCATTGCATGCAGACCCCGTCGCAATGTTCTCTCGCTGGTTGAGATGGACCTTCTTTCACTGCGTGCAACGATTCCTGTCCGGTCTGGAAGCGATTTTGTGTCACAAAACGTGAAAAACGTCTCCAATTGCTCTCAGTCTCGACCAAAACTGTGACGTCGTCTTCCGTGGCCAGAAGTGTTACCCAATGCTTGTAGACACGTTGATGACGATGACGTTTGGTTTGTGGGGCGCTCAGCTGAGAGGTCATCAGCGCACGTTCAAAGTCCCAAAATCTACACAGTCCAATCTAGCCACTTTCACGAATGATGATGAAATGTTGAGGACAGCACAAACACCCAGTCCCCGGGCAGAGAAAATCCCCAACCCGGCAGGGAATCGAACCCGGGGTCCCGTGATCCAGAGGCAACAACGCTAGCCACAAGACCACGAGCTGCGAACTAGACACATTAACATTAACACCAACAAATCCAGCAGCTTCACACATTGCGTGGCCATGGGCACGGCGAAACACGATGGCCTCCTTTCTGCTGCTCTGTCACGTCCTTACATATACCCACGTCTACATACAATCTCATCACGGTAAAAGATGACGGCCAAAACAGTTGCAGGATAAAGATTTATTAAAATTCTTGACCAAGGTTTCGGTGTGTTTAATATACCTTCATCAGAAGTAAAGAATCTAAAATTACATCCTGCAATGGAGATTAATAAAATAATTGTGCCAAAAGGCGTCGTCAGTAGTTAAGACATCATCTCCATTTGAACAACATGATTATGGACACAGGGTCAATGCGAACACAGTTTAGCATCAGTACTTCGCCAATGCGAAGTGTTTTATAAGCTACCTCATTGGTTCAAATGGCTCTAAGCACTATGGGACTTAACATCTGAGGTCATCAGTCCCCTAGACTTACAACTACTTAAACCTAACTAACCTAAGGACATCACACACATCCATGCCCGAGGCAGGATTCGAACCTGCGACCGTAGCAGCAGCGCGGTTCCGGACTGAAGCACCTAGAACCGCTCGGCCAAAGCGGCCGGCTATCTCATTGCTGCGAGAATTACGTTTGCTAAGGAACACTTCGATAAATTTGAGTTTAGCACATGCCTTCCCACCATAAGGGCTATGACGTCGTCCACCCCATTAGCTGCAGATAGCGTCGCTTAGATCCCCGGAGATGATACCACAGACGTCTGAGACAACATAGTCAAACATTATCGGATGCTTATTTCTACGTATGACATTACATTTATTTGCATTTAGGGTACACTAGTGCATCTAGGTGCGTGGAGCTGATAATATCGTCACAGCCTTTCATAAAAAGTCCGTAGCGACGCCACTTCCCTCTAAATAAGTGTGTACTGAGCGAGATGGCGCAGTGGTTACCACACTGGACTCGCAGGCGAGAGGGCGACGGTTCAAACCCACGTCCGGCCATCGTGATTTAGGTTTCCCGTAATTTCCCTAAATCACTTCAGGAAAATGCCGACATGGTTCCTCTAAAAGGTCACGGCTGACTTCCTTCCCCATCCTTCCATATCCGATCGGGCCGATGACTTCGCTGTTTGATCCCTTCTCCCAAATCAACCAACAAACCAACATAATTGCGTCACTTGCCAACATCCTCACACCACTACACTCGTTACCCTCCATGTCATTCACATACACTGCCTGACTAAAGAACTGAAGCACACTGAAGCCGAGGAGGAAACGAAATTAAACTCCTCAGGCTGAGAGGGCATGTGGTGTTATTTCAGTGATTACACAAAATCGAGTCAAATTACAAACAACTTGGGAGTGTGAGCCTATAGAATGACTTTGCAGTCCCCCTGACCTCAATATACGCACTAATTGGGTTGATATGGGTGGCGTAAGGCTATTGCATCCTCTGCTAGCCGCGCGGTCTAGGACGCGTTGCCGCGCGCTATTAGCGGAGCGGTCTGGGACACTGCAGTCATGGACTATGCGGCTGGTCCCGGCGGAGGTTCGAGTTCTCCCTCGGGCATGGATGTGTGTGTTTGTCCTTAGGATAATTTAGGTTAAGTAGTGTGTAAGCTTAGGAAAGAGACCAAACAGCGAGGTCATCGGTCTCATCGGGTTAGCGCAGGACGGAGAAGGAAGTCGGCCGTGCCCTTTCAAAGGAACCATCCCGGCATTTGCCTGGAGTGATTTAGGGAAATCACGGAAAACCCAAATCAGGATGGCCGGACGCGGGATTGAACCGTCGTCCTCCCGAATGCGAGTCCAGTGTGCTAGCCACTGCGCCACCTCGCTCGGTAGCAGCCAAGTCCCGAAGATTTCACACACACTTGAGATCATTTTTTTTAGGACCCATTCTCACGGTTCACGCGGCTACACCCGCCGGAGATTCGAGTCCTCCCTCGGGCATCAGTGTATGTGTGTTGTCGTTAGCGTAAGTTAAATTAAGTAGTGTTTAAGCCTAGCGACCGATGACCTCAGTAGTTTGGTCCCATAGGAATGTACCACAAATTTACAAAAATTTTGACCCTCTGCCGAGTCAAGCCGGCCCACAGTTGTTGTAACTCGCCCTAGATCTTCTGGATTTGGGACGGACTCGGCCTCTAAAATGGTCCTACGTATGTTCCATCGGGAACAATCTGGGAACCTTGGTGGCCGCGGGAGTACCTCACAAGGGAACCTCCCCATCGCACCCCCCTCAGATTTAGTTATAAGTTGGCACAGTGGATAGGCCTTGATAAACTGAACATAGATCTATTGAGAAAACAGGAAGAAGTTGTGTGGAACTGTGAAAAAATAAGCAAAATATACAAACTGAGTAGTCCATGGGTCACATAAGCAACATCATGGACGAAGGGTGCTTAGAAGCGGCGTGGTCCCGTGGTAGCGTGAGCAGCTGCTGAATGAGAGATCCTTGGTTCAAGTCTTCCCTCGACTGAAAATTTTACTTTCTTTATTTTTGCATAGTTATTATCTGTCCGTTCGTTCATTGACATCTCTGTTCACTGTAATAAGTTTAGTGTCTGTGTTTTGCGACCGCACTGCAAAACCGTGCGATTAGTAGACGAAAGGACGTGCCTCTCCAATGGGAACAGAAAACATTTGATCGTAAGGTCATAGGTCAACCGATTCCTCCACAGGAAAACACATCTGATATATTCTATACGACACTGGTGACAGCATGTGCGTCACATGACAGGAATATGTTGTCGACCCACCTAACTTGTACACTTGGCGAATGGGTAAAAAGATTCTTCTACCTTGCCCGATTTAGGTTTTCTTGTGGATGTGATAATCACTCCCAAAAAAGTGATGAAAACATAAGAGTTTGTCACATAAACTGAAAATAAAAAATTAAAATTTACACTTGATGGAAGATTTGGACCTAGGACCTTTCGTTCCGCAGCTGCTCACGTTACCACGAGACCACAGCGCTCCTGCGTTTCTACCGTCCTTATTGTTGCTTATCTTCCCTTGAACTACTCAGTTTGTATATTTTGCTTATTTTTTCACAGTTTTACACAACTTCTTCCTGTTTTCTCAATTGATCTGTGTTCAGTTTTTCAAGGCCTATCCACTGTGTCAACTTATGACTAAATCTGAGGGGGGTGCGATGGGGAGGTTCCCTTGTCAGCATCACGCAGACAGTTCATAGAGGCACGAGCCATGCGCGGATAAACATTGTCCTCCTGAAAAAAGGCCCCACGACAGTGTCGTTCAATTGTGCCGTCAGGGTTCCCATAACCAGTTCGAGTCGTGGCCTCGTCATGACTGTCAAGACTGATTGATAAGAAGTCGGTACGGAAAGAACTGAAACTTTATTACGTAGCAGGGCACAGGCCTGGCGCTGGAGGTGATGCGATGTACGTGGCCAGCAGGAAGTAGAGCAAGCAAGCAGTGGTTAACGATTCCCAGGCGCAGGTGGTGTGCGACGGCTGCCAAGGTGACAAGCAGGGCGACATGTTGTAAGCGATGGTGGAAACTTCTATAGGGGTAGGATGGCTCAGTACTTCTGCATGGGACTTACAGCGACTTGAGTCCTGCCACGTCCAGCTGCAGTAGTACGCCGGGCAAAACAAAGTCCGAGACTATATTAGGAGGTATCCCACGTGTTTTGTCAACTTGGTGTATACTTACACAATGTGCAATTATTTTCTCGTTTTATTCCTCAGTTTATCATAGACTTTAATGTCACATCGTGTGTAGTTTGGTTTTTGTTAAATGTTTACTACATATAAACACTGTACATATTTCATCTCTTAAATTTTACAATGCCCCTTCATTATGTTGTTAAGAGACTTCCTGGCAGATTAAAACTGTGTGGTGGACCTAGACTCGAACTCGGGACCTTTGCCTTTCGCGGGGAAGTGCTCTACCATCTGAGCTACCCAAGCACAGATCACGCCCCGTCCCCACAGCTTTACTTCCGCCAGTACCTCGTCTCCTACCTTCCAAACTTCACAGTAGCTATCCTACAGTTTTAATCCCCTAGGAAATTTCATATCAGTGCACGCTCCGTTGCAGAGCGGAAAATTCATTAATGCTGTTGTCTTCACACAGGAGCCTGAAGATGGTCTAGTGAAACACAGAAACTTATCACACAAATGAATTACATTTAAAATACAAAGGGCTGAATGCGTTTTTAATTTTGTGTCATACAGGATGTAAATTTTAAGTTGACAAACCAGAATAACTCGAAAAATAACCTTCACACGAAAAAATGTGTAGAGCCCAAAGTTGATTATTTTCGAGAGGGACATCTGCTGCTGCTAAAATTAGCCCAGCACCCCATCTCCTTTGGGATGGTGAGGGAGGAAACTTTAAAATTTCAAATGGGAGCCCCAATTTTTTATTGCAGAATCAGATTCTACATAAAAAACTATGTACATTTTGTCTTAAACATTTCTTTTGATTCTTGGTAGTGGGCGCTGTAATTCAATAAAATCTATGTTCCCATTTTAGCGTGGAAAACGGTTACGCATAAATAAAAAATACTTATTTACTTCGTAAATTTTGATTCGCTAAAACTAAAACTCTGCCTCTCTCCCCATAGGATGGGTTATGAGAGAGAGGAATTAAAGTTTTACAAATGTTGACCCAAATATTACTTTTTTCAGCAGATTCAGATTGGGTCCCCATCCTATGGGGAGAGAGGGAGAGTTTTAGTCTTAGCGTACTGTTGTAAGGCACTAATGGATAATGCCTGTGCCTCAGATGCTTTTACTTTGTAATTGACGTACTTTATAGTGATTGTAGAACGTACAAGAAATGTGTGCGCAGATGTGGGCTTTGCATGGGTATGTGACAAGCAGTTATAGTAAAGTTGTGTTTTAGTAGTAATGAGTGGTTATACCGTGGGACTGTGTATGAGCTGCTTGGACAGCGCTACCTGGTGGCCGGTTGTGAACCGCTGGAATCACAGCAGGTGAGCCTGCGTGGAATAGGGCAGTGATGGTGCCGACCGGTGTTAGGCCAGCAGTGGTAGTTTCATCTGGTGACTTCAGTCTTATATTTTATAAAAAGAACGACCATGAGAGCAGTTTTTCATTATTTTTTATTGGTTGTGACAATGATTTTGTCAGATGATCTGCCTCATATGCCATGCTGTCCATATGGTTTTATAAATGTTACTCCACGTTTCGGGTATGTCGTTCTGTCATAATTGTAATGTATATAGGTAACTCATGTAAGCCCTCCCTCAAACCTGTTATGTTATACCTTCACAGATCTGATGATGGCACCTTCAGAGTGCTGAAACCGGTCATCTAATAAACGATTGAAGCGATAGTGGCTTTTCAATTATTTTAAAAACAGAGTGATCGCCCCACGTCACACCATGTTCAAAAAATTGGCTCTGAGCACTATGGGACTTAACATCTATGGTCATCAGTCCCCTAGAACTTAGAACTACTTAAACCTAACTTACCTAAGGACATCACACAACACCCAGTCATCACGAGGCAGAGAAAATCCCTGACAACGCCGGGAATCGAACCCGGGAACCCGGACGCTACCGCACGACCACGAGCTGCGGACACACACCATGTGTTCACTTAAAATTTACTGCCTGTATACTGAGCAGGCAAAGTCCCTCAACCGTCTTGTACGAAGGTGGACTTCCAGAGACTAGATGTGCCTATATTTGGTGCAGCTTTGTGCACCACTACAGCCAACTGCATCGTCTGGGCGGCGTCTAAAGCTAATGTTGCGTGGCAGGTTGTGAGACACTCTAGGTTGGGACTCGGCCTCGACACTTCGTTTCCTACACGAGGCTTCCAGCGCGTCTGGTAAGTAGCTGTGGGCCCCGCTCGCTGCTGACAGGTGTCTGAGTCGGCTGCGTTCCCAGCATCGCCACAGAAGAAGCCTCTTCTCGCCGCCTCCACCGAAATAACGAAGTTGCGGACCGCGGCAGGTGCTCGAAGCGCGTGGAGCGGCAGCCACTTCCGGACGGTGGCCGGCCTGCCTGCTGACGCCGTCCGTGGTCAAGTGGCTCAACGTTCCAGGCTCAAGGCTCGAGGCTCAAGAGGGAGGCTCAAGGCGAGCGGCAGCTGGAGCCGTCACGGTTTCGGGCCGATGGCGCCAGCTGACAATAAACACCACTGGTACACAAGCCGCAGGATCTTCATACGTACAGTAGTCTGGTAGCCTGTTTCTGTGACGGTCAATTGCAAGTGTGCAGTTACATTCGCACTTTTATCCCCCTATGAAGTGTTAATTTCAAATGCAATATTAGGAAAATTATATCCCTATCTACAGGGTGGTCCATTGATCGTGACCGGGCCAAATATCTCACGAAATAAGCGTCAAACGAAACAACTACAAAGAACGAAACTCGTCTAGCTTGAAGGGGGAAACCAGATGGCGCTATGATTGGCCCGCTAGATGGCGCTGCCATAGTTCAAACGGATATCAACTGCGATTTTTTTTTAAAATAGGAACCCCCATTCTGTTATAGTTGGACCACTTTTTTCGCTTTGTGATAGATGGCGCTGTAATAGTCACAAACGTATAAGTACGTGGTATCACGTAACATTCCCCAGTGCGGACTGTATTTTTTTCGTGATACATTACCCGTGTTAAAATGGACCGTTTACCAATTGCGGAAAAGGTCGATATCGTGTAGATGTATGGCTATTGTGATCAAAATGCCCAACGAGCGTGTGCTATGTATTTTGCTCGGTATCCTGGACGATATCATCCAAGTGTCCGGACCGTTCGCCGGATAGTTACCTTATTTAAGGAAACAGGAAGTGTTCAGCCACATGTGAAACGTCAACCACGACCTGCAACAAATGATGATGCCCAAGTAAGTGTTTTAGCTGTTGTCGCGGCTAATCCGCGTATCAGTAGCAGACAAAATGCGCGAAATGGGGAATCTCAAAAACGTCGGCGTAGGAATGCTACATCAACAGATGGCACCCGTACCATATTTCTATGCACCAGGAATTGCATGGCGACGACTCTGAACGTCGTGTACAGTTCTGCCACTGGGCACAAGAGAAATTACGGGACGATGACAGATTTTTTGCACGCGTTCTATTTAGCGACGAAGCGTCATTCACCAACAGCGGTAACGTAAACCGGCATAATATGCAACTATTGGGCAACGGAATATCCACGATGGCTGCGACAAGTGGAACATCAGCGACAGAATGGTGCTGTACTTCCAACATGATGTATGTCCGGCACATAGTTCGTGTGCGGTTGAAGCGGTATTGAATAGCATATTTCATGACAGTTGGATTGGTCGTCGAAGCACCGTACCATGGCCCCCGGATTTCTTTCTGTGGGGAAAGTTGAAGGATATTTGCTATCGTGATCCACCGACAACGCCTGACAACATGTGCGAACATTACGGAAGGCGAACTACTCGCTACGGAGGCGGACATCAACATATCTCTATTGATGAAAGACAGGCGCTTTGTAAGTGAAGCATTTTTTTTTTCTCCGGCAATTTCGGTAGGGAAGATGCAGAATTTCTTAAGGGACATCGTGGACAGTTCCCGCTTCAGTGCCTATAGCATCATGAAATTTCAACAGGTGGCAGTGCTATTCGTAGCCTTCAAAATGGTGCCTGTAACGGAGGTGTTTTCCAAGCAGAGAGCTGTCATGCAATTTCTTATGGCGGAAAACGAGAGGATCGCAGATATTCATAGGTGTTCGCCGAATGTCTACAGAGACACGACACTGAACAAAAGCACGGTGAGTCGTTTGTCGACGGGTCTGTAATCATCGTAACAATGTCGTCCACACACAAAATTGTTCAAATGGCTCTAAGTACAATGGGACTCAACATCTGAGGTCATCAGTCCCCTAGAACTTAGAACTACACTACTGGCCATTAAAATTGCTACACCACGGACGTGCTACAGACGCGAAATTTTACCGACAGGAAGAAGATGCTGTGATATGCAAATGATTAGCTTTTCACAGCATTCCCACAAGGTTGGCGCTGGTGGCGACACCTACAACGTGCTGACATGAGGAAAGTTTCTAACCGATTTCTCATACACAAACAGCAGTTGACCGGCGTTGCCTGGTCAAATGTTGTTGTGGTGCCTCGTGTAAGGAGGAGAAATGCGTACCATCACGTTTCCGACTTTGATAAAGGTCGGACTGTAGCCTATCGCGATTGCGGTTTATCGTATCGCGACATTGCTGAACGCGTTGGTCGAGATCCAATAACTGTTAGCAGAATATGGAATCGGTGCGTTCAGGAGGGTAATAAATAACGCCGTGCAAATTCCAACGGCCTCGTATCACTAGCAGTCGCGATGACAGGCATCTTATCCGCATGGCTGTAACGGACCGTGCAGCCACATCTCGATCCCTGAGTCAACGGATGGGGACGTTTGCAAGACAACAACCATCTGCACGAACAGTTCGACGACGTTTGCAGCAGAATGGACTGTCAGCTCTGATACCATGGCTGCGGTTACCCTTGACGCTGCATCACAGACAGGAACGCCTACGATGATGTACTCAACGACGAACCTGGGTGTACGAATGGCAAAACGTCATTTTTTCGGATGAATCCAGGTTCTGTTTACAGCATCATGATGGTTGCATCCGTGTTTGGCGACATGGAGGTGAACACACATTGGAAGCGTGTATTCATCATCGCCATACTGGCGTATCACCCGGCGTGATGGTATGGGGTGCCATTGGTCACACGTCTCGGTCCGGTCACCTCTTGTTCGCGTTGACGGCACTTTGAACAGTGGACGTTACATTCCAGATGTGTTACGACCCGTGGCTCTACCCCTCATTCGATCCCTGCGAATCCCTACATTTCAGCAGGATAATGCTCGACCGTATGTTGCAGGTGATGTACGGGCATTCTGGATACAGAAAATGTTCGACTGCTGCTCTGGCCAGCACATTCTCCAGATCTCTCACCAATTGAAAACGTCTGGTCAATGGTGGCCAAGCAACTGGGTCGTCATAATACGCCAGTCACTACTCTTGATGAACTGTGGTATTGTGTTGAAGCTGCACGGGCAGCTGTAGCTGTACACGACATCCGAGCTATGTTTGACTCAATGGCCAGGCGTATCAAAATGGCTCTGAGCACTACGGGACTTAACATCTGAGGTCATCAGTCCCCTACAACTTGGAACTACTTAAACCTAACTAACCGAAGGACATCACAGACATCCATGCCCGAGGCAGGAATCGAACCTGCGACCGTAGCAGAAACGCAGTTCCACACTGGAGCGCCTAGAACCGCTCGGCCACAGCGGCCAGCGTCCGCACACAGCTCTGACTCCTGAATCATTGGAACGTGCAGACCGTCTCATTGGAGGTGATCGAGGCATCGCAATAAAACGCGTCGCTGCTGATCTGGACGTTACCGCTGGTAGTACTGACAGACTGGTCTGCCAGTTGGGGTATTCAAAGGCGTGTTCCACCTGGCTTCCTGGCTGCGTAACAGAAGACCATAAAGGGCAACGAAGGACCATTTGTGCGGAATTGCTTCTGCGTTACAAGGCTGACCGTAACAATTTTTTTTGTAACAGGATCACAGGATATGAAACACGTGTTCATCACTTCGATTCAGAAACAAAATGGCAATCGAAGGAGTGGCGCCACACCTCGTCTTCTTCGAAGAAAAAATTCACAACCGTACCCTCAGCTAGTAAAGTCACGGCGACGGTCGGCTGGGACTCTCAATGGGTACTCTGTCTGATGTCCTCCCAGATGGTGCAACGATCAACTCTGATGTGTATTGTGCTACCCTCAGAGAATTGAAGAAACGACTTGAGAGTGTTCGTCGCCATAAAAGTCCAAACGAACTTCTTCTTCTCTATGACAAGGCTACAGGCAGATCTGCCCACCCGAGAGGAGCTCACAAAACTTCATTCGACTATTCTTCTCCATTCGCCCTACAACACGGAATGAAGGATGCACTCTGTGGAAAGCCTTACCTGGAGGATGGGGAGGTTACTGTGAAGCAAGACGTTGGCTCGGACGTCGCCCAGTAGCGTGGTACCATGAGGGCATACAAGCCCTCCCTGGAAGATAGCGTGAAGGTGTCGCACTCGATGGAGATTATGATGAAAAATATGCTTTTGTTACCATAAGAGGGGGGACTAATATAGAGTATTTGAACCCTGAATGAACCAACCTTCCTTCAGAAGAAAAGTATTACTGTGAGTAGGAAAAAAATGGTTCAAATGGCTCTGAGCACTATGGGACTTAACTTCTGAGGTCATCAGTCCCCTAGAACTTAGAACTAATTAAACCTAACTAACCGAAGGACATAACACACATCCATGCCCGAGGCAGGATTCGAACCTGCGACCGTAGCGGTCGCGCGGTTCCAGACTGTAGCGCCTAGAACCGCTCGGCCACTCAGGCCGCCGATGAGTAGAATCTCATGGTAAATTAGTTATATGTTGTCATAGACTAGTAAAATATAAAACCTTATACCGGAGTCGAACCCACGTTAACTATCTGTATCAGCAGACACCAGTTCGCACCCGGTAGCTGAGCGGTCAGCGCGGCAGAATATCAATCGTAAGGGTCCGGGTTCGATTCCCGGCTGGTCGGAGATTTTGTCCGCTCAGGGACTGGGTGTTGTGTTGTCCTAATCATCATCATTTCATCCCCACCCACGCGCAAGTCGCCGATGTGGCGTCAAATCGAAAGACTTGCACCCGACGAATGGTCTGCCTGACGGGAGGTCCCAGTCACACGACACTTACATTACCAGACACCAGCCGCGCGGTCCGAAGCGACTTGCACGGTTCGCGCGGCTCCCCCCCGTTGGAGGTTCGAGTCCTCCCTCCGGCATGGGGGTCTGTGTTGTCCTTAACGTAAGTTAGTTTGAGGTAGATTAAGTAGTGTGTAAGCCTAGGGACCGATGATATCAGCAGTTTGGTCCCGTAGGAGCTTACCACCACCACCACCAGACGCCATATACGAAGGTCACTCCATAAGTGGCAGCAATTACGGTATATCTTGTGATGAAGCACAAGCATTGGTACTCTCTGTAAATTTATTGTCTGCGAGTAGCAATGGAACAAAAATGAATCAAAATCAACTTCTGTCCATCAGAATAGTTTCGCAGTTCATCAGCACAGACTGCCAAATATGCCGTTGGCATTGCCGTCATTGTGTGACATCTTGAGCCGAAATGCCGAGAGGTTATCGGCCCTGTCTGCGAAGCGCCTCCCATGCAATCGTTTCTTCAGTTTGGAATGAAGTCAAAGTCGCTTGGAATTAGCTATGATATGTACCGCGGGGTCCGCAGCTCGTGGTCGTGCGGTAGCGTTCTAGCTTCCCACGCCCGGGTTCCCGGGTTCGATTCCCGGCGGGGTCAGGGATTTTCTCTGCCTCGTGATGACTGGATGTTGTGTGCTGTCCTTAGGTTAGTTAGGTTTAAGTAGTTCTAAGTTCTAGGGGACTGATGACCATAGATGTTAAGTCCCATAGTGCTCATAGCCATTTGAACCATTTTTTTGTAGCGCGTGTGCGGGAGCATCCATCTTGTAGCACAGCCGAGCGCACACTAACTGTTTGTGTCGGTCATATTGGGCGATCCTCGCATGCGGTCACAATCCGTAGGTTGAGTTCGGTAATGCACATCTCACGCTTATATTCACTGCGATGATTCCACATGTTCGCACGATCTACCATAGTTTTCATGACTTACGGAATGGCCCTCGTACTAAATAAGTACACGAATTTAACGTTACGTCAAATTAAGTTATCAGTTACAGATTCATAAGAAAAACAACTTTTAAAGAAACCAACTGTAAAGCTAATGTAATACACCGTAACGAATTCTCACTATGTATGAAATGCCGAAATATCATAAGGAAGAACTAGTAACCAATACTACCAAGAAGTGTGAAGTCTGCTGATTGACATGTGTGTAGCTAAGTGCTAGAGCGAACTTACAAATTTCGGATTAAGTCTAAACGAATGTACTGGGATATTTACACAGTATATCGTAAAACATTTAATTCAATCAGAAAACCGAATATACGTTTCTCTACATGATTCGTAGCCCATATGCAGGGTAAGAAAGAGGCTAACGTGACATGACCAGAGAAACAGACCAGCCGAGTGGACAAGAAATAAAGGACGAGTCCACTTGTCTATTAAATACTGGATTATGCTGTGGGAGACATCAAGACGCTTATGACGGCAGAAGTTATACGTGAGTATCCGTAGATGTGCTACAGAACCAGATGTATGTAATTATCTATGTTTCTAGCATTTGTAAACTTAGAGAAAGCTTTCGACAATGTTGACTGGAATACTCTCTTTCAAATTCTGAAGGTGGCAGGGGTAAAATACATTGAGCGAAAGGCTATTTACAATTTGTACAGAAACCGGAAGGCAGTTATGAGAGTCGACGGGCATGAAAGGGAAGCAGTGGTTTGGAAGGGAGTGAGACGAGGTTGCAGCCTATCCCCGATGTTATTCAATTTGTATATTGAGCAAGCAGTAAAGGAAACAAAAGAAAAATTTGGAGTAGGAATTAAAATCCATGAAGAAGAAATAAAAACTTCGAGGTTCGCCGATGACATTGTAATTCTGTCAGAGACAGCAAAGGACCTGGAAGAGGAGTTGAACGAAATGGACAGTGTCTTGAAAGGAGGATATGAGATGAACATCAACAAAAGCAAAACAAAGATAATGGAATGTAGTCGAATTAAATCGGGTGATGGCTCAAATGGCTCTGAGCACTATGGGACTTAACATCTGAGGTCATCAGTCCCCTAGAACTTAGAACTACGTAAACCTAACTAACCTAAGGACATCACACACAACCATGCCCAAGGCAGGATTCGAACCTGCGACCGTAGCGTCGCGCGGTTCCAGACTGTAGCGCCTAGAACCGCTCGGTCACCCCGGCCGGCAATCTGCAGTTATGATCGGACGATTGTTGTTCTCTCTGCTCTTAACAACGAACACTGAAAACAGGATTCAGCCATTGAAAATGATCCTCAAAATGGTTGATCAACCACAAAATATAGAAGCATTTCATTTTTGTTGTATTACTTCTAAATGTTCCTGAACGCGCGGTTCCGGACTGAAGCGCGTAGAACCACTTGTCCACCGCGGGTGGCAAATCGGATGATGCTGAGGGAATTAGATTAGGTAATGAGACACTTAAAGTAGTAAATGAGTTTTGCTATTTGGGGAGCAAAATAACTAATGATGGCCGAAGTAGAGAGGATATAAAATGAATACTGGCAAGGGCAAGGAAAGCGTTTCTGAAGGAGAGAATTTGTTAAGATCGAGTATAGATTTAAGTGTCAGGAAGTCGTTCCTGAAAGTATTTATATGAAGTGTAGCCACGTATGCAAGTGAAACATGGACGATAAATAGACAAGAATAGAATAGAAGCTTTATAAAAGTGGTGCTACTGAAGAATGCTGAAGATTAGATGGGTAGATCACTTAACTAATGAGGAGGTACTGAACAGAATTGGGAAGAAGAGAAATTTGTGGCACAACTTGACGAGAAGAAGGGATCGGTTGGTAGAACAGGTTCTGAGGCATCAAGGGATCACGAATTAAGTATTGGAGGGCAGCGTGGAGGGTAAAAATCGTAGAGGGAGACCAAGAGATGAATGCACTAAGCAGATTCAGAAGGATGTAGGTTGCAGTATTTACTCGGATATGAAGAAGCTTGCACAGGATAGAGTAGCGTGGAGAGCTGCATCAAACCAGTCTCTGGACTCTAGACCACAACAACAACATGTTGCAGTATACCAAATATCTGTAAGCATCACTTCAAAACGCAATGTCACTGAGGATGGGCAAAAGAATGTTTCTAGTAGGTGTAAAAATAAATTCAAGAAATATACGAAGACCGTATGCCTACTTCGTATAAAGTCAAAAATGATGTTGGAACATTTACATGTCATGCAAAAAAACCAAATCCAAGCTAACATTCAAGGCCTTAAGGAGAGCAATCAGTGTATCATCTTTCCCAAATATATCAAAATATCTACCCCGACACAAAAACTGTGTCAAGGCGTGCTACGAAATATGAAATGTGTAATAAGTCATTCGGTGCCTTCATGAGTAGGTAGCTAAATGAAAATGTGGATGTCAATGACTTTATCGCAAACGATACATCGGTTAGTGTCAAGGCATTAAAAGTACAGCACTTAATTCGAAACAACATAACCACGCCAACTACTATAGGTGTAGACACCTGAAGACAAACACCCATTATGTGCTGTTGAGTCAATCTAAGCAGGCTTGAAGACGGCGTAGTGAAACACCGAAACTGCTCGCATAAATAACTTACATTCAAAATGCAGACGGCTGAAGGTGTTCTTAATTTTTTAATTTTATATTGTATTGTCACTCCTTAATAAGAATTGTCGCAGAGAGTGACAACTTACTTTATATGTTCATACACGTAAAATCTGATACTTCAGCGGGCGCTAAAACATAGCTACAGTATCAGTGAATAAAAGTTGGAATCTGTTAACTCATAAAAAGTGCGCGAGTATGAAATAGAATGAAAGCAGAGGCTCAGTAGAATGTAAAGTCGATGGTAGACTTCTGTTCATTGGCAGAAGACGAGGAAAATGTAATGAGCCTTCAAAGACCACACCTCAAATGCTTCTGATCTCGTGTGCCCTCAGTCCACGTTTGACTACCATACAATGCTGTTCTCCAAACGTCCATTTTCAGAAATTTCTTTCTCAAATTAAGGCTTATGTTTGATCCTAGAAGACTTCTCTTGGCCAGGATTGGCCTTTTTGCCAATGCTAGTCTGCTTTTTTTGTCCTCCTTGCTAAGTTCGTCATGGGTTACTTTGCTGCCTAGGTAGCAGAATTTCTTAACTTCATCTACTCGTTGATCCCCAGTTCTGATGTTACGTTCTCGGTATTCTCATTTCTGCTACTTCTCATTACGTCTTTCTTCGATTACTCTCAATCCATATTCTGTACTCATTAGACTCTTCATCCCATTCAATAGATCCTGTAATTCTTCTTCAGTTTCACTCAGAATAGCAATGTCATCAGCGAATCATGTCATTGATATGCTTTCACGTTGAATTCTTATCCCACTCTTGAATCTTTATATTATTTCCTTCACTGCCTCCTCGATGTGTAGATTGAAAAGTATAGGGTGAAAGACTACATCCTTGTTTTACACCCTCTCTAATGCGAGCACTTCGCTCTTGATCTTCCACTCTTAAAGTTCTACCTTTCTTCTTGTACATATTGTGCTCTACCTGTCTTTTGTTATAGTTTTCCCCTATTTTCTCGAGAGTCTTGAACCATTTCATATCGTCGAACGCTTTTTCCCGCTCAACAAATCCTACGAATGTGTCTTTAGTTTTCATCAGTCTTGCTTCTAATATCAACCCCAACTTTAGAACTGCCTCTCTGCTTTCCTATAGCGAAACTGATTGTCATCTGACATATTCTCAATTTTCTTTTCAGTTCTTTAACACATTATTCTTGTCAGCAAATTTAAGCCGTAACTGAGTCATTGAGCTCATTATGTGATAATTCTCCCACTTGTCGGCTTTTGCTATCTTCATTCTTATGTGGATTAGATTTGTCATACATTCCAAACACCAACGTGAATAGTCGTTTTGTGGCTACTATCCCAAATGATCTTAAAAATTCCGATAAAATGTTATCTGTCCCTTCTGCCATATTTCAACTTAAGGCGTCAAAAGCTTTTTTAAATTAGCGTTCTAATAGTGCATCCCCTATCTTTTCCCTGTCGACTCGTGTTTACCATTCTTCATGCAGTCATTTGCCCTTTACATCCCTGCACATCCGATGTATTCCATTCTTAAGGGACTAGTATTTCTCCATTCCTGAATTTTCTTGAACATTTTTGTGCTTCCTTCTTTCGTGTATCAGTTGAAGTATTTACTTGCCACCCGTGGAGTACCTGTGTACATGTACGTACAAATCGGGTCGTGTTCGCCTCGACACTTCCTGGAGTGTATGCACGCTAGGCGGGGTCCGAGGGAAGGGGGGCGGAGGTATGAAACGTCACGCTAATAAGTGTACTCACACAGCTAAATTATTTGTAAATTTGACTCGATATTGTAATCACTAATATAGCATCACATCCTCTCTCAACTTCGTAAATTAATAACTTCATGAACATACAAAAAATTATAATGCTTAACTCACAAATTGCACGTGAACGACACGCATCAGAAAATTTATATAGAATTTGGTGTTTTAAGGCAGAAATGGTAAGTCTTGTTTTTATATGAGAGTCGTATTGTCTTCTTCTATCTATGGTAGTGTAGGCACTGATCCAAAGAACTGGGATTCTGCGAGGGGCATCATTTGAACTTACGCTGTTTCTTTTGTTTGAATCTGACCTTAAGCTAACTACGTTGTCTGTCAGTGCCTAATGACTCTTGATTCACCGTGCAAATGGTATTGTCTTTAAACGGAACACAGTAAGTGTCAGCAATCATCATATTAGTAATTTAGGCTGGTAACATGTTAGCCATGTTCACTCGCGCTGCCACTGTAATATTTGGTTGTTTGCAAGTAGACAGGAAGACTTATTCCTGTATGAGTGATTGAGGAAATGGAGAAGATCAAAAGAACAGCAGCACGTTTCCTTACATGTTCATTTAGTAGGCGAGAAACTGTCGCGGCGATGGGTAGCTGCCGGCCGTTGTGGCCGAGCGGTTCTAGGCGCTACGGTCTGGAACCGCGCGACCGCTACGGTCGCAGGTTCGAATCCTGCCTCGGGCATGGATGTGTGTTAGGTTTAAGTAGTTCTAAGTTCTGGGGGACTGATGACCCCAGATGTTAAGTCCCATAGTGCTCAGAGCCATTTGAACCATTTTTTTGATGGGTAGCTAACGCCAGTGCAGAAGCTGCAAGAGAGGTGTTCCGCGTCACTGTTAAATTATGCGAGCGTACGTTGCTAGAAGTGACAACCAATATTCACCTCCTCCTACGTGTATCTCGAGGAACGACCGTGGGTGCGAAAATAGAGATACTGGAGTTCTCACGGGGGATTACCCAGCAATCGTTCTTCCCGCGAACAGGAACAGAAACGGGGGGGCGGTACACGAAGTACTCTCCGCCACACACCGTAAAGTGTTTTGCGGAGTATAGATGTAAATGGAGGTGTAGGAGGTCCAGTGTCTCGATAAATTCAGTGAGCATCCACTTAACAAGTGATACTCAGATAGTGAACTTACACCCTGAATAACGCTTTCGAGCACAAGTGTTTTCACTAATGTGCATATGAGCGTCATGAAGGTGTCGCAATTGCCAAATATATTTTGACATAAAAACACGTGATAACTGGTCAAAGAAGTCAGCCTCTGACGGGGTACGATTGCAGTGAATATTTCTTGCACTGCAGTTATTCCAGTGTGTTATGTCCGCAGCTCGTGGTCGTGCGGTAGCGTTCTCGCTTCCCACGACCGGGTTCCCGGTTTCGATTCCCGGCGGGGACAGGGATTTTCTCTGCCTCGTGATGACTGGGTGTTGTGTGATGTCCTTAGGTTTGTTAGGTTTAATTAGTTCTAAGTTCTAGGGGACTGATGACCTCAGACGTTAAGTCCCATAGTGCTCAGAGCCATTTGAACCAGTGTGTTACCTTTAGCTCTATCGCTACGGCAACATGATTTACGGATACGATGGAAAGTCACAATAAGATTTTTGCTTGACATCTACATCTGTTCTCCATAAGACGCTGCACAACGTGCCGTGAAGAGACATTGTATAACAGTCTCTACTACATTATCCCCCACCTCCCCACCCCACCCTCCCCGTCCCTTCCCCGATCCATACTCGGACAGAGCACAGTAAGAGAGATTTTGGCTAGCCACGCGGTCTAACGTGCTGCTCCCCGAGTGGGAAGACGTGTCGATCCCCGGCACGAATCCGAGGTCCGGCGAGCCGGCCAGCCTACCGAGCGAGGTGGCGCAGTGACTACAACACTGGACTCGCATTCGGGAGGACAACGGTTCAATCCCGCGTCCGGCCATCCTGATTTAGGTTTTCTGTGATTTCCCTAAATCGCGCCAGGCAAATGCCAGGATGGTTTCTTTGAAAGGGCACGGCCGACTTCCTTCCTCATCGTTCCCTAGTCTGATGAGACCGATGGCCTCGCTGTCTGATCTCTTCCCCCAAACAGTCCAACCCCTCCGACCCCCAGCCAGCATGTGGATGGTTTTTTAGGCGATTTACCATGGACCTCGGCGAATGAGGGATGGTTCCCCTATTCCGCCTCAGTTACACTATATCGGCGACTGCTGCGCAACACTATGTACACGTACACTATAATTACTCTACCACGCAAACATGGGGACTACACTCGTCTGGTATGAGACTTCCGCAGGCGGGGGGTGGGGGGTGGGGGTGGAGGCACTAGGAGCCGAACCGCACCAAAATGGTTCAAATGCCTCTAAGCACTATGGGACTTAACATCAGAGGTCATCAGTCACCTTAGACGTAGAACTACTTAAACCTAGCTAAGGACATCACACACATCCATGCCGGAGGCAGGATTCGAACCTGCGACTGTAGGAGCAACGCGGTTCCGGACTAATGCGCCTAGGATCGCTCGGCCACAGCGGCCGGTCCGAACCGCACAATAACCCTGCGTTCGGTGTGGGGCGGCGGTGGTGTGGGGGACTGCTGTGGCCTGTTGTGGGATTGTGGACCACTGAGGGCTACGGCAGGACGAAGCCTCTCCGTCATTTGTAGGTCCCTGGTTTAATACATACAGAGAGATTTTCAGCACCCTTTCGTATCAGACGGGATTTCTCTGCTCTTAACATCGTCGTTATTACGTGAGATATACAGGTGGACAAAATAAAACAGACCTAGAAAATATTTCACGTGCCATAATATCAGTATCTTACGTAAACCGCAACTTGGGTGTTCGAAATAAGTATGGTTGCCTATCTTAAAGTGCGTGAAATACACTGCTGGCCATTAAAATTGCTACACCACGAAGATGACGTGCTACAGACGCGAAATTTAACCAACAGGAAGAAGATGCTGTAATATGCAAATGATTACCTTTTCAGAGCATTCACACAAGGTTGGCACCTACAACGTGCTGACATGAGGACAGTTTCCAACCGATTTCTCATGCACAAACAGCTGTTGACCAGCGTTGCCTGGTGAAACGTTGTTGTGATCCCTCGTATAAGGAGGAGAAATGCGTACCATCACGTTACCGACTTTGATAAAGGTCGGATTGTAGACTATCGCGATTGCTGCTTATCGTATCGCGACATTGCTGCTCGCGTTGGTCGAGATCCAATGATTGTTAGCATAATATGGAATCGGTGGGTTAAGGGGCGTAATAAAGAACGCTGTACTGGATCCCAACGGCCTCGTATCACTAGCAGTGGAGATGACAGGCGTCTTATCCGTATGGCTGGAATGGATCGTGCAGCCACGTCTCGATCCCTGAGTCAGCAGATGGGAACGTTTGCAAGACAACAACCATCTGCACGAACAGTTCGACGACGTTTGTAGCAGCATGGACTATTAGCTCGGAGACCATGTCTGTGGTTACCCTTGACGCTGCATCACAGACAGGGGCGCCTGCGATGGTGTACTCAACGACGAACCTGGGTGCACCAATGGCAAAATGTCATTTTTTCGGATGAATCCAGGTTCTGTTTACAGCATCATGATGGTCGCATCCGTGTTTCGCGACTTCGCGTTGAACGCACATTGGAAGCGTGTATTCGTCATTGCCATACTGGCGTATCACCCGGTGTGATGGTATGGGGTGCCATTGGTTACACGTCTCGGTCACCTCTTGTTCGCCTTGACGGCACTTTGAACAGTGGATGTTACATTTCAGATGTGTTACGACCCGTAGCTCTACCCTTCATTCGATCCCTGCGAAACCCTATATTTCAGCAGGATAATGCACGACCGCATGTTCCAGGTCCCGTACGGGCTTTTCTGGATACAGAAAATGTTCGACAGCTGCCTTGGCCAGCACATTCTCCATATCTCTCACCAACTGAAAACGTCTGGTCAATGGTGGCCGAGCAACTGGCTCGTCACAATACACTAGTCACTACTCTTGATGAACTGTGGTATCGTGTTGAAGCTGCATGGGCAGCTGTACCTGTACACGGCATCCAAGCTCTGTTTGACTCAATGCCCAGGCGTATCAAGGCCGTTATTACGGCCAGAGGTGCTGTTCTGGGTATTGATTTCTCAGGATCTATGCATCCAAATTGCGTGAAAATGTAATCACATGTCAGTTCTAGTATAATATATTTGTCCCATGAATACCTGTTTACCATCTGCATTTCTTCTTGGTGTAGCAATTTTAATGGCCAGGTGTGTATTTTCCTGGCCCCTTTTACATGGTACTGTCACATTAACGTGACCCCGCTCATCAACGTGGAATAACGACTCGCAGATGGCAAGTAGCAGCACTATCCTTGGAGGGTATATAAATCGTGTCAGGGGGACACGGAAAAACAGTGCAGTCGTTGTCGTAATGCGGAAATAGAGCGATGTGTCTGACGCCGAAAAGGGCAAGGTCATTGACTTTCGAGCAAAGGGTGGAGACATTTCGGAAACGGCTTAGTTCGTAAGCTATTCGCATGCAGTGCCACCGTATTTAAAGTATACCATGCTGGGTAAAATGGCACTGTCCAAAACTGGCGCCGAGGCAACTGTCACATACCATAGGCCGTAGATGACGACCGTGGAGTGGTGTATGGGCGGCTAGGCAGGCAACTGGTCAGCAACTGACCGCCCAGTTGAACCAAGGGGCATGGATGTGTGTGATGTCTGTAGGTTAGTTAGGTTTAAGTAGTTCTAAGTTCTAGGGGACTGATCACCACAGCAGTCCCATAGAGCTCAGAGCCATTTGAATCATTTTTTGAACCAAGGAGCTACCAAGAGCGTCACCTCTACGACGGTTTTGCGAATGTACTCGTATGGGCCTCTGCAAGAGGCACCTGGTTCATTCACCCATGCTTCATCAGCGACGAAGGCGGGAATTTACACGCTATTGCCGTAGGACGTCCATTGAGTGGCGACAGGTGGCCTTTTCATACGCATCACATTTTATGGTTCATCAGAAAGATGGCCATTAGCCTGTACGCCATGAAACATCCGAAAGCAAACGCCCTGCATGCATTATAGTCGGTGAAATGTTTTCGTGGCATTCCCTGGGCGTCTACCAGCAGGACAATGCAACGTGTCACACAGCTCGCAGTGTACCAACGTTGTTCGAACAGCACCAGGATGAGTTTATCGCACTATCCTTGGCCACCAAATTGTCTGGATGTAAACCCAGTCGAGAATCTATGTATGAGGCCACCTCCGTAGGGATGTTCGCGGCTTCGATCCTCAATCGAAAAACTTAGCGCAGCATTCTTTTAATGAATTTGACTCTGGCAAAGAAATGGGTGAAATATCCACAGTCTACCCTTGTAAAAAAAATGTCTGACAGATAGCACAAGTGTTTTCAAATGTAGATTAGACGTTTTTCGTTAACAACTCCTTTTATGCCACAGACGAATTCTTGAGTAGAGATAATTCGTCATAAAAAAGCAACCTGTAAATGGTCCATGTGTAGCCATATAAATATGATTTTTCTTCTGTTGACACGTTCCACATCAGAGCCTCTATGGTGAATTTTATCTATGGAACAAGTAACTAACTAACGAGCTATGTAACTTTAAACTTAAACCTGTGAACACATAGTATCTTACAATATAGATTTTAATGCCGTGAAAACATCTCCCTTTATACGAAGTCTGACCTGTAAAGGAACAATAACCCGACTCGACTATTTTTAGTGAATATTCTGAAGTGAAATAACTTCTCAAAGCTCTACAGAATACCGAACGGGGGATTAGCATAAACTAAATCAACATATCTATTGCAGCCTATCAGAGTTGGCGAATCACTCATAGTTAACTAATGACAATGTGTCGAGTGAAATAAATGTAATGTAAACTAAATCTGACCGTCTTGGGCTTACTATTACAGACAAAAATGCATGATTGGCTTACATAATCATGTTATGAATTGCATTTTCTTAAATGTTAACCAAATAACTATTCTTTCTCGATGCTTGTGAACTTAAAAAACTAAATATGTTGCTTATTTACTTTATAACTCTATGTGTTCACAAAATTACACAAGTACATATAAAATGAATATAAAACATGTTACAAAAGATGATGGCCACTTGCTCAAAAAACTGTTTTATGTTTATACAAAAAAGGATACAAAATACGTTACTAAGATGACTGATTCTAGTCACTTGTCAATCATCTTCATCCACTTCTGTGGTAGGTCATGCCTTCAGCTCATTATAGAAAACCTGATTCCGTGGATATGTAATATACTTCAGTAGTTTTTCAGTATCATCTTTCTTCGTCTTCTTCTTCTTCTTTGTTATTATATTCTTCTTTATGAGAACTTCTAGAGAAATAGTACATTGATCTTATAGATGAATCTGTGTAAAATGACGTGAAAAGTAAAGTTCCCTAAACATATAAAACAATAAAAATAAAAATTGTCACCACAGCAACTGGCGGCTAGCTGGAACCGCGATCGAGACTCTTTTTATTTGATTTCTAGGATTTTATACCGGTCGTTGCATTGCTGGAATTACAGAATGCTCTCTGAGCTTACGGCATATAACCTCGACCAAAGTTGCCGTATTCAGCAGTGACGTCCTTACATCTACGGAGGAGGCGCAGTGGTCAGTACACTGGAGTAGGGCGGTTCAAACCTGCGTCTGGCCATGCTGACTTAGGTTTTCCGTGATTTCCCTAAATCGCTTCAGGCAAACAAGGGAACGGTTACTTTGAAAAGGCGCGACCGATTTCCTTTACCCTCTTTCCCTCATCCGACAGGACCGATGACCTCGCTGTTTGGTACCCTCAGCCAAATCAACAAACCCATCAACTTATACGGATTTCGCTCCGTCTGCCGTCACCGGCAGCCATAATGGGTATAATAACTTCGTACTTTTTAATTACAGTTTCTTATATTTTTGATGTTGTTTAGTCATTTTTTCATCCTTCTATACTGAATATGTGTTATTACTGTGCTGCAGCGGGGAAAAGCCTTTAAGATCGCGTGAGGAAAGGGTCGAAACCGGTTGCTAAAGAATAGATATCGGGAAACGCGATCGAGATTGTTTTCATCTGATATTTAGCATTTTATACCGATCGCTGCTTTGCTTCAATCACACAATGTTTTCTAAAATTTTAAATTGTATGAAAGGCTCTACCGAAGATACTGCAATACGCACAGCACCAGCCTGGTCTCTGATGTATACTGTGTTGCTTTCGGATGTTAGCAACAAATTGAGTGTTGTGACCTGACGCAACTTTTGTCCGGCCGTAACTGTGGATACTTTGATTTCTCTGGGAGAGGGCTCATCAAATTATAACTCATGAAATATTAGATCACTTTATTACGTAAACGAATAAAATATTTACTAAATTTTGAAGCAGTTCTTTGCCATAGAGTTGACTGATAATTTACAACTGTCTACATCCATCTACATATACTCCACTAGCCACCGAGCGGTGTGTAGCGGGAGGCAATATTCGCGCCAAAGTCATATTCAACCCCCCCCCCCCCCCCCCCTCTGTTCCACTCACGGATCGCGTGAGGGAAAAACGACTGTCTGAACGCCTCAGTACGAGCTCTAATTTCCCTTATCTTTGAATGGTGATCATTGCGCAATATGAAAGGTGGTGGTAATAATATATGATCTACATTGTCGGCGAAGATGGGATTTTGGAATTTAGTGAGCAGTCCCGTTTAGCGCGTCGTGTATCTGCAAGTGTGTCCCACTTCAAACTTCCTATGAGATTTATAACTGGCTATATGTACCAGTCACGAGTCTTGCCGCTATTCTTTGGATCTTCTCAATCTCTTGAATGAGACCCAACTGCTAAGGGTCCCATACAGATGAACTATCGTATTGTAAGCAGTTTCCTTTGTTGAAGGACTACATCGCTCCAGGATTCTACCTATAAGCCGCAATCTACAGTTCGCCTTGCCCGTTACTTGTGTAATCTGATCGTTCCATTTGAGATGATTTCCTATAGTCACACCCAGATACTTGACTGATGTTACCGCTTCCAAAGACTGGGCATTTATTTTGTACTCATACATTAACGGGGATTTTCGCCTTGTTATATGCAGTAGGTTACACTCACTAATATTGAGAGATAAGTACCAGTCATTACACCACGCATTTATTTTCTGCAAATCCTCATTGATTTGTTCACAACTTTCGTGTAATATTACTTTCCTGTAGACAACAGCACCATCAGAAAACAGTCTAATGCCGCTGTCAATACCATCAACCAGATCGTTTGTGTAAATCGTAAAAAGCAGCGGACCTATTACGCTGCCCGGGGCACACCTGAAGTTACGCTTGTTTCTGTTGAAGTCACCCCATTCAGGACGACATACTCATGTCTGTCTGTTAGAAAACTTTCTATCGAACCGCATACGTCATCTGATACACCGTAAGCGCGCACTTTTTGGAGCAAGCGACAGTGCGGAACTGAATCGAACGCCTTTCGAAAGTGGAGGAATATGGTATCAATCTGCCAGCCGGTAACTAGAGCCTGTTATATATCATGCACAAAGAGGGCCAGCTGTGTCTCGCATGACCGCTGTTTCCTAAAACCGTGATGGTTTCTGCAGATGAGCTGAATCTAGAAAGGTCATTTTGTCTGAACACAAAATATGTTCCATGATTCTACAACGAATGTATGTCAGTGAAATTGTTCGGTAATTATGTGCATCCGATTTTCTGCCCTTTTTATAGGTTTCTATGATCTGGACCTTCTTCCAGTCCCGTGGAAATGACTATGAAAGCCTCAGTTGATGCACAGATTTACAAACTGCTCTCTTGCAGTTCAAAATGCAACACTTATGAACGTACAGTCGTGGACAAAACGAGCGAGACCCCTCGCCTTTTCGTTATGCTGATCCGCACAGCGTTAAAGTCTGCCACACAGCATAACAGGCAAGGCGACCAAGTGCTACCAACATACTATGCACAGTCGTGAAATTGACAGGCTATCCAAATTTTCTCAGACTGTTTTCAATCATGTGTGTGACTATATTAATGCTGATTAGTATGTTAAACACAACATGTAAATATAAGATATAAATGAAAGAAGAAACGCTGATTAGTATGAACTGTACTAATAAAATTGAATTTCAGCTTATCGAGGAAACATAACTGTTTTAGTAAGACAAAGTACTCCAGATCGTTACGAATTAGCAAAACTGGTTTTAAGGGCTGGGTAGACAGATAGACGGTGCCTAAAGTGAGACTAGTAGGGTTCCATGTTTACCGATTTAGGTGACGAAATCCTAACAACGAAAATAGCTACGACAGTTACTGAAGATGAGGGTCGCATAAATAATTCCCCCTACTCTTTACTGGAAATGTTCTAGTTACAGTCGATACATCAGCATATTATTCGTATATATGCTTTCGATCCAAATCACGTTTACAGGAATGCAAATAAAATCCATTTCCCTACACGTGGCAATTCAGATTCCAGTATTAATGCCACCGCGTTTTAGAAGTGCGAGTGTTCCCATTGCTAGGTAGCTTAAGAAACACTTCGGCTAATGAACGTTTTCGGGCTGTGGCGAGTCTAATGCTGATTTCTAAACATTGTAGAATACGTTTGGCAGCTATGTAGTTGTTTATTTCCTGGGGTGGTACAGAATTATCCTACTAAATTTACTCGCTTAAAAGTAGTATTTTGTTATTTCGATAAACATCCCGAATGATTGTCACATAAGCGGTGACATAAAGGTAGAAAATTCTTGTTTTTGAGTCCAGAAAGCTCTATGCAACAGAAACTAAAGATCATTTTGCCATTTTCATTGCAAAATTGCCGGCTTATTCAAGTCTGGGGTAATAATAGAGTGTTGTTTGCTTGGGTTGTCTGCTAGCGTAGTGAAAAGTGTTTGCTACTACAAGGGAGGTCTGGTTTGTTTTTGGAGAAAAAAGTTTAAATGTGTGTGAAATCTTGTGGGACTTAACTGATAAGGTCATCAGTCCCTAAGCTTACACACTACTTAACCTAAATTATCCTAAGGACAAACACACACATCCATGTCCGAGGGAGGACTCGGACCTCCGCCAGGACCAGCCACTGAGTCCGTGACTGCAGCGCCCTAGACCGCTCGGCTAATACCGAGCGGCGGTTTGTTTTCGGTTCTATTCTCGATGGAGGCAGATAGGCTATCAGTAATGCAATTTTAAGAAATTCTCGCGCCCCCAATACGTTTTATTGCTACCTTTATTCTGTACCGGCGCCCTGTGGATGTAAATATGAAGATCTTGTAGAATTTCATACTTGTTACTAATTACTTTCCCGCTTCTGTCAATAATTGATTTGACTTATGCGTGGCACTGAATGATTTTTAACTGAATTTCGTTATGAATCTTCACGCGTTGCTAAATTTGCACACTTTCATGGTAGGTCAGCAACGGTAATCTAGTATGACTGGTCTGAACGTTGACATAGACCGTTTCGCAGCCGAATGCGCATAATGTTTTGCTAATTCGTAACCATCTAGGGAACTTTGTCTTACTACAACAGTTATGTTATCTCGACAAGCTGAAATCCATTTTTATTAGTACAATTCATACTAATTAGCGTTTCTTCTTTCATTTACATCTTATATTTACTTGTTGTGTTTAACACACTAATCAGCACTAAGACAGTCATACACATGATTGAAAACAGTCTGACAAAGCTCGGATAGTTTGTCCATTTCACGACTGTGCATAGTATGTTGGTAGCACTTCGTCGCCTTGCCTGTTATGCTGTGTGGCAGACTTTAAAGCTGTGCGGATCAGCATAACGAAAAGGGGAGGGGTCTCGCTCGTTATGACCACGACTACACATTTCATCAGATACTTAAACTGTCTCCATCGTACTCGATGATGTTGACTGCTGTAGCTGAGTTCTCGAACTGGGCAGAGCACTTCCGCATTTCGCTCTGTGTTGACAACGAAGCGACGACGCTGTTGTGCTGAGAGAGGCGTAATCTTCAGGTGAGCCTCCACTCTCCCCAGTTGAAACTTCGGGGCTAAGAGGCCGTGGTCGATGTATAAAATTTCCACCTGACGTTTCGTCTCCATCTGCGGGAGACATCTTCTGAGATCGTCCGGCTACTGCCACTGAGGCTCCAGGTACTCTCGCATTTATAGAGCGCATAGAGGGCACCACCATTCGTCACGTGGTGCCGACGGTATGCCTATCTTTGGAAGGCGTCATCATTCTCGATTAAGAGTAATCGATTGTCATTCTGCTGGCGCAACGTCGACATCCATATTTTGTCTAACTTTAAAACTTCCTCTTTTCTATTAAAATTGTTATGGTGTTTGTGAATCTCTATTGCTTCTCTATACATGCGCGCTTGATAATAGGATGTTCATGCTAGAACGCTTGTCTTATTAAGAGTCCTAGCACTAACATCCCATTATCATGCGCGCATGTATAGAGAAGTAATAGAGATTCACAAACACTATAACAATTTTAATAGAAAAGAGGAAGTTTTAAAGTTACACAAAATATGGATGTCGACGTTGCGCCAGCAGAATGACAATCGATTACTCTTAATCGAGAATGATGACGCCTTCCAAAGATAGGCATACCGTCGGCATCACGTGACGAATGGTATGCAAAAATGACAAAAAGCAGAGCTCAGAGTACCTGATGGCTCAACACAAAAGTTTTGTCTCAAGTACAGATAGTGTTGAGGATCAGTGGACAAAGTTCAAAACCATCGTACAATATGTGTTAGATGAGTATGTGCAAGCAAGATCGTAAGAGATGGAAAAGAGACACCGTGGTACAACAACCGAGTTAGAAAACTGCTGCGGAAGAAAAGGGAACTTCACAGCAAACATAAACATAGCCAAAGCCTTGCAGACAAACAAAAATTACGCGTAGCGAAATGTAGTGTGAGGAGGGCTATGCGAGAGGCGCTCAATGAATTTGAAAGTAAAGTTCTATGTACTGACTTGGCAGAAAATCCTAAGAAATTTTGGTCCTATGTCAAAGCGGTAGGTGGATCAAAACAAAATGTCCAGACACTCTGTGACCAAAATGGTTCAAAAATGGTTCAAATGGCTCTGAGCACTATGGGACTTAACTGCTGTGGTCATCAGTCCCCTAGAACTTAGAACTACTTAAACCTAACTAACCTAAGGACATCACATACATCCATGCCCGAGGCAGGATTCGAACCTGCGACCGCAGCAGTCGCGCGGTTCCGGACTGAGCGCCTAGAACCGCTAGACCATCGCGGCTGGCACCAAAATGGTACTGAAACAGAGGATGACAGACTAAAGGCCGAAATACTAAATGTCTTTTTCCAAAGCTGTTTCACAGAGGAAGACTGCACTGTAGTTCCTTCTCTAGATTGTCGCACAGATGACAAAATGGTAGATATAGACATAGACGACAGAGGGATAGAGAAACAATTAAAATCGCTCAAAAGAGGAAAGGCCGCTGGACCTGATGGGATACCAGTTCGATTTTTCACAGAGTACGCGAAGGAACTTGCCCCCTTCTTGCAGCGGTGTACCGTGTCCCTAGAAGAGCGTAGCGTTCCAAAGGATTGGAAAAGGGTACACGTCATCCCCGTTTTCAAGAAGGAACGTCGAACAGATGTGCAGAACTATAGACCTATATCTCTAACGTCTATCAGTGGTAGAATTTTTGAACACGTATTATGTTCGAGTATAATGACTTTTCTGGAGACTAGAAATCTACTCTGTAGGAATAAGCACGGGTTTCGAAAAAGGCGATCGTATGAAACCCAGCTCGCGCTATTCGTCCACGAGACTCAGAGGGCCATAGACGCGGGTTCACAGGTAGATGCCGTGTTTCTTGACTTCCGCAAGGCGTTCGATACAGTTCCCCACAGTCGTTTAATGAACAAAGCAAGAGCATATGGACTATCAGACCAATTGTGTGATTGGATTGAAGAGTTCCTAGATAACAGAACCCAGCATGTCATTCTCAATGGAGAGAAGTCTTCCGAAGTAAGAATGATTTCGGGTGTGCCGTAGAGGAGTGTCTCAGGACCGTTGCTATTCACAATATACATAAATGACCTTGTGGATGACACGGGAAATTGACTGAGGCTTTTTGCAGACGATGCTGTGGTGTATCGAGAGGTTGTAACAATGGAAAATTGTACTGAAATGCAGGAGGATCTGCAGCGAATTGACGCATGGTGCAGGGAATGGCAACTGAATCTCAATGTAGACAAGTGTAATGTGCTGCGAGTACATAGAAAGAAATATCCCTTATCATTTAGCTACAATATAGGAGGTCAGCAGCTGGAAGCAGTTAATTCCATAAATTATCTGGGAGTACGCATTAGGAGTGATTTAAAATGGAATGATCATATAAAGTTGATCGTCGGTTAAGCAGGTGCCAGACTGAGATTCATTGGAAGAATCCTAAGGAAATGCAATCCGAAAACAAAGGAAGTAGGTTACAGTACGCTTGTTCGCCCACTGCTTGAATACTGCTCAGCAGTGTGGGATCCGTACCAGATAGGGTTGATAGAAGAGATAGAGGAGATCCAACGGAGAGCAGCGCGCTTCGTTACAGGATCATTTAGTAATCGCGAAAGCGTTACGGAGATGATAGATAAACTCCATTGGAACACTCTGCAGGAGAGACGCTCAGTAGCTCGGTACGGTCTTTTGTTGAAGGTTCGAGAACATACCTTCACCGAGGAGTCAAGCAGTATTACTCCCTCCTACGTATATCTCGCGAAGAGACCATGAGGATAAAATCAGAGAGATTAGAGCCCACACAGAGGCATACCGACAATCCTTCTTTCCACGAACAATACGAGACTGGAATAGAAGGGAGAACCGATAGAGGTACTCAGGGTACCCTCCGCCACACACCGTCAGGTGGCTTGCGGAGTATGGATGTAGATGTAGATGTAGATGTAGATGTAGCATGGTGGTGCCCTCTATGTGCTCTATGAATGCGAGAGTACCTGGAGCCTCAGTGGCAGTAGCCGGACGACCTCAGAAGATGTCTCCCGCAGATGGAGACGAAACGTCAGGTGGAAATTTTATACATCGACCACGGCCTCTCAGCATCGAACTTTCAACTGAAGACAACACCAGCCGTGAAAGCCTACATCGTATGATGCGCCTTCATTGTTTGTTGCGGATTGCAGCGAACCTTCGCTAATATCTGTGGTATGGATTCGCGTTTCCGACTTTGTTGTGGAACCACGATCATACATGGGGCAAGCTAGGTTTCATACAATCAGTGCTTGAGGGAACCACGCTGATTCCTACGTAAGAGTTGCTCCGAGATTGTCAAAGGAGAGATTCGGAGGGGAGTGTAAACTTGAGTAACCGAACATGTAGTTCTGCAACGATCGGCCGTTGCCACAATTAGCCGTGGTAATGGAGAGTGAACAATTCTGGAGCCATTAGCACCGCTGGGTGGGGGCGAGAAAGAGTGGACAAAGAACCGGAGGCTAAGTAACGATCCGGACGCCTTTCGATGGCTCTCCAGCGTCCCATTACGCCTGCCTGCTCGCCGCTCTCGCAGCTAAGATAACCGCCTCGTCTTCCAGCGGTGAATGGACGCCGGAAAATTTGAGAGGAGGTGTCGTCAGGCGCACAGCAGGTGTCGCATTCAGCTAACAGGAAACTAATCTGCGCGGCCTGTGAAAACCGAGACGTCTTAATGGCAGTTAAGGACTGCCGCGAGGAACGGGTGGGCGCAGTTTACGGCGGGTAAATTTCAGTAAGACAACTGTCACTGGAGGCGGTGCAAAAGGCAGATTTGTAGCCCTTGTTTGTATAATGACGACTTAGCTACCTTAGAACACAGAAACGTGAATTACGCTCGGCACAGGATTTATTTATACACCGAAGAGCCGAAGAAACTGGTACACCTGCCTAATATCGTGTAGGGCCCCGCAAGCACGTAGAAGTACCGCAACATTCCCAGAGTAAGGATGAAAGGATTGTTCCCGACTATACAGGAACTCGAGACACTCTAACAATCCTTTCATCCTTAATCTGGGAAACTACTATCACAACCATAGGTGGAAGCATAAGCGGCCAAAGACGCTACTAGCTAGGGCATAACCACCTATGGCTAGCTAACATACAGACGGGTCCAAAAAATGTATCCAATTTCTTGAAAGTCTCTTCGGGTTTCCTGCCGGATCCTAAAATCAACTTGACTCGATATTTCGGCGATCCAACTGGTCGCCATCTTCAGGAAAATGCTGCTTCTGCTGATGAGTCCCGCTGAGACCTGACGCCAGGTTGCAAATCGACGTCCTATATAGGCCACCGTTCAGTATACGGCGCATGCGCCGCTCATCAGGGAGATGGCGCCGCCCTTAGTGAAACACTGCTGGCAACGATGTATCGCAATCAAGGCCGCACCGAAGAACGTTCAGTTTTGATGCGAGATAATACAGGATTCCACGTCTTGCTAAGAGGAAACCCATTGTCTCTCTTGATTAAATTATCAGCCAACCTAATTTCAGTCGCCTCTTTATACACACTGTTCCAAAAACCGGAAACGTTGACAGCTACCACAGTTTCATCAAATTTCATACTGTGTCCCTCATTTAGGCAGTGTTCTGCTACTGCTGATTTTTCCGGCTGTTGTAGCCTCGTATGACGGCGATGTTCCACGCACCTGTCATGCACTGTGCGAATCGAACTGCCAATGTAAGCTTTCCCACGTTGACACGGAATTTTGTACACACCGGGTTTCCTAAGCCCCAAATCATCTTTCACAGAGCCGAGCAGAGCCCTAATCTTAGAAGGTGGACGGAACACACTCTTAATGTTAAAATTCCTTAAAATTCTTCCAATCTTAAACGATAAGCCTCCAGCATAAGGAAGAAAGCCCACAGATCTATGTTCCTCTTCATACACCTCCGGAGATGGTCCAGACTCCATAGCCCGACGAATCTGCTTCTCGTTGTATCCATTTTCCTTAAAAACAGCCATCAAATGCTCAAGTTCTTGGGTTTAGCTGTCTGCGTCGGAAATGGCATATGCTCTCCGTACCAAAGTCCTAAGGACGCCACTGCGTTGGTGTGGTGGATGACAACTCTTAGGATGCAGATACCAATCTGTGTGTGTCGGCTTTCGTTGAACACTGCGTCCCAAAGTACCATCTGGTTTTTTTATAAACCATAACATCTAAAAATGGAAGTATCGCATCATTTTCAACCTCCATAGTAAATTTTATACGGGGATGAAGGCAGTTGAAGTGGTCCAGAAATCTGTTAAGAGCATCACGTCCATGCGGCCAGACGAAGAAGGTACCGTCCACGTATCTCCAGAAGCACGTTGGTTGCAAAGTTGAAGTCCTCAGTGCCATGTCCTCGAAGTCCTCCATAAATAAATTGGCGACTATGGGTGACAAAAGACTACCCATAGCCACTCCGTCATTCTGTTCAAAAATGATACCGTTAAATAAAAAATACGTGGACGTCAGCACATGACGACAAAGCTTCACCAGCTCTTCATCCAGTTTTCACTGATCAAACTAAGGGACTCTTCCAGAGGAACTCGTGTAAATAGGGATAACACATCGAAACTCACTAACAGATCTGAAGGACTCAACTTCAAAGATCCCAATCGTCGAAGAGACTTTCAAGACTTATTACGCCGAGAAAGCCTACGTAATCACAAATGTATCCAATGTTTAAAAGTCCATAACTTGCAAACAAATTGACGGAGTTGTCTCATTTTTGGTGAAAATGTAGCTTAAAGTCCAACTTAAAGATATCACTGTAGATGTTCGAAATGGTCACCATTGACATCCACACACAAACGATGCCGCCGAACTACAGCACGAACTACTGACTGCAACGTGTTCAGTTGGATATTTGCACATGAATGTACGATGGATCGTCCAATGTGCGTAGCTTTTGTCGATAAGCGACGGCCTCTAGTGTTCCCCACAGGTAAAAGTCCAGAGGAGTGAGGTCTGGGGAACGTGGTGGATGCTCCGCAGCACCTCTACGGCCTATCCATCTTCCTGGTAGATTTTCGTCGAGATACGTCCTAACATGATTTTGATAGTGGGCTGAGGCACCATTTTGTTGAACGTAAACTCTTCCGTCTCCATACAAGTCTCGGATGGCAGGTAAAATGGATGTCTGAAGCTTCTGAAGGTACACTTCACCGGTAACTGTGCCGTCGAAGAAGAATGGCCCAATCAAGCCCCGGTAAGACAACCAACACCACAAATTTACTCCTGGCAAATTCACGGCTTTGTCTACACGGACGTTCGGATTTTCGGCGGCGCAGTAGGTGCAATTGTGGCGATTTACTGTACCACTGAGTTCGAACTGTGCCTCATCAGACCACACAATCATCTCTGCAAACTGTTCATCGTTGCGCACCATGTTAGTAAACCACTCGCAGTACTCCATTCTACGATCTGGGTCGTCCTCGTTCATTGCGTGCAGCAATCGTGGGATGTAGCACTTCCACTTTGCTGCCTTCAAAATTCGGGGAACACTTGAGCGACTCACTCCAGTTTCACGGGCACACAGTCTCACAGACTTCTGTGGTGAGCGAGTTAATTGTTGTAACACACGACGGGAGTTAGCTGGACTAGTTACTGTTACAGGTCGTCCAGATCGTTGTTTGTGTACATCTTTAACACAGCCATCGGCTTCAAATTTGTCTCGAATGCGAAGAATCGTTAAACGTGTCGGTGGCTCTGTTTGATACTCATTTCGCCATTGCCGTTGAACCTCATCAATGTTTTCGTACTTAAAATACCACTTCAAAACTGACTTAATTTCATCGAATGTAAGCCTTGCGCCAGCCATGTTTACTCGAGTAACTACATCTACATCTACATCTACATCCATACTCCGCAAGCCACCTGACGGTGTGTGGCGGAGGGTACCTTGAGTATCTCTATCGGTTCTCCCTTCTATTACAGTCTCGTATTGTTCGTGGAAAGAAGGATTGTCGGTATGCCTCTGTGTGGGCTCTAATCTCTCTGATTTTATCCTCATGGTCTCTTCGTGAGATATACGTAGGAGGGAGCAATATATTGCTTGACTCTTCGGTGAAGGTATGTTCTCGAAACTTTGACAAAAGCCCGTACCGAGCTACGGAGCGTCTCTCCTGCAGAGTCTTCCACTGGAGTTTATCTTCCTTTGTTTTCGGATTGCATTTCCTTAGGATTCTTCCAATGAATCTCAGTCTGGCATCTGCTTTACCGACGATCAACATTATATGATCATTCCATTTTAAATCACTTCTAATGCGTACTCCCAGGTAATTTATGGTATTAACTGCTTCCAGTTGCTGACCTGCTATTTTGTAGCTAAATGATAAAGGATCTATCTTTCTGTGTATTCGCAGGACATTACACTTGTCTACATTGAGATTCAATTGCCATTCCCTGCACCATGCGTCAATTCGCTGCAGATCCTCCTGCAATTCAGTACAATTTTCCATTGTTACAACCTCTCGATACACCACAGCATCATCCGCAAAAAGCCTCAGTGAACTTCCGATGTCATCCACAAGGTCATTTATGTATATTGTGAATAGCAACGGTCCTATGACACTCCCCTGCGGCACGCCTGAAATCACTCTTACTTCGGAAGACTTCTCTCCATTGAGAATGACATGCTGCGTCCTGTTATCTAGGAACTCCTCGATCCAATCACACAATTGGTCTGATAGTCCATATGCTCTTAGGTGCAACTAAGAACATAACACTGACTATCTGGCGACTGTCATCTGACAAAACAGGACAACGCAATACAACGCTTGTGTGGCGATTGCCGGAACTACAAACCATTACACTACCAAAGACGAGACAACTCGGTCGATTAGTTTGTCAGTTATGGACTTTTAAACAGTGGATACATTTTTTGGACCTCTCTGTACACCAACAAGCGACAAATGTCGGTTAGCCCGTGCATATCAGCAACGTTGACTGGAAATACCAGCTGCTATTAAAGCCGAGCAACCGGCTACAGCAGGGAAACCGACGAGCTCGCCCAATGACGCCCAAACAAAACGCCAACTTCACCCTACATTGTGCATCTGATATATGACCTGTCGGGCACAAAAATGATGACAAACCTAACTGTTGCAGGTATGCTGACGCTGACCGAGAGTTCAACACCGGCATGCAGCGGAAGACGCCGAGCAACACCACTGCACAACGTCAAAGGTATCGACATGCATGATACCCACTACTAACAAAGCCTACCCTTGCATGACCTATCGCAGGCAGCAAGACATCCGCTACTGCTCTTACCACCCGACTTAACTATCGCAGAGGTTTTTTTCCCTTGGCTCTTGCCTTGGCACTTTTTTTCCTCTGCCCTCCAAACCGCTACCCTTCGTTCGACTTTTGACCCAATCTATCTCCGGATGAGCGCGTATTAATGGTTAACCTTAACCAAACATCGCAGTACCCACATCCTGCGACGCCTCACTTTAGTGAAAACTAACCCTTATGCAGAGATAGCAGTAGGCTATCAGGCCGGTGTGGCCGTGGAGGGGATCCACCTCTTGTTAAAAAAAAGGCATAGACTCGAATGACGTTTGAAGTAGGGCTGGAGGGAATTGACCCCATTAATCCTGCAGGGCTGTCCATAAATCTGTAAGAGTAGGATTGCTGGAGATCTCTTCGGAACAGCACGTTGCAAGGCATCCCAGATATGCTCAATAATGTCCATGTCTTGAGAGTTTGGTGGCCAGCGGAAGCGTTTAAACTCAGAAGAGTGTCCCTGGAGCCACTCTGCAGCCAATCTAGACCTGTCCGGTGTCCCACTGTCCTGCTGGAAGTGCCCAAGTCCGTCGGAATGCACAGTGGACGTGAATGGATGGAGGTGGTTAGACAGGATACTTACGTACGTGTCACCAGTCAGAGTCGTATCTACGCTTATCAGGGGTCCCATATCACTCCAACTACACACGCCCCACACCATTACAGAGCCTCCACCAGCTTGAAGAGTCCCCTGTTGAGGTGCAGGGTGCATGAATACATGAGGTTGTCTCCATATCCGTACACGTCCATCCGCTCGATACAATTTGAAACGAGACTCGTCCGACCAGGCAACATGTTTCCAATCGTCAACAGTCTAATGTCGGTGTTGACGGGCCCAGGCTAGGCATAAAGCTTTATGTTGTGCAGTCATCATGAGAACACGAATGGGCCTTCGGCTACAAAAGCCCATATCGAAGATATGTCGTTGAATGGTTCGCACGCTGACATTTGCTGATGGCCCAGAATTGAAATCTGCAGCAATTTGCGGAGTGGTTGCACTTCTGTCACGCCGAACGATTCTCTTCTGTTGTCAGTGGTCGCATTTTTTTAGGGTCTTTTTCCGGGCGTAGCGATGTCGATGTTTTATCGGATACCTGATATTCACGGTATACTCGTGAAATGGTCGTACGGGAAAATCCCCACTTCATCGCTACCTCGAAGATGCTGTGTCCATCGCTCGTACGCCGACTATAGCACCACTTTCAAACTCACTCAGATCTTGATAACCTGCCACTGTAGCAGCAGTAACCGATCCAACAACTATGCCAGACACTTGTCTTATACAGGGGTTCCCCACCGCAGCTGCGTATTCTGCCTGTTTACATATCTCTGTATTTGAATACGCATGCCTACATTAGTTTCTAGGCGCTTCGGTGTAGATGCGTGGTGTCTGTTCTGTTGGACGTATCCAAAAGAACAGATACCACTTGCGGTACAGCGGACGTTTACTGATTACGAGAGAACAGGATATTCAACCGTCTATAGGCAATGAGATAAATCAATGCAGAAGATGGAGGCTCTACTTGCGCCTGACAAGTCGAGTATTTGGGTCTGACAGAAAGCATGTCCGAATGGCCGTTCTAGAGAAGTGGGGCATCTGGGTTCGAGTCTCGATTCAGGACAAACTTTCACACCTCAGCGTCGATTTATTCCAGTGCCTGGTGACGGCTGCGTGTCCTCATTTCTCTGAACCATGCGATTTAAAGAGCTGCTGTTCCACTAGTGGTGTCTATAAACGAGGAAATGTCTTGGTACTTTCAGTATGGATGCACCAAATCTTGTCAACCCCTGCGGGACATAGGGAATGCTACGGGCCGTGAGGCTAATGGATGGGAGCGGTACTTGTGTGTGACGGATCCGATGCAAAGCGTGTTACGAAGTTTTCTCCTGTTCGTCACGGTGTAGGCAAAGTACGGCCACTAACATAGAGCGTGGCTCGCTAACATCAATACGAGATGGCCATACGCCGTCGCTCTTTATAACAACAACACACCATAGTAATGTTAATACACTACTGGCCATTAAAATCAAGACGAAATGCAGATGATAAACGGGTATTCATTGGACAAATATATTATACTAGAACTGACAAATGATTACATTTGCCGGCCGGAGTGGCCGTGCGGTTCTAGACGCTACAGTCTGGAGCCGAGCGACCGCTACGGTCGCACGTTCGAATCCTGCCTCGGGCATGGATGTGTGTGATATCCTTAGGTTAGTTAGGTTTAAGTAGTTCTAAGTAATAGGCGCCTGATGACCTCAGAAGTTAAGCGCGTAGTGCTCAGAGCAATTTGGTTACATTTTCACGCAATTTCGGTGCATAGATCCTGAGAAATCAGTACCCAGAACAACCACCTCTGGCCGTAATAACGGCCTTGATACGCCTGGGCATTGAGTCACACAGAGCTTGGATGGCGTGTACAGGTACAGCTGTCCATGCAGCTTCAACACGATACCACAGTTCATCAAGAGTAGTGACTGGTGTATTGTGACGAGCCAGTTCGCAGGCCACCATGGACCAAACGTTTTCAATTGGTGAGAGAACTGAAGAATGTGCTGGCCAGGGCAGCAGTCGAACATTTTCTGTATCCAGAAAGACCCGTACAGGACCTGCAACATGCGGTCGTACATTATCCTGCTGAAATGTAGGGTTTCGCAGGGATCGAATGAAGGGTAGAGCCACGGGTCGTAACACTTCTGAAATGTAACGTCCACATTTCAAACTGACGTCAATGCGAACAAGAGGTGACCGAGACGCGTAACCAATGGCACCCCATACTATCACCCCGGGTGATACGCCAGTATGGCGATGACGAATACACGCTTCCAATGTGCGTTAACCGCGATGTCGCCAAACACGGATGCGACCATCATGATGCTGTAAACAGATCCTGGATTCATCCGAAAAAATGACGTTTTGCCATTCGTGCACTCACGTTCGTTGTTGAGTACACCATCGCAGGCGCTCCTGTCTGTGATGTAGCGTCAAGGGTAACCGCAGCCAATGTCTCCGAGCTGATAGTCCATGCTGCTGCAAACGTCGTCGAACTGTTCGTGCAGATGGTAGTTGTCTTGCAAACGTCCCTTTTTATTGACTCAGGGATCGAGACGTGGCTGCACGATCCGTTACAGCCACGCGGATAAGATGCCTGTCATCTCGACTGCTAGTAATACGAGACCGTTCGTATCCAGCACGGCGTTCCGTATTACCCTCCTGAACCCACCGATTCCATATTCAGCTAACAGTCATTGGATCTCGACCAACGCGAGCAGCAATGTCGCGATACGATTAACCGCAATCGCGATAGGCTACAATCCGACCTTTATCAAAGTCGGGAACGTGATGGTACACATTTTTCCTCCTTACACGAGGACACAACGTTTCAACAGGCAACGCCGGTCAACTGCTGTTTGTGTATGAAAAATCGGTTGGAAACTTTCCTCATGTCAGCACGTTGTAGGTGTCGCCACCGGCGCCAACCTTGTGTGAATGCTCTGAAAAGCTAATCTTTTGCATATCACAGCATCATCTTACTGTCGGTTGAATCTCGCCTCTGTAGCACGTCATCTTCGTGGTGTAGCAATTTTATTGGTCAGCAGTGTGCAAAACCCTTGTATTAACGGTGAGACATTAAGGAATAATTTAATGAAAGGTATACCGGTGCTGGATCTGTTGGTCGACGTCACGAAGGACAATAACATTGCTCAGAACAGATGGTTTTAAGTTTTATATAAATCCATTTTAATTAATTTTTTAGAGAAGCACAACGTATGTGCGTGTTGTCATCTGCATCTGCGTCTTTGGTTGGTTGGTTGGCTAGGGGGAGGGGATCAAACAGCGAGGTCATCGGTGCCATCTGATTAGGGAAGAATGGGGAAGGATGTCGGCCATGCCCTTTGAAAGGAACCATCCCGCTAGTACCTGAAGCGGTCTAGGGAAACCACGGAAAACCTAAATCAGCGGGTTTGACGCGTCGTCTTCACGAATGTGCCATCTCGCTGTGTTGTTTAGTGATCACATACAAATAACTTATTAAATACCTGTGCACTGCCGGCCCTCGTGGCCGAGCGGTTCTAGGCGCTTCAATCCGGAACCGCGCTGCTGCTACGGTTGCAGGTTCGAATCCTGCCTCGGGCATGGATGTGTGTGATGTCCTTGGGTTAGTTAGGTTTAAGTCTAGGGGACTGATGACCTCAGATGTTAAGTCCCATAGTGCTTAGAGTAATTTGAACCATCGCATTCTGCACTCTAGACAAAACACTAACTTGACCAATTTTATAAATCACAACTACAATGCAATACACGTCGAAAGTTACTGGAATATTAAGGAAAGAAATTCATGCTGACATGATCATTTGTGTCTCCGTCGAGGAGTTCATACACTATATGATTAAATGTATCCGGACACCTGGCTGAAAATGCCCTCCATAGGTAATACTGGAATTCAGTATGGTGTTGGCCCACCCTTGGCTTTGATGACAGCTTCCACTCTCGCAGGCATACGTTCAGTCAGGTGCTGGAAGGTTTCTTGGGCAATGGCAGCCCATTCTTCACGGAGTGCTGGACTGAGGAGACATATCGATGTCGGTCGATGAGGCGTCGCACGAAGTCGGAGCTCCAAAACATCCCAAAGGTGTTCTATAGGATTCAGGTCAGGACTCTGTGCAGGCCAGTCCATTACATGGATGTTATTGGCGTGTAACCACTCCACCACAGGCCGTGCATTATGAACAGGTGCTCGATCGTGTTGAAAGACGCAATCGCCATCCCCGAATTGCTCTCCAAAAGTGGGAAGCAAGAAAGTGCTTAAAACATCAATTTCGGACTGTGCTGTGATAGTACCACGCAAAACAACAAGGGGTGCAAGCCGCCATCATGAAAAACACGACCATACCATAACACCACCGACTCCGAATTATACTGTTGACACTACACACGCTGGCAGATGACGTTACCGGGCATTCGCCATACCCACACCCTGCCATCGGATCGCCACATTGTGTACCTTGATTCATCACTCCACACAACGTTTTTCCACTGTTCAATCGTCCAATGTTTACGCTCCTTACACCAAGCAAGGCTTCGTTTGGCATTTACCGGCTTGATGTGTGGCTTTTCAGCTGCCTCTCGACCATGAAATCCAAGTTTTCTCACCTCCAGTGTAACTGTCATAGTACTTGCAGTGGATCCTGATGGAATTTGGAATTCTCTAGTGATGGTCTGTAAAGATGTCTGCCTATTACACATTACAATCCTCTTCAATTGTCGGCGGTCTCTGTCAGTCAACAGACGAGGTCGGCCTGCACGCTTTTGTGCTGTACGTGTCCCTTCACTTTTGCACTTCACTATTACATCGGAACCAGTGGACCTAGCGATGTTTAGGAGTGTGAAAATCTCGCGTACAGATGTATGACACAAGTGACACCCAATCAAGTGACATTCGCGGTATACACACCGTACATAGCATTACGGGCTCCCGACTAAATACCTCACCAACACTCCAGGTTCAAGACGAGTACATGAGTTCCGCGGAGCGCCCCATTGTGGTCTATCACGATGTGTAATGACTACTGAGGTCGCTGATGTGGAGACATTGATGGGAGAAAGTAGGTGGCCAGAGATGGAAAATACTTTGAATGATACATGTGTAACCAAATTGTTTCATTAAAGCCTCAAATGTTGGGGAAAGAAGGATGGAACCAAAATTGTACGCCTTGTACATTCAAATTTTCCTACATTATAACTTAGTAAAACACAATCTGGTCGGATGTTAATGTAACTTTTTACACCCTCGGCGAGTATCTATGGTGAATGAGCAGAGTCGTAGTTCTCTGTAGCAGACGGCCACAGGTTGTGTTATCGTTCGTGTTTAGTGTTGTTACCATGACTGGTACGCCATGCAAGGGGTGTGAACAGCGTCAAATGTTGAGTGATCATTGCCGAGAATATGGCGTTGATGCGTACTCGTATGAGACAGCGTTATCAGCATCTGAGAGAAATCGAAAGAGGCCTCATTTTGGATTTCCATTTCGCAGGCTGGTCGAATTGTGCAGTATCGAGATTTGTGGGGCACTAGAATGTGATAGTGGCCCAATATTGGACTGCCTGGGAACTTGAGGGTAGACATACACGGCGTCAAGCTTCCGACTGATCACGTCTGGCCACCAAAGGGGAGCGTTGCCCTGTTGCGTGCCAAATACATCGTAACTGTTTAACACTTGACCCTGTCTTTCATGAACCATTAATGAACTCCTTGCAGCACTCTGTGTCGTCCCGAATCATTGGTGGAAGACTATTAGAAGCCAGATTAGGGAATTACCGATCCACGCACAGAATGACGTTAGCACTACCGCACAAACGGCTGCGATTCGAGTTGAGCCGTCACCAGCAAGCAATGAACAAACAAAAATCGCCCAAACAGGCTATGAAGGCCAATCGGTACCGGTCAGCCGCCGTGTCATCCTCAGTCTTACGTGTCATCACATGCAGATATAGAGGGGCATGTGGTCAGCACACCACTCTCCCAGCCGTTATCAGTTTTCGTGGTTACTGCCGCTACTTCTCAGTCAATTAGCTCCTCAATTGGCCTCACCAGGGTTGAGTACACCCTGCTTGCCAACAGCACTCGGCAGACCGGACGGTGACCCATCCAAGTGCTGGCCAAGCCCAACAGAGCTTAACATAGGTGATCTGATGGGAATCAGTATTACCAACTGTGGCAAGGCCATTTGCTCCCGGAAGCAATGACTGCTGATGAATGGCATCGCACTCTATTCAGCGATGAATAGATAGCCGGCCGCTGTGGTCGAGCGGTTCTAGGCGCTTCAGACAGGAACCACAAGGCTGCTATGGTCGCAGGTTCGAATCGTGCCTCAGGCATGCATGTGCGTGATGTCCATAGGTTAGTTAGCTTTAAGTAGTTAAAGTCTAGACGACTGATGACCTCAGATGTTAAGTCCCATAGTGCTTAGAGCCATTCGAACCATTTGATGAATCACTGTTTTGTACTACCCTGGATGACCATCCTCAGCTAGTATGTTGGCCACGTGGGAAGAGGTATCATTCTCTCAACATTTTGGGTTGGCACAGTGCTAATACCTCTGGTTTCATGGTGTGGGGACTCCTCGGGTATGAAGTCAGGTGACGCGTCACTGTGACTGAAGGACCTGTGATGTCACAGCCGTATGCCAGCGATATCCTCCGTCTCCGTGTGCCATCTCCAACGCGACAGTATCGTGGTGCTATTTTTGAACAGGATAATACTCGTCCACACCTGGCATGTGACCCAATGAAATCTGCATGATGTTGATGTATCAGGTGTCCTAGATTCTTTCCCTGATTACAAACAAGGCATAAAATTTGACACGTAGGCAAACAGTTCTATCGCATGTGACATATTCAAGTTAGGACCTGGGGGTGCTCCATTATTTGTTGTGCTACAGCTTCAGGACAATCCGGACACAATTTCCAACAAGATAACGCGTCACCTCTTTGAGGTTGGATGTTCGTGCCTATTTGGGTACAACATTTCTGGGCAGATGGCTCGGTCGTAGTGGCACCTTCATCTGGCCTTTGAAGTCACCGGACATAACAAAACTGAATTTCTTCCTGTGGGGTTATGTCAAAGAGCAGATTTACCAGACACCAGTGAAGGGCATCGCAGCATTGCGGCGCAGAACTACTGATGTCATAACATCCATCCTTCACGGAATATCGGCCAACGCAAGTGTGGAATAGGAATTTCACCTGTATAGCCTTCAGGCAACGGAAGGAGCACGCCTCGAAATTTACTAATTGTTTGTGTGTGTACATAAAAACTTGAACACATTATTTGTGTGTCTATGTCATATTATCCGCACTATGCATGTTTGTAAACAGGGAAAGAATTCTGGGACACCTGTTACTACGGTGGCCAGCAACATCTCCAGATTTGTCATTCGACAGAACTTGTGTGGGACCAGCTCGGACATGAAGTATGATCCACTGCCAGTCGCCAAGAGCTACGTGCCAGCTTCCCTCAGGAAAGGTAACCAGTGCATGCACGCAGGTCAGAATGGGTGCAATGTCATACTGATAAAGGGAGCTCAAACTTCCAAGTTCTTTGTAATTTTACTCGCCTTTGTAATGATCGTGGTAACGTCACACACTATCAACTCGCGAAATGTCATTTCGTTTTCTCCTCTCGTTTTCGGTGCTTCCTTTCTTTTGCCAGGCCGTGCAAGAGCAATGGTGTCTGCACTTGTTTCAGCCCAGTCCTACTGGTGCGTTTACTCGGTAGAAATACACATATTTCAACTAATGTGATCAATATTAAGGTTGTTTCAAATTATCTCTTCGGAAACAGAAAAAATGACGATTTCGAAAAGTTTATATTGTCACGAAACTTTCTAAAATTAAGGCAGTATGTCAGTGCAGATATGACTCTAAAATGAACTGCAGCGATCATACATTTTGGGGAGTGCTTCGGAGATATTTGATGCGACCAAAGAACATAATACTGTGGAAAGAAATAGCCACACTGGGATTGGTTAAAAAAAAAGTGTTTTATAAATGTTAGGGAATTCGAAGGCATTTAGATATAAAATTATTGTACGACTCGTTTTTGAGAACAGGAAAATCAATCTTTAGCTAAGCAATACTTTTGTGGGGAAGAAGCGCACAAAAAGCATGTACAGTTTTCATACTACAAAAAAGCTCTTAAGAATAATAATCAAAAATAGTAATCGTGTTCTTCAAAGCAGTGAGAATTGTAGCTACGCAATGTGAGCACATTTACTTATCAGTTATGCTGGTCAAGATAAAACATTGATAATTACTGCACAGACAGCTCTGTACAAGGTCATGTCAATAGATCTAGACCGAACTTACATTTTCCAAGAAAGGGTGAACATAAAACTCAAAACAGCATCTTACAACTAGGACTAAAACTGTCCAATAAATGGTCTAAGGAGGTTAATAAGATTACTAAACGTTCTTAAAAAGGCTATTAAAATGCATTTGTTAAGCATTACATTCTATACGGTGAAAGATTACTTAAATAACACAGAGTAATTCTTTGGTACAAAAAATAATACAAGTAAGTAACAATGAATCACTTCTGACAATTGACAATACAGTATTTTTTTCTAGTGAAGCTCTCAGTTCAACATCTTACTCGCTATGCAGGGATCCTGACTCAGTTATTCACTCAAGGAAACGGGATAATGTAGTGCATAAAGTGGAAACCAGGCATCATTACCGCTGTTCTGCAGTCAGCTGATAGTGTGTGTAGCGACTGACAGTCATCAACGATCATCGTCATGCACCTTGTCAGCAGATAGGGTAGGCGGGGGATAAGGGTGTGCACTGTGCAAAGATCCAAATCTCGAGTTCTCCCTCATTGCGAGTGTAGAGTCGCAGCCCTGCGTCTTCAGTTGAGAACTGCTGGGGTGAAGATACAGGTGTGTTGTGTTAGTGGTTTGCGCTTTGCAGCTTTCGAAATATGAGGTGAGTTAGTTTTTTGGAACGTTCGGTGTAAGTATTTACAGTGTAATTGATGGCTATCTGTCTGCTATAACAAAATCTCAAATAATTACCAATACCTCTTATATAAGAATTTGCCACAAAACTTTTGTCTTTTCTTTTTACGGTATTAATACTGAACGCGTAGGTTTATTTAACATATTCCGTGGGTCTTAATTTATAGTTCACTGTGTCACATCGACTGATTCAATATTAATAAGACTAGTTTAACTCCATGTTACGCAAACTACGAGAGAAAAACGTTGTCCACGCCGTTATCTTCTAAAAAGTTAAAGGAGGCTAAGAATTTAGTATTAAATGGATCTTGCATTAGAACTGGAGCTAAAAGACTTAGATGTCATGAATCCACATTGCAATCCAAATTGCATAAAAGACAAAGCAAGCTACGGAGTGGTGCCATTGGGACATTTCAAGACAATATTTTCTGAGACGGAGGTTTCATTAACGCAAGAACGGAACTTTGTTTCAGCATCTTGGAAACTTTGAAATCGAAATATAAGTTTCCGCTCTATCGAGTCTGTAATGAAGACGAAACAGGAATAATGATTATACCGGGAACACTGCAGAAAAGTGTGGCAAGAAAAGGTCAAATAATAATAATACGATGTGCTTCTTTGTGTTAAAACGGTCTGTATTTGAATTAGTGATATGTTCGTGTCATGTTTTTGATGTTTAATACGATCACGATGATGAAATCAATGATTATAATTGTGATGATGGTGATGATTTTGCTATAGAAAAACATTGTAGAAATTAGTAATTGCAGTACCTGACAAATACTGTAATTCTCATTTAGTCTATTATAATTACAATAATTTCTTTTTGTGTGTAGTTTTACACCACAATAGGATGTTTAACCCAGGCCTAGGGCAAAGTTCCATTTTCTTCATTTTGTTAAACACTGTACACCTCTGCGTCATGCAAGCAACCTTGAACTTCTGGTATCGTGTAACATATGATCCTAGGTGTATTGTGTATAATTTTCATTGTCAGAAAAGCAGAAGGCAAAAATACAAAAGTGTTAAGTGCGCACCTTTGCCGCCGCATACCCTACTGTGTTCCGTGATAGGAGTTGAGAAATGGAAGAACATTGACGCTCAAGGATTTTACATTGTGCAGACTATGCAACAGTGTATAAACAAGTCTGCAAATCAGTACAAAGTGAAGAAGGGAGATGTGGAAAGGGGAAGGAGCACATAGAATGGCTATACATGAGAAATTAACTTGAAGACAATATTATAGGAACGAAAAATGGAGTAAATGAAGATGAGATATGAGGTATGATACTGTCAGAAGAATTGGATGTGGCACTGAAAAACATTCCTTCAGAATTGTTGACACTTTGTAAGTACCAGCCGTGACAAAACTATTCCACCTGGTGTAACGGTATATGAGACAGCCGAACTACCTTCAGACATAAGAATAATGTAATAATTATAATTCTGAAGAAGGCAGGAGCTGACTGGCGTGTATATTACCGAACTGTCAATTTAATAAGTCGTTGTTGCAAGATGCTGACGCGAATTATTTTCAAAAGAATGGAAAGACTGGTATAAGGTGATCTAGGGGAAGATCAGCTTGAGTTCCGGAGAAATGTAGAAACAAGTGAGACAATACTGACCCAACGATTTCTCTTAGAAGATGGGTTAAGAAAAGGTAAACCTGCGTTTATAGCATTGGTAGATTTACAGATATATTTTTATATTGTTGACGAATCCAGTCGTTGATGGCAAATGGTTCAAATGGCTCTGAGCACTATGGGACTTAACAGCTGTGGTCATCAGTCCCCTAGAACGTAGAACTACTTAAACCTAACTAACCTAAGGACATCACACACATCTATGCCCGAGGCAGGATTCGAACCCGCGACCGTAGCAGTCGCGCGGTTTCGGACTGCGCGCCTAGAACCGCGAGACCACCGCGGCCGGCCAGTCGTTGAAATTCTGAACGTAACAGAGATAAAATAACTTGTTCAAAAATCAGACTACAGTTATAAGAATCGAAGGACACTAAAGGAAAATAATGGTCGAAAAGGGCAGGAGACAGGATTTTAGCTTATCCTCTATTTTATTGAGCCCCTAAATTGTACAAGCAGTAAAGGAAACCAAGGAGATATTTGTAAAGGAAACTGAAGGTCAGGAAAAAGAAATGATGATTTTGAGGTTTCTCGGTGACATAATTCTGTCAGACATAGCAAAGGACTTGGAAGACCACCTGAGCGGAATGGATGCTGTCTTGAAAAGACAGTACAAGATGAATGTCAATAAAAGTCAAATACGATGGAAAGTAGTCTAATCAAATCAGGCGATTCTTGGGGATTCAAATCAGGAAATGAGGCCTTAAATGTAGGAGGTAGTGTAGAGTTGCTATAACAAGAACAGTATTTCTGAAAAAGATGAATTTTTTAATATCTGATATAAAACGAAACTTTAGGAAGTTTTTCTGAAAATATTTGTCTGGAGTGTAGCCTCGTACGGGACTGAAAACAAATCATACCAGAAAAGAAGTGAAGCTTTTGAAATGTGGCGCTACAGAAGAAAGCTGACGAAGAAATACTTAGATCGAATAACTTAGGAGGGGGTACTGAGTAGGACTGAGGAGAAAAGAAATTTGTGGCACAAATTTGACTGAGTGACGGCATCAGTAATACAACAGATTCAGATAAAGAGGAATCAGGTCACGGATGGAAATGTGCGTGTCGGGGTTGAGCAGGGGGAGGCAATTGTTGTAGAGGGAGACCAAGGGACAACATAGTGAGCTGAAGGATATGTAGGTTGCAGCAGATGAAGAGGGTGTCACAGTACTGCAGCGTGGAGAGCTGCACCAAACCAGTCTCGGGACTGAAGACCACAACAAACATCCGCTAATGCTACGACATATCCAGCATGCGTGCAACAGTGATCCGTAAATAAACGTAACAGCTACTACTGCTACTATTACTATAACCTGCGCAGAAAACGAAACATTAGAGTTTACATGTAAATTGTTTTAGCTGTGTTCTCAATTAGCAGCATTATGCAACAATTCCCTAGAACAACTTATCGTACCACACATGCGCTGGTTGTACCAATCTTTTAAGGCGAATCGCATTGTAAGTTAACGGAAGCGTAGACATTGATTGGCTGTACATTTTGTGCTCGCGTAGTATGATGACGTTTACGTGTACTACTGCTACCAAAAACAGGGTCTCCAGATGTCCCGGTTTTCTGGGACAGTCCTGGTTTCGGTGTCCCGAAAATTACTCTCGGGACAGCAGTTTGGCCCAAATTTCGGATTTCAGATAAATATTGTAGTATTATATATTTTTCTCCTAATTCTATTATTGCGCAGAACGCTGCTTAGTTTCCATTATTGTCCCTAATCTCACAAGGTAATGGTCCAATAAGACATGTCGAAACCTACCCTGAAATTTTTTACACGAGAAAAAGACAACGAAAGAAATGGACTGTCAAAATTTTAGTTGGTAAGAGGCACTGCAAATATTTAAAAATAGTTGAAAATTGCCAAATTCGTAGCGCGCCAGGTGGCGGTACAAATGTAGACCCCTACAGGAGCTGTAGCAACTGCGCATGCACAACTAGGCGCACACACACACACACACACACACACACACACAGCCGAGGTCGGTGGTATATTTGTAAACAGGAAACACGACACAACCCGATCGTAATTTGTAAAGGACGTTTCAGGTTACCGTTCGGTGATAGTTTCTCTGGCACTACAATACACAGTTACTATTGTCTCGCCAGCCGGTGTGACCAAGCGGTTCTAAGCGCTTCAGTGTGGAACCGCGCGACCGCTACGCCTCGGGAATCCTGTCTCGGGCATGGATGTGTGTGATGTCCTTAGATTAGTTAGGTTTAAGTAGTTCTAAGTTCTAGGGGACTGATGGCCTCAGATGTTAAGTCCCATATTGCTCAGAGCCATTTGAACTATTGTCTCGAATTAGCCACTTAAGTAACATCTACCGGAAATTATCACTTGCTTTTTGCAGTATTGGTAAGTATTGACAATACAGATAAAACTGAATTAACATTTATTGTGCTTTCGTAATCCATGGCTGTTAATAGTACCTTTCTTTTCTTCTACGCCTAGTTCCACAGTGATGTGGAATGCAATTAACGTTCTCATTTTCTCTGCTAGCCACTTTTGCCAGAATTACTTGTGCAAGAATTGAACTGTCGATATGAAGTTACGCAACAAATGTATAGTTTAAGCCAGGTTTTCACCGGAGCAAACGTATTAACAAGCACGAGCAAAAGAGAATTCTGTCTGGCGTTCCTTGTAGGCCTCTTGCAGGTCTTTCAAATGGACGCCACTGCGACTACTTACGTGTCCCTAACCTTCCCTAGTAACCTAATCGGAAATGGAGACCTGCAGTGGAATGTGGAATCCGAACCACATGTCTTTCGTGGCCACTCCCAACATCTTTGAAAGGTGAATGCTCGGCCAAAAATCGTTACGGCCTGAACGGAATTTGATCCCGCGCACTCTGGATCACGAAGCACGCGCTTTGCCACTAGACCATTTCTGTATTAGAAGAAAACTAAAAAGAATATCAACATTAGACCTTACACGCGTAGTGGTAACGCTAGCTGCGTCACCTCTTGAGATAATACTCGACGTCGGTAATTAGTGTTGTGTTCACAAATTTCCTCTCAGCGGTAATGAGAAGCCAGGGAAAAACTGCATCCGACGTACAAGGAAAATTTTGCACCAGTGATAAGGAGAGATCGAGATGCAGTTCCGTGAAAAGTACACGATCTCCACGCATGTAACACTTCCATACAAATTGAGACACTTGAAATTCTTGCTTCCCTGCGCCATTTTGCACACTCCGTCAAGAACAATGCTCTCGCCATGCAAACTGATCCTCACTGAACAGCAAGGTTAAGCGTTGTGGCTCTAACAAGATAGAGTTGTATCCTGTATGCCGAATATTAGCTCCAACAACTAAAAACTAATAACAGCGTTCACAGGCAATGTTCGGTACGTCGTGTTCTCTTCCGTTCCTTCTAGTATAAACGATTCTAACCATATACAAGCGACTGGTAGTGAATTTTCTGCAAACGCTCATTCGCACGTGTTCGCTTCCATTCGCTCCATTGTAAACAAGACTTTAGGTGCTTAAAATTGGTGTATGTGAACTCCGTATAATTCCGATATGCGGCGCTGCGTGTGTGATTCGCCGCCCACTCGCGCGCTACGCGGGCAGAACTGTACAAACCGCTGTTATAAGCTGCTCATTGCGCGGCAAAAATGTGTGTTTTTTAGAAAATACTTGCAGTGCCTTTTACCAGCTAAAATTTTGGCAGTGGATTTCTTTCGTTGTCTTCTCCCTGTGTAAAAAATTTCAGGTTAGGTTTCGACATGTCTTATTGGACCATTCCCTTGTCAGTTCAGTTTAAGCTTCGCATCAATGTGTTTCTCTGAGTCATATCGCGGTCAATTTGTTATTAAAGTGTTTGATTATTTCAAGTGAACTCAGAATGCCAAAGAGTAAGTCTTCATTCTAAGAAAAATATTCAGAAGAATGGTTCATAAAACGAGGGAGAAGTGTCTATTAAATACAATGACCCATATGTAAGTGTTATGTTTCCACTGTACATGGGGGAAGAGCAAATATTAAGGATCATTTAGCTACTGTAGCGCATTAATCAAACGTGTGCTCTGCAAACAGCTGTAATAATATGGACAGTTATTGGTTTAAGGGGAGGTTTACTATCTTTGGTCCGAAAAAAGCATGTTCTTTGAGAATTTTTTTCTCGGGATGTGTTATAGATATCAATGTCAAAATTGGTCAGAATGTTTATTGATATTTCCTCTACAAACTGGATTTTTTTTTTACTAGAAGTGTAAGAGCAAAGGCGGAAGTGCCGTCGGAACGAAATAAAATTTCGATGTAGACCTTCACGCGCGATATGTCACAGGTCAGCCGGCTCGTCTGGAATCAAAATTGAGTTGACGTTAGCGAAGTATATTAGATTCTTTAGGAGTTGTACCTCGATTAAGTTATTTGTCACATAGGAAACAAAATGGCGACCATTTGAAAAAAATAGGTTTTTTTTCTTCGATTTTAGGACTTCGTCGGGCAAGTAAAAATATTTATAGTTGATGGATCGAAATAAAAGTGGTACAACTCCTAGTTAGCTTCGTCGGAAACAAAGAATCATGTCAATCGGTTCAGTAGATTTGAAGTTACCATACCGCGCGATAAAAAAAACGTCATTCCGAGAAAAACGCGTTTGAAGTTTTGACTACATATAAATGCAACATTATGGAACGTACGTTCAATCTGCTATTCCGTGTCCATAAACTAGTCCTTCCTCACAGAGGGCGTTCTGCTCTATCTGGGCCATCCTGCGCTGCTCCAGAGCCCTCGTACGGTCGGTGACAAGCCGTTTTCGGCCGCTTGAATCCGGCGGTCGTCCGAATGCTTGGCGAACTGTGTCGAATAGAGTCGCAGAGTTAAGTCCATCGTTGTGCATGGTCTTCAGAATTGCTGAATATCCTTCGTTGAAGCTGCTCACTGCCAGGAAAGTCGTAGTCTCCACAGTCTTCGCACCAGAATGCAAATGCTTGGGGGCTAACTTCCAAACACACGCGTTCAAGCTTTCATTTGAATTTTGTGTGTTTCCTCCGAAGCACCGGTACAGTAACTCGTCCTCCGAAAGAAAATAACTGGTGCGTGAAAAAGGCCGATTTCAGGCAGGTGCATTTTTTTGTTCAACCGCGGATAACAATCATTTCCGTTCCGTATTCGGAAAAACCGTTTCATGGGTGGATTCTAAACACTTTTATGGATCCAAAAATGCAATTTAAAAAATTGATTTTTTAAACCAAAAGATAGTGAACCTCCCTTTAAACATGGCAAATTAGTAACACTAGCGAAATTAGCAATGAGCTGTTAAATATCGTAAGTCTTTGAAATCAGTAGACTGCACTTACACGCCAAGCTCCAAATTTTGCAATGACTCTAAAACGTCAAAAATGCCATACCACATTTCAGTGTCTATATTTGATGGTGTACTATGCAATGTCCCTCATCTCAGTTCAGTTTTTCTGTTCTATGAGTCGTATCGTGGTTAATTTGAAGAAGCAGACACTGCTATGGTTTACAGGTGTAGGGAACAGAAGAAATGTATTGAGTCCCACACGGTGACATATAGGGGACTGAGTCAGTCCGGGAGGCGCCCTCTGATTGCTTTAAGGCGACCGCTCACTTAAGGTGGGACACCCGGGTTCGGGTCCCGGTACGGCATAAATTTTCGTGTCGCCAATAAATTGTGAAAGTCTAATCGTATTCGCAGTTGCGAACAGATTTCCTCTGTTTCATGCAGCTGTAGATCGTTCTAGTGTCTGTTGCTCCAAACATGCATGCCACAACAGGGGCTGCTTCATCCCTCTCGAATATAGTGAGACTCTGACTAAGGGGCAGCTGTTATTTGAGTTGTCTGCTTGTGCGAGACGCTTCTCTTCAACTGTGAGGGGCTCGCTACATCCGCTTTGCAGTTTCCCGACTAAAAGAGGCAGTTTACTCACATCTTTCACTATTTTTAAGCTTGAGAGAAGTGTCTCGGTTTGTCCTGGCTTCTCTTTCCCCACTTACTTCAGTTTAAATGTCCCGGTTTATCAGGCAGAAATTATGGCAACCCTAATAAATAATAATAATAACAACAATAACGCAGTGTAGCGGTTCTCAATTGACAAGCGTGAATTGAAAACTTTTTTTTGTGGAACTAACGTCGATTTCTGCCTTCCTTGCAAAGCATAAACATACATCTTAAAACGTGGTATGGTTTAACACGATTTCACCGAACTAAGCAGTCATTTAACGTATTACTCCAAATAACGCTAACATCTGTCATCGAAAATAGCCCCATCCGTCGCTGTGTGGTTTGAATATACTTTCGCAATGTACTCGTTTTACATGCCTCACTATAATTTCATCCGTATTACAGCTACGCGTAAGAATTGATATTTTACTAAAACCTTTGTACTATTGTTCTACCTTTCCTCTGAATCATAAAACAATTTATATGAAATGCAAACGAAAATTTGTAACATAAGTCCCAAGAATCAGTTTTAATCAGAAAAGTACCAATAATTTTAAAAAAAATGTAAGAATTAGCTCATAAATCTCAGAAATTAATCGGATACCTCTTCCTCAATACTGTTCTTATAAGCTGTGTGATAGAGCTTGAAGGAAGCCAGTATTATTTCTGATATTTGCTGCACGTTTTAATAAACTTCCTCATTGCTGCTCTAGTTTGTACCCGCAACAGTTATTTTTCTTATAATCAGTCTTTCCAATCTGTTCATCCATAACAACTTGTAAATGGAGAATTCATATGCCATTTAGGTAATGCATTTTTTTGTTGTGGTCATTTTCGTCTAATTCATATTGCACTACATCTTACACAACATGTTAATCTTTCTATTTCTTTTTGCTGTATGGTTTCTGCAACGTATTTCAGTTCTCTAACTCTCTCAATCTACTACTGCTATTATATTTATTTACTGGATCGTCTGAACAGCCTATGCTCTACGAATACACAGTTACTTTCACTTCTCTGACACACTCTTATGCACTCTTCTTCCGAAAATACTCTTGGTGTTATTTCTGCTTTCTCATCGGATAGGCTACCAATCTGTATATTTTTGCTTTGAACCGTTCCCTGTTTCTTGTCTCTTCTTTACTGACCTCACACTTTCCAGACCCTGAAATACTTCGTTAACCCTCGGAACTTGCATCATTCCGCTGTCCTGTAAGTTTATACCGATTTTGCAACCGTATCAAGTTTCATTCTTTCCATGAGTGCATGTTTAGTTCTTTTCAGAGTTTTCATATAATTTCTTGTTTGACGTCAGACGAAATGTAAATATCTCTTCTGTTTCTTTTTTCGGCTTAAAAAATTTCCTTCCTTTTTTGTCTATTTTTGAGAGCACCGTTCTGGGAATTGTCTCTGCTGCACTATAACCGTTCTGTGTCGACGATGATAATGTAGTGTCTGAATTGGCGTGATATGATAGGATTTGGATTTGTAAATATTGTGCCTTATATTATCGTTATTATTAAACACTATTTTTATTATTTGTGTAATAGCATATGATGTACACATAACTGACCCACAAATGCAGGTAGAATCTGTGTAGCTTGGTAAAAATGTTGTAATAATCATTTTTATATATTGGTGCAGTTCATATACATAAATGTTGCCTTGTGGGCGTTCAGTTGTATTTCCTTAAAACAATGTTGTTGGTTAATCCATTCAGCTGTATTATTGACGGTATTTAATTCACATGGTCCATTCCCAAAGTATACAATGTCACAATCATGGAATTCCACAAGCACATCTGAATATGAAATTTTATAATGTCGAAATCGATCGTATCAATTAAACACAATCACTAAAACAGCTGAAGCCAGAACAAGTATCTTATTTGTGTATAGTAACTGTACTTCGTCAGGTCAAAGGGACGGCCTGAAGATCGAAGATCCAGTTAAATAAAACAATAAATATACAACGAAAAACCAGTCCAAGATGCATATATTTAGAAATTCTTCCAATCCATATGTCGCATACAGCAAACCAGTGCTTAACAGTGTTGGTTAAAAACAGTCTTGGTTGCCATTTTAGTTTTTTTATTTTTCAACTACGCGTTTCGCCAACCTGAAGAAGCCTAAATGAGACGAAACACGTAGTTGAAAAACCAAAAATAATAAAATTGCAACCAAGACTGTTTTTAACCAATAATGCAAATATTTTGTTTTTCATTCAGTGACTAGTTTCGAGCCGAGCCCCATTTCCAAATCAACATAACAAAGTCGAAAATGAAATTTCCGAAGATGTCAACAAAGTGTGTAATCTAAATTCACAGTGCATACAGGTAGTTATCTCTATGCACTGTCAATAGCTATCGGTATGCACTGGGAATTTACATTACGCATTTTGTTGTCGTTTTCGGAAATGCCATTGTCGACTATGTTATTTTGATTTGAAAATTGGTCTGGGCCCGAAACTAGCCATCGAATAAAAAATAAAATATTTGCAACTTGAAATGGTTTTTCGTTCTATTGATTACCGGAAGCTGCTAACCCAAATCATTCCAGCATGCTGGAACTTCGGCAATAAATATACGTAACTACTAATAAATAGTCTAGCTTTTCGAACATAAGAAATTAAAGAAAAGGAAAAATGTGAGAAGAAATGTAGGGAAATCATGAAGATATTTTGGGAGGATAGAAAGGCACAACTCGACATGCCAACTATCATGCATAAATGCTCTTTGTAATTGGACAAAATGAAGAAACAAGAAGGAGAAATGTATACAACAACAACAACAAAGGAAAATTACGTCACTTGATACTCCTCTGGGATTACTGTGATTCGTACGACATTACACCGTAGGCAAAAGCAGAAAAGATGGCGCTGGGAATGTTCGAGTGTGTAGGCGTGAAGAGGGTTGGGGAGGACGTGGGAGGGGGGTGTTGATAAACGTCAGGCAGATCCAGGTAGGAGAGGTGGAGGTACAGGTAGGTAGCTGCTCGCTTGGCTCGTGGTGTTGGCGGGAAGCGAGAAACGCCAGCACGGCATGGAGTGTTTTGGCTCTCTCTCTGTCTCTCTCTCTCTCTCTTCCTCTCTCTATAGCACTCACCTCTCGGCGGTGTGACAGCTGTCTGCCCCGCGGTAAGCCGAGAAGCTGGGGGGCCGACCGGCCCGGAGCGTAGCGTCGTAGGCCTAAAAACGCGCGCCGCGGTCACGCATCGTACGCACTGAGCCGAGACCCGGTGGCAGCGGCGGTGGCGGCTATACGCCTGCGTAACGCACAGCCCGTCACTGGGCGGGTTCCACAGAGCCACGGACAACGAGGGACCAGCCTCGCCCAATACTTGCTTATTTACTTAGTTTCGTATTCACCAGCTGACATCATGTAACAACCTTACTCCCTACTCTTTGTTGTTTCTTATGTTTCCACTACTCCACCTTCCATCATGTTGTCTTCTCCTTTCTGCTGCCCATATAGTTCCTGATTTCTCTCGACTTCTCTTCTCAACTAAGGACCACGTGCCAGTTTCAGTTCCCTGTTTGTTCTTCTTTTCCATCCGCCATCATCTGTTCATCATGTTTTTTATTATTGTCTTCTCACCACACCAATTTTTTCTTTCTCCTACCTTGGAATCCATTCATATTCAATAACTTTTTCTGTCAGTTATTTCTTCAGCTTTCGTTTTTTTTTTCAAAATTATTATCCACTTCGTGGATCCAACTTACTGTCGCCCTTTTATCCAGCAATTATTTGAAGATCTTTTAGGTTGATGTACTGTCTTACATTTCACATATATGTCCAAAAATATCAGTTTTATTTCCTCATTACTTCTGATTTTCCTGTGTTTCGATAAATTTCATCCTTACTTCGTAATTTCCAACTTTCAGTACTTTTGCGTGGGCGTAATATTTTCTTAATGATTCATTTTTGTAGTAATTATAATTTATTTGAATTATGGTTCAATGCTACAAATTCATAGCATATACACATTCTGGCTTCACTACTGTATTGCAGTGCCATATTTTTGCATCTTTACACAACAAATTTTTATTGTAAAGATTTTTAGCTTCCCCTCTGATCTAACGTTGCTAATACAAAAGCATTTTCTTAAATCATCTTCTCGAGATATTTAAACTGTTTAACGTCCTCTGTTTGGTGAATATTTATGTTTAAAAATTTGGTACATTTTTAATGTTTGTTAAAAATTTACTCTTTCTTGCAGAAAATCTTAAGCCTGTCCTATTGGCTATTTCATCCAAAAGGTTAATTTGTGTCACTAAATATGTCATATTTTCAGAAAGTATAGCAAGGTCATATGCAAATACTAAACAGTTTATTCCAATAGTTTTGTTTCCTTTTTCCAGCCTTAATGGTGAAATTTTAAATTTAAATGCTCGTCTTTTTTCCTAGAACACATTAAAAAGAATGGCCGTTAGGCCGTTACATTGCTGTACACCTGTGTTCTCCCACAAATTTCGCTTTACATACGGCGTCTGTTAATGTCTCGCTCATTAGATGTACTAATTTACAATTTTTGTGCCTGATTTTATGTTTTTCCTTCCTGTAAAGCCTTCTAGATGTAGTACTTCATTCTGGAAAAAGTTTCTGTATGTTATTTCCATTTCTGTCATATTGCTCATTTCTGATTCTTTCCTTATTTCTGCAATGCAGCCATTGATAACTTTTTTTTTTTTTACGGAAATGCAGCAATATCTGGTCCGTTAATTTGTTCTCACTCGTTCAGTAAAAGTGTCCAACGATGGTTAACCCTCGTTTTTCCATTATTTCTCATGTTTCTGTATTTTTTCGGCAGAGCTCCTCATTACTTCTCATTTTCTGTAATCTATACTGCACCCACTACTTTTCTAATAATCCGTATTTCAGAATCTCTGTTCTCTCCAGCTCACAGTTCATTATTAAGCATGCGCAAACATATAAGCGTATCTGCTCTTACTACTGTAGTATAGTGTTTCAGTCTTGTATTTCTAGGGGTCCATTTCTTTTTTTATGTATTTTTACTTCAACCAAATGCTATGGCCACTCATTTTTTGTTTTGTTTATTTTATCTCCTCTGGCTGCTAGCAACAGATCACATAATCAAATATAAAATTGGGAAACTTGAGATAAAATTAAATTAAAATTGCTTTATAAGCAGAAACTCTATACACAGGACAGAAAGCATAAAACTAAATAGCTGTTCTCTTAGTTATCATGAATGTAAAGACTGTGTCATTGAAAGTTAAGCTGTTCCATAAAAAAAAAATTAAAAAATAAATCAGGTGACAAATACGAACTGAAAGATCTCTTCCGCGATGTCTTTGAACTTATCAACACATTTACGCGTCTGAGACCTGAAGAACTAATTAGATTGAGAATTAATCAACGATTTTGAGTACTTTGTATAGCGTTTCCTCTCTTTGATTTTACATTTTAGACTCAAAAAACAGTGAAATATTAAATTGCACAGGCACCGCAATTCCGATAGATTACTAACATTAACAAATATTCTTTTCTTCAGTAGCCTAGTGGGCCGCTTTAATGTTAACAATTTCCTTCTGCTTACAACTAGAATTAAGAAACATGGGAATAAGGAATGTACTGCTGCATAGCCCAGTATTAAGTTTCTTTAATGTATACCATTACATTTCATTATTATTATTATTATTATTATTATTATTATTAGAATTCATTACATAACGAGGACCATTCTTCTCTTGCCCTAACTGCACGCCGTCGATAGTAATCACAATGTGGGTGGATGTTGCAGTGGGTCTGAGTTGTTTCTAGAAAATTTGTCTCCATGTTCGTTGCTCTTATGGCGATGTGGCACGATAGCCAGAGGAAAGAGGGCGATTTATGAATTTCCTAAGATCGTTGTTATCAACATCGTACTGCTTGGTAAGCACGTAGAATATTTGCTAGTTCAATGTCTGTTTCACGTTTCCATGGAAATATGACGCCATTCAAGTGATATTCCAGCACGCGTTCATTATGCAGTGTATGATTATCACGTCAGTGAAGTGACTTACGAATCACAACCCTATCTAAATTATACTGTTTCTCGAAAGGCTGTCACAAAGTGTTAACGGAGTACTTCTTGATACTTCTTCGTATCTTTTACTGAGAATATTCGTATTAAATTACCGGTGTCGGTATATTACAATCCCATGTTCAGGTATCGATGTAGTTACTCTGATTAATCAAAAAGCGCTTGCGTCATCCAAAACCAAACTGGTTTTAAGCATTGTCAACAAGGAAGAAAACTGCAACCGGTCATACAATTTTTTAAATGAACACTTGAGAAACTTCATTTTATTTTTTCACAGCAGTACTTTACTGGGTAACCTATTTCCGCAAATGTATTGTAATGTATGGAAGGTAATATTGGATCTGCAGGTCGCACAACGTACGCGTAATTCTTTTGTGTTTTATATTTATATATACAATGGATTTGTTCATACAGTGTAGGAAACTTTTATGCGCACCTGATGATTTCTTATTTCACCTGAAGATGGCCGTAAACTAAATGAGATCGTCTGCTTCGTCAACAGAATGTGCAGATGTAAAAATAAACAATGAATTTCTCCAAGCTGTCATTGACCACGTGCAATAAATTTTGTTTCAGAATGAATAACTTATTTCTCCGTGGCTAGTTTTGGGCCTAGGTCCATAAGAAGTAAGCGAGAGCTTCTCTTAGAAAATTCGTGCTTTTAACTTTAGATTTTATCTCTTATTTTGCCTGGCTCGTGGTTCACCGTGTGGCACGTCAATGGAGCGGAACTCTGTTGTGTAGTATACGAAGCAAAATAAAGAAAAAAGAACGTTCTCAAGGTAAAAATTCAAAATTTAAAAACTGTGTGGCACGCTACAGATTTCTTTGTCTCTGCATGAACTAAAACAGCGGTGGTGTCCTCAGGCCTTCGTCGCTAAATAATTAAGAACTTTATTCTGCTCACTGTAACTCCGCAGACAGCTTGGCTGAAACGGTAGCTATACAGTATACAGGTCAGTACAAAATTATTAATTACGGACATGTTAGGCGCATGCGGTGGTACCCATTGAGATCACGCCACTTTTGAAGTATATGAATGCGATTTTGGTTTGGATGACAGATGTTAGTTTAGATTAATTGCAACAACTAAAGGGTGGACGTCTTCATATAGGGTCGCGCAGTCGATAGTACAATACGAATATCTTAAACAAATAACACCCGACCGGAAATTTACCCAGTATATAATTAACAAAATACAAATTAAGCCCCTGCCAGATCGATTTACAATGATGGAGCCTACAAAATTTGTTGTTCCCTTTCTGTTTCTTCTTTTCTCCTTTTTACTTCACATGCTTTACCCCGTTTGAATTAAGCCAATGGCCATTTTCCGAGCAACATTATCTGCTTTCTCTTCATATACAAAAACTTCCTGTTCCAGTCTTTTTCTTCAAACCGCTAAACACAACAGTGATCTGCTTTTACGTAAACGGGTAGTTTCGACGAGTTCCTAAAATGATAACCAACTTATTTTCGTAATTTTATTTGAGGCAATATTTTTATGGAACTACGATGTGCATTTCACTAATAACTTAATCAGAATTATCTTACTTCTTCTCTCAAGTGAAATGACTCTCTGTCCAATATATAGCGGTTTCAGTGAGACGTCCACTTCAAATTCTTTCGCCACGCTCCGTTTCCACGTAGAAGATTAGAGGCAGCATGCTAGTAAAATACTGACCTACTTATTTTTATAATCTTATTAAAGATCGACAAAAACGTCACTGTAACTATGTTACGTTTTTTGGTCTCAACGGCTTACATTCAGTAGTGTAACTACTTTATTTTGCTTTGAAAACCAAATTAATTAGTTGAAATGTGTTCGTATTTGGGCTCTATTTATCTTTTTATATTTGGCTCTTCAATAAATGCGTACCACCCTGGAGAACATGCCATTCTCAGCTGAAAGCTTATTTCGCCGAAGGAAGATGCATAGAGATGTTGATTGTAGAAGGACGGTGCTATAGAAATTATCTTGTGTTAGAAACAAGTTCCATATGTATCAATCATTTTCACTGTATCTGTTTAGCTGATAGAGATAACATATTTTGACGCTTGAATACAAAAGCAATAAACGTATGACTAACGATGCATTACATATTTACAGCACGCAGATGTAAATGTAATTAAGTAATGTATAACTTGGTGGTTAAATATAAACAGTGGCTAAGATTGTAGGTGTTTCTTTGTAAATGCCTGAAATTCAGTATGACATTAAAACGAAAAATTAAGGTTCACGCTCTTTAACAAAGTAACACCGAAAATATTAGCTAAAATGAATATGGAACTTTCATGATACGTATTGTAAATACAGCACTGCATTGTTGAGAACACGCTCATTACTTTTCTGTTTAAATCGAAACATAGATTATCATTCTTTATTGGATATTTACCGCGGAGATGACCGATGTAGATCACTTTCCGCAAATATTCAACTATTTCTAACCACCGAAGCCGAGATTCTTCAGTGTTACTACATCGAAACGGCAGAAGAAATAATGAAAATGTTTATACGTCCAGTAAAGTTTGAAGTTATGCAAGCAGTCGTCAGATATCGATGGGACATCTAACATCAGAAATTAAATGTGTGTTTGTGATATAATTATTAGGATTCAAAGGAAAACATCGTTATTTTAAACGAGAAAAAAATAGTTGAAACGACTGTTTATTTCAACTTTTTGCATTTGTTCTGTCGCTTTTTTCAGTTACTAATGGCGCTTTTGCCAATATTCTCCATAAAGTAATATCACATCAATCGATTCTCCACTAAAATTAAGGTACACCTACAAAATTACTGATAGGGGGTCCACAATATTTAAGTGTTTTACGATGAACATTGTGAAAATTAAATTAAATTTGGTATGTCTTTTAATAAACTTGATCAGAAGAGCAACAGATAAAGAACCTGTTCTCTCTGTCACATATTCCTGTTGCGGATTATGCAACTTGACGGGAGGTAAATCATTCAAACCGTAGGGAAAAATAACAAAAAAAATTTAATTCGTCCTGCAGATGTTTCTCAAATCTACAGAACTATCACAAGTCACAATCTCTATCGCCGAGTACTGCAATTGAAAAGCAGTGTTTTCACTTTAAAACATTTATTTCTATTTTCAGTAACGAAAACACTTTGTTCACCATTTTGATAGCCGTTTTTGAGTATTATTGTTAGTGAAAAACGTATCACCACCAGTTTTAACACGAGAAAAATACTTGGTTTGAAAAGGTAAAGAGCAAGAACCATATGAAGCATAGCGTCTCAGATGTGCTTAGAGATATGACGTTCAGTGTTATAGCCACAATTTACTAACAGCAGTTTAGTGTTCCCCTACTTTTTATTTCAAAGAATTCGAATTTTTATAAAGCAAAACTATGCTGATATTTTGCGTTTCTGAAAGAGATTAAGAAGACGATGTCGCATATGCTGGTACCTTCCTATTTAAGCGGATAGTCATTGTGAAAACTGCTGTATTTCTATCGAGTGACTGGGCATTTTTGTATGAAAGTTTTTTTCCCTCGCCACACAGACAAGGATCGGACTACTGCATATCTACGGGCATGATACGAATCAAAACCTTTCTGAAATAATAACAGTTGCCCACAACGAAACGATTCTCTTCGATATGAAGAAGTAGACATAGTTGAAACCGTTCGTTTCGTTAATCCCAATCTGGCAAAGCAAAAACTGATTTGGGGGTCTCTATCTTAGAAGTAATAAATAAGCCGAAGGTAAAATAATTTTAACCTTTTTCCGTCCCTATGACGCTCTGTTGTTGACGGGTTATTCATATTTCCATATTTGAAACAAAAACTGCCAAACCTAATTTTTTTCACGCTGTAAACAGGGTGTTCCGAAACTATTTGAAATGAGAAAGAAGACGGAGAACTTCGAAAGATATATGTTTCGATAAGTAGTATATGGTCTCTGAGGTCAACGTTTTGTTTGTGGTGTTGACTTAAACTGTTGTGTCGGTGTTGCTGACTGGGAACGTGTACAGACAATCAAAACTGCTATGTGGAAGGATGGTTGCCTGTACTGGTTGGATATACCATTTCGGCATTGTTGTGAGGAATCACCTGAGAGCCACCTTCGGGAATCGATGGATTCGCCGAGGTGGCCCTGTGGCCTTAGCCAGCCAGGTCACCTGACCTCTCGTGTCTGGATTTCTTCCTCTGGGGGTGTATGAAGCGGCTGGTGTATGGAACGGTTGCGGAAATAGAAGAGGACCTCATCGCCAGAATTTCCGTCGCTGCTGGTGCCATGGTGGGTATGCCAGAAATCTCCGAAATGACATAACAATCAATAGTCCGACGATATACTGCGTGCATGCAGGCTAGGACTGTTCATATTTTTAAAAGTGTCGGGATTCCGATGTATCTATATTTAAAAAATAGCATTGCAGGCACTCAAAACATCGAAAAATTTATCGATGTATCGATATACCGACGGAAGAAATATCGACTTACCGGAGTATAAAAGTATCGGCTGCATATAGTAAATATACTTGTGGTTTTAGAGCTGTATACTTAAGTATTGATTTATTACTTGATGTTCTGTACATCAACAAGTTAGCAGCCAGCTTATCCCCTTTACCGCATGAACTAACAGCAAAACGGTGCACGCTCATGTTTGGCGATAACCACTTTACTAACAATGGTAACTGCACGTAAGTGACACAATAAAAGGTGACCGATCGGTCCGTCGCCCGCTTTCGTCACATATCAGATTTTTCTGGAACACTTCATCTCGAATTCCCTGTTTTTTCATGTCTGGAAACGCAAGGGAACTAGCACTCCTAGTGTTAAAATTGCGTGGTGAAGTTAAACTTCGCAGTTTCTGTTGGCAGCACCGATGACGTCAGCATTTCACCTCAAACGTCTCCGCACAATCTCATTATTTAGATTTTTATTCATCAGTTTCAACAGCTGTTTGAAGAATGCCGATGTGAAGAAATACCTCACTAGTTGCATTAAAAATTGTCGTTAACGCAACTGGTGTGCTATTTCTTCATATCGGAAATCTTGTTACTGCATTCATACCGCCCCCCCCCCCCTCCCCCCCTTGCCGGTGCAATCAGACTTCTTCTTTGTGCCACCTACACTTGCTTCACAGTCAGAAACACTGAGCTCAAAAAGTACTAAGATTTCTTCACACAGTGTAAGCAAAATTATGTTGCACTACAATTTCAAAAGAACGATTTGAAATATTTACAGATAATTACGAAAAAAATATAATATAAAATAAAAATATCGGCACTCGATACTGCTATTTCGATACCAATACACATCTGTGGAAGAAGATTCACCAGCGATATATATCTATACTTTTCGTGTAATAGTATAGTTATATCGATATGTCGCAACTTTACCAACATCGCTAATGCAGGCCAATGGTCGCACATTCGAGCAGTTTCTGTGAACGCCATTGCTGTAATTATCATGGTAAACTACCTTCTGTGTAAATCCTCTCCAACACAAGAAATTGCAGTCAGAGACCATATGTACCTTAGCTAAATATATTTGTGTTGATGTTCTCTACCTCCCGCGTTAATTTGAACGAATATTTTCGGAACACACACAATACTCGGGCGACACTGCAGATTACCGAAACAGGACTTATGACAGACCACAGTATGCAAACTTGGGGATATTTTCCAACATGACTAATTTTCCTAATTTTAGAGACTCTGAGAAATTATTTTTCGTAACAAATAAAAGAATGTTAAGCAGTTAGTTACAGGTGACACAGCTCACTTGTAAAGTATATCCTAATGACGCAGAACGAGCTAATTTACGCCTTACCGACTTAATTTCAAATTTAGCTTTACTATCTGTCAGCATTTGATATCACTGGGTAAGCGATCAAAGATGTTGGTAGCAATCGTCCATTTCTGAACTGAAATCTATTTTAATTGAGAATAATGAAGGCCATTTTTTTCTTCTCGTGTTGCAAATATGGACGCCAGTTCTCATTCATCCAAAGAACGATATTTCGGTCGACTGCAGATGTCATTTAATTTCTGTTTTGAGGACAGTTTTTTTACCGGTACAACCAAAAACAATTCCAGTAAGTAACTATAGGTTCGAGCCATCACTGGTCAACATCAGACCACAAAATGGAAGCGGCTGTTCATTCCGGCCACCGAGGAAACCACATAAACTTCCCCTTGTGTAGAGTTACGGCGCGATGGCAGACGGGAGTTGCTCTTTCAAATCATCTCGTGTCGGCGCCAGGAAATTTTTCATCACAGCCAACCTACTCAGCCACAATTAGCAGACGAGAATGTGTTCAGTACGTGTACATACTCCATAAACAAAATTTGATATAACGCCTAGAGTTAGAAAACACAGAAAAGTTCTAAGTGATTGAATTTCCGTTCAAATTCCTTCAGATTGCACGAGAAGGTAATCTTCCCACACATTATTCAAGTCTGACAAGTGGAACACACAATACGTCGCTCTCTAACTCACTATCAGTCGAAACTTCGTTTGATGAAAGAAGAGTGAAAATAAAGGGACATTTATTTTCTCTGAGGTGGTAATACTCAATAGTTTTCGAGAAAATAAGTCAAAGTTTTGACACAACTTCATCAATAAGCGTGCTTAGCATGAACGCAAGCGGGTCCATAGCATAGTTGTTATGTGCACTGTTTCGGATTTTTATGTTCCATGTTCAGATCCAATCTTGTCCTTTTTTGTCGCGGAAGTATGTGCTGTCAATGGCATCATATCGTTTGTGACATGGAGAAATACAATGGCATTGTAGAGTAAAGTAAGAAATCTTATTATAAATAGATTTTATCGTCACAAATCTTATAAAAATATATACGAAAAATTTATGAATTGCAGTGTATCAATTTTTACTGCTTTTCTTTTTTTTCATTTTGCCTCAAGGGAACCAGAGCATTCGCCATGATGAAATATAAAATGCTTTCAAAGCACAGAAATTCAGAGCACCACAAGCAATGTGCGAAGACATATGTGCCACAGTCCCATATTTCAGTGTGAAAATCATTAGCGAAAGCAACTTCTCTAACGCTGCTAAATATCTAGCGATCTGGTGATAATTTCGCCACAATCCAAGCATACCAAAATGTTTTATCGATGGCTGGAGCCTGCAGTTGATTATGGATCCAGCCAAGTATTTTACTCATATTAATTGTATTGCTTCTACTTGCGATTTCTGTTTACTGTGCGATGAGATTAGGACACTTCTGTAATGTGGCAATGTAATTGTTCACCCGTCAATAAAAGTTTGCTTCCTTGGGTGGACAGACGGCATACACTGACGAAATTACTTTTAACGAACACGTCCATATACCAGTTTCATCGACCACCAGGCTTGCTCATCCAAGAGACAATAATTTACAAAAAAAAAGACTATTTTTACGTAAAGTCACAAAACTTTGCTCAACAACTAATGACGGGTATCTTTTGCGATCTTTCCAGACTTTTTGGCTGTTGCGTAGACATTAGGATGACGTTGCATAAATGGGTTCTCTTCCTGTTGGACCCAAGGATCACATTTGTCACTGACTTCCTGGATACAAACAAAAACTGTTGATACCAGTTTTCCGGGAACTGGGCTACGTATAAGTGCAAAAACTCATAAGTTCAAAACAGCTATCGCGATGGAGAACCAAAGTGATAAACTAAGAATAGAGTCGAGATAAATATAAGGAAATTGCCCAGGTGCGAGTAGCATTCGCGCTTTGAGGGTTCCGTACAAACTTTAAATATTTAAACTGTTTATCCATCCCGGGAGTCGAAAATCACGATAGGTTTTGGCTGTTAAGGACCTAATACTGGCAAGATATCGGTACTGTGATTCCCAAGACTTTCGAGAATGTTCTAACTTAAAGCTTGAAATCAGGTAATAAGAGACAAAAAGTATATATAGTTACAAATTACCACTTTCCGGATTTTTTGTCCTTTACTTGTGCTGTTAAAGCTCGGTTCTTGCCAAATTTCGTGATTCTAAGTAAACGGGAAGGTTTTGATGAGAGAGTTACCTTGTATGGCCATATCTTTCGATTGCACTGACTTAGAACACTACACATTTTACACCGTCAAGGGAGCGCGTGATATTAATCTGAACTTCATACGTCTACCGTTTCTGGGAAAAAGAGGTCTTAACAGTTGGACAGACAAATAGACAGACGGACAATGAAGTGATACTATGAAGACTTTGTTTTTACCTGTTGAGGCATGGAATCCTAATAATCGACTCGTGGGGTGTTCGATCGTTTTACAGTGGCTAGAAACAATAGAGATGAGCCGGCCGGGGTGGCCTAGCGGTTCTAGGCGCTTCAGTCCGGAACCGTGCGACTGCTACGGTCGCAGGTTCGAATCCTGCCTCGGGCATGGATGTGTGTGATGTCCTTAGGTTAGTTAGGCTTAAGTAGTTCTAAGTTCTAGGGGACTGATGACCTCAGATGTTAAGTCCCATTGTCCTCAGAGACATTATGAGATATTTTTTTCTTTACTCAGAGCACGATGAGGCATGTGGCAGTGGGCATTGGCTGCTGCAGCCTCACTGCTGACAGAACGGTTTCAATTCCAAGCCTGGAATATGTGATGCGATTCATACAAGGGGAAAAACTCGGCCTTGTTGAGTCACCAAATACATCACTCCCAGTAATAAGGTTACGTTTGATCAATTACTGGAAAGAGCAAGATTCTGTCAACTTCCCCTATAATTCCTGAATTCAACTCTGATTTCGTTATACGCACGCTTCAACGGAATTTGTCGCATCTCTAATAAGAGGACATTCATTTGAATTGAGAAAGTTACAGAAGTTGCTGTCGGCCAAATGAAACCAAGAAACCTATCGTCAGCTTTCCCCGCGCAAAGCTTTGCGACTTTGCGTAAAAATTGGGCCTTTCCTGTACATTATTGACTCGTGTGGTGTGCAAAGCTATCCCTCGTTATACGATGATCTGATTGGCGATGAAATCGGAAAATCGACTTTTTCACCAAAAATAATTCTGTCAAAGTGCGTGCCGTTCTGTCCGACCTACGACGTATGCTTTTACTGCCAGGTGAAGAATTATACTCCCGGTTACAGAAGTGCCCTATCTCATTGCACACTAAACGGAAATCACAAGTAGAAGCGATGCCATTAATGAAGTATGCACCTGGATCTGTAATCAAATGCGTGCTCCCAACGTGCAGGAAATATTTTGATTGGTTTGCCGCGAAATTCTCCCCAGACCATGAGGTACTTAGCTACGTAAATGAAGTTGGTTTCGTAATGATATTCAAATTAAAGAACGTGACTGAAGCATATGTGCCTTTCCTGGAGCTGCGATCTCTAATGTTTTGAAAGTGTTCACAATAGATGTCACTGTGGGTAATACGTTGGGTCTCTTGACGTAATACGTGAACTGTACTCGCAGTGGTGAAATGTACTCGCAATGTCGAATGCGAAGAATCGTCAGCTGTACAAGGGAACAATGACAACGAAAGTATGTGCCTGATGGGGATTCGAACCCGGATTCCCCGCTTTACACGATCTGTCGCCTTAACCACTTTGCCTATCCGTGCACGGTCCACGGCCGGACCAAAACTTCCGTACATCGTCGTTGCTGTGTCGCAAGCTCCACTCATCCACACATTATGTAATAACCCCGCACATATGAGGATATTTTAACTGAATGTCACTGCCTGTTGTCAACGAATAAATGCGATATTGTAATGCCCGTGTTGTTAAGAAGAATATGCAATTTTCCTTCAGTTCGAAGAAACATTCTTCTTAACAGCAAAGAACATTGCAACGTTCTTCTTAAGGGGAGGTTTACTATCTTTGGCCTGAAAAAAAGCAAGTTCTTTGAGAAATTTTTTCGGGGCATGTGTTATAGATATCAACGTCAAATTTGATCAAAATGTTTATTGATGTTTCCTCTACAAACTGGATTTTTTTCGACCGGAAATGTCGAAGAGCAAAGGCGGAAGTGCCATCGGAACGAAACAAATTTTCGATGTAGATCTCCACGCGAGGTATGTCACAGGTCAGCCGGCTCGTTTGAAATCAAAATACGTTGACGTTAACGGAGTATGTAAGATTCTTTAGGAGTTGTATCTCGCGTAAGTTATTTGGACCATAGGAAACAAAATGGCGACCATTTGAAAAAAAAATAGGGGTGTTTTCATCGATTTTTCGACTTCGTCGGCCAAGTAAAAATATTTATAGTTGATGGATCGGAATAAAAATGGTCGGAAACAAAGAATCATGACAATCGGTTCAGTAGATTTGAAGTTACCATACCGCGCGATAAAAAAACGTCATTCCGACAAAAACGCGTTTGAAGTTTTGACTACATATAAATGCAATATTATGCGACATACGTTCAACTGCTATTCCGGGTCCATAAATTAGTCCTTCCTCTTCCTCATAGAGAGGGTTCTTCTCGAACTGGGCTATCCTGCGCTGCTCCAGAGCGGCTCGTACGGCAGGTGACAAGCGGTTTTCGGCCGCTTGAATCCGGTGGTCGTCCGAATGCTTGGCGAACTGCGTCGAATAGAGTCCCAGGGAGACGCCCATCGTTGTCATGGTCTTCAGAATTGCTTAATACCCGTCGTTGAAGCTGCTCACTGCCAGGAAAGTCGCAATCTCCACAGTCTTCGCTCCAGAATGCAAATGCTTGGGGACTAACTTCCAAACACAAGCTTTCAAACTTTCATTTGAATTTTGTGTGTTTCCTCCCAGGCACCGGTACAATAACTCGTCCTCCGAAAGGAAAAAACTGGTGCGCGAAAAAGGCCGATTTCAGGCAGGTGCATTTTTTTGTTCAACCGCGAATAACAAACATTTCCGTTCTGTATTCAGAAAAACCGTTTCAGGGGTGGATCTTAAACACTTCTATGGATCCAAAAACGCAATTTTAAAAAATCGATTTTTTGAACCAAAAAAAGTAAACCTCCGCTTAGCAACACCGGCACTATAACATCGTACAATTCATATGTTTTTCAGTTTCAGTTATGTAAGATTTGTGGTAATAAAATCTTATTTTAATAAAATTTGAAATGCTTGTTTCGTTTGTTCAAAAAATGGCTCTGAGCACTATGGGACTCAACTGCTGTGGTCATCAGTCCCCTAGAACTGAGAACTACGTAAACCTAACTAACCTAAGGACATCACACACATCCATGCCCGAGGCAGGATTCGAACCTGCGACCGTAGCAGTCTCACGGTTCCGGACTGCGCGCCTAGAACCGCGAGACCACCGCGGCCGGCTTGTTTCGTTTGTAAATAATCATATTATATTTCTTGCTGTCACAAACATATTGATGTCAATGATGGCACGTATTTCAGCGACAGCGAAAGAAAAAAAAATGAAATCCTAAGATTGGACTGAGCGCAAAAAGTCGAAACTGAATTCTTAGCCACAACGCTACAACTGGTCTGGTAGAACACAACACTTGCGAACTGATGCAGTGGCATAAAAACCGTCATTTTCTCGAGAACCCTTGTGGCTGGCACGTAAGACAATAAATGTCCCTTTATTTTCGCCCTTCTTTCGCCAAGCGAAGTTTCGACTGTGCCAGAGAGTGACCTACATCAGATCTCCCTTGCAAGGTAGGTGGCAACCGTAAACAAGTAAATATCGGTCCGAAGTCACACACCTTCTGGTGAAACAACTATTGCAATGAGCCACCGCGCTGTAGCACTTCAGTACTCATTTAAAGTAATGCTACGATTTAGTTAAAACACCAAACTTATTTAACAGCTGTGTACAAAACGTGCGCGAAAGAAGGTCGTATATTTTTCTTGCGACACACTTTTGTGCAATGAAGGCGTTCTTTCTTAAAGACAAGTAAGCCTTTAACTGCATATGATATTATCGAATGGAAAAAAGTAAGTAAGTAATTTGTCAATCTGTAAGACTTGTAAAGGAACAAATTGCAAAAGTGTATAAACCAAGTTGTTCAAGAAGTTCTAAAATGTTTTTGTTTCCTATTTAAATTCTTATAATTACGTAGAAACAAAAATTTTGGATATTCTGTCTTCCTTTCCAATCCTTTTTCTTTTATCCTCAGTGACAAAACGTAATTAGGAACGTCGAGAGTGTTGTATAAAAAATCACTGTACGTACATCAAATAATTATGTAATTTGTAAAAATGTTGAATAAAAATATTGTAGGTTCATTAACTGGCCATAGAAAGGCTATGAAAAACATTTTAGAAGTCTTGCCAATCCTTTAAATGTATCATTGGAGTTGTAACCTTACTTGTTACATGTACTGTTTACTTAACGTCATTCCGCGGCCCCTGAAATGAGAACAGTCATGTGGCTTTGTTAAGGTTCACAGTAAACGCTAAACAAAAAATATCGACAATTTGTTAAATGTGCACCCTATGTCTGCTGACAGAATAGACGTTATTCCCCGGTATTCGATGATCATGAATCTATAAAGGTGAAACTGTATCGTGTCAACAGCCTTTTCCTTCGTGCTTTGTATTTATCACAGTTACGAGCGCAGACGATAATACCCTTTGTGACGCCATACTACTTCCAGCAACATCTATTTGGAACAGCATTTGTCTCCTATCGGCACCGTTCTGCGCTCAAACACATGATACTCACCTTCGAATCTGATGCGCCCGTTGGATCACATGCCCTCGCATTTTTCTTTTGTTATTATGAAGGTTCGGCGCTGCAATTGTTTGTTCTAACCATTACAGAGTTAGACCGGCATGACCAATGATGTGCATTGTTTTACGGAATCTTAATGCATTCAGCTTGTATTGAACGGTTTATATGACTAGTACAGTCTGCGGTACCTTTTTTTTGTGACAAAACACCTGAAAATGAACTTTCAGCTCGAAACTAAGACATGAACAACGACTCAAAAGGAGATTTTTTTTCATCGGCACCATCCTCAGATAAATGTGTCTACGCGATAAATTACTATTTTACACAATGAATTTGTTTCGGACCAATATCCGTTATCAGTAGTCATCCTAGCTAAGAGATATGATTTTCTCTGCCTCGTGATGACTGGGTGTTGTGTGATGTCCTTAGGTTAGTTAGGTTTAAGTAGTTCTAAGTTCTAGGGGACTGATGACCATAGATGTTAAGTCCCGTAGTGCTCAGAGCCATTTGAACCATTTTTTAAGAGATATGAAAACACAAAGTCGCAAGATACACGATAAAAGCATTTACAAATGAAAGTACCTGTTTCGGAAAATTTACGTGAACATATGTCCCTAACAAGTGTCTTTAACGGCTTTGTATTGGAAAGTACAAACAATGACGTTTATATTACAGATTTCATACCTGAAAGTAAAAGTTACAGACATGAAATTATATACACACGACGCATGAGAAGTTTTCAAGTTTCAATCACTTACTTATTTATGGATGTATCTATACTCGTAAATGTAATACGTATGGAAGATAATATTGGACAAGACATGAAAAAAAAAACTGAAAACACCGTGTTGTGTGTCCAGTTTATATTTAAACTCTCTCATGTGTGAGCGCACTTAACGTAAAGTATTTTACCCTTTTGTAATACCTTTTTTAGTTTCCTTAGGCAGACATACTAGACCTGGATTGTTACACCGCTAACGGTGATCTAGTCAAACTTTAGTAGTAGTTGCAGCGGTTTTATTCATATGTAGACCACGTTTATAAGGATATTTTATATGTCTTGGCATAGTTGTTGTTTACGTACTTAGAGGCCTAGCTTTACAAGGATGGGACTGGTGGCCTTATAGTAGAAACGATTCCGGTATTTCCCCGAAGTAGCTTCGGAAAACCTAACTCAAGATCGCTGAATGAAGATTGGAGCTTCCACCCAGCCGAATACAAGGCCAGTCGGTTTAAAACACTGCTATCTCATTCGGTTTATTCCCAATGTACGATAGTGTTTTACAAAGAGGTTATTTAATAACGTAAAAGAATAGTGCCATAATGTTCGTTCGTTTCTGACTCCCAGTCCCTGCACACGTTACACGCACTATGCACACATTGTTTTATAATAACAACACTATCATATGAAGTCAGCATCATGACGACGATGTCTGTTTTCCATTTTGTGAACTGCAGCTTCCCATTTTGCTAACTTGAAACATCTCTCCATAAGAAGTGGGATGATGAGCTCAGAAAGAGGATAAAGTGTTACTTTTATACATTACATACATTTGAGAGTAAAGTTTCCCAACAAAGAAAAGAGAGAATCCATAAACATACTGTGAAAGTGTCTTTATTATCTTCATTATTATTTATAAGTGTTACATTTTTTACAAAGCCCTTCACTGTGTTATCGAAGTAATCTTTCAAAGCATATAATGTAGTGCTTAACAGGTACTTTTTAATTGCATTTTTAAATAAGTTTATTTTTAACAATCTCTGTAATCTCCTTGCGCAAATTATTGTACTTTTATTACTTCTTGGAACATGCTGTTTTGAGTTTTATATTTATAATTTCTTGGGACATGTCAGTTTAGTGTAGTTCTTGTTCCATGGGCAGAGCCGTTGGTACAGTCAATATCAATATTACTGGTTGGTAATGTATTCACATTGTGCAGCTAAAATACCCACTGTTTTTATCAGATCTTTAAAAAGAGTCGACTAAAATTTTTGGTTGCTGCTCTTACGACCCTTTTCTAAAGTTTGAAAACTGCGTTCACATTTGTGCATTAGTTCCCAAAGGTAGAATTCCGTAGCTGAGAATTGAGTGTGTATATGAGCAGTATGTAACTAAAAAACACTGGTTGTCACACTCTGATGACAGGACTCTAAGGGCCTAACACGCTGATCGTATTCTGTTTGCAAGTATCTTCGTGTGTTCATAATACTTAACTGAGATTCAATATTCATTCATAGAACTTTTCTGTTTGTTACGCAGTCTATACATGTGCCACCTATATATAATTAAACGGTGTCATTTGTCCTCTTCAGCAATTTAAACTTCCTTGAGGGTTTCATTTGCTTTCTCTGGAAGGAGTTCTCTTGTTTTCTCAGCGACTATAATATTGGTCTTGTCAGCAAAGACAACTTTTTCCCCATGACTATCATCATAGGCAAGGTCACTGATGTATATCAGGACGCTGCCCCGAAGAGCCCCTATATTCAGGTATTTTGGTTCTCATAAGTGTTTCACTAAAAATTTAGGCTTATTGAGATAAGTGTTTTCTCTACTCGGTGTATCCTAAATACTAGGTATGATCGAAACCTACGGCTCTTATTCCTAATGCTTCCGATTTATTCAGTAGAATCTTATGGTCAACAGTACCAAAAACCCCAGATAGATCTAAAAATGTGCCTTTGAGGCACTCATCTTTATCGAGAGCGTAAAGTAGCACTTCGCGGAATTTTCCTTCGCAGTTATTCATTAATAGTTAACAGAATCTATTAATTTCTTAAAATGGTGTTGGACTTTTTTTCTCTCTGTCATCAAATCACAGAGAGAGTGATTCCACTTTTTATATTGCCTTCACATGTCTTGCTGTTCTGATGACAAATGAAACTGAGGCGGCGGCAGAGATATAATTGCTCAAGCGAGTTCCAAATCGGTAGGAAACTGCAAGACGACAAAGTATGAACATTACTGAAAATCTTAATTAGAAACAGTCTTGGTTGCAACTAATTCTTTTATTAACAACGCATTTCGCCTTCGTAGGACATAAATCTGAAGATGTCCCACGAAGGCTAAAAACGTTGTTAAAAAGAGAATAGATTTTAAGCAAGATTTTTTTTCACTTCAAATATTCTACACGTGGTTGCTGTACCAGACGGCCTAATGGAGTGCAAGAAAATTAAAGTTACTGTAAATGACAATATTAAACGCGTCACAGCTGGGAGGTGGGAAATACGACAAGAACATATCATTAAATGTACAAGACAGCTGTTAACAATTATCACTCGCAGTACAAAAATCATAGTCGATTCTAAGTCGTAATACTGCGATAAGGTAAGACATCGTCTATCTTTGATGTTACAAAGCTATTTTTAACTAATCAAGAAAAGTAAATCAGTATTAAAACCGAGGGAGTCACCTTACAGCGATAAAAATAAATAACAGAGATACATCTCAAAGCGATTCCCAAAAAGTTTTTTTTTTCATACCTCCTAAAATTGAATTAAAGTAGGAACCGTAATTCTTTTTATTGCATGTTGAATGTGAAACAAAAATTCGTAGTGAAAGCACAGGTATCTAAAGATGGCGGCATTTAAATCGTTTGTATTGACTACAAGGCAAGGATCCTACAATATACTGAACACGAACTGCAGCCAAGGTAAGCTGTTCGCCAAGCATTTTCTGATTCATTATTTCGATATCTTGAACAGTTAAAGAAATATCTGTCGTCTCCAAATGGCACAAGACGTCTTACGTGCAGCAGTTAGTTTGATATCGTGAAATACTCATTATTAAAATGTGCCTTATTCTGGTAAAGTTTCACCCATATCATAGTGCGCTACTTTATTTCACACTTCATATGTAATTAATTATTATTGCATTGCTCTCTTTCACTGTGTAAATAATGCGCCGAACGCTAGTATGCTAGCAATAGGGTGATACGTTTTAGTAATGAATGCAAAATAAACGCGACGTTGAAGTCAGGATGTCTTTACTGTTTCAAATACTTTTGATAGATAATGAGATGTGCAGAAGTTCCATAGTCGAAGTCGCTTGAAATGTCTCTTCTCAGGTGTGGATCCTCTTGAATTATTATACAGAGTTTAGAGATTCCATTAGACTGTATGTTAAGTTCGAAGATTATATTCAATACATCTTCGCCATCCTTCACATAATGTGCCCACAACGGGTTTTTTCCCTTCTATAGCATGTCGTTTCAAATTGTTTTCCTATCTGCTCTTATTCAAAATTTTTCCACGACTTTCCTTTAACTTGTACATATTTATTCATTCATAGTGCTCCAGAAATTCAATAATGAAGATACACATTAACAAGCCGAAGCAGCCAATGCAGGCAACATGTGAAACGTATGCTGGCAGCCCGTTACAACTAGCTTTAATCTACTTACCTCGATGATTATGAAAACTATTTTGGGGAAAAATTGCTGGTTTTCTTCTCATGCTACTCATCTACTGTTTTCCACCAATACTTTAGACTATGCATTTGAGTTAACTTCACGCAGACCACGGTGAGCTAGCTAACACTAGTTAAATTAAAAGCCTGTTTAATTCGAACGTTAGTGTTAACCGGATGTTACAGCCTCGAGTCCAAATATTTCGATGATCTGACGAAGACGTGCGGCATAAGCTGTTCTTTGACTTTGTTTTTGAATACGTACAAATTTCCGATTTCGCGACTGACGTCTACATCTACATCTACGTAGATACTTCACAAGTCACCGATGGTGCATGGCGGAGGGCACCTTGTAGGACAATTAGTCATTTCATTTCCTTTCTTGTTCCACTTCAAAACAGACCGCCTATATGCATATATGTCTCCGAATGAGCCTTGATTTCTATTATAGTGGGGATCCCACACGAAATTTACCTACGCCTGCGGTAGTACAACATTTCTGCTTTCAGCTTCAAATGTCGGTTCTCTAAATTTTCTCATTAGTGTTCGGCGAAAAGAACGTCGTCTTCCCCCCAGTGATTCACACTTGAGTTGGACAAACATCTACATAGTACTCGGGGCTTGATGGATAACAAATTTAGCAGGTCGCCTCTGAATTGCTTCGGCGTCTTCTTTTAATCCGGCCTGCTGGGGATCCCAAATACCCGAGCAGTACTCAAGAGTGGGTCGCACTGATGTTTATACGCAGTCTCCTTCACAGATGAGCCACATTTCCGAAAAAAATCACCCAGTAAACCGAGGACGGCCATTCGACTTCGCTACTGTCGTCCTTATGTTCTCGATTCATTCCATATTGCTTTGCTTACGCCTACATATTTAATCTGCGTGACTGTGGGGAGTAGTACGCTACTAATACTGTATTCTAACATTACCGCAATGTTTTTCCTACTCGTCTGCATTAACTTATAGTTTTATACATTTACAACTACCTGTCATTCATCACACCAATTAGAAATTTCGTCTAAGTCATCTTGCATCCTCCTACACTCACGTAACCACAATACTTTCCCGTATACAATAGCACCACCAACAAACAACCGAAGATTGCTACCCGTCCTGTCCGCCATACCACTTATGTATACAGAGATTAAGTCACCTGTCAGGGAAATTATTCTGTATGTTCTTACCTTCATTAACAGTTTGCAGGTCGCTAGCTTTGTACCAGAATATGGAACCCTATTTTGAACACTACACAGGGGTACAGTCTACGAAGAAAATATTTTTATATTTAGTATTGTGATTGTGAATGTCACAGTTGTTCCAAAATTCGCTCTTGCTATAAGACACAAATACTATTAGTGTGTGAATGTATTGCCACGTAGGTGTAAGAATCGCAAGGACCCAGGAGAGGTTTCTGCAAGACGTTCGGTTATCACCTATATCAAAGTTCCTGCTACACGTCTCTGTAGAATAAACACTTTTTTGACCGTAGCTGCACTGCCGCAGACGTGGTGCAATATTCAATGATAGAATAGAACTGGCGAGCTTCAGACACACTGGCGGTATTTGCTTATGGTCTCGTAAAATGAGCTACAATATACATTTCACCTGGTCAGTGTTTAGCATAATCATTCATTTATTTAAGCTCACCCTGACCGTGCGCAGCAAGGTGAACAAATCGCAAATAAACAGTCAAGAGTTCAAGCCCTGTCATACCTACCTGATACCTTCTATACCGTCATCCAGTTAGACGCCTAGTCGTAGATCCACCGCGTCGTTTTACCTTCTACACACGTCTACCGGGTCCTGTGATAACTAAAATACACTCACCCATTAGTCTGTTACCGCAGTATTTAATCATCTGATGTTATTCGTACGTTTTATTCTCAGCTGTGTCCGGACGTCCGCGTCGTCGTCTCTGGTAACACCAGTTCGTGGGAGACAATTCATAAAAGTGTCTCTTGGTTTTAAACTTGAACTGTTTATTGTATTGCTCCTGGTACCAAGCATTCGCTGTTCTAAACTTCGATCCAAGCATACGTCTTCGTTTTGCATCAATTCACAAACAAGACACGTGCCGTAGTTCCTGCGTCTTCCTTTGTTTTCTATTGTGGTGACGCACAGAGAATATGAGAATTCGTGCTGATGACAGTGTCTTGATTTGCGACTGTGATGACTGTCGTGACTCACATCAGAGCGAAGTAACGAGATGAAAAATAAAAATACATGAGAATTTTGAGCACCAAAAAAATCGATATGAGACTACGTCTCTTAGTGAACAAAGCCGACGCATCAAGACATGCTTCTGCAGAAGTTTATTCAGTCATAGGAGCTTATTTAATACGTGTCCGCCTGCTTAGCTGGGTGGTAACGTGCTCGCCTCCCATGCAAGCGGGCCCGGGTTCGATTCCCGGCCGGGCTGGGGATTATCTCCGCTCGGGGAGTGGGTGTTGTATTGTACTCATCATCATTTCATCTTCATCACCGGTGCGCAAGTCGCCCAATGTGGCGTCGACTGAAATAAGACTTGCACTTGGCAGCCGAGCTTCCCTGAATAGGGGCCTGCCGGCCAACGATACCATACGCTCATTTAATTTAATTTAATATGTGTTGACGCTCGAAATGTTGTAGCTGAGTGACCGACAGAAGCAACGTTACACAGATTTGCCGACATGAAAATTTCTATCGCAAATAATTTCCATCTTTGTTCAGTCACGCGGCGAACACCTAAATCAAACTACATCTTGCATAAATTTAGTAATATTTAACAGGATTTTACACGAAGTAAGTAAAACAACGCTTCGTAGTATCAGACTGACGGTATTGTATTCTCAGTACAGTAATGAAAACGAGAAAGTAGATTATATGGTCAGTTTTAAAAAGGGATAAGAAAGCATTTTTCTGACCGGAGGCAAGTAGTGAGGGGAAATAGCTTGTAACAAACCAGAGGAACATTTTTGTGTGGAGACATTTACACTATAGAAGATAGGGATGATGACAGATTTGATTGTGAATTGTGAAAAACAACATTTATTCGTCGCTCTACGTCGTTTTCTGTTCACTGCTAGTGACGTAAAATCACTGGTAGCTGTCTTTAAGCAAATCCGTTGGTTAAAAGCGCTAAAATGACGAGTACTTTCCGGTAAGAGTCGGACAACATGTGGACTTCCTCCCACATACATCTCGCGAAATGATAACGACGAGAAAATTCGAGAAATTACAGCATATACAGAGACTTACCGACAATCATTCTTCCTATGCGCCATTCGCAAATATAACAGGGAAAGGGGCGATTAGTTATCGTTCCAGATGTACCCTCCGCCACGCACTCTCAGGTCGCTTGCAGAGTAATAACGTAAATGTAGATGCACTGGATGAACTCTTTGGGTGCGTCTACAATTATTTTTATTTCTCTAGAGAGCTGTGCAGTCGACGTTGCAAGAAAGAAAATTATCGTAAAATATGAGGAAGTTGGTCTATACTGATGACTGCCCTTATTACATTGCTATACTGATCGGCACTTGAAAAATGTCAAATAGCGACTGAAAATTCGCGAAGATGTATACACTTAGTTCAAATGGTGTGACGGGATGGCAGAAAAGTTGTTCTATTGTGCCAGTAATAAATTTTCACTCTCTGGATCACGATCCATTTTCCTATTTGAATTAGGGAACTGGCTGTAGAAATGAAAAAGAAAATAATTTGCTGCCTCTAAAACATTATTCAGTGGAATAGAGGAACAGCAGAAGAAAGACAAGCATAAATTGTAGTGAAGCTGCTATTTTACAGTGGTAATACCGGTTCCCGTCGGATCACCGGAATTAGGCGCTGTCGGGCTGGGCTAGCACTTGGATAGGTGACCGTTCGGTCTGCCGAGCGCTGCTGGCTCGTGATGCAAACTGAGGAGCTACTTGATTGAGAAGTGGCGGCTCCGGTCTCGTAAACTGACAAAACGGCCGGAAGAGCTGTGTGCTGACCACATGCCCCTCCATATCCTCATCCAGTGACCCCAGTGAACTGAGGATGACACGGCGACCGGTCGCTACCGCTGGGCCTTTATTGGCGTGAGCGGGCGGAGTTTAATGTTAGTTTTCTCAGCTCTTTTATAGAACTGGTGTTACTTTACAGAAACGTAGCTGTCTAATTGTACTAAAAACATACTCTGGGCCCTGTTATTCCTGGACACAGGTACAATGATCAGTATTTCAGTATACAGTGTAGTCAGAAACAAAGCGAAAGGCAGATTGTGCTGAGAAACATATGTTAAGAAAAAAATTCTATACGTTACGCCGTTTCCTAGTTATTTAGCATTGAAGTCAGTCAATTAGGTCATTCTGGGTGCAAATTCAAGCGGTATCATGGGCTAAAAGGCTCTAGTGCACAGAAATCTTTGGATACATAAGTTACCACTTTCTGAAATACTCATTACTAGTTAAAATACGCCCTTTCCGGAAGTAATAAATTCAAGCTTGGTGAGCAAACGCTACATTTGTTCGATTTGAGGAAACCAAACGAAGAACACGTGACGACGTTGTCTCTGGCAGGCTCCTTAAATTTGCAACTGGGACGATCTAATTGCCTATCTCAGAAACGGCGCTACGTATCGCATTTTTCCTTAATAATTATTTGTCAGCACAACCTCCCCTGCAACACCCTTACAAGCTTTTCAGGTTTTTTTATGCCTACCCTGTATATCTCAAGATACAGGGTGACAGTTATTGAACTATATGAAAAAAAACCTGAATTAGTTACACACTACGGCGTGCACACACCATATTCAACACGCAAACGTCACTACAGATATTCGTATTTAGGTTATGACATATCCGATGTGCCTGTCATCATTGGCGACGATCTGGCGCAGACGAATAGCGAAATTCTGCAAGATCAGCTGAAGTATCTTAACATCCATGCTGTCGATCACCTCCTGAATGGCTGTTTTCATCTCAGTCCGCCCCCAGTAGCTGAGTGGTCAGCGTGACAGACTGTCAATCCTAAGGGCCCGGGTTCGATTCCCGGCTGGGTCGGAAATTTTCTCCGCTCAGGGACTGGGTGTTGTGTTGTCCTAATCATCATCATTTCATCCCCATCGACGCGCAGGTCGCCGAAGTGGCGTCAAATCGAAAGACCTGCACCAGGCGAACGGTCTACCCGACGGGAGGCCCTAGCCACACGACATTTCCATTTATCTCAGCAATGGTTTTGGGGCTATTGCTGTACACCTTGTCTCTAATATAGCCGCAAAAAAAGGAGTCGCATGTGTTCAGATCCGGAGAACATGACGGCCAATCAAGGCGCATTCCAGTCGCCAGCTGGCCGCTGTGGTCGAGCGGTTCTAGGCGCTTCAGCCCGGAACCACGCGGCTGCTACGGTCACAGGTTCGAATCCTGCCTCGGGCATGAACGTGTGTGATGTCCTTAGGTTAGTTACGTTTAAGTAGTTCTAAGTCTAGGAGACTGATGACCTCAGATGTTAAGTCCCATTGTGTTTAGAGCCATTTGAACCATTTTTTGAGGCAGTCGCCTCTGGTTACCCAGAGTTAAGAAGGCGGTTCCAAAAATGCTCGTCGAGGACATCAGACACTCTCCTGCTTCGATGGGGTCGAGCTTCGTCTTGGATGAACCACATCTTGTCGAAATCAGGGTCGCTTTGGATAATGGAGATGTCATCATCTTCCAAGACGTTCACGTGCCGTTCCGTGCCATCAAGGATTATTACGTGACTGTACATTACATACTACATAACACCCGTTGAGGGTGAAGAGACTTCCCGATCGCGAAATACGGCTTATCAGTTCGCCAAATGTGCCAATTTTGCTTATTGAAGAAACGTTCCAAATGAAAGTAGGCTTCGTCGCTAGACCAAACCATACAGCGCATACTAATTCCCAACATGCCCCGCAACGAACCATGCAGTGTCAACATCCTAACGCAAAGCGTTCAGAAGTTATGACGATTTTATTTCAGGTAGTTCAATAATTGTGACTCTGTATCGAAACGTCCCCTTAGAAAAATTATACATGACTGTGCTTAAACTGACACACAATATTTTCAACGCAACGCAATCTGACTTTCAAAAATCCCTACAAAAGAATGGCCCTGACTAACATTAACCTACACGTTTCACAAATCACTTACCTCACCAAAAATCTTGGTTACTCGAATACTGCAATACAGCGAGCGCCACTACTGCCAGCTAAATAAAAGATTCAAACTACGGAAGGCACTAACTACTGATAGGCATAGTTAGCGAATGAAAGATTTTGATAGAGAACAAACGATGTATTTACCTTAATAGTCATCAAAAGTCATAATATATATAGCAGTTCATGACATCCAGCCTTACAAATTTCAAAACTCCGCCATTTCTATCCCCACATCCACCACTGCTGGCGGCTCACCTCCAACTGCACAACGCTACGCGCTGTTAACATCCAGCTGCCCAACACTACAATGGCGAGTATTACAACAATGCCAACCAGCCACAGACTGCACACTGCACAGCCAGTGATTTTCAAAAAAATGGTTCAAATGGCTCTGAGCACTATGGGACTCAACTGCTGTGATCATCAGTCCCCTAGAACTTAGAACTAATTAAACCTAACTAACCTAAGGACATCACACACATCCATGCCCGAGGCAGGATTCGAACCTGCGACCGTAGCAGCAGCGCGGCTCCGGACTGGAGCGCCTAGAACCGCACGACCACCGCGGCCGGCAGTGATTTTCATACAGAGCGCTACGTGGCGGCGGCGTTACCAATATAAGAACCTAAACAGCCTACTTACAGTATATTCCTACGAAATTTGTTTTCTTGTCTTGCCCGATGCCACATCTTGAAAGAATGTGGGACACTTTTATTAGAAAACGTTGTATATACACTCCTGGAAATGGAAAAAAGAACACATTGACACCGGTGTGTCAGACCCACCATACTTGCTCCGGACACTGTACAAGCAATGATCACACGCACGGCACAGCGGACACACCAGCAACCGCGGTGTTGGCCGTCGAATGGCGCTAGCTGCGCAGCATTTGTGCACCGCCGCCGTCAGTGTCAGCCAGTTTGCCGTGGCATACGGAGCTCCATCGCAGTCTTTAACACTGGTAGCATGCCGCGACAGCGTGGACGTGAACCATATGTGCAGTTGACGGACTTTGAGCGAGGGCGTATAGTGGGCATGCGGGAGGCCGGGTGGACGTACCGCCGAATTCCTCAACACGTGGGGCGTGAGGTCTCCGCAGTACATCGATGTTGTCGCCAGTGGTCGGCGGAAGGTGCACGTGCCCGTCGACCTGGGACCGGACCGCAGCGACGCACGGATGCACGCCAAGACCGTAGGATCCTACGCAGTGCCGTAGGGGACCGCACCGCCACTTCCCAGCAAATTAGGGACACTGTTGCTCCTGGGGTATCGGCGAGGACCATTCGCAACCGTCTCCATGAAGCTGGGCTACGGTCCCGCACACCGTTAGGCCGTCTTCCGCTCACGCCCCAACATCGTGCAGCCCGCCTCCAGTGGTGTCGCGACAGGCGTGAATGGAGGGACGAATGGAGACGTGTCGTCTTCAGCGATGAGAGTCGCTTCTGCCTTGGTGCCAATGATGGTCGTATGCGTGTTTGGCGCCGTGCAGGTGAGCGCCACAATCAGGACTGCATACGACCGAGGCACACAGGGCCAACACCCGGCATCATGGTGGGGAGAGCGATCTCCTACACTGGCCGTACACCACTGGTGATCGTCGAGGGGACACTGAATAGTGCACGGTACATCCAAACCGTCATCGAACCCATCGTTCTACCATTCCTAGACCGGCAAGGGAACTTGCTGTTCGAACAGGACAATGCACGTCCGCATGTATCCCGTGCCACCCAACGTGCTCTAGAAGGTGTAAGTCAACTACCCTGGCCAGCAAGATCTCCGGATCTGTCCCCCATTGAGCATGTTTGGGACTGGATGAAGCGTCGTCTCACGCGGTCTGCACGTCCAGCACGAACGCTGGTCCATCTGAGGCGCCAGGTGGGAATGGCATGGCAAGCCGTTCCACAGGACTACATCCAGCATCTCTACGATCGTCTCCATGGGAGAATAGCAGCCTGCATTGCTGCGAAAGGTGGATATACACTGTACTAGTGCCGACATTGTGCATGCTCTGTTGCCTGTGTCTATGTGCCTGTGGTTCTGTCAGTGTGATCATGTGATGTATCTGACCCCAGGAATGTGTCAATAAAGTTTCCCCTTCCTGGGACAATGAATTCACGGTGTTCTTATTTCAATTTCCAGGAGTGTAGCTTCACTGAACAGCAGTATTTTACATTTCACGAATTGCACGCTACGAAAACGTAATTAGGAATGCGCTTTTGCCCAAATATTGTGGTGCCACACCAAAGCCGGCAATGTGCAAGGATATCACAGGCATTGGTGGTGTCTCGCTGCACTCCGCAACGACGGACTGGAGGTGCCCCTAAGACCACGCCTCTCTCTAAGCCAGCGGTGCCCTCACATGAAGGTCGATATGTAGCCAAGCTGGGAAGAGCTGTGTCCCAATTCGTGACGTCAGCAGAAGCGGTCAACAACATCGAGTCGGACAAAAGAGTTATTCAGACCTCAGACGGAAAAGTACTTTTGTAAATGTTGAACGTTATAGTGCATCAATTGACGCTTTAGTCCTCAATGACAGTTGTAAATTATCAAGCACTCTTGTGCCCAAGACCTGTATTAAGTTAAGTAAATGTTTTCTTCATTTATTTAGTAAAGTGGACTGTTATTTCATATATTGTAAATGAGCCATCTCCTGAAGCAATCAAAGAATCTGCAGTTATGGTTCAAATGGCTCTGAGCACCATGGGACTTAACTGCTGAGGTCATCAGTCCCCGAGAACTTAGAACTACTTAAACCTAACTAACCTAAGGACAGCACACACATCCATTCCTGAGGCAGGATTCGAATCTGCGACCGTAGCGTCGCGCGGTTCCAGACTGTAGCGCCTAGAACCGCTCGGTCACCCCGGCCGGCAATCTGCAGTTATGATCGGACGATTGTTGTTCTCTCTGCTCTTAACAACGAACACTGAAAACAGGATTCAGCCATTGAAAATGATCCTCAAAATGGTCGATCAACCACAAAATATAGAAGCATTTCATTTTTGTTGTATTACTTCTAAATGTTCCTGCACGTACATGTGTATCGAAATGTATACCACACCGTGCCTGGAGGATGGGAGATGATAATGTTGGCCGTTGTTACTTTTCATTTGTTAATTTAAATGGGTAAAAGTAACTCACCCTTCCCTGGGTTCGGTGTGGGGCGGTGGTGGGGTGGGTGGATTGTTGTGACCTGTTGTGGAGTTGTGAACCACTGAGGGCTACAGGGGGATGAAGCCTCTCCGTCGTTTCTAGGTCCGCGGTTTAGTACAATACAGTACAACTCACCCTTCACCTCCGTACGATGGTAACGCCGGCCGGTGTGGCCGTGCGGTTAAAGGCGCTTCAGTCCGGAACCGCGTGACCGCTACGGTCGCAGGTTCGAATCCTGCCTCGGGCATGGATGTGTGTGATGTCCTTAGGTTAGTTAGGTTTAAGTAGTTCTAAGTTCTAGGGAACTGATGACCACAGCAGTTAAGTCCCATAGTGCTCAGAGCCATTTGAGCCATCGTACGATGCTAACATCCAAAATATAATGTTTTTGATTTTTACCAACAAAATAGGAGGGCTATTCGTAAATTAACGACAGACTGGCTGTTAAAAGAATTTCATGAGGCGTTCAATAAATCATGCAATACATTTTTTCTCGGCCAATTTTGGTTGAAAAATGTGGAATTTGTTATGAGAGAGTATCCAATAGTCCCACTTCAGTTCCTGTAGCTTCATGAGTTTCCGACAGGTGATGGCGCTATTGGTAGCCTTCAAAATGGCGTCTGCAACGAAGGTGTGTTCCAAACAGAGATCTATCACTGACTTTCTTCAGGCGAAAAACCAGAGCATTGTATTCATAGGAGCGTGTAAAATGTCTACAGAGACCTTGCAGTGAACGAAAGCACTGCGACTCGTTGGGCGACTTTTCTGCCATCATCACAACGAGGTGGCGCAAACCTGTCCCACCTCCCGCGTGCCGACCGACGGCACACAGCTGTGACTCCCGCAGTGTTGCAACGTGCGGACACTCTCACTCGAGGTGATCGACGGATAACACCTCACTGCTGAACTGGGTGTCTCTGTTGGTAGTGCCGACACACTCGTCCACCAGTTGAGGTACTGAAAGGTGTGCGCCCGCTAGGTTCCTCGCTGCCTAACAGAAGACCATAACGGGCAACGAAGGACGATCTGTTTGGAATGCGACAGTCTTCTGGGACTGTGAAGGGGTTATTCTGTCCTCCTTTATAGTGCAACGATCATCTCCGTATTGTGCTACCCACAGATAACTGATGAAACGATATCAGCGTATTCGTCACCACAGAAATGTAAACGAACTTCTCCTTCTCCATGAGAAGTCGAGGCCTCAGAAAAGTTTGTGCCCCCGGGAGGAGCTGACAAAACTTCATTGGACTATTCTTCCTCGTTCACCGCACAGTCCGGATCTCTCACGTTCAAACTTCCCCATGTTTGGCCCATTGGAGGATGCACTCTGCCGGAAGCAGTACGTTAAAAATGGGGAGCTTATTGGTACAGCAAGCCGTTGGCTCCGACTTGGACAAGCGGAGCGGTACCACATGGACATTATGTTGAAAAATACTGTTTTGTAGTCAAAACAATGGAGAATAAATGTGTTGCTTCACTTACTGAACGTCCTCATACATGCTAACATTTCTTCTGCTCACTGTCGTCGCCCGAAAAAACTGTCAGCTTGCTGTCTGACAACATCTGTTTGAATTATTTGGGATTAATGAGAGAGTTGGCCTACTACTTCTATGCCCCGTCCCCACTCTCCATTCTGTTCAGAAGTTCCTCCTCCTCTTCGAGATAGCGCTCAGTAAATGTCAAAGCTAAACCCATACTCTTAGTTTTGTGAGCGTCGGTTGGTCGTTTTGGTTCTCACCACGCACAACTTGTCCATTGCAGTGTTAACCCTCTGTGGAGAGAATTACGGAACAAAAGGACCAAAAATACCAAATGCTATATTTGTCTTACTTAGGGGTCACAATAAACATTATGTTGTTGTTGTTATTGTTGTTGTGGTCTTCAGTCCTGAGACTGGTTTGATGCAGCTCTCCATGCTACTCTATCCTGTGCGAGACTCTTCATCTCCCAGCACCTACTGCAGCCTACATCCTTCTGAATCTGCTTAGTGTATTAATCTCTTGGTCTCCCTCTACGCTCTTTACCCTCCACGCTGCCCTCCAATACTAAATTAGTGATCCCTTGATGCCTCAGAACATGTCCTATCAACCGATCCTTTCTTCTAGCCAAGTTGAGTTGTGCCACAAACTCCTCCCCAATGCTATTCAGTACCTCCTAATTAGTTATGTGATCTACCCATCTAAACTTCAGCATTCTTCTGTAGCACCACATTTCTAAAAGCTTCTATTCTCTTCTTGTCTATTTATCGTCCATGTTTCACTTCCATACGAGGCCACACTCCATACAAATACTTTCAGAAACGACTTCCTAACACTTAAATCTATACTCGATGTTAACAAATTTCTCTTCTTCAGAAACGATTTCCTTGCCATTGCCAGTCTACATTTTATATCCTCTCTACTTCGACCATCATCAGTTATTTTGCTCCCCAAATAGCAAAACTCATTTACTACTTTAAGTGTCTCATTTCCTAATCTAGTTCCCGCAGCATCACCCGACTTAATTCAACTACATTCCATTATCCTCGTTTGCTTTTGTTGATGTTCATCTTATACCCTCCTTCCAAGACATTGTCCATTCCGTTCAACTGCTCTTCCAAGTCCTTTGCTGTCTCTGACAGAATTACAATGTAATCGGCGAACCTCAAAGTTTTTATTTCTTCTCAATGGATTTTAATTCCTACTCCAAATTTTCCTTTTGTTTCCTTTACTGCTTGCTCAGTGTACAGATTGAATAACATCGGGGATAGGCTACAATCCTGTCTCACTCCCTTCCGAACCACTGCTTCCCTTTCGTGCCCCCCCGACTCTTATAACTGCCATCTGCTTTCTGTACAAATTGTAAATAGCCTTTCGCTCCCTCTATTTGACCCCTGCCACCTTCAGAATTTGAAAGAGAGTATTCCAGTCAACATTGTCAAAAGCTTTCTTCAAAAATGGTTCAAATGGCTCTGAGCACTATGGGACTCAACTGCTGTGGTCATCAGTCCCCTAGAACTTAGAACTACTTAAACCTAACTAACCTAAGAACATCACACACATCCATGCCCGAGGCAGGATTCGAACCAGCGACCGTAGCAGTCGCACGGTTCCGGACTGCGCGCCTAGAACCGCGAGACCACCGCGGCCGGCTCAAAAGCTTTCTCTAAGTCCACAAATGCTATAAACGTAGGTTTGCCTTTCCTTAATCTAGTTTCTAAGATAAGTCGTAGGGTCAGTATTGCCTCACGTGTTCCAATATTTCTCCGGAATCCAAACTGATCTTCCCCGAGGTCGGCTTCTACCAGTTTTTCCATTCGTCTGTAAAGAATTCACGTTAGTATTTTCCAGCCGTGACTTATTAAACTGATTGTTCGGTAATTTTCACACCTGTCAACACCTGCTTTCTTTGGGGTCGGAATTATTTTATTCTTCTTGAAGTCTGAGGGTATTTCGCCTGTCTCATACATCTTGCTCACCAGATGGTAGAGTTTTGTTATGACTGGCTCTCCCAAGGCCGTCAGTGGTTCTAATGGAATGTTGTCTACTCAAGTGGCCTTGTTTCGACTTTTGTATTTCAGTGCTCTGTAAAACTCTTCACGCAGTATCGTATCTCCCATCTTATCTTTATCAACAACCTCTTCCATTTCCATAATATTGTCCTCAAGTACATCGCCCTTGTATAGACCCTCTATATACTCCTTCCACCTTTCTGCTTTCCCATCTTTGCTTATAACTCGGTTTCCATCTGAGCTCTTGACATTCATAGAAGTAGTTCTCTTTTCCCCAAAGGTCTCTTTAATTTTCATGTAGACAGTATCTATCTTACCGCTAGAGAGATAAGCCTCTACAACCTTACATTTGTCCTCTAGCCATCCCTGCTTAGCCATTTTGCACTTCCTGTCGATCTCATTTTTGAGACGTTTGTGTTCCTTTTTGCCTGCTTCATTTACTGCATTTTTATATTTTCTCCTTTCATCAATTAAATTCAATATATCTTCTGTTACTCAAGGATTTCTACTAGCCCTCGTCTTTTCACTTACTTGGTCCTCTGCTGTCTTCACAGTTTCATCCCTCAGAGCTACCCAGTCTTCTTCTGCTGTATTTCTTTTGCCCATTCTTGTCAATTGTTCCCTTATGCTCACCCTGAAACTCTGTACAACCTCTGGTTTAGTCCGTTTATCTCCTTAAATTCCCACCTTTTTGCAGTTTCTTTAGTTTTAATCTACAGTTGATAACCAATAGATAGTGGTCAGAGTCCACATCTGCCCCTGGAAATGTCTTACAGTTTAAACCCTGGTTCCTAAATCTCTGTCTTACCATTAGATAATCTATCTGAAACCTGTCAGTATCTCCAGGCTTCTTCCATGTATACAACCTTCATTCATGTTTCTTTCGCCAAGTGTTAGTCATGATTATGTTATGCTCTGTGCAAAATTCTACCAGGCGGCTTCCTCTTTCATTTCGTACTCCCAATCGATATTCACCTACTACGTTTCCTTCTCTTCCTTTTCCTACTATCGAATTCCAGTCACCCATGACTATTACATTTTCGTCCCCCTTCACTATCTGAATAATTTCTTTTATCTCATCATACATTTGATCAAGTTCTTCGTCATTCTCAGAGCTAGTTGACATATAAACTCGTACTACTGTAGTAGGCGTGGGCTTCGTGTCTATCTTGGCCACAATAATGCGTTCACTATGCTGTTTATAGTAGCTTACCCGCACTATTTTTTTATTCATTATGAAACCTACTCCTGCATTACCCATATTTGATTTTCTATTTATGACCCTGTATTCATCTGACCAAAAGTCTTGTTCCTCCTGCCGGCGAACTTCACTAATTCCCGCTATATCTAACTTTAACCTATCCACTTCCCTTTTTAAATTTTCTAACCTACCTGCCCGATTAAGGGACCTGACATTCCACGCTCCGATCCGCAGAACGCCAGTTTTCTTTCTCCTGATAACAACGTCCTCTTGAGTAGTCCCCGCCCGGAGATCCGAATGGGGGACTATTTTACCTCTGGAATATTTTACCCCAGAGGACGCCATCATCATCCAACCATACAGTAAAGCTGCATGCCCTCGGGAAAAATTACGGCTGTAGTTTCCCCTTGCTTTCAGCCGTTCGCAGTACCAGCACAGCAAGGCCGTTTTGGTTAGTGTTACAAGGCCAGATCAGTCAATCATCCAGTCTGTTGCCCCTGCAACTACTGAAAAGGCTGCTGCCCCTCTTCAGGAACCACACGTTTGTCTGGCCTCTCAACAGATACCCCTCCGCTGTGGTTGCACCTACGGTACGGCTATCTGTATATTATATATATTTTGGTAAAGAATACATTAAGTCATTTTAGATAACATATTTTGTACCGTTACACATACTGAAGTGACAAAAGTCGTGGGACAGCGATATGCACATATACGAATGGCGGTAGATCGCGAACATGAAGTCTAAAAGGGCTGTCATTTGCACTCAGGTGATCATATGAAAAGCTTTCTGTCGTGAATAACCGCAGGAAGAGAAGGATACTTGAAGCTAGATACACAGAGCATTCCATTTCCGAAACCGTTAGCGAAGTCGACTGCCGAGATCCACAGTTCCAAGAGTGTGTCGAGAATATGAAGTTTTAGGCAGTACCTGCCACCACGGACAACGCAATGGCCGACGGCCTTCACTTAACGACCGAGAGCAGCGACGTTTGGGTAGAGTTGTCAGTGCTAACATACAAGGAACACTGCGCGAAATAACTGCAGAAATCAATCCAGGATGTACGACGAACGAATCTGTTAGGACTCTGCGGCGAAATTTGGCGTTACTGGGTTATGGATGCAGATGGCCGACGCGAATGCCTTTACTAACAGCACAACATCGCCTGCAGCGCCTGTCCTGGACACGTGACCATGTCAGCTGGACCTTAAACAACTGGGAAACTGTGGCCTGGTCAGATGAGTCCCGACTTCAGTTGGTAAGAGCTGATGGTAGGGTTAGAGTGTGGCGCAGACCCCACGAAGCCAAGGACCTGAGATGTCAATAAGGCACTGTGGAAGCTGGTGGTGGCTCTATAATGGTGCGGGCTGTTTTTACAGGGAATGGACTGCGTCCTCTGGTCCAGTTGAACCGGTCATTGACTGTAAGCCATTAATGGGATTCATGTTCCTAAACAGGACTCTGGAGCACAGTTGTTTGCGGTTGGTTTGACGAATATTCTGAACCCATCGAACATTAATGAGACAAAATCAAGAGGTCAGTTCATGCACAAAATCCTGCATCTGTAACACGTTCATAATTATGGACGCTTGTAGAGACAGTATGGTCCAATATTTCTGCAGGGGACTTCCAACGACTTGTTGAGTCCGTGTCATATCGAGCTGCCACACCCCTCAAGGGAAGTTACCCACGACTTTCGTCACTATAGTGTATTTGTTACTTTAGGCATTTAAGGATACATATAAATGAAATGTGTAGTCTTTCGGACGTATGGAATGGAATGAGCGTTTGGGGTCATTGGCCGGGAGGCCCCTTAGGGGCAGGTCCGGCCGCCTTGGTGCAGGTCTTATTACATTCGACGCCATATTGGGCGACCTGATCGCCGGATGGGGAATAACTGATGATGAAGACAACACCACACCCAGTCCCGTAGGACGGCAATCCGTCACGCTGACCACTCAGCTATCGGGGCGGACTTCGGACATACGAAAACAAGAATTTGAAACTTTTGACCGTCATATTTTTTATTATTTACGAAAGTGCACAAAACATTTCCTTTTCTTATCGATGCACAAACTAACAATACTTGTCTGACGGATAATTGATACACTATTACTGTTTGGCATCTTGCTTCTACCTCTCTTCGCAGACGCTATTGGTTAATGTCCTACAATGTCGTGACGAACAACCTTTTTGAGGGATTGGGCGAGATGCATGCACTGTTCTCAATATCTTTTCATACTCAGTACCTACACTTAACGTAGGTCTTCCCCTCTGTTCCCACTTACGTCCTTGTTAATTTTGCACAGGACATCACCCGCTTCAGCTTTGAAATAACAAAGCGGCCTCTGCTTATTTTTGGGTGCACCAAGAGAGTCGCAGTCCCTACAGTGCAGTAGCCATGGATTTACTACCACCATATTGAGGAAATGAAGGAATAGACGATGGTAGTGTTTCTTTGGTTTGGTGATTCTGTATAATGCAGTTAGTGAATTTAAAAGATCCACTCCCCTCACAAAATCACTGTAGAGGAGCATAATTGATGCACAATCAACTTCAAGCCTTTCTTTGACCTTCAAGAACAGCAATAATGAATATCAACAGCTGAAACATGTGTGTCCACGCTACACTGTAGTCACAAGATAGTGCTGTTCAAGTAACTGTACAAATTATCACACTGAAGCGTAACGTCCAGACTTTTAGCCTGAATCGTTACGAATCTGCTACGCGCGGCGACAGCGAGCAAATGCTCCTCACTATCAACATACACTATGTGATCAAAAGTGTCCGGATACCTGGCTCAAAATGACTTACAAGCTCATGGCGCCCTCCATCGGTAATGCTGGAATTCAGTATGGCGTTGGCCCACCCTTAACCTTGATGGTAACTTTCCCTCTCGCAGGAATACGTTCAGTCAGGTCATGCAAGGTTGATTGGGGAATGGCAACCCATTCTTCACGGAGTGCTGCACTGGGGAGAGGTATCGATGTCGGTCGGTGAGGCCTGGCACGAAGTCGGCGTTCGAAAACACCCCAAAGGTATCCTACAGGATTCAGGTCAGGATTCTGTGCAGGCCAGTCCATTACAGGGATGTCATTGTTGTGTAACCACTCCACCACAGGCCGTGCATTATGAACAGGTGCTCAGTGGCGTTGAAAGATGCAATCGCCATCCCCGAATTGCTCTTCAATAGTGGGAAGCAAGAAGGTGTTTAAAACACCAATGTAGGCTTGTGCTGTGATAGTTCCACGCAAAACAACAAGGGGCGCAGGCCCCCTCCATGAAAAACACCACCGCCCCCGAATTTTACTGTTGGCACTACACGCGCTGGCAGATGACGTTCACCGGGCGTTCGCCATACCCACACCCTGGCATAGGACCGCCACATTGTGTACCGTGATTCGTCACTCCACGCAACGTTTTTCCACTGTTTAATCGTTCAATGTTTACGCTCCTTACACCAAGCGAGGCGTCGTTTGGCATTTACCGGCATGACGTGTGGCTTATGAGCAGTTGCTCGACCATGAAATCCAAGTTTCCTTACCTCCCGCCTAATTGTCATATTACTTGCAGTGGATCCTGATGCAGTTTGGAATTCCTGTGTGATGGTCTTGATAGATGTCTGCCTATTATACATTACGACCCTCTTGAACTGTAATCGGTCTCTGTCAGTCAACAGACGAGGTCGGGCTTACCGCTTTTGTTCTGTACGTGTCCCTTCACGTTTCCGCTTCACTATCACATCACAAACAGTGGACCTAGGAGTGTGGAAATCTCGCGTACAGACGTATGACACAAGTGACACCCAATCACCTACCTGCCCACCTTCGAAGCCCATGAGTTCCGCGGAGCGCCCCATTCCGCTCTCTCACGATGTCTAATGACTACTGAGGTCGCTGTGCGTAGCAGTACAGTGCACCTAATATGAAAAACGTATGTTTTTTGGGGTGTCCGGATACTTTTGATCACATAGTGCATGTATGTGACATAAAAGAATGTGATGATCACGATACTCGTATGTAATACCTAACATAGTGAATCTGCTTGATAATAGCTCAAGGCCGAAATTAGCTAATAGCAAGATTTTAATAAAGCACAATACAGCCTACAATGGACAATGTATTTTCTGTTAAAGACTTAGAGGCTGTGGATTCCCACGGAAGCAAAATCTTCTACATTATGAGCAAAAGACCGGTGCACCTTGTAAAGACTCGGTTGCAAACACAAAAACCTGAGAGAGTGAGGCATCGAACTCGAAGGAACGGAAACTGGTGAACGATCGGAACCAAATGAACAATGAGGACTGTAATACAGGCCAGATAGACGACGAAGTAATGGAAGAAGAGGCAGCCAGTGCTGACAGAAAGCCTAAGTACTAGAGATGCGTAGTCGAAACCCAGGGACGAGTCAGTGGAATGGGGAGAAAGGAAATTCTCAGAGATTTCGAGTAGCGACCGAGGCTCAAACTTTAACGTTAGAGGACGTCAGTCTACCAGGAGGCATGTTTGTAATTGTGACGAGATATAGAAAAGGTTGGGATAAGGAGTCAACAAATTCGACAATTGTGGTGTCACCACCAGACGCCACACTTGCTAGGTGGTAACCTTTAAATCGGCCGCGGTCCGTTAGTATACGTCGGACCCGCGTGTCGCCACTGTCAGTGATTGCAGACCGAGCGCCGCCACACGGCAGGTCTAGAGACACTTCCTAGCACTCGCCCCAGTTGTACAGCCGACTTTGCTAGCGATGGTTCACTGACAAATTACGCTCTCATTTGCCGAGACGATAGTTTAGCATAGCCATCAGCTACGTCGTTTGCTACGACCTAGCAAGGCGCCATATTCAGTTACTATAATCTGAACAGATAGTATTGTGATTCATGTACCGTCAAGAGCGACGTTCATCATTAATGGATTAAAGTTAAGTATGAAAGTAATTCCGTCCACTTTCTGAATTCTAATTCCTTGTCATGTTCCAGACCTCACGTCAGTATAGTTCTTCCCTCTTCACGCCAGCCTGCGTGAGCTAAAACGCGTGCATTTCGGCCTCCTCTAGTAACACGGTGTTGGCTCTCCTCTCCATCCAAAACAACAATAGTGCCGAGTATATTGTGCATCTAATTGTATATGTAAGTAGGGGCAGTTTCATAGTACCATGTCTACTGTACTCGGTGACTCAGGTGTTGACGGTGGATAAAGAAGTGTATGAAGTTTTGCCATGCAGATAGCAAATGGCTAATGTTCAAAATGCATGGCATGAAAGTATCCGGCGTGGTGAACGGCAAGTAGGCGAGTATAAAAGAATAAGTCAGACTGTATTTTGAGTGGCAAACGTATGTGCTCAGTGCAAAGTTTCTAGTGATACAAAATCCGATGGTCAAATTGGTATTAAGACTTAAGTTTTGGAAATACTGCCGAGATGTTTTGCACTTGAAGGAAAGATGTGCTTTGGTGACTCTTAATGACGAGTGAATCAAGTTAAAGGTCACGGATAATGGAGAAGAGTCGAGAGGAGGAAGGTTGGACGCACTAGGTCATGTTGTCATGCATAATAGTGAATTGATGTCATTAGGAAGTGAAGAAGAACAGATGAGAGAATGATCGACGTGGAGGCCAGTTACAAAGAAAAGGAGAATTGTGGAACTGTGTGAACAAACGATTCAGGTATGGACGTGGTTCCAAATTCAGTCGTAGAGGGAAGTGAGAGAGATAGCGAAGAGAAATGTGAGAACTATGAAGAGTGGGAACACATGTGGAGTAGCGAACCTGCAGATGGAGAGACAGAGTACATGTGTTGCAGTGTAATAGAAGAGAATGGTCCTGTGTTTGACAGTTTCAGTTTGAGAGATTTCGTCGACGAGCTGTCGAACGCACCGGAGAGAGAAGAGGATTGCATAGTGAGGAAAACACACGAGGGAGTGTTCGAAGGGAGTTCGATGTAGAGGTGTTGTATGTGGCGGGAGTATTAGGAAGTGTTGGTGAAGATAGGAGATATTGTCGTATCACCTAGGACCCTTGTGGTGTAGATTAGGTTACCTACGTAACATTCGGGTCATTCTGTTAAGTATATATGTGAATTAAATGCGGGTTTTTGCAAATCAATAAAGGTCAATACGAAAAACTGAGTTACCGTGAGGTATAAAATGTTACGGAAATCAATGAGAAAATCCAAGGAAGGTAAATCTTATGCAGCAAGTTCTTTTATAGATGTTGTGGACTGTATCATGTGCGAGGAATAATACACGAAAATTTCGTGACGCTGGAGATGTTATAAAGTCAAAAGTTGATGGTGAGAGAGCATATTTCTCACATTAAGATGTATAAAAAGTAATAAAATTCGTGGGAAGATGCAGAGGGAGTAAGCTCAGCCTTCTATCCATTAGAAATAAGTGTCTGTTCCTGAGCAGAAGGTTGTCCGATCCCTGTCAGGACGTGTCGTAAGGTCGTGTTAGTATTTTTGTGTCTGGGGTAACTTCAATCGTCTTCACATGAAGTGCATATGTTAAAAGAAGAAGCATCGGACGAAGCAATGGATCAAGTTAAACGATGAGTAAGAAATGTATATCTTATTGATGATTTTTTAAAATCCAGACACATGGTAGCACTGTGCCAGAAGAACTGGACATTAATTGAGCCGCTGTTAATGTGCTATTGAATAAGCGAGTTGCGAGGCACCCCTGTGCCAGCTATATTAGGTTAATGAGTCGCGCGGGATAGCCTCGCTGTCTAGAGGCACCTTGCCAAGGTTCGTGGCTCCAACCCCTCCCAGCCCCACCCCGTCAGAGGTTCGAGTCCTCCCTCGGGCGTGGGTGTGGGTGTTGTCCCTAGCGTAAGTCAGTTTAAGTAATGTGTAAGCCTAGGGACAGCTAACCTCAGCAGTTTCGCCCCATAGGAACTTACCACCACCTTAATAGGTTAATGATTAAGAAGATAAGCAACTTTCACATGAAGATACGAAATTCTGGTGAGAATAGGAAGCGTTATTTCTTGCGTGTTTTACTGTACTGTTTATAGGATGGACGTATGATCTACTGGACAATCCCATACCGAAATAAGCAAAAATGACAAAACTTACAGCCTTTAATAACGATTTTGTCAACAGTTGCAGTACCTGTATTAAGTGACTAAATTCAAACCTTCCAGATTCATTTTCGAGCATGGCCTTCTGAAGCTGCACTGGCAGTGCCTGCTCTTAATAATAAACATAGAAGTGGCAACAAAAGCCTTATAAATGTTAGCAAAATGTATGCCACAATCTACAGGGTGTTTCAAAAATGACCGGTATATTTGAAACGGCAATAAAAACTAAACGAGCAGCGATAGAAATACACCGTTTGTTGCAATATGCTTGGGACAACAGTACATTTTCAGGCGGACAAACTTTTGAAATTACAGTAGTTACAATTTTCAACAACAGATGGCGCTGCAAGTGATGTGAAAGATATAGAAGACAACGCAGTCTGTGGGTGCTCCATTCTGTACGTCGTCTTTCTGCTGTAAGCGTGTGCTGTTCACAACGTGCAAGTGTGCTGTAGACAACATGGTTTATTCCTTAGAACAGAGGATTTTTCTGGTGTTGGAATTCCACCGCCTAGAACACAATGTTGTTGCAACAAGACGAAGTTTTCAACGGCGGTTTAATGTAACCAAAGGACCGAAAAGCGATACAATAAAGGATCTGTTTGAAAAATTTCAACGGACTGGGAACGTGACGGATGAACGTGCTGGAAAGGCAGGGCGACCGCGTACGGCAACCACAGAGGGCAACGCGCAGCTAGTGCAGCAGGTGATCCAACAGCGGCCTCGGGTTTCTGTTCGCCGTGTTGCAGCTGCGGTCCAAATGACGCCAACGTCCACGTATCGTCTCATGCGCCAGAGTTTACACCTCTATCCATACAAAATTCAAACGCAGCAACCCCTCAGCGCCGCTACCATTGCTGCACGAGAGACATTCGCTAAAGATATAGTGCACAGGATTGATGACGGCGATATGCATGTGGGCAGCATTTGGTTTACTGACGAAGCTTACTTTTACCTGGACGGCTTCGTCAATAAACAGAACTGGCGCATATGGGGAACCGAAAAGCCCCATGTTGCAGTCCCATCGTCCCTGCATCCTCAAAAAGTACTGGTCTGGGCCGCCATTTCTTCCAAAGGAATGATTGGCCCATTTTTCAGATCCGAAACGATTACTGCATCACGCTGTCTGGACATTCTTCGTGAATTTGTGGCGGTACAAACTGCCTTAGACGACACTGCGAACACCTCGTGGTTTATGCAAGATGGTGCCCGGCCACATCGCACGGCCGACGTCTTTAATTTCCTGAATGAATATTTCGATGATCGTGTGATTGCTTTGGGCTATCCGAAACATACAGGAGGCGCCGTGGATTGGCCTCCCTATTCGCCAGACATGAACCCCTGTGACTTCTTTCTGTGGGGACACTTGAAAGACCAGGTGTACCGCCAGAATCCAGAAACAATTGAACAGCTGAAGCAGTACATCTCATCTGCATGTGAAGCCATTCCGCCAGACACGTTGTCAAAGGTTTCGGGTAATTTCATTCAGAGACTACGCCATATTATTGCTACGCATGGTGGATATGTGGAAAATATCGTACTATAGAGTTTCCCAGACCGCAGCGCCATCTGTTGTTGAAAATTGTAACTACTGTTGTGGTGTCACCGCCAGACACCACACTTGCTAGGTGGTAGCTTTAAATCGGCCGCGGTCCATTAGTACATGTCGGAACCGCGTGTCGCCACTGTGTGATCGCAGACCGAGCGCCACCACAAGGCAGATCTCGAGATACGGACTAGCACTCGTCCCAGTTGTACGGACGACATTGCTAGCGACTACACTGACGAAGTATCGCTCATTAGCCGAGCAGATAGTTAGAATAGCCTTCAGCTAAGTCAAAGTCTACGACCTAGCAAGGCGCCATAGCAATTGATAGTTTGATAGTTATCGTATGAAATGTCTCATCAAGAACGCTGTATACAAATGGTGGATTAAAGTTAAGTATTCCAGCAGCTACGTACTTTTCTTTATAGCATTTATGAAGTATCCTGTTTCAGACCATCAAGTCCGCCTGCTTCCTTAATGGCCGCCTCCCTTAAATAATGTGCGTAGTGTTGGCAATCTGTCAACACTACAACTGTAATTTCGAAAGTTTGTCTGCCTGAAAATGTACTGTTGTCCCAAGCATATTGCAACAAACGGTGTATTTCTATCGCTGCTCGTTTAGTTTTTATTGCCGTTTCAAATATACCGGTCATTTTTGAAACACCCTGTACATGTGCCTCTTGCCAAATCAATATTACACTCTGCATGTGGAAAACTGTAAGTTAATGGGAGTGAGTAGGAAAAACAATCCCCCCATGTAGGAATGCAGCATTATTAGTGTTCCACTTGACAACAGTAACGTCGTTTAAATATCTGGGTTTGATTTTGACTTGGTAAATGGCACTTGGGGATTGTGACATTCCTTCTGTAAACATTGATAACGCCTGTGTTGCCATTCTGATGTTTATATACCGAGCGAGGTGGCGCAGTAGCTAGCACACTGGACTGGCATTCAGGAGGAAGACGGTTCAAACCCGCTTCCGGTCATCCTGATTTACGTTATCCGTGATGTCCCTAAATCGTTTCAGGCAAATGCCAGGATGGTTTCTTTGAGAGCGCACGGCCGATTTCCTTTCCCATCCTTCTCTAATCCGACCTTGTGTTCCGTCTATAATGATCTCGTTGTCGACGAGACGTTAAACACTAATCTTCTCGTCCTCCTCCTTTTTCATTTTTATTGTCAAAATTAGGCGTTGTCAGTGCGACCACAGTAGGATACGCTTGAAAATGAACCAGTAAGGCTCGAAACTAGTCACTTAATATTAATTCTGCAGCTGTTGACAGAATCGTTAAAAAACGATTTAAGAAATTTAACAAAGTTGCTGGTTCCTTGTCAGCAAGATGTTGAAACTGGAAGAAACGAGATATGTTTCTAAAGACTACAGTTACTATGCATAATAGGATAAGTAGTGTGTGGATCATTTAAGTGACGAAACTCCAAGATGAGTAAGTAATGGTAGGGTCAAAATAGGATAAGGAGGTAAGAATGATATGATATGATAAGATAATCTTTACGACAGTGTAACTATGGTGTGTGGTATTTTTACTATAAACTGTTCTATGTGTATGCGCGACGTATCACACGATAAGGCAGTTGGTACATTGCATCAAAAAGTTATTGCGAAAAGTAGTACAATCATAGCAAAAAACGTGGCTACTGAACAGCAAATGGAAAGTGGATCATCAGAGATGAAACGAGACTGAACGCAGAAATTGATATGGCAGTATTGCCAGCACAAATAGTTTGGCCACATTACATGCATTGGCGCAGTAGTTAGTTGTAGACTAGAAGGAAATAGCGAGGTGTTTGCACCACTTATTGGCAGACATCTCTGGTGTGGTGACGTAGTGCATGGATGAATGAATAACTACATGCTCACTAACCCAGTAACAAGCCCGCCAGTCCAGCGGCGCGGTCTAGCGCGCTGGTTCCCCAGCGAGAAGGCGTGCCGGTCCCCGGCACGAATCCGCCCGGCGGATTAGTGTCGAGGTCCGGTGTGCTGGCCAGCCTGTGGATGGTTTTTAACGCGGTTTTCCATCCACCTCGGTGAATGCGGGCTGGTTCCCCTCATTCCGCCTCAGTTACACTATGTCGACGATTACTGTGCAAACAGCGTTTCTTCATACACGTGCACTATAATTACTCTACCACGCAAATACTTGCTTCGGTTACACTCCTCTGGTATGAGACGTTCCCGGGGGAGTCCGCTGGGGGCCGGCCGCGGTGGTCTAGCGGTTCTGGCGCTGCAGTCTGGAACCGCGGGACTGCTACGGTCGCAGGTTCGAATCCTGCCTCGGGCATGGGTGTGTGTGATGTCCTTAGGTTAGTTAGGTTTAAGTAGTTCTAAGTTCTAGGGGAGTTATGACCTAAGATGTTGAGTCCCATAGTGCTCAGAGCCATTTTTGGAGTCCACTGGGGGCCGAACAGCACGACAGCCCTGGGTTCGGTGTGGGGCGGGTGGACTGTTGTGACCTGTTGTGGGGTTGTGAACCCTGAGCGGTAGCCGATCACTGTGGCCGAGCGGTTCTAGGCGTTTCAGTCCGGAACCGCGCTGCTGCTACAGTCGCAGGTTCGAATCCTGCATCGGGCATGGGTGTCTGTGATGTCCTTAGGTCAGTTAGGTTTAAGTAGTTCTAAGTTCTAGGCGACTGATGACCTCCTTTTTTTTTGAAGCACTGAGGGGTACGGCGGGACGAAGCCTCTCTGTCGTTTCTAGACCCCCGGTTCAATACACAATACACAACTGATTAACAAATCCAAGCCTGACTTCGTAACCTGTACTATATAGTTAGGAGCGACCGAGCGAGGTGGCGCAGTGGTTAGCACACTGGACTCGCATTCGGGAGGACGACGGTTCAATCCCGCGTCCGGCCGTCCTGATTTAGGTTTTCCGTGATTTCCCTAAATCGCTTCAGGCAAATGCCGGGATGGTTCCTTAGAAAGGGCACTGCCGATTTCCTTCCCCATCCTTCCCTAATTCGAGCTTGCGCTCCGTCTCTAATGACCTCGTCGTCGACGGGACGTTAAACAGTAATCTGCTCCTCTGAGGAGCGACCAAAAAGTTTCCATTTGAGGGCGTTGCTACAGCGTATATGCACGTTAGCGCGACTCCGACGCCGGTAAAGAGATACCTATATTTAGGGGGAAGGTATTAGTGTGGTATTCGTGGCTTTCTGACGTGTGTGCGGTAAAGGCGGAAACGTGTACTGTGGTGATGTTATTACCAAATGCGTCCAGAATGGACAAACGTGCTGTTATTCTTTTCTTAGCTGCCGAAGGATAAACACCAACAGACATCCATCAGAGAACGAAAAATGTGAATGGGACAGAATGCCTGTCATCACAGTTGTGGAATGGTGCTCCAAGTTCCGTGCTACTGCTTCATAGTAATGCCTATCTCCAAATTGCAAAAGCTATAATGCAGAAGCTATGCCAACTCAAGTCAGAGACACTCAGATATATCCGAAAGAACAGATACCATCTTCATATATATATAGCTAAGGCTCACCAGCCATTTGACTATTTTCTGTGCAGATGCACACACATTGCCCGAACACATACGGGAATCGGTAAAGCCACGAGTAATGACGGTAATGGGCAGGGGCATTACAAATATAGTGCGGGACAATAAGTTGGGAATGTGGGTCTTACGGGAGGCGTGCCAGAGATAAATCCCTGCACTCGCACTCTTCTTTGCGTCCTCGGTGGCTCAGAAGGATAGAGCATCTGCCTTGTAAGCAGGAGATCCTGGGTTCGAGTCTCAGCCGGGGCACACATTTTCGACTGTCCCCGTTGACGTATATTAACGCCTGTATGCAGCTAAGGGTATTCATTTCATAGTATTGATTTAATTGTAATTTCGTTCTAATGAGCTGCACGGGCATCTTCGAACGCACAGATACCATCTTCATATATACCCTTAAAGAAGGCCTTGAACGGTCGGTGAAACCTGTCGGAAGAGGATGTGCAGCTGACAATTACCGACTTCTTCACACAGCAGAACACAGTTTTTTGCCTAAAGCGTATATTCAACAAGGTGCGTCTGTGGCGTGACTGCCTCAATCCTCACGGCAATTCTGCCTGATCGGCATACGGCTTCTGGACAGTACGGCCTTTTAACAGAGACTGTTTGTTCGCCCTTTGGGTAAGAATTTTTATACGCTTAATTAAATATTAATGAAGACACTTGCACCACCTTGTTCGTGGTTGATCTGTTTGTAGATAAAGTGAATGTAAGTTACCCTTTTGCATATAGGTTTATTCAGAACATTTACAAAACGGAGAAGCTTAGAGTAGACTTTGTAAGCAAATGATGTGTTGCAGTTTTCATAAATTAATTGTAGGGTTGAGGAACAGCCAGTGACGGACGTTGATCGTTCTTACCTGTTTCTAAAATATTTTTGTAACACTGTTCGAGGTTATGCAGTTATGCATTGAGAAGAGGCGCGGGAGAGGGAGAGAGAGCTGGGTCAATATATCTGTCACTGGACACTAGACATCTTTTCCACCAGAGGCAAGTGAGAACGATGAATTTGGCTATGCCTGAAGTCAAGAATACACGTTTAACACAAAATAAAGTTGCATACCATGTGACACCGTGCCGCCCTCAGCTGACCAAAAACCGACAGACGAACAGCACAGTAGGGGGGGGGGGGGGGGCTGTATACCAGGGGGCTACAAGCTAACCAACCACTTGATGGCTCCCGTGAGCTGACTCTGTAGGGAGCTGTCCTGGAACCCCGGGGTCGCTACGCGTCCAGCACAGTAGGGGGTGGGGGGGTGGGGGGGAGGCTGTATACCTGGGGGCTACAAGCTAACCAACCACTTGATGGCTCCCGTGAGCTGACTCTGTAGGGAGCTGTCCTGGAACCCCGGGGTCGCTACGCGTCCAGCACAGTAGGGGGTGGGGGGGGTGGGGGGGAGGCTGTATACCTGGGGGCTACAAGCTAACCATCCACTTGATGGCTCCCGTGAGCTGACTCTGTAGGGAGCTGTCCTGGAACCCCGGGGTCGCTACGCGTCCAGCACAGTAGGGGGTGGGGGGGTGGGGGGGAGGCTGTATACCTGGGGGCTACAAGCTAACCAACCACTTGATGGCTCCCGTGAGCTGACTCTGTAGGGAGCTGTCCTGGAACCCCGGGGTCGTTACGCGTCCAGCACAGTAGGGGCGGGGGTGGGGGGGGGGGCTGTATACCAGGGGGCTACAAGCTAACCAACCACTTGATGGCTCCCGTGAGCTGACTCTGTAGGGAGCTGTCCTGGAACCCCGGGGTCGCTACGCGTCCAGCACAGTAGGGGGTGGGGGGGTGGGGGGGAGGCTGTATACCTGGGGGCTACAAGCTAACCAACCACTTGATGGCTCCCGTGAGCTGACTCTGTAGGGAGCTGTCCTGGAACCCCGGGGTCGTTACGCGTCCAGCACAGTAGGGGCGGGGGTGGGGGGGGGGGCTGTATACCAGGGGGCTACAAGCTAACCAACCACTTGATGGCTCCCGTGAGCTGACTCTGTAGGGAGCTGTCCTGGAACCCCGGGGTCGCTACGCGTCCAGCACAGTAGGGGGTGGGGGGGTGGGGGGGAGGCTGTATACCTGGGGGCTACAAGCTAACCAACCACTTGATGGCTCCCGTGAGCTGACTCTGTAGGGAGCTGTCCTGGAACCCCGGGGTCGTTACGCGTCCAGCACAGTAGGGGCGGGGGTGGGGGGGGGGGCTGTATACCAGGGGGCTACAAGCTAACCAACCACTTGATGGCTCCCGTGAGCTGACTCTGTAGGGAGCTGTCCTGGAACCCCGGGGTCGCTACGCGTCCAGCACAGTAGGGGGTGGGGGGGTGGGGGGGAGGCTGTATACCTGGGGGCTACAAGCTAACCAACCACTTGATGGCTCCCGTGAGCTGACTCTGTAGGGAGCTGTCCTGGAACCCCGGGGTCCCTACGCGTCCAGCACAGTAGGGGGTGGGGGGGTGGGGGGGAGGCTGTATACCTGGGGGCTACAAGCTAACCAACCACTTGATGGCTCCCGTGAGCTGACTCTGTAGGGAGCTGTCCTGGAACCCCGGGGTCGCTACGCGTCCAGCACAGTAGGGGCGGGGGTGGGGGGGGGGGCTGTATACCAGGGGGCTACAAGCTAACCAACCACTTGATGGCTCCCGTGAGCTGACTCTGTAGGGAGCTGTCCTGGAACCCCGGGGTCGCTACGCGTCCAGCACAGTAGGGGGTGGGGGGGTGGGGGGGAGGCTGTATACCTGGGGGCTACAAGCTAACCAACCACTTGATGGCTCCCGTGAGCTGACTCTGTAGGGAGCTGTCCTGGAACCCCGGGGTCGCTACGCGTCCAGCACAGTAGGGGGTGGGGGGGGTGGGGGGGAGGCTGTATACCTGGGGGCTACAAGCTAACCATCCACTTGATGGCTCCCGTGAGCTGACTCTGTAGGGAGCTGTCCTGGAACCCCGGGGTCGTTACGCGTCCAGCACAGTAGGGGCGGGGGTGGGGCTGGGGGGCTGTATACCAGGGGGCTACAAGCTAACCAACCACTTGATGGCTCCCGTGAGCTGACTCTGTAGGGAGCTGTCCTGGAACCCCGGGGTCGCTACGCGTCCAGCACAGTAGGGGGTGGGGGGGTGGGGGGGAGGCTGTATACCTGGGGGCTACAAGCTAACCAACCACTTGATGGCTCCCGTGAGCTGACTCTGTAGGGAGCTGTCCTGGAACCCCGGGGTCGCTACGCGTCCAGCACAGTAGGGGGTGGGGGGGTGGGGGGGAGGCTGTATACCTGGGGGCTACAAGCTAACCATCCACTTGATGGCTCCCGTGAGCTGACTCTGTAGGGAGCTGTCCTGGAACCCCGGGGTCGCTACGCGTCCAGCACAGTAGGGGCGGGGGTGGGGGGGGGGGCTGTATACCAGGGGGCTACAAGCTAACCAACCACTTGATGGCTCCCGTGAGCTGACTCTGTAGGGAGCTGTCCTGGAACCCCGGGGTCGCTACGCGTCCAGCACAGTAGGGGGTGGGGGGGTGGGGGGGAGGCTGTATACCTGGGGGCTACAAGCTAACCAACCACTTGATGGCTCCCGTGAGCTGACTCTGTAGGGAGCTGTCCTGGAACCCCGGGGTCGCTACGCATCCAGCACTCATTCAGCTGTCTTTCCGATGCCAAAACAAGCGAAACACACAGCCTGCAACAGATCTGCCGGATACCCATGTTTACGTGGGGACTGCATTTGGACACTAAAGAAATATTCATTATGTGTTGCATATGAAACAAAATGAACTCATCTTCACATGTATCACACATTATATTACGATGACTGTAAACAATAAACACCATGTACTGTGCATGAGAGAATTTCTGTGAGACACAAGTAGACTGTAGACAGGGATGAACACTGTTTTTCACTTGAGCCAATTCTGTATGCTTTGTGAGAAGGGGCAGTGTAAGGAATCTCACTATTAAGTGATAGGTAATAATAGAACTTTTGAGCAAGACAAAGGACAGTACACTCGGCGTAAGGTTCTATGAAATACATAGAACTATTAGAAGACTGAACATTTACTAGATAACATAAGCTTGTACATATTTAACAAGAGCAGTAGTAACCAACGTTTAGACTTGAACAATTCTGAATAGAGATAGATTGTGCTCATAAACAAAATGGATATCCATCTCTGTGAAATTAAACCGATGCATGATCAAAAAAGAAGATAGGAGAAACTTCATGCTGAGATGACTCTCGCAAGTTCATCTATCTCGTGTGACGAGCAAACTGAAAGACCTCGAGCCAGTGATAAATTTGTGTGCTAGATTTATGTGATAGGGACTAACTAACTAACTTTAAACTGTTGTATGTGTTGTAACATTTTTTCACAGGGGCTGTCCAGTAGGCTTTAATAATGAACAAGAGGTACCGTATACTACCAGTTCAATATAAAGAAACTGCCAGTGTCATGATGAATTAATAATAACATTGGCAGAGATATAAATTCATTAATCATTGAATGTTAACTGCAAAATCTCATGGTTATCAATAATATTATGCAATTTTGGGTTCCATGTGGAGGACATATACTTTGTTTGATACTTAAGCATTCCTCTAATACCATGTTTAAGGTAACAACATTTACAGAAATGTATGTGATTTTGTTATGGCCACAAAAGCATACAATGAAAATTATTTTTAGTAATTTTGAAAACATTTCTCATGGAGAATATCAGCCATTTTTAAATGTAAGTTATCCATTTCTGTATTTGTTATTAACTTTATGTGTAACTATTATGTGTGTAGCTCCCTGTAGTTACAGTTTTACTTCTCACAAACCTGATTGACTACTATGGACATAATGTGGTACATGGTGGGTGGAGCATCATGTACTTAAGCAACAACTCCGTTACTGTCTTCAGCAATGGACATTTCTGCATCCATGATACCTGCTCCATTCACCACCAATACTTGCCACCATGGGTATAATTATTTTCTTTTAGCTCTGGTTATATTTTATGTGTTTTATATGTTACTATTATTAACAAATATTCCTCTAAAACCATTCTATTTTTATACTTCAGAATATATGACGTGAAGTTGATCTGGCGTAAAGACTCTTTATAATTTCGTTTCAAAAAGTGTTTTAGTTACATGCACACATACACCTTTGGATTACTTGTGTTTTGATATATATATTGGTGCCAAATGTGGTTTAACAATTTTTTGTTCAAAGAGGAGTGTACCTTAATTAGTTTGCATCATTGAATGAGTGATGAAATTGATGCACTAACATATTTTATAAAGTAAATGAATGTGAATGAGGAAGTTAAATAGAGGATAATAACTGTAAAACTGATCTATGAGGATGAGCGAAATTGGTGACACGGTGCTCTCTTTCAATATGATGTTCCATGAAATAAAGTTTACGTTTACATCAGCAGTTATCAAGGATGTGTGGTGGCATGCAGTAACTGTGGACACGATATGTTGTGTGATATATCCTTGGCAAAGATCCTCTCCCTTACCTAACAATCAGTGCCATAATGATTACACAAACCCAACGCCACATACATGAAAATTTCGTTATGTACTTACGCCGTAACAAGGCTAACGTGAAATCTACAGGGAATTCTAATAAATAGGATTTTATACTGACCAATGTTTCATTCAGTACTTTTGATGAACTCACTATTTTTATCATCTTGTGAATTACAGCACTCATGATTCACGTAACCCAGTGGCACTGCTGTTTATTAAATTAATTAAGTTATCGTATGGGCAGCAATCTGTTTATCAGTAAGGTCATCTGATACAGAACAACCTGACATCCACATGGGTATGCCGATGACTTATATAAAAACCTCACACAAAGAATGATGTGAATTTCGAACACTTACGATCTCCTGATTTGTCAAAAATGGTTCAAATGGCTCTGAGCACTATGGGACTCAACTGCTGAGGTCATTAGTCTCCTAGAACTTAGAACTAGTTAAACCTAACTAACCTAAGGACATCACCAACATCCATGCCCGAGGCAGGATTCGAACCTGCGACCGTAGCGGTCTTGCGGTTCCAGACTGCAGCGCCTTTAACCGCACGGCCACTTCGGCCGGCTCCTGATTTGTCAGTCATAACTTTTACTTTCGGTTGAAATTCTACTATTTTCTTTAAACCTCAGCATAGAATCACTACTGCAACTTAATAATAATTGAAGAAACGAATGTAAAATACCATTAAGTTGCTGACGCATAACGAATCTATGTACTTAATTTCAACAAGAAGAGTTGGTTTGTATCTGACAGTCGTTGTCCAGTTTGAAAATCATCCTTAAACTTTCGCAGGGATTTTATTTGTGTATGTTCCTTATTTTGGACGGTTTGATTGTGTCGTATATGTGGGTATATGGAATTTCGTCGAAATCTTGTAGAATGTGTGTAGTTGTTAGGAATATCCTGGGTTAGTTTTATTAGGGTAAACCGAAATTAACGAGAGCACGAGCGACAAGTCTGGAAAGAATGAGAGAAATCATAAGAGAATTTTCCGAGAATTGGTAAACAGTAGATAGTGGATTGAGCATGGATATTAAAAAGGAAAGTACTCAGCACACTGATTTTAACGAACCGTGGAGAGCAATCTCAAAGTGTAGAATAAATGTAAAAGAGGATCAGATCAAAAAGCAGTATAGAGGGATACCTTCGAAACAAAGTCCGTGAGCAGAGATAATGTGATAATTTCATAGCTGACGGAAGCATCCAAAGCCACCGGCCCAGAAACAGCAGCACATAGTATTGGAAATCATGAACCGACTTCTCAGACTCCAACAGCATTTGTTTTGAAAACCTATCGGGTACAACATTTCACGAACTATTACAAAAAAGTAGACAGGAAGATTGACGGAGAATCAAAGAGGAAAAGAAGCTTGTAGGTCAAGTGAAGCAGATGCTGAAGGTTGTCGAACATGCACATTGTTCTGATACTAAATTAGAAACTCTAATCAGGAAAAATAAGGAAACCACAGATGAATCAAGAAAAGAGTATTGAAACAACTAGTGCATGGAAAGAAAAGGTCACAGAGGTGGTAAAGGTTGTTAAAGAAAGTTTCAAGTTGCAGAAAGAAGCAATAAATAAAGCAGATTATTGAGTGAAAGTATTAATCACAGCCATAGATTAGCTGTCTATATGAAGCGCTTCGTCATCTGATAAAACCGTTCTTACCAATTTATATGGTCAGGAGGAGACCAAGGACTCATTCCATTTTAAAGACCCACAAGACCACATTAATTAGCGGAAGGGGAAGGGTAGGAGCAGCAACTCGGAAAGCAATGAGAAAGACGATCATCCAAAAATGACCAAAACAAAGTCGGACTGAGAAGAGGAAAAACTGCGATACATAATAGATAGTTTTAGGTATCCATGGTCTAGGTGTAGCGTCTCCGATTAGTGATAAAAACGTCCTCGATCCCGGGTTCGAACTTCGTCGCCACTTACATTTAAAACAAAAATCATCAGCATTGGCGCCCGAAGACTTCCTGCATAAGAAATCACTGCCATTCTGTCAACGGCCTTGTCAAAGAGGGCAGAGGAGCGGACAGAGGTTCAGGGCACTCTCTTGTCCTAGGGGTGGGAAATTGCCCCTAAAGGCGGAAGAATCAGCAATGATCAACGACATGAGGATGCAGAAGGCAATGGAAACCACTGCGTTAAAGACACGTAACGTGTATCCACAGGACATGTGGCCTGTAATTGAAGAAGTGTCATGATGATCTCTCCATTTGCAAAAGATTCCGGAATAGTCCCCCATTCGGATCTCCGGGAGGGGACTGCCAAGGGGGAGGTTACCACGAGAAAAAGATTGAATAATCAACGAAAGGATAACGTTCTACGAGTCGGGGCGTGGAATATCAGAAGCTTGAACGTGGTAGGGAAACTAGAAAATCAGAAAAGGGAAATGCAAAGGCTCAATCTAGATATAGTAGGGGTCAGTGAAGTGAAGTGGAAGGAAGACAAGGATTTCTGGTCAGATGAGTATCGGGTAATATCAACAGCAGCAGAAAATGGTGTAACAGATGTAGGATGCTATGCTGCCACCTACAGGCCATTCTGCACGCTGTTTGTGGCACGCTTACGAACTTACAGGATAACGGCGCGAAATTTCGATTTGTTATTACAAATTTAAGGTTTTCAACGGCCTTGTCAAAGAGGGCGGAGGAGCGGATAGAGGTTCAGTGCACTCTCTTGTCCTAGGGGTGGGAAATTGCCCCTAAAGGCGGAAGAATCAGGAATGATCAACGACATGAGGATGCAGAAGGCAATGGAAACCACTGCATTAAAGACACGTAACGTGTATCCACAGGACATGTGGCCTGTAATTGAAGAAGTGTCATGATGATCTCTCCATTTGCAAAAGATTCCGGAATAGTCCCCCATTCAGATCTCCGGGAGGGGACTGCCAAGGGGGAGGTTACCACGAGAAAAAGATTGAATAAGCAACGAAAGGATAACAGTCTACGAGTCTGGTTGTGGAATATGAGATTGAATCTAGTAGGGAAACTAGAAAATCTGAAAAGGGAAATGCAAAGGCTCAATCTAGATATAGTAGTGATCAGTGAAGTGAAATGAAAAAAAGACAAATGAGACAGATGAGTATAAGGTAATATCAACAGCAGCAGCGGGAGTAGGATTCGTTATGAATATTTAGGCGGGGCAGACTGTGTGTTACTGTGAATAGTTGAGTGATAGGATTATTCTTATCAGAATCGACAGCAACCAACTCGACAACGATCCTTCAGGAGACAACCTGAGGTCGCAAGCTGAAGATGAAGAGATAGAGAAACTATATGAGGATATTGAAAGGGTAATACAGTACGTAAAGGGAATTGAAAATATAATAGTCGTGGAGGACTGGAATGCAGTTATAGGGGAAGGACGGGAAGAAGGGTTTACGGGAAAATATGAGCTTGTTAGTAGGAATGAGAAAGGAGAAAGACTGATTGAGTTCTGTAATAAGTTTCGAGAAGAAAGACAGTTTGAGTTCTGTAATAAATTTCAGCTACTAATAACGAATACTCTGTTCAAGAATCACAAGGGGAGGATACATACTTGGAAAAGGTCGGGAGATACTAGAAGATTCCAGTTAGATTATGTCGAAGCAGAGATTCCGAAATCAGATAGAGAATTGTAAGGCGTACCCAGCAGCAGATACAGACTCAGAAGAGTAGACTGAAGGTTAAGGCATTAGTCAGGAATAATCAATACGCAAAGAAGTGGGCTATGGAAGTAGTAAGGAAAGAAGAGGTGCGCTTGAAGTTCTCTAATGCTGTAGATAGTGCGATAAGGAACATGTCAGTAAGCAGTTCATTTGAAAAGTAATGGTTATCTCTGAAAAGGGAAATCACAGAAGTGGGAAAGAAATACATAGGTACAAAGAAGGTAACTGAGAAGAAAGCATGGGTAAGAAAAAAAATACTTCAATTGATCGACGGAAGAAGGAAGTACAAAAATGTTCAGCGATATTCAGAAATAAAGAAATACAAATCCCTCAGGAATGAAATAAATAGGACGTGCACGGAAATTAAGGCGAAATGGCTGCATAAAAAAGTGAGGAAGTGGAAAAAGAAATGATTGTCAGAAGGACTGGCTCAGTATATAGAAAAGTCGAAACAACCTTCACGGAAATTAAAAGCAAGGGTGGTAACATTAAGAGTGCAGTGGGAATTTCACTGTCAAATACAGAGGAGAGAGCGGATAGGTGGAAAGAGTACTTAGAAGGCCTCTATGAGATGGAACACTTGTCTGATGCGATAGAAGAAGAAACAAGAGTTGCTATAGAGGAGATAGGAGATCCAGTATTATAACCATAATTTTAAAAAATCTTTGGAAGACTTAAAATCGAATAAGGTAGAAAGGATAGATAACATTCCATCACAATTTCTAAAATCTTTGGTGGATGTGGCTACGAAACGATTATTCACGTCGGTGTGTAAAATGTATGAGACTGGCGATAAACCCTCTGACTTACAGAAAAACATCATCCACACAATTCCGAAGATGGCAAGAGGTAACAAGTGCGAGATTGTCGCACAATCAGCTTAGCAGGTCATGCATCCAAGTTGTTGACAAAAATAATATACAGAAGAATGGAAAAGAAAATTGAAGATGACGAGCAGTTTTACTTTAGGAAAGGTAAAGGCGCCAGAGAGGAAATACTGACAATGCGTTTGATAACGGAAGCAATACAAAAGAAAAATCAAGACACGTCTATAGAACCCGTCGATCTGGAAAAAGCATTTAGCAGTGTAAAATGGTGCAAGATGTTCAAAATTCTGAGGACAATAGGGATAAGCTACAGGGAGAAACATGGTAATACGCAGCATGTACAAGAGCCAAGAGGGAATAATAAATGCAGTACTCAGATTAAAAGGGGTGCAAGACAGAGATGTAGTCCTTCATCCTTACTGTTCAATCTATACATCGAAGAAGCAATGATGTAAATAAAGAAAAGGCTCAAGAGTGTAATTAAAATTCACTGTGAGGGGATATCAGTGATAAGATTCGCCGATGACATTGCTATCTTTAGTGAAAGTCAAGAAGAATTACAGGATCTGCTGAATGGAGTGGACAATCACATAAGTACAGAATGTAGACTAACAAGGCGAGGCCGCCAATTGTGAAATTCAGATTGGATTCATACTGCGCATAATAAAAGCTCATGGCCAGAGGTGTAATGTGGCAAAGCACCAAGATGCACTTCTCAGCCGTTGTCGAGAAAATCGACAGTTAAAAGAAACCGTTGCGGTGAAATACTCTCTACGATTAGCAGTTTTCTACAGCGCGGTGGTGCAACGGTAAGCGCTCGGGTTCGTAATTCGAAGGTCGCCGGATCGAATCTCGCGCCATGCAATATTTTTTTATTATTAGTTTTTTGCAATTCAAATATATATATACATACACACACACACACACACACACACATATATATATATATATATATATATATATATATATATATATATATATATATATATATATATATATATATATATCTATTAATGAATTTCTTATGCATGTTGGTGAAGGCGGATCGCTCTCCAATTGTACCGCCTCCATTTTTCCGTTTGTTTAACAGGGTGTACCAAAGCTGTCCCGCCCGCACTGATTTTCGACGATGTTATAAGTTGCGCTAGGGAACCTTCTTTGGAAGTTAGCAGGCAACTACGCTGTTACGGGGTGGCTCGTTTCGGCCCATTCAACATCTGTCCTTCAAGTGTAACGAGCGAGTAACGGAGTTTATATTTCATACCTGCCACGGCAAGTTTGTGTTCGTGGAGTCTCTATTCTAACTCGAACGTCTGACTTACGCTATACGTATTCGTTTCTACGTCTTCCGTTAACTATACGTGGTTAACGTTATGAAGACAATTAATAACATTTGTGAAATACAACTTTGTTTGCGGAAAACATAATGATGTTCGAAGTCGCCAGTTTTTCCACGACAAACGACTTTCAACAACTTATTATATGCATAATTGTTGCAACTGATTGCCGGGAATTATATATATATATATATATATATATATATATATATATATATATATATATATATGAATTACAAAAAACAAATACTAAAAAAAAGTTGCATGGCGCGAGATTCGATCCGGCGACCTTCGGATTACGAACCCGAGCGCTTACCGCTGCACCACCACGCTGTAGAAAAATACTAATCGTAGAGAGTATTTCACCGCAACGGTTTCTTTTAACTGTCGATTTTCTCGACAACGGCTGAGAAGTGCATCTTGGTGCTTTGCCACATTACACCTCTGGCCATGAGCTTTTATTATGCGCAGTATGAATCGAATCTGAATTTCACAATTGGCGGCCTCCCCTTGTAAGAGTAAATCGACGAAAGACGGAAGTAATGAGAAGCAGCAGAAATGAGAATAGCGAGAAACTTAACGTCAGGATTGGGGATCACGAAGTAGAAGGAGTTAAGGAATTCTGCTACTTAGGGAGCAAAATAACCCGTGACAGACAGAGCAAGAGGACATCAAAAGCTGACTAGTACTGGCAAAAAAGGTATTCGTTGCCCAGAGAAGTCTACTAGTATCAAATATAGGCCTTAATTTGAAGAAGAAATTTCTAAGAATGTACGTTTGCAACACAGCAGTGTATGGCACTGGAACATGGGCTGTGGGAAAACCAAAACACAAGAAAATCGAAGCATTTGAGATGCGGTGATACAGACGAATGTTGAGAGTTAAGTGGAATCGGAGAGAATAGTAATATATGGAAAGCACTGACAAGAAGAAGGTACAGGACATCTGTTAAGACATCAGGGAATAGATTGGAATACATCCAGCAAATAACTGAGGGCATAAGTTGCAAGTGCTACTGTGACTTGAAGAGGCTGGGGGGTCACACTAAACCAGTCAGACGACTGATGGCTCAAAAAAGAGAGGGTGGAATCTAGAAACACTTCTTTTCAGTATAAAAATAATTTTTGCTGTCAGATTCTTCTCATAGCATAAATTTCGACAATCTAATGCTAAAGTTGGACAAAACGGTTTCAGGAGGCACTGGCAATTTCATGATCACATGCATTAAAAATACACTCCTGGAAATGGAAAAAAGAACACATTGACACCGGTGTGTCAGACCCACCATACTTGCTCCGGACACTGCGAGAGGGCTGTACAAGCAATGATCACACGCACGGCACAGCGGACACACCAGGAACCGCGGTGTTGGCCGTCGAATGGCGCTAGCTGCGCAGCATTTGTGCACCGCCGCCGTCAGTGTCAGCCAGTTTGCCGTGGCATACGGAGCTCCATCGCAGTCTTTAACACTGGTAGCATGCCGCGACAGCGTGGACGTGAACCGTATGTGCAGTTGACGGACTTTGAGCGAGGGCGTATAGTGGGCATGCGGGAGGCCGGGTGGACGTACCGCCGAATTGCTCAACACGTGGGGCGTGAGGTCTCCACAGTACATCGATGTTGTCGCCAGTGGTCGGCGGAAGGTGCACGTGCCCGTCGACCTGGGACCGGACCGCAGCGACGCACGGATGCACGCCAAGACCGTAGGATCCTACGCAGTGCCATAGGGGACCGCACCGCCACTTCCCAGCAAATTAGGGACACTGTTGCTCCTGGGGTATCGGCGAGGACCATTCGCTACCGTTTCCATGAAGCTGGGCTACGGTCCCGCACACCGTTAGGCCGTCTTCCGCTCACGCCCCAACATCGTGCAGCCCGCCTCCAGTGGTGTCGCGACAGGCGTGAATGGAGGGACGAATGGAGACGTGTCGTCTTCAGCGATGAGAGTCGCTTCTGCCTTGGTGCCAATGATGGTCGTATGCGTGTTTGGCGCCGTGCAGGTGAGCGCCACAATCAGGACTGCATACGACCGAGGCACACAGGGCCAACACCCGGCATCATGGTGTGGGGAGCGATCTCCTACACTGGCCGTACACCACTGGTGATCGTCGAGGGGACACTGAATAGTGCACGGTACATCCAAACCGTCATCGAACCCATCGTTCTACCATTCCTAGACCGGCAAGGGAACTTGCTGTTCCAACAGGACAATGCACGTCCGCATGTATCCCGTGCCACCCAACGTGCTCTAGAAGGTGTAAGTCAACTACCCTGGCCAGCAAGATCTCCGGATCTGTCCCCCATTGAGCATGTTTGGGACTGGATGAAGCGTCGTCTCACGCGGTCTGCACGTCCAGCACGAACGCTGGTCCAGCTGAGGCGCCAGGTGGGAATGGCATGGCAAGCCGTTCCACAGGACTACATCCAGCATCTCTACGATCGTCTCCATGGGAGAATAGCAGCCTGCATTGCTGCGAAAGGTGGATATACACTGTACTAGTGCCGACATTGTGCATGCTCTGTTGCCTGTGTCTATGTGCCTGTGGTTCTGTCAGTGTGATCATGTGATGTATCTGACCCCAGGAATGTGTCAATAAAGTTTCCCCTTGCTGGGACAATGAATTCACGGTGTTCTTATTTCAATTTCCAGGAGTGTACATTTTGCTTGTGCACATTTTCATGAAGAAGTAGCCATTTATATGTGAATAATCATGGGGGAATGTGAAACATAAGAAAATATTAGAACAAGTAAAAGTGGACTTTGAGTGCAAATGACATGTGATCAGAATGAACAAACTGGTGGTAAACAATATCACAGTAAAATTGATATTAGGACTTGTCTTTTTAAAACATTGGTTCAAATGGTTCAAATGGCACTGAGCACTATGGGACTTAACTTCTGGGGTCATCAGTCCCCTAGAACTTAAACTACTTAAACCTAACTAACCTAAAGACATCACACACATCCATGCCCCAGGTAGGATTCGAACCTGCGACCGTAGCTGTCGCGCGGTTACAGACTGTAGCGCCTAGAACCGCTCGGCCACAGCGGCCGGCTGCAGAGGTGAACTAGGTCGTCTTATGAACTTCTGAATGAGATTAATCCAAGGATTCAATTCACTATTGAGATGGAGGCATACACAAAACTTGTGCTGTAGAGACACGGCAGAGAGGAATTAGATCGTCATCTCAACGAGATTAATACAAGGATTCAATGCAGTATGGAGATGGAGGTAGACAGCAGATTACATTTTATTAATAAGCTAGTGTTCAAGAAAGAAAATTGCAGCTTGGGCCACACCGCACACCGATAATCCATGCACACGTTCGTTACCTACACTGAGATTCAAATCACCACCCCGACAAAATCGGCGGGCTATGACAACATCAGCAGAGAGAACGACGAACATGTGTGTGCCGGAGCTGCTAGCGACGGAAATGAAATATCTCACCAATGTAGTTCTCAAGAATCCACATTCGTCAGCTGAGATGAAAATAAACGTCATGACAACCACGAAGCAATGATTAAATACCAAGAATACTCGCAAACTGCTGGAAATGGCAGGAGCATACAGGACTCCCTGTAGTTGTGGAGACGTCTTCGTGGGTATTACTAAGAGAACGTTCTAAAAACGACTAAAAGAAAACAGGACAACCGTAGAACGGCGGAAACAGATAGATCAGCTGTCGCAGAACGTGCTTTGCCGCCAGGAGACCGCCGAATTCGATCTCATAAGACTCAGGTGCTGGCAGCATTAAGTAGATAGCATGAAAATCTATAAAGAGAGGCTATAGAAATTGTTAAACATCTCAGTAATTTTAAGTGGAAGAAGGAGGTTGTGAAACGGAACGGTGTCTGGAATCCAGTGCTGAAGAAGATGTGTACCAGTCTTCCCCAACGGGGTGATAGCAGCAGCAAACGACGGCAGTCGACAGCGTCCAGTTGCACTCCAGTATACAAAACATTTGACGTCACGCCTCTGGAAGGTTGGGTGTTGGGCGGGGGGGGGGGGGGGAGGAGAACATGTAAACAATATCTTACTTCAGTCCCTAGCGAGTCACGGTGTGCGTCGAATCTGCCAAAAAGCTGCACAATGCCCTTTAAAAATGTCCTCCGCAGATTGGGACAGAACGTTGTGTTCCAAAACTAAATTCATTCGACCACGGCGTAATAGTTCGGAATATTTTAATAGACGTGACACTTCCGTTCATGTTTACATCTTACATTCGTTTGAATAAGCAGTTTAGTATGAAACATGTGAAGTAATGTAGTACGCAATTTTCTTATGAATCCTATCCTATAATGTCCACAACTAATATAATTAATTTATTTGTAGCAACTGAACTATTACTTCTTGGAAAATGCATTATTAGTTACGGACACTAAAAAGCTCTAGTTACAAAGTAATGAAGAATATCACGAGCAATCGTAAAACATAAATATGATCTATTCCGCAGTTGGCCACTGTTTCCAGGAAATCGGGACTAGGTAATCACAATATATTTGGTTGGAAAGACTTTCTTTTCTCTGGTCAAGAGTTGCTGTTTGCTGGGAGACCGCTCCCCATGACTCGTTGTTCAACACTGCCCCAAGTTGCCAGTGTGGCTGAGTCGCAAAGGGGAGGACTGCTGTCGAAAAGAAGCCAAGCAAACGTTTGGCAACAGCCCTCGGGAATAGAAGTGTGGGGAAATAACCGCGGAAGCGGTTAGTCGAGATGAGACGGACTCTAGCTCTCTCGCTGCAACCGAATCTCGAACTAGTAACAAGCTTCTTCCTATGTCTCCTTGATGCATGGCCACCTCTAGCCCTCATGTCTCCCCTCAAACAATTGCTACCCTGCCTCAGTGTGTCCTACGTACTCCCAATCACCCTATAGATGAAACTGATCAGAGGAACAGTTGACGATGGAGATAGATGACAACCAGAAGACGGTGTCCAGTTCCATGGTTTTGCAGCAGAGACGTCCTATCAGCGGAATGGGTGTCAATTTTAAAGGGTTCTTGAGCCTATATACTTTTCTCTATACTTCGTTCTTCCTTTTCGTTTTATTAAACAAGTTTCAGCATCGTACAGATCAAGTAGCTCAGTTGCAGACAGAATTAAGACAACTATGGGAGACTAAGAGAGAACGGTGAGAACCTAATGCTCCTATCCTTGATGATAACTAAGCTTCACGGGTCACTCCATTGTCAGTGAAATCACTCGAAGATGACTGTATTTTTTGATACTTTGGATACAGCCACTACACTGGGAAATTGGAGTAATGAGCCTTTACAGAGTGTAGCCAAACCAGGTTTGCACGAGATGCTTGGTAGTGTGTAATGTGCCACGAGAAATTAAGGAAAGCTCATTCGTTTGATGACTTGAGGGAAATGTTAGTAGAAAGACAGGAGAAAAAGTATATCGTCATACTTCCGTGAGCAGCTTATCGGGATATTTCAGAAACAGGGGGAGTCGCTAGAGAATTTTCTAGAGAACATTCGCAAAATTAATACCAGTACATACCACCTGAATCAGAAAGCTAACGCTAACAAGGCCGTATTACTGCAAGTCGAACAGAAATGTTTACGGGGTTTACCGCTAGAAATGTGATGTAGAGCCGGCCACTGTGGTCGAGCACCTCTAGGCGCTTCAGTTCGGAACCACGCGGCTACTACGGTCGCACGTTCGAATCCAGCCTAGGGCATGGATGTGTGTGATGTCCTTAGGTTAGGGGACTGATGACCTCAGATGTTAAATCCCGTAGTGCTTAGAGCTATTTGAACTATTTGTGATGTAGAGCTTGTACGGTATTCCCAACGAAGCAACGCGACAGCACTAGCTCAAGTAAATGTGATCGCCAAGCCAAGGAAAAAATTTATATTTAATTCAGCTATCTAACATATTGCCAACGACCTTGCCGCAGTGGTAACACCGGTTGCCGTCAGATCACCGACATTAAGCGCTGTCGGGCTGGGATAGCACTCGGATGGGTGACCATCCGGTCCGCCAAGGGCTGTTGGCAAGCGGGGTGCACTGAGCCCTTGTGAGGAAAACTGAGGAGCTACTTGATTGAGAACCAGCGGCTTCGGTCTCGTAAACTGACATACGGCCGGGAGAGCGGTGTGCTGACCACATGCCCATCCATATCCGCATCCAGTGACGCCTGTAGACTGAGGATGACATGGCGGCCAGTCAGTACCGTTGGACTTCCCTTCGCCTGTTCGGACGGAGTTTTTTTATCTAACGTATTAGATGTGATGAGGCAGGTCATATGAAGCACAACTGCAGGCACAACAGTGTCGGCCATATAAGCGTTTTGGACATTTCGAATAGTAATGTGCGAATAACAGTTTGCACAGGCAGGAAGGATGGTCACGGAGTGAGCCTCATACCCCACCGTTAAATGTAGCAGGGGCCGGTGTGTCCACTGTATAATGTTCCCAGTGCAGACTAGCACAAATCACATCTGCATGAAACCAGTGGCAGGGTTTTTTCTGATCTATTATGTGAAAGGAAAGTTGTGCAAATTCATATTAGATACAGCATCTAAAGTATCTGTGGCAAGAAGGCATATAATGAGCAAAGTAGAGTTGAATCCACCACAATGGAGGCTAAGCAGCAGAGGTGGAAGTGATGTTGATTCATTTGGTTTAACAGTTCTGGAATTGCAGATGGGGAGGGGGGGGTGGAGTAACTTCCATATTGGTGTAGAAATTCTCCCTATGACTGGAAGTGGCCACAAAGTCATACTCGGTTTAGATTTCCTGGCTGCACATCTCGCCATATAGTAGAACTGGATGGACTACCATTTCATCTCGGTTTTGCAGCTGGAAAACCATGACTCTCACAAGTATCATCGTTAGGCCAAAGGTGACTACACAAATTACATACAAGGTCCCTTACAGTCAATTCCTGGGCTGTCATACCAAAAGGTACAGGAAAATCAATCTGGACTGATTTAGGAGCTGATCTGCCACTTGACTCTCTCTGTATAGTTAAGCCTTTGCCTGAGATTGAAAAAATAGATAAAGCACGCTTTTTTACTGAATGTAGCTTGTCCTGTGTACGTAAAGTAAATGGAACCAGAAATTGTCAGCATTGATAACTTCTGTGGTGTCACCGCCAGACACCACACTTGCTAGGTGGTAGCTTTAAATCGGCCGCGGTCCATTAGTACATGTCGGACCCGCGTGTCGCCACTGTCAGGGATCACAGACCGAGCGCCACCACAAGGCAGGTCTCGAGATACGGACTAGCACTCGCCCCAGTTGTACGGACGACGTAGCTAGCGACTACACTGACGAAGCCTCGCTCCTTTGCCGAGCAGATAGTTAGAATAGCCTTCAGTTAAGTCCATGGCTAGGACCTAGCAAGGCGCCATTAGTAGTTTATTGCATGTATCTATGGAGTCTCACTTGTATCGCCACAATCTCCAAATGTACCAAAAGGATGGATTAAAGTTAAGTATTCCAGAAGCTACGTACTTTTCTTTATAGCATTCATTACGTATCCTGTTTCAGACCTCACGCCATCCTGCTTTAGCTTAGCGCGTGCCTTTTGGCTTCCTCTCATTGTGTCTAGGCTGTCTTGTCTAGACACAACATTTTTGGCGACGAGGCTTAAAAGAGGATTTCGCGTTCGTATTGCTCTAATTTAATTGTGTCATGGCTTCGCCAGATGTACTGTCCGAATTTTATCGCTTGCAGAATCAGCAGACGCAGGCGTTATTGGCTGCCCTTGGACAGCTCGTCCAGGGTCAACGTGCACTGCAAAACAATGCGGCCGCCGCCGCTTCACCACTACCGCAGCCACAACATGCAGTTGCACCCCCATTTCGTCCCTATGAACCAGCTAAGGAAACATGGATGGAGTGGTCACGCCAGTTTGGATTTCATCTCGCCGCCTACAGAATTCAAGGTAACGAGCGGCAGCCTCATTTCTTGTCGTGTGTAGGGGTGCAAACGTACCGTGTGATAGTGAAATTATTTCCCCGACGTGACGTAGCAACTCTGTCCTACGAAGAAATTTTGTCTGCTTTAGATGCCTATTTCAAGGAAACAGTTAATGTAGTTGCAAAAAGGTATACTTTCTTTCGTACAAAACGTACGGCCGGTCAGACTAATAGGGAGTGGGTTGCAACATTGCAAGGCCTTACTCGGGATTGTGCTTTTGAGTGTGAATGTGGACTCCCTTATTCAGATACTATGGTACGTGATGCAATAACACAGAACGTTTCTGATGTTCGCATACGGGAACAGATTTTGAAACTCGTCAATCCCTCCCTTCAACAAGTGATAGACATATTGGATAGACAAGACACGCTTGACTTTGCTCATGAATCATTTGCAACTTCGCCAGCCATGTGTAACATTAACCGGCCCGCCTGGCGCACTGCGCGGACCAGTAAACTGCCCTCGCGCACGTCCACGCAGCTGCCGCCAAGCTCTAAACCAGGTGTGCCGTGCCAGCATACAAATGCAGTGAAATCATGCCCGCGGTGTGCTCCTAGACATTCGCGTGACAATTGCCCGTCACGCCAAGCTATTTGCTTTTTCTGTAATAAGAAAGAACATGTTCAAAGTGTTTGCCAGAAAAAGCTCAGATCAGACACTCTTAATCATTCCAGGCCCTTTGCTTCGCGCCGTAATCGAACCAAGAATACTCAGGCTCGTGAACCTTCGCCCATGGACATTCATGTAGTTAATTCCACTTCTTCCAGTGCCACTGTCTCTAACAGTGACTGTGTTCGTCCCACAAATACTGTGCGTCGACGCCGCCGGAAATCACGTCAATTAGCAAGTGATGCTGTACCTGTATCAGTTCCAATTGCACGAGACAGTCGCTCTTGTTGTCAGCAGGACAATAAACTTTTTGTAGATTTGGACTTTAATGGCAAGGTCATACCATTCCAGCTCGATACCGGAGCTGCAGTTTCATTGCTCAATCATGACACGTACAAACAACTGGGCAAACCTCTGTTGCATGCCGCAAATGTTAAGTTAAATAGTTATTCAGGTCAGAATCTCCCTGTGTTAGGACAGTGCAGCCTTCTTGCAACATATAAGGGACAAACAAAACCTGTGTCATTTTACGTTCTTCGTTCCTCTATTGCAGTGAACTTGTTTGGTTTAGATTTATTTCAATTGTTTAACTTGTCAATAGTAAATCGGGTCCTATCAGTGAATCAGACTGTGCCTTCACACAGTGTTTCTCGTCTGTGTGAAGAATTTGCAGACATTTTTGCACCGGGCTTAGGTTGCGCTCAGAACTATGAAGCACATTTGGAACTGAAAGTCAACGCGCAACCGAAATTTTTCAGAGCGCGCAATGTTCCTCACGCATTGCGTGATGAGGTCGCAAGAACATTACACGACCGTTCGCCGATTTGCGGGGGAGGAATGTGGTGTCACCGCCAGACACCACACTTGCAGGTGGTAGCTTTAAATCGGCCGCGGTCCATTAGTACATGTCGGACCCGCGTGTCGCCACTGTCAGGGATCGCAGACCGAGCGCCACCACAAGGCAGGTCTCGAGATATGGACTAGCACTCGCCCAGTTGTACGGACGACGTAGCTAGCGACTACACTGACGAAGCCTCGCTCCTTTGCCGAGCAGATAGAATAGCCTTCAGTTAAGTCCATGGCTACGACCTAGCAAGGCGCCATTAGTAGTTTATTGCATGTATCTATGGAGTCTCACTTGTATCGCCACAATCTCCAGATGTACCAAAAGGATGGATTAAAGTTAAGTATTCCAGAAGCTACGTACTTTTCTTTATAGCATTCATTACGTATCCTGTTTCAGACCTCACGCCATTCTGCTTTAGCTTAGCATGTGCCTTTCGGCTTCCTCTCATTGTGTCTGGGCTGTCTTGTCTAGACACGACAACTTCGGTTATGAAGAAGTGAAGCTATCACGCGGTACTCTGATAACGGTTTAGGCCTTCGGTTTTCACGTAATTCTATGCAACACTAGGACAGTGTTTCAGTTGAATGTACTGAGGAAGGAAGTATGACATCTGGAGTGACAGGATAAGCAGGTCACACAGAACACACTGAGTCATTTGATCCCTCTGGACCATTGCGATATATTGATAATTTTTACTTTTTGAACCGTCTGCCTACAACTGAATGAAACATAGTTTTCGTGCTGTACGCATTTCGCCTTTAATCTCTGCAAGGCATCTTCAGTGGCCTGGAATATGTAGATATTTTTACTATGTAGTTTACACTTTGGGGCAATGTACCCATAGGTTCTAAACAGTTCTGGTGGTTGCGGTTTGCTATGATGTAGTAATATTTTACATTCTACTTTCAGGTTGCGTGGACGATTTTCTACATATCACGTTTTTGTTCCATTTTTGGTGCCGTTCCTTTTCTTATAATTGCCACTTGGTGTTTGTTCCACATTTTACAGCACTAGGAATTGAACACTTGTTTTGATGCAATGTTTTGGTTTGTGTTGCCGACTGTCTGATGTCATTGCCAAAAATCGAATGTTATTCCCGACTCTTGACTGTAATTTTTGAAGTAGTGTGTGTGTGTGTGTGTGTGTGTGTGTGTGTGTGTGTTTTGGTGTGAATTAATTGTGTGTGTGTGTGTGTGTGTGTGTGTGTGTGTGTGTGTGTGTGTGTGTGGGGGGGGGGGGGGGGGGGGGCTGAGATATTATTTATTTGCTTATTTTTTTGGTGCTTATGTGAGAGGAACGATTTTTATCTTATAATTTCTTAATATGAATTGTAGTAGGTAGCCTGTATTTATATGTGTTTGCTCGTTTATCACATATTTGTTTTCAATGATGGTTTTCTCAGTGTGGAAGTGTTCTTGCATTTGAATAAGATATTCCTCATGGCTGCTTATTCTCACTTCTTGTTCAGTGTTCGTAGGGTGGTGGTTATGGTGTTTTAAGAGTTCTGCAAATGTGGAATGGTTTGTTTTGTACTTCCAACACCTGGTATGTTTTTTGTATAATGCTTGAAAATTCCTACATGTCATGCCTATGTCTACTGCAGTCAAGTTTATATATTCCTGATCGCTGGAATTTATTCCTCTTGGTAGTTAGTTGGCTTAGGTGTGAATGGAAGATTTGCCCAGTCTTATATGCTATTTGGAAGCCCTGTCTCTTAGCATGTTTGCAATTCTGTGTGTTAATCTATGTGTATAAGCCATAGTGCACCATCTGGTTCTTTTCTGTGTGATGCTGTCATTGTGTGTGTGATTGTTGAGTGTGTCTGTAAGTCTGCTGCTAGTGAGTTATCTTGTATTCAGGAAGTGTTGCGTTTGTTTTCTATTTCTGTTTCTATCTTTTGATTGAGCCTGTGTACAGCATGTGTGTCATACTCATTGTTTCAAGCTATTTGCATGATTGTACTGATTTCTTTTTCATAGTTTCTCTATTTGAGTGGGATCCTGTTTAATCTATGTAATGTATGTCTTAGTGCTGCAAGCTTCTGGTTGTGGCGATGGTTAGATGTGGAATGTATTATTGTGTCTGTTGCTCTTGGTTTTCTAAAGATATTAAATGTATGTTTGCCATTTTCTTTTTTTTTTTCTTGTTGTTGTTGTTGTTGTGGTCTTCAGTCCTGAGACTGGTTTGATGCAGCTCTCCATGCTACTCTATCCTGTGCAAGCTTCTTCATCTCCCAGTACCTACTGCAACCTACATCCTTCTGAATCTGCTTGATGTATTCATCTCTTGGTCTCCCTCTACGATCTTTACCCTCCACGCTGCCCTCCAATACTAAATTGGTGATCCCTTGATGCCTCAGAACATGTCCTACCAACCGATCCCTTCTTCTGGTCAAGTTGTGCCACAAACTTCTCTTCTCCCCAATCCTATTCAATACTTCCTCATTAGTTATGTGATCTACCCATCTAATCTTCAGCATTCTTCTGTAGCACCACATTTCAAAAGCTTCTATTCTCTTCTTGTCCAAACTATTTATCGTCCATGTTTCACTTCCATACATGGCTACACTCCATACAAATACTTTCAGAAATGACTTCCTGACACTTAAATCTATACTGGATGTTAACAAATTTCTCTTCTTCAGAAACGCTTTCCTTGCCATTGCCAGCCTACATTTTATATCCTCTCTACTTCGACCATCATCAGTTATTTTGCTCCACAAATAGCAAAACTCCTTTACTACTTTAAGTGCCTCATTTCCTAATCTAATTCCCTCAGCATCACCCGACTTAATTAGACCACATTCCATTATCCTCGTTTTGCTTTTGTTGATGTTCATCTTATATCCTCCTTTCAAGACACTGTCCATTCCATTCAAATGCTCTTCCAAGTCCTTTGCTGTCTCTGACAGAATTACAATGTCATCGGCGAACCTCAAAGTTTTTATTTCTTCTCCATGAATTTTAATACCTACTCCGAATTTTTCTTTTGTTTCCTTTACTGCTTGCTCAATATACAGATTGAACAACATCGGGGAGAGGCTACAACCCTGTCTTACTCCCTTCCCAACCACTGCTTCCCTTTCATGTCCCTCGACTCTTATAACTGCCATCTGGTTTCTGTACAAATTGTAAATAGCCTTTCGCTCCCTGTATTTTACCCCTGCCACCTTTAGAATTTGAAAGAGAGTATTCCAGTCAACATTGTCAAAAGCTTTCTCTAAGTCTACAAATGCTAGAAACGTAGGTTTGCCTTTCCTTAATCTTTCTTCTAAGATAAGTCGTAAGGTCAGTATTGCCTCACGTGTTCCAGTGTTTCTACGGAATCCAAACTGATCTTCCCCGAGGTTGGCTTCTACTATTTTTTCCATTCGTCTGTAAAGAATTCGTGTTAGTATTTTGCAGCTGTGACTTATTAAGCTGATAGTTCGGTAATTTTCACATCTGTCAACACCTGCTTTCTTTGGGATTGGAATTATTATATTCTTCTTGAAGTCTGAGGGTATTTCGCCTGTTTCATACATCTTGCTCACCAGATGGTAGAGTTTTGTCAGGACTGGCTCTCCCACGGCCGTCAGTAGTTCCAATGGAATATTGTCTACTCCGGGGGCCTTGTTTCGACTCAGGTCTTTCACTGCTCTGTCAAACTCTTCACGCAGTATCATATCTCCCATTTCATCTTCATCTATATCCTCTTCCATTTCCATAATATTGTCCTCAAGTACATCGCCCTTGTATAGACCCTCTATATACTCCTTCCACCTTTCTGCTTTCCCTTCTTTGCTTAGAACTGGGTTTCCATCTGAGCTCTTGATATTCATACAAGTCGTTCTCTTATCTCCAAAGGTCTCTTTAATTTTCCTGTAGGCGGTATCTATCTTACCACTAGTGAGATAGGCCTCTACATCCTTACATTTGTCCTCTAGCCATCCCTGCTTAGCCATTTTGCACTTCCTGTCGATCTCATTTTTGAGACGTTTGTATTCCTTTTTGCCTGTTTCACTTACTGCATTTTTATATTTTCTCCTTTCATCAATTAAATTCAATATTTCTTCTGTTACCCAAGGATTTCTACTAGCCCTCGTCTTTTTACCTACTTGATCCTCTGCTGCCTTCACTACTTCATCCCTCAAAGCTACCCATTCTTCTTCTACTGTATTTATTTCCCCCATTCCTGTCAATTGCTCCCTTATGCTCTCCCTGAATCTCTGTACAACCTCTGGTTCTTTTAGTTTATCCAGGTCCCATGTCCTTAAATTCCCACCTTTTTGCAGTTTCTTCAGTTTTAATCTACAGGTCATAACCAATAGATTGTGGTCAGAGTCCACATCTGCCCCTGGAAATGTCTTACAATTTAAAACCTGGTTCCTAAATCTCTGTCTTACCATTATATAATCTATCTGATACCTTTTAGTATCTCCAGGGTTCTTCCATGTATACAACCTTCTTTCATGATTCTTAAACCAAGTGTTAGTTATGATTATGTTGTGCTCTGTGCAAAATTCGACCAGGCGGCTTCCTCTTTCATTTCTGTCCCCCAATCCATATTCACCTACTATGTTTCCTTCTCTCCCTTTTCCTACACTCGAATTCCAGTAACCCATGACTATTAAATTTTCGTCTCCCTTCACAATCTGAATAATTTCTTTTATTTCATCATACATTTCTTCAATTTCTTCATCATCTGCAGAGCTAGTTGGCATATAAACTTGTACTAATGTAGTAGGCGTGGGCTTCGTATCTATCTTGGCCTTTTTCTTGTTATGTCAAGAAAATTTATTTGATTTTCTTTTTCTTTTTTCTTTTTTTTCCACGTGTGAATTTTATATACTGATGTGCTTTGTTGATTTCTGAGTGGAGTTCTTCCATTTTTTCAAGTTGCTTATCTACCATACAAATAATGTCATCCACATATCTATACCAATACATGATTTTAAAACTTTTCAAATATCTGATTTTCTAGATGACTAATGAAAATGTTTCCTAATGTTCCCAATATTGGAGATCCAATGGGTAGTCCATCACTTTGTCGATATATTCATTCTCGAACTGAAAGTAGATTTGTGCGGTTGTCAGTCTGAGCATATTTGTTATTTCTTTTATTGTTTCTGTGGTGAGGTTGCTGTAGGATGTGAGATTTTGTTCTATGATTACTATTGTTTCTGTGATATGGATGGAGTTATACATATTTTCAGTGATACTGTATGTGGTACCTGTATGTTCTGGATGTGTTCTATTAGGTTTCCTGTGTTTCTCACTGTTCTGTTGTTTCCTATTTTATAGTGTTTTGGAGATGTGTGGCTATGTGGTATGTTGGGTCTTTCTTGAAGCTTTTGACGGCTCTCATTGGCATACCACCTTTATGTATCTTTAGTTGGCCGTGGAGTGTTGGTGCTTGTGGTTTTTTTTGTGTTATGTAGTATTTCTGTTTGTCTGTGAGTGTGTGTTCAGTTTTTTTTCAATGTTCGTTTCCGGTTAGCCTGGAATCGTGTAGTTCGATCTGACTTCAGTTTTTGTATGGTGTTGGTATTCATTTATTCCTTGGTTTTTCTGGTATATTGCTCTTTGTCCATGAGTACTGTTACACTTCCCTTGTCTGCTCCTCTTATGAGTATGTTGTTGTTTCTAACTTTTGTTTTAACCTTTCCATGGTAGATGCTTCTGTTTGGTTGTTCTTATTGTGTATCTGCAGTGTTTGTTTTATTATGCTTTTTATTTCTTCTTTTACTAGTTTTCCTGTCAGTCCTATGTTTATTTCACAATTATTTTGTTGTTCTTCACGTGTAGGGATGTGTTCGATTTTTACTATGAGATTTTCAATGTATTGGTTTCTTACTTTGCTGCTGGTACAGTGTTTCAACCCTTTCTCCAAGAAAAAATTTTCTTTTTCGTGTTGTTGTGTCTCTGTTAGGTTAACTAAACGTGGTTGGAATATGTGTTGGTGTTCTTGTGGTTTCACGTTTAAAATTTAAATGTATTTTTGTGTCTTTTTTATTGTTTTATGCTTGTTTTGTAAATGTTTCACTGCTGTGTATGTGTTGTATTCAGTTTTTTTCTATTAGTGCCATGAGAACTGTGGGGTTTCCTATGTTTTGTGCATATTATAGACGAGTCTCATAGAGTATCTAGTTTAGGTACTGTTGTTTCTAATATAGCATGTTAATTTCATTTAGTAACCAACATCGTTTTGCAATTGATTTCGACTTTTGTACCACTGTAGAACTGTTTTTAAACTGTTGTACATGTTGACAGCGAATGCTTGACATAGCTGTATTAACATCTTCAACTTTTGTAATTCTGTCTTCCTCAGTTGCGTGTAATATTACGGTATATTGATAACTTTTACTTTTTGACAACAATTGAATTTCGTGCCATACGTGTTTCACCTTTATTCCAAAAATAGTACAGGAACGTAATATGTAGAAAATCGTCCACGCAATCTATAAGTAGAATTTAAAATATTACTACATCGTAGCAAAAACCAACCATCAGAACTGTTTATAACCTATCGGTACATTGCCCCAAAATGTACACTAAATAGTAAAACTACGCACATATTCCAGGCCACTGAAGATGCCAAGCAGAGACATGCAAACACATACATGCATACACAAACAGATGACAGATACTTCAAAAATTACACTCGAAAGTTGGCAATAACATTCGATATTTGTCAATAACGTCTGACAGTCGGCAACATAAACCAAAACTTTGCATGAAAACAAGAGTGCTGTGAAATGTGGAAAAAACCTCAAGTGGTAATTATAAGAAGAGGAACGGCACCAAAAATGGAGCAGAAAAGTAATATGTAGAAAATAGTCGACGCAGCCTGTAAGAAGAATTTAAAATATTACTACATCATAGCAAAAGCCAACCACCAGAACTGTTTATAACCTACCCCAAAGTGTAAACTAAATAGGAAAAATATGTACATATTCCCGGCCATGAAGATACCTTGTATAGAATAAAGACGAAATGCGTATGGCACGAAAATTATGTTTCATTCAGTTGTAGGCAGGCGATCTAAAAAGTAAAAGTTATAAAAATACCGTAAACACGCAACTGAGGAAGACAGGTCTACAAAAGTTGCTCCTGCCACGCCTGGCTATATCAAACCATATAAAGTCCTCAAGCGGTTGTAAATTGTAATAGAAGAGTTTATAAGTCAGCAACTTCGAGACGGTTTCATTGAAGAGTGTAATAGCCCCTGGTGTGCACCCGTTGTTATCATCGCAAAAGAATCATCAAATGTCAGTAAATCATATTGGTTTTCTTACAACTAGCATTGTTTAAATCAGAAAACAATTACAGATTCCTACCCTGCGCTGAATGTAACAGTGCTCGTAGATAATCTAGATCGTTATTTCACAACTATTTGCCTGTAAATGGGTACCTCAATTAGAAGTAGCTCCTGAAGATTGTCCAAACACAGCATTCTCAACTCTGTTGGGACGTTATCAAGATTGTCACATATCTTTTGGACTATAGAACGCACAAGTAACATTCCAACACCTGTTAGACGGTTTATCGGGAGATTATAAATCAAGACAATCCATAGTCTATATAGACAATATCACAGTGTCCTTCAAGGATATACAGGATCATTACAGGGTGAATCACCTAAAGCTTGCAACGCAAATACTGCGGAAATAAACAGTGCTATTTACGTGCTGTTTTCACATGATGGGCTGGTAGTCAGTGGCTCGTACTGCTAGCCACTTGACAGATTGCAATAATATTTAGAAAGTTTATTTTTGTGAAAACACACACATTTTAAATGTAATAATGTCTTCTGGCGTCAACAAAATAAAAGTGCTTCTCCCAGGATTCTAGTGCGAGTCGTTTACGAGATACCGTATTGTGGAAAGTTCCCACATCGACACTTGTGCGATACCTGTGGCAGCACACACTAGAGAACAACACAGGTGAATACACTAGTTATGTGGATTCTGACCAGTAGCGAGAGATCGACCATCACTTGTTCAAAATGACCACCGGCAGCAGTCTAGTATGGAATGACTGCTGCATGCGTGCAAGCAAGCTGCAGTAATACGGCGTGGCATATCATTGGGTATGTCCTTGTACACGGCGCCTTTCAGCTTTCCTCACAGGAGAAGGTCTACAGGCGACAAATTTGGGCAACAGGCCAAACAATGTACAAGTCCTCTGCGTCCAGTCCAACGATTTGGAAACAATTCGTTAAGATATGCTATAATACTTCGCGCACTATGGACTGCGATCAAACGACTGAGGCATTTTTGGTCATCGGCATCCTCTCAATAAGATCAACGCACATGTTTCATCGATGGACGTTCTGCTCGGTTGTGAAGTTTTTCAGTACCATTTTGGCACAAACCTTTCGCATGTGCAAAACTTCGATCAAAACTTAATGTATGGGGAAAGTAGTCCATTAAATTTCGGGAATGCAGCCCCTGCCTACCCGAAACTTAATGGACTATTCACTACACCGCGAAAAGTTGAAAATACACGGAGGGTGGGAGTGTTTAACAGATCACCCACCACCTTCATTGTGAAACGTCTTACAAGAGCACGCCCATGTTTGACCCTTCCGTCGGTTTTCATACATACATCAAAAAAAGTTTTGCATCACTTCGGATCTGAGAGTTCCGGAACCTCTACAGTCTACACAAAATTGGAACAGAGATCAACATAAACATCATTTCCGCCCTTTTTTTTGCTCATGAAAACCAAACACTGCATGTTGTACCACCATACAGTGAGACCTTTAGAGATGGTGGTCCAGATTTCTGTACACACCGGTACCTCTAATAGCCAGTAGCGCGTCCTCCTGCATTGATGCATGGGTGTATTCGTCGTGGCATGCTAGTCGTGGCATACTACCACAAGTTCATCAAGGCATTGTTGGTCCAGATCGACCCACTCCTCAACAGCAATTCGGCGTGGATCCCACAGTGTGGTTGGTGGTTCACGTCTTCCATAAACAGCCCTTTTCAATCTATCCCAGGCATGTTCGATAGGGTTCATGTGTGGAGAACATGCTGGCCACTCTAGTCGAGCGATGTCGTTATCCTGAAGGAAGTCATCCATAAGATATGCACGATGCGGACGCAAGTTGTCGCCCATGAAGGCGAATGCCTCACCAATATGCTGCCGATATACACTCCTGGAAATTGAAATAAGAACACCGTGAGTTCATTGTCCCAGGAAGGGGAAACTTTATTGACACATTCCTGGGGTCAGATACATCACATGATCACACTGACAGAACCACAGGTACATAGACACAGGCAACAGAGCATGCACAATGTCGGCACTAGTACAGTGTATATCCACCTTTCGCAGCAATGCAGGCTGCTATTCTCCCATGGAGACGATCGTAGAGATGCTGGATGTAGTCCTGTGGAACGGCTTGCCATGCCATTTCCAGCTGGCGCCTCAGTTGGACCAGCGTTCGTGTTGGACGTGCAGACAGCGTGAGACGACGCTTCATCCAGTCCCAAACATGCTCAATGGTGGACAGATCCGGAGATCTTGCTGGCCAGGGTAGTTGACTTACACCTTCTAGAGCACGTTGGGTGGCACGGGATACATGCGGACGTGCATTGTCCTGTTGGAACAGCAAGTTCCCTTGCCGGTCTAGGAATGGTAGAACGATGGGTTCGATGACGATTTGGATGTACCGTGCACTATTCAGTGTCCCCTCGACGATCACCAGTGGTGTACGGCCAGTGTAGGAGATCGCTCCCCACACCATGATGCTGGGTGTTGGCCCTGTGTGCCTCGGTCGTATGCAGTCCTGATTGTGGCGCTCATCTGCACGGCGCCAAACACGCATACGACCATCATTGGCACCAAGGCAGAAGCGACTCTCATCGCTGAAGACGACACGTCTCCATTCGTCCCTCTATTCACGCCTGTCGCGACACCACTGGAGGCGGGCTGCACGATGTTGGGGCGTGAGCGGAAGACGGCCTAACGGTGTGCGGGACCGTAGCCCAGCTTCATGGAGACGGTTGCGAATGGTCCTCGCCGATACCCCAGGAGCAACAGTGTCCCTAATTCGCTGGGAAGTGGCGGTGCGGTCCCCTACGGCACTGCGTAGGATCCTACGGTCTTGGCGTGCATCCGTTCGTCGCTGCGGTCCGGTCCCAGGTCGACGGGCACGTGCACCTTCCGCCGACCACTGGCGACAACATCGATGTACTGTGGAGACCTCACGCCCCACGTGTTGAGCAATTCGGCGGTACGTCCACCCGGCCTCCCGCATGCCCACTATACGCCCTCGCTCAAAGTCCGTCAACTGCACATACGGTTCACGTCCACGCTGTCGCGGCATGCTACCAGTGTTAAAGACTGCGATGGAGCTCCGTATGTCACGGCAAACTGGCTGACACTGACGGCGGCGGTGCACAAATGCTGCGCAGCTAACGCCATTCGACGGCCAACACCGCGGTTCCTGGTGTGTCCGCTGTGCCGTGCGTGTGATCATTGCTTGTACAGCCCTCTCGCAGTGTCCGGAGCAAGTATGGTGGGTCTGACACACCGGTGTCAATGTGTTCTTTTTCCCATTTCCAGGAGTGTAGTTGCACTATCGTATTCACGTATCGTACAGCCGTTATGGCGCCTTGCATGACTACCAGCGGTGTACGTCGGCCCCACATAATGCCACCACTAAACATCAGGAACACCCCACCTTGCTGCACTCGCTGGACACTGTGTGTAAGGCGTTCTGTCTGACAGGGTTGCCTCCAAACACGTCTCCGACGATTGTCTGGTTGAAGGATTATGCGACACTCGTCGGTGAAGAGAACGTGATGCCAATCCGAGTGGTCCATTCGGCCGTGATGCCAATCCGAGTGGTCCATTCGGCATGTTGTTGGGCCCATCTGTACCGCGCTGCATGGTGTCGTGGTTGGAAAGATGGACTTCACCGTGGACTTCGGGAGTGAATTTGCGCATCATGCAGCCTATTGCGCGCAGTTTGAGTCGTAACACGACGTCCTGTGGCTGCACGAAAAAGCATTACTCAACATGGTTGCGTTGCTGTCAGGGTTCCTCCGAGCCATAATCCGTAGGTAGCGGTCATCCTCTGCAGTAGTAGCCCTTGGGCGGCCTGAGCGAGGCATGTCATCGACAGTTCCTCTCTCTCTCTCTGTACCTCCTCCGGGTCCGAACAGCATCGCTTTATTTCACTCCGAGACGTCTGGACACTTCTCTTGTTGAGAGCCCTTCCTGGCACAAAGTAACAATGCGGACGCGATCGAATCGCGCTATTGACCGTCTAGCCATGGTTGAACTACAGACAACACGAGCCGTGTACCTCCTTCTTGATGGAATGACTGGAACTCATCGGCTGTCGGACCCCCTCCATCTAATAGACGCTGTTCATGCATGGTTGTTTACATCTTTGGGCGGATTTTGTGGAATCTCTAAGCTGTCAAAGGGACTGTGTCTATGATACAATATCCACAGCCAACTTCTGTCTTCAGGAGTTCTGGGAACTGGGCTGATGCAAAACTTTTTTTGATGTGTGTAGTTGAAGTTTTCCGTGAGCGAGCTTCATCTTCAACATGTTCTAAGCATTGCAAAAATGATTTGTGCCAGCGAAAAATTTGTGCTCTTGATAAGGTTTGTTCCTAACAGGCCTATTTCAACTTTTCAAAGGTGACACTCGAGGATTTCCCTAGTTAAACACAGAACTTGGGGGCATAACGTTGGTCTAAATTCCGCTGTTCCATTTTCGTTACACAGAACAAAAAGACAACGCTTCCAAAGATCTCATGAACGCACCGGTCCACACAAGTTGCCTGATCGCTCGCTGTGTTGTCAGTCTCTTTTCTCACACGCCTCGTACGTTGGAATGGCAGACACTGAAGACTTGGGAAAATGTTGTTTTCGCTGTCTTCGAGAGCGCAGACGCGAAATGACGGATTTCCATGATTTATCGAGCTGGAAACCTTCGTCGTGGTTGAGCAGGTTGTCTGCTAATTGCGCTTCCACACCTTCCTTGACCACTGAATCCCAATAGGATGAGGCTGTGGCCAGCATTGTGACTTCCACGTATCCATGGAATGGCCAGTGGAAATACGATGTCCAGCCACCCCAATTTTTCTATGCTGTAGAAGGCAGGTGAATCGCTGGTGTCCAATGTAGTGTTCTCGTATAGCGCGTGTGGTTTGTTCCATATATCTTTTACCACACAAGCTTGTCCATGTATGTATGAAATAGGACTACTTTGTGAATGTGGGAAAACGTACGTGGGACATTACGCCCCATACAAAAGCGTCGCACTGGACACCAACAATAGTCCCACGTGGCACTTTCCACAGCCTGATCCTACTAAGATCCAGTGGTCAAGGAAGTTGTAGAAATGCAATTAGCAGACGACCTGCTCGAAATAAACGAGAGTTGTGAGCCGGACAAATAATCGAAACCCCTCATTTGACGTCTGCCCTCTCAAAGGCAACACTGTTCCATGTCTTCACGCCCGGTATACCACCATCATATGCCATCCATTATAATCTATCACATACTTAAGTTAGCCCCACAGTCTAAAACATACAGTCGCGATACTCCCTAGTGAAAAAGTTGTTACCGTCTGACAACTGGAGTTAATCGGTTTGTCGTAAGGAGAATGTTTTTAATAATTTTTCTACTTAATTAAAAAGTATTTGTTACTTTTTGTGTTTCGTGTGTTACTTAGTTACCAAGAGACATACATTATAGCGAAAGAAGTGTAAAAACAGCTAACTCTCCCTTATTCAGTCGCATTAACTACAACTTACTCATGAAGAAATACATTCAAATCTCTGTATAACTGCAACTTACTCCACTGAAAGCAAGATAATACAGACACATATTTCATGGTTCAAATGGCTCTGAGCACTATGGGACCTAACTTCTGAGGTCATCAGTCCCCTAAAACTTAGAACTACTTAAACCTAACTAACCTAAGGACATCACACACACCCATGCGCGAGGCAGGATTCGAACCTGCGACCGTAGCGGCCGCGCGGTTCCAGACTGTAGCGCCTAGAACCGCTCGGCTACCCCGGCCGACTCATATTTCATGCTTGAGAAGTATATATCCCTGTTGTCTGTTCTTATCATGATAGGTACTTTACTTGACACGTAAAATGTTTTATGGATTCCAATCCAATCACTTGCACATTATTACTCTTCACTCAACTTTCTAACGCTTCAGTATTTTTATAATTGTAATTTTGTTTCAAAAGTGAATATCTCGTAGGTTCTCGCCGGTTGTGGTTCAGTTGTGCAAGTATTGTGCAACTGGTTTCTTCTGTATTGGGAAAGAGTTTTATTTCCATTAGCAGGTTGCCTAGAGGTTCTAGGCGCTTCAGTGCGAAACTGCGCTGTTGCTGCGGTCGTAGGTTCGAATCCTGCCTCGGGCATGGGTGTGTGTGATGTCCTTAGGTTAGTTAGGTTTAAGTAGTTCTAAGTTCTAGGGGACTGATGACCTCAGATGTTGAGTCCCATAGTGCTTAGAGCCACTTTTTTTAATTTCCATTGACGCGTTACTGTAACGTCTGCGTGGCCTTCCCTTCAGCTACAGGCGTGGGGTTTCATTTTATACGTCAAGTAATGTAAGTACGACATTGCGTACAGCTTTCCTACGTTGCACATTCACCGATTTGGGTATTAGTGTAGCGAACAAAACTTCACGGTGTTTGGTAGCCATACCTCGTCTGTCTGCAAAAGGTCCGGTCTTCGACTGTCCGCTAACAGTTTAAAGGCTTTCCCACGTTAGTAATACCGGATACCGCCCGATCAACGATGTTAAGCAACGTTGGCTCCTGCTAGTTCTTGGATGGGTGACCGTCCGGGGATAACCAGGTGCCGCTGGTATTCAGGACACGAATTTGCCGAAGTGGAGTCGAGTTGAAAGGCTTGCAGCAGGCCGTGATGCCAGGCGACATTTATTTAACAATCTTTTGTTGTTAAAGAAGAATGACATTCTTCCGCAATATCTGTATGTTACGAGAGAATCGGAAATAAACTGTCCCGTAAGATGCCATTTCACATTTCCCACGGCCCTTAGGAAACTAAAGAATTAATAATGTCCCGTTATTTTTTAGTTATTGTCGATGTTTGTTTCACTACGTACGCTCCCTATTGCATAAACTACGTCACAAATCAACAGTATTCACACTCAAGCGTTATTGAATTCAGACGTGTCGTTTCCTGGCCGCTTGGCACGCTGCTATCACACTGGGTAACGAAAAAATAGACGGGAGTGTCACAGCTGTTACGTTAGACTGTGGTAAGCACTGTGGATTCGTTGACTACCCGCATACGTTGTTTTAGTCGGATAAAGATTTATCTGTGATTGACACTCTTGTCATCAAGCCGAGCAAAAATAACATAGGTCGGCATCAGATTGTACCATAAAGTAGAAATACCTCTGCAGTGAATATTCAGACGCGCGGAATTGATTTTGCGTTTCCACCATACTTTGCCACCGTGGTCATGTGACCTAGGCCCGTCATAGGTTTGTCCGTAATGCGCCCTATATACAGTGTTAGAAATATTAATTGCATCACTATGAATTACTTCGTCTTTTTGTCTTTTGCAGCAGTTTGCCTCAGGTTATACCAGTGCCATTGTTGCTAAACTTCGTTGACATATTTTTGCCTTAATGGTCTGACTTCTTCACACATGTTTTCCAACAATACACAACTTTTTGTTGTTGTCGTTTGGTTTTACAACGAAACCAGTGTATATACTGCCATTCGTAGTTGAGACTTTGCGGTGAGAAGATGGGTAGGTCAGTTGAATTAACGCCAGAAAAAAAAGCTGCTGTACTTGCTTATTCGTTTGTTGGTCTCAGCACCAGAGAGATAGCCCCTAAGGCAGGATTTAATCAGTCTACGATTTCGAGGTTACTGAAAAAATACAGGGAAAAAGGGAAAGTTGATCATGAGCAAGGAAGAGGTCGGAAAAGGGCGTCTACTGCCAAACAGGACAGGGTATTGAAAAGGCTTTCGTTCAACGATTGTCGCCTGTCACCAACTGAACTAAAGCGAGACTGGGACATCTCAGTAACCAGTAGAACTGTAATAAGTAGACTACTGGAGGCTGGACTCGCAGCCCGTCTTCCTAGAAGGAAGCCTTTATTGACCAAAGTAACGCGACAACAGCTACTATAATGGGCAAAGGCACATGCGACATGGACACCAGAGATTTGGAACAAAGTAATCTTTTCAGACGAGTCCAAATTTAATCAGCATGGCTCAGATGGAAAAGTGTTGGTGCGTCGAAGAAAAGGTGAAGAATTTTTGCCATCAGGCATAACACGTACAGTCAAACGCCCACAAGGACAGATGGTCTGGGGGTGCATTTCCGGTGACGGAGTAGGTCGTCTGGACTTCATCAATGGCATTGTCAACGCAGATGCCTACATAAGCATCCTTGAAAGGAAGCTTATGCCAACCATTAGAGACCAGTTTGGAGATGTTTTCAATTGCATTTTTCAGGATGACTCTGCTCCTTGCCATAGAGCTTTGAAGAAGAGTCCTATGACTAATATTTGTACGAAACACGAAACATATTACTCTCTTGGTTAATTATCACGTACTTCAACATATCAGCTAGAATCTTTCCTCCGACAAAGTGGGGTTCGAGTATTAGAGTGGCCTGGAAACAACCCTGATCTCAGTCCTATTTAGAACTGTTGGAAGGTTATGGGAAATGTTAGAACCAAACAGAAGCCACGGAATAAACGAGAACTGTTGGAGACCCTTGTGTGTGGGTGGTTTCATGAACTGAGTGAGGAGTACATTAAAATGTTAATTCTTTCGATGACTTCACGATGTCAAGCGGTTATTAAGGCGCGTGGTGGAGCAACAAAGTATTAAATGCAACAGTGTGTTCATATTAGGCAATATAAACACTAAAATCCTTGCCGGCCGGAGTGGCCGAGCGGTTCTAGGGGCTACAGTCTGGAACCGCGCGACCGCAACGGTCGCAGGTTCGAATCCTGCCTCGGGCATGGAGGTGTGTGATGTCCTAAGGTTAGGTAGGTTTACGTAGTTCTAAGTTCTAGGGGACTGACGACCTCAGAAGTTAAGTACCATTGTGCTCAGAGCCACTTGAACCATTTTGAACTAAAATCCATCAGTGTTGCGTCACAACATTGACATGCAGTGTTTCAACATTAGTATTCATATTTCAGAATAGCTGACAGGTCCAATTACACCCATTTTTCAAGAAAGTGTTAAATGAAAAAAAAACATTTTTATAGAAACAAAAATTAAGAATAAAAAAAATTGACAAAAATTGTTGTGTATATTCATTTCTGATAGAAATCAAGAGATACCAGGCAAATTTAGCTCAGTTATTCAATGATTGTAACAAAAATTGTTAATTGTAAGAGTGATGCAATAAATATTTCCACCACTGTATTCTGAATGTCATATCATTCACTAGCACAGACAGATTCCCTTCGCAGACGCTTTGGATTCGGTACAGGCGTTTTGTGCACACCAAAACGATCTGCGTCTCACAGCTGGAACAAAGGTGAGCCGTTAGCTTTGAAGAGCAAAATAAATTGGCGTACGTCACGGCACCGTCATATCACTCTCTCCTTCACGGCACGTCAATTCACTTAGACCAGTACAGAAGGGCGAAAGTGAGGTCATGACGCACGATCTGCGATACAATAGTATAGTTAGTACCGGAACTGAGGAACTAACAATGACAAAGTTTAATAATTGCCAAAGCTCTTTATCAGTTTTGTTTGGTAAAGTGCTGACAACTGAACTAGCATTTCAAAACATCGACATTTATTTACTAGGGAACATATATACATACAAACACATGAAACATAGCTATACAGGAATAAACGGCGCCTACTTACTTTATCTGTTATATTTTTTCTTAAGTTACTAATAACGCTATAACCAACAGTACTTCTCTAGTTAATTAAAGCTGACCTTTTCACTTAAGTCGTTATTCAATGGAAACTGCTTCATCAACTTACATTCTTATTCATATACATTGTCGGTGTCAGCTCTGTTCTGTTACTGTAAAACCTATATAATTTTTCGCTTTCAGGTATCTGATCTTACCTGTGTAAGAACACTCAGCGGAAAGAATATTCAAGTCGTCACGGAACATTTGCAAAGCACGAAATCCACTGCTGTAACACGAGTGAGCGCGGAGCACATACAGCTCATAATGTAAGCAGACGACGATTCCATAAAAACATACTTCTCGACAACCCTTGACGTGCCGTGACGTAACATGAGGTGACGGTCCGTTGACGACCTGCGTGAATGCAGCCATATGAAATGCATTGTGGAATGTTTTGACGAGACGTGACGCGGCGTGACGGACAATGTGAATTGGACAGCGTCGTCTCGATATCGCATGACAATTTCAGCTTAATGTCGACAACATGAGCAGAACACAGTGCTCACTCCAGAGATATCATGGAGCCCCCATGGATGATCACAGAAGTCGAATTTCATCTTTGAAAGAACTGACTGTAGAAATGAATTTCCCTCGGCAGTACATAATTTGTACCTGCGACCTTTGCATATATATATATATATATATATATATATATATATATATATATACATGCAAAGGTCGCACACACACACATATATATATATATGTGTGTGTGTGTGTGTGTGTGTGTGTGTGTGTGTGTGTGTGTATGTGTGTGTGTGTGTGTGTGTGTGTTAGCACATTGTTAATCATGATAACAAAAGGGCATGATTCAATTTATAAATATCAGCAAATATAGATGACACTCTTCAGCAAAAGACATGTATTTCAGAAATACATTCGTCGCATGATATTGAGTAACGTCTTATTTCAGTCAATAAAAGGTATTTCAGAAATACATTTGTAACGTGATATTTAGGAACGTCTTACTTCAGCTAATATAGATTGCGCTCTGCAATAAAAGATATGTATTTCAGAAATACTTTCGTCGCATGATATTGAGGAACGTCTTATTTCAGTTGATGTCTCAACAGATAAATTTCGTATACTACTAGAATCATATGTGTAAAAAGCAAACAAAGGAACAGTTACGATATGTTTATTCATACCAAAGGAAAAGTGTTATTTCATAGCCCTGGAAGTGAATGGGAGGAAGGAGTAAAAGCAAAAAAGGTTCCGAGGTCTTTTTGTGTCACGTCGGAATGCTATGACAACAATAACTTACGCCATCTCTGCCGTGTTAAGGTCTGAAACCAAGAAATAAGTCACGTGGTGGAGGGCAAATAGTCCAGTTTCTGTCATAATGTACTGTGCCAAGTGCGATTTACAATGATGAATTCTTCTCGGGTTATCTAGCCGAATGGTGGCGACGTCTTGTGGACATGAAGAGAAGAATTCATCATTGGAATACGCCGAGAAAGACTGCAATCGCATTGCATATATATATATATATATATATATATATATATATATATATATATATATATGCAATCGCAGTTTCCTTCTTTATAGGTGATATTAAGTACTGATTTTAACAAATGCTATGACTTGTTGGATTAGTGTTACACGTTCAACAATACAATTAACGTAATTTCTCCGGAATTTTCAATATCAATTAGATGGCTATAGTTTTTACATTAGACCAAGTGAAAAGCTAATAAATTTAGTGAAACATTGTACTGACAGCTGTTTCTGTTTATAAGATAGCTTATGCAAATGTTAGTTTTAAGTTTTTCATGTAACGACCTGTTGACGGCTGAAAGGACAGTGAAACTGACACTCATACAACACGCACACAGCGTTATGCAGGTTAGATTCCGTTTACTGATAGCTCAGGTTGCTTATCGAGTCCATTTTCAGAGACGAACATAGGCATATTGGTTGCGCATGCGTTACAACACTCACGAAAGCACCACCCAGTTGGGGTAGTGGGTAGAAATGGTTCAAATGGCTCTGAGCACTATGGGACTTAACTTCTGAGGTCATCAGTCCCCTAGAACTTAGAACTACTTAAACCTAACCAACCTTAGGATATCACACACATCCATGCCCGAGGCAGGATTCGAACCTGCGATCGTAGCGGTCTCGCGGTTCCAGACTGAAGCGCCTAGAACCGCACGGCCACACCAGCCGGCCTAGTGGGTAGAATACTGGATTAGAATACACAAATTCTTCACGCTGTATGTTCTTAAGTTGAAGCAACGATGCGATAGGATTCCGTTTATGTGCAATTTTCTGCAAGCTACTTGAGACTACAAATTTCGAAGTCTGGAAACACAACTTCTGATCGCTAGTTCACAAGTCGTTGACAGACATTTAAAGAACAGCATTCCTCAAAAACGACTTCAATAGAAGTTTCCAGCTTTACCGAAACAAAAGAATTGGCCAAGTGCGAGGAGGAAGCGCGCACTGATGGTTCGTTTACAAACTTAATTATGTATACAGTCAGTTCATCCATCGCAGGAATCGAGTATCTCTGATTTCTGTCTACTACTGACATTGATACTGGCAAGATATCGGTTCCAGGGATTCCAAGACTTTCTGGAATATTTTAATTTCAAGTATGAAGTCGGATAACAAATCACAAAGGAAATATTTTTTTGCGCGATGTAATTACAGATTAACAATTCTCTTATTTTGCCTTTACATGTACTCTGAAACCCTTCTTCTTGGTAAATTTCGTGGTCCTAAACCAACAGGATGTATGCTATAAGGTTTGCCGAATGAGTTCGCGATTATCAAAATATGTGACACAAATAGCTGCATCTTTGGATTGCATTGACTTAGAAGGTAACGTTTATTATACCTCCAAAGGACCATAGACCTTAGTACGTGACATAAATTTCAACTCTACTGGTCTTCTCGTTCATGAGAAATGGGGGTCTTAACACGCAGACAGGCAGTCTCATAACAAATGACAAAAAATTTTTCGTGTGAGATAATTACCAATTAACAATTTGCGGATTTTTTTCTTTGGTTGTACTGCCAAAACCTTGTTTACTGTCAAATTTCGTGATTCTATATCGACGGGAAGTACCTTGTAGGGTTTGATGAGTGAGTTTGAGAGTATGGCATGAATGACCGTATCCTTTGATTGCATTGAGTTAGAGGCTTCACTTTTTTACGCAGCCAAGGAATTGTAGACATTAACATGTGACATAAACTTCAACTTGATACGGCTATCCGTTCTTGAGAAAATGTTTTCTGAACAGTCGTACGTGAAGATTGACGGACAGACGCATAAGAAAGTGATCCCATAAGTTTACCATTTGAGAAGCTAGAAAAATAAGAGTTTCAGGACAGCAAGTTTTATGAAACAGTTCCTGAAAATATACTCACGTTCAGAAGGAAACAGAACACCTTGAACGACTAGAGATAAGACGTTCATATTCACAGGATATGTACATTAGTATGTTATGCAGAAACGGTTTGCACTGCTGTCCGAGCCCGTCTTGGTACGTAATGCAAACTGATATCTGACTGATCTGTTTTTAGCAACGTGAATCAGGTATGTTGTCCACGAACAATGTGCCGGAAAACGTGTCAGTGCGGTGCGATTTCGCTCGTGTCTTGCGCACAGTGCCAGAAATATTTATGTTCCGCCTGTTTCGATGACAAGTTTCACTTCACTGATTGCGAGAACGCTCGCGAACAGACGATCAGTTAACATTAGCAATAATATGCTTTAGAAGTATTTTTGTACCATATATTACTATACTACTGTACTACTAAATTACTAATTACTCCTCTCGATATTTTACTTCAAAAGAAGGCAAAATAAAATATTTTTACTGTCAGAATATTATCAGCTACACAAAAAAGTCGAATGGAAAAAGCCGATCACCGAGAATCGAACGCGGACCAGCAGCTTGGTGGTTGACTCCCTTGACCGCTCGCTCGCCGTCCTCGTTCTGCTAGACAGGTAGACTGACAGATAGTTAATCTGCAACATGAAAATACAAAAACGTTGATAACGTGAACATTATTAACTTTGGAACCTAGATTATATTAGTAAAAGTGTTTGTTTTTAGCCGATCTTCCGATGTATAACACTGAAAATACGATTTTCCAATACCAGCTGTGAGCTCGCTATTTTGAAAACTTGGGAGTGTGTAGGAGAAAGCAGAAACACGTGTCTTTATTTTCGATATAGGACGTTCTTGAAAAACTTGATCTAAATCGGTAACCCTTATGTCAGACCTTCCCCTTGTCAGGCCATAAAAAAGAATGGGAATATGAGGTAAAGTAGAAATCTTAATTTTTTCTCGTTTGAGAGTGGATGGCCCTTGAACACTTTATTCATTTTATAAAATCCAGATCTCGCTTCCTCAATACAGACCCTATTTTTTTCCGAGTAAGTCTGCTGGTTAATTCCTGCATATGTGTATTTGTTTGTTTGTTCAGTTATTTCACCATTAATGTTTGAACGATAATCTGGTGCTTCTTTCGTGCTGATGACCATTAATTTCGCTTTACTTACGTTGATTTCTATGCCACATCGCTCACTCCTTTCGTTGGTTCTGGGTACGAGATGTTGAAGACTTTTTAAGCGATCAGCAAATATTACGGTACCATCAGCGTAGTGCATATTGTTCAATTTCTCTCCATTCAAGACGATTCCTCCCCCAAATTTTCAAGAGCATCTTTCTGAATAAAGATAAAATATAAGTACCGACAAAACGCAGCCTTGTCTCACTCCTATGCATATCTTTAAATGTGTCAGTTTACTCATTTTCTGCTTTCGCAGCAGCTTATTGATTCTAATACAGGTTAACTAGCTGACAAGCCTGACACTGCCCGAGTATTCATTCTGCTAATTTTCTATTAGAATCGAAAACAAAAGAAATAATCTGTGATTGCCATGATGTATCAAAAAAATTTCATTTCTATGTATTCATGAAAACACTTTTCAAATTATGAAACAGCTGTACAAAGAAATATGCGTGATGTACAAATGTATAAGTACAGTATCCAAATTAAGGCAGTTTCTGTACGTTGGATGCAGCGGCTCTACGTGTCTACAACGCTACAACGCGATTTTGTGAAAGTCTCCATGCCAACGCCTCTTCATAGCTCTATATACGGCTGTCGTTTCCGCAGTTGAAAGCTGTCAAAAGCGCTGCTTACTACTAAGGAATAACTGTGTTAAAACTTCATGCATGATACGGCATCTTTATACGTGTCGTAGAGTTTATGACGTCATAACTCTTGAACTATGTGTCGTACAGTGATATGTTTATGTAGGTACATTCAGCGGCGTAAGTGGATGCTGTCAGCGAGGTATGTTTCGAATAAAGTTAGTAGAAAATAAGTAATAAATTTAAAAGTCACGAAAAATTCGGCAGCTTTTCACGCTTGTCGGTGTTTATGGCACCATATAAATGAGGTACTGTGATATAATTTTGTACGTACATTTAGCGCCATATGTAGATACTACCTGCGAATTTTATTGCGCATACAGTTAGTAGCACCGAAGTAATTCATTGAAACGTTATGCATGATGCAACAGTGTTAGACGCTTCTCATTGTTTATGACGTCATATCTCCTGAACTATGTTAGGCACGTGGTTTTTGCCCCTGCAGCGAGTGTTACCTGACAGTACGGGATATGTGTACCAATTTTGGTTCAAATCAGTCCAGTCGTTTAGGAGGAGATGTGGAACATACATACACTCACATATACATACACACATCCATTTTTATAACATGTATAGATTACGACCCAGGGGTCTTTGTCGTCTATCACATTGTTTTTTGGGATTTCGGCCAGTTTGTGATGCAGTACTCTATCAAAATCCTTTTCATAATAAATAAAACAGTCACAGGCGTTACAGTTCGTGTTTCAACACCTCTGCAATAATGTTTGAATGCACAGCAGAGCCGATGGAGTACCGACAGCTTTTCTGAAGCCAAACTGTGTCGGTGGTAACTGGCGCCATTTTTTCTTCACAAACTTTGTAGATTCTTTTGTGAATAATTTTTGGGTATACACTCATGTTCAGGATAAACAAAATGGTTCAAATGGTTCTGACGACTATGGGACTTAACTTCTGAGGTCATCAGTCCCCTACAACTTAGAACTACTTAAACCTAACTAACTTAAGGACATCACACACATCCATGCCCGAGGCAGGATTCGAACCTGCGAGCGTAGTGGTCGCGCCGCTCCAGACTGTAGTGCATAGAACCGCTCGGCCACCTCGGCCGGCCAGGAAAAACAGAACTCCTTGAACGACTAGGTATAGGACATTCATATTCACAAGACATGTACATTAGTATGTTCTGCAGAAATGATTACTATTTGAACCAAGTCTGCCTGTGGTTCCGCGTCAACACTGCTATGGCGGCTCAACACCGCCTACTTCTGAAATGTGCCTGCAGCTCTCGTTGTCGCTATAAACCGATGGTAATGGATCAGTTCGACTTGAGCAGACGTGCAGAATGCCTCGTAGACGTATGCACGAACCGTACCGTCAAATCAGTGAGTTTGAAAGAGGGCGCTTTATTGGCGCGAGAGAAGGTATGCATCCAACCGGGAAACTGCTGCTCGTACGGGACGAAGTGTTTCGGCAGTGCAACGGGTGTGTGCAGAATGGTTCATTGAAGGCCGTAGAACACGACGAGATGGATCAGGTCGCACCACCCAGACCACTCCCCAAGAAGATCGACACCTCATCCGAATGGCATTTCAAGACAGATCTGTGTCCTCCTCGGCTCTGGCGCAACAGTGGAACTGTGCAACACATCGTACGGTATCAGAGGTGACAGTCCGCAGTCGTTTATTACGGGAAGGGTTACGTACGCGTCGTCCACTTCTCCGCCTAGCTTTGGCGAATGTGTGGAAACATCAAGACGGCTATGGTGTGCGGAACGACGTCACTGAGGGCAGGAATGGCATCAGATAGTGTTTTTGGACGAATCCAGGTTCCTGTTGTTTGAAAACGATGGCCGCATTTTGGTTCGCCACAGACAGGGGGAGTGACGTAACAGCGACTGTATTCGCACAAGACATACAGCGCCAACTCAAGGCGCTATTGCGTACAACAAATCACAGTTGGTGCTTGTCTAGAGAACTGCCACCTGTGTGACCTACATGAATGAAATCCTGCAACGCGTAGCCATACCCTTTCTGTGCAATACCCCAGACGCCATTTTTCAGTAAGACAATGCACGATCACATCTTGCTGCACGAACACGTGCCTTCTTGGCGTCACAGGATATCAGCCTTTTGCCCTGGCCCGCCAGACTTGCCGCCAATAGAAAATGTGTGGTATACGGTGAAACGACGGGTGCACCGCTGTGACCCAATGCCAGCCACCACAGATGAACTTTGGAACCAGGTGAATGCAGCATGGATGGCTATACCAAAGGGCGCCTTTTGCGCCTTATACGCTTTGATGCCGTCCCGCATGGAACAGTTTATCAGGGCCCATTGGCGGGCCCTGTGCCTACTAGGCAACAGGACACATGGTGTTATACGCAGCAGTTATCCTGAAATTAAGAGTGTGACTTCCTCATATCCCAGTGGGGACATAAATCAGCTAAAATTATTCACCTTGTTAAATAACGCCGTGTTCGCTTTTAGCTGTAACTCTCTTGTTGCGCTGCAGCAATTAGAGCTCTTGGGGCATTTCCAAGCATCTACAAAGGCATAACACAACGTATTAAGAAAAAAAAACATAATATGAGGCTGACAGTCTGTACAACAAATTATCACTCTGTTAACTTTGACATACCTAAGAGATTTGATATTATATTGTGGCAATGTAGTAGTTTAAAAACAACGTTCTTGTAGGTCTGTGTCACTTTTGATGGTTGTTGTCAATGGCTGTTACCAATGGAATGAGTAAATTTGTTATTTACAATAATGCTGGAGTCAGTCAACATGAGGCACATTCAGATAGCTCACAAACATAAGAGAGAAATGCAAGTCCTCATTTACCGCACATGTGCGTAGTTTAAATGGTACCACTAGCAGGATTGAGGAGGCACTGTATAGTGTGAATCTCAATTGGATTACTTTAATTATACATATGTCTAGCTCTGCTCAGACAGGTGAAGTGTTCAAATTAGTTTTGTAAAAAGATGATGGACATAAATAAGTTACAGGCTTTTGGTGTGGAACAGTAATGTTTCAATTCCAGCGATTAAACTGATCATTTTAAAAGTGTACTGTATAGGTTGAACGTACTGTATAAGGTGAAGAAGGATAGAATACAGGACTGTTATTTACAGCGTCCTCAAATCAAACCGAAAAATATAGCCAGTGAACAAAAGGGCTGTTTTAGGAATTTCATATTCTATAAGTACACACTTTTAGAGACATAAACTGTGCTTGTAATGTACATGGCCCACTCAAGATTACACTAAACCAAACGGAGTATAGTGTTCGACAATGTATTGCTGACTAGTTACTCTATGATGTACATAGAGCTTACGCAGTTCTCTATGCTCCATATTAAACAACACATCTATTCATCTCACTGACAATATCCATTGTTATTACGATGACACAATCCAACTTATTTCTATGCCATAATATATCACCAAAATTTAAAACGTGTCAGTGCTAACATACCGCAAGTTAGTTGTACATGTTCATATTCTTATATAACGATTCCCTTAATACGTTGTAGTAAGTGTCTTTAGATGCTTAAAAACGAGACAAAAGCCTAATTTACAATAGCGCAAGAAACAGTTCTAGCAAAAAGCAAACATCACGTCATTTAAAAATTTTATGGCAGCTGTATACCCATAGCACAAGAAGTTAAATCAGTGGAAGGTAGTCCGTGGAATATGGAACAATTACTCTTTTAAAACGATCAGTTTAATTGTTGGAATTGAAACATCATCGTCTCACACCAGAAACCTGTAGCTTACTAGCGTCCATCATCTTTTTTATAAAACTAACTTGAACGTTTCGTATGTCTGAGCAGAGCTAGAGAGATGTGTAACTAAAATACTCCAGCTGAGATTAAATATTTACACATTGTTTTGAGATTCAATCTGTAACCTTATTTGGTGGCGGTTAAGTTAGATAAAACAATCTTGATGGATAGTTAAGTTAGACAAAACAATCTTGATGGATAGTGCATTGAATTTTGTGTATTATTTAAGCCAAATTTTAATAACCCAGACACATTGCCCTTTATTATTGCGAAACTACCATCATTTCGACGTTTTTGTTATAATCCCAGTAAAGAAAACAAGAGGATAGCTGTCAAAACACATATAGAGTTGTATCAAAACAACCTTCAGGCTTTCTGATAGAAGAAAACAAAAATCATTCCAGTGGCGTCGTCAGCGTATTTTGTGTAGGGAAGATTTAGGCAGATGAACAAAAATTTCACATTGTGCGCAGCGTATAAAATTGGTAACCAACAATATCGAGGACGATTAATGTGATTTGTTAAAAAGAACATCTGGGAGGTACACACATTCAGAAAACTCACACTTCTTAGTAATTGAAGGGAAGTCATCGAGTGAAAAAGAAGTGATATTTGGGGTTCCGCAAGGAAGTTTTATAGGCTCTCTGCTGTTCCTAGTCCTTATAAACGCTTTAGGAGACAGTCTAAGGCAGCCGTTTTACTTTCCAGACGATTCAGCCGTTTACCGTCTCATAAAGCAATGAGATTTAAACGAATTGAAAAATGATTTAGACAGGATAGCTGTATGATGCGAAAAGTGGTAACGGACCCTAAACAAGACAAAGTGTGTGGTCCTGCACATGAGTACTAATCAAAATCAGTTAAATTTTGGTTACACGATGAATCACAACTTAAAGGTTGTCGATTAAATACCAAGGGACTGCGTTTACGAACAACTTGGATGACCTTTTTGACTCTCAAATTTCCTTTTCAACAGGCGATATTAGTCTTCGTCGGTATTACATCAAGGCGAACCAGACACTTCGTTTTATTGGCTGGAAAATTAGAAGAAGGAATATATCCATTAAAGAGATTGTCTACACTTCGCTTCTCCATCCTCTGTTGGAATACTGCTGCGCGTTATGGGATCCTTACCAGATAGGATTGTCAGTGTACATGGAAAAAGTACAAAGAAGAGCAACTTGTTTTGTTTTACGGCGAAACAGGGCAGAGAGTGTCATGAATATGATACTCGACTTGGTTCAGATGGCTCTGAGCACTATGGGACTTAACATCTGAGGTCATCAGTCCCCTAGAACTTAGAACTACTTAAACCTAACTAACCTAAGTACATCACACACACCCATACACGATATTCGACTTGGTGTGACAGTCACTAAAACAAAGGTGTATTTCATTGCGGTGAGAACGCTCCATGCAATTTCAATCACCGGCGTTCTCTTCGGAGTGCGAAAATATTTTGTACCGTAAGAGCAATCAGAGCAAGCACAGTATGATATAGATGTTGTTTATCTAATTCGAGACTGTGAACTCTCTGCCAAGCACTTATATGTAAATTCCAGGGCAGTCATGCAGATGTCGATGTAGAACTTATTATACACTTACGTTTGCGTTCTATTTAAATGAGGTTAAACCGTAAACCTAAGCGTGTAATTTGTCTAAAAACCTAACAAGCTTCGACAGTTTCACTGAAATAAAGAGATTTACTTCGACTGTTTGATGCAAACGCAATTATTGACGCCTACCTGTACCCGAATATGCTAAACAGCTGACAAGGGGAGGCCGCCAATTGTGAAATTCAGATTCGATTCATACTGTGCATAATAAAAGCTTATGGCCAGAGGTGTAATGTGGCAAAGCACCAAGATGCACTTCTCAGCCGTTGTCGAGAAAATCGACAGTTAAAAGAAACCGTTGCGGTGAAATACTCTCGACGATTAATAATTTTCTACAGCGTCGTGGCCCAGCGGTAAGCGCTGTGGTTCGTAATCCGAAGGTCGCAGGATGGAATCTCGCGCCATGCAATTTTTTTATTATTAGTTTTTTGTAATTCAAATATATATATATATATATATATATATATATATATATATATATATAAATTATTAATGAATTGCTTATGCATGTTGGTAAAGGCGGATCGCTCTCCAATTGTACCGCCTCCATTTTTCCTTTTTTTTTTTTTTAACAGGGTGTACCAAAGCTCTCCCGTCCACACTGATTTTCGACAATGTTATAAGTTGCGCTAGGGACCGCATCTACCTTCTTTCGAAGTTAGCAGGCAACTACGCTGTTATGCGGCGGCTCGTTTCGGCCCATTCACCAACTGTCATTCAAGTGTAACGAGCGAGTAACGGTGTTTTTATTTCATACCTGCCACAGCAAATTTGTGTTCGTGGGGTCTCTATTCTAATTCGAACGTTTGACTTACGCTATACGTTTTCGTTTCGGAATATCGTTTCTACGTCTTCCGTTAACTATACGTGGTTAACATTATGAAGACAATTAATAACATTTGTGAAATACAACTTTGTTTGCGGAAAACATAATGATGTTCGAAGTCGCCAGTTTTTCCACGACAAACGACTTCAACAACTTATTATATGCATAATTGTTGCAACTGATTGCCGGGAATATATATGAATTATAAAAAACAAATACTAAAAAAAAAGGTTGCATAGCGCGAGATTCGATCCGGCGACCTTCGGATTACGAACCCGATCGCTTACCGTTGCGCCACGACGCTGTAGAGAATTATTAATCGTAGAGAGTATTTCACCGCAACGGTTTCTTTTAACTGTCGATTTTCTCGACAACGGCTGAGAAGTGCATCTTGGTGCTTTGCCACATTACACCTCTGGCCATGAGCTTTTACTATGCGCAGTATGAATCGAATCTGAATTTCACAATTGGCGGCCTCCCCTTGTGAGTGGTGGACGATAACGATTTTTCGTCAATATTTCCTTCCTCTAATATTGTCCCTACCGAGACATCCGCTGCGACGCGACGGAATTAAATTTTTCTGAAAAATTAACATCGCACGAATGACGAGGCCGTGTTTATAGCAGAAAACAGCTCTCGGCTCGGCGCATATGCCCAGCCTAACAAACGAGAAACGTCTCCGCCCCCAAAAACGTGGAACCCATTTAGTAGACGTCAGCGAGTAAATTAATATTGGAAAACTGGATTTCATTGTCCTCTTTCACTTTGACAGCGACGATGCGCCGCCCTGATAGATATTCCGCGCAGCCTGTGAAATTTTCTGTGTACCTCCCTTTTTTTTCTCCTGCGGCCGTTCTTCTCTTTCTTATTTTTGCTTCTCTCCCGCGCACGGCAGTAACGAGTAATTTAATTTCAGAAAGTGGGACCGTAACGGGGTACGAGTGGTGACGCGGCAGGAGGGGGTGGAGGGGGTGGTAGCAAAATAAAAGATAGGCGACGGACGTCTTACTGCTGCAGTACTGCGCCGAAACAAGGCTAACAAAGAGAGGAGCGAAAAAAGAGAACAAAAAGGGATGAAAGAATGAGACATAAAAGGAAGCGGCGTCCTCTTTGTGGAACGGTCGGGCCGGGCAAACAAGCTATTCCTCCGAGGCGTCGCTCACGACGAAGACATCGACGGTGCACGGCGTGCTGCTGTCCTAATAAGACCCCTCCCAGTGAGCGCTCGCGCGGAAACGAGCGAACGAGTGGCCCCGGAGAAATGTAGCGAAGAAACAATCTCGCGTCGATGGACGACAATAACAAAAAAAAGAAAGCGAAATCGTGTGTTGCAGCCGTGTGAAGGCAGTTGAGTTTATCGGCAGTTTGCGTGTGGCGATGAGGTCGGCGTGAACGGGGGACAAAGAATTGTGTATATCCCGCTCATGCATAATTCAGAGTAGAGAAAATACGCGAAAGATGTCACCCGGAAAATCACGTCGTAATTCTTCCGACTTCCGACCGCGCGCGGCGTGTGTGTTGTGTTTATTCTGCTGTGCCGCAGTAGAACCGCAGTTCTTTTGGCCTGTCCTGCGCCTGGGGGGGGGGGGGGGGGGGAATGCTACGTAAGGAGTGGGAGGGGAGAGTTAGGGGAAACGCTGTTGTTGAGCGCTCAGGGTGGGGGCGAAAGAGGGGAAGAGGGGAAGCATGTTCCGGCGCTTCGGCTGTAGCGATAAATCGCTTTTAACGTCACTAGCAATGCGCCAAGAAAACCACATGATTTGTAATCCGTTTAGCACGAACTTTCCGCCAATGGCCGACTACACAAAGTCTGCAGGAGTCCACAAAACGGCAAATTCTAGGGGAAACGCTCTGAGCTAAAAAGTTTAGCCCAAATTCCAACAGACGCGCTCAGATAAGATTTGAGTACATCATTTTTGTCCCCGAGCTTTCGTAATAAAACCTGGCACACACACACACATGTTACATCCACCATCACTATGCTAAGGGATCACAACACTTGACTTTACAAACATGTTTTCGAACACCGCGTCTCGTTTGTCATGTAAACACTCCAATAACGATTCCCGGAATGTTTTTCTAGCCGCCAGATTTCCTCTTTCTACAACCGATATTTGCTCCCATACAAACACAAAACTGGTTTTGAAACGAATTTGCGTTGTCACGGTGTGTCATGTTTTTAAAAAATTCTATTATTCAGGAGACAGTGATTTTTTGCGAAAGGAAGGGGAAGTACAAATAACACACAGAGGTTAGGTTAGGTTAGGTTTATGTGAAGAGAAACGCATTATGCTGACTAAACCAGAAACCGGAACAGTTGGTTTCCACAAAACAGCTGACGATTGGAAAACCGAAATTTTACTCTTACAGAAAAACCATGCCACGCCTAAACATGTGTTCACGACAGTGAAAAACGGTTCCCGAAATTCGGTTTTCGTCTTCAGAAAGTTGTGTCTCATGTAAGCTTAGCACATGACTCTCATAGATGGCCATGGCCAGAGAAATATTCATTGCACCCTTTATTTTTTTTATAGTTTCTACGTTCCAATAGACAACGTTGTAAGAGAAAGTAACAATTTCTGTGTGGACAACAAAAGGAAAAATATTCAAAGTTGTAACCTTCATGAGGAAATTATCGCACATGCTCTCGCGGTATGCTGTAGAATGTTACGAGAAATACGTCTCTGTTACGAAATCAAATGTAACGTTTCGTTAATTATAACCAAACAATTTACGGAAAACACAAATACCGCAAAATCACTACCTTTCAAAGAGATGATGCCAGGCGAAAAAAATGCACTCCTCTGAAATTCCAACGTCACAAACTCAGATAAGAGTTGAGTATTCTCGTATTTGCCCGTCTCCATCGGCGATACTGTAACAGGAGGAGAGAGCATTTCAGTATAGACGACAATACGGAAAAAATTTCAAAATTTGAATATCATCTTGTTAAGAAAATTTTCACACACCGTATGGTATTGAAGACAACGAATAAGTTTTCTTCTACAATGATTGATTCCGTTATGAAACCAAAAATAACGTTTCATTACTTAATAGGAACACCGAGCTGAGGAACAATCGCAGCATTGTCTTCAAGTGTTCAGAAGACTGAAGTTGGATGGGTTGGTATCCACGACAGCTTAGAATAGGAGACATGGCGTTTCATTTCAAGCGTAAAATATTTATAAGAGTGTGTTAAACGTACCACTGGAGCAAGCAAAGAATCTTGAAAAGTGTGCAGGTTTTCACAAAACCTATGGCACTTGAAGAAGGTTTCTATTTTCATATGCAAAATTAATGAAGGCTTAGTTAAATTTACTGGAAAAATGTTCTATGCGGAAACATTACCGAACGCTTAAACAAACCGTGACGAAAATTAAGGATTTTTTTAAAAAATATCAGTTAATGCACATGAACATGCACATCCCAAGAATAAAATATGTATTGGTATAGGTACATACTTATGCAAGTATCCACAGACTCCTAGCAAAAAGACTTACCCTCAAAATTTGAACGCACCCGGCTGAAAACTGTACCCTAGATTCAAAAAATCAAAAACGATCTACAAAGAGACCAGACAGATTCCTCTTGATAATTAGAAAGAAACTCGTGCAAACAAAAAAAGAGTCCAGGTGGGAAGTTAAGTAAGGGAATAAAACTGAAAAAAAAGACTGGAAAAAGGAAAGGAATTCAGGAGGAAAAAACTGAGCGACCTCATAATAACAGTAATAACAATAATAGTTGTATAGTGAAAAAGTACATCATAATAATAGTGGTACAGTCAAAAAAGTACGTAACAACAATAATCATTATTAATTAAAACGGGACTTTGATGAGGAAATTGCCCGCATCTCGTGGTCGTGCGGTAGCGTTCTCGCTTCCCACGCCCGGGTTCCCGGGTTCGATTCCCGGCGGGGTCAGGGATTTTCTCTGCCTCGTGATGGCTGGGTGTTGTGTGATGTCCTTAGGTTAGTTAGGTTTAAGTAGTTCTAGGTTCTAGGGGACTGATGACCTAAGCTGTTAAGTCCCATAGTGCTCAGAGCCATTTTTTTTTATGAGGAAATTATCACACACGCTCTCTCGGTATGCTGCAGAAGGCTATGAAAAATACATCTCCGTTACGATATCGAACGTAACGTATCGGCAGTTGTAACAAAAAAATTGCACAGATAATACAACAATGGTAGAAAGATAATATACATGACGCCCGCTGAACTGAATAACAATTATAATAACCATAACAATAGTGATAGTGGTACAGTGAAAAAGTGAATAATGGTAATAATAATAGAAAAAAGTGTATTATTATTATTATTATTATTATTAGTGTCTATTTCACTGTATCTTCGAAAATAACGACTGTAGAAAAATGAAGTAATTCTTTCTTTCACAACAAGAGAAAAAAATTGATAGAAGTACTCGTGATGACGCGAAATCCATTAAAAAATCCTGCGACAATGCGCATATTTATAGACTCTTGTTGAAGAAAGCAAAACCTGCAAGAATTTCATCTGTTATTACATATCGCATCTAAGTACCATAAAATTTTTGATGTAGCAATTTATATCTGTAGCATTCAATCCACAGTTGCGATTAATGTAATTATTTTATATGTAATAAAATTATACGTAATTACATAATTTTCCCTGTATCTACTATGTATTCTTATTTTGATGCTTGTTTCCAAGATACGCTACACATTATACTAGTGTGTAGTTGTTATCTTACTACAGACAAAGCAAATAAAATAAAATGTTTGACAGATTACTGGCGTCATGACAACTCACTGTGATAGAACAAGCAGTCGATGAGAAACTAAAAAAACCGGAAACGTCTGTTTGAACAACAAAATTATTCGCCAACATTCTCTTTAATCTGCTTTAATTTTTTTACGTACTTTTGTCCCCGCATTTTTTGCCATACATTATTTCTCAAGGTCCGACTAACCCAGCGCTGTTTAGTACTGGTATCCGTAGACATATTCCTCACCTGTTGTTGGTATACCTATTCATTTCGTGTATCGTCTGTCAAAAATTTACCGTATTTCTGTGGCACCACTTTTGAATCAGTTTAATATTTTTTTCCATGTAACTTCCACACGATACTGTGCTCCAGTCATACAATATCGCAATCATCTTCATTTACGTTCATGTCAACCTCTGACTCCAGTAGAACTTTGTTGCTCAGGACAGCTGTTTTTCAACCGACTCAAATCTCAAATCTATTAGCGACGTTGCCCTTTCTTCAGCTACACAATGTCACTCAATTTCCTAAATAGGAGAATTCCTTCAGTTCTTCTACTAGAATGTCAATTCCAGTTGTCACACTAAGCAAGCTACAATTCTCATTTCTGCTGCTGTCCAGAGCTTTCTTCATAGCTTTGTTTGTACTGAACTCAAATTCTATGCTACTTAGCCCGTTCATTCCACTGAGAAATTCTGATAAACTTCTGCTCGCGGGAAGCCAGATGGGCTGCGACATCTGCGAACGTTAAAATTGTTATCCGTTCCCCTTCCATTTCTATTCAAGTTACAAATAGTTCTTCTCCTTCGTTGCTTCTACGATGTACAGTTAAACAGCTGTGGTAATAAACAACAATCGTTCAACTCTTCGCTCTTTCTTATCAGTTTTATAATCAGGCTTTCGGAAATATTGAACATTACTCGCCTGTCCCTTTACTTTACCTACACTCTTTCGTCCCATTGCGCCCACAGCACGAGTTCCATTGCCAAGGCCTCATCGCGGAAGATTCCTTAAGCGATTTAGGAAAAGCAATACAGGGAATCAAAATGAATGGGGGAGGATCTCCCGAATCCTAATCCAGTATTTCCCCTAGGGCCGAACGGCACTGACATGTATGTGCGTTTTTTTTTTTTTTTTTTTTTTTTTTTGCGTGAAAACGTGTCTACACTCATCCGCACTTTCTTGTGTGTGATATTGTCAGATATCAGTTGCTAATAATGTTGATCCTACAACGGATACAACATGTCTGTAACGTGTTTGTCGCGCAGTTTTTTTTTTTATTTTTTTTTTATTTTTGCCTATGACTTCATCGTACGTTGTTACGAATTCGCTTTGTGTATGGACACAAATTGGTGTAGCGTGTGTAAACTCGTTTCGCTAGGACATCGATTCTGGTGCCATTGTGAAGAATTTGCGGAGCACTATTAGGAATCAAAGTGCGACAATAAAAACACTCACCGTAAAGTAAGTGAAAATAAGTAATAAATTGAAAATTACAAAATAATGGAAGATATCTCTCACAAGACTCGTAAATATGCTCAGGATAAGGAAAGCTTGCGTCGAAAGGAATTCAAAACCCGTCTAAAACGTCCAGTGCCGAGTGAATACGATAGCTACGGTAATATCGGGAAACAGAAAGGGAAATAGAAAATAAACAACGCAAAGCGATTACCTGGCTGGGCCATCGGACATTCGGCGGCCAGCGAATGTCGAAAATTGCGACTTACCTGTTCCATAACCAATGCACTGCTCTGTGTAACCATTGCATCCAAGATATCGATAATATAATTATATATCAATACGAAACACTTGTTAAGATTTTATTTCGATGTTCTCACGAAAACTTTACGGTGCGCACTTTTTTTTTCGTAGTATCACTTCAACAGTCTGTACACTGTCTACGATTAATTAAACTAGCATAGAATATAGGTATGGTAATCTGTCTCTGATATGACTCTAAGTTTTCATTTCGCTGACAGTTTCCTGGAGTGACCTGATTGCTAAGGTGTTTTATTTCTAGGAAGTAGTTTTTCATAATCACCGTAGGTGACTTGTTATTATTGGTATGGTTAATCGCTTTATGTTGTAGTCTTCAGTTCGAAGACTGGTTTGATACAGCTCTCCTCGCAAGTCTATCCTATACAAATCTCATCATCTCTACATGAATACAGCAACATGCAATCATTTAAACTTGCTTTCTGTAGTCACGCCTCAGTCTTCCTACACATTTATCGCCACCACACTTCCCTTCATTACCAAATTTACTATTTCTTGATGCTCAAAATGTTTCGAATCAACCTATCCCTACTTTTAGCTAAGATGTGTCATAAATCAATGTGCTCCCCCAATTCGGTTCACTACTTTTTCACTGGTTATCCGATCTAGTGAAAATGCCATTTACAAGTTCACTCACCAAATTTTAGAAGCATTCAATAATAAAATAGCAGCGGTTGGCATTTTCTGCTACCTGTCTAAGGCATTTGAGTGTGTGAATAACAATATTCCCCTAGATGGATTAAATTTTTATGGGATTGGTACAGCCAACCAACGAATAATGTCATATCTAATCAAAAGAATGCAGATAGCTGTATTTAGTAATCTAATCAATACAGTCCGGGGACGTAATTCTGTTTGGGGAGAAACACGTATGGCTCTTCGCTAGACTCAGTCTTCGGTCCACTGTCGTATATCGTATATGTAAACGCTCTTCCTTGTAACATACAAGAACCAGAATTAGTTCTTCTTTGCGAATGGCACTAGTAATATAATCAGTCCAAGCGTACATATAGAAACAGAAATGTTAAACAGTGTTGTTAAAAGTATCATTGACAGTTTTTCTGCGAACGGTCTCATCCTCAGTTACAAAAAGACACAACATATTCATTTCTGCACATCTAGGAGTACTATGCCAGTGACAAGTGTAACACATAGTTATGAAATAATAAATAGCGGGAAAATTTCAAAATTTTTAGGTGCCCATATTGAGGAGATTTAAGAATGGAAAAAGCACATTTTGGAACTCCTAAAACAACTTAGGTCAGCCACATTTGAACTTAGAATCATTGCAGATCTTCGGGAGAGACAAATCAGCAATCTAATATATTTTGTTTTGATTCAGTAACGTTATGTGGAATAATGTTCTGGTGTAACTCATCTTTAAGGAAGTCTTCGTTCCTCAATAACGTGATGCAAGATTAATATGTAGTGCTCACCCATGATCTTCTTGTAGACATCAATTTGAGAATTTCGGTATTATGACTACCGCTTAACAGTATGATTATTCGCTCATGAAGTTTGTTGTAAGTAATCCACTGCAATTCAAAAGAAACAATGATGTACATCATAATAATACCAGAAGGAAAAATGGCATTTGTTGCTCCACATTAAGGTTGTGTACCAAAAAAGGTGCACAGTGCTGCAACAAAAATTTTTGAACACTTACCCCGTGGAAAACAATGTCTGACAGCAAAGTAAAAATTGTGTAAAAGGCGGTGGCAGCAATTACTAACTCGCATTTGTACATTATTAACAAAAAAAGAAATAAAAAACAGTCTTATAAATGTTAAGCGTGTAGCCATTGTTACAAATTGATTTGGGATGAGAATGTAAAACGACTCGCTTCACATTTCATGTGGCAAATAATCCATAGACTATGAAACTAACTAACTTTACCGATCTAATCTTCAATATTCTTCCGTAGCACAATATTTCAAAAGCACTTATTCTCTATTCACTTTATATAACGCTACACTTCAGATTTGAGAAAAGGCTTCCTAACACGTAAGTTTATATTTGGTGATAAACACATTTTCCTCGCTTTCAGGAAAACTTGTATTGTTATTGTCTGTTTGCATTTTATATCTAATTTATTACACTCTTCGTCAGTTATTTTGTTGTCCAAATAATAAAAGTCATCCACTACTCTCGTTGTGTAACTTTCTAATCCAATTCCTCCAGCATCAACTAACTTAATTAGCCTGTACTCCATTTCTTTTGTCTACAGTATATCAGTGTTCTTTATAATCGCTGCATACACAACAGTAAAGTATTTTGAGCCGTTTGCTGGATAGTTTATTTAGTCCTTGACGACTGCAGTACCAATGGAATAATGATTACTGTCTTACATGAACCGAGAATGATGACAATAATGTTCAGAAAGAAAGTCCTTTTCGTATCCTTTCCGCAGCGCTCGGTGTTTCGTGTATGTTCACGTGTGACACCTAGCTTTCCATCGATACGGCAAGGACTTGGTAAAAAATTAATTCACAAATGTCTGGTCTGAAAACACACGTTCAGTCGTTTACTGCCGGTGGGCAGTTTTCTTTGGTAAGAGTCCCTTTTTTATTATCTTCTGGAAAGAAATGTTCACAAATTGTAATGTAGCCCTTAAACAACTTTTTCTACAAGCCTGTCATCAAACGGTCACAAGAAACAGACATTGAAACCTCCATTTGGAAATTTTGTTAATATTAGTCAATATATGCCAGTCCTCCATTTTTACAACAGTTCGTGTATTCAATATTACATGGCGAAATGCAGTGGCATGTTGCTAATGCAAAATAAAATTTTAAAAAAGAGGAAAATTATAAATAATCCAAACTGTGTGTTTCTGTTATTCGATTTCCTTTATGGCTACAGTAGAGCAGCCTAAACTTTATAATTTCTCATACATTTATTTGTCTTTTACAAGAGATTTGCGTTTATGGACTGATGTGCAGGCTATTAGATTCCGCTTCACGGAATTATTTCTTTAATTTGGTGACACCGATATCTGCAATCAGCACCGGGGAAAACTAACAGTCTATATTTTTCAGTCTGCATTTGTAGCGTTCAAATAAAATAAAATATGTTTTAATACTGTTTTATGCACCTATAGAGAAATAGTTTATTTTTTTAATTAGATTTTTTTAATGCGTTATATTTTAAAAAGGTTAGACTCTATGAAGTAAAAAAAAACATTGTTATAAGCAGAATAATTCTTCGTGTTTCCGTCATTTAACGCTAAAAAAGAACAGTCATATGGACATTTACTGCATTTCCCCATAGCCAGCTAAACAAGTTTTATATGAATTATTTTTTTATGATTCTGATATCGTCAAGGTTTTTTTCCAATCTTTCTCAAGTCCCAAGGAAAAGAAGCAACGCCAATGCAGCAGCAGAATCTTGCGTTCATTATTCTGTCTGATCTTAAAGAGATCTGATGACGGATTGTTCGTAAATTCGAAACCGGTCATATTTAGAGAAAAAAAAGAAAGAAAGAAACCCTTGGTGATCGCAAATGCTAAATAAAAAACTGTTAATGATGCAGTTGTCACGCTTAGCCTTACGAAAGGAAAATTTTTTTATGTACATTTTTGTGTGGCTGACTGATATACAGTAGCCGACTTGAAGCCGAGACATAAAGAAGGGCAGAATTTATCGTCAAAATTTTGTGGTGCCTTGGTAAAGAGATATATTTATCCTAAAAAAAGAGATATACTTAACCTAAAATGAATTCGCTGAATGCGAATATATCGCATCAGTTGTGACGGGTATAGATGTACCATCTGTTAGTGACGTATATAATTTTGTACTGGAACAGGACTTGAATCTGGATTTCCCGCTTATCGCGAACTGTCACGTTAACCACTTAGGCTACCCGCGCATGCTTCCCGGTCAGACCCAACTTCTAAATGTCACCCCGTCTATACGTTACTATACCACTCTAAGTCTTTAGTAGGTAGCACATCCATACTTAACACAGCTGAAGCCAAGATATTCGCAACAGAGAATTCATTTCGAATTAATTTCGTATTGCTGTCAGTCGTCATTAATGTCTGTTCATCGATGCTTGCAAGTAGATATAATTCTGTTTTGGCATTATGGGTATATATTACGTAATACCCTTTATCCAAACTTCATCTGCCACAACGTTATGTTTATCTTTTTTCTTACATGTCTTATGATACGTGGAGACACGATACATGTATTTATTTACTGAAGTGAATCCGACTGCCTTCTGTATGCAGTAGTGATCATAATTTCATTTTGGACGTTTCACGATATATAGTCCTATTCCCGGGAACCATAGATGTGTACACAACTAGGTAATAAGAAGATGTATAGGTAGCAAATGAAACTAATGTGTTCGCGGTTCCTTCTGTAATTCTGTACAGACGTTAACACGTGGTTAAGGGAAGTCTGCAAAATCTACATCGATACAGTCTCATCGGAATTAAAACCGCTGTCAAGTTGCTGCAATACCCTGTCTAATATGGACTCCAACTGAAGCAAGATCTGGTATATGTTCATAAAACTGAAGACTAAATCTCTTCATCTCACCATTGAGTATTAACTAATCTCTGTTTCCAACTACTGGTCAGCAAAGAGACTGTCGAAATACTGGTCTACGTGTGAGGGTGTCGACCCCAGGTTTACATTATAGCTTTCTGTAGATTTCGTGAATAACGATGATATTCACGATTCCAGTACGATCTATAGTTGTTGTTGATATTGTTGTAATTTTTAGTTCCAAGACTCTTTAGATGTAGCTTTCCATGCTAGTCTATTCCATGCAAGTCTTTTTTTATCTTTTTTTTCGATACCTTGAACAGTTCTACGAATGTCAGGAATGTCTGCGTTAGGCTTCTGCTCCAAAGATTTCCTACACATTGAGTTCGGCTGTTCATATAACGTGTGGCTTGGTGGCTAATGGCATTTTTACAGCAGATAACAACAACGCATATCTTCCGAACTCACATTTTATTATGTGACCGTGGGGTTTGCGACATGCACACTTAATATACTTTATTACGACTCACAGTTGAATAGACATCGGTTGTGGGGAACTACAACATAGCTGGAACTGGATCGTTTGATTTAAGCAAGAAAATAGACAGAAACACAGTGTTTTGATGGATGGAACAGAATATTATTTTACTCCATGTTTATTATTGTCTAATTTGTTTGTGTCACACAGTCATTAGTACTGTAACATGTCAGATTAATTAATATGGGAGGATTTGGAATAGGACCACTAACGCTGGCGACGAGTGAGAAATGTACTAAGAATATCAAAATATTCTCGCACGAAAAAAGTCACCTCCATCATTAATATAGAATACACTGCATTTCGTAAAGTGTGACGGTCTTACAAATCATTTGTAGTAGGCAAGCACTAGGGAAACAACAAGCTGTTTGTTTCCTTTCACTCTTTCATAAAAAATGTTTTTGTAAATAATGATATTGTTTGTCAATTTTAGCCACACGACAGTCATTAAATAATAATCGAAACAGATAGAAATTAATACATTAACTTAATATTTAGAACAGAACTGTGCTGAGATTCTTTTGTTTTATATCAGTTCTCGATAAGACATATTCGGTGAGATTGTTATCATGAGACGGAAAATAAATTACGGATTACATAGGCTTCTATTGTTCTTGCGGTAGTTTCACTAACGCACTACCTGGAATTTACTTCAATGGTAAAATGTTTCGGCAAGATATAAGGTACTTCATCGGAATATATTTGTCTCACTAACTATTTTAATGAAATACAATGAAATCACTGTCTGGGTGAACTGTGTATACTGGTGATATGCTTAAGGATTATTTACAGCTTTTTGGTGTGAAAACTACTAAACAGTTGAACTCTTGGTTGTGAAGCCGTGAATTAATTTTAAATCTATGACGATTTCTACGAATAAAAAATTAGCTTACATTGTGCTACGTTATGGATACTGTTACCAAAATGTATCAAGAGCAGTATCATTGGAAGAAGATCTGTTTGCGAGTGTATGATGATCACTTCGTTTCTTCCTCATCATTACTGCTAATACGAGTGACGAAAACGGTATACAACCCAAAACTCAATTCAGTGGCGACATGGCACCGACTAAAGTAAAAAAGTCTGGGTTGTTGCTACTGCTGCAATAAATTTGAATATCTGCTGTCACCAAATGCTAACAACATATTATACGTGAATTTTGGTAACAGTGGCTCCAAAGTATTTCGCTACACTACAGAACAATTAATTTACAAGTTTCTTGTAACAAGCGCTTTTGTGGAAAAGCGTCTCATGTCTACTCAAGAAGTGAAGTTTTCGTCGCTACACCGCTACACTCCCAGTCAAATCAGTGAATCTGGAACATAGGTAACGTGTATGGAATGCAATACCTACATTATTTAATGTAGCGGATAAGATACCACAACTGTAGCTGAAGGAAAAACCACACAAACATGACAGCGAAAGAAAAAAAAGCAGTAAAACTGTTTCCCAACGCAGAAGAAACCAATTCCACCATTGTTGCTGTTTATGAGCCACAAACGGTCAGAATTTTAAACACGTTCGCTTTTGAAGTAACAGTAATCAAAGTTAGAAAAAAATTTATGTATTAGAAAGTCGAATGAAGTGTAAGACTGTGAAATATTAGACTCTCTACAAAGTTGTTACGTCTTAATTAAAGTGCCTGTCATAATAAGAACAGACAACAAAAGAAATGCATTCCTCTCACGCACGACATATGAGTTTATATTCTATCGTTTTCACACATATTCGAAAGTATTTCTTCATCATTAAGTTTTAGCTTACGTCGCTGGACGAGGGAGATTCGGTTGTTTTTATACGTATTTCACGGTCATTCATGTCTCTTGATAATTTACTAATGCTTGGAACGCAAAAAATTTAATGACTAGTTCGCTAATTAACTAGAATAATGATTAAATAAAAACTTTAATTTTACAGCTGCTTTCTCGCCGCTTGGTGCGCAAGTGTCGCACCAACTGTCAGACGGTAACGATTTTAACAGCAGTGAGTGTCACGACAGTATATATTAGACTGTACTAACAGTGGCGATGATCAGATCACATTCGAATATATTCACCGCTACTATGGCTTTCTCATAGGATTATAAATTTTTTTTCGATTATTCCAGGAGGAACAGATGTTTGAATATCCGCTTAGATACATGTACGGTAAATCATTATTTGAACTATAATTCGAAGTACACAAATTCTCCCTGTACTAAGTGTACTTAACATATTACTGATTAACTTCTCATGGTTGGGGTACACAGTTATGTAGAATTTTTTAAGGGACTTCATATTCACCGTTGACTGTAGAAATAGTTTATTTCATAATTCCAGTCGCGGTCTTTGCTTCATTTTCAGGTGGTACTGCAAAAGATTTTGCTTGAGTTTGACATGTGCTGGAGCCAAATTTTTTGCAGTACCATTTGAAAATGGCCCAAAGGCGGAAATTGAAAGTGTGATACAAATAATTTTTATAGTCAAAGGCGAATATGATGTCCTTTAACATATTGTATTTCCAGTTGGCTGGAAATCACGTGGCGATCATTTTCTAGTTAATACGTCAGGCGGTAACGACAGTTAATGCCATCTGTGACAAAAAAAATTATTCTTTGGGAATACCAGCAACATTGCTCAATATTTTATTGAATTAGTTAACAGTTTTATTAATTAACAATTTTGGACTGATAATTGATAAACTACCAGTTCTAGTGTTGTTGTGTTGTTGGTGTGTGTAGTCTGTAAGACAATCACATGGTTTAAGACAACACTCAGTAGGAGAAAAAAAGACGCGTTATATCTCTGCTAATGAATAACAGTATGCAAGTATGCACACAGGAGGTTTAGAGGCTTATATATATATATATATATATATATATATATATATATATGTGTGTGTGTGTGTGTGTGTGTGTGTGTGTGTGTGTGTGTGTGATTTGGAACGTGGTAGTCTACAAATGTAATACACTTTCTAAAGCGCTTAGAGAGCGAAGTATATATATATACTCTTTACTCTTCCCATATGTTTCGCTTAGAAAGTGTACTGTGTTTGTAGACTACCACGTTCCAAATCATAGATGACAATTATGATCCACATAAAATTATTCAACTCACTGAAATATCTTGTTACTGTGTCGTCAGCAGTCATACTTAAACGAAAAGTTGTCGTCTCTACATACTTACAGCATTCAGTTTTCTGCGTAGCCTATTTTGAATATCCCATACCCTATCTGTCCCAAATACATTTTCCTCAGTAATGCACCTTCCAGTGCCAGCTCTGCAGTAGCAGACGTCATTTTCCTGGCAAGGGTCTTCCATACATTACTCATCTTTTCTTTATAGCGCTTCTTCATTTCTTACCTCATCTCTCTACTCATTTTTAACATCGTTCGATAGCCCGCACGTGAAATGCTTGCAGGTTCTTCCCCTCCGGATTTCTGCGGACAGCAACGTCTCATATCAGTAGAACTGCTTTAACGGCCCCGTACACGATGAAACAATTTATCAAACTTTACTGGGTTTGTGAAATATTTGACCGAGTGCTGCGCTGTTTAACAAGTTTGTCAAACATAGTGTGTGAAGAATTTTATTAGCTCAGTAGATCTTGAGTTTCAACAACTAAGAGAACTACGACTAAGGTTAAAAACAAAATAGTCCAGGCAATTGCGAAAATGGTAGAAGTGTTGTGTCCTTCGCAGCCACATATTACGCAGGAAGGGGAAAAGAAGAAAATCTGTATTCTATGTACAACATACAGATGGGAATATATAAAATAAAAGAGTCGAAGATCTTCGATTGTTTCACAGATGATGTACAGCATCTGTGCCTGGTATTTCAAAGAAGTGTCATTAGAGGACAAAGTAGATGACAGTAAATTTTCGCATACTTGTGTCCTCGTTTCCATTGTGAGGACGAAGTATCTCAGTTATCAAAAGTTTGTACCTTCGGATAAAGTTGAATAAATCGGCATGTTCTGAGTACAATATTTTCTTTGGCAGAGTTTCATTGGTATATTTCTTTCTCTATTCCAACCATTCCTTGGACCAGCATCTTATTACATTCTTCTTCTTTATACATACTACTTAAGTCAAAGCAAGAAATGCTTTGTGTCAGCAGCTATTCCCATTAGTGTCAAAATACTTCGCGGCACAGACTGCGTCTGTTTCAAAAGTCATAAACTTGGTTGGTATATCTTGCTTGACATACATCTGGATTGGAAAAAGAGAATTTGACTGTCAAGTTTGATCATGCACTAGGTCTTTAGGTTTCTTCTCCTCTGCCAGTCTCCCTGATATATCGTCTCTATTTTGGTCATCATGTGTGACCTTGCTACTAAGTCAGGAAAAACCCGTAGCTTCCTCCACTAAGGCGTCGTTCCTAATAGTGCGTCCAGCAAGTCGTTATTTTACTTTCCGTGACTCTTTATCATCTTAGTCGTTGCATGTTTATACACGTTGTGCCCCATTTATCCTGGCCAATTCAAATAATACTTTACCCAGAAGCAAAATAACAAATTTACGAAGCAAATAACGCTTAGCTACCATGGGAACAGTGATCAGCATGCTTGCCATTCCCATAACTTCGTAACCAAGATATGAAAAGTGGTACGTCTTCTTTAAATAGCACGCTGCATTTTTTATTCGGTAATCCACTTCTACTTTTCAAGACCAGTGGAATAAACGTATGACACAGTATCATTCATTTAAATGCCAACAGTATCCATGAAAATTTTATCTGGATTAGAACCTATTCAAATAAGTATTCAAAGACGCTCCCTGCTTCAGTATGAGCCACTGATATTAAGTGGATAAAATATAAAGATTCATGATCTCTGACAATAATCATAGACTGCTGAGAACACAGATTGGCTTCAGCCAAAAAGTGGAAAACACACGATCACGATCTAAGCTGCCGAAATTTGACGCTGAAGAATTTATTTTCTCATGTCCTCCAGTTATGAATCCTCAATAATACAAAGTAGACAAAATGGATGACTATAAAAAAGGCAATAGAGATAAATTAAAAATTAGATCTATACCATTGGAAACAAGTATGAGGTAGCGTGACGCCACATTGCTTCGTATACACACAGATGGTTCATTAATAGAAACACAAGGAAACGTTGTCGCGGTAACGTACAGTAAATTTTTTGTTTCTATCTAACACTCCGATCTAATTTTGAAGGTGAAACTGAAATCGTCAGAACTGAGATAAGTCATGTAAATAACAATTCACACGCATTCGACAAAGCAGTCACATTTTCTGATTCTAGAGCAACAACATTGCCAGTAGCTAATCAATACACAAATTCCAAAAATCATTCATGCTAAGGAAGTCGAAGAAGTAATTAAATTTCTACAACAGAAGAACAAGATAATTGAAGTCAGTGGCTCGGATGGTAATGAAAAACCAGATTTTCTAGCGCAAAATGGTATAAAATTAAACAAATTGGAAAAATTAACTCTTCATATTTTGCGGTGAAACGTACTGTTGACAACATGTCCCGAGAAGAATTAAAACGATTCAATAAAATTTGATGTGGTGGAAAGATTCGGAGAAACTCATGGACGACTCAATGGTATCTGTTGGGCCAACTTACAAAGTTGCAAGAGGGGTAACCATGTTGGTTAATGTCCATGTGGTAGCTAAAAAAACTTCTGTGGATATATTTGTAGGCTTGTTTCTGGGCAAGATATTATCTGCGGTGGTCAAGATAAACGCTACTAATTTTTCGACGATTTTTACGAAACAAATTGGTCAGTAACGGCGTGCTACCGGGCGTCCAAAGTTGTTGTTTCCATCTTAATGCACAATGTTTTGAGGGGCGACCCAGCAGTCTTTCCAGGGCGCTGCCAGTTTTGCTGTTACGTGTACTCGCTGCGTGACCAATCAGGCTGTGAAGTGTTAGCCGACCGGGGTGGCCGAGCGGTTCTAGACGCTACAGTCTGGAACCGCGCGACCGCTACGGTCGCAGGTTCGAATCCTGCCTCTGGCATGGATGCGTGTGGTGTCCTTAGGTTAGTTAGGTTTAAATAGTTATAAGTTCTAGGGGACTGATGACCTGAGATGTTAAGTCGCATAGTGCTCAGAGCCATTTGAACCATTTGTGAAGTGTTGTTGGTCTAGCGCCGCTGTTTATAACGGAGTTCGGCTTTCGGCGGCTACTGTACCGTATGACGCTTTTTTATTTTCCGCAGCCCGCATTGATATTCCCTAACTCGTAGGCCGACATTTTCTCAGCTTTTCCCAGCTTTCTTGCATGTGGTGGCCGGCGAGATCTTGATAAATTGAAACCTCCATCCCTTTTTCTTAGGTTTTCTGACATATTTATTTCGTCAGACTCATTAATTGCGCTGTTCCAGAAACTTGGTGATTACACTACGATACTGGTCTCATCGTATTTCATTTGAGGCTCTGAGAACCATAAAAGCACAGAAAAAAGTTTTGAGATTTGTAAAAATCAAATTTGTATGCTAACTACCAGTCTCATAGTTTGACATCTTAACCAAGCCTCAGTATCATATGTTTCTAACAGAAAAATCATGTACTCATCTTATATTATGAAATTTTAGTTAATATTTCGGATTAGTAGTATTCGTGTTAATCCACAAAATTTTCGTATATAGCCTAGGGGCAATAATTATTTGACTGTTGTGTAATTTGTAATTAATATGAAACTATTCCGCCCCTGGTAGCTGAGTGGTCAGCGCGACGGAATGTCATACCCAACGGTCCGGGTTCGATTCCGGCTGGGTCGGAGATTTTTCTCCGCTCAGGGACTGGGTGTTGTGTTGTCCTTACCATCATCATTTCATCCCCATCGACATGCAAGTCGCCGAAGTGGCGTCAACTCGAAAGACTTGCACCAGGCGAACGGTCTACCCGACGGAAGGCCCTAGGCACACGATGCATTTCCATTTCCAGTATGAAACTAGAACACAACGTAAAGAGCAGATCCTAAAAAAAATTCTGGTCCTATGTAAAACCGCTAAGCCGGTCTAAGGCTTCCATTCAGTCCGTTATTGATCAGTCTGGCGTTTTAAATTTCACGTACAAGAAATCGTGCGTGCAGAACAAGTGTACAAACATTCCGTCATTCGACCATCAGAGAGCATTCCTGCCGTTGAGAAACAACTGAAAGATTTGAAAGCAACGAAATCATCGGGTCCGGATGGAGTCCCATTTCGGTTTTACAAAGAGTACTCTACAGCATTGGTTCCTTACATAATCTGCATTTATTGAGAATCTCTCTCCCAGCACAGCGTCGCAAGCGACTGGAAAAAAGTGTAGGTGGTTCCAGTACATAAGAAGGGTAAAAGAATAGACCCACAAAATTACAGACCAATTCCTCTAACTTCGGTTTGCTACAGAATCCTTGAACGCATTCTCACTTCGAATACAATAAACCTTCTTGAGACTCAAAAGGTTAGTTTAGCTGTTTATTTGCGAGTGGAACAGGACAGGCAACCCTCCGTCAAGCGTCGTACGGTGGCTTGCCAAATATCTATGTAGATGTAGACGTAGAAATGCAACACTCACACAATTACGACCTATCTCAACACTTCATCGTCCTCGTTATCACGAAACTCAGCTTTCCCATTTCTCACATGATATACTGCGAATTATGCATGAAAGACAACAGGCAGATTCCATACTCGTAGATTTCCGGAAAGCATTTGATACGGTGCCCTAGCGCAGGATATTAACGAAGGTATGAGCGTATGGAATAAATTCACAGATATGTGTCTTGGAGACTTCATAAGTAACAGAACCCAGTATGTTGTCCTCGTCGGCGAATGTTCACAAGGGACAAGGGAATCGTCAGGAGTGCCCCAGGGAAGTGTGATAGGACCACTGTTGTTCTCTGTATACATAAATGATTTGGCGGACAGGGTGGACTGCAATCTGTGATTGTTTGCTGATGATGCCGTGGTGTACGGTAGGGTATTGTGTTCGAGTATAATGATTTTTCTGGAGACTAGAAATCTACTCTGTGGGAATCAGCATGGATTTCGAAAAAGACGGTCGTGTGAAACCCAGCTCGCGCTATTCGTCCACGAGACTCAGAGGGCCATAGACACGGGTTCACAGGTAGATGCCGTGTTTCTTGACTTCCACAAGGCGATCGATACAGTTACCCACAGTCGTTTAATGAACAAAGTAAGAGCATATAGACTATCAGACCAATTGTGTGATTGGATTGAAGAGTTCCTAGATAACAAAACGCAGCATGTCATTCACAATGGAGAGAAGTCTTCCGAAGTAAGAGTGATTTCAGGCGTTCCGCAGGGGAGTGTCATAGGACCGTTGCTATTCACAATATACATAAATGACCTTGTGGATGACATCGGAAGTTCACTGAGGCTTTTTGCAGATGATGCTGTGGTGTATCAAGAGGTTGTAACAATGGAAAATTGTACTGAAATGCAGGAGGATCTGCAGCGAATTGACGCATGGTGCAGGGAATGGCAATTCAATCTCAATGTAGAAAAGTGTAACATGCTGCGCATACATAAAAAATGATCCCTTATCATTTAGCTACAAAATAGCAGGTCAGCAACTGGAAGCAGTTAATTCCATAACTTATCTGGGAGTACGCATTAAGAGTGATTTAAAATGGAATGATCATATAAAGTTGATCGTCGGCAAAGCAGATGCCACACTGAGATTCATTGGAAGAATCCTAAGGTAATGCAATCCGAAAACAAAGGAAGTAGGTTGCAGTACGCTTGTTCGCCCAGTGCTTGAATACTGCTCAGCAGTGTGGGATCCGTACCAGACAGGGTTGATAGAAGAGATAGAGAAGATCCAACGGAGAGGAGTACGCTTCGTTACAGGATCATTTAGTAATCGCGAAAGCGTTACGGAGATGATAGATAAACTCCAGTGGAAGACTCTGCAGGAGAGACGCTCAGTAGCTCGGTACAGGCTTTTGTTAAAGTTTCGAGAACATACCTTCACCGAAGAGTCAAGCAGTATATTGCTCCCTCCTACGTATATCTCGCGAAGAGACCATGAGGATAAAATCAGAGAGATTAGAGCCCCCACAGAAGCATACCGACAATCCTTCTTTCCACGAACAATACGAGACTGGAATAGAAGGGAGAACCGATAGAGGTACTCAAGGTACCCTCCGCCACACACCGTCAGGTGGCTTACGGAGTATGGATGTAGATGTAGATGTAGATGTATCGAAGTTCATTGACCGTAGAAAAATACAAGACGACTTAGACAAAATTTCCATTGGAGTGACGAATGGCAGCTAGCCTTAAATGTGGAAAAATGTATGTTAATGCGAATGCGCAGGAAGATCAAACCTGTAATGTTCAGATACAGTATTGCTACTGTCCTGCTTCATCACAGTTAAGTCGTTTAAATATCTGGGCGTGATGTTGCAAAGCGATATGAGGTGGAACGAGCATCTGGGGATTGTGGTAGGGAAGGCGAATGATCGACATCGCTTTATTGGGAGAATTTTAGGAAAGAGTGGTTCACCTGCAAAGTACAGGGTGATCAAAAAGTCAGCATTAATTTGAAAACTTAATAAACCACGGAATAATGTAGATAGAGAGGTAGAAATTGACACACATGCTTGGAATGTCATGGGGTTTTATTAGGACAAAAAAAAAAAAGTTCACAAAGTGTCCGACAGATGGCGCTGGACAGCAAAACTGTTACCGTGACGGGTGAGAGGTACGCCGATACGTTACAGAATCGCATCAACCCAAGCCTGGCTGATAAACACCTGCTGGAACGTACGGTGTTAATGCAGGATGGCGCTCCATCTCTTGCGCGCGTCGTTTGTTGATGATGGTGTGCTCAGCCGCCACTTTCGTCATGCTTGGCCTCCCAGGTCCCCAGAGTTCAGTTCGTGCGATTATTGGCTTTTGCGTTACCTGAAGTCGCAAGTGTATCGTGATCGACCGACATCTCTAGGGATGCTGAAAGACAAGATCCGACGCCAATGCCTCACCATAACTCCGGATATGCTTTACAGTGCTGTTCACAACATTACTACTCGACTACAGCCATTGTTGAGGAATGATGGTGGACATATTGAGCATTTCCTGTAAAGAACATCATATTTGCTTTGTCTTACTTTGTTATGCTAATTATTGCTATTCTGATCAGATGAAGCGCCATCTGTGGGACATTTTTTGAACCTTTGTATTTTTTTGGTTCTAATAAAACCCCATGTCATTCCAAGCATGTTCTCAATTTGTATCTCTCTATCTACATTATTCCGTGATTTATTCAGTTTTCAAATTTATACTGATTTTTTGATCACCGAGTAGACCGCACGTAGGACGCTGGTGGGACTTATTCTTGGGTACTACTCGAGTGTTTCGTATCGCACTAGGTCGGATTGAAGGAAGACATCGAAGCAATTCGGAGGTGGGCTGCGAGATTTGTTACCGGTAGGTTCGTACAACACTAAGTGTTACAGAGACGCTTCGGAAACTCAAATGGGAATCCCGGGAGGGAAGGCGACGTTCTTTTCGAGAAACACTACTGAAAGAGAACCTGCATCTGAAGCTGACTGCCGAACGATTCTACCGCCACCAACATTCGTGGCGCGTAAGGAAGCAAGCAGTGAAGGAAACAAAAGAAAAATTCGGAGTAGGTATTAAAATCCATGGAGAAGAAATAAAAACGTTGAAGTTCGCCGATGACATTGTAATTCTGTCAGAGACAGCAAAGGACTTAGAAGAGCAGTTGAACGGAATGGATAGTGTCTTGAAAGGAGGATATAAGATGAACATCAACAAAAGCAAAACGAGGATAATTGAATGTAGTCGAATTAAGTCGGGTGATGCTGAGGGAATCATATTAGGAAATGAGACACCTAAAGTAGTAAAGGAGTTTTGCTATTTGGGGAGCAAAATAACTGATGATGGTCGAAGTAGAGAGGATATAAAATGTAGACTGGCAATGGCAAGGAAAGCGTTTCTGAAGAAGAGAAATTTGTTAACATCGAGTATAGATTTAAGTGTCAGGAAGTCGTTTCTGAAAGTATTTGTACGGAGTGTAGCCATGTATGGAAGTGAAACACGGACGATAAGTAGTTTGGACAAGAAGAGAATAGAAGCTTTCGAAACGTGGTGCTACAGAAGAATGCTGAAAATTAGATTGGTAGATCATATAACTAATGAGGAGGTATTGAAAAGGACTGGGGAGAAGAGACGTTTGTGGCACGACTAGAAGAAGGGATCGGTTGGTAGGACATGTTCTGAGGCATAAAGGGATGACCAATTTAGTATTGGAGGGCAGCGTGGAGGGTAAAAATTGTAGAGGGAGAACAAGAGATGAATACACTAAGGAGATTCAGAAGGATGTAGGTTGCAGTAGGTACTGGGAGATGAAGAAGTTTGCACAGGATAGAGTAGCATGGAGAGCTGCATCAAACCAGTCTCAGGACTGAAGATCACAACAACAACAAGGACCACGAAGATAAAATTCGAGAAATTAGGGCCCATACGGAGGCAAATAGATACTGGTTTTTTTGCTCGCTTTATTTGCGAGTGAAACTGAACAGGCAAAGAGTACAGGGTACCCTCCGCCAAGCACCGTACTGTGGCTTGCGAAGTATCTATGTAGATGTAGATGTAGACGTAGAAAAGCAGCACTCACACAATTACGACCTAACTCAACACTTCATCGTCCCCGTTATCACGATTTTCATGAAACACCTTCTCTGCGATGAGATCCTGATACAACTATCTGCTCAGTTTAGGCATGAAATCTAGTAGTTTTCTTAAGTCCATGTGTTTCAAATTTTATCTAGTCGTTTTGTTAAGTCTTCGTGTTTAAAGGTTGATATCTGCCTTCCAACTAAGTATTTGGACACTAGATTTTGCGAAGTATCTGCAAACTGTGAAGAAAAGAAAAATTGCGGTCTCCTTCGATGTTAGTTGAGGATAATGGTGGCCTCTCACCAGTGAGTAATCCGTTACTTTAATTTGCAGCTCATGGCAACCTGCTGAAAACTTCATCTTTGCAAAATTTCTGAACACTAACATCAACTTTTGGTTTGGTAGTTACGACCGTAACACTCCAAAGGTTCCGAAATCCTCAGCGTTCATTTTACCGACTGGACTGCTGTAACCATGGAACGTGAGGTTATGGGTGGGGCACTCCATCAAGAACTCCCAGCTCTTATGAAGAAATGCGCGTCAGTGTAACCATTGAGCGCTCCTACAGCAATGAAAATTTGTGCTTCGGTCCGTTTGCAAGAGCATAGCTGAGAAATCGGTGAGACTGTTTCTCTCAAATGTTAATTTACAGGGTGTTTCCGTAATTTAGCAGGACATAGAGGATGCTCCACTGAACAGTCTGAGGTTGGGAATCTGGAGTTGTAGAAGCCAGCTTAAGGAGATTATTGGAGTAAAATCACATTACTGTGTACTTTTTTGCTTACATTAGTTACAGGTAACTGATAATACCATCACTGACATAGTGAACGTACCATTTGTACTGTATCTTACAAAATGTGCTGAAACTGACGGCCATGAATCTCAATGCAAGCATGACAGGGTCGAACAAGATTCTGACGCACTCTGACAAAGATCCCTGGCGTGTTTCCCATCACAGCAAAGGCAGCTACACTTCCGCAAACTAATTCCATCTCCATATTCACTGGTCTCTCACACACAAGTGACCTTAGATATCCCCATAGGAAATAATCGAGGGGGATTCAGATCAGCCGACCTCGCAGGCCATGAAATAGGACCACCTCTTCCAATCCAGCGACCAGGGAATACAGCACTGAGATGGTTGCGGACACCCACACTGAGATGAGGCGGTGCATAATCATGTTGTGTTCACATTCCCTAACGAACAGCCAAGGGAACAATATAAATACGATACAACAGAGCCGCCTTATAGATAAGTAGACAAACCCTGCGTCATGACTTCCTAGTAATCGGGCTCGTCCTCCTTGTTTCCTTGCAGGAAATAAAGAACGTACATGTAAATAAAGAACATAGTATGTGTAAACATGTACGCATGTTAGTTGTAAATAATCTGGAAAACAGTAATAGTAGCGGTAGACAAGTCAACTTCCATATCTCCTTAAGCTGGTTTCTCCGACCACAAGTTCACTATATCAAATTGTTCAGTGGAGCATTCTCTACGTCTTTTTATATTTTGGCTCATCTCACGGAAACACCGTGTATAGACTGCAGGGTACAGGGCTCATAAACCTGTTTCATCATAAAACAACAGATGGCAGGAGCAACAGTCTCAAAACCGACAATTATGTGCTTTTAGCGCCTCATTTCACGATTGTATTAGAGACAATGCTTGGCTGATTTGCTGGTTGTTTTATTTGGGTGAGTCGCCGTTGTTCCTTGCATGTCTCCTCGAGTGTATTTCGCTCCCTTCAACGAATACATCATGTCTTCTTCGTTACTTTAAAGACGACCTAGATTTCAGAAAGCCAGGCCTGTTTCACATTTCATTCGAATGTGGCATCTCCTATGTGAGGCAAACTAACAAAAAGTCGATGACGAATGCAAGGAACACCTATCAGCATCGTACCCGTATAAAACAACCGAGCATATTAACTGTGGCCAAAGACTGCCTCGAATGTAATCATGAAATGAAATACGGCTGACCAGTATCATGGTGCAAACGTCAAGTTTCTGGTTGGTTGGTACATTTGGGGGAGGAGACCAAACAGCGAGGTCATCGACCCCATCAAAGTAGAAAAGACGGGGAGGGAAATCGGCCGTAACCTTTCAAAGAAACCATTCCGGTATTTGCCTGAAGCGATTTAGGGAAACCATCGAAAAAGTATTTGTATGGAGTGTAGCCATGTATGGAAGTGAAACATGGACTATAAATAGTTTGGACAGGAAGAGAAGCTTTCGAAATGTGGTGCTACACAAGAATGCTGAAGATTTGATGGGTAGATCACGTAACTAATGAGGAGGTAGTGAATAGAATAGGGGAGGAGAGGAGTTTGTGGCACAACTTGACAAGAAGAAGGGACCGGTTGATAGGGCACGTTCTGAGACATCAAGGGATCACAAATTTAGCATTGGAGGGCAGCGTGGAGTGTAAAAATCGTATAGGGAGACCAAGAGATGAATACATCAAGCAGATTCAGAAGGATGTAGGTTGCAGTAAGTACTGGGAGGTGAAGAAGCTTGCACAGGCTGGAGTAGCATGGAGAGCTGCACCAAACCAGTCTCTGGACTGAAGACCACAACAACAACATGGAAAACCTAAATCTGTACGGGTCAGCGGGTTTGACCGACGTCCTCTCGAATGCGTTCAAGTTTCTGAGACATTCTAATTAAGGAGTCTATCGAAATAAAGATGGTGAATAATCAAATGAACAGGGACGGAGGTTTCAGTTTAAACAAGGCTTCGGCTCCGGAGCTGTTGCCGGATATCACATCATGATCTGGGTCACACTGAGATAATTTACGTTCCACGTAATATCAGTGCAGGTGCTGAAAAACAAACTAGCCTCTAAGAGCGTAGTGGGCGTCGGGAGTTGAACTAAGCTGTGAATAGCAATGCGAGACCAGCAACAGTTCACGCTGTGGATGGGGGTCCAAGCGACGAGTGCGAGTAACAGCACAACTCGCAGCACCTGAATAGGACGGCAGAGCCGCTCTTCAAAATATTGAGCAGGAAATGGAAGCAATAACTCAGTACAAAATCCGCAAGAACGCCATTAATGAGGCACGTCGAGAGAACCAGAGAGCTCAGAAGTTAGTCATTACTTTTTAGCCTCTTGCTGTAAAACCGGTATACTTCCACAGATTTTCAGATTCAAACGCGATTATCATGACTGATTTTTAACTTTTGTGCTATTTATGTTAGCGAATGTAGGTGCTGGTATGAATGTAGTATACAGTAATTAGTGAAATACATTTTCTGAACTGCAAACTAGGAGCAACGTAAAAAAATTGTAGGTGATCAATGTTAGCATGGAATTGAGGAGGATACATTTACCAGGCTGTACTTCCACCACAACTGTCAATTACCATTCCATTTGTCGTCAATATTCCAAAAACGCAACGAAACTTTAAGCACCTGCAAATAAATACATGGACCTAATATTTTCTTAAAAATAAAACAATGGTAACTCCAGGTAGGAATATCAACAATGTACGAAAAGAAAAAGTACTTGTTACCGTGAAGAAGAGACGTCAAGCTGCAGACAGGCAGGTAAAAGACACATAAAGCTTCCAGCCAAAGTCTTTATCAATAACACACACACACACACACACACACACACACACACACACACACACACACACACATTCTTTTAATTGTGCCTGTCTGCAACTTCACGTGCAAGCAGAACTCTGTCTTTTCCTACATTGTTAAAATTTTCTTCAGTGCTTTATTGAGCCTCGTAAAAGAGAAAAATTAGTAAGGTACGTAAATCAAACAGTATGATTTGTCACCAAAATTACGTACATAATGAGAAGTAGTGCGAAGAAGTTCCACACACAAAGCTCCAAGCACAATACCTTAAATTTCATCACTCTTAAGCCTAAATCCTCTTTTCAAAACACCCGGTGCAGTTTAAGGTTATCTATTCTTCCTATATTGAGATAATATCTGGGACTTGCGGGCAACAAACTTCATTTCTTATTTTAGGATATATTGGACGCTGTATCTTGTCGATGAATCGCTACCTGAACCACAACAAGCTGCAATTTGAGTGATATACTACTGACGTCTGTTTTTCTTAGTTATAGGCACATTGACAGTTACAAATGTTAATGTTGTGGGCAACAAACTTCATTTCTTATTTTAGGAATTATTGGATGATATATATCTTGTCCCTGAATCACTACCTGAAACACAGCAAGCTGCAATTTGGGTAATATACTATTGACGTCTGTTTTTCTTAGTCACAGGCACATTGACAATTACAATAGTTAATGTTTGTGTTCCCTAGTTCCACACTGTCATTGGCATAAACTAAAAACTTAACTCCTCCCGAACAGGCCATGATGACCCAACGGCACCAACCGGCCGCCGTGTCATGCTCAGCCCACAGGCGTCACTGGATGGGGATAAGGAGGGGCATCTACATCTACATCTATACTCCGCGAGCCACCTTACGGTGTGTGGCGGAGGGTACTTATTGTACCACTATCTGATCCCCCCTTCCCTGTTCCATTCACGAATTGTGCGTGGGAAGAACGACTGCTTGTAAGTCTCCGTATTTGCTCTAATTTCTCGGATCTTTTCGTTGTGATCATTACGCGAGATATATGTGGGCGGTAGTAATATGTTGCCCATCTCTTCCCGGAATGTGCTCTCTCGTAATTTCGATAATAAACCTCTCCGTATTGCGTAACGCCTTTCTTGAAGTGTCCGCCACTGGAGCTTGTTCAGCATCTCCGTAACGCTCTCGCGCTGACTAAATGTCCCCATGACGAATCGCGCTGCTTTTCGCTGGATCATGTCTATCTCTTCTATTAATCCAACCTGGTAAGGGTCCCATACTGATGAGCAATACTCAAGAATCGGACGAACAAGCGTTTTGTAAGCTACTTCTTTCGTCGATGAGTCACATTTTCTTAGAATTCTTCCTATGAATCTCAACCTGGCGCCTGCTTTTCCCACTATTTGTTTTATGTGATCATTCCACTTCAGATCGCTCCGGATAGTAACTCCTAAGTATTTTACGGTCGTTACCGCTTCCAATGATTTACCACCTGTGGCATAATCGTACTGGAATGGATTTCTGCCCGTATGTATGCGCATTATATTACATTTATCTACGTTTAGGGAAAGCTGCCAGCCACGTGGTCAGCACACCGATCTCCCTGCCGTATGTCAGTTTCCGAGACCGGAGCCGCTACTTCTCAGTCAAGTAGCTCCTCAGTTTGCCTCACAAGGGCCGGGTGCACCCTGCATGCCAACAGCACTCGGCAGACCGGATGGTCACCCATGCAAGCGCTAGCCCAGCCCGACAGCGCTTAACTTCTATGATCCGTCAGAAACCGGTGCTACCACTGTTTAATAAATTGTGTATCGGTAATCCTGGAGTAACAACAACCTGTGGTCGTACTAATCCCAAAACAGGGAAATCGTACACATGACCTCAAAAAGGGAAATATACTGGGAGATATCTACACGTGACCAAAAAATTAATCAATGGTCTGTTTTGAGAATTAACCGAGTAACGTACATGACAGAGTTGAAAACATCGATGACTTTGCTGTTAATTGACAGCAGTGGATTTCGCACAACCAGACTGTAATACACTTTTTAGTTCAGAATTATGTCGCGAAAGGTTCGCCAGCTGTCGCGCAAGAAAATCGGCACTTTACGGTGTGATGTAGCGATTATTGGTGGAACTTTACTGCCGAACAACACATGGTAAACACCCAAGTGAAAAAAATTGGTGCCGGCCGCGGTTCTAGGCACTCAGTCCGGAACCGCGCGACAGCTACGGTCGCAGGTTCGAATCCTGCCTCGGGTATGGATGTGTGTGATGTCCTTAGGTTAGTTAGGTTTAAGTAGTTCTAAGTTTTAGGGGACTGATGACCACAGATGTTAAATCCCATAGTGCTCAGAGCCATTTTTTGAAAAAATTGGTGGTGCACGAGTGGTCAAAGTAACCACGCCGGTCAGACTTCATCCGGTTTGCGGCTGTGACTTTTCGTCACGGTAAACATCGATATTTTTCGTGCGTGATATAGCGAAATATGTGCGAGCCGGGAAAGTCGGGCAGCCCCGGCCGTAAATGAAATATGAGTGGCGCTGACCACGGCCGCCGTGGGGAGCCGCTCTTAATGGAGCCGGCGTGGAGTCGAAGCGCGCTCTGAGTGATTCCGAGAGGGACGAGGTGTTATGAAAAGCCCTCCTCACTCCATTGTCTCAGGCAAGAGGGGACGCGAAGCTACGAGCCGCGGCAGCTAGCGGCTTACACGCCGGACGCGTATTGCCAACTACACCGCACCGCGCTCCACATATTCCCATAAAGTGTGGCCGCGGCCGCATCGTCCGTGTTCGTATCTAGCACGAATGGCGTGATGAATATTGCCGGCAATACATACACTACTGGTCATTAAAATTGCTTCACCAAGAAGAAATGCAGGTGATAAACGGGTATTCATTGGACAAAGATATTATACTAGAACTGACATGCGATTACATTTTCACGCAATTTGGGTGCATAGATCCTGAGAAATCAGTACCCAGAACAACCATCTCTGCCCGTAATAACGGCCTTGATACGCCTGGGCATTGAGTCAAACAGAGCTTGGATGGCGTATACAGATACAGTAGCCCATGCAGCTTCAACACGATACCACAGTTCATCAAGAGTAGCGACTGGCGTATTGTGATTAGCCAGTTGCTCGGCCATCATTCACCAGACGTTCTCAGTTGGTGAGAGATCTGGAGAATGTGCTGGCCAGGGCAGCAGTCGAACATTTTCTGTATCCAGAAAGGCCCGTACAGGACCAGCAACATGCGGTAGTGCAATATCCTGCTGAAATGTAGGGTTTCGCAGGGATCGAATGAAGGGTAAAGCCACGGGTCGTAACACATCTGAAATGTAACGTCCACTGTTAAAACTGCCGTCAATACGAAAAGAGGTGACCGAGACGTGTAACCAATGGCACCCCATACCATCACGCCGGGTGATACGCCAGTATTGCGATGACGAATACATGCGTCCAATGTACGTACACCGCGATGTCGCCAAACACGGATGCGATCATCATGATGCTGTAAACAGAAACTGGATTCATCCGAAACAAACGACGTTTTGTCACTAGTTCACCCAGGTTTGTCGTTGAGTACACCATCGCAGGCGCTCCCGTTTGTGATGCAGTGTCAAGGGTAACCACAGCCATGGTCTCCGAGCTGACAATTGATGCTGCTGCAAACGTCATCGAACTGTTCGTGTAGTTGGTTGTCGTCTTGCAAACGTCCCCACCTGTTGACTCAGGAATCGAGACGTGGCTGCACGATCCGTTGCAGCCAAGCGGATAAGATGCCTGTCATCTCGTCTGCTAGAGATACGAGGCCGTTGGGATCCAGCACGGCGTTCCGTATTACCCTCCTGAACCCAGGGGTTCCATATTCTGCTAACAGTCATTGGATCTCGACCAACGCGAGCAGCAATGTCACGATAAGATAAACCGCAATCGCGATATGCTACAATCCGACCTTTATCAAAGTCGGAAACGTGATGGTACGCATTTCTCCTCCTTACACGAGGCATCACAACAGCGTTTCACCAGGCAACGCCGGTCAACTGCTGTTTGTGTATGAGAAATCGGTTGGAAACTTTCCTCATGTCAGCACGTTGTAGGTGTCGCCACCGGCGCCAACCTTGTGTGAATGCTCTGAAAAGCTAATAATTTGCATATCACAGCATCCTGTCGGTTAAATTTCGCGTCTGTAGCACGTCACCTTCGTGGTGTAGCAAACGTGTATGTGAACTGAGCTGCCAAAACTACACATCATGTTGGGCAGCAACAACAGGTGAGGAAAAGACACGGCCTAAAAACTACGTTAACGGCCAGGGCATGTAACCAGAACACTAACGGCCACAAGACAGAAAATTCCGCTGGTGCACTTTACTATGGGTAAATACATTTGATCAGTTCCACCTGACGGCGGCTATCTCGAACACTTCACTCGTTGTTCCACAACACCAACGTCGGAACCAGCAATGTAATGCTCAAAACCACTCAACCTTCACGTCCTGGGTCGGCGAGCGACGATGCTCGCACCGATCGGACAGCTGCAGACAGACTCCGACACTGCGCAGAGACCGCCAGCGGCCCAGTCGAGCACGCAGATGTCCTCGGACCAACCGACCGACCAACAATCCACCAAAAGTCGGGCCCGGCTGAAGTGATGCGTGGCGGCAACGGTCGGGCGGGCGATGTCCACGCAGGCCTCACTGCTGCTGCAAGCCGGCGACTGGCTGGCCCGGGCTGCGCTCCAGGCGCGTTGCAACTGACTGCCAGGGCCCAACTCACGACCCCAACTGCCGCCGTGAACTCTCCTCCTCTCACGTTCCGACTGACTCCACGACAGATGGGAACTAATAGCAGCCGAGCAAAAATCCTATCAGAGGGGATATATCGATATGCGCTACTAGCGCCGATGACGATCCGGCAAAACAGTGACTCAGTGGCGCCAGTAATTTAAATCAACGTGATGAGATGGAAATACGCTAAAACAGGGTGTAAAATGCCAAATGGTGGGACGGCGAGCCATGCACGGCTCAAGATTTACTATTGAAATTTCGAGAAAGCACTTTCCGGGAAGAGTCGGACAACGTATTACTTCCCCTGCGAACATCTCGCGTAGTGACCCTGAAGAGGGAATTCGAGAAATTAGAGACAATACAGAAACTTACCGACAATCATTCTTCCCACGCGCTATTCGCGAGTGGAACAGGCTTGGAGGACACAGTTAGTGGAAAAAAGTACCCTCCACCACATACCATTAGTTGGCTCGCGGAGTATGATGTAGATGTAGCTGTAGAAGTGCAGAGCAGAGGACAATGAAATAAGAAAATAATCCTAAAACCGTTTTAGTGGCACTAGAGGAAGCAGAGCGTGAAAGATACTGAAGACGATGAGAGTTGAAAACAAAGATAGTGCTGGGATTACACTAAAGAGCTTGAACGAATGGGTAAAGTTGAAACGTCCCCTTTTTGAACAATTATACAAGACTGTGCTTAAACTGACACACAATTTTTTTTTTTGCGCAACGCAATCTGACTTTCAAAAATTCCTACAAAAAAAATGGCCCTGACTAACATTAACCTATGCATTTCACAAATCGCTTACCTCACAAAAATCTTGGTTACTCGAACTACTGCAATACAGCAAGCGCCACTACTGCCAGCTAAATAAAAGATTCAAACTATGGAAGGCACTAACTACTGATAGGGACAGTTAGCCAATGAAAGATATTAATAGAGAACAAACAATGTATTTACCTTGATATCATCATAATATATATAGCAGTTCATGACAAATTACAAAACTCCGCCATCTCTCTCCCCACATCCACCACTGCTGGCGGCTCACCTCCAACTGCGCAACGCTACACGCTGTTCACATCCAGCTGCCGCTGCCCAACACTACAATGGCAGACAACAATGCAAACTAGCCACAGACTGCACACAGGACAGCCAGTGATTCTCACACAGAGCGCTACGTGGCGTTACCAATAAGGAAACCTAAACAGCCTACTTACAAAGTGTTGCCAAGGGAAGAAATTTATGCAAGGAATGATACCTTGGCCCAGTTGGATAATAAATTTTTCGAACGGGACCAGGTACCCAAGGAAGAGATGAAGACTTATTACTTCAATTTATGGGGAGGCAAATAGGCAGGATTCTCGAAATTACCAGGGCATAAATGTGATGCCGTTACTGCCTCGATTATACGAGAAAATCTTAAAAGAAAGACTGCAGATCAGAAGTACAGAACGGTTTTAGACTAGGTTAGCTCAGGTGTTGATGGAATATTCACATTACGCGATCCAATAGATAAGAGAATAATTAGAAGGATAGAGACTCATTTAATATTTGTGGATTTACCGAGGACCTATATAATGTGCCCGCTGTGGCCGAGCGGTTCTAGGCGCTTCAGTCCGGAACCGCGCGACAGCTACGGTCGCAGGTGCGAATCCTACCTCGGGCATCGATAAGTGTGGTGTCTTTAGATTAATTAGGTTTAAGTAGTTCTAACTCTAGGGGACTGATCACCTCAAATGTTGCTCAGAGCCATTTGAACCATATATAATGTGCAAGAAAACAATCCGTCGGCAAGTATGAAGAATACTTACATCGAAGCAGTTAAACGGTTCTATATGGACCATTTGAGTATTGTCAAAGTAGGAAATTGTCACCGGAATTTCCTGTTACAAAAGGGCTGCGGCAAGGGTTTGCTGTAGCACGACGGTATTTAAAATCTGTGTAGAGAAGTACTTGAAGCCTGGAAGAGCATAGAATTCAGTGTTGGGGACGAAATTTTGTTCACACTACTCTTCGCTGATGACTACGATATCGTAGCAGAAGACCAGGCTGCTGCTAAGAACATGTTGCGGAAGTAAAAAGAGGAATATGAAAAATTAGGTCTAAGAATTTGTTTGACAAAAACCGAATATCTGAAGGTTGGCAACAGTATCGTAGGGAATCTGTAGTGCAGAGCCAATAAGATCAGCGGATGTAAGGATCTGAGGGTTATGTTACCATAAAACGTAAAAAGCGGAGATGACTTAAATAGTGAAATAGGACAGGGAAAGACAGTTGTACAACAACTGAACTGACTCTTCAAAAGCGACAACGATATCGGCAGGAGTACTCCATGAAAGCTCGACAGGCCTGCTCGTATTCTCTGTATACAGAAATGATCTGATGGACAGGGTGAGCAGTAATTTACGACTCTTTGCTGATAGCGCTGTGCTGTATGGGGAGGTATCTTTGTGACTGTACGAGTATACAAGATGACTTAGACGAAATTCCTAGTACGTGTGATGAATGGCAGCTTGCTCTAAAGGTAGACAAATGTATGTTAATGTGGATGAGTAGGAAAGACAATCACGTGAAGTCCTAATACAGCATTTGTAGGGTGGTGCTTGACAGTGTCACTTCGATTAAATTGTAAGGTGGCTATAATTTCGCACCTTACAAGTACCCATCCACATACGTTGCCATGATCTACGAACACAATTAGGTATCATGTGATAGGTTGTACATCGTATCATCATCATCATCATCATCATCATTTAAGACTGATTATGCCTTTCAGCGTTCAGTCTGGAGCATAGCCCCCCTTATACAGTTCCTCCATGATCCCCTATTCAGTGCTAACATTGGTGCCTCTTCTGATGTTAAACCTATTACTTCAAAATCGAATCCAAGTACCTTCTCCTCGGTCTGCCCCGACTCCTCCTACCCTCTACTGCTGAATCCATGAGTCTCTTGGGTAACCTTGCTTCTCCCACGCGTGTAACGTGACCCCACCATCTAAGCTTGTTCGCCCTGACTGCTACATCTATAGAGTTCATTCCCAGTTTTTCTTTGATTTCCTCATTGTGGACACCCTCCTGCCATTGTTCCCATCTACTAGTACCTGCAATCATCCTAGCTACTTTCATATCCGTAACCTCAACCTTGTTGATAAGGTAACCTGAATCCACCCAGCTTTCGCTCCCGTACAACAAAGTTGGTCGAAAGATTGGACGGTGCACAGATAACTTAGTCTTGGTACTGACTTCCTTCTTGCAGAAGAGAGTAGATCGTAGCTGAGCGCTCACTGCATTAGCTTTGCTACACCTCGCTTCCAGTTCTTTCACTATGTTGCCATCCTGTGAGAATATGCATCCTAAGTACTTGAAACCGTCCACCTGTTCTAACTTTGTTCCTCCTACTTGGCACTCAATCCGTTTACATTTCTTTCCCACTGACATTACTTTCGTTTTGGAGATGCTAATCTTCATACCATAGTCCTTACATTTCTGATCTAGCTCTGAAATATTACTTTGCAAACTTTCAATCGAATCTGCCATCACAACTAAGTCATCCGCATATGCAAGACTGCTTATTTTGTGTTCATATATCTTAATCTCACCCAGCCAGTCTATTGTTTTCAACATATGATCCATAAATAATATGAACAACAGTGGAGATAGGTTGCAGCCTTGTCTTACCCCTGAAACTACTCTGAACCATGAACTCAATTTACCGTCAACTCTAACTGCTGCCTGACTATCCATGTAAAGACCTTTAATTGCTTGCAAAAGTTTGCCTCCTATTCCATAATCTTGTAGAACAGACAATAACTTCCTCCTAGGAACCCGGTCATATGCCTTTTCTAGATCTATAAAGCATAGATACAATTCCCTGTTCCACTCATAACACTTCTCCATTATTTGCCGTAAGCTAAAGATCTGGTCCTGACAACCTCTAAGAGGCCTAAACCCACACTGATTTTCATCCAATTGGTCCTCAACTAATATTCGCACTTTCCTTTCAACAATACCTGAGAAGATTTTACCCACAACGCTGATTAAAGAGATACCTCTGTAGTTGTTACAATCTTTTCTGTTTCTATGTTTAAACATTGGTGTGATTACTGCTTTTGTCCAGTCTGATGCAACCTGTCCCGACTCCCAGGCCATTTCAATTATCCTGTGTAGCCATTTAAGACCTGACATTCCACTGTATTTGATGAGTTCCGACTTAATTTCATCCACCCCAGCCGCTTTATTGCACTGCAATCTATTGACCATTTTTTCCACTTCCTCAAATGCGATCCTATTTCCATCATCATTCCTATCCGATTCTACCTCGAAATCTGAAACATTACTGATCGCATTTTCACCTACATTGAGCAACTCTTCAAAATATTCCCTCCATCTGCCCAAGGCATCCACAGGATTCACCAGCAGTTTTCCTGACCTGTCCAAAATACTTGTCATTTCCTTCTTACCTCCCTTTCGAAGACTGCTAATTACACTCAGAATGGTTTTCCAGCAGCTTGACCCATAGTCTCCAACCTGTTTCCAAAGTCTTCCCACGATTTCTTCTTGAATGCTGCAATTATCTGTTTGGCTTTGTTTCTTTCAACATAACATACGAGGGCGGTTCAGAAAGTAACCTCCGATTGGTCACAGTGCGGGTTGTGGGGGAGTAGCGACGCCATCTGTGCGTTCACGCACTCAACAGGTCAGTCGGCATCAAGCCGTGGTCGAGTGAACGTCGTACCTGCGCTAGTTTAGTTTTTGTGGCAGTTTGAAATGTGTGCTGCAATAGAAAACCCCGCCAAATGTGAAGTGCGTGCTGTCATAAGGTTTTTTAAAGCCAAAGGATATTCTGCAGCAGCTATTCATCGTGAGCTTTGTGGCGTGTATGGACCAAGAGTTATGAGTGAAGGAGTTGTCCGTGAATGGGTACGTTTATTTAAAAGTGGACGAGAAAACGTTCATGATGAAGAGAGGAGTGGTAGACCATCATTGGTGACTGACGAACTCGTTCAGACAGTTGATGCAAAAGTTCGTGAAAATCGACGTTTCTCAATGTCGGAGTTGTCTACTGGTTTTCCACAGATTTCTAAGACTCTCTTGTACGAGATAGTGACAGCAAGATTGGGTTACCGTAAGTTCTGTGCACGATGGGTGCCCAAAATTCTTACCGACCACCACAAAACTCAAAGAACGGCCTCTGCATTAGACTTTGTCACGTTATGAGGACGAAGGAGAACCATTGTTAAACAGAATCGTGACCGGTGACGAAACCTGGATTAAGTACGTGAACCGTGAGACAAAAGAACAATCGAAGATGTGGGCACATTCAAATTCGCCTACTAAACCAAGAAAAACCTCGCAAGATTTTTCTGCCAGAAAACTGATGGCAACGGTGTTTTGGGATGCCAAAGGGGTGTTGTTGGTTGAATTCATGGAACGTGGTACGACCATTAATCAAGACGTGTACTGTGAAACAATAAAAAAGTTACGACGGGCTATACAGAACAAACGCCGTGGTATGCTGACTTCCGGTATCGTTTTTTTGCACGATAACGCCCGTCCTCGCTCTGCTCGCAGAACGGCCCTTCTTGAGTCCTTCAAGTGGGACGTTATCAACCATCCACCTTACAGCCCAGACCTGGCGCCAAGTGATTATCACCTCTTCAAGCATTTGAAGAAATGGCTCGGGTCACAGCGGTTTGATGACGACGAAGAGCTCAAAGATGCGGTCACAGGCTGGCTCCAGGCACAAGCGGGTGATTTTTATGTAGAAGGAATTTCAAAGCTTGTGAAGATACGATAAGTGCCTCAATCGCTATGGAGACTATGTAGAAAAATAGTGGAAAGTTCTAGTTGTAAGATGTATATATTAAAATATTTTTATTTAACTTGGTGTATTTTTTTAAATCAACCGGAGGTTACTTTCTGAATGGCCCTCGTACATCGTATATATGAATATATATAAAGGAGACTGACATTGTCACGTATACCTTGTAAATAATTGTTAACGCTTACTGCGTGAAAGGTGACGGAGTGTCTTTATTACCATACTAGTAGACGTTGGAGCGACAGTGGAAATGAAATAGCAGCGGAACTGAAGCCCTAGGTGGAAGGCCCACAAAGGTGTGTTGGTCCTGCTTAAACACAGGAAGTAGTAAGACAGACGTTGGGACACCTGAGCAGCGCTGGGGCACAATAAAGTCGCGGCCGGCCGGTGTTGTAGCTGGACAGGAAGGATTATACTTCCGAAAGTACGAAAATCTTGGACGCAGCTGAGAGGAACGAGGAAGCGTCACCTCGGAAACCACGCAGGCTGGGTTATTGCCATGGATTTTTCCTCAGAAGCGTACCATTGTACGAGTATAGGTTTTTCCTCGCAAACTTTCCGCGCTGAACGACAAAAGACTAAAATATGGTTGGTCAGCGTTCGGAAGAATCTGTAGAGAGGGAGAATATTCCGTGGTTTCGGGAATATGATCCGTTTACGGAATTACGAAGGTGGGGAGCCGAGCCTTGCTGGGAGGCCAGCGGTGGAGAGACGAAGTCTTACGCTGTGAGCGCCCGTGTGTGACGGTCGCTCGATATCAGCTTTGTTGACACAGACGGACTTGCTGTCGTTGCTCTCCGGAGAGTTTATAGATAGAACAGTTAGGCACTGTACTTGATGTGTTGGCGCTCGGTCTGCGATCACACAGTGGCGACACGCGGGTCCGACATGTACTAATGGACCGCGGCCGATTTAAAGCTACCACCTAGCAAGTGTGGTGTCTGGCGGTGACACCACAGTACTGTTGCGAACCTATACGATTCTGATATGAAGATGGCATCTGTTCTTTTGGACATGTCCGGAAGAACAGATGCCATCTTCATATCGTTAAGGATAATTGGCTGATGACCTTCTTCAGTGCTGGTGCACACGACTTGCCTGAACTCTTACAGGACTCGGTGGATTGTGTGCCGCAAGTAATGGGTATTAGTCCAGTCAAATAGCAGATGTACCTTGCAAAAGGTGGGGTAGAAGAGTTTATTTTTTCAAGTCGTTCATATGTTTGGAAATATTAAAAAACCGAGTTTTGCTAACAAAATTTCGCTTGGGAAAACTTTCTGCAGTCAAAAAACTTGGAAAATTTCGGCCTTTTTTTCAGTTTTTTCAAAATATCTCAGTTTTTTCGCTCCTATCACTTCAACGGAGATTTTCTTTTTTAAAGAGCACAAAATTCTCTTCAAATTTGATTCTTGCCATTTTTTTCTACTCCCAATATCTAAGGCGCTACAGCGCCTCAAAAAATACCAATTGTTCAAATTTTGAGCATAGTGGCAAGACACCTTATTTTTGAACACTATTTGTTCAGTTTCTGTTTGTGTAGTATAAATACATTATACATCATGTTATATTTTGGAATTTACCACCTCACTTTCAGGTATTCAATTTCTCTGTATGCAACATGAGGATTGCTGGGCACCCAACTATTGTGATTCTTACATCACTACCTGAAGTTCACTATGGGCCACCTCAGCCCTGGTATTTGTGAAATTATAAATATAAAAGGAGAAGACAAGTCATTCAATGTCCCACGTTCATCTTCTGTTAGTTCAATGTGATCCCACACTTGACAGGCCAAAGGAAGGTGACACAATAAATGCGCTCGCACAGCCGTGGAATATGCATGTCCTGACAAAATCTTTTCAACGCTGTTTTCAGCGAATATTACACCAAATAAGTCCTTTAATCCACTTCCACCCATGATCCTACCGATACATCGGACGAACGACATAAGGAAATGGAAACCTCCAAGTCGGACCTCCACATTGTGAAATTCAGGAAGATCAATCTCCACAATATCCCTAGCCTTCCAATACAGAGGCTGATCAAATGTGACAAAGCATGTAATCTGATTATGTATTTTACATGCATCTCTGGCTATCATCAGAGCAGTATATATGGTGTCATAATGGGTTGGTGATGAATTAAGAAATGGAAGACACTTTATTTTAGAAAGTTCATATTCTTTGCCTGCCGTCAAGCGTTCCATGTAACCATTCCATCCTGAAACAACTGCATTCTGAGACCATTTACAATATAACCACGTAATTTCCGCTGTTGAGATGACGATCTCACCTTTTGCAGGAGCAATTATGTCCAAATCTTCAATTTTTATAGCCTTCAGCCCTCCAACTTGTGTTCTGTGGAATGTCTGTATATCATTTTTTCCGGCTACACTAACAATTTGACCTGAGGGACGATGATTCAGCTTTTTAATATTTTTCTGAGGATGCAATGTATCATGAGGAGTAACACATATTATGCATCCCATTGCATGAAAAGTACCAGTTCCATTTAGGGTGTTTACATTGAAATCCGCATTATCAAACACAAATTGGCAAAATGCGTCACTTCGTTGTCTTTCGTTGTCAAGCTGAAGGATTGAAGACACTTCCAATAGGGCAGCTTTCGTATAAGATGCTGCAAAGCCAAGGGAAGACAAAACCTGGATGAGGTGTTTTGAGCCAAACTTCCGGTACAAGTATGCACTAATAGCAGTCAAAAGTGATGAAATAAATGAACGTGGCCTCGCAGCACTTGTGAGTGCATGAGCAAGATAAACACATTTTTCCCCCATTTTCAGGGAGACCGCTTGTGTTTCAAAATTATAGTTTCAAAGAGCAATCTTACAGATTCTGGTATAACAGACTCTACATCACATAAAAAATTATCAAAGGGAGGGTACTGTTTTACATCGTACACTACTGATCTTATATCGTCTAATATGATATTTGCAGCTGCTTTGGCGATTCGTAGTCTTTCTTGCTGAGGATCTGAATTTCTTTTGGTGTACCAATTTTCACTGAGTAGCTGGTGCCCAACATTCTTGAAACATGCGACTGCTGGCTTTGAAGCTGTTTCAACTATCACCACATCGTCACCATATTTCTGGAAAAGGCGAGCCTTGACAGCTCGAATATCAGGACGAGGTGATGTGGGTATTTGCTCTAACAGATCGTCCATACAAAACTGACATTCTTCCGTATTGGTTTCCAGGTAGGCAAATATAGCCTCCACGCCTTCATCTACTTGTGTTGCAGGTCGGTAACCTCGTTTCTGTCCAGTAGCTGAAACACGGCGAAAGAGCTTTCTGTAGCAAAATCTGTGGTACCACCCATCTGCAGCAACCAAATCATTTACATTTTGAATCCGCTCTATCTCTTGTTGACCAAATTCATCAGCACGTCGTTTAGCTTGTTCTAATACTGTCGATTGCACTTCCAATATCATTACTTTGTACACAAAATTTCGTTTGTCGTATGGCAATCTTAACTGCTTGGTTAAAAAGTCACCAGAATTCCGTTTTGCACATAAAAAGCATTTCTCTTTGAAATTGAACTGACCTTTTTTCTGCGACCGACGTAGCACGCCTGTTGGTTCCTGAGGATGTCGAAGGCTAACTGCTATCACTCTTTCATTAATGTACTTCTTGTAGCATGCTTCATGCACCATCACTTCACTGAGCGTTTTCAAAAAAAACGGGTGTGAGCAGACTCCCTGCGTTTAGCACTACAATCGATAAGTGTGCTCAGTCCTTTCTTTTTCACATTGCGTCCACCACTCACCACAGTTTTTTCGCAAATGAAACACAAATTCATGTCAGACATACTCATTTTCAGCACCACAACATATACTGAATGGAAGCGACTCCAAACTGTAGGACCCTTATTGTTGTGTGCTAATAGCTGTCAGTGCGCTGTGAACAATCACCAGAGATAATCGCCTTCCGCCCGCCAAAGAATAAATACGCTTTTGTCCGCTAAAGAACAATTCCTACATACTTTTTCTTATAACTGATCATTAACGTCAATCAACTGTAGAAAATGTACGGCACCTGCATGCAATCGTATTACATATTGTAGCACAAATAAACTTCACGCAATCCGACGTGAATGTGTTCGTAGTTACTGAATATGATGCTGTTTGTCCTGGCCCTGCAGCAGAGTGAGATGGTAAATTCCAATGAATAACATGATGAGTAATATGTTTATACTACACAAACAGAAACTGAAATAACAGTGTTCAAAAATTAGGTAATTTGCGACTTTGCTCGAAATTTGGAAAATTGGTATTTTTTGACGCGCTGTAGCGCCTTAGACACTGGGAGCAGAAAAAAATGGTAAAAATCAAATTTGTAGAGAATTTTGTGCTCTTTAAAAAAGAAAATAGACGTCAAAGCGATAAGAGCAAATGAAACTGAGGTATTTTGAAAAAACTGAAAAAAGTCCGAAATTTTCGAAGTTTTTTGACTGCAGAAAGTTTTCCCAAGAGAAATTTTGTTGGCAAAACTTGGTTTTCTAACCTTTCCAACAATATGAACGAGTTAAAAAAAATAAAATCTTCTACCCCTCCTTTTGCAAGGTACAGGCTTTTTTTCTGACAGTTTCACTGGACTATATAATGGCAGGGGCACTACGAATGTAGTGCGTGGACTGTAAGTTGAGACTGTGGGTCTCACGGGGAGCGTGCCAGCGATAAATCCCTGCAGTCGCACTATCCTCTGTGCCCTCGGTGGCTCAGAAGGATAGAGCGTCTGCCATGTAAGCAGGAGATCCCGGCTTCTAGTCCCGGTAGGGGCACACATTTTCATCTGTCCCCGTTGGTGTATATCAGCCCGTAAGCAGCTATTGTTATTCTGAACTTCACCTCCGGGTCGGAAATCGTCATTGAGTACGCAGGGTTCAGTAATTGAGAGCACTTCCTCTGCCTATACTTACGTTGAGACGTTATCTGAACTCCGTCCTTGTGGCTGGGAGTTGGCGTTTCTCGTCTGTAGAAAACAGAGACGAGAAGACAGTATAAGAGTATATTAGTCAGAGGACCGCCTTCTGCCGTCCTAGTGTTTGAAAGAGTTTATTTGTAGCTGGAGTTCTTCCATCGTCGCTGACGAGTACGAGAACTATCACTGCGGTAGCATTCTCGCTTCCCGCGCCCGGGTTCCCGGGTTCGATTCCCGGCGGGGTCATGGATTTTCTCTGCCTCGTGATGACTGGGTGTTGTGTGCTGTCCTTAGGTTAGTTAGGTTTAAGTAGTTCTAAGTTCTAGGGGACTGATGACCATAGATGTTAAGTCCCATAGTGCTCAGAGCCATTTTAACCATTTTTGAACTATCACTTCAACGCACCGGACGCAGTAAATACGGTGATATCGCAAATTACTTCGTCTTAATAGGGCTATAAAAGCTAGACAGATGTGATCACGTTAGTTTATTTCTACTGGGGTTCCACACCACCGTAGATCATCTTTGAAAGTAGTGTCTTCTAGTGTTTGGTACGTAGATGATGTTACTCAGCCGGCCGAAGTGGCCGTGCGGTTAAAGGCGCTGCAGTCTGGAACCGCAAGACCGCTACGGTCGCAGGTTCGAATCCTCCCTCGGGCAAGGATGTTTGTGATGTTCTTAGGTTAGTTAGGTTTAACTAGTTCTAGGTTCTAGGGGACTAATGACCTCAGCAATTGAGTCCAATAGTGTTCAGAGCAATTTGAACCAATTTTTGATGTCACTCATTTCGCTTTATTGAAATTAGATCGCGCAGTCATAATAAGAGGCAGACTTGGGCAACTGATTAGTAATTTTACTTAGGAAATGTAAACTTTGTAATATAAAGATTTTTTTAATCTACAGTGAATATACTCTCCTGGAAATTGAAATAAGAACACCGTGAATTCATTGTCCCAGGAAGGGGAAACTTTATTGACACATTCCTGGGGTCAGATACATCACATGATCACACTGACAGAACCACAGGCACATAGACACAGGCAACAGAGCATGCACAATGTCGGCACTAGTACAGTGTATATCCACCTTTCGCAGCAATGCAGGCTGCTATTCTCCCATGGAGACGATCGTAGAGATGCTGGATGTAGTCCTGTGGAACGGCTTGCCATGCCATTTCCACCTGGCGCCTCAGTTGGACCAGCGTTCGCGCTGGACGTGCAGACCGCGTGAGACGACGCTTCATCCAGTCCCAAACATGCTCAATGGGGGATAGATCCGGAGATCTTGCTGGCCAGGGTAGTTGATTTACACCTTCTAGAGCACGTTGGGTGGCACGGAATACATGCGGACGTGCATTGTCCTGTTGGAACAGCAAGTTCCCTTGCCGGTCTAGGAATGGTAGAACGATGGGTTCGATGACGGTTTGGATGTACCATGCACTATTCAGTGTCCCATCGACGATCACCAGTGGTGTACGGCCAGTGTAGGAGATCGCTCCCCACACCATGATGCCGGGTGTTGGCCCTGTGTGCCTCGGTCGTATGCAGTCCTGATTGTGGCGCTCACCTGCACGGCGCCAAACACGCATACGACCATCATTGGCACCAAGGCAGAAGCGACTCTCATCGCTGAAGACGACACGTCTCCATTCGTCCCTCCATTCACGCCTGTCGCGACACCACTGGAGGCGGGCTGCACGATGTTGGGGCGTGAGCGGAAGACGGCCTAACGCTGTGCGGGACCGTAGCCCAGCTTCATGGAGACGGTTGCGAATGGTCCTCGCCGATACCCCAGGAGCACCAGTGTCCCTAATTTGCTGGGAAGTGGCGGTGCGGTCCCCTACGGCACTGCGTAGGATCCTACGGTCTTGGCGTGCATCCGTGCGTCGCTGCGGTCCGGTCCCAGGTCGACGGGCACGTGCACCTTCCGCCGACCACTGGCGACAACATCGATGTACTGTGGAGACCTCACGCCCCACGTGTTGAGCAATTCGGCGGTACGTCCACCCGGCCTCCCGCATGCCCCCTATATGCCCTCGCTCAAAGTCCGTCAACTGCACATACGGTTCACGTCCACGCTGTCGCGGCATGCTACCAGTGTTAAAGACTGCGATGGAGCTCCGTATGCCACGGCAAACTGGCTGACACTGACGGCGGCGGTGCACAAATGCTGCGCAGCTAGCGCCATTCGACGGCCAACACCGCGGTTCCTGGTGTGTCCGCTGTGCCGTGCGTGTGATCATTGCTTGTACAGCCCTCTCGCAGTGTCCGGAGCAAGTATGGTGGGTCTGACACACCGGTGTCAATGTGTTCTTTTTTCCATTTCCAGGAGTGTATAAGCAGGAACAACGTTTATCATTTAGTAGTATTAGTTGCCTTAGTCATTCATTTATGTTTAGGTTGTAATTTATATGTTAAAGTCCATTAAGAGATCCTAAGATCTGCTTCAGGGGGTAGTCAGACAGGGCCAAATCTTCATTTTAGCGTTTATTATTGTAGTGTTGGCAGAAGAGCCAACACTGTTTTTCTAGAGGAGGCCGAAATGCACGCGTTTAATTACACGCTGACTGACGTGAGGTCTGGAACAGTTAAAAAGGAAATGAGAACTTAGAAAATGGACGTAGTTGCTGTAATACTTAACTTTAATCCACATTTGTAGAACATCGCTCTTGATGATACATGCTTCACAATATTAATTATCAAAGCTATGGCGCCTTGCTAGGTCGTAGCCAATGACTTAGCTGAAGGCTATGCTAACTATCGTCTCGGCAAATGAGAGCGTCTTTGTCAGTGAATCATTGCTATGAACGTCGGCTGTACAACTGGGGGCGAGTGCTAGTACGTCTCTCTAGACCTGCCGTGTGGCGGCGCTCGGTCTGCAATCACTGACAGTGGCTACACGCGGGTCCGACGTATATTAATGGAACCGCGGCCGATTTAAAGGCTACCACCTAGCAAGTGTGGTGTCTGGCGGTGACACCACTATTATTTTCCGTTGCGCACATTTATATTCGCACCCACCTGGAGTAGCATCTTGAAAAATATCTAGGCGTAACGTTGCAAAGTGTTAGGAAATGGATGAGCACCTCACGTTGGTAGTAGGGAAGGTGAACCTTCGACTTGGTTTTTTTGGGAGAATTTTGGGAAAGTGTAGCACATCCATAAAGACGGCGTGTAGAACGCTAGTGGGACTCATTCTTGAGTTCGGTTCGAGTGTTTGGGATCCCCACTAAGTCGGAATCAAGGAAGACATCGAAGCAAGTCAGTGGCGAGCTACTAGGTTTTTTCACGGTAGATTCGATCGTCACGCAAATATTACTGCGACGCTTCGTGAACTCAAATGGTGAACCATCTGGGGCAGACGACTTTCTTATCGTGAGGTATTGGTGAGGAAATTTGAAGGATCAGCATTTGAAGACGGCTACAGAGCCGCCCACGGTGGCCGAGCGCTTGTAGGCGCTACAGTCTGGAACCGCGCGACCGCTGTGGTCGCAGGTTCGAATCCTGCCTCGGGAATGGATGTGTGTGGTGTCCTTACGTCAGTTAGGTTTACGTAGTTCTACGTTCTAGGGGACTGATGACCTTAGAAGTTAAGTCCCATAGTGCTCAGAGCCATTTGAACCATTTTTGAACGGCTGAAGAACGATTCTGTTGCGCCAACGTACATTTCGCGTAAGAACCACGAGGGTGAAGTTCATGAGATATGTGTGGGATGTAATAAAATAAATACAATAAGAAGTGAAACAATAAGATCGATTTAAGAATCTTTGCAGTTAATGACAAGATAAAAGAGAATAGAATGAAATGGAACCATCATATTGATAGAATAACAGAAAACAGATTCTAAATTTTGAAAAAAAAAAACAGCCCTCAGTCGCGAACACAATTAATTTGTGACCTAGGTTTCGGTGTCACAAGGGACACCTTCTTCGGACAAAATTAAAACTAAATGTCACAGCAGAAGGTACCAAAAAATACCAAAGCTGCGGTCATACCTGACAGCGTCAGATAGTCAGAATTTTAATTCTGACTGCGAGGTTATTGATTGTTAAGATTCACCTACTGTTCCAAATAGTCACAGACATTCTATGGGATTGAGGTCGAGAGATTTAGCGGGCCAGTCGGCAAGTAGTAGGGTTCCTTTGTCTTCGTTAAACCAGAGACATGTACAAGTCAGTTGTGGTCTTCGAAGATGAGAGCTAAATACAGAATGAATCGATCAAGAGAGCTCAGTGACTTCGAACGTGGACTACTGATTGGGAGTCGGCCAGGGACATACATATTATGTATTGTGTGTGTATTAAACCGGAGACCTAAATACAACGGAGAGGCTTCGTCCCGCCGTAGCCCTCAGTGGTTCACAACCCCACAACAGGTCACAGCAGTCCACCCACCCCACCGCCGCCCCACACCGAACCCATGGTTATAGTGACCCTCATTTCCACCTACGTCTTGACAGATACTCCGCAAGCCACCCCAAGGTGCGTCGTGGAATGTACTCTGTACCACTTGTCATTTCGTTTCCTGTTCCACTCACAAATAGAGTGAGAGAAAAACGACTATCTGCGTATCTTGATCTTCGCGGTCCTTACGCGCCATGTATGTTGGCGGCAATAGAATCATTCTGCAGTCACCTTCAAATACCGGTTCGTTAAATTTTTTCAATAGTGTTCCTCCAAAAGGATTCTCGTTTGAATTCCCGAAGCATCTCTGTAACACTTCTGTGTTCTTTGAACCTACCTGTGACAAATCCAGCAGCCAGCCTCGGAATTGCTTGATGTCTTCTTTCAATCCGACCTGGTACGGATCCCAAACACTCGAGCAGTACCCAAGAATAGGTCGCACCAGCGTCCTATATCCGGTCTGCAATACAGGTGAACCACTCTTTCCCAACATTCTCCCAATAAATCGAAGTCGCCCATTCGCCTTCCCCATCACAGTACTCACATGCTCATTAAACCTCATATCGCTTTATAGCCTTACGCCCAGATATTTAAACGACTTGTCTGTGTCAAGCAGGACACTAGTAACACTGTATCCGAACATGACAGGTTTGATCTTCCTACACATATACATTAACTTACCCACTGAATAGCCAAAGAAATTGGTACACCTGCCTAATATCGTGTAGGGCCCCGCGAGCACGCAGGAGTGCCGCAACACGATGTGGCATGGACTCGACTAATGGAAGGAATTGACTCCATGAATCCTGCAGGACAGTCCATAAATCCTTAAGAACAGAGGGGGTGGAGATCTTTTCTGAACAGCATCTTGCAAGGTATCCCAGATATGCTCAATTATGTTCTAGTCTAGGGAGTTTGGTGGCCAGCGGAAGTGTTTAAACTCAGAAGGGTGTTCCTGGAGCCACTCTGTAGCAATTCTGGACGTGTGAGGTGTCGCATTGACCTGATGGAATTCCCCAAGTCTGTCGGAATGCACAATGGACATGAATGGATGCAGCTGATGAGGCCGGATGCTTACGTACATGTCATCTATCAGAGTCGTATCTAGACATATCAGGGGTCCCATATCCTCCTACTGCATGTGCCCCAGACCATTACAGAGCCTCCACCAGCTTCAAAAGTCCCCTGCTGACATGCAGGGTCCATGGATTCATGAGGTTGTCTCCATACCCGTACACGTCCATCTGCTCAATAGAATTTGAAACGAGACTCGTCCGACCAGGCAACATGTTTCCAGTCATTAACAGTCCAATGTCGGTGTTGTCGGGCCCAGGCGAGGAATAAAGCTTTGTATCCTGCAGTCATCAAGAGTACTTGAGTGGGCCTCCAGCTCGGAGAGCCCATATCGATGATGTTTCATTGAATGGTACGTAGCTGACACTTGTTGATGGCCCAGCATTTAAATCTGCAGCAATTTCCTGGAGGCTTGCACTTCTTTCACGCTGAACGATTCTCCTCAGTTGTTCAAATGGTTCAAATGGCTCTAAGCACTATGGGACTTAACATCTGAGGTCATCAGTCCCCTAGACTTAGAACTACTTAAACCTAACTAACCTAAGAACATCACACACATCCATGCCGAAGGTAGGGTTGTAACCTGGGACCGTAGCAGGAACGCGGTTCCGGACTGAAGTCCCTAGAACCGCTCGGCCACAGCGGCTCGCTCCTCAGTTGTCGGTGATCCCGTTCTTGCAGTATCTTTTTCCGGCCACAGCGATGTCGGAGATTTGCTGTTTTACCGGATTCCTGATATTCAAGTTACACTCGTGAAATGGTCGTGCGGGAAAATTCCACTTCATCGCTAGCTCGGACATGCTGTGTCGCATCACTCGTGCACCGACTATAACAGCACGTTCAGACTCACTTAAATCTTGATAGCCTGCCATTGCAGGAGCAGTAACCGATCGAACAACTGCGCCAGACACTTGTTGTTTTATGTAGGTGTTGCCAACCACATCACCGTATTCTGCCTGTTTACGTATCTCTGTATTTGAACACGCATGCCTACATCAGATGCTTTGGCGCTTCAGTGTATTTTTCCACATTTAGCGCTGGCTGCCATTCATCAAACCAACTGGAAATTTTGTCTATGGCATCTTGTGTCTGCCTACAGTCACTCAACTTCGAGACCCCACCGTACACCACGGCATCATCAGCAAAACAACCGCAGATAGCTGCCCACCCTGTCTGGCAAATCATTTATGTACACAGAGAACAACAGCTGTCCTATCACACTTCCCTGTCGTACAACTAACGATACCTTGTCTCTGATCAACACTGTCCGTCGAGGACAAAATACTGAGTTCTATTACTTAAGAATTCTTCGAGCCACTCAAACACCTGTGTAGTTATTCCAATTGCTCGTACCTACGCTAACAGCCTGGAATGGGGCACCCTGACAAATGCTTTCCGGAAATCTAGAAACATGGAATCTGCCTGTTGCCCTCCATCCATAGTTCTCAGTATATCGTGTGAGTAAAGGACAAGCTGAGCTTCGCACGAGCGGTGCTTTCTAAAACCATGCTGTTTCGTGGACAAGAAAATTTATTTTACTCGAACTGAGAATACGCTACATGCCATTACAATTGCTGCACCACGAAGATGACGTGCTACAGACGCGAAATTTAACCGGCAGGAAGAAGATGCTGTGATATGCAAATGATTAGCTTTTCAGAGCATTCACACAAGGTTCGCGCCGCTGGCGACACCTACTACGTGCTGACATGAGTAAAGTTTCCAACCGATTTCTCATGCACAAACAGCAGTTGACCGGCGTTGCCTGGTGAAACATTGTTGTGATGCCTCGTGAAGCAGGGGAAATGCGTACCATCACGTTTCCGACTTTGGTAAAGGTCGGATTGTAGCCTATCGCGATTGCGGTTTATCGTATCGCGACATTGGTGCTCGCGTTGGTCGACATCCAATGACCGTTAACAGAATATGGAATCGGGAGGTTCAAGACGGTAATACCTAACGTCGTGCTGGAGCCCAACGGCCTCGTATCACTAGCAGTCGAGATGACAGGCATCTTATCCACATGGCTGTAACGGACCGTGGAGCCACGTCTCGATCCCTGAGTTAACAAATGGGGACGTTTGCAAGACAACAACCATCTGCACGAACAGTTCGACGACGTTTGCAGTAGCACGGACTATCAGCTCGGAGACCATGGCTGCAGTTACCCTTGATGCTGCATCACAGACAGGACCGCCTGCGATGGTGGACTCGACGACAAACCTGGGTACACGAATGGCGAAACGTTATTTTTTCGAATGAATCCAGATTCTGTTTACAGCGTCATGATGGTCACATCCGTGTTTGGCGACATCATGATGAACGCACATTGGAAGCGTGTAATCGTCACCGCCATACTGGCGTATCACCCGGCGTGACGGTATGGGGTGCCATTGTTTACACGTCTCGGTCACCTGTTGTTCGCATTGAGGCCACTTTGAACAGTGGACGTTACATTTCAGATGTGTTACTACCCTTGGGTCTACCCTTTATTCGATGCCTGCGAAACCCTACATTTCAGCAGGATATTGCACGTCCGCTTGTTGCAGATCCTGTACGGGCCTTTCTGGATACAAAAAATGTTCGACTGCTGCCCTGCCCAGCACATTCTCCAGATCTGTCAACAATTGAAAACGTCTAGTCAATGGTGGCCGAGCAACTGGCTCGTCACAATACACCAGTCACTATTCTTGATGAACTGTGGTATCGTGTTGAAGCTGCATGGGCAGCTGTACCTGTACACGCCATCCAAGCTCTGCTTGACTCAATGCACAGGCGTATCAAGGCCGTTATTACGGCCAGAGGTGGTTGTTCTGGGTACTGATTTCTTAGGATCTAAGCACCCAAATTGCGTGAAAATGTAATCACATGTCAGTTATAGTATAATATATTTCTCCAATGAAAACCCGTTTATCATCTGCATTTCTTATTGATGTAGCAATTTAATGGCAATTTAATTAGTGTATTATGTCGTCCGTAGGGGAGTCTGTCCGATGGTCAAGTGACGGTATGTTTGTACGTTTCTCCTGTGTGATCGATTTCTTGACAGTGAGATTTAAAACTTCGGCTTACGGTTTGCTGTCTTCAACTCCCGCACCAGACTTGTCGACAAGGGACTGAATGGAAGCCTTAGGCCCGCTTCGCGATTTTACGTGAGACCAGAATTTTCTCAGGTTCTCCGCCAGTTCTTTTGCTAAGCTGTGGCATTTTAACCGTTCTAAAGCTGCCCAAGTCGACTGCTGGTGCTGTGACTGTGAAGTGGAAACGTGAAGGAACAACCACAGCTACACCAAGAGCAGGTAGATTTCATGTACTGTCGAGGATTGTGGAGGGTGGTTGTAAAAAAGTCACTAAAACAGCGGGAGGAGTCACTAGTTAACTCCAAAGCGCTTCCAGCAGTCCAACTGGCGCAGAGAGTTGGAAAGTATGGGGTGCAGTGGTCGAGCAATGCGACAATGGATGACGGGAAACTAGTGATCTGGGATGATGATTCATGTTATACGAGGTCTGTTCAAAAAATACTGAAACATTCGCAATTTCGCGCCGATGGTGTGTTGAAGCGAAATGCGGTTGGCATCCCTGTCCACCCCTGTGTTTATTGTGTAACTGCTTGAAGTTTCATTGTTGTACATCTGCTAGTCATTGTTCAGTGTTGCACTGAGTAGAACGTTGTCTCGCACTGTTTGCAGATTTCGAGATGGCAGAATTAGAGGAGCAATGTGTCTGTATTAAATTTTGCGTCAAACTCAAGAAAACCTTTACAGAGACACAGCAAATGATGCTGGAAGCCTACGTTGATGAGTGCTTAAGCCGCGCTCGGTGTTACGCATGGTGGTTCACACGGTTTGAAAAAGGCCAAATGTAAGTTAAAGATGACTCTCGGTTAAGGACGCCCATCGAGTTTTATCGACGGTACTCATGTCGGGAACGTCAACGAAATTGTACGTGCGAATCGAAGACAGACTATCCGAGAGATTGCAGAGGACTGTAACATTCGAAGATAGACTGTCCGAGAGATTGCAGAGGACTGTAACATTTCAGTTGGATCCTATCATCATCATCATCATGTTTGGTTTATGGAGGGGGGCGCTGAATGCGCGGTCATCAGCGCCTGTACAAAGTCCCAATTTTTACACAGTCCAATCTAACCACAGTCACAAATGATGATCATGATGAAATGATGAGAGGCAGAGAAAATGCCCCAACCTGGCCGGGAATCGAAACCGGGACCCCATGATTCAGAGGTAGCAACGTTAGCCACTAGACCACGAGCTGCAGACTGGATCACATCATGAAATCCTGACACTGGAATGCATCGTGTTGCCGCCAAGTTCGTCCCACGGCTCATCAGTTAAGACCAGATACAGTGTATGAAGAGCTTTTGGGTCGTGCAAATAAGAGACAGATGTTTCTTAAGAGAATCATAACTGGTGGTGAGACGTGGCTCTACTGTTATGATGTTAAAACCAAGGTGCAATCGTCGCAATGTGTCGGGAAAGGTTCTTCTAGACCAAAAAAAGCTCGTTACGTCTATATCTACATCTACATACATACTCCGCAATCCACCATACGGTGCATGGCGGAGGGTACCTCGTACCACAACTAGCATCTTCCTGTTCCACTCCCAAACAGAACGAGGGAAAAATGACTGCCTATATGCCTCTGTACGAGCCCTAATCTCTCTTATCTTTGTGGTCTTTCCGCGAAATATAAGTTGGCAGCAGTAAAATTGTATTGCAGTCAGCCTCAAATGCTGGTTCTCTAAATTTCCTCAGTAGTGATTCACTAAAAGAACGCCTCCTTTCCTCCAGAGACTCCCACACAAGTTCCTGAATCATTTCCGTAACACTGTGATGATTAAACTTACCAGTAACAAATCTAGCAGCCCGCCTCTGAATTGCTTCTATATCCTCCTTCAATCCGACCTGATAGGGATCCCAAACGCTCGAGCAGTACCCAAGAATAGGTCGTATTAGTGTTTTATAAGCGGTCTCCTTCACAGATGAACCACATCTTCCCAAAATTCTACCAATGAACCGAAGACGACTATCCGCCTTCCCCACAACTGCCATTACATGCTTGTCCCACTTCATATCGCTCTGCAATGTTACGCCCAAATATTTAATCGACGTGACTGTGTCAAGCGCTACACTACTAATGGAGTATTCAAACATTACGGAATTCTTTTTCCTATTCATCTGCATTAATTTATATTTATCTATATTTAGAATTAGCTGCCACTCTTTACACCAATCAAAAATCCAGTCCAAGTTATCTTGTATCCTCCTAAAGTCACTCAACGACGACATCTTCCCGTACACCACAGCATAATCAACAAATAGCCGCACATTGCTATCCACCCTATCCAAAAGATCATTTACGTAGCTAGAAAACAACAGCGGACCTACCACACTTCCCTGGTGCACTCCAGATGATATCCTCAGCTCCAATGAACACTCACCATCGAGGACACCGTACTGGGTTCTATTACTTAAGAAGTCTTCCAGCCACTCACATACTTGGGAACGAATCCCATATGCTCGTACCTTAGTTAGGAGTCTGCAGTGGGGCACCGAGTCAAACGCTTTCTGGAATGCAAGGAATATGGTATCCGTCTGATACCCTTCATCCATGGTTCGCAAGATATCATGTGAAAAAAGGGCGAGTTGCATTTAGCAGGAGCGATGCTTTCTAAAGCTGTGCTGATACACGGACAGCAACTTCTCTGTCTCAAGGAAATTCATTATATTCTAACTGAGAATATGTTCGAGAATCCTGCAACATACCGATGTTAAGGATATTGGTCTGTAATTTTGAAGATTCGTCCTTCTACCCTTCTTATATACGGGTGTCACCTGCTCTTTTTTCCAGTCGCTCGGGAATTTACGTTGGGCAAGAGATACACGATTTTCTCGGGTTCTCTGCCAGATCTTTTGCTAAGTTGTGGCGTTTTAACCGGTCTGAAGCTGCTGAAATCGGATGTTGGTGCTGTGACTGTGAAGTGGAAACGTGAAGGAACAGCCACAGCTACACCAAGAGCAGGGAGAGTTCATGTACTGTCGAGGATTGTAGAGGATGGTTGTATAAATGTCACGAAAACAGCGGGAGGAGTCACTCGTGAGCTCCAAAGTGCTTCCAGCAGTCCAGCTGGCGTAGAGAGTTGGAAAGAATGGGGTACAGCGGTCGAACAGCACGACAGTGGGTGACTGGAAACAAGTGATCTGGAATGATGATTCATGCGATACGAGATCTGTTCAAAAAATTCCGAAACATTCACAATTTCGCGCCGATGGTGTGTTGAAGCGAAATGCGGTTGGCATCCCTGTACACACACGCCTGTGTTTAATGCGTAACCGCTTGAAATTTCATTGTTGTACGTCTGTTAGTCATTGTTCAGTGCTGTACTGAGTAGAACGTTGTCTCGCACAGTTTGCCGATTTCGAGATGGCAGAGTTAGAGGGGCAACGCGTCTACCTTTACAAAGACACACCAAATGATGCAGGAAGCGTACGGTGATGAGTGCTCAAGTCGTACTAAAGTGCGCGTCATTTACAACGGCGGCCGTGTTTAGGTTCGTTCTGCGCAACTGACGTCACAAAACACAGTCAGCCAATGAATAGAGAACGACGTTGCCAGAGCTCGACTGCAGTGCAGAACACGGACGAGTGTCTTCAGTGTTAGAAACGTTCAGTTATAAATAAAGTAATTGCACAAAAGCAATGTCTTGATAGCAGACTTTCTATAAAAGAAATTTGGGAAAAAGCATTCTTTATACCAATTGCTTCATATTCTATTAATTAATTAAACCTATCAAGCAATAAGCCTCCTAATTCAGGCAATAGCAGGAAATTCATTCTCACTAATCGCTTTTTCGCTATAAAGAACAGCGGTAATTGTTTATTTCCTGATGTACTTCGACGAAACGTGAGTAATTCATAGTCATACCAACAGTGTTTGTCGATATTTTGCGTCATTTTATTCTTTAAAGTCCTCAAGGAATTCTGTAGTATGACGAGCTGCGTTAGCGTAATGGTTAAGCTGTTTGAGTTCTGAGTTCAAACCTTGTTCGGTGCATAATATTTTCTTTATTTAAAAACAATATAGAAGTGTCTTACTTCATGAATTTTATTCGTCTGAATGTAATTTTTTGAAATTTCTAGGGGCAACTAAAATCAACCATATGGAAAGTATACGCTGTGGACTTTTACCTCTGCAAACTCTTCAAAATTTCGTGCAATGGTTTACTACATTTAATACTGCAGAATAACTGCGTTGAACATCGAAACAAAATTAAGTCTTTAATGGGGGGAAGGTATCAGTGAAGAAGATGTGTAAAAATCAAATTTTTGGGCCAAATAGTTTTTGTGAAATCGAATGATAAGTGTGTCAAAGCAGTCGGAACACCTTGTGTCTGCACAGGCGAGCAGTGCAGTGATGACAAAATCGCGCACAGCGCGGAATGCGGGGAGCACGTCTCTATAGCAGCGAAAGGGTTAATGCGGCCGTGGTGGCTTTACTTCATAAACTGCGCGCTCCCCCCTAAACGTAAGTTTGCGAACTATGCTATACTATACCATCGAGCTGCTTCTCTTGGAGCGTGCAACTGGCAACGCAGCAATCTCCGGCGTCTGGGCGGGCATGCGCGAGCCGCCAAGATAAAATAATTGAACTACAGGTGTTACGAATAGTTCAAACGGTTTAGAAATGGCCAAACGGAAGTTAAACATGACCCCCGTTCGGGATGCCCTTCGACTTCTATCGACGGCGCTCATGTCTGGAACGTCAACGAAATTGTGCGTGCTAGCCGAAAACTTGGTGCCAACGGCCTTGCCGCTGTGGTGACACTGGTTCCCGTCAGATTACCGAAGTTAAGCGCTGTCGGGCTGGGCTAGCACTTGGATAGGTGACCATCTGGTCTGCCGAGCGCTGCTGGCAAGCGGGGTGCACTCAGCCCTTGTGAGGCAAACTGAGGAGAAGCAGCGGCTCCGGTCTCGAAAACTAACATACGACTGGGAGCGCGCTGTGCTCCTCCATATCCGCATCCTGTGACGCCTATGGGCTGAGAACGACACTGAGGATGACACGGCGACCGGTCGGTGCAGTTGGGCCTTCATGGCCTTTCGAGAGGAGTTTAGTTTAGTTTAATCGAAGACTGACTGTTCGAGAATTGCAGAAGAAAGTAATATTTCAGGTCGATGATGTCATGATATTCTGACACACCATCTTGGAATGCATCGTGTTGTCGCTAAATTCGTCCAACTGCTCATGTGTCAAGACCAAAAAGACCTTCTCCTCGCAATCTGCGAAGGATAGATCGCGCAAATGAGACCTAGTGTTCCTTGAGAGGATCATAATTGGTGATGAGATATGGGTCTACGGTTATGATGTTGAAACCAAGGTGCAGTCATTACAATTGGTCGGGAACGGTTCTCCTGGACAAAAAAAAAAGCTCGTCAGGTCAGTTCAGGTCAAATGTCAAATCCATGCTGGTAGTTTTTTTTTTTTTTTTTTTTTTACTTCGAATTATGAATTCGTGCCACAGGGACAAACTGTTAATCGATGGTACTGCCGTGACGTGTTGCGACGCCTGTGAAAAAATGTGAGATCAAAACTGCCTCACATGCGATGAGACAATCCATGGTTCTTGCATCACGGTATCGCTCCCGCACTTTCATCACTGTTAGTGTGTGATTACTGCACAAAAAACGAAATCACTGTGCTGACTTATCCTCTGTACTCTCCAGATGTTGCCCCTGCGGACGCTTTTCTTTTCCAAATATGAAAGCGCCGTTGAAAGAGCGAAGATTTGCAACGACAGACGAGATTAATGAAAATTCACAGACGACGTTCCGCGCAATACAGCAAGAAACGTACCAAGACTGCTTTCGGAAGTCGAAACGGCGTTGGGAGCGGTGTATCAACTATGGAAGAGAGTATTTCGAAGGAGACCACGTTCAATAAGTAATAGGTAAGCTTAGAAATATTTTGTGAGCAAAATTTCCGAATTTTTTTGAACAGACTGCGTACTCTGTGGCAATCCGATAGAAGCGTCTGGGTTTGACGACTGCCTGGAGAATGTTTCCTGGCGTCATATACGATATGGGAGTATTTTTCGTGATTAGGATGTGCTCCTCTTATAGCACTTAAGAAAACTTTAGATGTCGAAGGATATTAAGATATTTTAGATCGTCGATACTGTGGGCACTAGAGGAAATTTGCGGTGATGATTACTGTTTGTTTGTCTTAGCGTGACAATGCACGCTGTTCTAGTGCAGCATCTGTCTGGTTATGGTTTGTGGACAACAACATTCCTGAATACGACTGGCCTGCCAAGAGCACGAACTGAACCCGATACGGCAGCTTTGGGATTAGCTGGAACGAAGACTTCACTCCAGGTTCTAGTGTCTAGCAGCATTATCTTCTCTGGTTTCCGCTCTTGAGGAAAATGGGCTGCAATTCGTCCACAGGCATCGAAACACCACATTCGGAGTGTCCCCATCATTTCTCTGGTATGCTGAGTCTGTATTTCATCGGTGCACCTGACCAACATGTTCAAGGGCGATGAACATGTTGCTGAGCTATGACTCCATCCTTCTATACAAGGAGTGCTAGTTGTGCAAGGTTCGCAGAAGAGCTTTTGTGAAGTCTGGAAGGTAGGAGACGAGATACTGGCAGAACTGAAGCTGTGAGGAGCGGTCGTGACTCGTGCTTGGGTAGCTCAGTTGGCAGAGCACTTGCCCGCGAAAGGCATAGGCCCAGAGTTCGAGTCTCGGTCCGGCACAGAGTTTTAATCTGCCAGGAAGTTACATGATGTCGGTGAGAGATACTGTCGGTCAGAAGTACTGTGAGAATTTCGCAATGATATCGGACTTATCAAATATTTATAGCAGAGTCTTTTTTTTTTTTTTACTGTCACTTTGCGATACGTCATAATTCGAAGAAATAATACAAGAGCGAGACGGCGACTTAAAGGAGGTCTGGTATAAGATGTCGTCATAAGGCATGTAGGACCACAATATAAACATCTGTGGCTCGTTACCACTGTATCATATGCTGGTGCATTGTTCCCGTATGCTTCGACCAATTCAGAATGTATTTTTGCAGCCTTTTCCTTTACACATGCACAAAAGAAGTTACTGCACAATATTCCACCGAGCGAGGTGGCGCAGTGGTTAGCACACTGGTCTCGTATTCGGGAGAACGACGGTTCAAACCCACGTCCAGCCATCCTAATGTAGGATTTCCGTGATTTCCCTAAATGGATCCAGGCAAAAGCCGGGATGGTTCCTTTGGAATGGCACGCCCGATTTCCTTCCTCATCCTCCCCTAATCTGATGGGACCGATGACCTCGCTATTTAGTCCCTCCCCCCCCCCCCCCCCCCACACATCAACAAACCAATCAACAACATTCCATTTGATCAATAGGCTGCTTCATTTTTGTTTTCGCTCCCGTGGTGGTGTGCTACGGGATTTCAGTGTGGACCAGGACTGCACACAATTAACTGTAAACAACCAAAAAATTAATTTCGTAATTTTATTTTCTCGGGGCGATAATTAAAACTTTATGAATATTCAATGAAAGTGCTCGTGTATTGCCTTTTAATTGTTGCTCTATCAGGACTGCTTCTCAAGTGTAATCACGGCTCTAGAAGATGGTCGCTGTATAGCCGTTCCTTCCGAGCGGTACGGAGTTCGTACCCCGACTGGGAAAGATACTTTTTTTTTCTCTCTCTACCGCCGAGCTTTCAACATCGCTAGCACATCAATTCATGTTAGTGCTCGAGTCAGCGCTTCACGGCGTGTGCAGCAAGAGAAAGGGCCGCCTAGACCATTCGTAGATCGCCCCGCACTCGCGTGAGCCTAGAGCTGTGAGCTGAAGAGGGCGGGCTTCCGCGCGCCGCTCCTGCTTCGACGAGGCGTGCCTCCACTCTGTGACGTCACGAGTGGAATAGCTGTGAATGCCGGCTCGATTACAGAGCCCGCCGAGGCAAAGCTCCGATTGTCTCATTCCGTGAATGACGCCGCTCATTTGCGCAGCAGTTTACTGAAACGTCATCTCTGCGTTCTGTCGCTAGTCTGTCGCGTCATCGAAACGTTTTGTGAGTTTATCACACGTCCTCTCGCCTACCGTCGTAAAGACGCTGAATAACAAAAGCAAGAGTACGACTCGCGCTCTCACGGTTAAAATCGCTTCGCCTGTTGGCAATTTGCACTTTACCCTGGTTATGTAACTTGTAAATTACACCGTATGGCTCATTATTATACATGTGCGGCGATTAAATCCGGACAAATTACTATTTCAATTTCCCAACATATCTTGGTTCCGCCGGAGGTCCCGACAATAGTTCTTGAAAGCTATTGGTGCATACACTACTGGCCATTAAAATTGCTACACCACGAAGATGACGAGCTACAGACGCGAAATTTAACCGACAGGGAGAAGATGCTGTGATATGCAAATCATTAGCTTTTCAGAGCATTCACACAAGCTTGGCGCCCGTGGCGACACCTTCAACGTGCTGACATGAGGAAAGTTTCCAACCGATTTCTCATACACGAACAGCAGTTGACCGGCGTTGCCTGGTCAAACGTTGTTGTGATGTCTCGTGTAAGGAGGAGAAATGCGTACCATCACGTTTCCGACTTTGCTAAAGGTCGGATTGTAGCCTATCGCGATTGCGGTTTATCGTAACGCGACATTGCTGCTCGCGTTGGTCGAGATCCAATGACTGTTGGCAGAATATGGATTCGGTAGGTTCAGGAGGGTAATATGGAACGCCGTGCTGGATCCCAACGGCCTCATATCAGTAGCAGTCGAGATGACAGGCATCTTATCCACATGGCTCTAATGGATCGTGCAGCCACGTCTCGATCCCTGAGTCAACAGATGGGGACGTTTGCAAGACAACAACCATCTGCACGAACAGTTCGACGACGTTTGCAGCAGCATGGATTATCAGCATAGCTGCGGTTACCCTTGATGCCTGCGACGGTGTACTCGACGACGAACCTAGGTGCACAAATGGCAAAACGTCATTTTTTCGGATGAATCCAGGTTCTCTTTACAGCATCATCATGGTCGCATCCGTGTTTGGCGACATCGTGGTGAACGCACATTGGCAACATGTATTCGTCATCGCCATACTGGCGTATCACCCGGCGTCATGGTATGGGGTGCCATTGCTTACACGTCTCGGTCACCTCTTGTTCGCATTGACGGCACTTTGAACAGTGGACGTTACATTTGAGATGTGTTACGACCCGTGGCTCTACCCTTCATTCGATCCCTGCGAAACCCTACATTTCAGCAGGATAATGCACGACCGCATGTTGCAGGTCCTGTAAGGGCTTTTCCGGATACAGAAAATGTTCGACTGCTGCCCTGGCCAGCACATTCTCCAGATCTCTCACCGATTGAAAACGTCTGGTCAATGGTGGTCGAGCAACTGGCTCGTCTCAATACGCCAGTCGCTACTCTTGATGAACTGTCGTATCGTGTTAAAGCTGCATGGGCGGCTGTACCTGTACACGCCATCCAAGCTCTGTTTGACTCAATGCCCAGGCGTATCAAGGCCGTTATTACGGCCAGAGGTGGTTATTCTGGGTACTGATTTGTCAGGATCTATGTACCCAAAATGCGTGAAAATGTAATGACATGTCAGTTGTAGTATAATAAATTTGTCCAATGAATACCCGTTTATCATCTGCATTCCTTCTTGGTGTAGCAGTTTTAATGGCCAGTAGTGTGGTAAACAGTCAGAGCCCCAAAATGACCATGATATTTCGAACAAGTGCGGAGCACAACCGAAAAGCCACGATTTACGAAAGTATTCGCTCTGCGCGTTCGCCTACTGAAATAGTTCGATTCTTCGGGTACCCGAGATCAATTGCTTACTATAATGTTTCGGAGAAGTCTGGTAAAGGTTACACTAATGCGACCTCATTCGAGTAATCGCGCGTCACTAACTGCGGCAGTGATCGAAGAGGCTCACGCGACGGTTCAGAGGACCCGGGGCAATAGTTCGGGAGATTGGAGTCAGTACTGAATGTCAGCGAGCGAACAATGCTTCGGACGGCAGAGGTGGACCTCATACGAGCCATTTAGTCCAAAACCGGCTCTCGGATAACGACGACATGTTCTGGTCAAAGGAGTTCTGGTCCCCGAACAGCCCGGATTTGTACCCCTCAACTACTATGGTTCAAATAGCTCTGAGCACTATGGGACTCAACATCTGAGGTCATCAGTCCCCTAGAACTTAGAACTACTTAAACCTAACTAACCTAAGGACATCACACACATCCATGCCCGAGGTAGGATTCGAACCTGCGACCGTAGCGGTCGCGCGGTTCCAGACTGAAGCGCCTAGAACCGCTCGGCCACAACGGCCGGCGATCCGAAATCAGTTTGGCAGGACAGAGAAGCTCCATCCTCACGAATATGAGGTCAGTGTCTTAACAGCTGCTCTGAGTCATTCAGTATGTCTCTATTGTGTAGGTCCTTCATTTACACATAAACTGTTTCATGTAATTCGCTACATCAAACATAGTTTCCTTCTTCATTGCGCACAAACTGATGACAGCTGCTGATGGCTCCTGGGCTGTCTGCAGTCATTCGCAGTGTAAAGCATAGTTGCACTCTTCACTGCCGCTCACTCTTACAGGCCAATGTTTCCTGGACTGATGATGATGATGATGATGATGTTTGCAGAATGAGATTTTCACTCTGCAGCGGAGTGTGCGCTGATATGAAACTTCCTGGCAGATTAAAACTGTGTGCCCGACCGAGACTCGAACTCGGGACCCTTGCCTTTCGCGGGCAAGTGCTCTACCAACTGAGCTACCGAAGCACGACTCACGCCCGGTACTCACAGCTTTACTTCTGCCAGTACCTCGTCTCCTACCTTCCAAACTTTACAGAAGCTCTCCCAGCAGAAGTAAAGCTGTGAGTACCGGGCGTGAATCTTGCTTCGGTAGCTCAGTTGGTAGAGCACTTGCCCGCGAAAGGCAAAGGTCCCGAGTTCGAGTCTCGGTCGGGCACACAGTTTTAATCTGCCAGGAAGTTTCATGATGATGTTTGGTTTGTGGGGGGCTCAGCTGTGCGGTCATCAGCGCCCACACGAAGTCCCATTTGTTTTCACAGTCCAATTTTTTACACAGTCCAATCTATCTGTCACAATTCGTGGTGGTGATGAAATGATGAGGACAGCACAGGCACCCAGTCTCCAGGCACAGGAAATCCCCAACCCGGCCGTGAATCGAACCCGGGACCCCGTGGTCCAGAGGCAGCAACGCTAGCCACTAGACCACGAGCTGCGGACCCTCAACTGAGAAGATGCTGCGGTGTCCTTTGCCTCAGTTCCAGACTCCACACTCAACTGTCTACAAAGCCAACGAACATTACTGTCAAACATTATACATAGCTGCTGGTGAACCTTTCAGTATGTGAGGTCGTGGTCCAAGAAACTCTTCTGTTCCTGACGTTTCGTTCAGGACTGCGCCGGACATCCTCAGAGGCGCTCCTCCGCTGGGTCTTGGCGACTGACTGGTTGTACGTCCGAGAGCGACATATGTATAGTGTATGAAAGGGGGCGTGGTCGAAGTAACACGTGCAAATAAAATTTATGTTTCAGAAAACTTCACTTCGTGGTTCCATGACTGAAGAGCATGCTCTGCTACAGCTGATTTCTCTATTTTTCCTAGTCGGCAGCCGGCAGCTGTGGTCATGGGGTTCTAGGCGCTTCAGTCTGGAACCGCGCTGCTGCTACGGTCGCAGGTTCGAATTCTGCCTCGGTCATGGATGTGTCTGATGTCCTTAGGTTAGTTAAGTTTAGGCAGTTCTAACAAGGGAACCTGCCCATTGCACCCTCCTCAGATTTAGTTATAAGTTGGCACAGTGGATAGGCCTTGTAAAACTGAACACAGAGCAATCGAGAAAACAGGAGGAAGTTGTGTGGACCTATGAAAAAATAAGCAAAATATACAAACTGAGTAGTCCATGGGCAAGATAGGCAACATTAAGGACAGTGTGAGCTCAGGAGCGCCCTTGTCCCGTGGTTAGCATGAGCAGCTGCGGAACGAGAGGTCCTTGGTTCAAGTCTTCCATCGAATGAAAAGTTTAATTTTTTATTTTCAGTTTATGTGACAAACTCTTATGTTTTCATCACTTTTTTGGGAGTGATTATCACATCCACAAAAAAACCTAAATCGGGCAAGGTAGAAGAATCTTTTTACCCATTCGCCAAGTGTACAAGTTAGGTGGGTCGACAATGTATTCCTGTCATGTGACGCACATGCCGTCCCAAGTGTCGTATAGAAAATACCAGGTTCCCATTGGAGAGGCACGTCCTTTCGTGTGCTAATCGCACGGTTTTGCGGTGCGGTCGCAAAACACAGACACTAAACTTATTACAGTGAACAGAGACGTCAATGAACGAACGGACAGATCATAACTTTGCGAAAATGGTTTTGCGGTGCGGTCGGAAAACACAGACACTAAACTTATTACAGTGAACATAGACGTCAATGAATGAACGGACAGATCATAACTTTGCGAAAATATAGAAAGTAAACTTTTCACTCGAGGGAAGACTTGAACCAAGGACCTCTCTATCCGCAGCTGCTCACGGTAACCACAGGACCGCGGGACTCCTGAGCTCACACTATCCTTGATGTTGCCTATCTTGGACATGGACTACTCAGTTTGTATATTTTGCTTATTTTTTCATAGTTCCATACAACTTCTTCCTGTTTTCTCGATTGATCAGTGTTCAGTTTTTCAAGGCCTATTCACTGTGCCAACTTATAACTAAATCTGAGGGGGGGTGCGATGGGGAGGTTCCCTTGTAAGTATACGGGACTGATGACCTCAGAAGTTAAGTCCCATAGTGCTTAGGGCCATTTTAACCATTTGACTCTAGTCGGCAAAGACATTTGTGCTACTTTAACTACTTGGGGACGTGGTTGTCCGAAAATTGATCATCGGACATAGACATCAAATGCACAATAGAGAAGACCCGTAATGCATTCATGAAATTTAACGAAGTGTTCACTAGCACTGGCTTTACTGTTACCTCATAGTTAGATTTATGAAGAGCTGTGTGTGGGCAGTGCTTTAGTACGGTGTGGAAAGTTGGACGTTGAAAGTGAACACCGTGAACAACTTGGAAGCATTCGAGAGGGGGTATTTAAAATTCTATTGACAGAAAGGAAAAAAAAGGAAAAGATCTTGAGAATAGTAAAAAGAGACCGCGAGCTGCTAACCACAGTCAAACGTAAGAAAACAGCTTACTTTGGCCATGTGATACGAAATGAAAGGCATCCTGATAATCGAGGGGAAGATTGAAGGCAAAAGAGGAATTGGCTGGAGAAAAATGTCATGGCTCCGCTACATCAACAGCGGTCCGCCTCGATAGCTGAATGGTCAGCGCGGCAGAATGCCATGCAAAGAGCCCGGGCTCGATTCCCGGCTGAGTGGAAGATTTTCTCCGCTCTGGGACTGGGTGTTGTGTTGTGTTGTTGTCATCATCATTTCATCCCCATCGACACGCAAGTCGCCGAAGTGGCGTCAGCTCGGAAGACTTGCACCAGGTGACCGGTCTACCCGACGGGAGGCCCCAGTCACACGACACTTTTTTTTATCAGACAGTGGACAGGAATAAGAAACACCTGCGACTTGATCTGTGCACGAAGAGATTGAGAAGACTGGGATAATGTGATCGCGAACATCCATTAGTGGATATGCAGCAGAAGAAGAATGAGTCCATGTTACGTGTTGAAACACGTATGTAACGTAGCAGCGATGGTGAGGCACGTTAAAATCTTTGACCAGAGAGCCTATTATCGTGGTTAGTCTGCGGTTGACCGCGCGAGTGTTGCGAGCAGTTCGCTAGTAGTCGTCATGTAGAGCAGTACGCGAGTAGCAGTAGGCCAGTGCACTCTGTCGATAGCAGTAGCTCAGTTCAGTTGCGTCCAGCAGTACAGTAGTAGTCGTCGTGGAGTACGCTAGTAGTCGTCGTGCAGTACAGTCTGTCGATAGCAGTAGTGGTCTAGTCCTGTCACGGTCGCGAGCGGGACGCAGTCGGCGAGCGTCGACATGGCATTCTGGTCAAGATGCTGAATGAGGTATATTGTTAATGTAGGTAATCATCAGATAATGTAAAGTTTATTTATTGTAATTAATTTCCAACAAGTGCCCCAATAATAATTTTGATTTCAAAGCAATTTTTACAAAAAAAAAAAATTATTTAATTGAACTAACGATTTCGTTCCACTTCCCTTAAAGAAAAGTTTCAGTTAAATTTAAAAAAAAAAAAATATATCATTTGCAATGCAGTTCCTCCAAGCCGTGGCTAACAATAAGAGCAGAAATTTGACAAGCAGTTTCAATGAGGTAAGAATTTAATTCTAATTTTTTTTGCACAGGGCCATAGACCGATATTTCGGTTTAATTGAGTTATCATTATCACTGAGATTTTCTTATCACTGAATGGACTTTAATTTTTTTGTGAAGAACTTATATTTGAGTCAGATTGCGATTCTCATTTTTTATTGTCATTAAATTTAATTGCTAGGGAGGTTACGTTTGGCTCCTATTCATTTTATATTTCTGTCTTTTTAAATTTTTGTGGGGAGGTTACAGTGTCTTCGATCAAAATGGTGCAAATGGCTCTGAGCACTATGGGACTTAACATCTGAGGCCATCAGTCCCCTAGAACTTAGAACTAATTAAACCTAACTAACCTAAGGACACCACACACATCCATGCCCGAGGCAGGATTCGAACCTGCGGCCGTAGCGGTCGCGCGGTTCCAGACTGAAGCGCCTAGAACCGCATGGCCACTGCGGGGGGCTCTATTCGATCCCCAGAAAAGAATTCTGTAGCTAAGAAGTGAGTCAAGTACCCCTAGTACCACGCACCTGTGGACCAAGCTAGCGTCTTTGTCTAGTAGCCAAAACGTCGTCGCTCCGGGTTCGAACCACGCCACTACTTAAATTCTGAACAAAAATTGTGAACAATGGCGACCGAAGACTTTCGGCATAAAGAAGTCACCCTCATTCTGCAAACAGTCTTGTCAAAAATGGCGGAGGAGCGGATAGAAGTTCCGGGCACTAACTTGTCCTTAGGATGGAGAACAGCCCCCAAAAGGCACAATGAGCTATGATCTACGGCATGAGGATGTAGAAGGCAATGGAAACCACTGCTGTAAGACACATAAGTGCATCCACGGGACATGTGGCCTGTAATTGGCAAAAGATTCCGGTCTAGTCCCTCATTCGTATCTTCGGGAGGGGACTGCAAAGAGGAGGTGACCATGAGAAAAAGATTGAATAATCATCGAAAGGATAACATTCTACGAGTAGGGGTGTGGAATGTCAGAAGTTTGAACGTGGTAGGGAAGCAAGAAAATCTGAAAAGGGGAATGCAAGGGCTCAATCAGTAGATTTAGTAGGGTCAGTGAATTGAGATGTAAAGAAGACAAGGATTTCGGGCCAGATGAGTATGGGGTAATGTCAACAGGAGTAGAAAACAGCATAACGGGAGTAGGATTAGTTATTAATAGGAAGGCAGAGCAGAGAGTGAGTTACTCTGAACAGTTCAGCGATAGGGTAGTTCTCATCAGAATCGACAGCAAACCAACGCCGACAACAATAGTACAGGTATCATTCTGACGTCGCAAGCAGAGGATGAAGAGACAGGTAAGGTACATGAGGGTATTGAACGGGTAATTCAGAACATAATGCGAGATGAAAATCTAATAATCATGGGGGACAGGAATGCGGTTGTAGCGGAAGGAGAAGAAGAAAAGATTATGGGAGTCAGAACGAGAGAGAAGGAAGATTAGTTGAGTTCTGCCATAAATTTCGGGTAATAATAGCGAATACTCTGTTCAGTTATCTGAAGAGGAGGCGGTATACTTGGAAATGGCCAGGGATACTGCAAGATTTCACTTAGATTACATCATGATCAGTCAGAGGTTCTGCAATCAAATATTGGATTGTAAGGAGTGCCCAGGAACAGATATAGACAGCTCACAAATTCACAGTGATGAAGACCAGGCTGAAGTTCAAGAAAAGGACTGACTCCATGTGTAGAAAGGTCAGAATAAGATTCGGTGAAATGAAAAGCATTGGCAAAACATTGAGTGTGCAATGCGAATTGTACTATTTAATGCAGAGGAGAGAGGTGGAATGAGTGTTGAGGGCCTCTACGAGGGGGACGACTTGTCTAGTGATGTGACAGAAGATAAAACAGGAGTCGATAGGAGGAGATAGGGGATTCAGTATTAGAATCAGAATTTAAAACAGCTTTCAAAGACTTAAGATCAAATAAGGCAGGAGAGCAGACAACATTCTATCGGAATTTCTAAAATCATTGGAGGAAACTGCAATAAAATGACTATTCACGTTAGTGTGTAGAATGTATAAGACTGGCGATATACCATCAGACTTCGTGAAGTCATCATCTATACAATTCCGAAGACTGTAAAAGCCGAGAGAGCGACAAATATCGCACAATGCGCTTAACAGGTCATGCATCAAAGCTGCTCACAAGAAGAATGTACAGCGGAACTGAAAAGAAAATTGAGGATCTGTTAGATAACGATGAGTTTGACTTCAGGAAAGGTAGAGGCAGTTGTGACTTTGCGGTTGATAATGGAAGCAAGCCTGAAGAAAAAATCAAGACACGTTCGTAGGATTTGTCGACCTTGAAAAACCGTTCGACAGTGTAAAATGACGCAAGATGTTCGAAATTCCGAGAATACGGGTAAGCTAAAGGGTAGATGGGTCCTATACAATATGTATAAGAGCCAGTAGGGAATAATATGAGTGCACGACTAAGAACGAACCGGTCGTATTAAAAAGGGTGTACGGTGGGATGTAATCTTTCAACCCAGCTGTTCAATTTATACATCGAAGAAGCAATAACGGATATAAAAGAACGCGTCAAAAGTGAAATAATAAATCAGGGTGAAAGCATAACAGTGATAAGTTTCTCTGATGATATTGCTACTCTCCGTGAAGCTGAAGAAGAATTACAGGATGTGTTGAATGGAATGAACAGTCTAGTGAGTACAAAATATAGACTGAGAGTAAATGGAAAATGGCGAAAGCAAAGAGCGGAAATGGGATTATCGAGAAACATCATAAATGGTTATCACAAATTAGATGACGTTAAGGAATTCTGGTACCTAGGCAACAAATTAAAGCATGAGTAGCACTGGCAAAAAGGGCATTCCTGGCCAAGGGAAGTCTACTGGTATCAAACATGGGCCTCAATTTGAGGAAGAAATTTCAGAGAATGCACATCTGGAGCACAGCATGGACTGTGGGAAAACCGGAACAGAACAGAATCGAAGCATTTGAGGTGTGGAGCTACAGGCGAATGTTGAAAATTAGGTGGACTGATACGGTAACGAATAAAGATGTCCTGTACAGAATCGGAGAGGAAAGGAACATGTGGAAAACACTGGCAAGGAGAAGGAACAGGATGATAGGATGTCGTTTAAGACATCAGGGAATGACTTCCGTGAGACTAGAGGGTAAAACTGTAGGCGAAGACAGAGATTGGAATAAATCCAGCAGTAAATTGAGGATGTATGTTGCAGTTGCTACATCGAGATGAAAAGGTTGGCACATGAGAAGAATTCGCGGCTGCCTGCATCGAACCAGTCAGAAGATTAGGACTCAAAAGGTAAAACGGCATAGTATGTCACTACAAGACATTGGCTGTTACAAATTCTTGCTGACACCCCAAGAGCACAGCGCTTAAGATATTCTTTTGTTCGGTATGTTCGCTCCATATCAGCGAATAATCAATGTTTATTCTTAAAAACTTTGTGTTTGCTACACAGTCTACATAGTTTTCGTCTACATATTTAAAGCGACAGAGTTGCTTTCTCTGTTTATGCTGAAATTTATGCTGTTCTTTTCCTTTACGTAATGTTAATTTATCACACACAGCCCAATTGTAAACATCTTCAAAGATTTAGTTTGCTGTTCCTAATAGGAATTCTGATGTTTTATCAGTGACTACGAGGTTGCTGTCTTCAGCGAAGAGAACTTCTTACTTTTTCTGCATGTCTTACACTGTTTCGAAAGTCATACTAAGAACAGCATTGGACCCAATACACTACCCTGAGAAACACTTATGTTTGTATATTTCTTGCCTGACAATTGTTCCACTAAAAATTTATCATTAGTAGATGTGGAAACAGTCTCCGCCTTCCGCATCCTTTTTACTAAGTACAACTGAAACCCTTCATTTGCAATTTCTCTTACACCTAGCGCTTCTAGCTTGCTCAATAGTGTTTTATGATCGACAGTGTCATAAGCGCTGGATAAGTCTCATAGAGTTCCTGTAACACAATCATCCCTATCAAGAGCTCCAGATACGACACTTGTGAACTCTGCAATGGCCGATATTATATTTCTTCCACTCCTGAAACCAAACTGTGCTTGATTAAAGAGGTTGTCTTTATTTGTGTAACTAATCAGTTTTTCTTCCATGGTTGTTTCAATTTTTTTTTTTTTTTGGAAATGAAGAGACCAGTGAAACTGGCCTGTAGTTTTAAGTGCCTTCTGCTATGCCTTTCTGCAGCAACAGCATCATTCGTGCATACTTCAGGTATTCTGGCAACACACCTGAGCTAAAAGATTCTCTTACTATGTTCGTTAGTGGGGCTAGTATGCTATCTACGTACGCCTTCAGAACAGTGACAGGAACCTCATCTATGCCCACTGACTTCTTATTTTTTAATTACTGTACTGTTGTAGGAAACATCATCATAGGGCTTGCTGTGTAAGTCACTGTGGGTGCCGCGTGATTTCACGCAGATTTTTCCGCCGCGCGAGGTAGCTGCGCGGTCTTGGGCGCCTTGCCAAGGTTTGCGCGGCTCCCCCCTCCCCTCCCCCCCCCCCCCCCCCCTGTCGGAGGTTCGAGTCCTCCCTCGGGCATATGTGTTTGTGTTTTCCTTAGCGTAACTTAGTTTAAGTTAGATTAAGTAGTGTGTAAGCCTAGGGACCGATGACTCAGCAGTTTGGTCCCATATCAACTTACCACAAAGAAAAAAAAAAGATTTTTCTGCAGTTTCTTCGAAATATCAAAGAAATAATCACTTGCAAAATTCGCTGATTCCTAAGAACTTTTTATTACTGTGTTCCCATCTTTTAATTGTATGTTATCACGGTTGTGTCTGCCTTTACCAGTGTCTTATTTTATTATCTCTCCGACCGCTTTGCTTTTGTTTTCTGCCTTATATATTAATTTGTCATTGAACGAGTCTTTTACCACAAGCAGTACATTAAGAAATTCAATTCCAATCTTAAAGGCGAAACAAACATTAATCTCTCAATTACTTATCCAACAAACAAACAATAATTATTATTATTACAATTTACTATTATTATTACTTTATTTTTATTTGTTAAAATGCTTTGCTTGCCAAAACGTTACAGACGGCTGGTACATGCAACTACAGCGGAATGTTATCTGTGGGGTGACCAGAAAAACACTTCGTTTCTTAATGCTCCCAAAGCGCCCCAAATTAGTGAAGTCAGCTGTTAGATGTTTGGAAATATACTACTGGCCATTAAAATTGCTACACCAAGAATAAATGCAGATGAGAAAGGGTATTCATTGGACAAATTTATTATACTAGAACTGACATGTCATTACATTTTCACACAATTTGGGTACATAGATCCTGAGAAATCAGTACCCAGAACAACCACCCATGGCAGTAATAACGGCCTTGATACGCCTGGGCATTGAGTCAAACAGAGATTGGATGGCGTGCACAGGTACAGCTGCCCATGCAACTTCAACACGATACCACAGTTCATCAAGAGTAGTGACTGGCGTATTGTGACGAGCCAGTTGCTCGGCCACCATTGACCAGACGTTTTCAATTGGTGAGAGACCTGGAGAATGTGCTGGCCAGGGCAGCCGTCGAACATTTTCTGTGTCCAGAAAGGCCCGTACAGGACCTGCAACATGCGGTCGTGCATTTTCCTGCTGAAATATAGGATTTCGCAGGAATCGAATGAAGGGTAGAGCCACGGGTCGTAACACATCTCAAATGTAATGTCCACTGTTCAAAGAGCCGTCAATGCGAACAAGAGGTGACCGAGACGTGTAACCAATGGCACCCCATACCATGACGCCGGGTGATACGCTAGTATGGCGATGACGAATACACGCTTCCAATGTGCGTTCACCGCGATGTCACCAAACACGGAGGCGACCATGATGATGCTGTAAACAGAACCTGGATTCATCCGCAAAAATGACGTTTTGCCATTCGTACACCCAGGTTCGTCGTTGCGTACACCATCGCAGGCGCTCCTGTCTGTGATGCAGCATCAAGGGTAACCGCAGCTATGCTGATAATCCATGCTGCTGCAAACGCCGTCGAACTGTTCGTGCAGATGGTTGTTTGGCAAACGTCCCCATCTGTTGACTCAGGGATCGAGACGTGGCTGCACGATCCGTTATAGCCATGCGGATAAGATGCCTGTCATCTCGACTGCTAGTGATACGGCGCCGTTGGGATCCAGCATGGCATTCCGTATTACCGTCCTGAACGCACCGATTCCATATTCTGCTAACAGTCATTGGATCTCGACCAACGCGAGCAGCAATGTCGCCATACGATAAACCGCAATCGCGATAGGCTACAATCCGACCTTTACCAAAGTCGGAAACGTGATGGTACGCATTTTTCCTCCTTACACGAGACATCACAACAACGTTTCACCAGGCAACGCCGATCAACTGCTATTTGTGTATGAGAAATCGGTTGGAAACTTTCCTCATTTCAGCACGTTGTAGGTGTCTCCCCCGGCGCCAACCTTGTGTGAATGCTCTGAAAAGCTAATCATTTGCGTATCACAGCATCTTCTTCCTGTCGGTTAAATTTCGCGACTGTAGCACGTCATATTCGTGGTGTAGCAATTTTAATGGCCAGTAGTGTAAAATATATAAAATTAATATTTGTTTGTTTATTTCTTGGTCTCCTATGCTTCCTATACCATTCATCTGACTGCAATCAAACTTTGGCGAGTTATTATTGACACGTCCGCGAATGTTTCTAAGGGGGCAAGAACTATCTACTTCCGACAGCGGTAGGTGTGGGCGTTTAAAGGGGGTGACGTAGAGGCATAATTCAGGAACGTCAGCAGCAGTTCCAAGCAAATTTTTTGTATACATGACTCATCATTTTTGTTGTATTTGTATAAAAATACTATGGGGTAGCGTATCCCTGCCACTTCAAGGGTGCTTGTGGGGGTGAGATGTCCTGACACTGAAAAATACTCGGTAACAACCGATATTAATATCGAATCCAGAGTTTTCGTGATATCAATAAATTAGCACTCTTCGGAGTGGGTTGTGTGTGGCGCAAAGAAATGGCATATCAGCATATCTCTGTAAAGACTAAAGCAATTTCTACCAAACCTGGTGCACACATCACTGGAAAAAAAAAATACAGAGACAGTAAGACACCCCAGAATTCCAACAGCTGAGGGTGTTGATGAAGAAGGGTGACATGAAAGCACGACTTAGGAACGCCCGGAATAATTTTAACCAAAACTGATGTATACAGGACTCATTATCTGTATAAAAGTACTGAGGGAATAAGACATCCCTGCTACCTCTAAAGCCATCCTCTTACGAGATGCGCAAACGCACGTGGACGAAGAGCAGGTGATATCACTGTCCAGAATGCGGGTCCTCAAGAAATACGGACCCCACAACGAACTTGTGACGTCACACTAGTTGCCTTGCCCGACATGCATCACGAATGCTCGGCTCGATCTAGGTCCGACTGGAAATCAGCATACCAATGAAAAGGTAAAGATCTTAAGTTTTTCGTGTGTTATCGACAGCTTGCATGAATTTAAAGGCACATTTAAGAATTATTAAAGCTGTCTGAAACAGTAACTCGCCCTGCGCCAGAGGCGGCTGCTGACACTCGTTAAGACCTACAGTGTCACTTGCTGTGACGTGTGGCACAGAGTGGGGGTATCTCGTTGATCCCGGCAAAGTTCAACGTTCCACTACACAGCGGAGCGTGGAATGAAGAACATGGAAGGTCAGAGTTTTTCCTCGTGGAGAGGATGGGACACAGGCAGAACTTACGAGCTGTGATATTGTATGGAATTAAACTACGTATTTGTTGGGTTTTCTTTATGTGGCATGAACGTAAGTTGTTTCAAACCATTGGCAAATTGAGGATTTAGCGAAAACACGCCGTTCTTGGTACGATTTGTTACAACAAAACGACAGAAAACTACGTATCGGTAGATAAAGGTGTTCTGTTTTATACAGGGTGTTTCCGTAACAGCGTGCAAAAATCTATCAGGACATAGCAAATGCTCCACTGAACAATTGAGGTAGGAAACCAGGGGTCGGAGAAGCTAGCTTAAGGAGACATGGAAGTAAACTTGTCCACCGCTTTGTCTAGCAACACGTATCGCAGCTCATTTACAACTAACAAGAGTACAAGTTTTCATGTACTGTGCTATTTATTTAGAGGTACAATTTTTATTTCCTGCAAGGAAACAAGGAGGACGAGCCTGATTACTAAGAAGTCGTGATGCCGGTTTTGTTTAATTGTCCATAAGGTGGCTCTATTCTATCGTATTTACATTCAACGACAGACCCATTCATTACCCAGCGCTGTTCAGAGATGTAGAGTACAATACGATGGAGCAGTACCGGTACAGTTTTACGGAACTCACTGATATGAACCTTGTGTATGGAGAAGTACAAGGGTCACTCCAAAAGAAATGCACACTATTTTTCTAAAAATACAGTCTTCATTCTGCATGTGTGAAAGTTTTACAGTGTGTAGATACATCCTTCCCGCTTGCTTTCAAACTTAGTTCAACCTGTTCCCGTGAGTGGCGCCGTCACAGCATGTCTTCAAGATGGCTGCTACACTTGACGTTCATCAGAAGCAACGTGCTGTCATAGAACTCCTGTGCTGTGAAAACGAGACAGTGGGAAACATCCACAAGAGGTTGAAAAAGGTGTATGGAGATGCTGCTGTCGATCGCAGTACAGTCGGTGGGCAAGCAGGTTACGTGAGGAAAGCGGGCACGGCAATATTGAGGATTGTCCTCGCAGCGGCAGGCCTCGTACTGCACACACTCCAGACAATGTGCAGAGAGTTAACGAGTTGGTGACTGCTGACAGACGCATCACAGTGAACGAATTGTCACGCTACGTTGGGATAGGGGAAGGAAGTGTTTGCAAAATACTGAAAGTGTTGGCGTTAAAAAAGGTTTGTGCCAGGTGGGTTCCCAGGATGTTGACAGTGGCTCAGAAAGAAACAAGAAAAACGGTATGCAGCGAACTTTTGGAACAGTACGAGAATGGTGGAGATGAATTTCTTGGAACAATTGTGACAGGTGATGAAACACGGCTCCATCACTTTTCACCAGAGACGAAGAGGCAATCAATGGAATGGCATCATGCAAATTCACCTGAGAAAAAAAATTCAAAACCCCACACCTTCTGCTGGAAAAGTTATGGCTACGGTGTTTTTCGATTCCGAAGGACTCTTGCTTGTGGACATCATGCCAAGTGGAACCATCATAAATTCTGATGCATATGTGACGACACTGAAGAAACTTCAAGCTCGACTTCTTCTTCTTCCGTGTCCGGATGCACCAATTATATCTTCCCTTCCCAGTAATTAGCAACGTAGATTGCTTTGTCATTGACTTTCAAAATATCATCTTTAGTGCATGTTATACATATATCTGGGCAGATCAGTAGGTGGTCCAAGTCCTGTATTGTTCCGCATTCACACCTATCGCTATCACTGTAACCCCATTTAAATAGGTTTGATTTGCACCCAGTTACTCCAGTGCGCAGCCGGTTTAATGACCTCCAAGTTGTAAAAGGTAGTTGAAATCCCGCAGATCCCTCCTCAAGTAGTTCCATTGTGGAGTGTGGCACCATTTCTTCCCAAAGAGATAGCCGCCTTGCGACGGGCTTGGTGGCGAGCTCTTCAGTAGTTTCCACGAAACTCCTGCGGGATTTCAGCCGGACACGTTGTTTTCGGTGCATATACATCGGGTGTCGAGGATCATTCTTTTGTTTTGATCTTTCGATCTCGGCGGGTACTTGTCTGCGGATAGTGGGTGATGCTATGCCTATGATGGGGTAAATGATTGCTGTGTAAGTTGGTTTGAGGCATCCTGTGGCAATACGTACAGTTTCGTTTACGGCGACGTCAACTTGCTTAGCGTGGGCAGAGTTCCTCCAAACTGGCGCCGCATATTCCGCAGCTGAGATACTCAGCACCAGACCTGTGGTGCGCAAAACATGTGGTTGAGCTCCCCACGATGAACCTGTTAGCTTCCGCAGTATGTTGTTCCTGGCACAGACCTTTTTTTTAGTGTTCTGACAGTGATGCTTAAAAGTAAGTGCTCTGTCCAATGTTACTCCCAGGTATTTTGAGCTGTTTGTATGTTTCAGCTCTTCCCCTTGCCACATGACTCGGAGTTTCCGTTTGGCTTGTTTGCTCCGAAGATGGAAGGCGGATACTTGAGATTTACTGGGGTTTGGTTTGAGATTATTGCCGTCGTAATAGGTAGCAAGTTCTGTTAAGTCTCCTGTGAGATTCTCCTCCACTTGTTCAAAGGTTTTATCCCGTGTGGCCACTGCTGCATAATCAGCATATATGAACATTCGTGTCTGGTGGCTGATGGGAAGATCATTGGTATAGACGTTAAATAATATTGGAGCCAAGACACTGCCCTGTGCAAGTCCATTTTTCTGTGTCCTCCATCGGCTGTTTTTAGATTGTAAGGTTACATAGTAGCGTCTGTTCTGTAGCATGCATTGCACGAACATAGAAAGGGTGTAGTCCTTAGTGACATTATACACTTTCTGGGTAAGCAACTTATGGTTAACCGTGTCGTATGCAGCACTGAGATCCAGGACTGCGACCCCAGTTACTTCTCCCCTCTGATGGCCATCTACTGTGTGAGATTAAGGATTTGGCCACAGCATGATTTTCCTGGTCGGAATCCAGCTTGTTCGTTAATGAGGGCTTTGTCCACATAATCAGCTATGCGTTTGAGGATCATTCGCTCCAGCACTTTAAATAAATGACAAAGCAGTGAGACAGGCCGGAAATTTTTAGCTTCAGCTGGGTCGTGTTCGACCACATCGGCAAAAGCAGGATGTTTTGCTGTTGCACGACAATGCACGGCCACATATCAGTCAACAAACCATGGAAGCGATCACAAAACTCGGATGGACAACACTGAAACACCCGCCTTACAGTTCTGACCTGGCTCCATGTGACTATCATCTCTTTGGGAAATTGGAAGACTCTCTTCGTGAAACAAGGTTTGAAGATGATGACGCCCTTGTGCACGCTGCCAAACAGTGGCTCCAACAGGTTGGTCCAGAATTTTACCGTGCGAGTATCAGGCGCTGGTTCCAAGATGGCGTAAGGCAGTTGAGAGGGATGGAAATTGTGTGGAGAAATGAAAATATTGTTCCTAAAGGATGTCTCTACACACTGTAAAACTTTCAAACATGTATAATAAAAGACGGATTTTAAAAAAATAGTGTGCATTTCTTTTGGAATAACTCTCATACAATGCAGTACCCTCGCTGCTGAGAGGCTGTACAGTGAACGATTTCCTAACAGGCACCATCCTGTCAGTACGAGTGTTTATTTCCCTTGATCGACGAATGGGTGCGACTGGTTTACTGGAAAGAAGAAACGAGGGTCCTGGCAACATGAGCACCACCCACACACCCCATTTTGAAGAGGAGGTGCTAGAACGTGTTGCAGCGGACAAGTACTCGTCATATTGCACGTGAAGTGGGTGCTACACATACTAGCGTGCTGCGAGTACTCCACCAATAACAATTACACCCATAAAGCCAACAACGAGTCCATGCAATTCTTATGACTGAATTTGTACCAAGGGTACCACTGTGCTAGTGGTTGCTCCAACAGTTGATTGATCGACCAGATTTCCTCCAAATGTAGTTGTTTAGTGACAGTGCCTCATTTGATCGTGATGGTATTTCGAGCAGCAGGAGTGAGTAAGACCCTCGCGCTGTAGTAGAATCACACCATCAAGTACTTTTTGCTGTGAATATCTCGGCCAGCATCGTAGGTGACAATCATTGGGCTGTATTTTGTACCTGGACGTCTAGCCGCAACCATCTCAGTGCTGTATTTTCTGCTCATTGGATTGGAAGGGGAGGTCCTATCCCATGGCCTGTGAGGTCACCTGAAACCCCCTGAGTATTTCCTACACGGATATCTAAAGTCATTTGTATATGAGACCCCAGTGGATACGGAATTACACTCATGCTCATAAATTAAGGATAATGCTGATTCATGGTGAAACAACGCTCTGGTGGGCGGTTTGCGAGTTGAAATCACCTCGGGGTATGACCATGCGGAACATTTGACCTTCGCACGGTGGCGCTGGCAGCAGTCCACATACGCAGAGGTTTGTTGGTGCACGTCAGAGTACAGTGCAGCGATCAAGTGTGCAGACGTTTTCAGACGTGCTAATGGTGACTGTGTGTTGAAAATGGCTCAAAGAACACATATTGATGACGTTAAGAGCGGTAGAATACTAGGGCGACTGGAGGCTGGTCAGACACAGCAGGTCGTAGCACGGGCCCTCTGTGTGGCATAAAGGGTGATCTCAAGATTATGGCAACGATTCCAGCAGACAGGAAACGTGCCCAGGCGCTACAGTACGGGACACCCACAGTCTACAACACCACAAGAAGACCGATATCTCACCATCAGTACCCACAGAGGCTTTGCTCGGGATCTTACCGCAGCCACTGGAACAGTTGTCTCCAGACACACAGTCTACAAACGATTTAACAAACATGGCCTATTCGCCTGGAGGCCTGCAAGGTGCATTCCACTGACCCCTGGTCACAGGAGAGCCCGTAAAGCCTGGTGTCAAGAACACAGTACATGGTACTGGAACAGTGGTCCCAGGTTATGTTCATGGACGAGTCCAGGTATAGTCTGAACAGTAATTCTCACCGGGTTTTCACCAGGAACCAGATACCAACTCCTTAATGTCCTTGAAAGGGACCTGTATGGAGGTCATGGTTTGATGGTGTGGGGTGGGATTATGATTGGTACACGTACACCCCTGCATGTCTTTGACAGAGTAACTGTAACAGGTCAGGTGTACCGGTAGGTCATTTTGCACCAGTATGTCCACCTTTTCAGCGGTGCAGAGTGTCCCACCTTTCTCCTGACGGACGATAACGCACGGCCCCACCGAGCTGCCATCGTGGAGGAGTACCTTGAAACAGAAGATATCAGGCGAATGGAGTGGCCTGTGTGTTCTCCAGATCTAAACCCCATCGAGCACGTCTGGAATGCTCTCGGTCGACGTATCGCTGCACGTCTTCAAACCCCTAGGACACTTCAGGAGCTCCGACGGGCACTGGTGCAAGAATGGGAGGCTGTACCTCAGCAGCTGCTCGACCACCTGATCCAGAGTATGCCAACCCGTTGTGCGGCCTGTGTACGTGGGCATGGTTATCATATGCCATATTGATGTCGGGGTACATGCGCAGGAAACAGTGGCGTTTTGTAGCACATCTGTTTCGGGACGGTTTTCTCAACTTATCACCAATACCGTGGAGTTACAGGTCTGTGTCGTGTTTGTTCCTTACGTGCCTATGCTATTAGAGCTAGTTTTGTGTAGTGCCATGGTTCAAATGGTTCAAATGGCTCTGAGCACTATGGGACTTAACATCTGAGGTCATCAGTCCCCTAGAACTTAGAACTACTTAAACCTAACTAACCTAAGGACAGCACACACATCCATGCCCCAGGCAGGATTCGAACCTGCGACCGTAGCAGCAGCGCGGTTCCAGACTGAAGCGCCTAGAATCGCTCGGCCACACCGGCCGGCTGTAATGCCATGTTGTGTGGCACCACATCCTGCAATTATCCATCATTTATGAGCATGAGTGTAGTTGCCCGAATTGTAGCTGCCTGTGATTTGATTCGAAACACACCAGGGATATTTGTCAGGGTGTATCAGAATCTAGCTCGCCGACGTCACGCTTGCGCTGAGGTTGATGGGCGTCAATCTCAGCACATTTTGTAAGATACAGTACAAATGGTACGTTCATTGTCTCAGTGATGGAATTTGCAGTTAACTATAACTAATGTAAATAAAAATTACAGAGTAATACGATTTCATTCCTATTATCTCCTTAAGCTGGCTTCTCCGACTCCAGGTTCCCTACGTCAAATTGTTCAATGGAGCATCCTCTGTATCTTCTTAAATTTTTGTACGCTCTTGCGGAAACTCTCTGTGTGCTTTTCCTGTTATTATTTGGGTGCTATGGGAGAGTATCATTTCAGTAACATGACACAATGATGAAATATCAAATAATGACGTTTGTAGGCACAGTGTTTAGAGAGTGTATACAATATCTTACAAAGAGGTACGGAGGGCTGGCTGCCACACTGTCTTAGCTAGGGGTGGTAGCGACGAGTGGTACGAAACTAGAGGTAGCAGGTTTGCATCCACCTCCTTCCAGAAACTTTATTTTACCTTTTGTTTGCTAAATGGACGACCTTGAAAACACAATTAACGAAGTGAGTGTTAGCAGTGAGAAAGTAACTGAAACGTTGCAGGATGATGATAACATCAAATCTCCAGTGCAAGAGGGCAACATACCAACAGGAACAGAAGGTGAGAACACAGAGAAAGAATATGTTCCAGATAATAATGAACACTCTATGACTGATTTAGATGAGTAAATTCATGCTACTACAAAACACAGAACTGAGGCCAAGAAGTGTTTAGAAAAACATGCACAAAGATGTCAGTAGTACCCTGATCGACATTTGCCAACAATGGAAAAGGGATGAACAGAGAAAGTTTCGCATGCGACTTCGATCAAGAAAGAGGAGATGCAAGGTCGAGCTTGGGTGTCGTCCTCGAGACAATGGCTGATAGATGGTGTGCTGTACCAGCTTAAACGTAAGATAATAAACTGCTTTTAAATGCTTCGGTAAGGAACGATTCGATATGCGACTACAACTGCGGTAACATTTTGTTTCAGGTCTCAGTTCAGTACTCGCCGTCTCAGAGGAGGAGCGAGTTCCAGCAGAGGAATCTGTTGCTCTGAGGACAGCTGAGACGTCTCAGTCGGCGGGAAGGGCCAGGAATTCTTCAGGCGCAGCTGCCAGCACTAGCTTCAGACTCTGAGATGCTTTTGCAAAGAGAAAAATGTGCCGAGCAACTCAAAGGGCCATGGTGCACATCTTTGCTGTATTAAACTTATTTTACATGGTATTACTGTGTTTTGAAATTGCAACTCGTAAAATGCAACTTTCGAAGCACGACTCTGTTTTGTTACTGCAGCACCATGAACTTTATATTATATGACTATGGTTTCAAATTGTAGTTGATCAAAAGCAACTTTCTAAATTTTGTCTTTTTACTGCATTCCTTGCCGCTTGGCACTGAAGGTATACGATCACCAGCGATGGTCACCATCCCTAATAAATGTGTACTGTTTGACAAACCTGGAATCAGTAATCCACTTTAACTGAAGGGGTCAGCGAAAATGCACCACAACCAGTGTTGGTATATCTCCCCTAAAATTCCACTTCCAATACACTCCACAAAAAAAAGACTATGCACCACGAAGGAATTATACGAATAGGACAAAAATCGGTAGACCTGACGTACAAGCAAAGACAAACAAATGATTTCAAAAAATAGTTCAAACGGCTTTGAGCACTATGGGACTTAACATCTGAGGACTAAGAAACGTTGGTTCACACTGTTTGTAAGCAACTGAAGGTATAAAATCGTACAAGAGTCACACGTTACTTGTGTTTACGCATATTTGTTCTTAACACAACGCAGGGCATTTTTACAACGTAAACCAGAAAAAGCACCCTTATGGGACACGTTTACAGCTCCTGCAGCATAGCTATGATCAAAGTAACCGACACCGTAGTGGGTGACGCTGCCTGATGGGAAAACAGAGAATGTTTTTACAGAGTAACGATAGTCTTAGATCCATTATATAAAATAAAAAAAAGGAAGCACAGCTGAACCATATCAACGTATAAACCAAAGCCACGTGTGCTTGGACATTTATTTAAAAAGTAGCATCATAGCCTCGAAGTAACCCTGGTTATGAAATGTCAGTTGTTCTTTGAGCAGGCTTGGGCTCTTAAATAGACTCTTTACAAAATTTCAAATTCTTCGAAGATTTTCTTCTTCTTGCCTACTTGCAGAACATGCAAAATATCTAGACCATTTATGGATGGTGGGCGAGAGGTTTTCAAACGTCACCCGAGGGGAGAAATTTATTTTTTTAACTTGCCCCTCTTTTGTTAAAAGATACTCATTGAAATGGGCTATTAAGGGGCTCCCCGTTTGGCCGATATAGTGTGCGTCATAATGGAGACAATTGTATATACTTCCGATCTCGAGAAGTGGAATGACTGAGGTTTCTCATTGTGAGGAAGCAGGAACTGTGTTTCCACATTTCTAGAGAATACTGTTTGTGCTTTTGTATTGGTTCAAATAGCTCTGAGCACTATGGGACTTAAGTTCTGATGTCATCAGTCCCCTAGAACTACTTAAACCTGACTAACCTAAGGACATAACACACATCCATGCCCGAGGCAGGATTCGAACCTGCGACCGTAGCTGTCGCGCGGTTCCAGACTGAAGCGCCTAGAACCGCACGGCCACCGCGGCCGGCAAATGATTTCAGTTCAGAGAAATTTGATGATTTATTCAATAGGAAGAGCTTTGCAAACCAAGGAAGCGAATAATGCGCTAGTCTACCTCTGGCGCTCTTGCTAGCAGTTACTCGACTTGGCAATGATTGACAGTTGGACGTCCTCCTGAACGATATCGTGCCAATTTCTGTCCAATTGTGGCGATGGTTGGAGGGTCCGGCCCACAATGCTCTACACCTTCTCAAATGGGCAGAGATCCCAACCTTGCTGGAAAAGGTGGGGTTTGGCTAGCTCAAGGACAAACAGAAGGAGCTCTCGCTGTGTGCAGACGGACATTGTCTTGCTAAAATGTAAGACCAGGATGGCTTGCCATGGAGGGCAACAGAATGGGGCGTTGAATATCGTCCGTGTACCGCTGTGGTGTAAGGGTGCTGCGGATGGCAACCAAAGGGTTCCTGAATGAGATTTGCACTCTGCAGCCGAGTGTGCGCTGATATGAAACTTCCTGACAGATTAAAACTGTGTGCGGGACCGAGACTCGAACTCGGGACCTTTGCATTTCGCGGGCAAGTGCTCTACCAACTGAGCTACCCAAGCACGACTCACGCCCCGTCCTCACAGCTTTACTTCTGCCAGTACCTCGTCTCCTACCTTCCAATCTTTACAGAAGCTCTCCTGCGAACCTTGCAGAACTAGCAGTCCTGAAAGTAAGGATATTGCGGAGACATGCCTTAGCCACAGCCTTGGGGATGTTTCCAGAATGAGATTTTCACTCTGCAGCGGAGTGTGCGCTGATATGAAACTTCCTGGCAGATTGTGTGCGGGACGGAGACTCGAACTCGGGACCTTTGCCTTTGGAAGGTAGGAGACGAGGTACTGGCAAATGTAAAGCTGTGAGGACGGGGCGTGAGTCGTGCTTGGGTAGCTCAGTTGGTAGAGCACTTGCCCGCGAAAGGGAAAGGTCCCGACTTCGAGTCTCGGTCCTGCACACAGTTTTAAGCTGCCAGGAAGTTTCAAAGGGTTCCTGCTGTGAAAAGAAATACCACTCCAGGCCGTCACTCCTGGTTGATGGGAAGAATGGCGGACGACCGTCAGGTTAGTATTCCCCTGCTGTCCAGGGCGTCTCCAGGCACGTCTTCGGCCTGGAGTCTCGCTAACTGGAGTAGAATTGTCTTCAGTGATGAGTCCCGCTTCGAACTGAGCCCCGATCACTAGAGAAGACCAACTGACATTTTTACACCATCGGCGGGTACTTAAATGATTATAGTTTTAATTCTCGGTGCTAGTGAAACTTCTTGATAAAAGTTTCTACTTACTTGGACTGATGGCCGAGCGGTTCTAGGCGCTACAGTCTGGAACCGCGCGACCGCTACGGTCACAGGTTCGAATCCTGCCTCGGGCATAGATGTGTGTGATGTCCTTAGGTTAGTTAGGTTTAAGTAGTTCTAAGTTCTAGGGGACTGATGACTTCAGAAGTTATGTCCCATAGTGCTCAGAGCCCTTTGAAACATTTTTTAACTTGGTCTGAAATAACTGAGAAGGTGAAACTTCTAAATTTAATTCTGAAAGCGCTGAGTAAAATTGAATGCAAGTGAACCTGCTTAAACTGCTGAGTGAAGCTGAACGTACTGTCTCTTTGACAGTCTTTATCATTTCAACACTTGTAAGAGGTCCATGATTAAGGAATTTGTTGCTAGCGCATTCGAGCAGATGTAATTTCGATGGATTGCTCACGCGCTGCCTGCGATATGTAAATTATAAGAGAATCTCAGACCAGAGAGCAGTGTTGTCAGCAGTAGGATTTGTGTAGCAGTAGGAGTAAGAAGAAGCTAGCAGTCTAGTGTATCGAGTTGGCTGGGCCGGTCGTGGGGAGCGATGGCGGAGCCTGAACGTTGTAGTATAAGGTAAAAGCTGCGTCGCGCATATGTAGTATTGTTATATCAAGTCCCATGTAAATGTTTCTAAAAAATGTCTTAATAATAATCTTTCTTATAAAAATTAACTTTTGACAATTATTCATCTCAATTTAAAGAATTTACTAATTTCTCCAATCCATGATCATCCCGATTATTGTAAAGAAAAATCAGTTGTTTCTTTTTATACATGACAAATCTATCGGCCAGCATTGCACAGGGCTGTGCCAGAAAAGTTTAGTTTCTTATAGGAGCAGATAAATATGCGTTATCCGGCGACTTAATTGAGGTAAGAATTTTGATTTTTTTATTCAGAATGATCTTTAAGGGCCATGACGCAGCGCTGCTGACGCCCAAAATTTACCAGTTTAAATTCACAGTCAATTATTGAAAGGTTATAAGTGAGTCACATTTTTTATTAGGAGATTAGTCACATTTTATTATTGGTAGGTTACGGAATTGTTTTTTGTGGGGAGGTTACACTGAATGTGAATGATATAAATAATTACATTTTTACTGTTGGGGGGTTATTATATAATTTTTCTGCTGCGAGGTTACACACTGACCTACAGAATTTGTCGTGACTAACAGAACTCACACTTTTCCTATTCATTAATTTACCGGTACGGTCGCAGGTTCGAATCCTGCCTCGGGCATGGATGTGTGTGATGTCCTTAGGTTAGTTAGGTTTAAGTAGTTCTAAGTTCTAGGGGACTTATGACCACAGCATTTGAGTCCCATAGTGCTCAGAGCCATTTTTATTCATTAATTACCCACAATATTCAACGGTAACGCGATCTGACTCCTTTAAAGTTAACTCAAAAGAATGGCCCTGAATAAGAAGAAATCCTAAGAGTAACTTATACATTTCATGAGCCACTTACCTCATACAAAATCTTCGTTACACGAACTGAAGCAATACCGCAAGCACCAATACTGCCAGTTAAATAAGAGATTCTAACTACCGAAGGCTCTAACTACTAATAAGCATGTTATAACTGCGTAGGCTTCCGCAGCCAGAGTCAGTCGACATAAAAGTTTTCTGGGTTTTGGTACCGCGTCATAATGTAAAAACTACTGCTGCTATAGAAAAGCCAACGTTTCGGCCACGATTGCAGCGGCCTTCTTCTGGGTCTACATTATGACGCGGTACCAAATCCAGAAAACTTTTATGTCAATAAGCATGTTGTTAGCAAAGGCAAGATTTTGTTGCAGAGGAAACAATGTACTTACCAGATTTTACCTTAATCAAGTGACAACCAGTTTTAAAAAAATTATATAATCATCAGTAATAAACCTCCACGACGGAAACACATTCAGACCGTCCTCTCGCGCTAATACTGCAAACCTCCATCACTGCTAATTATGAATTTCTAACCTCCATCACTACTGACTACTCACTCCCAACTTCCATCACTGCTGGCTGTTCTCATACGCCGGCCGGAGTGGCCGAGCGGTTCAAGGCGCTACAGTTTGGAACCGCGCGACCACTACGCTCGCAGGTTCGAATCCTGCCTCCGGCATGGATGTATGTGATGTCCTTAGGTTAGTTAGGTTTAAGTAGTTCTAAGTTCTAGGGGACTGATGACCTCAGATGTTGAGTCCCATAGTGCTCACAGCCATTTGAACCATTTGTTCTCTTCCAATTGTGAGTCCGACCAGCCACAGAGTCTCTTACAGAGTGCGCACACCGCTGCCAGAGTTGTTAATGCAGAGCGCTACATAGCACTGCCAAAATACTGGGTGATCAAAAAGTCAGTATAAATTTGGAAACTGAATAAATCACGGAATAATGTAGATAGAGAGGTACAAATTGACACACGTGCTTGGAATGACATGGGGTTTTATTAGAACCAAAAAATACAAAAGTTTAAAAAATGTCCGACAGATGGCGCATCATCTGATCAGAATAGCAATAATTAGCATAACAAAGTAAGACAAAGCAAAGGAAATGCTCAATATGTACACCATCATTCCTCAACAACAGCGGTAGTCGAGGAATAATGTTATGAACAGCACTGTAAAGCATGTCCGGAGTTACGGTGAGGCATTGGCGTCGGATGTTGTCTTTCAGCATCCCTAGAGATGTCGGTCGATCACGATACACTTGCGACTTCAGCCAATACTCGCACGGACTGAGGTCTTTGGACCTGGGAGTCCAAGCATGACGAAAGTGGCGGCTGAGCACACGATCATCACCAAACGAAGCGCGCAAGAGATCTTTCACGCGTCTAGCAATATGGGGTGGTTCTAATAAAACCCCATGTCATTCCAAGCATGTGTGTAAATTTTTACCTCTCTATTTACATTATTCCGCAGTTTATTAACTCTTCAAATTTATACTGACTTTTTGATCATTCGGTACAAACAAATAAACAGCCTACTTACACCAGTTAAAATGAGCACCAGAGTGCATTAATAGTGTTCGTGTTTACTGCTTCTATCAGGCCTGACAGTGCTTATAGGGGGTGCGAACAGCGTCAGATGTTGGGAGATCGTGGATTTGATGGAATTTGAAATGGAGCCTCACTGTCGCTGGCTGGTGGAATCGCGGAATGTTCAGATCCGAATATGTGACAGTGGCTTTATGAAAAAGTGTGGGGAGGCATACTCGTCATCAAGATTTTGGTCATCCATATCAGACCACCACAAGGGAGGGGGATGACTCTATTGTCCAGCAGTCACATCCTGACCCATTTTCATCTGTATCTGCCATTCTAGAGCAACTTCATTGTCATCCTGCACCATTGGTCGAAAACTAGCAGCAGTCGGAGTAGAGAATTTCCCCCTCCTGTGTAAACTGTGTTAACAACACAATAGGAACGGCTTTGTTTGAAGAGGTGCTACGACCAGTGATGATGGGAAGCTGACGAATGACATCACACTGCGTTCAATAGTAAATCTCTGTTCTGCCCTACCCTGGGTGACCATTGTTGGCGAACACCTAGCGACCCAGGCAGGTCAGTTAGCCGTGTGGTCTAACGCACGCCTTTCCGTCGTAGTGCTATACTGTGACTTTGTCTAAGGCCTTTGGTTGGTCGTATTGAGACCGCTTCACACACATTAGTGACTCAACAGTGCCTCGACCGGCTCGTGATGCCACAGTGATGCCTGTTCAGAGTGGTCAGTGCGTCTTTCGGTGTGTGGCAGTGGGCGTGCGTGGTGGCTATGATGGCCAAGTTCTCGGACTACGATCTCATACTGATCATTGTGATTTTGGAGTAAGAGGAGGAAAAGCAAGTGAAAACCTCAAGTGGATTCACCAGGCATGGGAAAGTAGAGCAACAGAAGGAGAATTTGCCAGTTGTACAGTGATCTGATCGATGATGGAGTAAAGTTTTGTGAATATTTCAGAGTGTCAGAAAATTTATTCAATTTACTATTGAACAAGTTGGAAGTTCTTCTGAAAAAGCGAAGCACACATTGGAGAAATGTCGTCACATTAACAGAACAGCTGGCAAATTGCTCGAGGTTAATTAATAACCTATATAATATATCTACAACTACATCGATACTCCGCAAAGAACCGTACGGCGCGTGGCGGAGGGTACCCGATGCCAGTACTTGTCATTTCCTTTCCTGTTCCACTCGCAAATAGAGAGACGGAAAAGCGTCTGCGTAAGAGCCCTAATTTCTCGCATCTTAACTTAGTGGTCCTTACGAGCAGTTTATGTTGGCGGCAGTAGAACCGTTCGGCAGTCAGTTTCAAATAATTAACACATGCTTTGACGGTATATTGGTAATTAAATATATGAAATCAGCATCATCATTATTGGCTTCTGTTGTACAGTCACGAGTGTTTTCTTCTGTTTCGCGCGATACTGATTCATTGCCCTCTAAGACCAACTGTGAAATCTTCTTTTGTTGCATCCCTATCGTCTACCTTTTTTTTCCAGATATTTGGTCACTGGAGATCCGCCAAACACGATTTTATTTAGCTACCGCATGAGTAACAGTGCAGTTCCCAAGATCGTACGAAGAACAAGTAAGATAATTACAGACAATATGATGCTTACTTCGTCAGAAGAAATACGGAGGAACACCGCTAAGGATTTTTATGAAATGTGGAATTTTTCCTTAATTTGTAGTAGCCTTGGATGGGAAACACATTACTATTCCGGCTCCTTCGAACAATGGAGGTCTACCCTTTAATTACACAAAGACTTTCTACATAACTTTCTTCCCTCTCATAGACTCTCAGTGTAACTACATTACCGCCCGCTCGGTTGGCCTTCCTGGTAGGAAGGAGCACCTGGTCCCCGGCACGAATCCGCCCGGCGGATTTGCGTCGAGGTCCGGTGAACTGGTCGGTCTGTGGATGGTTTTTAGACGGTTTTCCATCTGCCTCGGGGAATGCGGGCTGGTTCCCCTTATTCCGCTTCAGCTACACTATGTCGGCGATTGCTGCGCAAACAAGTTCTCAACGTACGCGTACACCACCATTACTCTACCTCGCAAACATAGGGGTTACACTCGTCTGGTGTGAGACGTTCCCTAGAGGTGTCCACCGGAGACCGAACCGCACAATAACTCTGAAAGTGTGGTTCGGTGTGGGGCGGCAGAGGAGTGAAGTGTACTGCGGTAGTCGTCGTAGGGTTGTGGACCACTGCGGCTGCGGCGGGGACGGAGCCTCTCCGTTGTTTCTAGGTCCCCAGATAACATACAACGTCTTGTAGAGGAGGCACTGTCTTCTTACTCCTGTCATCCTGGTGCAGGGAGCCACCGGGCACAACTTGTTACCTCTCAAGTGACAGTGTGCTAATGCTGTTTTTTGGTAGAATGATGTTCGTCTGCACATAGCACGTGTGTCTATGAATTGCCTGCGTGATTACACAAGACAACTCCAGAAATTCTTGGAAAATATAAACTAGTGGCGTACTAACATAAAGGTCGTTTTGGAGTTACGGGTTCCACCACGAAATTCCTAGAATACGTGCCATAAACTTAAAATTTACCGAAAAGTCTCCTTTACTGAAACATTCACCCCAGCCTCCTCTCTACATCCAACAGACTACAAACATGCAACGTTCTACCATATAATGCACTGCATCCTTTTAATCCCTATATCCCAAGAAAACTATGACCAGGAACTTAGAAAATCAGAAAAAATAGCTAAAAATAATGAATTTAAATCCAACATTACTGATAACATCCAAAATAATGTAAAGTAGGCTGTTTAGGTTTTTATGTTGGTAACGCCATGTAGCGCTCTATATGAAAATCACTGACTGTGCTGTGTGAAGGCTGTGGTTGGTTTGCATTGTTGGAATAGTCGCCATTGTAGTGTTGGGCAGTTGGCTGTTAGCAGCGCGTAGCGTTGCGCAGTTGGAGGTGAGCCGCCAGCAGTGGTGGATGTGGGGAGAGAGATGGCGGAGTTTTGAGAGGGGATGATCTGGACGTGTGTCCATCAGAGACAGTACATTTGTAAGACTGGATGTCATGAACTGATATATATATTATGACTTTTGAACACTATTAAGGTAAATACATTGTTTGTTCTCTATCAAAATCTTTCATTTGTTAACTATGCCTATCAGTAGTTAGTGCCTTCAGTAGTTTGAATCTTTTATTTAGCCGGCAGTAGTGGCGTTCGCTGTATTGCAGTAGTTCGAGTAACGAAGATTTTTGTGAGGTAAGTTATTCATGAAAGGTATAGGTTATTGTTAGTCAGGGCCATTCTTTTGTAGGGATTATTGAAACTCAGATTGCGTTGCGCTAAAAATATTGTGTGTCAATATAGTGATGATCAGAATAAGTAAAGTGAGAAATGTCTGAGTACGTTCAGTTTTGCTCAGCTGTTTAAAAATCAAATAACGTAAGAGGTTTATCAGCACAGTAATTCATAAATTTTTCTAAGGGGACGTTTCAATAAGAAACAGAAGAAGGAAGCTGGAGAGCCAGTGAAACCAGTGAATGACAAAAATGGCATAAAAAAGAGAAGGTATCGTTAAGCTTTTATATTCCCAATAGGATAAGCAATATTTTAAAGGCAAAAGGTTTCTCTGCTCACATTAGGCAAATGTTTCTTCAATTTCTAGGATAAAGAAACTGCCAATAAAAAAGGTGGGGTTTATAAGATCGTCTGGTAAGACGGTGCGTTGTTCTGTACTAGGCTCATAGGACACCGTAAGAGTGGGAGGGGCCGCGCAATCCGTCACATGACGCCTCAAACAGTGCGGCTACTTCGCTCGGCGATTCGATGTTCCATTTAGTTTCTGGGATCGAGTATAATTTTTTTTTTCTTTTTTGTAAACAATACAGTTAGCTCTTTCGGGCACTTTTAAAAGCAAAAGCGTACGACGAGTTTCAGCAGTATGTTGCCATCATCGGGTGGTTACTTTATCTTGTATGACTACATATGGTACAGGTAGAGTATAGTATATTTTCGATATTATGTATGCGCGCCACAGAGACTGGGTGGCGACATTTTGCTGAAATATTTACGGTATGTTGCAGTACAATGATTTTCTTTTTCCTTAAAGGTGGGATATATTGATTAAAATACCTCGATACTTACGTTAGGATCTTATATACATTCCAATTTCTGGCACACATATCACCAAACAAAACAATAACGTCTCTCACAAAGAACGGAGAAAAGCTTATCAAACGGACTAGAAGAACTTGAAATTTTCATAAATGGCACAAAGCATGGAATAAGAAGTTAGAAACCGATATGCGAATTTTTTCAAATACCAGAGTAATTCCTAAGACTGTCCATAACAAAATTAAACATATTTTAAAAAACTTATTTTCCGTGATTACTGTAAGAAAACGTTCGTTTTTTGTTGATATTTGTCTGAGAGTCAACACTCACTGGCAAAACGTATTTCATATCAAAAAGAAATATTTACCCTCCCAGGTCTAGACATATTTCACACCAATATGCAGGTAAGGATCAACTGAGGTGATGGGACTGACACGATACAAGGTCACATACGCACACTAAAAGAAGAAGGAACAGAAACTCCTTTGATATTCCCTGGATTACACTAACCAAAAAACCAGTTTCTGCACATAGGAAAATTTCGTATGAACAAACTAGCAAACGGGATCGAGGAGATGAAAATTAATAAGTTAAGGAAGGCAGTGAAATCCTGTCCGAAAGAAAAGCTTTCTATACTGCTGACGAATTTATAAATAATAATATACAGTGTGACAATTATTGAACTGTATGAAAAAAACGTAAATTAGTTACAAACTATGGCGTGCACACACTTTATTCAACGTGTAAACGTCACTACAGATATTCGGATTTAGGTTATGACATGTTCGATATGGCTGCCATCATTGGCGACGATACGTCGCAGACAAATAGCGAAATTCTGCATGACCCGTTGAAGTGTCGGAACATGGATGCTGTCGATGACCCCCTGAATGACTTGTTTTCAGCTCAGCTATGGTTTTGGGGTAATTGCTGTCCACCTTGTCTTTAATATAGCCTCACAAAAAGGAGTCGCATGTGTTCACATCCAGAGAATGTGGTGGCCAATCGAGGCCCATGCCAGTGGCCTCTGGGTACCCCAGAGCCAGAATCCGGTACCCAAGGTACTCCTCCAGGACATCAAACACTCTCCTGCTTCGATGGGGTCGAGCATAAACTACATCTCGCCGAAATCAGAGTGACTTTGAATAATGGGGATGAAATCATCTTCCAAAACCTTCACGTACTGTTCGGCAGTCACCATGCCATCAAGGAATATCGCACCGATTATTCCGTGACTGGACGTTGCACACAATACAGTCACCCGTTGAGGCTGAAGAGACTTCTCGATCGCGAAATGCAGATTCTCAGTCACCCAAATGCGCCAGTTCTGCTTATTGAGGCCGGCCGGAGTGGCCGAGCGGTTCTAGGCGCTACAGTCTGGAACCGCGCGACCGCTACGGTAGCAGGTTCGAATCCTGCCTCTGGCATGGATGTGTGTGATGTCCTTAGGTTAGTTATGTTTAAGTAGTTCTAAGTTCTAGGGGACTGATGACCTCAGAAGTTAAGTCCCGTAGTGCTCAGAGCCATTTTTCTGCTTATTGACGAACCCATCCAAATGAAAGCGGGCTTCGTCGTTCAACCAAACTATACTCACTATCATTGATGAAAGGTGGAACTTCGGGAAACACGTTGAATCCGTAACCCAAAGAGCATTACAAGTACTCAATAACCTCACCTCCATAGGACACAAAAGATTTCACCTTCCACCACACCTAATAAAGATGTATTATAACAGTATATTAACTTCAATAGTGGGTTACGGATCGGGAGCCCGGGCACATAGGCTTACAGGGGTGGTACCTGCCATGACAGTGAGAAGAGTACATAGGAACATGCTGTTAAGATCTGCGGGGGCTTATAGAAGATCCCCAGGAAGTGCCCTATTAGTGATAAAGGGGCTCTGTCGTCTGGATATTAAAATTCGAGAGCAAGCAGCATGGTTCTGGGCTAAGAAAGGGAACGACATGGAAATAGAAAATATTCTGTGAGTTCTGGCTAGGGACAAGCGAGAGATACGGAGCAGAGGTGAGGGCTTATGGTTAGAATCTTGGGAAATGGATGAATCTGGCAGAAGAACCTTCAGATTCTTGCCAAATGTTAAAGAAAGGTTAGGCATGAGGTGCTTCGAACCAACCGGGAGTCTAATTCATTTTCTCACTGGTCATGGGCCCTGCCCCACATATTTATGTCGGTTTGGGGAAAGGGCTACACCTGAGTGTGACTGTGGCGCTTCGGATGGCACTCCCGACCATGTGGTTTACGAGCTCCCGCTTTTCGATGATGTAGCAGTTACATTAAGACAACAACTACCAAACAACAACACATACGACTTATTAAGACACGAAGAGACTTTTGAAACCTCGAACAACCTGGCAAATGTATCACATAAAGTTCTGACTGCATACCTGAGGGACTTTCGCGACTAGAAACAACCACTGAACGTGACCTAGTACCCTAATCCTGTACCGCCTGTGCGTGGACAGGTCGACTTGTTAGTTGGAATCCTCCACGTGTAGGGCTAGGGGGACTGGGGTACACCTATTCACGATTATGACAGCACTGGATTTGACGTAGGTTAGTTAGTAGTTAGTAGGATTAGAAGTAGATACTAAACTAGGGACTGCAGCGACTAGTAGTTTTGGCCTGCCCAGTGTCTGGTGCACGCTCATCGGGATTAGTTCGATGAGCAAGGCCTTGATGTAGGTTTATATCTAAGCTGACACACCTGTAACGCTGCAGGTACAAGTAGGTAGTAGTGTATAGTTTAACAAATCGTAATTTGCCTAATAACATGTGCTGTGTCGCACTGTCTGTAGCTCACAAATTAACTGTAATAATTGTAATAACTGTAATAGCCGCAAATAACATATAATACTGTATTAACATTAGGACCCACTAATCACTAAGGTGGTAGGTTAGTTTGTATAATTATTATTGTTATTGCAATAAAGATTTTTTTTTTTTAGAAAAAACTATACTCACATCAATTTCCTGTTCATCAGTTCTGTGGACACTAGTGTTGGCGAAACACAACCGCTGTTCCATGACCCTGGGGCTTAATGGCTGATGGGTTCGAATTTTGTATGGGAAGAGATGCGGGTCTTCGAGAACAATTTGTCGCCGAGTCTCCCGGTTGATTTCCACCTGTTTTGCAGCTAGTCTGATAGTTTTCCTGGGGGTGGTTTGAAACACAGCGTATGTCTTCTCGATGTTTTCATGTATTTTCACCCTTCTTGCACGACCGACATTGCCAACACTTTCAGCACGAACACAACCCGTTCTCTCAAACTTGAGATAGCTGGCTCTGAGCACTATGGGACTTAATTTCTGAGGTCATCAGTCCCCTAGAACCTAGAACTACTTAAACATAACTAACCTAAGTACATCACACACATCCATGCCCGAGGCAGGATTCGAACCTGCGACCGTAGCAATCGCGCGGTTCCGGACTGAAGCGCCGAGAACCGCTCGGCCACCGCGACCGGCTCAAACTTTAGAAGAAAATTCTTGATTGTCAGCACATTTGGACCGGTTGGCTTCAGCTTGAACTCGGCCGCTAACTTCCTTTCAGCCGCAGTTGGGCTGTTATTGTTGGGACAGTAGGCCTTCACAAGCGCTGTACGCTCAGGCAGTTTGACGTGCGAATGGCCGACAACAGCAAGGCGCATGCGCATACTAATTCCCATCATGCCTCGAGGCCGGCCAACCGTGCAATTTGAAAGTCCTAACGCAAACCGTTCACAAGTTATGGTGATTTTATTTCATGTAATTCAATAATTTTCACCCTAAGTGAGCTATTAACTGCAAGTATTCATCTTCTGTCTGTCTTATTCTTAACAAAGTATGTGTACAGCAACTATGAACAGCATTACCGAGTTCAGCCTATCTAGCACATGTTTATATGAAAAGTATCTTTCCCTGTATCAGTTCAAATGGTTCAAATGGCTCTGAGCACTATGGGACTTAACATCTGAGGTAATCAGTCCCCGAGAACTTAGAACTACTTAAACCTAACCAACCTGAGGACATCACAAAGATGCATGCCCGAGGCAGGATTCGAACCTGCGACCGTAGCAGTCGCGCGGCTCCAGACTGTAGCGCCTGGAACCACTCGGCCACCCCGGCCGGCCCTGTATCAGTACGTAACAAAGCAATTACGTACTGGGCACTAAAAACTTTATTTGAACAGATACATATTGTGCGTATGTAATTGTGGGAGATGCCTTATGCAGCTTAAAAACTCTCTAGGGTTTAATAACCAAAAACAGACAAATTTACGTAAAAAATATTTTGCGGACCAGTAGCTGCAAATCGACCACGATTTTTAAAATTAAACTCAGACAGCTTTAACTGCATTTAGAAGTTAAAGGTTGGTTGCTTATAAATTTTAAGGAAATAGGTTTTTTTTCGTATAAGAACGTATGAATGAGTTAAACGGAAATACTGAACTGTCCATCCAATGGGCATTTCTCTGCTCACTTTAGCAATGTTCTTGAGAAAATAAGCTGAGTAATAATATTTTTAGGTATTGCTGTAACATAGACAAACAGATATTGCAAGGTCTTTAAGCCGACATCTTTAAGTCGACATCTGTATCGATTGCTGGCACAGATGTGTACGAAACAGCGTACTGCAGCCTTTCGTCAGTGACTAGCAGTGCATTTTCATTATTCAGTGAACAGAGTCTGGTGCGATTGTTTTAGTGTCACCTGTAATTTTTATCGTAATATCTTGTTACATGTAAAAGGGAGGGGTATTTTGGAAACTTGCAATTTCTGACTGTGCCTAATGGTGTAATACTTTTAAGGTCCGTATCTCGTTGCACCCTAACCCACACGATCGTGCAGGACCGTCGTTTTCTCTATGTTGTCACACAGCGCCAGTACATCTGACGGGTATGGTTGTTTGCAAAAAGGTGTATAATTTTGTAATATCAGTAGTTATTAGTAATCTCATGTCCAAGCACAGTACTTTTGCGTTAAATGTACACTGACATGACTGTGAGAGTTAGATGTTTACTGCATAATTTTATTTTTTATTAGACAGGCTTGTGTGCTCGCCCTATCACTGATTTCTGTACATGTTCTTATGGGAAAGCTTTGATGTAGTTCAGCTTTGTTGCACGCGAGCCTAACAGAAGATTAGATTCGTGCTCTGTTGGAAGATTCTGATTTGAGGGGCGTTTCTCCAGTATTTATTGCTCTTCGCTGATCTTTCACTCCTCAACTGCTGGTATCTATACAGGGAGCACTGCCGTGAAAACCAGACTGCGGATTTTCTAAAATTTAAAATTGTGTCGAGCAAAGGCTCAATTGCCTTGCGCGGACAAAAATAGGAGGGCGGAATTGTATGAGGCGGTGTTATAAGATGACAGGAACATCAGAAAAAGGCAAAAATACACCAACCTCATCCAAAACCCGGTTTGGTCGAGAGATACAATGGACATGATCATTGGCCCACATTTATTGACATCTTGTTACCACGAACATGATGTTACAAAACAAACTATGAGGGTTGCCCAGAAAATATTGCACCGCATTTCTTTTTCTAAGCCGAAAACAATGCTACGAATGCGAAACGTTACGTATGTGCGACGGTGAGTCAAATGAAAACCTTAAATATTTTTTTAAAATATTATTTATTGTGCAGAAGTGGTACAAAGCTTTATCACTTTTCAATAAGTCCTCCAGCGCTTACAAAATGCATAAATTCCTTTAGAAAAAAATTCTTTTGGTAATCCGCGCAACCACTCATGCACCGCGTGGCGTACCTCTTCATCAGAACGGAGCTTCTTTCCTCCCGTTGCGTCTTTGAGTGGTCCAAACATATGAAAATCACTTGGGTCAAGGTCTGTTGAGTAAGGTGGACGAGGAAAACACTCAGAATGGAGGTCTGTGATTGTTGCAACTATTGTACGGGCAGTGTGGGGCCTTGCATTGTCATGTTGCAAAAGGACACTTGCTGACGGCAATCTACGTCGCTATGATTTGATTGCAGGCCGTAGATGATTTTTTGGGAGATCTGTGTATGATGCACTGGTGACAGTGGACCCTGCAGGCATGTAATGCTCCAAAATGACGCCTTTTTCGATCCAAAAGAGTGTCAGCATAACCTTCACTGCTGATGGTTCTGTTCGAAACTTCTTTGGTTTTGGTGATGAGGAATGGCGCCATTCCTTGCTCTCTCTCTTCGTTTCCCGTTGGTGGAAGTGAACCTAGATTTCGTCCCCAGTAACGATTCTTGCAAGGAAACCATCACCTTCTCGTTCAAAGCGCCGAAGAAGCATCACGACGTCGTGCTCTCATTTCAGGAGTCAGCTGCTGTGGCACCCATCTTGCAGACACTTTGTGAAACTGGAGCACATCATGCACAACGTGGTGTGCTGACCCATGACTAATCTGTAAACATGCTGCAATGTCAAAAAGTGTTCAAATGTGTGTGAAATCTTATGGGACTTCACTGCTAAGGTCATCAGTCCCTAAGCTTACACACTACTTAATCTAAATTACCCTAAGGACACACAGACACACACACATGACCGAGGGAGAACTCGAACCTCCGCCGGGAACAGCTGTGCAATGTCATTCAGTGTCACTCGGCGGTTTTCCTTTACTATGGCTTCAACTGCTGCAATGTTCTGTGAAGTCACAACTCGTTGTGCCTGACCTGGACGAGGAGCATCTTCCACTGAAGTCACACCATTTGCGATCTTTCTACTCCATTCGTAGACTTGCTGCTGTGAGAAACATGCATCACTGGACTGAACCTTATGTCGTCGATGACTTTCAATAGATTTCACACCTTCACTACGCAAAAACCGAATAACGGAACGCTGTTCTTCCCTGGTGCAAGTCGCAAGTGGGGCGGCCATCTTTATACTGATACTGCGACGGAATGTGTGCATCTGGATTATGCTGCCACCTACAGGCCATTCTGCACGCTGTTTGTAGCACGCTTACCAACTTATAGGATAACGGCGCGAAATGTCGATTTGTTATCACAAATTTAAGGTTTTCGTTTGATTCACCCTCGTACTATTTCAAGACTCCTGAGTGTGTGCGTCAAATTTCGGTCTCTTCTGGCCTAAAGTCATCCGCCGGCACGCCAGGCGGGAACATTAGAGCAGAGATGTCTCAGAGACGACGTCAGCCAATTGCACGCTGACCGACCCCTCTCCACGACGACAACGCGATGGCAAAGACCTCTGGGCGAAAAGGACATAAGCGCCGCGCCGCCTGGTTGTAGTCCAGTTCTCCCAGTTCCACTGCAGCGACTTCGAGAATAGGCACTCCTGTAGCAGCGACTTGGAACTGTATTACTTCTCTTGTATTAGGAACTGTATTGCTTCTCTTGTACGAGGGTCATTCAGTAACTAATGCCCCACATATTTTTAAAAAGTCATTAAAATACGAGAGGCGGTTTAAAAGTGTGTGCAAAGTACGAGAGATGGCACCATCGGCGCGTATCAAGGTCATGTTTAGTTAGTAGCATCTTTGGAAAGAACGCACACCAAGTTTCAGCCATATTGGTCAATTTCTTTGTGTTTGGCATTCGTGTGAATCAAGGAAGTCGAGTGATTGTCAAAAAATGGACGGAAAAGAATTTCGTGTAGTGATTAAGCACTACTCTATGAAAGACAAAACACCTAAAGAGACTAAAGAGAAGCTCGATAAACATTACTATGATTCTGCACCTTTGATTAGAACAGTTTATAAGTGGTTTCAAAATTTTCGGAGTGGCCATATGGGCACAAGTGATGCTGAAAGTTCTGGACGCCCTGTGGAGGTTACGACTCCAGAAATCATTGATAGAATCTATGATATGGTGATGGACGACAGAAAAAGTGCGTGAGATTGCTAGTGCTGTGGGCATCTCGAATGAACGGGTACATAATATTTTGAATAAACATTTGGACATGAGAAAGCTATCCGCAAAATGGGTTCCGCGATTGCTTACGCTTGACCAAAAACGGAATCGTGTGAAGTGTTGCAAGGATGGTTTGCAGCTGTTCAGAAAGAATCCGCAGGACTTTAAGCGTCGTTTCGTCACTGTGGATGAAACATGGCTACATTACTATACTTCTGAGACCAAACAACAATCTAAACAAGGGAGAATCTGCACCAAAAACAGCGAAGACCATTCCTTCGGCCGGAAAGGTTATAGCGACTGTCTTTTGGGATTCGCAAGGGTAATCCTCATCGACTATCTGGAAAAGCGTAAAACTATTTCAGGTGCATATTACTCATCCTCACTGGACCGTTTGAAAACCGAGCTGCAAGGAAAACGCCGGCGATTGGACTGCACAAAAGTCCTTTTCCATCACGACCATGCACCAGCACACACTTCAACAGTTGTGGTCGCAAAATTAATAGAAATAGGATTACAACTCTTTTCACATCCCCTCTATTCTCCAGACGTGGCTCCCTCGGACTACTATTTGTTCCCCTATTTGAAGAAATGGCTGGCGGGACAAAAATTTTATTCAAACGAGTAGGTGATTGCAGCAGCTAATAGCTATTTTGCAGACTTGGACAACTCCGATTATTCGGAAGGGATCAACAAAGTAGAACAGCGTTGGATAAAGTGTATAAATATAAAAGGAGACCATGTCGAAAAATAAAAAAGGTTTATCCCAAACACGTAAGTAATTTTTATTTTTGCACGGACTTTTCAAACGCCCCTCGTACATAGACAAACATCTTTGTTGGTGCTTCACATTTGATGTTTGTTCTATGCTCCTGTGAAGTTTCGAACCGTTCTGGCAGATGGCAGAGCAGTAGTACAGCGTCAAAATGGCGTCTACATACGACTCACGTTACAAGCAGCGTGCATTTATTGAATTCTTGCGTGCAGAAAAAGAAACCGTAGTGAACGTCCATAAACGTTTGTGTGCAGCGCATGGCAATGCTGCAGTTGATGGAGTACAGTTTGGCGATGGGTAAAGGAAGTTCCAGCCACAGGAAATGCAGAAACAAAGCTCCGTGATCAGCCATGCTCGGGACGTCCTGTCACAGCCACTGTTCCAGACATGCTGAATCGTGCGAATGTCATTATTCGTGCCGACCGGCGCCTCACAACTCGACAACTGGCTGTACAGTTGTCGGTCAGCTCTGGTAGTGCGTCTGCAACGATCGAGACTCTCGGGTATTCAAAGAGGTGCTCACGATGGGTGCCACGAATGCTCACAGCGGACCACAAGATTCAAAGAAAGGCCATTACATCTGAATTGCAGGAACTTACTCTCTACGGTGAACACACTTTGAAGATGACAAGAGTGTCAGTCATGCAGTGAAAACATGGCTAAGCCTGCAGGAGAAGAGCTTTTACCAGCAGGGAATACGTGCTCTTCCACAACGTTGGCGTATGGCCATAGAATGTGATGGAAACTGTGTAGAAAAATATGACATGGTCAAGACATGTTGGTATATATTGTCACCAAGTTCTGACTCTTAACAATAAATATCTTCTGAGAAAAAAGAAATGTGTGGTATTACTTAGTGAACGACTCTCGTGTTAGGAACTGTCTATACTGAAGAGATTTCTTATCTTGTCTGTCGCCCTCTGCCTGCGACACAACATTGTAATTCTCAAAATTAAGTATTGTAATCATTTCCTTTTGTAATGAACATCATTAATAAGAAACGTCCTGGCAGATTAAAACTGTGTGCCGGACCGAGACTCGAACTCGGGACCTTTGCCTTTCGCGGGCAAGTGCTCTACCAACTGAGCTACCCAAGCACGACTCACGCCCCGTCCTCACAGCTTTACTTCTGCCAGTATCTCGTCTCCTACCTTCCAAACTTTACAGAAGCTCTCTGGCGAACCTTGCAGAACTAGCACTCCTGAAAGTAAGTATATTGCGGAGACATGGCTTAGCCACAGCCTGGGGGATGTTTCTAGAATGAAATTTTCACTCTACAGCGGAGTGTGCGCCGATATGAAACTTCCTGGCAGATTGTGTGCGGGACCGAGAGTCGAACTCGGGATCTTTGCCTTTCGCGGGCAAGTGCTCTACCAACTGAGCTACCCAAGCACGACTCACGCCCCGTCCTCACAGCTTCATTAATAAGATTTGCTTGAATTTTTGTCTAGCGATCCGAGAAAGCATGTTTCCCAGGCACCCCATGCTTGACGAGTAGGCAAAATACAACGTCGTCACTTCCGACAGAGAGCGCAGCTGCAGGACAGTTTCAAAATGGCGTCTGTAGGTGATGTACGTTACAAGTCTTTGAATTTCTCACTGCAGAGAAGGAAACTGTGGGGAATACTCACAAACGCTTGTGCAAAGTGTAGCCGGCCGGAGTGACCGTGAGCTTCTAGGCGCTGCAGTCTGGAACCGACTGACCGCTACGGTCGCAGGTTCGAATCCTGCCTCGGGCATGGATGTGTGTGATGTCCTTAGGTTAGTTAGGTTTAATTAGTTCTAAGTTCTAGGCTACTGATGACCTCAGAAGTTAAGTCGCATAGTGCTCAGAGCCATTTGAACCATTTTTGAAGGCCATAGAACGGGATGGAGATTACGTGGAAAGATATGGTGTGTAGAAAAAACATTACTCTTTAGTGTGTGTGATTCTCATTATGTTCAATAAAGAACTATTGAAGGAAAAAATGCGGTGTATTATTTTCTGGGTAACGCTTGAACATAGCATACAACCAGTACTTCTCCCTTGCAAAGGGAGAGAATTTCTTGAAATTCGGAAAAAGTGAGGTTGTCTGCACCATGTTCTGTGTATTACAAATGTTATAAATTGCTGTGATCATTGCATTTATTCCATAAAATGAGAGGTGTAAACTGCATAACATTTTGCTAGCGCTTCTACCAAATCAAAGTGAAATAAGAACAAGCTTTTAATCACTATTGTTCCTCACAGTATCAAATATGTTTTGGTAAGTCAGAGGAAAATCAAGCTGAAATAACACCGGACCCATTCCATCGTACTAGTGATTTCTCCATGAAACTTTTAATGAAAGATTTATTTTACTATATTTCTGATCGTCTAATGCGCCACGATATTCGAAGAATATTAACCATTTTCTTGAAATTCAAAGGGATAGACCAAATGGGCAAAATAGATAGGTATTTAACAGGTATATGTTACTGTAAGGAGCAGTAAAATGAAACCGAGACAGATGGAAAAAAGTAAGTTAACTGTTTGTTATTTCAAAAGTAATCACCGTAACTGCAAGCACGCCAGCTCTGGGAAACTCATACTGACCTCTTTCGTTGGCTGTAAGGGGTGGCTGCTCGTTGCAGTCTCGATCTCTTCCCATGCGATTTCTAATTTTTTTGGGAAGCTGAAGAAAGACATTCGCGTCCGTTGATTAGCTTCGAAGGAAGAGGTGCACGCCTGGATCCAATCACAATTCAGTGAGTCACCGCAAACATTTCTCCATGGCGGCATTGACCGTCTTGTCTCATAGTGGGACAAATGTGTGAACAGTTATGACGGTTACTTTTGAAATAATAACTAGTTCTGTTACATTTCTTCCATCTCTCTCGTTTTCATTTGACTGCCCCTTATGCAAAAACAAAAGTAATTTTTATATCCTTATTCATTAAAATTGAGGAAGTATTGAATAGGATTGGGGAGAAGAGAAGTTTGTGGCACAACTTGACCAGAAGAAGGGATCGGTTGGTAGGACATGTTCTGAGGCATCAAGGGATCACCAATTTAGTATTGGAGGGCAGCGTGGAGGGTAAAAATCGTAGAGGGAGACCAAGAGATGAATACACTAAGCAGATTCAGAAGGATGTAGGTTGCAGTAGGTACTGGGAGATGAAAAAGCTTGCACAGGACAGAGTAGAATGGAGAGCTGCATCAAACCAGTCTCAGGACTGAAGACCACAACAACAACAACATTCATTAAAATTAAGGTCAGTTCTTAAAACTGTATTTTCACGGATGAAAGACTCAAACTATGCTAATCAGATACGTTTGTTAATTTTGCGCTGTCTTTTAAAGTATACAAATGAGAACGAAAACGTACGATGTCGACTTACTGTGAGATTGTTTTTTTACACCTGGTTTTGTCTTTTGTTGTACGACGCGTCATACGGAAATCTATTTCGTGCTCATGTCTTTCAGTCCTTTATTTTATTATTTATTTCAGTTTTTTTATGATGCAGGAATCTCTTTGACGATGCTTCAGTATAGGAGCATATGACATGTACACTCGTCACGTGACTATGCAACATTTCTTACCCTATCCACATCCTTTGTATCTTAAGTTAGTTGACAAACTATATTTTGCGGCGCCAGGTATGTGTAGGTTCTCGTAATATTTTGTTGTTAATTTCGCACCCTTTGATGGTAATTTTCGTAATATCACACTTGAAACCTGTAGTCGTTAGTAAAATAAGTGAGCCAGGCAGTGTTTGTTTATCTATTACAACAACACAGATCACGGTTTCCAACGACGCCGTCAATTATGAAATATTTTCGTTTGATAATAAGTATAGAATGTAAACGAAAATTAATAAAAAAGAGATGTTATCAGTTGGAATTGAACAAGAAACGTCAAGCTTACTGAAATTAACCACTCATAATTTTTTTGCACACCTCTCCCACAATTGCAACAAATATCCTTTTTACAGCTATACAACAGAGCAAGATAAAACAGGATAATTGTTCTCCTGTTCTTAATTTTTGAATTTCCTTTCTTTCATGCAGTTCCTTCTTCTGGTGTCTGACAACTTGTCGTCTTACAAAAATTCACCATGTTCAACTAAATCAACATTTATTGTTATATCAATACCACATGAGATTGCAACCCCTACCATCATTATACATAGTTGACTTGAAGCGTAATATGCGAAAGGCGGACCTTCTTAATTGGTTTTTGATATTACATTCAAACAACTATTTTCCACGGTATTTCCTCTGCTTGCTTCAAAGCATCTCCTTGTATTCTAGCGGCTTGATTCAGGAAAAATGTAGCAGCTGGCTTGTGAATAATAAACTGGTAACACCTACCAGGATTAACTGTAGGCCGGCCCAAGTGGCCGTGCGGTTAAAGGCGCTGCAGTCTGGAACCGCAAGACCGCTACGGTCGCAAGTTCGAATCCTGCCTCGGGCATGGATGTGTGTGATGTCCTTAGGTTAGTTAGGTTTAACTAGTTCTAAGTTCTAGGGGACTAATGACCTCAGCAGTTGAGTCCCATAGTGCTCAGATCCATTTGAACCATTTGATTAACTGTAATTCTACACAGAATAAGTAGTCCCTGTTTAAATTCCCAATTTTTTTTCTTTTACTGAATTCTTTCATTGAAGTCTTCGGAAAAAGCGGCAATGGTGATTCGGTGCTGCACGAGCATTGGTCCTAACGGAGACGTGACCAGCTGCCATTCCCGCTGGGATATTAGATTGAATTTTGATTCCGTGCTGCATTTTGTCAACAGCTTTCAGCAAAAGTCTTCAGCCTACCGCTAGTTTTTGACTTACTTTTAGCTTTCCACTGAAGTCAGCCTAACGCTTCCACTTCTACATTATTCAATCGCTACATGTCAGCTACTTATCATTTTATTCCAAATCTTGAATTGCGTTTTATGTTCAAAGACTCCCGAGAATCGGCATATTTTTTATTTTATTTTGTTTCTACTCGTGAGGCCGTTCCTCGTTCCAAGCCTCTCGATCTGTATGTAAATAAAATTTCTTCTTCACATATCCTCCTCCAGCTGATTTTTCCATTGTGCAGAGTATCTTCATTTTCCCTTGTATGGAGGTTGCGAACGCGGTACCTTTTTCGCCCACAGTTCAAATGGCTCTGAGCACTATGCGACTTAACTTCTGAGGTCATCAGTCGCCTAGAACTTAGAACTAATTAAACCTAACTAACCTAAGGACAACACACACATCCATGCCCGAGGCAGGATTCGAACCTGCGACCGTAGCGGTCACGCGGTTCCAGACTGAAGCGCCTTTAACCGCACGGCCACACCGGCCGGCTGCCCATAGTTCGTCCCCTAGACTCATCACCTTGCCCTACCATTTCGAACGCCGTTTTCCACTCTTCGGTAACGTACGTGAGAGATTTCCTTCGCTTCCTGATTGCTTAGTTTGGGAACTTCTCTCTCCTCGAAACTGTACACATTCCAGAATGAGGTTTTCAATTTGCAGCGGAGTGTGCGCTGATATGAAACTTCCTGGCAGATTAAAACTGAGTGCCGGACTGAGACTCGAACTCGGGACCTTTGCCTTTCGCGGGCAAGTGTTCTAACAACTGAGCTACCCAAGCACGACTCACGTCCCCTCCTCATAGCTTTAGTTCTGCCAGTACCTCGTCTCTTAACTTCCAAACTTTACAGAAGCTCTCCTGCGAACCTTGCAGAACTAGCACTCCTGAAAGAAAGGATATTGCGGAGACATGGCTTAGCCACAGCCTGGGGGATGTTTCCAGAATGCGATTTTCACTCTGCAGCGGAGTGTGCGCTGATATGAAACTTCCTGGCAGATTAAAACTGTTTGCAGGAGAGCTTCTGTAAAGTCTGTAAGGTAGGAGACGAGATACTGGCAGAACTAAAGTTGTGCCCGCGAAAGCCAAAGGTCCCGAGTTCGAGTCTCGGCCCGGCACACAGTTTTAATCTTTACAGCTTCCTTTGAAAAATTCGTTTTCACGGCCTCAACTCTTCTTCTTCCTTGTTTTGTCATTTCCGAGGATTCCGCTACAAGTAAATAAACGTGTAGTATCAATGAATCATATAACTTCTTCTCTTTCTCTCAATTTATCTGACCAAAGGGTGAGATTCAGCTTATTCAATGCTTCTTTAGCTCTTGTTGTCCTCTACCTTGTTGCATGTTCTGAGATTATAGCTCCTCGGTATTTATATTCTGAAAATGCCTCAATAGCTTTTTTCCTTCCTATAGAGAGCTATTTCCTTTTAAGAGAATTCATTGTTATTGTATGCTTCTAAGATTTTCTTCATCATGTACGTGAGACCATGGTACATTTACGTGGCTTTTTTTCGGGATTTTTAATTTTTTTTGTTAGATTTGTCACATTTAAAATTGTGTAGTCTTATAACATGGTTATTACTTATTAAAGTATAGCTTGGTAAGTATATTTCTAACTCAACATTACCTTTAAGAAATTTAAATAATTTTATATAGGTTCAAATCGAGTGCTTAGATGTGTCCTGGATATGGAGCGGTTTTACACCACTATGGGGATACGTTCACGCATATCGTAGTGGTTTTATGATAGAATACAATAACGAGCAAACAAAACACACTACTAAACTTTCCAAAATATGTTTTGTAAGCAGAGGCCGGCCGCTGTGGAGGACCGGTTCTAGCCGCTTCAGTCTGGAACCGCGCTGCTGCTACAGTCGCAGGTTCGAATCCTGCCTCGGGCATGGATGTGTGTGTGTCCTTAGGTTAGTTAGGTTTAAGTAGTTCCAAGTCTAGGCAACTGGTGACCTCAGATAGTATGTCCCATAGTGCTTAGAGCCATTTGCACCATTTTTGTTGGCAGACTTCATTATACCAATTAACGTTGTACGTCAGAAGTAGTTTTCTGGCATTAAAGAAATTTTTTGACGAACTTCCAACTGTTAGCATAATACGGCACTGAGCGAGGTGGCGCAGTGGTTAGTACACTGGACTCGCATTCGGGAGGACCACGGTTCAAACCCGAGTCCGGCCATTCTGATTTATGTTCTCCATGATCTCCCTAAATCACTTCAGGCAAATGCCAGGAGGGTTCCTTTGAAAGGGCACTGCCGATTTCCATCCCCATCCTTACCTGATAGTGGATTTTACACAAGCCGAAACCGGTAAATAAATAAATATTATTTGCCATCTCGATCGTTGATTTTAACCAAAATATAGCAACAGATCGCTGCACTGCATAGGCAATGTTGTCTAATTTTATGAGTATCAGGAATTCTTTTGAAATTAATTGCAACAGTAATTCTGACTTATGCCACTCATGATCAGAGTTTATTACTTTTGATTATTGCAGTTTGGCAATTTAAAATGTGCAGCCGGCCCCCAACATTTCAATCAAGGTACCTGGTTGTGACTCTTCAGGCTTTCCCGGCGGATATGTTGTAAATAGTCTTTTCACGGGTGTGCCGCCGGATGACGTAGTGCAAATCCCACAATATTTCTTCGGGGCAACTGTCCGACATCATCACGTGGTTGAACCTCGCTGGTGGCTAGGTACGACTGACAAGATCCGCATGTCGACGCCACTGTATATAGAGCACGTGCTCTATATACAGCGGCGTCGACATGCAGATCTTGTCAGTCGTACCTAGCCACCAGCACGTCGACGCCACTGTATATAGAGCACGTGCTCTATATACAGCGGCGTCGACATGCGGATCTTGTCAGTCGTACCTAGCCACCAGCGAGGTTCAACCACGTGATGATGTCGGACAGTCGTGAAGACTATTTACAAGATCCGCATGTCGACGCCGCTGTATATAGAGCACGTGCTCTATATACAGTATAGAGCACGTGCTCTATATACAGCGGCGTCGACATGCGGATCTTGTCAGTCGTACCTAGCCACCAGCGAGGTTCAACCACCTGATGATGTCGGACAGTTGCCCCGAAGAAATATTGTGGGATTTGCACTACGTCATCCGACGGCACACCCGTGAAGACTGTTTACAAGGTACCTGGTTACTTACTATTTGTGACACTGCGCATGCGCTTCAGATAGCGGTTACTTGCGACAGTAACGCTTCCTCCCCAAGCTGTCTACAATGGAGGTGAAGTATGACAATATTGACAGCTTTTTTTTCTGTTTTAATGTTACAATCGCGGCGTTTCCGCTAAGTATTCTGATTATTTTTCATTATAAATTATTTTAATAGCTACTATGTTCTTACTTTCACGTTTTTTGCTGGGTTCTTTTTTTAGGTTGGGGATGGCCTTAGCCCCCAATACATTTTGTCATAGACGCTCGCGCATTCGTAAGTCAGAAGTTTTAAGTACCTGCATATAAATATTGGGAATAGCTTTACGGGTTCGAATAGAACCTTTCCTTTTACCGTAAGTAGAAACAGACCTTATCGCTTTTATTTGTCAGTTTTATGGCATGACTAAATTTCTGACAAGTTCTTTTATTCCTTTGTATACAGTGAAGCAACTGAAGATGCAAATTTATATTGCGAAACTGGTCGTGTTCTCCAATAAAGAATTCTTGTTTTATTCAAATAATGAAATATTATTTGATCAACCGCGAATAGCAAACTCGATTGGTAATTCGCATGTATGCCTAGGCCCTTTTCCCACTCTTTTTTATGTTTTATTTTCGAAATTCGATGGTCAATATTTACTCCGAGTAGGTGCTATACTGCGACCTTGTCTAAGGCCTTTGATTGGTCGTATTGAGACCGCTTCACACACATCAGTGACTCAACAGTGCCTCGACCGGCTCGTGATGCCACAGTGATGTCTCTTCAGAGTGGTCAGTGCGTCTTCCGGTGTGTGGCAGTGGGCGTGCGTGGTGGCTATGATGGCCAAGTTCTCGGACTACGATCTCATACTGATCGTTGTGATTTTGGACTGAGAAGAGGAAAAGCAAGTGAAAACCTCATGTGGAATCATCAGGCGTGGGAAGGGGAATTTGCCAATTGTGCAGTGATCTGAATGACGATGAAGCAAAGTTCTGTGAATATTTCAGAGTGTCAGAAAATTTATTCAATTTAATATTGAACAAGTTGGAAGTTCTTCTGAAAAAGCGAAGCACACACTGTAGAAATGTCTTCACAGTAACAAAATTGCTGTATATTTACATCTACATCTACATCTACACAGATAGTCCGCAAAGCACCGAACGGTGCGTGGCGGAGAGTACCCGATACCAATACTTGTCATTTTCTTTCCTGTTCCACTCGCAAATAGAGCGACGGAAAAGCGTCTGGGTATGAGCCCTAATTTCTCGCATCATAACTTCGTGGTCCTTACGAGCAGTTTATGTTGACGGCAGTAGAACTGTTCGGCAGTCAGCTTCAAATAATTAACGCATGCTTTGACAGTTTATTGGTAATTAAATATATGAAATCAGCATCATCATTATTGGCTTCTATTGTACAGTCTCGAGTGTTTTCTTCTGTTTCGCGCGATACTGATTCATTGCCCTCTAAGACCAACTGTGAAATCTTCTTTAGTTGCACACCTATCGTCTACCTTTTTTTCAGATATTTGGTCACTGGAGATCCGCAAAACACGATTTAATTTAGTTACCGCACGGGGAACAGTGCAGTTCGCAAGATCGTACGAGGAACATGCAGGATAATTACAAACAATATGATGCTTGCTTCGTCAGAAGAAATACGGAAGAACACCGCTAAGGATGAAATGTGGAATTTTTTCTAACTTTTTAGTAGCCTTGGAATGGAAACACATTACTTATTCGGGCTCCTTCAAACAATGGATCTCTACTCTTTAATTACACAAAGATATTCTCCATAGCTTTCTTGCCTTTTGTAGACTCTCAGTGTACTATATTGATTTTGGGCATATGGAAAGGAAATGTTACAGCTTTAGTCACTCCTCTCATACAATGACCTTTTGTTCAGCTGGTTGTATTTGACTGATGTAAAACCAGAAATACGCACGTATGTTATTATTTCTGCTCCTGTTTTCTTCCCGAGTGCATTTTTTCTCTCTGTGTCCATGTATTTGGGATTGGAGAGACCATTCAACACACACGATAGTTGCGCACTAATTCCATAAGTTTTACGCTGCACGACAACAAAACAATCGGACCGCGCCGCGCTGCCGTGGAGTTGGAAAAAATCTCGGTGGGAGCGCGGTTTACTCTGGCACGCAGTGTTGCCAACTCATTTTCTAACAAGTCCCTTCACGATATGTGAAAAATCCCTAAGTTCACCTTAAAAGTCCCTACGGACTCAAAAAATTCCAGACTGACGGCAATAAAAAGCTGATTAGGTATTGGGTGGTAACATTTCCCCATTATTAGCAATATTGTACACTGAAAGGCCGCTGTTTTCAAACAAGATATTCACAATGTTGTTTGGGAAGCTTGTTGCTGTTAGTCTCTAAGCCATTTGCGCAGTACATCACTTTGGACTTCTTACTAAAGGCGCCAACAGAAAATGCAGCGAAATGGAGTCTATCTTTCAGAAATGACGCACTGTTTCCAGTTATTCTCCATTGGAGGTGTCTGAAAAGAAGACTCATTTTTACATTTTTATTTTAATTTTTAATATGATTTTTTAAATTTTATTACATGGTCCCTTTATGTAAGGCTGTCGGCCGTCGGATACTTCAGTGATGCAGACGGAGGTGTGGCGAGGAAAGACGTTCCGGACTATACAAAGAAAGCAATTTAGCTTCCAGATGCAAATTTTTAGTTCTTCAAATGACTAATTTCGGGCTTTCAAAAAGTCCCGATCTTCAAGTCATTATTTTATGAAACCCCGAAACGCGTATTTGAAGATATAAAATTTTGCATCTGAAAGCTGACCTGCTTTTGTTATAATGTTAAAACAAAACAGGTGCAGGACAAATGCTGAAGCCAGTACCACTGCCAGGATTCTAAACGCGCTCCGCAGTTGTTGTAACTCGCGCGGATCCTGATTGTTACCGAAAGCTTGTTGTGACTAAAACGATGCACAGCAGTATCCATATTTCATGGAAGCGCGTTAGAGATGCGTTCATGCACATCTGTGGTAGCCTATCAGCCTTATTACGCTAGGTAAATAAGAACATAGCAGCTGCTTTTTGGAGACCATTTTATTCTTTCACACCGCAAGTATCGAATCCCATTGCGCACCTTATGCTCTCCGCCAACCTACAGGTCGTAGTGAAACAGTAAGCACTTGACAGCGTAAAGGTATATCCACGCAATGTCTCTTTTTTCGTGCTCAATCGCTGACGCACGGGAACAAAAGGGCATGCACAAAAGTTGACAGAACACATGTAGGCATGCATGTTCTCGTGTCCAAACGTCGCCTCATCGTGCGAGCGGTCTGCAGTGCGTCTATTACTTTGCACGGAAGTCTGTGCTGCCCTGCCTTAGGATGCAGCACCTCTTCAGCACGATGAGCGCGAAGCATCAAATACGTCGGTATTTTATCTGACAGTGACTAAAATACTTTCCTTCTGCAGCTCATTTCGTCCCTGAGGTACGCCTCCTTCTTCTCTTTTTTTTCTGACTGCTTCTATGGTGTTTGATGCTCTTCATTCTCAATTATCACAGGTCAACGAAAAATCTTTTGAAAATCTTTTTTTACTTTGATAGCTGATCTTTATAGATTTTTATGAGCTGAATCCAAATCTAGTCTCAGTTTTTTGGTATCACTCATAGTTTTCGAGCAATATGCTTTTTATTATATAGTATAAAAATCCTATGCTATAAGGTAAACGAGGAAATTAATGAAATGCTTTGTTACAACGTAACCATGGTTTGTATTTACAGTAAGCTAATTAAAACAATGATATGTGTTAATAGAGGTTTCACTTGTCAGCTGGAATTGGTTTGTATTTTCTTTCTCTTTTTTTCTCTGAAGCTTCTTCTGTAGCTTTTTCTACGATGAGTCGCTTGCTGAACTTGTCGGTGCAGAGACCAACAGTGGTTCCCCGTCATGTTCTTTTCTTTTAATCTAGAGCCAAGCAATTCAGCTTTTTCTTTCGTGAAGCCCAGATCCCTAACCAAATCGTTAAGCTCGATCTGAGTAAACAATTTGGGCTCTAGACTTTTTGTATTACAATGGAATTCGCCATCATCTTGTTCATCTAAATCAGATTGTACATCAGAAAATGCTTCTGTTGGAATAGAATTTAAATCATCTGGTGGTTCAGGAACCGGTAAATCTACACCATGCCCTACTGGTCGGCTGGCGGACGGAAGGTTTTTCGAATTATGACCAGTAATATCAACTGCAAAAGTAGCAATCATCGGAATGATTTCTTGGCTCCCTCCATATCCTAGGAACAGCAAATCTAAAGGCTTTTTCTGCTTTTTGGACCATTTTCTCAGACCTTCAACGCACTCATAACATACCTTTTGCGGTGCCCAAGATTTATCTTGATCATCAAATTTAGATCCAAAGTATGAAGATAAACCTTTTTCACAAAGTCTGTAATTTTCTTTGGTGTTTTTTAATCACATATTCGCCCCAAGTATAACAAAAACTGTCAGCAGAGTTTTTACAACCACGATTAGGCATTGCACTGAGCACATGTACAGGAAACGGGAAGATGAGGCTAGGTTGACAGTAAACAGAACAAAAATAGAATAGACCTTTTTTGCCAGCAAATGTTTTTCAGCAGTACTACCAACGCCATCTACATTCATTACACCTCCTTTTTAAATTATTTAACTATATAAAAGCTGCGAAATTCTTTAAAAAGTCGCTTTATTTAATAAATGTAACTGTAAAAATGTGCAGAAATGTAGGGTGATACAGTTTTTTAAGTATCATATTTGGATTTCCCTCCCTAAAAAATAAGAATAAGGCATTTTCAGCAAAAAGTTATTTCATCTTTGGCCTGTATTATTTGTTGGATGTGTTCCAGTCTATGGTCCCCTACAGTTATTACCCTCTACAGCTCCTTCGAGTACCATGGAGCTTATTTCCTGATGTCTTAACAGATGTCCTCTCATCCTGTCCCTTCTTCTTGATAGTGTTTTCTACATACTCATTTCCTGTCTGATTCTACAGACAACTTCCTCATTCCGTACGCTATCAGTCCACCTAATTTTCAACATTCGTCTGTAGCACCACATCTCAAACTTTTCGATTCTCTTCTGTTCCGGCTTTCCTAGATCTCATGTTTCACTATCGTACAATGCTGTGCTCTAAACGTACATTCTCAGAAATTTCTTCCTCAAATTACGGCCTGTGTGTGACTAGCAGATTTCTCATGGCCAGGCATGCCCTTTTTAACAGTGATAGTGTGCTTTTGATGTCCTTCTTGCTCTGTCCGTCGTTGGTTATTTTGCTGCCTAGGTAGCAGAAATCCTGAAATTCATCTACTTGGTGACCATGAATTCTGATGTTAAGTTTCTCGCTGTTCTCATTTCAGCTACTTTTCATAACTTTCGTCTTTTTTCAATTTACACTCAATCCATATTCTGTACTTATTAGACTGTTCATTCCGTTCAACAGATCTCGTAATTCTTCTTCACTTTCACTGAGGATAGCGATGTCATCAGCAAATCGTGTCACAGATCCTTTCACGTTGAGTTTTAATTCCACTCCTAAACCATTTTTTCCATTTCCATCATTGCTTCTACATTCCTATCTTACACCATTTTTAATCCGAGCACTTCGTTCTTGGTCTTTCACTCTTTTCCTCTTGGCTCTCGTACATGTTGTATATTACCCGTCTCTCCACATAGCTTACCTCTATTTTCCTCAGAATTTCTAACATCTTCCACCATTTGGCACTGACGAACACTTTTCCCATGCCGTCAAATCCTATGAATGTGACTCGATTTTTCTTTAGTCTTGCTTCCATTTTCTACCGCAGCGTCAGAATTGCCCTCAGGCACTGTCACCTTTTTCCTAAAGTCAAACTGACCGTCATGTAACGGATCTTCAATTTTCTGGTGACATACGAATACATTGTTTAACATTTATGCAGTTTGGCTGCTTTTCCTTTTTTCAATTTCTTCTTTTGTAATTCAAGAAAGAGTAGGCAGTCTCGGTAACAAAACAGTTATTTATTTATTTAATTTATGACGCGTTTCACTGTCATAGGATCATCATCAGGCATCTGGGGAGGAAAAAAAGTTTCCTCGGTACAAATTTATGAGTCCCGAATCAGCTATACAGCTACATTGTAAGTTAAATGAAGCAACTGGTGTGGCTGAACAGTTCTAGGAGCTTCAGTCTGGAACTACGTGACCGCTACGGTCGCAGGTTCGAATCCTGCCTCGGGCATGGATGTGTGTGCTGTCCTTAGGTTAGTTAGGTTTAAGTAGTTCTAAGTTCTAGGGGACTGATGACCTGAGATGTTAAGTCCCATAGTGCTCAGAGTCATTTGAACCATTTGAAGTAACTGGGAAACCACGACCTGAGCTGCGAAAAAAGCGTAACCAAAGACAAACTCACTGGGTAATAACTCTCGAAGACCACTGGCAAGTGTACAGAAAGCCCTGCTACGACCAGAAATGCCCCAGCGTTCAATAAAATTCATAGGCCACATCCACCGGGTAACAACACTCTAGGGCCACAGGCAGGAGTACAGAACGTCTTGCAATCGCAAAAAGTGGCTGCTTGTCCAATAAAATATACAGGACACATCCACCTACGAAAATAAATAAGAATATGTTTCAAGGCGAAGATTGGTAAGTGTAACTAACACAAGAAATCACGTAAATAAGATTGGAGTTAAAGGGACAAATATTGAGGGCTAAGAAACGTTGGTTCACACAGTATGTAAGCAATTGAAGGTATAAAATCATACAAGAGTCACACGTTACTTGTGTTTACGCATATTTGTTCTTAACACAACGCAGGGCATTTTTACGACGTAGACCAGACAAAACATGGCACACGTTTACAGCTCCTACTACATACCTATGATCAAAGTAAGCGACACCGTAGTGGGTGACGCTGCCAGACAGGAAAACAGATAATGTTTTTACAGAGTAACGATAATCTTATATGCATTATATAAAATAAAAAAAGGAAGCACAACTAAACCATATCAATGTATAAATCAAAGCCACGTGTGCTTGGACATTTATTTAAGAAGTAGCATCATAGCCTCGAAATAACCCTGGTTATGAAAGGTCAGCTGTTCTTTGAGCATACCTAGGCTCTTAAAATAGACTCTTTACGAAATTTCAAATTCTTCGAGGATTTTCATCTTCTTGCCTACTTACAGAACATGCAAAATATCTATATCATTTATGGATAGTGGGCGAGAGGTTTTCAAACGTCGCCGGAAGGAAGAATATTTTTTTTTAAATTTGCCCCTTTTTTGTTAAAAGATGCTCATTGAAATGGGCTATTAAGGGGCTTCCCGTTTGGCCGATATAGTGTGTGTCACAATCGATACACTTAATTGTATATACAGGGTGGCGCACGAAATGTGTTACCATTTTGTTTTTGAATATAAACTTTATTGTCAATACAATCTGAAAGGAACATATACTACAATGAAGAGCCGTCCATGGAGATTTGTTCTAACTCAGCACATGATGAACATGTCCACCATTTCGTTTCCTAACTTCCTTCAAACGTACACGGAAGCTAGTGATTACCCTACGGCACATGTATTCCGTAATTTCACTGCAAGCTTGATGAATAAGTCTTCTGAGCTCCATTAACTCACGTGGACGTTTCCTGAAAATTTTTTCCTTTAGGTACCCCCAAAGAAAAAAGTCACATGGATTGAGGTGTGGACTATTGGGGGCCCAATTTTGTCCGTCATTGAAGCAACCTGGAAACCTGAGTGAAATGATACGCATGTCGAAATGCTCGTGTAAAAACTCCAACACAGTGTTTGCAGTATGTGGCCTTGCTCAATCTTGCATGAACCACTGCGTGTTGAAGGGCAAGGCAGTAGCAAGAGGCTGTGGAATGAAACTATTGTGAAGCATGCTCAAATAACGCTCGCTGATCACAGTTTCTTCAAAGAAAAGGTCCAATAAGTACGTGACTGGAAATTGCTGCCCACGCTGTAATCCTCGGAGCATAATGTTCATGAAGCACTCGTGGCTTTTCAGTGACCAAAAAGCGTACATTTTGTTTGTTAACCACACCGTCTAAATGTAAATGCGCCTCGTCTGGAAAGCAAACTACGTTGAGAGTTTCTTCCCTATCCTCCGCCCACTGAGCAAACAGTAGTCTCTGCTGCTTGTGGTCTTCAGTGAGCTTCTGTGCACAGGTCATCTTGTATGGGTACATACGGAGGTCACTTTTAAGAATGCGTTGAACGGAGCGTCTGGATATTCCCAGTTGCACTGCTGCCTTTCTACACGATTTCCCGGGGCTTCTCTGTAGAGCAACTCGTACCGCTTCAATATTCTCCGGCGAACAAACAGGCTTAGGCCGAAGTCGCTCCGCTTCCAATACTGTTCCTTCCTGTACAAATTTATCGTACAACCTGTGGATGGTCTTCTTGCAAGGGACCCATCGTGTGTTAAACTGTTGTCGAAAATGCCTCTTAGTCTCAACAAGGCTTTTCGTTTCACGAAAAAGTAACACAATTGCAGATCGTTGCTATGTCGTCAGTCTTCCATTGTCATCCATTGCTTCTTACTAGTCTCCTAGCGGCAGTATCGTGAATTACACGTCATTTCGTAACTCATTTGTTTTTCCAAGCTCTGCTGGCACTGCTTTAGAGATCCCAGCGGGGTATCTAATGTGCGTCGTAAATTGTGAAAGAAACAATTGGTAACACATTTCGTGCTCCACCCTGTACTTTCGATCTCGATAAGTGGAATGACTGAGGTTTCTCACTGTGAGGAAGAAGGAACTGTGTTCCCACATTTCTAGAGAAAGCAGTTCGTCCCTTTGTATTTCTATACAGTTTGGCTAAGTCATAACAAAAGTGGCCCAAAAAGCTAAACGCACATCAGCGCCAACCTTTTGTGGTCGCGAATTCGTGGCTTTAGGCGAAAGATGGAGTAGTGGTATTTTGCAATTTTTCTTTCTTGAACAAAGAGTTGCTACATTTTACAGAGGGATCGAAGATCCGTCCGTATGTCCCCAAATTTTGGAAAAAAGAGCCAAGAGTTGTGTCATGTTCCCACGCTTGGCAACTCTGCAGTCACCGTCTTGTCACTGGCGAGTGTGAACAGCGCCTTGTAAATTCCCGGAAGAATACCTCCAAATGCGTCGGCGGTAAGACTGGCCGGTCAGAGCTGTGTTGCGTCAAGTGATGAATGTGGAGCGGCCGTCACCCGGAAACTTCCTTAGCCTGTTCAAATTGTTGTCTCTGGTCCCTCGTAGGTGTACAAATTTTCAAAGACTATTATTGGAGGCTTTTTAGCATTGCGTCGTTCAGCTTTGAGGAACTGATACGCGGACACTATGCGTGTGAAGAAAATCGAAGAGGTCCCTTTGTTACAGCCCCCCTTGGACGACGAGGCAATCAATATTCGAACGCGACAGTTCACCGAGGATGGCTCTCGGATTAGTTAGTTAGGACGCACTGGAGGCAGACACGGCTGCGCGGTGAGCCCGGCGGATGAGAACGCCGAGTGTTGGAGGAGTCAGCGAGGTAGGCACCCAGGGAGCGCTAATGAAACAGCAGGCCTGCCCGGGCAAGTAGTCGGTGGGGAGTTGGCGGTGGGTCGGCCGCAGACACACCAGCTGCAGGATCAGCTACGCTCTCCACCCCTCTTCTGCCACCCCCCCCCCCCCACTCCCCCCTCCCGACCCTTCACTGGTGGTCCCAAGTGCCGGGGATCGCAACTGACGCTATCGGACATCAGCCGCTGATTACGAATTAAAGCCTGCGTCCAGGGACTCTCTCTCTCTCTCTCTCTCTCCCTCTCTCTCTCTCTCTCTCTCTCTCTCTGTGGAAAGACGATGGAGCACTGCGGTGGCTGGGGGGAGGGGGGGGGGCGGAAGCGAGAGGAGCGGACGGGTGGAGAGGGAGGGGGGAAATAAAACCTTTAGCTCATTACGCTGTCGCGGGATTAGGGGAATCGCGCGCGTCGCGGAATTTCTCCGTCATATAGCGCCCCTACTGCCTTTCTCACACCCCTTCGCAGTTGCCGCGATATACCTTCTCTCCGACAAGGCAGTGGAAGGAGAGGGAGGGGTGAGGACGAGGTAAGAGAGAGGGGGAAGGAAAACAGGAAGGCGGAAGGAACACAATGCGGAGGGGAAGGCAGCGCCCAGCGCCAGGACAGAGGGGTGGGGGGGACGGAAAGGGGCTTTTATCTTCTCCCCTCTAGCTGCACAACCGCGGCGGGGTGTAGGGAAGGGGTTTAAAAACCTTCCCCCTCCCGCCGGCCAGCACGCTCCGCGCCCTAACTTCTACGCAGTTCCTCAACCCCCCCTTCACCCCTCCCCTCACCCCAGACCACCATGCTAGACACGAGCACCACCGCTTCTTCATTACCGCTGTTCCATGTCTGCGTGTGTACGTCGTGTTAGGCGCCTAAGGGGCCCGTGTGTGTTTGTCCGTGTCTCTCCGTCAAGAGCTTGATGGCGTCTCCCTCTTCTCCCCCCCAGACACGCTTTCCCCCTGACTACGCGTGTCGAAGGCTCACATCCCTTGTAACCGCTGCTGGAATATTATGCCTCCTTCCCCAGGGCGCTGATGACTTAAATAACTAACACACCTTCCCAGCCGCCTCGCCCCCTCCCACACACACACACACACACACACATTATATATGACAGACCGCCCAGCACCTAGACGTTCCACCACTGGATACGTCTCCATCCCCCACCACACCCCTCAGCCCCCACCCAATTCATTTATTCTGCATGCCTCGCATCTCGGACCGTATACTCGCGTATTCTAACCACACACGTCACAACCAATCTTTTTTCTTTCTTCTAAAATATTCATCCTATTTTTTTTCTCTCATATTTTCCGAGGAAAAAAAAGAATGCCTTTTTTTTTGCAAGCCAAATATTTTCACAAGTCAGTCACTTTTTATTTCGCCTCTTCCTTCCACGGCCTTCCTCTTATTTATCAAACCAGCGTGCTCTCTTTATTAAAAGTGCGAACACTCTGCGACGCCCTTGTGTGTGTGTGTTTGTGTGTGTGTGTGTGTGTGTGTGTGTCTGTGTGTGTGTTCGTTTCTTCCTCCCTCGTTGCACGTCTTGCACGTATTCCGTGTACATGTGTGTGTGTGTGTGTGTGTGTGTGTGTGTGTCTGTGCGCTCCACACGTCCCAACTCGTTTTACTGGCTGCAAATTAAGTCGGCGCGCGGCCGCTAATGTAATTCCACACGGCGCCCCGAACGCATTGTAGCACCGGAACCACAGCGGAGGCGGGAGTAGCAGAAGGCAGGTCACAAGTACCGCCCAGGCGAGACGAGACGAGCTGAGCGCACGTTGCGTGCGACTCCAGGCCCCCAGAAAACTCACAGGGACCGTCGAAATATTCAACGCTTTTAACGAGCGCGAATCTCCCTCCAGCTCGCTGTTCACGTATACACAGCTCTCGTATGCAGATCCGTGTGGCTCGTCGTCGCCCGCAACGATTGTACGTTTGCTTTCATTCACTCGATTATTATTCATTCGACACAACAGTGACGTAAATCCAGCCGAACGCTCTCGACAAAGCTGCCGACGTCAATACAGACAGAAAGACGAAAATGACATTCGACTATACTAAGAACATAGGTATTAAAATCCATGGAGAAGAAAAGAAAACTTTGAGGTTCGCCGATGACACTGTAATTCTGTCAGAGACAGCAAAGGACTTGGAAGAGCAGTTGAACGGAATGGACAGTGTCTTGAAAAAAGGGTATAAGATGAACATCAACAAAAGCAAAACGAAGATAATGGAATTTAGTCGAATTAAGTCGGGTGATGCTGAGGGAATTAGATCAGGAAATGAGACACTTAAAGTACTAAAGGAGTTTTGCTATTTGGGGAGCAAAATAACTGATGATGGTCGAAGTAGAGAGGATATAAAATGTAGCCTGGCAATGGCAAGGAAAGCGTTTCTGAAGAAGAGAAATTTATTAACATCGAGTATAGATTTAAGTGTCAGGAAGTCGTTTCTGAAAGTATTTGTATGGAGTGTAGCCATGTATGGAAGTGAAACATGGACGATAAATAGTTTAGACAAGAAGAGAATAGAAGCTTTCGAAATGTGGTGCTACAGAAGAATGCTGAAGATTAGATGGGTAGATCACATAACTAATGTTGAGGTATTGAATAGAATTGGGGAGGAGTTTGTGGCACAACTTGACTAGAAGAAGGGATCGGTTGGTAGGACATGTTCTGAGGCATCAAGGGATCACCAATTTAGTAGTGGAGGGCAGCGTGAAGAGGAAAAATCCTAGAGGGAGACCAAGAGAGGAATACACTAAGCAGATTCAGAAGGATGTAAGCTGCAGTATGTACTGGGAGATGAAGAAGCTTGCGCAGGATAGAGTAGCATGGAGAGCTGCATCAAACCAGTCTCAGGACTGAACAACAAGAACATGTACAATGAAAGTCCTTATCTATATAGATCAAAATGTAAATGTTCGCTCGTTCAATATCGTGTTTCCCCCCAAGTTCTTAACTGAATATTTTTGAAATTTTTACACAATGTTCAATTCTAATTTGCGCTTGCTTTACGTAGCTAATGAAGGGAAAACATTGTTGCCAAAAATTTTAATATGTACTTTCCCAATTTACTTCAAGGATTTACACGTTATTGTAATAAATCTTGGTAATGTATATTGAGTGTGTGTGTGTGTGTGTGTGTGTGTGTGTGTGTGTGTGTGTGTGTGTGTGTGTGTGTGTGTGTGTGCGCGCGCTCGCTTCTTCCATTCTTCGTTGCACCTCTTGTATTTATGGCTTATTGCTTTATCATACTACTACAGAGTCTGAATTTGCGGTAACAATAATCAAGGCTCATTTTAGAGAGAGAGAGAATGAGGTGATGGAGAGAGGGGTGGGAGAAAATGGGCATAAAAAGCAGAAAGGAGGAGTTGGACAGACGGAGGGAACAGGAGGAGATGGAGAGAGAGGTGGAAGGAGAGGATGGAGAGAGAAAAGGGAGGAGGAGGTGATGGAGTGAAGGAATGGGAAGGAAGAGGAGATGGAGAAAGAAAGGGGGAGGGGAAGATAGAGTCTGGGGAGAGAAGGAGATTAAGTATATCCATTTCCCATATATATTAGAAACGTCAGGTTTCTATTCCCTTACTTTTTCACTTCGGCAGAGTGATCAACAGGAAAGCGTGGCTGGCTACAGCTAGTCTATTAATACAAAATTGAGTCATTACAATGTGGAGATTAAAACTAGGCATTTTTATGCCTCAGAGTGCCGCGCTATAAACGCAGGGAAACAGTTAAATAATTTGCATAAGAAAGCAGAATAATTCGAAAAATTTTGGGTCCATAGTAGGAAATTGGGATATGGAAGTACAGTGAGAAAGCAGAAGATTACACTTTACGGCCACTTAAAAAGAATGGATAGCAAAAATAACAATGAATTAAGAATGGGTCCGCCTTTTTACAAGTACGCAAATCATTGTTTTGTTTTAAAACCCAAATATGTTCCAGCGCTGTTGTGGCAAACTCTGTAGGATTTTTTATTTTATTCTTCTGTGCAATGAAACGGATGTCCAAGCCACAGCAACATAGCTAGGCGCAAAATTCACAAATGAGCAGAAGAAAACGTGAGTAAACTCTGTCAAAATACGCATATAATCAACACAGCAACAAACGACATGAAATAGACTTTAGAAATTCTTCCAATCCATATGTGGCAAACGGCAAACCAGTCCTTAACAGTGTTGGTTAAAAACAGTCTTGGTTGCAATTTTAGTTTTTTTATTTTTCTACGACGCATTTCGCCTTATTTAGGCATCTTAAGGTTATCTACATAGAAAACAGAGAACAAATACATCTATTTAAGAATCGCGATCGCGTTGTGCAGACTTGGATAACCTATAAGCATGTATAAACAGATCACCTACTGAAAGTATAAACAGATCACCTATTGAAAGAGCAAATACCTTAATTTGGTTGGCTCTGTCCACTATGGGACTTAACATCTGTGGTCATCAGTCCCCTAGAACTTAAAACTACTTAAACCTAACTAACCTAGGGACATCACACACATCCATGCCCGAGGCAGGATTCGAACCTGCGACCGTAGCAGTCGCGCGGTTCCTGACTGAGCGCCTAGAACCGCTGGACCACCGCGGCCCTTAATTTGGTATCTCTTAGAAGAATCCTTCAGTCAGTGTAGCCGAAGGGCATCGTCGAATATATCAGGCCAACATCGCCTTCGTTAAACTCAGTAAAAACTAGAAATATAAGATAGTAAAATCATTACCTTTTCTAGATGGACGCGAGAAGCACCAAGACCTGCATAACGCGTTCACGTTCACAGGAGCGAGTAACAGCGTAAGATGGGGGCTCAGGTAGTAAGCATAATGCGCCACACCGTCGTGTGCCAGTACTGAAGCCTAACACAGAATCACCTCAAGAGGTGGCGCTGCGACGCAGCAGGGTTTAAAAATGAGAGATCGTAAACTGGATATACATACCCACTAAAATTTATAAATGTAATGCACATAAAACATTGATAAGGTGGAATTACTGGGGGCAACACCTGTGCTTAACTTATCCTAAAATTTTGACGAAGTAAAATATAAATGAAGGCGGTTAATTTTTAAATGAGGAAACAAGGTGTATAATACAACACACAGATGCAGTACATAAACAGATTTTCCGTATCATATACCACTAGAACGAGAACATAGAAAACAGAGGACCGTAATTTCAGATGAAGAGGCCGCCCATATAACACTCAATACTGCGTCATTCGGAGCTAGAATATCTAGCAAGAAAACATTTTTTTTTATATGAAATACAAGTAAAATTATTAGGCTTAAAAGTAGCCTTTCATATCTATGCTTCACAAAATTTTTACCACTGTCTACAGGTCAGCCCAGCTACACAAAAAACACGTCTGACACACAAAAACAAACTTGCCACAGCTCAGGGCTAGTGAAGTACTATGAGGTTCATTCAAATGAAACATGGCCAGTGCGTCTACCTTTGCCTTACACGTAAGGTGGCACCACATAACTGCGCGTACGGTGGCGCCATCCGTTGGTAGAGAGACTGACGTGTGCGCACTGTTCAATGTTGCATAGAGCCAGTGTGGTTTCACGCCGCAGAGAAGGTGGTCACACAAATTATCGTCCACTACCGAACATGCAGGCGAGTAAACAAGAACAACGAGGAGCGATTTGATTTTTGGCGGCGGAGGAAGTTGGAGGCCGTGAAATATATCGACGGATAAAGGCTGTCTACGGTGAGTACAGTCTGAGTTGGGTTGTTTTGAGTGAGGAGACCAGACAGTTAGGTCATCGGTCACATCGGATTAGGGAAGGACAGGGAAGGAAGTTCAAAAATGGCTCTGACAAGGGAACCTCCCCATCGCACCCCTCTCAGATTTAGTTATAAGTTGGCACAGTGGATAGGTCTTGAAAACTGAACACAGATCGATCGAGAAAACAGGAAGAAGTTGTGTGGAACTACGAAAAAATAAGCAAAATATACAAACTAAGTAGTCCATGCGCAACATATGCAACATCTAGGCTAATGTGAGCTCAGGAGCGCCGTGGTCCCGTGGTTAGCGTGGGCAGCTGCGGCACGAGAGGTCCTTGGATTCAAGTCTTACCTCGCGTGAAAATTTTAATTTTTTATTTTCAGTTTATGTGACAAATTCTTATGTTTTCAACTCTTTCTTGGGAGTGATTATCAGATCCACAAGAAAACTGAAATCGGGTAAGGTAGAAGAATCTTTTTACACAATCGCCAAGTGTACATGTTAGGTGGGTCGACAACATATTCCTGTCATGTGACGCACATGCCACACCAGTGTCGTATAGAATATATCAGACGCGTTTTCCTGTGGAGGAATCGGTTGACCTTGCGATCAAATGTTTTCGGTTCCCATCGGAGAGGCACGTCCTTTCGTCTTCTAATCGTACGGTTTACCCGTGCGGTCGCAAAACACAGACTACAGTGAGCAGAGACGTCAATGAACGAATGGACAGATCATAACTTTGCGAAAATAAAGAAATTAAACTTTTCACTGGAGGGAAGGCTTGAACCAAGGACCCCTCATTCCGCAGCTGCTCACGCTAACCACGGGACCACGGCGTTCCTGAACTTACATCTCCTTGATGTTTCCTATTTCCAGATGGGCTATTCAGTTTGTATATTTTGCTTATTTTTTTCATAGTTCCACACAACTTCTTCCTGTTTTCTCGACTGATCTGTGTTCAGTTTTTCAAGGCCTATCCAGTGTGCTAACTTATATCTAAATCTGAGGGCGGTGCGATGGGGAGGTTCCCTTGTGAGCACTATGGGACTTAACTCCCGAGGTCATCAGGCCCCTAGAACTTGGAACTACTTAAACCTAACTAACCTAAGGACATCACACACATCCATACCCGAGGAAGGATTCGAACCTGCGACCGTAGCGGTCACCCGGTTCCAGACTGTAGCGCCTAGAACCGCTCGGTCACTCCGGCCGGCGGGAAGGAAGTCTGCCGTGCTCTTTCAAAGGAACCATCCCGGCATTTGCCTGGAGCGATTTAGGGAAATCACGGTAAACCTAAATCAGGATGGCCGGACGCGGGATTGAACGACGCCCTCCCGAATGCGGGTCCAGTGTGCTAACCACTGCGCCACCTCGCTCGGTACAGTCTGAGTCATTCAAGTCTTGTGGAATGGTGCAAATGATTCCTTGAGGGGAGCGAGTAACTGAAGACGATGCTCGTCCTGGACAGGCTCATCGCGTCATCACACCGGAAATTGCTTCGAAAGTGAACGCTTTAATCTTGGACAACCGCAGAATCACCGTGGACGAGATCCATCGGTTACTGGGTACTAGCGTGGACACCGCCCACAACATAATGCATCAACACCTGAACTGTCGAAAACTCTGTGCGCAGTTGGTTCTCCACCAACAGACCACCGAACAGCGAAATACTCGAATGGCGCTGTCTTTGACTCATTTCCAACGTTTTCATGAGCAGGAATACGGTTTTCTGTGCGTATTGTCACAGGTGACGAAACATGGTGTCACCATTTTGAACCGGAAAGCAAGCGTCAGAGCAAGCAGTGGAAACCATGCGACTTCACCACCTCCAAAGAAATCAGAGGCAGTGCACACCAGTTCTGGTTAGGTTATGATGACCTTTTTTGACCACAATGGCCCACTGCTTGTCGAGGTCTTGGAACGGGGAACCACCATCAATGTGCCCAGCATTGTCAAGCCACTTTACAGAACCTTACACGAGCCATCAAATCGAAACGCTAGGCCTGTTGTCCAATGGCGTTATCCTCCTGCTTGATAATGCCCGCCCACACACGGTCATTGTCGTGAAGACAGCATTGCAGCAGTTTCGGTGCGAAACTGTTGGAACATCCATCGTGCAGTCCCGACCTTTCACCGTGTGACTTTCATGTGTCTGGACCTCTAAAACAAGCTGTTCGCAGACATCGATTCGCAACGGACGACGAAGTGTGTGACTGGGTTCAGGCCTGCATCCGACAGCAGCCTACTGGATTCTTCAAGGACGGAATCGACCGGCTAGTGTCGCAGTGGGATAAATATGTCAACAGTTTTGGCGACTATTTATGAGCGTGTATACTGTGTATAACTACATTTTTGAGTTAATAAAATCACTACCGTTATTTTACACTAGTGACCGGGATCATTTGGATGCACCTTATACAACGCTAAGGCCAAAAACTGGCTTATACCACAATTTTTGCCGGGACATACATTTTAAAGATTGCGTAATACCGTGGGGTCTATAATGACCCCAGGCCGTAGTTTTTTCTAAAATATACCTTATTTCCATTCCTAAAAATTGTGAAAAATTCGGACTTTTCCTGAATTAAGTAATGGGTTCCTAATAGACAGTTCAGTGACCGGGTTGTTCTAATCAGAATCGACAGCAGACCAACACCGACAACGATAGTTCAAGTATACATGCCGACGTCGCAAGCTGAAGATGAACAGATAGAGAAAGTGTATGAGAATATTGAAAGGGTAATGCAGTATGTAAAGGGGGACGAAAATCTAATAGTCATGGGCGACTGGAATGCAGTTTTAGGGGAAGGAGTAGAAGAAAAGGTTACAGGAGAATATGAGCTTGGGACGAGGAATGAAAGAGGAGAAAGACTAATTGAGTTCTGTAACAAGTTTCAGCCAGTAATAGCGAATACCCTGTTCAAGAATCACAAGAGGAGGAGGTATATTTGGAAAAGGCTGGGAGATACGGGAAGATTTCATTTAGATTACATCATGATCAGACGGAGATTCCGAAATCAGATACTGGATTGTAAGGCGTACCCAGGAGCAGATATAGACTCAGGTCACAATATAGTAGTGATGAAGAGTAGACTGAAGTTCAAGACATTAGTCAGGAAGAATCAATACGCAAAGAAGTGAGATACGGAAGTACTAAGGAATGACGAGATACGTTTGAAGTTCTCTAACGCTATAGATACAGCAATAAGGAATAGCGCAGTAGGCAGTACAGTTGAAGAGGAATGGACATCTCTAAAAAGGGCCATCACAGAAGTTGGGAAGAAAAACATAGGTACAAAGAAGGTAGCTGCGAAGAAACCATGGGTAACAGAAGAAATACTTCAGTTGATTGATGAAAGGAGAAAGTACAAAAATGTTCCGGGAAAATCAGGAATAAAGAAATACAAGTAGCTGAGGACTGAAATAAATAGTAAGTGCAGGGAAGCTAAGACGAAATGGCTGCAGGAAAAATGTGAAGATATAGAAAAAGATATGATTGTCGGAAGGACAGACTCAGCATACAGGAAAGTGGAAACAACCTTTGGTGACATTAAAAGCAACGGCGGTAACATTAAGAGTGCGACGGGAATTCCACTGTTAAATGCAGAGGAGAGAGCAGATAGGTGGAAAGAATACATTGAAAGCCTCTATGAGGGTGAAGATTTATCTGATGTGATAGAAGAAGAAACAGGAGTCGATTTAGAAGAGACAGGAGATCCAGTATTAGAATCAGAATTTAAAAGAGCTTTGGAGGACTTACGGTCAAATAAGGCAGAAGGGATAGATAACATTCCATCAGAATTTCTAAAATCATTGGGGGAAGTGGCAACAAAACGACTATTCACGTTGGTGTGTAGAATATATGAGTATGGCGATATACCATCTGACTTTCGGAAAAGCATCATCCACACAATTTCGAAGACGGCAAGAGCTGACAAGTGCGAGAATTATCGCACAATCAGCTTAACAGCTCATGCATTGAAGCTGCTTACAAGAATAATATACAGAAGAATGGAAAAGAAAATTGAGTATGAGCTAGGTGACGATCAGTTTGGCTTTAGGAAAAGTAAAGGGATGAGAGAGGCAATTCTGACGTTACGGCTAATAATGGAAGCAAGGCTAAAGAAAAATCAAGACACTTTCATAAGATTTGTCGACCTGGAAAAAGTGTTCGACAATATTAAATGGTGCAAGCTGTTCGAGATTCTGAAAAAATTAGGGTAAGCTATAGGGAGAGACGGGTCATATACAATATATACAACAATCAAGTGGGAATAATAAGAGTGGACGATCAAGAACGAAGTGCTCGTATTAAGAAGGTTTAAGACAAGGCTGTAGCCTTTCGCCCCTACTCTTCGATCTGTACATCGAGGAAGCAATGATGGAAATAAAAGAAAGGTTCAGGAGTGGAATTAAAATACAAGGTGAAAGGATATCAATGATACGATTCGCTGATGACATTGCTATCCTGAATGAAAGTGAAGAAGAATTAAATGATCTGCTGAACGGAGTGAACAGTCTAATGAGTACACAGTATGGTTTGAGAGTAAATCGGAGAAAGACGAAGGTAATGAGAAGTAGTAGAACCGAGAACAGCGAGAAACTTAACATCAGGATTGATGGTCACGAAGTCAATGAAGTTAAGGAATTCTGCTACCTAGGCAGTAAAATAACCAATGACGGACGGAGCAAGGAGGACATCAAAAGCAGACTCGCTAATGAAAAAAAGGCATTTCTGGCCAAGAGAAGTCTACTAGTATCAAATACCGGCCTTAATTTGAGGAAGAAATTTCTGAGCATGTACGTCTGGAGTACAGCATTGTATGGTAGTGAAACATGGACTGTGGGAAAACCGGAACAGAAGAGAATCGAAGCATTTGAGATGTGGTGCTATAGACGAATGTTGAAAATTGGGTGGACTGATAAGGTAAGGAATGAGGAGGTTCTATGCAGAATGGGAGAGGAAAGAAATATGTGGAAAACACTGATAAGAAGAAGGAACTGGATGATAGGACATCTGCTAAGACATGAGGGAATGACTACAATGGTACTAGAGGGAGCTGCAGAGGGCAAAAACTGTAGAGGAAGACAGAGATTGGAATACGTCAAGCAAATAATTGAGGACGTAGGTTGCAAGTGCTACTCTGAGATGAAGAGGTTAGCACAGGAAAGGAATACGTTGCGGGCCGCACCAAACCAGTCAGTAGACTGATAACAAAAAAAAAAAAAAAAAAAAAAAAAAAAAATAGATTAATATAACTTTTTGAAAATATTTAGTTTTGCAGAAAATCAAGGGAGAAAAGAGAGAACCACTGAATACCATTGGGGTGAAATGCGACCCCATTTCTCTCTTGCGGTATTATTACATAATAATGCTGCATTGAATCCGTAACTGTTGCTGTATTTCCTTTGTTTTATTCTTGTAAATATTGTTGTAACATGTGATTGTTGCCAATACTTTATAGGCCGACAATTATTTGTTCCATGCAAGTGGTGACTACTATTGTGTGTGTTGCATTTAGTGGAAATTGTGTCGTCACCTTTCCGAAGACAAAGTGCTTGAAATATTACTGCAGGATAAGCCTCTATCTGGAGAATCAAATAGTGATATCAGCGATATAGTTTCTGATGTCTCATGCAGCGACAGAGAAATTGATATCTCAGAAGAGAATATTCCTCAGTCAGACGGAAGTTCAGAAGATGTGGACAGCGCTGATGTCCAGCCTGAGCAGGAAGTAACACATATTTCTGACTGTTATATGTAAGTACACATTTTATTTTTGTAAATGTGCGTTAGGGTCTAGTGCCAAGATATACCCTTTGTATTTTTTCTTTTTTTTCTTTTGTGTAGGTCTAAAAACATGTGGCACAAACACGAGTTGAGAAGAGCTTGTGGAAGAGAAGAGAGGTGGAACATAATGCGAGTAAAGCCAGGTTCAACAAAATTTGCAGTGCAAAATGTAGACTCCATAGAATCAGCTTTTCAGTTGTTTCTTAGGATAGACATTGTTGATGTAATTCTTAAGTTGACTAACAAAGAGGGTAGTCTTGTTTACAGTAGTAAATGGAAACCAGTAGATGCCATTGAACTGAAGTGCTTTATCGGTGTCTTGATCCTAGCAGGTGCTTACAAGGCCTATAATGAAGCAGTTACACATCTGTGGAACAAAGAGGATGGTAGATCCATTTTTAGTGAAGCAATGGCTAGAAAACGCTTTACACAAATTTCAAGGTGCATCGGATTTGATGACGCAGATGTGAGACGTCACAACCGTGCTCCTGACAAGCTGGCTCCCATTAGAGAAATATTTGAAATGTGGGTACACAAATTTCAAGAAGCATATGTTCCTCACAGCAACGTAACAATTGATGAACAACTTGCGGCATTTCGTGGTAGATGTCCATTTCGGCAATATATTCCTTCAAAACCAGGAAAATATACGTTGAAATTATGGGCTGTATGTGATAGTGCAACGTCTTACGTTCTCAATCTCCAAGTTTACACTGGAGGACAAGAAAATGAATCTCGTGAAGTTGGTCAAGGCAAGAGAGTTGCTTTAGACATGGTGAAAGTCTTAGAAAACAGTGGCAGAAATGTAACAACTGACAATTTTTTCACTAGCCTTAGTTTGGCGAGAGAACTTCTGAAAATCAGCCTCACATTCTTAGGAACAATTAGAAAAAATAAAGGAGAACTACCACAAGCTTTCACTCAGACCAAAGATCAAGTCAAATATTCATCAATTTTTGGATTCCAAGAGCATGCTTCAATTGTTTCATAGTGTCCATAAAAGGGAAAAATTGTAGCTTTGCTCAGTACAATACATTCAATGAAGAAAGTGGACGATCGTGAATAATGCAAGCCAGTAATGATTCTGGATTATAATAAAACAAAATCAGGAGTAGATACCATGGACAAGCTGGTTAGAGCGTACATTACAAAGAGGATGAGCAGAAGGTGGCCTATGGTATTATTTTACAACATGATTGATATCTGTGCACTGAATGCATTTATCATATGGCTACATCTTACACCAGAATGAGCAGAAAGGACCAACTACAAGAGACTCATAGAATTAGGAAGGCAGCTTGTCGGAAGAAAGCCAGACACAATAATTTCCCCAGTACTTCCATCAACAGTACAGACGAAAAAAAGAGGAAGGTGTCCATTTTGTAAAAGGTCTGAGGATAGAATATTCACCGATAAAGTTCAAAATGTGGATGTTCTTTGCAATTTATTGCTGTAAGTGTAATGCGTCATAAATGTCAATTCGGAATTTAATCAAAAATGTTTGTAGTTTCATGAGAATCGTTGTAAATTTATGGAAATAAATAATTTAAAAAATATGCATTTTAATTTAATGTAATGTCGCTGACATCATGTTTTAGATTGTGGAAAAAATAATGAATGTGATTTTATCCTACTATTATAAAATTATCCTTAATAAAAAATAAATTCCGTTGGGGTCACTAAAGACCACAATGGTACTCAGTGTAACAAAAAATACTCGGTATTAGAAGGGTTATACAATGCTAAGGCCACCACAATTTTTGCCGGGACATACATTTTAAAGATTGCATTATAAACAAAAATTAAATGCTGACGATATCCTCATGTTATCTCGTGACACGATGTGCTAATTTAGACCTGTGGCTGATTTCGGTTGGCAGCCACATGAGACACACAATGTAAAATAAAAGGCAAAGCGCATATATAATTGAAATAACAACAAAATCCGGCGTAACATATTCCCTATCCTAAACATAATCTGTTTACATGTATTTCAGGAAAATAAAAGGAAAAAATCCACTGAAGATACCACATCTGTGGTGAAACATGTTTGGGTGGTACAACAAACCAATACCTTGTGTACTTGCAGAAAACACGCACCCATCCTTTATTCATTATCAGATTCTGCAAGGATGGCTACTGAGTCAAAAACTCCAATATGATGATTAAATGAGGCTAACAAAAAATTCAATATCATTTACAAAAACCAAAAACCCAAATTTCATGGTTTATAGAAAAAATATCTGCAGGAGTTGGGAATAACAGACAAAGACGTGCAATAGAGACACAAATTCAGGGGAAAGCTACAAAAAGTGAAGGATTTCTAGAACAAGACACAGAAGATGAAAGGAGGTACATTGACAGAATAAAGAAGAGAGCAAGAATGAAGATTTACTTGCAGGCCGAAAAGACTGGAAAACGGTACCATCTCGTGAATTACCAATTTCACGTTGTCTCGAGTTGACTAAATTCGAACAATAATAGACATATTAGAAGACCCTACTAAAATTTTAGAGTGGTCCACTGCTTTTCCAACTCCTTCGTTGATGCCATTCATAACGCGACCCCTTTCCTTCAAGACGGAAGTCTTGTACCTCACCAGACTGCGTGCAATGTCGTCCCGAACACAAGTGTGACAGCGTTTGCCCACCGTGTACCTGAGATGGGACGTGGGTACCAGTTGGGTATTGACCGAATTGCATGTGGGAAACCGCCTAAAAACCACATACAAGTTGTCTGGCACATCCGGCCGTCCTCGTCAATCATCCGGGCGGAATCGATCTGGGGTAGGCTCGGCTCCCCATTAGGGCTGCTGATAACATATCGATGCATGGATACATTGACATATTTCCGAAATATATCGATATACACAAAAAAAGTCAAAGAAACTGGTATCGGCACGCATATTCAGATATACGTAAATAGGGAGAATTAGCGTTGCGGTCGGCAACGTCTATATAACACAACAAGTGTCTGGAGCAGTTACTGCTCCTGCAATGGCAGGTTATCAATATCTGAGTCAGTCTGAAAGTGACAATATAGTCGGTGCAGAATCCATGAGGTACAGCGTCTCCGAGGTCGCGGTGAAGTGGGGACTTTCCCGCGCGACCATTTCACGAGTGTACCGTAAATACCAGGAATCAGGTAAAACATCAAATCTCCGACATTGTTACGACCGGAAAAAGATCCTGCATGAACGGGACCAACCACGACTGAAGAGAATCGTTCGAGGTTCCAGATGTGCAACCCTTCCGCAAATTGCTGCGGATTTCAATGCCGGGCCATCGACAAGTGTCAGCATGGGCTTTCGGAGCAGAAGGCCCACTTGTATACCCTTGATGACTGCATGACAGAAGCTTTAAAGAAATAATTCAAGAGCCAAGATCGCTTAAATACTGTTTAGTGTGATGCCGACCGCTGTGACTCGAGCAACGGTCAAATACCAAATAGTTTTATCTTGTAACTTCGGTTTTACATATCTCATGAGAAAGAATGACCAGGAGAGCAGTTGTTTCTTAATTTTTGTGACAATGATTTTATATCAGCTGGTCTGCCTCATGTATCGTTATATCCAAATGGTTCATAAATGTTAATCTACATTCAGATCCGATGATGGCACCTTTAGTGTGTTGAAACCGGTTATCCAGTAAACAATATTTAAGCGATCTTGGCTTTTGAATTATTTCTACTGCAGATCGCTCCACTACACACTACGTGTTCTCTGCAACAAAGCTTTACGTCTCACATGGGCCCGTCAACACCGACATTGGACAGTTGATGACTAGAAACAGGTGTCTGGTCGGACGAGTCTCGTTTCAAATTGTATCGAGCGGATGGACGTGTACGGGTATGGAGACAACCTCATGAATCCATGGACCCATGGACCCTGCATGTCAGCAGGGGATTCTTCAAGCTGCTGGGGGCTCTGTAATAGCGTGGGGCGTGTGCAGTTGGAGTGTTATGGGACCCGTGATGCGTCTAGATACGACACTGACAGATGACACGTACGTAAGCATCCTGTCTGATCGCCTGTATCCATTCATGTTCATTGTGCATTCCGACTGACTTGTACAATTCCAGCAGGGCAATGCGACACATCACACGTTCAGAATTGCATCAGAATGGCTCCAGGAACACTCTTGTGAGTTCGAACACTTCCGCTGGCTACCAAACTCCCCAGACACGAACCTTATTGAGCATATCTGGGATGCCTTGTAACGTGCTGTGCAGAAGAGATCTCCACCCCCTCCTACTCTTACGAATTTATGGACAACCCTGCAGGATTCATGGCGTCAATTCCCTCCGGCACTACTTCGGACATCAGTCGAGTCCAAGCCACGTTGTGTTGCGGCACTTCTGCGTGCTCGAGGGGGCCCTACGCGATATTAGGCAGGTGTACCAGTTTCCTTGGCTCTCCCGTGCATACGGTGGATACGTTTCCCACCCATACACCGATATATAGAAATCAAAACGACGATATCGAGTGCCGATATTTTTATTTTGTATTTTTTTTCACAATTTTCAGAAAATTTTCTAAGTTATTCTTTTGAAATTGTGGTAGAACATTTTACTTTTATTGCGGAAAGGAGTCTTACTACTTTTTGAGCTTTCATCACCTCCAGTCTACGCTTAGATTGTGTGAAAGCGGGTACAGGTCGCGCAAAAGATGAAGTTCGAGTGCTCTGGGGGAATGGCGGAGAAAATGAAATAAAAAGGTATCCGATGTGAAAAAACAGCACACCAGTTGCGTTAAAAAACAATTTTTTACGTAACTAGTGTGCTATTTTTTCACATCACCATTCTTCGAACACTTCAGATTTTGCAAACTGTGTAAGTAGGCTGTTTAGGTTTTTTTATTGGTAACGCCACCTCTGTATGAAAATCACTGGCTGTGCTGTGTGCAGTCTGTGGCTGCTTTGCATTGTTGTAATACTCGCCATTGTAGTGTTAGGCAGCTGGCTGTGAACAGCGCGTAGCGTTGCGCAGTTGGAGGTGAGCCGCCAGCAGTGGTGGATGTGGGGAGAGAGATGGCGGAGTTTTGAAATTTGTCATGAACTGCTATATTTATATATGATGATATCAAGGTAAATACATTGTTTGTTCTCTATTAATATCTTTCATTTGCTAACTATCCCTATCAGTAGTTAGTGCCTTCCATAGTTTGAATCTTTTATTTAGCTGGCAGTAGTGGCGCTCGCTGTATTGCAGTAGCTTGAGTAGCGAAGATTTTTGTGAGGTAAGTGATTTGTGAAAGGTGTAGTTTAATGTTACTCAGGGCCATTCTTTAGCAGGGATTTTTGAAAGTCAGATTGCGTTGCGCTAACATAATATTGTGTGTCAGGTTAAGCACAGTCATGTATAATTGTTCAATGGGGACGTTTCATATGTCGACCCTTAGCCGAGGATACCTCACTGGAATCTTCTGATTTTTTCTTGTAGTTTGTGTAATTAGTGTAGCTATTGTTTATTGCTAACGCGTAATTGTAGAGAAAATCTCCTTTATAGTTGCAGTCTTTCATTGTTGTACAGTAAAACAGTTGTGGCATGCATGTAGATTTGCACCAAGTATTTCGCAGCTGCAATTAACTAGATATTATTTTCAGTGCTATGTTAATGTGGTGTCTTATTTTTGATCTTCAAATTGTGTTTTTCTGTGTTGTCGTGTGAAATACTGTGACAATAATGGCGTGTGAAAAACGTAATACTAGGCTCCAAAGTAAACTGAGAAATGACAGTGAAAATGAAAGCAGTGTGTTAGCGCCACCGAGTAATGAATTAACTGATGTTCAAAGTAGTAATTTGGTAATTGTGCATAGGGAAATGGAGCGGGCTGCAAACAATGGTGTAGACAGTGAAACAGGTAGTGAACAGGGAAGCATTATCGATCGATCGGTCGGCAACAGCTCGCCTCAGGAATCCGAAATGACAGGACACAATTTCGCAAATACTGTAGATTCAGGTTTTGGGTCATCACCGTTTTCTCAAATAAGTCAAGACACATTTTCTGCTTGTCAAAATGTGAATGTTGCCGGTGCAAATGCACTGCCGAAAAGCGTAGAGAAACAGATTCCAGACACTAATACATTATTACTGCAATTAATGCAACAAATGGAACAAAATCAGAGACAAATGGGACAAAATCTTAAAAAGTTAGACACAGTGGAACAAAATCTTAAAAAGTTAGACACAATGGAACAAAATCAGAGACAAACACAGCAAAAGCTTCAAAAGTTAGACACAATGGAACAACACCAGAGACAAACACAGCAACAGTTAGACGCAATGGAACAAAATCTTCACACCACGCTTGAACAAACACGTGAAGATTTAACTACTGAGTTACATAACATCGAATCGAAATGTCAAAAAGTCTGTAATGACGTAAAAACACAAATTTGTGAGCATTTCCAACCTATTTTTTCGCGTCATGAAAATGCATTACAGAATCATGAAGCAGCCATAAAAGAACTGCAAACTATTGTTCATGAAAATCACAGCACCTTGCAAGCTAAAATTGACTCAGTTGCATCTACCGATTCGGTTACGCAACTTGCAAAAACTCAAGAAAACTTAAAGGACACAGTAGATACGATTTCAACACAAATGGACACTCTGAAACTTGGTTGAGAAAAACACACTGAGGAAATAAGTACACTATCGGAGAAAGTAGCCGAACTTTCGGATCAGGTCACTAATCTATCTACGAAGGTAGATGATAATCTGAATGACACAGAAGAGTGCAAACAAATTAGGAAATTCAAACAAAATCAGAATCAAATCCGGGAAGTACAAGATCAGCTGACACAGTTAATACAAGAATTACGTATTTCAGAGGATACTCGCGCCCCAATACGGGAAGAGGGACACAGAAATGCGGAACAGCCACAAAATAATAACACAGGGCATTTCGGAAGTTATGAAAGAAATTGGCAATGTGCACCGAATTTTGAGATGGAACGGCCGACACGACCTAACAAGGACCGATATGCGACTCGCCGACATGATGATTTTGACTATAAGCTGTTCATTACTACACGTAAATTCAAAACATTTAAGAATTCTGGCAACGACATTCATCCACAAGCATGGCTCCATCAATTCTCGCATTGTTTTCCTCCCAACTGGTCGTTAGAACACAGATTAGAATTTATGTGTGGCTACTTGGAGAATGAACCAGCTGTAAGAATGCGATCGGTAATTCACGATTGCCACAGTGAAGGAGAGTTTTACCATGCCTTCCTCTCAGCATATTGGTCTCAAGCCACACAAGACCGAGTAAAACATAGCATCATAATGATGAAACGTTTCGAACAATCTGAATTTTCCAGTCTTATGAAATATTTTGAAGACATGTTGCATAAGAATCAGTATCTTTCAAACCCATACAGCCCCTCAGAACTCATCCGCTTTTGCTTAGTCAAATTACCTGAACATTTACGACACATTATTTTGGCAGGGCTTTGCAAAGACGACATTGAAGCTTTTCAAGGACTCTTACAAGAATTAGAAATTGACACAGACAGTCGCGGGATGCGAAAACAGGAAAACAATCACTACAGGTCACATCCGTCACAATTCCATGACGACAGAAGTAATAACTGGACACGACAAGGCTATTCTCACAACACAAATCGTGACCAAAACAGACACCACCCTTATGACAACCACTGGCAGAATAATAGTTACAGAGAAAGATCGCATTTCCGTAGAAATGAATATGACAGAGATAACCATAGAAATAGACAATATGGTAACCAGAACTATTATTGTCAAGGGAGGCAGAATAATTTCAGATGCAACAGTTCAGCACGCAGTTACGATTCAGGGAGAAATTCTCCACCATGTGGCCGACAAGAAAGAAACTGTGTAAACTACCGACAAAACGACAGACCTGAATTCCATCAGAACTGGCGAGCTTCAAACAGGGCAGGGCCTTCCCGTCAAAGTGAATTTGTAGAAGTTAGGTCTCCTAATCCCAATAACGATGCGCGCCAACAAAGGAACAGACAATGACTTGCACCACAGGCAGCCGCGTGCGCCGGCTGGCTCGGAGAAAAATAACATAGACGCTAACCTTGAGAAAAATTTCAGTATTCTTTACATTCAGAAAGTCGCCTTTGAAAACTTCATCACCACATCTTTAAAGGACATTGCTCATGAACAAGATAAAGATCCGATTTGGAAAGACATCAAGAGCAAATGGCATGAAAAGACACACACACAGATTCGGCATTATTATCTGGTTACAAACAACATACTGTTCAAACGCTGCACTGTTGATGACAAGCTATGGGTACTTTGCATTCCTGACGATTTTGTTAATAAGCTCATTTGGTACATTCATTTCAGCTACGCACATTTTGGTCCACGAAAATGTTATCACATTCTTCGAACGACTTGTTATTTTAACAATATGGAAAAAAGAATTCGAAGAGTCTTGTCTATTTGTAAACTTTGTCAAAAGGCGAAACCATCTACTGTCTCACATCGTGCTCCATTGTTTCCTATTATTCCTTCTAAATTAAAAGAATTTGCTGCTGTTGATCTCTTGGGACCGCTTGTCAGAACATCCAATGGATTTTCGTACGTTCTAGTCGCTGTTGAACTTACTTCAAAATTTGTTTCTTTCACTCCGTTACGTAAAGCCAATGGACGATCTGTCTCCAACGCCTTTGTTAAAAATTTCTTACGTGAAGTTGGCCACGTTGCTAAAGTCATTTCAGATAACGGACCGCAATTTAGATCTGCTGTTTGGTCACGCACACTTCGGAATCATAAAATCAAACCTGTTTTTATTTCATTGTACTCACCACATTGCAACCCGTCTGAACGGATTATGAATGAAATCAATAAGCTTTGCAGACTTTATTGTCACAGAAAGCATCAGCATTGGGACAGATATCTACAATTATTTCAAAATGTGCTGAAAGAAATGCCTCATGATTCCACTGCTTTACCACCTACTCTTGTACTGAAGAATGAAGAACCACCGAACAGAATCAGAGAGCTTGTACCTTTCCCGAATACACGTAAACTTCGACACAAAGACATAATTGATTTGGCTCTTAAAAATATAAAATCTGCAGCAGACAAAAGGAGAGACCTACACGGTAAAGCAAATGCAAAGAAATTATATATTGGTCAGAAAGTTCTCATTAAAGCTCATTCATTGTCACATAAGAAGAAACACTTGAGTCACAAATTCTTTCTAGTTTACAATGGACCTTACAGAATCCGGCGTATACCACATGATAATTGCGTTGAAGTTGAAACTCTGCGTACTAGGAAGAGTAAAGGTTTACACCACATTTCACATGTAAAACCGTTTATTGAAAGATAATCTGCTTTTTAACTTTGTCATTGCCATAAAACTTTTCACTTTACGTTACTAGTATGCTTGTCAGAATCTGTTAACATGCAACAATGTTTGAAGTTAAATATCCAGTCAAGAACCAAGAGAACTTATTGAAACAGAAATAACGAATGCATTGTTATAGTGAACAGACATCACAGTGTTATTGTGCGTGTACATTCTTGCTTGTTAGTTGCACGATTATGGAACGACTATAAGGCTTACATACTTAGAACATTTACCAGTACTGCTAATGAGATTTTAATGCAACATTTTGGTTTACTTGAAAATATATTCTGGATTTAAAGTACTTTCAGTGAGATACCAGATGGCACAGTGGTTAGTTTATGTGACAGCTACACGATTTTATCACGACGCTACTAATGAGTGACAATTTACAATGTTGCTTTTGCAGTGTTTCTGTTTTATATCTGCACAGTTTTCTGTTTTATTCTGGAAAGTAAAACAGGTTTTAGTAGTAACTTTTGTGGTATAGCTACAATGAGACTGCCTTTTCCGTAGCACAACAATACGCTACAGCACAGTACTTTCCTCATCACGGCAATAAGCGTAATAACTAAGACATTTATACGCAAAGCATTTCACTTTTGTGTATTATGAGGTAAGTACATTGACTTCTGCAGAACTTAGCTTTCGGAGGACGATAACTACGACACTTCCACACAGATTATGTTGCAACAAGACGCACATTTAGCGCTACAGTACACGTATTTGAGTGATTAATTTTGTACTTAAAACATTTATTTTTAAAGATTTTTGAATTACAAAGAAAGTTTTCCGTGATACATTTCATTCCATTGCTGTAATCTGTAACACCTGAGGGTATAATTACATTAATCCTCAGGGGGGTACACGCTTACTTTGTGTACCATGTGTGTGGCAACCACAAGGAACCCTAGCTAATATGGTATTTGCTTATACAACTTTACACATCGGTACCATATTTCTCCAACACATAACTACACAGCTATCTGATCATTTAACTGAGACAGACAAACGTTTTTACTACATCAGTGACACATGTTTACATAATTACACAGTTGGATAACTTCACACTTACGAAATTGTATTTTGTCTGTACTTTGAGAAATGCTCACATTTTTCGGAATCATTGTGATACTATGAGAGCTTTGAATGATGTATTTGGTAAGGGAGCATGATTTTAAAGTACGTTTGAGGCAGATGACACTATTGAAATGAGAAGAGAATATTTTTTATGGTTTGAAATTATTGCAGAAAGCTACGACCTTTTTGAGATTTGACTGAGGTGTTATGATGTTATTTTTACGACGACGTTGTGTATTATGCTGTTGAGGTATGTTTATGTCAATAAGATGATGCCACCATATATGCGGAATGTGATTACGTGTTTATATGTATATGAATAATGAATAGAAGTTAGGGACTCTTGACTTGTGAAACAGGATGTTGGAAACCAAGAAGCGTACTTTAAGAGTTATGAAATGTGCGTAAATGCATGACTGTATCACAATCCTGACGAATATTTTATTTGGACACTTATATTTATAGGGTTTTGTTTCTACACATTTGCAACGCAAATTCTCGACCCGTGAAATTTTGTATATGAGACTGTCACAGTAGCGGAAACTGCTGTCGTAAATATTTCCGTAAGAAAGTTAAGTGACCACCTGCACGTAATGCGTCGTGGGCATGCAGCTGTGTCAGACGCCGGGAGAACAAGTCATTAGTGAGTGCCTCATCAGAAGCACAGGTAGAAAAAAGAAACGGGAGGCCATTGTCCTCGCTGTTGACATTTCCTTGTTGAAAGCATACTGTGCAGCTCGTAATTTACGATATTTACTAAAGTGCCTAATGAAATGATTAGAAACATTTTACATCTATTGTCTTTGTAGTTAAAAGATTGCTCATTTTGTTTAATATCTGGTTTCCAGCTGTGTTGCAGCACTGGTTTTATAAAATAAACTTAAATGCATCTGCTAATGTGAACACTTTCTGTCAACAGATTTATTAAATAATTATTTTCTGATCCACATTCTTCGAAAAAGGAGCTCTTGGAATGGAGAGAACAATAAGAAGGGACTAATAACAGTAACTGCATCTATAATTTTCTTTTCAAGTACATGGTAATATTTTTTTTTTACAATAAGTTGTTGTGGTGCACCACTTTAATTACATAGACATTAAGATGTGAATATACATTTCCCTTATCTGCATTGTTGTTTTTACTGTAATATTTTTTCTGCTTGAGCTATGTCATGTTTAGATATAAGCTGCTGTTTGCCAGGTGTAGTGCTACTGAACTTTAATTTGTGTTACTCTGCTAAGCCAGATTTATTTTTTTGTTTGCTGCACATTGCCTCATATTAGTTGTAATGTTGAATTGCTTGGTAATTTAGATTTACTGTAGCTTGCTTTGCGATTTTCCATTTTTTTCATTGCTGTTTATATTAATTGTTTTATGTGCTGCTGCATTGCCTCGTCCCTTAGTTTAGCATCTGAGCTCAGTAGATTTAAGTTAGCTTAAGAGGGGGTAGCCTCTAAGAGAATGAGTTGCGATGAATTGGAAGAAATGCATTCAGAAGTTATACGAAAAACAGTACAGAAAACAGGTTTAGGTAGGATTTTCTTGGAAATAAATGTTGAGGTAAGAAATGTGTGAACATATAAATACAGAAAGCATGCTTAGATAGAATTTTTTTTGGTGGAAACAAAGGATGAAATAAGAGGAAAGATATATGAAGTTTTGGGTTGGACTGCAGTACCACATGTTACACTGAAAACGAACCCTGTCCTTTCCTATTGGTGTTATCCCACTATGTGTTTGTGTACCCTTGTGTATTTGTTTTCTTCCTGTCTCTGTGTAGTTTCATAGAATTTTTTCTTCTTTTAATATTAAGCTACATTCACTATGATGAGGAATACTGTTATCCTCAAATATAATTGGCATTAATAATATGTTATTTACCTTATAAATATGCTTACACATTATTTATTCTGTTTTGTTTTAATGCTCATGTGTGAAGTTGATGTTTCGAAAGTGATTCTGATCTTTTTTTTTGTACTCGTGTCATAATTCCTGTAACACTGACGTATATGTCTATTTCTATTCTTTTGTAAAGCCTATTACTACAAATGTTATCTGTATTGTTATGTTTTTAATGATGTAGTTTGTACCTTTGTTATTGTATTCTTATGTTATAACATTGTAATTGTCCCCAGTTCATGATATTATTAACTTGTTAGTTACATTTCACTGCACACGTTTCTGTTGGTCATAGTATATGGACAATACGTGAGAAGTTGGGACTGTTAGTGTTTGCACATGTGTTACTAATTCAGCAAGGGACTGGATAACAGCATTGCTGGTTCTAAGGACAATGCCAAAAAACTTTGTGAGTGCACAAGTGGTGGTTTATGGACTTGCTATCTTCTCTGCAAGACTCTTCGATGGTGATTGTGCACCTGCACAGTCGCAACAGATGGCTGCTGGCCGTCTCTACAAGGACTACAGTGGGTCTGCATCTATGATGACCCACCAACGCCATTATTTCTACAAGGACTACAGTGGGTCTGCATCTTTGATGACCCACCAATACCATTATTTCTACAAGGACTGCAGTGGGTCTGCACCTCTGGTGGCCCACCAATACCGTAATCTCTACCAGGACTACAGTGGGTCTGCTCTGTGATGACCTACCTACCAATACTCTTCAAAATTTCGACTGACTCTGCTGTGGGTTTGCTCTGTTGTGGCCCATTACCTGTCAGCATGTCAAGAGTCAGCACTGTCTTTCCGATGGAAGGACACTACTTCTTCAAGACTGCATGGAAACCCACTACTTCCGTGTGCATTTTCTTTTACTGCTCAGACTTTGAGAAAAACTCTGCATTTTTACTGTGATGAACAATCTGGACTGTCTTTATAGACTGTGAGAAAATTTGAGCTTTTGACCAACATTGTATCAATAAGTGTGTGCATTTGATTTCTTTGTTATTGTAATTATGAAAATTTTTTTTCAAATCTGTATTGGCCACTGCCCAATCCAATTTGTAAAATTTTTTGTGGGGAGCATGGGGGCTATGTAAGTAGGCTGTTTAGGTTTTTTTATTGGTAACGCCACCTCTGTATGAAAATCACTGGCTGTGCTGTGTGCAGTCTGTGGCTGCTTTGCATTGTTGTAATACTCGCCATTGTAGTGTTAGGCAGCTGGCTGTGAACAGCGCGTAGCGTTGCGCAGTTGGAGGTGAGCCGCCAGCAGTGGTGGATGTGGGGAGAGAGATGGCGGAGTTTTGAAATTTGTCATGAACTGCTATATTTATATATGATGATATCAAGGTAAATACATTGTTTGTTCTCTATTAATATCTTTCATTTGCTAACTATCCCTATCAGTAGTTAGTGCCTTCCATAGTTTGAATCTTTTATTTAGCTGGAAGTAGTGGCGCTCGCTGTATTGCAGTAGCTTGAGTAGCGAAGATTTTTGTGAGGTAAGTGATTTGTGAAAGGTATAGTTTAATGTTACTCAGGGCCATTCTTTAGCAGGGATTTTTGAAAGTCAGATTGCGTTGCGCTAACAAAATATTGTGTGTCAGGTTAAGCACAGTCATGTATAATTGTTCAATGGGGACGTTTCAACTGATGAACAAAAATCTAAATGAGAAGGCTGGTCTTTGCGGTGGGCACAGACGTAGGGTGGGGAGGGGGGGGGGCAGGGAGAGATGCCGACGTACACGGACCTTCCAGCAGAAACTGCAACGTTTAGCTTCGACTCGCAATTTTGATACTACAGCTGCTAGGTCGCTGGCGTCTGCTGAAATGGAGAAACAGGGAAGTCGACACGAAGTATTCCAGACAAATCCGATATGTGACGAAACCGAACGACAGTCCCATCGGACGCCCTTTATTGTGCCACTTACATGGAGTTACCATTGATGGCAAAGTGGTTATCGCCAAGCGTGAACGTGCATCCTCTTCCTTTCAATTCTTGCTCTGAGGGGGATAAGCAGGCTGCTAGCTTGATGATGTACAGAGTATCTCACAATAAATCAATACTTAAATATACAGTTCTAAATCTGGCAGTGTATTTACAATGTGCAACCGTTATTTTTAAAGTGTGGTACGTTGATAGTTTATATCGATACACCTTTTCGATAAACTCAGTGCCTATAGTGCCATTTTTATAAATATCGATATACTGGATTTCCGATATTTTTAAAAATATCAACAGTCCTACTACCTATGACCCTAAAGGGGGCGCTTTAATGCGTATGTGTGTGTGTGTGTGTGTGTGGTGTGTGTGTGTGTGTGTGTGTGTGTGCGTGTGAATTTCTAAGGGACCAAAATGGTGAGGTCATCAGTCCCTAGACTTACATACTACTTAAACTAACTTATGCTGAGAACAACACGCACACCCATGCCCGAGGGAGGACTCGAACCTCCGGCGGGAGGGGCTGCGCAGTCCGTGCATGGCGGCTTAAACCGCTCGGCCACCACACGCAGCTGCTTTAGTGCACTCAGCTATCCAGGAGTGATTCTGACTAGTAGTAAGACTAAAAACAAAAATGTCTCATATTATACATTATAAATATTCGTTGATATCCTGCGTCTGGAGAAAAAATGGTTATCATTGCTCTTAAGTTACACCTCCTCCTCCCAGTCACAATTTGCTTTATTTATTTTATGTACAATGCGTTTCGGAAAATAGTTCCCATAATCAATTACATTTTTTCGTGTAATGCGACGTAATACCTCAATATATTTATAGCCACCAGGTAGATTTTGCCCAGGTCATAATTTAATCATAGACGACATTTGGCTAGGAAATGATATAACAAAGTAGTGTGGGTGAAAGAGATCCGGAGACACTGTGAGGTTTCAGATACATTCCATAATGGTTAGAAAAACAAAACCAGTTTTTTTCTGCAAAAAAAGTTCAGGGTCAGATGTGATCACTGGCCATTGGTGACTGGGAACAGCAATCTTTAATCCACTATTTATAATGCAGATTAAAACTGAGGAAATCGCGGAAATGTAGAGGATTTAGGAAATGGATCCTGGATCAAAGGAGAAATGGGTTGACGAGAGTTTCAAAGATAGCACGACGAAACGGTTTACTCAAACAGGGCAATGAGTTACAACACACGAGAGCGTATTGAAAAGTAATGCCTCCGAATTTTTTATGTAAAAGCCCTTAAAGTTTTTTGAATAAGCAAATGTTATTAGCATCCTACATCATTATTATACATGCATATATACAGGGTGCGTCAAAAAATATATACACACTTTGAAGCATCATAGAAAATTTATTTCCCGTTCTACAATGTTAATTTTCTGGAAAAGAAAAGCTTGAAGTCCAAATGGAAAAATAAATGTACTTTGCAAATGTGAGTAATGTACAAACTGGTGGTCTTCAGCATCAATACATTTCTGAGTACGAGTCATCACTGATTCCGTACATCGTACCAAAGTGTCCAATGAGATTTCTGCGCACACTGCCTGAATCTCATTCCAAAGTGTTATAACACTTCTGATACTAAATGTAACTGGGTTTTCTCTTTTGATGCTAGTCAATTGTCAGGATGAGCATTCTAAAGCATTATGTCAGGGTGAAAATACTAAATTAATTAATTTTTCTCTCTTAACAACATGTGGGCGGGGTGGGTTCTTCCTTGGCTCGAGTATGAGGTCGAATGAAACATCATTTTTACATAAGATAACTTTTATTGAAGATTTGTACAACTGTTTCTTACTCGATGTTCTGGCTCGCAGAGCGGCAGCTGTGTCGTTTGCGAAGTCTTCTGCTGCGGCAGTGGCGGTGGCGGCGTCTGATTACCCGTGGCAGTGTGTATCTCGTGTCGCCGTCTTGCCCAACTGATTGGAGACGCGCAGCGCAAGGTGGCCCGTTTAATTATTGCGAGCGAAGTCGTGCATCGGATGGTGATACCTTGGATGTGGCGTCCCAGTGTTTCTCTGCTCTAAGCGGCAGCGTGTGTTGTGCGTCGGCCAGCGGAGCGGCGCGGCGGGGGAAGGCCAGTGTCCTGGACTCGAACAACGGACTCCCGCTTGCCAGTCTTCGGCTGTCAGATCTTCATCCCAGCTCACAGGTGACTGCTGATGTGAGGCCGTATCCTTCCCGTCCTCACGAGTCCCCCTCGGTATGTAAAAATCATACTTCAAATACCTTTTAACTTCTGTCTTCTGGCGCCGCGGCTGCTGCTTGCTATTCCATTACAGCGGCGGACTTGGTGCATCTGTGCATGATGCAGTCTCTTCTTGCATAACGGTCTTCAGCACCGAAACTGACTGAAAACTACTGCTACACTTCTTCGTCTTCTTCGTCTCTCCTCTCTCGGGCCCACTGTGTCTCGCGTATTTATTCACTTCAGTTTACTGGAGGTGAACGACTTCACGGTCATTGCCTCTTCTGTCACATTGAGAAGCTTCTCAAAGAATCTTCTTAACGTCGGTCATTGGCTCTTGGAATGTAGGCGATGGCCTTTGCTCACATGCGACAACTGAGAAACACGTGAGCCGGTCGGGCGATGCCCTGACGGCTGAATCGACAGCGCCCGCTTATGTGGAACTTGCTAACTTCACAAACATTGTCTCTTCTGCTCTGCTGTTCTGCCCGCTGTTTGCCAGTATGTAACTCTCTAAACTAAACCAAGTTTTTCATTTATATTCTAATTTCGACTTCACTTTGATTTCACTAATTTATTTACTTAAGTACCACTCAACATTCCTCCACCCTTCAGAGAAATTCGCCCTCGAATTTACCACTCAACAGTCCTCCACACTTCACACGGCAAAAGCACTAACACAAGAAATGAAAACTCTCGACTTAGAGGATTACACACGCTTCACATTAACTATGTTGAAAATACTTTATCACTTTACTAAAGCACTGTACGGTCATGAATCACACAGTGTACACATAAATCGTTGTAATATGTGTAACAAATCTTGATGACAATGAATAAACAAAAATAGATTATTCACTTAGAAAGTTACATAGCAACACCTGTTTAATCTACCCTATATTAATGCAAGAATATCTATTCTACAGTATTGTTTACTTTAACATAAGACTGTTTAGTAAAAATTGAAGTACAATAAACAAAATTAATACACTAATGCTCAAAAGTAACCACTGAAGTACACCAATTAAGAGTGTGGTATCCAGTTAACAGGGATTTTATGAAGTGGTATATTATTATTTGGCTTATTTTTTCGTCTTAAATAAAAGAAAACTGTACAAAGCAGAAACACCAACACAAAGGTTCTAGATATACTCGTTCCTAGCGTTATAATTTTAGTTTTGTGTTCACCTTTTAATTTTAAGACATGTTTCATCATAAAATTGGCATCAATTTTGCCTTGCTGCGAGTTTATGAACATATCTAATGACTTCAGAAGGGAACTGTCAAGGGAGTAATTGAGGTAGGATAGGTTTTATGTAGGAAATGCTTCCATGGCGTTTTCTGAAAAAAGCAAACAACATGTTTATGGACCTACCAACCTAGTAAAAACAAAAACAAGGAAAAGAAGGAATACATTGTTAACTACAAGATCAACATGTTTTTACGATCAACTTTTTTTCTTAAAAAATAAACCATTATCATTTATTAATTATTTACATTTGTATACTATCCACAGTCTACTAAGATTGAACTAGGACATTCGCACCCGTGGTCGAAGATTGTATGGTGCCATGTCTGTATGTTGTGCTGGCGTGGCCACTCTTTTTCCTTTTCGGGAACTTCCTCCACCCTTCGGAAAAGAAGACACTATTGTTGAAGGAATTACATCTGGAGCGCTCTTAAAAGGTTTTAAACGACTTGCATGGACAATAGTAGTTCGGGTGGGCAGTTGCCGTTTAACGTTGACTGGTGACGTGATCTCAATAATTTGATAAGGACCTTCTTCGTTTTTCCTTTCGCAATGTATGGGGTTGACAGCATCACCCACTGACCGATTTTGTAATTTGGATATTTAGCTTGGGCATTACCTTTTTCCATACGTCCTTCATCATTCGACTGAAATCTCTTACTGTTTCTCCGACTTTTCCGTTTTTCTGCCTGATTACATCAAAAGGGGACGGCATTTTTCTCCCATAGACCACTTCATAAGGTGACATGCCAGTTGCTTCATGCGTTTTGGCGTTGTATACCGACACGATTATTGGTAAATACGTATCCCAATTCGAAAGTCGTTCATTAATATAGTATCTAAGCATCTTGCCAATTGTCCGATGAACTCTTTCTGTGCGTCCGTTGCACTGAGGGTGTAACAGAGTTGTGCGTAATTTACGTTCAAAAATGGTTCAAATGGCTCTAAGCGCTATGGGACTTAACTTCTGAGGTCATCAGTCCCATAGAACTTAGAACTACTTAAACCTAACTAACCTAAGGACATCACACACATCCATGCCCGAGGCAGGATTCGAACCTGCGACCGGAGCAGTCGCGCGGCTCCGGACTGCAGCCCCTAGAACCGCGTAGCCACTATGGTCGGCGTAATTTACGTATTTTTAGTAAGTGGCATAGCTGTTTCATTAATTCAGACATAAAATTAGTCTTTATGCCTATCATACACTGTTCTATGAATTTCGAATTTGTCTCGTAGACATGTAATTTTTAACCTTGAAGGTGGTTCTGTACCATACTCACTTCTCCACTGTCTTCGAACCGCAGCTACATTCTCAAACTTCCAGTACCACTTAATTATCTGCTTCCGCGCTTCAAAGCTCAAACGCACGTTCGCCATGTTGCAGTTACTTCCTTGCCACTGCTGCCACCTGTTGAAGAAACATAACATTACTTTCTCACAGATATTTAACCTTGTAGAACGGGAAATAAATTGTCTATGACAGTTCAAAGTGTATATACATTTTTTTTGACGCACCCTGTATTTGCAGTCGTTTGCCGCTGGAGGATGCCCCAATGTAGCGTGTAACATGGCGGTGAGTAATATAGCCATGTCGGTGCGTCAGAAAGACGTTGTAACTGAATTTCGAATTTGAAGAGGTCTTGCGCGCATGGAGCAAACTCTCCTTCAGTCTGACAATACAGATACACGAGCTCTGCGGCATGTACAACAATGCGACCCTTTGGCTCACTATTATACGCTTCAGAGAATATTTCTAAATGTCATTTCAATAACGCTACAGAATCTCAGTGTTGATTTTTGTGCATTCATAACGCAGCTCGTGTGAATGTGTGTATGAATGTGTTTCTACGGAAATGTAAAATTGCTGTTATGTGAATGCAAAGCTTTCATCACCTCCAATCTCACTCTTTGACTGTGTGAAACGAGTACAGGTGGCACAAAAGATGAAGTTCGCCTGCACTGGGGGAGTGGCGGTGAAAATGGGATAAAAAGATTTCCGATGCGAAGAAACAGCACACCAGTTACGTTAAAAAACAATTTTTGACGCAATAAGTGTGCTATTTTTTCACATTACCATTCTTCGGAAACAGTTGGTCAAACTGATGAACAAAAATCTTTGGTCTTTGCGGTGGGCAGTGACGTGCGGTGCAATGCATACTAAATCACTGACCACACCTATGTCAAAGTTCCAGTTATTTTATGAAAAAAGGTTATTTCTTCCTCTAATTTCGATTTCAAAATTGTGAGCACGAAAATAAAGTTCTCTTACTATGTGTGCTTATAAAAGTTCCGTCGTAACACGCCATTTGGGGGGGGGGGAGGGGGGTATAGGGTTTGATGTGTGCACCGTTATTATTCCGAATTAGGAAGGGTGATTAAGTAGCAAATGCCGACGGTAGGGCACAAGTCATCAAAATGTTTATTTCAGACCTCAGTTAAAAACAGATAAGAAGTAACAGAACAGGAAAAACAGTGAAAAACCTCTGAGAAAGAAATTTCACAAGATATTGTTTGTTTAGTCGGGAGTCAAGTCTATGGCAAAACCGGGGTTTTCCTAGATGCCAAGTAAGCGAACAGTTGTGCAATCAGAGCCACACCAGTTCTCGTGTTAAACATCGCTACTGGTTGCCACTCCATAAGTGAAATGATTGACTCACATAGTTCACACTTACGAAGTTCAGAAAAAACGAAACCAACAAAAAATTATAACATTATAAGACGAATGTGTGGAGAATATTGAAAGTGAAGTACTAGTGCATCGGCCGGCCGGTGTGGCCGAGCGGCTCTAGGCGCTTCAGTCTAGACCGCGCGGCCGCTATGGTCGCAGGTTCGAATCCCGCCTCGGGCATGGATGTGTGTGATGTCCTTAGATTAGTTAGGTTTAAGTAGTTCTAAGTTCTAGGGGACTGATGACCTCAGATGTTAAGTCCCATAGTGCTCAGAGCCATTTTGAACTAGTGCATCCTCAACCTGCGGACACATGATCGTAAACATACAAATCGTGAAGATATGAAAAAGATAACTAACATCCACTGAAGATGCTTCCTGCATAAAGAGGATACACGTCTGAGATAGGAAACGACAATATTTCATCCGGTAAAAGATTTGCTTATGAACATATTAACAAATCGTACAGTACGTTTTGTGCAAATGGCCAATATAACATGAAAACTTTGGGACGTCTCTCATATGAGAATATTTTGTAGTGTCTAAAAATCAATGCAGCATCGCATCACATCTCAGAAACAAGGCAAAGAACACCATAGTTATGCAATAAAATTGTCACGATGTAATTGTCGATGTGTACAACGGAAATGATTATTATAATAATTACTTGTTTCACAATAAATACTTTGTTTTGAGGTTCTTAAGTTGACACAGTATTTACTACTATTAAAACCCGCCACAACCGATGATTTAGGGAAACGAACTCCCACGTATAAAACGTCATACCTTGCGGACTCTTGAGTGGTGCAGTGACATGATTCCGCAGTTACATTCGGTGCTATATGCGGATACGATATACGAAATTTGATGCGAATGGACTGAGTAGTGAAGAAGTAGGAAATTAATTGCCCGTAGCAAATTTTCGCTTCTTCTCCGCACCAGACATGCTGAACATTTGGTCATACGAACTAGGGTTGCCGTCAAAATATCGATATATTGATATATCGATATATTGAGACTTTTCCCGAAAAGCTTCAACATATCAATGACATTTTGATACCGATATGTCGATGTATCGAAACTATTTCCGAAAACTTTATATGTGTAAGTGGGCTGCTTCTGTGTTGGTAGCGCTTTGTAGCGTTTTGCATTGGATCTCTGACTGCGCTTTCTTCATAAGAGACTCTCTGGCTGGTTGGACTCGTTAATCGCCAGTAGTGTTGGACAGTTGGAAGTTAGTCGCCAGCAGTGATGGAAGTACATTTGGGCAGTTGGGCAGTTGGATGTGAACAGCCAGCAGTGATGGATGTTAGATGTGAGAAGTTAGCATTGATGGAGGGTAGAGGTCTGAAGTGGTAGCGTAGGCTAACGATATGGAAGTATCCGACTTGGAGATTGAAAATTGTTCGTGATTATATATCTTTGTACAGGATGTCACATTATTAAGGTAACAAATACATTATTTGGTTTGTAACAAAATCTTTTCTTTGCTAACCACATGGCTATTAGTAGTTAGTGACTTTAGTAGTTAGAATCCTTTATTTAGCTGGCAGTATTGGCGCTCGCAATAGTTCGCACAATGAAGATTTTTGTGTGGTAAATGCTTAATGAAATGTATAGGTTATTGTTAGGGTTTCTGTTTAGTCATGGCCATTCTTTTGAATTAATTATTTGAAGTCAGGTTGCAAATTTTTTGAGCAGTCAGATTTCGTTGTTCTAGAATATTGTGGGTCAGTGTTGACATGATAAAAAAAGTAAAGAGAAAGTGGGCTCAGTACGTTCAGTTTTATTCAGCTGTTTCAGAATCAAATAACGTAGAAGTTTCGTCTTCTCAGTCATTCAGCAATTTAAGTATAGACACACGCACTTAAATAAAGAAGTTTCATGTGCATCGGTGTTATTTTCATCAGTGAGATATCCATATATCGAAATTGCAATTTCAAGAGCCAATAATTTTATTTTATATTATATTTTTTCGCGATTTTCGGTAAACAGTTGAAGTCGTTCTTCTGAAATCGTTGTAGAACACAATTTTACTTTCACTGTGTGAAGGATTCTTACTACTTTTTGAGCTTTCATTACGTCCAATCTTTCTCTTTGACTGTGTGAAGCAAGTATAGATGGCACAAAGACGACCGATTGCACCAGGGGGGTGGCGGTGTGAATGGAATAACAAGATATACAACGTGAAGAAATAGTACGCCAGTGGCGTTAAAAAATAATTTTTAACGCAACTGGTGTACTATTTCTTCACATCGGCATTCTTCAAAAACAGCTGTTAAACTGATGAACACAGATCTAAATGCCAAGATTGGTCCTTGTGGTGGGCGGAGACGTGTGAGGGGATATGACGACGTAATGGGAGCTCTACATCTACATATCTACATCAACATATATACTCCGCTAGCCACCAAGCGGTGTGTGGTGGAGGGCACAATTCACGCCAAAGTCATATTTCCCCCCCTCTGTTTCACTCGCGGATCGCGCGAGGGAAAAACGACTGTCTGAACGCCTCAGTACGAGCTCTAATTTACCTTATTTTTGAATGGTGGTCATTGCGCGATTTGAAACTTGGTGGTAATAATATATGCTCTACATCCTCGATGGAGATCGGATTTCGGAATTTAGTGAGCAGCCCCTTCCGTTTAGCGCGTTGTCTATCTGCAAGTGTACCCCACTTCAAACTTTCTATGAGATTTGTAATGCTCTCGCGATGGCTAATGCCGCTCTTCTTTAGACCTTCTCAATCTCTTGCATCAGACCCAACTGGTAAGGATCCCATACAGACGAACAATACCCTAAGACACGACGAACTAACGTATTGTAAGCTATTCCCTTTGTTGAAGGACTGCATCGCTTCAGGATTCTACCAATAATCTGCAATCTAGAGTTCACCTTACCCGTTAGCTGTGTAATCTGATCGTTTTATTTGAGATCATTTCGGCCAGATACTTGACGGATGTTACCGCTTTAGTTTGTACCCGTACATTAATGGGGATTTTTGCCTTGTTATACGCATCAGGTTACACTTACTAAAATTGAGAGACAACTGCCAGTCATTACACCACGCATTTATTTTCTGCAAATCCTCATTGTTTTGTTCACAACTTTAGTGTGATACTACTTTCCTGTAGGCTACAACATCATCAAAAATTCAAATGGTTCAAATGGCTCTGAGCACTGTGAGACTTAACATCTGAGGTCATCAGTCTCCTAGAACTTAGAACTACTTAAACCTAACTAACCTAAGGACATCACACACATCCATGCCCGAGGCAGGTTTCGAACCTGCGACCGTAGCGGTCGCGCGGTTCCAGACTGAAGCGCCTAGAACCGCGCGGCCGCAACGGCCGGCACAGCATCATCGGCAAACAGTCTAATGCCGCTGTCGGTACCATCAACCAGATAGTTTATGTAAGTCGTAAAAAGCAGGGGACCTATTACGCTGCCCTGGGAAAACCTGAAGTTACGCTTGTTTCTGTTGAAGTCAACCCGTTCAGGACGACATAGTGCTACCTGGCTGTTAGAAAACTTTCTATCCAACCGCACTTTTTGGAGCAAGCGACAGTGCGAAACTGAGCGGAACGCCTTTCGAAAATAGACAATTATGACATCAACCCGGTATTTAGAGCCTGTTGTGTATCATGCACAAAGAGGGCCAGCTGTGTCTCGCATGACCGCTGTTTGCTAAAACCGCGCTATCAACAGAAACCGCAACGTTTCACTTCATCACCCAAGTTTGACACGTCAACTGCCAGGTTGGCGTTTGCAAAAATAAAAAAAAAAAAAAATAGGGAAGTCGACGTGAAGTGTTCCGGATAAATCCGATATGTGATGAAACCGAACGCGGATCCATCGGACACCTTTTATTATGCCACTTATGCAGTTATCATCTTGAGCAAATTGGCCATCGCTAAGCGTGAACGTGCATCATCGCCCTTTCAGTTCCTGCTCTGAGTGGGATAATCAGGCTGCTAGCTTGTAGATGTACATAATACCTAACAATAAATCAGTGTTTAAATATACAGCTCTATAACTGCCAGTATATTTACAATGTGCAGTCGATATTTTTTTGGCCGTTATGTCGATGCCTTTTCCGTTGATATATCAATAATCCTTTTCTATGTACCGGGGACTGACAATGATATTTTTTCAAATATCAACGTATCGGATTCCCGATATTTTTAAAAATATCAACAGTCCTAGTACGAACTACCAGTCAAGACAGTAATCAAATATTTTGGACTCAACAAACTTCGGTGTAAGATATGTAGAACAAAAGCTGTCGCAAGCTGCGAAAAGTCTTCTAATACGTATATCGAGAGTTATCATGGGTATGAAATGAGGAGCGGATGCAGGCATTGGAGTAAGACTGTATCGTGCTTTGGTATGTGCATGCATTGCTTACACGCACATCAAAAAAAGTTTTGCATCACCCCGGTTCCCAGAACTCCTAAAGATAGACCTTGACTGTGGATACTTTACAGTCCCTTTGACTGTTCAGAGATGTCCCTAAACCCGCCAAGAGATGTAAACAACCACGCATGAGCAACGCCTATTAGACGGAGGGGATCCGACAGCCGATCAGTTCCAGTCATTCCAACAGGAAGGAGCTACACGGCTCGTGTTGTCTGTAGTTCTACCATGCCTAGACGATCATTTCCGCGGTTCAGTTGCGTCCGCATTCTTACTTTGTGCCAGGTAGGGCTCTCAAAAAGGGAAGTGTCCAGGTGTCTCGGAGTGAACCAAAGTGATGTTATTCGGATATGGAGGAGATAAGAGACGGGAACTGTCGATGACATGCCTCCCTCAGACCGCCCAAGGGCTACTACTGCAGCGGATGACCGCTAACTACAGATTATGACTGGCAGGAATCCTGACAGCAACGCCACCATATTGAATAATGTTTTTTGTGCAGTCACAGGACGTCATGTTTCGATTATAACTGTGCGCAATAGGCTGCATGATGAGCAACTCCACTCCCGACGTCCATGGGGAGATCCATCTTTGCAACCACGACACCATGCAGCGCGGTACAGATGGGTCCAACAACATGTCGAATGGACCGCTCAGGATTGGCATCACGTTCTCTTCACCGATGAGTGTCGCATATGCCTTCAACCAGTCAATCGTCGGAAACGTGTTTGGAGGCACCCCGGCCAGGCCGAACGCCTTAGACACACTGTCCAGCGAGTGCAGCAAGGTGGAGGTTTCCTGCTGTTTCAGATTTGCATTATGTGGCGGCGACGTACGCCACTGGTGGTCATGGAAAGCGCCGTAACGGCTGTACGATACGGGAATGCCATCCTCCGACCGATAGTGCAACCATGTCGGCGGCATATTCGCGACACATTCGTCTTCATGTACGACAATTGGCGTGCCATCGCGCACATTTTCAGGGTAACGACATCGCCCGAGTTGAGTGGCCAGCATGCTCTCCAGACATGAACCCTATCGAGATTTCCCTGGTATAGATTGAAAAGGGCTGTTTATGGACGACGTGACCCACGAACCACTCTGAGGGATCTCCGCCGAATCGCCGTTGAGTAGTGGTACAATCTGGACCAGCAGTGCGTTGATGACCTTGTAGATAGTACGGCACGACGAATACAGGCATGCATCAATGCAAGAGGACGTGCTTCTGGGTATTAGAAGTGCTGGTGTGTACAGCAATCTGGACCACCATCTCTCTAGGTCTCACTGTACGGTGGCACAACATGCAATGTGTGGTTTTAATGCGCAATAAAAAGGGCGGAAATGATGTTTATGTTGATCTCTATTCCAATTTTCTGTATAGGTTCCGTAACTCTCGGAATCGGGCCGATGCAGTTTTTTTGTGTGTGTGTGCTTGTCTTTGTTTTGGGTCAGCTCCGGACGCATGTCTAAGGCGATTACGCAAATAACAGCTGAAAGCACTTAGAGTATGCCTGGTGCCTGTATCCTTGTCTTCCATCTCACAGTAAGATATTTAATTAAAAGTTTCTCAAAGGACGAAGTTATGTAGCGTTTCCTGAAATAGAATGGTGTCCAAAATTAAAGCAACATACAGAAATTTTGGAAGGTTGTGTTTATTTTGCCATAAAACGATATAAACAGTTGATAGTAACTTAGAAACAATGCACAATGTAAAGAATACAAAACGTAAACAACTGCAATAGGCGTAACGGTAGACAGAAATGTCCTTCGTTTTTTCCAACTTAACGGATTTGCACACACATTAAAACAGCTGGTTAATGTGCTCAATATGGGGTGTGAGCAACTCTGGCAGCAGTACAGCCCTGACATTGACAGAGCATGCTGTGATTGATATCATAAGTCTCATGTTGAGGCAATAACGCTCGTTCTCCCCATGAACTGGCAGCAAGTCTTGGAGGGTGGTTGGTGGCTGCTGACGTTATACAACCTGTCTCCCTAGTGCATCACAGACATGCTCTATAGTCTATGGGATTCAAATAGAGAGAGCGAACAGGCGTGCTGTATCTTCCGTTTCCAAGAAAACATCAACCACCCGCGCTCTATGAGGTCGAGCATTATCGTCCATCTGCACCAAGTCTGGGCCCACAGCACCCCGCAACAACCGCACATGTGGTCCCGAAATCTTGTCACCATACCGGACTGCAGTTAAAGCTTGCCGATTCACTCGCACAATTTCGTAAAGAGGGGTTCGAGTGGTAAACATGATCCCTGCCCACACCACTAGGGTTCCTCTACAATACCGGTCTCTTTCCACAATGTAGGGAAATCGTGTTCAGTGTTCCTTTTATATGCGAATCCATCGAGAATCACTCTCCACAAAAAATCGGAAATTATTTATTATGATTTATTCGTGACGGAAGTAGCAGGACATAGGCAGTGCTGATTTATAAATATACATATTTGTATACATGGGTACACTACTGGCCATTAAAATTGCTATAACAAGAAGAAATGCAGATGATAACCGGGTATTCATTGGACAAATATATTATACTAGAACTGACTTGTGATTACATTTTCACGCAATTTGGGTGCATAGATCCTGAGAAATCAGTACCCAGAACAACCACCTCTGGCCGTAATAACGGCTTTGATACGCCTGGGCATTGAGTTAAACAGAGCTTAGATGGCGTGTACATGTACACCTGCCCATGCAGCTTCAACACGATGCCACAGTTCATCAAGAGTAGTGACTGGCGTATTGTGACGAACCAGTTGCTCGGCCATCATTGTCCTGACGTTTTCAATTGGTAAGAGATCTGGAGAATGTGCGGGCTAGGGCAGCAGTCGAACACTTTCTGTATCCACAAAGGCCCGTACAAGACCTGCAACATGCGGTCGTGTATTATCCTGCTGATTGTTGGTTTCGCAGTAATCGAATGGAGGGTAGAGCCACGAGTCGTAACATATCTGAAATGTGACGTCCACTGTTCAAAGTGCCGTCAATGCGAACAAGAGGTGACCGAGAAGTGTAACCAATGGCTACCCATACCACCACACCGGGTGATGCGCCAGTATGGCGATGACGAATACACGCTTCCAATGTGCGTTCATCGCGATGTCGAGCCGGCCGCGGTGGTCTAGCGGTTCTAGGCGCGCAGTCCGGAACCGCGCGACTGCTACGGTCGCAGGTTCGAATCCTGCCTCGGGCATGGATGTGTGTGATGTCCTTAGGTTAGTTAGGTTTAAGTAGTTCTAAGTTCTAGGGGACTGATGACCACAGATGTTAAGTCCCATAGTGCTCAGAGCCATTTGAACCATTTTTTGAACCGCGATGTCGCCAAACACGGATGCGACCATCATGATGCTGTAAACAGAACCTGGATTCACCCGAGAAATGACGTTTTGCCATTCGTGCACCCAGGTTCGTCGTTGAGTACACCATCGCAGGCGCTCCTGTCAGTGATGCAGCGTCAAGGGTAACCGCAGCCATGGTCTCCGAGCTGATAGTCCGTGCTGCTGCAAACGTCGTCGAACTGTTCGTGCAGATGGTTGTTGTCTTTCAAACGTCCCCATCTGTTGACTCAGGGATCGAGACGTGGCTGCACGATCCGTTACAGCCATGCGGATGAGATGCCTGTCATCTCGATTTCTAGTGGTACGAGGCTGTTGGGATCCAGCACGGCGTTCCGTATTACGCTCCTGAACCCACCTATTCCGCATGCTGCTAACAGTCATTGGATCTCGACCAGCGCGAGCAGCAATGTCACGATACGATAAACCGCAATCGCGATAGGCTAAAATCCGACCTTTATCAAAGTCAGAAACGTGATGGTATGCATTTCTCCTCCTTACACGAGGCGTCACAACAATGTTTCACCAGGTAACGCCAGTCAACTGCTGTTTGTGTATGAGAAATCGGTTGGAAACTTTCCTCATGTCAGCGCGTTGTAGGTGTCGCCACCGGCGCCAACCTTGTGTGAATGCTCTGAAAAGCTAATCATTTGCATATCACAGCATCTTCTTCCTGTCGGTTAAATTTCGCGTCTGTAGCACGTCATCTTCGTGGTGTAGCAATTTCAATGCCCAGTAATGTTATTCGAAGACATATAAATGCAATAAAATGAAGACATAGCGGAAGAAGAGTAAGAAATCAAAAGCATACAATAGTAAGAAATCAATATTTACACCGAGCGAGGTGGCGGAGTGGTTAGGCACTGAACTCGCATTCGGGAGGACAACGGTTCGATCCCGCGTCCGGCCATCGTGATTTAGGTTTTCCGTGATTTCCCTAACTCGCTCGAAGCAAATGCCGGTATGGTTCCTTTGAAAGGTCACAGCTGACTTCCTTCCCCGTCCTCCCCTAATCTGATGAAATTGATCACCTTCCTGTTTGGTCTCTTCCCCCAAACAATCACCTTCCTGTTTGGTCTCTTCCCCCAAACAATCCACAGTACATGGAAGCTTAGGTCAAGTAGTTCTTTGTTTATGTTGTAAGTGGGCTACTTCTGTGTTGGCAGCGCTGTGTAGCGCTTTATATTGGTTCTCTGACTGCGCTTCTTTGTAAGAGACTCTGTGGTTGGTTGGACTCGTTGTCGGAAGTTAACCGCCAGTAGTGTTGGGCAGTTGGAAGTTATTCGCCAGCAGTGATGGAAGTACTGTTGGGCGGTTGGAGGTGAACAGCCAGCAGTGATGAATGTTAGATGTGGAAAGTTAGCATTGATGGAGGGGAGAGGTCTGAAGTGTTAGCGTAGGCAAATGATCTGTACATGTTCGACTTGAAAATTGAATATTATTCATGATTATACACCTTTGTACTAGATGTCAATGACGATTTATATTCGTGTTTGAACTGGTTGTCACACTGTTAAGGTAAAAGAATCCATTATTTGGTTTGCAACAAAATCTTTCCTTTGCTAACCACGCGCCTATAAGTAGTTAGTGGTTTTAGTACATAGAATCTTTTGTTTAGCTGGCAATATTGACGCTCGCTGTATTGCAATAGTTGGCGTATTGTGAGGTAAGCGCTTAATGAAATGGATAGGTTATTATAATTGTGTAGGCTTCTGCGGCCAGAGTCAGTCGACATAAGAGTTTTCTGGGTATGGTACCGCGTCATAATGTAAAAAAAAAAAAAATACTGCTGCTGGAGAAAAACCAACGTTTCGGCCACGATTGCAGCGGTCTTCTTCTGGGTCTAATGGTGCGTTCTAGCTATGCAGTGTCCTTTACTACATTTTTAAAATTATGACATAATGGCATGCGCACTGAACACTAACAAAAGAGTATAAAGGACACTGCGTAGCTAGAACGCAACACTAGACCCAGAAGAAGGCCTCTGCAATCATGGACGAAACGTTGGCTTTTTCGAGCAGCAGTATTTTTTTATTTTATTTTTTTATTACAGTATCACGCGGTACCGTACCCAGAAAACTTTTATGTCGACTGTATAGGTTATTGTTAGGATTTCTTTTAGTCAGGGCCATTCTTTTGAATTAATTATCTGAAGTCAGGTTATCCTTTTTTCGAGCAGTCAGATTGCTTTGCGCTAGGATATTGTGGGTCTCAGTCGTTCAGCAATTTAAGTACAGCCGCACTCTTTATTTAAATGAGTGCGGCTGTATTTAAATTGCTGAACGACTGAGACCCACAATATCCTAGCGCAACGCAATCTGACTGCTCGAAAAACGTTTCAATGTTTATAGGGAACCCAGTTAATAATTGCACCCAGTTTGTGTTACAGAAAGAGGATTCTGGCCACCAAACAACATCCTCTCCTAGCTTCTAATGGACAGCTCTACAGAGACAACAAGACTACATAAAAGATGGTGACAAGAATCCTTCAGTGAAGAAGAATTTGTTTGCTTCTCTATATTTCAGATTGCAGGTTGATCATATTAAAGTATTTGCTAAATTTTTCTTGTGTTCTTGCATGTATTCCAGGAGGGGAGCTGCAGAACTAACAAATTCCTCTTTTCAGAGGCTTTGCTTGCTTCTTTTTTTTGGTATAATGTATTTGTCTAAACCATGGCTACCCCGCCCCCTTCCCCCACCCCCATGTCCACGCGTCACAGCCGCAGGCGGACAAGTGATGGACCTAACACAAGATTTCAGTTTCAGGACCAACAAATTGCTGCCTCGCTTGACGGCGGTACAACAACTTCTGGTTGCACACACAGCTTGGCCCGCACAACAACAGAAGCCAACAGACCGACACAGCCAACAAGTGCTGCCGACCAGCATACCAGCCGGACACAGAAGAGGACTTGCTCGAATATCTGACACATCTGCAAGCTCGTAGTGCAGGTCATCCTTCCATATGGAAGCATGCGTAGACAAGCACAAACAACATAACAAACCACATGGGAGGACACGAACACGACCACAGATTCCGAAACCCAGGAAACAACACTAAGTGAACATGACTCAGAAGGGATCAACATGTAAAAGCAACAATGCATGGCACTGCATGTCACAACACAGTCACGAACAACACAACAATCATAAAACAAATAAACACCGGCACCACATACTAAGACTGTAGTTTTTGTGTTAGCTGAAGAGCCAACACCATGTTACGAGTGGAGGGCGAAATGCACGCGTTTTGGCTCACGCCGGCTGGCGTGAGGAGGGAAGAACTATACTGACGTGAGGTCTGGAACATGACAAGGAATGAGAGTTCAGAAAGCGGACGTAATTAGTTTGATACTTAACTTTAATTCATTAACGATGAATGTCGCTCTTGACGGTACATGATTCACAGTATTACGAGGGCAGTTCAATAAGTAATGCAAAACATTTTTTTTCTCGGCCAATTTTGGTTGAAAAAACCGGAAATTTCTTGTGGAATATTTTCAAACATTCCCGCTTCGTCTCGTATAGTTTCATTGACTTCCGACAGGTGGCAGCGCTGTACCGAGCTGTTAAAATGGCGTCTGTAACGGATGTGCGTTGCAAACAACGGGCAGTGATCGAGTTTCTTTTGGCGGAAAACCAGGGCATCTCAGATATTCATAGGCGCTTGCAGAATGTCTACGGTGATCTGTCAGTGGACAAAAGCACGGTGAGTCGTTGGGCAAAGCGTGTGTCATCATCGCCACAAGGTCAAGCAAGACTGTCTGATCTCCCGCGTGCGGGCCGGCCGTGCACAGCTGTGACTCCTGCAATGGCGGAGCGTGCGAACACACTCGTTCGAGATGATCGACGGATCACCATCAAACAACTCAGTGCTCAACTTGACATCTCTGTTGGTAGTGCTGTCACAATTGTTCACCAGTTGGGATATTCAAAGGTTTGTTCCCGCTGGGTCCCTCGTTGTCTAACCGAACACCATAAAGAGCAAAGGAGAACCATCTGTGCGGAATTGCTTGCTCGTCATGTGGCTGAAGGTGACAATTTCTTGTCAAAGATTGTTACAGGCGATGAAACATGGGTTCATCACTTCGAACCTGAAACAAAACGGCAATCAATGGAGTGGCGCCACACCCACTCCCCTACCAAGAAAAAGTTTAAAGCCATACCCTCAGCCGGTAAAGTCATGGTTACAGTCTTCTGGGACGCTGAAGGGGTTATTCTGTTCGATGTCCTTCCCCATGGTCAAACGATCGACCCTGAAGTGTATTGTGCTACTCTTCAGAAATTGAAGAAACGAGTTCAGCGTGTTCGTAGGCACAAAAATCTGCATGAACTTCTCCTTCTTCATGACAACGCAAGACCTCACACAAGTCTTCGCACCCGAGAGGAGCTCACAAAACTTCAGCGGACTGTTCTTCCTCATGCAGCCTACAGCCCCGATCTCGCACCGTCGGATTTCCATATGTTTGGCCCAATGAAGGACGCAATCCGTGGGAGGCACTACGCGGATGATGAAGAAGTTATTGATGCAGTACGACGTTGGCTCCGACATCGACCATTGGAATGGTACCGTGCAGGCATACAGGCCCTCATTTCAAGGTGGCGTAAGGCCGTAGCATTGAATGGAGATTACGTTGAAAAATAGTGTTGTGTAGCTAAAAGATTGGGGAATAACCTGGTGTATTTCAATGCTGAATAAAACAACCCCTGTTTCAGAAAAAAATCTGTTGTATTACTTATTGAACTGCCCTCGTATCTGTTAAGAATACATTCTTGACGATAGTAATTATAGTAACTGAATATGGCGCCTTGCTAGGTCGTAGCAAATGACGTAGCTGAAGGCTATGCTAAACTGTCGTCTCTGCAAATGAGAGCGTATGTAGACAGTGAACCATCGCTACCAAAGTCGGCTGTACAACTGGGGCGAGTGCTAGGGAGTCTCTAGTCTAGACTAGACCTGCCCTGTGGCGGCGCTCGGTCTGCAATCACTGATAGTGGCGACACGCGGGTCCGACGTATACTAACGGACCGCGACCGATTTAAAGGCGACCACCTAGCAAGTGCGGTGTCTGGCGGTGACACCACAATACTAATAAGGTAATGTCGCTTGGGAGGAGAAGGCTCGAAGACTTTTATTCCGAGGCTCCTCCTCTCCAGTGACATCCTGCATAGCGTTTAAAGTATACTGGACACAAGCAGTAATGTATTGCTCGTCTTATTGTGTGCAGACAGAAGTATTTTCTCTTCTCTATTCAAAGCTACAATCAATGAATTTTATATATCAGAAATGTATTAAGTTATTTAAGGAATAAGTAGCAATTAACTATATTCTGTTTCTACTAAAAAGTAACAAAGATAAGTGCATTTCTCATGTAAAGCTAAAATTCACGTATTCCATATATGAAGTGCTCAGTCAGCATTTAATCTGTATAATCTGTCTAAACCTACATTAGCACAAACCATTTCACATGAGAATAGCTCGAGATTGTACCGAGACCTTCTCATCTGAAATAGGTACAAATAGGCCATTATTAACCAACATGCTACTTAGACTGTATTTCACATCCAAATACAGCACATCACTTCCCTCTACATTCTACATATTATTTTCATCACGTTCATTGTGCTATATTTTCTTTTTTTTTAATTTTCTTTGACCTTTGCATTATATACATTATATTCTCATCAACTAGGTAGTAACAAATTATATGGAACCATTTTAACCATAGTAAAGCATTCAATTCACTTTAACCTCAGAGAAATCTTTATATATTATATTCTTTATATTATTAAAAAAAGCATTAACAACTGTATACCAATAAGATTGTAGCAATGAGAAGTCTTTGCTATTAGATTCAGAAGCATCCGACCCACCTTACATTTCAAGGCGGTGGGATACTCTGTACTGTTAATGAAATAAATAAATAAAAGTTCGTCGAGTTCAAAGTTCTGTGAAGCTACAATGCTTTCTTTCGATTGCGGCGTCCCCAGTGTTCAGATTAAGACAAAACTATTTCCAACTGCGTCTCCCGACGAACTTAGCTATGACGAAGTGTTGCTGCATCAACTCAGTACTATGATCAGCAAGTTCAAGTATCTCCAGACAGATTCCAGTTTTTCGTTTGCAAGAAAATCCAGAACAGACGTACCGTCAGTGGTGTGCAGAATTAGCGGGCATGACTAGAAAGTGTAAATGTAAGTGTAGTTGTGGCAACTTTGACAGTGTCTTAATGATTAGAGATGCTATAACATTCAGTGCTCCGATAGTAGGATGCGGGAAGACATCCTAAAGTACTATGATCCTTCACTTCCTGAAATGTTGCAGATCTTAGTCCTATATGATTTGGGTGCCATAGCGCCCAGTAAGTTTGAAATGGTTCAAATGGCTCTGAGCACTATGGGACTTAACTGCTGAGGTCATCAGTCCCCTAGAACGTAGAACTACTTAAACATAACTAACCTAAGGACGTCACACACATCCATGCCCGAGGCACGGTTCGAACCCGCGCCGTAGCGGTCGCGCGGTTCCAGACTGTAGCCCGGCCGGCTCGGTAAGTTTGACCAGACTCCGATTTGTCGGGTCGTGTCGGCCCTTGCTACAGCCACGTAGACATGGAAACAGACCTGTGAACTTAGCGAAGTCTTGCCCTAGATTTTTTGTTCGCCATAAAAGACAAAACTGCCCATCACGTAACGCAACGTGTTACACGTGTGAAAAAAAGGCCATCTCCAAGCAGTTTGTTTGCAACAGCACAAAAACACCAATTTGGCCCTCTCCCAGAAAAAAAAAACTCTTGACCGTGCAGAGAACGTTGTGTTTTCAAAACCTACAACAGGTTCTGACAAAAGTAAAACTATGGTTGTGCCTCCTTCTGCCCTAGTGCTGTGCAACGACGTTCTAACAAACTATCTGTCTCGTTACGAATTGCTGGCCATCGTGTGCACTTTCAGTTATACACAGGTGCACCAGGTACTTTGTTTAATCATGCCACGTACGAACAGTTAGGCTCATGACGCCTTTCTAAATCTAACAAGCACCAAACTGCTTACAATGTACAGGAAATTCCAGTGCTTGGACAATGTAGTTTACCTGCAACTTACAAATCTCACACTAGGACATTGAATTTTACTGTGCTGGAATCAAAAGACAGTGAGAACATTTTCGGTTTAAATATCTTTTTTGGCCTTAGCATCCAAGAGAACATATCTTCCATATCGGCTTGTAATCCAAAAGACAGTGTCTCTAGCTTGTGTAACGAATTTCCTGAACTGTTTTCAGAAGGAATGGGAGAAGCTAATAACTTTGTAGCGCATCTTACAATAAATGACAATACACAGACTGTTTTTCCGGGCCCACTCCGTTCCAATTGCTCTAAGAGGCAAAACAGCCAGTGAATAGATAGAATTGCAAGATAATAGTGTAATTCCAGAATGAGATTTTCACTCTGCACCGGAGTGTGCGCTGATATGAAACTTCCTGGCAGATTAAAACTGTGAGTGCCGGGCGTGAGTCGTGCTTCGGTAGCGGCTGTTGCGGTGTTTACATCGTCGCTGCGAGCGGCCGGCGCTGTGTGGTGAGTGCGCGCTTTCTGCGTTAGTCATAGTCCACTATACATTTCTAGAATTACATAATGGAACAGACAACGCGACGCGATACTTTGAAGTTGATTTTCGATCCGAACTACGCCCGACCGAAATCTTACGAAGTTGAGGCATTTATTGAAGAAACTTTTCAGATCAAAGTGGACGAATAGATTGGAATTCACCTGTCGATTGTCAGTCCGACTGTGTTCCTTAAGTTATCTAGTTCTCACAAGTGCGACCAAATTGTAGAAGCATGTGGTGGGGTGGCAAGATTCAAACATTCAGACGGACACATAGGGCACGTTACGGTTTCGCGTGCCGGAATGGGAATAAGAACGCTTCGAATCTTTGAGCTCCCCTTTGAAATAACGCCCAAGGAGATTAGCAACAAACTGAGAGACTATGGAGTCATTATCAGCAATATCGCCGAAAAATGGTCTAGCTCGCACAAGTATCCAGTATTAAATGGAGTCAGGCAAGTTAAGATTGACATGCTGAAACATATCCCATCATATCTTTCGATTGGTGGATATCGAGCGATCATCATTTACGATGGCCAGCCGAGAACCTGCTCGGGTTGGGGTCGTCCCCACTCGTCCGCGCGCAGTGTGTTCAACGGCGTGTGATGCAACTGCCGACTGGGGAGCGAGACCCGCCTAGTCAGATGGCCACGCTACCTGTCACGTACGCCGCCGTAATTCGCAGTGACGTCGCCCCAGACATGTGTTTCGACAGGGCGGTGGTTGCTTCTGCCGACGTTCCCGATGGAAACGTAGCCATGGATACTAGCAGCACAGAAGCTACAGGTCCAGCACACTCACAAGACGAGGAAACTGACAGGCGAGCAGAACAAGACCAGGCTAAGACGGCAGGAGAAGGCATGTGCAAACCACTCGAAGAAGTCGGGCAACACAAAGAGGACACGGTTGCAACGTCGGAGGATAAGGACCAGCAGCCTACAACTGTTCCACCAAAGAAACGGAAGAATCGTCGAATAGCCCGTCAGGGAGCAGCAGAAATCGCTCCAATTCTGCGTGAAAAGGCGAAACAGATAGGCCAAGAACTGGCGGAGACGACACAGGAAACTCCTCTGGAAGATCGAACAACAAAAAAGAAGACCCCAAATTTATTATTTAGCGTATGGCAAGTACAAATCACGTATGAAAAATCTAAAAGTACATAACACACAAAACAGTTACAATATCACAAACAAACATCTAGGTTAGAAATATAATCGATTGCACTGTTAGTCGCATCCATGAAGTCCCTTGTTGGCCCAGGGTAGGCCCTCAGAGGGCATTCTACCACGATATGGTGAATTGTCTGCCTGTCAGCGCCGCAGTCGCACTGTGGTGATGGCACTATGATCCATTTGTACAAGGAGTCCGCACAACGGCCGTGGCTCGTCCTGATCCTGTTAAGGGTAGACCAGATTTTGCGGGGCAAATCAAAGCCCCGAGGTCTGTTAGATGTTCCCAATAAGGTGTTAACCTGAGGCGGTGTCTTTTCCTCCCATTCTTCTCTCCAGCGGTCCTCAAGAATAAAAGCGTTCTTTACCAGATCTTTGGCACTTGCGAGAGGGGGGTGTCTGGATTTCAATCTATTTTGCTCAATTCCATTACTCAGGGTGTGGATAGGAAGATCTGGGCTATTTTGGATTTTTCGACACTCCCTGACAAGTGCGTGTTCTCTGCGCAAATGTGGCGGCGGGATATGGCTCAATACAGGCAGCCATTGGACAGGAGTTGACCTGATCGTTCCAGAGATAATCCTCATCGTTTGGTTCAAGACTGCATCCACCTTCTTGATGTGAGCACTATTTAACCATATTGGGGAACAGTACTCTGCTGCAGAATAGACAAGTTCTAGTGCAGAGCTACGCAGAACGGAGGCAGTGGACCCTCAACTAGTGCCACAAAGCTTTTGGACAATGTTGTTTCTAGTTCTGACTTTTTCAGCAGTGTTTACAAGGTGTTGTTTATAGCTCAATGTTCTATCGAGTGTCACACCCAGATACTTTGGTGTTCTATTATATGGAAGAATGCCGCCATCAAAGCGGATCTTGAACTCTTTGTTTGCTAATTTGTTATTCAGGTGGAAACTAGTGGCCTCTGTTTTGGATGGGCTGGGTTGGAGCCTCCAGTCACGGAAGTATTTTCCTAGAGTGGTCAAATCGCTGGATAGTGTGATCTCAGTTTCCTCCATCACTCGGTGTTGTGTGGCCAAGGCCCAGTCGTCCGCATATCCGAACATTTTGGATCTCGTCCGGCATATCGGCTATATACATGCTGAAAAGCAGTGGAGCCAGTACTGAACCTTGGGGCAGGCCATTATTAAGTTCCATGAATTTACTTCTGTTGTTACCGATGACAACCTGGAATGGTCTATTGCAGAGCATTTCGTTGATAAGGGTAGCCGTTTTTAAACGTGGCACGATGCGGAGGAGCTTATAAATCAGGCCCTGTCTCCAGACAGTGTCGAACGCCGCCGTCAGGTCAACAAATACCACTGATGTTTTTTGCTGTCTTTGGAAGCCCGCCTCGATGTAGGTTGTTAGAGCGAGGACCTGATCCGTGCAGCTTCTTTTCGGCCGGAAGCCCGCCTGTTCTACCGGTACAGCCTCCAGGATGACTTCGCTCATTCTGTTGTACATAAGTCTCTCCAGTAATTTATAGATCATGCTGAGTAAGGCGATTGGGCGGTAGCTCTGAGGTTAGACCCCAAATGAGGACACTGAACCCGACCGTGGAATCCACATTCCAGACGGTACAGCTAGTCCGAAGGACCCTCCACCTGTACCAAAAACGGACACGCGGGAAGTTACGTGCACGCGAGACTGGGCGGATGACATGGAGGAGCCAAGCCATGATGCAGAGATGGCTGACATGCCACAACGTTCAGGACGGACGGCACCCGACCGTCGACAACATGCGTCCACCCGGCAACAAACCACCATCAAAGACGCTCGTGCAGCAGATGATGATGCCGACTTCTTCCAAGTGGAGCAAACATCCACTTCACCTGGCAAACAGTATCCCACCTGACACGGTGCAGTCGACATGACGTCCTTGCAGGCGTACCGAATTGCGACCTTGAACATAAATAAAATTAGCAGCACCCTAAATCTGAGAAATCTCCAAGACTTTCTGTACGCCGCTGATATTGACATCTTAATGCTGTAAGAAGTAACGGCTATCCGTTTGGACGACATCACTGGCTACAGCGCCGTCACCAGTCCTGGCAATGACATCAGCCTCGGCACAACGATTATGACTAAAGAGGGGATCCTACTTACAGACGTGGCGAAACTGCCGAACAGTAGAGGTCTCGCTGTCACGATGAACAACACCAGGTTTATCAACATATATGCCCCGTCAGGAACCGGAAACAAGCGCCGCAGGGCAGAATTTTTCAAGGAGGACATCGCCCCCCTTTTCGCGGTGCGATATGAACAAACAATATTTGCGCGTGACTTTAATTGCGTGCTGAGTCCCAAAGATCAGACGCCAAATTTTAACAAATCTCTGGAGCTGGAGAACATCGTCAGAGACTTCCATCTGTTTGATACTTGGGAACTAAAACACGGTGATAAGGTTTCACCTACATCACCAGCCATTCTGCCAGTCGTATCGACAGGATTCAAGCAACATCCAATTTAAGGAGACACCCTTACAGTCCGAGCTATGGCCCTCTATTTTCTCTGACCATATCGCGTACATATGTACAATCAATTTAGAGAAACTAGGATCTTACAGGGCGAGAGGTCAGTGGAAGCTCAACGTCGCTCATCTTTCGGATCCTGGATGTCACGCCGCCTTCCACACCAGTTGGGCAGAATGTGAAAGGAAGTTCCACTTGTACGGTACGGCACTGAATTGGTGGCTAAACTGCGCGAAGCCCGCAACAATAAAGACAATGAAAACTTACTCCCGTGAAAAAGTCGCCTGGCGGAAGCGGACATTAGACTTTTACTTCAGCTGTCTGAGAGACTTGTGCGTTCGGGATGCTACAGTCATAACAAATTATGGGCAAATCAACAGAATAAAAGCAAAATTGGTCACCCTGCAGAGACACCATCTCGAAGGCTGTAAAATACGAACGCGTTTGCAGAACGGTACACGAGAAGAAACAACATCGATGTACCACATCCTCCATGAGAATAAAACACAAAACCGGAAAATTCTGACGGAACTCAAAACTTCAGACGGGAGACTCTTGACAGATCAAGCTGCAATACGAGACGAGAACCATCGACACTTTAGTGAATTGCTGGCCAATACACAGACAGATGAAACAGTGCAGCAAGCTCTCACAGCTAGGGCGACAGAGCGACTCTTTCCAGAACAAGCTGATGTACTCGCAGCAAGAATGACGACGACGTCGAAGATACCATCTCGAGGAGCCGAAAGAATAAATCACCTGGACACGATGGGCTACCAGCGGAATTTTATCAAACTTCTCGAGAACAGATAATTGCTAAATTGACACTCGTCTGCAATGAAATAATAAATGCCGTAACTGACCTTCCGAAGGAATTCTGTGAAGGTACAGTGCTGCGAGTCCCCAAAACACCAGGAGGCAAAACCGTGGAGAATCTTCGACCCATAACACTTCTCAATAGTGATTATAAAATCTTCGCCCGTATCATGATGCAAAGGTTTAATTCAGTTATTCGTACAGTGACAGGAGCTTACCAGACAAGTGTGGGAAAGGATAGAACGATATTTCAGACCTTATGCGACTACAGAGACATATCGATATCGGAAGCCTGCAGCATTCGCTGTGCTCTGATGTCGCTTGACTTTGCAAAAGCTTTTGATAAAGTTAATCATTCGTACCTGTTCCGGTGTATGACTTCCATGCACTGTAAGTAGGCTGTTTAGGTTTTTTTATTGGTAACGCCACCTCTGTATGAAAATCACTGGGTGTGCTGTGTGCAGTCTGTGGCTGCTTTGCATTGTTGTAATACTCGCCATTGTAGTGTTGGGCAGCGGCAGCTGGATGTGAACAGCGCGTAGCGTTGCGCAGTTGGAGGTGAGCCGCCAGCAGTGGTGGATGTGGGGAGAGAGATGGCGGAGTTTTGAAATTTGTCATGAACTGCTATATTTATATATGATGATATCAAGGTAAATACATTGTTTATTCTCTATTAATATCTTTCATTTGCTAACTATCCGTATCAGTAGTTAGTGCCTTCAGTAGTTTGAATCTTTTATTTAGCTGGCAGTAGTGGCGCTCGCTGTATTGCAGTAGCTTGAGTAGCGAAGATGTTTGTGAGGTAAGTGATTTGTGAAAGGTATAGTTTAATGTTAGTCAGGGCCCATTCTTTTGTAGGGATTATTGAAAGTCAGATTGCGTTGCGCTAACAAAATATTGTGTGTCAGTTTAAGCACAGTCATGTATAATTGTTCAAAGGGGAAGTTTCATATGTCGACCCTTAGCCGAGGATACCTCACTGGAATCTTCTGATTTTTTCTTGTAGTTTGCGTAATTAGTGTAGCTATTGTTTATTGCAAGCGCGTAATTGTAGAGAAAATCTCCTTTGTAGTTGCAGTCTTTCATTGTTGTACAGTAAAACAGTTGTGGCATGCATGTAGATTTGCACCAAGTATTTCGCAGCTGCAATTAACTAGATATTATTTTCAGTGCTATGTTAATGTGTTCTCTTATTTTTGCTCTTCAAATTGTGCTTTTCTGTGTTATCGTGTGAAATATTGTGACAATAATGGCGTGTGAAAAACGTAACACTAGGCTCCAAACTAAACTGAGAAATAATAGTGACGACGAGCGTAGCTTATCAGCACCACTGTGTAATGAATTAACAGACATTCAAAGTAGTAATTTGGTAATTGTGCATAGGGAAAAGGAGCGGGCGGCAAATAATGGTGTAGACAGTGAAACAAGTAGTGAACAGGGAAGCATTATCGATCGATCGGTCGGCAACAGCTCGCCTCAGGAATCCGAAATGACAGGAAACAATCTCGCAAATACTGTAGATTCAGGTTTTGGGTTATCACCGTTTTCTCAAATAAGTCAAGACACATTTTCTGCTTGTCAAAATGTGAATGTTGCCGGTGCAAATGCACTGCCGAAAAGCATAGAGAAACAGATTCCAGACACTAATACATTATTATTGCAATTAATGCAACAAATGGAACAAAATCAGAGACAAATGGGACAAAATCTTAAAAAGTTAGACACAGTGGAACAAAATCTTAAAAAGTTAGACACAATGGAACAACACCAGAGACAAACACAGCAACAGTTAGACACAATGGAACAAAATCTTCAAACGTTAGACACCACACTTGAACAAACACGTGAAGATTTAACTACTGAGTTACATAACATTGAATCGAAATGTCAAAAAGTCTGTAATGACGTAAAAACACAAATTTGTGAGCATTTTCAATCTATTTTTTCGCGGCATGAAAATGCATTACAGAATCACGAAGCAGCCATAAAAGAACTGCAAACCATTGTTCATGAAAATCATGAGACCTTGTGGGCTAAAATTGACTCAGTTGCATCTACCGATTCGGTTACGCAACATGCAAAAACTCAGGAAAACTTAAAGGACACAGTAGATTCGATTTCAACACAAATGGACACTCTGAAACTTGGTTCAGAAAAACACACTGAGGAAATGTGTTCACTATCGGAGAAAGTAGCCGAACTTTCGGATCAGGTCACTAACTTATCTACAAAAGTAGATGATGATCTGAATGACACAAGACCTGTAGCCTTCACTGACACAGAAGAGTATGAACAAATTAGAAAATTCAAACAGAATCAAAATCAAATCAATACACAGTACAAAAGAGAAATCCGGGAAGTACAAGATCAGCTGACACAGGTAATACAAGAATTACGTATTTCAGAGGATACTCGCGCCCCAATACGGGAAGAGGGACACAGAAATACGGAACAGCCACAAAATAATAACACAGGGCATTTCGGAAGTTATGAAAGAAATTGGCAATGTGAACCGAATTTTGAGATGGAACGGCCGACACGCCCTAACAATGACCGATATGCGACTCGCCGACATGATGATTTTGACTATAAGCTGTTCATTACTACACGTAAATTCAAAACATTTAAGAATTCTGGCAACGACATTCATCCACAAGCATGGCTCCATCAATTCTCGCATTGTTTTCCTCCCAACTGGTCGTTAGAACACAGATTAGAATTTATGTGTGGCTACTTGGAGAATGAACCAGCTGTAAGAATGCGATCGATAATTCACAATTGCCACAGTGAAGGAGAGTTTTACCATGCCTTCCTCTCAGCATATTGGTCTCAAGCCACACAAGACCGAGTAAAACATAGCATCATAATGATGAAACGTTTCGAACAATCTGAATTTTCCAGTCTTATGAAATATTTTGAAGACATGTTGCATAAGAATCAGTATCTTTCAAACCCATACAGCCCCTCAGAACTCATCCGAATTTGCTTAATCAAACTGCCTGAACATTTACGACATATTATTGTGGCAGGACGTTGCAAAGACTACATTGAAGCATTTCAGGGACTCTTACAAGAATTAGAAATTGACACTGGCAATTGCGGAACGCGAAACCAGGAACACAACAATTACAGGTCACATCCGTCGCAATTCCGCGATGAAAGAAGTAATAACTTGGCACGACAAGGCTATTCTCACAACACAAATCGTGACCAAAACAGACACCACCCGTATGACAACCGTTGGCAGAGTAGTAATAACTACAGGGAAAGATCACCTCTCCGTGGTAATGACTATCACAGAGACAATAAGAGAAACAGACAATATGGGAACCAAAATAATTATTATCAAGAGAGACAGAATAACTTTAGACGCAACGGTCCAGCGCGCAGTTACGATTCAGGGAGAAATTCTCCACCACGTGACCAACAAGAAAGAAACTATGGCATCTACCGACATGACAACAGACGATATGATCGTAACGACAGACCTGAATTGTATCAGAACTGGCGGGATTCAAACAGAGCAGGGCACTTTCGACAACGTGAATTTGTAGAAGCTAGGTCTCCTAATCCCAATAACGAAGCGCGCCAACAAAGGAACAGACAATGACTCGCACCACAGGCAGCCACCTGCGCCGGCTGGCTCAGGGAAAAATAACACAGACGCTAACCTTGCGAAAAGATTTAGCATTCCTTACCGACGTATAAAACATGACAATTGCTTTTCAGTTGAAAGTGTGCGTACTAGGAAGAGTAAAGGTTTACACCACGTTTCACATGTAAAACCGTTTATTGAAAGATAATCTGCTTTTTAACTTTGTCTTTGCCATATAACTTTTCACTTTACATTACTAGTATGCTTTGTCAGACTTAGAATCTGTTAACATGCAACAATGTTTGAAGTTAAATATCCAGTCAAGAACCAAGAGAACTTATTGAAACAGAAATGACGAATGCATTGTTATAGTGAACAGACGTCACAGTGTTATTGTGTGTGTACATTCTTTCTTGTTAGTTGCACGATTATGGAACGACTATAAGGCTTATATACTTAGAACATTTACCAGTATTGCTAATGAGATTTTAATGCAACATTTTGGTTTACTTGAAAATACATTCTGGATTTAAAGTACTTTCTGTGAGATACCAGATGACACAGTGGTTAGTTTATGTGACAGCTACACGATCTTATCACGACGCTACTAATGAGTGACAATTTACAATGTTGCTTTTGCAGTGTTTCTGTTTTATATCTGCACAGTTTTTCTGCATTATTCTGCAAAGTAAAACATGTTTTAGTAGTAACTTTTGTGGTATAGCTACAATGAGACTGCCTTTTCCGTAGCACAACAATACGTTACAGCACAGTACTTTCTTCATCATGGCAAAAAGCGTAATAACTAAGATATCTATACGCAAAGCATTTCACTTTTGTTTATCATGAGGTAAGTACATTGACTTCTGCAGAACTTAGCTTTCGGAGGAAAATAACTATGACACTTCCACAGAGATTATCTTACAGCAAGACGCATATTTAGCGCTACAGTACACGTATTTGAGTGATTAATCTTATACTTAAAACATTTATTTTTAAAAATTTTTGAATTACAAAGAAAGTTTTCCGTGATACATTTCATTCCATTGCTGTACTCTGTAACACCTGAGGGTATAATTACATTAATCCTCAGGGGGGTACGCACCTACTTTGTGTACCATGTGTTTGGCAAGCACAAGGAGCCCTAGCTAATATGGTATTTGCTTATGCAACTTTACACATCGGTACCATATTTCTCTAACACAGAATTACACAGCTATCTGATCATTTAACTGAGAGATAAACATTTTTTTACTACACTCCTGGAAATTGAAATAAGAACACCGTGAATTCATTGTCCCAGGAAGGGGAAACTTTATTGACACATTCCTGGGGTCAGATACATCACATGATCACACTGACAGAACCACAGGCACATAGACACAGGCAACAGAGCATGCACAATGTCGGCACTAGTACAGTGTATATCCACCTTTCTCAGCAATGCAGGCTGCTATTCTCCCATGGAGACGATCGTAGAGATGCTGGATGTAGTCCTGTGGAATGGCTTGCCATGCCATTTCCACCTGGCGCCTCAGTTGGACCAGCGTTCGTGCTGGACGTGCAGACCACGTGAGACGACGCTTCATCCAGTCCCAATCATGCTCAATGGGGGACAGATCCGGAGATCTTGCTGGCCAGGGTAGTTGACTTACACCTTCTAGAGCACGTTGGGTGGCACGGGATACATGCGGACGTGCATTGTCCTGTTGGAACAGCAAGTTACCTTGCCGGTCTAGGAATGGTAGAACGATGGGTTCAATGACGGTTTGGATGTACCGTGCACTATTCAGTGTCCCCTCGACGATCACCAGTGGTGTACGGCCAGTGTAGGAGATCGCTCCCCACACCATGATGCCGGGTGTTGGCCCTGTGTGCCTCAGTCGTATGCAGTCCTGATTGTGGCGCTCACCTGCACGGCGCCAAACACGCATACGACCATCATTGGCACCAAGGCAGAAGCGACTCTCATCGCTGAAGACGACACGTCTCCATTCGTCCCTCCATTCACGCCTGTCGCGACACCACTGGAGGCGGGCTGCACGATGTTGGGGCGTGAGCGGAAGACGGCCTAACGGTGTGCAGGACCGTAGCCCAGCTTCATGGAGATGGTTGCGAATGGTCCTCGCCGATACCCCAGGAGCAACAGTGTCCCTAATTTGCTGGGAAGTGGCGGTGCGGTCCCCTACGGCACTGCGTAGGATCCTACGGTCTTGGCGTGCATCCGTGTGTCGCTGCGGTCTGGTCCCAGGTCGACGGGCACTTGCACCTTCCGCCGACCACTGGCGACAACATCGATGTACTGTGGAGACCTCACGCCCCACGTGTTGAGCAATTCGGCGGTACGTCCACCCGGCCTCCCGCATGCGCACTATACGCCCTCGCTCAAAGTCCGTCAACAGCACATACGGTTCACGTCCACGCTGTCGCGGCATGCTACCAGTGTTAAAGACTGCGATGGAGCTCCGTATGCCACGGCAAACTGGCTGACACTGACGGCGGCGGTGCACAAATGCTGCGCAGCTAGCGCCATTCGACGGCCAACACCGCGGTTCCTGGTGTGTCCGCTGTGCCGTGCGTGTGATCATTGCTTGTACAGCCCTCTCGCAGTGTCCGGAGCAAGTATGGTGGGTCTGTCACACCGGTGTCAATGTGTTCTTTTTTCCATTTCCAGGAGTGTACATCAGTGACACATGTTTACGCAATACACAGTTGGGTAACTTCACACTTATGAAACTGTATTTTGTCTGTACTTTGTAAACTGTTCATATTTTTTCGGAACCATTGTGATACTATGAGAGCTTTGAATGATGTATTTGGTAAGGGAGCATGATTTTAAAGTACGTTTGAGGTACATGACATTATTGAAATGAGCAGAGAATATTTTTTAGGTTTTGAAATTATTGCAGAAAGCTACGACGTTTTTGATATTTGACTGAGGTGTTATGATGTTATTATTACGACGACGATGTGTACTATGCTGTTGAGATATGTTTATTATCAATAAGATGATGCTACCGTATATGAGGAATAAGAAGTATGTTGGAAACCAAGAATCGTACTTTAAGAGTTATGAAATGTGCGTAAATGCATGACTGTATCACAATGCTGACGAATATTTTATTTGGACACTTATATTTATAGGATTTTCTTTCTACAGATTTGCTACGCTAATTCTTGACCTGTGAAATATTTTTATGTGAGACTGTCACTGTAGCGGAAACTGCTGTCGTAAATATTTCCGTAAGAAAGTTAAGTGACCACCTGCACGTAATGCGTCGCGGGCACTCACCTGGGCGACAGCCACCCGAAAAAAAGCCATTAGCCTTTCAGCGGCACAGGTAGAAGAAAAAGGGGAGGCCATAATCCTCACTATTGATGTTCCTTTGTAGAAAGCATCGCAAAAACGACACGGTCGAACTTGAAAACATATGATTACACTGTGGAGCTCTTAATTTATGATATTTACTGAAATGCTTATGAATTGATGGGAAATATTCTTACATCTGCAAACCTGATAATGACAAGTGTCTTTCTACGAGAGTTGAGAGCTACTGACTTACGAAATGCCACATAGCTATTGAATGATGTTTTTATGCTTTGGTTTGCGTAATTGCTTATTTCATTTGACATCTGTTTTCCAGCTGTGTTGCAGCATTGATTTCATAAAATAAACTTAAATGCATCTGCTAATGTGAACACTTTCTGTCAACAGATCTATTAAATATTTTTTTAATGATCCACATTCTTCGAAAAAGGAGCTCTTGGAATGGAAAGAACAATAAGAAGGGACTAATAACAGTAACTGCATATATAATTTTCTTTTCAAGTACTTGGTAATTTCTTTTGTAGAAATAGTTGTGGTGCACCACTTTAATTACATAGACATTAAGATGTGAATATACATTTCCCTTATCTGCATTGTTGTTTTCACTGTAATATTTTTTCTGCTTGAGCTATGTCATGTTTAGGTATAAGTTACTGCTGTTTGCCAGGCATAGTGTTACTGAATTTGACTTTGTGTTACTCTGCTAAGCCAGTTTTACTACTCATTTATTTTTCTTGTTCCTGCACATTGGCTCATATTAGTTGTAATGTTGAATTGCTTGGTAATTTAGATTTACTGTAGCTTGCTTTGCAAATTTGAATTTTTTTGTCCTTGCTGTTTGTGTTACTTGTTTTGTGCTGCTGCATTGCCTCGTCCCTTAGTTTAGCATCTGAGCTCAGTAGATTTAAGTTAGCTTAAGAGGGGGTAGACTATATAAGAAACTGACTATGGAGAATAGGTAAAGAATGCATTGCGAAGTTAAATGAAAAAGATTTGGGCCCAAATGAGTATTGTACAATCAGAAATAATTATTTTGAAAGAAATATGAACAGAATACAGAAAGCAGGCTTAGATAGGACTTTTTGGGAATAATGATGAACAAAGGGAGATCTCCACGCAAAATACGGCAGTAAAACAAACCCTGTCCTTTCCCTTTTGTGTTATCCCACTATATGTTTGTGTACCCTTGTGTATTTGTTTTCTTCCTGTCTCTGTGTACTGTTTCATAGAACTTTTTTCTCTTCTAATACTAAGTTACATTCACTATGATGAGGAATACTGTTATCCTCAAATACAATTGGCATTAATAATGTGTTATTTACTTTGTAAAGATGTTTAGACATTATTTATTCTGTTTTGTGTTAATGCTCATGTGTGAAGTTGATGTTTCGAAAGTTATTCTGATCTTTTATGTATGTACTCATGTCATAATTCCTGTAACACTGACGTATATGTCTATTTCTATTCTGTTGTAAAGCCTGTACTACAAATGTTATCTGTATTGTTATGTTCTTTAATGATGTATTTTGTACCTTTGTAATTCTATTTTCATGTTGTAAATTTATAATTGTATAGACACCAGTTCTTCAAATTAAGTTACATTTCACTGCACACATTTCTGTTGGTCATAGTATATGGACAATATGTGAGAAGTAGGGACTGATAGTGTTTGCACGTGTGTTAATAATTCAGCAAGGGACTGGATAACAGCATTGCTGGTTCTAAGGACAATTCCAAACACTTTGTGAGTGCACAAGTGGTGGTTATGGACTTGCTATATTATCCGCAAGACTCTTCAATGGTGATTGTGCACCTGCACAGTTACAACAGATGGCTGCTGGCTATCTCTACAAGGACTACAGTGGATCTACATCTTTGATGATCCATCAATACCATTATTTCTACAAGGACTGCTGTGGGTCTGCACCTCTGGTGGCCCACCAATACCGTAATCTCTACCAGGACTACAGTGGGTCTGCTCTGTGATGACCTACCTACCAATACTCTTCAAAATTTCGACTGACTCTGCTGTGGGTTTGCTCTGTTGTGGCCCATTACCTGTATGCATGTCAAGAGTCAGCACTGTCTTTCCGTTGGAAGGACAACACTACTTCTTCAAGACTGCATGGAAATCCACTACTTCTGTGTGCATTTTCTTTTACTGCGCAGACTTTGAGAAAAACTCTGCATTTTTACTGTGATGAACAATCTGGACTGTCTTTATGGACTGTGAGAAATTTTTAGCTTTTGACCAACATTGTATCAATAAGTGTGTGCATTTGATTTCTTTGTTATTGTAATTATGAAAAATTTTTTTCAAATCTGTATTGGCCACTGCCCAATCCAATTTGTAAAATTTTTTGTGGGGAGCATGGGGGCTATGTAAGTAGGCTGTTTAGGTTTTTTTATTGGTAACGCCACCTCTGTATGAAAATCACTGGCTGTGCTGTGTGCAGTCTGTGGCTGCTTTGCATTGTTGTAATACTTGCCATTGTAGTGTTGGGCAGCGGCAGCTGGCTGTGAACAGCGCGTAGCGTTGCGCAGTTGGAGGTGAGCCGCCAGCAGTGGTGGATGTGGGGAGAGAGATGGCAGAGTTTTGTAATTTGTCATGAACTGCTATATTTATATATGATGATATCAAGGTAAATACATTGTTCGTTCTCTATTAATATCTTTCATTTGCTAACTATCCGTATCAGTAGTTAGTGCCTTCAGTAGTTTGAATCTTTTATTTAGCTGGCAGTAGTGGCGCTCGCTGTATTGCAGTAGCTTGAGTAGCGAAGATTTTTGTGAGGTAAGTGATTTGTGAAAGGTATAGTTTAATGTTAGTCAGGGCCCATTCTTTTGTAGGGATTATTGAAAGTCAGATTGCGTTGCGCTAACAAAATATTGTGTGTCAATTTAAGCACAGTCATGTATAATTGTTCAAAGGGGAAGTTTCAGCACTTCCCGCTGAAAATTATAGCCTCCGTGAAAAACATACTGACCATACTGACGAATAGCACGTCAAGAATCAGTGTCAACGGACAACTCAGTCGCCCGATCAATATTCAGAGTTCGGTAAGACAAGGTTGCCCCATGTCCATGACGCTTTTCGCGTTTGCGCTTGAACCTCTCTTAGTATCCCTGACTCGGCAACTCCGTGGACTACATATACACGGACAGAAGATCATATGTCAAGCCTACGCGGACGATGTAGGGGTACTTGTGACTGACGAAAGCGAGGTGGAGACAGTACTTGAAGTTGTGGCGACCTACGAACTGGCGTCGGGAGCTAAACTCAACCGCAATAAATCTGGTATTATGAATCTTGGTCGGGGTATAGAGATCAGAGCCGCTGGACGTATCAACACTGTGGAAAAAATAAAATGCCTTGGAATAGAATATACTAGTAATATCCGCCGCACGGCCGCTCTCAATTATAGTAAATTACTTGCCACATTACGGGCAAGCATACAACAACACAGCTTGTGTAATTTAAACGTAATACAAAAAGTGCAACTGGCCAATACATATATCACTTCCAAAGTCAACTATGTTGCTCAAGTGCTGCCTCTGCCACGAACCATAGCACACCAAATGCAAGCAGCGCTTGGTTATTTTGTCAGCTGAGGTCAGGTATTTAAGGTTTCATATGATACCTTGACGCTACCGACACGCAATGGCGGGCTACATCTGACAGACATCTACCTTAAAGCGCAAGCGCTATACGTTAGCAAAACTTATAAACAGTGGCAACGATCACCGCGGACCTTAGTGGCTCATCTCTTACGTGAAATCACCCCAGTCAGCAGAGATCCACCAATCGATGTGCATCACATCTCCGACGAGCTGTACCGCTATAAACGTTTTCTTGTGGAATACAGCTATGTACGCCATAGAATACCGGAGAAGGACATTTATCAGGTTAAGGAGGTTTACAACACCTTGCTAGAGGGAAAACTGCGCAATCGAATAGAAAACAAGTTTCGACATTATGATTCGAAAACCATATGGGAAAACATATCTGACCCCCATCTACCATCCAATGTCCGATCGACGTGGTACCTCGCAGTCAATAGAAAAATCCCCACCAACTCCAAATTGCACGCGGTACGTCTGGCACACACACCGAACTGTTCCAGCTGCAATGTCATCGACACTGACGAACATGGCTTCGTCTGTGACGACGTGAAAAACGTGTGGAATCTCTGCAGGCAAGAACTAGCACATGTGCTCCGCACGTCACCTAACACGATTACACCGACACACGTTCTTCTGCCCGATTACGTGCCATATCCTAACACTAAAAGAAGGTCAGCCAACTGGCTCAAATGACTGACAGTCCATTACATCTCAACGGCTATGACGAAGAGTGAAGCAGATTATTGGATGTACCTGATGACAGAACATCAAAAGCTCGAACGACAAAAGAAATACAAAGAAAATTACGCTAATTTCTTGAACCGAACTTTGTCCTACCGACAGAGCTGAAGAACGATCAAACGATATTTTGTTCAATCTCAGAATTCCTTTTTTTTCTTTATGAAAGTATCTATTAAGTTTCTCATTCATTTTACGCCAACAAGGTGGCTATTTCGTTTACCCTTTTCCCTCGTGTAGCAGCACTAATAGGTTGCTGAAGCAATCATGAGACGCCAGCAGGCTGAAGTACGCCTGGCTCTCCTATAAGAATCACAATGACGGAAGAATGTAGCGGACCTATTTTCTTTCCACAACCCCAAAAGAAGGGATTTTGTCTACTTGTATACATTTACTTCGTCAGTCAACTATCTCTTATGGAACAAACATAGCGCAGAAGCTAGAAGAAGAAGGCACAAATGGCGAGCGGAAGGACGGGCTGTAGGGGAGGAAGGAGCCCCGAAAAAAAAAAAAAAAAAAAAGGGTTGGAGCACTTGCCCGCGAAAGGCAAAGGTCCCGAGTTCGAGTCTCGGTCGGGCACACAGTTTTAATCTGCCAGGAAGTTTCATATCAGCACACACTCCGCTGCAGAGTGAAAATCTCAATCTGGAAACATCCCCCAGGCTGTGGCTAAGCCATGTCTTCGCAGTATCCTTTCTTTCAGGAGTGCTAGGTCTGCAAGGTTCGCAGGAGAGCTTCTGTAAAGTTTGGAAGGTAGGAGACGAGATACTGGCAGAAGTAAAACTGTGAGTACCGGGCGTGAGTCGTGCTTCGGTAGCTCAGTTGGTAGAGCACTTGCCCGCGAAAGGCAAAGGTCCCGATTTCGAGTCCCGGTCAGGCACACAGTTTTAATCTGCCAGGAAGTTTAATAGTGTAATTGCTCCCACTCAATCTAGTCAGTGGGCAAGTCTACTAATTTTGTTGCCCAAGCCTTCTGGCCACATTCGCATTTGTGTTGACTTCAAGTCTACAGTCAACCCACAGACAGTAACTGACAGTTATCCTTTACCTCGCCCTGAGGAACTAATGGACAGGCTTCCTACAGGACGTTGCTTTTCAAGGATAAATTTGCGTCATGCGTGCTTACATATTCCATTGGAAGAAGAATCACAGAAAGTGTTTGTTGTAAATACACACTTAGGACTGTTCAAGTATTTGCGTTTGCCTTCGGCAGTACTTCCCCACCCGCCATTTTTCAACGTTAATTGGAACAGCTGACTGCAAAAGTTCCATTTTGTTCAAACTACCTTGACGATATTGTCGTCCCAGGTGGAGAAACACATTGCCAATTTGTGTGCTCTTTTTCGAGTGTTGTCAGAAGCAGGACTCAAGTGTGGCCTCGGAAAGTGTGACTTTTTTCAACCTTGAAAGGTGGCTACACTGAGCCACCCGCCAAAGAGTATTATTCAGCCGCCTCCACTGGCAGTGCTTATCGAGAAGTGGTGGTGGAGAGTGCTTATTGAGAAGTAACAGTAGGCAGTGCTTGTTGAGATGTTGCAGTAGCGAGTCGTAGTTGAGAAGTTGCGGTAGTGAGTGCTTGTTCAGAACTTGTAGTATTGTTTTGATGAGCTAGACTCCAGATGTTGTTGGATTGGGGATGCTGTAATGATCAGAGTGTGCTTTTCGTCAATATATATGAAGGTAAAAAAATTCCTTTTTTTTCATTATTTCAATGTCTTAAACAATAATGCCTCTTGGCCACAGGTTCAGTCAACAAAGCATCTGGCTCGTATTCTTGTATTAGACTGTATTTCTGGTTTCTATGTGCAATTATAGTATTTCTGTTTATTTTTTTTAATTACTTCAGTATAAAGGGTATTTAAAATATCTTGTCGTATTGAGGAAGAACCGTGCCAGATGTGTACGTTGAATCACACTTCCACACACAGAACAGTTACATTTGTGTTCTGTTGTTTCGTAGGTTTTATAGTTGCTGGGGACTTAATTGTGTTAACGGAAGTTTTCTTTCGTTCCTTGTTGTTATTCTATGCAGTCAGATTGCGTACTATACCAGACAGGGCCAACCAGTTACGAGGCTGCGTAACTGGACAGACAGCTACTGAAAATTAAAAAGTATTTGCATTGATTGTAAATAATTAAGCCCCCATGCAACCTGAACTACACTACTTGACACTTAATTGTTTTCACTTCAGCTACTGAATGCTTACTGAGTGTTCTTAAGGTGCTGAATGAAACCGAATGCAAGTGTCATTTTGTTATTCTTTTCATTTCAACACTGACCTACAGAATTTGCCCTGACCAATATAGCTCAATCTTTTCCTGTTCATTAATTACTGACAATAGTCAACGGTAGCGCGATCTGTCTGCTTAAAAATGATAACCTTACTTCAAATAATTAATACAAAGAATGGCCCTGAATAAGAAGAAATCCTAACAATAACCTATAGATTACATAAGTACCTTACCTCACAAAAATCTTCATTTCCCGAAAAACTGCAATACAGCAAGCGCCAATATAGCCAGCTAAATAAAAGATTCTAACTACTGTAGTCTCTGACTACTAATAGGCACATGGTCAACAAAGGAAAGATTTTGTTGCAAAGCAAACAATGTATCTTTACCTTAATAATATGACATCCAGTACAAAAAAAATACGCTACTGGCCATTAAGATTGCTACACAAAGAAGAAATGCAGATGATAAACGGGTATTCATTGGACAAATATATTATACCAGAACTGAAATGTGATTACATTTTCACGCAGTTTGGGTGCATAGATACTGAGAAATCAGTACCCAGAACAACACCTCTGGCCGTAATAACGGCCTTGATACGCCTGAGCATTCAGTCACACAGAGTTTGGATGGCGTGTACAGGTACAGCTGCCCATGCAGCTTCAATACAATACCACAGTTCATGAAGAGTAGTGACTGGTGTATTGTGACGAGCCAGTTGCTCGGCCATCATTGACCAGACGTTTTCAATTGGTGAGAGATCTGGAGAGTGCGCTGCCCAGGGCAGCAGTCGAACATTTTCTGTATCCAGAAACGCCCGTTCAGGACCTGCCACATGCGGTCGTGCATTATCCTGCTGAAATGTAGGGTTTCGCAGGGATCAAATGAAGGACAGAGCCACGGGTCGTAACACATATGAAATGTAACGTCCACTGTTCAAAGTGCCGTCAATGCGAACAAGAGGTGACCGAGACGTGTAACCAGTGGCACCCCATACCATCAGGCCGAGTGATACGACAGTATGGCGATGACGAATACACGTTTCCAATGTGTTCACCGCGATGTCGCCAAACACGGATGCGACCATCATGATGATGTAAACAGAACCTGGATTCATCCGAAAAAAATGACGTTTTCCCATTCGTGCACCCAGGTTCGCCGTCGAGTATACCATCGCAGGCGTTCCAGTGTGTGATGCAGCGTTAAGGGTAACCGCAGCCATGGTCTCCGACCTGATAGTCCATGCTGCTGCAAACGCCGTCGAACTGTTCGTGCAGATGGTTGTTGTCTTGCAAACGTCCGCATCTGTTGACTCAGGTGTCCAGACGTGGCTGCACGATCCGTTACAGCCTTGCGGATAAGATGCCTGTCATCTCGACTGCTAGTGATACGAGGCCGTTGGGATCCAGCACGGCGTTCCGTACTACCCTCCTGAACCCACCGATTCCATATTCTGCTAACAGTAATTGGATCTCGACCAACGCGAGCAGCTATGTCGCGACAGGATAAACCGCAATCGCGATAGGCTACAATCTGACTTTTATCAATGTCGGAAACGTGATGGTACGCATTTCTCCTCCTTCCTCCTTACACGAGGCATCACAACGACGTTTTACCAGGCAAAGCCGGTCAACTGCTGTTGGTGTGTGAGAAGTCGATTGGAAACTTTCCTCATGTCAGCACTTTGTAGGTGTCGCCACCGGCGCCAACTTTTTTTGAATGCTCTGAAAAGCTAATAATTTGCATATCACAGCATCTTCTTTCTGTCGGTTAAATTTCGCGTCTGTAGCACGTCATCTTCGTGGTGTAGCAATTTTAATGGCCAGTAGTGTAAGTAGAAGTTAGACAACAATATTGAAATTAAGGACGAGAAGTTTAAAAATGGTTAAAATTTGAAGTTAAAAATGGTACATACTATCGCATTATTTATTAGTCTCAACAATAAGATGCATGCAGCATATTGCTGTGGTCCTAAAAAAAGCGATAAGTAATACAATCATAAATCTATTTGTTCTATAAGAACTCATAAATGCTTATGTGTGGTTCATACACAAATGCAGACATAATGCCAGAACTGGAGCTAAACAGCTAAAGACATGCATGTCTTGAGGTTGGTCGCAGGATAGGGGTACAAGTACGACAAAATAATAAAACAAATGAATCGCTGAATTGGGTTGGAGATATCAATAGCGTGGTAGCAGGAAATATGGCTGGCAGACAGTGCGCAAGGAGCACCAAGTTTCGACAAGCAGTAAGTGTAGTACAGTAAGTGGAGAAACAATTCCTGGTCAGTAGCTAAAACGAAGAGTCAAAAACAACTATAGGACAAAAGGAAACGTGAGCATCGTTGTACAGTTCTTTTTTGTTTGTTTGATTCTAATATGCTTATCAAACTTAACTTCCCACAATTTTAAACATGGCTGACAGCAGCAACCGCAAAGAAATTTTCAATATACGTATCTATATCAATACTTGTTCCATAGATCATGATTACAACATTTTATAATGATGTGTAATGCATCACTTTTAACATAAAATTTAATTAATTCTTTTTACACATACTAATCCATATCTAAAAACTCATATATTGAGTAGGAGGAATTGCCATTCAGAAATTCTTTTATTTTGTTTTTAAATGTTGGTTTGCTATCTGTCAGACTTTTAATGCTATTTGGAAAAAGACCAAAGATTTTTGTGGCAGCGTAATTCATCCCTTTCTGTGTCAAAGTCAGATTTAATCCAGAATAGTGAAGGTCATCCTTTGCTCTAGTGTTCTAGTTATGCACTTCCCTGGGGTGGGTTAATAATGACAAATTTCGTAAGTGAATATATGTATAGTGAAGGTACTATGAATATCCCGAGTTACTTAAATAAATGTCTGTAAGGTGACCTTGAGTGGAATCCAGCTATTACTCTTGGTACACACTTTTGTGCAATGAATATTTTTTCTCTTAATGATGAATTAGTCCAAAACATGATGCCATATGAAAGCAGTGAATAAAAACAGGCATAGTAGGCTAATTTACTCATATGTTTATCACCAAAATTTGCAGTAACCCTAATAGCAAGAGTAACTGAACCTAACTGTTTCAGCAGATCATAGATGTGTTTCTTCCAGTTCATTTTCTCATCAATACAGATCAGAAATTTTGAATATTAGCAACAGACTTCTGTTCATAGTCTATATTTGCCAATGGTGTTATGCCATTTACTGTACAGAATTGTATATACTGTCAAAATTTAGTGACCGTCCATTTGCAGAGAACGATTTTTAAGTTTCTGAAAGGCATCTACAATTTCCTCGGCTGATTCTCGTTTGTTGGGTGTGATGACTATACTTGTATCACAATTAAAAAGAACTAGCTTTGCATCTTCATGAATACAGAGTGCCAAGTCGTTAATATATATTAAGAATATTAAGGTACTCAAGACTTAATCCCATGGAACACCATTCTTGATACCTCCCCATTTAGAGGATTCCACAGATTTTTGCAGACTATCTGTAAATTTCAACCTTCTGCATTCTTCCAGTTAAATATGAATTAAACCATTTATGCACTGTCCCATCCATACCACAATACGTAAACTTATCTACAAAAATTTCATGATTCACACAGTCAAAAGCCTTTGAGAGATCACAAAATATCCCAATGGGTGATGTTCAGTTATTCAATGCATTTAATATTTGAATCAGTGAAAGCATATATAGCATTTTCTGTTGAAAATCATTTCTTTAAACCAAATTGACATTTTGTTAGTACCATATTTCATTTTTACAAATATGTGATGCTACTCTTGAATAGATTACTTTTCAAAGAATTTTGGATAAAGCTGTCAGAAGTGAGATTAGGCGGCAGTTGTTAGCATCAGACCTATCTCGTTTTTACAATGGATTAACAACAGCGTATTTCAGTCTGCCTGGGAAAATGCCCTGTTTCAATGAGCTACCATATATGTGGCTGAGAATCCTACATATCTGTTGGGAACAAGCTTTTATTACTCTGCTGCAAATGCCATTAATTCCCTGTGAGCTTTCACTTTTGAGTGAATTTATTACTCTCCCAATTTCAGTAGGAGACGTGGGTTGAATTTCAGTTTCATCAGATTGCAAATGTATTACCTCTTACATATACTGCCTTGCATTTTATAATGAATATATGGATCCTATTTTCTTTATAACTCTTAAAAAATGATTATAAAAAATGTTTTCTACTTCTGACTTCTTCTTAACAAACTTTTCATTGAGCTTTATAGAAATACATTCTTGCTGTGCTATCTTTTGCCCTGTTTCCCTTTTAAAAATATTCCAAATTGTTTTAATTTTATTATCAGATGTACTAATCTCAGACATAATGCACATACTTCTGTAATGACTTTTCTTAATACAGTGCAGTAGTTTTTATAATGTTTCACTGTTCCTGAATCATTACTCCTGCTAGGTATAAGACACATCTCTTTTCTGTTTACAAGATATTTTAATCCCTTTAGTAAGGCATGGCTTTTTAGATGGTTTCTTACAATTATATTTCACTGTTTTCTTAGGAAAACTGTTATCAAATATACTCGCAAAGGTATTACATTTTTAATTAGCATCAGGTTCCCTGTACACCTCATCCCAGTCTAACTATTGCAAGCTTTCCCTAAAATTTTCTATTGTTAAGTAAAGTAAACACCCGACGGGTTGCGTAGGTTTAATGGAAAAAAGTCGACCAGGTTTCGAACCACTAATGGTAACTTCTTCCCAAGGAAATCCCACAAATTACGTTGCGTTATTTGTGATATATTTTTTTCTACAGCCTTCTTAACAAGGCCATTGAGTGCCTGAAACCGACTAAGAAATTAAATTTCTCTTATGAAACTGGCTGCTGATTATTTCGATGTGTACAACTACTGTTGCTGCAGGTGAATAAAGTATTAAATACTAGCAGCTCAGACCAAGCTTATTTTGTGAGTGACTTGCTATGTGACTTATACTATAATGCTACATCTATATGCATCTACATCTACGTGATTACTCTGTTATTCACAATAAAGTGCCTGGCAGAGGGTCCAATGAACCACCTTCATGCTGTCTCTCTACCGTTCCACTCTCGAACGGCGCGCGGGAAAAACGAGCACTTAAATTTTTCCGTGCGAGCCCTGATTTCTCTTATTGTATCGTGATGATCATTTCTCCATATGTAGGTGGGTGCCAACAGAATGTTTTCGCAATCGGAGGAGAAAACTGGTGATCGAAATTTCATGAGAAGACCCCGTCACAACGAAAAACGCCTTTACTGCAATTCACGTATCATGCCTGTAACACTATTTCCCCTATTTCGCGATAATACAAAACGAGCTGCCCTTCTTGGTACTTTTTCGATGTCATCCGTCATTCCCACCTGATGCGGATCCCACACCGCACAGCAGTACTCCAGAATAGGGCGGACAAGCGTAGTGTAAGCAGTCTCTTTGGTAGACCTGTTGCACCTTCTAAGTGTTCTGCCAGTGAATCGCATTCTTTGGTTTTCTCTACCCACAATATTATCTATGTTATCTTTCCGATTTAGGTTATTTGTAATTGCAATCCCTAAGTATTTAGTTGAATTTACAGCCTTCAGATTTGTGTGACTTATCGCGTAATCGAAATTTAGCTGATTTCTTTTACTACTTCGCACTTTTCTTTATTGAGGGCCAATTGCCACTTTTCGCACCATACTAACATCTTATCTAAATCATTTTGCAAGTCGTTTTGATCATCTGATGACTTTACAAGACGGTAAATGACAGCATCATCTGCAAACAATCTAAGACGGCTACTCAGATTGTCTCCTATGTAGTTAATACAGATGAGGAACAATAGAGGGCCTATAACACATCCTTGGGGAGCGCCAGATATTACTTCTGTTTTGCTCAATGACTTTCCGTCTTCTTCTTCTTTCGTTTCACCCTCTTTGGGGTACTCTGGATCAATCATTTCTTTGTGCATTGTTCTTTTCTTAGGGCCCAGTATTTCTTCATTCTTTCTGATCTTCTTCTCCTCTCTTCTTCCGAGATGAAGGGTTTGGACTTTTGTGTGGATTTGTCTTGGAACCTTATGTTTTCATCTTTAGTAATTAATTTAGCAGTTCGATCAATAAGTGAATTTTCTGAAATCTTTAATTCCACTAGGTCTTTCTCAGTTTCTTTAAACCAGTTGGGCTTCATTTTTCGGTTACAGAAGAAGTCAAAGATTTGTTTAGTTAATCTGTTGGAATTCATTGTGAGAAGATGACCATAAAAATTTATTCTCCTTTTTCGCATAGAATCTGAAGGTTTTTCAATTTTCTTGTAGAGAGCTTCATTTTTGATGTATATAATCTTATTGTCTTGAAATTTTGGCCCAATGATTTTTCTTAAAATTATTCTTTCCTTTACCTCAAGTTTCTCCATTTGGCCTTTGAAATTCATGTTAAGTGTTTCTGCTGCATACAGTGCTTCTGGCTTAATCACTGTCTTGTAATGTGTAATTTTGGACCCCCATGAAAGGGAATTTTTGTTGTATGTATTTTTTGTTAGTTGGAAGGCCAATTCAAGTTTATTTTTTCTGGATTCCATTGCTTTGCTTTCCCCAGCATTCCAACTAATCCATTCTCCGAGATATTTGAATTCTTTTACTATTTCAATCTTCTGTTCTTGAACTTTGAGGTATTTACATGAGTGCTTGATGTTTGTCAATATCTTAGTTTTTTCAAAGGAGATGTGAAGACCAATTCTAGCTGCTTGTTTGTTTAGTTCAAGGATTTGCTCCCATGCTTCTTCCATTGTTTCAGCAAACAGGGCCATATCATCTGCAAAAGCAATGCAATTTACTTTAAGGTTCTTCTTTGTGCAACCCAGTCTTATACCACTCTTAATATTTGTGTTCCATTCTCCGACTACTTTCTCAAGCGCACAATTGTCAGCAACGGTGAGAGCCCATCGCCCTGTCGCACTCCCGTTTTTATTTCAAAGGGTTCCGACAGTTCGCCCATAAATTTAACTTTCGAAAATGGATTTGTAAGGGTCGCTTTTATAATATTAGTTGTTTTCTTATCCAAACCCATTTCTTCCAGGACTGATAACAGAGATTCTTTATCAATCGAATCATATGCTTTTTTGAAATCAATGAAGGAGATTACGTATGTCTTTGCCCTTGATTTTTGGTATGCCATAATGTTTTTGAGGTTTAGGATTTGTTCCGAACATGATCTACCCTTTCTAAAACCTCCCTGGTATTCCCCGATTTGCGGATCCAATTGCGGCTCTGCCCTGTTCAAAAGGACTTTAGAAAGAATCTTGTATGTTATATCCAGCAGTGATATTCCTCTGTAATTGTTGGGGTCTGTCTTCAAACCTTTCTTGTGGATAGGGTGGATGAGAGCTGTTCTCCATTCTGCAGGCATCTCTTCTTCTTTCCAGATTTGATCGAAAACACACTTTAGGAATGCAACTGCATTTTTGTCAGCCTTTTTCCATAGTTCGGCCACTATTTGAATTTCTCCGGACGGCTTGTTGCTTTTAAGTTCTGAAATGACCTTCTGTAGTTCTTCAGTCGTCGGTGGTTCTGAATCCGGCTTCTCACGGTTGTTTGGGATGGATTCAAATTTTTCAAGGATGGGTTCACAATTCAAGAGTTTCTCAAAGTAGCCTGCTAGTATTTTGATGTTTTCCGTGTTGTTGCGAGCGATGGTCCCATTTACATGTCGAAATTGGAGGGTGGGTGCTTTGTAGCTTGATAACCTTTGTTTGAAAGTTCTGTAATAGCTTCTTGTGTTGTTTTTAGCAAATTCTCCATCAATTTGGAGGAGAGTTTTGTTTTCATGTGTCTTCTTAATCCTTTTTATATTTTTATCTACCAGTTTTCTAACTGTAATGAAATTCAGTCTACTTTCTTCTGTTTTCTGTGATTGCCAATTTTGCCATGCCTGTTTTCTTGTTTCAATGAGTGCATCACATTCCAGCGACCACCAGGCATGTTTTTTACTTTTTTTTGTTAGGTGCTATCCGTTCAGCTGTAGTAATGAGGTTTTCCTTGATATCCCCTCAGCTTTGTGTCTGAATGGTTTCTGTTGCTTTTGTGAATTCATCTGATTTTAATATCTTTTCTGTGCTATACTTCCGACCCTTAATTTGTTTCATGCTGCGTTTCCTGTTTGGGATGACTTTGAACTTAATTTTAGAAAGGTCTGAATCCAAGTTTGCACCCCGAGAACCCTAACGTTCATGATTTCTTTGCTAGAAATCTTCTTGATTGCCACATGATCAAGTTGAAATTCCCCAAGTCTGGGATTTGGGGATACCTATGTCTTTTGTCTTCGTGGTAGTTTCTGAAAGCTGTGGATTTAAGAATTAAATTGTGTGCTTGGCAAAGTTCTATTAGTCTCACACCATTTCTGTTTGTTCTCTTGTGTGCAGGATAGTTTCCAACTATTTTCTTATATCTCTTTTCTTTACCAATCTGTGCATTAAAATCTCCAGGAAGAATGATGATGTTTTTATCTGGAATTTTCTGAATAATGTCATCTAGATGATTCCAAAAGGCCTCCACTTTTTCTTTGTTTTTCCTATTATCCTCGTTTATAGGGGCATGTGCATTGATAATTGTGTAGATTTTGTTTGTGCTTGTGAATGTAAGACTTGAGATTCTTTCTGATTGGGAATCAAAGCCAACTATTGAGTTCAAGATTTGTTTGTTGATTATAAAGGCTGTCCCAAGATGTGGTACATTTTTCATTATTCTCGGTCCCACTTTCCCTTTGTATATCCTAAATCCTTCGGTATCGAAGGTATCTGTATCCATGTATCGTGTTTCTTGAATGGCTGTTATGAGTACGTTGTGGTTCTTTAGCGTATCTGTTAGATGTTTTAGTTTTCCGGCTTTCAACAATGAGTTTGCATTGAAAGTTGCTAGGTACGTTGATTGCCTATGTTGAAATTTGGATGAGATTCCAAGACACTCCGACTTGTCTTTGTGCAATGTTGCAGACTCCCCAGAATCCGGATGTCTGCTGACGTACTGGCGTACGGTGGATCGTCCACCTGGGGTAAAATAGTTTACATCACACACTTCCATGATTGATGAAAGTTATTCTGGGTGTGGCCCAAAGGTCACAAAATGTACAACCAAGATTGTGAGTCCTGGAGGTAGTTCTTCCGCTCTCTCCGCCGTTGGGAATCTGAACCTCCTCTTCCGCCTTTGAGACCGTTGACCAGGTTTCACCTAGTAACCCTAGGCAGGGGCCCTCACAGGGTGCTACCATCCGGAGCCAGATGGACCCAGGTTTTTTAACGAGGTGTTACTCCTCCCCCTCCTCCTTCCTCATCACTTGCGAAATGAGGCCCCGGACTTGGGACCGACAGTGGTGGAGTTGACTTTCCGTCTATTACTAGGAACTGTGACCTTTCTGACAGGAAATCGCGAATCCAGTCGCACAACTGAGGCGATACTCCGTAGGCACGCTTCTGAGGAACAGTGTCGAAAACCTTCTGTAAATCTAAAAATATGGAATCAATTAGACATCCCCTGTCGATAGCACTTATTACTTCATGAATATAAAGAGCTAGTTGTCTTTCATAAGAACGATATTTTCTGAATCCGTGCTGACTATATGTCAATAAATGTTTTCTTCGAGGTACTTCATAATGTTCGAATACAGTATATGTTCTAAAACCCTACTGCAAATCGACGTTAGTGATATAGCCCTGTAATTCAGCGGATTATTCTTGCTTCCCTTTTTGGGTATTGGTGTGACTTGAGCAATTTTCCAGTCTTTAGGTACGTATCTTTCTGTGAGCGAGTGGTTACATATACAGTAAAACTTCGTTAACCGAAGGGACCGAAAAATCAGGAGTGAAAAACACAGATTTTAATAAGTATACATGTACAGCAGTACACTAATGTGTAATACACTACACTATCAATCACGTTATTGTAGACTTATAACACTATAAAGTGATTGTAAAATTACAAGTACAAATTATGTTCGTTACTGTCTTGGAAAAAATTCGGTCATGGTTCGCTGACGTTCATGGGAACGATAATATTTTGTAATTTCACAACCAATTGCAATTATAGCACCCGTAAACCCAGCAGTGACGTCGGATGTTGAAGCGAACCGTTCTGAATAGTCCAAGGCTGTAAACATCTCCTGACGGGTAGGTGGAATGGTATCTGTATTCTCTTCACTTTCTTCTGATGGCCCTTCTTGCACCTCGTTCACACCTTTTGGCTCTTCCGATTCCACAGAAGCACATACGCAACATCGTCGTCTACACTAATGAATTCTTCGAAACTATTCACAGGGTTCGCAACATCTTGCAAAACTGTGCATTCATCAAGTGAAGTGGCATCTTCTAACTCGTGGACATCTTCAGTGTTGCTATGTCTCCAAGCTCTCTTAAAGCACTTCCCTATATGACGTGGCAATACTGAGTTCCAGGCTGCTGCGATGGCTTTTATTGCGTCAAGCAGATTCTAATTTGGGGTTGCACTATTGTTTTCAGCAGCACGAATTGCAGCTCTTACAAGTCACTTACGATAAGCAATCTTTATGAGAGAGATTATGCCTTGGTCCAAAGGCTGAGGGCGGCTTGTGGCGTTGGGTGGAAATAACTGGACCTCTATGTTGGATAGGTTCAGATCATGAACGCTATGGGCAGTAAGAAGAACATGTCTATTTTGAGCAACCCTTCGACTGTTGAAACGAAGACGCCACTTGCGAAATGATGTGCTATCGATCCAAGCGTTCTTGTGGTGAGAGTAGATGCAAGGTAAAGTGTCCATATTTATGTTTTTAAAACAACGTGGTTTCTCGGATTTACCGACAACCCAGGGACGAAACTTCTCACTGCCGTTAGCATTACAGCACAGCACAACAGTCACACGTTGTTTGCTTCGTGCTCCACCGTGACACTTATTACCTTTTATCCCCACGGTGTGATTCGGAAAAAGATTGTAGAAAAATCCAGTTTCATACATGTTAAACACATCACACGAGCCCTACTTTTCCCTCACTCGGTTGAATTCATACAACCAGCTGTTTGCACTTTCTTCATCAACTTTATTTGCTTCACCACAAATTTGTACTGATGAATCTGAATGTCGCTTTTGGAACCGATACAACCAATCAGCAGAACAACGGAAGTCTTCGATGCTCATATCTTTAGCGATTCCATTTGCTTTTGACTGAATCACAGGGCCAGTTATAGGTATGTTAGATGCTCGCATGTGACTGAACCATTCTAGCAGTAATGTCTCGATGTGTTCATACTTGGCGGTACGAAGTCATTTAGATTTGTTTCCAAAACCTGATGCCGCAGCATTAATAATTTTTTCTCGATTCGTAATAATCGTAGATAAAGTAGATTTAGGTATTCCAAACTGCTCTGTAATTGCTGTTTACTTGGTACCACGGTCCACTTCGTGTCGAACGTTAAGCTTCAACTGCACATTCAGAGCTGTCTGTTTCCTCTTTGCCATTTTCGCGTGCTACGTACAGTAGTACCGGCTGTAACTGTAGTTTTTATCCAGTATTCCAACTCGATACGGCTACGACAAGCAGAACACCTGTCAAATCTGGCACTGAGTACATTCCTAAATGCTGCTGCACACATTATTGAATGTCTTTCAATGTACAGCATACACTGATTGTTCAGGTGATAATCGTGGCTACCGACCTACAATACGTTAAAAAACGAGTCAACAATAAGTATAATTAGCTTTGTAGCTACATTTCCTACACTCATTTCGGAAAAAAATTACACTTCAGAATACTCTAAGGTCGGTATTACACTATCAAATTTCTTTGTCAAATATCTTTGTCCAATATCTTTGTCAAAGATATTTGATGGTGTAATAGGGAACTTTGTCAAATGTCGTCCAATATTTGATCAAATCTAGGGCCTCGCTGTAGATTTGATCAAAGAAGTCGCTTGTCTTCTGTTCACTGCAATGTGACATGTTACCACATGGAGCGCTAGCATCGCTGCATACTGTCGTCTGTAGTGTTTTCATAAACATTGCCGGTAAATACAAATGGAGTGTGCCGACAACTGCAAAATTAATAGAGATGAATGAAGCTGATGAGGCGCTTTACAACGTGAGGCACGCTGAATTCAAAAATAGATTACGAAGATTGGAGACCTGACCTAACCTAACCTAACCTGACCTGCTCCTGTAATGTGTTACAGTGAGCCTGTCTTCTGCAGATGTAGCAGTTCTTAAGTGAATATTGTTCTTTGTGATATGAGCATACACTTCGCTGAACACATACAGAAATGTATGCTCATCCATTCTTAAGTAATGGATGTACGACCCGACGTCCGCCACTATAAGCTCATGTAACAAGTTTTGTTGAATGCTTTTATCGTGTCGTCGTAAAACCCACGGATTCTCCCAGGTATGTTTCCTTTTTCCTCCCGCTTCTCTTCCGCATGTGCACACAGTGCAATTGTGGTAGATGCAGCTGCTGCGGTTAATAACAAGTTGTTGTTGTCAGCCATCTTGAACTTTGACGAAAAATATGATGACAGTGTAATACCCCTTCTAGAGCTACGTCAAAGATCTTTGTCAAATATATCTGACGGAATATTTGATCACATCTTTGACCAAATCTTTGACAAAGAAATTTGATAGTGTAATACCGGCCTTACAGTGATATTTAAATTGCGCTAGGAACTGAAACAGAGTTCGTAATTCGCCTTAACCGTAATTCGTGTTAACCGATAAAACATACCATAAGAATTACTGTATTCCTGACGGGACCAATATTTCTTTCGCGTTAACCGCGAGTTCGTCTTATGCGAGTTCGCGCTACCGAGGTTAAATTGCTAAATATGGAGCTAGCTGTCAACCACGGCGTTATTTCAATCTCTGCACAGTTAGCCATGCTTATCTATGGGATCTTAACCAAAATGTAAATAAAGATGCGCCGGCTTAGGGAGAAAGAGAGAGAGGCCAAATCGATTCACTCCCCTCCTTCCGCCCCTCAGCCCGCACCTACCTTACCCCCCTCTCCCACGCCTCCGCCCCCGCAATTCTTTTCCGATTCACATCTGGGGGATGGGCACACTTCTTCGCCCTTGATTTGAAAGCGGGCCTTAAACAGGCTTGATTCGCGCTTAACTACTCGGTGCGTGTGTTGCGCGCCAGTGGGTGGGCCAGGGGGAAGGGGGGGGGGGAGAGGCTCGATGGCGCCGCTGCTAGGGGAACCCCCGCACGGACTCGTGGACACTGGCGCCGCGCGGTGGCAGCTTCATTAAACAGCGGGGCTATTCTGCGGCGCGGAGCTTCCTCGCTGCTCTGCGCTCTCGCCTCTTTCAGCGCGGGCGGACAGCGCAGCGGCCGGGTCATTTATTCAGGGCGCGTGTCGCCCCGGCGCGTATAATGCGCTGGTTGGCCGTTAATGCCGGCGCGGCGCGCACATACAGGACTTATAGCCCTCCTCAATGCGGGCGGCGGTCACGGGGCGTCGAGTGGGCAGCGGCGGCCGCGATATTCACGCCGAAACGGGGGCGCCGTCTCAGACACAGGAATGCGAGCGGGGGCCGCCCACACAGACTGTGTGTACTGTACGACTCACGGAGACATTTCTCCCTCATTTACCATTTATTTCCGCGCGCGTCTCCCTCGGCGCAGCATCCCTTTGTCGAAATAACCTTTCGCTCCAATTACTAACGAGTCTTATTTCATAAAAGTGCGTGCACTCTCGCGGAAAAAGAATTTTTTTTTTTTTTTTTTTCTCGACCGTAGCGACCGTCTAAGACGAAGGGCGTTGTGGAAGGCAACATCTCTTTCAAGGTCTCCTCTCTTCCGATTAAATTAAAAAAAAGATAATAATTAAGAAATTGTGGGCGTAGCTTTCCTCTCGGCATAAACCAGCAGTCTTTCTTCTCTCCAGTACTTCCGCCACAGTCAACACTGTGTGAGCATTACTCTTCCATATCAATTTCTGCTCTTTCTGGCATCTCATCTGCTATTCATTACATCCATTTTGGATGAGAAACTGCAACTGATTTAAATTGGTGGTTTATAAGGGAAGCAGTGGCTGGGAAGGGAGTGAGACAGGTTTGTAGCCTCTCCCAGATGGTATTCAATCTGTATATTGAGCAAGCAGTGAAGGAAACGAAAGAAAAGTTCGGAGTAGGTATTAAAATCCATGCAGAAGAAATAAAAACTTTGAGGTTCGCCGATGACATTGTAATTCTGTCAGAGACAGCAAAGGACTTGGAAGAGCAGTTGAATAGAATGCACAGTGTCTTGAAAGGAGGGTATAAGATGAACATCAACAAAAGCAAAACGAGGATAATGGAATGTAGTCGAATTAAGTTGGGTGATGCTGAGGGAATTAGATTAGGAAATGAGACACTTAAAGTAGTAAAGGAGTTTTGCTATTTGGGGAGCAAAATAACTGATGATGGTCGAAGTAGAGAGGATGTAAAATATAGACTGGCAATAGCAAGGAAAGCGTTTCTGAAGAAGAGAAATTTCTTAACATTGAGTATTGATTTAAGTGTGTATGGAGTGTAGCCATGTATGGAAGTGAAACATGGACGATAAATAGTTTGGACAAGAAGATAATAGAAGCTTTCGAAATGTGATGCTACAGAAGAATGCTGAAGATTAGATGGGTAGATCACATAACTAATGAGGAGGTATTGAATAGAATTGGAGAGAAGAGGAGTTTGTGGCCCAACTTGACTAGAAGAAGGGATCGGTTGGTAGGACATGTTCTGAGGCATCAAGGGATCACAAATTTAGTATTGGAGGGCAGCGTGGAGGGTAAAAATCGTAGAGGGAGACCAAGAGATGAATCCACTAAGCAGATACAGAAGGATGTGGGCTGCAGTAGGTACTGGGAGATGAAGAAGCTTTCACAGGATAGAGTAGCATGGAGAGCTGCATCAAACCAGTCTCAGGACTGAAGACCACAACAACAACAACAACAACAACAACAACATAGTCACCAGTAACGCACCTCCCCACTCGCCCCCAGTAATTTACAGAACCAGACTCACATACGTAAAACAACTTCAAGGATCTCATTACTTTACAAATCGGTTAATGTGTTAAATATTTGGCCTTAAGCCTATAAAACCTTTTTGTTTGAAGAGGCTAAGCCAGTTATGTCAATTTTATTAGATTCGGATTAGTCATCCACAAACCAAAGAAAAAGATCTAATCTACATTTCAAAGTTTGAAAAGTTTGTAAGTAGGCTGTTTAGGTTTTTATGTTGGTAACGTCACCTAGCGCTCTGTATGAAAATCACTGGCTGTGTTGTGTGCAGTCTGTGGCTGGTTTACATTGTTGTTTGCTATTGTAGTGTTGATGTTAACAGTGCGTAGTGTTGGGCAGTTGGAGGTGAGCCGCCAGCAGTGGCGGATGTGGGGAGAGAGATGGCAGAATTTTGAGAACGGACGATCTGGACGTGTGCCCATCAGAAAGAGTAAACTTATTATACTGGATATCATGAACCTTTTGAACACTATTAAGATAAATACATTGTTTGTTCTCTATTAGAATCTTTCATCTGCTAACTATGCCTGTCAGTAGTTAGTGACTTCAGTAGTTACAATCTTTTATTTAGCTGGCAGTAGTGGCGCTCGCTGTATTGCAGTAGTTCGACTAACCAAGATTTTTGTGAGGTAAGTGATTTGTGAAACGTATAGGTTATTGTTAGTCAGGGCCATTCTATTGTTGGAATTTTTGAAAGTCAAATTGCGTTGTGCTAAAAATATTGTGTGTCAGTTTAGTGATGACCAGAATAAGTAAAGAAAGAAATGTCTGAGTACATTCAGTTTTGCTCAGCTGTTTGAAAATCAAATAACGTAAGGGGTTTATCAGCACAATCATTTATAAATTTTTCTAAGGCGATGTTTCGACCCTTTCAAATGATATATAGCACGCGGGAGCAATTTCACGCACTTTCAATGGGCGAGCCTCCACGACCATTTTGCAATAATTTCTGGAGTAGTGACACATCTTGGCCGACCACTGCGCGGATCATCATATGAGCTATCCCGACCAAATTTAAATTCATTGGTCCACTTGGTAACAGTTGAATATGAAGGAGCAGAGTCCGCCCCCCCGTATATTCTGGAAATCGGCATGAATGCCCTTTGCTTTCATACCTTTCTTTACGAACTACTAAATCACTGCTCGAATCTCGATTTTTCCATTTTTGCAAATCATTACGCGGGAAGAACAACAGAGCCATGTGTTTACATGCAAAAGTCCAATGAATATCACGTGAATAGCTCGTTGCGCTAGCACTGACCTCTCGTGGTAATTCCGAGAACTTTTCAAACCACCCTCGTATTTCACCTCTGTCTCTAGAGATTTTCGGTCTGCACTTTCATTTGTACACAGCTCAATGTTTATAAAGTCATTATCACCTAACCTATGTGTCATACAATGATATAACTTTTGTGATACATTCAGTGATTTATGTGGATACTGTCTACAAAATGTGTCGCGAACGCATTTAGTAGTGAATAAATGATAAATTAAAGCAATAAGTCTCATGAGGCAGTTGTCATGCTTGAATAGCGAAAACGAAGTAACAGATAAACTTTTTTCTTTTCATTTTTCCGTGGGAGTTGTGAGGAATAAAAATTTTCGTTAAGGTTTGAAATTCTGTGTAAAGCTTGATGCAATCGACCAAGTGTTCCCATTATCAAAGACTGTCTGAATAATCTGGGTATTTGCACGTCCGGGGCTACACTTCTTTCTCGTCCGCACCCCTACCCCTTTCATCGGCAAATGACTGTTAGCCCCATACTGATTCGTTCCAAACAGTAAATACACTACTGGCCATTAAAATTGCTACACCAAGAAGAAATGCAGACGATAAACGGATATTCATTGGACAAATATATTATACTACAACTGACATGTGATTACACTTTCACGCAATTTGGGTGCATAGATCCTGAGAAATCAGTACTCAGAATAACCACCTCTGGCCGTAATAACTGCCTTGATACGCCTGGGCATTGAGTCAAACAGAGCTTGGATGGCGTGTACAGGTACAGCTGCCCATGCAGGTTCAACACGATACCACAGTTCATCAAGAGTAGCGACTGGCGTATTGTGACGAGCCAGTTGCTCGGCCACCATTGACCAGACGTTTTCAATTTGCGAGAGGGCTGGAGAATGTGCCGGCCAGGACAGCGGTCGAACATTTTCTGTATCCAGAAAGGCACGTACAGGACCTGTAACATGCGGTCGTGCATTATCCTACTGAAATCTAGGGTTTCGCAGGGATCGAATGAAGGGTAGAGCCACGCGCCGTAACACATCTGAAATGTAACGTCCACTGTTCAAAGTGCCGTCAATGCGAACAAGAGGTGACCGAGACGTGTAACCAATGGCACGCCATACCATCACGCCGGGTTGGCCGAGCGATTCTAGGCGCTACAGTCTGGAACCGCGCGACCGCTACAGTCACAGGTTCGGCTCCTGCCTCGGGCATGGATGTGTGTGATGTCCTTAGGTTGGTTAGGTTTGAGTAGTTCTAAGTTCTAGGGGACTGATGACCTCAGAAGTTAAGTCCTACAGTGCTCAGAGCCATTTGAACCACTTTTGAACCATCACGCCGCGTGATACGCCAGTAAGGCGATCATGAATACACGCTTCTAATGTACGTTCACCGCGATGTCTCCAAACGCGGATGCCGCCATCATGATCTGTAAACAGAACTTGGATTCATCCGAAAAAATGACGTTTTGCCATTCGTGCACCCAGGTTCGTCGTTGAGTACGCCATCGCAGGCGCTCCTGTCTGTGATGCAGCGTCAAGGGTAACCGCTGCCATGGTCTCCGAGCTGATAGTCCATGCTGCTGCAAACGTCGTCGAACTGTTCGTGCAGATGGTTGTTGTCTTGCAAACGTCCCCATCTGTTGACTCGGGGATCGAGACGTGGCTGCACGATCCGTTACAGCCGTGCGGATAAGATGCCTGTTATCTCGACTGCTAGTGATACGAGGCCGTTGGGATCCAGCACGGTGTTCCGTATTACCCTCCTGATTACACCGATTTCATATTCTGCTGAGAGTCAATGAATCTCAACCAACGCGAGCAGCAATGTCGCCATACGATAAACCGCAATCGTAATAGGCTAGAAGTCGGAAACGTGAAGGTACGCATTTCTCCTCCTTACACGAGGCATCACAACAACGTTTCACCAGGCAACGCCGGTCAACTGCTGTTTGTGTATGAGAAATTGGTTGAAAACCTTCCTCATGTCAGCACGTTGTAGGTGTCGCCACTGGCGCCAACCTTGTGTGAATGCTCTGAAAAAGCTAATCATTTGCTGTAGGTTAAATGTCGCGTCTGTAGCACATCATGTTCGCGCGGTGTAGCAATTTTAATGGCCAGTAGTGTAATATGTGTACCAAGTTTGGTTGAAAGCAGTCCAGTTGTTTAGAAGGAGATGGGGAACGTATATACATTCATATATTTTTTAATATGTGTGGATTCCAGTTACGTATCACAAACTTATACAACAGATAATTAATATCGATCTATGAAGAAGAAGAAGAAGAAGAAGAAGAAGAAGTTCGGCATCCAGGCCGTCTGGTCCAGTGGACCACGATGTCAGCTTTTCACAGTGACATCACTGGATGCGTGTCCGACCGACCGCCGTGTCATGCTCTGCCAGTGACGTCACCGGATGCGGTAAGGGGAGCTTGTGGTCAGCACAACGCTCTCCTGGTCGTTGTCAGATTTATCGACACTGGAGCCACTACCGCTCGCTCAAGTAGCTCCTCAGTTGACCTTAACAGACGGAGTGCATCACGGTCCATTTCTTCCATCAAGGATAAGTCCCTGACAGTACAGGGAATCGAAGCCAGGCCTTTTGCATGCCAGACACCCCAGGTTGTCACTCCCCGACGGAAGCGGACCTTTCCGTGATGACCAGTACTTTTGTCCTAAAAAAAGTTTGAGGGTACTCCGACATTGGATGTAATGCAGCGAAAATTACTTATAACTGACCCATGCTTTTAGCCATGACGTCATCAATATGTCGAACCACAAAAAAAATGGTATCGGACTCGACATCCTCTACATATTTCTCTCTCTATGGAAGAGCAAAACGAGAAAAGTTTTGATATAGTCTCACGCCAATTTGACGAGTCCAAAACTTTCACACATTCAGAGATAGCAACATCCTCTGTCTGCAGAAGACGATTCTCCATCCATACTGTAAAATAAGCTGGGCTCAAGATGTCTGATAGTTGCCCCCTTTCCCAGTGGAATTCTCTGAAGTCCAGCTCTTGGACTGCTTTGAGAGCTTCACAGTAATGAGGACCACAGCTCAGTTCCTTTCTTCAAACACCAACAGCTGATTTCTGATATTCTGTTGGGCAGAATACAGTGTGATGTCTCTTGACTGTAGCTCAAGACTTAATTCTCATAATTCTTGAAGGGCATCATACATTAGAGCCAAGTCGAGAATGAAGTCAACTTTGGTAATGTACTTCAATAAACCACCGTACATACCTCTGTCAGTTGATTCCCTGCTTTGATCATCTTTTGCACCTGTGAAGTGAGCAACCAAAGCTTTAATGTTTTTCCACAACGAATCGCAAAGGATCATGGTAGCGGGACCGTAGAGACCTCTATCAGTAGCTCGGCGTTTGAGCGTACGCATATTCGTTTAGCACTACCATCGCCTACTCTTAGCGGGCTAGGCCACTACATGCTTGTCGAACTGGCTGCCAGCGGATCAATTGTTGAGAACGGTTGCCGCAGCTTCGAATTGACATCGCTTTTCCCACCAAAAACATCACTGGTATCGTTCGTATTGCAATTACCAACACGAAAAAATGAAATAAAAAAATCACGTCCGTGAAATAAATTTTTGGCACTCTTCCAAGTTCTCAACATCGTAAAAAAATTACTTTGTCGAAGAAAAAGTTTAGGGGTACGCATCCCCCAGCGTTGTTCCCCCAGAAAAACAGCACTGCTGATGGCCGTCTTCAAAACCTGTACAGTCAATCAGGATAGTGTTTTACCAGTCAGGGTGTCTTTGTACCGCTTAACACTTATGTTTGAAATAGCTGTAGCGCCACCTAGTTGCATTGTTTTGTACTACTATTACTTCTGTAATTTCTATTTAGTATCTCATTTGTCTTGTAAGGTGATCATGTCATACTGATTTCGTAAGTTATCGCTGTGCACGTCAGAGAGAGAGAGAGCGCAAGTTGCATTACTGTTAAACATTTTATTTCTGTTGTGGCACAGTCTTCGCCTCTGCACAGTCAGATTCTTTCTTGGCTGATGTGTGGCTGGTGATGGGCGTATTCAGTAGTGCTGTGTTGACTTATGATGGTATCTGTTAGATGAAAAAAGATTTATTGTAAAGGACACCAAGGATGAATAAGATGTTATACCGGAGAGCGAGAGAATATAAGTTTTGAATTATGTTACTACTTTTTTTGAAGAGAAGAACTCTGAAGTAAGACTGCAGTACTGTTCACCTAATTTGTAGAAATGATTATTGGGAGATAGTTAACCTTTTTCACTTGTTCAGAGCTGAGAGAAAGACCGCCCCACTTCTCAGAGTCATGCATTAACATATCAATTGATTATGCTGTTTGTAATAGGAATTCTCTGTTAACTCTGTACCCATTTTAAATCATTGTTCACTTTGTTAAACATATTATTGTTCAGACTAATATAATGTGAGATCACGCGAAATTTCTGTGGTGTCACCGCCAGACACCACACTTGCTAGGTGATAGCCTTTAAATCGGCCGCGGTCCGTTAGTATACGTCGGACCCGCGTGTCGCCACTGTCAGTGATTGCAGACCGAGCGCCGCCACACGGCAGGTCTAGAGAGACTTCCTAGCACTCGCCCCAATTGTACAGCCGACTTTGCTAGCGATGGTTCACTGACAAATTACGCTCTCATTTGCCGAGACGATAGTTAGCATAGCCTTCAGCTACGTCATTTGCTACGACCTAGCAAGGCGCCATTATCATTTGCTATTTATCTTGTGATGCATTTACCATCAGACCGATGTTCACCAATTATGGATTAAAGTTAAGTGTTCCAGAAGCTACGTACTATTTTTGCTACTACAAAGACCTTGTCCTGTTCCAGACCTCACGCCATCCTGCGTGAGCTTAAACGCGTGCCTTTCGGCTACCGGTCATAGTCGATTGGCTGTCTGGCCACTCCACAACAGTTTCACTGTGCCTTTTTGAATACTTACTTCATTCTAAAGTCGTTGTCTTCGAATATCATTTCATAGGAATAGTTACTCTCCCCATCTCACTGTTTAAAGAAGGTTTAACATTACGCATTGCCACATTGCACCATGTGGTATGCAACAGTACGAATATTGTTTGCCGGCCGAAGTGGCCGTGCGGTTAAAGGCGCTGCAGTCTGGAACCGCAAGACCGCTACGGTCGCAGGTTCGAATCCTGCCTCGGGCATGGATGTTTGTGATGTCCTTAGGTTAGTTAGGTTTAACTAGTTCTAAGTTCTAGGGGACTAATGACCTCAGCATTTGAGTCCCATAGTGCTCAGAGCCAATTGAATTGAATATTGTTTGGAAATTTTATTTGAAAATAGAAATCTAGGTTAAGCGCTGCCTGTTTACTGTTGTGCTTTCGAGAAATCTGCAAAATATTGTCTAGGCGCGCGGTAAATGTAAATTTTGATTAGGGCCAGACAACTGTTTCACTTCAGTCGCGCATTTAATGTCGCTGTATTCAGACAAGTTACAGTTCAATTCAAATTAGGTTCTTTTAGTAGAAGTTTACCATACAAGTTTAACTTGGATAGTTTGTGAGGACATAGTTTTTGGTAATACATAGACTTTTCATAGAGTGGTAGGTAAAGTTGGGCTAAATTTCATATAGAAATACATAGTGGGAAACGTACAGCCTTTGCAAATTCTTACAAGCTCTCGGGCTTGTGATTATCCTTCAGTTGCGATGGCTGTGAAGAGAGCTCCTGGCGACAGTGATTTGAGTTCAACAGTGCCAGGTCGACACGAGTATCTCGACATTTCAAAATAAACATGCAGTACTGGCTTAACACTCTTTGTTTTCACTTCTTAGCGCCTGATTTCCTTCTGGCACTTTTGTGTTAGCTGAAGAGCCAACACCGTGTTACGAGTGGTGGCCGAAATGCACGAGTTTTACCTCACTCAGGCTGGCGTGAGCAGGGAAGAACTATACTGACGTGAGGTCTGGAACATGACAAGGAATTAGAATTCAGAAAGCGGACGTAATTAGTTTGATAACTTTAATCGATTAATGGTGAACATCGCTCTTGACGGTACATGATTCACAATACTATCTGTTGAGAAGACATAGTAACTGAATATGGCTAGGTCGTAGCAAATGACGCAGCTGAAGGCTATGCTAAACTGTCGTCTCTGCAAATGAGAGCGTATGTAGACAGTGAACCATCGCTAGCAAAGTCGGCTGTACAAATTGGGCGAGTGCTAGGGAGTCTCTCTAGACTAGACCTGCCGTGTGGCGGCGCTCGGTCTGCAATCACTGATAGTGGCGACACGCGGGTCCGACGTATACTGACGGACCGCGGCCGATTTAAAGGCTACCACCTACCAAGTGTGGTGTCTGGCGGTGACACCACAGGCACGATCTAAATTTGCCCAGAGAATTAGATATAGGCAAAATTCCTTGTTTTATAAGACTGGTTTAAAGTTATCCTGAATGGCAGTGTAACTTTGTGCCAGCATTAAAATTGCAATTTTATTCTAATAGGGCATAGTTAGTATACATTTATCCTTTCCCAAGCACTCAGAAACTGTAAATGTAAAATCTTTCAATATCTGTTGAGATATCTAATTTATTTTGCGTCCAAATGGTTCAAATGGCTCTAAGCACTATGGGACTTAACATCTAAGGTCATCAGTCCCCTAGACTACTTAAACCTAACGAACCTAAGGACATCACACACATCCATGCCCGAGGCAGGATTCGATCCTGCGATCGTTGCAGCTGCGCGCCGCCGGACTGAAGCGCCTAGAACCGCTCGACCACAGCGGCCGGCTATTTTGCGTCCAGGAATAGGAAGTATGTGGTACAAAGTTACCCTGATTGATTGTACTACAGTCGAGTAAACTTAAGAAGATCCCTAACAGTTGACAGCACTGTTGCCAGCTTTCTACTGCGACGTGCAAACGGCTGCAGGCAAAAACAATAGCCGTCTACCGAGCTGCGACAACACAATCAATGTGTTCCATTGATCAATCTCACGGTAAGCGTTATGATGTGAAACGTGTCAAGTGCATAAGAAATACACCCATGAATGAAGGTTTTTTTTTCCTAACGTTATTGGTTGAGGCAGACACACGAATCTGTTCAGCCCAGACCACTGCACCTATCGGGGATCAAGTTACGCCGACTCGGTTATAGAAACGCATTTGTACCCAGCCCTTGAAGACGATCGTCGTAGACCAAAATTGATTACCTGTTATATCAGATTGTAGTACGTAGCTGTAATTTAAGACAAATGCATTTCCTAAGGATTCAAAAATGGCTCTGAGCACTATGGGACTCAATTGCTGTGGTCATAAGTTCCCTAGAACTTAGAACTACTTAAACCTAACTAACCTAAGGACATCACACACGTCCATGCCCGAGGCAGGATTCGAACCTGCGACCGTAGCGGTCGTGCGGTTCCAGACTGTAGCGCCTTTAACCGCTCGGCCACTCCGGCCGGCTCCTAAGGATTACTGCAATGAATCCCGGTCTGGTATCTACCTCCTGCGATTAGTATTATGTTGTCGTTCCGCACAAAATCGTTTATACATGTAACTACAGTAACTACTTAGGATGAGAATAACTTCTCAGCCAAGATAGCTATAAAAAACTTTTAGATACATCTACATCATACTCCGCAAGCCACCGAATGGTTTGTGGCGGAGGGTACCTTCGTTGCCACTATCTGATCCCTCCCATCCTGTTCCACTCGCGAATAGTGCGAGGGAAGAATAATTGTCGGTAAGCCTCTGTATTAGCTCTAATTTCTCGAATTTTCTCTTCGTGGTCAATCCGCGAGATGTATCTGGGGGAAAGTAATATAGTGTTCGACTCCTAAGAAGTGCTGTCCCGAAATTTCAATAACTCTCTCCGTGATGCACAACGGCTCTCTTGTAACGCCTGCCAGTGGAGTTTGTTTAGCATCTCCGTAGCGCTCTCTCGCCAGCTAAACGATCCCGTGACGAAACGCGCCGCTCTTCGTTTGATCTTCTCTATCTCCTCCATCAGTCCTACCTGATAGGGATCGCAGATAGATGAACAATACTCAAGAATCGGGCGAACAAGCGCCTTATAAGTCACTTCTTTCGTGAATGAGTTACATTTCCTTAAGATTCTCCCGATGAATCTGTGTCTGCTTTTCCCGCTATCTGTTTTATACGGTCATTCCACTTAAAATCGCTCTGGATAGTTACGCCTAGATATTTTACGGGGGACGCTGTCTCCAGCTGTTTGTCATCAATAATCTAGCTGTACAGTAGTGGATTTCTTTTCCTATGTATGCGCAATATGTTACATTTATTTACGTTCAGGGTCAACTGCCAGAGCCTGCATCAATCATTAGTTCTCTGCAGGTCGTTCTGCAAATTCTTACTATCTTCTGGGGTTGCTACTTTGGTATAGACAACTGCATCACCTGCGAATAGCCTTAAAGAGCGTCCGACGTTTTCTACTACATCATGTATATATATTGAAAACAGCAAAGGTCCTATCACACTTTCCTGTGGTACTTCGGATATTACCTTTATCTCTGTCGATTTGTTCCGTTGAGAGCGACGTGTTGATTTCTGTCTGCAAGATATCTATACCATCTTCAGATTTTCATAAAGTTTATTGCAAACACTATGTGCCAGCTACACACTGAATCTTTCGATGGAATTTCTAGGTACGTAAGACATGAAATGTTAGATGCGCTGGCACGTCAAAATTTAAATTACTATGCGCATCACAATTTGCCAAAACATCGTTCCCATAACATAACACGTCATGCCTACCAATTCGTCTCATGCGTTGGCTGTTGACAGTCCGGTGACGCGCTGGTAGGCATGGCGTGTTCTGTTACGGGAACGATGTTTTGGCAAATTGTGATGTACATAGTAATTTGAATTTTGACGCGCCAACGCATCTCACATTTCATTACATGCGAATATTTTAGGTTAGGCTTTACCGTCACTTTTGTTGATATCGAATGAAACAACAAGTTTGCTGTTACCATTCGCTGTTTATTTATCTCCACGACGCGTTTCGGAGGTTTAAACCTCCATCATCAGGTGGATTCCCATTTGTTAGTATGACATATATGTGTGTTGTGTTACTATTTTTTGGGGAAATTGTAGCACTGTCTCCAGTGATCACAGGTTCCTTTCACTGACGTAACACATCGCAAGTAAACTAGCATATTTTGTAATGGCACAAAATGGTTCAAATGGCTCTGAGCACTATAGGATATAACTACTTTGGTCATCAGTCCCCTAGAACTTAGAACTAGTTAAACCTAACTAACCTAAGGACATCACACACATCCATGCTCGAGGCAGGATTCGAACCTGCGACCGTAGCGGTCGCGCGGGTCCAGACTATAGTGCCTAGAACCGCTCGGTTGTAATGGCATCTGCAAACTATCTAGTTCCCCCAAAAATCGTAACACAACACACACATATGTGATGCTAACAAATGTAAATCCACCTGATGATAGATGTTTAAACATTCGAAACGCGTCCCGCAGATACATAAACAGTGACTGATAACAGTAAACTTGTTTCTCTCTCGTTTCGTGTTTTATGTACCTGGAAATTCAGTCGAAAATTTTGTATGCTGTTGGCATGATATGTTTGCAATAATCTATATTAAGATCTGAAGATGGCACCTTAGTTTTACCGAAATCGGCTATCTACAATAAAGTGTTTTTTTTATTTTATTCTATTTTTTATATAGAGATCTCTTTTTCTCCTAAGTAACCAACACAAGTCGCCCCTTCGACCTCAATATGAGTAAACTGATTTCCAGTAATTGTTCGGGAACCAATGACAAGTCTTTTCGCCTTTTTATGAAGGATACCCGTGTTTGAAACTTCCTGGCAGATTAAAACTTCGTGCCGTAGTGAGACTCGAACTCGTGCCCCTTGCCTTTCGCGGGCAAGAGCTCTAGCAACTGAGCTACCCAAGCACGACTCACGACACCCCCTCACAGCTTCAATTCTGCTAGTACCTCCTACCTTCCAAACTTCACAAAAGCTCTTCTGCGAACTTTGTAGAACTGAAGCTGTGAGGGTAGGTGGTGAGTCGTGTTTGGATAGCTCAGATGGCAGAGCACTTGCCAGCGCAAGGTAAAGGTCCCGAGTTCGAGTCTCAGTCTGGCACACTGTTTTAATCTACCAGGAAGTTTCATATCAGCGCACACTCCGCTGCAGAGTGAAAATCTCATTCTAGAATACCCGTATTTGTTTATGTTGTGGGTCAACTGTCACTTCCTGCACCAAACTTCGATCCTCTGCTGGCCTTCTTGCATTTTGCTGTAATTTTCTAGAGTCGGGACTTCTCTGAATATATCAGTATCATCCACGCAAAGCCTCATGGAGTTTCCAAAGTCATCTACTGCGTCATTTACACAGGCTGTCCCACGAGAAATGGTCAGTGTTCACGTATGAAACTGGTTATTTGCTTCTGTACCAGGTCGGGAGGGTAGTTGCTTTCGCATCCCGCAACTACCCTCCCGACCTGGTACAGAAGCAAATAACCAGAGCCACTTCCTCGTCCCCTCAAACCCAGAATCCCCCACAGAAGAACCACAAAAGTGCCCCACTTGTGACAGGATACTTTCCGGGACTGGACCAGACTCTGAATGTGGCTCTCCAGCAGGGATACGACTTCCTCAAATCCTGCCCTGAAATGAGATCCATCCTTCATGAAATCCTCCCCACTCCGCCAAGAGTGTCTTTCCGCCGTCCACCTAACCTTCGTAACCTCTTAGTTCATCCCTATGAAATCCCCAAACCACCTTCCCTACCCTCTGACTCCTATCCTTGTAACCGCCTCCGGTGCAAAACCTGTCCCATGCACCCTTCCACCACCACCTACTCCAGTCCTGTAACCCGGAAGGTGTGCACGATCAAAGGCAGAGCCACGTGTGAAAAAAGCACCCATGTGATTTACCAACTGAACTGCCTACACTGTGATGCATTCTATGTGGGAATGACCAGCAACAAACTGTCCATTCGCATGAATGGACACAGGCAGACAGTGTTTGTTGGTAATGAGGATCACCCTGTGGCTAAACATGCCTTGGTGCACAGCCAGCACATCTTGGCACAGTGTTACACCGTCCGGGTTATCTGGATACTTCCCACCAACACCAACCTATCCGAACTCCGGAGATGGGAACTTGCCCTTCAGTATATTCTCTCTTCTCGTTATCCGCCAGGCCTCAATCTCCGCTAATTTCAAGTTGCCGCCACTCATACCTCACCTGTCTTTCAACAACTTCTTTGCCTCTACACTTCCGCCTCGACTGACATCTCTGCCCAAACTCTTTGTCTTTAAATATGTCTGCTTGTGTCTGTATGTGTGGATGGATATGTGTGTGCGTGCGAGTGTATACCTGTCCTTTTTTCCCCCTAAGGGAAGTCTTTCCGCTCCCGGGATTGGAATGACTCTTTACCCTCTCCCTTAAAACCCACTTCCTTTCGTCTTTCCCTCTCCTTCCCTCTTTCCTGATGAGGCAACAGTTTGTTGCGAAAGCTTGAATTTTGTGTGTATGTTTGTGTTTGTTTGTGTGTCTATCGACCTGCCAGCGCTTTCGTTCCGTAAGTCACCTCATCTTTGTTTTTATATATAATTTTTCCCACGTGGAATGTTTCCCTCTATTATATCATATATATATATATATATATATATATATATATATATATATATATATATATATATATATATATGTATATATATATATATTCTCATTATATATAGATTTTTAACAGATATTATATACAGAACTATATCCTGTTTTGTTTTCTTCCTCACAGAAAACAGGAAAGTTTTATTTGTTGCTTATCGGCTCATGATAAGAATACTACTATGGAATCTGAATTTGCGTTAACACTAAACAGGGCTCAAGTTCAGGGAGAGAAGGGAAGATGATTTTTTTTTGCAGTCGCTCGAAACGCATTTCTGCTCCAACCACCTACAGTACACTGCTGATACAAGACGAGCAATTTTTTTCGCGTACTCTACGAGAGGGTACCAAAAGAAAAGAGAAAAACTGAATAACATTGCCGTGGCTGTGACATTTTGTTTTCTGCGCAGTAAGAATGCTGCTGAAGCTGTTTTAATGTTGAAAATGGGAGAAACTCAAGTGTACGAGTGGTTTGCTCGATTTAAAAATGGCGACGTTACGATTGATGACAAATCTCGTTATGGACGTCCATCAACTGCCGGAATCGACGAAAATATTGAAAAAATTCGAGAGCTTGTGTTCACAGACCGTCGACAGACAACTGATCAACTGTCAGAAATTAGTTGGTTATCTTGAAGCTCGGTTCAGCGAATTTTAACGGAAGATTTCGGAATGGAAAGGGTTGCTGCCAAGTTTGCTCCTCGGGTTCTGACTGCCAATCAAAAGGAACGTCGGGTAGAAACACATCGTGCTTTGGAACAACAGTTTGAAACTGGTCCATATTTCGCGTGAAAGGTCATTACTAGTGATGAGTCACGGTGCTATGGTTACAACCCATAAACAAAGCAATAGTCAGGCCAATGGCAGACTTCATCGTCACCCCGTCCAAAAAAAGTCATCAAATCGAACATCAAATCAAGGCTGATTTGCCTCTTTTATGCCAAGGGCGTAGTTAATTCAGAGGTCACACAGTCAGTCAAACTGTATATTTGGAAGTTTCAAAAACATTGCGCAAAAGTGTTCGTCGAAAAGACCGGGTAGTGGCATACAGGAGACTGGTTGTTCCAATACGACAACGCACATGCACACAGAGCCATCTCTGTTAGACAGTTTTTGGATAAAAATGGCGTGGTTCGGCTGCCCCACGCACCTTATTCTCCTGACCTGACTGTGTGCGACTTTTTCTTGTTTCCACGCATGGAAAGGGCCATGTAAGGACACCGATTTGACAAAATTGAAGAAGTCAACAAAAAAAAAAAAAAAAAAAAAAAAACCACGGAGCATCTCTCAGCCATATCTAAAGGGGACTACAAAAAATGTTCTGAGTAGTGGAAGCACCTGTGGGACAAATATATTAGTTGTGATGGAGAGTATTTCGAAGGGTATAAGGTTGGTTTGTAAGTAGTTTTAAAATATATAACTTCTAAAAAATAATTCCGCTTTTTATTGGATACTCCCTAGTATGTAGGACAGTATAGGTATCACATCAGGCCCAGTCGACTATGCTCTGTTGAGCCCCTTTTTAGGGGCTTATACGGAAAATGTTCGGCCATTCGTCGCGCCTCTAAACGACCGCGCGTGTGATATCTCGCGCACGATTTTCCACGCATCTCTGAAGTGGCGTAGAAAGAAGTCTGCTCTGAAGTCCGTAACATCGCCGTCTCTGCCTTCCCCCTCCATGTAAATCTCTCTGCTGCCTTTGTCCGAATCTTTCACGCCGATCGCATTGTCGGTCGAAGACGTTCCCCCGCTTTTAGGAGCGCAGATACCGAACCAAAACCGATAAGAGGACTTCGCGAGCATAGCTTTGTGGGCGCGAGTTTTCGTGATGGATATCAAGTTCCCCGGTAACGCCTGCTGCTGGCAGATGCACTACGCAGCAGTGCGTCACGCACACACACACGCACACACATGAACTCTCTCAGACTCATACGTGAGACAGAGGGGAAAGAAAGAGAGAGAGAGAGAGAGAGAGAGAGAGAGAGAGAGAGAGAGAAATATGTATTAGAATCCACAAACTCTTGGGCTAGAACTTGCGCTTACTCTCAGAGGCAAGGAGTACGTAGAGGGGAAATAATAAAAACAGGGACCGATAAAGCATGAGAGAGAAGGGAGAGAGACAGAGAGAGAGAGAGAGAGATGGTGAATGACCGTAAGAGGAAACCCTAGCTTCCAGAGTAGTTTTCCACAAACAGGACACCGATCTTAATTGTTTTGACAGGACGCGTAGCTTCCCCCGGTAATTCTTTATTTTCCTCCCTGTCAGAATCCTAGGAGGCGGTTGGTTGAGAGGGGGAAAAGGGGGGGGGGAGGACAAGGTAGAGAAACGACTCTGGAAGGGGAAATAAGAAATGAGTATATAGGAAGTGAGTCGGGGAATGATGAGACACGGAAGGGTCCGGAATGAGGCAAGAAAGGCGAAAAAACTAAGGAGCGGGGTGGACAAGGGACCACTTTGCAGAGCGATTTAAGACGCGTACAAAACACACACACATACGCAGACTTACAATCGGCAGGCCTACCTGGCTCTCCACAAAGGAAACTCGACCTCCTTAACTCTATTTTGCTGTCCGCCAGCGGCGTGACTGCCGGGCGTGAGCGCTCCGTTGAAGAAGAGGGAAGCGAAGTGAGTGAGACACAGGGACAGATAGAGAGGGGGAGAGAGAGAGAGAGAGAGAGAGAGAGAGAGAGAGATGGTTACGGGCAAACAACGCGACGCCAGAAACGACAAAAGCAATTAAGTGGTCCCGGCGTGAGCACGTCGAGACTCCATTGTGCCAAGTGTGAAGCTGTCGCCTCTAATTTGCGGCCGAGTCCCCCCTCCGACCCCTCTCCGCCCCCCTTACCCCCCCGCCGCGCGCTTTGCACACCTGTAAGCCCCCGGTGTCAGGGTCCTGGCTTCTTTTGAGCGAGCGCGGTTTGTTAGGCTGCTTGCTTGGGGTATACCTTACCTTCCTGCCAGAGGAGAGAAGTTGTCGTTCGCTTCCGCCCGTAGTAGCCTTGCCCCCTTCATCTCCCCTCTTACACAGCCCTCCCATCATCATTCCCCCTCCCCCTACCGTCCCGCCGCTGCTCTATCCCCACCACCACCACCACCACGCATTAACGAAGTTCGTGTCCTTGTTCCTACTTCTCCATTACTGTTACGTCCATTGTCCTTATAAGCATCATTCATTCCTCGGCTACGCGTCCTATACTGTTCTGCCTTCTAAACTGCTTCTACATCTACATCTACATGATTACTCGGAAATTCACATTTAAGTGCTTGGCAGAGGGTTCATCGAACCACAATCATACTATCTCTCTACCATTCCACTCCCGAACAGCACGCGGGAAAAACGAACACCTAAACCTTTCTGTTCGAGCTCTGATTTCTGTTATTTTATTTTGATGATCATTCCTACCTGTGTATGTTGGGCTCAACAAAATATTTTCGCATTCGGAAGAAAAAGTTGGTAACTGAAATTTCGTAAATAGATCTCGCCGCGACGAAAAACGTCTTTGCTTTAATGACTTCCATCCCAACTCGCGTATCATATCTGCCACACTCTCTCCCCTATTGCGTGATAATACAAAACGAGCTGCACTTTTTTGCACTCTGTCGATGTCCTCCGTCAATCCCACCTGGTAAGGATCCCACACCGCGCAGCAATATTCTAACAGAGGACGAACGATTGTAGTGTAAGCTGTCTCTTTAGTGGACTTTTTGCATCTTCTAAGTGTCCTGCCAATGAAACGCAACCTTTGGCTCGCCTTCCCCACAATATTATCTATGTGGTCTTTCCAACTGAAGTTGTTCGTAATTTTAACACCCAGGTACTTAGTTGAATTGACAGCCCTGAGAATTGTACTATTTATCGAGTAATCGAATTCCAACGGATTTCTTTTGGAACTCATGTGGATCACCTCACACTTTTCGTTATTTAGCGTCAACTGCCACCTACCACACCATACAGCAATCTTTTCTAAATCGCTTTGCAACTGATACTGGTCTTCGGACGACCTTACTAGACGGTAAATTACAGCATCATCTGCGAACAACGTAAGAGAACTGCTCAGATTGTCACCCAGGTCATTTATATAGATCAGGAACAGCAGAGCTCCCAGGACGCTTCCCTGGGGAACACATGATATCACTTCAGTTTTACTCGATGATTTGCCGCCTATTACTACGAACTGCGACCTTCCTGACAGGAAATCACGAATCCAGTCATTTGCTAGTGACAGCGACTACTAACAGAAGGGGAAATAATTTTCGGGCGTACCGCAGGAAAATGTATCAGGACCTCAGAGACTGAATTCCATGGAGAGATGCCACCGCGGCGACAGTGTAACACACTCGACAACTCTCCGCCATGGTTTATGCCACCGTGGTGTAATACATCTACATCTACATCCATACTCCGCAATCCAACTGACGGTGTGTGGCGGGGGTACTTTGAGTAACTCTATCGGTTCTCCCTTCTGTTCCAGTCTCGTGTGGAAAGAAAGATTGTCGGCATGCCTCTGTGTGGGCTCTAATCTCTCTGATTTTATCCTCATGGTCTCTTCGCGAGATATACGTAGGAGGGAGCAATATACTGCTTGACTCCTCGGTGAAGGTATGTTCTCGAAAATCCCGTACCGAGCTACTGAGCGTCTCTCCTGCAGAGTCTTCCACTGGAGTTTATCTATCATCTCCGTAACGCTTTCACGATTACTAAATGATCCTGTAACGAAGCGCGCTGCTCTCCGTTGGATCTTCTCTATCTCTTCTATCAACCCTATCTGGTACGGATCCCACACTGGTGAGCAATGTTCAAGCAGTGGGCGAACAAGTGTACTGCAACCTACTTCCTTTGTTTTCGGGCTGCATTTCCTTAGGATTCTGCCAATGAATCTCAGTCTGGCATCTGCTTTACCGACGATCAACTTTATATGATCATTCCATATTAAATCACTCCTAATGCCTACTCCCAGATAATTTATGGAACTAACTGCTTCCAGATGCTGACTTGCTATATTGTAACTAAATGATAAAGGATCTTTCTCTCTGTGTATTCGCAGCACATTACACATGTCTACATTGAGATTCAATTGCCATTCCCTGCACCATGCGTCAATTTGCTGCAGACCCTCCTGCATTTTAGTACAATTTTCCATTGTTACAACCTCTCGATATACCACAGCTTCATCCGCAAAAAGCCTCAGTGAACTTCCGATGTCATCCACAAGGTCATTTATGTATACTGTGAATAGCAACGGTCCTAAGACACTCCCCTGCGGCACACCCGAAATCACTCTTACTTCGGAAGACTTCTCTCCATTGAGAAAGATATACTGCGTCCTGTTATCTAGCAACTCTTCAGTCCAATCACACAATTGGTCTGATAGTCCATATGCTCTTACTTTGTTCATTAAACGACTGTGGGGAACTGTATCGAACGCCTTGCGGAAGTCAAGAAACACGGCATCTACCTGGGAACCCGTGTCTATGGCCCTCTGAGTCCCGTGGACGAATAGCGCGAGCTGGGTTTTACACGATCGTCTTTTTCGACACCCATGCTGATTCCTACAGAGTAGATTTCTAGTCTCCAGAAAAGTCATTATACTCGAACATAATACGTGTTCCAAAATTCTACAACTGATCGACGTTAGAGATATAGTTATATAGTTCTGCACATCTGTTCGACGTCCCTTCTTGAAAACGGGGATGACCTGTGCCCTTTTCCAATCCTTTGGTACGCTACGCTCTTCTAGAGACCTGCGGTACATCGTTGCAAGAAGGTAGATAATGTGTCAAGCAACCCCAAAATAAATTCAATTATTACTATTCAATCGTTACAGTCAGAAGCGAAAGTACCCTTTATTATGATGCCCGAACACTTGATGCACATCATCTTTCAGCAGTGACTGTAGCGCATACATGTACTCGAAAATTCTGTACTCTCAGACGACTGGTTGCAGGAAATTCACAATGAGAAGACGCAGTTTGGATCAGACTTCGCGCGGTTCAAGACACGCTTCAATTTACATATTTTGTTTACAACTTTACTTCCGCCGTTCTTCCTCGAAGCTCGAGGCTTTATTGTGAAAAAGCTTGCAAAAAACTTGATTCAAAGTGTTTGCCACAGCTGGCCTCTGCTTTCTACCATCTTTCGGGCAGCAAACGAACCCCGCGGCGTAAGAGCTGGCCGTCTTTCGAGGAGATCCACGAATCCATCCATTTTTGCAGTGTTCATGAGACCAGGAGCTCTGATCACTCGGGCCGTGTGGCATCGATCGAAAAAGGTGATAGTCAGAGGGAGCAATGTCTACATCTACATTTATATTCCGCAAACCACCCAATGGTGTGTGGCGGAGGGCACTTTACGTGCCACTGTCATTACCTCCCTTTCCTGTTCCAGTCGCGTATGGTTCGCGGGAAGAACGACTGCCGGAAAGCCTCCGTGGGCGCTCGAATCTCTCTAATTTTACATTAGCGATCTCCTCGGGAGGTATAAGTAGGGGGAAGCAGTATATTCGATACCTCATCCAGAAACGCACCCTCTCGAAACCTGGACAGCAAGCTACACCGCGATGCAGAGCGCCTCTCTTGCAGAGTCTGCCACTTGAGTTTGCTAAACATCTCCGTAACGCTATCACGCTTACCAAATAACCCTGTGACGAAACACGCCGCTCTTCTTTGGATCCTTTCTATCTCCTGTGTCGACCTGACCTGGTACGGATCCCATACTGATGAGCAATATTCAAGTATAGGACGAACGAGTGTTTTGTAAGTCACCTCCTTTGTTGATGGACTACATTTTCTAAGGACTCTCCCAATGAATCTCAACGTGGCACCCGCCTTATCAACAATTAATTTTATACGATCATTCCACTTCAAATCGTTCCGCACGCATACTCCCAGATATTTTACAGAAGTAACTGCTACCAGTGTTTGTTCCGCTATCATATAATCATACAATAAAGGATCCTTCTTTCTATGTATTCCCAATACATTAATTTGTCTATGTTAAGGGTCAGTTGCCACTCCCTGCACCAAGTGCCTATCCGCTGCAGATCTTCCTTCATTTTGCTGGAATTTTCTAATGCTGCAACTTCTCTGTATACTACAGCATCATCCGCGAAAAGCCGCATGGAACTTCCGACACTCTCTACTAGGTCATTTATATATATTGTGAAAAGCAATGGTCCCATCAGACTCCGCTGTAGCACGCCAGAGCCGGCCGGATTCGCCGAGCAGTTCTAGGCGCTACAGTATGGAACCGCGCGACTGCTACGGTCGCAGGTTCGAATCCTGCCTCGGGCATGGATGTGTGGTGTGATGTCCTTAGGTTAGTTAGGTTTCAGTAGTTCTAAGTTCTAGGGGACTGATGACCTCAGCCGGCCGGAGTGGCCGAGCGGTTAAAGGCGCTACAGTCTGGAACCGCACGACCGCTACGGTCGCAGGTTCGAATCCTGCCTCGGGCATGGATGTGTGGTGTGATGTCCTTAGGTTAGTTAGGTTTAAGTAGTTCTAAGTTCTAGGGGACTTAGGACCACAGCAGTTGAGTCCCATAGTGCTCAGAGTCATTTTTTTTTATGACCTCAGAAGTTAAGTCCCATAGTGCTCAGAGCCATTTGAACCATTTTTTGGCACGCCAGAGGTTACTTTAACGTCTGTAGACGTATCTCCATTGAGAACAATATGCTGTCTTCTGTTTGCTAAAAACTCTGCAATCCAACCACACAGCTGGTCTGATATTCCGTATGTCTGGAGAAGACGGTAGGTCTCCTTATTTCAACGTTTCCAAATATTTTTTGACGGTGAGGTGAAGCGTTATCTGGCTGCGAGAACACCTTTTCACGTCTATCGCTGTATTGTGGTCCTTCGTCTTTCACTGCTCAACTCAAACGCATCAATTGCTTTCGAGAATGATCTCTTGTGATTACTTTCGTCTGTTTCAGTAACTTCGAAAACCTTCTCTCTTCCGTCACCATGCAGGTCGTCGACGTCAAAATCACCATTCTCGAATGGTTGAAACCATTCTCGGCACGTTCTTCCGCTAATAGATGACTCACCATAGGTCTTAGCCTGCATTCTATGAGCCCCAGCCGTAGATTTCTTCACGTTAAAACAAAAAATTAAAACTTGACGTAAATGACGAGAACTGGGGCCGTAAGTTAACACATTCAATCGAAAATAACTTTATGATGCAATCACAAATCGACTAATATTTTGATGGCATTATGTTCACAAACGCGTAAGCTTATTTTATGCCATTACCACCTGCTCCACTGCCATATGTTTCAAATCGGCGGAAGCAAAGTTGTAGACAATTTTTTTCACCAGTCTTCTGACTGGTTTGATGTGGCCCACACCGAATTTCGCTGCGGTGCCAAACTTTTCATTTCAGAATAGCAATTGCAGTCTTCAATTATTTGCCTGGATGCATTCCAATCTATGTCTTGCTCTATAGTTTTTATCCTCTGCAGCTCCTTCTGCTACCATAGAAATTATTTCCTGATGTCCTAACACATGTCCTGTTATCGTGTCCCGTCTTCTTGTCAGTATTTTCCATACATATCTTTCCTCGCCAATCGTCTGCAGAACTTCCTTATTCCTTACCGTATCAGTCCACTTAATTTTCAACATTCTTCTGCAGCACCACATCTCTAAAGCTTCATTTCTCTTCTGTCCCCGTTTTTCCACTGTTCATGTCTCACTACCGTACAGGGCTGTCATCCAAACGTACATTCCTAGAAATTTCTTCCTCAAACTAAGACCTATATTTGACACTAGCAGATTTCTCTTGGCCAGGAATGCCAATTTTGTAAAGCTAGTCTGTATTTTATGTCCCCCTCGCTCCGTCCGTCAACGGTTATTTTGCTGCCTAGGTAGCAGAATTCCTTAACTTCTATTTCGTGATCCACAGTTCTGATGTTAAGTTTCTGACTGTTCTAATTCCTGCTGCCCCTCATCACTTTCCTCTCTCTTCGAGTTACTCTCAATCCTTATTCTGTACTCATTAGATTGTTCATTCCATTCAATAGATCCTGTAGTTCTTCTTCACTTTGACTGAAGATAGCAATTTCATCTGCGAATCTTATCATTGACATTCTTTCACCCTGACTTTTAATCCTACTCTTGAACCTTGCTTTTATTTCCCTCATTGCTTCTTTGATGTGTGTACTGAACAGTGGAGGCGGAAGGCTACACCCCTGTCTTACACTCTTTTTAATCTGAGCGGTTTTTTCCTGGTCTTCCACCCTTATTGTTCCTTCTTGGTTCTTGTACGTATTGTATATTACTCGTCTTTCCCAATAGCTTACCACTATTTTATCAGAATATCGAACAACTTCGATCGTTTTACTTTGTCGAACGCTTTTTTCAAGTCATCGGATCCAGTGAACGTGTCTTGATTTTTCTTTTCTTGCTTCCATTATCAATTGCAACGTCATAACTGCCTCCCTGGTGCCTTTACCGTTCGTAAAGCCATACATGGTCATCTGACACATCCTCAATTTTCTTTTCCATTCTTCTGTATGTTATTCTTGTCACTGACTTGCATGCATGAGCTGATGGTGCGATAAATCTCGCTCTTGACGTCTCTTGCAATCATTGGAATTGTGTGGATGACGTTTTTCCGAAAGTCTGATGGTATGTCGCCAGTCTCATACTTTCTACGCACCAACATGAATAGTAATTTTTATGCCACTTCCCTCAACGATTTTAGAAATGTCGATGGAATTTTATCTATCCCTTCTGCCTTATTTGACGTTAAGTCGTCGGAAGCTATTTTAAATTCTGATTGTAATACTGGGTCCCCTAATTCTTCCCTGTCGACTACTGTTTCTTCTTCTATAACGTCATCAGACATGTCTTCCACCTCGTAGACGCCTTCAACGTACTCTTTCCGCTCTCTCATGTGCATTTAACTGGCATTCCCACTGCACTCTTAATGTTACCGCCCTTACTTTTAATTTCACCGAGGATTGTTTTGACTTTCCTATATGCTGAATCCGTTCTTCCTTCAATAATTTCTTTTTCTATTTCTTTACATTTGTCATGCAGCCATTTTATATTAGCTTCCCTGCACTTCCTGTTTGCGTCATTTCTCAGTGACTTACATTTCTGTATTCCTGTACTTCCCTCAACATTTTTGCACTTCCTTCTTGCGTCCATGGTTTCTTGGAAGCCTTCCTTGTACCTACTGTTTTCTTTCCAACTTCGGTGATTTCTCTTTTTAGAGATGTCAATTCCTCTTCAACTGATTGCCTACTGAGTTATTCGTTATCGCAGTACCTATAGCCTCAGAGAAATTCAAACGTGTCTCTTCATTCCTTATTACTTCCATGTAGTACTTTCTTGTGCGTCCATTCTTCCTGACTAGTCTCTTAAAATTCAGCCCTACTCTTCATTAATTACTAAATTGTGATCCGAGTCTGTATCTACTCCCGCATAAGCCTTAAAAATCCAATAACTGATTTCGGAATCTCTGCCTGACCATTTTGTAATCTAACTGAAATCTTTCCGTATCTCCTGGCCTTTCTAAGTATACCTCTTCTTCTTGTGATCCCTGAACAGAGTATTCGCTATTACGAACTCATGGCCGGCCGCTGGTCGCCGAGCGCTTCTAGGCGCTTCAGTCTGGAACCGCGCGACCGCTACGGTCGCAGGTTCGAATCCTGCCTCGGGCATGGATGTGTGTGATGTCCTTAGGTTAGTTAGGTTTAAGTAGTTGTAAGTTCTAGGGGACTGATGACCTGAGATGTTAAGTCCCATAGTGCTCAGAGCCATTTGAACCATTTGAACGAACTCATGTTTACTGCAAAGCTCACTTAGTCTTCCCCCTCTCTTATTTCTTGTAGCAAGCCCGTATTTTCCTGCAAACTTTCCTTCTACTCCTTGTTCTACAACTGCATTCCAATTCCCCATGACTGTTAGATTTTCATCTCTCTTTACCTACTGAATTACCCTCCAGTAGCCCCATGTACTTCCTCTATCTCTTCTTTTTTTGTCGGCGGTGGTTGGCTGTCGGTTGTGATGAGAACATCCCTGTAATTGAACTGTTTATGTGATTCACTTTCTGCCTTACCTTCCTATTCATAAAGAATCCTACTCCAGTTATACCATTTTCTGTTGCTGTTGATGTTACCAGAAATCCTTATCTTCTTCACCTCACTGATTCCCACTATATCTAGATTGAGCCTTAGCATTTCCTATATCAGGTTTTCTAGCTTCCCAACCACGTTCAAACCTCTGACCTTCCACGTTCCGTCTCGTAGAATGTTATCCTTTCGTTGATTATTCAGTCTCTTTCTCATGGCCGCTTCTCCCTTGGCAGTCCCATCCCGGAGATCCGAATCGGGGACTATTCGGAATCTTTTGCCAATGGAGAGATCATTTTTTTCAATTAAAGGTTACATGTCCTATGGATACACGTTATGTGTCTTTAATGAAGTGGTTTCTATTGCCTTCTGCATTTTCACGCCGTTGATCATGGCTGATTCTTCCGTGTTTAGGGGCGAAAAATGTTCAAATGTGTGTGAATTGCTAGGGGACCAAACTACTGTGGTCATCGGTCCCTAGACTTACACACTACTTAAACTAACTTAAGCTAAGAACAAGACACACACCCATGCCCGAGGGAGGACTCGAACCTCCGGCGGGAGGGGCCCCTTTAGGGGCAGTTTCCCACCCCTAGGACAAGAGGGTGCCCTGAACCTTTGTACGCTCCTCCGCCCTCTTTGACAAGGCCGCTGGCAGAACAAGGGTGACTTCTTACGGCGGAAGTCATCGGCGGCCATTGCTCATGATTTTTAGCCAAAATTTGTGCAGCGGCGAGGTTCGAAAACGGGATAGAGGACGTTTTGATTACTAATCAAAAAAAAAGAAAAGAAACAAGAATTAGTTCTACTCCTACTTGGCAGAGCCACTTTAACCCTATCATAAAGAAAATGAGTTATCCCTCTTCAATCGTTGCCCCTAACTATTGGCCAAAAATTCAGCCAAGGCGATATGTCCCATGGGTCCATAATTTGCTCCAGGCAAATGCCGGGATGGTTCCTTTGAAAGGGCACAGCCGACTTCCTTCCCCATCCTTACCTAATCCTATGAGACCGATAACCTCGCTGTTTGGTCTCTTCCCCCAACCAACCAACCTACCATCCATAATTTGTTTCTTCTATTTATTTATTTTTTATTACGTGATTATAATCAGTGAAAGTGTACAAATTAAAATGCTATAAAACAGAATGTTACAATTAGTATGTGATTCGAAGCCTTAACTAAAATAGCATTGCAGACTGCTTGCACTACATCAGCTGAAAGAATCTTTCTTCAACAGTTGGTGGAACTGGAGTTTTCTTGTCCACTACTACTGGGATTTTCTATTTCCAACAATGCCGTCTAAAATATCTGCAACAGAGTCATGCTACGTCGCTAATGCCTCAATGAACGCAGCGCTCCTTGAATCAGGCAATCTCTTTCCTTTCCCACTGCTTACAGTTCAGGTCATTCTGCCTTCGATGTGATGCTGCAGGGCGCACTAAACTGAGCCTCGCACTCCCCAGCTAGCGGGAGGGGATTCACGAAAACACTGCGTAAATAATTTGCAAAGAGCATACCGCGTTGTGGCGTGCTTTCAAGGCCGCTGTAAGCGTTTTGCAGACACCACCAGTAATCGAACTCCACTTTCTCCCCTTCGCCGAAGATGAAGTCTATTGTCATTGCCTTGAACCATGTAAGCGCGTGGTATTTGGCGAGGGGAAAGTACTGGTCATCCGGACACAGAGGGGGCCGAGGACCCATCTCGAGAGGCGTGACAGGTAAGTAAGAAGCTACGATCTTCTGTCAGTCGTAAATCGCCGGACGACGACACACACGTGAAGCGATGTTCGTCGCTGTCCAGGAGGCGTAAGTTGGGGCAAAGTGAGAAGTCTGTCAATCCGATAGCGTGGAGCCAAAGTCCTGGCGTCTGTTTTTTGTCGGTGACTTGAAACAGCGGTGCGCGGACGGGGGTTTCCAGAAAGTGGTGGTGTATCGTCTTCCACACTCGCTTGGCCAATTGACAGTTGGGTTGTTTTTGTTGTGGTCTTCAGTCCTGAGACTGGTTTGAGGCAGCTCTCCATGCTACTCTATCCTGTGCAAGTTTCTTCATCTCCCAGTACTTACTGCAACCTACATCCTTCTGAATCTGCTTAGTGTATTCATCTCTTCGTCTCCCTCTACGATTTTTACCCTCCACGCTACCCTCCAATGCTAAATTTGTGAGCCCTTGATGCCTCAGAACATATCCTAGCAACCGGTCCCTTCTTCTTGTCAAGTTGTGCCACAAACTCCTCTTCTCCCCAATTCTATTCCATAGCTCCTCATTAATTATGTGATCTACCCATCTAATCTTCAGCATTCTTCTGTAGCATCACATTTCAAAAGCTTCTATTCTCTTCTTGTCCAAACTACTTATCGTCCATGTTTCACTTCCATACATGGCTATACTCCATACAAATACTTTCAGAAACGACTTCCTGACACTTCAATCTATACTCAATGTTAACAAATTTCTCTTCTTCAGGAACGCTTTCCTTGCCATTGTTAGTCTACATTTTATACCCTCTCTACTTCGACCATCATCAGTTACTTTTATCCCCAAATAGCAAAACTCCTTCACTACTTTAAGTGTCTCATTTCCTAATCTAATTCATTCAGCATCACCCGACTTAATTCGACTAAATTCCATTATCCTCGTTTTCCTTTTGTTGATGTTCAACTTATATCCTCCTTTCAAGACACTGTCCATTCCGTTCAACTGCTCTTCCAAGTCCTTTGCTGTCTCTGACAGAATTACAATGTCATCGGTAAACCTCAAAGTTTTTATTTCTTCTCCATGGATTTTAATACCTACTCCGAATTTTTCTTTTGTTTCCTTCACTGCTTGCTCAATATACAGATTGAATAACATCGGGGAGAGACTACAACCCTGTCTCACTCCCTTCCCAACCACTGCTTCCCTTTCATGTCTCTCGACTCTTATAACTGCCTTCTCGATTCTGTACAAATTGTAAATAGCCTTTCGCCCCCTGTATTTTACCCCTGCCACCTTCAGAATTTGAAAGAGAGTATTCCAGTCAACACTGTCAAAAGCTTTCTCTAAGTCTAGAAATGCTAGAAACGTAAGTTTGCCTTTCCTTAATATTTCTTCTAAGATTAGTCGTAACGTAAGTATTGCCTTACGTGTTCCACTATTTTTACGGAATCCAAATTGATCTTCCCCAAGGTCGGCTTCTACTAGTTTTTCCATTCGTCTGTAGAGAATTCGCGTTAGTATTTTGCAGCCGTGGGTTATTAAACTGATTGTTCGGTAATTTTCACATCTGTCAATACTTGCTTTCTTTGGGATTGGAATTATTATATTCTTCTTGAAGTCTGAGGGTATTTCGCCTGTCTCACATCTTGCTCACCAGATGGTAGAGTTTTGTAAGGACTAGCTCTCCCAAGGCCGTCAGTAGTTCTAATGGAATGTTGTCTATTCCCGGGGGCCTTGTTTCGACTCAGGTCTTTCAGTGCTTTGTCAAACTCTTCACGCAGTATCGTATCTCCCATTTCGTCTTCATCTACAGCCTCTTACATTTCCATAATATTGCCCTCAAGTACGTCGCCCTTGCATAGGCCCTCTATATACTCCTACCACCTTTCTGCTTTCCCTTCTTTGTTTAGAACTGGGTTTCCATCTGAGCTCTTGATATTCATACAAGTGGCTCTCGTTTCTCCAAAGGTCTCTTTAATTTTCCTGTAGGCAGTATCTATCTTACCCCTAATGAGATAAGCCTCTACATCCTTACATTTGTCCTCTAGCCATACCTGCTTAGCCATTTTGGACTTCCTGTCGATCTCATTTTTGAGACGTTTGTATTCCTTTTTGCCTGCTTCACTTACTGCATTTTTATATTTCCTCACTCTGTTCAAAATGGTTCAAATGGCTCTAAGCACTATGGGACTTAACTCTGAGGTCATCAGCCCCCTAGACTTAGAACTACTTAAACCTAACTATCCTAAGGACATCACACACATCTATACCCCAGGCAGGATTCGAACCTGCGACCGTAATAGCAGCGCGGTTCCGGACTGAAGCGCCTAGAACCGCTCGGCCGGCTTTGGGTCCTTGGTTTCTACCACGTTAGGCGGGAACTGCCAGCACGAGGGTGATGAAAAAATCTTTCGACTTCGGCTGGCTCGTTGTAGGAAGGCTGTAGCTGTAGTACAGAACGAATGTCGAGACATGGGAAAGCTCTGACGCGACGTGCGCCACAGACATAGGCGGGACGAAAGAGGCGGGCATCGGGGCCTCCACCAGACGAGCCGTGAGGAAGGCCTGTTGACTGGACCATCATTTCCGCACACTGCTCGTGTAGAGTATGGCTGCCCGTGCTCGGACGTTAACCAATCCCAGCCCTCCGACGCGTAGGGTGCGGGTGAGAGTGTCATAAGGTACTCTGAATGCGCGTCCTGCGGATACGAAATACCCGAAGGCCGCCTGCGACCTTTCACCTCCGGTACGGGGTGGACCTGTGACGTGATACACTACTGGCCATTAAAATTGCTACACCAAAAACAAATGCAGATGATAGACGGGTATTCATTGGACAAATATATTACACTAGAACTGACATGTCCTTACATTTTCGCGCAATTTGGGTGCATAGATCCTGAGAAATCAGTACCCAGAACAACCACCTCTGGCCGTAATAACGGCCTTCATACGCCTGGGCATTGAGTCAAACAGAACTCGGATGTCGTGTACAGGTACAGCTGCCCATGCAGCTTCAACACAATACCACAGTTCATCAAGAGTAGCGACTGGTGTATTGTGACGAGCCAGTTGCTCGGCCACCATTGACCGACGTTTTCAGTTGGTGAGAGTTCTGGAGAATGTGCTGGCCAGGGCAGCAGCCGAACATTTTCTGTATCCAGAAAAGCCCGTACAGGACAAGCAACATGCGGTCGTGCATTATCGTGCTGAAATGTAGGGTTTTGCAGTTATCGAATGAAGGGTAGAGCCACGGGTCGTAACACATCTGAAATTAAACATCCGCTGTTCAAAGTGCCGTCAATGCGAATAAGAGGTGACCGAGACGTGTAACCAATGGCACCTCATACCATCACGTCGGGTGATACGGCAGTATGACGATGACGAATACGCTCCCAATGTTCGTTCACCGCGATGTCGCCAAACACGGATGCGACCATCATGATGCTGTAAACAGAACCTGGATTCATCCGAAAAAATGACACTTTGCCATTCGTGCACCCGGGTTCGTCGTTGAGTAACCCATCGCAGGCGCTCCTGTCTGTGATGCAGCGTCAAGGGTAACCGCAGCCATGGTCTCCGAGCTGATAGTCCATGCTGCTGCAAACGTCTTCGAACTATTCGTGCAGATGGTTGTTTTCTTGCGAACGTCCCCATGTGTTGACTCAGGGATCGAGACATGGCTGCACGATCCGTTACAGCCGTGCGGATAAGATGCCTGTCATCTCGACTGCTAGTGATACGAAGCCGTTGGGATCCAGCACGGCGTTCCGTATTTCCCTCCTGAACCCACCGATTCCATATTCTGCTAACAGTCATTGGATATCGACCAACGCAAGTACGATTAACCGCAATCGCGATAGGCTACAATCCGACCTTTATCAAAGTCGGAAACGTGATGGTACGCATTTCTCCTCCTTACACGAGGCATCACAACAACGTTTCACCAGGCAACGCCGGTCAACTGCTGTTTGTGTATCAGAAATCGGTTGGAAACTTTCCTCATGTCAGCACGTTGTAGGTGTCGCCACCGGCGCCAGCCTTGTGTGAATGCTCTGAAAAGCTAATCGTTTGCACATCACAGCATCTTCTCCCTGTCGGTTAAATTTCGCGTCTGTAGCACGTGATCTTCGTGGTGTAGCAATTTTGATGGCCAGCAGTGTAGTTTTGAAGCCACGTGGAGGTTCAGGTATTCCACACGACCCTAGACCACGGATGTAGACGTAATAAGATAAACTGGAGAGCCAAAGAAACTGGCATGCATGCCTAATATCGTATGGCGCCCCCGCGAGTGGGCAGAAGTGCTGTAACACGACGTGGCATGGACTCGACTAATGTCTCAGGTGGTACTGGAAGGAACTGACACTATGAATCCTGCTGGGCTGGAAATAAATCCGAGCTGGTGGAGACTCTCCTGAACAGCACGTTGCATGCCATCCCAGATATGCTCAACAACGTTCATGTCTGGCGTGTCGCATTGTCCTGCTGGAATTGCCGAAGTCCGTCGAATGCACAATGGACACGCAGATGGTCAGACAGGATGCTTACGTGCGTGTCAGAGCCATGCCTAGACACATAAGCGATCCCACATCACTCCAACTGCACACGAGCCACACCATTACAGAGCCTCCACGAGCTTGAACAGTCCTCTGCTGGCATGCAGGGTCGATGGATTCATGAGGTTGTCTCCATACCTGTATACGTCTATCCTCTCAATGTAATTTCCAACTAGACTCGTCCGGCCATCCAACATGATTCAAGTCATCAACAGTGCAATGTCTGGACCTAGGCGGGGCGTAAAGCTTTGTGTCGTGCACACATCAAGGTTACACGATTGGGCCTTCGGCTCCGAAAGCCCGTATCGATGATGTTTCGTTCAATGGTTTGCACGCTTTGTTGATGGCCCAGCACTGAAATCTGCATCAATTTGCGGAAGAGTTGCATATCTGTCACGTTGAACGATTTTCTTCAGACGTCGTTGGTCCCGTTCTTGCATGATCTTTTTCCGGTCGTAGCGATGTCGGAGATTTGACGTTTTCCGGGATTCACGGTACATTCGTGAAATGGTTATACGGGAAAATGGTCGCGCGGGAAAATGGTCGTACGGGAAAAGCCCGACTTCATCGCTACCTCGGAGTCTCTGTGTCCCATCACTCGTGCACCGGCTATAACACCACGTTCAAACTCACTTAAATCTTGATAACCTGTCAGTGTAGCAGTAGTAACCGATATAACAACTGCGCCAGACACTTGTTGTCTTATATAGGCGTTATCGTCCTCAGCGCCGTATTCTGCCTGTTTACATATCTCTGTGTTTGAGTGAGTCTGTACCAGTTTCTTTCGCGCTTCAGTCTATATCCAATACAGGGTTGCAACAAAACTCTCGCAACCCGTGTTCACTCAGGTACGACCAGCCCTTAGCGGCTCGCCATCTTATCTTATTTACAACTTTTCATGACGTCGCCTTTGCGGCTTAGATTTTTTTAGAATGTGACTTGTAAGTGCTGCATCTCTTTCCAGTCAGTACACACTTTAGTTTATTAATGTCTTATATACTTATTATGTTTTAGAACAGTTAGTTTAATTCTGAAGACGACGCTCATAGTAGCGTCGAAACCTGGTCAATTTTGACTTAATATTTGTGACCGAGGGCTTATTTATTCTAATATAATTCTGACATGGTCACTGAACCTTAGCAGCTATGTTCAAAGTTTTACATAGTTATCATTTATGAAATGCTGTATGTGCTCAAATGGTTGCCCTGTTAAATATTTGTTTCTTTAGGAAACAAATTAACTTTTAAAATTGAGGCTGCTAAACTCTGTTTGTTCATTCAACATGTTTTCAGAAGATTTTGATTTGACTACCGTTATTTCTAACTGTTGTAGTATATAAACGTTTTAACCGTAGTTATCTGTATGGAGTACATTTAGGCTGTTGTGGGTGTCACTTAGTCTCTGTTCATTAAGTTAAATGTGGTTAGCTATAGTGGATTTGTCAGATCGGTTAAGTCTAAAACCATCAGTGTGTTCTTCGTAACGTGTATGGAAAGTTCTACCTTTTTTTGCCTATGTAAAATGCAAGGCTACTGATACACTGTATTTTATAAATTCCACTGTGTTCTATTGTTGGGGTGTGTGTGTTTACTGTGTGATGTAAATAGAGTTCAAGTTTGTAGTTTGTGGACAAGGATATTCTCATGTTAGTGTTTCAAAATAAGTTGCTTATGATGACATGAGTTATGTAAGATGTTCCTGTGGTGTTCCTACGAGGAAGCTGAAAAGTAAAGGTACTTTTGAGGAAAGGTATATTTCTTCTAGTAATAGAAAACTGAAACTTACATTATTTTTCTATATATCTCCCTGCACTTCACCACACATTGTCCAACATTTCACAAGTTATTTTGATTCCGTCGCAAAAAAAAGGTTTTTGGTCGCACCTGTAACCAATTTTGCACCGTATCAGTGACTTCTCCATTGGTTGCAAGTCTTCTCCTGAGACTTCCTTCAATGGTCCAAACTTATGGAAATCTCTTGGAGCCTTGTCTGAACTATATGGCTGGTGTTCCAGGAATTCGAATCCCAGCTCCTTTATTGTTTCGGCCGTACGTTGGCAGAATATGACTGGGAGTTATTTTGCTGCAGGATGACAAAATTTTGCAGTTTTCCGCGACTTTTGGATCTGATTGCAGGTTTCAGTTTAGTTCGCAACACATCAAAATAGTTCTCAGTGTTCACAATGTCGCCTCCAGGGATGATATGAACGGCTAGCATACATTCCACGCCCCAGAATAGTGTTAGCATGATCATACCAGCCGATGGTTGTCGTTTAAATTCTTAACTTCTGGTTATGATGGGTGTTTCAAATGGTTCAAATGGCTCTGAGCACTATGGGGCTTAACTTCTGAGGTCATCACTTCCCTAGAACTTAGAACTACTTAAATCTAACTAACCTAAGGACGTCACACACATCCATGCCCGGGGAAGGATTCGAACCTGCGACGTAGCGGTCGCGCGGTTCTAGACTGTAGCGCCTAGAACCGCTCGGCCACTACGGCCGGCTGATGGGTGTTTCAAAAACCATGCTTGCAGCCTTACTTTCCGGCTCGTGATGATGCACCCACGTTTCGTCTACAGTAACGAGAGATGTCTATCCCCTGCGTCTTATGACGCTCTGACAATTCTTACGGTACCCATCTAGCATACCCTTTCCGAAAATTTAGCCTGTCGTGTAAGGTGCAACACGTTGAAACATGACAGATGTGTTAGGTATTGGCGATTTCGTCCACTGTGATTGGTCTGTTTTCTATAACCATACCCTCAACGACTTCCAAATTGTCCTCAGTTGCAGACGTCGACGGACTGCCCGATCTTTCCTCGTCACATAGAGATCTTCCCTATTCAAAGTGCTCTATCCATTCATATGGCTCTGAGCACTATGGGACTTAACATCTGAGGTCATCAGTCCCCTAGGCTTAGAACGACTTAAATCTAACTAACCTAAGGACATCACACACGCTAGAAGGGGTATTACACTGTCATCATATTTTTCGTCAAAATTCAAGATGGCTGACAACAACGACTTGTTATTAACCGCAACAGTTGCATGTACCACAATTGCACTGTGTGCACATGTGGAAGAGAAGCGGGTGGGGGGGGGGAATGTACCTGGGTGAAGCCGTGGGTTTTACGACGACACGAAAAAACATTCAGCAAAGCTTGTTACGTGAGCTTATAGTGGAGGACGTCAAGTCGTACATCATTTACTTAAGAATGGATGAGCATACATTTCAGTATGTGCTCAGTGAAGTGTATCCTCACATCACAAAGCACAATACTCACTTAAGAACTGCTACATCTGCAGCTGTAGAAGATAGACTCACTGTAACACTCAGATTCCTTGCTACAGGAGAGGGTTAGGTTAGGTTAGGTTAGGTTAGGTTAGGTCAGGTCTCCAATCTTCTTAATCTATTTTTGTATTCAGGGTGCCTCAAGTTGTAAAGCGCCTCATCAGCTTCATTCATCTCTATTAATTTTGTAGTTGTCGGCACACACCAATTGTATTTACCGGCAATGTTTATGAAAACACTACAGACGACAGAACGCTGCAGCGATGCTAGCGCTCCACGTGGTAACATGTCACATTGCAGTGGACAGAAGACAAGCAACTTCTTTGATCAAACCTACAACGAGGCCCTAGATTTGATCAAATATTGGACGACATTTGACAAAGTTCCCTATGACACCATCAAATATCTCTGACAAAGATATTTGACAAAGAAATTTGATAGTGTAGTACCGGCCTAACTAACTTAAGGACATCACACACATCTATGCCCAAGGCAGGGTTCGAGCCTGCGACCGTAGCGGTCGAGCGGTTCCAGACTGAAGCGCCTAGAACCGCTCGGCCACAAAAGGCCGGCTATCCATTCGTACATCTTGCTTCGCAATAAATAGCTGTCACCATACTAAGCTTGTATTCGATGAATAATTACCATATGTTTAACACCTTCCTCAAACAAAAAGCGAATCACTGCCGTCAGTTCGTCCATGGTGCAGATCGACAACTGAGCTGCCATGTTTTACGCTCTGCCAAACTACAATGACTAACATGGGAATAAAATGACATGTTGTATAGAACTGTGGCAGACAATAGTACTTCAGCCCAGGATACTAGCTGCGTTACCAAGCCCTGCAGCGAGAAATTGCAGAAGTCCCTTTATTTTCTGACTTCCCCTCATGTTATTGATGTTGGCCTAATTAAGGAGATCTCTTTGATGACAGTTACCGTGATTGAATCGGAGGAGCGTGCATGGGGGCTTAATTATTTAATATGCAAATACTTTTTAATTTTTAGTAGTTGTCTGTCCGATTACGAAGTCTCGTAAACGGTTGGCCCTGACTAATTTTAGTACGCAATCTGACTGCATAGAACAACAACAAAGAATGAAATGAAAATTTCCGTTAATACAATCAATTAATTAAGTCCCCAGCAACTATAAAACCTACGAACCCAACAAAGCACAAGTATAACTGTTCTGTGTGTGGAAGTGTGATTCAACGTACGCATCTGGCACGGTTCTTCTTCAATAAGACAAGAAATTTTAAATATCATTTATAATGAAGTAATTAAAAAATAGAAATACTATAATTGTGTAAGAAAACCAGAATTACACTCTAATACAAGAACACAAGTCAGATGCTTTGTTGACTGAACCTGTAATGATGCATTATTCAAGACATTGAAATAATGAGAAAAAAACCGAGTTTTGTTACCTTCATATATATTGACGAAAAGCACTCTAATCATTACAATATCTCCATTAGAACAACATCTGCTGTCTAGCCCATCAAACAACTGCATAAAACATGGAACAAGCACTCCCTACTACAACATCTCCACAAGCACTCCCAACTACGACCTCTCGACAAGAACTGTTCACTACGACATCTCAGCAAGCACTGACTACTGCCACATCTCGACAAGCACTGCACTCCGCTACTTCTCAACAAACACTGCCAGTGGAGGCGGCCGAACAAAACTCTCTGGCGCGATCTCTGGCGCTGTGGCTCAGTGTAGCCACCTTTCAAGCGGTCACTGGCTCCTGTGAGGTAGCCGACCAGGAGGGTGAGTAGCGTGCCAGCGTCAGCAGTCGCTCGCCAGCGGTGTGGTGCTGAGTGTGGTGGAAGCTGGCGGCGAGCGCTGCAGTCAGCACGGCAGTAGAGTGCTGACACCAGGCAACAGCGCCTGCTGGTGACGGAGCTGTGGCTGCTGGCCTCCTGCAGTGGTGGTGGCGGGAAGCACACAGGGAAACTGGGGCCGCACAGTGGGCACAGGTGCTGATGGACACCAGCTACACTGGACAATGGACAGCAACTACATACACTGCAAGGGGGAAAAAAAACAGATACATCAGGAAGGAATTATCTGAATGGGACAGAAATAGGTAGACAAAAAATGTTCAAATGTGTGTCAAATCTTATGGGACTTAACTGCTAAGGTTATCAGTCCCTAAGCTTACACACCACTTAACCTAAATTATCCTAAGGACAAACACACATACCCATGCCCAAGGGAGGACTCGAACCTCCTCCGGGACCAGCCGCACTGTGCATGACTGCAGCGCCTTAGACCGCTCGGTTAATCCCGCGCGGCAATAGGTAGATGTGATGTATGTGTACAGATAAAAGAATTATTACAGTTTCAAAAAAATTGCATGATTTATTCAAGACAAAGAACTTCACAAACTGAGAAAGTCAATAACATGTCAGTGCACCTCTGGCCCTTAAGCAAGCAGTTATTCGGCTTGGTACTGATTGACAGAGTTGTTGGATGCCCTCCTGAGGGATATGGTGCCAGATTCTGTCCAATTGGAGCGCTAAATCGTCTAAGCCCCAATTGGTTGGAAGGCCCTGACTGTAACACTCCGTAAGTTCTCCATTGAGGTGAGATCCAGCGACCATGCTACCCAAGGGAGGATTTGACAAGCATGTAGACAAGTAGTATTTGTGGGGATCCATAGCCTCCAGATGCTTAATAAACATAAACATGCTCTGTAGTAGGCTGTAATGTGACTTCTATTTAATTGTGAGATTAGCTAACTTCGACTGCTTGTCACTCTCAAGCACCTGTAAAACAAACATGGAAAAGCACTACATTGTCTACATACATCGCCATGTATAAACAACATTTTACTCACCTAACATTAAGATAAAAAAGTAATGTTAATTCGAGGTGTGTAAAGTGTTGTTTATACACGGCAATGTACAAAGACAATGTAGTGCTTTACCATGTTGATCCAGCTGCTTGACAATGACAAGTGGTCGAAATTAGCTAATCGCACGATTAAATAAAAATCACGTTATTGCCTACCACGGACCATGTTTACGTTTATTAAGCAGTAAGCAGTAGAAACTCTCACCGTGTGCGGGGAGAGGCGGCGGCATTATCTTGCTGAAATGTAAGCCCAGGAGGGCTTGCCAAGAAGAACAACAGTACAGGGCCTAGAATGTCGTCCACGTACCGCTGTGCTGACAGGGTGCTGCGTATAACAGACAAAGGGGTCCTGCTGTGAAAACGAACGCCACCAAAGACCATGACTCTTGTTTGTTGGGTCGATGGCGGGCGACAATCAGGTTGGTATCGCACCACTCTTCAGGGTGTCTCCAGACACGTCCTCGACGTGGAATCTGATTGACTGGACTAGAATTGTCATCACCGATGAGACCCGCTTCGAACTGAGCCTAGATGACCATCAATGGGACGCTCACCCACCTCATGACTTGACATCCAGAAGTGATGGGTTGGGGTGCTATTTCATTTCATAGCAGGACCCCTTTGGTTGTCATCCGCACAGCGGTACATCCATGACATTCTACAACTCATTTTGTTGCCCTTTGTGAGCAACCTTTCCAGGCGTACGCTTCGGCAGAGTAATGTCTGCCCGCAAACGGCGAGAGTTTCTACTGCTTGTCCTCATACTTGCCAGTCCTACGTTGGCCATCAAGGTCACCACATCTCTTGCAGCATCATGAGAAGGCCTCCCAAATAGCTCGGGATTTTCTCGATCTAAAGCACCAATTGGACACAATTTGGCACAATATCCCTCAGGAGAACATACAACAAATCATTCAATGCAAAGCCAAATAAATGCTTGCTTAAGTACCAGACATGGACTAACGCATTATGAACTTCCTGAATTTGTGAAGCTGTTTCTCTTGAATAAATCAAACACTTTGTCCGGAAATGAAATTATTTGTTTGTCTGTACATCACATTTACGCAGATGTATCTCACAAGGTGAAACTTCTTTATTGAAATGAGTGTGTCTGTGCTTAAATTTCAGAATGACTGAGAAGATGAAACTTCTACGTTATCTGATTCTGAAACAGCCGAGTAAAACTGAATGTACTGAGCCTACTTTCTCTTTACTTTTTCTTATCGTTTCAACACTGGCCCACAATATTTTGGGGCAACGCAATCTGACTGCTCAAAAAATTACAATCTGACTTCAAATAATTAATTCAAAAGAATGGCCCTGACTAAAAAGAAATCCTAACAATAACCTATACATTTCATGAATCACTTACCTCACAAAAATCAACATTACGCGAACTGCTGCAATACAGAGAGCGTTAGTACTGCCGGCTAAATAAAAGATTCTAACTACTAAACCCACTAACTACGAATAGGCATGTGGTTAGCAAAGGAAAGATTTCGCTGCAAACCAAATAATGTATTTTTTACCTTAAAATGTGACATCCAGTTAAAAGACGAATGTAAATCGCCATTGACATCTAGTACCAAGGTATATAATCATGAATAATCTTCAATCTCCAAGTCGAACATGTACAGATCGTTAGCCTACGCTAACACTTGAAACCTCTACCCCCCATCAATGCTGGCTTCTCACATTTACCATACATCACTGCTGGCTGTTCACCTCCAACTGCCCAACAGTACTTCCATCACTGCTGGCGAATAACTTCCAACTGCCCAACACTACTGGCGGTTAACTTCCGACAACGAGTCCAACCAACCACAGAGTCTCTTACAAAGAAGCGCAGTCAGAGAACCAATATAAAGCGCTACACAGCGCTGCCAACACAGAAGCAGCCCACTTACATAGTCCCCCTGCTCCCCACAAAAAAATTTCCTAATTATTTTGCGCAGTGGGCAGGATCAATTTGTTAAAAAATTTTTACATTAACAATATCAAATAGATCAAATGCACACAATTATTAATGCACTGTTGGTTAAAAGTAAATGTTGTCCTCACAGTCCCTAAAGACAGTCCTAATCATATATCAGAGCAGTAGTCCATGACAGTTTTATGCACAAAGTCAGAGCAGTAACAGAAAATGCACACGCAAGTAGTGGATCTCCATGCAGTCTTGAAGAAGTGTTGTCCTCCCAACGTAAACACAGTGCTGACTCTTGACATGAATATTGGTAACGGGACACAACAGAGAAAACCCACAGCAATGTCAGTTGAAGTTTTGAAGAATATTGGTAGAATTAGTAGGTCACCACAGAGCAGACCCACAATATTTCTTGTACAGATTGTGGTAGTAGTGGCCACCAAGGGTGCAGACCCACTGTAGTCCATGTAGAGATGACCAGCAGCCATCCATTGCGACTGTGCGGTTGCACAATCACAATTGCAGAGTCTTGCGGATAATAAAGCAAGTTCATAAACCACCACTTGTGCACTCACTATTTTTTTTTTTTTTGCAATGTCCTTAGAACCAGCAATGCTTTTAACCAGTCCCTTGCTGAATTATCAACACCCGTCCAAATACTAACACAGTCATTTAGCCTCTGAGATTTTACACATACAGTATGACCAAAAGAAATGTATGCAGTAAAATGAATCCCTACTGTTTACTTAATTTGAAGAACTAGTTTCTATACGATTTACAATTTTACAGCATAAGAATACAATTACAAAGTGAAACATCCCCTTATAAAAATTAAGCCCCTTACGTTATTTGATATTCAAACAGCTGAGCAAAACTGAACGTGCTCAGATAGTTCTCTCTTTACGTATTCTGATCACCAATAAATTGACACACAATATTTCTAGCGCAACACAATCTGACTATCAATAATCCCTACAAAAGAATGGCCCTGACTGACAATAACCTATACGTTTCATGAATCACTTAGCTCACAAAAATCTTCGTTACTCGAACTACTGCAATACAGCGAGCACCAATACTGCCAGCTAAATAAAAGATTCTAACTACTGAAGGCACTAACTACTGATAGGCATAGTTAGCAAATGAAAGATTTTGATAGAGAACAGACAATGTATTTACTGTAATAGTGTTGAAAAGTCATATATATATATATATATATCAGTTCATGACATCCAGTCATCCAGTCTTACAAATTTACTGTCTCTGATGGACACACGTCCAGATCATCCGCTCTCAAAACTCCGCCACCTCTCTCCCCACATCCACCACTGCTGGCGGCTCATCTCCAACTGCGCAACGCTATGCGCTGTTAACAGCCAACTGCCCAACACTACAATAGCAAATTCCAACAATGCCAACCAGCCACAGACTTCACACAGCACAGTCAGTGATTTTCATATAGAGCGCTACGTGGCGTTATCAACATAAAAACCTAAACAGCCTACTCACAAAAGTTACAGAAAATATCATTAAAGAACATGATAATACAGATAATATTTATAGTAATACAGGTTTTACAATGGAATAGAAATAAGAATATACATGAATATTCCAGGAATTGTGACATATGTAAAAAAAAAAAACAGAACAGAATAAATAATGTCTAAAAATCTTACCAAAGTACAGAATATTCCTCATCATAGTAAATGCAGCTTAGTACTAGAAGAGAAAAATTCAATAAATCTTATCAGGAAAGTACACAGAGACGGGAGGAACACAAATACACAAGGGTACACATAAGAACACAAAGGAATAACACAAAAGGAAAGGACAGTGTTTCTTTTCAGTGTAGTATTTGGTACTGCAGTACTTGTGATACTTCATTTCCAATCAAACTTCGTTTTCCCACAGATCTTTTCTTCTTATTTCCACATTTGTTCCCACCAACAAAAATCCTATCTAAGCATGCTTTCTGTATTTACTTTCACATATTTCTTACCTCATCATTGATTTTCCATTATCTTACCTCATCATTTGTCCCAAAGAAAATCCCACCTAAACCTGTTGTCCCTTACCCTACTTATCAGTTCATTTCTCTTTCAAAATAACTACTCCTCAATATACAATACTCTTGTGGCCAACATTTTTTTATAGCTTCTCAATACTTTTTTTTTTTTTTTTTTGCAGTTCATCACATTTCATTTTCTTATACAGCATACCCCCTCTTGAACTAACTTAAATCTACTGAGCTCAGATACATAAACCAGAGAACGAGGCAATGCAGCAGTTAGCACAAACAGTAATGACAAAAAAAATGCAAATAGGCAAAGCAAGCAGCAGTATATTTAAATTAGCAAACCAAATGCAATATTACAACTAATATAAGGCAATATGCAGCAAACAAGAAAAATAAATTGGTGGTAAATGGCTTATCAGAGTACTACAAAGTATCATTTAGTAGGACAAAGCCTGGCAAATAGTAGCAACAAATGTAATAAATTATACCTAAACATGACAAAGCATAAGCAGAAAAAATATTACAGTAAAGATAGCAATGCAGATAAGGGAATGTCTATTTACATCTTAATGCCTATGTCACATCTTAACACTAAAGTGATGCACCACAACAACCTGTTCTACCAAAAAATTACCAAGTCCTTGAAAAGGAAATTATGTATGTAGTTCCTGTTATCAGTCACTTCTCCTTCTTATGCGTCTTTCGTTTCCTAGTGCTCCTTTTTTTAAGATTGTAGATCATAAAAATATTATTTAATAAATATGTAGACAGAAAGTGTGAACATTAGTATATGTATTAAATTTTATTTTATGAAACCAATGCTACATCGCAACTAGAAACTAGATATCAAATAAAATAAACAAATATGTACAAGGCAAAGCAAAAAAAAAAAATCATCCACTAGCCATATGGCGTTTCATAAATCAGTAAAAATTCTCTCAACTCTCGTAGAAAGATACTTGTCATAATCAGGTGTGTTGACGTAAAAATATTTCTCATCACTTCATAAACATTTCTGTAAGTAGCACAAAGTACAAGCCCTACAGTGTAACCATATGTTTTTAAAAAATAAAAATTTTAATACAATTTTTTTCCAAAAAATTATATAATCATCAACAAATACATTTCCATGACGGACACACGTCCAGATCGTCCGCTCTCGCTAACACTTCAAACCTCTAACATCCATAACCTCTGGCTATTCTCTCGCCACATCCATCACTGCTGGCTGTTCACCTCCAGCTGCCCAACAGTACTTCCATCACTGCTGGCGACTGACTTCCTACTGCCCAACACTACTGGCGATTAACTTCCAAGAACGAGTCTAACCAGAGTCTCTTAAAAAGAAAGCGCAGTCAGGGATCCAATGCAAAGCGCTACACAACGCTGCCAACGCAGAAGCAGCCCACTTACAAAGGGTTGTTCCTTCATGGTATGTCACTTTAAATTTTTTTATCTTAGAGTATATATGAGTCTGGATGGCTGATGTTTTTCAAACGTCAGCACTCCAGGAAAGTAAATGACAACAGGCTGGAGCAGACAGTCGTACCCTGTGGGTAAATATAACTCATCTATCTTGGTTTTCTTATCGAGTCAGCTACTCCAAAAGCCGTGTTAGTACTGTAAGGTGTCACAACATCGACTGGCCACGGCTTCTGTACTGTCAGCGTAATGTACACATGGTTTGCATACGGAACATGGACTCTTGTGCCATGGCACCTAGTTATCGAGCCACTGTACACTTTTCCCCTTATGGTATCATTCTGCCGAATCGACGCGGAAGATTTTTGTTACACCATGCAAAACTGGGGCGCGACATCACTTCGTTATTTATGAATGAAAACACGTTTAAGGTCTTTATTGGTTAGTTAACACGGACAGTTCTTCCTGGACAGCAGTTCCAGGTGCCATTCCAGTACCGGTACAAATTTTCCTCAAATATTGTCAGGTTGAAAATTGCTTTTTGAAACGTCATTTATTGCAATAAATTTGAGTTTACAAGGCTTAAAGACTGTATCATCTCTAATAATGTGTTTCCTGATATTTACATGATTTTGGTATTAATTTTCATCTGGACTGTTTGCGATACAGAGCAATGTTCTCTAGTGCTCTATTGTAGTAATCATTTTGTGTAGTCCAACAAATGTACCACAAGGAGGTTAGAGGACTGGCAAGGAAGTTTTGTAGATGGATTGCATAAAAATCAGGCAATTCAGGTCGTTCAGATAATTTTGAGGTTTATATTACATATGTTAGCAATTGTATTGTTTTTTGTTCACGGAAAAATCTTGCTAACATATAAAACTAGTATCATGTCCACTAAACATACTTCTTTAGGCCTACACAATCATACACACTCTTATTTACAATAATTGCAGTCACTGCTTCATCTTAACTGAAAAAATTCTTTCTGACTGTCCTACATGCATATTTCCCTTTCATGTTTGGTCGCAACACAAATATATTTATTTATTTGTTTGTTTTAACTGATCTGAGTGGGGTCATGGAAATTGAGAATTTTGGATTATACATAGAACTTATAAAATTCCAGAAATTCTAGAGCTGTGAATTAATAATTACGAAAACCGGATAACTTTAAATGAAGGGACTACTAACATTCCAAACTCATAGGACGGGCAGTAAGCAATGCCGATAGGGAGGCTTAATTAAAATAACACATGGCCTAGTGTGGATATACCTATATCGAAGCTAATGACAGTGATTTGCAACTCTATAAATTATAGTGAAAACACCCCTAAAACTAGAGCAGATACCCATGAGACTACAGTAATCAGCGATGCTTGGGTTTCAAATAACTACGCTATGTGAACAAAAGTATCTGGACACCTGACTGAAAATTAAATACAAGTTCGTGGTGCCCGCCATCGGTAAATGGTTCAAATGGCTCTTAGCACTATGGGACTTTAACATCTGAGGTAATCAGTCCCCTAGACTTAGAACTACTTAAACTAACCTAAGGACATCACACACATCCATGCCCGAGGCAGGATTCAAACCTGCGACCGTAGCAGCAGCGCGGTTCCGGGCTGAAGCGCCTAGAACCGCTCGGCCACAGCAGCGTCCATCGGTGATGCTGGAACTCAATATGGTGTTGGCCCATCCTTAGCCTTGATGACAGCTTCCACTCTAGTAGGCATACTTTCAATCAGGTGCTGGAAGGTTTCTTGGCGAATGGCAGCCCATTCTTCAAGGAATGCTGCACTGAGGAGAGGTATCGATGTAGGTCGGTGAGGCCTGGCACCAAGTCGGCGTTCCAAAATATCCGAAAGATGTTTTGTAGGATTCAGTTCAGGACTTGTGCAGGCCAGTCCATAACAGGGAAGTTATTGTCGTATAACCGTTTCGCCACAGGCTGTGCATTGTGAACAGGTGCTCGATTGTGTTGAGAGATGTAATCGCCACCCCCGAATTTCTCTTCAACAGTGAGAAGCAAGAAGGTGCTTAAAACATCAATGTAGGAATAGCGGTACTGTACTGTATGGTGTCTTACAGAAATTCGACAGTAAACCACAGTCAAATAATAAAGGAAATCTCAATACATCTGCAATCTCAGAAAAATGAGGCACTTCCAGTGTGACACCAATTTTTAAAAACACAAAAGATTATATTTTACAACGACTAAAAATTTTCATAATGAACCTTAGAATTAACAATATTTAAAAATTTCATACTACACACATCAAAAACAGTTTTGCATCACCTCGGTTCCGAGGGTTCCGGAACCTGTACAGAAAACTGGAATACAGATCAACATGAACATCATTTCCGCCTTTTTTGTTACTCATGAAAACCACACTTTGCGTGTTGTACCACCATACAGCGATACCCTCAGAGGTTGTGGTCCAGATTGCTGTACACACTGGTACCTCTAATACCCAGCAGCACGTACTCTTGCATTGATGCACGCCTGTATTCATCGTGCGGTGCTATCTACAAGCTCATCAAGGCACTGTTGTTCCAGATAGTCGCACTCCTCAGCGGCTATTTGGCGTTGATCCCTCAGAGTGGCTGATGGGTCATCGTCCATAAACAGCCCTTTTCAATCTATCCCAGGGATCTTCGATAGGGTTCATGTCTCGAGAACATGCTGTCCGCTATAGTCGAGCGATATCGTTATCCTGAAGGAAGTCATTCACAAGATATGCCCGATGGGGACGCGAATTGTCGACCATGAAGACGATTGCTTCGCCAATATGCTGCCGATATGGTTGCACTATCGGTCGGAGGATGGCATTCACGTATCGTAAAGCCGTTACAGCGCCTTCAGTGACCACCAGCGGCGTACGTTGGCTCCACATAATACCACCCCAAAACAGCAGGGAACCTCCACCTTGCTGGACTCGCTGGACAGTGTGTCTAAGGCGTTCAGGCTGACTGGGGGTCATTCCAAACACTTCTCCAACGGTTATCTGGTTGAAGTCATATGCGGGCCTCATCGGTGAAGAGAACGCGATGCCAGTCCTGAGCGATCTATTCGTCATATTGTTGGACTCATCTGTACCGCGCTGCATGGTGGGGTGATTGCAAAGATGGACCTCGCCATGGACGTCGGGAGTGAAGTTGCTCATCATGCAGCCAATTGCGCACAGTTTGAGTCGTAACTCGGTGTCCTGTGGCTGCACGAAAAGTCTTATTCAACATGGTGGCGTTCGTGTCTGGGTTCCTGCGAGCCATAATCCGTAGGTAGCGGTCATCCACTACAGTAGTAGCCCTTGGACGGCCTGGGGGAGGCATGTCATCGACAGTCTCCTCCATGTCCGTATAACATCGCTTTGGTTCACTCTGAGGTGCCTGGACACTTCCCTTGTTGAGAGCCCTTCCTGGCACAAAGTAACAATGCGGACGTGATCGACCCGCGGTATTGACCATCTAAGCATGGATGAACTACAGACATCAGAGCCCTTCCTGGTGGAATGACTGGAACTGATCAGCTGTCGGACGCCCTCCGTCTAATAGGCGCTGCTCATCCATGGTTGTTTACATCTTTGGGCGGGGTTTAGTGACATCTTTGAACAGTCAAACGGACTGCGTCTGTGATACAGTATCCACAGTCAACGTGTATCTTCAGGAATTCTGGGAACTGGGATGACGAAAAACCTTTTTTTGATGTGTGTATATTGTTGTACTATATCAGTTGACCGCCGTTCTGGCTGTGCGGTCTAACGCACTGCTTCCCCAGTGGGAACGCGTGCCAGTCCCCGGCACGAATCCACCCGGCGGATTATTGTCGAGGATGGGTGTGCCGGCGAGCTTGTGGATGGTTTTTCAGGCGGTTTTCCATCTGCCTCGGAGAATGCGGCTGGTTCCCCTTATTTCGCCTCAGTTACACTATATTGGCCGTTGCTGCGCAAACGATGTCTCCATGTATGCATACACCATAATTACTCTACCACCATTTGGGGCTACTCCCGGAGAGGGGGGGGGGAGCGGTCTACTGGGGGCCGAACTGCACAATAACCCTGGGTTTGGTGTGGGGAGGGTGGACTGCTGTGGCCTGTTGTGGGGTTGTGTACCACTGAGGGTTACGACGGGACGAAGCCTCTCCGTCGTTTCTAGGTCCCCGGCTCAATACATAATACAATATATCAGTCTAGTGCAGGAACTGCACAATAACCCTGGGTTTGGTGTGGGGAGGGTGGACTGCTGTGGCCTGTTGTGGGGTTGTGAACCACTGAGGGTTACGACGGGACGAAGCCTCTCCGTCGTTTCTAGGTCCCCGGTTCAATACATAATACAATATATCAGTTTAGTGCAGGAACTGCACAATAACCCTGGGTTTGGTGTGGGGAGGGTGGACTGCTGTGGCCTGTTGTGGGGTTGTGAACCACTGAGGGTTACGACGGGACGAAGCCTCTCCGTCGTTTCTAGGTCCCCGGCTCAATACATAATACAATATATCAGTTTAGTGCAGGAACTGCACAATAACCCTGGGTTTGGTGTGGGGAGGGTGGACTGCTGTGGCCTGTTGTGGGGTTGTGAACCACTGAGGGTTACGACGGGACGAAGCCTCTCCGTCGTTTCTAGGTCCCCGGCTCAATACATAATACAATATATCAGTTTAGTGCAGGAACTGCACAATAACCCTTGGTTTGATGTGGGGAGGGTGGACTGCTGTGGCCTGTTGTGGGGTTGTGAACCACTGAGGGTTACGACGGGACGAAGCCTCTCTGTCGTTTCTAGGTCCCCGGCTCAATACATAATACAATATATCAGTCTAGTGCAGGAACTGCACAATAACCCTGGGTTTGGTGTGGGGAGGGTGGACTGCTGTGGCCTGTTGTGGGGTTGTGAACCACTGAGGGTTACGACGGGACGAAGCCTCTCCGTCGTTTCTAGGTCCCCGGCTCAATACATAATACAATATATCAGTTTAGTGCAGGAACTGCACAATAACCCTGGGTTTGGTGTGGGGAGGGTGGACTGCTGTGGCCTGTTGTGGGGTTGTGAACCACTGAGGGTTACGACGGGACGAAGCCTCTCCGTCGTTTCTAGGTCCCCGGCTCAATACATAATACAATATATCAGTTTAGTGCAGGAACTGCACAATAACCCTGAGTTTGGTGTGGGGAGGGTGGACAGCTGTGGCCTGTTGTGGGGTTGTGAACCACTGAGGGTTACGACGGGACGAAGCCTCTCCGTCGTTTCTAGGTCCCCGGCTCATTTCACAATACAATATATCAGTTTAGTGCAGGAACTGCACAATAACCCTGAGTTTGGTGTGGGGAGGGTGGACTGCTGTGGCCTGTTGTGGGGTTGTGAACCACTGAGGGTTACGACGGGACGAAGCCTCTCCGTCGTTTCTAGGTCCCCGGCTCAATACACAATACAATATATCAGTTTAGTGCAGGAACTGCACAATAACCCTGAGTTTGGTGTGGGGAGGGTGGACTGCTGAGGCCTGTTGTGGGGTTGTGAACCACTGAGGGTTACGACGGGACGAAGCCTCTCCATCGTTTCTAGGTCCCCGGCTCAATACACAATACAATATATGAGTTTAGTGCAGGAACTGCACAATAACCCTGAGTTTGGTGTGGGGAGGGTGGACTACTGTGGCCTGTTGTGGGGTTGTGAACCACTGAGGGTTACAACGGGATGAAGCCTCTCCGTCGTTTCTAGGTCCCCGGCTCAATACACAATACAATATATCAGTTTAGTGCAGGAACTGCACAATAACCCTGAGTTTGGTGTGGGGAGGGTGGACTGCTGTGGCCTGTTGTGGGGTTGTGAACCAGTGAGGGTTACGACGGGACGAAGCCTCTCCGTCGTTTCTAGGTCCCCGGCTCAATACACAATACAATATATCAGTTTAGTGCAGGAACTGCACAATAACCCTGAGTTTGGTGTGGGGAGGTTGGACTGCTGTGGCCTGTTGTGGGGTTGTGAACCACTGAGGGTTACGATGGGACGAAGACTCTCCGTCGTTTCTAGGTCCCCGGCTCAATACACAATACAATATATCAGTTTAGTGCAGGAACTGCACAATAACCCTGAGTTTGGTGTGGGGAGGGTGGACTGCTGTGGCCTGTTGTGGGGTTGTGAACCACTGAGGGTTACGACGGGACAAAGCCTCTCCGTCGTTTCTAGGTCCCCAGCTCAATACACAATACAATATATCAGTTTAGTGCAGGAACTGCACAATAACCCTGAGTTTGGTGTGGGGAGGGTGGACTGCTGTGGCCTGTTGTGGGGTTGTGAACCACGGAGGGTTACGACGGGACGAAGCCTCTCCGTCGTTTCTAGGTCCCCAGCTCAATACACAATACAATATATCAGTTTAGTGCAGGAACTGCACAATAACCCTGAGTTTGGTGTGGGGAGGGTGGACTGCTGTGGCCTGTTGTGGGGTTGTGAACCACTGAGGGTTATGACGGGACGAAGCCTCTCCGTCGTTTCTAGGTCCCCGGCTCAATACACAATACAATATATCAGTTTAGTGCAGGAACTGCACAATAACCCTGAGTTTGGTGTGGGGAGGGTGGACTGCTGTGGCCTGTTGTGGGGTTGTGAACCACTGAGGGTTACGACGGGACGAAGCCTCTCCGTCGTTTCTAGGTCCCCGGCTCAATACACAATACAATATATGAGTTTAGTGCAGGAAGTGGTCAAGTTGAGTGAAATAATATTTGTGGGGCATAGCAATGGTGTATTTTGGTGGGGACAGCCTTCATCCAACGGAGAAGCTTTCGGTGGCAAGACACTGCTGAAGTCAAATGGAAACGGGCACTCTTCGAGGGGTGCTCTCAAGGGAGCGATTCTAGGCACTTTTATGTTTGTTCTGTAAGAATGTAGACCTGCCTATGGTAACGTGCGTGGTTCGGACGTATACATGATTATTCACTATGCGCGGTGGACGGCCGCTGTGAGACTTAAACTTTTGAATATGTTGAGATCTGGAGAAAGATAGACCTGTCTGTTGTAACATGGATTATTCGATCGTATGAGTGACTGATTCTGGGCAGTCAATGGCCACTACAGTACTTTACATTTTGGAGGGACTTAGTTGTCAGGAGTTCTGAATGTGCTTCAGTGCAGAACTCTAACTTTTTCAATTGCTTTATAGAATTTAGAACAGACAGAGTATGAGTTTCTACTCATTACCCCGCGCATGTTAGTTTGTACATCGTCATATTGAACTGTGAACTGTTTTTGAGCTGGTGAATATTTCGTGTATGTTGTTGTGGTGGTCTTCAGTCCTGAGACTGGTTTGATGCAGCTCTCCATGCTACTCTATCCTGTGCAAGCTTCTTCATCTCCCAGTACCTACTGCAACCTACATCCTTCTGAATCTGCTTAGTGGATTCATCTCTTGGTCTCCCTCTACGATTTTTACCCTCCACGCTGCCCTCCAATACTAAATTTGTGATCCCTTGATGCCCCAGAACATGTCCTACCAACCGATCCCTTCTTCTAGTCAAGTTGTGCCACAAGCTCCTCTTCTCCCCAATCCTATTCAGTACTTCCTCATTCTTCAGCATTCTTCTGTAGCACCACATTTCGAAAGCTTCTATTCTCTTCTTGTCCAAACTATTTATCGTCCGTGTTTCACTTCCATACATGGCTAGACTCCGTACAAATACTTTCTGAAATGACTTCCTGACACTTAAATCTATACTCGATGTTAACAAATTTCTCTTCTTCAGAAACACTTTCCTTGCCATTGCCAATCTACATTTTATATCCTCTCTACTTCGACCATCATCATTTATTGTGATCTCGAAGTGGACTTGCAACAGAAGTATCTCGGCTCGAACAGGAAATCAGTGTTGCATAGCACAGGGAGGCAATTATTGAACTATATGGAATAAAATCGTCGTAACTTCTGACGGTTTGCGTCAGGACGTTCAAACTGCGTTCGCCGCGCAGTGTAATGGGAATTGGTATATGCATGCACGGTTTGGTTTAGCGACGAAGCCCACATTCATTTGGATACGTTCGTCAATAAGCAAAATTAGCGCACTTGGGGGGACTGAGAATCCGCATTTTGCGATCGAGTAATCTCTTCACCCTCAACGGGTGACTGTGTGGTGTGCATGTCCGGTCACGAAATAGTCGGTGGGATATTTCTTGACGGTACAGTGACAACAGAACAGCACATGGGATTTTGGAAGATGATTTCATCCCCACTATCCAAAGTGACCCTGATTTCGACAAGGTGTGGTTCACACAAGACGGAACTAGACCCCGTCGAAACAGGAGAGTGATGTCCTGGAGGAGCACTTTGGCGGCCGCATTCTGGTCTGGGGTACCCAGAGGCCACTGGCATGGACCCGATTGGCCGCCATATTTTCCGGATCTGAACACATGCAGCTCCTTTTTGTGGGGCTACATTATCAACAAGGTATACAGCAATAGCCCCAAAACCATTGCTGAGCTGGAAACAGCCATTCAGGAGGTCATCGACAGCATCGATGTTCCGACACTTCAAGGGATCATGCTAAATTTCGCTATTCACCTTCGCCACATCATCGCCAATGATAGCAAACATATCGATCATGTCATAACCTAAATCCGAATATCTGTAGTGACGTTTGCATTTTAAATAAAGTGTGTGCACGCCATAATTTGTAACTAATTTACATTTCTTTCATATAGTTCAATACTCACCCTATATGTAGAAGCTTTACGTACTACGCGATTAGGATGCTGAAAGCATTCGGTTGTGTTAATCTTAGTTTTGCCACTATCAGACTTTAAAAATGTACATGAGGTTCCCCAACAAAATGCATGAAACAATACACACGTTTGGCAAAAGCAATATATTGGGAGTCCTCAGAATCACATTCTTTAGCTGCAAATCAAATGCCACTTGAATCACATTCTTGAATTCAGCAACATATGCGGGAGTATTGTAACCAGCCGCTTTCCAGGACTATTGAATCATAGGCTGATACACTGAAGCAGACAGCTGGTTGTGAATAATAGAAGTGATTGTAAAGGATCTGTTATCCTTCTTGCATACATTTTATACTACCGGAAGAAATATACAACCAAAGGTTATACATATTTTGTTGTTTTGGGGGAAATAATGATACATTCAGTGTCTTTACCCGCAAATGAATCATTCACTATAGTTGTGTCCACTCCAAGTTTCACGAAGTCGTTTGCACTTCTGATCATGTGCTACACTATAATTAACAACATTCACGACAAAGAATTTTAAATGGTCTTTTGACATTTTCCCACTTGTGCTACCTTTCAAATATATGTTTGCCGGTTGATTGTCTTCAATAGTCTTTTTCACTTTCGAATCAAAAGTTTGTTTCCTGACTTTTTTAAGTCCACTCAGTGAAAGTCCGTCGTCTGTTGCATAACTACGAGTTTTACTGTGCACACACTGGACCAAGGCACCTTTTCTTGACAGTGTCACACCAAAAGTTTATTCGTAATTCAATCCAATTTGATCATTGCCCAAATAGAGTGCCACTATATCTGAGAACTTGTAGTTTTCCTTCGACAAAACAGGCCTCAGGTTTGAGAATGTCTTGGTCCCCCTGCACGTTTTTGGCTGTCATCAAAGCGGTGATGCGTCTACGGCCCATTCTGTGTTCTCTCTTGAGACGTGCTATGAAAGCTGCAGAATATTTAAACTTTGTGTGCCCAATCTCTCCTGTTTTTTGCATTGGACAAAATTTCAGGTGCCTGTAATGAACACATTTTGCTTCATACCTTGCTATATCAGACTGGGATAGAATGCGTTGTTTTACCTCCAGTTCTTTGATTGCCTTGTTTCCTCGAAATGGATGATCATTACATCTTTTTTCCCTATATAATCATATATTACTTTGATATTCAATGAGCTTTTTATGTATATTGTGTGTGTGTGTGTGTGTGTGTGTGTGTGTGTGTGTGTGTGTGTGTGTGTGTGTGTGTATTGTGTACTGAACCGGGAACCTAGAAACGACGGAGAGGCTTCATGCCCTTAGTGGTTCACAACACCACAACAGGCCACAGCAGTCACCCACCCCACCGCCGCCCCACACCGAACCCAGTTATTGTGCGGTACGGCCCACAGTGGAACATCCCCCCCTCCCCCCCCCACCCCTCCCCCTAGGGATCGTCACATAGCAGACGAGTGTACCCCAAATGTTTGCATCGTAGAGTAATTATGGTGTACACGTACATGGAGACAGTGTTTGCATAGCAATTGCCGATATAGCGTAACTGAGGCGGAATAAGGGGAACCAGCCTGCATTCGCCGAGGCAGTTGGAAAAACAGCCTTAAAAACCATCCACAGGCTGGCCGGCACGCCGGACCTCGACACTGATGCACCGGGCGGATTCGTGCCGGGGACCGGCACGCCTTCCAGCTCTGAAGCAGCGCGTTTTTTATAGATAAATGTCACTATAGTAACGAGGTGCAGGGCGCGTCTTTATGTGGAGCTGTATGATAATCATCATTAATACTTTCAAGATGTTATTCCGAAATTTTTGTTAAAAAACTAACAGTATTGGATTTATTATCCGGTAAAGGTCCATAGCCGCGAGAGCTGTTAGTTTCTCTTTGAGGAGTACTGTTTCTACCACTGCCACTAGCATTACAATCTTGGACAGTATTAGTCACGTTTTCGAGTATAAAGGTGTTTTCTTCAACCACAATCCTATCAAATGTAACTTCAGTTTAGCAATAAAATGAATATTAATGTTTCTGAGTAATCAGACCCACGAAGAACATTGTGAAAGTGCCATCATCCTGTGCTGCACTGTTTTCCGTTGGATAACGCCCTCTTAACTTGGCTACGAATACATTTATAACGTTCCAGTCATTAATGGACTCGTTCATTGTTGCTGTATGTGTTTGATAATACTGACACACGTGTGCTAAACACGACAATTACTTGCTGAGGTTGACAGGCGTGTTAAACGCCATCCTCCAAGGCTGCAAGCGCTGTTGTGTACATAGTGAGAGCAACACAGTCACACGCCGCCGCAGGCGTGGTTAGAAACGTGAGACGCATCTGAGTACAAATGTTTCAATACTAATTTCCATTCGAGCCGACGGACACTCCGCGTTAGTTTTTCACGCGTCTTGGATGACTATCTACCTTGGTAGTTCTGTTACCATTCTCGTGTTGCTCCCATTAACAGTAATTCTATCCGTATTATTCTCCTTTTCTCCAGGACTACTTTCCGTTTAAATGAGATACACTATCAAGAATAAACATTATTCAACATTTATTAGTTATAGAGTGCAGCAATCAGTCGATATTTTTAGATTTTATTATGCAAATCCGGATTTCGGCTAGTAACAAGGCATCCTGAATGCGCTATTTTTTATTCTCCGTGCATGTAAGTCCCTGTTATTCGGGCGTCGGTCACAGTTCTTTGAATGAGTATTCCCCGAACAACAGGGACTTACAAGCATTGAGAATAAAAAGTAGCGCATTGAAAAAGGCTAGTTACTAGCCGAAATCCAGATTTGCATAATAACATCTAAAAAGGAGGACTGATTGCTGCACTCTATAATTTATAAGTCATATACAGTCGCTGAGTGCATCCACTTTCCGAACGGAAGGTAACCTGATGATTATTCAACATTATTCTCTGTCTTCTATATCAATTACACTGAGAAACAGTGATTTTGTTAAACAAAAAATTTCACTAATTGTTGTGTAGTTTAGTGAGCTCATTCTGAATATGTAGTTAGAATTGCTCTACTGGGCTCCAATTATTTGTAACGCCTTTGGTCTGTTAATTCTGAATATGAAGTTAGAATCGCTCTATTGGACCCCAATTAGTATTATAATGTGAATATATTTTAAACTAAATTATTTATTATTGCATAGCAACATTTGTTTCTCTTATTTGAAGCCAAATTATTTGTTATCGTATACTAACATTTGTTCCTGTTATTTGCAGGTACCACGTACTGAAATAATATCTTCCTGCTACAAGAAAGAATATTTAATCAGAGGCATATACCAGTGAAATTAAAAAACCTTATTTCCCTTTGTTTTTCAAGTGTGATTAAGAACTTTCTAAATTTTAATTGTTTTGTGATCGTATATAGTGTGTTTGCATACCAACAATGCCCCGTACGTGTGTTAACCATCCAAACAGTTTTTCTTACTCGTACGGCTGTGAAGAGGTGACTTTTAAATCTGAAAAGAGTAATATAGCCACACTGATAAAATCATATAAACTTTATTTTGGCTGTAAACTAGGCGATCAGGACGAATCCTGGGCCCCACACACATGTTGTGCTTCGAGTGTGACGCTGTTAAGTGGATGGCTGAAAACCGGATCTCGTTACATGCGATTTGGCACTCCCATGGTTTGGGGAGAACCACAGAACCACACAATAGACTGCTACTTCTGCATTACACAGAACTATGGAGATACGGTGTCCTGATCTTGCTTTAAGTAAAAGCCCTGTGCCTCGTTGTTCAACCCTGCCCATACCTCAAAGATCAGAAACATGCGGTACTTATACTGATGTGATCAAGGATGATAAATTTTCCAAGGCTGAGCTACATTCTTGTAATACAAGACAGGATCCATTGTTTTTCGACACGAAAATTTCAGCTCAACCTCATATGATTACACGGTCTGAATTAAACGATCTCGTTCGTGCTGCTGACTTATTGAAAAATAAAGCTCACATTCTTACTTCAAGGATGAAAGGATGGAATGTTATGGATAAAATTGCAAGGGTATGTTTTTTTTGTGTGCAAGACAACAACAGTGTTAAAATCTTTTCTTCCCGCAAGATATGTAACTTGTTGTATACTAATGATGTGGAGAGTTTATTTGAACTCACGGGGAGGCCGCTCAATCCCAATGAATGGCGACTTTTCAGTGATCCTTGTAAGATCAGTTTCAAAGCAGTCCTTCTGCACAATGGCATCCAATATCCTTAGATCCCTCTTGCATGTACTGCATACATGAAGAAATCATATGACAACTTGGTGCCGAACAATATAAAACGATACCTATGAATGGCATGTATGTGCTGATCTGAAGGTGATAGCACTGCTTCTTGGGTTACAACTAGGATATACAAAGTTTTGTTGTACCTTCTGTGAATCGAACAGCAGTGACAGAAAAAAATCACTATCTCCGGAAACAATGGCCACAGAGGGAACCTCTCACTGTTGGGACGAATAATGTAGTTAATCAACCGCTGCTGAAGTCAGAGAATGTTTATCTTCCATCATTCTACATCAAGCTGGGGTTCATCAAGAACTTTGTCAAAGCGATGGATCGTACTGGCAGAAGTTTTGAATTCCTGCAATCCAAATTCTCTAGGACCAGTGACGCCAAGATCAAAGACGGCATATTTGTTGGTCCACAAATAAGGGAAGTAGTGAGTGAGCCTACATTCGAAAGAAAGTTTGAATGAATCGTTGTATAAAGCTTCCAGGGAAACCATAAGGTTGAGAACTATGAAGATCTTGTTAGCTTTTTGAGAATCGTAGGAAAATTGTTTGTAATATTTCACTAAAATCCTATTTCTTATACTCACATTTAGACTTACTCCCCTCCAACGTTGGCAGTGTAAGTGATGAACATCGTGGACGTTTCCATCTGGAAATATCTAGGATAGTTATGTGTTTATATTGTATGCTGACAGCGCTATGCAGCACTATAGACTGCATTAATATCGCTGACAGCGCTGTGCGCCATTTGTAAGAGACTCTGTGGGTGGAAGGGCTCGCAGTTAGAAGTTAATACACTCCTGGAAATTGAAATAAGAACACCGTGAATTCATTGTCCCAGGAAGGGGAAACTTTATTGACACATTCCTGGGATCAGATACATCACATGATCACACTGACAGAACCACAGGAACATAGACACAGGCAACAGAGCATGCACAATGTCGACACTAGTACAGTGTATATCCACCTTTCGCAGCAATGCAGGCTGCTATTCTCCCATGGAGACGATCGTAGAGATGCTGGATGTAGTCCTGTGGAACGGCTTGCCATGCCATTTCCACCTGGCACCTCAGTTGGACCAGCATTCGTGCTGGACGTGCAGACCGCGTGAGACGACGCTTCATCCAGTCCCAAACATGCTCAATGGGGGACAGATCCGGAGATCTTGCTGGCCAGGGTAGTTGACTTACACCTTCTAGAGCACGTTGGGTGGCACGGGACACATGCGGACGTGCATTGTCCTGTTGGAACAGCAAGTTCCCTTGCCGGTCTAGGAATGGTAGAACGATGGGTTCGATGACGGTTTGGATGTACCGTGCACTATTCAGTGTCCCCTCGACGATCACCAGTGGTGTACGGCCAGTGTAGGAGATCGCTCCCCACACCATGATGCCGGGTGTTGGCCCTGTGTGCCTCGGTCGTATGCAGTCCTGATTGTGGCGCTCACCTGCACGGCTCCAAACACGCATACGACCATCATTGGCACCAAGGCAGAAGCGACTCATCGCTGAAGACGACACGTCTCCATTCGTCCCTCCATTCACGCCTGTCGCGACACCACTGGAGGCGGGCTGCACGATGTTGGGGCGTGAGCGGAAGACGGCCTAACGGTGTGCGGGACCGTAGCCCAGCTTCATGGAGACGGTTGCGAATGGTCCTCGCCGATACCCCAGGAGCAACAGTGTCCCTAATTTGCTGGGAAGTGGCGGTGCGGTCCCCTACGGCACTGCGTAGGATCCTACGGTCTTGGCGTGCATCCGTGCGTCGCCGCGGTCCGGTCCTAGGTCGACGGGCACGTGCACCTTCCGCCGACCACTGGCGACAACATCGATGTACTGTGGAGACCTCACGCCCCACGTGTTGAGCAATTCGGCAGCACGTCCACCCGGCCTCCCGCATGCCCACTATACGCCCTCGCTCAAAGTCCGTCAACTGCACATACGGTTCACGTCCACGCTGTCGCGGCATGCTACCAGTGTTAAAGACTGCGATGGAGCTCCGTATGCCACGGCAAACTGGCTGACACTGACGGCGGCGGTGCACAAATGCTGCGCAGCTAGCGCCATTCGACGGCCAACACCGCGGTTCCTGGTGTGTCCGCTGTGCCGTGTGTGTGATCATTGCTTGTACAGCCCTCTCGCAGTGTCCGGAGCAAGTATGGTGGGTCTGACACACCAGTGTCAATGTGTTCTTTTTTTCCATTTCCAGGAGTGTAGTTAGATGAGGTAAGTGACTTACGAAATGTATGTGTTATTGTTAGGATTTCTTCTCCAATTCAGGGCCATTCTTTTGTGTTAATTAATAGTCAGATTGCGTTATCCTTGTGTATTGTGGGCAATAAATGAATAGAATAAGTTTGAGCAGTATTTGTCAGGGAATAATTCTGTAGGTCAAGTGTTAAGCAATTTAAGTAAAAACATATAAGCTTCACTTTCTCAGTTATTTCAGTTTAAGTAAAATTTATATTGTAAATGTAAATGTCGTGTGACTAGGGCCTCCCGATGGGTACACCGCTCTCCGGGTGCAAGTCTTCCAATTTGACGCCACGTCGGCGACTTGCGCCTCGATGGGGATGAAATGATTATGATTAGGACAACACGACACCCAGTCCGTGAGCGGAGAAAATCTCCGACCCACCCGGGAATCGAACCTGGGCCCTTAGGGTTGACATTCTGTCGCGCTGACCACTTTTTTTTTTTTTAATCTCATTTTGTTCGTTACAGTTCGTTGCAATTGTTCGTGCCGGACGTCCCCTAACGCCTGTTGAAGTTCGTTATTGATCCATTCACTCAGTTTCTTTATTACAGGGGGCAGATAACCCTCTGACCGACCACGCTGAGCTACCGTGCCGGCAACTACTCAGCGACCGGGGGCGGACAATTTACGTTTAGATGTTTCAGGGTAAATGGAGCCCAAGTATGTTAGCTGAATGCTGTTGGCCTCTCAGAAAGGTTAATATTCACGCTAGACACCGCAGAAAATCACAGAAATGTACATTCTTGGCACTATACAGAAAATCGTAACGTTTTTTGGCACTAAATAAACATACAATTTCATTTAATTGGAATGTGTGTGTTTAAAAATCTATGCCCAATAGAAAGAAACTGTTAACAGATTTGAAATCAGCAAACAAAACTTGACAGAAATCACCTTTCAGTTTCCCTTTAACACACAAAAAGTTTAATTTTGTTGCCCATTGTTACAGACATTGGAATAGTACCTTTTTTATTAAATTATTCATTTGCTTTTTATTTTTTATTTCTGGATATCTATTAATTCGCCATTCTAATCAATACTTAGACTATTTGGCTGCAGCATCACAGCTACAGATTATCATTTACAGCGAGTTAGCTGCTGGGCATGAAAGCAGACGTGTACTGCCCGGCCCTACGATAATATCGAGCTATTCTTTTTAAACAGGGCTGTGCATAGCTCAGTTACCTGAAGCACGAGCAGCGTCAGGTAAATTTCCAATTGGTTTGCTCATATGGACAGCTTGTTAGAGAGAAACAATTCAGCAGAAAAACCGTAATAACATCGCACGGGGCAATTTGCGTGCTCTACCGGGACGCTAAAGTGCTCGTTATATTACATAGTCAAAGATACGATACAGACCCACACGAACCGATACACGGTTCAATGTTAATAGCGACTGCATAATTTCTGCATACAATCCAGTTATCTGCTATAATACACGGTAACAGTGTGGTGTCACCGCCAGACACCACACTTGCTAGGTGGTAGCTTTAAATCGGCCGCGGTCCATTAGTACATGTCGGACCCGCGTGTCGCCACTGTTAGTGATCGCAGACCGAGCGCCACCACGCGGCAGGTCTCGAGAGACGGACTAGCACTCGCCCCAGTTGTACGGACGACTTAGCTAGCGATGCACACGGACGAAGCCTCGCTCATTTGCAGAGCAGATAGTTAGAATAGCCTTCAGCCAAGTCAATGGCTACGACCTAGCAAGGCGCCATTAGCATTACATTGCATGTATCTACAGAGTCTCACTTGTATCGTCAAGAGCGATGTACAACAAGGATGGATTAAAGTTAAGTATTCCAGCACCTACGTACTTTTCTTTATAGCATTCATTACGTATCCTGTTTCAGACCTCACGCCAGCCTGCGTGAGTTGACGCGTGCATATCGGCATCCTCAACCAAGTAGTGTGCGTAGTGTTGGCTAACTGCTAACACTACATATTTTGGCGACGAGCCAATAGAGTTTGTATTAATTTGCTTGTGTCATGGCTTCGCCACAATCTCCAGATGTACTGTCCGAATTTTATCGCTTGCAGAATCAGCAGATGCAGGCGTTATTGGATGCCCTTGGACAGCTCGTTCAGGGTCAACGTGCAATGCAAAACGATGTGGCAGCCGCCGCTTCACCGCTACCGCAGCCACAACATGCTGTTGCACCCCTGTTCGGGCCATTTGACCCGGCAATGGAAAGCTGGACGGAGTGGTCACGCCAATTTGGATTCCATATCGCCGCCTACATAATTCAAGGTAACGAGCGGCAGCCTTTTTTCTTGGCCTGTGTAGGTGTGTCCACCTACCGTGTGATAGTGAAATTGTTTCCCCGACGCGACGTAGCGACTCTGTCCTACGAAGAAATTTTGTCGGTGTTAGATGCCTATTTCAAAGAAAAAGTCAATGTCGTTGCAAAAAGGTATACGTTCTTTCGTACAAAACGTACAGCCGGTCAGACTAATAGGGAGTGGGTTGGAACCTTGCAAGGACTTACTAGGGATTGTGCTTTTGAGTGTGAATGTGGACTCCCTTATTCAGATACAATGGTATGTGATGCAATTGCACAGAACGTTTCTGATGTTCGTATACGGGAACAGATTTTTAAACTAGTTAATCCCTCCCTTCAGCAAGTGATAGACATATTGGATAGGCAAGACACACTTGACTTTGCTCAGGAATCATTTGAAACTTCGCCAGCCGTGTGTCACATTAACTGGCCCGCCGGGCGCGCTGCACGGAACGATAAACAGCCCTCGCGCCCGTCCGCCGCAGCTGCCGCCGCGCTCTCCACCAAGTGTGCCGCGCAAGCATGCAAATGCAGTTCTAAAATCATGCCTGCGGTGTGCAACTAGACATTCGCGTGACAATTGCTCGTCACGCCAGGCTATTTGCTTTTCCTGTAATAAGAAAGGACATGTTCATAGTGTTTGCCAGAAAAAGCTCATATTGGACAATCACAACCATTCCAGGCCCTTTGCTTCGCGCCGGAATCGAACCACGAATAATCAGGCTCGTGGCCCTTCGTCCATGGACATTCATGTAGTTAATTCCACTCCACCCAGTGCCACTTTCTCTAACAGTGACTGTGTTCATCCCACAAATAGTGTGCGTCGACGTCGACGGAAATCTCGTCCGGTCGCAAGTGCTTCTGTACCAGTATCAGTTCAAATTGCGCGAGACAGTCGCTCTTGTCGTCAGCAGGACAACAAACTTTTTGTAGACTTGGACCTTGAAGGCAAAGTGATCCCATTCCAGCTCGATACCGGAGCTGCAGTTTCCTTGATCAATCACGACACGTACAAACAACTGGGCAAACCTCTGTTGCGTGCCACAAAGGTTCAGTTAACTAGCTATTCCCGTCAGAATATCCCAGTGTTAGGACAGTGCAGCCTTCTTGCAACATACAAGGGACAAACAAAACTTGTGTCATTTTACGTTCTTCGTTCTTCTACTGCAGTGAACTTGTTTGGTTTAGATTTATTTCAGTTGTTTAACTTGTCAATAGTCAATCAGGTCCTATCGGTGAATCAGACTGTGCCTTCCGCCAGTGTTTCTCGTCTATGTGAAAAATTTGCAGACATTTTTGCACCGGGCCTTGGTTGCGCTAAGAACTATGAAGCACATTTGGAACTGAAAGTAAACGCGCAACCGAAATTTTTCAGAGCGCGCACTGTTCCCCACGCATTGCGTGATGAGGTCGCAAGAACATTACACGATTTGGAATCACAAGGTGTAATTGAACATGTGCAGGCTTCTCTCTGGGCCTCACCCTTAGTAATTTTGCCAAAACCTTCCGGAAAACTGAGACTTTGTGTGGACTTCAAGACAACAGTGAATCAACAACTAGTGATTGCAACTTTTCCTTTACCCCGCCCGGAAGATCTTTTTGATAAACTGTGCCCGGGTAAATACTTTTCGAAGTTGGACCTAGCGGATGAGTACTTGCAAATACCAGTGGACGACGAATCCCAGCGCATCTTGGTGGTTAACACGCATCTTGGTTTGTACCGATTCAAAAGACTGCCATTCGGGTGTGCATCTGCCCCTGCATTGTTTCAGCAATATTTACAAACTGTTTGTGCGTCGGTCCCTACTGCTGCGAACTATCTGGACGATATTGTGATCTCCGGAAAGACAGTAGAAGAACATTTAGCAAATCTCCGAACATTATTTCAGGTATTGCGACAAAATGGTCTTCGCTCGCGGAAGGACAAATGTGTGTTTTTTGCTCGGTACTTACCATATCTGGGACATGTAATCAATGCCCAAGGCATACGTCCCAGTCCAGAGCACCTCCGTGCCATACAGGACTTGCCTTCACCGCAGAATTTGAAGCAGCTACAGAGTGTGTTGGGAAAAATTAACTATTATCATAACTTTATCCCACATGCCTCTTCCATTTCAGCTCCGCTTCATCGCTTACGCCGTAAAGGTGTTCCGTTCGTCTGGACGACGGAATGCGAACGCGCCTTTTGCCTGTTGAAATCGGCGTTGCTTTCAAATACTTGCCTTACGCCATTCGATCCCCAGAAACCCCTTCTGTTGATGGTAGATGCATCGGATTTCGGGATCGGTGCTGTGCTTGCGCACAAAGGTGGATCGCAGGGTCGCCCTATTGCCTTTGCGTCAAAATTGCTCTCGTCTGCGCAAAGAAATTATTCACAGATAGAGAAAGAAGCTTTGGCTCTCGTGTCTGGTGTTACAAAGTTTCATGATTTCTTGTATGGTCGTCACTTTACCATCATCACAGACCACAAACCTTTGACATCGTTTTTTCATCCGAACAAGCCTGTACCTCCACGTACAGCGCAGAAATTCATTCGCTGGTCAATTTTCCTCTCGCAGTACCGCTACGATATCTTGTATCGGTCCACTGCTAATCACGGCAACGCTGATGCGTTGTCCCGTTTGCCTGTTGCTGAGGATAAAGCATTCGATTCTTCCGAACTTGCTTGCATGTTCATTGATACGGAAACCGATAACGTGGTCTAGTCGTTTCCGATTGATTTTCGTCGTGTAGCTACAGCCACAGCTGCTGACCCTGTCCTTGCTACCATTCTGCGTTTTGTTGCTACGCAATGGCCCTTGTCAAAGTCGCGGATCGAGGATCCGCTCGTTCGCCGATTTTCTGCTCACAAGGAGAGACTTTTTGTACGACGTGGTGTTTTGTTGTTGCGTTCTGATAATGATCAGTCCAGAGTCGTGGTCCCACGTTCGTTACAGTCCTCTGTCTTACGGCTTCTCCACCAAGGACATTGGGGTATAGTGCGAACGAAACAACTTGCTCGTCAGCACTGTACTTGGTTCGGGATCGATGCTGCGATTACGAATATATGCTCTTCTTGCATGGCGTGTGCCGAACAACAATCCGCACCGCCGCGGAAATTCTTTGCATGGCCGTAAGCCACTTCCCCTTGGCAACGCTTGCACATCGATTTTGCTGGTCCATTCTGGAATGCTCGATGGTTGGTTGTGGTCGATTCTTTCAGTAATTTTCCTTTTGTTGTCCGGATGTCTTCCACGACGTCATCTGCCACCATCCAAGCGTTATCCGCTATTTTTTGCATTGAAGGTCTTCCACAGACTATTGTTTCCGACAATGGCCCACAATTCATGTCCGCAGAATTTCAGTCATTCTGCAAGGCCATTGGTATTCCACATCTGACATCCACGCCGTTTTCGCGTCAGTCAAACGGTGCCGCTGAACGATTGGTCTGGACTTTTAAGTCAAAGATGTTGAAGTTGAAAGAGTCGCATTCTCGGGAGGACCCGTTGTTGCTCTTTTTGTCTTCGTATCGCTCTCAGCCCCGAGATGGGCGCTCGCCGGCTGAGTTGCTCCACGGTCGTCCTCATTGAACCTTGATGTCTTTGCTGCATCCGCCGCATCAGGTTCCTGTGCAGCGGCAGACTCCTGCTTTTGCTCCAGGCGACGTTGTATTCTATCGCAACTATCGAGATTCACGGCGTTGGCTCGCAGGGCGCATTCTTCGCTGCCTTGGCCGCGCGATGTATTTGGTTTTGGGGGCCTCTGGTGAGGTGCGTCGGCATCTCAATCAGCTGCGCCTCTGTCGTCGCCTGGGTTCTGCCGCTCCCCGTCTGCTTTCAGCGACGGTGCCATCCGGTCAGCGCCCTGGGGACCCATCTACTGGCTCGCCTCATCTCCGGGTGTTACTGATGCTGCCTTTCATTTTGCCTCATGGCGACGCGCCGCCGCCGCCGCCTCTTCTCCCGCCGGCGCCGCCCGCAGTGGACGCGTCGCTGCAACCGCCTGGCGCCTCCCTGGGTCACGCGCCGCCGATCGCTTCCCGTGACCAGCTGTCCTCCGCCATGGAACTCTTGCCCGCTCCGGGCCACATGGCGTCTTCGCGCGTCGGGTACCCCGACGCAATGGAGGTCGACGCTTCGGCCCTCCTGTCTCTCTACGGGCGCATACACCGCATGTTGACGTGCACCCTGGACTAGGTTTTCAGGCGTTTCCTAGCTCCCCTCGGACCGAATGGCAGGGTGTGGGTGGCACAGCCTCGCCTGTTGTTAGGCTCCCCACCTCATCGCATACGTCAACATGGGGTCCCCCCCACGGCGGGCGGAAGCCTTATAACACGACCGTTCGCCGATTTGCGGGGGAGGAATGTGGTGTCACCGCCAGACACCACACTTGCTAGGTGGTAGCTTTTAATCGGCCGCGGTCCATTAGTACATGTCGGACCCGCGTGTCGCCACTGTCAGTGATCGCAGACCGAGCGCCACCACACGGCAGGTCTCGAGAGACGGACTAGCACTCGCCCCAGTTGTACCGACGACTTAGCTAGCGATGTACACTGACGAAGCCTCGCTCATTTGCAGAGCAGATAGTTAGAATAGCCTACAGCTAAGTCAATGGCTACGACCTAGCAAGGCGCCATTAGCATTACATTGCATGTATCTACAGAGTCTCACTTGTATCGTCAAGAGCGATGTACAAGGATGGATTACAGCAGCTACGTACTTTTCTTTATAGCATTCATTACGTATCCTGTTTCAGACCTCACGCCAGCCTGCGTGAGTTGACGCGTGCATATCGGCATCCTCAACCAAGTAGTGTGCGTAGTGTTGGCTAACTGCTAACACTACAAACCGAAGCGAAAAAGTGTCTGTAAATGTAGTCCCACAAGCGAATCGTTTACGAGATAATTGCGACTTTGTGGTTATCAGTCACCACTGACTTGATTTTGTGTAAACGTCGCCCCGTATAGGGAAAGGTGACAGTACTGTACAGCGTTAGGAAAGGTTATTAGACATGCTCTGGTAGAAGTGCAGGTGTTTTCAATGATCACAACAACAGTTACATGACTGTATTCGTAGTTAAAGGAGGTGTTCAAAGTGTCGTCCTTGTATCCGGATGCACGCCTGTATCCACCGCCACAGTGAGTGTCGAATCCTTTCAGACACGCCTGAATCATTTCGAAATTATTGTCAAGCTTTGTCAAACCTCTACTCCAGTTCTTCAACCATGTTAGGTGGCACACACTACAGCTTTGAGCTGGCCCCGAACACAGAAATTTATGGGATTCAGATCATGAGATCTTCGAGGCCATGTTGAAGGTCCTTTTCGCTCTACCCATCTTTGACCGTATCGACCCGTTGGACGTCGTCTGACAATAACAGCAAAATGCAGGTACTACGTCCTCTGGCGTTGCTCTATGGGGATATGCTGAAGTAATGCTGCAAGATGGAGTCGCAGAAATCGAGGTTAACTTCGCCCATTGACTTTGTTTGCTAACATTTGCGGATCACTAGAAGGATCACACACACTCATGCTCAAAAATTAAGAATAATTGCAGAATGTGGTACCACACAACCTGGCACTACACAAAACTGCCACTAATAGCACAGGAACATAGGGAACACACACGACACAGATCTGTAAGTCCATTGGTATTGGTGATACGTTGAGAAAACCGTCCCGAAACACATGTGCTACAAAACCCCACTGTTTCCTGCGCAAGTCCTCCGACATCAATATGGGATATGATCACCACGCACACGTACACATGCAGCACAAGGGGTTGGCGTACTCTGGGATAGGTGGTCGAGCAGCTGTTGGGGTATAGCCTCCCATTCTTGCGCCAGTGCCTGTCGGAGGTCCTGAAGTGTCGTAGGGGTTTGAAGACGTTCACCGATACGTCGACCGAGAGCATCCCAGACATGCTCGATGGGATTTAGGTCTGGAGAACAGGCAGGCCATTCGCCTGATATTTTCTGTTTCAAGGTACTCATCCACGATTGCAGCTCGGTGGGGCCGTGCGTTATCATCCATCAGGAGGAAGGTGGGACCCACCGCACCCCTGAAAAGACGGACATACTGGTGCAAAATGACGTCCCGATACACCTGACTTGTTACAGTTCCTCTGTCAAAGATATGCAGGGGTGTACGTGCACCAATCATAATCCCACCCCACACCATCAAACCACGACCTCCATACAGGTCTCTTTCAAGGCCATTAAGGGGTTCGTATCTGGTTCCTTGTTCACGCCAGATGAAAACCCGGCGGGAATCACTGTTCGCCGGCCGAAGTGGCCGTGCGGTTCTTGGCGCTGCAGTCTGGAACCGCGAGGCCGCTACGGTCGCAGGTTCGAATCCTGCCTCGGGCATGGATGTGTGTGATGTCCTTAGGTTAGTTAGGTTTAAGTAGTTCTAAGTTCTAGGGGACTAATGACCTCAGAAGTTGAGTCCCATAGTGCTCAGAGCCATTTGAACCAATCACTGTTCTGACTATACCTGGATTCCTCTGTGAACAGAACCTGGGACCACTGTTCCAATGACCATGTACTGCGGTCTTGACACCAGGCTTTACGGACTCTCCTGCGACCAGGGGTCAGTGGAATGCACCTTGCGGATCTCTGGGCGAATAAACCATGTCAGTTCAGTCGTCTGTAGACTGTGTGTCTGGAGACAACTGTTCCAGTGGCTACGGTAAGGTCCTGAGCAAGGCTACCTGCAGTACTCCGTGGATGTCTGTGGGCAGTGATGCTGAGATACCGGTCTTCTTGTGGTGTTGTACACTGTGGACGTCCCGTACTGCAGCGCCTGGACATGTTTCCTGTCTGCTGGAATCGTTGCCATAATGTTTGGATCACACTTTGTGGCACACGGAGGTCCCGTGCTACGACCTGCTGTGCTTGACCAGCCTCCAGTCGCCCTAGTGTTCTACCCCTCCTGTGTTCTTTGAGCCATTTTCAACACACACTTACCATTAGCAAGTCTGAAAACATCTGCACACTTACTCGCAGCACCGTACTCTGACATGCACCAACACACCTCTACATATGTGGACCGCTGCCAGCGCCACCGTGCGACGACCACAGGTCAAATGGAGGTGATTTAAACCGGCAAACCGCCCACCAGAGCATTGTTTCACCACGTATCAGTATTATCCTTAATTTATGAGCATGAGAGTAGTACCCCTAACCATACATTCAATGAGATACTTGCTGATGTGGACTCATGCACGGCTGTGTGCCTAGATGAATCAAACGATGGAATTGTGATAGTTAAACGCACCATCATGACTGAATCCTGCTTCCTCTGTAAATAAAGTGTAACTGTCTACAATTTGTTGTTGCATCCACTGACCGAACGTTAGTCTGGGAACAAAGTTCGCCTCACAAACACGCTGAGCTCCTTGTACGTGCACTGCGAACAATACTCTCCAAACACAATTGTGGCTCATTCCAGGAATGAGCGACTCTTTCCAGCACCACGTCTTCAAGAGCAGGTGTAATTCGTCCAGGCCTGCCCATTCGCACAACACGTGCAAAGCTCCGCTTATCGCTGACATGAACATTACTCTGTGTACTGCACTGTCGTATACATTCTGTTTACAATCCACGTCTCAAAAATGTAAACAAAGACCACTCCACGGATCAGCAACCGGTGTTTACACAGAATAAAAAAAAAATGGTTCAAATGGCTCTGAGCACTATGGGACTTAACTTCTGAGGTCATCAGTACCCTAGAACTTAGAACTACTTAAACCTAACTAACCTAAGGACATGACGCACATCCATGCCCGAGACAGGATTCGAACCTGCGACCAGAGCTGCAGCGCAGTTTCAGACTGTAGCACGTAGAACCGCTTGGCCACTCCGGCCGGCCAGAATCAAGTGAGTAGTGACTGGTAACCACAAAGTCGCAGTTATCTTAAAGACAATTCGTTTGCGGAACTATGCTTACTGACGCTTTTTTGCTTCTAGTATCGTGTTCTCTCAACGCTATGCATTTATGCCATTAATTATGATAATTCTGCAAATTAAAAGCTGCTCTAACGTTCAGTGAGAGGTTGATAAGATTTCAGCTTCGTACAAAGATTGGTAGTTTGCTTTTAACGTTCAGAAATGTAAAACTGTGAACATTACAAAACCAAAAAGCAGTGTCCTATGACTGCAATATTAATAATTAACGGTTGGAAACGGTGAGACTATACAAATGACTGGGAGTAACAATTTTTAAGGACAGGAAGTGGAACGATAACATGGTCTGTCATTGGTAGGATACTAAGAAAATGTAGTCCGTCTACAAAGGAGATAGATCACAAGCCACTTCGCTGGCCCATCCTGCAAGTGTGTGGTGTAAGGATTTACACTTTCTTTTTTAATCCCCCCCTCAAATGTGCATTAATTTTCATACAGGAAGATGATGCATGTTGAATGATTGCTGAGTGTTGGGAGAAGGATGAAAAATGTGTAAGGTACCCGTTATTAATAGTTTTCTAAAAATCTGTTACACTTCTACTGCAAAGAACACAGAATCGTTTTCTTGGGGATGTAATAACCTTACTGGGTAACCAATACGGATTTGGTAGAGGCGCAGAACTATCACCACAGAGCAAAATCATAGCCCCCTCCCCCTGCCACCTCAGTGTCTGTTTTTAAGAAGAGTTGAAATTGTAGTCCTCGTTTTGTATCCATCTTAGACTAAGGTGTAGGAAACATGCACCTTGCTAGGTTCATTGCAGTATTTCACTGATTAGAACAGTTAAAAAGAGATTAATCCTACGAACTGTGATGCTTGTGTATGAATTAAAGAAGATTAGGTTTTTATTTCAGCGAGCAATGGTTTATTTTAAAGAGTGAACCGGCATGAAAGCATGATCATTTTCTTTTCGGTATTTTTGCGCCACGTGCAGAAAAGCTAAGAAACTCATTTAGTCCGTGGATTCACCTTTCGTCCTAAATTGTTTTGTTAATTGTGCTGGAGTGGCGATATACGAGTAAAGTATCCCGTACTTTGAGAGTTGCTAGTACGGACTAAAACAACACAAAAATAACTAGGTAACATGAATTCTAAAATACATACCGTAACAGCTATGAGCTGGTTTTCATTAATCAGTACTATTAGTGAGGACACACTCCTCAGTTATTGTTCATAGATGTAACATGAAGTAAACATCTGTTCATCTCCAGGGGACATTGCCTTATCATAACCCTGACAGTGCAAGCAGATAAGTTCTGGTGAAGCTGAGGGCTATGCCAGCGACAGCATAGCAATTGCTAGTCTCCAAACCTGGGTGGGCCTCAGCGGATGAACATTACAAAGCATGCCTCCCTCATTCGTTTCCTCAGTACTCAACCAAAGGTGTGATGCGATCCATGCCGAGGGGTGTATGGGGGATGGGAAGATAAGTCGTGAACTGAGCCTCAGTGGAACCCACCTGAGTAATTACCCTTACACCAGCGTGGCTCTACACGGGTGTCGACCAGTTCACGTGGTACCAGAATGGAAAACACGGAAAACTTTATGATAAGTACTCAAACATCGGATCTGGAACTGATGGCAGCCTCTCAGCAATTGGATCAGCTGACAGACCAGCCCAACTAATGGAAAACGTTGCTGACAAATTGGAACAGAACAAGATGAAATCCTTTTTCACAGTGAAACTCGCCAACATATGTGCAATTGAGATGTTATTTTATTCTGAGTACCAGTTTCAGCATTCCATTATACCATCTTCAAGCCCCACATGTATCTTTCAAAAATAAATCGTATTAAAGTACTGGGGCCATATTGTTTCTGTATGTCATCACTTCTAAGACAGATCGCAAATGCTTCCTTCGAAGACTTGATTGCTACTCGCAATAAAATAAAATAACAACTCAATTGCACGGCTGTTGGCGAATTTTATTGTTAAGTTCTTGACCAGCAGCTTTTCCATTTCCACAGTGAATCAATACAGTTAAAATCCTTGTCTGTTAATGAACAAAGTAAGAGCATATGGACTACCAACCAATTGTGTAATTGGATTGAAGAGATCCTAGATAACAGAACGGAGCATGTCATTCTCAATGGAGAGAAGTCTTCCGAAGTAAGAGTGATTTCAGGTGTACCGCAGGGGAGTGTCATAGGACCGTTGCTATTCACAATATACATAAATGACCTTGTGGATGACATCGGAAGTTCACTGAGGCTTTTTGCAGATGATGCTGTGGTGTATCGAGAGGTTGTAACAATGGAAAATTGTACTGAAATGCAGGAGGATCTGCAGCGAATTGACGCATGATGCAGGTAATGGCAATTCAATCTCAATGTAGACAAGTGCAATGTGCTGCGATAAACATAGAAAGATAGATCCCTTATCATTTAGCTACAAAATAGCAGGTCAGCAAATGCAAGCAGTTAATTCCATAAATTATCTGGGTGTACACATTAGGAGTGATTTAAAATGGAATGATCATATAAAGTTGATCGTCGGTAAAGCAGATGCCAGACTGAGATTCATTGGCAGAATCCTAAGGAAATGCAATCCGAAAACAAAGGAAGTAGGTTACAGTACGTTTGTTCGCCCACTGCTTGAATACTGTTCAGTAGCGTGGGATCCGTACGAGATAGGGTTGAGAAGATCCAACGGAGAGCAGCGCGCTTCGTTACAGGATCATTTAGTAATCGCGAAAGCGTTACGGAGATGATAGATAAACTCCAGTGGAAGACTCTGCAGGAGAGACGCTCAGTAGCTCGGTACGGGCTTTTGCTAAAGTTTCGAGAACATACCTTCACCGAGGAGTCAAGCAGTATATTGCTCCCTCCTACGTATATCTCGCGAAGAGACCATGGGGATAAAATTAGAGAGATTAGAGCCCACACAGAAGCATACCGACAGTCCTTCTTTCCACGAACAATACGAGACTGGAATAGAAGGGCGAACCGATAGAGGTACTCAGGGTACCCTCCGCCACATACCGTCAGGTGGCTTGCGGAGTATGGATGTGGATGTGGGTGGATGTGGATGTCTGGAGCTCGGGCGAGGAAACGTCTCAGAAAACGAAAAGAATAGGAAGGCGAAGAATGGCTTCTTACACATAAATGGAAGATATTAAAAGGTCTTTAACCTAAGATCAACCAAAAAAACTGTTTCAGAATGAAGGGGGTAAACAGACACCTCCAACTCAAGACAGGCGACAAGGGAATGAGGCTGTTACTGTCATTTCTCAGGATAATTGAATCAAGAAAAAGCCGAGTCAGGCTAGGATGGTGGTTATCACGCAAACATAGGCCCCAAATTCGTGAAGGTCTTTATCGACAAAGGTGCTCTAATCTTCGTCTGTGAGAGGATGGGAACAGTGGATTGGGTGAAGGAGACATTGCCGAAGATATATCCATGGGAGGAGATCCAAGAAAGTGTGATCGCAGAACCAGAAGATGTTGTGAGATGACTGGAGTGTAGTCAACTGGAAGGTTGTATCTGGCGACCAAACCCTTGTAGTGGGAGGTAGTGAGGAATCCTAGAAGGCAATGTGAGAGCAGGACCTGAATCTGTACGTAGGGTTCTCGTAGGTTGTAGTTACGGATGTTGGAAACGACCATGGCGTCAAGTTGACGGCGGGAACTGTTGCAGATAAATCTGTAGCACGATAAACATAACCCTGTTCTAGGAACCCTGTTTATATAAAGGGTTCATACCACGCCCCAGGGGAACGAAGGTAAGCGGGTTTACGCTAGAAATCCAAAAAGAAACAAAACATACATTTATGTCGAGAACAAAATTTCATTCATGCTGATAGCGAGCTCCTGTTCCAGAGACCTGAGGAGGAGAAGGAGATCAGTGTTTAATGCCCATGGACAACGAGGTCATCAGAGACGGAGCACAAGCCCGGATTAGGGAAGGATGGGGAAGGAAATCGGCCGTGCCCTTTCAAAGGAACCATCCCAGCATTTGCCTGAAACGATTTAGGGACCAGAGGCTTAGTGACCACTCGGCTGAAACAGTGCGATGGAGGAAGGACAAGAGAATTTGTATTGGCCTCACTTCACCTTCCTTATGAGGACAGTGCTCCCCCTTCCCAGGGAGTGGGGAGACTGGTAGATACTTCTGGCTGAAAGAACAACTGTTCATTAGTTGTGACACCAGTGACCACATCTGGTGTGGGGAAGCAGGACACCAATAACAGAGGTTAGTACCTAATGGAATACAAATTGGACAGAAATTCAGAAATCTTGAATATGGGTAGGAACCCTAACTTCAGGAATGGAATAAGGGAAGAAGTAACTGACATAATTGTCGTATCCTACAGGATAGTTGTGTCAAACAATGTGGTGATGGAGCCATCTTTATCTGACCCCATGTAGTCTTAGACATAAAAACTGACCGCCACCCGGCAGCCACAGAGAGTAAGTCCGAGTCGTTCACTTAAGGTGGCCAATAAAACCGACAGCCCCTGACAACGCTGTAAGACGTCGTGGTCTCCTGACCTTCAGTGCTTACATATTCCGCCCTCACAATCATGTTCCGCACATCAAGACGCTTCATTCGAATCCAAACTCGATAAGATAAAGTCAATGTTGTATGAATTCATGTCAACGATATGCAATTGATTAGTGAGCACACCGTGGTTGAAATACTCGAGGCTGACGTGCACACATACATTCCAGACACGACGGTCACAGAGGCTTTTAGTTCGGGAGAGAGGCCGCACAGCGGGATGCCAGGCCCTTCAGGGGACGACCCAGCCCATGTCGTCCGGTGACCGCCTGTAGCGGACAGTGTGGGCCCGAGTGAAAAGGGGGAACGACCCCGTGTTTGGCTTAAAAGCAAATTCCGCTACATTGTGTGGGAGTGGCCAGCCTATGCATTCTTTACACATAGCACGCAGTTTCAGAGATTTTCACAGGGAGACAGCAAACGCCAAAGCTACAAACGTCCGGATTGGTCGCCTTAAACGAAACGTCATTCTCCCGTTTTAGAAGAGCAATGCTGATTGGCAGACGACATTTCTGACGCCTTGAGCTGAAGGAATAATGGAAGAGACCGAAAGATATACCCCTTCACGCCTGGCGTGGAGAGGGGCCGTTCCGTTGTCGCTCTTGGAGCGAGAACACGTAACGAGAGCGCTCGTACGTGTACTCGAAAGAGCGAGGAACAAGTCTCTCCTCAGTACTTCACTGGGAGAGCACCTCTGTCGAGATCGAATCAAAGGACGACTCTATATTGAGTCCTTGCGATTAAGCGTTGTTCACTGTGTTGGCCGACACACTTATTGTGCGGTGTGAACGGACAGAGTTATAGTTAAACGCCTGCAAGCGAATTTTGAGTGGCATCACGGTGGACTGGTTATCTGACCGGTATACCAAGCCAATAGTTAGACTAGGGGCGAATAGGAATCCTTGACTTCATCACGGCATAGGGAGATTTAGATTGGCGAAGGTCAATCCAGATAGAAAGATATAGTTGTGTTATTTGTCAGCAGCGAGCAGCGCAGACAGCAGTCATCGCAGCTTACGGTATTGTGCGCTACAGCTATTGCGAGCCCCATATTTCCTCCACAACAGTACACTTCACTGCATTTCACATGTGACAGCCTCGACTGTACCTAACAACATTCTAAACGATAATTATTCAAGTTGAGTAGGCGCGCCTCTCAGCCATTCTGCCAAGGCAACAAGCATCTTAAACTTTGTTTAGAAATTTCATTAGCGAATCCTATCCTGGAAAGTTAACTTCATATTCCGAATAGAACCAGGATATAACTTGCTCAATTCATAACTAAAAGTATCATTGTGATGTCTCAGAATTTTTGCAAAATAAATAATAACTTTCGTTAGTTTCATGTTTTTCTTACACTAACTAGCACTACTCCAGTATCCAAGTATCCCACTAGTTACATAAGAAATTTTGTGAATTTTTGTGTCATTTCCTTACAGCAGACGACTCCAAAAGATATTTATTGCGGAAAGTTTTTCAGGCATTTCTCTTTAGAACGTTAGGAGCGTCTGTCTGACTTCTGTAGTAGTGTGGGGGTGGAAATTGCATCTTGCAGGAGCCACAGGATAAAGGGCACATCTCAGATTAATCCGTTGTGCAGAATAACAGAATAACAGAACGCTGTCTGGCCATCTGCTCAATCTGCCAACACTGTAAGATACGAAAGTGTCTCTACTTACGAGAGGATATTCTGCTGGGTGAGCCCGTGGTCTAGCGGTAATCGTCGTGCGTTCTAAACTTAACAGTCATGTGTTCGTACATCCATAATTGACATGGAGAACAGTGGGACGTCAGCTGGTATAAATTTATATTAAAAATGAAGAAATTCCTCCAGCTGCATTTAAGGTTCAAATGGTTCTGAGCACTATGCGACTTAACTTCTGAGGTCATCAGTCGCCTAGAACTTAGGACTAATTAAACCTAACTAACCTAAGGACATCACACACATCCATGCCCGAGGCAGGATTCGAACCTGCGACCGTAGCGGTCGCTCGGCTCCAGACTGTAGCGCCTAGAACCGCTCGGCCACTCCGGTCGGCTGTATTTAACGTGTAGATTTTATTTTGGCAACTAGTTTCAACATTGTAACAACGTCATCTTCAGGCCCATACACTTGTTGACGTCAACTGCGTGCGGCTGATACTAGAAGTCAGTGGTGAGATATGGACCAAACAGTCATGTGTTCGCGTCCACATTTCGGCCCTCCTCTAAATTTGTGAGTCTGATCGAACATCGAAGGTAATTTGTCTCACATTCTACGCACCAGTAATAACAAATACTTCCGGAAACTATTCCGCAGGACAACTCGTGGTTGCGCCGCGGTCATAACAGCTTACGCTCGAGCGTTTCCTCGCGCTGCAGCGGCTCCCGGCCACCGGCCAGACGCCACCCGCCGCCTGAAATCCGGCGCCGCCCAGGTGAACGCGGCGTGACGCTGTCAGTGTATATATCAACCGTAATTCTTGCAGTTTAGCATCGGATTTTACATTCTTGAAAATCATGAACTACTGCTAAGCGTTGCAAAATTGGGTCGCAAGTGGAAAAAGGTGTAACATCTGCAACGCAGTATTTATTTCTGGTATAATAGAGGGATGAATGCAGAGGAGGCAGCTCGAAAGATATGAACTGTGTGTGGAGAGAGTGCTTTTGGGAAAAATACGCAAGGAAAAGATATTCTTGTTTCAACAAAGATCGTTCTGGCATGAATGATTTTCCGCATTAAGGAAGTCTCGACTACTGATATAAATGATGGATTCCCATTTAAGCACATTCGACATTTGCATTCAACAGGCAAGGTTCAGAAGTACTGCATGCTCTAATTCGAAACAACAAAAGCCAACGGAGTGGCTATTATTGCAGTTCTGCTTGGACGGCATCAGGTCGCTATTTGAACATTCCTATCAGTTGTGTCTAGACAAGACAGCCTAGACACAATGAGAGGAAGCCGAAAGGCACGCGCTAAGTTAAAGCAGGGTGCGTGAGGTCTGAAACAGGATACGTAATGAATGCTATAAAGAAAAGTACGTAGCTTCTGGAATACTTAACTTTAATCCATCCTTTTGGTACATCTGGAGATTGTGCCGATACAAGTGAGACTCTCTAGATACATGCAATGTTACTAATGGCGCCTTGCTAGGTCGTAGCCATTGACTTAGCTGAAGGCTATTCTAACTATTGGTTCGGCTAATGAGCAATGCTTCGTCCATGTAGTCGCTAACAAAGTCGTCCGTACAACTGGGGCGAGTGCTAGTCCGTATCTCGAGACCTACCTTGTGGTGGCGCTCGGTCTACGATCACACAGTGGCGACACGCGGGACCGACATGTACTAATGGACCGCGGCCGATTTAAAGCTACCACCTAGCAAGTGTGGTGTCTGGCGGTGACACCACACTATCCATTACTGTTACTGATGACGAGTTGTGATTCCTTTATCGTTAACTTCCTACGAAGAAATGATAGGCTGAGCCCTACCAAAAGACATGAACTGGGGCAAAGAGTAGTGTGAAGATAATATTTTCCATGTGATAGCGCCAAAAGTGTGTTTTGCATTACGACTTCTTCCCCAAGGGTGTGTCCATCACAGCTGGAAATTGTTACCTGTAGGTGGCAGTGTAAGAAAATCGACAAAACTACATCACGTGTGCTACTGCATCGTAACACACTCTGTTTATTTGAGAAACAAAACCATCCAGGAGGTCATCTTTCCGGCACTTGTCCCTCTGATCGTACACTCGTAAACTTTTACCTTTCACATGCTTGATCGGTCAACCGTCAAGGCAACTCATTTCTAGACGAAAATACCCTTCAAACTACACTGGTTAAATGACATCGGTAGAACCAGTATGTTACTACAGGCGTAGAATTTGTAAACTACACCGGCCGAAGTGACCGAGCGGTTCTAGGCGCTACAGTCTAGAACCGCGCGACCGCTACGGTCGCAGGTTCGAATCCTGCCTCGGGCATGAATGTGTGTCATGTCCTTAGGTTAGTTAGGTTTAAGTAGTTGTAAGTTATAGGGGACTGATGACCTGAGATGTTAAGTCCCATAGTGCTCAGAGCCATTTGAACCATTTCTTTTTTGTAAACTACTTAAGCACTGTCAGATTGTTTTAGATATTGTGAAAGTATGTACTGTTACTGATTAACTTACCGTTGATGATAAGTCCTGTGTTCAATAAACTAATGGAAAACGCAGTTAAAATCTCCACTGTACTAATAAAAATTAGATTCGACTTACTACAGAAACGACAGCAGTCTATCTTAATAAAGCATATCTGTAAGACGATTGTGCCTATTTTAACATGAATTAGTAGGATATTACCAACTTTTGACTGAGAAAAGCTCTGTATTTACTTCACGTCCTGTATCATACTCAAGTATAATGAAAATGTGGTAGTTCATAGATAAAAATTATGTATTCACAACAACAAAAAATATGTCGGCAGAAAACAAAAGTGGCTTTATGAATTTTGCAGTACCGTAAGGTTTTCGCTCTAAGGGATACTGAAAGTAGCAAGACGGATTTTGCTCGAGCGTTGTCTTACGATTCCCTTATTGAGTTTCTGTTTGCCTGCTTGTAGCTCTGCTACAAAAGAATTAAAAATATGGCTTTCTGCGAGTCTCGAAAGGTGAACGAATGCAGCTTGCGCCTGGTAGGCTAGCACATTACCCCTTTTTTAATCTCGTTTTGTTCGTTGGTGTTCATTGTATTTGTTCATGGCGGACGTTCCATGATTCTTGTTCGAGTTCATCGTTCATCCATGAAAGATTTTTCTTTTTTTTTTTTTTTCAAGGGGGCAGCTAACCTTCTGACCGAACATGCTGAGCTACCGTGTCAGCAAACCTCGGAGCTAGCGAAGAGGTGCGGCGTATGTGTCTTACTAATTGACCCAGTAGCCACTATGACAGATAAATCGCAACATAAGAGACGTGTGGAATGATTTTCGTGGACTCAAAAGCATTAACTGATATCATTATATCACATATCGAGAGAAAATTGTTCAAATGGCTCTGAGCACTATAGGACCTAACAGCTGAGGTCATCAGTCCCCTAGAACTTAGAACTACTTAAACCTGACTAACCTAAGGACATCACACACATCCATGCCCGAGGCAGGATTCGAACCTGCGACCGTAGCGGTGGCGCGGTTCCGGACTGAAGCGCCTAGAACCGCTCGGCCACCGCGGCCGGCGATACCCTTTCTAATTGCTCCATGGAACCTGTGAGTAGAGTTTATGGCGAAGCGTCTGCTGGCAGCGTCCACGCTCAGCCAACATAAACAAATCGCGGCAGCATTGGGCACTGCTAATCGCTGTACTTGTCGCGAGCCGCGGCAACAAAGGTCCACTGTCTCTGCTAACGATATTATGGAGTTAATACATCTTACTTACTTAACGTAATGCGGAGGACGTGGGCTGGGTAAAAATTCAGTTTGTAGTACCTAGCCATTGCGTTAAAATACTTTACAATTATATAAACGGCGTAATTGTCTCAACCAGGACCCTACTAATTCCGCATCCGAACATCATGGGTTTATATATCCTACTCATCCGCATTAACCTATATTTTCCTACATTTAGAGCTAGCTGCCATTCCTCAAAACAACTACAATCTTTGTCTAAGTCATCTTGTATCATCCTACAGTCACTCAACAAAGACACCTTAGCGTATACCACAGCATCATCAGCTAATAACCGCAGATCATTTATGTATATAGAAAATAATATTGGTCCTATCGCGCTACCCTGGAGCACTCCTCACTATACCCTAGTCTGTGATGAACACTCGCCTTCGAGGACAACATAGTGGGATTACTACTTATGAAGTCTTTAAGTTACTCAAATACCTGTGAACTTATTCCATATGCTCGTACGTTCGTTAACAGTGTGCAGTGTGGCACCATGTCAAATGCTTTCTGAAAATCTAGAAATATGGAATCTGCCTGTCCCCTTTCATCCGTAGGTCGCGGTATATCATGTGAAGAAAAAGGGCAGGCTGAGTTCACACGAGCGATGGCTTCTAAAACTGAGCTGATTCCTGGACATAAGCTTCTCAGTCTCAAGAAAGTTTATTAAATTCGAACTGTCCGCCCCTGGTAGCTGAGTGGTCAGCGCGTCGGAATGTCATACCCAACAGCCCGGATTCGATTCCCGGCTGGGTCGGAGATTTTCTCTGCTCAGGGACTGGGTGCTGTGTTGTCCTTATCGTCATCATTTCCTCGCCATCGACAGGCAAGTCGCCGAATTGGCATCAACTCGAAAGACTTGCACCCGGCGAATGGTCTACCCGACTGGAGGCCCTAGCCACACGGCATGTTCATTAAATTCGAACTGACCATATCTTCAAGGATTCCGCAGCAAACAGAAGTTATGAATATTGGTCTGTAATTTTGCTGGTACATTCTTGTATCGTTCTTATACAAGGCGCGTTCCATAAGTAATGCGACCGAATTTATAAAAAATAATTTATTGAATATGTTCATACAAATAATGAAAAATTTTCAGGCGGTGTTTCCATGCCTGGAAGGCATCCTGCAATGCCTTTTCCGGAATGTCCTTTAGAGCTGATGTAACATGCGCCTGGATGCTTTCAATCGTGTCCCAATGTTTTCCCTTCATGATTCCTTTTAACCAAGGAAACAAAAAAAAAAGTCAGCGGGTATCAGGTCAGGACCGTAGGGAGGCTGTGGAACCAACAGGATCTTGGTCCTGGCCAGGAAGTCGTTGACAATGAAGGCGCTGTGACTCGGCGCGTTGTCGTGGTGAACTTCCCACATGTCCTTGATGTTGCTTCGGCAGCGCGAGACCCTCCTTTTCAGTCTTTTGAGCACTTCCAAGTAGAAAGCTGAGTTCACTGTAGTCCCGGTAGGTATGAATTCGTGGTGGACAATGCCTCTGACGTCAAAGAAGACAATGAGCGAAGTTTTGATCCTGGACTTGCTCATGCGTGCCTTCCTGGGACGGGGCGACTATGGGGTGTGCCACTCTGCCTTTTTGTCTCAGGGTTGTACTCAAAAATCCACGAATCATCACCAGTGATAACTGTTTAAAAAATGAGGATCAGTTTCACACATTTCCAACATTTCTCGGCACCGAAGTACTCGCAAGTGCTTGTGTTCGTCGGTCAACACTTTTGGGACGAGTTTGGCACACACCTTTCTCATGTTCAAATCTTCGGTCACAATGCGGAAAACAGTTGTTTCTGACATGTTTAGAGTTTGTGCTATCAACTGAAGGCTCAGCCGTTTGTCAGAGTTCAAACAATCGCGCACACGCGTCACATTTTCGTCGACTCGTGCGGTTGATGGCCGTCCACTGCGAGGTTCGTCGGTGATCTCGTCTCGGCCCTTCATGAATGACTTATGGCATCGGAAAACTTGTGATTTGGAGAAGCAATCATTCCCAAAGGCGTGCTGAAGTAATGGAAACGTTTCGGTGGCTGGCTCCCCAAGTTTAACGCAAAATTTGATAGCGCACCGTTGCTCCACAGAATGATCCATTGCGCCGTGTTACATAAACTCAAAACGGGGTTGACGGAAACGCCACGTCCTGACTCTCCGGCAGCTCGCAGCCGAATACGACAAAGAGCGTTTTGAAGCTGACACCCCCCTCCACTTAGCCCAGCCGGTTACAACACGCTGTGGTGTACTGTTGCGTCAGAAAAAAATTGGTCGCATTACTTACTGAACGCACTCTGTACACAGGAGTCACCAGCGCTTTTTACCACTCGGTTGGCACTTTGCACTGGGAGACAGATTCGCGATAAACTCAAGCTAAATAAGGGCCAATGCTGTAGAGTACGCTTTGTAAAACCAAATTGGGATTTCATCCGTACCCGGTGACAAAACTGTTTTTAACAATTTCAGTTGTTTCCCTACTCCAGGTATGCTAATTACTGCATCGTCCATACGGGGGTCTGTCTGATGGTCAAAAGCCGGTATGCCCGATTCTTTTGCGTGAACGATTTCTTAAACACGAAATTTAAATCTCGGCTTTCGTCTTTGTCTTCAGATACCGCATCAGACTGGTGAACGAGTGACCACATGGAAACCTTAGACCCACTTTGCGATTTTACATACAACCAGAACTTTCTCGAGTTCTCGGCTAGACTTTTTCCTGAGGTATGACGATTGCAATTGTTTGCTTCGCACATGGTTCTTTTCACAGATGCACGGATCTCTGCTTCGATTGTCGTCATTTGCGCGTTCTCTTCCGAACCGGATGCTTCCTCAGCATCCGCCAAATTTCGTTGTTAAACCATGGTATCTGTTTTCCGTCCTTAATCCACTTATTAGACACATCGTTCTCCAGACCACGATTACAATCTATGTAAACTTTGCCCTAAATTGCAGGACGTCAATCTTATTGGAGCTAACAGATGTAAACTCACTAAGTGCGACGCTGATAACTCTAGAACTGTTGAAACGTCCCCTTTGAACAATTATACAAGACTGTGCTTAAACTGACACACAATATTTTGTTAGCGCAACGCAATCTGACTTTCAAAATTCCCTACAAAAGAATGGCTCTGACTAACATTAAACTACACCTTTCACAAATCACTTAAGTCACAAAAGCCGGCCGCTGGTGGCCGAGCGGTTCTGGCGCTACAGTCTGGAACCGCGCGACCGCTACGGTCGCAGGTTCGAATCCTGCCTCGGGCATGGATGTGTGTGTTGTCCTTAGGTTAGTTAGGTTTAAGTAGTTCTAAGTTCTAGGGGACTTATGACCTCAGCAGTTGAGTCCCATAGTGCTCAGAGCCATTTGAACCATTTAAGTCACAAAAATCTTCGCTGCTCAATCTACTGCAATACAGCGAGCGCCACTACTGCCAGCTAAATAAAAGATTCAAACTATGAAAGGCACTAACTACTGATAGGGATAGTTAGCAAATGAAAGATATTAGTAGAGAACAAACAATGTATTTACCTTGATATCATCATATATAAATATAGCAGTTCATGACAAATTACAAATCTCCGCCATCTCTCTCCCCACATCCACCACTGCTGGCGGCTCACCTCCAACTGCGCAACGCTACGCGCTGTTCACATCCAGCTGCCGCTGCCCAACACTACAATGGCGAGTATTACAACAATGCAAAGCAGCCACAGACTGCACACAGCACAGCCAGTGATTTTCATACAGAGGTGGCGTTACCAATAAAAAACCTAAACAGCCTACTTACATAGCCCCCATGCTCCCCACAAAAAATTTTACAAATTGGATTGGGCAGTGGCCAATACAGATTTGAAAAAAAATTTTCATAATTACAATAACAAAGAAATCAGATGCACACACTTATTGATACAATGTTGGTCAAAAGCTAAAAATTTTCTCACAGTCCATAAAGACAGTCCTCATCATTCGTCACAGTAAAATTGCAATGTTTTTCTCAAAGTCTGAGCAGTAAAGGAAACTGCACACAGAAGTAGTGGATTTCCATGCAATCTTGAAGTAGTGTTGTCCTTCCAACGGAACGACAGTGCTGACTCTTGACATGCATACAGGTAATGGGCCACAACAGAGCAAACCCACAGCAGAGTCATTCGACGTTTTGAAGAATATTGTAGGTAGGTCATCACAGAGCAGACCCACTGTAGTCCTGGTAGAGATTACGGGTTTGGTGGGCCATCAGAGGTGCAGACCCACTGCAGTCCTTGTAGAAATAATGATATTGATGGATCATCAAAGATGTAGACCCACTGTAGTCCTTGTAGAGATAACCAACAGCCATCTGTTGTGACTGGGCAGGTGCACAATCACCATTGAAGAGTCTTGCGGATAATATAGCAAGTCCATAACCACCACTTGTGCGCTCACAAAGTTTTTGGAATTGTCCTTAGAACCAGCAATGCTGTTATCCAGTCCCTTGCTGAATTATTAACACACGTGCAAACACTAACAGTCCCTACTTCTCACATATTGTCCACATACTATGACCAGCAGAAACGTGTGCAGTGAAATGTAACTAACAAGTTAATAATATCATGAACGGGTGACAATTACAATTTTATAACATGAGAATACAATTATAAAGATACAGAAAACATCATTGAAACATAGTAATACAGATAACATTTGTAGATAATAGGGGCTTTACAAAAGAATAGAAATAAACATATACATCAATGTTACAGGAATTATGACATGAGTACATACATAAAAGATCGGAATAACTTTCGAAACATCAACTTCACACATGAGCATTAACACAAAACAGAATAAATAATGTCTAACATCTTTACAAAGTAAATAACATATTATTAATGCCAATTATATTCGAGGATAACAGTATTCCTCATCATAGTGAATGTAGCTTAGTATTAGAAAAATTCTACAATATAAGTCTTATCAGATAAACATATAAATACAGGAAAAACATAAATACCCAAGGGTACACAAACATATAGCGGAATAATACAAGGAAAGGACAGGGTTTGTTTTACTGCAGTATTTTGCAAACAAAACTTTCTTTACTTCTCGGAGATCTCCCTTCGTTCTTCATTATTTCCAAAAGTCCTATCTATACCTGCTTTCTGTACTTTTCTCGTATAGCCTCTCAGTGCATTTCTTCAAATTCATCGCAACTCATTCTCTTATAGGCTACCCCCTCTTAAGCTAACTTAAATCTACTGAGCTCAGATGCTAAACTAAGGGACGAGGCAATGCAGCAGCACAAAACAATTAATATAAACAGCAATGAAAAAATATGGAAAATCGCAAAGCAAGCTACAGTAAATCTAAATTACCAAGCAATTCAACATTACAACTAATATGAGGCAATGCGCAGCAACAATAAAAATAAATCAATAGTAAAACTAGCTTAACAGAGTAATACAAAGTGAAATTTAGTAGCACTATGCCTGGCAAATAGCAGCAGAAATAACTTATATCTAAACATGACATAGCTCAAGCAGAAAAAAACATTACACTAAAGACAACAATGCAGATAAGGGAAATGTATATTCACATCTTAATGTCTATGTAATTAAAGTGGTGCACCACAACAACTTATTGTAAAAAAAATATTACCATGTACTTGAAAAGAAAATTATGTGTTACTGTTACTAGTTCCTTCTTATTGTTCTTTCCTTTCCAAGTGCTCCTTTTTTGAAGAATGTGGATCACAAAATTATTATTTAATAGATCTGTTGACAGAAAGTGTTCACATTAGCAAATGCATTTAATTTTATTTTATGAAACCAATGCTGCAACACAGCTGAAGAACAGATGTCAAATGAAATAAGCAATTACGCAAACCAAAGCATAAAAACATCATTCAATAGTCATGTGGCATTTCGTAAGTCAGTAGCTCTCAACTCTCATAGAAAGACACTTGTCATAATCAGGTGTGCAGATGTACGAATATTTCCCATCAATTCATAAGCATTGCAGTAATTAGCACAAAGTACGAGTAATCATATGTTTTCAGGTTATGATCGTGTAATATTTGCGATGCTTTCTACAAAGGAATGTCAATAGCAAGGTTAATGGAAGTAATGAGGGTGTCGCATTTGCAATATTTTCTCTAAAGGAATGTCAATGGCGAGGATAAAGGCCTGCCTTTTTTCTTTTTTTTTTCTACCTGTGCTTCCGGAAAGGCACACACTAATGGCTTGTTCTCCAGGTGTTTGACACAGCTGCGTGCCCACAACGCATTACGTGCAGGTGGTCACTTAACTTTCTTACGGAAATATTTACGACACCAGTTTCCGCTACAGTGACAGTCTCACATAAAAATATTTCACAGGTCAAGAATTAGCGTTGCAAATCTGTAGAAAGAAAATCCTATAAATATAAGTGTCCAAATAAAATATTCGTCAGCATTGTGATACAGTCACACATTTACGCACATTTCATAACTCTTAAAGTACGATTCTTGGTTTCCAACATACTTCTTATTCCTCATATACGGTAGCATCATCTTATTGATCATAAACATATCTCAACAGCATAGTACACATCGTCGTCGTAATAATAACATCATAACACCTCAGTCAAATCTCAAAAACGTCGTAGCTTTCTGCAATAATTTCAAAACCTAAAAAAAATTCTCTGCTCATTTCAATAGTGTCATCTACCTCAAACGTACTTTAAAATAATGCTCCCTTACCAAATACATCATTCAAAGCTCTCATAGTATCACAATGATTCCGAAAAAATATGAACAGTTTACAAAATACAGACAAAATACAGTTTCATAAGTGTGAAGTTACCCAACTGTGTATTGCGTAAACATATGTCACTGATGTAGTAAAAAAATGTTTATCTCTCAGTTAAATGATCAGATAGCTGTGTAATTTATGTTTTAGAGAAATATGGTACCGATGTGTAAAGTTGTATAAGCAAATACCATATTAGCTGGGTTCCTTGTGGTTGCCAAACACATGGTACACAAAGTAAGCATGTACCCCCCTGAGGATTAATGTAATTATACCCTCAGGTGTTACAGATTACAGCAATGGAATGAAATGTAGCACGGAAAACTTTCTTTGTAATTCAAAAATCTTTAAAAATAAATGTTTTAAGTACACAATTAATCACTCAAATACGTGTACTGTAGCGCTAAATGTGCGTCTTGTTGCAACATAATCTGTGTGGAAGTGTCGTAGTTATCGTCCTCCGAAAGCCAAGTTCTGCAGAAGTCAATGTACTTACCTCATAATACACAAAAGTGAAATGCTTTGCTTATAAATGTCTTAGTTATTACGCTTATTGCCGTGATGAGGAAAGTACTGTGCTGTAACGTATTGTTGTGCTACGGAAAAGGCAGTCTCATTGTAGCTATACCACAAAAGTTACTACTAAAACCTGTTTTACTTTCCAGAATAAAACAGAAAACTGTGCAGATATAAAACAGAAACACTGCAAAAGCAACATTGTAAATTATCACTCATTAGTAGCGTCGTGATAAAATCGTGTAGCTGTCACATAAACTAACCACTGTGCCATCTGGTATCTCACTGAAAGTACTTTAAATCCAGAATATATTTTCAAGTAAACCAAAATGTTGCATTAAAATCTCATTAGCAGTACTGGTAAATGTTCTAAGTATGTAAGCCTTATATTCGTTCCATAATCGTGCAACTGACAAGCAAGAATGTACACACACAATAACACTGTGACGTCTGTTCACTATAACAATGCATTCGTCATTTCTGTTTAAATAAGTTCTCTTGGTTCTTCATTGGATATTTAACTTCAAACATTGTTGTATATTAACAGATTCTAAGTCTGACAAAGCATACTAGCAATGTAAAGTGAAAAGTTTTATGGCAAAGACTAAGTTAAACAGCAGATTATCTCTCAATAAATGGTTTTACATGTGAAATGTGGTGTAAACCTTTACTCTTCCTAGTACGCAGAGTTTCAGCTTCAACGCAATTATCATGTGGTATACATCGGTAAAGAATACTGGAATTTTTCTCAAGGTTAGAGTCTATGTTATTTTTCTCAGAGCCAGCGGGCGCACGTGGCTGCCTGCGGTGCGAGTCATTGTCTGTTCCTTTGTTGGCGCGCGTCGTTATTGGGATTTGGAGACCTAACTTCTACAAATTCACCATGACGAGAGGGCCCTGCTCTGTTTGAATCCCGCCAGTTCTGATGAAATTGACGTCTGTCGTTATGATTATATCGTCTGTCGTCATGTCGGTAGATTCCGTAGTTTCTTCCTTGTCCGTCACGTGGTGGAGAGTTTCTCCCTGAATCGTAACTGTGCGCCGAACTGTTGCGTCTGAAGTCATTCTGCCTCCCTTGATAATAATTGTTTTGGTTCCCATATTGTCTGTTTCTCTGATTGTCTCTGTGATAGTCATTACTACGGAAATGCGATCTTTCTCTGTAACTATTATTACTCTGACAGCGGTTGTCATATGGGTGGTGTCTGTTTTGGTCACGATTTGCGTTGTAAGAATAGCCTTTTCGTGTCCAGTTATTGTTTCTGTCATCACGGAATTGTGACGTATGTGACCTGTAGTGATTGTTTTCCTGTTTTCGCATCCGGCGACTGTCTGTGTCAATTTCTAATTCTTGTAGGAGTCCCTGAAAAGCTTCAATGTCGTCTTTGCAACGTCCTGCCAAAATAATATGTCGTAAATGTTCAGGCAGTTTGATTAAGCAAATGCGGATGAGTTCTGAGGGGCTGTATGGGTTTGACAGGTACTGATTCTTGTGCAACATGTCTTCAAAATATTTGACAAGACTGGAAAATTCAGATTGTTCGAAACCTTTCATCATTATGATGCTATGTTTTACTCGATCTTGTGTGGCTTGAGACCAATATGCTGGGAGGAAGGCATGGTAAAACTCTCCTTCACTGTGGCAATCGTGAATTACCGATCGCATTCTTACAGCTGGTTCATTCTCTAAGTAGCCACACATAAATTCTAATCTGTGCTCTAAAGACCAGTTGGGAGGAAAACAATGAGAGAATTGATGGAGCCACGCTTGTGGATGAATGTCGTTGCCAGAATTCTTAAATGTTTTGAATTTACGTGTAGTAATGAACAGCTTATAGTCAAAATCATCGTGTCAGCGAGTAGCATATCAGTCATTGTTACGTCGTGTCGGCGGTTCCATTTCAAAATTCGGTGCACCTTGCCAATTTCTTTCATAACTTCCGAAATGCGCTGTGTTATTATTTTGTGGCTGTTCCGTATTTCTATGTCCCTCTTCCCGTATTGGAGCGCGAGTGTCCTCTGAAATACGTAATTCTTGTATTACCTGTGTCAGCTGATCTCGTACTTCCCGGATTTCTCTTTGGTGTTGCGTATTAATTTGATTCAGATTTTGTTTCAGTTTCCTAATTTGTTCGCACTCTTCTGTGTCATTAAAGACTACCGGTTTTGTGTCATTCAGATTATCATCTACCTTCGTAGATAAATTAGTGAACTGATCCGAAAGTTCGGCTACTTTCTCAGATAGTGTACTTATTTCCTCAGTGTGTTTTTCTGAACCAAGTTTCAGAGTATCTACTGTGTCCTTTAAGTTTTCCTGAGTTTTTGCAAGTTGCGTAACCGAATCGGTAGATGCAACTGAGTCAAATGTAGCTTGCAAGGTCTCATGATTTTCATGAACAATAATTTGCAGTTCTTTTATGACTGCTTCGTGATTCTGTAATGCATTTTCATGCCGCGAAAAAATAGGTTGAAAATGCTCACAAATTTGTGTTTTTACGTCATTACAGACTTTTTGACATTTCGATTCAAAGTTATGTAACTCAGTAGTTAAATCTTCACGTGTTTGTTCAAGCGTATGTTCCACTGAGTCTAACTTTTGAAGCTTTTCTTCCATTGCGTCTAACGTTTGAAGATTTTGTTCCATTGTGTCTAACTGTTGCTGTGTTTGTCTCTGGTGTTGTTCCATTGTGTCTAACTTTTGAAGCTTTTGTCCCATTTGTCTCTGATTTTGTTCCATTTGTTGCATTAATTGTAATAACAATGCACTGGTGTCTGAAACATGTTCCTCAGTGCTTTTCGGCAGTGAATTTGCACCAGCAACATTCACATTTTGACAAGCGGAAAATGTGTCTTGACTCATTTGAGAAAACGGTGAGAACCCAAAACCTGAGTCTACGGTATTTGCAAAATTGTGTCCTGTCATTCCAGATTCCTGAGGCGAGCTGTTGCCGACCGATCGATCGATAATGCTTCCCTCTTCACTAATTGTTTCACTGTCCACGCCATTGTTTGCCGCCCGCTCCATTTCCCTATGCACAGTTACCAAATTACTACTTTGAATGTCTGTTAATTCATTACTCTGCGACGCTAACACACTGCTTTCGTCTTCACTGTCATTTCTCAGTTTACTTTGGAGCCTAGTATTACGTTTTTCACACGCCATTATTGTCACAATATTTCACACGACAACACAGAAAAGCGCAATTTGAAGAGCAAAATAAAATAACATAGCAATGGAAATAATGTCTACTTAATTGCCAGCGCAGCTGCGAAATACTTGGTGCAAATCTACATGCATGCCACAACTGTTTTACTGTACAACAATGAAAAACTACAACTGCAAAGGAAATTCTCTCTATAATTATGCGCTAGCAATAAACAATAGCTACACTAATTACACAAACTACAAGAAAAAAATCAGAAGACTCCAGTGAGGGATCCTAGGCCAAGGGTCGACATATGAAACGTCCCCTTTGAACAATTATACAAGACTGTGCTTAAACTGACACACAATATTTTGTTAGCGCAACGCAATCTGACTTTCAAAATTCCCTACAAAAGAATGGCCCTGACTAACATTAAACTATACCTTTCACAAATCACTTAAGTCACAAAAATCTTCGCTGCTCAAGCTACTGCAATACAGCGAGCGCCACTACTGCCAGCTAAATAAAAGATTCAAACTATGAAAGGCACTAACTACTGATAGGGATAGTTAGCAAATGAAAGATATTAGTAGAGAACAAACAATGTATTTACCTTGATATCATCATATATAAATATAGCAGTTCATGACAAATCACAAATCTCCGCCATCTCTCTCCCCACATCCACCACTGCTGGCGGCTCACCTCCAACTGCGCAACGCTACGCGCTGTTCACATCCAGCTGCCGCTGCCCAACACTACAATGGCGAATATTACAACAATGCAAAGCAGCCACAGACTGCACACAGCACAGCCAGTGATTTTCATACAGAGGTGGCGTTACCAATAAAAAACCTAAACAGCCTACTTACACTGTCGCAGTGAAATCGGGTCGCCGCGCCGGTAGAAACATCCAACAATTAACTAGGTTTTACCAAAAACTGTTATGTGCGACCAGATAACTTCACTGTCACAGTCAACTTCGACCTCAATAGAGACAATATTCTTGTCCACTGCAATGAACGCTGCCCTCCTATGGTGACTAACCTGCCTTTCAGATGTACGTTCCATGACTCGATAAATACCTGAGATTTCTTCTCATATGATTTATCTACGATGAAACCGATCGAGACTTTGAGCACTCACTCTTGGATTGTATGAATGAACTTGCATGGTCGTGTGATTTTTTTGAAAGATTATTTTCATTTCTAACTTACATCGTAGTCACACTTATTTAATTTTATCAGTCGTCTGGCAGATCATCACGAAAAACATTTATCATATTACAGACGCCATAGCTAAGAGTTCCTGTGAGACAAGGTGCTAGGGATGGTAGAGAAGGGAAAGCGTATCAATTTCAGTTTGGTGATCCTGGTCGGAAGCAAATGAGTCGAAATTTTTTACAGAAATAGAGAACATTTCAAATTTACCGTTGGTCTGCTGACGATGCTAGAAATCTAATTTTTGAAGGTCAATAGTTTCGCCTTTAAATGTCAGGTTAATTTTAGTCACCACAGGGTCAAATTGGAAGCAGAAGGTTTCCTACCTAAACACATGCCAAAAAATTCTATCAAACACTATTATTTCATGCCATGGGCAGACATTTCAGACAGTGGATTTTAATAACACTTTCATGCCATTGCTGGTATTTCTGAAAATGGTAGTTAAATGTTGTTGCATTCCACTGCTTGATCTGTATTCGACTATGCTTGAAGTGCTTATGTTTCATAGCAAACGTAAGCCAGAAAATATGCGAATTGGTTGATATGTGTCTAAGCACTAAAGCTTAAATTTGATGATGTCCATTATGTCGAAATCTCAAACTAAAAAACGTTGCCTATCAACAAGTTGTACATGCCTGTGAAGTCTGTTGAAGGCTATATCCACCGACGGAAAAAATATCGCAACAGAAAAATAGTTAATGTAGAGTAATCAAATTTCATCTCGGGAATACATTTGTCTAGGTCACATATTGAAGTCATTAACATTGTAATATCAGAGGTTAGTGCAAGGGCGAGATAAGCCATTTCAAATGTGAAATGCTGGGCCACTAATAACCGGTGTGACCGCCAGAACATTAAATGCAAGCATGCAGACGTGCATGCACTGTGTTGTACAGGTTCCGGATGTCAGTCTGTGACATGGAGGTCCACGCATCTTTCACTTGGTCGGTCCATACAGGGACGGTTAACGCTGTTTGTGGATGACACTGCAGTTGTTGTCCGATGATGTCCCATGCGTGCCCCAATTGGAGACGGGTCTGGTGGTCCAGCAGGCCAAAGCAACATGTCGACACTCTGTAGAACGTGTTGGGTTACAGCAGCGGATGTGGAAGAGCGTTATCCTGTCGGAAAACATGACGTGGAATGCTGTCAAGAATACCAGCACGATAGGTCGGATAACCAGATTGACGTACAGATCTGAGGTCAGGGTCCTAGAGTGCGCTTGCTGCCATATGAAATCGCACTCCGGACTCCTGGTGTAGGTCCACGTAGACAAATTGGTTGCAACTCAACTGGCTTCCTTCTAACCAACACACGGCCATCGCCGTCCGGTGTGGCCGAGCGGTTCTAGGCGCTTCAGTCTGGAACTGTGCGACTGCTACGATCGCATGTTCGATCCGTCCTTTGCTTTTTCACCGTACCTGCCATTTCTCAGTACTTCTCTGTTAAGGGTACGGTTGCCAGGGGTAAACGAGACTGGGTATGTTGCGCTCTTGCTTGCACCACATAAACAGGGAAGTGGAGCCGCCGCCGTTCATTTAGGACACATGTCTAATAACAGATGTCGCTGTCGCACACGTGCGCACATGTGCAGCACTTCCGCACGTCTGTTTCTCTGCCTCGTGATGACTGGGTGTTGTGTGGTGCCCTTAGGTTAGTTAGGTTTAAGTAGTTCTAAGTTCTAGGGGACTGATGACCATAGATGTTGTCCCATAGTGCTCAGAGCCATTTGAACCATTTTTGAACCGCACGTCTGCACACTGTCCAGCGTTTGGCCGGCCCTGCCTTAAAGGCTTTCTTACCTAAGAATAACTCACCATATCCAATCTCAATGGTAACTAACGCTCACGACCCTAATTGCCTGTTTTTACAGCTAACATAATTCGCATCCTCGGAATAGATTTACCACTTTGTTGTCAGTGTGGTGCCAACTGCTGCTCAAATTGCTGCTGCAGATGCAGTACAATGCGCCAGAAACGAACGCCGAACACGATGGTCTTCCCTCTCGATAGTGTGCCATTTCTCTGACGCATTGCGTATCCGGCACTATCGACAGCCACTTGTATTTGTTTCCGTGTGGTTCGGCCTGCGCAGGCGCTTAGGCGGCTGCTGCCCTCTGGAGCGTTTTTCGCGGGGGGCCGCGCGCGCTCGGCTTGGCACCGAGCTGGTGGTATTTTGCCTTCCGCCCCGGCGCGGAGGTGTGATCTCGTTGTTGGCGGGCCTCGTTGATTTGGCCGTTGGGCAGTGTGGCGTGTTGGTGACGTGCTGTAGTGGACAACTGATGGATCCCCGCACGCGATCGCTCGAGGTTCTCCGCCTCTGAAAACGGTGCTACGATATCGCTTGGGTTTCCGCACCCACGAGTTGTAAGAATTGCAGGGCAGGCTTTCTGTGTCTTTGGTCTGTCCGGTCTGCATGGCGGGGTTCGTTTCACCTTACTTCAGCTGTTTATATTTTCCGCGTGATTCCGTTTTGGTCGGGGTCTGGGTGTCGAGTTTTCTGCTGGTGTGCACCCGGTTGTCGCCCCCGTTTTCCCGCCCGGTGGGCAGCCGTATCTGTTGGTGGGAATTATTTGGCAGTGTGTGTTTTGAGTGGACCCGGTGTGCTCACGCGCCCTGATTCTGAGTTGAAATTACTGTGGTCAGGCTGGCTCGGTTGCTGGAGTGTGTGTTATTGGTTTTCTGGCTTGCTGGGGACTGCGCGCGCTCCTGTTCCGTTTTGTGATGTGGCAGCAGTCTGATATTCTTTTGTGTGCTTGTTAAGTTGCTAGCAATTGCTTTTAGCCTTGTGCTTACTTATTTTTATTTAAATTGTTGGGCATTGTCATTTGTCTGTTCTTTTACGTTTATTTATTTGTAGTGTCAATTAAGCCTAAGACGATGTCAAAGGTGCTAGCAATTGATTTTTGGCCTCGTGTGTACTTAATCCTATTTAAATTCTTGGGCATTGCCATTTGCTTGTTCTTTTATTTATTTGTTGTGCCAGTTAGCCCTAAGATGTCAGACCTTGGTACCTGTCAACCTTATTTTGGCTACTAGCGCTCAGGTGCAATATTGCCTGGCCTATCCCGGATTTGTCATTAACTGAGATCCTTTAATACTGTATTTTTAGTAGTAAATTTGGCAAGTGCACTTGCGTATGGTATTTATTATGTCCCCCCCCCCCTTCTTCCTCTCGCATTCGGGAGGACGACGGTTCAATCGCGCGTCCGGCTATCCTGATTTAGGTTTTCCGTGATTTCCCTAAATCGCTCCAGGCAAATGCCGGGATGGTTCCTTTCAAAGGGCACGGCCGACTTCCTTCCCTAATCCGATGAGACCGATGACCTCGCTGTCTGGTCTCCTTCCCCGAAAACAACCAACCAACCTTCTCCCTCCTTCGTATAAACTGATTTTGATAAGATTGCTAGGTCGCCTGTGTTCTTTTATTACTTATGTAATTTTGCCCTCTGCCACAGTCGTGACGTGTTTTGACCGGCAAGCGGCCCATGTTGGCCAGAGTTTGAATGTGGTCTGTGCTGTTGATGTTGGGCTTTGCCGTACATATATTTATTATTTGAGCTAGTCATGTACGGGTTGTTATGGGTTTTAGGGCATCTTTAATTGAGATACCATTTGGAAATTTTATCACTCTTTTAAACATCTACATCTACATTTATACTCCGCAAGCCACCCAACGGTGTGTGGCGGAGGGCACTTTACGTGCCACTATCGTTACCTCCCTTTTCTGTTCCAGCCGCGAATGGTTCGCGGGAAGAACGACTGTCTGAAAGCCTCCGTGCGTGCTCGAATCTCTCTAATTTTACATTCGTGATCTCCTCGGGAGGTATAAGTAGGGGGAAGCAATATATTCGATACCTCATCCAGAAACGCACCCTCTCGAAACCTGGACAGCAAGCTACACCGCGATGCAGAGCGCCTCTCTTGAAGAGTCTGCCACTTTGCTAAACATCTCCGTAACGCTATCACGGTTACCAAATAACCCTGTGACGAAACGCGCCGCTCTTCTTTGGATCTTCTCTATCTCCTCCGTCAACCCGATCTGGTACGGATCCCACACTCATGAGCAATACTCAAGTATAGGTCGAACGAGTGTTTTGTAAGCCACCTCCTTTGTTGATGGACTACATTTTCTAAGGACTCTCCCAATGAATCTCAACCTGGTACCAGCCTTACCAACAATTAATTTTATATGATCATTCCACTTCAAATCGTTCCGCACGCATACTCCCAGATATTTTACAGAAGTAACTGCTACCAGTGTTTGTTCCGCTATCATATAATCATACAATAAAGGATCCTTCTTTCTATGTATTCGCAATACATTAATTTGTCTATGTTAAGGGTCAGTTGCCACTCCCTGCACCAAGTGCCTATCCGCTGCAGATCTTCCTGCATTTCGCTACAATTTTCTAATGCTGCAACTTCTCTGTATACTACAGCATCATCCGCGAAAAGCCGGTGGAACTTCCGACACTATCTACTAGGTCATTTATATATATATTGTGAAAAGCAATGGTCCCATAACACTCCCCTGTGGCACGCCAGAGGTTACTTTAACGTCTGTAGACGTCTCTCCATTGATAACATGCTGTGTTCTGTTTGCTAAAATCTCTTCAATCCAGCCACACAGCTCGTCTGATATTCCGTAGGCTCTTACTTTGTTTATCAGGCGGCTGCAGAACTGTATCTGACGCCTTCCGGAAGTCAAGGAAAATGGCATCTACCTGGGAGCCTGCATCTAATATTTTCTGGGTCTGATGAATAAATAAAGAAGGTATAGGAAGGAGTAACTTCGACTGAAAATTTAATTGTGAATTACACATTTGTGCTTCACATTATAAAATTTAACTGTATTAGGTGACAGTATGTAGTTTAATGCACAATGATTATTTGTCAATGTATTAAATTGTAAACAGTTTTGAAGTTTCTCTGTTCCCTGTGGCATATAACATTTATATTACCTCATATTGTAAGGAGCTTGATTTGTTTGTGTCACTGTAATTTGTAAGCCACAGCGTAATTTATTACAATTAATTAATTGTTTTGGGGAAATAAACCTTGAATTGTATGTTCCCTTTTTAATTAAGCGAATCCCATCCAAATCGTCCGCTCAGATAGTTCCACGTGGCCGTCCGCAGCCCGGTCCCCTTGCGACCGTACGTCCTCTGCTCACCGCTGCCAGCAATCATGTACGGTGGCTGCATTCCTGCAAAGTATGTCTGCCATATCGCAGAAACAACACCCAGCTTCTCGAATAACTATTACACAACATCGTTCAGACTCAGTGAGGTGATGACAATGGCGTCTTTGTCACCTTAAAGGCATTCTGGACTAACATAAACTCTAACAGGTAACTAACGCTCACGACCGTTACAACGTGTATTTAAATCAAACCTTCCTTGCATCCTCATAGTGACACTGCTAGCTCCATACTTGCGCGACTAGAGGACAAATGTAAAGGCTAGAGGACAAATGTAAGGATGTAGAGGCTTATCTCACTACGGGTAAGATAGATACTGCCTACAGGAAAATTAAAGAAACCTTTGGAGAAAACAGAACCACTTGTTTGAATATCAAGAGCTCAGATGGAAACCCAGTTCTAAGCAAAGAAGGGAAAGCAGAAAGGTGGAAGGAGTATATAGAGGGTCCATACAAGGGCATGTACTTGAGGACAATATTATGGAAATGGAAGAGGATCTAGATGAAGATGAAATGGGAGATTCGATACTTCGAGAAGAGTTTGACAGAGCACTGAAAGACCCGAGTCGAAACAAGGCCCCGGGAGTAGACAACATTCCATTAGAACTACTGACAGCCTTGGGAGAGCCAGTCCTGACAACACTCTACCATCTGGTGAGCAAGATGTATGAGACAGGCTACATTCCCTCAGACTTCAAGAAGAATATAATAATTCCAAACCCAAAGAAAGAAGGTGTTGACAGATGTGAAAATTACCGAACTATCAGTTTAATAAGCCCCAGCTGCAAAATACTAACGCGTATTCTCTACAGACGAATGGAAAAACTGATAGCAGCCGACCTGGGGAAAATCACTTTGGATTCCGTAGAAATATTGGAATACGTGAGGCAATACTGACCCTACGACTTATCTTAGAAGCTAGATTAAGGAAAGGCAAACCTACGTTTCTAGCATTTGTAGACTTAGAGAAAGCTTTTGCCAATGTTGACTGGAATACTCTCTTTCAAATTCTAAAGGTGGCAGGGGTAAAGTACAGGGAGCGAAAGGCTATTTACAATTTGTACAGAAACCAGATGGCAGTTATAAGAGTCGAGGGGCATGAAAGGGAAGCAGTGGTTGGGAAGGGAGTAAGACAGGGTTGTAGCCCCTCCCCGATGTTTGTATATTGAGCAAGCAGTAAAGGAAACAAAAGAAAAATTCGGAGTAGGTATTAAAATTCATGGAGAAGAAATAAAAACTTTGAGGTTCGCCGATGACATTGTAATTCTGTCAGAGACAGCAAAGGACTTGGAAGAGCAGTTGAACGGAATGGACAATGTCTTGGAAGGAGGGTATAAGATGAACATCAACAAAAGCAAACGAGAATAATGGATTGTAGTTGAATTAAGTCGGGTGATGCTGCGGGAATTAGATTAGGAAATGAGGCACATAAAGTAGTAAAGGAGTTTTGCTATTTGGGGAGCAAAATAACTGATGATGGTCGAAGTAGAGAAGATATAAAATGTAGACTGGCAATGGCAAGGAAATCGTTTCTGAAGAAGAGAAATTTGTTAACATCGAGTATAGATTTGTCAGGAAGTCGTTTCTGAAAGTATTTGTATGGAGTGTAGCCAGGTATGGAAGTGAAACATGGACGACAAATAGTTTAGACAAGAAGAGAATAGAAGCTACAGAAGAATGATGAAGATTAGATGGGTAGATCACATAACTAATGAGGAGGTATTGAATTGGATTGGGGAGAAGAGAAGTTTGTGGCACAACTTGACTAGAAGGAGGGATCGGTTGGTAGGACATGTTTTGAGGCATCAAGGGATCACCAATTTAGTATTGGAGGGGAGCGTGGAGGGTAAAAATCGTAGAGGGAGACCAAGAGATGAATACACTAAGCAGATTCAGGAGGATGTAGGTTGCAGTAGGTACTGGGAGATGAAAAAGCTTGCACAGGATAGAGTAGCATGGAGAGCTGCATCAAACCAGTCTCAGGACTGAAGACCACAACAACAGCAACATCACTTGCGCGACTGGTGCTATATTTGAGTGGACATCGTCTTGCAGATTCTAACAACCCTACCACAACAATGGCCAAAAATCAATTATGATTATAGTGTTGCACACGCTGCTAAATATTGCTTTTTCGGGCAATAACAAAGTTATATTATGTGGCAGGTGTCATTAGAGCATAATTATTAAAGTCATTTCTTGAAATAATAGATAAACTAGGCACTCATCTTTTTCGTGTTTCCCACGCTGGTCTCGTTGTGAACTAATGGCTCAATCGTTGAAAATCTAGGTAGTGATGATTCCAAGCTCGGATGCAAACAGACCTAGGTGTTATTCTGCCATATTCAAAGGTTTTATAGATGTGTTTCGTAAACCATTCTTGAAGATTAAACTTTTGCATGTTAGGACAATGGTGATGTAAAAAAGTAATCAGCACTACGAATTTAAGTTATACTTCTTTTTTATTACTTTTGTTGCAACATCACTTCACAATAAAAAACATACTTGAAAATATCTTCCTCACTGTGAAAGTTCACATTTCATAAACTGACTAGAATTTGCGTCTTTTCAACATGACGACCAAGACTTGACTCTCTAATAACCGCTTACGCGCCCAAAAATCAGAGTTACAAGTACGTCAAAGATCATAGTGACAAAAGAAAGAATACACATAAGAATAATATCATTACAATATAAACATATCGATGTGTCAAAGTACTTCTACATTAATGAAATCAAACCTGAATGTTGTCACAGAAACATGTTAACTATTTTCCAGAAACACAGTAGAATACTGCTGGTATCGAGAGGTTGAGGTGAGGTGCCGTAATGATTACGTAATTCAAGTACCATTACAAGATGCAGAAAAATGCCGACCAACTTTCGTTTATTTTACACAATTCATTGTGGTGTAGCGTTTTTCTCCATCAGCTTGGTAGTGCAATATATTTTCTTATTCCTTTTATAAATAATAGCATTCGCGTTATGCATGGTGCAGTCTTTTTCCGAAAGTACAGATATTACTCCGATGATGATGATGATGATGTTTGGTTTGTGGGTCGTTCAACTGCGCGGTTATCAGCGCCCGTACAAATTCCGAACCGTAGCTCAGCCCAATGTCGCCACTTTCATGATGATGATGATTATTATTATTATTATTATTATTATTATTATTATTATTATTATTATTATTATTATGAAATGGTGAGGACAACAAGCACCCAGTCATCAAGAGGCAGATGAAAATCCCTGACCCCGCCGGGAATCGAACCCGGGACGCCGTGCTCGGGAAGCAAGACCACGAGCTGCGGACATATTACTCCGAAAAAGCCTTCCAACACATTGTCGTGTACCTAGGAACAAATATTCTGTTCAAATTTTAAACGACTGCAATAAAGGAAATGTTGTCAATTCTGTATTTTTCTGTGTGTCACATTATTATTCTACGACACACCCATAATCAGTAAGTGATTTAAAATTAAGAAGAAGTATCAAAAACCACTTACACGTTAAAAGCATTTTGAAATAGGAGCTCCTAACGTGTAATACAAATTACCATTTTCAAAACAGAGACAATCGTTAAGGCATTAAAAAAAATCACTTCATTTGAAAATTACACGCGTTCCATTGGAGAAGACATTCTGCGAGTTCAAAGTACAAGATGGCACACGACTGACCAAGTGTAGCTGAACCATCCTCACATGATGTAAATAGTTTTTAAAAATATACAGAATTTTACTCACCATAAAACTCCGAAACTGATGAGCTCTCAGTATCGTCGAAAGAGCTTTAGTATATTATACAGCACTTAAACATGCGGAACTCTTAATATTAACGAACACAGCACAAAACTCAATACTCGTGTCTCACGACAAAAACTATAAAAAAAAGCCGCAAACTGCTTATAGCGTTTTCTGATGCGTGTTCCTTTATGTGATTCAGAAATCAGTCACTAGATTGGAACATCGGCCAAGAAACATCACGTGTTCGTAGGCACACTATTTCCTAAGTTCGACGTCATGTTTCACGAAGATAACAAAATGGTTATTAAAATCACTGCAATGTTTTTTTTTTTTTAATACACAGCAGAAATCTGAGCTACACGCTTCGGAGTGTAATGCTGTAACTCTACACACTTGCGTTTACAGTGTAGTTGTTACTTCGTGCAAATAAGAATAATATTTACGCTATTCATAATTATAGTAAATTTAAGACGAGACGAAACATTTCAGTACTTTATGGTTCACTTACGATTTTCACGGGCAGCTGTATTGACCTGCTCATCACTAAAGGCTGTAAGGCACACTGTTTCCAAAGATGGTGCAGGAGTCTCTTCGGTATTCTGCACCTCATTGCTTCGTCTACGCTCTCAGCACGACTCTATCAATGTACGTTCTAAGTGTTTCAACGCTGTAAGTTACTACAGTGAAATGGAAACTTGAGATACAGCTGTCTCGCTTGTTGTAAATAGTCTATAACTTTCTTAAAATGTTATTGACTGACTGAGATCAGTTTCATTTGGTAATACGCCAGTAGGAGTATGGAAGAAGAGGTAAATATGTACTGCCAATCTTATGCTGTAAGCGTACCGGGAAACAGACTATGCAGGGCTAAACAGAAACACTGCCTGACTAATGCTTTGTATTGTAAAAATGGCGTGCGATGTGCGAGCTAATAAGTGCTGAATAACGCGAAAAATGACATTTCTCGTCTGCAGTAAGCGCTCAGTATAAACATCCGACTTCCTCGACATCAAAATAATGCAAAGACTATGTATAATGCTTCTCTGTGCCCCTTCTCCTCGTTCCTTTTTTGAGGCCAGATTCTTATTCAAATGAGCAAAAATAGTCAAAGTCTGCAAATTTTTTTGAGACAGTGAAAAGGCATACAAAGGATCTTTTTGCGGGCTGTAATTGATCATGAATGAAATTTTCAGACTGCAGCGGAGCGTTCGCTCATATGCAACTTCCTGGCAGATTAAAACTGTGTGCCGGTCCGAGACTCGAACTCGGGACCTTTGCCTTTCGCGGGCAAGTGCTCTACCATCTGAAGTATCCAAGCACGACTCGCGACCCGTACCCACAGCTTCAGTTCCGCCCGTACTTCGTCCCCTACCTTCCAAACTTCATAGAGGCTCTCCTGCGAACCTTGCAGAACTAGCACTCCTGGAAGAAAGGATATTGCGGAGACATGGCTTAGCCACAGCCTGGGGGGTGTTTCCAGAATGAGATTTTCACCCTGCAGCGGAGTGTTCGCTGATATGAAACATCCTGGCACATTAAAACTGTATGGCAGACTGAGACTCGAACTCGGGACCTTTGCCTATCGCGGCCAAGTGCTGCACACAGTTTTAATCTGCCAGAAGTTTCATGATTGATCATACTTTGAGCTACTTGGCCCAAAATTGTGCCCGTAATTATGGTCTGATGAAGGGGCTGCGAGTTTGAAGTACGCAGACTGCGTGCGGTGTAGCCCCTCAGGAGTTACCTGAAGTCAAAAATTGATAACTTCAATGAGTACGACGTTAAATTTATGCTAGCTTATAACCAACCACACTGAAATAACCTTAAATGCTACGATATGGTGCGAACTAGAACTTTGAGTTCGATTCTTGGCTTTTTTCACTTTGTATGGCTTTACAAAAAATAGTTAATATTAATAAATTTCGTGTATCATACGTATAAGTTCCCAAGACAAGTGTTTGCCTTTCGGGGGTCAGAGGTAGATGTGGTGTCACCGCCAGACACCACACTTGCTAGGTGGTAGCTTTAAATCGGCCGCTGTCCATTAGTACATGTCGGACCCGCGTGTCGCCACTGTTAGTGATCGCAGACGGAGCGCCACCACAAGGCAGGTCTCGAGATACGGACTAGCACTCGCCCCAGTTGTACGGACGACTTTGCTAGCGACTACACTGACGAAGCCTCGCTCCTTTGCCGAGCAGATAGTTAGAATAGCCTTCAGCTAAGTCCATGGCTACGACCTAGCAAGGCGCCATTAGCCTTACATAGCAACTGATACTTATCGTATAAAGCATGTCTCATCAAGAACGATGTGTACAAGAAGGATGGATTAAAGTTAAGTATTCCAAAAGCTACGTACTTTTCTTTATAGCATTCATTACGTATCCTGTTTCAGACCTCACGCCATCCTTCGTGTGTTTATAGCGTGCATTGCGGTCCCCTCAAATCACACTGTGTCGGCACTTCTGTCGACACATCAGTAGAAGTTTTTATTTTGTGCTGCACCCAGTTTTGAAAAATCGTTCCTCGAGAATAACCTGCTTAAAGTTTAGGGAAAACATTAATTTGTATTATTAGTTCAATTTGCGTAAAAACGTGATGCTATTACATATATTTGATGTCGGTGAACACAAATCTGAAGTTAGAGTATCAAAATTCAAAATGGCTAACCCAATATGGCGGACCAAAAATTATGTTTTGACCGATTTCGACCAAAATTTAACCAAAAAAATGGTTTCGTTACATAAGTCTGCAATTCGAAGACTATATATCAACCCTTCCTCTAACACGCAATGTTCCTACAGAGCAATTCCCTCGTTCTTCTTCGCGAGAAAAGCCGTTCTGGCTGAGCTGGAAACTCTCCGAGCGCCAGTCTGCACACGTTGTTCGTCAGCTCTTTCGGCGAATATGTTTGCATGCATACTGCAGTATAAATTATTTTGTGAACGTGCCTCCAGGCACAATTTTCTATCGGAGCCGGGCGACTCCGCCTTAGAGCGTCCCATGGCGGTCGCGACTTGCTGAAAACCCAAGGAAATTCTGGTCTTACGTAAAATCGGTAAGCGTGTCGGGCTTCAATCCAGTCAGTCACTGATCAGTCTGGCCTGGCAACGGAGGACGGCAAAACGAAAGCTGAAATTCTAAATTTAGCATTTGATAAATCTTTCACGCAGGAGGATCGTACAAACATACCACCGTTTGAGTCTCGTACAGATTCCCGTATGGAGAACATAGTGACAGACATCCCTGGGGCTGTGAAGCAGCTGAATGGGTTGAAAATAAATAAATCGCCAGGTCCTGATGGGATTCCAATTCGGTTTTACAGAGAGTACTCTACTGCATTGGCTCCTTACTTAGCTTGCATTATCGCGAATCTCTTGCCCAACGTGAAGTCTCGAGCGACTGGAAAAAAACGCAGGTGACGCCTGTATATAAGATGGGTAGAAGGGCGGATCCTCAAAATTACAAACCAAAATTCCTTAACATCGGTTTGTTGCAGGATTCTCAAACATATTCTCAGTTCGAAGATAATGAATTTCCTTGAGACAGAAGTTGCTGTCCATGCATCAGCGTGCAGCTTTAGAAAATACCGCTCCTGCGAAACGCAACTCGCCCTTTTTTCACATGATATCTTGCGAACCATGGATGAAGGGTATCAGACGGATGCCATATTCCTTGACTTCCGGAAAGCGTTTGACTCGGTGCCCCACTGCAGACTCCTAACTAAGGTACGAGCATATGGGATTGGTTCCCAAGTATGTGAGTGGCTCGAAGACTTCTTAAGTAATAGAACCCAGTACGTTGTCCGCGATGGTGAGTGTTCATCGGAGGTGATGGTATCATCTGGAGTGCACCAGGGAAGTGTGGTAGGTCCGCTGTTTTCTATCTACATAAATGATCTTTGGGATAGGGTGGATAGCAATGTGCGACTGTTTGCTGATGATGCTGTGGTGTACGGTAAGGTGTCGTCTTTGAGTGACCGTAGGAGGATACAAGATGACTTGGACAGGATTTGTGATTGGTGTAAAGAATGGCAGCCAACTCTAAATATAGATAAATGTAAATTAATGCAGATGAATAGGAAAAAGAATGCCGTAATGTTTGAATAGTCCATTAGTAGTGTAGCGCTTGACACAGTCACGTCGATTAAATATTTGTAACATTGCAGAGCGATATGAAGTGGGACAAGCATGTAATTGCAGTTGTGGGGAAGGCGGATAGTCGTCTCCGGTTCTTTGGTAGAATTTTGGGAAGATGTGGTTCATCTGTAAAGGAGACCGCCTATAAAACACTAATACGACCTATTATTGAGTACTGCTCGAGCGTTTGGGATCCCTATCAGGTCGGATTTTCCCTAGTTCTGTTTAGGAATGGGAGAGAAGATGCTAGTTGTGGTACGAGGTACACTCTACCACGCACCGTATGGTGGATTGCGGAGTATGTATGTAGATGTAGATGTAGACTGCTTCAAACAGTGAGCTGTAGAAGCTTTTCTAGCGCACGGATTAAAAAACATTTTCGTCCTAACTTTCTAGTCACACATACCTATCAAAAAATGATTTAAAATCAAATTTCCTAGCATTTTGAATGAGAACGTGGCCTTAAGGTTAACTTCCTCGGTCATATATTATCGTAAATCCATTTCTTCGTGCACTAACTGGACGTTGGCGGAGCTACAGTCGCAGTGAGAACGGCTGCCATACCTCACAAAGATCAACAGCGATCCCATCGCTCAAGTAAACCTCTCTGCCGTGTGGGTCCCCAGCGTTTCCGAGCGTGCGGTAGCAACTGTGGAAGCCATTAGACCAGATTAGGTTAGCGACGTCACTACACGTGCGCTATGCCGCTGCCCCACCTCTGAATGTCTGCACTACCTTACGGGTGAGCAAGCGTCTCAGCTTCTGTGAGGCGTGTTGGGGCTGTCAGGTTACCACACTACACAACAGCAGGCGAGAACTCGCGGTACGACGTTATCCGTCGCTGTAACGGCAGCTGGCTCAAATGAAGGAAGGCGCATTGGATATAACGTCCCGTCGACATCGAGGTCTAAATCTGCATCTACTTGGATACTCTGGAAATCACATTTAAGTGCCTGTCAGAGGGTTCATCGAACCACCTTCACAATTCTCTATTATTCCAATCTCGTATAGCGCGCGTAAAGAATGAACTCCTATATCTTTCCGTTGGAGCTCTGATTTCCCTTATTTTATCGTGGTGATCGTTCCTCCCTATGTAGCTCGGTGTCAACAAAGTACTTTCGCATTCGGTGGAGAAAGTTGGTGACTGGAATTTCGTGAGAAGACTCCGTCGTAACGAAAAACACCTTTCTTTTAACTATGTCCAGCCCAAATCCTGTATCATTTCAGTGACACTGTCTCCCATATTTCGCTATAATACAAAACGTGCAGCCCTTCTTTGAACTTTTTCGATGTACTCCGTCAGTCCTATCTGGTAAGGACCACACACCGCGCAGCAGTATACTAAAAGAGGACGGACAAGTTTGGTGTAGGCAGTCTCCTTAGTAGATCTGTTACATTTCCTAAGTGTCCTACCAATAAAATGCAGTCTTTGCGTAGCCTTCCCCACAACATTTTCTGTGTGTTCCTTCCAATTTAAGTAATTGTAATTCCTAGGTATTTAGTTGAATTTACGGCCTTTATATTTGACTGACTTATCGTGTAACCGAAATTTAACGGACTCCTTTTAGCACTCATGTGGATGATCTCACACATTTCGTTATTTAGCGTCAACTGCCAATTTTCGCACTATTCACATATCTTTTCTAAATCGTTTTGCAATTTGTTTTGATCTTTGATGACTTTATTAGTCTATAAACGACACCGTCATCTGCGAACAATCTAAGACGGCTACTCAGATTGTCTCCCAAATCGTTTATATAGATAAGGAATAGCAAACGGCCTAAAAAAACTACCTTGGGGAACGCCAGAAATCACTTCTGTTTCCCTCGATGACTTTCCGTCAATTACTACGAACTGTGACCTCTCTGACAGGAAGTCACAAATCCAGTCACAAAACTGAGACGATATTCCAGAAGCACGCAATTTCACTGCGAGCCACTTATGTGGCACAGTGTCAGAAGCCTTCTGTAAATCCAGAAATACGGAATCGATCTGAAATCCCTTGTCGATAGCACTCAACACTGCATGTGAATAAAGAGCTAGTTGTGTTTCATAAGAACGATGTTTTCTAAACCCATGTTGACTGTGTGTCAATAGACCGTTTCCTTCGAGGTAATTCATAATGTTCGAACACAATATATGTTGTAAAATCCTGCTGCATATCGACGTTAACGATATGGGCCTGTAATTTAGTGGATTACTCATACTATTTTTCTTGAATATTGGTGTGAACTGTGCAACTTTACAGTCTTTGGGTATGGATCATTCGTCGAGCGAACGGTTGTACATGATAAGTATGAAGCTAATGAATCAGCATACTCTGAAAGGAACCTAATTGGCATACAGTCTGGACCAGAAGACTTGCTTTTATTTAGTGATTTAAGTTGCTTCAATACTCCGAGGATTTTTACTTCTGCGTTACTCGTGTTGGCAGGTGTTCTCAATTCGAATTCTTCTTTTGTGAAGGCATTTCGGAAGGCTGTGTCAAGTAACTGCTTTGGCAGCACTGTCTTCAGTAGTATCTCCATTGCTATCGCATTAATTGTTTCTTGCCGCTAACGTACGTCACATACGACCAGAATCTAAAAATGGCTCAAATGGCTCTAAGCACTATGGGACTTAACAGCGGAGGTCATCAGTCCCCTAGGCTTAGAACTACGTAAACCTAACTAACCTAAAGACATCACACGCATCCATGCCCGAAGCAGCATTCGAACCTGTGACCGTAGCAGTCGACCAGAATCTCTTTGGATTTTCTGCCAGGTTTCCAGACAAAGTTTAGAGACGGAGTAGAAGCTCGTATTGTGTCAAGGATGGGAAGAAAATTGACAGTGCCCTTTCAAGGGAACCATTCCGGCATTTGCCTGGAGCGATTTAGGGAAATCGCGGAGAACTCATAGCTGGGTGCCCGAACGCGTGTTTCTTTAGGAATCCAATAGAGAGAAAGCTATTTACACGTACAGTGAGAATGTACTTAACTCAGTAGATTAAAGAATTAGAGGCTACTGGCATATCCTGTGACCTGTAAGAAGCCTTTGTGTGAAGCACAGCATTCTCTTAAGCAAATTAGAATATTATGGTGTCACCGCTATTGCTGAAAAATAGTTTGAGTCTTATGAAACAGAGGGCCTCGTTCCGAAATATTTGTGCAGTAAGCAGTCAGTCTTCATCTGATTAGCAATTAATTACTTGTGGTGTTCCTTAAGGTTCCATCTTGGGTCCGTTGCTTTTTCTTGTGTACGTTAGTGACCTCTCGTCTGTTGCATTGCCAGATTCTAAGTTTGTTTTCTTTGCAGATGATGCATACATTGCAATAAGTAGCAAATCAAGTACAGATTTAGAAATGGCTGCTAATCGAATTTTCACTGACATTAATTAATGGTTTAAAACTAATTCACTGTAATTAAACTTTGAAAAGACCCACTACATACAGTTCAGAACCTGCAAGAGATTTGTATAGCATATGAAGACATGCCGATCGAAGTGGTTGACAGTGTTAAATTTCTGGGATTACAATTCTACAATAAATTCATACCACACCATTGTTGAAGCGCTCAAAGAAGTCTGTTTTTGCAGTGAGAATGATGTCAGATGTAGGAGATACAAAAGAAACTTGCATAATTTGCTGATTTTCATTGTATTATGTTACTCAGGATCATATTCTAGGGCAACTCGCGAAACTGAGCAAAAGTTTTTAGCTTACAAAAGCGTGTAATACGACTCATTTGTTGTGTAAATTCAAACACATCATGTAGAAATCTGTTCAAGGTACTTTGTATTCTAATCAATGTTTGTCAGTACGTTTATTCCTTAAGGAATATATCTCTATTTGCAACCAATAGCTCAATACATAGTATCAATACTAGGAATAAGAACAATTTACGTAAGACCTACAATCACCTCTGTCCAGAAAAGAGTGCAATATTCAGGAACACAGATTTTCAATATATTGCCAGCAACCACAAAAAGTTCGTTTCAGATAAAGCGCAGTTTAAACAGAGTTTGAAAGACTTTATGATAGGCAACTCCTTCTACTATGTAGACGAATATCTTAACAGGGAATGTTAGACCAGCTTACGTAAAAATGTTTCTGAGATTTCAGTTTTGACAGCACTTGACCACAACAGTCAAGATCACGTATTTTGCGTATGATAAATTTATTAAAAGTGAAAAACTATGTTTCATTCTGACAGAGTATTAATTCCGTAAATATTAGCAGTTCCAGTTTACTGTAACGTATTCACCTATTTTCATCTACATCTACATCTACATCTATACTCCGCGAGCCACCTTACGGTGTGTGGCGGAGGGTACTTATTGTACCACTATCTGATCCCCCCTTCCCTGTTCCATTCACGAATTGTGCGTGGAAAGAACGACTGCTTGTAAGTCTCCGTATTTGCTCTAATTTCTCGGATCTTTTCGTTGTGATCATTACGCGAGATATATGTGGGGGTAGTAATATGTTGCCCATCTCTTCCCGGAATGTGCTCTCTCGTAATTTCGATAATAAACCTCTCCGTATTGCGTAACGCCTTTCTTGAAGTGTCCGCCACGGGAGCTTGTTCAGCATCTCCGTAACGCTCTCGCGCTGACTAAATGTCCCCATGACGAATCGCGCTGCTTTTCGCTGGATCATGTCTATCTCTTCTATTAATCCAACCTGGTAAGGGTCCCATACTGATGAGCAATACTCAAGAATCGGACGAACAAGCGTTTTGTAAGCTACTTCTTTCGTCGATGAGTCACATTTTCTTAGAATTCTTCCTATGAATCTCAACCTAGCGCCTGCTTTTCCCACTATTTGTTTTATGTGATCATTCCACTTCAGATCGCTCCGGATAGTAACTCCTAAGTATTTTACGGTCGTTACCGCTTCCAATGATTTACCACCTATGGCATAATCGTACTGGAATGGATTTCTGCCCCTATGTATGCGCATTATATTACATTTATCTACGTTTAGGGAAAGCTGCCAGCTGTCGCACCATGCATTAATCCTCTGCAGGTCCTCCTGGAGTACGTACGAGTCTTCTGATGTTGCTACTTTCTTGTAGACAACCGTGTCATCTGCAAATAGCCTCACGGAGCTACCGATGTTGTCAACTAAGTCATTTATGTATATTGTAAACAATAAAGGTCCTATCACGCTTCCCTGCGGTACTCCCGAAATTACCTCTACATCTGCAGATTTTGAACCGTTAAGAATGACATGTTGTGTTCTTTCTTCTAGGAAATCCTGAATCCAATCACAAACCTGGTCCGATATTCCGTAAGCTCGTATTTTTTTCACTAAACGTAAGTGCGGAACCGTATCAAATGCCTTCCTGAAGTCCAGGAATACGGCATCAATCTGCTCGCCAGTGTCTACGGCACTGTCAATTTCTTGGGCAAATAGGGCGAGCTGAGTTTCACATGATCTCTGTTTGCGGAATCCATGTTGGTTATGATGAAGGAGATTTGTATTATCTAAGAACGTCATAATACGAGAACACAAAACATGTTCCATTATTCTACAACAGATTGACGTAAGCGAAATAGGCCTATAATTATTCGCATCTGATTTATGACCCTTCTTGAAAATGGGAACGACCTGCGCTTTCTTCCAGTCGCTAGGTACTTTACGTTCTTCCAGCGATCTACGATAAATTGCTGATAGAAAGGGGGCAAGTTCTTTAGCATAATCACTGTAGAATCTTAAGGGTATCTCGTCTGGTCCGGATGCTTTTCCGCTACTAAGTGATAGCAGTTGTTTTTCAATTCCGATATCGTTTATTTCAATATTTTCCATTTTGGCGTCCGTGCGACGGCTGAAGTCAGGGACCGTGTTACGATTTTCCGCAGTGAAACAGTTTCGGAACACTGAATTCAGTATTTCTGCCTTTCTTCGGTCGTCCTCTGTTTCGGTTCCATCGTGGTCAACGAGTGACTGAATAGGGGATTTAGATCCGCTTACCGATTTTACATATGACCAAAACTTTTTAGGGTTCTTGTTTAGATTGTTTGCCAATGTTTTATGTTCGAATTCGTTGAATGCTTCTCTCATTGCTCTCTTTACGCTCTTTTTCGCTTCGTTCAGCTTTTCCTTATCAGCTATGATTCGACTACTCTTAAACCTATGATGAAGCTTTCTTTGTTTCCGTAGTACCTTTCGTACATGATTGTTATACCACGGTGGATCTTTCCCCTCGCTTTGGACCTTAGTCGGTACGAACTTATCTAAGGCGTACTGGACGATGTTTCTGAATTTTTTCCATTTTTGTTCCACATCCTCTTCCTCAGAAATGAACGTTTGATGGTGGTCACTCAGATATTCTGCGATTTGTGCCCTATCACTCTTGTTAAGCAAATATATTTTCCTTCCTTTCTTGGCATTTCTTATTACACTTGTAGTCATTGATGCAACCACTGACTTATGATCACTGATACCCTCTTCTACATTCACGGAGTCGAAAAGTTCCGGTCTATTTGTTGCTATGAGGTCTAAAACGTTAGCTTCACGAGTTGGTTCTCTAACTATCTGCTCGAAGTAATTCTCGGACAAGGCAGTCAGGATAATGTCACAAGAGTCTCTGTCCCTGGCTCCAGTTCTGATTGTGTGACTATCCCATTCTATACCTGGTAGATTGAAGTCTCCCCCTATTACAATAGTATGATCACGAAACTTCTTCACGACGTTCTGCAGGTTCTCTCTGAGGCGCTCAACTACTACGGTTGCTGATGCGGGTGGTCTATAGAAGCATCCGACTATCATATCTGACCCACCTTTGATACTTAACTTAACCCAGATTATTTCACATTCGCATTCGCTAATAACTTCACTGGATATTATTGAATTCTTTACTGCTATAAATACTCCTCCACCATTGGCGTTTATCCTATCCTTGCGGTATATATTCCATTCTGTGTCTAGGATTTCGTTACTGTTCACTTCCGGTTTTAACCAACTTTCCGTTCCTAATACTATATTCGCACTATTTCCTTCAATAAGAGATACTAATTCAGGAACCTTGCCCTGGATACTCCTGCAGTTTACCAATATTACGTTAACTTTTCCTGTTTTTGGTCTCTGAGGACGGACATTCTTTATCAACGATGATAATGTCCTCTCTGGTAAGCCGTCAGGTATTTTATCGTTTCGCCCAAGGGGGGGTCCCTCTAACCTAAAAAACCCCCGTGTGCACGCCACACGTACTCTGCTACCCTAGTAGCTGCTTCCGGTGTGTAGTGCACGCCTGACCTGTCTAGGGGGGCCCTACAGTTCTCCACCCAATAACGGAGGTCGATGAATTTGCAACCATTATAGTCGCAGAGTCGTCTGAGCCTCTGGTTTAGACCCTCCACACGGCTCCAAACCAGAGGACCGCGATCGACTCTGGGCACTATGCTGCAGATATTAAGCTCAGCTTGCACTCCGCGTGCGATGCTGGTTGTCTTCACCAAATCAGCCAGCCGCCGGAAGGAACCAAGGATGGCCTCAGAACCCAAGCGGCAGGCGTCATTCGTTCCGACATGTGCTACTATCTGCAGCCGGTCACACCCAGTGCGTTCAATAGCTGCCGGAAGGGCCTCCTCCACATTACGGACGAGACCCCCCGGCAAGCACACCGAGTGCACACTGGCATTCTTCCCCGACCTACCCGCTATTTTCCTGAGGGGCTCCATAACCCGCCTAACGTTGGAGCTCCCTATAACTAATAGGCCCGCCCTCTGTGACTGTCGGGACCTTGCCGGAGAATCGGCCACTGGCCCAACAGGCGAGGCACCCTGTGGTGGCTCGGAAACGATGTAATCACCACTAGGAAGCACCCCGTACCTGTTGGAAAGGGGTAAGGCAGCTGCCACGCGGCCAGATCCCACCTTCGCCTTTCGGCCAGGCACGCGAGAGCCCACCACTGTCCGCCATTCACCCTGGAGTGATGGCTGACCGGTAAGATGCTCACTGCCGGAAGACGCAGCGACATCAGGGGTTCCATGTGATTCCAAGGCCACCGAAGTAGGCATAGGTCTCACCAGTTGCCCCATCGCCACTACGAGCCGACGCCTGCGCCTCGAGCTCGATGAGCCTAACAGACAAAGCCTCCACCTGCCCCCGAAGAGTGGCCAATTCTCCTTGCGTCCGCTCACAACAACCACAGCCCCTACACATGACTATGTTTACCCTACTCTATACGGTGACAAATTCCCAAGATAATCTTCTGATGAGCTACTCTGATAATCAAGAAACACTCACTGAAATACGAGACGCGAAAACTACGCTAGGTTTTCCCAGAAAAACTATTTAAAAGCTAAGCGCAGCAAATAAGTACAAAAACGCTTTATACAAACAGTACTCGCTGCTGCTGGTGCTGTCGCTCTGTCTCCTGACAATTATCAGGTTAGTGAGTATTATAGTCAGATGTTTTATGTTCTTTATGTTATAGTTTCTAACCTGTTCCACACCGACGATAATCATCTCATTTTATGATCTGTTTGTTGTTGTTGTGGTCTTCAGTGCTGAGACTGGTTTGATGCAGCTCTCCATGCTACTCTATCCTGTGCAAGCTTCTTCATCTCCCAGTACCTACTGCAACCTACATCCTTCTGAATCTGCTTAGTGTATTCATCTCTTGGTCTCCCCCTACGATTTTTACCCTCCACGCTGCCCTCCAATACTAAATTGGTGATCCCTTGATGCCTCAAAACATGTCCTACCAACCGATCCCTTCTTCTAGTCAAGTTGTGCCACAAACTTCTCTTCTCCCCAATCCTATTCAATACCTCCTCATTAGTTACGTGATCTACCCACCTTATCTTCAGCATTCTTCTGTAGCACCACATTTCGGAACCTTCTATTCTCTTCTTGTCCAAACTGGTTATCGTCCATGTTTCACTTCCATACATGGCTACACTCCATACAAATACTTTCAGAAACGACTTCCTGACACTTAAATCTATACTCGATGTTAAGAAATTTCTCTTCTTCAGAAACGATTTCCTTGCCATTGCCAGTCTACATTTTATATCCTCTCTACTTCGACCATCATCAGTTATTTTACTCCCTAAATAGCAAAACTCCTTTACTACTTTGTCTCATTTCCTAATCTAATCCCCTCAGCATCACCCGATTTAATTTGACTACATTCCATTATCCTCGTTTTGCTTTTGTTGATGTTCATCTTATATCCTCCTTTCAAGACACTGTCCATTCCGTTCAACTGCTCTTCCAAGTCCTTTGCTGTCTCTGACAGAATTACAATGTCATCGGCGAACCTCAAAGTTTTTACTTCTTCTCCATGAATTTTAATACCTACTCCGAATTTTTCCTTTGTTTCCTTTACTGCTTGCTCAATATACAGATTGAATAACATCGGGGAGAGGCTACAACCCTGTCTCACTCCTTTCCCAACCACTGCTTCCCTTTCATGCCCCTCGACTCTTATGACTGCCATCTGGTTTCTGTACAAATTGTAAATAGCCTTTCGCTCCCTGTATTTTACCCATGCCACCTTCAGAATTTGAAAGAGTATTCCAGTTAACGTTGTCAAAAGCTTTCTCGAAGTCTACAAATGCTAGAAACGTAGGTTTGCCTTTTCTTAATCTTTCTTCTAAGATAAGTCGTAAGGTTAGTATTGCCTCACGTGTTCCAACATTTCTACGGAATCCAAACTGATCTCCCCCGAGGTCCGCTTCTACCAGTTGTTCCATTCGTCTGTAAAGAATTCGCGTTAGTATTTTGCAGCTGTGACTTATTAAACTGATAGTTCGGTAATTTTCACATCTGTCAACACCTGCTTTCTTTGGGATTGGAATTATATATGCATATATAAAATAACATTAGCATTCACAAATATAATGCTAGAAGGAGAAACGACTTGCACTATCCACCACTAAGCCTTAGCGTGACACAGAAAGGAGTGAGGTATTTCTCCCCGCACCCCCTTCTTCAAAAGAAAGGAGAGAGAGAGAGAGAGAGAAGAAACTTTGACCAACTAGCCAGTGATGTAAATAATTTGATGCATAAAAAAGGTCGGTCATATGTTTTGTGAAATGACACATCTAAGATACATTTGACGCACCTCATTTGCTCACATTATTTCGACCATCACTCATGGACACGTTAAATGCTTCTCTAATGTATTTTATTTCTTCCCTTTAGACAAACCGTTTCACAAAACATTTGACCGCTTTTTCTCGGTTTTTAAGGTCCCGTACCTCAATATCTAAAAACGGAACTCTTACTTTATTGTCCGTTCGTCTGTCTAACTGACTGAAATCCCTTTTCCTCAGGAACGGGTAGACATACCAAATTGACATTTATGTCATGTATTAAGATCTATGGCCCCTTGACAGTAAACAGTGAAGCTTGTAACAAAGAGAGGTCATGACGTTGGGATCACGGATTTACTCCAAACTTTGTACACCTTTAGTAGGTCATTAAAACAACATACTCCGCAAGTACGAAGGTGCACTACTCTGGCAATTCCGAGAACATCGCACGTTAAGTTTTACGTGTCTATTATGTAGCGTATGCATCTCTGCGTGGGTGCCGGACGTTAGAGTTCATGGTGGCAAAGTGGTTAGCTGGCACGTTAGCCCAGCGTGTTCAGTCAGAGGGTTAGGTGTCCTCTGTAATAAGAAACTGAGTGACTGAATCAACGATGAACTTTAACCGAAGCGGACGGTGTTCGGCGCTAGCGGCCGTGCGAAGCAGAGGTCCGATACTTCCGCCTGTGCGGCGCGTGCGAGTGTTTGTTTACTTGTGGACAGTCTGCGCGCGGGCTAGTAACAACGATCATGGCGAACAAGTACAGGAAAACTACATTACGATTCAATTTCTGCAAAGACTACGAACGACCAAAGGCTTTAGCAGTGGAACGATTCATTCGAGAGGACGTCAAGATACCGCCAAACGATGTTGTCGGAATTCACCTGTCCATCGTTAGTCCCACGGTGTATGTTAAGATGGTAAATGACGCGGCGTGTGAGAGAATTCTACATGCGACAAAAGCAGGTCTCCGATTTTGCCATAGTGACGGGAATGTCGGCACGGTAACTGTAGAACATGCTGGTCTGGGTGTACGGACAATACGTGTGTTTGAGCTGCCATTTGAGCTCCCGGCTGACGAAGTTATCGAGGCTTTTAAGCCATACGGCAAGGTACATGGTCACGCAGCAAAACGCTGGACACAATTCGTCACGTACCCCGTTCTTAACGGAGTGCGACAGATCACTATTGATCTTCAGAAACATGTACCGTCGTATCTGACAATTGGTGGTTGTCGGACGGTGGTGATTTACGATGGTCAACCACGTACATGTTCTGGCTGTGGCCAGGAGGGACACCTCAGGTCGAACTGTATGCAACGGTGGATTACGCAACTGCCTTCAGATGTGCGGGAGCCGTCGCCAGCGATGACAGTACTACCGATCACCTATGCCGAAGCCCTCACTGCGTCCGCTGATGACCGAAAGGACACAGCCCTGGTGGAAGATCAAGATGGCACTCTCCGAAACCTTGTAGCAGACGTCGGGATGACAGAGCATGCTGCTCCGTCGAGCATACAATCTACGGCGACAATATCAGATGAGACCGAACTCCCACCAAGCACACTGATAGTACACGAAGCAGTTCCAGCCACTACGGATGCTGTTCCGTCTGGAACGCACTCTGTGACGACAACATCAGTTTCGACCGAACTCCAAAATGGTTCAAATGGCTCTGAGCACTATGGGACTCAACTGCTGTGGTCATAAGTCCCCTAGAACTTAGAACTACTTAAACCTAACTAACCTAAGGACAGCACACAACACCCAGCCATCACGAGGCAGAGAAAATCCCTGACCCCGCCGGGAATCGAACCCGGGAACCCGGGCGTGGGAAGCGAGAACGCTACCGCACGACCACGAGATGCGGGCAGACCGAACTCCCGCCGAGTACAACGATGGGACTCTAAACACTTCCAGTTCCTACAGATGCTTTTCTGTCGGGCAGCCGTGATTCCTTACAATCTGAGGACACGGAAGGAAGATCACGCAAACAACGTTCCCCGAAAAGGAGGAAACGGCGTCGTCGCACGACATCTCCTAGGGATGACTCCCCTTGCCCCGACGACGATGTGCCTGTGGACCAAGAAGACACAACAGCCTCTACGAAACAGGATGCGGCAATGGAAACTGTTCGATCCGACCCACAGCGGTCTGTCACATTGACGGTACCGGGACGTGGTGATGCTGAACAGGAAGCACAGACAGTTGGCGCTCCAGACGCAGATGATGTGGCAATGGACTCGAATATATCACAGCCTGCAAAGATGTGGTATGCGGATATTGAGGAGGCGCCGGACGTCATACAGAGGCAGCCGGCACTCACGAAGACGGCCTAATAATTGCTGAAGGTGATGGGAGAGGGGCGAGAGAACGTCTTCTAACTCAGCCCCCGGCGCCGGTGCAGGGAGATGTTGTTACGCATCGACAGAGGGGGATTCAACGCCATGCGAACCGTATTGCGACATTAAATATAAATGACGTGCGTTCACCGGCCAAAATACACCTACTGAAGGAAACGATTTGGGCATCTGATGTGGATATTGCTTTGCTGCAGGAAGTCCACATAGCTGCACTCCCATACATCGCAGGCTACCAATCCTATTCGTCACATGGAGATCACAATGGGAGTGGGGTGGCAGTTTACGTGCGAGATGGCTTCCCAGTGGAAAACGTGTGTTACCTTCCGTCGGCCAGGGGAATGGCTTTCACGACGTTTGGGACACGCATCATCAATCTTTATGCACCGTCGGGAAACAATCGGCGGCGGGAAAGGGCACGATTTTATGCGGAAGACATTGCCCCACTTTTCCATGGACGTTATGAATGTGTAATAATTGGTGGAGATTTCAACTGTGTCCTCAGCCAGAAAGACCAATGGCCGCAAGCAAACATCAGCCAGGAGTTGCGAATCGTTGTCAACGACCTTGTACTTAGTCACACGTGGGAATTACGACATGGAGATGCACCGGGATACACCTATGTGACAAGTCATTCGGCGAGCGGGTTAGATCGCATTTATATCTTGCGGTCTCATGCCAATGATGTCCAGGACGCGGAACGCTGGCCATTGGCATTTTCAGATCACAGCGCTTACATCTGTACGGTGCTTCTTCCCCGTAGAGAGGTGTGGAACAGTAAGGCCCCGTGGAAATTAAACATTCAACATCTACATGATCCTGAATGCCGTCACCGGATCCTTGAGACATGGACGATGTGCGAGCGAAGGGTTGGAAGGTATGCGACGAAGCTTGATTGGTGGCTGACTTGTGCTAAACCGGCGCTTCGCCGTACGTTCATCTCATATAGCAGGGAGATGGCATAATGGCGCCGCCGTATGACCGACTTTTATTTTGCAGCACTGCGCGACCTGGACGATGGTCCGCCGGGACAGGACGTCTGGATCTAACGCAAAAGGATAAAAGCTAAACTAGTGGCTTTAGCTCGGAAACATCTTCAGGGAACCACGGTGCGCGCCAGATGTCACGATACGATAATGCACGAGATTCCTTCCATGCACCACGTCGTGAATGAACGAAAACACCGACGACGCGTTTTGGTACGGGAATTAATTACCCACGAAGACCGAAGAGTGACGCGTCAAGCGGACATTGTCTCTGCATTCGTCGACCATTACCAACACATCTATCGGGAAGAAGCAGCCCCTGTCGATGACCTCTAACGTATAGCCACGTCCGTCTCCCGTACACTGACGGTGGAAGCAGCGGGAACCTTACTGGAAGCCATTAGCTGTGAGGAAGTACATGATGCGATCGCAAAGGGTGCGTTGAATCGGTCCCCAGGCATTGATGGACTTCCTGCTGAATTTTATCGAGAATTTCGCAACGAAATGGCACCGCGATGGACGAAAATGTACAACGAGATGTTAAATTCCGATGCGCCTATTCCACCGGCTTTTATGGAAGGCCTCTTGGTGCCAGTACATAAACCGAAGCCAGGAATTACGGTCACACATTATCGCCCCATCACCCTGCTTAATGCCGACTATAAGATCTTTGCACGGTTGCTAGCGTCCCGATGTCTTATGTTAATTCGTAGCGTTCTCTCTCCAGAACAGACGACACCGGGTGGATCGGTGAATGTGCAAACAGCTACTGCCGAATGCCGTGATGTGATAGCGCTAGCGGAGGAGTGCCGGCTTAAACGGCGATGGTGGCGGTTGATTTTGACAGTGCTTTTGATAAGGTGCGCCACAACTATCTGTACGCTGTACTGGAACAAATGGGATTTCCAGACCGTTTTACTGGTCTCATTAGAAGGATTTATGGGGGCGCACAATCCTTGGTACAGGTTAATGGGCGTATAGCAGGGCCCATTCAAATTCGACGATCCATTCGCCAGGGCTGCCCTCTTTCGATGCTGCTGTTCGCGATAGCGTTGGAACCATTAATTGGGAGGCTAACAAATTCTCTTTCTGGGATGGAACTGCGGGGCTACACCTTCAAATGTCGTGCCTATGCGGACGACCTCCTGCTGCTCGTTCGTTCTGAGGAAGAGGTGAAGACGGTCCTTGAACTGTTGTTGGACCACAGTGTGACGGCGGGTAGTGCAGTCAACATGAAAAAATCGGCAGCAATGCCAGTTGGAAGGGGCCTTACGCCGGAAGAAATCAGTCCGTTTCCCAATGTGCAACGATTCCGCTATCTCGGCATAGACTTTACCTCATCTGTAAAACATACTGCGGCAGTTAACTACCGACGTATTTTACAGACAACACGTACCAAAGTCCGACAACATCTCCTACGGCGCCTTGATCCTTGGCAGCAAGTCTAATATCTGAACACTTATGTGGTTTCTCGAATGGTGCATATTTCGCAGATCCTGCCCCTACCACTCACGCTCGGACGTCGACTTCAATCAGCACTAGGCTATTTTGTGATGATTGGATCGCCCCTCAAGGTGCGATACGCAACGCTCACGCTCCCTACGGACAAAGGGGGACTCGGACTTACAAATGTTCACTGCCGAGCGACGGCGCTCCTTCTAGCCACGATGTACAAGCAATGGCGTAGCGGGCGTGATTCCCTTACATCCCGCCTACTGGATCTCCTAGTTCCAGCGTCCCTCACACCTCCGGTGGCGGTGGGCAACATTACGTCACATTTTGCGCATGTCTCAACATTTATCGTGGAACTTAGTTATATCAGAGACGAGCTTCCGCGCACGAGACCACCATGCGCGAAGGATTTTTATGTTTGGCTGCTACGACGGGTAAGTCGTAATGTCATTGAACTCAAACACCCCAAGTTGCATTGGCCGAAGATTTGGAGACGTGCACCAAAAATTCCTTCCTACCTTCGTTCGGGCACTGTGGTTCTCTGTCACCTGTGGCAAGTTCAACACCAACCAACGACTCCATGCAATTGGACTAGTGGACACTCCACTATGCCCGAAATGTCGCCAAGTGGATGACGACCATCACCGCTTAACTTGCATCGCGGTGGAGGAGGTATGGCTCCTAGGAAGACAGATGGTGGCTTGCTACCTCCGTGTGACCCCGCAACATATTACACCTGCTTCCTTCTTACATCCGGAGAGTGACTACTTTCCGGCGACTAAATCACACTCGATCATCTGGGTCAAAGGTTAGACGATCGCGTACCTCTATGGGGATGCTGCCAAGTCGCGACTCGACTTTTGGTATTTCTTGCAGCAAGCCCACAATGAGGTTCATAGATGGTCTCACTATCGGAAAACCTTTGCCAATTATCTTCAGGCAGTCTTCCTCGACCCCCCACGCAGTTGGGATGTGCCGGGTACAGTCGGGGTGCACATTTGACAACTGATAATGAACCTCACGTTTCTCTCACCGCTCCATATATAATGCACATACTATACCATGAAATGATCTACATGTTCCTTTTAACAGAGTGATCTTTATGAAAAATAAATAAATACATAAAAATAACATCCCTGTATCCCTGTTCCTTTACATTTGTGATTTGTTTTACAATGATTTTTTTTTTGTTTTTGCAGAGGATGCATTTCATTTAGTGTTTGTAAAAAAAATTAATTTCTTATATATAAAAAAAGTGGTCAGCGTGACAAAAAAAAGTGTTGGGCTGCCAAGTGAAAGGTTATGAGTTCAAACCTTGTGCAGTGCGTAAAATTTTCTTTATTTAAAAACAATAAAAAAGTGGTGAGCGTTTAAGCCCCGTAACTATTGGGTCGCTGGATCGAGTCCCATTCGTTAGTTTTTTTTTTATTTTCAACACAGTCATTTTCTTTACTATTTATATTAAAATTGATGTAATGGGAAAAATACGTGTAATCGGATGAACTTTTATTAAATTTACAATGTTATTTGGCAGTCTACATATTTTTACTATCACAAATAATATAATTTACTATCGACTAGTAAAAAAAAAAGTGGTTAACGTTCGAGTTTCGAAAGACCAAATGTGTCAGGCGACGGTTCGAGTCCCGCTCAAACTAAATTTTTAATCTATATATTTTTTATCGCTGCTCACATTATTTCATTAATATCACTTTTCATAGGTAATACAATTTTAAAAAATCTCTTGTATTGGCATCAAGTTTTGGTGAATTTCATGTTAAATGACTACTTACTATTTTTAATTATTAGAACAAATATATTTAAAAATGTCAACAAGTAAATGAAACGAACGCATAGAGTTTACCTGAAAATGGATGCCTGTCCAGATTTGCGAAATCCCTTATATACGCAATCTGGTAAGGTACCCGTAACTACACTATGTGATCAAAAGTATCCGGATACCCCCAAAGACATACATGTTTCATATTTCGTGCATTTTGCTACCACGTACTGCCAGGTACTCCATGCCAGCGACTTCAGTAGTCATTAGACATTGTGAGAAAGCAGAATGGAGCGCTCCGCTGAATTCACAGACTACGAACGTGGTCAGGTGATTGGGTGTTACTTGTGTCATACGTCTGTACGCCACATTTCCACAATCCTAAAAATCCCTAGGCCCACTGTTTCCGATGTGATAGTGAAGTGGAAACGTGAAGCGACACGTACAGCACAAAACAGTACAGGCCGACATCGTCTGTTGACTGACAGAAACAGCCGACAGTTGAAGATTGTCGTAATGTGTAATAGGTAGACACCTATCCAAACCATCGCACAGGAATTCCAAACTGCATCAGGATCCACTGCAAGTACTAAGACAGTTAGGCGGGAGGTGAGAAAACTTGGATTACATAGTCGAGCGGCTGCTCATAAGCCACACATTAAGTCGGTAAATGCCAAACGACGCCTCGCTTGGTGTAAGGATCGTAAACATTGGATGACAGAACAGTGGAAAAACGTTGTGTGGAGTGACGAATCACGGTACACAATGTGGCGTCCGATAGTAGGGTGTGGGTATGGCGAATGCCCTGTTAACGTCATCAGCCAACGTGCGTAGTGTCAACAGCAAAATTCGGAGGCGGTAGTGTAATGGTGTTTTTTTTTTTTTTTTTGTTTGTGGTTTTAGGGCGCAAAACTTCTATGGTCATTAGCGCCCAGCCCGTGACGTAGAAAACAGGAAAAAAACGAAATTTAAAATCAGCAGCAATGGAAACAAAGTCAGAAAATTTGAGAAACTAAAGGCAGAAGGAATGCTTAAAAGTCCACTATAGAAAGGGGTTGGTTGTCCCCCCAAAAAAAAAGCTTCAAATGACTGACGTCATTTCACTGTCACTAATAAACTGTAGAACGCGGTCAGCTGAGCGGGTGTCATCTGCTAAAATCAACGATAGATCAGGCGATAGCTGTAGACGGGAGCGTAACGGATTAAAATAGGGGCATTCAATTAAAAGGTGTCTGACCGTCCACAGCTGAGAGCAGTGGGGACAGAGTGGGGGAGGATCACCGCTTAAAAGATGTCGATGACTAAAAAGACAGTGCCCTATCCGGAGTCGAGCTAAAATTACCTCCTCCCGACGACGCGTTCGGGAGGAAGAGGTCCAAGCGCAAGGAAGGGCTTTCACTTCCCGCAATTTATTGTGGGGAAGTGTTGACCAATGCGCATGCCATAAATGAGTAACTTGGCGACATAAACCGCTCCGTAGATCGGTAAACGGAAGAGACTGAAGAGCTGGCCGAGGAAGAGAGACTGCAGCCTTGGCCGCTATATCGGCCGCCTCATTTCCACAGATACCAGCGTGTCCCGGGAGCCAGAGGAACGCCACCGATACGCCCCCCAAGTGGAGCAAGCGCAGACAGTCCTGAATCCGGTGGACCAGAGGGTGCACAGGGTAAAGAGCTTGGAGACTTAGGAGAGAGCTGAGAGAATCTGAGCAGATTACGTACTGTATCCGCTGATGGCGGCGGATGTAGTGGACAGCCTGGAGAACAGCGTAAAGCTCCGCAGTATAAACCGGACACTGGTCGGGAAGCCGAAAGTGATTTGGGGTGTCGCCAACAATATAGGCACTCCCTACACCTAACGATGTTTTCGAGCCATCGGTGTAAATAAATGTGGCTTCCGTCATTTGTGCACATAGAGCAGCAAATGCCCGACGGTAAACAAGTGTAGGGGTACCATCTTTGGGAAATTGACATAGGTCTCTGAGCAAGTCGATCCGGGGACGGTGCCAAGGCGGTGCTGTACCCCAAGTTGTCAAGAAGGTTTTAGGAAAGCGGAAGGAAAGAGAATGGAGCAGTTGACGGAAGCGGACTCCTGGGGGTAGTAGGGAGGAGGAGCGGCCTGCATACCCGACATCAAAGGAGGCGTCGAAAAAAAGGTTATGGGCTGGATTAGCAGGCATGGAAGACAGATGGCTAGCATAACGACTCAGAAGGACTGCCCGCCGATTGGACAGCGGAGGTTCAGCAGTCTCAGCATAAAGGCTTTCCACAGGGCTGGTGTAAAAAGCTCCAGACACTAAACGTAATCCACGGTGGTGGATAGAGTCGAGACGCCGAAGAATAGACGGCCGAGCAGAGGAGTAGACTATGCTTCCATAATCCAATTTCGAGCGCACTAAGGCGCGATAGAGGCGGAGAAGGACCACCCGGTCCGCTCCCCAAGAGGTACCATTCAGGACACGGAGGGTGTTAAGGAACGCAGACAGCGAGCCGAAAGATAGGAAACGTGGGAGGACCAGCACAGTTTTCTGTCAAACATAAGACCCAAGAATTTAGCGACGTCGGAAAACGGAAGGTTGACAGGACCTAGATGTAAGGAGGGCGGAAGAAACTCCTTACGTCGCCAAAAATTAATACAAACGGTCTTACTGGGTGAGAAACGGAAGCCGGTTTCGATGCTCCACGAGTAGAGGCGATCGAGACATCCTTGAAGACGTCTTTCAAGAAGGCTGGTCCTTTGAGAACTGTAGTAGATCGCAAAATCGTCCACAAAGAGGGAGCCCGAGACATCAGGAAGGAGACAATCCATAATTGGATTAATGGCGATGGCAAACAGTACAACACTCAGCACGGAGCCCTGGGGTACCCCGTTTTCTTGGGAGAAAGTACGGGAGAGAGTAGTGTTCACCCGCACCCTAAATGTGCGCTCTGCCATAAATTCGCGAAGAAAAAGGGGCAGCCGGCCTCGAAAGCCCCAAGAGAACAGTGTGCGGAGGATGCCTGTCCTCCAACAGGTATCGTACGCTCTCTCCAGATCAAAAAATATTGCTACCGTTTGGCGTTTCCGGAGAAAATTGTTCATGATATAAGTGGAGAGAGCAACAAGATGGTCAACAGCAGAACGATGCTTTCGGAATCCGCATTGGGCTGGTGTTAAAAGACTGCGGGACTCCAGCCACCAAGCTAAACGGTAATTCACCATACGCTCCAAAACCTTACAGACACTACTCGTGAGAGAAATGGGGCGATAGCTAGAGGGGAGATGTTTGTCCTTTCCAGGTTTCGGAACGGGAACGACAATAGCTTCCCGCCATCGCCTGGGAAAGGTACTGTCGGTCCAAATTCGATTATAAAGGCGAAGGAGGTGACGCAGGCTATGGGTTGATAAATGCAGCAACATTTGGACATGGATACCATCCGGTCCTGGGGCGGAGGAGCGAGAAGAAGAGAGTGCATGTTGGAGTTCGCGCATGGAGAAAACAGTATTGTAGCTTTCGCGATTTTGAGAGGAGAAAGCAAGATGTCGCACTTCCGCTGCACGTTTCTTCGGGAGAAACGCTGGCGGGTAATTTGAAGAGCTCGAAATCTCAGCAAAGTGCTGACCCAATGAGTTAGAAATTGCGACGGGGTCCACTAAGGTATCATGCGCGACAGTGAGCCCAGAGACCGGGGAGAAACTAGGCGCGCCTGAGAACCGTCGAAGCCGACTCCAAACTTCCGAGGAGGGAGTGAAGTTGTTAAATGAGCTAATAAAGAATTTCCAGCTTGCCTTCTTGCTATCGCGGATGACGCGACGGCATCGCGCACGGAGCTGCTTATATCGGATACAGTTGGACAAAGTTGGATGGTGACGGAAAATGCGAAGAGCACGTCGCCGCTCACGTATTGCGTCACGGCAGGCCTCGTTCCACCAAGGAACTGGAGGGCGCCGGGGCAATTCGGAGGTGCGTGGTATTGAACGTTCCGCAGCTGTGAGAATAACGTCGGTAAAATGTGTGACCTCATCGTCGACGCTGGGAAAGCGACGGTCATCGAATGTCGCTAGAGACGAAAAAAGTGTCCAATCGGCTTGGGCAAACTTCCAGCGTCGCGAGCGCATATATGGCAGTTGAGGCTGCAGTCGAAGAACACATGGAAAGTGGTCACTCGAGTGTGTATCATCAAGGGCGAACCATTCGAAGCGCCGAGCTAGCGGAACAGTACCGACCGCAAGGTCCAAATGGGATAAATTTGCCGTGGAGGCAGACAAAAATGTAGGGACCCCAGTGTTGAGGCAGACTAGATCCGCTTGGTGGAAGACGTCTAGCAATAGTGAGCCACGTGGACAAGGATGTGGAGATCCCCAAAGCGGGTGGTGGGCATTGAAGTCCCCAACCAGCAAATAGGGGGGTGGAAGCTGATCAAGAAGATGAAGGAGATCAGCTCGTGCCATTGGTGTAGACGATGGAATGTATACCGTACAAAGAGAGAACGTGTATCCAGAAAGGGAAAGACGGACGGCGACAGCTTGGAAGGAAGTGTTTAAGGGGATTGGGTGATAATGGAGAGTATCATGGAGCAGAATCATGAGTCCTCCATGGGCTGGAGTGCCTTCAACTGAGGGGAGGTCATATCGGACGGACTGAAAATGAGGGAGAACAAAGCGGTCATGGGGACGCAGCTTTGTTTCCTGAAGACAGAAGATGACCGGCGAGTAGGATCGTAAGAGGATCGACAATTCCTCCCGATTGGCGCGAATGCCGCGGATATTCCAGTGGATAATGGACATAGGGTGAACAGAAAATGGAGGAACGGCATCAAGGGTGCTGTCAACTCAACGACTGCTCAGAGCTTGCGACCGACAGCATGGAATGGCATTCAGTCGAAGGCAGAAGATCCTGATCCATAGGTTGGTCAGGAGCAGCTCCTGCCACCAACGATTGGCCAGTTGACCGGCCACCAACAGTGCGCCTCGGCGACACAGAAGATGGCCGAGGGCGATTTCCGCCAGGTGGTGCTGTAGATGGGACACGCCTTGACGGAGAAGGAGAGGAACTGTGTTTCTTCGTAGCCTTCTTGGAGGTATGTTTAGATGAAGGAGGAACCGATGGTTGGGAAGTTGCAGTACGTAAAAACTCTTCACGAGAATGCTCTTTTTTTGTAGACTTGGCGTCTGACTTTTGGGCTCGAGATTTAGCAGAACCCGACGAAGGGTGAGCCATAGAGTGGGCAGGCGAAAGAGGTGAGGTTGAACGGGCGATCTTTGCGCTGGCCGATCTGACGACCGTGGTACTAAATGTGAGGTCGCAAGTCTGCGTGGCCGCCTCCTTTGTTGGCCGAGGAGAAGCAAGGACAGCGCTGTATTTTCCTTTCTGAGGCACGGTGGGCTGTCGACTGGCGAGTAACTTTCGAGCAGCAAAGGTCGACACCTTTTCCTTCACTCTTATTTCCTGGATCAGTTTTTCGTCCTTAAAAACAGGGCAATCTCGAGAGGAAGCAGCGTGGTCACCCATACAGTTGATGCAGCGAGGGGATGGAGGTGGACAAGCACCCTCATGGGCATCCCTGCCACACGTAACACATTTGGCCGGATTGGAACAGGACTGGCTGGTGTGATTGAACCGCTGACATCGATAGCAACGCGTAGGGTTTGGGACATAAGGGCGAACGGAAATTATCTCATAGCCTGCTTTGATTTTTGATGGGAGTTGAACTTTGTCAAAAGTCAAGAAGACAGTGCGGGTTGGAATGATGTTCGAGTCAACCCTTTTCATAACCCGATGAACAGCGGTGACGCCCTGGTCAGACAGGTAGTGCTGAATTTCTTCGTCAGACAATCCATCGAGGGAGCGTGTATAAACGACTCCACGCGAGGAATTTAAGGTACGGTGCGGTTCCACCCGGACAGGGAAGGTGTGGAGCAGAGAAGTACGCAGCAATTTTTGAGCCTGGAGGGCACTGTGTGTTTCTAACAACAGGGTACCATTCCGTAATCTGGAACAAGACTTTACAGGACCCGCAATTGCGTCGACACCTTTCTGAATAATGAAAGGGTTGACCGTGGAAAAGTCGTGACCTTCGTCAGACCGAGAAACAACAAGGAACTGTGGCAACGATGGAAGAACCGTCTGTGGCTGAGACTCAGTGAACTTACGTTTGTGAGCAGACATAGTGGAAGGTGAGGAAACCATTGCGGAAGAATCCCCCATCATTACCGGCGTCTCCGATGGCGCGCTCCTCCCTTGTGGGGGCCCTCACCGAGGGCACACCCGCCTTAGGTGATTGTTCACACCTCAGGTCACACCTCCCGACATACGGACGGAGGGACCAATCGGCACTTTCGGAAGGTATCAGCTCGGGTAATCACCCCTCCCTGGGCCTGGCCTTTACCAGGGGGTACGTACGTGTCCTACCTGTCTACCCGGGGCGGGGAATTACGCGTTACCCCGTCACCGGCTACGCATGGAAGTGCGTGGGTCGGCCTTCAGACACGCACAGGGAGGAAGAAAGAGAAAGGGAAAGGAAAGAAGAGGGGGTCTCAAACGCCGCAGCGGAGAAAAGGGTAAAGAGAAGAGGTAAGGAAAGGAGAAGGACAAAGGAAGGAAGAAGACATACAAGCAAGGAAGAAGAAGAATGCGGTACATTTACAAGCGTCCGTCTCCGGACGTAGGCGCAAACCATACTCCCAGAGGGGGAGAAAGTAAAGGAAAGAGCAAGAGGTGAGGGGGGGGGGGTGAAGACAGGGGATGGGGAAGGATGCGGAAAGGGAAGGTATGCAGCCCGGAAAGGAAGGAAGGCCACATTAGCTCGGGGCCCCGTGCTTGCTACGCACGTATCCACAAAAGAGTTGTGGATCCCCTGGGGGGAGTGTAATGGTGTGGTCGTGTTTTTCATGGAGAGGGCTTTCACCCCTTGTTGTTTTTGTGTGGCACTATCACAACACAGGCCTACATTGATGTTTTGGGCACCTTCTTACATCCCACTGTTGAAGAGCAATTCAGGGATGGCGACGCATCTTTCAACACGATCGAACACCTGTTCATAATACACGGCCTGTGGCGGAGCGGTTACATGACAATAAAATCCCTGTAATGGATGGAGTCCTGACCTGAATCCTATGTAAGACCTTTTGGGATGTTTTGGAACGCCGGCATTGTGCCAGGCTTCACCGACCGACATCGATACCTCTCCTCAGCGCAGCACTCCGTGAAGAATGGGCTGCCTTTCTTCCAGTCACTGAAACAAAGGCGATTTTCTTTGCCGCGAGATTTATTTACGAAATTTGAATCACCAACTTTCTCTTCCGAATGCGAAAATATTTTGTTGATACCCATCTACGTAGGGAGAAATGATCATCATAATAAAATAAGAGAAATCAGAGCTCGAACGGAAAGATTTAGGTGTTCCTTTTTCCCCATGCGCCATTCGAGAGTGGAATGGTAGAGAAGTAGTATGAAAATGGTTCGATGTACCCTCTGCCAGGCACTTAAGTGTGAATTGCAGAGTACGCATGTAGATGTAGTTGTAGATGAAGAAACCTTCCAGCACCTGATTGAACGTACGCCTGCGAGAGTGGAAGCTATCATCAAGGCTAAGGGTGGGGCAACACCATATTGAGTTCTAGCATTACCTATGGAACTTGCAAGCCAGGTGATCGGATACTTCCCATCCAATTATTTTTGTCATTGATACCAACGAGCCGGCCGCAGTGGTCTAGCTGTTCTAGGCGCTCAGTCCGGAACTGCACGACTGCTACGGTCGCAGATTCGAATCCTGCCTCGGGCATGGATGTGTGTGATGTCTTTAGGTTAGTTAGGTTTAAGTAGTTCTAAGTTCTAGGGGACTGATGATCGTAGATGTTAAGTTGCATAGTGCTCAGAGCCATTTGAACCATTTGATACCAATGAGAATATCGGGAAACCGGCGTCATGCGAAGAGCAGGGCGCAGCAAGACGTCAGACCATTCGAACCGTGGACTCTGACGTCCGGTACCCACGCACAGATACCTCAGGTACATAATACACGCAAAAAACTTCTCTTCCGATTCTCTCGAAACTGCCAGAGTACTGCACTTTACCACCCGCACATTATGTTGTTTTAATGGCCTACTAAAGATGTACAAATTTTGAAGTAAATCCGTGATCCGAACATCGTGGTCTCCCCTTCTAAGTAAATGCAATCAAAAGATACTGCCATTTATTTAACATATTTTGATACTCGCAAATTCAGTCATTAAAACCCAAAGGGTACTTCCCCTTGAAGCAGAATCACGAAATTTGGCAAGGAAGGAACGATTCACAGTGAATGTAACGGAAAACAACCAGAAAATTGTTAATCTGTAATGCATCACACGAAAAAATGTCTCTTTTATCATTTGTCATTCGATTTCACGCACGAAATTAAAGCACTGTCGAGTCTTGGAACCGCTGGGACCGATACGTTGCCAGCATCAGTGTCGATAACAGACAAAAGTCGTCGTGATCCTCGGTTCCCGGAATGGATGAACCGTCTGTATACTTAATTGCCCTCTTAGCAACAAATAATCCTGGACAAATAGGGAGCATCATGACGGATACAGAGATTAGCGACCGCAAGGCAGTTCCTGCTAGGCTGAATGCCGTAACACCTACAACCATCAAAAAGAAACGCAAAGCACATCTATTTAAAAAAAATCTGATGAAATGCTCTTAATGTCTTTTTAAGAGACAGTCTCCTCTCCTATCGATCTGATCATGTAAGCGTAGGAACGTTGTGGAATCATTACAAAGAGATAGTATCGACGGAAATTGGGAGATATATATATAACACAAAAATTAATAAGTGATGGTACTGATCCCCTATGGTACAAAAAACGGGTCAGATCGCTGTTGCAGAAGCAACGAAAAAAGCATGCCGAATTTAAATGAACGCAAAATCCACAAGATTAGTTTTGCAGAAGTTCGAAATATAGCGCGTACTTCAATGTGAGATGCTTTTAATAATTTCCACGATGAAACTCTGTCTCGGAATCTGGCAGAAAACCCAAAGAGATTCTAGTCATACATAAAGCACACCAATGGCAAGACGCAATCAATACCTTCACTGCGCGATAACAACGGTGAAGTCACTGATGACAGTGCCACTAAAGAAGAGTTATTAAAGACGGTTTTCCGAAACACCTTCACCAAAGAAACGAAGTAGATATTACTGAATTCCAATCAAGAACAACTGCCAAGATGAGAAACATAGAAGTAGATATCCTCGTGTAGCAAAACAGCTTGAATCACTTAATGAAAGCAAGGCCTCCGGCCGAGATTGCATACCAGTCAGGTTCCTTTCAGAGCATTCTGATGCAATAGGTCCATATTTAGCAATTATATACACCCGCTCGCTCATAGAATGCTACCTAAAATCTGGAAAATTGCTCAGGTCACACCAATACCCAAAAAGGGAAGTTGGAGTAATCCTCTGAATTACAGGCTCATATCACTAACGTCGATTTGCAGTAGGGTTTTGGAACATATCTAATATTACGAATTACCTCGAAAAAAAAGAACCGATTTAATGACACATAGTGAGCACGGATTCAGATAATATCGTTCCTGTGAAACATAACTAGCTCTTTATGAAGTAGTGAGTGCTATCGACAGGGGAGGTCAAATTGATTTCCAGAAGCGTCTTCTAACCAAACTGGTATACTGCCTCAGTGCCGCGTGTGATTAGCCTAGCGGTCTAAGGCGCTGCAGTCATGGACTGTGCGGCTGGTCCCGGCGGAGGTTCGAGTCATGGGCGTGTGCGTTTGTCCTTAGGAGAATTTAGGTTAAGTGGTGTGTAAGCTTAGGGACTGACAACCTTAGCAGTTAAGTCCCATAAGATTTCACACACATCTGAACATTTTTGAACTGCCTCAGTTGTGCGACTGGATTCGTGATTTCCTATCAGAAAGGTCACAATTCGTAGGAATAGACGGAAAGTGGTCGAGTAAACCAGAAATTATATCCGGCGTTTCCCAAGGAAGTGTTATATAGGTCCTATTACTGTTCCTGATCTATAGTAACGACACAAGGGACAATTTGAGTAGCCCTCCGAGATTGTTTGCACGTGATGCTGTCATTTACCGTCTTGTAAAGTCATCAGATGACCAAAACGAACTGAAAAATGACTTAGATAAGATATCTGTATTGCGCGAAGGGTGGCAATTGATCGTAAGAAAAGTGTGAAGTTATTGACATGAGTATTAAATTACAATTACAAATAACCTAATTTGGAACGATCACGATAATTTTGTGGGTAGAGCAAACCAAGGACTGTGATTCATTGGCAGAACACTGGTCTACTGCTAAAGATACTGCTTACACCACTTTTGTCCTCCATATTCTGGAGTATTGCTATGCGGTGTGGGATCCGCATCAGGTGGGAGTGACGGATGGCATTGAAAAAGTTCAAGGAAGGGCAGCTCCTTTTGTACTGAAGCGAAGTAGGGGAGATAGTGCCACAGACATGATACGTGAATTGGAGTGGCATTCATTAAAGCAAACGCGTTTTTCGTTGCGAAGGGATCTTGCATGAAATTTCAGTCATCGGTTCTCTCCACCGATTGGGAAAACATTCTGTTGGCACCCACCTACGTAGGTACAAATGATCATCACGTTAAACAAAAGGAATCGGGGCTCGCACAGAAAAATTTAAGTGCTCCTTTTTCCCGCACGCCGTCCGAGAGTGAAACTAGACAGACAGCATGAAGGTGATTCATTGAACCCTCTGCCAGGCACTTTATTATGAACAGCAGAATGATGTTGTCGACGTAGCACCTAGACTTTGTACGCGCGTTGTAACTAGACCCTGAATAAACAAACTTTCTGACATTTCATTTACATAGCTTGCAGCGACTGTACCTGAAATATTTCAATTTTCCCTCAAATCACTGATTAAGTTTTTGTTAATTACTCTCAAGGAATTAAGTTTTGTTTTGCAAAACTACACCTCAGCCTGGTCAATTTGATTTCCTGCTTGTCCATTTCGCACTCTTCGTCTGGTAACGAAAATCTGGACGAAAAACCATTGTGTAATTCACGCACAGCCTTATTTTCGCACCGCTCAAACAGTTGACCCGTGGAATTAACTTCAAAGAAAAAGTGAAGTCGTTCTGTTTGTCAACTCATTCCACTCCATACAAGACTTGTTAAAAATGTAGTAATATGATGTATGTGTGTGTTTTAAGAGGGATAGAGAGATACTGAAAATGATTAAGTATAAATCAGGTAAATGGTCAGCAGATAGATATATTTTCCACTGAGAATGTGAGCTACAGTTATAAAACTGTATCGATCATTGCCATTATGGGAGGTCGCAATTATCATCCACGGAACATCAAAATAACTAAGTAACAAATAAATATGTATACTGACGACACATGCTCTTAATTTATGAATAGAAAAGAATCTCCGTTATACATTCAACATGTCTCATAAAATTTATGGAAAGCGTTCACAAATAGAAGAATGTTACGAAAATTTGTAACAACATGTTGTTTGAGTGAGAGGTCGACGGAATGAACAACGTCCTAATCACATTTACAATATCGGAGCATTTGAGCTCCCGTTTGAAATGTTACTTTATAAATGTATAAAAAAGTAGCCCCAATTTAATTATAAATAATTTTTCATATATAAATAAATTTGTATATTACCTGAAACAAACGATGTACTAATGAGATGATGCATTTTAATTAATTTGTAAAGAAGTATCTATGAGTCAAAATGTGTAAGGAAAACTCTGTGAAACAAAATGTAGTAGGTACATTTGTTTGTCTAACGAAATGAAAAAGAGGAACGCAACTTGTTCGCTCTCTCTCTTTTGTCCTGTACGCTTTTCTTGAATAATTATGTTAATTTGACGTTAAGCAACCGTGTTCCATTTGAAAATCCCTTTCAGTGTTATTCACGTTATATGTGATTTTATTATGCATGTTTTTTGTTCAGTTTCAGGCAGTATCGAAGAGAAGTTGCTGGCACATTGTTTGGTGTCACGGGCGAACACTATTAAGTGTTCATTCGCCGTTCAGTCTATCAAATTACAATTCATATGTCCCTGAGATCGTTTTTACCGAACTTTTTCTCTGAAGATCCTGGCATTGTTACTACGCGAAAGGCGCAACATTCAGATCGCTCAAACAATGTTGCCCACCAACGCATTCGCCGGCCTGATATAATGACGATGCTGGAAGGTAGAGTTCGGCTTAATTAAAAAATGGAGTAAAATTTTTCTTTCCCTTTTTTTATTATTTTAATAGCAATGCCAGCAAAGCAAGAAACATTCATGTACTGTTCTCAACCAGCACTTACCAGTTATTCAATGCTTCATTAAGTCGTGTTTACAACCAGATATAAACTCTTTAACATTGCGTTTTAATTAATTAATTCATATCTAACCAATAATAATATAATAAATATATTATTTTGTATTTTTATACACGTTGATAGCCAGTACAATTCTAGTGTTTTTGATTTGTTGATTTATTGTGTGGATTTTTTTGCGCTACGTGCTAAGACAATGGTTCTGACGGGTTATTCTTCCTGTGTACTTTTGGCTGGGATTCTGTGGTTAGGCTACCTAGCTCTTCGTGGAATTTCGTAGTGTTTGTTTTCATGTTATATGTTTTTTCTTCATGAGACCTGCAATTCTTGTATAATTTCTCGATGTATCCCATCCTTTTTGTTCTCATTCTTCGATTCCTTCTCTGCGCTTATCGAAAATGACAGTATCGTAGCCTTCAGTTACTTTAATTTTGTTTCACATGCGCTACTTTCATTTGTTCTGTGCTCTTTCTCATGGTAAAGTAAAAGATGCCCATTAAAAAAGACACCTTAAGGCAGTTTTTGAGTTTTTCGCATTATTTTTAATTTTTTTCCCAGAAGGTGATGCAGCCATTTCTCAGCGTTTTAGGAACTCTTTAGGATGCCACATGGTAAGATTACACTTATTTAAAAATTTCGCAATGAGTTTTCAAATTAAGATATTTGTTTGATTTAGAAGAGACGATATATTGGCTGGTCATGTTTCATAACATGTGGTGAACTGTTGCATGCAATCTATTTGCTGGTTTGATTGCAGTTTACATTCGAAGAAAATTTAATTGATATCGTCTCCTTCTCCATGACATTCACACAAGATTTATCTCGACCGTGTATTCGGTGGATATGGCGGAGGAATGATCCGTGACTAAATCTCATGCGAATCATGGAACGTACACTTTTTTTCGCTTGAATTGTGTGGAACCAGGAAGTCGAGGGAATGTCTCGCTGTATTTCCCCACAATATTCCCCTGTACTGCGTTGCGTATATATGTGTGTTTCCTTTATGATCCGTAAGGCAGAACTAATGAACAACACTCGTCTCTCTCTGCGTCAAATGAACGGGAAAATTTGGCGGCCAGTCGTAATTGGTTCATCAGGTCGTTACCAGATGGCGGAAGCTGCTGGGAGGTGCATATTGTCCCTAGTACTATCTTCGCCCGCGAGAGGGCAGCAGCTACCGATCGACTTCACGCAGCTTTTCAAATACTGTACGTGCGATGACATTCGTTGGTGGAAGTCTACAGTAACAGCTTACAGTAGAGGCTTCTGCCTGTTAATGTTTAACGTGATTCGTTCTGTCTCCATCGACATACACACTATTACGATGGGATTTGTAGAATACGACGCGTGAATGTACCGAATGAACGAATACCACAGATGTGCTACTTCGGCGTTTATCTGCGTAGGGTCATCCTTGAGAGCGCTTTTAAAAAAGTTCTATACCCTAAAACGTGTAAATCATAATGTGTAGAAGAAGGTACTTTTTATTGAGTAAAATATGTTTTCCACTTAAGTGATTAGTGATGCGTGGAAATAAGACCCCTGTCAACGATAAAACTTGCTTGTCAAATTCGCTTTTTTTGCTATCCACGGGTTAATGAAACAAGGGCACAGTCGCACTAAGTGTGTCAAATTTAACGTCACTTTTGAAGCGGTTGTCACGTTGTGCGTATCTTGTCGCGAAGTATTTTGACACTAGTGGGCAATGTATGAGGTGCAATGCAGGATAAAAACTAAGTGTTTCAAATCTGCTCCAATCGCCAAATCTATCGAAGTTCAATAGATAATACTCCTGCAAGCAGCTGGCTGTTGTTCGAGAGACGTATGCGCAAGTAGTCAAACTTGTTTGTCAAATCGGCTGTCATCCAAAATTTCTCTCAAACACAGGCTATATTTGACGAACTCATGCAAAGCAGCACACTGCCAAAAGAACTTGATAAATACTGATTTATTATCCATCTTATTTGCACGTTTTTTTAAATGACTCGTTTCGGTTTGACATGCTCCATCCTCAGATCAGTAGGCAACAGCAAAATAAGTAATCAGTAAATGCTATATGACATGCAAAATATTAGCATACCGTACCAGCATAAAACATGAAACACACGAGAACGTACGTAACTGTATCGTTGACAAGAACAACCCGTCCAACTACGCAGGGACTAGTAGTTTCGCAGAATCGACGTTATTCGTATATCCCCATTGCCAACATCTAGCGTCTGGTACGTTTTTCACGTATAATAAAACACACCCACACTGAATTAATACTCATTTTTGATTGTTTGGTGGGAATACTCTTGTACTAATAACATAGATTCTACGAATTTAGCCCGTGACATAGGATGTAAAACTTTTTTTGATAGTTGAACTGGTTATTCAAGCGAACAATACAGGCAAGTCCTGGTGCATTCGATGTTTTATGATGGTGTGGAACGGTAACATTCTATATTTAGAAAATATTTGCTGATTACTTGGTTTACTGTCGTCTACAGATGTGAGGAGGGTTCATGTCTAACCGAAACTGGTTTTAAAAAATTAATCCGATCAAGACAGATAATAAACCAAAATCTTAAACATGTCTGCGATTCAGCAACTGTATAAATATGAAGAGGCTGAAAAAAAAAAAAAAATCAGCCAACCAGTTCCAGACCGAATGTGTAATTAGCCCTTGACCTAGGTTTCGATATTTATAAAAGTATCTTCTTCAGAAGGATTGGGCTTTGTTACATCACACAGTAGTAAATTACAATAGCTGGGGCCGAGTGGCTGTTGTCGACTTCAGCTATTCTAATTTATCACCATGTGATATAACAAGGTTCACTTCTTCTGAAGAAAATATTTTTGTAAATGTCGAAACCTAAGTCAAGTGCTAAATAAACATTTGATTTGCATCTGGTTGGGAGACTTTTTCAAACTCTTCGATAATAAACGAGTTTTGAAACCAGTGATTGCGGACATTATGTAAGTTTTTGCATAGTTTGACCAACACGCCAAGTTTGACAAATTTTTTTGGTCGTCTGCCGACTATTTACATGCCTTTTTCTTTATACGGATTAGATTTTGTATTGCTTAATATGTCCTTTATTTAGTAGTCATTTTCATACCTATGGAACACGCGAATATTTTTTGTTATTTTTATATATTTTTTGTTTGTTTATTTTTTGAAATTTATGGCTTCACTTTTTTCGTTAATTGCGCAATCCATCAGTTTTTTTTAGCGGAAAAGTCACCTATTAGGATATTATAAACAAACACTAGTTGATGCTATTAAGATGTGACATAGGATGTAAAACTTTTTTTGATAGTTGAACTGGTTATTCAAGCGAACAATACAGGCAAGTCCTGGTGCATTATGTCCTATTATTTCTACAATTTTTTTAGTTTTTTGCTGTTGAAACTACACCAGCTCAGAAGATGGCCGACTAGTTTGTTTACAGTGAGCATTTGAATAAACAGTATTGTAAGAAAATCGCCCAAGCTATTCGTTGTTTGTTTTTTTACTATTTTGGTAAATGCCTAATTCAGCAACAATGCCTCTAAGCGTTTCGTTCGTCTGCTGGTACCAATAACCTTCATAAAAGGGTGTCGACAATCGGAATTTCGTCGTCGTATGACGACCGTCGGCGAAAAATTTCGCGAAGGTCGTCCAAAACCGACTGTCGTTCCAACAATCGCACATCGTAATTGAAGCGCAGTGTCACGTGACAGAGTCACCCTGGGGCATATCGAAGACTGCAACATATGATGTTGATACCAATTTACTCAGCACAATTAGACCCAAGCTCGAATAATAGTTCGTGTCAACTGGTGCAAGTATAAAGCACAAAAAGTTAGTCCGCAGAAATGCGAAGTCGGTGTACAGCACACACCACACGAAATTTCATGCGAGTTGGAACCTAAGCAGCAAACAACATTTTGTAAAAGGAAACGTAAACATAAACGTAAACGCGACTCAAGGATTAGGACTCAATGCCCATATTGACAATCAGTTTGTCAAACTTCAAGCGTTTCTCAAATTAGTTGGCAGTGTGCTGCTTCGTTTGACGTGCCTGTCAAACAGAGACGGATCTGAGAGAAGTTTTCTGTAAGGCCGAGTTGACAATCAAGCTTGACCGCTTACGCACTCTTCCGTCAAACAGTAACCGGTTGTTAGCTGAACTTCGAAGATGTCAGACTTTACTAATACACAGTTCGAACGAAACAATTTTTTATTCCAATTTGTGTCTCTGTATCGTCAATTTCTACAATACTGAAAATTACGACGAAAAAAATATTTGAAAAAATGGTCAAATACTTTGTGGAATGATTTGTCTAAAAGTAAGAAACGAAATAGATCAGAAAAACATTTGACGCATGTCATTTGCTGTAAGGCTTAGGCGATTTTGAGCATCACTCAAAAGGCACATCAAATATTTCTCAATCCTGGTGTATTTTTTACTTTTAGACAACTCATTTCACAAAATATTGAGTGGTTCCTTTTTAATTTTTATTTATATTTCAAGTTTTGTTCAGAAACCATGCTCTTATCGACTCCTCACATGCCTTCCTAGCGTTTTTTGTTCTCGATATGTCCTGAATTAAGTGCTTAATTCGATGGAAACCATTTCGACAGTTAAATGGCTCACCAATTCAACTTTTTATACCTAAACAGCTACATCTTCAAAAGATAAACTTCTTGACACCTCATTTGTATTCCTAGTGCCTGCTGTTCTCGAATGTACTGCATTTATTACATGATGCGAATGGAGCTATTTTAAAAATCAAATATCATACCAACGCAACTTTTTTTACACAAAACAGATGAGATGAACTTTTTGCCATCTCATTTGCCTTGCTGGCGTCTTCGGTTCTCGACGTGTCCTAAATGTAATACGAAGTTGAGTCGAAGGAAGCCTTTTTGACAGTTAAATATCACACCAATTTCGCTTATATGCACTAGATAGCAAGGCGTTGAAGAAATGAACATTTTAACACCTCTTTTACATAGTTAGCAGTGGCTGTTGCGCTAAATATTTCGAATTTCTTTCAAATTATTAGGTTTTTCCAATTACAGTGAACATTTTAAAAGAATTATTTTTTTTCAAAACAAGGCCTCGCTTTGCTCAATTTGATACCTTAATTATCCCTAGCCCACTCTTTATTCGACCACGACAATGCGGGCAAAACCAGTGGTGTAATTTACAAGGAGTCTCGTATTCGCTCTGTTGAAACATTTGGGCAAGGAGCATAGGAACAAAAACGAAAGATCAATGGAAATTACCAAAATGGTAGAGGTGTTGCGTCTTTCCCATCCAAATGTTTCAGAGGAAAGAAATATCAATATTCTACGCACGACAGACAAGCGAGAGCGCAATAAAATAATATCTTGTAATACACAATTTATTGTTTCACATATGTCATAACGGTAACGGTAATCACTATACGAAGTGCAATGCAGGATACAAATTTTAGATCTTTGAAATTTACAGCAGCTGCCAAATATTCTCAAAAATCATTCGTTATCTCTGAGGAACTAGAATAGATTTTTCGCATATCTGTTTCTTCGATTTCTAATGTCAGGGCAAAGTTAGTAAAAGTCTGACTGTACATTAAAAGAAAATTGACTTTTCAGTTCATTTTTTATTTATTACTAGAACACATGCTCAATAAGTTTCCAAAGTTTCAGTGTTTACACATTTGATCTAAGAAGGACAAAAAGAAAAAATGCGTGGCTCTCACTTACAGTGTAAAGACTGAAAGATGCTTTATTAAATCCGATGTTAAAATAGGGTGCCGAACAAACAGCACGCTAAAATTGAAGCTCCGGCACAGAATATGTAATAGTAGGAACAAATATATTAGAACAAATAAGCCCTCGGTCACAATTATTAAGTCAAAATTGACCAGGTTTCGACGCTACTATGAGCGTCGTCTTCAGAATTAGATTAACTGTTCTAAAACATATTAGGTATATAATATGTTAATAAAATTAAGGTTTGTACTGACTGGAAAAGATGCAGTACTTACAAGTCACATATTAAAAAAGATCTGAGCCGGAAAGATGACGTCATGAACAGTTGTGAGATGGCGAGCCGCTAAGGGCTGCTCTTACTGTGAACGAGGGTTGCAACAAGACTGAGGTGCCCACGTTAGAAAGTGTGGGCAAGCAAACATGGTGTTGCTACTAGCGCCATCTAGTAGCCGCAGAAACAACTAGGCTACTGTACATTCAAAATTAGACACATGAAATTGTGATGCAGCTGATTCAGGCATAACGTAAGCACTAATAGTAGTAGGATGAAGTTACATATTTATGCGTTTTAAATAGAGGTACATTTTGTAACGTAAAAAACGTTAGTTATGACATACAAGAAACTTTATACGGTCGAAAAAGTTTTTTTTTTTTTTTTTTTTTTTTGTGGGAACAAATTTCAGGATTCAGGTGTATATAAAATCAAGTACATAAGATCAACTGTGATGACTGCTTTCAACGATACATAAGGCAGACTGGTAGGAACTTTAAAACTCGATTCAGGGAGCACACCTACTCTCGAAACAAAACAGCGTTTGGGGTGCATATGGCTGCCTTAAAGCACTCATCCTGCATAGAGCTCATAAGGGACGGTTTCTTAACATTTTAGAAGAAGTTGAAATATACAACCACGAAAAGAAAGACCCGGATTTAATCCTCAACGAGCAAAGCGAGTTCAATCATAATGCCTATTTTAGTATTTATGACGACTTACTGAAATGATCACAGTAGCGTATAGAAGTCGAAGCCGAAGAGTGAGAGATGGTGCACGGTGAAACAGCTGGAAGACGCGTGCAGCGCCTGGCGTCGTTGCCGGGGCCCTCCTGCACGGCCCTCTCACCCACGGCGATGGACTTCAGACAACTGAACGGCTCGCGGCACAACACGGAAATAGCGGGAACCATGGAAGCAGACCATGGCGGAAAACAAGTCTACACCAGCGCCATGGATATAGAAACCGCCCTTTGTTTTTGATCGTACAAAAACGATAATTTTATTGTATATTTTAATTTTGACAAGTACAGATTTTAACCTTGATAACAACAGATCTTAACTAAGTATTTTTAGAGATAAAAGCAAATTAGAAAAATCTACTTCATACAGTATGTGCATATGTAATGTAACAAATGTACCAGACGTCAACTGTCGGTAAGAGTTTTACAATTAATATAAATGACGTGCATTCTACCGACCAATTTAATGTGACGCAGAATGTGAAGGTTGCTGTGTGTGGACGGGTTACTCCTGTAACAGAAATTGCAGCTATGTTCTGGTACATTTCATGTTGATCGGGTAGGACGAAATAGGTTTGTATTTGGGAAATAGTAAATTACACTACTGGCCATTAAAATTGCTATACCACGAAGATAACGTGCTACATATGCGAAATTGAACCGACAGGAAGAAGATGCTGTGATATGCAAATGATTAGATTTTCAGAGCATTCACACAAGGTTGGCGCCGGTGGCGACACCTACAAAGTGCTGACATGAGGAAAGTTTCCAACCGATTTCTCATACACAAACAGCAGTTGACCAGCGTTGCCTGGTGAAACGTTGTTGTGATGCCTCGTGTAAGGAGGAGAAATGCGTACCATCACATTTCCGACTTTGATAAAGGTCGGATTCTAGCCTATCGCGATTGCGGTTTATCGTATCGCGACATTGCTGATCGCGTTGGTCGAAATCCAATGGCTGTTAGCAGAATATGGATTCGGTGGATTCAGGAGGGTAATACGGAACGCCGTGCTGGATACCAACGGCCTCGTATCACTAGCAGTCGAGATGACAGGCATGGCTGTAACGGACCATGCAGCCACGTTACGATCCCTGAGTCAACAGATGAGGACGTTTGCAAGACAACAACCATCTGCACGAACAGTTCGACGACGTTTGCAGCAGCACGGACTATCAGCTCGGAGACCATGGCTGCGGTTACCTTTGACGCTGCATCACAGACAGGAGCGCCTGCGATGGTGTACTCAACGACGAACCTGGGTGCACGAATGACAAAACGTCATTTTTTCGGATGAATCCAGGTGCTGTTTACAGCATCATGATGGTCGCATCCGCGTTTGGCGACATCGCGGTGAACGCACATTGGAAGCGTGTATTCGTCATCCCCATACTGGCGTATCAGCCGGCGTGATGGTATGGGGTGCCATTGGTTACACGTCTCGGTCACCTCTTGTTCACATTGACGGCACTTTGAACAGTGGACGTTACATTTCAGATGTGTTACGACCCGTGGCTCTACCCTTCATTCGATCCCTGCGAAACCCTACATTTCAGCAGGATAATGCACGACCGATGTTGTAGGTCCTGTACGGGCTTTTCGTGATACAGAAAATGTTCGACTGCTGCGCTTGTCAGCACATTCTCCAGATCTCTCACCAATTGAAATCGTCTGATCAATGATGGCCGAGCAACTGGCTCGTCACAATACGCCAGTCAGTACTCTTGATGAACTGTGGTTTCGTGTTGAAGCTGCATGGGCAGCTGTACCTGTACACGTCATCCAAGCTCTGTTTGACTCAATGCTTAGGCGTATCAAGGCTGTTATTACGGCCAGAGGTGGTTGTTCTGGGCACTGATTTCTCAGAATCTGTGCACCCAAAATGCGTGAAAATGTAATCACATCTCAGTTCTGGTATAATATATTTGTCCAATGAATACCCGTTTATCATCTGCATTTCTTCTTGGTGTAGCAATTTTAATGGCCAGTAGTGTAGTATCATTGTCATTTCAGATCTGAAGCTGGTTCTAGAGGAACCGAAACCGGTCATGTGAATAAACATTTTTGCAATAAAGAAGGATTATAAGTAACACATATATTGCTGTTTGAATATAAAATTTTTAAATTCCATAGAAAATTTAAATGTATACATTTAATCCAAGGAACTTAACAGTAAATGAGCTAATTTCGTGTAAAGCATGATACAAAATTTCATTGATGTATCCTCAACATAGTGAATTTGGTGCAGCTTTCGAATAGTGTATGTTTCTCATGGACGTCACGCCTTACGTCAATGCAAGATATAAATCGATTCATACAGAAAGGGCATCAGTCCATTTTTTTTTTTTTTTTTCGAATCTGAGCTGACACTGAATTTCACATCTTGAATGTTCATCGCATCATTTTACAAAGATCAGTCCAGCCCCTCTGTCACTGTGGCATTGTGATTGGGACGTTAGCGTTCTGTAAAGGAATGGCATCAGCCGTGCTTTTATGAAATACCCATACAGGCGCTACTCTCTTGTTTTTTGTGCGTTGTTTTGAGGTGATTTAACTGTGTGACTGCATCATTATTGTATACTGTGTATTCATATACAGAGATATGTAAACCGGCGGAATACGGCGCTGCGTTCGGCAGCGTTGTATAAAACAACAAGTGCCTGGTGCAATTGTAAACAAATGGCTAAAATGGCTCTGAGCACTATGGGACTCAACTGCTGAGGTCATAAGTCCCCTAGAACTCAGAACTACTTAAACCTAACTAACCTAAGGACAACACACACATCCATGCCCGAGGCAGGATTCGAACCTGCGACCGTAGCGGTCGCGCGGAATTGTAAACATCTGTTACTGCTTCTACAATGGCAGGTTATCAAGATTTAAGTGAGTCTGAAAGTGGAGTTATAGTCGACGCACGAGCGATGGGACACAGTATCTCTGAGGTAGCGATGAAGTAGGGATTTTCCCGTATGATCATTTCACGAGTGTATAACGAATATTAGGAATCCGGTGAAACATCAAATCTCCGACATCGCTGCGCTCGGGAAAAGATCCTGCAAGAACGGGACCGACAACGACTGAAGAGCATCGTTCGACGGTGACACAGATGCAACCGTTCCGCAAATTGCTGCAGATTTCGGTTCTGGGCCATGAAGTGTCAGTGTGCGAAGCATTCAACGAAACATCATCGATATGGGCTTTCGTAGCCGAAGGCCCACTCCTGTACCCTTGATGGCTGCACGACAAAAAGCTTTACACATTGCATGCGCCCGTCAACACAGACACTGGACTGTTGATACCTGGAAATATGTTGCCTGGTCGGACGAGTCTCGTTTCAAATTGTATCGAGCGGGTGGACGTGTACGGACATGGAGAGAACCTCATGAATCCATGGACCTTGCATGTCAGCAGGGGACTGTTCAAGCTGGTGGAGGCTCTGTAATGATGTGGGGCGTGTGCAGTTGGAGTGAAATGGGAGCCTTAATACGTTTAGACACGACTCTGACAGGTGACACGTACGTAAGCATCGTGTCTGATCACCTGCATTCATTCATGTTTATTATGCATTCCGACGGACTTGGGAAATTCCAGCAGGACAATGCGACACCCCGCGCGTCCAGAATTGCTACAGAGTGGCTCCAGGAATACTGTTCTAAGCACTTCAAGGGCTACCAAACTCTCCAGACATGAACATTATTGAGCGTATCTGGGATGGCTTTCAACGTGCTGTTCAGAAGAGATCTCCACCCCTTCGTACTTTTATGGATTTGTGGATAGCCGTGTAGGATTCATGGTGTCAATTCCCTTCAGCATTACTTCAGACGTTATTCGAGTCCATACCACGCCGTGTTGCGACACTGCTGAGTGCTCGCGGGGGGCCCTACACGATATTAGGCAGGTGCACAAGTTTCTTTGGCTCTTCAGTACATTTTATTATTTTTCATTATACAGAATCTATAAAACTGTGTGTTTTATAGTGCCTGACATTCACAAAGTGACAGGATGACGATTGTGTTGAACGCCATGAATCAAAAGGAAGACAAAAATCTGATCCATCACTCTGTGAGCCGTGGTATAAAATTGCTGTTTTGAAGCGCGCGCCGCAGCGCGTAGTGTGAAGCAGTCACCCTCCGTTTCTGGCGGTGGCGCCGCTGTGGCAATCGCAGCTTTGGTGTCTCCCTCTGGTGGGAAAGGGGAAAGGTTTCCTGTTTACGTGCATTTAGGGGGCGCTATGAGCTCACCAATCGGTCTGTCTGTCGTTCGGAGTGCTAGTATGTCTGTCGTTCGGATCAACCTTTAAAGCCGGCAAAATGAGAGTCTTTCGACTCCGCCAGTAAGAGAACTCAGCGAGAGGTCGCCCAGTCGGGCATCTGAGTCTGCGCGTTGGGCCGCCAGTCTGCTCGAGTTTGCTCAGGCAATGATCATTGGCGGTTGGATCGATCGGTTGGTCGGTCGCGCAGTGGGACACAAGACGACTTGTCCGTCTTGAGCGTCGGCGCATGTGAGGTCGCCACGTCAGTCCAGTGGGCCGCGGCGTATAGCGAGGGGTAGTGACTTCGCGGTCGACACCAGAGCAACAGGAGTCTGGCCGGTGCGAGCTGCGACGCCGTGAGACGGGAGATCGGCGCGCCTTCCTACGTCCGTTGAAGCGGCTGGCAGCGGACGGTTCGGGAGAGCGATTTGGGGGTGCTGCGCCAGGTCTTCTCGAGAAATCGCAGTTTATTAGAAGTTAAGTGATCGGTGATATCTTGTTTGATTTACTCTTCTTAAATTCTACTTGTTTTCTTGGTGAGGTCATCAGCCGTTTTGCTTTGGGGTCGTCCCACCATTCTTCTCCTTTTGCCCACCCGCGGGAAGGTAGTTGTTTATAAATTGGGTGGTTCGTTTTTCCCTTGTGGAGTAGGGGCGGATTAGAGCAACCTGCGGTTCGGGTTGTTCGGTAATCTCCCTATCAATCTACCGTACGTTAGTAGCTGCCTCTGTCATGTTTGTCGGATTTGGTGTGTTTACGAATTTATTGCTTGGAGTGTAACGGCCTAACACCTGAAATATGTTTTGGTCTTTGGAAACTTTTCATATTATGCCTATGATCTTGAGAGGCAGTACCTGTGTACTGTAGAGCATCTTAATTATTGTTTGGCCAACCTTGTAGAATTTTATATAAGATTGCATTTCATGGGCTTTTATTTAAATGTTGCCACCCTTTCACTGTAAGACTTTTCTTAGAAGTTAAATCAAGTTGCACCTTCGGTGGCAAGGTTAATATTTTAATTGTTAGTGTTTTGTACCATTTCCATCCCTCCTACGGGGGATGCATAATTTGTGTGCTTGTGTAAATTGTTAAAACTCTTAGTTTAAAGTAAGCTGGTGTGTTGCAGATTTGCACCTGTGTAGTCTTTCAGAGGCTGTTGTGAGCGGTCGTAACTACGGCCGTGTCAAAAGGGAGCGGGAAGGTTCTCTGCCCGAAAGCTCATACAGTCAAAACTTGTTTCTTTCTGCCTCTGAATAAATTGTAACTTTGATATTTAGAGGGTGCTTTCTGATTGTAATTTTAAATCTGTTTCTTTTAAAAAATGGTTTTAGGCACTATTAAAGCGAATAAAATTCCCATTTGTTAAAAGGAATTTGATTATGATTTCATCAGTTACTCCCTGGCAACTACTTCCATGCTTACATAGTGTGATTAAATGTGTTAATGTTCTTGATGAATCGCTAGTAAATAAAATAAACTCTTAAGAATATTATTTGAAAATAAATCACGGGTCACTCTGGAAGCGGAATGTGAGAAAACAACGTCGGACCAAAGGCTTGGAGAACAACAACGCAAAAGGGACAATTACACCAGCAAAAAACAGCTTGTCCTGACTGCAGGTAGACTATACTAAAACGTTAATTTAGCCCATGTAGTATAATGTATTTCAAATGGTTCAAATGGCTCTGAGCACTATGGGACTTAACATCTGAGGTCATCAGTCCCCTAGAACTTAGACCTACTTAAACCTAACTAACCTAAGGACATCACACACATCCATGCCCGAGGCAGGATTCGAACCTGCGACCGCAGCGGTTACGCGGTTCCAAACTGAAGCGCCTAGAACCGCACGGCCACACCGGCCGGCTTAATGTATTTCTATCCAGTCTTGTGAGTGAGGCTAGGGAACGACATTAATTACTAGTTGTATTTGTATATTTTGTTTCTGTTATATCCCACGTGCAAGAAGAAATGTATGCAAAAACTGCCTGCTGGTGAAATGTTATGAGTTTATAGGTTAGTTTCTAACGTGGACAGCAAGGATCAACAAGACGCATTCTTACGAAGTCTGATTGACTGATTCCTGTTGCCCATGGTCGTAAAGGAGAGGAACGTAGTGTGAAAAACGTATAGAGGTATGCTTGAAAGCATTCTGTTCGATGTATGTACAATGGTATGGTGTATGTGTGAAACTTGTGAGACTTCAGAGACTTCTACTACTTGGTTAGATTCTAAAGGACTTACGAGGAAAGAACCCCAAACAGTTTGATTTACCTCCAGAAACATTACTGCTTGTTAAAGAGCATGCTTGGCATTTCCCAGTGTATGAAAGCCGTTATTATGGGTATGTTATTAAATATTTTGATAAAAGGCTTAACGTTAAAGAATTATGTAGTATATTTAAACTCAGAGCTAGTTGTTAAAATAGGCTTCACATCGTACTATCAGTACTTCAAAACACAATTCAGCCGGAAATTTGGTCAACCTCAGGTTGACTGCTGCTGTACTTGTGCGGCTGCGATAATCAAAGTAAAGAGCTCGCATTTGATTGATGCTGCGAAAAGAACCGCTTCCGTTGAGATGATAGCACGCCAGCGGAGAGCAAAGACATTTTCTAACAGATTAAAGCGCGAGTCTCAAAAGAATCAATATGAGAACAAGATGCGTGCCATTTGCCTATATTATATGCAAAATTTAACTGTACCAGTAATTCCCATTCAGGAAACATACTATCTACGTCAAATCAATGCCAGTGGTTTTACCCGTTATAACACCAAAGAGAATACTGCCAAAATACAGGGTGGTCCATTGATAGTGACCGGGCCAAATATCTCACGAAATAAGCATCAAACGAAAAAACTACAAAGAACTAAACTCGTCTAGCTTGAAGGGGGAAACCAGATGGCGCTATGGTTGACCCGCTAGATGGCGCTGCCATAGGTCAAACGGATATCAACTGCGTTTTTTTAAAAAATAGGAACCCCCATTTTTTATTATATATTCGTGTAGTACATAAAGAAATGTGAATGTTTTAGTTGGACCACTTTTTTCGCTTTGTGATAGATGGCGCTGTAATAGTCACAAACGTATAAGTACGTGGTATCACGTAACATTCCGCCAGTGCGGACGGTATTTGCTTCGTGATACATTACTCGTGTTAAAATGGACCGTTTACCAATTGCGGAAAAGGACGATATCGTGTAGATGTATGGCTATTGTGATCAAAATGCCCAACGGGCGTGTGCTATGTATGCTGCTCGGCATCCTGGACGACATCATCCAAGTGTCCGGAACGTTCGCCGGATAGTTACGTTATTTATGAAAACAGGAAGTATTCAGCCACATGTGAAACGTCAACCACGACCTGCAACAAATGATGATGCCCATGTAGGTGTTTTAGCTGCTGTCGCGGATAATCCGCACATCAGTTGCAAACTTCGCGAGAATCGGGAATCTCAAAAACGTCGGTGTTGAGAATACTACATAAACATCGACTGCACCCGTACCATATTGCTATGCACCAGGAATTGCATGGCAACGACTTTGAACGTCGTGTACTGTTCTGTCACTGGGCGCAAGAGAAATTGCGGGACGATGACAGATTTTTTGCGCGCGTTCTATTTAGCGACGAAGCGTCATTCACCATAAGCGGTACCGTAAACCGGCATAATATCCACTATTGGGCAACGGAAAATCCACGATGGCTGCGACATGTGGAAGACCAGCGACCTTGGCGGGTTAATGTATGATGCGGCATTATGGGAGGAAGGATAATTGACCCCCATTTTATCGATGGCAATCTAAATGGTGCAATGCATGCCGATTTCCTACATAATGTTCTACCGATGTTACTACAAGATGTTTCACTGCAGGACAGAATGGCGATGTACTTCCAACATGATGGATGTCCGGCACATAGCTCGCGTGTGGTTGAAGCGGTACTGAATAGCACGTTTCGTGACTGGTGAATTGGTCGTCGAAGCACCATATCATGGCCCCCAGATTTCTTTCTGTGGGGAAAGTTGAAGGATGTTTGCTATCGTGATCTACCGACAACGCCTGACAACATGCGTCAGCGCATTTTCAATGCATGTGCGACCATTACAGAAGGCGAACTACTCGCTGTTGAGAGGAGTGTAGTTACACGTATTGCCAAATGCATTGAGGTTGACGGACATCATTTAGAGCATTTATTGCATTAATGTGGTATTTACAGGTAATCACGCTGTAACAGCATGCGTCCTCAGAAATAAGTTCACAAAGGTACATGTATCACATTGGAACAACCGAAATAAAATGTTCAAACATACCTACGTTCTGTATTTTAATTTAAAAAAAAAACCTACCTGTTACCAACTGTTGGTCTAAAATTGTGAGGCATATGTTTGTGACTATTACAGCGCCATCTATCAAAAAGCGAAAAAAGAGGTCCAAATAAAACATTCATATTTCTTTAAGTACTACACGAATATGTAATAAAAAATAGGGGTTCCTGTTTTAAAAAACGCAGTTGATATCCGTTTGACCTATGGCAGCGCCATCTAGCGGGCCAACCATAGCGCCATCTGGTTTCCCCCTTCAAGCTAGACAAGTTTCGTTCTTTGTAGTTTTTTCGTTTGACGCTTATTTCGTGAGATATTTGGCCCGGTCACGATCAATGGACCACCCTGCATACATCTCACTTTTTCCCAATACTGTGATAACACAAAATGCAAGAAAGAGTTATTTAAGAAGATACGAGGAAGCGAGAATTATGCTTTAGAAAGATAGTAAGGCTTTATGGTTCACATAAAGATTGTTTGTAATACCCCCGTTTTTTTCATTTGTTAGTATGGTAACCCCAGTTGGGCGCAAGCCATGCTCTTGTATGACATTCAAAGTTTCAGTTGGTGCGCTGCCAGGCTTCATCGACTTGGAGACCAACTTTATCTTTAAAGTTGACAAGATTAATGCCAGTAGCTTGTCCATGACTAAACCCGTCGCACAGTTTGGGACACTTGTCACTTACAGTTACAAAGTCTTCAATTATAACAATGTCTTACAAAAAATAAATAAGAAAGCTCACTGTGACTTTTAAGCTGTTGAAATCTCTAACTGAGAGTGCACAGTGTAACATCTAGCACTTTAAAGTACAAATCTGTTTTATACTGCATTTATGGATCTTCAGTTTTCTCATCTTCTTCCTCATACTGTTACTATTTCTTCTTCTGGCTCGTTTGTATCCGGGTTGTACCACCTACGTAGGTTTTCTATATTGAATAGGTTTGCCTCTTCTTTAGCTTGTCGTAGACAATCTTGGAATTTGAGGTCTCCCCTGCATTTTGTGAAATGCTCTGTTGTCTTTCCCAGTAAGTAAGTGAGTAACTTTAGATACATCTGCGTTAATAACATACAGATTTTTGCTGACAACATTAATATAGAATAGACTAATATATCATGCCGTAATACCATTGACCAAAGGACAGTAAAATCACGGATATGCTTTGCCAAACTACCAGCCTCTTGTACAGCATCGCTTATTTCAGCCAGTGCATAACAGACCTCTCCTATGTTACAGTTAAGAGGGGCGATTGCGTCAACCGTTCTTTTCCACTTTCTTGTTCTCTGCGGCTTCAACGTTAGGACTGATGAACATCCAAGACCGCACAGCGTCTCGTGGACGTAGAAAATAAATGATAAATTTTTTCTCACCACACAAAAGAATGAAATTACATATTCTGCAGCATGATTCACAATTACATTTATGGAATGACTACTGCAGGGAACACAAAATGCCTTAGGAATTGTATATAAAATCCGCTTTTGCATTCCTACGTTCTTGCCTTTCATATTACAGCCGTGTCCCCTCACGTCCTCCAAAGGCAGTTTCATTTCCTCGAACTGCTTTAAAACTACCTCTGTAAACCCCAAAGCAGATGCATCTATTACAGGTACAAAGCCTCGAAGATGTTCACTAGTATTTACATCACAGAAGTCAACATCAGTATAATTCACATTAACGAAACGCACTATCATTGTAATTTGCTCAACACCAGAAATACCTGCTGTAGACTCCAAAAATAACATCTTCAGTTTTTGAATATGTGAGGTTCATTCAAATGAAACCCGGTCAGTGCGTCTGCCTTTGCCTTACACGTAACTGCGGGTATGGTGGCGCCATCTATTGGTAGAGAGACTGAAGCGTGCGCACTGTTTGATGTCGCGCAGCGCCAGTGTGGTTTCAAGCCGAAGAGAAGGTGGTCACACAAGCTATCGTGAGGAGTGATTCGATTTTTGGCGGCGGAGGGAGTTGGAGGCCGCGAAATGTATCGACGGATGAAGGCTGTGTACGGTGAGTACAGTCTGGGTAGTTCAAGTGTAGTGGAGTGGCGCAAACGAGTCCTTGAGGGGCGCGAGTCACTGGAAGACGATGCTCGTCCTGGACAGGCTCACCGTGACATCACACCGGATATGGTTGCGGAAGTGAATGCTTTAGTCTTGGACAACCGTAGAATCACCGTGGGCGAGCTCCATCGGTTACTGGGCATTAGCGTGGGCAGAGCGAACGACGAAGTGTGAGACTCGGTCAAGGCGTGGATCCGAGAGCAGCCCACTAGCTTCTTCAAGGATGGAATCGACCGGCTAGTGTCGCAATGGGATAAATGTTCCAACAGTTTTGGCGACTGTTTTTGAGTATGTATACTGTGTATAACTGCACTTTTGACTTAATAAAATCCTTTCTGTGGTGTCACCGCCAGACACCACACTTGCTAGGTGGTAGCTTAAATCGGCCGCGGTCCATTTAGTACATGTCGGACCCGCATGTCGCCACTGTGTAATCGCAGACCTAGCGCCACCACCAAGGCAGGTCTCGTGATACGAGAGAGCACTCGCCCCAGTTGTACGAGAACCTAGCTACCGACCAGATGTACGAAGCCTTTCTCTCTCATTAGCCGAGAGACAGAATAGCCATCAGCTAAGTTAATGGCTACGAACTAGCAAGGCGCCATTAGCCATACAGTGATTGTACTTAAAGTCTCCTGTGTATCGTCAAGATCGATGTACCACAATGATATTAAAGATAAGTATTAATCAAGCTACGTACTTTTATTCTTAACATTAATTACGTAGCCTGTTCCAGTACTTCACGCCCGTCTGCGTTAGTCTAGCGTGCATTTTCAGCCATCTCAACTTCACGGTGTCGGCCCAGATACCGACACAACATTGGCGACGAATTAAAGTTTTCTTTCTGATTGCTTACATTTAATTGTGTCATGGCTTCGCCACATTCTCCAGATGTACTGTCCGAATTTTATCGCTTGCAGAATCAGCAGACGCAGGCGTTACTGGATGCCCTTGGACAGCTCGTCCAGGGTCAACGTACCATTCAAACCGATGCGGCCGCCGCCGCTTCTTCGCTACCGCTGCCACTAAACGCTGTTGCACCTCCCTTTCGACCATACGTGGCAGCCGATGAGACCTGGCACGAGTGGTCTCGCCAGTTCAACTTTCATCTAGCAGCCTACAGAATTCAAGGTAAAGAGCGGCAGCCGTTTTTGCTTTCTTGTGTCGGTGTGTCCACATACCGTGTGATAGTGAAATTGTTTCCCCGACGCGACGTAGCAACTCTGTCCTACGAGGAAATTTTGTCTGCATTAGATGCCTATTTCAAAGAAACAGTTAATGTGGTTGCAAAACGGTATACGTTTTTTCGTACAAAACGTACGGCCGGTCAAACTAATAGGGAGTGGGTAGCAACATTGCAAGGACTTACTAGGGACTGTGCCTTTGAATGTGACTGTGGTCTTTCTTATTCAGATACAATGGTGCGTGCTGCAATTGCACAGAACGTTTCTGATGTTCGCATACGGGAGCAAATTTTGAAACTAGTTAATCCCTCCCTTCAACAAGTGATAGACATATTGGATAGACAGGACACACTTGACTGTGCTCAGGAATCTTTTGAAACTTCGCCAGCCGTGTGTAACATTAACCGGCCCACTGGACGCGCTGCGCGGCCCGGTAACCGGGCCTCGCGCACGTCCGCACAGCTGCCACCGCGCGCTCAGCCACGTGTGCCGCGCCAGCCCACAAATGTAGTGAAATCGTGCCCGCGGTGTGCTACTAGACATTCGCGTGAACATTGCCCGTCACGCCAAGATATTTGCTTTTTCTGCAATAAGAAAGGACATGTTCAAAGTGTTTGCCAGAAAAAGCTCAGATCAGGCAATCACAATCATTCCAGGCCCTTTGCTTCGCGCCGGAATCGAACCAAGGACACTCAGGCTCGTGGACCTTCGCCTATGGACATTCATGTCGTTAATTCCACTTCGTCCAGTGACACTTTCTCTAACAGTAACTGTGATCGTCCCACAAAAACTGTGCGTCGACGTCGCCGGAAATCACGTCAATTAGCAAGTGATTCTGTACCAGTGTCTGTTCCAATTGCACAAAACAGTCGCTGTTGTCGTCAGCAGGACAATAAACTTTTTGTGGACTTAGACTTTGAAGGCAAAGTGATACCATTCCAGCTCGATACCGGAGCTGCAGTTTCATTGCTCAATCATGACACGTACACACAACTGGGCAAACCTCCGTTGCGTTCCGCAAATGTTAAGCTAACTACATATTCCGGACAGAAAATTCCTGTGTTAGGACAGTGCAGCCTTCTTGCAACATACAAGGGAGAAACAAAACTTGTGTCATTTTACGTTCTTCGTTCTTCTTCTGCAGTGAACTTGTTTGGCTTAGATTTATTTCGGTTGTTTAACATGTCTATTGTAAATCAGGTCCTATCAGTGAATCAGACTGTGCCTACAGACAGTGTTTCTCGGCTGTGTGACGAATTTGCAGACATTTTTGCACCGGGCTTAGGTTGCGCTAAAAACTATGAAGCACATTTAGAACTGAAGGTAAACGCGCAACCGAAATTTTTCAGGGCGCGCAATGTTCCCCATGCATTGCGTGATGAGGTCGCAAGAACGTTACACGATCTCGAATCACAGGGTGTAATTGAACATGTGCAAGCTTCTCTCTGGGCCTCACCCTTAGTAATTTTGCCAAAACCTTCCGGCAAATTGAGACTTTGCGTGGACTTCAAGGCCACAGTGAATCCACAGCTAGTGACTGCTACTTTTCCTTTGCCCCGCCCGGAAGATCTTTTTGCTAAACTGTGCCCGGGAAAATATTTTTCAAAGTTGGACCTAGCCGATGCGTACTTGCAAATACCGGTGGACGACGAATCCCAGCGCGTATTGGTGGTTAACACGCATCTTGGATTGTACCGCTTCAAAAGACTGCCATTCGGGTGTGCATCCGCCCCTGCCTTGTTTCAGCAATATTTACAAACTATTTGTGCGTCGGTCCCAACTGCAGCAAACTATCTGGACGATATAGTGATCTCCGGACAGACAGAAGAAGATCATCTTGCGAACTTACGAACATTATTTCAGGTCTTGCGGCAAAATGGTCTTCGCTTGAGGAAGGACAAATGTGTGTTTTTTGCTCGTGACTTACCATACCTGGGACATGTCATTAATGCCCAAGGCATACATCCGAGTCCAGAGCACCTCCGTGCCATACAAGAATTGCCTTCCCCTCAAAATGTGAAACAGCTACAGAGTGTGTTGGGTAAAATTAATTATTACAATAAATATGTGCGCAATGCCTCTTCCATTTCAGCTCCGCTTCATCGCTTACGCCGTAAAGGTGTTCCGTTCGTCTGGACGACGGAATGCGAACGCGCCTTTCGCCAGTTGAAATCGGCGTTGCTTTCTAATACTTGCCTTACGCCATTCGATCCCCAGAAACCCCTTTTGTTGATGGTAGATGCATCGGATTTCGGGATCGGTGCTGTGCTTGCGCACAAAGTTGGCTCGCATGATCGCCCTATTGCCTTTGCGTCCAAATTGCTCTCGTCTGCGCAAAGAAATTATTCACAGATAGAGAAAGAAGCTTTGGCTCTCGTGTTTGGTGTTACTAAGTTCCATGATTTCTTGTATGGTCGTCACTTTACCATCATCACAGACCACAAACCTTTGACATCGCTTTTTCATCCGACCAAGCCTGTACCTCCACGTACAGCGCAGAAATTCATTCGCTGGTCTATTTTCCTCTCGCAGTACCGCTACGATATCTTGTATCGGTCCACTGCTAAGCACGGAAACGCCGATGCGTTGTCCCGTTTGCCTGTTGCTGAGGATAAAGCATTCGATTCTTCCGAACTTGCTTGCATGTTCATTGATTCGGAAACCGATGAAGTGGTCGAATCGTTTCCGATTGATTTTCGTCGTGTCGCTACAGCCACAGCTGCTGACCCTGTCCTTGCTACTGTTTTACGTTTTGTTGCTACGCAATGGCCTTTGTCAAAGTCTCGGATCGAGGATCCGTTGGTTCGCCGATTTTTTGCTCACAAGGAGAGACTTTTTGTTCGACGTGGTGTTTTGTTGTTGCGTTCTGATAATGATCAGTCCAGAGTCGTGGTCCCACGTTCGTTACAGTCCTCTGTTTTACGGCTTCTTCACCAAGGACATTGGGGTATAGTGCGAACGAAACAACTTGCTCGTCAGCACTGTACTTGCTTCGGAATCGATGCTGCGATTACGAATATGTGTTCTTCGTGCCCGGCGTGTGCCGAACAACAGTCCGCACCGCCGCGGAAAGTCTTTGCGTGGCCAAAAGCCACTTCCCCTTGGCAACGCTTGCACATTGATTTTGCTGGTCCATTCTGGAATGCTCGATGGTTGGTTCTGGTCGATGCCTTCAGTAATTTTCCTTTTGTTGTCCGGATGTCTTCCACGACGTCCTCCGCCACCATCCAAGCGTTGTCTGCTATCTTTTGCATTGAAGGTCTTCCGCAGACTATTGTTTCCGACAATGGCCCACAATTCATGTCCGCAGAATTTCAGTCATTCTGCCAGGCCAATGGTATTCACCATCTGACATCCGCGCCGTTTCCGCCTCAGTCCAACGGTGCCGCTGAACGATTGGTCCGGACTTTCAAGTCACAGATGTTTAAATTGAAAGAGTCGCATTCTCGGGAGGACGCATTGTTGCTCTTTTTGTCTTCGTATCGCTCTCAGCCCCGAGATGGTCGCTCGCCGGCTGAAGTTATTGATGAAGAAGTTATTGATGAGTTCAACGTTGGCTCCGACATCGACCAGTGGAATGGTACCGTGCAGGCATACAGGCCCTCATTTCAAGGTGGCGTAAGGCCGTAGCATTGAATGGAGATTACGTTGAAAAATAGTGTTGTGTAGCTAAAAGATTGGGGAATAACCTGGTGTATTTCAATGCTGAATAAAACAACCCCTGTTTCAGAAAAAAAATGTGTTGCATTACTTATTGAACTGCCCTCGTAATTTTTAGAAGTAAAGCGACGATTAGAATCGTCCTTGAGCCAGCTGTCTAAATCACTTATTTATTCTGGAGAGCCTCTTTTGACTAGGACTATTTTTTTCGGGCCATTTTGCCGGTTCTGGATCAACTACATAACTTCTACCTAGAGTGTGAGGTACACAGTCGTTAGACTGAGCTGGAACAATTTCGCATTAATTCGAGAGCTCACACTCTATGTCCTGTTTACCCTGTGATGTTGAAGGTACATCTCCAGCTACTGGTTGATATCTGCATATGCATTCGTGCATAGATCAACTTCAGCAAAACCATCTTTCGGTTGAAAAAAAAAAGTAACGAAAATTTCAATTTTTTATCTAAGTTTCTCTCTCAGCTCGCCTTTCCCTATACTTACTTCGAGAGAAGCACTTCCCGCCATCAGACACTGTAAGAGATTATAACATTCGCAATGTAGCCCAACAAGTCACGTCACAGTGAGAAAGCCTTTTCATATTAAACCCCTACTTCATCGATACAGTGAGCCAAATATACAGAAGCCACAACATACAGCCCTTACAATTAGTCAAAGTCGCTTACACCACTGGTTTTTTACGTTAGTGGACACTATTGTCACTAGAATGATTCCCCATAGGCATCTGCTCCGCTTGCATATAGTCTAAGAAAAAAAAAAACTTCCAACCTTGAAGGAATTATCCGAATCGGACGGAAATCGGTAGATGTGATGTTCACGTACAGATAAATAATTACAGTTTCAGAAAAATAAAATGGTTTATTCAAGAGTAACAGCTTCACAAATTGAGGAAGTCGATAACGCATAGTTACACATTATAAAAGCAGTTATTCGGCTTGGCATTGAGTGAAAGAATTGCTGGATGTCATCCTAAGGGATTTCGTGCTGAATTCTGTCCAACTGACGCGTTAGATCGTCGAAATCTCGAGCTGGTTGGAGGACCTTACCCATAGTCTCCAGACGTTCTCGATTGGAGAGATGTTCAGTGACCTTATGGCCAAGGTAGGGTTTGTCAAGCAATAGAAACAGTCACCATGTGGGGGCGGGCATTATCTTGCTGAAACGTAAACCCATGATGCCTTGCCATGAAGACAAAAAAAAAAAAAATACCGGGCGTAGAATAGTGTTGACCTATAGCTGAACTGTAAGGGTGCCGCTGATGACAATCAAAGGGGTCCTGAAATGAGAAGAAACGGCCCATGACTCCCGGTTGTCGGGCCGTATGGTGGAAGACAATCATGTTGGTTTCCTACCGCTGTCCAGGGCTTCTCTAGACACGTTTCCGCTGGTCATCAGGCCTTAGTTCAAAGCGGGACTCATCACTGAAGATAGTTCTACTCTAGTAAATGAGATTACAGCAAATGAAAAGACGTGCCTGGAGACGCCTCATATAGCAGTGGGTGACGGCCGCCATACGCCCCGACAACGAGGACTAATGGTCTGAGGTTCCATTCCTTTTCCTAGCAGCACCCAGTTGGCTATTGTCCGTGGCACCCTTACAGCACAGCGTTACGTCGACGATATTCTACCCCCCCCCCTTTTTTAGCTCTTCATGTCAAGCCACCGTGGACTTACATTTCAGCACCACAGTGCCCGCCCACAAGTAGCTAGAGCTTCTACTGCTTGTCTTTATGCTTGTCAGACCCTACATTGGCCAGAAAAGTCACCGGATCTCTTCCCCATTGAGGATTTTTGGAGCATAATGGGCAGGGCCGTCCAACCAGCTCGGTATTTTGCCGATCCAACTCGCCGATTGGACAGAAATTGGCATGATATCCTTCAGGACGGTATCCAATAACTCTATCAATCTAGGCCAAGGCGAATAAGTGCTTGCAGCAGGGCCAGAGATGGACCGACGCTTTATTGACTTGCTCAGTTTGTGATGCTCTTACTATTGAATAAATTATCCATTTTTTAAGAAATTGTGATAATTTGCTTGTTTATATATGTACATCACATCTACCGATTTATTTCTTTGTCATAGAGTCTTTTAACACAGTTATCGTTGTCGTCTTTACTGGAGAGCCTAAAACAGGAATGATAAGACTGGTAACAGAGTCTTCCTCATCTACATGATTGTTGTTCGAAGTTAATAGACACAAATTGTGTATGTTCCAACAAGCACAGCACATACAGATATGTACTGGCGACACAAACAACAGTTTGATCACTGTGTCACAGTTCACTCGCTGACCCACCAGGTTAGGCGAGAGCTCTAATGCGCTGCTTCCCAGACTCGGGTAGGTGCGCCAGCCCCAGATCGAATGCGTCTGGCGGATTACCAACGAGGGCCGGCGCGCCATTTAGCCTGGATGTCGTTTTTAGGCGGTTTTCCACATCCTGCTAGGTGAATACTGGGCTGGTCCCCACATCCTGCCTCAGATACACGACTCGCAGACATTTGAGCATGTTCGCTCTTTTCCATTGATTAGACGCAGGTGGCTGGGGTACACTAATTCTGTTCCGGAGTGTATGGGGTGGCGACAAGGACACCCGCCACCCTCCACCCTCTGACACTAACAACGCCAAATCAATAGTAAAAAGGCCAACCCCATGTTGAAGTGGGACAAAGGCACAAGGGAAAGAAATCACACTTCACTCACTACTTAACTATTAACTGTTATCCATTAAGAAACAAAACTAACGAACACTGTTTCTCTACAATGAAACCACAAACCGTCGGCTGCTGGCGACCAGGAGAGCAGAGATGCTAACAGTGCTGTTGAGACTGAGTGACAGTAGCGAGACAACAACTGCTGCAAGACACCTGTAGCAAGCAGCGCACCTGAATACTGCATTGGAGGCCATATCGTCGACTCTTTTGCTGTACAAAGTGGAAGATCATAGGGCAGCGACTGACTTACACATACATAAATGCTTTACTTTTTTGGTAAAAAGTGTAGAAATTCCCATTGCCCATTTAGTGTGTCCATAGTATATAAAGGAGAAGCGTCTATGGTTGGAATCCAGCAGGTATGCTTTCTGACGTGCCACGACCACGATTTATGGCTCAAAACAAGCAGTTTTGAAAGCACCTTCGTTTATAGTAGCGAAAAGTACCAGTTAAATCATAGAAAAGTTGTTGGAATGCAAACTCTTTGTAATACGACGGAAAAGGGTAAACATTTCGTGTAGAGCAGATTAGTTGCTTCATCTCCGAGACAGGACTTGACAGATCTTTTCCGTATGGTGGCTATAATTAAAGTACAGCTACTCAAGGAGATCCACTGTGAGCTATAATTATCGTATGGCACCGAAACTTGGCAGATATGCTAATGCATTAATGTGGAACCAATTTACGCTGGAAAAAAATTAGTTCCAACTTTGGCCAACAGGTGCAAAGCTGCGCTGTACAGCATCTCGCTGACATCTCCAGCGCTCACATTGAACAAATTGTTTTAGCAGCAGTTAATAATAAAATCAACAGTATGCCTCTCTCACATGTTTGACCTTTTGTTCCTGTATCCCATTCCTAATTCATTACAAATGGAAACATTTCTTTCTTGCATTCACAGCCCCAGATTTCCACCTGGTGGCTAAAATCTGTTCCACATTAACGCATTAGAATATCTACCAAGTTTCACATACGATTATTAAAGCGTACACTGGACATCTGTGGATAGCTGCACTTTAATAATCTACTCATTATGGTTTCAGCACCAAGAAAGAAAAAGGGAGAGAGAAAACTTAGAAGTTTCACAGAAACAGAAAAAATTAATTTGCAGAAGTGTGGCAAGAAAATGGCTTTGTGTTTGATGTTTAGATATTAGGAGACAACTGTTGTGGTACAATATGTTAAATTTATGTATTCGTTCTGATTCCAAAGTGAGTGGCAAAAGGAACTTGTGTAGTTCTGTGATTTACTGTGTAATCTTTAAATATTGCAACCTTGCTCTAAACATCACTTTGTTTTGTACTGGCTGAGATGGCCATAGATTGTTGTAAAGTTTTTCATTATTATGTTGTCTTTTGTGGCTGTGGGTTCCCCAGGCTTCTTCACCTAAGTATTAGTAGGTGCTCAGTTTAAATGGGTGCAACTGAACCAAAAGGGCCGTTTTTGGTTAAGTGACTTACTGGAATATGGATATGATGAATTCTTTATGCTGTTGATTTGTGGAAACTGTGCAACTTTGAAACCAGCACTTAAATTATGTGTAATTGTGTTGAGATGTTCTGGCATGTACAGTAACTTGATTTTTTTCGGTTTTAGAGCTGTAAAATTGTTTCTTTATACTTTTCTAAATCTGGTGGGAAGGCCTGTTGAAACTTGTGGCGAATGTAAATAATTCTCATACCAGCTTCCAAATGACGTTTTTCAGGATGAGTCTTCAAGTGCCTTGTCAGATGCTGGCCTGCTATATTGGTATTGTATTTAAGTTGTGGATGGTAACTTGGCTCTCATTATTGGAATTCTGTCAGTTACTAGTTTTTAATTAATTAATAGCTGGGGCACTGAGGTTACTCAAGAGAAAGTATCTTGCTGATGAAAGGGTCTGATTTACTTATTGCTGTTTTTGAATATTTCACAGATTAACTTATGAGTGTTCAATTTAATAATAAAGCGTGCACAGGTTACTGGTGTGTAGCTTACATAAAACTGTTTGTGTGAAACAACTTTTGTGATTTAATTTTGCTGTGTATGGGCTTGGCTGCTTACCACTTCCATATACATTTGCCCTCACCATATCATCTAAATGCCACTAATAGTTCAGTTCACATTTGTACATTTGGTAGTGTCCCCCATTTCTTCAGTTACAACACTGCAAATTCGCTGTTTTTAAGATTCACAGAGCAACAGTGGCAAATCGTTGAAGGTGTGCACCCATAGTACCAGTTGAAGAAATTCTGGCCATGTCAACGACAGAACTGTGTAACTCAGGCACATCAGACTAAACACATTCACCACTGAAATTAAACTTGAAACTCTTTCTTGAAAGTGATGATGTCTTTGTACAATATATATTAGAGTAGTTACAGTATGGAATTATAGCTAATTTTTCTCAACTCATTAGAAAAACCATAAGATTCCTCAGATTCCTTTGAAACTTCATTATGTTTCCCGATTTTTTTGAGAAAAATAACCCAGAATCCCCATGTTGCATCTACTGTAAAGGATAACCAATGGAAAGTACAATTTTTTCGAGCATTTTCAATTTTTTTGAGGATGTTCACCATTCCTCTTTTTAATTCATTTTACTTTTTTTCATTTCCCTAAGATTTCCCAAAGAAAATAAGGAAAATTAATTCATTTTATTGGAAAATGGTTTCATATATAATTTTTAATATTTTACTTTTTAAAAAATTTGGACATCTATGAAAATTTTGTAACAAATTGGTGAGACCTGATTCACAAAACTAAACTAAAAATTCCAGTCCATATTGATGGATTTCACAGTGTGAATTCCAGATCATAAAATTTAAAATTTCGAACTTCAAAATGTTGAAAATCCCAATCAATTATTGATGTAAAATATCAATCTGGCAAAATAATCTGAGCTCCATACAAATTTTTTCTCCATATTTAGTACTAAACTATTTGCACTCAATTTACTAATTTTTTACTAATTTTTTAAACAAATTAGAATTACTTGCACTATCAATCTTCTTAAGCAGAGCTTCCATTTATATAGAAAAAAATTTTAATAATGAAATTTATTAGGTGTATAGCATGCAACATACACCGAAAATATCCTTATATTAGATTTTGTTTGTTATGAATGGTCTCAGAAAACAACAACTGGAAACCTATTAGGGCTATACTGTTGAAAAGATAGCAGCAAATATATGCGTAATTATGATTAAAATTCGTTATTTTTTGAAAATGAAGAAGAGGTTTATGAATATGAAGAATATAATGCTTATGATGAAGATGAAAAATTATTGTTTGATTAGTGCCAGATAATTTCTGTATCACAATGTATCTATTTTATTTTCCAAAACACACACTTTGTTATTGCAAGAAGTCAGTGCTTTCTTGTTTACCTCAATTGAATAAACTTCATATCTGAAGCTTCATATTAAATTAACAGTTCTGTATTGTTGAATAAACAATCTTTGTAATCTTCTAAGCTTATTTTACTTTTAACAGCACATTTCTAAACTTCTTATGAATTTTTCTACTCTTTATCGCCAACTTTATAAGCATACTTTCTTGTTCTCATCCGTGAAAATTCTTCCATTACTTTTCGATTACCTTTGTCCTAAATTTTACTTAAAATTTTCTTCTTTACTTGTGGAATACTGCATATAGTATCTGTCAGATAATCAGTTGTTTGAAAGAGATCAATCATTGATTTCGTATCTTCATGCAAATTTTCGGTTTTTATGTCATGTATAAAGGAACACTATCTGTATAACACAGAGCTATATTTTCTCCATACTTTCAGTTTCATATTATTATAGTGATAATCATACATTTTTGTTTTTGAAACATCGAAAATACTCATTCCAATGTAAACTGATTTGATAAACTTAACTCCGGTTTCATTCGTGTGAATTGCAGCAAGATTTTCATTAAATATTGTACCTGTCTCAAAATTTAACTTTTGCACAAGTTTATCACATTTATCTTCTTTTGAGACTAATTTTATATGCACTCAGTTTCTAATATTTTCCATCGTTTGTCCAAACACTGAATTATTCATCTGTTTGTAGAAATATTTTCCAAAATCATTCTTTGCTTTTATCTGCATTTCTGTATTCAAATCTATATTTTTTTCAACCAGAAATCTTAAATTGTAAAACTTTGTATATTTTTGTTATCTTCATCTCTTGAGACAGATAAGCTTAAGATTCCTGTAGTGAATTCCATAATTACACTTGTCATCCAGGGTAGTCAATGATTTGGTTTCTTTAGTTCCTGGCGCAATTTTATTCTCAGGTGCAACTGGATAATCTTTGTGTAGATCATGCATTTCTGTAGGATATTCTAGATGTACTTCAAATATGTATCCAACTTGAGAAGTGTCTGACATCTTACTTATTTTGCTAGAATTTTGCAATCTGCGTCATACCATTCAAAGCCACTGTAGGGAAAATATTGACTCATTACATAAACACACAGATTGGTTACATCTAAATATGTTAAATAATTTGATTTTACTTGAATTATATTTTAGAATCCTGGAATATTCCACCTCCTATTCCCTTTTCAATCATTACAGACATGTCATAATCGTGTAATAACACAAGTGGTCGCTTAGTCATTTTAAAATTTGGATCCCAGTATAAATCAGGTGCTATTATATATATATATATATATATATATATATATATATATATATATATATATATGTGTGTGTGTGTGTGTGTGTGTGTGTGTGTGTGTGTTTTTCAGAGTTTTACCAGAGTGCAGTAGGTGGTATAGCACTTAGCAGCCCCACCAGTCAAACAAATCAGTAACAGCTTGCACTGTACGTGCTTGAGCATTGTCCTGCAAATTGATGGTCGGGTCCTGCCGAAAGTGTCATCACTTTTGTCTCTAAGCCTATCGTTAACCATGTTCCAAAAATGAACAACATTGTTCTACACACATCAAAATAAGTTTTGCATCACACTGGTTCCCAGAACTCCTGCAGATAGACGTTGACTGTGGATGTTATATCACAGACACAGTCCCTTTGACTGTTCAGAGATGTCACTAAACCCGCCCAAAGGTGCAAATAACAGTCTTATTAGACGGAGGGGGTCCGAAAACCGATGAGTTCCAGTCATTCCACAAGGAAGGAGGTGTGTTGTCTGTAGTTCAACCATGCCTAGATGGTCAATACTGCGGTTCGATCGCATCTGCATTGTTACTTTGTGCCAGGAAGGGCTCTCAACTAGGGAAGTGTCCAGACATCTCGGAGCGAACCAAAGTGATGTTGTTTGGGCATGGAGGAGATACACAGAGACAGGAACTGTCGATGACATGCCTCACTCAGAACGCCCAAGGGCTACTACTACAGTCGATGAGCGCTACCTACGGATTATGGTTCGCAGGAACCGTGACAGCAAGGTCACCATGTTGAATAATGCTTTTTGTGTAGCCACAGGACGTCGTGTTATGACTCAAACCGTGCGCAATAGGCTGCATGGTGTGCAACTTCACTCCTGACGTCCATGGCGAAGTCCATCTTTGCAACCACAACACCATGCAGCACGGTGCAGATGGGCCCAACAACATGCTGAATTGAGTGCTCAGGATTCCCAACTCATCCTCTTCACTGATGAGTATCACATATGCCTACAACCACACAATCGTCGGAGACGTGTTTGGAGGCAGCCTGATCAGGCTGAACGCCTTAGACACACTGTGCACCAAGGTGGAGGTTCCCTGCTGTTTTGGGATGGCAACATGTGAGGCCGACGAACGCCGCTGGTGGTCATGAAACGCGCCCTAAAGGCTGTACGAAACATGAGTACCATCCTCCGACCAATAGTGAAACAAAATTGGCGAGGCATTCGTCTTCATGGACGATAATTCGCGCCCCTATCGGGCACATCTTGTGAATGACTTCCTTCAGGATAACAGCATCGATCGAGTAGAGTGGCCAGGATGTCCTCGAGACATGAGCCCTATCGAACATGCCTGGGATAGATTGAAAAGGGCTGTTTATGGATGACGTGCCCCACCAACTACACCAAGGGATCTACACCAAATCTACATCTACATCTACATCTATACTCCGCGAGCCACCTTACGGTGTGTGGCGGAGGGTACTTATTGTACCACTATCTGATCCCCCCTTCCCTGTTCCATTCACGAATTGTGCGTGGGAAGAACGACTGCTTGTAAGTCTCCGTATTTGCTCTAATTTCTCGGATCTTTTCGTTGTGATCATTACGCGAGATATATGTGGGCGGTAGTAATATGTTGCCCATCTCTTCCCGGAATGTGCTCTCTCGTAATTTCGATAATAAACCTCTCCGTATTGCGTAACGCCTTTCTTGAAGTGTCCGCCACTGGAGCTTGTTCAGCATCTCCGTAACGCTCTCGCGGTGACTAAATGTCCCCATGACGAATCGCGCTGCTTTTCGCTGGATCATGTCTATCTCTTCTATTAATCCAACCTGGTAAGGGTCCCATACTGATGAGCAATACTCAAGAATCGGACGAACAAGCGTTTTGTAAGCTACTTCTTTCGTCGATGAGTCACATTTTCTTAGAATTCTTCCTATGAATCTCAACCTGGCGCCTGCTTTTCCCACTATTTGTTTTATGTGATCATTCCACTTCAGATCGCTCCGGATAGTAACTCCTAAGTATTTTACGGTCGTTACCGCTTCCAATGATTTACCACCTATGGCATAATCGTACTGGAATGGATTTCTGCCCCTATGTATGCGCATTACATTTACGTTTAGGGAAAGCTGCCAGCTGTCGCACCATGCATTAATCCTCTGCAGGTCCTCCTGGAGTACGTACGAATCTTCTGATGTTGCTACTTTCTTGTAGACAACCGTGTCAACTGCAAATAGCCTCACGGAGCTACCGATGTTGTCAACTAAGTCATTTATGTATATTGTAAACAATAAAGGTCCTATCACGCTTCCCTGCGGTACTCCCGAAATTACCTCTACATCTGCAGATTTTGAACCGTTAAGAATGACATGTTGTGTTCTTTCTTCTAGGAAATCCTGAATCCAATCACAAACCTGGTCCGATATTCCGTAAGCTCGTATTTTTTTCACTAAACGTAAGTGCGGAACCGTATCAAATGCCTTCCTGAAGTCCAGGAATACGGCATCAATCTGCTCGCCAGTGTCTACGGCACTGTGAATTTCTTGGGCAAATAGGGCGAGCTGAGTTTCACATGATCTCTGTTTGCGGAATCCATGTTGGTTATGATGAAGGAGATTTGTATTATCTAAGAACGTCATAATACGAGAACACAAAACATGTTCCATTATTCTACAACAGATTGACGTAAGCGAAATAGGCCTATAATTATTCGCATCTGATTTATGACCCTTCTTGAAAATGGGAACGACCTGCGCTTTCTTCCAGTCGCTAGGTACTTTACGTTCTTCCAGCGATCTACGATAAATTGCTGATAGAAAGGGGGCAAGTTCTTTAGCATAATCACTGTAGAATCTTAAGGGTATCTCGTCTGGTCCGGATGCTTTTCCGCTACTAAGTGATAGCAGTTGTTTTTCAATTCCGATATCGTTTATTTCAATATTTTCCATTTTGGCGTCCGTGCGACGGCTGAAGTCAGGGACCGTGTTACGATTTTCCGCAGTGAAACAGTTTCGGAACACTGAATTCAGTATTTCTGCCTTTCTTCGGTCGTCCTCTGTTTCGGTGCCATCGTGGTCAACGAGTGACTGAATAGGGGATTTAGATCCGCTTACCGATTTTACATATGACCAAAACTTTTTAGGGTTCTTGTTTAGATTGTTTGCCAGTGTTTTATGTTCGAATTCGTTGCTCTCTTTACGCTCTTTTTCGCTTCGTTCAGCTTTTCCTTATCAGCTATGATTCGACTACTCTTAAACCTATGATGAAGCTTTCTTTGTTTCCGTAGTACCTTTCGTACATGATTGTTATACCACGGTGGATCTTTCCCCTCGCTTTGGACCTTAGTCGGTACGTACTGGACGATGTTTCTGAATTTTTTCCATTTTTGTTCCACATCCTCTTCCTCAGAAATGAACGTTTGATGGTGGTCACTCAGATATTCTGCGATTTGTGCCCTATCACTCTTGTTAAGCAAATATATTTTCCTTCCTTTCTTGGCATTTCTTATTACACTTGTAGTCATTGATGCAACCACTGACTTATGATCACTGATACCCTCTTCTACATTCACGGAGTCGAAAAGTTCCGGTCTATTTGTTGCTATGAAGTCTAAAACGTTAGCTTCACGAGTTGGTTCTCTAACTATCTGCTCGAAGTAATTCTCGGACAAGGCAGTCAGGATAATGTCACAAGAGTCTCTGTCCCTGGCTCCAGTTCTGATTGTGTGACTATCCCATTCTATACCTGGTAGATTGAAGTCTCCCCCTATTACAATAGTATGATCACGAAACTTCTTCACGACGTTCTGCAGGTTCTCTCTGAGGCGCTCAACTACTACGGTTGCTGATGCAGGTGGTCTATAGAAGCATCCGACTATCATATCTGACCCACCTTTGATACTTAACTTAACCCAGATTATTTCACATTCACATTCGCTAATAACTTCACTGGACATTATTGAATTCTTTACTGCTATAAATACTCCTCCACCATTGGCGTTTATCCTATCCTTGCGGTATATATTCCATTCTGTGTCTAGGATTTCGTTACTGTTCACTTCCGGTTTTAACCAACTTTCCGTTCCTAATACTATATGCGCACTATTTCCTTCAATAAGAGATACTAATTCAGGAACCTTGCCCTGGATACTCCTGCAGTTTACCAATATTACGTTAACTTTTCCTGTTTTTGGTCTCTGAGGACGGACGTTCTTTATCAACGATGATAATGTCCTCTCTGGTAAGCCGTCAGGTATTTTATCGTTTCGCCCAAGGGGGGGTCCCTCTAACCTAAAAAACCCCCGTGTGCACGCCACACGTACTCTGCTACCCTAGTAGCTGCTTCCGGTGTGTAGTGCACGCCTGACCTGTCTAGGGGGGCCCTACAGTTCTCCACCCAATAACGGAGGTCGATGAATTTGCAACCATTATAGTCGCAGAGTCGTCTGAGCCTCTGGTTTAGACCCTCCACACGGCTCCAAACCAGAGGACCGCGATCGACTCTGGGCACTATGCTGCAGATATTAAGCTCAGCTTGCACTCCGCGTGCGATGCTGGTTGTCTTCACCAAATCAGCCAGCCGCCGGAAGGAACCAAGGATGGCCTCAGAACCCAAGCGGCAGGCGTCATTCGTTCCGACATGTGCTACTATCTGCAGCCGGTCACACCCAGTGCGTTCAATAGCTGCCGGAAGGGCCTCCTCCACATTACGGACGAGACCCCCCGGCAAGCACACCGAGTGCACACTGGCATTCTTCCCCGACCTACCCGCTATTTTCCTGAGGGGCTCCATAACCCGCCTAACGTTGGAGCTCCCTATAACTAATAGGCCCGCCCTCTGTGACTGTCGGGACCTTGCCGGAGAATCGGCCACTGGCCCAACAGGCGAGGCATCCTGTGGTGGCTCGGAAACGATGTCATCACCACTAGGAAGCACCCCGTACCTGTTGGAAAGGGGTAAGGCAGCTGCCACGCGGCCAGATCCCACCTTCGCCTTTCGGCCAGGCACGTGCGAGCCCACCACTGTCCGCCATTCACCCTGGAGTGATGGCTGACCGGTAAGATGCTCACTGCCGGAAGACGCAGCGACATCAGGGGTTCCATGTGATTCCAAGGCCACCGAAGTAGGCATAGGTCTCACCACAGTTGCCCCAACGCCACTACGAGCCGACGCCTGCGCCTCGAGCTCGATGAGCCTAACAGACAAAGTCTCCACCTGCCCCCGAAGAGTGGCCAATTCTCCTTGCGTCCGCTCACAACAACCACAGTCCCTACACATGACTATGTTTACCCTACTCTATACGGTACAAAAACGCTTTATACAAACAGTACTCGCTGCTGCTGGTGCTCTCGCTCTGGCTGTCACAAGACAACTGCTGATTCAAGTGACTAGTGGCTAACGGCCGCGAAACAAACAAAAGACGGTTTTAGGGCGCTTTCTGTTCTAAACGATCAAGAAAACACTAAGAAATCTAACACGAAAACTACGTAAAGTTTTATCAAGAACTGTTAGTTACTATGCAGAGCAGATAAACACAAATAGAATCTCTTCCTTAGTGGAAGGTCGTAAACAAAATGCAAAATAAACGCTTTATACAAACAGTACTCGCTGCTGCTGGTGCTCTCGCTCTGGCTGTCACAAGACAGAGGCTTGGGTCAATCTGGACCAATAGTATCTTGATGAAGTTGTGGATAGTATACCATGGCGAATACAGGTGTGCATCAATGCAAGAGGACATGCTACTGGGTATTAGAGGTACCAGTGTGTACAGCATTCTGGGCCACTTTGTATGGCGGTACAACATGCAATGTGTGGCTTTCATGAGCAATAAAAATGGCAGAAATGGTGTTACATGGATCTCTATTGGAACTCTCGGAACCGAGGTGATGCAAAACTTTTTTGATGTGTTTGTAATCATCTTTTGTGTATTTCTGTGATGTAAAATTGTCAGTTGACTTCTCCACTTTCAGGTAGTACACTTCTTTTATTTGATGCTGCCTGATGGTTGCTCCACTTACACAGGAAAAAATTAATAACAAAAAATAAAATTTTGTATAGTAGTAAAAACAGACAGAACAGGATTCGTGGTGAGTCTGAAAATAATAGAGTCCATAATAGAATTTAAAGCACAATCTCCCAGGCTCTCAACATTAACTCTAAAAGCTGCAAATAAAATGTACACAATAATAAATGCCCATGCCCCGACAAATGATAAAAATAACAAAAAAGAACACAGAGAAGAGGTAGAAAAATTTTGGGAGCTCTTAGATCAAACGACGAATAACATTAATAAAAATCACATCAAAATTTTAATTGGAGACTTCAATGCCCAGTTAGGAAGGGAAAAGAGATATAGAGACATAATAGGGAAATCGACAGCACAAAGAAGAACAAACAAAAATGGCATAAGACTAGTGGAATTTTGCAGAAACCATGACATGATCTCAAAGTTGACGTATTTTAAGAGAAGACCAAGTAAACTAAAAACTTGGAAACATCCAGACTGGAAAAAAGGAGAATGGCAACTGGACCATGTCTGCATGGATAAGAATTACCACAAGGAAATTTACAATGCGAAAGTACTGAGAGGGACAGATACCGGATCAGATCATTACGTGATAAAAATTAAAATTAAATTAACCCCATTAGCAAAGAAAAAATCCCACCAGAAGAAGAGGAGAACCTATGACCCTCATAAACTGATACAAAATGAGGATTATGAAGCACAAACCAGGGATATAAAAATAACAGATGATCTGGAAGAAATAATTCCCAAATTGAAACAAATAGCTGAACAAGTTGCCCCTATAAATCCAAGGAAAAAACACCAGTGGTGGAACGATGAATGTGATGAAGCAGTGTTGGATCGACACCAAGCCTGGTTAAGGCATCAAAATGAAAAAACAGAAAAATCATATTTGGAACTCACAAAACAAAGGAAGACAACACAAAAAATAATAAGGAGAGTTAAACGTCAGTACCAAAAAGATATACTTCTAATGATAGAAACAAATAGTGAAAAAACAAACTCAAGAGACTATTACAAAATATTTGGCAGACAATTACAAAGATATGATCCTCCAACATTAATGTTAAAAGATAAAGATAATAACCTAGCCCATAGCAATAGAAAAAATACAGAAATTCTAGCAGAAACATTTAACAAGTTACTAAATTGTGAAGATCCCCCAGAACTTCTTCAGATAAACACAGAAACCCCAATTAAAACACCAGCAGAAAATATAAATCCACCTACAATTAATGAGGTCTACAGAGCTTTGAAAGAACTCAAAAACTACAAAGCAAGTGGAGAAGATCAAACGTTTGCTGAACTTTGGAAATATGCAGCAGAACCAGTAAAGATATCATTACACCAATGCATAGTAAAAATCTGGAATGAAGAGAAGTTACCAGAAAATTGGACTACTGCTATAATACATCCATTACATAAGAAAGGAGAAAAATCAAATCCAGACAACTATAGAGGAATTTCCCTTTTGGACTGCACGTATAAGATCGTGTCAAGAATACTATACAACCGCTGTAAAGATCAATTAGAACTGGAACTGGGAGAATATCAAGGAGGATTTAGATCCTGGAGAAGCTGCCCAGAACAGATAATCACCTTGAAGTTAGTTATGGATGTCTACAAAAGAAGGCAAAAACAACTAGTCATAACCTTTGTAGATTTCAAAAAGGCGTATGATTGCATCCATAGATCTTCAATGATGAAAATATTAAGGAATTTTGGACTTCATCCTAAATTAATAAAAATGATACAGTTAACCTTAACAAACACCAAATCCAAAGTAAAATTTAGAGGAGAAATATCTGAACCATTTACAATTAAAACAGGGTTGAGACAGGGAGATTGTTTATCATCATTGCTATTCAATTGTGCTCTTGAATATGTAATGAGAGAATGGTACAAGGAAAATCCTATGAATATTAAAATTGGAACTAAGAAAGATAAAATAAACCTAAATTGCTTGGGATTTGCTGATGACCTAGCATTACTAGCTAATAATATTCAGGAAGCCACGAAACAAATAGCAAGCTTACAAAATATAGCACAAAAATTAGGACTCCAGATATCATTTGAAAAGACTGAAATAATGGTAACGGATCCACTTGTAATAGATCACATCACAGTGAACAATAGGGAAATTAAAATAGTGAAACAATTTAAATACCTGGGTGAAATTATAACACATAAATTGGACGAGAAACCTGCATGGCGAGCAAGAACTAATAAAATGATAAAAGCTCAAAAACTAACATGGTCTACGTACAATAAAAAATGTCTATCAATTAAAACAAAATTAAAACATTACAAGACGGTGGTTCAACCAGAGGTTACATACGGAAGTGAAACTCTTTTTAAGTCACCCAGAAAAACAGAATTGACAAAATTTTAAAAGTAGAGAGAAAAATTGCTAGAACATGCATAAATAAGAAATATCAAAAAGCTGGGCAATGGCGGATAGTTCCAAATGAAGTGGTATACAGAGAACTGGAGCCCATCACTGATACTATACGAAAGAAAAGGATCTCTTTTTGTGGTCACATTCTGAGGACACCAGAAACCAGATTATCAAGGAAAATTATTGAGAAACTCTGGAATTTGAAACAACAAGGAGGATGGCTTAAGGAAATAAGAGAGGATATGGAAGAACTGGAAATAACTCTGGATGATTTGCAGAACAAAACGCCAAATTTAAAGAAGTTGAGGGACACAGAAATAGGATTTAAACCAAAAATTGACAAACGACATACAATGAAAAGGGTATTTACAGATAAGGAATGACGAAAAGCATCAGAACGAATGAAGAGATACTGGGCCACTCGGAAGGGGAAAATACCAAAGAAGAGGGCCAGAAATGATTGACTGAAGTGGTCCAATGAGGCCATAAAAGCAGAAGAAGAAGAAGAAGAAGTAAAAATGTCTACCTTTTTCAGTGGATTTTTTACAGAGTTAAGATCTCAGTAACTGATGCAGATCACTTACTGCAGTCTATGCCAAGCAGTGATACATCAGTTGCACCAGCTCTAACTACCTTTTTGTGAATTCACTATATTCAGAGAATGTATAATTCTTGACAAAATACAACAAACCATGTCCCACAGGTAATCCTGAAAATAGCACCATGTACTTTATATTTAAAATTACATTCATTCAATTTTGTGCACAAAAAGCACAAAAAAATAAAACTATAACTGAATATGTATTTAATACACCATCAAATGCTGTATATTGTCATAGCCCTGTACAAGACAGTGGCTTTGGATATCTAGCCATTAATTACTGTGTTTGTAAATTCATCATATACATCAAGATGATAACAAACAGAACACTTGGTTTTTGATGTACTCCATCTGCTATTTGTGAATCTTGTGCTAAGAATGTTAATCAGTTAGTTATTAGTTGTGATTTATCATCTGTCCACACTCAGTTCAGATAAATTATATATATAAAATATCATTTGCAAATAGTAATTGATCGAACTTCTGAATCTGACAAAATGATTCATCGGATTCAGATGGCACAACTGGTATACTTTTCAGTATAAATGCCTGTGTTCTTGAGACTGATATTTTTTTACCATGCAAACTTTGAATAGCATCAATATCATCTTGAGATAATTCTAAATTAGATCAATTATAGAATGGATACATTATTGATCCATAAACATCTGTGTTCTAAACCTAATGCATCATTAATTTAATGCACTAAAACCTCAAATAAATTGTTTTTATGTCTTGGTGTATTCCCATCGACCTCCAAGTACCACATCTCATCTTGATCCATATGTACTGCTACTGAATCACATTTGGAAAAAATGCTTGACAAAACACATTACCTCTCCCATCTAGTTGTTTTGAACTTTGGTAACTACATAGTTCATAGCAGATTACTGATCTTCTGTTTGTTATTAAAACATCAGAATTATTAATATCATGATTAAACCTAATGTCAGTATAACTTTCCCTTAATGAAATTATGCATTTGTTATTTGTATTACTTTTTGGTTGCTATTTTGTAATATCACTTTAAACTTTTTATTCCATTTATGCATTCTTGTTCTATAGCTACCAAATGCATCTTATCACCACATACAGGCTTATGCATAAAATTTAAAGTGTCTTTACTTAAGTCATTATTGTGAGTTAAATAAATAACATTTATAATTCTCTTAGCTGGCATTGAATCTACTACTTTCACAAGCAATAATAGTAGAAGTACCTTCATTTATATGAAATTAAAACATCTTAAGAACTGTACTACATTACCAAATTATTAAAAGTAAGGGGTGTCCCCAAGGCAGTATTAGAAGGGAATGAAAAATCAACAACATTTATCAATGGATCTCGGTTGTATTCATTAATTGTAAAGTCAAAAAAAAGAAGGCACCAAACAACGCTGAGAAAAAATTTAAGGCCTTCCAATTTAGAGAGTCTAATAGACTGGAAAAAACATTTTTAAATTAATTACAGTCGATCACGGATCTCATCAATAACAAGATTACATACAATGGGGAGCATATGATTACTGAAGAAAATAGAAAAAAACTATGGTTCAAAGCTGTAGATATTGTGTAATATTAGAATATAAAAAATTTGATAAAGCTTCCAAACATATTTATGATGATTGCAAAACAATTTTAGAAAATTTAAACTCCTCCAATTTGAAAGGCAATATAAATCTCTCCAATTTGGAGGGTCTATATGTATAATTCTAATAAAAAGATTTCTACGAAATGGAGTCAGTCATAGATCTCATCAGCAGTAAGCTTACATACAACTGTAAGCAAACATTTGCGATAATTGATAAAGACGATAATCCATGGTTTATACTATAAGGATTTTGCAGAGATGCAGGAATACAAAAATGCACATAAATATTTTAAAAATATTGAATAAGGTGACAAACCAATTTTAGGAATTTTAGATTGGTCATTTTGGCAGGTCTACACTCCTGGAAATGGAAAAAAGAACACATTGACACCGGTGTGTCAGACCCACCATACTTGCTCCGGACACTGCGAGAGGGCTGTACAAACAATGATCACACGCACGGCACAGCGGACACACCAGGAACCGCGGTGTTGGCCGTCGAATGGCGCTAGCTGCGCAGAATTTGTGCACCGCTGCCGTCAGTGGCAGCCAGTTTGCCGTGGCATACGGAGCTCCATCGCAGTCTTTAACACTGGTAGCATGCCGCGACAGTGTGGACGTGAACCGTATGTGCAGTTGACGGACTTTGAGCGAGGGCGTATAGTGGGTATGCGGGAGGCCGGGTAGACGTACCGCCGAATTGCTCAACACGTGGGGCGTGAGGTCTCCACAGTACATCGATGTTGTCGCCAGTGGTCGGCGGAAGGTGCACGTGCCCGTCGACCAGGGACAGGACCGCAGCGACGCACGTATGCACGCCAAGACCATAGGATCCTACGCAGTGCCGTAGGGGACCGCACCGCCACTTCCCAGCAAATTAGGGACACTGTTGCTCCTGGGGTATCGGCGAGGACCATTCGCAACCGTCTCCATGAAGCTGGGTTACGGTCCCGCACACGGTTAGGCCGTCTTCCGCTCACGCCCCAACATCGTGCAGCCCGCCTCCAGTGGTGTCGCGACAGGCGTGAATGGAGGGACGAATGGAGACGTGTCGTCTTCAGCAATGAGAGTCGCTTCTGCCTTGGTGCCAATGATGGTCGTATGCGTGTTTGGCGCCGTGCAGGTGAGCGCCACAATCAGGACTGCATACGACCGAGGCACACAGGGCCAACACCCGGCATCATGGTGTGGGGAGTGATCTCCTACACTGGCCATACACCACTGGTGATCGTCGAGGGGACACTGAATAGTGCACGGTACATCCAAACCGTCATCGAACCCATCGTTCTACCATTCCTAGACCGGCAAGGGAACTTGCTGTTCCAACGGGACAATGCACGTCCGCATGTATCCCGTGCCACCCAACGTGCTCTAGAAGGTGTACGTCAACTACCCTGGCCAGCAAGATCTCCGGATCTGTCCCCCATTGAGCATGTTTGGGACTGGATGAAGCGTCGTCTCACGCGGTCTGCACGTCCAGCACGAACGCTGGTCCAACTGAGGCGCCAGGTGGAAATGGCATGGCAAGTCGTTCCACAGGACTACATCCAGCATCTCTACGATCGTCTCCATGGGAGAATAGCAGCCTGCATTGCTGCGAAAGGTGGATATACACTGTACTAGTGCCGACATTGTGCATGCTCTGTTGCCTGTGTCTATGTGCCTGTGGTTCTGTCAGTGTGATCATGTGATGTATCTGACCCCAGGAATGTGTCAATAAAGTTTCCCCTTCCTGGGACAATGAATTCACGGTGTTCTTATTTCAATTTCCAGGAGTGTATCTTCTAATGAACAGATACTATATTTATTAACGAACCTGGGTTATATTTATTAATTTTTAAATCACAAGAGAGGGAAGCTAAATTATTTTTAAAAAATGATTATTGTTGTAATTTTGTGTTCAGTTCATAAACATGAAGAATATAGAGTATTAGATGAGATAAAGCAGTTATATGTAGGTCTAATGAATCATAAAGAAAAAAATACAGGTAAGTCATTTATAAGATCTGAATAAAATTATGGATAATTAAATACAAAAATAAGATGAAAATTTGATATAACTACAGAGCTGTTAACACAAAGAAATATTGTGATTGAAAAAATGTCTCTGCATGTAGTAGCTTGAACAGTTAATCAAGATTTAGGACTAGCTTTAATTCTTTTGAAGTTATTTGATGATAACTATGAATATAATTACTATTTTATTACAAAACAAAGAAGGACCCTACAAATACAGTTGGGTAATATTAGAAATATACATCCAAATTGTGATGAATTGGTAAGTCTTGTTATTGTCGCAAATCAGTAAACTTGTATCAGAGAATGAGAGAAAATTTGCATATTATCTGCTACAGTATTATTTCAGTGTTTTGGATGATGAGACACAAGAATTGATTGATGATATAATTAGCCTTCATTTAATTGAATTAGTATAAAAATATGACTCTAATGAACAAATGTTCATATTCTGCAGATTTGTGGCAGCTGAAGCAGTCTTTCGGGTGTGTGTTAATTATATTCTTTTAATAACAGTTCTACAAACCTCATGTGAGGAATGATCTGCTAACCATTTATCAATACATTCTTAATGAAACATGATTACATTTTGTTTTCATAAATTTATGATCCATATAATTTACTTCACAGAGCAGTCACTGCCTTAAGGCTCTGCTATTATTTCATAGAGTGTCATTGTTTCTTGTATGAAAGATAGGTAGGTTTTTCTTTAAATATTGTAAAATCTTTGGGCAATAACTGCTCACTTGGCATATCATCTGAATTTTATTTGTCTTGAAATTCTTTAAAATCTTCAGATTAATCTTTCTTACTGATATAGCAGCTTTCCAAATTATTTTGTCTTGAAATTCTCTCATAAAATCTTCTGATAATTGATGGTCACTTGAAATACCATTCCAATTTAATTTGGCTTGGAACTCTAAAACGATCTTCAGACAATTACTGATTACATGACATTAAACAGAATTCATATAATTTCTCAAAATATAAATTTTTGCACATAAGATGAATTATTTGCAAAAGCTATTCTTCCTTAGCTTTTAGTTTTTTTGTAGTGTTATTCATCACCTCAATGTGACAGCAAAGCAATCTTCAGACTGTGTCTTGTTCTTCTTGTTGTTGACACAATCCGAGTATGTGCTCTATCTTCAATGGCCTTGATGTCGATAGGACGTTATACAATAACCTTTCTTCCTATGTTTCACAGCAAATAAATGTTGATGTTCTGAAATGTTGTTTCACTTCTCAGCACTTTATCAAACAAAATTTGATCAAGAACATACGTTATGAACTTTGCTTTGGCCATTAATAATCTTTGTCGTCGTTAATTCGTAAATTCCTGGACTTAACTCTGTCATTTTGTATTGCAGATGGTAGGTCGTAACCTCACTTCCGTGTTTCGGTACTGGCTTAAGAGAATTAACATGATATGACGTGACAGTCAATGTGAATATGTGCTGATATGACGGTGCCATGACGTGATGCCCGTTCATTTTGTTCACCAAAGCAATGAGCCAGTTTATTCCAGGTATCAAATGGAAATTGCTGTTGTGTCTGCAAAGCGCCTATACCAAATCCTAAGCATATACAAAGGGAATCCTTGTAGTCCAATCCACGAATGATGGCCGATCGAGCAGGTCGAGAAACGGACGGGGCAGTGGCGGTATGTGTATAAATGTGCTTTGCATTTGATATAACTGTGTATCTCTCACTTGCTTGTGTAGGATTTGTCGCTTACCATCGCCACCAGCTATGACAAATCGCAACAAATACAATAAAACATTCACTAAGTAACTCGTTACACTCACGTTTAATGCCTGCACTGGGTATGACATCCACAGCAGAGCGTTCATTGGTTGTCAGAGAATGCGTGATGTGGGTGTGCAGAACGACCGCCATCGCTTGTGACTGCAGCTATAACGATATGAGAACATTCTAGATTCATAGGGTGCACTTCAGGCAAACTTACTTTGTCCCAAGATCACGTGACCATGGTGGCAATATATGATGAAAACAGAAAAGTAATTCCGCTTCTCGGAATGCTCACTTACAGATATTTTTACTGTATGAAAACAATCACAGAGAAGTCACCGTGTTACTTCACGAAGCATAAACGGCAATAATATATCGGATAGCTGACCTGCAAATGAATTACTAAAATTCGCTTCCTATTGTTAATGAAATAAAGAAAAAACAATCGTGAATACATTGTAGGAAGTGGCGCTACACCTCAAGGTGGGCAGCCTTAATACTTTTCATAGCCTCAAATTTCGTGTAATAATAAGTCTGGTAAATGCTCATGGCAGCTTGCGGATTATATTTCTCCAGCAAACTGACTCGCTCTTGCAACAAGACTTAAATGAAAATAGCAAAATAATCAGTCAGTACACAGAAGAACCAAAGAACTGCATGTGCCGTAAAATGAAGGAAATGTAATGAATCACATTACACGCCATAAGATGATGTGATCTCAGTAGGTCTTGTACAAATTCGCCATAGTTCTCTGATCTAGGGTAATCTGAAAGGTTTTTGCAGAAATTTTGAGATGTTAATTTCATACCTTGCGATCCTATAAATATTCCTTCTTTTTTTCTTTTTGTTTTGTCGATGGCTTTCACAGAGTTTTTGAACAGACCCAATTTAATGTGTAGCGGAGGTATATACACTATTACTTGATGAGTGTTGCCCACATTGTTTTGTCCTGACACTAGTTCATTCAGAGCAGGCCGTTTTTCCACATAGTAGTGTTTTTTCTGTCTCTGCTGTACCACCTGTATAAAAACCAGTGGTGCTTTATGTACACGAGTTGCATGCTGAAAAGAATTGCAGTCAAATTGAGATCTCCAAGTGTATGCAATTTCTATTTCTCTTGTTCTACACGTGTGAGTAGATTTTAAAGTTCTCATATGTCTCCTTCAGATTAAGTGCAAGACCAATCACAACAGATGTAAGCTTTTCCCATTGTGGAGAAGCACCCTGTTTGAGCAAACTTTCTGGTATCTATGAACAAGCACCATTCAATTACATTGAACTCATGGGCACGAGTCTAACAGACTCGACATTAATATAAATAAAAAGCTTGTCACGTTTCTTCGAGAAGTATTGAGAAGCGCTCTTAACATGACAGTGTGTACTGAAACTACAGGGTAACAATTATTGATCTATATGAATCATCAGATCAATGCCTGTAATTAATTTTTTTTCTGTGTGCTATTCATTTTTTTTATATTCCTGTATCGATTGTGCTTCTGACACGAATAAAAAAAATTGATCTATATGAAAAACACGTAAATTAGTTACAATCTATGGTATGCACATACTTTATTCAACATGTAATCGTCTCTACAGATATTCGGATTTAAGATTTAACATATTCGACATGCCTGGTATCATTGGCTATGATGTGACGGACACGAATAGCGAAATTCTGAATGACCCGCTGAAGTGTCGGAACATCGTTGATGTCGATGATGTCCTGAATGGTTGTTTTCACCTCAGCAATGGCTTTGGGTTTATTGCTGTACACCTTGTCTTTAATGCAGTCTCACAAGAAGGAGTCGCATGTGTTCAGATCCGGAGTGCTCTTCCAGGACATCACTCTCCTGCTTCGACAGGGTCGAGCTCCATCTTGCATGAACCACATTTTGTCGAACTCAGGGTCGCTTCGGATAATGGGGATGAAATAATCTTCCAAAACCTACATGTTCCATTTGGTAGTCACTGTGCCATCAATAAATATCGCACTGATTATTCCATGAGTGGACATGGCACACCACTCAGTCACCCATTGAGGATGAAGAGACTTCTCGATCGCGAAATGCGGATTCTCAGTCTCCTAAACGAGCCAATTTTGCTTACTGACGAACCCATCCATACAAAAGTGGGCTTCATCGCTAAGCCCAACCATGCAGGTGCATACTAATTCCCATCATGCTCGTCGGGCAACAGTGCAGTTTGAGCGTCCTAACGAAACCGTTCATAAGTTATGACGATTTATTACATGTAGTTCAATAACTGTCACCCTGTACGTAGTGATTTGCTGGTAAGCGGCTCTCTGCGGCCTCCCCTCCCACCTGCAGTGGGAGGAGACACTTCTCAGCTGACACCACTCTCTGTGGGGCAAACATTGGTGGAACCACACAGTGACTGCAGCCCAAATGAGGCAGAAGTTCTGCACCTCTTGTGTGGAAGACTGAAGACTGCCACATGATGTTCAGTGTGGAGCAAACTGCTTCAGCTATCTGCATCTGGGTGCACGGCCTCCCATGCAGGCAACTTCTTCACGAAATGCACCAACTGATCAAAACTATCCGAACATGTACTATTGGACATTAATAGCCTTCGCCATTTCGCACTCTGCTGAGGATGCTGTCAGTGAGGTGTCTGGATGTATGTGGAGAAATGTTGCCCCATACATACTCAACAGGTAAAACCAGAGAAGGTGCTGATGTTGGACACTGGGGTCTCGACTGAAGTCGACTTTGTAACTTATGCCTAAAGTGACCCACTGTGGTCAAGTCGGGACTTTGAACAGTCCAGTCCAATTCAGGAACCTTATTTTCCACAAGCAATTGCCTCACAGATGCAGTTTTTTGATAGAAGCCGCTGTCATGCTAATACCAACAGTGATTGTCTCTGAACTGTTCGTCTACTGTACACCGTACACAATGATGTATCCTACAGAGATTAGCTTTTCGTAAGCGCAATAATGGGAGCGCATCCTGGCCACTAAAAACACCACCGTACTATAGCACCACCGACTCCATACCTCGCCGTTAGCGCTATGCAAGATGGCAGGTAATGTTCTCCAAGCATTTGTCAGCTCCAAACCGTTCCATCGGATTGCCACAGAGTACAGTGTGATTCGGCACTGCAAATCACTCGTTTCCAGGCATCACCTGTCGAGTGGTGTCGCTCTTTAACCCACCCAGAATGTGCGGGTCATGAGGACCTGCTTGTCCATTCTGCCCTCCCCCCCTCTCTTTTAGCTCCCCACGCACAGCCATTGTGCTAGCTGAACTGCTGATAGCACTATCGAATCCCCTTCTGCTGATTTCATGTGAGCTCTTACACGCACCCTCCACACTACTCGATGGTCCCTATTGGTCAGTGCGTGAGGTTTAGCTATGGTTGTTCTTTCGAGTTTCCTCATCACAGTCACATCACCAACAGTCAGCTCTAGAAGGTTTGAAATGCCCCTGAACAACTTATTTCTCTGGAGATGCATGATGACTAGTCTATGTTCAATCTCACTGAGCTCTCCTGACCAACCCATCCTGCTGTTATTAATTCTCTACCATCAACACAGTACCTCTCCTGACATCCAGTGCATTGTTCCACATTACACAGGGGTGGGAGGCCCAGATGCTTTTGAGCAGATGGTGTACCTCACTGTCAGTGATGAGAGTACTACAGAAATGCTGAAGCGCTTAGGAAAATTTTTAATTTGAAATGCACATCTTGGCAGCCGTAGACGTTATAAAAATAAAAAAAAGCTAGCTTACTTTCATTCCAAAGTGTCATGAACTTTTTTGGGGTGAGTCATCAAGCCAAGTTAAAGTTTTCAAAATCAAAAAAGGTGTGGGGCCTAATGTTAATTATTTGTCGTTTGATCTCAACGAGAAACTGCACAGGCCTTTTTGAGAAACTGGGGATAAACTACAGCTTCCTGATATACTTATTCCTTAATGAAATTTGTAACAAATAATATTTCCCTTTTTTAAATAAACAGTACAGTTCTTGTAATTAGTTCTATAAATAAAAGTAATAATCTTCACAAATATTTAAAGTTACATATGTGCGTCCAGAGAAGTGTCCATTATTCACGAGCTAGAACGCCTACATACATACTCTGCAAGCCATCAACTGTACATAGCGGAGAATGTCTTCCATCACTGTCACAGCCAGTTTACAGCCGGCACCTGGGATGCCAAGCTTGTAAGGGCGCCACAAATGTAAGATTTCTATATAGTACACACGAGAATTAGTAGCGCCCAGGCGCAAGATTTTTGTAAAGTGGGTATCAAAACTATTAGTGAAAACTGACATGGGAGAAAGTGTACGAAGGAAAAGGGGGAAAAACAGAGGGAGGAGGGACTGATAAGTCGCTTGTGGGGTGAAACGTTTTCGAAGTAGCCCTGAATGCCGCTAGTGACTCAATTTTCTGCTCCGCTCGCAAATACAGAAAACGGAAAACGTCTATTTATATTCTTTATCTGATTTATCTTAACTTGTCTTCGCGCTTCTTGTGCGAGAAATATAATTTTGACAATAGGATCGTTCAGTAGTCTAACACAAATGCCAGTTATCTAAGCTCTCTGAATAGTGTTCTGTGTAAAGAATGCTTTCTTCCCTGCAGGGACTCTCATGCGAGGTCAAGGAGTGCTTCCGTAAACACTCGCCTGTCGACGGAACCTTTCACTATCAAGTCTAGCAAAAGGTCTTGGAACTGTTTCGATGTCTTGTTCTGTTGGTCTGGTCAGAGCAGTGCTCAAAAATGTGTCACACAAGTGTTTCTGAGTGCAGTCTCCTTTAAAGATGAGCTACACTCTCCTAGAATTTTCTCAGTAAACCAAAGTCAACCAAACGCCTTTCCTACATCTCGCCTAACGTGCTGCTTCGATTTCATGACACTTTGGAACATCATATCTGGATATTTAATAGACGCGACTGTGTCGGGCGGAACACCTCTTATACTATATTCGAACAATACAGTTTTGTTTCTCCTGCATCTCTTCATTGCCTTACATTATCGCACATTTAGATCAAGCCGCCATTCGTCACACCAAACAGAAATTCTGAACAAGTCATCCCGTATCTTTCTAGTCACTCGCTGACAACACTTGCCTGTACACAACAGAATCATCAGCAAACAGTCCACATTGCTGGTCACATTACGCGTCAGATCATTTTTGTGTACAGAGAACAAGACTGGTCCTATCACACTACCCTGGGGCACTTCTGGCGACACATTTGTCTCCAGCGAACATTTCCCGTCCAGGACAATCTGCTGTGGTGGAGGGTGCATGGGAGAGGGTACTTTGTGTACCACAATCAACAATCTCTTCCACTATTTGCTATTTCTGTTTCCTAGGGTACACACGAAGAATTGTAATTGTTGTTGGTAAAGACTGCATGTGATTTCGAAGTCCTTGGAATTTTCCCTACATGCTCATTTCGTGTGCTCCATACAAAACAGGTTCACTATTCTAGGACCATATACTCTCGGATTTTTGGCAGTAACCTCGTCTGTGGTGAACAATGCCTCTCTTGTAGCATATCTCACTGAGTTGGATTAGATGATCATCTCAGTGAAGCTTTCTCACTTACTGAATGTAATGGTTTCTCTATCAGTCCTACCTGCTAAGGGTCTCGGAATAACTACAAATACTCATGAATATGTCGAACCAGGGTTCTGTAAGCTACATACTTCGTGGGTGCCCTTCACTCCCTTTGGATTTTTCCAATGAATCTCAGTCTGCCTTCTGCCTCTCCTTGGATTAGTTTTATGTGGTTGTTTCACTTTAAACTTACTTCTTGCTGCAGTTGGAAGCTCCAATTGACGTTCTTATCTCACTTCTATATTTTTCTTACGATCATTCATTCCATAGTTTAGTATAATTCTAAGTTACCTGTGTAACCAGTCAATTATAACTGGGACATTTCCTGCTGGCTAAAATATGCAGATGTTAAGCCTCTATTCAAGAAAGGGGATAAAGAGATACCATCAAACTACAGACCGATTTCACTTTTGCCAGCATTCTCAAAAATTTTAGAAAAAGTAATGTACAGGCAGCTGCTCAACCATCTGACCACAAATAACATATTATCAAGAACACAGTTTGGATTTCTGAAGGGTTCTGATATCGAGAAGGCTATTTACACCTACAGTGAAAATGTACTTAATTCATTAAATAACAAATTACAAGCAGCAGGTATTTTCTGTGATTTGTCAAAGGCATTTGATTGTGTGAACCACAACATCCTTTTAAGTAAATTAGAATTCTATGGTGTCACGGGCAGTGCTGCAAAATGGTTCAAGTCATACCTCACTAACAGGAAACAAAGGGTGTCAGTGCAAGGGACTAGTGAATTAAGTCATCAGTCATCATCAGAATGGGAAGAAATTACATGTGGTATCCCACAAGGATCCATCTTAGGGTCATTGTTTTTTCTTGTGTACATTAATGATCTCTCATCAGTTACACTGCCAGAAGCAGAGTTCGTTTTGCTTGCAGATGACACAAGTATTGCAATAAATAGTATGTCAAGTGTAGTTCTAGAAAGATCTGCTAATGATATTTTCATGGATATTAATAAATGGTTTAAAGCCAACTCACTGACATTAAACTTCAAAAAGACTCACTATATGCAATTCAGAACCTGTAAGAGGTTTCCACCCAGCATATGCATAAAATACGAAGAAGAGCAGATAGAAGAGGTTGACAGTCATAAATTCCTGGGATTACAACTTGATAATAAATTCAGTTGGGAAGAGCACACCACAGAACTGCAGAAACGCCTTAACAAATCTGTATTTGCAATTCGAGTGTTAGCAGACATAGGCGACATAAAAATGAAAAAGCTTGCATACTTTCCCTACTTTCATTCCATAATGTCATATGGTATAATATTTTGGGGTAACTCTTCAAGTCAAACAAAAGTTTTCAGAGTCTAAAAGCATGTAATACGTATTATTTGTGGAGTAAATTCACGGACGACCTGTAGAAACCTCTTCAAAGAACTGGGTATACTAACTACTGCCTCTCAGTATATTTACTCATTAATGAAACTTGTCCTAAATAATAAATCTCTTTTTCCAACAAACAGCTCAGTTCCTATGTACAATACCAGGAACAAAAATGATCTGCACAAGGACTTAAAAGCACTTACTTTAGTTCAAAAAGGGGTCCACTACTCAGGAACACTCATCTTCAGTAATTTGCCAGTAAACATAAAAAATTTAGTTACAAATAAAGATCAGTTTAAAAGGAGCCTGAAAGACTTACTAATGGCCAACTCCTTCTACTCCATTGACGAATTTTTTAATAGAAACAAATGATGTATTGTATATATTCATACTATTAGTATTGATATTTCAGCTTTAAAAAAAAGATTGACATGTTTCACATCCACGAGGATCTCCTCAGCACGGATCTATGGAACGAAAACTAATCTAATCTAATCTAATCTAATCGTATCAAAACTTTGCCACATACTGTACTTCACATTCTCTCATCATACGCTGCACAACACAAATAAGGAATCACTTTTTCAAAATCATGTAATTGCGTCCCATTGCAATGCCTAAGTTGAAATTTGGCTCAAAGGTGCCAACAGCGTTCCTGCGTACTGATGCAAAAGTATGGCGCACTGCGACGTCACCCTTGGCTTCAACGATGCTTGAAATAGCAGATGTTTTCACATGCGAAAAAAGACCGGAGCTCATAAGTTCATGTTTGGTGAACAGTGGGTTAATGATGTGACATTGGCATCACAATTCCGCGCGAAACCATCGTAGATGTTTCACTCCACTGGAAGGTCATCGTACCCCTTCTTATCCACATTTCACCCCTTCTTTTGACGCCTCCACTATGAAGATCAGAACCATGACACCAAACACTGACATCACATGTTTTTCCTATAAGTAACCGAGGAAAACATTTGACAGAGGTGGTTTCATTATGGTACCGCTCTGAAGCCTTTCAGTATACATTGTAAGCGGCGGTATGTCATAAGTGTTTTCCTCGGCCACCCAAAAGAAAACAACATGATTTCAGAGCTGGGCATCACGGTTCTGACCTCCATCACAGAAGTATCAATAGAAGGGATGGCGTGACGACCTTCCCATCGCGCGACATATCCATAGTGGTGGGCAGAATTTTGGGGAAATTTGGTGCCAGTCTGACATCACTAACGTACCTTACATCTGACATGAACTTTCAAGCTCTGGCCTTACCTTTCTGTTTGAAGCGTAGCGGAGGCTGGTGGTGACGTTGCAGGATGCCACACTTTTACATCATTACAGAGGAAGATTGTTGGCACCTTTGAGCCAAATTTCAAACATAAATGTCGCAACGGGAAACAGTTAAAGGGTTCCAAAAAGTGATCCTTTAATTGAGTTGTACAATATAGTAAACATGCCTATCAAAAAAACTATTTTCTTTCTTCTGCTTCTGTTGGAGTGACACATGCTTGCATCTTTTCCTGAACTATTGCTTCATCACAGTGTCGTTTTGGTAAGAGTTGTGACCATTTATTTTCAGACTGAACTCCAAATATTAGTTCATGTGGAGTGAGGTAACTGGTTCACGATCTGGTTGAATTAACGTAGATAATCAAATCACTTGTTCTGCTTCTTACTGACATACAATCTCATGAACCTGTTCAGTTCTCTAGAAGGACATATGCTGGGTTAGCCTCTGGATGGAATTTTCAGATAAGTATGTGCTTGATATTTTCCTTCTGAAAGTTTTTCCATCTAGTGCATGTGAACTGTTTACTGTTATCTTATAGTATCGCTACTGGTTTTCCTATTTCCTTCAAATAATTTTCTCTGACATGTTTAATGACTGAAGTACATCCTATCCGCATTCTCAACTGAGGATGACACGGCGGTCGGGTGGTCCCGATGGGCCACTTGTGGCCTGAAGACAGAGTGAGTGCCAATGGCCAAATGCAGTTTTTAACCTACACCACCTAGTCTTCATGCAAGGTGAAAATATCCTTTTTTGTGACCTGGGAATTCCCATTTTATTCTCATGTGTTGGATTATATCTCCCCATCAAATCGTTCAAATGCATATTTACAATCATGAGTTGTTGAAGAAGTATCAACTCAACAACAGTCTCAGTCTTTCCTTCTTATCCCGTCCCGTATGTCTCCCCTAACCGGCGTTTCGGTTGACTTTTCTGAACAGTACCCCTTTTCCTAAACCTCTCCAGTCCTCTTCCTTCCCCTTCAACTCTTCTGCCAGAAGAAGGAGCCACTGGCTCCGAAAGCTTGCAAAAGTTAAACCTTTTTGTGTATGTTTTCTCCTGCCACCACTTGGTGAGCAGTTTTTTTATCTGTCCATCTACATTATATTATCAATGATTAATTATTTTCGTTGTTATATTAGCCTGTGTGGCCATCATTCCTTCTTATGTAATTATCTTGTAACTCTTTGTTGTCGTCTGTCTTGTTCAAACTGTCTTCTGTTTTCCACCTTTTGCGCTAGTAGTCCGATCGATTATTTATTTCTACCACCCAGATTGATCAACAACATGTTGCCCCCACACCTTTTCTAGTACCGGTTTTCGTGCAAGTTGACGGGCCTATCGCTATCTGCAAATTGCATGTAACAGTTCTGCTGTAATTCCCAAATTCGCCTGTAACAATTTGTTTCCAGTTCGCTACACTGTAGGGCGTTCTCCCAGTCGTCTTTTGACGATTTATTTGCAAATTTGACAGTTGTTTTCTTTCCTACCCTCCACTTACCCGGTTTATACGCAATTCTCTCGCGTTTTCGTGCATTTGTTTTTCGCCAAAGCGCTCTGATAGAGTTTTACTGCCGTCTCCTACATTACTTTATTTGCCACGTAAAGTACTTTACGTTATCTCCTGTGACTTTCTCTTTATGTCTGCCCAGTTTTTAAAATTTTGCCCGTTTTCAGGATTTTTTTCCAATCATTTTATCGGATCATGTTGACCGCTCTTCTGGCGAGAAATTCTCGCCCACTCACTACCTCTTGTTAACCATTGTCTATTCTTACGATTTTCGTGCGAATTTTCATGATTTTTCAATATTTTCCATGTTTTTCTTCCACTTTCTATCTTTTCCCACCTCTGCCTCTCGTCTTTTCCACTTCCACCATTTCTAACACGCCAAACTGTTCTCTCTTTCCACGAAAAATCCCATCACATATTACATCCGTTCTTTTCGAACACATGCCTTTGCACTATCAAAATTAAGGTACCACATTCTGTTTCTTGAAATCTGATCCTCTCTTGGAATTACTCCCATAGACCTAGAATCCCATCACATATTACATCTGTTCTTTTCGAAAACATGCCTTTGCACTATCAAAATTAAGGTATCACATTCTGTTTCTTGAAATCTGATCCTCCCTTGGAATTACTCCCATAGGCCTAACACTGAAAGCCCCGGTTTCTGGATGTAATCATATTCTACACCAGCCTCTTTTCCAGTTTCAAATACAGCAATATTTTGCACTTCCCTGACTAATCTGTGACGTACTTGGCTCATCAGATATTTTCCACCCTACCAGACTTCTCTACTTCAACAAAATCCTGCAGTTATGTGTCCCCCATGTTTCCTTGGATGGTAATATCCGCTAAGCCAACATGAGAATGTATCAACATGCCAGACTTCACCTCAAAAAGCTATCGCACTTCCTCCTAAAATACCTAAAACTGTTGTGTTTTCCTTCCTGTCCTTCTGAGCTCCCCAAACAGTCACATCATCAACCACCACTCCTCTCCTACAAACCAAGCTTAGCCAAACTCCTTAACATCCCACAGCCTTCACTGCAGCCTCCCAGACCAGTAACAACTCATAATCACAAGAACCAGTCACAACAGTACAGTGTTCTCAACCTCTCATCTACAGTAACCTTCCCTCCTGAATTATCTGTGTTATCCAAGAGCCTTATTTTCAGCCCCAAACCTGCAATTAATCGTGCTCCTTTGTCCAAGGACTTACTTTCCTTTACACATAATGTCAACTGGAAATGCCACTTTGCAACCGAATCCCAAATCCTTTCCAACAGCAAACCTGACAATGAACCTTGCCTTGAGCAATTTCGACCATGATATTGACTTGATCCACCACCACCATCTCAGAATAGTCCCTTACCAGCCTTCCAAGAATTCTTCACATCTAGCATTGCTTCACAACCCTTCCTCAGGTCACTACAATGGGACCCTAACCTGTCCTCTGCTGAACTCCAGGTTCTACATTCCCTAAAAGCTGATGATTCCATCATTATCCTCCTAGCAGACAAAGGCTCTACCACTGAAGTACTAGAGGAGTATGTTATTGAAGATCTACACCAACTGTCTGACACCTCTACATACAGCACCTGCCATCAAGAACCCATTCATGTGATTCAAACTGACCTGCAGTATAAGGACTTACACTTAAATCCATAGAACTTCTTACCCTACCCAAACCATGCACCCCCACCTTCCTAAGACCCACAAACCCAACCATCCTGGCTGTTGCTGGCTTCAAAGCACCCACTGAGCATATACCTGCCTTAGTTGCAACCCATAGTACAAAAACTTCCCTCCTCTATTGAAGATACCAACAGTTTCCTAGATTGTCTGAAATCCATTCCCATCCACCTCCCACCACACCCCTTGCTTGTCACCATTGATGCTGTCTCCCTCCCAACACCCCCCCCCCACCCCCACCCCACATACATGGTCTGTCTGCTGCTGAACATTTCGTAAGTCAACACCCACCAGATTCGAAACCTATGACATCCTTCTTGCTCACCTTAATAAACTTTATACTTACCAGCAAGAGGCAGACATACAACAGATCAGGGGTATGGCCATGGGAACCAGGATAACTCCTTCTTATGTCAACCTTTTCATGGGTCACTTCGAGGGGGCTTTCCTGGGATCCATAAGCCTTCAGCTCTGGTTTGGTTTAGATACATTGATGACATCTCTGCCATATGGACTCATGGTGAGGCTGACCTGTTAAAATTCCTGGAATCTATAAATACTTTCTCCAAATTAAATTTCATGCAGTCCTATTCTAAATCTCCATGAGACTTTCTTTGATGTTGATCTCATTCTCACTGAAGGCCAGCTACACACTTTTGTTCACATTAAACCCGCTAACAAACAACATTACTTACATGACACTTTACAGCAATACACCACCGTTCTCACCTCAGCCTTCACTGGACAGAATTACCCCGACAGCCTAGTTCAAAAGCAGATTTCCTGGGCCATCACATCCAATCCTGGCACTGCCGATCCCTCAAGAAACAGCTTCGAAGCATACCACTTGTCACTCAATATTATCCTGGTCTTGAATGTACCAACCAACTACTTCAACAAGGCTATGACTTCCTAAAATCATGCCCTGAAATGAGATCTGTTATGTCTGAGATTTTGCCCACCACACCTAGATTAGCTTTCTGTTGCCCTCCCAATCTCTGCGATATTCTTGTCAGCCCCTATGCTCCCTTGGTACCCATCTACCTACCCTATGTTTGATACCCCTGATACCAGAAACGCTGCAAGACTTGCCTTATGCACTGTCCTACCACCAGCTATTTCAACCTTGTAATTGGCAAGGGATATACTATCAAAGGGAGAGCATCTGTGAAATGAAAAGTCGTATACCAGTTGTTATGTAAGCACTGTTTGGCCTTTCACATCGGCATGACTACCACCCAGTTATCAGTCAGGATGAATGGACATAGGCAGAGGGTGTATACTAGCAACACACAATATCATGTTGCAGAGCATGCTCTACAACATGACAGTCACCACCTTGGTGCCTATTTCACCACACATGCTATCTGGATTCTTCCCACAGGCACGAGATTCTCAGAACTTTGCAGGTGGGAACTAGCACCACAACATGACCTTGGTTCTTGGCACCCACCTGGCCATAATTTGCCTTAATTCCTTCTGTCTCGGCGTTTCTTCACAGAAACTACTCCTTTCTTCAATCAATTCTAGTTTTTGACATCTTTCAATTTTTGATCTGTCTTTTCTTGCCATCTCAACTCCCACCTCTGTTACAAACAATGCACTTAGTTTTTCACTCTTATTAATGCATGCACGATGTTTTAGTAGAAATCTCCGTCTCGCATATTACCCTGTCTTCCACCTTTAAGCTGTCAGGTTTTCATATATTGTCCAGTGCAATTCTCAGCAGTCAGTCTATTCTTCTCATTCTGTCCAGTAAGTTTCCACTGACCCGGGATTATAGGTGACCTTCCTGAACTATAGCCCTTTTCCTAAACTTCTCCAGTCCTTTTCCCTCGCCCCTCTTCGTTTCCCTTCAACTCTTCTGCTACGAGGAGAAGCCACTGGCTCAGAAAGCTTGCAAAAGTTAAACCTTTTTGTGTGTGTATTTCCTACTGCCACTTGATGAGAAGATTTTTTTATCTGCCCATCTACATTATATTATCAACAATTGATTATTTTTGTTGTTATAAACATGATTGTTTGTAACAATAACTCAAGTATCTGTCAGTGTTCGTGAGTTAGTTGTATACCTTTTGCTATTTGTCAGACTTTAAATGGGGCACCACATCCTGAGCAATGTTGACACTTCAGTTAAGCCATTTGTGTCTAGTTTTGGCATAATCTCACACACTGGTTGCAGCTCAAATGTCCCTCTCACATCCTCAACATCCAGCAGCAATATGTTACAGTATGTAATTAAGCAAAGGAATATCATTTTGTGTTGTTCTTCTGTCCCATGTACCTCTTAACATACAAAATGTGCAAGATATGGACCATTACATATAAACTAGTATACATGATACATCAGAGAAAGTGCAGTAAACACATAAAAAATTTTTGCACTTTCACATATAATTTATGGGCACATCGAAATTTTGATTTTATCAGTAATCAAACATACAAAGTCTTAATAATAAAAATAAATGAAAGCTGTTGGTTGCAAAATAGTATTACACATCACTATGCTATAAAGTATTTTGATGTTTAAAAAATTTAGTTGAAATAAATGTACAAAGCATACAAAAAAATCTTGAAATATATAATATATTGCCACAGGTGGTAGTTATATGGCGAATTTTGTTGAAAAATGAGTTACTTTACTTACTGTGACAGTGTGGGTGCACTGCATTTAGTATGCTCCTGGAAGCTTCCATTTTAACTTCTTGTTGGCCACAGATTAACTTTTAACTAAAAACATAAATACTGATCATCCCCATGAATCTACCAGCACCCAGCATACAGTGTATCTTACAACTCTCATTCAAAGATATAAAGTTTTGGGCTTGCAATCAGTTCTTTGATATTTATATGTATAATAGAACCAATGTGTGGGAAAATACTGTATGCTGATCTAAACTGGTGTTAACATGAATGTTGAGAAAGAGACTTACCATAAAGCCATTACATCAATTCTATTATGTACACAGAAATCAAAAAACTGTTTTCAAGTAAAAACGTTATACCTTTCAGTCAAAATCATTGTAGTATACATTAGTCATTCAGAATACGCAGCCATATTTATTATGGTAAATTAGAGTTTTTGTCTCTAATAAAATTTGAAAATGATATGCATATAATTTCCCTTTAGTGCAGGATCTCCTTGTTTGCCATTAGTTTCCATCTTGCATGACCTTAGTCTCCTTGAGGCGCAGTTTTCATTGCACACATGTAACTCAATATGGGTCAAGCCAAAGCTGCCTTCAGTTAATATAATTAATGATGGAATAATAATAATCACATAGTCAAGTAACATATTGCTTACTCCTACATATATCTTATGGAAAGACCATGATAGTATTGGAGAAAGATTCAAAATAAAATGGAGGCCTAGCAACAATCGTTCTTCACGCACATTCTTTCATGACTGGAGGAGGAGAGGGGGAAATTACAGTTGTACAAAAAGTATCCCCTGCCACACACCAAAAGGTGGATTGTGTAATACGGTACATATCTAAAATAGACATACATTGCTGGAAATAAATTAGTACACCCTTTTAGAGTTTTCCAATTCACTCAAGATTTATTGTTACAACAGTGTATGTGGAATACATGAAATAATAACCCTTACAGATCAACATCAGAAGCAGTTCTCGACTACTAGGTACTGACTCATGCTGAAACACCCATATTAGTGTGTGGTGTAGTCTCCACAGGCAGCAATGCAGGTTCTGACTACAGCATCCAGCCGATCATAAAGATGACGAATACTGTCTTGTGATACATTATTCCATGCCTGCTTGACCAGTTCACTTCGTTCTGTACAAGTTGTCGGTTAACGAGTTGCACAAGTGACTTCTCGTCCCATCATATCCCAAATTTGCTCAACTGGAGACAAGTGTGGAGATTGTGCTGCCCAGGGAAGTTGCTATGCATCTTGCAGAGCATGTTGAGTTTCATGGGCTGTGTGTGGGTGGGGATTATCCTGTTGGAACAACATATCATGTTCCAGTTGCAAGAAAAGGGGCTAACAACAATCTGTATGCACTGAGTGCTGGTTAACTTCCCCTCCAGAAATGCCGGAGGTGGACAGGAGTTGTGGCTTATTGCATCATAATATCCTGTGGTGGGGCTGGAGTGTCTTGAATGAATGCACTCTGTGAGACAGGTCTACGTTGTATGTACAAACGACCATACTTGCATGCAGGCAGAATCTGTTTCATCACTAAAGACCACAGTCTTCCATTCTGTCTTCCAAGTGATTCTCTGACAGCCTCAGTCAAGCTGTGCATGTTGGTGCTGTACCGTGAGTGATTATGCATGCCTGTAGTCTCACTGTTAATAACCAGTTTGCAATAATTTGTGTAAACACATCTCTCTTATTTGTGCGTGGTGGCTGTACAATCTTCCACTGTTGCCCTTACAATATGACAATCGTGATGGACATTTGTGTTGCATGGAGGCCCAGAACCTCATCTGCTGGTCACATGACCACTGCTACCAGCATCACTGCACAACTGACGTGGCACATCCAACTTGTGTGGCAAGTATTCGAAAGAACAATCGTCCAACTCAGAAGGCCATAATTGGACCCCTTTCAAACTTGCTCAGTTGGTTATAAGAAGCACGAGTGTATCTATGTGGCAGGTTACCTGCTTGCTTCAAACACTGACACCACACTGAGCCTTCTTGCTGTGAGCATCCTCTATCAAAGGATCGACACTCATAGCCATGTCACTACACTATCTGTAGGCAGACGACAATGAAGCCATTACCAGTACATCTACTATCCCCCAGGTGGCATATGCCATCATCGGATCAAAATCAACATTGTCTTTCCAAATGTACTAATTTTTTTCCGGCAGTATAGTTGAAGTTTCATGCAACTGTTTCAGAAGATTTGTTTTTCATGAAATATTTTGAGCATTATAATACAGGGTGATTCAAAAAGAATACCACAACTTTAAAAATGTGTATTTAATGAAAGAAACATAATATAACCTTCTGTTATACATCATTACAAAGAGTATTTAAAAAGGTTTTTTTTTCACTCAAAAACAAGTTCAGAGATGTTCAATATGGCCCCCTCCAGACACACGAGCAATATCAACCCGATACTCCAACTCGTTCCACACTCTCTGTAGCATATCAGGCGTAACATTTTGGATAGCTGCTGTTATTTCTCGTTTCAAATCATCAATGGTGGCTGGGAGAGGTGGCCGAAACACCATATCCTTAACATACCCCCATAAGAAAAAATCGCAGGGGGTAAGATCAGGACTTCTTGGAGGCCAGTGATGAAGTGCTCTGTCACGGGCTGCCTGGTGGCCGATCCATCGCCTCCGGTAGTTGACATTCAGGTAGTTACGGACAGATAAGTGCCAATGTGGTGGCGCTCCATCCTGCTGAAATTGTGGAATTTGCAGCTCTCTGCTAGCTCTGCGAGTCGATTTTCCTGGGCTGCGAACAAATGCTTGCTGGATGCGTGCTACATTTTCATCACTCGTTCTCGGCCGTCCAGAACTTTTCCCCTTGCGCAAACACCCATTCTCTGTAAACTGTTTATACCAACGTTTAATACACCACCTATCAGGAGGTTTAACACCATACTTCGTTCGAAATGCACGCTGAACAACTGTCATCGATTCACTTCTGCCGTACTCAATAACACAAAAAGCTTTCTGTTGAGCGGTCGCCATCTTAGCATCAACTGACGCTGACGCCTAGTCAACAGCGCCTCGAGCGAACAAATGTACAACTAAATGAAACTTTATAGCTCCCTTAATTCGCCGACAGATAGTGCTTAGCTCTGCCTTTTGTCGTTGCAGCGTTTTAAATTCCTAAAGTTGTGGTATTCTTTTTGAATCATCCTGTATTTTATTTCAATTTAAAATGTTACATAACTTTTCATGATAGATGATTTCAATTACTTTAGGAAAGGGAAATAATGATGAGACTGGTCTATAGTTTCGTATGTTGTGGGTATCATTTGTTCTACGAAGCAGCTTCTCTATTTCCAGAATATAGACTTTCTTCCAGAGGGCTAATCCAGCAAGGTGTGAAGGAGAACTGTAAAGTTTGTAAGGCAGGAGAGAAGGTACTAGTAGAAGTGAAGCTGTGAGGGGACAGGAAAATGGGGTCATTAAGTCATGTTTGGATAACTCGGTTTTTACTGCATTTGCCTGTGACAGGCACAAGCACCAGATTCATGTCACAGTCTGTGATACAGATTCCTGTACTGAATGACACACTGCTCATGTTATTAGTTAACAATCTGTTTTGGTTAAACTTTGTTTAATTACTTATCTGGGATAAGTCTTTTTTATGTTTCTGGTTGTTTTTCTCATTTCTGTTAGAGTTACTGGATAAAGAAACATGGTATTTTCATTTCCTTTCTACACTGATTTAATTTTCTTAACTTCTTGATTAATAGTTGCATCATATACTAACTTTTTGGCTGCTACAGTATGTTTTGTAAATACCTTCTGCTGTGTCACTGAGTATCTCGAGTGGCACAAGAAGACACGACCACTGCAGAGAGACCGCACAGCAAAGCGGTATTATGAGGCACCGATGAGATGCTAGGAAGAAGCCGTGCGTCACATAGTTCCGAGGTGCTATCTCTCCACATCTGGTCTGAAATAGCATCTTCAGAAGCCAGAAGGGCAGTTGTGTTTGAGGTTGGATCCTACCCACGTCTGGAAAGTACCTGTCAGAGTAATGGTGCTGTGCTGCCTAACCGCTATGACACAGCCCACGTCAACCGTCTGCTGCGAACTGCACCTAGGTGCCAATGCTGTCAGCACCGTGTCAACAAATGTCTATGAACTTGTGTTTTCCAGAGATTGTAGTGAAGCCACAGCGCAGCCGTTCTGAACTTGAATCAGTCTGTCACTCAGAAATAGTAGTTCATTTAGTGTGTTCTGAACTGCAAGACCACATGAGCAGTGTAATAGCTATGCAGAGTTATACAAAGTATTAGTTAGATTACTCTAATTTATTGTGTCATTACTAGCCACCTCAGTGTCCAAGAAGTCAGATGGAACACCTTACATACGGTTTCAGAATTGCCGTTTTGTATTGCAGCAGCATTATACTTTTCTAAGAGATTCTAATTATTGCATTATGCCAAATGTTATCCATGTATTTGAGGTCTGTGGGAATGCTACATCAAAATTATGTTTACAGTTGCAGAAACAGCAGTCAAACATTTTGTTGAAATTGTCTAGGGCCTTCTTTTATCATATTACTTTTTGTAGCATGCAACTGAAACTTGGAGTGCTTCAATTAACTTATCTTCTTGCAACATAGTTAACATCTAGGCTGTAAATATTACTCAGCTCATTTCAAGTACAAATTTGATTGCCTTGTTATCCGAACAACCAGTTCCTGTTACCTCACTGCCATAATCATATATCCATCCACCAATACATATGTGGTCAGTTGCTGTTTCAGTCCCCTGGCTATACCTGCTGGTCTTCTGTACTTTTGGACACAGGTTTTAAGAGACTTATAATGTCATCAGTCAATCACTTTTAGCACTTGCGGTTCTGAACTTTACACTGAAGTCACCTATCACAATTGTGCATATTGATTCAATTTTTTAAGTGTTTTAACGCCTTCAGTATATTCTGAAAACAAAGAAAAACTGTATGTTAGTGATCTGCATATTAATTTTTCCATTGGTTCACAAACACAGTACTTGAAGTCCCTTTCACTGACTTTCACCTGTTTTAACTTTACGCCTCTCGATTTACGGCCCGTTATAACACACATTCCCTGCCACCATGCCTATAGGTTGGCTTAATGAAGCAGCTTACCATTTGAAAATCTATAACTGTGGTGGCAGTGAAAGTCTGCATTTCCCTCAACCAGTTTCATTGATGTAAAGCACCAAGACACTTAAGTATTCCATTTAAAATTGCCTCTAGTTCACTTACTTTGGTACTTAACCTTCGTACAAAGTCTGTTCAAAAAATTCCAAAACATTCATTATTTCTTGGCAATGGCGTGTTGGAGCGATATGCAGTTGGCATCCCTGTTTAATGTGTAACTGCTGGAAGTTTCATTGTTGTACATCTGTTAGCACAATTTGTGAAGTTCCTGAGGGCACAATTAGAGGAGCAACATGTCTGCATTACATTCTGTGTGAAACTCAAGAAAACCTTTACAGAGACACACCTAATGATGCAGGAAGCCTATCGTGGTGAGTGCTTTAGCAATACTTAGTGTTACAAATGGTTTACACAGTTTAAAAATGGCAGGACATAAGTTAAAAGGCGACCCTTGTTTACGGTGGAGTCAACGTCTACTGATGACGCTCATGTCAGGAATGTCACCAAAACAGCGCATGCCAATCTAAGACAGACAGACTGACTGAGAGGTTGCAAAATAATGTAACATTTCAGTTAAATCTTTATGCAGTTTGTCCCACAGCTCATTCTTCAAGACCAGAAAGTCCTTCAGCTCACAATCTGTGAAGAGCTTCTGGATTGTGCAAATGAGAAAGACATGTTACTTAAGAGAACCATAACTGGTAGTGAGATGTGGGTCTAAAGTTATGATGTTGAGAATCTTCTGAATGGATTGGGGAAAAAAGTTCATCAGACTCAAGTCAAATGTCAGAGCCATGCTTTGACTTTGAAAGATTAGTTCATCATGAATTTGTGCCACAGGGACAAATCGTTAACCAATGGTACTATCGGGATGTGTTGCAAAGCCTGTGAGAAAATATGAGAAGCAAATGGCCTGAAATGTGGCAAGACAATTCATGGATCTCACATCATGATAATGCATCCACACAGTCACCCCTGTTGGTGCATAACTATTGCACAAAGAAACAAAATCACTACAGTACCTCATCCTCTGGGCAGTCCAGATCTGGCCCCTGCAGACTTTTATTTCCAAAGTTGAAAACCACATTGCAAGGATGAAGATTTGCAACTGCAGACAAGGTAAAAGAAAATTTGCAGACAGTACTTCACGCAGTCCAGCAGGAGGCATACCAAGACTGCTTCCAGAAGTAGAAACAGCAATGGGAGCAGTGTATCAATTGTGGAGGAGAGTATTTTGAAGAAGACCATGCACAATGAGTAAGAGGTAAGCGAAGAAACATTTTGTGGACAAAGTTCTGGAATTTTTGGAACAGACATCATACATTTTGGTACACCACTGTTATTCTATCTTATATCCACCGTCTACCTCAGTAATTTCTTGGTGCTGTTTGGCACAGGAGTTTCCTTCACTGTGAGTGCCTACTCCTCTCACATGCTGGTTGCTTGCTTGCTGCTACTACTATGTTTGGTTGTTATAATGGTCACATTGTGTGTGTGTGTGTGTGTGTGTGTGTGTGTGTGACACACACACACACACACACACACACACACACACATTTTTGTACATAAATATGCAGTGTCCAATGAATTGCAAAAATCTTTTGGTAACATTTTTTTGAGTCTGTTCCTGACTACTTGGTATCTTTGAAACTGGGGATTGCTCCTGTGCACACCTCCAGTATTTTTGTAATTCATGGCAACACTTTGTTTTTGCACAATGTCATTCCTCAAACTTATTTCTTGACATGTGTTGTCATGGAAGAAGTTGCCCATAACATCTTTTTTTTCCTTCTGTGTCGCCAACATCTGATTGTTTCAGCACATCATTACATATCTACATTTCTCAAGTCTTTTATCTTCCACAAAGTTGGGGAATTCCTTTCGGTTTTGCCGCATTATTGGTGTTCTTACTCGTTAGATTGTAACCAAATGTGAACTAGCATGTCAGTTGTCAACTTAAATACAGTAACCCATTCCAAGCAAATGACAAACAATCTCAAGTAATTTAGACTACTTATTTTCAGGACAGAATAGTCTGTGTCCTTGCCAGAATAAACAAAGATAAATATTAATTATTATGACTAGTGAGATGTACTGTCAAGTGTAGTGGAGGGTGTATTAATTAATAGTATCAAAATAGCATGCAGAGGATGTGTCAGGTTTGCCAATCACTGTCGGAGAAAAACATTTCAATGGCAGGAGTGAGTAACAATAGAATCCTCCTGCACAGCTATTGAGGAATAAATTACACATACCCGAGACTTGCATTCTGTGTTGGGAAGGGCAGGGCAGGTGGTGCAAGCGGCTGGCGATGCCACTTTCAGATCACAGACAATGCAGGTTTTCAGAAATTGCCACCCAAAATGTCAGAACATTGAAGCAGGTGGGTTTCTGCAAGTAGCAAAGACACCTAACGTCCTTCCAGTGGGGAGCAATCAAAGGTTGCCTGACAATTACTGTCTGACCAAATTTGAAAACAATTATATGCCAGTAATTAAAATTAATGTTTACAAGAAAGAAATAGTGACGTAGGACTGAGTCAAGAACGACTATTATAATGAAACTAAAATTTAATGTAAGCAAATATTAAAATATGATAACAGATACTAATTAGTGTTGATCTAACAAAATGTGTTATTGGCTTGTGATTCACTCTCACCTCCTGTAACTGATGATGTGGGAAAGCTCGCAGGGAGGTATTGTGAAGTTCACATATAGTGGGGATCTGGTGGCAATTTCTTCATATTTAGGTCTAGTTGAAGTAAAAGTGTGGAGGTAAAGTGTTATGGTCTCATGGTAATTGGTAATATTGTTGGAACTACTTACCACCTGCAAATCCAAGATCACACTTTTAGTCCTTCTAGGATTGTAAAATGTCACTAGAAACTTGTTAAATGTGCTGACGTTTGTAACACTGCACTAATGCTCAGCTAAAAGCATTAGTAATACAAATGTAGTAAACTTCAATGTTTATAATCACATTTGGTGGAGTGTTTGCACTCCTGGCAAGAAACTCAAAATGTGAATAGTAATCTGACTGGTATTTTGTGCCAGCAGATGGACATTGCATACAAGAATCAACTCAGGTGTAATCACATGTACAAGGCAGTATTTTTCTAACCAAAACATTCATAGCAAGCATTGGAAAGATGTAGCATCTCCTTTGTTTGTCCTGGTGGTGAAGAATGTGCCTGGAAACAGAAGTTGTAGGGTCAGATCCTGATGGGACCACAGAAATTTTCAGTCTGCATTTAAACTATCTTATACCTCTCAACGATTTTAAGAGTTGGCAGGAATGACACATGGTTCAGATTCGGATCTGACACTGATTTGTAGGTCCTTTCTGCAGTTGAACACTTGGATAGATTAGGGCCACACAAATTGTCTTAGAGGCAGCCAAATCAAATATTTGCACTTTGCTGTATGGCCACATGAAATTATATCATGTCCCTCAATAATAACAATAATAATAATAATAATAATAATAAATCTTATAGCTAATCCTACCATCACCAATACAACATAATTAATAAAAATTAAACAAATATACCCAACTAGTTCAAATTTTGTTACACTAATTACTTTAGATTCAATGAAACTTAATGGCTGAGTTTTACGTAATAAATCTTGTTGGACTGGGCAAGGAGAACTGTCAGAAACTGTCGTAGGTACAGGAGTCACTGCACCAAAAGCATCAATTTGATAGCAGAAGTAGTCGATCCATAAATTAGAATTCACAAAGTGGCAGCTAATGAGAAGCAGCTGTTTCTCTTTTGAAGGTGGTTACTTGTTGAGGCTTTTCTCTCCAATCCACAATAGGTGCCAACTGAACGCAGTTCCTCCTTGGTCAGGTGCCGAGAAACTGAACTTACATTGCCTCCTCGCTCTGTCCTGAACTTCATTTGTGTTAGATCTTAGTCATTTTGATAGCTAAACCTAGAGGGACCATTAGTAGAAGATCGATTAGCTTAGAACATCCATCTTGGTCCAGTTTCTGATACAGACAGATTTCAAGTTTGAGGTTATGACGGCAAGCAGAAGAAGTCAAACACCTCTCTGCACATTACGGCACCATCTTTGGATTATTAATTTTAATAACTGCCACATTTTTGTTAGTGGTTCACTTCTGCCACAGCTGCTCACACCAGCACTCTAGACCTCACAGGCAAGCTAGGTAACAGGATCCACGTAAGGAGTTCTGTCTCCATGTGCATTCTCATCCTCTCTATGCTCATCTTGTTCTTTGCAACCTCTTAAAAATACTTTACCTTTGCAAATCAGTTTCAGTGTGTTCAAGAGCTCTTCATGCCAAGATCAAGAGCAATGACTGCTGGTCTAACTACCTTGCTCATCGTAGTGACCAACCCCATTTTCAGTTTGTGATTATTTTTCTGTTAAACAGTTCCCATGAATCCTTTGAATGCAGTATCTGTTATATACAATAATTAGCACTACTTTCTGTTAGTGTTTCCCTTCATTTCAACCCTATTGTTTATTACAGATACATCACCAAGTCTTTTTCACGTATGGCCACTTGTGCTAGTCTGTGGACCTGAATCCTTGTGCTCCCTTTCTGCTGTGCATCTCCACCAGTCACCATAATTTCTATAACAAAAAACCTCATGCCTGCATTTGATGGCCTGATTGCCAGTTGCCAGCAGTTTCAACAATTTGTTTTTCCTGTTGCAAAGTTCCAGCCATCATGGAGAAATACAGACGTGCAGGTGGCAACATAACATTAGGCTGTAACAGTGGCAGCTGCTGCTCACTAGCATTTGACAGCATCCGGTTAGGTAGGTGGGCAGCTGCTGCTGATGTGGACAGTTCATTGCTCCACCATCACCAACATATTAAAAAAGAAGCTTTATCTCACAATCTTTGTGTGTGCACTATTTACTTTTATTGCTGTTTACTAGCTCACAGGTCTTGCTGTTACGTATGTCTCTTCTTTTGTGTCCTGTTCACTTTTGTAATTCTAATTAAAGCACGTTAATGTGATATCGTAGACCATTAACAGGGGCAGAGTGTTGGTTAGAAGTTGTTCACACATAAAATAAGAAACATAGCAGCATCAGATGAACAACACATGGTACATCTGCATCCGTTTGTCACCCTTTACAAATGCAAATATAAAGTATCAGTGGTGTGGTGAAGACCACCTGGGATGTAAATCACCTACTGCAACAATTATATTTTGGCATTCATGTTTACAGAAATAAGCTGAGTCAGACGGATAAAATGACAAAGGGATAAAACATCACTTTAACTGTGTTCCTATTGAAAAAGTAATGTTTAATTGCAATTATTATTTCTCTGTTTTAGGAAATTAGAGATGTTTCTTTGCACAAAAATGTATCTATGCTTCAGTGTGCGATTTGCAGGGGGGCATGAGGAGGAATTCCCCCCCCCCCCCCCCCTGCATCAGACCATCCCCCCCTCTGGTGCTAGTTTATGCGTCCCAACCTGGGATCTTTATTTGCCATGCACTGGAGTAAAACTTCACATATAATTCAAATTTGTGGAGCCGAACACTGAAAGTTTTTAATAAGTCTTACTATTAATATGTGTCAGTTTTCTATCATCAGAATAAGTACAGCTTTTCACAAATGTGCCTCTACTTTTTGAATTCCCCTCATATACCTGTATGTAGAGGATTTTGTAAATAAGCTTTACCTATAATGTACTTTTAAAGACATAGCAAGGGATGGCTTTTCTGACAGTGCATACACATGAATAGTGAGTTTCAGCATTAACATCTATTTATAAATAGATGTTTAACCATGCGTAACGGCACGGTTCAAGCTACCAACATATATAATTCTAATAACCCCCGAAGACATCTCCCCCCCCCCCCCCCCACACACACACACACACACACACACACACACACACACACACACACACACACACACACACACACACACACAGGTAAAAGCACAAATCGCACCCTGCTATGCTTTCATGATGATGAATAGTTTTACCATACAAAAATCTTGAAATTTAGTTCTCCAATTGCTAAGTCAAGTGTTCTACCACTCAAATCACTGAAAGATCACAAATTTACGAAATTATAGCAAATGGATATTGTCCCTGGTTAGTGTTCTTTAGAACAACAATTATTCACATACATAGAATCTGGTTTCAATGTGTCAAACGACAAATTCCTTCAAAAAATTTTGGAAAATTAAAACCAACACATAACAGAGGAGTCCATTCCCATGGACCATTCAATTTCAAATATAATTTTGTTGCTTGAAAGTACAATGTGAGCAGTCACTTGTCATAACTGAAATATATCAGCTCAGTGATTTAGCTGTGACACTCTTACATTCGTTAAACGTCCTTGATATTCCGAACTACGTAATAAAGCCTATATCAAGTGATAAAACGAGTAGTCAAAGCTTCAGTAAGAACACAGATGGTAAGAGAATGATCACTTACTTCGGCACCACACAGCATATTACGTAGTTCCTGAGAATGTAACAAAATGAAGGAACAGCCTTCCCTTTTGCCTGCTATGTACAGGGCAAATGAAGCACTTGTTTACATAAGATGGTGTAATGCCTAGGTAATCACTTACAAATATTTTTAACCAAGTGCCGAAGGAATACTTGATATTGAAGACAAAGTGTGACGGAAAATAAAGTGCAGAGCCAAACTTTTTCGAGCACAGTTGTGTACAATGATTTGAAATAATTGTCTTCACATTTCTGTAACACATTAATATCCCATTTTCACAACCAGTTCTGAACACTGAACATTGGCACACTACAACTGAAACCATTGCACAAGTGTTTGCATTGTTTAGCGAGACAGCATCGATAAACATAGACAGGCTTTGGCTCATTACGTGAAGTATCACAGTCTAAAATATTAGCTGTGAAATCTCTGGTTCTGCCTGAGCTTTCAATCACCCCATGATCTGGCAATTTCTGTTGGTGTTATCTTCACAAAGTGTCTTAGGGCTATAGTTCTATTCTAGATTTAATAATAAAAGTAGTGGGTTATGTGTGAATACCTCTAGGGTTTCAGAACATCACTGTGTAGAACATCTCTCCAAGTTTAAGGTTGTAGTAAGTGTTATAGCATAGTTAGACTACAGAGAAGGCGTCATAGACCACCTAGACAAATTACCCACTCCATGTCACACAGAACTAGTTCTTACTCTTAGAGTATCCTAAGAACAGATGCCCAAATACATCAACTTCAATGAGTTGCACGCAGGTGTGAAATTTTCTGCACCTGAACCAATGCCCATACTGAGATGCTCTATCCACTGATATGTCTTATTTTGTTTCTGTCTTAGTTTCTGTAGTGTTGTCTTCTCAAACACTAGGGGTGTTTGCTGATAACATGATATAGGTAAAAAATATACTGCAGTACCTTCAAAGGTGCAGGTATATGTACAATCAGCAAATAATAAATAAAAAGAAGTGCACAATCACAATTTAGTCTTATTTTCGAACTTTTTTCGAGCTTTCGCTCGTTCTGTCCAGAGATGCGTTAGTACTATAGCCACAAAGAATCTTTTCACTGTAATTTCTTCTCAAAATCACAGTTGCAGTCTATGATTTCCTTTGTTTTTAATTCTTCCTTTGTCCTTGTATCTAAATGTTACGAGTTTTTGAGACGATCAAAATATGGTAATTTTATTTACACTGTTCTAGTATATTGAAAGGGATCAACATATTTATTTATGATGCATTTGAGAAATGAAATAATATTTTACTGGGGTCACAGTCAATTAGAATATTCTTGAAAGTAATATGTTCACCTCTGAATGTAAGCTTGACTCAAAAATCAACAAAAATGTTTGATATACCTATATACAGTATGTGTAGTCTCAATGTAAATTTGTTCAAACACAGCAGGAGTTTGTACCACATTGAGCTTGGAGTAGCAGGAAGTCACGAGCTTATTAGAATCTGAATATTGTATGTTTATCTCTACTAAAACAACATGTATCTGAAAGTAATAACTTTAGGATCCTTAAACATCAGGACATTTTTGGACCAAAAGGTTTGACACAATGTTAGTATCTGTTCTCACTGGTAACTTTATGCTGTGAATGCAGTTGCAGTTGAGCTAGACAGACATCAAAGGTGAGCAGTCCTCCTCTTGCAAGACACAAGACTGGAGTCTTACCTCTAGTACAACTCAACACACATCTTTTAGCAGCATCCCAGGGGAAAGACAGGCGATTTGGGGTACACAGTCAACTTCTTCCACATGCCCATGCATCTGCCAAGTCACTCCTCCAGAGGAATTAACACTGTCACAACACTGTCACCAAGGACACCCTCTTCACCACACTGCCACAACAAAGCTGATGTATTGTTGGGGCATGTGGCGGTACGAAGTTCCCTTAGGATTACGTGAAGAAGAGACGAACACTGTCAAATTTTAGTGATATTTGCATTCTAGTTTAAAGAAAAGATGTGATCTCCATAAATTAAAACTCATTTGAATCCAGTCCTTACACATTTATTCAGAAATTCCTGTGTGTGGAAGGCAAATATATTGTGCATAAAATTATGTCACCAGGTAAATACATAAAGATTGCATCCTTGCACATGAAAATGTTTATATTCCACAGACTGAAGAACATCAGGTACCATATTTCACCGGTTAGAGAAGTACTGTTCACATTCACACATTTGTACTTCACTCTAACAGTTAAGCCTACATTTAGCAAACACTGTACCCAGTCTGCAGCAAAACTCACACCCCTCTGGACTGCAGGTAATGACAATAACTGATCTGACTTCCAGCACATTCAACTCTGAATAGGGGACAATAAATAATCTACATTACCCGGGTCTTAAACGGTTGGCAACATACTCCTGCTTCCTGTGTAACTGGGAAGGCTGAACAAATATGTAGGTGAAGCCATGATAAAAGCTGGAGTCACTGTCAAGAACTACTCTGCTTTCTGTTAATAATAAAAGGTTCAAAGAAGATTATGTATTGTGTATCTATCTTATATCACATGTGAAGTCTATCATATGTAAGTAGTAGTTGTCGTCGTCTTCAGTCCATAGTGCTTTGACGCAGTTCTCCATGCTACTCTATCCCGTGCAAGCTGCTTCATCTCCAAGTACCCACTGCAACCTACATTCTTCTGAATCTGCTTAGTGTATTCATCTCTTGCTCTCCCTCTACGATTTTTACCCTCCATGCTGCCCTCCAATGCTAAACTTGTGCACGCTCGAATCTCTCTAATTTTAAATTCGTGATCTCCTCGGGAGGTATAAGTAGGGGGAAGCAATACATTCGATACCTCATCCAGAAACGCACCCTCTCGACCCTGGACTGCAAGCTACACGGCAATACAGAGCGCCTCTCTTGCAGAGTCTGCCACTTGAGTTTGCTAAACATCTCCGTAACGCTATCACGCTTACCAAATAACTCTGTGACGAAACGCGCCGCTCTTCTTTGGATCTTCTCTATCTCCTCCGTCAACCCGACCTGGTACGGATCCCACACTGATGAGCAATACTGAAGTACAGGTCGAACGAGTGTTTTCTAAGCCACCTCCTTTGTTGATGGACTACATTTTCTAAGGACTTTCCCAATGAATCTCAACCAACAATTAACTTTGTATGATCATTCCACTTCAAATTGTTCTGCACGCATACTCCCAGATATTTTACATAAGTAACTGCTACCAGTGTTTGTTCAGCTATCAATATAATCATACAATAAAGGATCCTTCTTTCTATGTACTTGCAGTACATTACAGTTGTCTATGTTAAGGGACAGTTGCCACTCACTGCACCAAGAGCCCATCCACTGCAGATCTTCCTGCATTTCAATGCAATTTTCTAATGCTGCAACTTCCCTGTATACTACAGCATCATCCGCGAAAAGCCGCATGGAACTTCCAACACTATCTACTAGGTCCTTTATTTATATTGTAGAAAGCAATGGTCCCATAACACTCCCATGGTAGCACGCCAGAGGTTACTTTAACGTCTGTAGACGTCTCTCCATTGAGATCAACATGCTGTGTTCTGTTTGCTAAAAACTCTTCAATCCAGCCACACAGCTGGTCTGATATTCAGTAGGCTCTTACCTTATCAGGCGACAGTACGGAACTGTATCTAACGCCTTCCGGAAGTCAAGGAAAATGGCATCTACCTGGGAGCCTGCATCTAATTTTCTGGGTCTCATGAACAAATAAAGTGAGTTGGGTCTCACACGACCGCTGTTTCCGGAATCCATGTTGATTCCTACAGATTAGATTCTGGGTTTCCAGAAACGACATGATACGTGAGCAAAAAACATGTTCTAAAATTCTACAACAGATCGACGTCAGAGATATAGGTCTATCGTTTTGCACATCTGCTCGACGACCCTTCTTGAAGACTGGGACTACCTGTGCTCTTTTCCGATCATTTGGAACCTTCCATTCCTCTAGAGACTTGCGGTACACGGCTATTAGAAGAGGGCAAGTTCTTTCGCGTACTCTGTGTAGAATCGAATTGGTATCCCGTCAGGTCCAGTGGACTTTCGTCTGTCGAGTGATTCCAGTTGCTTTTCTATTCCTTGGACACTTATTTCGATGTCAGCCATTTTTTCGTTTGTACGAGGATTTAGAGAAGGAACTGCAGTGTGGTCTTCCTCTGTGAAACAGCTTTGGAAAAAGGTGTATAGTATTTCAGCTTTACGAGTGTCATCCTCTGTTTCAATGCCATCACCGTCCCGGAGTGTCTTGGGTATGCTGTTTCGAGTAAGTTACTGATTTAACATAAAACCAAAACTTCCTATGAGTTTCTGTCAAGTCGGTACATATAATTTTACTTTCAAATTCACTGAACGCTTCACGCATAGCCCTCCTTACGCTAACTTTGACATTGTTTAGCTTCTGTTTGTCTGAGAGGTTTTGACTGCGTTTAAACTTGCAGTGAAGCTCTCTTTGCTTTCGCAGTAGTTTCCTAACTTTGTTGTTGAACCACGTGGGTTTTTCCCGTCCCTCAGTTTTACTCGGCACATACCTGTCTACAATGCATTTTACGATTGCCTGTAACTTTTTCCATAAACACTCAACACTGTCAGTTTTGGAACAGAAATTTTCGTTTTGATCTGTTAGGTAGTCTGAAATCTGCCTCCTATTACTCTTGCTATACAGATAAACCTTCCTCTCTTTTTTATATTCCTATTTACTTCCATATTCAGGGATGCTGCAACGGCCTTATGATCACTGATTCCTGTTCTGCACTTACGGAGTTGAAAAGTTCGGGTCTGTTATCAGTAGGTCCACGAGTCTGTTCTCTGTTTAATTGCTGGAGATAATTTTTGGATAGTGCACTCAGTATAATGTCACTCGATGCTCTGTCCCTGCCACCCGTACTAAACATCTGAGTGTCCCAGTCTGTATCTGGCAAATTGAAATCTCCACCTAAGACTATAACATGCTGAGGAAATTTATGTGAAATGTATTCCAGATTTTCTCTCAGTTGTTCTGCCACTAATGCTGCTGAGTCAGGAGGTCAGTAAAAGGAGCCAATTATTAACCTAACTCAGTTGTTGAGTATTACCTCCACCCATAATAATTCACAAGAACTATCCATTTCTATTTCACTACAGGATAAACTACTACTAACAGCAACAAACATGCCACCTGAGGTTGCATGCAATCTATCCTTTCTAAGCACCATCTGTGCCTTTGTAAAAATATCGGCAGAATTTATCTCTGGCTTCAGCCAGTTTTCTGTACCTATACCGATTTCAACTTCGGTGCTTTCTATCAGCGCTTGAAGTTCCGGTAATTTACCAATGCAGCTTCGACAGTTTACAATTACAATACCAATTGCTGCATGGTCCCCGCATGTTCCGACTTTGCCCGCACCCTTTGAGGCTGTTGCCCTTTCTGTACATGCCCATGCCCGAGGCCATCTAACCTAAAAAACCGCCCAGTCCATGCCACACAGCCCCTGCTACACGTGTAGCCACCTGCTTGTGTGGTGGACTCCTGACCTATCCAGTGGAATCCGAACCCCCACCACCCTATGGCGCAAGTCAAAGAATCTGCAGCCCATACAGTCGCAGAACCATCTCAGTCGCTGATTCAGACCCTCCACTCGGCTCTGGACCAAAGGTCTGCAGTCAGTCCTGTCGACAATGCTGCAGATGGTGAGCTCTGCTTTCATCCCGCTAGCAGGACCGGCAATCTTCACCAAATCAGATAGCCACCGGAAGAGCCCTAGCTACACACGTCATTGGTGCCGACATGAGCGACCACCTGCAGATGGGTGCACACTGTACCCTTAATGGCATCTGGAAGGACCCTTTTCACATCTGGAATGACTGCCCCCCGTTATGTACATTGGTTTTCTTCCCCTCTCTTGCTGCCATATCCCTAAGGGGGCCCATTACACACCTTCCCACATAATGCCTCCTTCAGTGCAGCAAACAAATGGCCATCACTAAATGCTAAATCAGGATTATAAGGGGCGTGAGGCAGTACTTCCTAACCCATTTAGTCGATGGTTTCATAGGTTAGTTCAGCGATATGAGGACGTGCATTATCTTGCTGGAAAATCTCACCTCTCCTCAGATCCACGACATCACTCACTCGGCTGTCTTCACCTTGTTTAAAATCAAATCAGAGTAGTATTGGCTGTTCATTGTACACTGCACTTTGAGATAATCACAAAAATCTGAACCTTCAGCATCCCAAAACACAGTCAATCTGACTTTTCCTGCTGATGCTTGGGTTTTGATTTTTTTCTTGACAGGTGACTGTGTGCTTTCTTTTTTGATTCTAGCTCATAATAGTGAAGCTAATTGCGAACTGCTAAGTGACGAAGAATCAAACCTGTACCACCCCATGCCAAGTACTTATGCCATAGCTCTGTCCACCCACTGCCAACTATTGCTGAAAATTCTGCCTTGGCCTCCCCATCTGGATACTCTGTGGCACAACTGAGGCTTTCTAGCTACACAACTGCCCTCTGCAGAGAGATACTGGGGCTGTCCACTGTTCTACACGTGTCAATGTTCTGGACCATAGTTTTCTTCCGTAAGCATTTAAAAGCACATTGTACACCTGAAAAACAACAGTCTTTACAATATAACTGGAACACAGTGGTAGCATAGTAAGAGCAGTAACTGTCTTGTACTACTTTTAGTACTGCTAAGTACAAAAAGCTTTTTTTTTAAGTGAGTCTCCATTGTTACAGGTGATAGATGTTTTCCACTGATAAGACTAGTTCAACAATACTTTAATAGTGCAACTCAAAACTGAGCAATTTTCTCCAGAATAATTTCCTCATTGGTAAATAAACAAATACAAACAGGTGATATGAAAGCAGGAAAACATGACTAACAGCTGTCTACAAATGATCAAAGCATTAAACTGTTGGTAACCTAAATTTCCTGTTAATTAAAATTTTATGCATACACAGACAAACTATCTCAATGTATTTTAGTAACTGTCAGTTCTCCCTTTGTAATACTTCACTTACCACATGGGAGATGAAGCTATTGGTGTGTGTGGAATTTGGAAAGCAACGATCAGTAAAAAGTGAAACCGCAGTGGCCTGGGTTTTATTTTGTTGGTGGTTCATACTGTTTTTGTGTCCACATGTACTCGTAGATAAGCTGAGCTAGAGGATGAATCAATGTTCTAGTTGGCTTCAAGTAGTGGCTAAATGAGTCCTAGCGTCTCAGCCAGTAGATAGAATGGCATGCTTATCATAGCTAGTGCATTTTCTGCAGCTCCAGGAATACCCATCTTGGGACCATCTAAAACAAAATGGCCAAGGTGTACCCAAGGATGGGCTCTTCAAAGAGAGGAAAAGGAAATGGCAATGGCCTACAATGTACGTGCACTGCGACAATATCAAGGCCTCAGGAAATCTAATGGTTGCTTACAAGAGCCTTTTGCTTGGCTATCACTATTTGAGGGAGGTCGATCACGAAAGTACGCAAATAGCCCCACCGTCCATGCAGTCCTGCATATGGATGTGAAACTTTGGTAATTTGGGTTACTGCTCAATATATGCTACACAACACCATGAATGGTGACTTAGGTTCTGGTATTAAATGGATGCATTTCGATCACCATAAGTGGTTGAGAAAACATCAATGAATCAGTATTCATGCGAGATGGTGCACCTTAACATGTTCCACTTCCCATTTGGTACGACGAGCTATTTCAGACACATTAGCCTACTACAAAAATCTCACAAATATCTAACAGAAGGTTGGGCCTCACTTATGATGTAGGACATTACACAAAACCTCAAAAACACTCAAAATACTGTGGATTCATTCTCAGTCATCTGGGAAATCTGACCAACACTACTGGTGCCTATGTCGTATAACTAAATTATACTGCAGTCTTAAGAGAAGGATATGAGACAGAAGCTGATAAGGGAACGAGACAGGGTTGCATCCTGCCCCCATGTTATTCTATCTGTACAAAGATCATGCAGAAAAGGCAACAGAACGTCGATATGAAAATGGAATTATATTCAGGGAGAAGAAATGAAAAACTCTTCTGTCACTGGAAATGAATAGGTTATTTCAAGGGTCTAGTAACATCAACTGAATTAAATGGATAATGCTTTGTAGCTCAATAACCTTCAAATCCAGAAGATAAAAATTTGCTTTATGGCGTGCTAAGACAGTCAATATTCCTACCAAACTACGAAAGCATAGATCAAATACAACACACAGGTTAAATACTACAGTGGTAATTCCAACCTTCCCTATAAAAGGATTTCAAATGAACGATCGTGTACTGATGAAAAGAATAAAAGGCCTTTCATTTCCTGCAGGAGCTTGGTATTTAAAGGAAGAAAAGTTATTCCAGTGAGAAGCTAGACAATGATCTGTTATGTGCAAATTGGGGGAAATGCAAAATGGTTGCTTGTCTAAATTACGTAAAAATAATTACAGCCAGATAAATAGCCAAAGGTAAAACTGCAGAAAAACTATTTCAATAAAACGCTTACTTGGATAGTCAAGACAAAAAGAACACTAGCATTAAATAGCCAAGTGAACAGCCACTAATCTGCTTTCTGTTTAACTATAATTCTTTCATGCTCACGTATACTTATTTCTTTAGTGTGCAATAAAGGATAACTGCCATTTAACAGTTTAACATACTAACCTGTTTGACACGGTGTGGCCGTGGAACTAATTTTGAAACAGTTACCAAGCTACCACTTCAACTAACATGAACACCTGTTATTTTCATTGTTTGCAAGCCACTGCATTGCAGAAATTATTTATATGTGGAGGCCCTGCATGTTATGGTTGAATTAAATATTTCAAATCAAACTTCTAAGTAGACACAAACTTGAAGCATAGAAGACAAACATTATCTTAACCGACATCTAGTTTAATGGTCCCAGGACTATAGGCTGTGCAGGCCCTGTAACTGTTGTCTGATCAATTTCCTTCCTGATAAATATATGCAAGAAACACTGATAATGAATGTACTTAGATAAAAAATATAACAGTACAAGCCTTTTATGCAAGTACACTAGGCATTTAATCTGTAATGGCTTAAACTGTTTCTGTAATTACTGTTTTTCTAGGAAATGTTATACTGTGAAATGATTTTAATCATTTTGAAAGTTGGTCACTTCATACAGAAACTTTAATTAAATATCTCTTTACTATGCTTTGAACTTTTAACTGTCATACGGAGCACTTCACACAAGGGACTACTTACGACTCCAAAAACTATCACTCCATTAAACTTAAAGAGTTCTCCCAATTACTGCAGTTCAGTTTGACACTTGCTTTAAAACTCAATATTCTTTTAACAGGAAAAGGATCCTATTATGGTGAGTGACTTAGGATAAATCAAGGTTCGTGACAGTGTTGAAATTAAGCATTTATAATGTGAAAATTTCAGCAAAACATGGTTCATGCAAGCATATACAAACTTAAAACATTATTTTGCCTGAAGGCAGATATAAAGCAATAACCTGTGGCTATATGACACTGCTGTACAATGAAATCATGGCTCTTAATGTAATGTGCTCTGACTAATTGTTCTTGGCATCAGAAATGCAAATTTCAGAGCAAGTCAAATAAATGCCATTATACTGTGGCAGATAATTCACTTTGTAGTCTTATTTAATCCACTTTTCCACAAATCCTTATCTCACTGAGCACTGTATCTTTACTCTTCGAAGCCTAACCACACGAACACTTGGCACACTAACTCTCACAAATTCACCTTTTCACTCCCACCTAAACCATTCTGTTATGGAAGGACTTCATGTTTTCTGTCACATAAAACACTACATTCCGTAACCACTAACATGTTACATATGTTACACTTTAGTACGTACACAAAGTCATACAACTTTGACAAAGACATATATAGAAGGATAAAGAAGTATTTACATGCATCTCAGGTTGATGTACTTAAATATTAAAGACATTACAGCATCTAACATTGACATAAGTAAATATTGGACAATTTGAATCAATAACAGCTGCCAACATGAACAACTTCAAAGCAGATGTCCTAGTGTACTGAAGCAACTTAAATCTATTAATAAAGGCAATTCTTCCAGTCCAAGTTTTATAGCAATTAGGTCCCTTTAGGAATATGCTAGTATAATAGTTCCACAGTTAGCCACCATACACAACGGCTCGCTTAACAGAAGATCTGTACCTTAAGGCTGGAAAGCTGCACAAGTCACATCAATATTCAAGAAAGGGAATAAGATTAATCTCTTACATTAGATACACATATCACTGACATTTATTTGTAGTGGGTTATGGAACATACTGTGTGAGCATTATGGATTACCTCTAAGAAAATTATCTATTCACACACAGCACATACTCTGAAAATGTGAAATGCAACTAGTTCTTTTCATTCAAAGTGATAGAGGCTATCAAGAGGGGAACTCAAATTGATTCTCTATTTCTAGATTTACAGAAAGGTTTGACAATTACAACCATCTTTCAAATTATGTGCCTATACAGTATCATCTCAGTATTGTGACTGGATTGGCAACTTCCTGTCAGAAAGGTCACAGTTCATAGTAATTGACGGAAAGTCGTGAAGTAACACAATGATATCTGCACTACTCTAAGTTTTTAGGCTCTCTGCTGTTCCTGATCTATATGAACAATTCAGGTAACAATCAGAGCAGGCATCTTTATTTGCAGATGATGCTGTGATTCCCCAATTATTAAGTCGTCAGAAGATCAAAAACAATTCTAAAATGATTTAGACAAGGTATTTACTTGGACCAAAAGGTGGCAATTGACTACATAATGAAAATATGATTATAAATTTAATTTGTTAAGCAGGTCCATGTGGACATTATAGCATCTTCCACCTTCTTCAGGATATTTGAAGAATGTTTAGTAAAAGGTTTTTTGACACCCCCAAAAGTTTGAATTATCAGCTTTACGTGTTGATCAGTTTTTTATTCAGTAAAAGGAAATTGAGCTTTCATATATATGGCAAATTTTATTTTATTATTTAAACTCTAAACTCAAGGCTCTTCCTGACACCAGAGTCATGAAGCTAATCTAAGGCAGACATTGCATCCTGTAAACTCTGTGCTAGGTCGTGTGTGTGATTATTCTCCGAGGTGGAATCCAAAGAGCTGCCCAGCACTTGCCCAAATGAGCAAGGAAAACTGCGTAAAAACAACAAGCAGGCTAGCTAGTGTACCGGCCGACAGTTGACCTGCAGCATGGATCTGATCCAGGTCTGGCTCCTGTCTGTGTCTAGTAAGCTGGCATGCTTAAGTGCATTACACTGTACAAGCAGGCATTTATTAGGGCAGGTTAGTCATTCATTTTTTTCACTAATAGCAATGCAATAGCATTTTTTGTACAATGGGGAGAGATTCATGCGCAGTTCTTCTTCTGATACTTTCAAGTTTAGTTGTAAATAGCACAGGTTTCACCTCCACTAAAGACGTTATCTATTTTTGGTGGGACAGCCTGACTGGTTCTGACAGGGATGACCTGATTCTGATGACTTATTGCTGTCTCAAGATTTGTTATGGGGAGAGCACATGCGAAGTACACTGCTGCAGGGCAGTCTAAGTGCTCACATGCTCATTGCATTACTAGTAGCATTCACACATTAGAATACTAGTTATGTGAATGAAATTTTATGTAGTATTGCAGAGTGTGCGCTGTGTTGAAACTTCTTGGAAAATGAAAGATGCGAGCTGGGCTGTGTCTCTAACTTGAAACCTTTGCCTTTGTGGAGAAATGCTATCAGCCGAGTTACCCAGACAACTAACGACACACCCTTAAAGCTACACTTTTCCTCTCTTCTACTTTCCAAACTTCATAGAAATTCTCCCGTATGCTTGTATCTTGTGGAATTAATACTATTGGGATTAAACTAAGTTTTTCAACAGCACACCCTTCGCTGTCAAGCAAAAATTCGTTCCAGAAACACTTCATTAGGTTGGGGGCAAATGATTTCTCCGCAACACCCTTTCTTCCAGTACTAATACAGCAAGACATGCAAGAGAACTCCAGTGAGGTTTGGAAAGTAGCAGAAAGGTACTGTCTGAAGTAAAGCTGGCAGGGCTGATCATGAATGAAACCTGAATAAGAATAACTGAGTAAGAGCATTTACCCACAAAAGGCAAATGTGACAGGTTTTAGTTTCAGCTAGCATGCAGTTTTCGTCCACCAGAAAATGTGTCTCCTCCGCTCCTGTAATCATCTTTGCCTCAATCTAAAGTAACCCAGTGTCCACACACACTCACCCAACTGTTTACCTTTCACCCAACCTCTCACCCCGTCCCAATTCGTGCCCAACAGAAACAGCTAGCTATTCTTAAAGAATAAGCAGAATAAGTAGTTACCCATATCTCATTTGAACTGGGAAAACTGCACAATTGGTTCCAAAAGCTTTGGAAAAATAGAGTTTCTCTATATGTAGGTATACCATTTAAGAGACTAGCCTAGAAAATACTGTTTATGAAATACATTGCTCCAAAATGGGAACAGCCTTTAGACCTACAGAATACATTTACAATAAACCATGCATCTCAAAACACAGAACTACGGCACTAAATCATCAAATGAGAGTATTTTACAGGGCTGAACACACACTGCTGTATCCAATGCTGATTTCAGTTGTTCTGATGATGGCCACCGATGGATGATAGCCTCTCTGCTAAGAAGATCCACCAAGTACTGGCTCACGAAACACACATCATGGTGGCTGTGGAGCGGTTCAGAGTGCAGATTTTAGTGAAACGGATTTAAAATATGTTCTGACGATTGCCAATAATGGCCGACTACGGTTAACCAATAATTTTTTCTGTAATTCCATGGAAGAAAAGTTTAAGTGCATAATTAAAAAAAATTATTCTCTTACCACCATACTGTAAAGGGTACACACCATGGGCAAGATAGTTCCCAGGAATGGAGAATCTCATGTCGCAGCACTTTGAACCGCTTCATAGCCATCACGATGTGTGTGTCGTGAGCCTGTGCTCGGTGGATCTTCTTAACAGGGAGAGCCACTGTTTCACTTTCTGGAGGCCTCACCCGTGCCGAGTTTCAGAGCTCCGCATAGCCCCAGATGTCTCTCACGCTGTAGTACTTGAGTCTGGCGGTCAGAATACTTCAGGAAGGAGGTGACCAGGTGCAGCTTGGTGAACATTCCTCTGCACCTGGTCACCTCCTTCCTGACATATTCATCTACTAGTGCCTGCCATTTGCTCCGACCCTGGGACACTGTCCACATCCTGGCGCAGAACACTGTCACTGTAACACGAGTGTCAGCAAGATAAATATAACATGTTCATCTCCAGTAATTTGCTGATTTATCTGCAGGAGAGACAAGTCACAGCAGGACAGCCACACGTCATTGTTTAGTATCACGTATTTCCGGGAGGTCTTGTGCTTGACCGAGGCAAGCAGGGTGTGTGCCTCTGGGGCTCCCCCGGGTCAGCACACCAGCACCATGTTGTCGAACTTTCCCGCATCCCGCTGTTGGCAGATAACTGGAAGAGTAGCCAACGCCTCAGACAGCGAAGAAAGGACAAAGCCAGCATGTTCTCTTCATACCTGTTTTCCTCCCCTGTGGAGAATGCTCCATTATTGTATTCCATGGCAGCAGACCTGCAACAAGCAAGATAATAAAAAAGATGGTAATAGTTTCAGGGTACTGAATGTCACTGATACCAGCACCCTTGTGATCAGCAAAACATTTTTCACATTAATTAGAACAACAGTATACAATATATGATGTTGCCATTTCTGAATGTAGACTCCCTGCCTTCCAATGCACAAGGTTTACCAATTACCTAACAAACAAGAATTTCAGCTGAGCAGCCAGCAACATGCCTTACAAGAAGTTGGCACCACATAACTGTGGGTATGGTGGTGCCATCTATTTGTAGAGAGACTGACATGCACACCATTTGATGTTGCATAGTGCCAGTGTGGTTTCACACTAGAGAGAAGGTGGTCACAAAAGTTATCGTCCACTACCGAACATGCAGGTGAGTGAGCAAGGACAATGAGGAGTGATTCGATTTTTGGTGGCGGAAGGAGTTTGAGGCCCTGAAATGTATTGATGGATGAAGGCTGTCTACAGTGAGTACAGTCAGACAATTCAAGTGTCGAGGAATGGCACAAATGATTCCTTGAGGAGCGCAAGTAACCGGAAGACGATGCTTGTCCTGGACAGGCTCATTGTGTTATCAAACCAGAAATGGTTGTGGAAGTGAATGCTTTAGTCTTGGTCGACCGTAGAATCGCTTGACAATATCCATCAAGTTACTGGGTGTTAGTGTGGGCACCGTCCATACCATACAGCATCAATACTTGAACTTTCAAAAAATTTGTGTGCTGTGGGTTCCCACCAACTGACTGCCAAACTTCGCATCTGCAACATTATCTTGAGGAGGAATACGGCTTTTTGCTGTGTATTGACGCAGGTGACTAAACATGGTGTCACCAGTTTGAAGCAGAAAGCAATTGTCGGAGCAAGCAGTGGAAACATTCAACTTCACCACCTCCAAAGACGTCAAAGGCGATGCACACCAGCTCTGGTAAGATCATAATGTCCTCATTTTGACCACAAGGGCCCACTGCTTGTAGAGTTCCTGGAATGAGGAACAACTATCAATACCCAGCCTTGTCAAGCCACTTTACAGAACCTTAACCGAGCCATCAATTCGAAATGCCGAGGCATGTTGTCCAATGGCGTTATCCTCCTCCATGGCCCAAACACGGCCAATGTGGTGAAGATGGCACTGCAGCAGTATCGTTGGGGAAACTGCTGGAACATCCATTGTACAGCCCTGGCATTTCACCCAAGTGTGAGACTGGTCCAGGCCTGGATCCGACAGGCTACTCGCTGCTTCCAAGGATTGAATCGACCGGCTAGTGTCTCAATAGAATAAATGTGCCAACAGTTGACAGCTATTTTTGAGTATGTGTACTGTGTATAACTACATTTTAGAGTTAATAAAATCATTAACGTTACTTTACACTAGGAACCAGGTTTCATTTGAATGCCCCTTATACATACCTCTTTCTTCAAAGGAGGTGAACCAATAGCTTCTTAAACGTGGGCTACCCCGCAAGGCTACAATCTAGTGCCCAGCACCATAAAAATTTTAAATTATAAAAACAATCGTGTGACTTGGGACCCCTTATAATTTTGTTAAGACAGATGCTTATTCAGTTGAATTTCCCAGTACAGAGATTATATAAATTGAGTCAACATTCACCTCCCAAGCTTATGTTGCTGACAAATTCCTAGTGGCACCCAGATAAATGCTGGCACTTCAGTTAGCAAAACCAGAATACTTTTAAAAGAACGGTTAACAGAATTTTGTCTGTTTCATGTTTATTGTTGTGTGTTCAAACTGCGATCATAGTGTGCCGACATCGCTCAAAGGCAACGAATACAGTCAGTGTCAGAACTTTTGGGATGATGGTGAGTGATTCCATGGTAAGCTAACTTTATTGATACATTGTTTCACCATCATTAGGACACACACAAGACATCAAACACTGTTTTCCTAATACTAAGGTCATTAAGAACATACATGTTAGTTATGATCACAAATAGTGGAAAAATTGTCAAAACTGAAGTTTAACAAAAAAAAAAGTTTTGAGCATTTATGCTACAAGGAAACAATGTTTTGGCATCACTCATAATTGAAAGTGAGGGTTTGAGACTAAGTTGCAAAGACGATATAAGTAGCTTCATTAGTATGCAGTGTTGGTGTGAACAAATTAGCCAAAAAAATTAAATACTTAAAACTTTTGTTTTAGAGCTCATTATTTGCTAAAGCACTGTATTTAAATGCAATAGAAGTAAAATTTGTTTGGTTGATACATTCCTAGAATTATCTAGAAAACACCTAAGAAACATGTTTTCTAATTGCAACACTTTTTTAATTTACTAGATGCTTCACGTGGAAATAAATTACTGGTGAAGTAGTATTCAAAACGGCTAACTTCTTGAACAGGATGATCACGGGTAAGCAACCAATTATTCTTATTGCCTGTTTGAGCAGGAACACTTTTCCTACAGATCATTTGCCCCAGAGCATTATTTCCATATTGTACAACTGAACGTAAATATGCATGGAATATCAACTTACTGATTTGTCCCTCAAGATTTGCACTGGTTCAAAGGGCAAGTTAAATTCTCACCAATATGGACACCTAAAAATTTTGAAATTTCCACCCTAGTCTATTACCCCACCAAGTACTTATTGGTGTATACCTCTAGATGTGCAGAACTGAGTATGTTCTGGCTTTTTGAAATTGAGAGAGAGACCAGTAACAGACAATTGCTTAATAATACTTTGAAGAACATTATTGACCATTTCTTCTGTTTTGTGTGTGTTTGGGATTGATTACAATGCCAACGCCCAGCACAAAAAGAACTAATTTTGCTTGTTGGCTGTCTGACAGTCATTTACATGCTAACTGTTTAGCTGCCTCTACCACTGTCATTTTATGCAACCTGCAATGTTATATCCGACCTTCATGAACCATACACAAGATTTTTCCCATTCTCTCCCTCACTATGTGCCAAAAATTAGTCTTAAAAAATGAGAGAGACCTTTTTCTAGGAAATTTACTGCTGTTAAATTTTGTACTGGCATATGGTTTTGGTGGAGGCCACAGTGAGTTATTCAGAAAACTGTACAAGAGTGGCCTTTAAATGCACTTTCACCCCATACTCCTCTCATCAGCCAGGATATCCAGTATGTTGTTCATGGCACTCCTACCACTGAACAAACATTTTCAAATAAACAAACTATTCACAATATCTGACCTATTTTGGTCTCTCGTTGATTGAGCAATTATGCCACTGGAATAGTAAGCTACTCCATCAACATATTTAATATAAACGTACCTGTAAGGGTAACGAATGATAAACCTTATAAATATTACGCTACAATTAATTACGTTGACAACCACAGCAGTTTTTTAGTCAGAAGGTCTGACAAACACAGTGATGTAATTGTTCATTTCATGCTGTCAACATTAATATAATTGTTAGGTAACATTTACACAAACATGAACTGCACAGTTTGTACGTGCTTGACTAGTCAATGAAGACCAAAAGACATTTAATGTGGAAAATAATTTGCTCACTCACAAAAATTTGAACTGTGTGTGTGTGTGTGTGTGTGTGTGTGTGTGTGTGTGTGTGTGTGTGTGTGTAATATACCAGGTGGTTTATGAACGAACCCAGCAGAAATAATTTTCCGATCACTGATTGTGTGTTCCAGTTAAAAGAATGAATGAGAACTATGTGCCAGTGTGCACAAACTTGATACTTAAACTAAAGCAAAGAACAAACAATATTATGATAGAATCCACCAATCAAAAGAGTTCTGACTACGAAATAAAGGTGTTTTTATTTGATGAATATGTACACAGAGGAAGATCAAAGACATTAAGACTGTCAATGACGAAGTCCATATATTCTAAAACAAAGTAGAGGACCAAATGTCAGATTTAAGATGGACAAGCACCTGACAGTGCATGTCAATTGCCTGAAAGTTCTTTTAGTTACACGATGGTCACATCGTATCTGGTAGTGGGAATTACTGTACTACCATCCGAGATTACTTTGGTCCACAGTGGCACTTCATCCAGATCTACAACTTATAAAATTCCAGTCATCCCCAGTATTATATAACATGGGGAAAATATGGCTTTATAACATGGAGAGTAAGTAATTTCATTTTAGTAGGCCTGAAGAATAAATTTGGAAACACCGAAGTGTATGCAGAGGAACATCAAAAATTAAGCTGTCTGTGCTCAGAGCTGTAGAACACTACTTAACACTAGTGCAAAATTGCGAAATAGGCACTACAATGGCACATTGAAAAAATAGACATCTCAAAGGATAATTGTACAATTAGCTCATCACGAATGAAGAATAACGAAACACCAAGTACTGAATTTAGTTGGTGGTATCATAAATATATTTTGAACCAAGATAAATATGATAAATATTAAAGCAAAAATTGGTGTGTTGGAGAGAGACCAAAAATAGCTGCTACGGTTAACCAGAGAGCAAGTTACAACAGTAAAACTCACGTCAAGAAGTTTTAACTCAGTTTTAAGTTTCATGGAGAGAAATGAACAGGTTATTACACAGGGGATGAAAGGCCTCTGTCAGCACACCATACACAACAAGCATTGCACTGACAGGAAACTACAGAGCTACTTTTTGGATAACCATAGCCAACACCGATCTTTAGTGAGCTTGAATGGGAATATGATTTGCTAATTAAAACACTGGTAGATGCACAGAAAAGTATTTTGAAACCACAATCTTTTGACCAAGTAGTGGAATTTCTATGATTCATAAGAGATTATATTGAACATAAGTGAATCCCAATTGCACTTACAGCAGACAATGGTTATCAGTAGCTAAAAGTAATCTCTCTTGATGTCTTCACTGCAAGAAGTATCTTAAGTTACATATTAAACATTCCTCTTGCAGACAGCACCATGTTTGACACAAAAAATTTGGCCACTTCCTGTAGAAGTTAATGCAAGGAAACAGTTATAAACATATTGCTCCAGAGAAAGAGATATTGTCAATAGATGCTAAAACATTATGTAAAGCTGAGCAACAATCAATTATTGTGTAAAAAGGCAAACCAAAGTCAGTGTGAAAACATGTTTGTTCTATTGTTGACATATGATTACGAGATGTGTCAAGTAAGACCTGTTACAAGGATGCCCAAGGGTTGTTTTCGAAAGTGTGTAGCGTTAAATGAAAGTGCTTGGACACTAATAAGGGACAATGTATGCTTCTCTGCAGCACCAAAAGATGAAGGTCTTATCGTGTTATGCAGTGGGAATGAACCCACCGATGTTATTCACAGGACAGGTAAATTGAAATTTCTGAGTAAATGTAGATGATTTGGTGCTCCAATATTGATAGAGTCAGAGCATATTATTATAACAAACAAATATGCTAATGGATATAGAGTTGTATTGTTTAAAAAAGAAAAAGAATTTGACAGAACTTTGAATTTACCTGTTAAGCATATGATTCGACAGATGATTTAAATTCAGCACGTCACAAATTATACAAATTGAGAATGAAATTTTGTATTGGCAATAACTGCTTTTTACCGAGTTTTCATTAAGTAGTATAATCATCAGGAGTTACACGGAGTCAATATAGTGATTATAATTCTAAGTTCTGTGTATTTAACAATATAAATGTTGAGATTGTTTTTGGTTCATGTTTACAACAGCCGGTGATAAATGTTGTGAGAAGATGTGTGTCAGAAACAAGTTAGTGAATCATCATCCTAGTAGAGAGCTGATCAGATACCTGCCTGCTCGAAGAGCTTTAGGAAAAAAATAAAGAAATTTCAGAGCACTAGAAATAGTGGTAATGTGAGAGATGAATGAAGCCTTGTACCAACAAGGCACCTGAAAGACAAGAGAGAATATAGCCGTTAATGCTAGTGCCAAGGACAGATAAAATATGAACCTAAAAGTTGAAGTGTAAGAGAATGGAATATTTAAGTTGCATTGTAATTCTACTAAGTGTGTAGTCAAATAGACACTGTCGTGCAACCTTGAAAAGAAGAGAGATCATAATGTGTTTACAATAAAGAGTTGCTTAGTGCAAATGTATAGATTAAGGAAAAGAAACCATATTGTGCCTATAATAAGAGTTGATTTGAGCAAAATTATACACACTATGACTGTATGTGTATGATAACAATGTAATACAGGTATATGTTGCCCTACATAAATGAAAGGTTACATTGTGTTTTTGGTAAAGAAGTTGCTTCGTTGAAAATCATGCATCGTAAAGGAAGTTCTTAACAAGAGAGTTAGTACCACTGTATGCAGGATTTAATTACTATGACAGAAGATGAGTAATGCATAGTGAGAAAATATTCTGTGTAACTGATGTAGAAAAAGATATATAAAACAGAAGTGTTTGAAGGTTGAAAACAGTTGAGGAAACAGAAAATGTCTAGTAAAATTATAAGTGTAAATGAAGAAAAATCATTTACTTGTAAAACAAGAAAATTGTAAATACAGTAATGAATTTACGAGGCACATACTAAGACATGTGGCAGAGAATCTTAGCAGTATCTGAGAACAAAGACTTCAAAAATTCTGCCTCAGGGACAGGGGTGTAGTGTACGAGATATTAAGAACTTAAGAATGAGTAGCCAAAGTAGTAATACTGCACTGTGTGTGTGTGTGTGTGTGTGTGTGTGTGTGTGTGTGTGTGTGTGTGTGTGTGTGTGTGTGTGTGAGAGAGAGAGAGAGAGAGAGAGAGAGAGAGAGAGAGAGAGAGAGAGAGAGAGAGAGAGAGAGAAACTCACAAGAAATAGTTATTTACACGAAACAGTCAAGGCAGATTAAATGTTGATAAAGGGTACAAAGCAGGCAACACCAAAGCAAATTAACCACAAAAGCTAATCAAGAGATGTGAACACATCAAAAACTTTCCAGGACCGAGTCTATTGTCTGTGGAAGAGTGGAAAACCTATTAACAAGAATCTCCTGATGGAAAAACAGGGCAGGATTCACAGCTAATTATGAGAACCATCCTGTTGAAACAAACCAAACAATGAACACTAGTAGACTTAGTTGATGTATGCACAATTCCCAACAAATGAGAAATAGAAAAGCTATAGATACGGAAGTGTACCTATAGAATTTCTGAAGGCAGCCCCTCAGAATTGTGCAAATTATAGAGGAATCTGTGTTATTTGTACAATAGCCTGACTGAAAATAGGTTATAGAGGAGGAATGATGGTTCACTTGATTGTTTATCTGCAGAAGACAGTCCCATTATTTAAGTTTTGAGCAGCAATAAGAAATTTCGATATCTAAATAAATATGTCCAGGCAGTAAGAAGCTTATATGAGGCTTGCAACAGTAGAGTTAAAAGCAGGTAGTTAACAAAATTTCCCATGAATTCTCCGTAAGTAACACTGTGGTGCTGCAAAGGCTGGGACCCCGTTGTACCCAAGCATGAACCCGCCAAAGAGTGACAAGCCCCCTGGGAGGATCCATCTGACGTGTTTTCTGCTCCCAGGTGTAACATTTTTTTCATTCTCATTCTATATCTAACAGATCTACATACACAATAGGTAACCTGCACAGGAATATGTAAAATAATTATTTATGCAAGCACTGTTACAATTATATTTTAATTCTGTATATTTACTTTCTTGATTACAATAATGGAAGTGGTTTCACCAGAAATGAGTAATCTTTCTCTCTGAACACTGACCAATGGTATAGGTTGTTGCTACAAGATGCAGGTTAGCATCTCACTTCAGTAGATAAGAAATGTTGCCAGCCTCATCAGGAATTGTCATAAATTTAAGGACAGACATTCATCAGGGTGTATGTGTGGGCAAGGGAAAAAATTCCCAGATTTTTCCCAGTTAAAAATGAATATTCTCCCAGACGAACACGCACTTTTTCCGTGTTAAATGACAGTATACTTTGAACTGAAGCTATAAATCCTTTGAACGGCTGGTTTTATGCACCAGTGTAGATTTTCTTGGCACTTTAGAAAATGAAACTTGGGGGAGGGGAAACAAGTTTTGGAAAGATCTCTGATGTGTAGTAACATGTATGCTGCTTATTTTCGTATTATAAAAGTATAAATGTGAATTCTACCAAACACTGCATGTTACTTTCCGAAGCATTGAAACTGCAATTATGATGTGCTTTTGTAAGCCAGTCACAGCTTGTGTCACATGATCTTGCCATGACGCTGATGACAGCAGATATTCAGAGCATAGGACACATGATTTAGTCAGCCAATAGCAACATCACTTAAGTAGCACGAATACACAAACAGGGAAAGTTAATGGTTTAAATTAATATACACAGTGTTTCTACAAGAAAAGCAAACCTTCACATATAATATTGGTCTTTTAAGATTTGTGGGGATGTAGACCCACTGGCTCACCCCCAATAATATTGCTACCCTACCACAGCAAGAGAACTATCTTTGCCAGATCAGTTCTTTGTAGTACACGCTCTATGCTACACACATTGCATAGTAAGTGACGGGAGTGCAAGTTAGTATTTTCTGTTGTAATTACCACACCCGCAAGAAGTTAAGCTTTCCACTTAAAATGTTGGTCTCTTTTGTACGTGTTACTCTTTAAGATACATCACACGACTGTACCAGTAAAATGTTTAAGAATGACATGAATGTCTGATCGTCTGGGCTCTAAATTCTTCTAAATGGATCATCCTCAAAGAGTTTATTTTTAAATGAAGTCAAACACACTGATCTAAGAAATCCATTGTACATCATTACATGTAATTCATCTTGCTTAAAAAGAAATTAACTTTGAAAGCACTTTTCAAACCACCATTTACAATATTTTCCTGCGACCTGTTACAAATAGGTTCGTTTCAGTAGTTGCCAGAGAGTGCCAAGTAACAAGCATCACCGCACTTGTACAGCTACGATTACGTAGGAGGCCCGTATGTTCATACATGTAGGACATTTAAAGATCTTAAACAAGACATCAGAGGATACACCAAGAGTATCTGAATTTCGTGAACCATATTACAATGCATAATTCAGCTTATAGTGCACATTTGCATGTCCAGATTTCTAATGAAGTAGGCCTTGACCTGACAAACTTTTCAGTGTAAATTTTCTTGGAGTACCAGTACTGTATTATCTCATGTTTGGTTCTTATTGTGGCATAATGTCATGTGCCAGACGATGAAAATGTGCACTTTAAATGCAGTGAACAGTTGAAGCTACCCAGTAGCGTAGAATTAAACACTTCTTTTCAAATAAATTGACTGCCTCAGCAGAAAGATTAATGAAAGCCAAATCTCCCTAGCAAACTGACAAAAATAACTTCATTGTTCTGCAAGAATGCTGGACTGTCAAAGGCAGGAATAAAGTAAGATCTGAAACTAACAACATTTTAGCCCTCCACAACTATGTGAATGTATTTTAATTCACTTGATAGCTCCCAGGCACATAAATCCATTTTGTTTTCATTTGACATGAAAGCAGTAAACTGAGTAAACAGCAAAATCACTAATCAACATGTCATGTGGAGGCTACACACCTCCCCCACTACAACTCAGACTGCTCTGCATATCTGCCCCGGATCTACGATATTTCCAATCCCCCCCCCCCCCCCCCCTCTTCCCAACTGTGAGATAGGATGCAAAAATTTGAAAATCTAACTAAAAAATGTTCATTTTGTAGCGCACATATTTCATAACAGTCTTTAAGACATGATATTGGGTCTTCAGCATGCCACAGTGCAGTGCCACTCCTTCACACAGCATTCTTCTATCTCACGTCAGTATCTCACTTTGTGAAATTCAAACGTGTGTATTTTGCAATGGATGTCGTCAAACTATATTCACAACTGTGTGAATTAAAATGTCCTGTGGTGCCTCTCCCACTCCCAGTCAGCCTGTCCCTCTTACAAAAAAATAAATACTAACAGTACCAAAGACTGGTATGCTTTCTCAATCTGATTACCTCTATTTTGTCATCGTCTGCTAGATGAAACAAAATAGGCCTGTCTAATATTGCAGCAATTTAACACACCCCCAATAAACAAGACTGTTTTACCACAAATGGTCGTGACAATGTAATTCATGAAGTGCCAGTATCAGATGCCTATTAGGACTACTAATAAAAAGCTTTATGTTAGGAAATAGTTTCACATTTAATTTGTATGCTCCAGCTTCTCAAGTGAGAGATTGAAACGCAGTAGTACGAAATTTTTGTAAATTTGGAACAATCATTCTTCCATAATTTGTGTGATGTCCCCGTTTCTTCTCCTTCCAACAAACAATTTTGACATTACTAATTTTGTAACTTCCTGCCCGTGTTAATACTCATTCTCTGGTTAGCTTCACCAACCCTGCCACAATCACCAGTTCAGTTATCCCACATTTATTCTCCTGTTAGGTGTTATTACGTGTCTGTACAAAACTTTTTCCGTGCTACTCCCAGGATTGAACGTAAGCGACTACTAGACGGGGGCTGTACACTAGTAAGTGTAGCGATCTGGCCAAAACTTTTCTGACAAAATTTCACTTTCTTGTATACACTGAGAAGATAATATGTAATCTTTCTTAACTGTTATTCCAGTCTTATTTATTTGCACTCTGGTAGTCAATCTCTGGATTTTGCTTGTAATTATAAGATATCTGATCATTCGCAAACCCAGTTAACCACATAAACAGCAATTGGAATTCACCCGTTTGACTTTATTCGGCTAAGCACTTATAGCCCTGTCCCCTTTTGTCTGCAGCATCCCAGTTTGCCTCCCCCCCCCCCCACCAAGACTACTAGATCTGGGCCTGCTGCATGTGCTCGAATCTGTGGCAGCTTGGGCGTGCCAGTAAAATTTTTCCAGGTAGCATCTGGTTGCTTGCTGCTACTGCTTGTACAGCTAACAGCCACACTTCTGTAGCCAGAAGTGGGTGAAGGTACTACTCATACGTGACTAAACTGCAGATGCGTATGAGACCATTCACAACTGCTCAAACGAATCTAATGTAAACAGTTTTGACATCACACTCAGACAATTTGTTGTTATGAAACATTGCATGGTCTTCATAAACCCTTTGACACATTTTGCTGGTGACAGATGCTTGTATGAGCACTGTATTTTTGCTGTATGTGAGCATTTCCTTTGTAACTGAAGTTTTATTTTTGTGATTTCTCTCGTCCATGTTTTATTGCTGCAGCATTATTCTGCAGTAATGGGATACAGTAGTATCCTTTGTTAGATTATTGGTTCTTACCAGGCAAAATTACAAATCCTAACTAACTAAAACAATAAAAAATTCCCGGAATTCTAAAAATTCCTGGGTTTTTCCAGTTTTCTCCCAGATGAAAAAATTACCAGGTTTTTCCCAGATCTCCCGGGTCATATACACCCTGTTCATATATTTTGCCTGGAACAGCATATGGAAGCATGTGCAACAGAAACAGAATTTCACAATAAATGGTTCATAACAGTACGTTTATGTTAAGCACTTGCAGGTAATTTTAATCGTATCACGGATCACCATGAAGCCCTACTGGATTATAAGAACAGAAACACAGAAATAATGGTTGCTGGTGACTTCGATGAAGATTTCCTTAAAAATTCTCCTAGCAAGAATCCATTAGAATCAGTAACACTCATTCGACTTAATTTCAATTGGTTAACTTCCCAGCTAGGGTAGCTAATTGCTTACAAGCAGCCATTGATAATATCTGAATAAAAAAGTGTAATGAACAAAATTCTACCACAAAACCAATAGTCAATTGCCTTTCAGACCACGAACATACAGCTTCTTTTGTTAAACGTTAATACTGAACACAGTATAGAACTATTAAATCAGGACTGAAGGGGCTGGTCAGTAAGCCAAATATTGGTTATTTTAGGGCACTCCTCGAAGACAGGAACTGAAGTGATGCACATATTGTTAACGTGCATGAATGAAGACTACAACACTTTATAAATAAAGTACTTATCTTATTTGAACACAGTTTTCCCCAAAGCTAACCCAGATTAGACTGAACTCTACAAAGACTATGGATTACTCAAGGAATAGAGTAATCATATAAAACAGAAAGGAAACCTTATCTGTCAATCCAAAACAGTTCTGATGTTGACACTATAGCACATTACAAGACAATTGCAAAATATTGAAGGTAGTAATATGGATGCCAAAGCAAATACACTAAACAAATCACATCAGGTAACAAAATAAAGACAGTATCAGATATTGTGAAGGAGGAGACTGGTAAAACCAGATGTGAAGAGGGGCAGTGAGAGTAAATGATACATTGGTAACATAGTTTAGTGTTGCAGAACTTTTTAACAAATATGTTGTGTCCGTAACTGAAATATGGGGACTGTCCTTCAATAGATACTGCCATGGAGTACCTCAGAACAGACAAACACAGCTTCATGAACGTTAATAAGACCCTCACTATTCAAACAGATGTGCTGTCCCAGAAGTTTTTAAAATAAAAAAAGATTCTAGTGGTTACGATAAAATATCAAGTTAAGGAGTGTGCTGAGATATTTGTGTAACCAGTAGTTTATCAGTGGGACATTTCCTCAATGGTTGAAACGTGCTGGAAGTAAGACTAAGAAAGGAGAAAGAAATACTATCAAATTTCCACCAAATTTCACTTTTGTTAACATTCTCCAAATTTTTAGAAAATGTTATATATAGTCAGCTTCTTAACTATGACCACAAATAATACGTTGTCCAAGTTGGTTTGTATTTCTGATGGTTTCTGATGTCTAGACTGCTATCTCCACATACAGTGAAAATGTACTTTATATATATTACAGAAATTACAGGCTACTGGTGCATTTTGTGGTCTGTCAAAGGCATTCAGCTATGTGAATCACAATAGGCAGTTAAGTAAGTAAGTAAGAATATTATGGTGTAACAAAATTCTGCAAAATGTTTCCATTCCTATATCTGACGGGAATCAAAAAAAAGAGTAATTAGAAGGAAGACAAATTAAGCTATCACGAATCATCCAACTGGGAACTAATTACATGTGGCTTTCCACAAGGCTCCATCTGAGGGTCCTTGCTTTTTCTTGTGTGTATCGATCTTTCATCAGCAATATTATCAGATGCCAAATTTGCTTTGTTTGCATATTATACAAACATTGCAATAAATAGTAAATCAAGGGTAGCCTTAGAAAGATCCATTAACTAACCGATTTTTTGTCACAAAACTGAAAAAATGCACTACATCTACATGGAGTCTCTGTAAATCACAGTTATCAGGTGTACCAATATGAATAAAGCGTTAATATACAGATGTGTTGACAGGGAACATTTGTTGTTAACGAGCCTTAATTTTTTGTTTGGTTGGTATGACATCTGTGAAAGATATTTAGTATACATCAAGTCATGGAACAAACATACATTTTCACTGTGCTAACAATGTCGAATTTTGTACCAGGAAGTGATTTGCAGAAAGCATTAATTTTTTGTTTGGATTTGAAACAAAGTGCTGCAGAGTCGCATCGAATGCTTGTCGAGGCATATGGTGATCATGCTCTATCAGAAGCAACATGCAAAAGATAGTTTCAACGGTTCAGAAGTAATGATTTTGATGTTAGAAATGAACATGGAAGACCACCAAAAAAATTCGAAGACACCAAATTGCAAGCAATATTGGATGAAGATGATACTTTGAGTCAGAAGCAAATGGCAGCAATGCTAAATGTTGCACAACAAACAATTTCTGACCATTTGAAAGCTATGGGAAAGATCCAAAAGTGTGGAAAATGGGTGCCACATGAATTGAATGAAAGACAGATGGAAAACCGGAAAACCATTTGTCAAATTTTGCTTCAAAGACATGAAAGAAAATCAATTTTGCAGAATTGTTACTGGCGATGAGAAATGGATTTATTTTCAGAATCCTAAATGGGAAAAATCATGTGTTAATCCGGGACAACCTTCAACATCGACTGCAAAAGATCGATTCGGCAAGAAGGCAATGCTCTGTGTTTGGTGGGATCAGAAAGGTGTGGTGTATCACAAGCTTCTAAAACCCGGTCAGTCTGAATACTAATCGCTACAGACAACAAATGATCAATTTGAACTATGCATTGATCGAAAAAAAGACCAGAATGGGCCAGAAGACATGGCAAAGTAATTTTTTTTACACGACAATGCACCTGCACACAAAGCAAAACTGGTTCAGGATACAATCAAAATACTTGGCTGGGAGCTCCTACCCCACCCGCCGTATTCACCAGACTTTGCCCCTTTCCGATTACCACTTGCTTTCATCAACAGGACATGCATTGGCTGAGGAACACCAATTCTTACGACTAACATTTCTATTGGCATGGTGTCCACAAATTGCCAGAAAGGTGGTCAAAATGTATAGAAAGCAATGGTCAGTACTTTGAATACAATGTTTTTACTTTTCAATTCAAAATTGATGTTTCATGTAAAAAAAAAAACAAAAAACCTCATACCGGTACACGTAAGCACCTGGCAGTGTGGTCAGCAAACCACCTTCACAATGATTCTCTATTACTTCACTCTGTAACAGCGTGCAGAAAAAACTAACACCTGTATCTTTCACGTGATCTCGTAATTTCCCCGATTTTATTACAATAATTGTTTCTCCCTACGTCGGTCACTGAGAACAACAGTTTCACATTCCGAAAAGAAAGTTGGTGATTTAAATTGTGAGAGACGATTCTGCTCAAACGAAAAACCTTGTTTTAGTAATGCCCACCTAAAATCCTGAAACATGTCCCTAAAACACTCTTCCTTTCTCATTGTACTCCATTAATCCTATCTGGTAAGGATCTCTCAGTACACCACAGTACAGAAGAGGATGGACAAGCATAGTGTAGGCAGTCCCTTTAATAGATCTGTTTCATCTTATAAATGTTCTGCCAATAAAATGCAGTCTTTAGCATGCCTTCACACAACATTTTCTGCGTGTTCTTTGGAATTTAAGTGGTTTGTCATTGTAATTTCTAGGTATTTACTTTATTTTTCGGCCTTTAGATTTGATTTTGATTTATCATGCAACCCAAGTTTAGTGGTTTCATTTTAACACCCATGGATGACATCTCACTTTCATTATTTATGGTCTCAATTGCCAATTTTCGTGTAATTCATCACATGCAATTCAGAACCTTTATGAGTCTTCCCACCACTTTAAGCCTAAAATATGAAAAACAAAGTTGGCAATAATAAATTCTTGGGATTGCAGCTTGATGAATTCAACTTGGAGCAGCACACCACAGAACTGCTGAAGAACAAACAAACCCCTATTTGTAATGTGTGTTGTCAGAGTAAATATAAAAATGAAAAAGCTAACATACAATGCTTACTTTCATTCCGTAATGTCATATGGGATTATTTTTTTGGGGGGTAATTCACCAAGCCAAGATAAAGTTTCCCAGATACAAAAATGTGTAGTAAGAGTTATTCGTGCTATGAACTCTAGGCCTGTTTAGGGAACTAGGGATATTAACCACTGCTTCCCAATATATCTATTCCTTTATGAAATTTGCCATTAGAGATATATCTATTTTAAACCAACAGCTCAGATCATGGAATCAATACTGGAAATAAGAATCTTCACGAAGATTTGAGGTCACTTTTGTTCAAAAAAGTGTCCATTATTCAAGACCACTCATTTCCAATAACTTGCCAGCAGCTATAAAGAGTTTACATATAAAAACGTTCAGTTTAAGGGGAGACTAAATTAGGATTTATTGGTGACCAACTCCTCCCACTCCATTGACAATTTTTTAGTAGAAGTGGTTGTGTGTGTGTAATAATATAAAATAAAGTGAACAATTTTACAATCTTGCTTCTGTAAAAATTCGGTGCAGTGATTTGATCATTATACGTACATGTTGTAAAATGATTCTTCTAGTCATTGTTATATATATATATGAAATTATGTTTAAATAATTTCATAAATTTATACCACATCTATGACAATCATTCCATTGGGAACTGTGAAAGTTACATTAGCATAATGTTTTCATTGTTCATATTTATTGTATATTCTGTTTTTTTCTGGCGAGTTCTACACCTTGGAGGATCTCCTCACTATGGATCAATTGGAACAGAAAATACATCAAATCTAACGTAAAACTTAAAATTTATGGCTAACTGAAGTTACAGTAATGATCTGATGGTACAACATTTTGAGTAAACCAACAGCATAGGAGATATTGTTACACTTTGAGCAAAACTGGCCACCTTTACTTTCCGAGAACATATTTGGAATTATCTGAAATTAAGTTACAAAATAATTGACATTAGAAGTTCGAACACTGAAAACTATTTTGATCTAATGCTAGGGTGATTCTGAACTTTGGCAAAGTAATTTTATCACTGTATATTTTCTGCATCAGACAGTGTGTCTAATGCAACCAGTAATTAAGATTTTGAATAATTTAGAATCAAAACACTAATTTCAAGATGGATGCTACACTTGTAAATAGGGGACTTCAGGTGACTAATAATAATCTTACATATACTTTTGTGAATTGCTAAACTTTTTCCTCAAACCAAACAGTGAAGTCTGGTGAGTCCATGCAGAATAGAAAAACCTAAGTTAACCAAATTTCAAAGCGTTAAGCAGCTTTGGAGGTCACATCATATTCTTACATCAGTTTATTAATGGCCACCACTCTACAAAATCACTAGTCTGGGATCAGAAAGCACTCTAGCTAACACCTCCGCATCAGCTGAAGTGAAAGTTTTTGCCCAGGAAGTAAATGTTAAGACATCTATGCCACTCAAAGCCTGCGACTGCGAAGCACACAGTTAACATCACAGTGTCAGTTCATGTGAAATATCTGTATTTAGCTAGCCTGATGCTCACATTTCAGTGCTGGCATAGTCAGCAACTGGCTATTAATTGAGCAACATCGCAACATCTCTGTTGAGCGGCACTAATGAACACACTATTATATCAGTTGTGGTGAACGTCTGCGCCCAGATACTGTAAGTGCCTTGTCGCAATTCCAGGTCACATTAAAGTTTGCACCTTTTTAATACAATTACAGTACAACCCCATATTTATGTTCCCTGAATTAACATTTTCAAATTTATGGCGTTTTTATTGCACCCATAAAATTTCCCGTGTCTGCAAAGGAAATTAGCATCTGATTTTGCATCAATGTATTTATAGTTTTCCTGTGATTTATGCTTTATGAAAAAATGTTCTTTGAGAAAAAACTGAAATAATTTATGTAAAACTACACTGGCATGGTGTTGGCCATCAAGTAGAGTTCACAAACTTTCCATGGCTAAGTTCCTTGAAAGCAGGGCCCTCTACACAGCATATCTAAACAGTAAACGTTTAACAGTTCATGCCATACATCCTGCCACTGCCAAATTCTGCGCAGCATGGTGATTGATGGGAGTAACAAAGTATCATGACCAATCACAACCATTTCCAAACTGTCAACCACACATGAGCAGCTTCATGATTGTTGTGATCATCTGGACACCTTCGTTGAACCATTTTTGCATGTTTCGTTGTTTGGCCACTTTTAGTGCTAGATGACACCTTTACTCACTTTAAGTTACTCAAAGACTAATGTTTTGCTTTAAACAACACAAGTTACGTATTTTCCATGCTTAGCAAGATGTGTTTTGAGAATTTACTCTCATTGTGAAGTTCAATATTTATGAAAGCACTTGTGATACTTCACAAACAATGTGAGTGATAGTCTGCACGTGTGCTATTTTCTGCTTAACTGAGGATGCACAATACCTGATAACATGAAGGTTATTACAGTGCAAGAGACGCACAACAACACAAGCAAACACCACATGGAATACTTACGTAAATATTTGCAGTCGAGAAGAATAAAGTCTCGAAAAGCATCATACTAAGCAACAGTGACCAGTTCCCATCACATCAGCACTTTATTTGATGATAAAGGTTTATTAGATAATAAACAAGTCCCTGGTGCATTTTGATGGCTTTTTGTGTGTCTGAAATTACACATACAGTGCGAAAACGCAAGGGGGGAGGTTCCATATGTAACTTTTGCTGCTCAGAATGTTATTTTATACATTTTACATTTTTCTGCATTTTACATCATTTTTTAAAATACCATGAAGAGTGTAGAAGTTGGGATTCACTGTATAACATTTATTTGAAAATGTGTGCGTTGATGGCACACACAGAAACTGTCATATCTGCATCACCTACGTCACACGTCAGGCTAGTTATTAAACAACAACCTTTCAAACATGGCTAGTTAATAAACAACAACCTTTCAAAGTGCTGATGTTCGGTAATTGAGAGATTCAGCAAGCTCTGTAACTTTGGTTGATAATTGGCAATTTCTCTTCCATATGTGTTTGGAAAAGCAAGAGATGGATTTCTGGTGTTCTGTTTCGACTGAATTGTTAAACTTGAACACGTGATCAACTGTATTATATGAGAGATACCAATCTCTAAAATTCATCTCTTGTTCAGCCTACATCATTTGGTACTATTCTGCATAGCATCAGTTTCCATAATATGTTCTCAGTACATCACAATCTGAGACCTCAAGATACTTCAAACCGAGAGCATTAAAAGCAACGCAACAGTGAGCTGAACGGAATGGACAGTGTCTTTAAAGGATATTAGATGAACAACAACGTGATAGAGAAGGGCAACTGAATATTGTCAAATTAAATCAGGTAATGCCACAGGGATCAGATTAAGAAATGAGCCATGGAGCAGTAGATGAGTTTTGCTATTTGGGCAATAAAGTGATTGCTAATGACCTAAGTAGAGAAGATACAAAATGTAGACTGGCAATGCCAAGGGAAGTGTTTCTGAAGAGCAATTTGTCAACACTGAATATAGATTTAAGTACAGGGTTATTACAAATGATTGAAGCGATTTCACAGCTCTACAATAACTTTATTATTTGAGATATTTTCACAATGCGTTACACACACATACAAAAACTCAAAAAGTTTTTTTAGGCATTCACAAATGTTCGATATGTGCCCCCGTAGTGATTCGGCAGACATCAAGCCGATAATCAAGTTCCTCCCACACTCGGCGCAGCATGTCCCCATCAATGAGTTCGAAAGCATCGTTGATTCGAGTTCACAGTTCTCGCATGTTTCTTGGTAGAGGAGGTTTAAACACTGAATCTTTCACATAACCCCACAGAAAGAAATCGCATGGGGTTAAGTCGGGAGAGTGTGGAGGCCATGACATGAATTGTTGATCGTGATCTCCACCACGACCAATCAATTGGCTTTCCAATCTCCTCTTTAAGAAATGCTTCTGCTTTAGCCTTTTCCGTAAGATTTTCCAAACCATCGGCTGTGGTACGTTTAGCTCCCTGCTTGCTTTATTCGTCGACTTCCGCGGGCTACGCATGAAACTTGCCCGAACGCGTTCAACCGTTTCTTCGCTCACTGCAGGCCGACCCGTTGATTTCCCCTTACAGAGGCACCCAGAAGCTTTAAACTGCACATACCATCGCCGAATGGAGTTAACAGTTGGTGGATCTTTGTTGAACTTCGTACTGAAGTGTCGTTGCACTGTTAAGATTGACTGATGTGAGTGCATTTCAAGCACGACATACGCTTTCTCGGCTCCTGTCGCCATTTTGTCTCACTGCTTTCTCTCGAGCGCTCTGGCAGCAGAAACCTGAAGTGCGGCTTCAGCCGAACAAAACTTTATGACTTTTTCTATGTATCTGTAGTGTGTCGTGACCATATGTCAATGAATGGAGCTACAGTGAATTTATGAAATCGCTTCAATCATTTGTAATAGCCCTGTATTAGGAAGCTCTTTCTGAATGTCTCTGAAGTATAGGCTTGTATGAATGCGAAATGTGGACAATGAACAGCCGAGACGAGAAGAGAATAGAACCTTCGGAAATGTGGTGCTACAGAAGAATGCCGAAGGTTATGAGGAGGTACTGAAGAACTGGGAAGAAAGGGTATTTGTGGCATAACTTTAGCAAATGAAATGGTTGGCTGAAAGGACACTGTTCAAGATATCAAAGGACTGCCAATTTACCACCACCACATGAATTGGCTGTAAGCCCTTCTGTTACATCTACCTCTATCTACATCTACATGGAGAGACTGCAAATCCCATTTAAGTGCCTGGCAGAGGGTTCCTCAAACCACATTCACAATTCTGTTATTCCAATCTTTTCTAGCATGCAGAAAGAATGAACACCTATACCTTTCCATATGAACTCTAATTTCCCTTATTTTATCATGGTGATTATTCCTCCCTATGTATGTCAACAAAATATTTTCGCATCTGGAGGAGAAAGTGGGTGATTGATAAAGGGGCAGAAAGGGTGAATGGTAAAGAAGAGGGGATGAAAGGACTGGCAAGATTTAGGCAATTGTGAGAGTTATTAAGAAGTCCCTCTCAATAACTGCAACAGGTTTCCTTCCTGGCCATAATTTACATCAATTTCTTCAACTCAGATTTTTTTAAAATCAGTAACTTTCTTTTTCACTCAAATTTTCTATTTCTTTATTTTCTGAACTATATTTTTTTACTCACACCTCCCCCCTCCCAATCACATACAATGAACTTAGATTTTCACTCTTAATAATTTGTGCACAATGTTTTGTCAGTAATCTGTCTTGCGTACTACCCTGTCTTACACCTTTAAGCTCAAGTTTTCTAATCTTGTCCAATGCAATCCCCAATAATCAGTATGTCCTTTTCGTCCCATCTGGTAAGTCCCCGAAACCCCAGCTCAGGGCAACTTTTCCAAACCAACCACCACTCACCAGTCCTTTTCCTTCACCCTTGTTCCTTACACCTCAATTATTCTGCCCGGAGGAGCCGCTGGCTCTGAAAGCTCGCGAACTTTTAACACCTTTATATGCATATTCTCATGTCATTACGTGGTAAGTAGATTTTTTTACCTATCCACTTACATTATATTTTGAAAAATTGATTATTTCAATTATCTTATACCCTTTAGATGGCTTGGTGGCAACAGTCATAATACATCTAAATGAAAATTAAACAATTTGGCTGTATATGCTGTTTATTCTATTGTACAACAATGATTTCAGCCTTTGGCCATTTTCAAGTATCACAATGTTAAGTTTGGTCAAATTTCTGCAAATTAATAGTCATAATTCTGGGCTTTATATTGATCAGGAGATAAAAAGATACTTTACATCTGATCACCTAGGGGTCACATTGAATAGAACACTGTCTTTCAAACATCTCCAAAATGTTGCTGCAAAAAATAAGAACTCTCAACAACATAATTCGTAAACTACGTGGAACAACTCAGGGCTCTACAGTCCCAACTCTGCGATGCTCAGCTCTATGGTTGGAGTACTCTAAATACCACAATGCAGCTTATCACTGGCACATTAAAATCTACTCCCATACACTGGCTACCAGTGCGAAGTCTCGCTCCCTGCCAGATCTCCGACGTAAAGATGTTCCCTTAGGAGAATTTAACAAAATAATGGACAATCCAGAACTACCGATACATTCTGACATCAGCAATACAAACGCTAATCGCCTGTGTTCAAGAAAACCACCAAGAGATGGCATGCACTTGAACAGCAACTACCATCGAGTGGCAGAAGAGACTCAACGACAAATGCTGCCCAACAATGCCTCCTGCGAAGAAGATGCCACAACCTGGTTTCAACCTCCCTCGCAGATAATAGTCCACAGTAAACAGAATCCAAACCAACCATGCAAACTGTGCAGCCTCCCACTTCAAGTGGAACATAACTTCAATGCCTGAGCGCGACTGGTGCTACACAACAGACGATCCAGCAAATCACCGAATGTAGGACAAGAAAATATAATGGCAGTGCTAGTGACTTTGGTTTCACGACTCCACAAACTATGGACTACATTCGTAATCTAGACATACAAGTGTAAATTTCAACCATGACAGATGTCTCATATCTAGCCATACACTAAATAAATAAAATCTGTAAATTCAGTCATCAAAATGCATTACCACAGTCAAATGATGGAACTTTTAACTAAACAACTGTACAACATTTTAAACAATCTATTGAAATATTAAGATCTGTGGATAGGAGTTATCCTGTGCCATATTTTAATGCCCCAATTCAACAAGACATTGTTGCTGAAAGACTAATATGCCACTCAAGCCCATATACATACATGGTGATGAAACTCAGCTCAGTAACACTCAATTCTATTTCATTAACAGTTTTCTCTAGAATTTTAGAAAAATTAATGCATGCTACAATTACTGGACACCTCAAGAGGAGCAGAGTTACCAGCAAGAGCCAATTTAGTTTTCAAAAGGGCTCTGCAAGAAAGCCAAACTAGTTGGAATGAAGGGCTTTGTGGGTAATTGGATACATCATCTCCTGGCGAGAAAAACGGGATCTACAATAACTCAAGTGGGGTATGGCACACCTCTGCTCAATCTAAATGGACTCCTCAGTTCCTGTCAAGGCTCAGTTTTAAAGCCACAGTCGTTTATAGATCTACCACTATGTGCAAGTCCGCCCTGTAAATTTACTTTATTTGCCGGTAAGACCACAATCTTCACGAGTGGATGATCAGATGACAGTTTTGAGGAGTGCATAAACAACGAAACGGTTAATTGGTTCAATGCAAATTAATTCAACTAAGACCAGTTTTATCCACTAAAACCAAAAATGATATAAATGTGACTTGGAAATCAACTGATAGAAAGACAATGTGTCATATCTTTGGACTGCATACTGGAAGTAAAATTAACTGTCTCATATCCAGCCAACCCTAAAAGATTGAGCTCATCTACATGTGCTATCAGAATTATCTCTTCGTTTTGAGACAACAGTATTTGTCCACGTACTTCATGGCTATTATCACCCACGTTTTATGGAATTATCTGCTGGGTAAATTTGGCTTTGGCAACTAAAATTTTTTTACCTCAAAATAAGCCTGTAAGACTATTCCGTAACGTTCTCACCAACGGACAAATCATGACCACTGCAGCCCAAAATGTGTTCAGTAACCAGGAAATCCATGGTCTGTATGACCATAATATAAACCATGACAACTCTGACAAGAGGGAAATCTGCAGTATCAACTTACAAACCTGATGGTGGTGCAGAACACTGATAAATGGCATGGAAACAAAATTACTGACTGCCTCCCACAACAGAAATTGCCCTAAATGAAGCTAAATTAAAGAAATATCTGTTAGATATATCTACTCATTAAAAGATTAATGTATAGAAAGGTTACTTATTTAGAAAGAACTAATTGACTACCTATGACATTCAACCATAACAGATAGTTCACATTGTACTTACATATAGTTGTCTCTTATAAATGTGTAATACATTTATTTTATCATCATCTACTCTGAACACTTATCTCGTACGGCTATCTGTTTGTATTTAAGAATCACAGGTAAATAATGTAAATCATTAATGTATCTTTGTATCTGACTTGACCTACAAGTCACATGATGTATTCACAACTTGGGTTTAATATAACATGAAATAAAGTAATATGTCAGACTGTAGATGTGTTATCTTTTGTGGCAAGCTGCTGCAAGACCCACAGTAAACTAGTCGAAGTTATCTAGAGTGACTATTTCTAGCTTAACTCTCCACCTACATATTTTTATTTTATCAACTAGACGTCACATGTTTTTGTACTTGTTTCAAAATATGACATCATTAGGGCATTGATAACAATATCGAAAAGTTACATAACTGGTTTTTGTAAAATTAAATGGTTTCAGCTTCTGGTTGCAGCTACTGTAATGTGTTGAATACACCAGTTTAAGTCTCCATTAGTTTTCAGCACTGACTCCCTTTACATAAGATTATAGTTACACTGTAATGAATTAATCCCTTTTAACTATTAATGTGAGTAAATCAGCCACAGTTTTAATTTGTTGTTAGTTTGTGCAACAAACAGTCTGTAATGATTTCTTCTGCAAGTTAACGTACTGTTTAATTCACTCCACATCCCCACAATGTCCTTCATAATTAGGATTTACAGAATACAACACATGAATGAGAAGACTGATTACTCTCTGCTTTAAAACAGAAATAAGCATCAGTAAATTATCTTACAGTGTAGTAGTGTATCAAGAGTACTTACAAACAATCTGAGAAAGGAACTCCGCATAGATTGTAAACTGGTATTCTGCAAAAACGATCTTGTATGGCTCTTGGTAGGCTATGTCCTATTCGAGTGTGGACTTGTGGAATACAGCTTGTTAGCCACACTACTGTTCTCGTTAATACTTAAGTCCCAGTATCATCAGCTGGGAGTTCTGGTTCACACGGGAGTAACCTAAACACGACATTTATAGCATACATTAACTATGACATTGTGAAGCCAAAAGCAATTGTAACTAGCACATTGTAACTGGTTTTGTTTGAACTTCTTGTAAAACTGGAGTTCTGTGTCCAAATTTATTTATTACAATGAGTTTCACTGAAAGAAAGAAGACCAGATAATTAAAAACTCTGCAGTATCACTTCAGCATAAATTCTTCTGCATAGTCAAACACGTAATTGCACATTCCCGGTAACAGCTGATAGTTTTGGTGTACATGTCGAAGCTAATTGCATCTGATTCGGAAGTTTGTATGCTTGTAATAACTTAGAAAACAGATAAAGCAACGTTCTTTTCCTAATATGTCTGTCTTGCATGCGCTCCCCTTTCCATTGACAGTATATTGTCAAGACATACCACTTTTTCCCATGCAAAGAAATAACGCTTTCATATACGAAAGATGCTCTACAAAAATAAAACATAAAATTCTGTAACAACAATGTTTTTTTGAAATAACTACAGACAATCGCATTTTGTAATGGCGTCACTTTTTAGATACACCATTACTTATCTCTAGTTCCCTAGTAACTCAACTGAAGATGGTACACACTTCTTGTCTACAGCACTGTTTAAGGGCATGTAGCAATGACAAAATTTAAAGATTACCCAAGTAAGCACACAAAGTGCCGCATCAGGAATTGGTTACAACGTAAGAGTGACTTTAAGCCGTTACTTAGTTATTAACACCCATGGCTTCAATACTGGTTTACATATTACTCTTAAGTCAATTTATGCTTCAGCCATACGCTGCGTAGTACAAAGTACATATAAACTTTGCCACACGCAACAACTCCCACGATAAACGAGCCACGCAGACCTTTACACGATAAAGAAATACGTGTCCTCCATTTTACAAAAATACGTGCAAACATGACGTCATTTTGACGTCACCAACTGCTATCGACTCGTTACATGGGAATGCATTTTGGATTCCGTAATTTTCGTGTGGAAGTATTTCGTTTCAAGGCAACGGCACATTGAAGATTTATAAAAACAAACCATTCTTTGCCCGATTTGTGATAATTACACTTCACGTAATGACGACTGGCGGTTAAGCTCTTCGTGCGATCTACGATACAACACACGCTCTCTCTCGGTTTGTGTGATTTTCATGGTCAATACCTTATAAATTAAGCATGATATACGAACAAAAACATTTGCAAAAGAATTGAAAAGTAACAGTCTTTTTTCCAAACAAATTCTTCCACATTAGCAGACGATGTATTATACATTCTGGCACTGGTATAAGAGAATACCTGCTCTTGCTTTGTTTGTCATTTCAGTTTTTTCAAGCCCAAAGGAGTAAGTTCGTTTTTCCCGTAATGCATTGTAATTTTTCGTACAAATCAGAACACAATTCAATCAATCACGACAGTTTCCCCTTCGGGTAGCTGAAGTGTGTACTTTCCCCAACACCGTATATAATTACGTAAATAACTAGTATCAAATTTGCAGGTTCTTACTTGCCACGAAAGAAACGGAAACAATAGTTTCCTAAATTACAATGAATATATAATCTGCTGCTTTAATTCGTGAGCAAGAATGGCTACCGGAATCACGATACTTCGTTTTTACATTCTTTTTACGGTTTCGGATGAGTGCTCTGACAGTACTACATTTTTTACTCTGCTGTACAAAGCACGTACAATTTTATTAAAAATTACGTTGTGTACTCTAATGGTCCTCAAATGATTACATAGATCCATTAAAAAGAAGTCAGTACACAGATAAAAACAAATAACGTGAGGAAAGATGACTTACCCACTTGCGCGTAACTAATAAACGCGTCTCAAATTTTTGGTACTAATGAGGCATACGCAATGACTGCGCAGTTGCAGATAATTTCTAAAGAGAATATAAACCTCTCATCCACACATTTCTTTCATGTTTGGAAATAGCTATATATTGAAAAAGCATAACCATTCACATTATCTCAAGGCAATAAACTGCTAATACATGAAAAATCAACACAACGATTGCACCAATTTCCTGTCGAAATCTTCGGCTACTACACTTACCACGGTCACACCCCACCTTAATATCAAGATGGATGACTGTTCTAGACTAACTGCGCCAGCGCTGCCAACGTTTCAGCGTTACTGGCTCGCAAAATTGCAGCGAAGTTCATTTTGTCGAGGGATCGTACAGAGCTACAATATAAACGCCGTTTTGTGTGTCTGTAATGAACTTTTTGTTGCAAGTGGCGTATCCAGACAGCTTCCAGTGGAAACAAACAGTTTATTTTTAATATTTCGCGTAATTAGTGATCGAATTTAAAAATTTAACATGCTATAATCTACTCATTAAGGGTAAGTTAAGTTTAACACGATTAGATAATTATCACAATTGGAAAGTAAGCATTTGTCTTGAAGCTCATGGCGCTCCAATATTACAACTTTGTTCATCTTTTACTCGAAAATGATGACACTTAGCGGCGACTTCCAGCAAACTTCACACATAATTTCAAATCTTTACGAAACCTTTCCTCGCTAACAGTCCCCATAAAATGTTGCAAGGAAAAAAAGTTTATCGCTCACTACATTTTCGCTTTTCATGTGGTCGAACTTCAGCATCTGTCATGACGTTTTAATTTGTTACTTCTTCACTACTCATCAAACGAACACAAAGGTGCTACGAAAAAATAAACACTAAAATAACTTAAAAGTTTTCTCAGACAGTTTCGGAAGAAGGTTAGCTATAAAACTGAAAACAGATGATGCAGAAGGAAGGTTCAAAATTCAGGGACTAGTAATACCTAATGCAAGATTAAGACAAGTTGCTGACAGTGTTGAAGAAGAATGCAAGAATCTATCATCAAAGGAGTATTAAGTAATTGTAGGAGGTGCTAATGATGTGTGTCACAATGAAACAGTTGCAGCAACAAAAGCACTGAAAGAGTCACTGGGTAAGCTAACATACACCAATGTAATAGTGGCCAAAATACCTCAACGTTATGATCTAATAGAACAATCATGTGTGAACAACGAAATTAAAAATGCAAATAACCTCTATGATTCAGTATGTAAACATTTCAAGAACGTACCAGTGATTGACGTGAATGATATTTCAGACTGCTGCCACGCCACAATTGTGCCCCTTAGCAAACCTTGTCTCTGTAACAGAGCTTACCGTACAAGCTGTGGTCAGCATCTAAATGGCTTTGGAAAGTCACTTCTAAGCAAAAACAAAAAACAAAAAATCTTTGGGATTGTAAGAGAAAAATTAAGCTCTGCTAATAAAACAATTTATAGTCCTCAGTTCAAAGGTATGGTACAGGGAAACTCGCAGTAGTGACCAAATCTAACACAAGTTGGATTTGGTCACAACAGTTTCCAAAGGACAGTAAAGATAATGCAACAGAAAAAGCAACAAGTATTCCTCCCAGTAACAAAAACGATTTAATATTATTTCATGTTAAGTGAGTTACAGTACTTGGCAGACAAAATTAACTGTAGCGTACTGTGTATTAATGAGCATTGGTTGCATGACTCAGAAATAGATTTGTGTGTACCTTATGGCTACATATTAGCCACAAAATGTTGTAGAAAAAATATTGCACATGGTGACGTTTCAATCAACATCAAAGAAAACTTAAATCTGCAGCATTTAGTGATAGACCTACACAAACATTGCATTGAAGGTGTATTTGAAGTAGCAGCCACAGTATTGCATACCCAAAAAGTTATCATTGCTTCTGTGTAGCGTACACCAGCCTCTGATGAGGAAGTTCTTATAGATAAACCAAATTCACTAATCAAATTATTCACTAAACACAAAAATCACAAATTTTTTATTGCAGGTGACTTCAATATAGATATAAGGGAAAGTACAAAAATGTAAATGACATGGTTAACAGCCTAAAGACACTAAACTGCAACTGTATAAATGAAAAACCTACTAGACTAGATGCATGCCTTGATAATGTAATTAGTAATGTAAATCAGGATCAACTAAAGATTGATGTGATTAAGTTAGAGTCATCTGATCATGATGGGATATGGGTCGGAACAGGCAGTTTGAACCCAGAGAGAACTAAATACTAAAAGGGAGCAATATTATACTATTGAAACATGAACTGAAGGTGGTAGATTGGCCAAACACACTACACAATATAAAAAGTATTGATGAATGTTTCTCTAAGTCTTTATATATCATTAAAATGCAGTAGATATTCACTGTCCACTTATTACAAAAAGATGAACCCCTAACAACAGAAAAATACCTCTGCACTCTAATAAGTGGTACACTTCAGAGCTCATGCAAATGAGAACACTGCTACTTGTACTAAAAATAATAGTGATAAAAACGAGGAAGTCAGGAAACACTATGTGACCCATAAGAAGTTGTACACATATGAAATAAAAACAGCTAAATGTAAAGTAAATGATGAATATATTGCAGGCTCAAAAAATGCCTGTCAAGCAGCTTGGAATATAACAAAAAGGGAAATCAATATGGGCAAATAGGAAGCCACAGTGCCTATAAACTGCAACATCCTTAACGAATATTTTATAAATTGTGCCAGCTCTCATTCTTCTTCTTCTTCTACTTCTTTTTCTTCTTCTTCTTCTTTTGGTAAACATAATTCTCGTAATATTTCAGGTGCTGTAACCCTTCTTAAACAACAAGCACCAGCAACCAAGAAATTCTCTTGGTCAAAAATCAACTCCAACCACATTATCAAATCTATAAAGAAACTTAAAAACTCAAAAACAGAGGACTATTATGGGCTTAGTAACAGTATTGTTAAACACATAGCTACTGCATTCTTAATGCCACTAATATATCTAACGAACCGGATACTTGAAGAAGGAGTATTCCCTGAATGTCTGAAAATGACAGTTACACTCCTGACCTATAAGAAAGGTGACAAAAAATGCCAAACAATTATAGACCTATATCAATAGTTCCCACTATATCAAAAGTAATAGAAAACCGCATACATATCCAAATTTACAATTATTTTGAAAGTAATAAATTATTGAGTAAGAACCAGTTTGGCTTTCGATCTGAACTATCGACAACCAAAGCAGTTGAATGCCTCCTTAGTAATATATATGAAGGATATGAAAACAAGAAACTCACTTGTGCTACACTGTTAGATTTAACAAAAGCCTTCGACTCAGTCACACATGAAATAATGATAAAAAACTAGAACATTATGGTGTTGTAGATAAACCATTACAATTTTTTTCAATCATACTTAAGCAATAGGATACAATTAGTAAAAGCAAACTATCAAAAGTCAACACCCATGAAAGTAAAGAGAGGAATTCCACAAGGCTCAGTGCTTGGCCCTTTCCTGTTCATTGCTTACATCAGTAACTTCTCAAATTATATGCCATGCAACAATGTACTGTATGCTGATGATATGACACTAATAACAAATGGAGAAAATCTGCAAGATGTCATAAAATACAACAAGTTAATAACTGAAGTGAATGGTGGCTGGTGCAGAGCCAACGTTTTATCAATAAAGAAATTGAAAACTGAAGAAATTTACTTCAGCCTGAAACCAATTGAACAGAATATAAAAAATATCAACTCACTAGGTTTACATATAGATCAAAAACTTACATGGGACAGACACACAAATTATCTATGTGGGAAACTTGTTCGAACTCTCTTTCTATTACACAAGCTGAGAGACGTTATCAGTAAAAATCTGCTAATCTCCATATACTTTGCTTTTATTCCAATCACAACTGCAATATGGGGTACTTCTTTTGGGTAATTCAGTGGGTTCAAGTACCATCTTCAAGTGGCAGAAGAAAGCAGTTAGGTGCATTTTAGGACTAGCAGCAAGACAAAGCTGCAAAAATCATTTTAAAGAACTAAAGATAATGACACTACCTAGTATATACATTTATAATTGTTTAATATATGCTAAAGAGACCATAAAGAACTTTAATCTAAGATCTGAAGTGCATGTTCATAATACTCGAAATAATAGTAACATAGAGCTACCATACACAAGGTTGACATTAACACAAAAGAGACATAAACACCTTAGCTAGAAATTTTATAACAAACTCTCAAAGACTGTGAGCAAACTACCAATGAATAATTTTAAGCAAACAATAGAAGTGTGGTTCAAATGCACGCCATATTACTCACTTGATGGGTTTCTAAACAGTGACGCAAAAGAGATATGCTACATGAAACAAAGAACTGCCATATGAATTGTACCTAAATGTTTGTTCCAGTAATGTTCCAACAAAGACTTTTTACATGTATAAATAAGATGTACCATAATTATATCTTGATACTATTGTATATTTAACAGTTATGATCTATTATTACTATTGTGAATGAATAATTGTTGTATTATCAATATTACTTTAGCATACGTATCTGCTCGCCCTGCACAGGCACAATTATGTACAATAATAATTATTGTAATTTTAAAACATGCATTGAACACACTGACGATGACAATTGTATGAAAAACATACTGAAAGGCAAATAAAGATTCTATTCTATTTTATTCTACTAATGCTATTCACAACACACTTTGCAGACAGAATCTACATATATCACTGAATGCATCTGCAGAATTATAGCACTGTGCGGCACATAGTTCATGGTGTGTGTGAAGTGATAGAAACTTACACGAGTCAAAACTAGCTTCTGCTTACATTGGCAAGCAATAAAACTTCACCCTCAGGTATGGAGTTTTAATTTATCAGTTCTTTTGAATTATGCCATTCACTACACATTTTGCATGTAGTATCTGCACATATCACTGAATGCACATGGAACATATATCACTGTGCAGCAAACAGTCCCGGACATATGAACCCAGAAATAATTAGATTCGTCAAAAACGCGCTTCTGCTTAAAATGCGGTGCAAATTACCTATCCTATAATCATCCAGTATTTAATAATGAAAGCACCTAGCGACTTCCAACAAACTTTAATCATAATTTCAATCCTTTCTAAACTTTTTCTCACTTACATGTGTATCTTCAAGAATAACGGAATTAGAACGCTATTATGATTGTTACAGTGCAGTGGGAAGAGCTCATGTCCGATTATATCACAATAACTTCTTCACATTTTAATGCTACTGATTTTTAAACTTTTATAAAAGTTAAATATAGTTCATTAAATTATATAAAAATTACTTCGTTATTTGTTTACTTTGGAAGAAGACTTAAAACTGGAATGCAGCGTCATCATCACCATAATCATCGTCACATTCTGGACAGCCAGGAACAGAAAAACTGGAGGTGAATGATCGCAAATGCTGCTGAGCATATTTACAGTAGGAGTAAAAGTTTTGCATGAGCTGCTGCTCCTCACATACTGGCTGGCAAGTGAACGTCCATTCACTCGGGAAATAATGAGCCTATTGCCATTTTTCACTTGTATAACGTTCATCGCTTTTAGTCATCATTGGAATATGGAAGTGATAAAATGAGAGCACAAACTCTGGTAGGGCTGCGAATTTTCTCTCGCCAAATAGAGTTTTTATATTGAGTACGTTGCTCCAAAATATGGCCACTTCTGAGCAGTATTTAATATTTTCATCTATTGTTTACAATAGGAAGTTTCATCTAGCCATCACTAATTTGTTGTAGATGCGTATCATCATCTAGAGAGACTATTCTTGGCAATTTTGACATAAGAAATATAACAGAGGGAGTTTTTACGGTTTCTTTGTTTGAAAGAGCCCTTTTAGACCTCAAAAGCGCAAGCAATAAATCATTATCAAAGTTATATATCTTTTCTGTTCTGAACATCCCATCTGCATGAAATTAATTGACCTGCGATAAAAGTCTTTTATGCCATTCTGTTCATTATGTGTTTCTGATTTCTGAATTGCCTTGGGAACTTCAACTCTTAAATACATTTGGCTGTCAGGAAGGAACTTTGACCTGTTGTTGGAGCCAGTGTCAATTAATTTACTGGTTACAACACATGCTGGTCCATGTAGTAAAGCAACATTTCCTTTTTCCCTTCGACCATCTTTTCATGCCAGTCAATGATGACAACCATACCACTCTGTATATATTTATTTAAATCTGAATTTCGGTAAACTATAGGCAAAAATAAACAAAATAACTTTAAAAAATTGTAATTGAGGGATCAGCGAATTTCAACTGCAACTAGCCTCTTCTCTAGGTATTTGGAATCAAAATGGGGATGCAAAGCATTCCACTGTTCTAAAATTCTTACTACAAAGGCGCTCAAAGATAGCCATATAGCCTGTGATGGATGCAACAATTAATTAATTTTGATATCTAAAAACTTTTCAAATTCGTGTAGTTGTGCCTGTCTCTTAGCACTAGCTTTAAAATGGTTAGAAATGATCCTATCCAAGTCTTCACAACTTCTGGGAAGACATTTACAAGCTTCACTGGCACTTATGTGAAGTGAGTGGTATATACATTTGAGAACAATTATGGTAATCCAGGACATTTTTCAGTTAACCAATTAGCGGCAGAGTTCATTGAGCCCATCATAGAATTACAACCATCACAAGAAAATACTATAATCTTGATTTCAGCAACATTGTACTCAGAAAATGAAAGCATTAGATTAGAAGAAATGTTTTTACTTGTTGCACCTTCGTTTGCCTTACCATATTCAGCCTGCTCAAAAATTTCACAAAGATTCCAAAATTTACTTTCAATTTTATTTGTGTCTTTATCAAAGCATCTAACCACGACACACAACGTTTTAACAGATACTGTGTTCACTCATGAGTAAGAACACTGAATTTTAAATTTCTGAGATTTTCTAGAAGTTTGTTCTTATGGCTCTCTCCTATCATATTCTTTATGATCTGGGAACTATGTTATTTACGATCTAGGAACATTTAGTGCTATGCAGATGAATAGCATTGGCGATTTTAGGACCAGAAAAGCAACTCTTAACTATTCTCTCCAGGTGATCAACAACATTGAAAGGAAGATTGTGTTCTGCCACGAATCATTCCAATTTAATTTCAGCAATGTGAGCCTGACTATTTAAAGACATATCAATTGTAACTGATTTCAAAAATATACTCAAAATTGTCTGGCTTTTAGATGTCACCACCTTAACTTTTTCTGACGTGTTTTTCACTTATAGAATGCTTTTTAACACATCCCAGTTAAGACGCAAAAGTTACATTGCAGATTCTACATCAGCCCTTTCAGGGTTCGATTCATCAGCACACAAAGAACCTTTAAATTCAGTTTTAGTTTCCCCGACTTTTCTAAATTTTTTTTCCAACCCTTACATTTAGATTCCTTTCGATTACTAGGACCACTATAGCTGTCTTCTGTTCCCACTGAGTCAATGACATAATTTTGCAGTACCGAACATCTGTCCTCACCTGAGTCATGAAGTTAACAGTAACGGTTTTCACTTGTGTATGAGCACCATGCAGGATGCTAAACAGTCAGTATTGTGAATTTCCCACGGAATTCTTCTCGTGGAATAACCTAAGTTGACTAATGAAGCTGCAATGTAATGAAATTGGGAAGTCCAACAGCTGGACAGACTGGCAAGTAGGCTGCTCAGAATGTCCACAGACTTGATACGACCAGAAAAGTCGAAAGATATCCAATACGGTCGAAAGTGGGCATGTACAAGTCATAGCGACATTACAGTGAAGTGTTACTGTGGTGAACGTAGCGTTTTCCAAGATGTACACAAACCAAAAAGTTAAACTAACGTTAATTTTCTTTGCCCAACACTCACATTTTCGAAAGTTGCACACTGATAACATTTTCGAAAGGTAAACACTGACAACAGTAGATATGTATACTTACTAAATTCCATTTGTTATTATCAAAGAAACATAGGTTCATCATTGCGAAATTAAAATGTGCTATTTACAATCTATAAAACTAGAGTTCAGGATGATATTTCTTCCATAACTTCTGTACTGAAATTACATTTAACATGTCTGTTCTTGTTTTATGCATATTGATTATGGTTTAATTATATTATGGCTCTATTTCATTGTGTATATATGTTTTCTTGGCATTTAGCTTCAAAGTAATTGCTTAGTTTTTGAAGGTTAAAGAGTCTTTAAAGGTCTGAAAAAATGGGTTGGTTTGCTAGATCAGTATGTTCATTGAAGATAGTTTCAGGCGAAACTTGCCCTCTACTTGAAGTCATTTAACTGATAGACACATCTTTGTACTTAAATACAGCATACATTGGTGAAGGAATGCTCACAACCAGACAGTTGGTAACTAATTTGTTGTGCGAAATTTCGTTTGTTCAGCAATGACTACATCAAGGCAAAACAGGCGATCGTTTTAATTTAAGTCGAACTATTAGGTGCAATAGTAAACAGTACAAATAGCAGAAGGGCTTCCTGATCTTTTCACTACCAAAATGTACGATTTTCAGAATGCAAGCACTGAAACGACTCTGTTTGATCAGAGGTAGATGACGATATTGTACGAAAATTTTTTATTGAACCTATGTGCAGTTAAAATCAAATGCGTACACTTAATGTCAAATAAAACCTATCTTTGTCTCTCTCACACACTTTTGAACTTCTAAGAATGTGTAAGTCATTCTATACATTATTTTCTTCGTTTGAAAATTCTGCGCAGTTGAGAAAACATATTTAATTCATGACTTCAGCTTCCCATTTCCAGCACTAGGGGAGGGTAATACTTGTGTGGACGCTTTTTATATTTCATGTTTTATGTTAAAACTGTTTGAGGCTGATTTTCAGAGTTTAATACATTGGATTATTGAGTTTGCATACTAAGACAAGCATTAAACCACTTATTTGTGTATTCTGTATTCTGACCACCAGCTGAAGAGAAAGGTCCTACAATTCATCCACATTTACCCCATGCAGTTCCAGCCATGAGGAACCCCATAGCTGAAATTATATGGTGTAAAAGTGGACAGTGTGGTTTTGATACACATAAGGCCAATCTTCCCAAAAAGTTTTATTTATTCCTTCATATATTTCACAATTATCAAAATATAATTTTTAGTGAATAATTGAAACAGCCAACAACTTGCACAAATTTTATTGCATTGAACTGGTTTTGGAACCGATCAAGGGAATCTCCATCAGAGTTAGATATAGTTACCTACAAAAGATTTTTAATGAATGTAGGAGAATAAGAAATATTTGCAAAATCTTCAGCAGTACAGAGAAAATTAAAAACAGAATGCATATTACTTACCTAGGTTCACACTGCATAGACAAATAGTAAAACCATATGAGCTGAAGTGCTCAAGTCAAATAAGCAAAAGTTATTCTGTAAATCAACATTAAAGCCCCCACATAACATTTACTTACTTGACTTTAGCGTTTCAGCTCATATGGTTTTATTTTCTCACCAAGCAATGTGAACCTGTGTAAGTAATACTTGTTCTGTTTATAATAGTTCTTGTGCTACTTCGGGGTTTTCAGTCTTTATTATTCTTGTACCTTCTTTAAAATTTTTTATAGGCAACTGTAACTTATGAGGGTCATTCAATAATTAAAGAGACAAATTGGTCTAGAGAAAAAATTGTTTATTTTTTCAAAACAATATTTTTTCTACTTTTCAACATACCCCCTTTTAAAATTTATGCACTTGTTCCAAAGGGCTGCAAGCTTTTTTATTCCAGCTGTAAAGAACTCTTTATCTTGTTGTTTGAACCAATTTCCATAAACTTTTTCACGTCCTTGTTGTCCTGGAACCTCTTCCCACGTAATGCCTCCTTCAGTGCAGCAAACAAATGGAAATCACTAGGTGCTAAATCAGGACTGTGAGGGGGATGAGGCAGTACTTCCCAGGCCATTTTGTCGATGGTTTCAAGGGTTAGTTGAGCAATATGAGAATGTGCATTGTCTTGCTGAAGAATCACACCTCGGCTCAGATCTACGATGTCTCTCTCTCATGGTGGGCTTCACCTTGTTTGAAAGCAAATCCAAGTAGTATTGGCTGTTCATTGTATGCTGCTCTTCGACATAACAAGAAACTGGATCTTCAGCATCCCAAAACACCTTCGATGTGACTTTTCCTGCTGATGATTGGGTTTTGAATTTTTCCTTGACAGATGAGTTGGTGGGCTTCCACTCCATGCTTTGTCTTTTTGTTTCTGGCTCGTAATAGTGAATCCAAGTTTTATCACAAGTTAAAATTTTGTTGAGGAAGTGCTCACCTTCCCTTCATAATGTTCCTTTAGCTCTGTGCACGCTCTCAACCTTGTTTCCTTGTGTAGCTGTGTCAACTCCATTGGGACCCATGTTGCACCTGCTTTGCAGTACTTCCACTTGTTACAGATAATGTTATAAGCTGTCCAAATACTAACTTGAACCTTATCAACTATTATTTCCACAGTCACAAGCCGATCGGCACGAATAATGTCATCAATTCGTTTTTCAAGTGAGGGAGTTGAAACTGCAACTGGTCGGCAAGAATGGTGTTCATCAGTCACTGAGCTGCGACCATTTTTGAACTGCTCTACCCACTTGTAAAAATTTGTACGATTCATACAATCTTCACCATAAACTTTAAACATTCTATAGTATATATCCACAGGTTTCTCGCCTTCAACAAGATAAAAGAAATGAACAACTGAATGTAGTTCAACTAATGTCGACGTTTCAAGTGGACTCGCCATCTTGAAATGTATTTTTGAGGTTATAAACAAAACAATGTGGATACATCATGTGAACAGGTCTCATTACAGTGATGCCAACTTAAAGCCATGAAAGTACCAAGGTTGCCCTGCTAACAGTTGTTTCCCCAGACCCATTTGTCACTTTAATTATTGAATGACCCTCGTATTTTGATGAAGATACCCCTATTAACGAAACCAGGTCAATGAAATAAATTTTGTGCAACGAGTTGGCTGTTTTCATCCTTCATTAAAACTCAAATACAGCTGTTGAGTGTTTGCCCTTTTCAAGCTTGTAAAGCAAATATGTTTTATTTCTCTAACAAACATTATACATTTCAAAATTAACATTAAAATGTAGCATCCTCCCTTGCCTTTGTCTCCTAGTTGTTTTTACAGAAGTCAGGAGGGAAGTACTGTCAGACCACTCTGCTACTGACTTACTGGGGATAATAGGGAACATACATCCAGAGCCCTTCTCCACAGATAGCAGACATACATTTCCTCTTTCCACAGTGGTATTCCTAACCTGGCCAATATATTACTTAATAGTTTTCTTGGTAATGGAACGAACAAAAACAATCTTACCAGACCACACTTCATCATCTACAAACTTCTGTAAAGTTTGGGCTTCATCATCTTCTCTTTCACAGCATCCCTCATTTTCAGATTTTGGCACACTTGATGAGAGGCTTTCTAACTTACTGTCTGTACCAGTATAAGTTTTATTTTTTACAGAAATCTTCCATTTCTTCTCCCTCTGATAAAATGTCTTCTTTAAAGCTGGTCTCAGTTTACCCACCATTGCTGCCCTCAATTAATCATTGATTAGAGTACTAATGTATACTACAGATTTCTTTTGCCTTCTACTTCTACATCTATATCTACTTGACTACACTGCAGTTCACTGTTAAGTGCCTGGCAGAGAGTTCTCCGAACCACCTTCAGACAATTTCTGTACCTTTCAATTCTCTAACATCATGTAGGAAAAATGAACTGATAAATATTTCTGTATCAGCTCTGATTTCTCTTATTTTATTATTTATTATTTTTTCCTGTGTGGGCTGATGACAAAATATTTTTGCAGTTTGAGAAGAAAGTTAGCGATTGAATTTTTGTGAAAAGATTTCGTCACAACGAAAGACACTTTTGTTTTAGTGACTGTGACCCCGACTCAGTTATCATATTCCTGACACTCTTTCCCCTATCTCGAGATGATACAAAATGAGCTGCCTCTCTTTGGACTACTTGGATGTCTTCCATCAATCCTATGTGATAAGGACCCCATATTGTGCAGCAGTACTCTAGTGGACAAGCTTAGTGTAGGCAGTCCCTTTAGTAGACTTGATGCATCCTGTAAGTGTTCTGCCAATAAAATGCAGTATTTTATTTGCCTTCCTCACAGCATTAACTGAGTGACTGTTCCAATTTAAATTCTTCATGATTGTAATTGCTAGGTATTTAGTTGAATAAACACCATTCAGATTTATGCTATTTATAGTGTAACCAAAATTTAGCCGATTTCTTTTAGAATCTTATATGTGACCTCATGCTTTGCCATATTCAGAGACAGATGCCACTTTTTGGGCCATACAGGTATTGTGATTTTGCAGTTGGTTTTGATCTTCTGATCATTTTTCTAGACAGTAAATGATATCACCTGCAAACAGCTTAAGTTGTCTGCTTAATCGTTCGCAAAAACTAGGAACAGCAGAGGGAATTTCTTGGGGAATGTCAGAAATAACTTGTGTTTTACTCGATGATTTTCTGTCGATTACTGCATACTGTGAACTTTCTGACAGGAAATCATGAATCCAGTTGTGCAACTTACGCCATACTCCTTGATTTTGTTTTTCGCCTAACAAAATTTAAGAAATGTGTACTATTTCCAGGAGTTGGCATTTCAGCGAAGTCTTCACCTTAAGTGGAAGGTGAAGCATTGCTCAAAGTTGTAATTTCCACATGCTGCTCAGTTGCCCCGTATTTGAACAAAAATTTATTTTATCACATTGGACGTTTTCTTCACTAATATTAGTCCTGTCTGTTTTTCCCATATACATCATCACCTTCTAAAATATAGATAATTCACTTCAAATCATTTATAAAGTAAATTTATGAAACAAACTTGGCATCTGTCCTAAATCAGGATTAGGATAACAGAGGGCACCATCCACACTTCTCCTCAGCTGCCTACATTTGCCCCAAAGTGCTATTTTGGATACAAAACCCTATTTTAGTACATGCAGTTTGTTCAGAGAATATGCTACAGAAGAAAAAGATAGGTCAGTGTTTAGAGGTTCATAAACGACAACTTATAATGTTTTCAGTACTAATCATCTGGACTAATCTTGAAACTTGTTTAACACAATAATCATAAGCCTGAAATCATATTTTAACTTCTGCTCCTGGCAACAATTATCCAACTAGCGTCAAGTTTTATGTAATTGTTTACTACACCCTAAAGAACTACCAACTGATCATACAAATATTTGAAAGATTATTGCACTGAAACTGCTCTGTGTCCACTCTTACCACATGTCCACACTATCGCTACTTTCCCTTAGTGTACACACACTGCCGGAAAAAAATTGTTCTAGTGAAAAAGGTGGCGTCTCTTATATGCCTGTAACTACTAAACTGGATCTTTTTTATGGTATGTTGTCATTGGTTGTCTACAAATTATTACTGCTTACTGGCGTTTGCCAGTAGGGTAGGTGGTTTGCAAACGATGTGTATGGTATGTATTTCTACTTTCAAGTACTTTAGGTTTTCAGAGTATCTTAATGCTACACTTTAGGCTTGTTTTTCATTCGTATACAAAATGACAGTCATTGGAGGTTAACTGATGTACGTCTGTGCAACTTTAAATAAGTACTGCGAAACAGAGTGTTCATGACTTGCTTTTCAAGGTCACCAAGAATTATTTAGAGCATGTAACAGAACGTTTCTCCCCTCATCTCATATATTTATTCGTAAAACTTGATTGGTAATTCCGATAACTGAGGACAGAGTGTACAGTACTCACCACGTTCTTTTCGAGACAGGAAAGCTCATTCGTAGGTATTCAAAATCTCTAATTGCCGAAATGAGATGCTTAAAGTAGTAAAGGAGTTTTACTATTTGGGGAGCAAAATAATTGATGATGGTCAAAGAAGAGAGGATATAAAATGTAGACTGGCGATGGCAAGGAAACCGTTTCTGAAGAAGAGAAATTTGTTAACATCGAGTATAGATTTAAGTGTCTGGAAGTTGCTTCTAAAAGTATTTGTATGGAGTGTAGCCATGTATGGAAGTGAAAGATGGACGATAAATAGGTTAGACAAGAAGAGAATAGAAGCTTTCGAAATGTGGTGCTACAGAAGAATGCTGAAGATTAGATGGGTGGATCACATAACTAATGAGGAGGTATTGAATAGAATTGGGGAGAAGAGGAGTTTGCGGCACAACTTGACCAGAAGAAGGGATCAGTTGGTAGGACATGTTCTGAGACATCGAGGGATCACCAATTTAGTACTGGAGAGCAGCGTGGAGGGTAAAAATCGTAGAGGGAGACCAAGAGATGAATACACTAAACAGGTTCAGAAGGATGTAGGCTGCAGTAGGTACTGAGAGATGAAGAAGCGTGCACAGGATAGAGTAGCAAGGAGAGCTGCATCAAACCAGTCTCAGGACTGAAGACCACAACAACAACAACAAAAAATAGCCGAAGCCGCCATGCAGCACTTGTATCCAAGCACAGAAGCGTCTTGGTATCCACCCCATCCTAAGAGGTTAAAATCTAACCTACTCCATACAAAAATTCTAACCTAATCTAACCTCCTTGACCCTACCAAAAACTGACGAAGGAGATCGGACGCACTATGATCACACCGTCAGTCGATGTTATTGGGCGCCGGACGCCGTGGCCGAGCGGTTCTAGGTGCTTCAGTCCGGAACCGCGCGACTGGTACAATCGCAGGTTCGAATCCTGTCTCGGGCATGGATGTATATGATGACCTTAGGTTATTTAGGTTTAAGTAGTTCTGAGTTCTAGGGGACTGATGACCTCAGATGTTAAGTCCCATAGTGCTCAGAGCCATTTGAACCATTTGTTATCGGGCGACCTCTGGCGTTGGTATCTGACGACCGTCGTCGGTGCCTCTGTGAACGAAGCCTTAGTCGACGATTCTGGAGTGTCGTGTTGGGGTTGTGTTGTGGATGAACGAAAGGGAGCGGGTGGAACCACTCTATTCCTTTCGGACAGCACCAAGGTGGCTTCGAAGCTTACTGCCCCCAAAAGGTGTCACATTACCTCACTCTATGAGACACTTCGAAGAGGTTACGAATTTGTCCAGGTCACTGGCGCCAAGACTGGCACCACCGGCCTTTCAAACGGATTACTTCTGAGCCGAACATCTTTACAGAGGCGTGTGTTAGTGACTTCGGCTATGCGGACAGGTGTTCCTTCTTCCACTGCCACTTAGGACTTACAAGGAAGGATAATTAATGCTGTCACTGATATCGACTACGATGTGTTAGGACATGTATGGTAAGTGGCGAGAAATTAACTATCGATTGACTATTGTCTCATCACAAACGGTGCTCATATTTAGCACCCGTGATGTGAGTTAAAAACTTGGAGAGATGTGCTATCCACTGATATGTGTGTATAGTTTGTAGTTCTCACGCGGTTATCTTCTGAAATCCTGATGGTATTTAGGAATAACACTGTTGAGAGAGAAGAGAGGGGAAGGTCGCAAAGAATAATGAGAGAAACATGCCGATTATTTGGAGAATACTATCTCGGAAATGGCGACACATGAGCTAATGAAGTGTGTGAGTTGGAAGACGTTTTGATTTCCTTGCTAGATGACTTCACTCGTTACACTCACTGTGAGGTCCTTTTTGAGGAGAAGCTCCCTGATTTAGTAAGAGAATGCACTGAATTTCCAGCTGGAAAAGGGTTGCATGTTGCTGTAAACTGCAAGATGAATCGAGGAAACGTAGAAAAATCAGCCGGAGCGAGAACTACCAACCATGACAAAAGTTCCTAGTGAGTATCAGGCCATAGATCTAGCCCTCAAAGAGGCACACTAGCCTCCAATGATGGGAGTTCTTCCAGGTATGTCAAGCATCCTATAAGGTGAAATGAAATGTAAACCCTACTGGAGTGGAACTAGTTCACTCAAAAAGGGGCAAAACCATGTGGGTGCACAACCTCTCCTGCCTGAAACGATTTATGAACAAACGTGAAACCCCCACTAGCGTTCTAGACAAAATATTAAGAACTATTTTACACCTGGTTATGAATAAGAAGACTATGGACACATTAGAAATCGCCTTATAAAACTACGAGTGCATTTATAAACGTTGAACAGCCCTAACATTATGACCACCTACCGAATAGGTGGTATGTCCACCTTTGGCACGAGTAACAGCAGCGACGTGTCGTGGCATGGAAGCAATGAGGTCTTGATTGGTCGTTGGAGGGAGATGGCACTGCATCTGCACACACTTATCACATGATTCCCGTAAATTCTGTGGAGGAAGGCGATAAGATCTTGAGGCACGTTCAACGACATCCCACATGTGTTCGATAGGGTTCAGATCTAGCCAGTTGAGGGCCAACACATCGATTGGAACTCGTCATTGTGTTCCTCCAACCACAGCATCAAACACCAGGCCTTGTGACATCTTGTTGAACCTCTGCCATCGGTAAACATGATCGTCATGAAGGGGTCTACGTGGTCTGCCAGCTGGTGTACGATACTTCTAGGCCGTTATGGTTCCTTGCACCACATTGCCCACATGATTGTTCCCCAGAGCATAACTAAGACGCCACTGGCTTGTCTACGTCCCGCAGTACAGGCGTCAAGGAGAAGTTCGCCCGAAGACGACGGATTCGCGCCCTCCAATTGGCGAATCATCAGACCATGCAACGCTCTGCCACTGCGCCAACGTCCAGTGCCTCTGTCATGGGTTCGTGGGTCGTCGGCTGCGGAGAACCATCGTTAGAAGTGTTCGGTGCACTGTGTGTTCAGACACACTTTGCCCAGCGTAGAAGTCCCGCCACAGATCGTTGCCTGTCCTGTTTTACCAGCCTGCCCAGTCTACAACGTCCGACATCCGTAATGAGGCTTGGCCGCCCACCCCGATGACGTCTGGACGCGGTTCCACCGTGTTATCGCCACGCGTTCACGCTCACCGCAGCACTTCTCGAACACCCGACGGGTCGTGTAGTTTCCGAAATGTTCGTGCCGAGCGTCTGGGACATCACAACCTGCCCTCTGTCAAAGTCAGATAGATCGCACGCCTCAGGGTTGGTTCAAATGGCTCTGAGCTCTATGGGACTTAACATCTGAGGTCATCAGTCCCCTAGAACTCAGAACTACTTAAACCTAACTAACCTAAGGACATCACACACATCCACGCCAGAGGCAGGATTAAAATCTGCGACCGTAGCGGTTGCGCGGTCCCAGACTGAAGCACCTAGAACCGCTCGCCCACTGCGGCCGGCGCACGCCTCAGGGTTGGAGTCTCGTGTGTGGCAGGAAGTATTTTTCCATTGAGTTACACTACTGGCCATTAAAATTGCTACACCAAGAGGAAATGCAGGTGATAAACTAGTATTCATTGGACAAATATATTATACTAGAACTGAAATGTGATTACATTTTCACGCAATTTGGGTGCATAGACACTGAGAAATCAGTACCCAGAACAACCACCTCTGGCCGTAATAACGGCCTTGATACGCCTGGGCATTGAGTCAAATAGAGCTCGGATGGCGTGTACAGGTACAGCTGCCCATGCAGATTCAACACGATACCACAGTTCATCAAGTCTAGTGACTGGCGTATTGTGACGAGACAGTTGCTCGGCCATCATTGACCAGACGTTTTCAATTGGTGAGAGATCTGGAGAATGTGCTAGCCAGGGCACCAGTCGAACATTTCCAGTATCCAGAAAGGCCCGTACAGGACCTGCAACATGCGGTCGTGCATTATCCTGCTGAAATGTAGGGTTTCGCAAGGATCGAATGAAGGGTAGAGCCACGGGTCGTAACACATCTGAAATGTAACGTCCACTGTTCAAAGGGTTCAAATGGCTCTGAGCACTATGCGACTTAACTTCTGAGGTCATCAGTCGCCTAGAACTTAGAACTAATTAAACCTAACTAACCTAAGGACATCACACACATCCATGCCCGAGGCAGGATTCGAACCTGCGACCGCAGCGGTCACGCGGTTCCAGACTGAAGTGCCTTTAACCGCACGGCCACACCGGCCGGCTACTGTTCAAAGTGCCGTCAATGCGAACAAGAGGTGACCGAGACGTGTAACCACTGGCACCCCATACCATCACACGAATATACGCTTCCAACGTGCGTTCACCGCGATGTCGCCAAACACGGATGCGACCATCATGATGCTGTAAACAGAACCTGGATTCATCCGAAAAAATGACGTTTAGCCATTCGTGCACCCAGGTTCGTCGTTGAGTACACCATCGCAGGCGCTCCTGTCTGTGATGCACGGTCTCCGAGTTGATAGTCCATGCTGCTGCAAACGTCGTCGAACTGTTCGTGCAGATGGTTGTTGTCTTGCAAACGGCCCCATCTGTTGACTCAGGGATCGAGAGCGGATAAGATGACTGTCATCTCGACTGCTAGTGATACGAGGCCGTCGGGATCCAGCACGGCGTTCCGTATTACCCTCCTGAACCCACCGATTCCATATTCTGCAGACAGTCATTAGATCTCGACCAACGCGAGCAGCAATGTCGCGATACGATAAACCGCAATCGCGATAGGCTACAATCCGTCCTTTATCAAAGTCGGAAACGTGATGGTACGCATTTCTCCTCCTTACACGAGGCATCACAACAACGTTTCACCAGGCAACGCCGATCAACTGCTGTTTGTGTATGAGAAATCGGTTGGAAACTTTCCTCATGTCAGCATCGGCGCCAACCTTGTGTGAATGCTGTGAAGAGCTAATCATTTGGATATCACAGCATTTTCTTCCTGTCGGTTAAATTTCGCGCCTGTAGCACGTCATCTTCGTGGTGTGGCAATTTTAATGGCCAGTAGTGCAGACCATTACATGTTTACACTGTGGTAAGAATTATTATTTTATCCACTGGTCTCGCGCTCTCCGTTTGTTTCGTGCAAAGTGTATGTAAGTGTTCGCATCATGATGGTGAAGCCCCATACTCCGAGGAGCGTAGGGGACGATGCGGGAAGCCCGCAACGCCGTATTAGGCAAGGTCCAAGGGGAGGTGGTTTGCCTCCAACCGTAATGGGTTTGAATGATGATGAAGAAGACGATACAACAACACTCAGTCATCTACAGGCATGGAAAATCCCTTACCCTGCCGGGAATCGAACCCAGGACCCCGTGCGCGGGATGCGAAAACGGTACCGCAGCACTACGAGCTGCGGACTTGTTTCCATGAGGAGAACGATATTTCTCTATATAGAGTTACGAAAAGTGCAATGAATGAAGACTTATGATTCTTCAAATAAGTATGTAGAAATTACGAAAGAAACATTTATCATTCAACATAATTGTATTTAAAAACAATAACGATTTATTATGTATGTTATTCTTTGTTCTACGTTAAAAATAATGATAACTGTGAATCCGTCGAACGATTTTATGTAATTACCTTCTCAGGTACTGATCTTGGATGAGGACACACGTGAGAGAGACTGTTGCATTTTTTGTCAAATATGTGTGTTCATTTGGTCTTAAACCTTTACGTATCTTCAGCAACCCTACATATTAGGAATATCATAAAAAGCACAACACAGCGCGAACCTATCATTGATTGTTGACGACCGTTTGCACGACCACAAAGCTTTATTTGAATACTGCCAATATTAAGCGGCGCAGAGCTGCAGAAATAACATGCAAAGTTTGCATTCTAATTAAATTACTTAGCTTCAGTGTCATTTATTTGCAAAGATTAATAGCAGTTTTCATTCAATTCGTGTGGTTGCCGCGTAACAGGAATCTTAGCTACGTAACTTCACAGAAATTAACTTACTCCGAAATGATCGGTGATAAACATGCCACACGATAATATTTCACTACGCGAACGCATGACATTAAAGCAGTACTAATTTAAGTGAAACTGCACTGCGATGCAATGCAATGCTAAACGAACCTGAGCTTGTACGGTCTATCACGTTTAGCTGCATTAATTACCTCTTTCATATTGTGGGCATTAAACCTTGGAATAATAATTCCATAAAAAAGACTATAATTTGCCCGTGATAAGTTGTGTTGTCACTTTGGTGTGGCTCTGAGCACTATGGGACTTAACATCTGTGGTCATCAGTCCCCTAGAACTTAGAACTACTTAAACCTAATTAAGCTAAGGACGTCACACACATCCATGCCCGAGGCAGGATTCGAACCTGCGACCGTAGCAGTCGCGCGGTTCCGGACTGCGCGCCTAGACTTTGGTGTGTGTGGTGCCAGTTGATGTGTAACTATACGTGTAAGTGCCTACAAATCACACAGCTTAATGCACTGCATGTGTACACACAAAACACGCCACTTTACGCATAGAACGCAACACAGCATACATATTACAAACAACACATGGAGTACAACAAAAACATACTATATTGCGTCATAAGTAAATAAGTATAAGCTTCTGAACTGCGTTGTTAGCAGTAAAATCCACGTTTTCTTCAAAAAATAGTGCAAGTAAACAGAAAAAGGACAGAAGGGAAGGAACACAAAAATAAGAGCTTTTCGTTGTTTACACCGAGGATAAAAATTTTGTAATTTATTTTTACAACACATTACATTTATAAATGGTGTTCGAAATTTGTGCCGTTTATCCGATATCAAGTATTGCAACACTCAGTCATCCCTTCATGCCAAGCCCAACGGGACACTGAAGGCGCGTGTGCCCATATGGCACACTCTAATGGTCGTCGGTGGAACCAACGTTTAGCTGCATCAATAACCGGCTCATCAGTGACGTACTCCTGCCCGCGGAGTGCATCCTTCACTTGGCCACACAGATGGCATTCAGAAGGTGCGAGATCCGGGCTGTAGGGTGGATGAGGAAGGAGGGTTCAACCAAATTTTGTGAGCTCTCCTGTCAGGTCCGCGGAACTGTGAGGGGCCTCACGTTGTCATGGAGACAGAGAAGTTCGTTCGTATTCTTGCGACGAGAAACACGCCGGAGTTGTTTCTCAACTTCCCTGAGGGTAGTACAGAACACTTCAGAGTTAATCGTTGCATCATGATGGAGGACATCAAACAGAATAACCACTTCAGAGTGCCAGAAGACCGTCGCTATTGACTTCACCACCTCAGGGCGCTACTTTGAACCTTCTCTTTAGAGCAGATATGATGATTCGCCACACCATGGATTGCTGTTTTGTTTCTGGTTTGAAGTGATTGTGAGGTAACGGGCGAATTGTGGCGCCCTGAAAATATTCTAAGTTCGGAGTTGGCACGGCCGCACGGGCCGGGCTCGGCAAGCTGGGGTTTGGCAGGCCGGCCGTGTGGTGCCGGACATTGGCCGCTGTAAGAGGGCTAGCTCCAGCACACGGTCCATCCCGGGCGCTAATGACCATAGCAGTTCTGCGCCCTGGGAATTCATTCGTGACGCTGTGTCGATGAAGGAGACACACCAGGAGTGCCGAAGATGGCGGACTTTGTGAAACCATCATGGCAGACATTTCACAGTTCGTATAGAAATTAATAGTAGCCAGGTGAATCACGATACCTCAAAAAGAAACATCTACATTACTATTATTTGTACGACGATTCTGATAGTGTAATCATATATTCAATATCTTTATTAGTTTAAAGTTCAGTATCTGATGGTAAATTATAGGAGTAACACACAGTAACGAATTTCCAAAATCTAGACGATTCCGTCGACAGACGTGTCTTTAGAAAGCTATTAGTGTAAACCTAAATTGGTTTGAATTACAGGCATATAACATGAATAGTACATGAGTTATTGGTGGTCAAAATGGTCGATTACTATCGATCGCGTCAGGCAATAAGTACTCCACAGTGACACGAAAAAACGGTAAATATATTTATTCGTATATGTCTTTGTTTATATTCGATATATACTATTCATGAAGAAATTGGTTCAATATTTACTGTGTTTTAGAAAGCACAGAGACATTTGGCTACTGGCGTACCTTTTGTTCTATTCCTTTGATATATGTTTATTTAATTTGTTTATGTATCTAATAATGTGTGTTAGAGCGTGTTTATGCCCCAGCCGTAGGAATATTTATTTAATTTCAAGTTATTTACATGTAAATACACTATTTCGAAAGTGTTTCAATATGTTTGTGAGTGTACGTTGACTTGGAGACATGGGGGGAGCGTTCTAGCCAATCACAGCGCTCGTTACTAAGAGAGACGTATGGTGGTTGAGGAGGAGCATCGTTTCTGGAGAGGACACGTGCGGGAGTTCTCAGGAGTGCGTCGCGAGGGATCGTCGCACTGGACACGGCAAGTGCTGGACGCGACGCCGCGACGACCGTACAGTCGCGGGAAGGACCTGGAGAGTAGGGCGGTTTGTGCGTGGTCGCGGCAGATAGAAATACTTCCGAGTGTCGACTTGTGCACTTGTGAGATTTCTGTGGCTTCTACAGTGAAGACGTAGTATGTGTTTAGAAGTGAATATCTCGCAAGCTATGTTGTTGTTCATAGCTACACTACTGGCCATTAAAAGTGCTACACCAAGAAGAAATGCAGATGATAAACAGGTATTCATTGGACAAATTCATTATACTAGAACTGACATGTGATTACATTTTCACGCAATTTGGGTGCATAGATCCTGAGAAATCAGTACCCAGAACAACCACCCATAATAACGGCCTTGATACGCCTGGGCATTGAGTCAAACAGAGCTTGGATGGCGTGTACAGGTACAGCTTGCCCATGCGGCTTCAACACGATACCACAGTTTATCAAGGGTAGTGACTGGCGTATTGTGACGAGCCAGTTGCTCGGCCACCATTGACCACACGTTTCCAATTGGTGAGAGATCTGGAGAATGTGCTGGCCAGGGCACCAGTCGAACATTTTCTGTATCCAGAAAGGCCCGTACAGGACCTGCAACATGCGGTCGTGCAATATCCTGCTGAAATGTAGGGTTTCGCAGGGATCGAATGAAGGGTAGAGCCACGGGTCGTAACACATCTGAAATGTAACGTCCACTGTTCAAAGTGCCGTCAATGCGAACAAGAGGTGACCGAGACGTGTAACCAATGGCACCCCATACTATCATGGTGGGTGATACGCTAGTATGGCGATGACGAATACACGCTTCCAATGTGCGTTCACCGCGATGTCGCCAAACACGGATGCGACCATCATGATGCTGTAAACAGAACCTGGATTCATGCGAAAAAATGACGTTTAGCCATTCGTGCACCCAGGTTCGTCATTGAGAACATCATCGCGGGCGCTCCTGCCTGTGATGCAGCGTCAAGGATAACCGCAGCCACGGTTTCCGAGTTGATAGTCCGTGCTGCTGCAAACGTCGTCGAACTCTTCGTGAAGACGGATGTTGTCTTGCAAACGTCCCCATCTGTTGACTCAGGGATCGAGACGTGGCTGCACGATCCGTTACAGCCATGTGGATAAGATGCCTGTCATCTCGACTGCTAATGATAGGAGGTGGTTGGGATCCAGCACGGCGTTCCGTATTACCCTCCTGAACCCACCGATTCCTTATTCTGCTAACAGTCATTGGATCTTGACCAACGCGAGCAGCAGTGTCGCGATATGATAAACCGCAATCGCGATAGTCTACAATCCGACCTTTATCAAAGTCGGAAACGTGATGGTACGCATTTCTCCTCCTTACACGAGGCATCACAACAACGTTTCAACAGGCCACGTGAAATCGGTTGGAAACTTTCCTCATGTCAGCACGTTGTAGGTGTCGCCACCGGCGCCAGCCTTGTGTGAATGCTGTGAAAAGCTAATCATTTGCATATCACAGCATCTTCTTCCTGTCCGTGAAATTTCGCGTCTGTAGCACGTGATCTTTGTGGTGTAGCGATTTTAGTGGCCAGTAGTGTAATTACGTCCAGCAGGAATCTATTGTTTGCCTGTTATTCAACTTATGTTTTATTGAATTGCTGGACCATCAACACCAATAAGTGTTTTGCAGAAATATACCGCATTCTCAAAGGTACGTTTACTATAATACTCATCATTTAAAGTCGTTAAGATAGTACCTGCAGATTTTATTTAACTGCAATATTTCATTTATAAATTTATACGTTACGGTCATAATTCGCAATTGCCGAGTGCTATAAACCTTCGACCATTCGATTCGTGCGTGGATTCTTATCGTATACTGTAGACTCAGCAGTATTTGACCTGTAATGCGGCAACTACGTAACCCGGCCCCTACAGAACGAAACCAGCCAAAACTTTTAATATTGCAAATCTGAGTCGGAGGGTACGTAGTTATTGAAAGCCCGCTTTATGAACCCATTTTTGATCGCCTGTGACGATATTCGACAAAAAATAGTCACCAGGAGCCTCGTAACACACAAACAATTCTACGCAGATGCTCCTTTGTTGCTATACATCGTATTAAGTTAAGCCGTCGGCACACGGACCGTGCTGTCGAACGTTGAGCGTTGAGCGTGCGAAGTTCAACGTGCTGCTGAACGCTCAGGAACGATGCGACTTGTGTACACGGTACGTGGGCCCCAACGTGGTATACGCGATCGCAACGCACTGCAGCGGCAGTTGAGCGATGTTTCTACCTCGTAAATCACACTGTTTACTCATCGGGCCCGAGTAAAATTCCCACGTTAGCTCTATTAATACACACTTTTCTTACATCGTCCACGAAAAGGAAAGTACCATGTCCAATCAATAAGGCTTATAAAAGTTCCTTTACAAACAGTGCGGTACAAAATTTGAATACTTCTCCGCATAAGAATAATAAATAAGTTTTATAATTTCATCATTCCCACATTTTAGTAAAACCCCAAGGTCAGTCTTACTTGATCACTGATCCTACTCAGTAGGAGAATCTTTGCAACATGTGAATTACGAAGCGTAAAAGAAAAAGGAGCAAAATATCTCTATAGAAGTGGCGCAAGCTGTCTAGAATATTAAGCCACTCGAACGAAGTCACCCCTCAAAAAAAGGTGAACTTATATTTACATAACATCAAATATTATAGTATATACTTATATTAAACCAATAATAAAGTATCAGAACCTAATAAAAACGCGAATGTTAGGACAAAAATCTGGAAATGTCAAGACGGTGATTCTACTCATTACGCTAGGCCAACAATACAGCCTGAGCTTCTAATTATAGTGTGTTACCCCTTGCTGAAAACCTTAATCGTAGATATGTTACTAATTGAAATTTAATTATAACAAATTGTACCAAGAACAATGCGTTTTGGGTGGATCTGCAGTGTGTCGCTGCCTTCAAATAGCCTACTCTCATAATACGCAATTTACAATAATTCTTTTGCCACGAATATGATTTTTCTCATTATTTTATTGGAACGAATCACACAATTAACAACGGGTTTTCCAGTAATAGGTTCTGACGCATTATTATTAGTTTCATATAAGTATATACTATAATATTTGATGTTATGTAAATATAAGTTCACCTTTTTTTGAGGGGTGACTTCGTTTGATGGCTTAATCTATAGGACAGCTTGCGCTATTTGTATAACGATATTTTGCTCCTTTTTCTTTCACGTTTCTTAATTCACGTGTTTGGAAAAATTCTCCTACTGGGTGGGAAAAGTAATAAAGTAAGAATGACCTTAGGGTTTTACTAAAATGTGGGAATGGAGAACTATTGCAAATTGGTATCGCACTGTTTGTAATAGGACTTTTTTGAGCTTGTGTCCTTACTGATTGGAAATGGTACTTTCCTTTTCGTCTTAAAACATGTACATCGATATTGAAGTGACTAGCCTATGGGCAATGGAGGAAATGTGCGTTTTGATAGAGTTAATGTGAGAATTTTACGCGCACCCGTTTAGTAAACAGTGTGATTTACGAGCTAGAAACATCCCGCAACTGCCGCTGCAGTGCGTTGCTATCGCTTATAACACGTTGGGGCCCACGTACCGTATCCTTCTCTTCCGACGACCTTCTCCTTCACCTCACTCATCTCCTTTCCGAACATCTTAATTCCCGTCGCTCCGCAATCTTCCTCTCCCTGGACCTCGAACGTGCATATGACCGCGTATGGCATTCCGGTCTCCTCTTCAAGCTCCAAACCTTCGCCCTTCCCATTAACTACGTCTGTCTGATCGGCTCCTTTCTCTCCCGCCGTCCTTCCTATGTCACCATCCATAACACAGATTCCTACACCTTCTCCCCTCTGCCGGTGTGCCCCAAGGCTCCGTCCTCTCCCCCCTCTTGTACCTTTTGTACACGGCGGACATGCCGCCGCCGTCAGCCCCCATCCACCTTCTCCAGTTTGCCGATGACACCGCCTTCCTTGCCCTTGCCCCCACCGTACAGCGCTCCCAACACCTTCTCCAATCCCATCTTGACCGGTTCACCGCTTGGTGCAACCAGTGGTTGCTCAAGGCCAATCCCTCAAAAACCCAGGCGATCATTGTAGGCAAAACCACCCCTTCCTTCCGCCTCCTTGATTTCTATCTCACCATCTATGGCCGTCCTATCGCCCTCACTCCCACCCTTAAGTACCTTGGCGTCACCCTCGACCCTCGCCTCTCCTGGACTCCCCACCTCCGGACAATCCAAGCCAAGGCACGCTCCCGCCTCAGTCTCCTCAAGCTCCTCTCTGGCTGTACGTGGGGTCTGGAACCCTCCACCATCCTCCACACCTATAACTCCCTCAGCCGCCCTATCCTTTGTTATGCCCATCCGGCTTGGATCTCCGCCCCCCCCCTACCTTTTCTAAATCCCTCCAAATCCTTGAACGTCATGCTCTCCGCCTCGCCTATCGCATCCGTCTCCACTCCCCCATGCGGATCCTGTACGATCTCATCCCCTTCCCCCATCTCCTCCTTTTCCTTGAAAGGATACGGCTCCTGTACACCTCCCGCAAACTCGATCCTCCTCACCCGCTCGTCTCCCCGATCCTCTCCCGTCCACGCGCGCTGCCGCGCCTGTATTCGCACGTCCCACCCGGTCTCCATCTCTCCACCCTCCTTACCCTCTCCCAAGGTGGCTTCCGCCAGCTCCCCCTCCCTGATGATGTCCTCCTCCCCTCCATCTACCCCGCCTATCAACTTTGACCCTGCCCCACCCCCCACTTCCGGTGTCCTTTCCTTTGGGCACCCTCCCTCCCTTCTCTTCCCTTCCCTTCTCTTTCCTTTTCCCACGTCCCCTCCCTCCACCCCTCTTCCTCCGGGTTTCCCCTCCCCCTTCCTCCCTCCCCCCTTTCTCCCCTGCCCGTGGCATCTCTGCTCTCCCCTCTCGCTCTCCCACTCCCCTTCCTCCTCCTCCTCTCTTGGCAGGTCCCCGGACTCGCACACGCATAGTGAACATTCGCGCGCCGGAGATCATCGACATCAGTATCTCGTGTGTGTGCTTCGTTTTGTGTTTCGTGCAGTTACGACTCCACTGTTCACATGTGCCATCGCCGTTCTCCGTGTTTTGTGCGCCGTGTCCACAAGTGTTGGTGTTTTTATCGTCCAGCGTGAACGGCTTCATGTTTATTGTTTTTTTTGTATCTCCATTTTTGGCCCGCCGTTTTTTGTATTGTCTGTATCACCTCTGTCATGTTATTGTTCCACTTAAGGCTGAAGAGCAGCGTAATGTGCTGCTGCCAGCCCGCCAGTATAGGTGATTAAAATTACAATAAAGGAAAAAAAAAGTACCGTATGCACAAGTCGCATCGTTCCTGAGCGTTCAGCAGCACGTTGAACTTGGCATGCTCAACGCTCAACGTTCGGATGCACGGTCCATGTGCCGACAGCTTTAGAGACGCCATGTCACTGATTGCGCGACCACTCCCGCCGGAGATTCGAGTCCTCCCTCGGGCATGGCTGTGTGTGTGTTGTTCTTAGCGTAAGTTAGTTTAAAAAATGGCTCTGAGCACTATGCGACTTAACTTCTGAGGTCATCAGTCGCCTAGAACTTAGAACTAATTAAACCTAACTAACCTAAGGACATCACACACATCCACGCCCGAGACAGGATTCGAACCTGCGACCGTAGCGGTCGCTCGGCTTCAGGCTGTAGCGCCTAGAACCGCACGGCCACTCTGGCCAACAAGTTAGTTTAAGTAGTGTGTACGTCTAGGGACCGATGACCTCAGCAGTTTGCTCCCTTTGGAACTCACACACATTTGAACGTTCGATGTGGCTAGTAGTGAACAAAACACAGATGGCAAGCTGTAGGGAGACGGCCACGAGTAGAAGCGTTTTGATGGCTGGAGGTGTTTATTTAATATTGTAATTAATTTTGCATCGACTTATTTGTAAATTCGTGTGGCTATTACTTGTTTATAGCTCTTCTCTCAAATTCTTTGGTCGGGAGTGCAAGAGTTTACAGACTTGTGATGTTCTGAAGATTACTGAGCCATGGCTGAAGGGGAAACTGTTGCGTACGTCTTTGTATACAATGGTAAGGTGAGGTGGGTTACAGAGTGGTGTGGCAACTGTCGTCATAGGAAAGCTGCACGGCAGCAGAAATGATTAGCGAACAATTTAACCCAACAAACAGAAGATTTACTTTACTTGTATTTCTCCAAACGAATCAAGACTCATTACAAATCTTGGAGCACGAAACACAGTCCAGATATCACTGTCACTAGGAAGTGGTTCCAGGCGCAAGTGGATGAGTGTCCTCGACTGGCCGTTCTGTATTGTGTCGACAGACAGCACTCGTGGTACAGAGCTGCTGGGGCGTGGCTCAGCATGCACGCACCATGAGGTCCGACAGCTTTCGCGCGACCACTGTCGGCGTGCAACGGAAACTTCCCATTCCATTACCAGCTGTAGAATGATCAATGGGGTGGTACTGATATGCGATACCATACTGAACAACGTCCGCCCCGATAGATGAGTCGTCAGCGTGACGGATTGCCGTCCTGCGGGCCTGGGTTCGATTCCCGGCTGGGTCGGGGATCTTCTCTGCTCAGGGACTGGGTGTTGTGTTGTCTTCATCGTCATTTCATCCCCATCCGGGGCGCAGGTCGCCCAATGTGACGTCGAATGTAATAAGACCTGCACCAAGGCAGCCGGACCTGCCCTGTAAGGGGCCTCCCGGCCAATGACGCCAAACGCTCATTTCAGTTTTTTACAGGAACAGTGGCTCTGGAATGGGAGGACCACAGTCATTCACTTTGTCAGAGACATGAAGAAACCATACAGAATTCTTTACCACAACCTATTCTGATCGCACACCGGCAACCAAGCAAGACTTTTCACTATTTCTTAAAATTACGGTTGTAGATCGAATGACAGTTTTCTTAGTGCAAGTGCTGAACAGAACACAATGTGAATAGTATTTCGAAAGTTTATTTAACCTTAAGTCAAATCATAGTCGTGCTTTGTATGCCGTATATTATAGTAAATGACTAGGATTAATATTATGATGACAAACAAACGTACCTCCACATGCCACAATATATCTGATTCAAATGTTTTGTGAAGTTCTGTCTTGTTCGCTTAAACGGAACTGAAACTAACGCTGACGCACTGGTCACCATTTTCTCGGTATGTTCAAGTTGATTTGGCTTGAGTTAAACCTCTAATTGCATTTATTTTCAGTAGTTGCTCAAGTGAATTTTCAAACACGGCAGATTAACTGTTGCATTAGAAGCAATACTGCCTGCATACCTCTTGTTTTTTAAGAACAAATTACAGCGATAAATTTAAACACAGCGTGACGCTAAATCTCAGAAGCAATAACTAAATCAGCTACTTCAGACCTTGACGACTGATAATTGTATTATTTCAGAGGGTGGTCGAAAGCTTAGTTAAAAGAAACTGCCATCCAGTTTCTGTATAGTTGGCTATTTGACTGGTGGATATAAGCATGTAATCATAGGCAGTGATAAATGTACGGAAGTGTACTTACTTGCGTTTATTAGATATACACTACGTGATGAAAAGTATCGGGACACCCCCAAAAACATACGTTTTTCACATTAGGTGCGTTGTTCTGGCACCTACTGCATATTAGCGATGTCAATAGTCATTACACATCGTGAGACAGCAGAATGGGACGCTCTGCGGAACTCATGGAGGCCGGCCGGAGTGGCCGAGCGGTTCTAGGTGCTACAGTCTGGAACCGTGCGACCGCTACGATCGCAGGTTCGAATCCTGCCTCGGACATGGATGTGTGTCATGTCCTTAGGTTAGTTAGGTTTAAGTAGTTCTAAGTTCTAGGGGACTTATGACTCAATGCCCAGGCGTATAAAGGCCATTATTACGGCCAGAGGTGGTTGTTCTGCGTACTGATTTCTCAGGATCTATGCACCCAAACTGCGTGAAAATGTAATTACATGTCAGTTCTAGTATAATATATTTGTCCAATGAATACCCGTTTATCATCTGCACTTCTTCTTGGTGTAGCAATTTTAATGGCCATTAGTGTAGAATAAGTACCCTCAGAGGCACCAACAACATCACACAGTATTTCAGGCCGTTTTTGGGCGTTTGTGTGTTCAGGGAACCTCTCCGACAGACCAACGTGCAGGGAGGCTGCAGACTGTGCATACCCAGATTTGGAGGATCGGGTTCTACAGGATGTTGACGCGAATTCTAGTACAAGCTGCAGGAAAGTGACCAGCCAGCACGTTTCAAGCCAAAATACGATTATGTGTATCTTGCATGTGTCTATTATTCCTATCAGATGCAATCGCACGGAGGACGCTTCGAACGTCTGTTGTGACGTGGATGCCACACAGCTCTGTACTGGGTTCCAGGACGATTTTTTGCTGTTACCCGCTTGTCATCCATTTCTAGACATGTTCGTAGGACGTTTGTCCTCCATTTCCAGTCGGAGCAATTTGTCAATATAAGTGACATAACCGGTTATCGCACATGCACTGAAATCACTCAGATACGGGGGGGGGGGAAATCGTGTGAGATAAATTAATAGTGCTGATATGGCGGTAAAGACTAGCTGTATTCCACTGTTTCATTCGATTGAAAAAACTGACTGAGCGAAAAACCAAGCTACGTTTGTCTGTGTGGCCATCTTCCGCAGCAGTTGTTAATGTCTAACAATGGCTATAAAGAAACTTAGTGACAAAGCTGAACAAGAAAAATCAAGAAACAGAAAAGAACAAACACCCAGCTGTCATCAACACAAGGACAAAACCACTCGTCGGCCGGATGGCCAAGCGGTTCTAGGCGCTACAGCCCGGAAACGTGCGACCGCTACGGTCGCAGGTTCGAATCCTGCCTCGGGCATGGATGTGTGTGATGTCCTTAGGTTAGTTAGGTTTAAGTAATTCTAAGTTCTAGGGGACTTATGACCTCAGCAGTTGAGTCCCATAGTGCTCAGAGCCATTTTTTGAACAAAACCACTCGCAAACAAATACACATAATACAAGAATAGGAAAAATACAAAGTGTGAAAGAAACAGAAAGTAAAAGATGGTACACAATGACATACAACCACAAATACACCCACAGAATATCCAAGATTTTCAAAAAGCAAGGCATAAAAATAGCCTACCAAATCAGTAACTCAGTTCAGAAATACTTCCAAAACCAATAGGATACCGTGGTCAGAAATCTGGAATATACCAACAGAAATGCAATACATGTGATGGAAGATACTTAGATCAAACCAGGAGGACATTTGACAACAGATACAAAGAACATGTAAGAGCATGGAAGTGTGGGACATATCATTCAACTTTTGGAGACCACGTACACCAAGACCAACATAAAATTACAGCCAGAGGCACAGACATGGAAATCATAAAGATAAACAACAACAAAATACACCTCCTCACCATACAAGAAAACTACCACATCCAAAAAAATCACAGAGGAAAAAAAAAACTCGTAAATGATCAGACCAACTTGGCAAACCACACATTATTTAAACTGACTGACCAATTAATATGACATTAAATATACAGATATAACCGCAGGCTCCATTTATCACTACTGTCTCTTTCCAGATTCTGTCCTATAATCAACGTCCACACCCATCCCTGCTCCCCCCGCCCCTCCAAAAAAGAAAGTCAACCCACACCCACCCCTCTCATGTCTCTATGTAACATACAAGACAGTCTCACAAATTTTCACTAACTCTCTCTCTCACACACACACGCACGTACACAGACACAGACACGAAAGGAGTAGTTGCACAAGTTGGCAACACCCAAAACATGAACAAAAACAAACGAACTGATATAAACTCTGTTACTGCGCAGAATCAGAAACAGTTTACAAAAGTGAAGTGCAAAAAATACAGCGTAAGAAATACTGCAGAATGGGAGTGTTATGATGACGACGAACCAATCGTCGCCCATGTGAATGACTGGTGGCCAATGCTAAATAGAAACTTACAGATATCTTCTTTGCATATACAGCAGGTTTGTCAGTGAAGTCGATAAGGAGCTGGCTGCATGGTCTGGGTCTGCAATGACTAAAACAATTACGAGTGTCACTCCAAAAGAAATGCACACCATTGTTGTAAAAATAGAGTTTTCATTCTGCATGTCTGAAAGTTTTACAGTGTGTAGATACATCCTTCCCGCATGTTTTCAAACTTAGTTCAACCTGTTCCTGTGAGTGGCGTTGTCACAGCATGTCTTCAAGATGGCTGCTACACTTAGCTTCGTCAGAAGCAACGTGCTGTCATAGAATTCCTGTGCTGTGAAAACGAGACAGTGGGAAACATCCACAAGAGGTTGAAAAAGGTGTATGGAGATGCTGCTGTCGATCGCAGTACAGTTAGTCGGTGGGCAAGCAGGTTACGTGATGAAAGCGGGTACGGCAATATTCAGGATTGTCCTCGCAGCGGCAGGCCTCTTACTGCACACACTCCAGACAATGTGCAGGAAGTTAACGAATTGGTGACTGGTGACAGAGGCATCACAGTGAACGAATTGTCACGCTACGTTGGGATAGGTGAAGGAAGTGTTTGCAGAATACTGAAAGTGTTGGCGTTAAAAAAGGTTTGTGCCAGGTGGGTTCCCAGGATGTTGACAGTGGCTCACAAAGAAACAAGAAAAACGGTATGCAGCGAGCTTTTGGAACAGTACGAGAATGGTAGAGATGAATTTCTTGGAAGAATTGTGACAGGTGGTGAAACATGGCTCCATCATTTTTCACCAGAGACGAAGAGGCAATCAATGAAGTGGCATCATGCAAAATCACCCAAGAAAAAAAAAATCAAAACTACACCTTCTGCTGGAAAAGTTATGGCTACGGTGTTTTTCAGTTTCGAAGAACTCTTGCTTGTGGACATCATGCCAAGTGGAAGCACCATAAATTCTGATGATGCATATGTGACGACACTGAAGAAACTTCGAGCTCGACTGAGTCGTGTTCGACCACATCGGCAAAAGCAGGATGTTTTGCTGTTGCACGACAATGCAAGGCCACTTGTCAGTCCAAAAAACCGTGGAAGCGATCACAAAACTCGGATGGACAACACTGTAACACCCGCCTATCAGTCCTGACCTGGCTCCATGTGAGTATCATCTCTTTGGGAAACTGAAAGACTCTCTTCGTGGAGCAAGGTTTGAAGATGATGACTCCCTCGTGCACGCTGCCAAACAGTGGCTTCAACAGGTTGGTTCAGAGCGTAAGATGGCGTAAGGCAGTTGAGAGGGATGGAAATTATGTAGAGAAATGAAAATATTGTTCCTAAAGGATGTATCTACACACTGTAAAACTTTGAAACATGTAGAATAAAATATGGATTTAAAAAAAATAGTGTGCATTTCTTTTGGATTGATCCTCGTAGAAGTCGTTGGTAGAGATTAATATATTGGTAGTACAGGAATCTTCATAGTCAGGAGGGATATAGTTACAAACAGAGAGCTATAGAGGCATCAGATAGGCTCTAATTTAACTAAGCGGCCTGTTAGAGGTTGCTTCCTATCAGCTGAGGGCTGTACTACTTTCCTACTTGACGTCCCGAGCAGGAGTGGCCAAGCGCACGCTAGAGACTTGTTACAAGGAGCGGAGGGAGTCGACTCGCGGGTCCAGCGATACCAGTACGGACCGCGGTCGATAACTGCAACCCGTAACGAGTGTGTTATCGAACGTTGATACCACAGGGAGTAACTGCCAAGTGCAAATATGAATGGAAGTCTTTCGACGTCAACCGCTACTAGCAAGGTGGGAATGGGCAGAATATTTAAAGAAACACCGTAAGTAACTTGCACATCAACTTTATAAACAAAACGCTCTTTTTAAAATAAAATAATAAAAGATGTACAAACGTATGTATACAGTTTGCAGTATAATCACGGAAGATGCTTTATATTCTCTTTAATTAAATTGCAGTCAGCTCAAGACGATTAACCAATAGTAACAGAATAAGCAGCGCTTGGCGCATCACACCAGCAGGCAGGAGCACTCTGATACACGCGGCACGACCGCACTTTGCTACACTGTTGTGTAATCTCATCGATGTGCTCGCGGCACCGTCTCGGCGTAAGGTACCCCCATCTGGATCATCTGTGGTGCAACAGAGGCTCCGGATGCTGCTCCTTCTCTCTGCACAAACGCCTCTGTGGGCGTATTCCTTGGCTATGCAACCATCAGAAGGTTTCTTAAATGGTGTGGACGACCATCTTTGGCTTCCAGTTTTGCTCTTTCTTCCGAGGTTTCATTTCTTCTACATCTCTTCAGGAGGTGCATGCACGTGAAAGCAAACCCCACACCTGAAAAACATCAGTCTTAAGAATACAATCTCAACACAGTGAAAGTGTAACAATACATATAACTGTTTTGTGCTGTTGGTAGTGCTGTTATGTACGAGATGTGTGTTTTTTTTTAAGTAAGTGCCGTTTTGAAATTAATAAAAGACGTGCTAAGATATCTCAATGGCAACTGCCTTGCCGCAGTGGCTACACCGTTTCCCGTGAGATCACCGAAGTTAAGCGCTGTCGGGCGTGGCCGGAACTTGGATGGGTGACCATCCAGACCGCCATGCGCTGTTGCCATTTTACGGGGTGCACTCAGCCTCGTGGTGCCAATTGAGGAGCTACTCGACCGATTAGTAGCGGCTCCGGTCAAAGAAAACCATCATAACGACCGGGAGAGCGGTGCGTTGACCACACGCCCCTCCTATCCGCATCCTCAGTGAGGATGACACGGCGGTCGGATGGTCCCGATGGGCTGCTTGTGGCCTGAAGACGGATATCTCAATAATCCTATTTTTACATGAAAGCATGTACCTTAATCTACGCACTGACGTCATTACAGTCTGATTCTTCCTTGTTTACGTTGTGTACTGAGTGATGCCTCAGATAATCGTGGGTCCGCTCACTGTGAAGTATGGGCTGTTACAAGATTTTTTAGTGATAACGGCCTAAAAGCGATCGATATTGATCGTGAGATCTGTGCAGTTTATGGAGAAAACATTATGAGAGATGGAATGGTAAGAAAGTGGGTGAGAGCATTTAAAGATGGCCGCTCAACTGTGCATGATGAACAACGGAGTGGGCGTCATTCGGTCGTTAATGGAAGTTTGGTGCAGGAAGTGGACAAAAAGGTGAGAGAAAACAGACGCTCTACGATTTCCTCCTTGCGGGATGACTTTGCTAATGTTTCTCGTAGTGTTTTGAGTGGCATTGTGACCGAGCACTTGAATTACCGAAAATTGTGCGCACGTTGGGTGCCGAAAATGTTGACGGATGTGCATAAAACCAAACGTTTAGACAGTGCAGTGACTTTCCTTGAGCGGTACCACAACGACGGTGATGATTTCTTAAGCCAAATTGTTACGGGCGATGAAACATGGGTGGCCTACGTCACACCAGAATCAAACCAACAGTCCATGGAAGTTGAGCAAGGGCATCGTTTTGCTGCAAGACAATGCCCGTCCGCATGTGGCGAATCAGACCAAAGATCTCATCACATCTTTTCGATGGGAAACTCTAGATCATCCTCCGTACAGCCCAGTGACTACCATCTGTTTTGCACTTGAAGAAACACCTGGGCGGTCAGCATCTTCAAGACGATGACGAAGTCAAAATAGTGGTGATGCAGTGGTTAACAAGTCAGGCGGCAGATTTCTATGAGGAGGGTATTCAGAAACTGGTACAACGTTATCATAGTTGCCTCAATATTGACGGAAATTATGTAGAAAAGTAGATTAATGTACAGGCTTTCATGTAAAAATATTCAGATATCTTAGCACGTCTTTCTTTTAATTTCAAAACGGTACTTACTTAAAAAACACGCCTCGTACGAACATGCTTTTAAAATAACGCCCTATTCTTACAGCTCTCAGATAAATGTTTTCGATTAATAAACTCCGATAGTATCAGTTAACTAAATTTCATAATAATTCTCAAATACACACTAAGAAAACAAAAATACCAACACACCACCAAGGGATTACACGTATAGGACGGAAATCGGTAGATGTGATGTACATGTACAGATAAACAAATGGCTACAATTTCAGCAAAATTGGATGGTTTATTCAAGGGAAAGAGCTTCACAAATTGAGCGAGTCAATAACGCGTTGGTCCACGTTGGCCCTTATGGAAGGGCATTGATTGATAGATTTCTTGGGTGTCCCCCTGAGGGATATCGTGCCAAATTCTGCCCAGCTGGTTCGTTGTATCGTCAAAATCTCTCGAGGGTGCTGCCCATAGAGCTCCGAACGCTCTCAGTTTGCGAGAAAGCCGGAGACTTTGCTGGTCTAGATAGAATCCGATTAAAACGTAGCCCACCACGTGTGTGGGCGGGCATTATCTTGCTGAAATGTCAGATCAGAACGACTTGCCACTGTCCTGGGCGTCTCCAGAAACGCACTCATCCTGGTGTGGTGTCACCGCCAGACACCACACTTGCTAGGTGGTAGCCTAAATCGGCCGCGGTCCATTTAGTACATGTCGGACCCGCGTGTCGCCACTGTGTGATCGCAGACCGAGCGCCACCACAAGGCAGGTCTCGAGATACGGGCTAGCACTCGCCCCAGTTGTACGACGACTTTGCTAGCGACTACACTGACGAAGCCTTCTCTCATTTGCCGAGAGACAGTTAGAATAGCCTTCAGCTAAGTCCATGGCTACAACCTAGCAAGGCGCCATTAGCCTTACATAGTTTGATAGTTATCGTATGAAATGTCTCATCACGAATGCTGTATTCACATGAAGATATAAAAGTTAAGTATAGCAGCTACGTACTTTTCTTGCTACCATTCACTACTTACCCTGTTCCAGAATTCACGCCCGTCTGCGTTAGATAGCGTTAGATTTCGGCCTCCTCTATCTACCAGGTGTTGGCACATTTACCAACACATCATTGGCGACGAGACAACGGAAAGGGTCTTGTTCTTTCTAATTGCTTACATTTACTTGTGTCATGGCTTCGCCAGATGTACTGTCCGAATTTTATCGCTTGCAGAATCAGCAGACGCAGGCGTTATTGGATGCCCTTGGACAGCTCATCCAGGGTCAACGTGCACTGCAACACGATGCGGCAGCCGCCGCTTCACCGCTACCGCAGCCACAACATGCAGTTGCACCGCCGTTTCGCAGTTTTGACCCAAACGCAGAGACATGGACGGAATGGTCCCGCCAGTTTGGATTTCATCTCGCCGCCTACAGAATTCAAGGTAACGAGCGGCAGCCTCACTTATTGTCTTGTGTCGGTGTGTCCACCTACCGTGTGATAGTGAAATTGTTTCCCCGACGCGACATAGCGACTCTGTCCTACGATGAAATTTTGTCGGCATTGGACGCCTATTTCAAAGAAACGGTTAATGTAGTTGTAAAAAGGTATACGTTCTTTCGTACAAAACGTATGGCCGGTCAAACTAATAGGGAGTGGGTTGCAACTTTGCAAGGCCTTACAAGGGAGTGTGATTTTGAGTGTGAATGTGGCCTCCCTTATTCAGATACAATGGTACGTGATACAATTGCACAAAACGTTTCTGATGTTCGTATACGGGAGCAGATTTTGAAACTAGTTAATCCCTCCCTTCAACAAGTGATAGACATATTGGATAGGCAAGACACACTTGACTGTGCTCAGGACTCATTTGCAACTTTGCCAGCCGTGTGTAACATTAACCGGCCTGCCGGGCGCGCTGCGCGGCCCGGTCAACTGCCCTCGCGCACATCAATGCAGCTGCCGCCACGCTCTAAACCAGGTGTGCCGCGCCAGCACACAAATGCAGTGAAATTATGCCCGCGCTGTGCTACTAGACATTCGCGTGAACATTGCCCGTCACACCAAGCTATTTGCTTTTTCTGTAATAAGAAAGGACATGTTCAAAGTGTTTGCCAGAAAAAGCTCCGATCAGACAATCACAATCATTCCAGGCCCTTTGCTTCGCGCCGGAATCGAACCAAGGACACTCAGGCTCGTGGACCTTCCCCCATGGACATTAATGTAGTTACTTCCACCCCGTCCAGTGCCACGGTCTCTAACTGTGACTGTGTTCGTCCCACAAAAAGTGTGCGTCGACGTCGCCGGAAATCGCATCAATTAGCAAGTGATGCTGTACCTGTATCAGTTCAAATTGCACGAGACAGTCGCTCTTGTCGTCAGCAGGACAATAAACTTTTTGTAGATTTGGACTTTAATGGCAAGGTCATACCATTCCAGCTCAATACCGGAGCTGCAGTTACATTGCTCAATCACGACACGTACAAACAACTGGGCAAACTTCCGTTGCGTGCCGAAAATGTTCAGTTAAAAAGTTATTCAGGACAGCAGATCCCTGTGTTAGGACAGTGCACTCTTCTTGCTACATACAAGGGACAAACAAAACTTGTGTCATTTTACGTTCTTCGTTCTTCTACTGCAGTGAACTTGTTTGGTTTAGATTTATTTCAAATGTTTAACATGTCTATAGTAAATCAGGTCCTATCAGTGAATTAGACTGTGCCTTCAGACAGTGTTTCTCGTCTGTGTGAAGAATTTGCAGACATTTTTGCACCGGGCCTTGGTTGCGCTAAAAACTATGAAGCACGTTTGGAACTGAAAGTAAACGCGCAACCGAAATTTTTCAGAGCGCGCAATGTTCCCCACGCATTGCGTGATGAGGTCGCAAGAACGTTAAACGATTTAGAATCACAAGGTGTAATTGAACGTGTGCAAGCTTCTCTCTGGGCCTCACCCTTAGTCATTTTGCCAAAACCTTCCGGAAAACTGAGACTTTGTGTGGACTTCAAGGCAACAGTGAATCCACAACTCGTGATTGCAACTTTTCCCTTACCCCGCCCGGAAGATCTTTTTGATAAACTGTGCCCAGGTAAATACTTTTCCAAGTTGGACCTAGCAGATGCGTACTTGAAAATCCCAGTGGACGCCGAATCCCAGCGCGTCTTGGTGGTTAACACGCATCTTGGTTTGTACCGATTCAAAAGACTGCCATTCGGGTGTGCATCCGCCCCTGCATTGTTTCAGCAATATTTACAAACTATTTGTGCGTCGGTCCCTACTGCTGCGAACTATCTGGACGATATTGTGATCTCCAGAAAGACGGCAGACGAGCATTTAGCACACCTACGAACATTATTTCAGGTATTGCGCCAACATGGTCCTCGCTTGCGGAAGGACAAATGTGTGTTTTTTGCTCGTGACTTACCATACCTGGGCCATGTCATCAATGCCCAAGGCATACATCCGAGTCCAGAGCACCTCCGTGCCATACAAGATTTGCCTTCACCACAAAATGAGAAACAGCTACAGAGTGTGTTGGGTAAAATTAACTATTATCATCGCTTTCTGCGCAATGCCTCTTCCATTTCAGCTCCGCTTCATCGCTTACGCCATGAGGGTGTTCCGTACGTCTGGACGACGGAATGCGAACGCGCCTTTCGCCAGTTGAAATCAGCGTTGCTTTCTAATACTTGCCTTACGCCATTCGATCCCCAGAAACCCCTTTTGTTGATGGTAGATGCATCGGATTTCGGGATCGGTGCTGTGCTTGCGCACAAAGTTGGCTCGCATGATCGCCCTATTGCCTTAGCGTCCAAATTGCTCTCGTCTGCGCAAAGAAATTACTCACAGATAGAGAAAGAAGCTTTGGCTCTCGTCTTTGGTGTTACTAAGTTCCATGATTTCTTGTATGGTCGTCACTTTACCATCATCACAGACCACAAACCTTTGACGTCGCTTTTTCATCCGAACAAGCCTGTACCTCCGCGTACAGCGCAGAAATTCATTCGCTGGTCTATTTTCCTCTCGCAGTACCGCTACGATATCTTGTATCGGTCCACTGCTAAGCACGGAAACGCCGATGCGTTGTCCCGTTTGCCTGTTGCTGAGGATAAAGCATTCGATTCTTCCGAACTTGCTTGCATGTTCATTGATTCGGAAACCGATGAAGTGGTCGAATCGTTTCCGATTGATTTTCGTCGTGTAGCTACAGCCACAGCTGCTGACCCTGTCCTTGCTACCGTTTTGCGTTTTGTTGCTACGCAATGGCCCTTGTCAAAGTCACGGATTGAGGATCCGCTGGTTCGCCGATTTTTTGCTCACAAGGAGAGACTTTTTGTACGACGTGGTGGTTTTGTTGTTGCGTTCTGATAATGATCAGTCCAGAGTCGTGGTCCCACGTTCGTTACAGTCCTCTGTTTTACGGCTTCTTCACCAAGGACATTGGGGTATAGTGCGAACGAAACAACTTGCTCGTCAGCACTATACTTGGTTCGGAATCGATACTGCGATTACGAATATGTGTTCTTCTTGCATGGCGTGTGCCAAACAACAATCCGCACCGCCGCGGAAAGTCTTTGCATGGCCAAAAGCCACTTCCCCTTGGCAACGCTTGCACATCGATTTTGCTGGTCTATTCTGGAATGCTCGATGGTTGGTTCTGGTAGATGCCTTCAGTAATTTTCCTTTTGTTGTCCGGATGTCTTCCACGACGTCCTCTGCCACCATCCAAGCGTTGTCTGCTATCTTTTGCATTGAAGGTCTTCCGCAGACTATTGTTTCCGACAATGGCCCACAATTCATGTCCGCAGAATTTCAGTCATTCTGCCAGGCCAATGGTATTCAACATCTGACATCCGCGCCGTTTTCGCCTCAGTCAAACGGTGCCGCTGAACGATTGGTCCGGACTTTCAAGTCACAGATGTTGAAGTTGAAAGAGTCGCATTCTCGGGAGGACGCATTGTTGCTCCGCCCGCATTCGACGCTTCGCTGCAGCCGCCAAGCGCCTCCCTGGGTCACGCGCCGCCGATCGCTTCCAGTGACCAGCTGTACTCCGCCATGGACCTCTTGCCCGCTCCGGACCACATGGCGTCTTCGCGCGTCGGCTACCCCGACGCAATGGAGGTCGACCCTTCGGCCCCTCCTGTCTCTTTACGGGCGCATACACCGCATGTTGACGTGCACCCTGGACTAGGTTTTCAGGCGTTTCCTAGCTCCCCTCGGACCGAATGGCCGGGTGCGGGTGGCACAGCCTCGCCTGTTGTTAGGCTCCCCACCTCATCGCATACGTCAACATGGGGTCCTCCCCACGGCGGGCGGAAGCCTTATAACACGACCGTTCGCCGATTTGCGGGGGAGGAATGTGGTGTCACCGCCAGACACCACACTTGCTAGGTGGTAGCTTAAATCGGCCGCGGTCCATTAGTACATGTCGGACCCGCGTGTCGCCACTGTGTGATCGTAAACCGAGCGCCACCACAAGGCAGGTCTCGAGATACGGGCTAGCACTCGCCCCAGTTGTACGACGACTTTGCTAGCGACTACACTGACGAAGCCTTCTCTCATTTGCCGAGAGACAGTTAGAATAGCCTTCAGCTAAGTCCATGGCTACGACCTAGCAAGGCGCCATTAGCCTTACATAGTTTGATAGTTATCGTATGAAATGTCTCATCACGAATGCTGTATTCACATGAAGATATAAAAGTTAAGTATAGCAGCTACGTACTTTTCTTGCTACCATTCACTACTTACCCTGTTCCAGAATTCACGCCCGTCTGCGTTAGATAGCGTGCATTTCGGCCTCCTATATCTACAAGGTGTTGGCACATTTGCCAACACATCACCTGGAATCTCATTGACTGGAGTAGAATTGTCTTCACTGCTTCGAACTGAGTCCCAGTGACCAACGGAAGTATTGCAACAGCAATTTCTAGGCGATTGGAGAGTGTTCATTAAAAATTGTGCCCCTTTTTCGGCGATTTAGAGTAATATTTAAAAGTGAGACGAAAAGGGTTTCACCCACTGGTAAATCATTGCAACAGCTATTTTTCTCGTATTGGGATATATGATTGAATTCATACATGCACGTTCTCTTTTGCAGGGCGATCAAACTTATTAGTGTTACTATTAGTGTTATTATTATTATTAGGAATTATAAGCTATATAAGCCCTTTGCAGGTGACGTAACAGTGCTTCGCCAGGCTTGTCTGTTGTTCCTATATTCACTCCAACCATCACTTTTCAAAAATATTACGTCCTTCACGATATTATTAAAAATGAGGATTTTTTTTAAATCACAGTCCTGTAGATTCTGTCTCCTTATAACCTCATTGCATAACCAGTCCCCTCGGTCCTTCTTGCTTTTATGTTTACTGTAATGTCAGGTTCTTTAAACACATCAGATGCCTTCTTAGAATGTTTCATCCTCCACAGGCATGGCCCTTCACTGCTCCAAAAATTTTGAGCACCATTTTCTTCTCAAATATCCCTCACATCCCAGATTTCATATGCACTTGTTTAAATTGGCATATAAGTGACCGATAGAAGCCCATTTCAATTTTCACATACATATGTTTGCTCCTGAGGGCATCGCACAAGGCATAAAACTTTTCATTTACTTTTTGAATCCTAATTTTAGTCTTAACTTTTACATTATAAGTCGTTAGTTTGGAAACTCCCGGTTCCCAGATGTTAAATATCATTTACTTGTTCAAATATTTCGGTTCAGACTTTTAACGATATGATTATCGTTGATAATATAAATAAGCACAGATTTTTTTTGGGGGGGGGGGGAGGTCGATATTTTATCATAAACTAGGAACTGCTAAATACACTTCAGAAAAAGAACAGAACACCCTGAACGATGTTCTTATTCACAGGACATGTTCATTAGTATGTTCTGCAGAAATGGTTAGCATTTCAGTCACCTTGGTTCAGTATGTGTCCTGTTGCCTAGTAGGCACAGGGTCTGCCATGCTCCCTGATAACTTGTTCCATGCGTGGTGGCACCGACATGCATAAGCTGCGGATCAAGTCGTGTGATACAGCCATCCATGCTGCACTCACCTGGTTCCAAAGTTTAACAGTGATGATCATCATTAGGCCACAGCGCTGCACCCGTCGTTCCACCCCACCCCACAGATTTTCGATTGGCGACAAGTCTGGTGATCTGGCGGACCAGGGCAAAAAAGTTGACATCCTGTGACACCAAGAGGGCACAAGTTCGTGCAGCGACAGGTAGTCGTGTGTTGTCCTGCTGAAAAATGGCATCTGGGGTGTTGTGCAGAAATGCTATGGCTACAGGTCGCAGGGTGTCATTCACGTAGCTCATACTGATCGCAGTGTTCTGGCCACGCACCAACTGTGATTTGTGGTTTACGTTATATCACACCACACCATAAGGCCTGGAGTTGGCGCTGTATACTTACTTACTTCTCCTCATCTCTACAGCCCTTGAAGGGCCTTGGCATGCGTTCCAATATCCTGCCATTCTATCCGATCCGTGGCTTTCCGCCTCCATCCTCTGAGACCCAGCTTTTTCATGTCTTCTTCAACTCCATCCACCCATCTCTTTCTGGGGCGTCCCCTCCGCCGTCTGCCTCCAGCCTTGCCATCAAAAATCCTCTTACATGCTCTTCTTCCATTCTGACCAAGTGCCCTGGCCACCGCAGTCTTCTTATTTTAATGGTAGTAACAATGTCAGGTTCTTCAAAAAGGTGTTGTAGTTCTGTATTCGTACGAATGCGCCAACCTTCTTGCTCATATACTGGGCCATATATTTTACATAGCACCTTTCTCTCCCATATGCTAAGGATCCTTTCCTCATTTACAGTCATGGTCCACGTTTCGGCACCATACATTAACAACTTTTCTTATAATTGTTTTGTAAATGAGGATTTTGGATTTTCGTGATAGAAGCGAAGTCCTAAGCATGGGTAATGCGGCAAAGTAGCATCTGTTACCTGCTGCTATTCTGGCTTTCACCTCACGCCAATGTCATTTGTCTCAGTGATAGTCGACCCAAGATACTTGAAGTCTCTCACCCTTTCAAACTCCCTGTGGGCTATCCTGAGATTTTTGAGGTTTTGTTGGTTGGTCATTGCCATATACTTGGTCTTTTCGATGTTTGCCAAGTCAGGCCAAGTTCCCTTGCACCTTTTCCAGTTGTTGATAGGCTTCGCCTAGCACAGCAGTGTTTCGTGGGAGTAATGCCACATCGTCAGCACAGGCTAGGTACTGCAGTGAACAATTTAAGAAGGTTCCTCCTTTATTTAACTCTATCTGACTTATGACTTTTTGTAGGCAAAGGTTGAATAGCAATGAGGAGATATTGTCACTTCCACTTCTCTGGAGATTTCGCCCTTACTTTACAGTTGGTTTCGCTGAGGCTCATCATAGAAAGTTTAATGAGCTTCTTAGGTATTCCAGCCTCTTCCATTACATTCTTCAATGCCACTCTTGAGATGCTATCATAGGCTTGTTTAAAGTCGATATAAAGCTGGTGTATGTTAATTTGATGTAACCGTTTTCAAGTAGTATGCGCAATGTGAATATCTGGTCAGTTGTTGACCTATTTCTTCTAAAGCCACTCTGATAGTCTCCAACTATCTCTTCCACATATAGAGTAAGCCGGCTGGTTAGAATCTTGGAGAAAACTTTATATGTATTATTTAGTAGGGAGCTTCCTCGATGGTTCTGGCAGTTTAATTTATCTCCTTTTATATGTATGGGGCACATTATAGCTGTTTTCCACTCCTTTGGCGTGCTTCCCTCTTGCCAGATATTCAGTATTATTTTATGAATTGTTCTCCATAGCGTTTTCATCATATCTGAAAAGTTCGGCGTGGATCTGATCTTCTCCAGGTGCCGTATTGTTGGCGCTGCATGTCTTGTGAGAATGCAGTCACTGTGTCTGCAGCGAACCAAAGTGCAGCCATCATTTTCAAACAACCAAAACCTGGATTCATCAGAAAACTCTATCTGGAGCCATTCCTGTCCGCAGTGATGTCGTTCCACACACCACTGCCGTCTAGCATGTTTCTACACATTCGTTAATGTTAATGTTTAACCCATGCTGTAATACACGGCAATGAACTGTCACCCTAATAGTGTACGATGTGTTCCACTGTTGCCCCAGGTCCGAGGAGGACACAGATCGGTCCTTCAACGCCATTCGGAAGAAGTGTCGATCTTCTCAGAGGGTGGTCCGGGTGTGTGACCCATCTCGTCGTGTTCTACGGCCATCTGTGGACCATTCTGCACACACCCGTTGCACTGCCGAAACTCTTCGTCCCACACGTGCAGCAATTTCTCGGATGGATGCATCACGTTCTCTCATTCCAATAATGCGCCCTCTTTCAGACTCACTGATCTGACGGTACGGTTCGCACATACGTCTGCGAGGCATCCTTCACGTCTGCTCAAGTCACATTGCCTACGATACACAGCGACGAGTCACGGGCACATTTACCAGTAGGTGGCGTTGCGCGGCGATATCGATGTTCACTTTTAACTCTCAGGCCGTCGTGGTTCAAATGCTAATCATTACTGCAGAACATACTAATGTACATTCCTGTGAATATGAACGTCCTATCTCTAATCGTTCAAAGTGTTCCGTACCTTCCACCCCACTGTAAGAGTGTCCAAAGGTTCGGTTCTCTCCCCTCTCCTTTTCCTCTTAAACACGGCCAACGTGCTCAAACCTCATACGCTCCAGAAATCCCAACTATCCGTCCAAATCCACCTCCAACGGTTCCTTAAAATTCACACCTCCATAACCCAGGCAGTAATTATAGTATGCACTACCTTCACCTGCCAAGGGGGAGGTTACCATGAGAAAAAGATTGAATAATCTACGAAAGGATAACGTTCTACGAGTCGGGGCGTGGAATGTCAGAAGCTTGAACGTGGTAGGGAAACTAGAAAATCTGAAAAGGGAAATGCAAAGGCTCAATTTAGATATAGTAGGGGTCAGTGAAGTGAAGTGGAAGGAAGACAAGGATTTCTGGTCAGATGAGTATCGGGTAATATCAACAGCAGCAGAAAATAGTATAACACGTGTAGGATTCGTTATGAAGGTAGGGCAGAGGGTGTGTTACTGTGAACAGTTCAGTGACCTGGTTGTTCTATTCAGAATTGACAGCAGACCAACACCGACAACGATAGTTCAGGTATACATGCCGACGTCGCAAGCTGAAGATGAGCAGATAGAGAAAGTGTATGAGGATATTGAAAGGGTAATGCAGTATGTAAAGGGGGACGAAAATCTAATAGTCATGGGCGACTGGGATGCAGTTGTAGGGGAAGGAGTAGAAGAAAAGGTTACAGGAGAATATGGGCTTGGGACAAGGAATGAAAGAATAATTCAGTTCTGTAACAAGTTTCAGCTAGTAATAGCGAATATCCTGTTCAAGAATCACAAGAGGAGGAGGTATACTTGGAAAAGGCCGGGAGATACGGGAAGATTTCAATTAGATTACATCATGGTCAGACAGAGATTCCGAAATCAGATACTGGATTGTAAGGCGTACCCAGGAGCAGATATAGACTCAGATCACAATATAGTAGTGATGAAGAGTAGGCTGAAGTTCAAGACATTAGTCAGGAAGAATCAGTACGCAAAGAAGTGGGATACGGAAGTACTAAGGAATGACGAGATACGTTTGAAGTTCTCTGGTTCAAAATGGATCAAATGGCTCTGAGCACTATGGGACTTAACTTCTAAGGTCATCAGTCCCCTAGAACTTAGAACTACTTAAACCTAACTAACCTAAGGACATCACACACATCCATGCCCAAGGCAGGATTCAAACCTGCGACCGTAGCGGTCGCGCGGCTCCAGACTGTAGCGCCTAGAACCGCTCGGCCACCACGGCCGGCTTGAAGTTCTCTAACGCTATAGATACAGCAATAAGGAATAGCGCAGTAGGCAGTACAGTTGAAGAGGAACGGACATCTCTAAAAAGGACCATCACAGAAGTTGGGAAGGAAAACATAGGTACAAAGAAGGTAGCTGCAAAGAAACCATGGGTAACAGAAGAAATACTTCAGTTGATTGATGAAAGGAGGAAGTACAAACATGTTCTGGGAAAATCAGGAATACGGAAATACAAGTCGCTGAGGAATGAAATAAATAGGAAGTGCAGGGAAGCTAAGACGAAATGGCTGCAGGAAAAATGTGAAGACATCGAAAAAGATATGATTGTCGGAAGGACAGACTCAGCATACAGGAAAGTCAAAACAACCTTTGGTGACATTAAAAGCAACGGTGGTAACATTAAGAGTGCAACGGGAATTCCACTGTTAAATGCAGAGGAGAGAGCAGATAGGTGGAAAGAATACATTGAAAGCCTCTATGAGGGTGAAGATTTGTCTGGTGTGATAGAAGAAGAAACAGGAGTCGATTTAGAAGAGATAGGGGATCCAGTATTAGAATCGGAATTTAAAAGAGCTTGGGAGGACTTACGGTCAAATAAGGCAGAAGGGATAGATAACATTCCATCAGAATTTCTAAAATCATTGGGGGAAGTGGCAACAAAACGACTATTCACGTTGGTGTGTAGAATATATGAGTCTGGCGATATACCATCTGACTTTCGGAAAAGCATCATCCACACAATTCCGAGGACGGCAAGAGCTGACAAGTGCGAGAATTATCGCACAATCAGCTTAACAGCTCATGCATCGAAGCTGCTTACAAGAATAATATACAGAAGAATGGAAAAGAAAATTGAGAATGGGCTAGGTGACGATCAGTTTGGCTTTAGGAAAAGTAAAGGGTCGAGAGAGGCAATTCTGACGTTACGGATAATAATGGAAGCAAGGCTAAAGAAAAATCAAGACACTTTCATAGGATTTGTCGACCTGGAAAAAGCGTTCGACAATATAAAATGGTGCAAGCTGTTCGAGATTCTGAAAAAAGTAGGGGTAAGCTATAGGGAGAGACGAGTCATATACAATATGCACAACAACCAAGAGGGAATAATAAGAGTGGACGATCAAGAACGAAGTGCTCTTATTAAGAAGGGTGTAAGACAAGACTGTATCCTTTCGCCCCTACTCTTCAATCTGTACATCGAGGAAGCAATGATGTGAATAAAAGAAAGGTTCAGGAGTGGAATTAAAATACAAGGTGAAAAGATATCAATGATACGATTCGCTGATGACATTGCTATCCTGAGTGAAAGTGAAGAAGAATTAAATGATCTGCTGAACGGAATGAACAGTCTAATGAGTACACAGTATGGTTTGAGAGTAAATCGGAGAAAGACGAAGGTAATGAGAAGTAGTAGAAATGAGAACAGCGAGAAACTTAACATCAGGATTGATGGTCACCAAGTCAATGAAGTTAAGGAATTCTGCTACCTAGGCAGTAAAATAACCAATGGCGGACGGAGCAAGGAGGACATCAAAAGCAGACTCGCTATGGCAAAAAAGGCATTTCTGGCCAAGAGAAGTCTACTAATATCAAATACCGGCCTTAATTTGAGGAAGAAATTTCTGAGGATGTACGTCTGGAGTACAGCATTGTATGTTAGTGAAACATGGACTGTGGGAAAACCGGAATAGAAGAGAATGGAAGCATTTGAGATGTAGTGCTATAGATGAATGTTGAAAATTAGGTGGACTGATAAGGTAAGGAATGAGGAGGTGCTACGCAGAATCGGAGAGGAAAAGAATGTGTGGAAAACACTGATAAGGAGAAGGGACAGGATGATAGCACATCTGCTAAGAGATGAGGGAATGACTTCCATGGTACTAGAGGGAGCTGTAGAGGGCAAAAACTGTAGAGGAAGACAGAGATTGGAATACGTCAAGCAAATAATTGAGGACGTAGGTTGCAAGTGCTACTCTGAGATGAAGAGGTTAGCACAGGAAAGGAATTCGTGGCGGGCCGCATCAAACCAGTCAGTAGACTGATGAAAAAAAAAAAAAAAAAAAAAAAAAAAAAAAAAAAAAAAAAAAAAAAAAAAAAAAAAAAAAAAACCTTCACCTTCTGTCTCCACGACTTCTACCTCACCATTGCATCCAGCTAACGAACACGCTAAATTACCTTGGACCAACTGTTGACAGAGGTAAACTGGTTACAGCTCCATTATACTCTGCACAACATTCGTGTTGGCGTCCAGGGTTCCAGTGGAGCTCGTGCAAGACACCGTGACGGCCAAGGAGTATCGTAAACAGCTTGCAGACCATGTACGCCCCTTCATGACAAACATGTTTGCGGACGGCAGTGGGAATTTTCGGCAAGATAATGCCCTATGTCGTAGTGCTTGGAATGTGATGAAGTGGTTGCAGGAACACAGTGGCGATCTCCAGTTGATGTGCTGGCCGGATATGAACCCCGTCGAACACATCTTGGATGTGATGAATGTGGCGTTAGAATTCATCGCCCCTCCCCAGAATTCACAGCAGTGTGTGAAGATGTGGTGCCATTTCCCTCCAGCGACCTACTGAGGCCTCATTGCTAACATGCCACGATACGTCATCGCTGTTGTCCTGCCAAAGTTGACATACCTGCTATTAGATGGGTGGTCATAATGTCCTGGCTGATCAGTGCATGTCCATTGTAAGACCTTCTTTAGCCTTAATCCAAGCAATACCAACTCATTTTGCATAATGCATATTAGCAAGGGGGGTCTTTACACCAAACTTAAAAAAATTAAAAAAAATTCTTTAATTGTTTACTTACACTAACAACTTACTTTTTAAAGAGGTTGTCAGGTACTATAGTTATCCAGAACACAGAAATGTCTTGTAGCACACTCTTAGTAAAATCAACATACCTCCATAGCATGTACTACAAAGAATCAAATTTAGTTAATTGTCGACTTTTACCAGCAACGTACTTTTTGAATAAATACTAATATGTAACTAAGGTCCTGAAACTGAAAATACTGAATATAAGAGTCATTAGGAACGTAACATGTAGTACTAAGACTCAAATTTTTGGCTTAATTTTAACTGATACATTTAAAACATTTTTGGAATCGAGTAGGAAAATTCATTAAAAACAATATACAGGGTGATGCGAAATTCGCGCACTCGGGATTAGCAGCGCGAGTGATCACATGCCAGCGATAAAAAAATGTCTCTCACAAAATTTCGTCCGGCGAGTACATCCGGCAGAAAAATGACGTTAGAGTGTGTCAGTCTGGCAAAACTGTAACCACATTTATAGTAACTATCTCTGTCAGCACTTATTACTTGTGCTGTATAGGTGGTGCAGAGTTTTGGGTTAGCATGCAGGAGGGCTAGGGTTCGAACCTGGGTTGGATCGCTTTTATTGTATTTGCTAATTTCATTCTGACATTTCCTATTGTAATATACACCATTTCTTACGTCATATCTATCATAAATTTACAACATTTTATAACGCAGTACATAAGAAATACGTGGTTAGACAAATAAGAAATAGGCACTTAAACAAATGACCTGTCATAGGACAGAATAACTACAAAAACAATATCAATTTTGAGATGTTAAAAATGATAGCACAGGACAATAACACAACATCTACTTGTCATTTAAATTACATGTAATTTGAGCGCTCAGATGTCGCACATTAGTAACCAGTGACAATGATAATGTCCATATTAATGACTGCATGATCTTCACAACAGAATACGTTGTCCTCAGAACAACAGATGCTCTGCATTGCGCAACCCGCCGGATCATACAGCTTTGGACACTTCGCAGTAAAGCTGCGTCCACAGTAACAATAATAATAATAGTAATACGAGGGTCACTCCAAAAGAAATGCATATTATTTTCTTTTAAATCCATCTTTTATTCTACATGTTTGAATGTTTTACAGTGTGTAGATACATCCTTTAGGAACAATATTTTGATTTCTCCACATAATTTGCATCCCTCTCAACTGTCTTACGCCATCTTGGAACCAGCGCCTGTATACCCGCAAAGTATAATTCTGGACCAACCTGTTGGATCCAGTGTTTGGCAGCGTGCACAAGGGAGTCATCATCTTCAAACCTTGTTTCACGAGGAGAGTCTTCCAATTTCCCAAAGAGATGATAGTGATATGGAGCCAGGTCAGGACTGTAAGGCGGGTGTTTCAGTGTTGTCCATCCGAGTTTTGTGATCGCTTCCATGGTTTTTTGACTGACATGTGGCCGTGCATTGTCGTGCAGCAGCAAAACGTCCTGCTTTTGCCGATGTGGTCGAACACGACTCAGTCGAGCTTGAAGTTTCTTCAGTGTCGTCACATATGCATCAGAATTTATGCTGGTTCCACTTGGCATGATATCCACAAGCAAGAGTCCTTCGGAATCGAGAAACACCGTAGCCATAACTTTTCCAGAAGGTGTGGTTTTGAATTTTTTTTCTTGGGTAAATTTGCATGATGCCTCTCCATTGATTGCCTCCTCGTCTCTGGTGAAAAATGATGGAGCCATATATTTCATCACCTGTCACAATTCTTCCAAGAAATTCATCTCCACCATTCTCATACTGTTCCAAAAGTTCGCTGCATACCGTTTTTCTTGTTTCTTTGTGAGCTACTGTCAACATCCTGGGAACGCACCTGGCACAAACCGTTTTTAACGCAAACACTTTCAGTATTCTGCAAACACTTCCTTCGCCTATCCCAACGTAGCGTCACAATTCGTTCACTGTGATGCGTCTGTCAGCAAATTCGTTAACCCTCTGCACATTGGCTTGGCTCTGAGCACTATGGAACTTAACATCTGAGGTCATCAGTCCCCTAGAACTTAGAACTACTTAAACCTAAGGACATCACACACATCCATGCCCGAGGCAGGATTCGAACCTGCGACCGTAGCGGTCGCGCGGTTCCAGACTGAAGCGCCTAGAACCGCTCGGCCACCCTGGCCGGCTCTGCACATTGTCTGTAGTGTGCGCAGTACGAGGCCTGCCGCTGCGAGGACAATCCTCAATGTTGTCGTGCCCGCTCTCATCACGTAACCTGCTTGCCCACCGACTAACTGTACTGCGATCGACGGCAGCATCTCCATACACCTTTTTCAACCTCTTGTGGATGTTTCCCACTGTCTCGTTTTCACAGCACAGGAATTCTATGGCAGCACGTTGCTTCTGACGAAGCTAAGTGTAGCAGCCATCTTGAAGACATGCTGTGACAGCGCCACTCACGGGAACAGGTTGAACTAAGTTTGAAAACAAGCGGCAAGGATGTATCTAAACAATGTAAAACTTTCAGACATGCAGAGTGAAAACTGTATTTTTACAAAAATAGTGTGCATTTCTCTTGGAGTGACCGTCGTCATAATGCACTGAGATACGTGCTAAACAGCATGCGGTTACCAGACTCAATGTTGAAAGGCATAATTGGTGGTATCATGGTGATAACACATACAAATAGTAGCCGAGCACGGACATTATTCGCAAAGCACGTTACTGGTTCTACTGGTAATGTAAGGCCCTAACGAAATGCAATGGACTTGACGTGGCAAGAATAATAGTTGGTACTATGGGTCCATTGGAGGAGGGTGCAAAGAAAACAGGTTTCGCATGAGGACCCGCTGCAATCGCTGTTGACGATTAAGATGCCAGATAGCGTACCACCTGCACTACATTCACCAAATAAAAAACGTTTGCCTTAACACAGGATCGAACCATCGACCCCTTGCTAGCTAACCCCCAACTCTACCCACTGCACCTACTGTAAAACACAACAGATACCTGCTTACTTAATAGGTACCCTACATGAGGTTACAGTGTTGCCAGATTGCCACTCTTTAATGTCCTTTTTCTGCCGGATGTACTCGCTGCACGAAAGTTTGAGACAAACGATTTTTTATCGCTGGCATGTGTGGAGTCGCACTGCGAATCCCGAGTCCGCGAATTTTGCTTCACCATGTATAATTTGTTCAAAATTGTGAAATATAAGGAAACTGACTGGATTACAATATTTTCAAAAGGTGGCCATAAAGACTTGGCCTTGGTACTGGGCGTGTTAACGCCTCATCCCCAAACATAGTTAAACCAGCAGTTACTATGAACAATCGTCGTACTTACCACCATGTGACCTCTCTCCGAGGCCTCATCGGCGATGACTTTGAGGCACTCTCTTGGCACTTTTGCGAAGATCAAGGATAGAGCGAACTGAAAAACAGGGAACTATTTCAGTAGCGTTGATTTTTTTGCGACCTAACTGGTGACAAACTTAAAACATTAAACAGTAGCTTACAGAACAGAAGATTATTCAGATGTTTTTTTTTTTCAACAGTGAAAACACATCTTTAGTCCAAACCTCGTTACAAAGCACCCTTGAACAGTGTGTGTGACGTGCTTGTACGTAAACATCGCAAAGGTCGCTATGGTAAAGCGACCAGAGAGGCTTTTTATACTGGACTACTACTGCGCAGATACGCCGAAAATGATGTAGTACGTCAACACACTCACCTTGTCAAGAGCGTATAACTACTGCACCATTCCTTTACGTCTTGATCATTCACACAAGCTCCACATTTAGTACTCCGACAACACAGCAAAATTCGGAAACACACTACTGGCCATTAAAATTGCTACATCAAGAAGAAATGCAGATGATAAACGGGTATTCATTGGACAAATATATTATACTAGAACTGACATGTGATTACATTTTCACGCAATTTGGGAGCATAGATCCTGAGAAATCAGTACCCAGAACAACCACCTCTGGCCGTAATAAAGGTCTTGATACGCCTGGGCATTGAGTCAAACAGAGCTTGGATGGCGTGTACAAATACAGCTGCCCATGCAGCTTCAACACGATACCACAGTTCATCAAGAGCAGTGACTGGCGTATTGTGACGAGCCAGTTGCTCGCCCACCATTGACCAAACGTTTTCAATTGGTGAGAGATGTGGAGAATGTGCTGGTCAGGGCAGCAGTCGAACATTTTATGTATTCAGAAAGGCCCGTACAGGACCTGCAACATTCCTGCACCCAGGTTCGTCGTTGAGTACACCATCGCAGACGCTCCTGTCTGTGATGCAGCGTCATGGGTGACCGCAGCCATGCTCTCCGAGCTGATAGTCCATGCTGCTACAAACGTCATCGAACTGTTCGTGCAGATGGTTGTTGTCTGGCAAACGTTCCCATCTGTTGACTCAGGGATCGAGATGTGGCTGCACGATCCGTTACAGCCATGCCGATAAGATGCCTGTCATCTCGACTGCTAGTGATACGAGGCCGTTGGGATCCAGCAAGGCGTTCCGTATTACCCTCCTGAACCCACTGATTCCATATTCTGCTAACAGTCATTGAATGTCGACCAACGCGAGCAGCAATGTCGCGATACGATAAACCGCAATCGCGATAGGCTACGAACCAATCTCTATCAAAGTTGTCCTAATCATCATCATTTCATCCCCATCGACGCGCAAGTCGCCGAAATGGCGTCAAATCGAAAGAGTTGCACCAGGCGCATGGTCTAGCCGACTGGGAGCCCTAGTCACACTTTTATTTTTATCAAAGTCGGAAACGTGATGGTACGCATTTGTCCTCCTTACACGAGGCATCACAACAACGTTTCACCAGGCAACGCCGGTCAACTGCTGTTTGTGTATGAGAAATCGGTTGGAAACTTTCCTCATGTCAGCACGTTTTAGGTGTCGCCACCGGCGCCAACCTTGTGTCAGTGCTCTGAAAAGCTAATCATTTGCATATCACAGCATCTTCTCCCTTCAGTTCAATGGAGGGGTGACAGAAACGTAGGCGTGTGCCGTGTATGGGGATAATGAAATTGCACTAAGGACGGCAAGAAAATGGTTTTCTCGGTTGAAAGAGGATTGTTTTGACCCTATTGATTCTCCACGTTTAGGAAGATCTTCGGGGTTTCATTAGTATCGTTTAAACGCATTAATCCACAATGATCCATGTTAGTGATGATTTCACCATCGTGCTACATTTACACACAATGAAGACCGTTCAAGCCGGCCGGTGTGGCCGAGCGGTTCTAGGCGTTCAGTCTGGAACCGCGCGGCCGCTACGGTCGTAGGTTCGAATCCTGCCTCGGGCATGGATGAGTGTGATGTCCTTATGTTAGTTAGGTTTAAGTAGTTCTAAGTTCTAGTGGACTGTTGACCTCAGTCCAATAGTACTCAGAGCCATTTGAACCATTTTTGAAGACCGTTCAAAAATCCGTGTTGGGTACCACATACTCTACGCCAAAATCACAAAAAATGAGCGAGCAGTAGGACAAAACCGATAATACATCATGAACAGAATATAAGACCTAACACCGAATCCTGGCGGACAGCTCACACTACGTGCGTCCATTACGACTTCATGGTGCCGGACATGAAGCATTGCTGGTGAGAGGTCAAGTATGAGCGAAACCATTGAACTGTACTTTGCCAGAAATTTTCGCTGCTACTTTGTCAAATGCTTTGCTGAAGCCTAAGAAACACATACTGGTCGCCTTTTGTGCATCCATGGCAAGCTTCACGTCATTAGCCCACCCGGCTAGCCACGCAGTCTAACGCGCTGCTTCCCGAGCGGGAAGGCGTGCCGGTCCCCGGCACGAATCCGTCTGGCGGACCAATGCCGAGGTCCGGTGTGCTGGCCAGCCAGTGGATGGTTTTTAAAGCGGTTTTCCATCTACCTCGACGAATGCAGGCTGGTTCCCCTTATTCTACCTGAGCTACACTATGTTGGCGATTGCTGCACAAACACTGTATCCACATATGCGTACACCATACTTACTCTACCAGGCAAACATTTGGGGTACACTCGTCTGGTATGAGACGTTCCCGGGAGGGGCGGGGGAGGAGGGGGGGGTCCATTGCGGGGCCGAACCGCACAGTAACTCTGGGTTTGGTGTGTGGCGGCGGGGGAGGGGGGGGGGGGGGGGTGGACTGCTGTGGCCTGTTGTGGGGTTGTGAACCACTGAGGACTATGGCGGGGACGAAGCATGTCATTTCTAGGTCCCCAGTTTCATACAGTACAATACACTACAATTCACGTCATCAGTTAACTTTATTAAGGCAGGTATTGTTTTGCGATGTTTACGAAAACTTGGTTCATAATCGTATCTTAAGTTGTTTTTGTTTGTTAGGTGGTTGTGGACTCCATACTCTAAGATCTTGTGAAGTGCAAGAAGAATTCAAATAGGCCCGTAATCAGAGGCTGCCGTCACCACTTCCTTTGTAGGCAGTGGCTCAACTAGTTTCTGTTCCCAGGCTTCAGGGAAAACACTTGCGGTTGAGGGGTGGTTTGGTTGATGATATCCATTATAGTGAGCAGTAGAGGGTCAGTAATAAGCTTCATCATTTGGACTTTAGTGCCATCGTGTCCAGTAGATGCTGATATGATATGCTTTAGATAGAACTTTTCGTGGCTAGAGTTGTTTACCACCATGAAGTACTCAATGAGTCTCTGTTTCGTTTGTGGTTCAATAGTGGTTGTCAGTAAAGTGAAGTACTGGTTCAGTTCTTCAACTGAGAGAATAGCATCAGCTCCAGCTTTTACGCTCAAAAAATGGCTCTGAGCACTATGGGACTTAGCAGCTGTGGTCGTCAGTCCCCTAGAACTTAGAACTACGTAAACCTAACTAACCTAAGGACATCACACACATCCATGCCCGAGGCAGGATTCGAACCTGCGACCGTAGCAGTCGCGCGGTTCCGGACTGCGCGCCTAGAACCGCGAGACCACCGCGGCCGGCTGCTTTTACGCTGCCTATACCAACAACACGTAGGTCGTTCCATAGGACATCTGGTCTATTTCTGTTGTTGGTTAATATACGGGCATACCTGAGTTTTCCATGATCGGCACCGTTTCTCCGCCATTCCTAAGGTTGCAATTACACCTGGTCACAGCATATGACGGCGAATTTATTTTAAAAAGCTGTCTACATGACTTAAATGTCAGGACCCAAAGTTAATTTTGCCGAGTTTACGAGACATACAGAGAAGACCTACAAAAGGCCCAAGTTGTGCTAGTCATTATTATTTCTTTTCTCTAGCGTGTAATCTGTCTTGTACAGGTGCACTTTTTTCAGTAATTGGGAAATTTTATGTCATTCTGTAACTTAGAAGTCGAATGATCTTCTTGACAGTGCAGTCGTCAAGATAACCTAAGGAAGGAAAGTCGTTTGCGTCAACTGCCCAATAATCTTGTAAACTTTGTTCTGTATGTATCGGTGTATCGTATTCTCTGAGGTGGAATTCTGAGACCAGCCCAGCTTTTGCGCAGATGAGCCTGGGAAACCGCCTGAAATTCACACTCAGTCTAGTCGGTGTCCAGATCACCGTCATCTCCAGAATGTCTACAGAGAGCTATTCGACCTGTCGCGTGCCGTCCAGCTGCAACTTTGCAACGTTGGAACGTGTGGACACTCTCATTCGAGGTGATTGACTGGTCACAATCAAACACCTCGCTGCTCAACTGAATGTCCCTGTTGGTGGTGTTCAAAAAATGGTTCAAGGCTCTGAGCACTATGGGACTTAACATCTGACGTCATCAGTCCCCTAGAATTTAGAATTACTTAAACCTAACTAACCTAAGGACATCACAAACATCCATGTCCGAGGCAGGATTCGAACCTGCGTCCCTAGCGGTCGCGCGGTCCCAGACTGTAGCGCGTAGAACCGCTCGGCCTCACCGGCCGGCTTTGGTGGTGTTGACGCACTCGTCCACCACTTGGGCTACTCAAAGGTGCGTGCCTGATGGGTTCTTGACCACCTAACAGAAGACCATAAAAAGAGCAACAAAGGACCATCTAGGCGGAAATGCTCGCTCTTTACAAGGGCGATTGTCACAATTTGTGTCGAACATCGCCACAGACGATTTAACAAGGGTTCTTCACTTCGAACCGGAAACAAAACGGTATTCCATGAAGTGTCGCCATACCACCTCTCCTCCGAAGAGAAAGTTCAAAGCTGCAGCGTCATCCGCTAAAGTGATGGCGACGGTCTTCTGGGACTGAAGGGGTTATTCTGTTGCGTGTCCTCCTTTATGATGCCACGTTTAACTCTAAAGTGCATTGTGCTGTTGTTGTTGTTGTGGTCTTCAGTCCTGAGACTGGTTTGATGCAGCTCTCCATGCTACTCTTTCCTGTGCAAGCTTTTTCATCTCCCAGTACTTACTGCAACCTACATCCTTCTGAATCTGCTTAGTGTATTCATCTCTTGGTCTCCCCCTACGATTTTTACCCTCCACGCTGCCCTCCAATACTAAATTGGTGATCCCTTGATGCCTCAGAACATGTCCTACCAACCGATCCCTTCTTCTGGTCAAGTTGTGCCACAAACTTCTCTTCTCCCCAATCCTATTCAATACTTCCTCATTAGTTATGTGATCTACCCATCTAATCTTTAGCATTCTTCTGTAGCACCACATTTCGAAAGCTTCTATTCTCTTCTTGTCCAAACTATTTATCGTCCATGTTTCACTTCCATACATGGCTACACTCCATACGAATACTTTCAGAAATGACTTCCTGACACTTAAATCAATACTGGATGTTAACAAATTTCTCTTCTTCAGAAACGCTTTCCTCGCCATTGCCAGCCTACATTTTATATCCTCTCTACTTCGACCATCATCAGTTATTTTGCTCCCCAAATAGCAAAACTCCTTTACTACTTTAAGTGCCTCATTTCCTAATCTAATTCCCTCAGCATCACCCGACTTAATTAGACTACATTCCATTATCCTTGTTTTGCTTTTGTTGATGTTCATCTTATATCCTCCTTTCAAGACACTGTCCATTCCATTCAACTGCTCTTCCAAGTCCTTTGCTGTCTCTGACAGAATTACAATGTCATCGGCGAACCTCAAAGTTTTTATTTCTTCTCCATGAATTTTAATACCCACTCCGAATTTTTCTTTTGTTTCCTTTACTGCTTGCTCAATATACAGATTGAACAACATCGGGGACAGGCTACAACCCTGTCTTACTCCCTTCCCAACCACTGCTTCCCTTTCATGTCCCTCGACTCTTATAATTGCCATCTGGTTTCTGTACAAATTGTAAATAGCCTTTCGCTCCCTGTATTTTACCCCTGCCACCTTTAGAATTTGAAAGAGAGTATTCCAGTCAACATTGTCAAAAGCTTTCTCTAAGTCTACAAATGCTAGAAACGTAGGTTTGCCTTTCCTTAATCTTTCTTCTAAGATAAGTGTGCTACTCTGAGGAAATCGAAGAAACGACTTCAGCATGTGAATTGTAAGAAATAAGCTAACCATCTTCTCCTTCTCCATGACAACGCAAATGTCACTGTATAGCCTGAATCTTATACCTTCTGAATTCCGTCTGTCTGACCCAATGAAGGAAGCAGTAAGTGTATGAAGGGTAGTAGAATGTTACCATGTGGGCATATATACCCTCCCAGTAAGACGACGTAAGGTTGTCACACTGAACGCAGATTGTGTTGGAAAAAAGCGTTTTGTAGCCAAAATAGTGGGCAATGAGTGGTGTAGTGGAACCCTGAAAAAAAAACCAATCTGCCTTCAGAAAAAAGTGTTGCGTAAGTTACTGATTGCTCCTCACACATTCCTTGTAGAAATACTGCTGGAAGAACTGTGGGTTCGTATCAGAGCAGACCTTCAATGCAGAGTGAAGATTCATTCCGGAAGCAATTTCTTGAGATGTGGCTAAGCCATCTTTCCACAATATCCCGCCTTCCAGACTTCTAGTGCTACTAGTTATGTAGGAGAATATCAGTGATGTTTGGAATGTAGCAGAGAGATATTTGAGCCGTGGCGCTCTTTACTGGCGCGCCAGTCTCTTGGGTCCATTATCGATCCTTCGATGTTTCTTATCTTTGCTTGCCTTGTTGTTTTCCGCATTCGCGGGGCGAGTGGCAGTTGACGTTTGCTCGGGCTACCTGCTGAGACGCCGCGAGGTACGAGGTGGAAGCAACCACGTATGTGTTGAGTTGGTTGTACGCGGTCTGCCGGTTCAGGATGGAGGATATGTGTTGGCTGCCTGCCTGTCTGCTCTCCTGATTTTGCTCGCCGTGCCTTGCGACCGCCTAGCTTGGGTTGCTGTTTCCTTCACGAGTCATACCGGACGTCTGGCAGAAGTTAAGCAGCCTTGTGTTTCTTTTAAAGAAAAAAAGCAAATGTATGAGACTTTTGTAACCAATTTTGGTGGCCTCTTAAGTGTGGCCTTAGCCTTTACACTGCCTCTGGGGAGAGCTAATTCTTTTAAATTTAAATAGTTGGGTTCCCTGTCCTTTATAATCTTTTGGGGGTTTTATTTGAATTTTCTCTTTGGGGTTATTTCCTTGTGCTTGGTTAAATGTTTACTTGTATAGCGGGAAGTGACTCCCGGTTAAAACTGGGAGAAGGTGTTTGATGTTACTGCCGCCTCCGGCATTCGTCTTTTCAATTAAGTGTTGTCATTCCTTCTAGCGACCTGGTGTCACTCCTCGTTAATTAATGCTGGTTTATGTGTACTTAATTTTGAATTGGCCATTTGAATTAATATTTTGGAGCGCAGCATAGCACTAAGGCAACCTCACTGTATACCACCTTGTGCCCTGGTCTAGTACCTTGATTTTCAGTGGCACGAGTTAGCTCCACTACCGCTTTTACTGATGTGCTCCCTTCAAAATCTTGTCTTGTATAAGTTTGCCCCATGTGTGTCTGGGAACACAGAGACGAGCTTTAGTGTGACTTCAGTGCTAGTCAGTTAATGGAATCTTCATTTTGGCTTGTCTTCCACTGAAGAGTTTGAGTGGAGCGTAGTGTGTTTGATTTCTTATTCATTTAATTGCTGTAAGTTTGTTTATTTAATGGGGAGCAAGACATTTAAAGACTGTTGGTATTAACTCCCCTAGTTGCTGGGTGTTGCTAATTCGTTCCAAATGGCCTACTACTTATTCAGTGGCAAGGCTGATGATTACTGTAAGTACAAATTCACGCTATTTATTTGTTGCCGAAATTGTTAAAGTGTCTGTGTCGTGATTCAATCACTAGCTACGTGTTTGATCTAAATTAATATAAACCTTACATTGCCTCATTAAAATTTGTTGCCAGCAGAAACCCTTAAGAGAACTAAGTTTTGTCACTGCTTATGTTAACCTTTACTGGGAGCAATATTTCATGTAGTTAAATTTTGTCTTAAAATGTGTATTTCTCTGATGTAATAAGCTAGTGATAAAAGAAAAAAGCAAAGGGGCCTGGTTCTTCCTATTGTGTGCAGTTTGTAACACGTATCAATATTGTCGGGCAAATTGTGAGCCGTGACTGAGTAGCACATTGGTGAGGGCATTTGTCCAAAAATGGCATAGGTTTGGAATTACAGCCCTGGCCAGCACGCAGTTTTCATTTACCAGAAACTTTCAAATTAATTAGAAGTACGTTCACAGGGAGAGCATTTTGACTTACCTCGATTTCGTCTTCCATCATGCAGATGTAGCTGCCTGTCTTTAAGGGATGTTTCGCCTCGATGACGTGCCGGTACAGCGCCAGGTAGCCACTCTGTTCCAGCAGGGCCTGCAGCTGTGCCGGCTCAGGCAGTGCGGTCTGGAAGTCCCCCAGCTGGCTCAGGTCACCACCCGTCTCCAGCAGCTCGTGCACGACGAGCCAGCGTCTGCCCTCCACTGCGTACTTCATCGGCGTCCAGCCGAGCAGGCCGTCTTCTGCAGACAGCATGCCCCTCCACGTGTCGTCAGAGCACTGTCGCCGCAGCAGAGACAGGGGGCACCGCTGGTCGTAGGCCAATGCGCGATTGGCTGCCGCCAGGTGCAGCACGTTGCGCCCAAACGCGTCAGCCTGCTTCGGGTCGACACCCTCGTCCAGTAGCGTCCTGACCCTGCCCTCGTCGCCGTCCAGCGCCGCCTCCAGCAACGGGCAGCCCCTCGCCGCCATGCGGTCGAAGGACTCCAGGAAGAACTCCAGCCTCTCGTTCACATACGCTTTGCGGTACACCGTCGCACGACTCCGTTTCCCCTGCCGGAGGAAGCACCACTTGGCGAGAAAGTGTTCGGCGAAAGTCCTGTGAAGGAACGCGGGTTTCCCGTCGGCGAACTCGTACACGATTCCGGCCTTCACGAGGTACTCCCTGTCGAACGACGGCTTCGCCGGTACTTCCTTTCCGCGGAGCAGAACCGAAGCTGCGAGGACCATCAACTGTTCCTGGTGCCTCTGCTGCGCCTCCTCGATCTCTCTCCTCTTCCCGGGAGCGGAAAAATTGTCACCCCACTTCTCTTTGTAAAGCCGTCTGAACTTATGTTGGAAGAAAGCTTCGTACAGAGTCACGATGTCGTACGTCTCGTCTATTTCCTGTGACAGATTTGCAAACATTTCAGCAAAGAGAGGGATTCTCAGAAGGTCCCTCAGGCTCTTGTTGAGACCGCTGATGCGCCGGATCTTTTCCCTCGAGGGGTGGCGTCTGAAGAAATCTTCTAGCTCTGAGTCGCCGAAAGGCAGCAGCGATTGGGCCGAGACACCAGTCCGAGTCTCCAAGAGCCTCACCGGTTCGGGCCTAGTCGTCACGAGGAACTTGCCCTTACGAGGCGCCAGCAGGGGCAACACCTCGAGACACTTGTTCATGTAATCTGGGCACACCTCGTCGAAGCCGTCCACCAGACAGACGACTCTCGGGGAGTGCACCAGGCTGTGTCGAAGCAGAGCGTACTCCAGTTCGCCGAGCACACCGTCGTTGAAGACCGTCCGCCGCAGTATGTCTTTCGCAGCACTCGCAGCTCTGTCGTTGTCATCCAAAACTGTGTAGAACTCCAACAGGTTAACTCTCAGTAGCCAGCAGCCGGAGAGCCTTTCTTTTATTTTCTTCGCCACATGCGACAGCACCTTTGACTTTCCTACTCCGGGTCTGCCCACCACAATTATTGTACTGTGGGCAGTGGTTTCGGGCTGAACTTTCTCCCACTCGCCGTCGTATTCTTGAATGCTATCGAAAGTCGAGAAGAACTCGTCCGTCAACAGCTGCTTGTCCACCAGCTCCCTGGGCACGTAGTATACGGGCAGCGTCTCCAGATCTCGGCCCAGCCTCAGAGGCTGCGTCAGTCGTGCCAGAGCCAGCAAGAGAGCCGGCTTGTTGTCCAGCAGTGACTTGATGGCATCGACACCTGCCATCAGATCTCGCAGGCGGCAGCACTCGAAAGATTCCCCATTCAGCATGACTTTGACGTCCAGGCACTTGTTCCAGCTTTCGTCACTGACGTCGGATGATCGGCAAGTGTCATTAAAGCAGTCACTTCCCCTTGATGACACAATCACGAGACGGCATTCAGTTGGCATCTGTGTCGGCAGCTCAGACAAAGTGTCGGAATTACGTCCTCTATCATCGTCTACAATCACCTGTAAACGATTGAAACAGCTTACTTAAACTCAAAAATTTTCAACAGCTTTTTTTTTAAAAAAAAAGAAATATGAAACACAGCATTGTTACAAAAATTATGAAATGCAACTCACGTTTACGAATATTGAAACATATGCTTCTGATTGAAAGATGAAGAAGCTCGAAATTTCTTGTTTGTTTTCATAGGAATCATTTTTACAGGTACTTATCTATCACTTATCTTCAAAAAATGGTTCAAATGGCTCTGAGCACTATGGGACTTAACTTCTGAGGTCATCAGTCGCCTAGAACTTAGAACTAATTAAACCTAACCAACCTAAGGCCATCACACACATCCATGCCCGAGGCAGGATTCGAACCTGCGACCGTAGCGGTCTCTCGGTTCCAGACTGTAGCACCTAGAACTGCACGGCCATCTTCACGTGATTCTACAGAGGGGTCCAAAAAAATGTATCCAATGTTTAAAAGCCCATAACTTGCAATATAATCGAGGGCTGGCAGAGACGCTATGTAAAGTTGATTGGTGAGGAGGGGAGTACTTTGAAAAGATCATGTAAACGCTGAAACAGAGTAGCAAACATCTGCGCAAAATAATTAGTCTAAGTCTTTGTTTATCAGCCCTTGTACTTCTCAGAGATAAAATATATGGCTATCTGGAATACATTTCCTCGTGTTTAGTTTATAAATAAGCTTATGACTCAGTAGATCATATATATCCCTCCCAAATCCCGAAGAAACAAGGCCCAGGACTCGAGAGCGCGGTTCCGGACTGAAGCGCCTAGAACCGCTCGCCCACAGCGGCCGGCCATGCTTTGTCACCCCAAATAGACATGTAGCTTATCTTTGATTTGAACTAATGCTCAAATGTTCTGATGATGGCCAAAGATGGCTGATGATATAAAATTTTTTCTGGATTGCGTCAGAGACAAGATTATGTGCATAATTAAACAAAAATTAATCTCTCTCATAATGCCATCACTCTAGAACGTACCAGCCATCGGCAAAATCGCCCCCAACAGCGGAGAATCTGGTATTTCAGCTGTCTGAACTGTTCTACGGCCACCATGATATGTGTTTCATCAGCCAGTGCTTGGTGTATCCTCGTAGCAGTAAGAGCTGCCGTTCCCCTTTCTGGAGGTTTCACCCACGCCGTGTTGCAGGACTCCAAATAGCCTCGAACAGTTGCCACGTTGCAGTACTTGAGTCCCGTGGTCACTGCTCTGCACTGGGTCACGTACTTCTTGATGTAATCGTCTACAAGTACCTGCCATTTGCTCCAGCTACTCGTCAAACACACATTCTCCTTGTTCATCCAGTGCCGGAGGCTCTTGCACAAACTGTCGCAGATGGATTCGCACAGGCCACCGGCTCCCAGCAACTCTTCCAACTCCTTGTAAATGTCGACCACAATCTCATCAGAATTCCTCTGCTGGCACAAAAGGTAGAAATTCTCCACAAACCTGTCGTTGTCACGCACTGCCTTCAGCACCCCTTGGTTGTCTCGATTGAGACTGTACAGTCTGCCACCAGCCCTTAGCAGCTCCAACCCTAGGACACCGCCCACTTCCTCACTCTTGAATATATTGGGACTACTGGCGCCCAGAGAGGCGTTCGTCAACAAGACGAATACGACTCTGTCCCTCCCCAGTGACTTGCTAATTTCCTCGTAGGAAGTGCAGTACTTGCCGAGACCGAAGTCGCAGTTGGGGGCCTCAGACAGCCATTGGTCATTGTCGATAGTCATGTAATTGGGGGAGGTCTTGTGCTTGAGCTGGACGAGAATGGTGTGTGCCTCAGAGTGTCCCTCAGGCCGCCACACCAGCACCACATCGTCGAACTTTCCTGCTTCGCCATTGTTGGCAGACAACTGGAAGATCACCCCGCGCCTCAGGCAGCGGAGGAAGACGAGGGCCAGCACGCGTTCCTCGTACCGGTCACCCTCCCCTGTATTGTGCGCTCCCTTCTTGTATTCCAGGGCAGCATACCTGCAACAAACAAGATGCAAATAATGACAATGAAGATGGTGATGGCTTTAGGGTGCTCTATAGTAAGGGTGCCAACACCCATTCAGAATGTGAATGTATCCATTTAGTATGAGGACGAGTCAAAAAATTATCTCCATATCATTTTTCTAATTTATTACAAGAGTGGTGTAAAATTTACACCGTCATATTTTGACATAGTCACTGTGGCTGTCAATGCTGGTCCCTCTCTGTACAAATTTTCCAATATCTTTAGAAACAAGTTTTTCCATAGAGCAGCTAAGCGATATATGCACCACACACTTCCTTTACCTCTTTCTTCGTTGAAGGTCAACCGATAGCCTCTTAAACCAGAACTACTATTTAGGCTGCCAAGACCACAAAAATTTAAAACTATTTAGTAGGTGCATAGTTTGTAGTGTTATTCCACAAATATAATAAACACAACAGATACACATAACAGAGACTTAAGTTCAAATGGCTCTGAGCACTATGCGACTTAACTTCTGAGGTCATCAGTCGCCTAGAGCTTAGAACTAATTAAATCTAACTAACCTAAGGACATCACACACATCCATGCCCGAGGCAGGATTCGAACCTGCGACCGTAGCGGTCGCTCGGCTCCAGTCTACAGCACCTAGAACTGCACGGCCACTCTGGCCGGCAGAGGCTTAAGTCATCAATAATATATTCTCCTATGCTTTTTACAACAGTTGTAAGGTGGCGTGGCCTCCTGACCTTCATTTCTTACATATTCCGACCTCACCATCGTATTCTGCATATCAAGACGTTTCATTCGATCCCAAACTCGATAGGGTAAATATTACATATTTCCATTTAATTGATGTGCTAATCTAATAAATAAATCGCAATTGTGTACCAAGATTAAAAAGTCGGGGCTGGTGTACACAAACCTTCAAGACACGACGGCCATAGGAGTTTTTTTTCGGTGGAGGCAACCAGACTGCTGGAAAGACCGTAGGAGGGTGAGTTAGCATGCAGCTGCGCTAGCAGGCCGACCACCCACAGCCCAAAACAGTTTTTTGCCAGAGAAAAGGGATAATGGCCTGCGTGTTCACCTTAAAAGCAAAACACGCTGCATTGCTTGGGAGAGCCCCCTCATACGCATTTTTGACGGATCTAGTGCGCAATTTCAGAGTTCTCACAGGTGGACAGCAAACGCCTAACACAGATGCTATATATTTCCAGACTGGTTGGCTTAAATGGAGCGCCATTCTCCCGTTTGTAAGAGTAACCCTGATTGGCAAGCTATTTCTGACGCAATGAGCTGGAGGAGTGAGGGAAAGACAGCGTATGATATACCCTTTTGCTTCTTGTGTGGAGAGGCGTCGTTGCAGTGATGCTCTTGAAGCGGGAACACGTAGCAGGAGCGAGTGTGCTCGTGCATGTACGCAGAGAGCAAGGAACAAAGTCTCTACTCAGTACTGCACTGAGAGAGCACCTCTTTCGCTAGTGAATTGGAGTGGTGCTCTATATTGGGTCGCTTGTGATTAGGCGTTTGTTCACTGTGTTGGCCGCGACAGTTAATGTGCAGTGTGAACACAGACAGGGTATTAGCTAGTGCCTGCAAGTGAACATTGTGTGGCATCGCAGTGGACTGGTTATCTGACCGGTGTACCACGCCAATAGTTAGACTAGGGACAGATAGAAGTCCTTGACTTCATCAAGGTGTAGTGAGAGTTCGATTGGCGAAGGTCAATTCACATAGAAAGAGCTAGTTTTGTTATTTTTCAGTGGCAAACGATGCAGGTAGCAGCCATCGCAGCTCACGGTATTGTGCAAGCCCCATCTAACCTCCATTACAAATAACATACTTCATTCACGTCACTCGATTACATTTCTCACGCGACAGTCTCAACCGTACTTAAGAAAATTGAATCAGATAATTATTCAAGTTGAGTAGGCGTGGCTCTCAGCCATTCTGCAGAGTAAATAACATTCTTAAAGAAAAGGGATAAAAGAGCTTTCCCACACTTTGTACATAAATTTCATTAACAGGATTCCTATCCATAAAAGGTAACCTCCTATTCCGAAAAGAACCCGCAAATTTGTGTACCAGTTTATAAATAAAAGTTTCATTTGATTTTCTCAGATTTTGCAATAAATAATATTTTCCATTCGTTTAATGTTTTTCTTACACTAACTAGCAATACTCCAGTACCCAAGTATCCCACTAGTTACGTAAGAAAGTAGAATATTTTTGTGTCTTTTCCTTACAGCGGACGACTCCAGATGATGTTTATTGCTCAAAGTTTTTCAGGTATTTCTTTTTGGTACGTTAGGAGCGTATGTCTGACTTCTGTAGTAGTGTGGGGTGGGAATTGCTTCTTGCAGGAGCCAAAGGGTACTTGTCAGATCAATCCGTTGCGCAACTCGTCAACGCCCACAGACTGACACAGTCTGCCAAGCTGGCGCCACTTTACGACTCCGCAACTGTATAAATCACCTTATTTTGATGCCAAAAACTCGTCGAGCCGTATTCTGAGCGCATTTCAAACCGGAAAAGAAGTTCCTTGACGGTTGTTCGATGGTGCGCAAAATGCGAATATCTGAGGGCACAAGACCAGATGAATAAGGAGGGTGCGGAATGATTTCCCAACTCAGTTCCTGTATAGTGTTTTTTTGTCAGTGCAGCAGAATGCGGGTGGGCGTTGTCGTGGAGAAGCAACACGTCTCACTGTTTTGCTGGTCGTTGACCTTGTGCTGCGTCTGCAAAACGCCTCATTTGCTGACTAAAAAATGTGGTGGTTACGCCTTGGCGAAGCAATTTCTATTACATCACACCGTCGCTGTTCCACCAGATGCATAAAACTGTCTTTTGTAGATGCACGCAGGTCTTTGTATGGGGAGTTGCTGCTTCGTTTGGGTTCAACCACCCCTTTCTCGCCGCGCGGGATTAGCCGAGCGGTCTGAGGCGCAGCAGTCATGGACTGTTCGGCTGGTCCTGGCGGAGGTTCGAGTCCTCCCTCGGGCATGGGTGTGTGTGTGTTTGTCCTTAGGATAATTTAGGTTAAGTAGTGTGTAGGCTTAGGGACTGATGATCTTCGAAGTTAAGTCCGATAAGATTTCACACACATAAGAACATAAGAAGAACCCCTTTCTCTTCCTGATGCTAACAGTAAGACATCATTTCTCGTCACCAGTAACGATACCAGGATAGGAATGGTCAGTGTTGTTCACGAGCCAATTGATGATGAACCAGCAGAGATCTACATCTACATCTACATACATACTCCGCAATTCACCATACGGTGGATGGCGGAAGGTACCTCGTACTACAACTAGCATCTTCTCTCCCTGTTCCACTCCGATACAGAATGAGGGAAAAATGACCGCCTATATCCCTCTGTACGAGCCCTAATCTCTCTTATCTGATCTTTGTGGTCTTTCCGCAAAATGTAGGTTGGCGGCAGTAAAATTGTACTGCATTCAGCCTCAAATGCTGGTTCTCTAAATTTCCTCAGTAGCGATTCACGAAAAGAACGCCTCCTTTCCTCTAGAGACTCCCACCCGAGTTCCTGAAGCATTTCGGTAACACTCGCGTGATGATCAAACCTATCTGTAACAAATCTAGCAACCCGCCTCTGAATTGCTTCTATGTCCTCTCTCAATCCGACCTGATAGGGCTCGAGCAGTACTCAAGAATAGGTCGTATTAGTGTTTTATAAGCGGTCTCCTTTACAGATGAACCACATCTTCCCAAAATTCTACCAATGAACTGAAGACGACTATCCGCCTTCCCCACAACTGCCATTACATGCTTGTCCCACTTCATACCGCTCTGCAGTGTTACGCCCAAATATTTAACCGACGTGACTGTGTCAAAGCGCTACACTACTAATGGAGTATTCAGACATTACTGGATTCTTTTTCCTATTCATCTGCATTAATTTACATTTATCTATATTTAGAGTTAGCTGCCATTCTTCACACCAATCACAAATCCTGTCCAAGTCATCTTGTATCCTTCTACAGTCACTCAACGACGACACCTTCCCGTACACCACAGCATCATCAGCCAACAGCCGCACATTGCTATCCTCCCTATCCAAAAGATCATTTATGTAGATAGAGGTGAGGGGTCAGCCTCAATGTGGGCAGTGTCCCGGACAGCCACAGTCTTAGTCCAGTCGGGGGATGCGTGGGACGAGCTGGCCGTCCCCGACAAACCCCCATCCGGACCCCCACAGTGATGCCTTTGGCAATAGCCTCAAGCTGTGTGACCGAAGCCAACACTGCCTGAAGCTAGGAGCGAAGGGATGCCAACTCAGCCTGCATCCGAACACACTTCCCTGGGGCACTCCAGATGATACCCTCGCTTCCGATGAGCATTCACCATCGAGGACAACGTATGACCACCCACTGGTTTTTGTGATGTTGTATTAGAGCATGTGGTACCCATACACGCGATTTTTCAACCTTCCCCATCGCATGAAAATGTCGCACGGCGGTGGGATGATCACAGTTCATAACACTTGTCGGTTCTCGAGTACAGTGACGTGGATAACTGTGTATTAATGCGTCTAACCGATCTTCATCAAACCCTGAAGCTCTTCCCGAACGGGGAAGCTACGGATGGCAAAACAATCTTCCTTAAAACGAGAAAACCGTTATCCACATACAACGCTGCAAATGTTTCCGGCTGCCTCCGCTGCTGTCATCCTTCTATCGAACTCAAACAGAGTAACATGTCGGAAATGTTCCGATCTCTCCACTTGGCACCCCATTTCCTAGTACCTGCAGTTCCACCCACTATCTCAAAGTCACAAAATGACGATATGTAAGCTCAAATAGTAACAGTGAACCGCAAATTAAAAAATTGACGATCGATAAATAATTTTTATCTTTGGTTTGTTTTGTTTTTTTGAGCCATCGCTTTCTGACTGATTTCATGCGACCAGCCACCAATTCGTCTCCTGCGCCAACCTTTTCATCTCAGAGTACTACTTGCAACCACGTCCTCAATCACTTGACAGATGTATTCCAATTTCTGTCTTCCTCTACAGATTTTACCCTGTGCAGCTCCCTCTAGTACCATGGAAGTTATTGCCTGATGTCTAAACAAATGCTCCATCATCCTGTCCCTTCTTCTTGTCATTATTTTCCGGATATTCCTTTCCTCTCCAATTCTGTGCAGAACCTCCTCATTCCTTACCTTATCAGTCCACCTAATTTTCAACATTAGTCTACAGCACCACTTCTCAAATGCTTCAGATCTTTTCTTTTTCGATTTTTCCACAATCTGTGTTTCACTACCATACAACGTACATTCCAAGGTGCAATTTGTACTTTTACCAGTGGTGGGGGGGGGGGGGGGGGGGGATGTTTTAGCGGGTTAGTAGAATTATGTATGTTACTAGCTTGGACCATGGCGTTACGCATGGTTAAACAGCTATTTATAAATAGACTAGCTGACCCGACAGACTTCGTCCTGTCAAAAAGATTTGTAATATGGCAGTTTTTTTGCCTACGTATTTAAAAAAATTCTCCTGAACAGAACCGTCACCCTGGTGATAGGGCGTTGTGAATAAAAAATAATTAAATAAAACATATATAAGGATTTAAAAGTAAGTAATCGCTTTATTGTTAATCATGTGAATCATAATTATTATTATTATCATTGTAGTGCTTTGTGGTATACGATGTTTTTTGTTTGATTACCTGGCGCATAGATAAACAAATCTGATGGTTTTCCAACACGGGAACAGGCAACATACAATTGACCATGTGAGAAACATGGGTTTTCTAGATTAATACCACAAACACTTAATGATTGCCCCTGGGACTTGTTTATAGTCATAGCAAAAGCAAGCCGCACTGGAAACTGTAGTCGTTTAAACTCAAATGGCACATCAGTCGGAATCATTGGGATGCGCGGTATGAGAACATCTTCTCCTTTATACTTTCCTTTGAGTATAGTTGCTTCTATCACATTGTTTAGTAATTTTTTTATCGCTAACCGTGTACCGTTGCAAAGACGCGGTTGGTTGATATTTCGCAACATTATAACCACCGATCCAACCTTTAATTGAAGATTGTGAGGTGGCAATCCTGGCAAATCCAGCGAGTTTAAAAATTCCGGTGGATAGTTGACTACATCATCTTGATTAGTAGCCGAATCAACTGATTTATATATCCTCAATTCGCCTGTAATTTGTTCTTGAATTTTGAAATTTAATTCATTTACATCTATGTTTTTTGCAGCCAGTATAGCTCGTTCGCTCAACCAATCATGGTTTCTGTAATTTTGAGAAACATCTGGAAACACCTTCTGAATAAGTTCATCTTTTGATCGAGTTAACTGACAAAAACTTTGAGGAAAGTTAATGCAGCCAGTCAACATGTCTATAGGAAATTTGCCATTACCAATGTCAATGAGTTGTTTAGAGAATATGTTTCCAGATTGGTCATTTCGCAACTCGACACGCATATTCTTGCTTAAATGAAGTACTTTGACATGTTTCCACAAATTGGAGGACTTTAGACATGCATTGAGTTCATCAGCTGGCGTTGATCGTGGAATCACTGGCAATGTTTGACGAAAATCTCCTGCTAATAAAATCATTGCACCACCAAATCGGTTATTATTGCTCCGTAGATCTTTTAAGGTTCTGTCTAAAGCCTCCAAAGATTTTTTATGTGCCATCGTGCATTCATCCCAAACAATCAATTTACATTGCTGCAAAACCTTTGCCATTGCAGAGTTCTTCGAAACGTTGCAGGTTGGAGTTTCATTGCTTTGCATATTTGATGGCAATTTTAGTGCTGAATGGGCTGTTCGACCACCTTCAAGCAAAGTTGCTGCGATTCCCGACGAAGCGAGTGCAAGTGCAATTTTATTTTGTGAGCGAATTGTTGCTAATATTAATGAAATCAAAAAAGTTTTTCCTGTACCACCAGGTGCATCTAAGAAGTAAATCCCTCCAGTTTCATCATTTGTTACTTTCATAAGAGTTTCAAATACATACTTCTGTTGTTCAGTTAACAGTGGAAGATTTGTTTGAATTAATTCTTTCAAAGCGTTGAGATCATACAGTTTTTCTCGATGCAACTCTTGGTTAAAAGCGTCATGCATTGGACGATTGGGCGCGGTCAGGCCTAATTGAATTAATAGTTTGTTTGACATTATCAAGCACATGTCCTCAATTGAAATCAATGCCTCATTGTAAATTTCTTCACTGATTTGTATATTTGGATTTCCCATTCTATTCCGTATTTGATACAAAATATCATCACACATATAATCTTTGTACTTGATCCACAAATCAATTGGGTTTGATGGGAAGCATGTAGATATGATTATAGAAAACAATGTTCGTATTTGATGAGCGTGTGATGATATTACAGCATCATTGAGAGTTTGCTCCCAATGAGCGTCATTTTCAAGCAATTGCAAACGTTGACAGGCTTCTCTGTAGGATCCACACAATTCACCATGAACAGTTCGTAACTGTTGGAATGATGTTGGGCCACATACATTGACTAATAGCAGTCGTAAATAAAAACATTCATCATTGCTTGGATGTACTGAATAAATCCGGCCAATCGCATCGGTGGAATATACATCTGTATATCCTGGAACTGGTTTTCCTTGTTTCCGTCGTATAAATCTCCTTGAGGATTGATTCCAGGTATAATATTTTGGCATTTCAGAATATAGCAATGTTTGTGCGAAATGATCGTTTTGGCATGTCTCAAAAAAACTGGTTAATGTAGTAGATGGTGGCTGAGCAGCTCTTTGTCAACACATTGGTAGTTACTGTAGTCAATTGACACATCGTAACTGAAAGCAGCTTGATTCAAACTTGCGCGATTATTAGTTGAATGTCGCGCTCGCGCTTCACGCGTTTGTGATATCCGAATTCTTTCACGTTCATTTCCGTCGTCACGTTCTTGTGCCGTACGATTAGATCGGTAATTAGCTTGGTTTGTAGCATTTCTGGTTCTTCTACCTAAATTGCTTCGTCTTATAGGAGGCATATCAAATATAAATTAGTTTTTCACTATATAGTTATTGGTTTTTCACTAATCACGAACTAAACAAACACTAACTAAGTAAACACTCTGCACAAAACACGAATTTGTTTCGTGTATCAGTTGACAAAAGCAAACTCAGTAGATTAGGTCACAGACAACTTTTTTTTTTTTTAAATTTTATATGACTTGAAGTCAAATCCTTTTAAGCCGTACGAATTGTAACGCGATTTTTGTTTGACTGATGTAATGACGTGGAAACATGCATTTTATCTCGCGTGCCGAAACTAATACAAAAGAAACGCGAGTTTCGGAACGCGACATTAAACTTCTCCAACTATGTATTCTGTGCTCCAACGCACACATGCACATTGTTTTGATAGATATGATCTTTGACGTTAGGAACACACCTACATTGCTTGGACAACAGTGAGTGCTTGTAATTTAATATGAACTTTATACCATAGCAATAAAGCTCAAATTGACTACGTTTTAGTTACAAATCATTTGTATAGGAAAAAGAAAAGGGCTATTTTTAGGGTTTTTCCAGCAATAATTCTAATTTTTCTCGCCGTAAAAACCATCCTTGAACTTCAACGAACATTTTAAAAAAAGATTTGGCCAAATTGGTCGAGGCGTTGTTGAGTTATGCGCTTTCCAACACATTTTGCGATTCATTTTAATATGAACTTTATACCATAGCAATAAAGCTCAAATTGACTACGTTTTAGTTACAAATCATTTGTATAGGAAAAAGAAAAGGGCTATTTTTAGGGTTTTTCCAGCAATAATTCTAATTTTTCTCGCCGTAAAAACCATCCTTGAACTTCAACGAACATTTTAAAAAAAGATTTGGCCAAATTGGTCGAGGCGTTGTTGAGTTATGCGCTTACCAACACATTTTGCGATTCATTTTTATATTATAGATGTTAATGCCGAAACTCACTATTCACGCGTATGCACTATCAGAAAGGCCATCCCTTGTTATATCTTTAAAAGTACATGATAGGTAAAGCTTATTTACAAAATCATCTATATACAGGTATACGAGGAGAATTCAAAAAGTAGAGGCACATTTGTGAAAAGCTGTACTTATTCTGATGATAGAAAACTGACACATATTAATAGTAAGACTTATTAAAAGCTTTCAGTGTTCGGCTCCACAAATTTAAATTATATGTAAAGTTTTACTCCAGTGCGTGGGAAATAAACATCCCAGGTTGGGATGCATAAACTAAAACCAGAGGAGGGGATGGTCTGATGCAGAGGGGGGGAAATCCCCCCCATCCCCCCCTGCAAATCGCACACTGGTACATTCCCAAAAACTTCTTCCTCAAATTAAGGTCTATGTGTGATACTAGTAGATGTCCCTTGTGTTAGCCCTTGGAAGTCCTCTTGCATCGTCCGTCATTGGTTACTTTGTTGCCTAGGCAGCAGAATTCATGTACTGTGTCACCACCAACCCTCATGTTAAGTTTCTCCCTGTTCTAACTTCTGCTTTTTCTCATTACTTTCGTCTTTCTTCGATTTACTCTCAGTCCATATTCTGTACTCATTACGCTGTTCATTCCATTCAGCAAATCACGTAATTCTTCTTCACTTTCACTAAGGACAGCAATATCGTCAGCGAATCCTATCATTGATATCCTTTCATCTTGAATTTTAATTCCACTCCTAAACCTTCCTTTTATTTCCAGCATTCCCTCTTCCATGTATAGATTGAACAGTAGGGGCGAAAGACTACATGCCTGTCTTACATCCTTTTTAATCAGAGCACTTCGTTTTTGGTCTCCACTCTTATTATTCTCTCTTGGCTCTTGTGCAAGTTGTATAACACCTGTCTCTCCATTTAGCTTACCCCTACTTTCTTCACAATTTCTAACATTTCAATGTACTTTTTCAACAAATCCACTCTCTCCTCTGCACTTAAGAGAGGAATTCCCATTGCACTCTTAATGTTACCATCTTTGCTTTTAATTTCACTGAAGGGTGTTTTCACTTTTCTACATGCTGAGTCAGTCCTTCTAACAATAATTTCTTTTTCAATTTCTTCACATTTTTCATGCATCCGTTTCATCTTAGTTTCCTTGCACTACCTATTTACTTCATTCCTCACAAGGGAACATCCCCATCGCACCCCCCTCAGATTTAGTTATAAGTTGGCACAGTGGATAGGCCTTGAAAAACTGAACACAGATCAATCGAGAAAACAGGAAGAAGTTGTGTGGAACTATGAAAAAATAAGCAAAATATACAAACTGGGTCGTCCATGCCTAAGATAGGCAATATTAAGGGCTATCTGAGCCGACGAGCGCCGTGGTCCTGTGGTTAGCGTGAACAGCTGCGGCACGAGAGGTCTTTAGTTCGAATCTGCCCTCGGCTGAAAATTTTGCTTTCTTTATTTTAGCAAAGTTATGATCTGTCCGTTCGTTCATTGACGTCTCTGTCCACTGTAATAAGTTTAGTGTCTGTGTTTTGCGACAGCACCGCAAAACCGTGCGATTAGTTGACGAAAGGACGTGTCTCTCCAATGGGAACCGAAAACATTTGATCGCAAGGTCATAGGTCAACCGATTCCTCCACAGGAAAACACGTCTGATATATTCTATACGACACTGGTGACGGCATGTGCGTCACATGACAGGAATATGTTGTCGACCCACCTAACTAGTACACTTGGCGAATGGGTAAAAAGATTCTTCTACCTTGCCCGATTTAGGTTTTCTTGTGGATGTAAGAATCACTCCAAAAAAAGTGATGAAAACATAAGGGTTTGTCACATAAACTGAAAATAAAAAGTTAAAATTTTCGGTTGAGAGAAGATTTGAACCAAAGACCTCTAGTTCCGCAGCTGTTCACGCTAACCACGGGACCACGGCTCTCCTCGTCTCAAACCGCCTTTAATATTGCCTATATTGCGTATGGACGACCCAGTTTGCATATTTTGCTTATTTTTTCATAGTTCCACACAACTTCTTCCTGTTTTTTCGATCGATCTGCGTTCAGTTTTTCAAGGCCTATCCACTGTGCCAACTTATAACTAAATCTGAGGGGGGTGCGATGGGGAGGTTCCCTTGTCAGTGACATGTACTTGTATGTTCCTAAATTTCCCTGAAGATTTTTGTGCTTTCTTCATTCATTGATCAACTGAAGTATTTCTTCTGTTGCCCATGATTTTTTCGCAGTTACCTTCTTTGTACCTAAGTTTTTCCATCCAACTTCTGTGATTGCCCTTCTTAGAGATATACATCCCTCTTCAACTGTGCTGCCTACTCAGCTATTCCTCACCAAAATGTCTACAGTCTTAGAGAACTTCAAGCGTTTATCTTTATTCATCTCCCACTTCTTTGCGTATTGATTCTTTCTGTCTAACCTCTTAAACTCCAGCGCACTCTTCATGACTACACTATATTGTGATCTTATATCTGCTCCTGTGTATGCCTCGCAATCCAGTATCTCATTTTGGAATCTCTGCCTGACTATGATGTAATCTGAAATCTTTCTGTACCTTCAGGTCTTTTCAGGTAGACCTCCTGCTCTTGTTATTCTTGAACTGGAATTTATCACAGAACTCAATTAGTCTTTCTCCTCTGTCATTCCCAGTATCAAGCCAATATTCCCCCATAATCCTTTCTTCTTCTCCTTCGCCTTTTACCTCATATCAGTCCCCCATGATTGCTAGATTTTCGTCTCTCTTTACGTACTGCATTACCCGTTCAATATCTTCATACACTTTCTCTGTCTCTTCATCTTCAGCTTGCGACATCGGCACGTATATATAAACTACCGTTGTCGGAGTTATTTTGCTGTTGATTCTGATGAGAACAACCTTATCACTGAACTGTTCATAGTAACACATTCTCTGTCCTACTTTCCTATTCAAAACAAATCCTACTCCAGTTATACAATTTTCTCCTGCTGTTGATATTACCCTATACGCATCTGACCAGAGATCCTTGTCTTCTATCCATTACACTCCGATGACCACCACTATATCTAGAATGAGGCTTTCCATTTCACTTTTTAGATTTTCTGTCTTCCATACCACATTGAAGCTTCTAACATTCCACGCCACGAATCGTAGAACGTTTTCCTTCTGTTGGTTATTCAATCTTTTTCTCATGGTCACCTCCCCCTTGGCAGTCCCCTCCCGGAGATCCAGATAGGGCACTATTCCGGAATCTTTTGCCAATGGAGTGATCATCACGACACTTTTTCAGCTACAGGCCACACGTCCTGTGGATACACGTTACATGGGCACACATGTTTAACCTGACGATGATTTATATCAGAATATTTTAACGATCTGAAGATGGCGATCAGCCGAAACCGGTCATAAAGTGGAAAGAAATCTATGTGATCAAGACGAGATATCGTGAAATATTCCCACTTCACCCCCTATAGTTTCATGAAGTTCCAACTGATGGCGGCGCTGTCTGTAGCCTTCAAAATGGCGTCTGTAATGGAGGCGCCTTGCAAGCAGAGAGCTGCCACTGATTTTCTTTTGGAGGAAAACCAGAGAATTTAGATATTTGTAAGCACTTGCAGAATGTCTATGGCGAACCGGCAGTGAAAAAAAGCACAGCGAGTAGTTGGCGGAGAGTCTGTCGTCATTTCAACAAAGTCGCGCAGACCTGTCCGATCTCCCACATGTAGCTGCGAATCCTGCAATGTCGAAACGTGCAGACACTCTCAATTGAGGTCATCGATGGAAGCAAACAAGCTCCTCCTTCTCCATGACAACGCAGTTAAGGTGGCGACAGGGCGTCGAATTGAACGGAGACTATATTGAAAAACAGCGAAAAGAGTGGGGAATAATGTGATGTATTGCAATCCTGAATAAAACCAACATGCTTCCACAAAAATGTTTTGCATTAATTAGTGAACGCCCCTCGTACATTTATGAGATAAATCCCATGCAGAAAAGATGCCAACATTTGTGCTGAAGGCAATCCTTGCCAATTAAATACCTCGTATTCTACGAGAGTTACTCCAATAGAAATGCACACTATTGTTGTAAAAATACAGTTTTCATTCTGCATGTGTGGAAATTTTACAGTGTGTAGATACATCCTTCCACTTGTTTTCAAACTTAGTTCAACCTCTTCCCGTGAGTGGCGCCGTTACGGCCTGTTTTCAAGATGGCTGCTACACTTGACGTTTGTCAGAAGCAACGTACTGTCATAGAATTCTTGTGCTGTGAAAACGAGACAGTGGGAAACATCCACAAGAGGTTGAAAAAGGTGTATGGAGATGCTGCTGTCGATCGCAGTACAGTTAGTCGGTGGGCAAGCAGGTTACGTGATGAAAGTGGGCATGGCAATACTGAGGATTGTCCTTGCAGTGGCAGGCCTCGTACTGCACACACTCCAGACAATGTGCAGAGAGTTAACGAATTGGTGACTGCTGGCCGACACATCACAGTAAACGAATTGTCACGCTACATTGGGATAGGGGAAGGATGTGTTTGGAGAATACTGAAAGTGTTGGCGTTAAAAAAGGTTTGTGCCAGTTAGGTTCCCAGGATGTTGACAGTAGCTCAAAAAGAAACAAGAAAAACGGTATGCAACGAACTTTAGGAACAGTACGAGAATGGTGGAGATCAATTTCTTGGAAGAATTGTGACAGGTGATGAAACATGGCTCCATCATTTTTCACCATAGATGAAGAGGCAACCAATGGAGTGGCATCGTGCAAATTCACCCAAGAAAAAAAAAAAAAATAAAAGTACACCTTCTGCTGGAAAAGTTATGGCTATGGTGTTTTTCAATTCCGAAGAACTCTTGCTTGTGGACATCATGCCAAGTGGAAGCACCATAAATTTTGATAATGCGTATGTGACGACACTGAAGAAACTTCAAGCTCGACTGAGTCGTGTTCGACCACATCGGAAAAGCAGGATGTTTTGCTGTTGCACGACAATGCACGGCAACACGTCAGTCATGGAAGCTATCACAAAACTTGGATGGACAACACTGAAACACCTGCCTTACTGACCTAACCTGGCTCCATGTGACTATCATCTCTTTGGGAAACTGAAAGACTCTCTTTGTGGAACAAGGTTTGAAGATGATGACTCCCTTGTGCACGCTGCCGAACAGTGGCTCCAACAGGTTGGTCCAGAATTTTACCGTGCGGGTATACAGGCGCTGGTTCCAAGATGGCGTAAGGCAGTTGAGACGGATGGAAATTATGTGGAGAAATGAAAATATTGTACCTGAAGGATGTATCTCCACACTGTAAACTTTCAAACATGTAGAATAAAAGATGGCTTTCAAAAAAATAGTGTGCATTTCTTTTGGAGTGATCCTCGTATCAACAATGTAGGCCTTTACATTGCTGAGTTAGTAAATACGTGCAAGTTTGTCCCAGTCGTCTCTAGGTTGGCCTTGTGGCTTAGTGCACTCATCATCTGCTAGGTGGCAGCTCTCTCTCCACTTGTGGCAGGTTTCAGCTCAGCTAGCTTTGCACTCTTACGAAATGATTTTGCTTGCGCCGCTCTCCGTTGGCTCCAATGAAGAACAGCGATATGCAGTGAGTACCAGGAGCTGGAATCAACAGAGGACTTTCAGTACAACACAGAGGCTATGCTTTACCATGGCGATTTATCAGCTGATTTTACTATTCAAAATCCACCATGAAGGATTAGGAAGTAGCAGGATATTAAAGTACATTTGTAATGCATCAGATAGTGGGGAGCTGTGATTGGCAATGTGCTCGGAAGTGAAACTTGACATTTATACCAGAAAAGACATTTATTTGAAAACGTCAGTTACAGAACACTTTCTTATGGCAGCTGAATGAACGACTCTGAGATTGCTAATTAGTGTATAATCATAATTTAGCAAATAGAGTTCTACATTAAAACAGTATTGAAGCAAATGAGCAACAATTTAAACATATAAAGATATCAATAACATACGAGGGTAATCCCAAAAGAAAAGTCTCCTATTTTTTTATAAGTACATAGACCTGTTTATTTCTACAATGGTTTACATCAGTTTACAGCTTGAACATTTAGCTATTTGAAACTTCCTGGCAGATTAAAACTGTGTGCCAGACCGAGACTCGAACTCGGGACCTTTGTCTTTCGCGGGCAAGTGCTCTACCAACTGAGCTACCCAAGCACGACTCACGCCCCGTCCTCACAGCTTTACTTCCGCCAGTACCTCGTCTCCCACCTTCCAAACTTTACAGAAGCTCTCCTGCGCGGGAAACAATCAAGTTGGATTGCTTTGCAAGGTAGGACAGTTTCAAATCAGAGATATTGATAAGACACCTATGTATTTCCCCAGCAGTATAAGATCAAGAGGGGCTTGGGAACTTCTCGCCAACGGCGTTGCCACCGGTCCCCATCAGCGCTGTCGGGCTGGGCTAGCACTTAGATGGGTAACCATCCGGTCTGCCAAGCTCTGTTATCAAGCAGGGTGCACTCAGCCCTTGTGAGGCAAACATTTCAATACATTATAGGAGTGACAGTGATCAATATGTTACAAATATTTACTGTTAAAAACAGTCTTGATCACAATTTATTAAGCACGGTGACCAGTTTCGACCACTACTGTGGTCATCTTCAGACCAATGAGTAAGAACGTCCTTCTGCTAGAGAATCACTACTACAGTCACCGTACTTAATAAATTGTGATCAAGACTGTTTTTAATAGTAAATATGAGGAGCTACTTGATTGAGACGTAGTGGCTCCGGTCTCGGAAACTGGCATATGGCCGGGAGAACGGTGCACTGACCATATGCCCCACCATATCCGCCTCCGGTGACGCCTATGGTGTGAGGATGATACGGCGGCCGGTCGGTGCCATTGGGCCGTCATGGCCAGTTGGAGAGGAGTTTCTTTCTTTTATGGGAACTTCTCAACTATCCTGAAATGTGGCGCATTTGTGCTTTATGATAAAATAATCATTTAAATTAAAATAAATTTTTCGTATAAAACTTATTTAAATCCGATTAAAAACTGTACAATAATTTCTGCTAGCACCATACATATTCGTAATACCAGACAAGTGAGCATTATAATATGTGCTTGTGACTTCTGGATAATGATGACATCTGTAAGATTTATAATGAAAATTATGAGAAAACATGCAAGACATGATTGGTGCATGAATAGTTTACCTCCTAACTATTATCTATTGCTCACAAGTTATGTTTTCCGCAATAAATCTCACAAGTTTTCTCATAGCTATTAAAAATTAAGAAGCACAAATAATCACGACTATCTGTATGGGGTTAGGTACGTGTGTGGGGCCAGCAGAAATTATTTTATACGTTCTTGTGTGATCTGAAAATGTGTTATATTCAAAATTAAATTAATTTAAATAATTATTTTGTGTTTTTAAGTCTTGCGTGCATGAAATTTGTTAATGGATTTGAAACATTTTGAAGAGTATATGTTTCAATAATTATATATATATGAGACAGGCGAAATACCCTCAGACTTCAAGAAGAATATAATAATTCCAATCCCAAAGAAAGCAGGTGTTGACAGATGTGAAAATTACCGAACTATCAGTTTAATAAGTCACAGCCGCAAAATACTAACGCGAATTCTTTACAGACGAATGGAAATACCGGTAGAAGCCAACCTCGGCGAAGATCAGTTTGGATTCCGCAGAAATATTCGAACACGTGAGGCAATACTGACCCTACGACTTATCTTAGAAAATAGATTAAGGAAAGGCAAACCTACATTTCTAGCATTTGTAGACTTAGAGAAAGCTTTTGACAATGTTGACTGGAATGCTCTCTTTCAAATTCTAAAGGTGACAGGGGTAAAATACAAGGAGCGAAAGGCTATTTACAATTTGTACAGAAACCAGATGGCAGTTATAAGAGTCAAAGGGCATGAAAGGGAAGCAGCGGTTTGGAAGGGAGTGAGACAGGGTTGTAGCCTCTCCCCAATGTTATTCAATCTGTATATTGAGCAAGCAGTGAAGGAAACAAAAGAAAAATTCGGAGTAGGTACTAAAATCCATGGAGAAGAAATAAAAACGTTGAGGTTCGCAAATGACATCGTAATTCAGTCAGGGACAGCAAAGGACTTGGAAGAGCAGTTGAACGGAATGGACAGTGTCTTGAAAGGAGGATATAAGATGAACATCAACAAAAGCAAAACAAGGGTAATGGAATGTAGTCGAGTTAACTCGATGCTGAGGGAATTAGATTAGGAAATGAGACACTTAAAGTAGTAAAGGAGTTTTGCTATTTGGGGATCAAAATAACTGATGATGGGCGAAGTAGAGAGCATATAAAATGTAGATTGGCAATGGCAAGGAAAGCGTTTCTGAAAAAGAAAACTTTGTTAACATCGAGTATAGATTTAAGTTTCAGGAAATCGTTTCTGAAAGTATTTGTATGGAGTGTAGCCATGTATGGAAGCGAAACATGGACGATAAATAGTTTGGAGAAGAAGAGAAGCTTTCGAAATGTGGTGCTACAGAAGAATGCTGAAGATTAGATGGGTAGATCACATAACTAATGAGGAGGTACTGAATAGAATTGGGGAGGAGTTTGTGGCCAGTTGGTAGGACATGTTCTGAGGCATCAAGGGATCACAAATTTAGCATTGGAGGGCAGCGTGGAGGGTAAAAATCGTAGAGGGAGACCAAGAGATGAATACACTAAGCAGATTCAGAAGGGTGTAGGTTGCAGTAAGTACTGGGAGATGAAGAAGCTTGCACAGGATAGTGCAGCATGGAGAGCTGCATCAAACCAGTCTCAGGACTGAAGACAACTATATATATATATATATATATATATATATATATATATATATATATCACATACATAGCACACATCTCCTCCCCCCTCCCCCTCTGCCCGTCTGCTATTCTCTCCTGACACTCCGCTCAGCCATGTCTGTACGCTCATATACCGCCTGAAATGCCTTCTGATACTACCTGCACAACATGTGGTCCTGCACAGCAACTGAGGTGACAGGTATTATCAAACTTCACCCTTCCCGACCTTGTCGAGAAGATCGACAAGACAGCGAGTTAATATTGCCCGCTCATCCAGTATTGAGCTCTGTTTAAAATTGCAAGTCTCCAGCTCAATGGGATGTTAGTTTAAAATCAGTTACAAAATCTGTACTGAACAGAAAGACAGACAAGAAAGCGACCTAATAAAAACCTGTTACAGGAGACAGTGAGAGCCATTGTCTGAATGTATCGAACGACATCAAGACAGCTTCTGAATCTAATGTCACCCTTCAGCTTACAGATAACCACACACCACGAAACATTTTGCAGGGGTAGGAACTTTAATCCAGGACACTGGAAAAAAGCCGGGTGACCCGAAAGAATTCCACCCATTTTCTCGCCTTATTGCTCAAATATTAGTGAAGAAAGATTGTTCCGCTATTAGGATTTGAATCGGCTATCTCTAAGACGAGTGAAATATCAAAGCAATGTTTTAACAAGCTCGTCCGCAGGGATGGGCATGCTGTTAGACAATCTTCCGTTGTAAGCAGTGTTTTCATGGTGGAGTTCAGAGAATGTCTGCAAAAGTTAATCATCTGTTATTAAGTACAAGAGAGCTTTTGCGAATGATTTTAAATAATAAACGGAATACTCACTCATCACGAGCAGAGGCCACTGCAGTTGCTATGTTCCGTAGCGCAGACATTCTGAAAAAAAGGAAGATGTGAACAATGAAAAGTCCATACACACACACACGCACAGATATATATATATATATATATATATATATATATATATCATATGTTGAAAACAATAGACTGGCTGGGTGAGATTAAGATATGTGAACACAAAATAAGCAGTCTTGCATATGCGGATGACTTAGTTGTGATGGCAGATTCGATTGAAAGTTTGCAAAGTAATATTTCAGAGCTAGATCATAAATGTAAGGACTATGGTATGAAGATTAGCATCTCCAAAACGAAAGTAATGTCAGTGGGAAAGAAATATAAACGGATTGAGTGCCAAACAGGAGGAACAAAGTTAGAACAGGTGGACTGTTTCAAGTACTTAGGATGCATATTCTCACAGGATGGCAACATAGTGAAAGAACTGGAAGCGAGGTGTAGCAAAGCTAATGCAGTGAGCGCTCAGCTACGATCTACTCTCTTCTGCAAGAAGGAAGTCAGTACCAAGACTAAGTTATCTGTGCACCGTTCAATCTTTCGACCAACTTTGTTGTATGGGAGCGAAAGCTGGGTGGATTCAGATTACCTTATCAACAAGGTTGAGGTTACGGATATGAAAGAAGCTAGGATGATTGCAGGTACTAGTAGATGGGAACAATGGCAAGAGGGTGTCCATAATGAGGAAATCAAAGAAAAACTGGGAATGAACTCTATAGATGTAGCAGTCAGGGAGAACAGGCTTAGATGGTGCGGTCATGTTACACGCATGGGAGAAGCAAGGTTACCCAAGAGACTCATGGGTTCAGCAGCAGAGGGCAGAAGGAGTCGGGGCAGACCAAGGAGAAGGTACCTGGATTCGGTTAAGAATGATTTTGAAGTAATAGGTTTAACATCAGAAGAGGCACCAATGTTAGCACTGAATAGGGGATCATGGAGGAATTTTATAAGGGGGCCTATGCTCCAGACTGAACGCTGAAAAGCATAATCAGTCTTAAATGATGATACAAATCTTTTGAACTTTCTTTTCTTTTGCTTCCTTTTATTCTGTACATACATCTCTGATGGCCTAGAACACCTTCTGATTTGTTCTAAAACGTACATCACGAAATGTGACTATGATTTGCTCTATACACTGAAAGAAACGAGTATAGGCGTGCGTATGCAAATACAGAGATATGTATCTAGGCAGAATAGGGTGCTGCGATCGGCAACGCCTATATAAGACAAGTGTCTGGCGCAGTTGTCAGATCGGTTTCTGCTTGCTACAATGGCAAAATATCAAGATTTAAGTGAGTCTGAACCTGGTGTTATGGTTGGCGAACGGGCGGTGGGACACAGCGTCTTTGAGGTAGCGATGAAATGGGGATTTTCCCGTATTACCGTTTTACGAGTGTTCCGTGAATATCAGGAATCCAGTAAAACACCAAATCTCCGACATCGCTGCTGCCGGAAAAAGAATCTGCAAGAACGGGACCAACGACGACTGAAGAGAATCGTTCAATGTGACAGAAGTGCAACCCTTCCGCAAATTGCTGCAGATATCAACGATGGGCTATCAACAAGTATCAGCGTGCGAACCATTGAACGAAACATCATCGACATGGCCTTCGGAGCCGAAGGCCCACTCGTGTACCCTTTATGACTGCACGACACAAAGATTTACACCTCGCCTGTGTCCGTCAACATCGACACTGTATTGTTGATGAATAGAAATATGTAGCCTCGTTGGATTAGTCTCGATTCAATTTATATTGAGCGGTTGGACATGTACGGGTATGGAGACAACCCCATGAATCCACGAACTCTGCATGTCAGTAGGGGACTGTTCGAGCTGGTGGAAGCTCTATAATGGTTGTGTGGGCGTGTGCAGTTGGAGTGCTATATGGAACTCCTGACACGTCTAGATACGACTCTGACAGGTAACACGTACCTAAGCATCCTGTGTGATAACCTGCATCCATTGGTGTCCATTGTGCATTCCGATAGACCTTGGCAATTCCAACAGGACAATGCGACGCCCCACACGTCCAGAATTGCTACAGGAACACTCTTCTGAATTTAAATACTTTTGCTGGCCACCAAACTCCCCACACATGAATATTATTGAATATACCTGGGATGCCTTGCAACATGCTCTGCGAAAGAAATGAATGGAAATGTCGTGTGGCCAGGGACTCCCGTCAGGTAGACCCGTCGCCTGGAGCAAGTCTTTAGAGTTTGACGCCAGTTCATAGACTTGCGCGTCGATGGGGATGAGATGATGATGATGAAGACAACACTGCACACAGTCCTTACGAGTAAAAATCTCCGACCCAGCGGGCAATCGAACCCGGGCCTCTTGGCATGACAGTTCGTCGCACTGACCACTTTTTTTTTAGTCTCATTTTGTTCGTTATTGGTCGTTGTACTGGTTCGGGGCGGACGTCTAATGACACTTGTTCAAGTTCGTCGTTGATTCATTAACTCAGTTTTTTTTTTTTTTTTGTTTCAGAGGGCAGCTAACCCTCTGGCCAAACACGCTGAGCTACCGTGCCGGCAACCACTCAGCTATCGGGGCGGACTGTGCTAAAGAGATTTCCATCCTCTCGTTCTCTTACGGATTTATGGACAACCCTGCAGGGTTCGTGGTGTCAGTTCCCTCCATCACTACTTCACACATTAGCCGAGTCCATGCCACGTCGTGTTGCGGCACTTTGCATGCCCGCGGAACATATTAGGCAAGTGTACCAGTTTCCTTCGTTCTTCGGTGTATATATTGCTACAAGAATCTATTTTTAACTGAGTATGGACGACGTTAGCTTACGTCTCATCGTCTTTGTAACACTTTTGTTAAAGGCACAGGGTAATACTAGATGTACTCTACAGAACTGGTCTTCTGTTGTGAATTGTGCTGGTAGTGCATTAGATGAAAACACTCGCAGCTTTACGGCCGATCATTTTTATTTTGGGCACTGAATTAATTTTCGACGTGATCATGACGAAACAAAAGGCTAGAAGCGGAGAGACTGTGTCTTCGCTATCAGCGGCGTAAAGCGCACTTCATACCGTTTCAAAATTGTGTACAGAACGATTACTGAAACATGTGTGCAACAAACGTTTTAGGTGTACACATACGATCTGGGACATATACGGCAATAATTATGTTCGGTCAGTCTGTGACAAAAGGAGGATAAAATTACTGCCAGGAGAAACATACACCGAGCATGCGGACAAATGTGCTGCAATTACACAATTGATGGAGTCAGCTCAGTTATTCCGTTAGCACCAGTGAGTCACTGCTGAAGTCTTGTAGCACCGCCGACGAACAGATACACTATGTGATCGAAAGTATCCGGACACATCCAAAAACATACGTTTCTCCTATTAAGAGCATTGTGCTGCCACCTACTGCCAGGAACTCCATAGCAGCGACCTCAGTAGTCATTAGACATCGCGAGAGAGCAGAATGGGGCGCTCCGCGGAACTCACGGAGTTCGAACGTGGCCAGGTAATTGGGTATCACTTGCGTCGCGAGATTTCCACAGTCCTAAACATCCCTAGGTCTATTGTTCCGATGTGATAGTGAACAGGAAACGTGAAGGCACCCGTACAGCACAAAAGCGTACAGGCCGACCTCGTCTGTAGACTGACAGAGAGCGCCAACAGTTGAAGAGGGTCGTAATGTGTAATAGGCAGACATCTATCCAGACCATCACACATTCCAAATTGCATCAGGATCAACTGCAAGTACTATGACAGTTAGGTGGGAAGAGAGAAAACTTGGGTTTTATGGTCGAGCGGCTGCTTATAAGCCACACATCACGCCGGTAAATACCAAACGGTGCCTCGCTTGGTGTAAGGAGCGTAAACATTGGACGACTGAACTGTGGAAAAACGTTGTGACGAATCACGGTACACAATGTGGCGATCTCATGGCAGGGTGTGCGTATGGCGAATGCCCGGTGATCGTCATCTGCCAGCGTGTGTAGTGTCAATAGTAAAATTCGGAGGCGATAGTGTTATGGTGTGGTCGTGTTTTCCATGGAGGGGGCTTGCACCCCTTGTTGTTTTGTGTGGCACTATCATAGTACAGGCCTACATTGATGTTTTAAGCACCTTCTTGCTTCCCACTGTTGAGCAATTCGGGGATGGCGATTGCGTCTTACAACACAATCGAGCACCTGTTCATAATGCACGGCTTGTGGCGGGGTGGTTACACGACAGTAACATCCCTGTAATGGGCTGACTTGTGCAGTGTCCTGACCTGAGTCCCATAGAACAGCTTTGGGATGTTTTGGAACGCCTACTTCGTGCCAGGCCTCACTGACCGACATCGATACCTCTCCTCAGTGCAGCACTCCGTGCAGAATGGGCTGCCATTCCTCAAGAAACCTTCCAGCACTTGATTGAACGTATGCCTGCGAGAGTGGAAGCTGTCATCAAGGCTAAGCGTGGGCCAACACCATATTGAATTCCAGCATTACCGATGGAAGGCGCCACGAACTTGTATATCATTTTCAGCTAGTTGTCAGGATACTTTTGATTACACAATGTATGCTGCAATGTGAAACTCTTGCTGTTTCTACCCCCGAGCAAGACTCTTAAAGAAATAGGGAAACGGCTCCAATTGTAATTTCTTTTATTTCGTGACAACTTTATCAAACTGTTTCTCTTGAATAAATGTATAAATATCTTTTGTGGTGATGTGTTGCTTTATACGTACCTAGTGTTTCTGTTAAGCACATTTACGAGTTTTATTGTGATGTGGGTAACTCGCATAAGTTGGAGCATCTGCGAGTAGACTGTGAGCGCCGGCCATCTTGGAACGGCTGTTACTTCGCTGTTGGCGTAGGGCACGCTATCGGTGGGAAATTTAAATCTGACAGCTGCCCAACTGTGTAAACTGCGTTCACATCCAATAGAACCTCATATATCCGCGTATGCTGAACCAACTGCTAGTTTATTTGATTTCACAGTTATAATAGAGTAAAATTACAGCCTGTTCCACAATTATTTATGAAATTAGTCATGGGATTTTTTGCGATTTGTATCCTTTTGGGGTTCGTTACCTAATGTGGACGTGGTTTCTCTTATTCACTTTGGAAGTAAAGTGCGTCCTTTTGAGTCTAAATAATCAAAATTTACGTAATCACAATTTTCAAATTAAGTTATCATATAAATTCATGGTCAAAATTACGCAGTGTACGTTTCTTAGCACCGTTTTCTTCTCTTATTATGACCACGTAGTGAAAGGACAGTACTGTTTCGATGCTGCCTTGACGTAAGCTGTTAGTTTTTGGATTGAGGTTCAGCAGTAAGTGAGTGGTGCATTTTTTTGTTCTTTGTTTTGTTGTTATTGAATCTACAACATGACGATTAGAGCATAGTACTGGGTAGATACCACCTTTCAGACATGGAGAAGTCAACTGACGGAAGATGAAGAAACAGAACCTGTTATGCAAAATGTAGAAAAAGAGCCAGTGTTTAAATTGGTGCCAGATGTTACAAGAGAGGTAGATGAGAAGGAAGGAGTACACAGTATGTTTTCATGTCTGTTAGCGAAAATAGAGGGGTAGAAGAATAAGGAAGAAGAGCGCAAGAAGATGGAAGAAGGGGAGAAAGAAATGAGTGGAAAGATAGCAGCTATTAGTAACTTACAAAAGCTAATTGGTAAAGAGATGAAAACCCTTATAGAGACTTTTAAAGAGGCAGAGTTTTAAATAAATAAAAATACGAGAAATCTGAGAATGTTATAAAGGGTAGAGTACAATGCTTGAATAAAAACCTTGAAGCTCAAGCTAATAAGTGTAAACAAGGAAAGACTCAAATGAAAGGCTATTGAGTTCAAATTTTCCAGGAGAATAGCAAAAAGACTAAGACAGAAATGGAAGAAATTACAACTTCTGGAGCTGAGAATAGAGAAGTAAATCTAAAAAAGACAGTTCAGGTAAAAAATTTTACATCATCAATGGTGGCAGTGCACATAAGGTATGGTGGTAGTTTTAAAAATATAATGTTTCATCCTAATGAGAATGTGCAACGTGTATCTTTTTTAAATAGTTCAAGAAGTCAGTTTATTGCAGATCGCACTGAGACAGATAAACTGAGCAAGGCAGGTGCTTGCTCAAACGGAAAGAGTTTGGCCTGGTGAGCAGATTCACAAGGTATGTATGGGACTTTTGAGGATTTGTGTCACCATTTCTAGAAGAATATTGATCCAAAGAAAAACAAAGTGCTGTTCTAGAAGCCTTTAAGAAGGTTTGGTTGTATAATGAGAGAAACAGGGAGCACATGAAAGAATATTGTGAGTTGGAGCTACAACATCATTCAATAGCCCATGGAGTGAGATGGACACAATAGTGGTACTAATAGGGAAGTTGCCTCCTAAAAGGAAGATGTGGATTAATAGGATACAATAACAATTTTAAACATTTTCTTAATAGAGTGAAGGATGTAGACAAGTGGCAAACAAACTGTTCACTTCATGAAGACAGACACTGTGTATGGTATCATGAGAAGATAGAGCAAACAAACAGGGTGACCCAAATACATGTGAGTGGTAGAGGAGGAGGAAGTTGGGTGAGTGTTAGTAGTGATAATAAAGGACGTTATAGACCGGAAGACTCCAAAATTAGACTCCAGCGACAGTGAGGGCCCGTGCTGGGATGGGTGAAACTTTTGGGCTTACAAATGTATCTTTTTGCTGTAGTGAAACAGGAAATGTAATAATTTATAATGACAGTAATACTAATTATGGTGATAGAATGTGTGGTAGTTGGAACCTGGTGACTGAGGAGATGGTGCTTCAGATTAACCGCAGAAGTGAAGTGAAATCAGTGGTGTCATGTATGAAAATGTTTTCCCATCTATATAAAGGGATTAAAGAATTTGAAGAGCAGCAATGATATGGTAGGAAGGAAAGGATGCACTGCAAAATAAAAGTGATAACAGTGATGAGGAAGATATTGGTGACAGTATTAGTAATGAATAGGAAAATGAAAGGACATAAGGGGAAACATTTCTTTTAAACAAGAGTGTGCAGGAAGGATAAAGACTGGTTTCTCAAATTATTGAGAAAAGGCTACCACAGATTCGTTCAACTCTGGAATAGATGTAGGCGTTGGGGAGGAAGTTAAGGCTTTCATTATTAGCAAAAATAGAGGGTTGCAGAGTTGTAGTGAGGAGGAAATAAGTTTATGTGTAATTAAAAAAAAAGCCAGACGAAAGTATAAATCCAAAATGAAATGTGATACTGGGACTGGACAACCTCCTGTGATAAATGGCATCCACAGAAGAGAAAACCCTTTTGGACACTGGTAGTGAAGTTACCACTGTTCTTGAGAGCTTTTTTAATGATATGAAAGGATATAATCACATAACAGATGTGACAGTAAGAGGACTAACAACAATGGGTCGTGCAGTTAAATTAAGTAAAGCTGTTAAGTGTAAAATAATTATGGGATTTGATACTGGAGGCATAATTTTGGCACACAGTTTGTTTGTAGTTCCTGTCTGAGTATAGATATCATTTGGAGTACGGACTGGTTAATGGAGCGTGAAGCAAAGATTAATTGTGAGGAGAGTTTTGTTAGCTTTCAGTATGAGGTGTTAAATGTGTCAGTTTCATTGACTTAGTAGTAAATAATAAAAATTAAATAGGACATCGGTAACTAAAGATGCTGCCAATAGGAACTGATTTTGGGAAGTTAGAGCTGAACGTTGACTATGGTTGCGATAGAGATGAGAGTGAGTTTATAGAAAAATTGAAGAAGTATATGATTAAAGCTGAAGGATTGGATTAGAAATAAAAAGAGAGAAGTTTTATGGGTAAATACAGAAGTATTCTCTGACAGACCAGATAAAGTTAAGAACTTTGAGTGTTAAATGGATCTAAAACCACATGAGCCTTATATAATAAATTTTTTCCATGTCATTTGAGCTAAGATAAGCAGTGTTCAAAGAAATTGAAATAATGGTGGAATGTGGAGCTATAGGAAGGAGGAAGAGCAAATACAAAATTTCTTTGATCACTGAAGGTAAAAAAAAACGTTGTGTGAGGGTTGTCATATATGCTAGAATGTTGAATACCCTGTTGAGGAGAGAGACTGTCGACCCAGGAAATATGGCGATAATATTGCAAGAGTATTACAAGACAAATTATGTGACCAGTCTTGACTTGACAGTGTTTACTGGCAAGTGACACTTGTTAAAGGGTACCTAAAGTATTACAGTCTATTTGGTTAATGGGAAGTGTTACCATTACACTGCTATGCAGTTTGGTTTGCATATTAGTGTGTCAGTGTTTATTCGACCACTAGACCAAGTCTTAGCACCAGAGGCAACAGATCTGAGTTCCAAAAGGACTGTATATGTGGATGGCCTGTTAGTTACCACTGAATCTTGGGAAGAACGTTGTAACTTGTTCAAGAAAATGGGGCATCACCTTAGGCTTAAAAAGTGGAAATTTGTGAGAAAAGAGATAAAATTTTGAGCTGGAATCGTGTCCACTACCGGTATTAAATTTGATTGTGAAAAGATAGAACCGGAAAAGGGAGCAATCTCCAAAATGTCAGAAGTAAGTGAGGTCATTTCTAGGTTTCTGTCATTTTTATAGAAATTTTGTGTCTAGATAAGTCTTCAGCAAGCCATGTTTGAATAAGTTCTTAGGTCTTAAGACTGTTTCTACTTCCACAAAGGAGAGTCAAGAGACCTTTGACCATCTTAAGAAGGCTTTGACGGAGGAGGTGATGTTACACCATCCTGACCTCAGGCATTTTGTTTACAAACTGGCTGAAGTGGGTTAGGTATTGGAGTGATATTGTTACAAAATTTTAAAGGTGGGGGAAAGGAAGGTCATACAACGATAGCTATTCCAAGCAGATCATTAGGTAGTTGTGAAAAAGAATACAGTATGAGTAAGCGAGATGTGTTTGCTATAGTCTGGGGGTTCCTAAAATTCAGAGATTACATATGGGGAAATAAAACAGTCGTATACAATGACCACTGAACTCTTGTATTTCTCAAGATGTTTAGGCTGATGCTTTTACAACTAACAAGGTGGATGTTTACAGAATGAGATTATCACTCTGCAGCGGAGTGTGCGCTGATATGAAACTTCCTGGCAGATTAAAACTGTGTGCCGGACCGATTCTCGTACTGGGGACCTTTGCCTTTAGCCGGCAAGTGATCTACCATCTGCGCTACCCAAGCACGATTCACGACCCGTCCTCACGGCTTCAATTCTGCCAGTACTTCGTCTTCTACCTTTACAAACCTCTACAGAAACTCTCCTGCGAACCTTGCAGAACTAGCACTCTTGGAAGAAAGGATATTGCGGAGACATGGCTTAGCCGCAGGCTGGTGGATTTTTCCACTTTGCAAGGTAGGAGACGAAGTACTCGCAGAATTGAAGCTGTGAGGACGGGTCGTGAGTCGTGCTTGGGTAACTCAGATGGTAGAGCACCTGCCCGCGAAAGGCAAAGGTCCCGAGTTCGAGTATCGGTCCAGTGCACAGTTTTAATCTGCCAGGAAGTTTCAAGGTGGATGCAATTTTTGCAACAGTTTCAGTTTGAAATCAAATATATTAAAATTACATAGAACAAGGTGTCGGCTACTTTATCCAGACGGCCAACAGGAACTGTTTTATATAAAGGGGGTCCAGGGAGAGAAGAATATTAAAGTTATCTGGAAAAATCTAAGAAGTTATGACAATCAGGATGAGGTATGGAAGATATTAAAACGGGACTTTGGCGAGAAAGTGATAATAAGTTAATGCAATAGTGAGGAGAGAGACTGTCCATCCAGAAAATTTGGAGATAATACTGCAAAAGTATTACAAGATGAATTCTATGACCAGTCCTAATTTGAGAGTGTTTACTGGCATGTGCCGCTTGTCGAAGAGTATCTTAAGTATACAGCTTTCTTGGGTAATGGGGAGTGTTACAAAATATGCTGTTATTCAATGATGATGATCAGTTAATTAGCATTGAATCTTGGGAAGAACGATGTAACTTGTTGAATGAGATATTTGTCTGGTGAAGTATTGTTCAGACAAACTAATGGTAAATCAGAAGAATCGAAAGTGTATTGGCCTAGTGAGTACATAGTTGACATAATCGAGTATTTTCACTGGAGTTTTGGATATGAAGGTGTTTAAATGCATGTACAGAAGTTGAGAGGTCGTGTAATTTTTGGTAACATGTTAAAATGGCAGTGAACCTAAATTATCAACCAAACGCACAGTCTTCCCAAACCAAATTGCTTGATAGAATTGTCAACAATGGATTTCTATGGCCCTTTTCCGAAGAAGAAGGGAGGTTCTGCCTGTAGTTTTCTAGTGCTGGAGGTACTTTCTAGAAGTCACCGGGCAAAACAATCTTGGCTAACCTATAATATTTTGTTAAGATATTTTTGTAAAATTTGGGAGACCTAAAGCCATATATTTACATAACAGATCACAGTTTGCATGTAAATATGGAAGTTTGCTATTGCTAATAAGGGAGTACCAGTGATATGCACATCACCTTATCATCTGGCACATTACATGAGGAAAATTCTTCTCATACTGCAGCAACGATCGTAGCTCATGGAGAAACATTCTGGAGAACAAGGAGGATGTAATAAATAGAATATCTTATGGTGTAATGGAATTCGCTGCTTATGAAATTATGAAGGGTGAGAGAGCTTTATGTTTTGTGGAGGAGAAACTATTTTTTCCTAATTAGGAATGAGTTAAATTGGGATGAGGAAAAGAAAATAATGAGAGAATTGGTGGAAAGAACGAGAGTGACAGATTCAAAGCGACTGTGATGTATCACACATACCCACATCAGGTGTGTTGTATCGTACATGGTTGCAGTAGTGAGTGAGAGGGTGGCCAGTGGTGATATCGACACTGGTTGGTTGAGAGCCCAGGATGCCATGTTTTCATCTGACTTGAGTTTACTGTGGCTATAGTAGTGTATGCAGTGCTTTTGTTGGCCAGTTTAAACTTTAAGAAATTTTTTGGATAAATGCTTTTCAAAAATTTAGTCCCGTTGTAATATCTTCCATACCTCATCCTGATTGTCATAACTTCTTAGATTTTTCCAGATAAAAATTTAGTTCGTTTGGATACTCTTGAGCATGGTCAAGGTGGCTACACAGGGGCTACATTGTAATTGGCTATTTTATTTTAATTTTCATTAAGATACTAGGCTGTGATTAGCTGCTTCCTTTTAATGCTGGGTAAAATCTAGGCTGCTTGGAGGAGAGGGGAGGGAAGGCATGGGGATGGGGAGGGGAGGAGAGAGTCAGGATGAAGGGGAGGGATATAGCTGTAAACCACAACTGAGCTAGTTAAGCCATCTTTTTTTAATTTTTTCTGAATTTTATTTTAATTTCCCACTATCTTGCTTTTTTGAGTTTCCAGCCCCCATCATCTTGTATTTTTAAATTTCCCATCAGCACCACCTCGGATTATTGAATTTCCTGCCATCCAGCATCTTGCAGTTTGTAATTTGCTGCCACTGCCAATGACTGCTGTACCGACGAATGGCAGTCACTTGAGCTGCGTATTAGACCCGCCATTGATACACTACTATCGACGTTTTTCCCCAAGATTGTGGAAGACGTCACAAAATGTTTCATTGTACTTCCCAACTGTTTTAGCACTCAAGGGGCAGTAAAATTTGAAGATACTGTGCGGTGCAGTGGTTTTAAAGGTACAGAATCTGGCATAGATACAAACTGTTGGTTGAGTGTAGTGAAAACTATTCATTATAATTTATCAAACTAGTACGCAGTACTGGAGAATCCAAATGGAACTATTCTTGAATTTAAATTTGGAGAACTTCCGTAGATCGAAGAAGAAAATATATAACTTGTAGTCTCTTAGCATGGAAGAAGCCCAGTACAAAGCGGCAGTTATAGTTGTTTGTTTGGTAAGTACCTTGCTAACGATCAACGAAAATTTTTACAAGTTCGGTGTTTGATTTTCTTATTATGTATCGAATATTCTGTTACATGCATTGCATATAGTAAGCTCACCGACGACCTAGAAAATCTTTTTTTCAGTTACGAGAATAACACACGCTTTTTCTGTTAAGATAATTTGCCCAATTCCTGTATCTGCTGCGACAAGCTGCCTTTTACATCTAATAATCTTGTGATAACAATTCACCGTTTGCCACAACGAGGTTAAAAAATAGAAATCTAACAAAACTCCTACCGTCAAAGTCTGGAATTGCAATCGGTTGGTAAAGTGTTCACTTACTCATAAATCTTCAACTGGTGAAATATACTGCTCCATATGTGAAAATGCATTACTAAAAGACACTGATTCCATATAAATCTCTTAGACAAAACCAAGTAATATTCCTATTTAGACAATCCTTATTTTCACATTTCTCCATCATTCTAGTTACAACAGAAGTACCTGAATTTCAATGGAACTGCTAGTGAAAAATAACTTCCAGAACATGAGAGAGAAAAGAACAATATAACAAACACAGAATTTATAGTGTTGAAGGAGTCACAGATATTACTTCACAAAGTGTAAATGGTAACATTTATATCAGATAGCCGTCTTGGAAATAAATTACTAAAATTTATCTCTCATTTTTAATAAAATAAAGAAGGAAGAGCTGCAAACTGACCTTAAGAAGTGCCGCAACACCTCAAGGTGGCCAGCCTTGGAACGTTTTACTATCTCTAATTGCAAGTAATGACGACTTAAGCGTATGACAGCCAACGTATTATACTTCTCTGGCACAATAGCACCCTCTCACAAAAAATACTTTCAAATACAAACACCAAAAAACTGTCATTACACAACGGAATCATAGAAATGAGTGACGTAAGAATGCAGAAACGTAAGGAATCATACTAAAAATATTTCATTCCCTTGAACTTACATCTTCTTGACTCATAATAGTGCTCACTCACTAATCAATGAGATAGTAGATCAACGGAAGTTCCCGTCCGTCCCTGATCATGATAGGACAGTAAAAGGAAAATGTTTGCAGATCAGGAAAAGAAAGGAAATCGTCAACTCGAGAACCCCTACTCGTTAATACATGATAGAGTGGTATGTTCTCTAGGAATTTCATCTCTTTCTCTATACATAAGGCTCCGGCTTTGAGTCCAAGGTGTTTCTCTGGTTTGGAAAATGCCAGCCTATAGGTATTGTCATAAGGTTTACCTACCACCTTCAACAAACCATGATAAACCACCAAAAAGTTCTTCACCTCAGTATTTATTCCCTTAGATTTCTCTTTAATCTTTATCAAAACTAAGTCTCCTACTTCGAAGCCGATAGGCTTGACCTTCTTGTCGTGTCTCCTTATCCTCTCTCCCACTTTCTTTCTTATCTTTTCCGTAGACTCCTTGTTTTGCTTCAAGGCCACTGCCCTAGTCAATGAAAACTGTACCTCATCAGTAACAAAATTCTGTGGATTTTCTTTTAACATAGGCCACATGGGGCGAATCCTGTGGGTTTATGCCACAGGTTATTAATACTTTTCTCAAAGTAACCAATGTAGCCCAAGCTGAATATATTTTATAACACTGCATACTGCATGAACTTGTTAATTCTTGCAATGTTACAGTGCAGAATGAACATAGAAACCTGAACACATTTTATGTTATCCTTTTCCATGTACTTCTGAAATATTATAGAAACTAATTGTGTCCCCTTACCGTAAATAGTGCCATTGGCTTCCCTGTTGTTGTAATTTACCTCAGTACAACCGCTTCGCAATTTTTTGATCAGTACTTCAAGAGAAATTTTGCTTCAAATTCTTTTATTGTCTGAGATGCCTCTGCAGCTATGGCCTCCATTCTAATGGCTCGCCACTCAGATGACTCTTGATGAAGGATATCTTTTCCCTTTCGTTCCAGTAACTTGATTAAATGTATGTAAAATTTTCTAAAAAATCTACAGGGTGAATTGATCTCAATGGGTCAAATTTCTAAAAATTCTGAAATTTAACTCGAATATTTTCCTCAGCTACACTCTCACCAGTACATTACTAAGACTCCAACATGCTGACACACTGCTCCGTATTTTGCTTAAAGTCATATAGCCCTTCAGTATACTTAGCTTCCAGACATTAATGCTATGTCACATACTGCAACTGCATCTTAATTAACTGGTCTTCTAGAGATGAATTAATTTCTACACACGGCACCTGTATCTGTCTCTGCCTGCTGCTACGATATCGCCAATCTTTCTTATGCGTCCATTGCAATGATCCTTTTACATTTCAGCCATAATGTTCCCAATTAGTTCTCAGCTTTTCTAAATCATGCTCTAGCTCATCGCCCAAGAAGTTTTATTGTGTTCGTCTGTCACTGAAGACATTTTATGATCAATGTGGCCTGCCAGATTTGTAACTGTCTGGTCTGAGACTTGTTTAGTACTAGCAGATGTTTGGTTTTGTAGCAGAAACCTTTACGTCTCAGCCTTGTTTAATGTTAGACATCTTTCGGACCGAGTTTTGCTTACTGCTAACAGATATTCAGTTCATAGCAGAAAAGTTTCAGTACTAGTCTTGCACAGTACTAGCAAAATTTGTTTCGTAGCTGACAAGACCTACTGGAATCTTACGTATCTTATGTCATGGCTCGACATACTCCTATTGCCTACACATCTATCCTTGTGTCTGCTTCTAGTTTGAATTTCAAATGATCACTGGTCTTTAATACAGAAACGGGCTCGCATTTAGAGTTACCGCCAGCGTTAGTGGATTCCATGTTTTTAGAGTTCCACAAGGCTTTTGATACGATTCCTCACAAGCAACTTCCAATCAAATTGCGAGCCTACAGTCTGTCGCCTCAATTGAAATTTGAAATTACAGTGAAATCCAGACCTTCAGCTGCTTATAGGCGCTGATAAATACGAGGGTGAGTCAAATGAAAACCATAAATTTGTAATAACAAATCGAAATTTCGCGCCGTTTTCCTGTAAGTTGGTAAGCGTGCTACAAACAGCGCGCAGAATGACCTGTAGGTGACAGCGTAGTGCAGATGCACACATACCGTCGCAGTATCAGTATAAAGATGGCCACCCCACTTGCGACTTGCAACACGGAAGAACAGCCTTTTGTTTTCGGTTTTTGCGTAGTAAAGTTGTCAAACCTATTGAAATTCATCGCCAAATGAAGGTTCAGTACAGTGATGCATATTTGTCACAGCAGCAAGTCTACGAATGGAGTAGGAAGCTCGCAAATCGTGTGACTTCAGTGGAAGATGCTCCCCATCCAGGTCAGGCACAACGAGTTGTGACTCCACGGAACATTGCAGCAGTTGAATCCATAGTGAAGGAAAACAGCCGAGTGACACTGAATGACATTGCAGCATGCGTACAGATTAGTCATGGGTCAGCACATGATGTGCATGATGTGCTCCAGTTTCACAAAGCGTCTGCAAGGTGAGTGCCATGGCAGTTGACTCCAGAAATGAGAGAACGACGTGTTGGTACTTGTGAAGAACTTCTTCTGCGCTTTGAACGAGAAACTGATGGCTTCCCTGCAAGAATCGTTACTGGGGACGAAACGTGGGTTCACTTCCACCAACCGGAAACGAAGAGAGCGAGCAAGGAATGGCACATTCCTCATCACCAAAACCAAAGACGTTTCGAACAGAACCATCAACAGGGAAGCCGGCCGGAGTGGCCGTGTGGTTATAGGCGCTACTGTCTGGAACCGCTAGGCCGCTACGGTCGCAGGTTCGAATCCTGCCTCGGACATGGTTGTGTGTGACGTCCTTGGTTAGTTACGTTTAAGTAGTTCTAAGTTCTAGGGGACTAATGGCCTCAGAAGTTAAGTCCCATAGTGCTCAGAGCCATCAGCAGGGAGGGTTACGATGACTCTCTTTTGGGACGAAAAAGGCGTCATTTGGGAGCATTACATGCCTAGAGGGACCACTGTCACCAGTGCATAATACACAGATCTTCTAAAAATTCTTCTGCGGCCTGCAATCAAATCAAAGAGACATGGATTGCTGTCAGTAGGTGTCCTTTTGCAACATGACAATGCACGGTCCTACACTGCCCGTACAGTTGCAACAATCACAGACCTGCATTTTGAGTGTCTTCCTCATCCACCATACTCATCAGACCTTGCCCCAAGTGATTTCCATATGTTTGGACCACACAAAGACGCAATGGGAGGAAAGAAGTTCCGTTGTGATGAAGAGGTACGGCACACAGTGCATGAGTGGTTGCGCGGACTACCAAAATAAGTTTTTTTCTGAAGGAATTTATGCACTTTGTAAGCGCTGGAGGACTTGCATTGAGCGTGGGGGAGATTATGTTGAAAAGTGATACAGCTTTGTATCATTTCTGCACAATAAATAATATTTAAAAAAATATTTAAGGTTTTCATTTGACTCACCGTCGTATCAACGGGGACAGTTGAAAATGTGTGTTCCGACCGGGACTCGAACCCGAGATCTCGTGCTTGTATGGCAGACGCACTACCTGACTGAGCCACCGACGATACAGAGGATAGTGCGACTGCAGGGACTTACCTCTGGCACGCTCCCCGTAAGACCCACACTTCCAAGTTACTGTCCACACACTACACTTGTAGTGTCTCTGCCCACTACACTCATTACTCGCAGCAGTCAGCCTATCGATTTCCGTAAGGAGTTCGGGCAATCTGAGTGCATCCGCACTGAAGAAGATCATTGGCCGATAAGCCTTATCTATATGAAGATGTTAACTGTTCTTTCAGACATGTCCGAAAGAACAGATACCACCTTCATATACATATGTTGTCTCAATTGTTCGACTAGATTTGTGATTTCCTGTCAGAAAGCCGGGGTACGTAGTACCTGCCGGAAGATCATCGAGTAAAACAGACGTACTATTTGGCATTCCCCAAGGAAGTTCTATAGGCCCTCCGCTGTTCCTGATCCACACAAACGATGTAGGTGACAATCAAAACAGCCCTCTTACATTTCTTTGTAGATGCTGCTGCCTTTTATCATCACATAAATTCATCAGAGCATCAAAACCAATTGCAAAATAATTTAAACGTAATGCCTGTATGGTAGCGAAAATTGGTAATTGACTGTAAATAATGAGAATTGTGACGCCATCCACGTGAGTACCAAAAAGGGACCCGCTAAATATCTGTCACAAGATAATCACATAAATCTAAAGGCTGCAAACTCAACTAAATTCTTGAGGATTATGATTATGAATCACTTAAATTAGAACGATCACATAGGTAATGTTATGGGGAAAACAAACCAAAGACTGCGATTTATTGGCGGAACACTTAGAAAGTGCTACAGGTCTACTAAAGAGACTGCTTACACCACGCTTGTCCACTCTATTCTGGAGTATTGCTGTGCGACGTGGGATCCGCATCAGATAGCATTCACGGAGGACATCGAAAAAGTTGAAAGAAGGGCAGCTCGTTTTGTGTCAAAGCAAAATAGCGGAGAGACTACCACAGATACGATACGCGAACTGCGGTGCCAGTCATTAAAACAAAGGCGTTTGTTGCGGCGGACTCTTCTCGTCAAATTTCAGTCACCAACATTCTCCTCCGAGTGCGTAAATGTTTTGTTGGCGCCCACCTACATAAGCAGAAACGACCATTATGATAAAGAAAGAGAAATCAGATCTCACACGGAAAGATTTGAGTGTTCGTTTCTCTCTTGCGCTGTTAGAGATTGGAACTGTAGAGAAATAACTGATCGAGGGAGGTGTAGATGTATTACTTGGAGTTATTCTGCAATGTTCGATAACAGCTCGTTAGTGAAACATTTTCGCTTCCTAACTCGGCAGTCTGAGTAATTTCTACATACGCAACACAAATACATTTGAAAGCATACAAAAAGTAAGTAAGATTCCAGTATCACTGCTTAAAACAGCGGCTTACGATAGCTGTTTTGGAAAATTTCCATTTTCTAGTACGTCTACTTTGTCCTGACGCATATCTAACATCTGATGTGACCGTATCTGGTTACTGTTCTCGTTATATTTCAAATGAAGCTCTGAAATATCGATTTCAAGTCGATTTAGCGCAGTTTTATACAATGTGGCATAATAGCCTGATATATAATATTGCAGATATTTCCTGTCAAAAAATTACAGGAAATATCCTGTCAAAAAATGACAGGAAATATATTATATCAAAATATTACAGTGCGGTGTAATATTTTGATATAATATTGTAGATATTTACTGTCAAAAGGCTTACAGGAAGTATCCTGTCAAAAATGACAGGAAATATCTACAGTGTCATCTCAAAATATTACGCCACACTGGAGAAAAACAGCACAAAATCGATGTGAAATCGATAATTTCAGGTGAAGTATACATCAGAACAACGTAGACGTACTTGAAATGGAAATCTTTCGTAACATCTGTCGTAATATTCAATAAATGATTTGAGCAGTTAAACAGTAGCCTTATTTACAATGTCCTTTCAAGATGCCTGATCGAGGGAGGTGCAGATGTATTCCTTGGAGTTATTGTGCAATGTTCGATAACAGCTCGGAAGTGAAACATTTTCACTCCCTAACTCGGCAATCTGAATCATTTCTACATACGCAACACAAATATATAAAAAGTTCTTGTTAGTTTTACCTTATCCGTATTTCACGACCGGCTGTTAGTCGTTTTCCAATCCAGAATCACCTCTGATTATGTACAGCTGAGATGCTGTATTCTCCGGTCTCAGCACTGCCTTTGATGCGTAGTTCCTTGTCCCGAAAACGGCGTTGCAATTCTCTGAAGCACACCAATGTTGCGCATGTCAAAAGCAGCCTACTGTTCTTAAATTTCCTAAAACACAAGTTTACATTACTGTACTTTTTTCAGGTGGCATGAGCCAAAATTCAACAAAGATGTTAAAACGAATGCAAATGTAACAAAACTCTTACCGCCAATATTCGGTGCAGCAGACGGGTTCGGGTAGCAACCTGCCTGCCTGTTGATAAATCTTCAGTTCAACTGATAACAGACACTTATCGAAGCACAGGAAAAAGTGCCACGGCATATGATTCAGTAGGAGATAAAAGACAGTCTAATGGTATGAGATATCTGCAGATAGGATGATGTTTTTCTTGTTTCTAGTACCTAGAGTGACATTTAAGGGGAAAAAAAATTGAACTAAACGTTTGATAAGCTTTCCTGCGTGGGAGACCACACTCACCTAGAATTCTTTGAAAGGAATTTCTGCCATTTGACAGTTAATTTATTTTACGCAATCATGATTTCCGCTTTATAGCTTCCATGTAGAACTGAAAATTAATAGTGTACATGTCATAACAGTACAGAGCATAGGAACAAGAAGTCGTTATGTATTTGAAAACATTACTTACACGTTAAGATATATCTTACCTGTCTGTGACATGTCTCCTAAAGACCAGTTGTCGTATTACAGGATACAATTACATACCAATGATACTTAATATCGCATATATTCGACATATACTCATATCCTGTAATACGACAACTGGTGTGTAAGATCAGAAATACGTTTTTACGATGATGACATGTCACATACAGGTTAGATATATTTTAACATGTAAGTAACGTTTTTACGATGATGACATGTCACATACAGGTTAGATATATTTTAACATGTAAGTAACGTTTTGAAATGCGTAACGACTTCTTGTTCCTGCACTGTATTGTGTGATATATACGCTTTGTTAACTTTCAGTTCAACATGCACCTGAGAACGGCTATAAAACCTAAATCGTAGCTGTGTAAAATAAATGAACAATTAACAGTCAAATGGTGGAAGATTCTTAAAAAAGAAATTCATGCTTCAGCGTCTGCCTTGATCTTTTTACGCAATCCAGGTCCAGTAAAATTTTAGGATACTACACAGAGGAATGCTTCTAAAGATATGAAGGCGTGCTGAAAAATTATGGTACCAAATTTCTTAAAGTGAAAACTCTTGTATCTTCTTAAACAAAACAAGCGATATTCACATTCTACGTCTTCATTCTTCATTCCAACATACACTACTGACCATTCAAATTGCTACACCAAGAACAAATGCAGATGATAAACGGGTATTCATTGGACAAATATGTTATACTACAACTGACATGTGATTACATTTTCACGCAATTTGGGTGCACAGATCCTGCGAAATCAGTACCCAGAACAACCACCTCTGGCTGTAATAACGGCCTTGATACGCCTGGGCATTGAGCCAAACAGAGCTTGGATGGCGTGTACAGGTACAGCTGCCCATGCAGCTTCAACACGATACCACAGTTCATCAAGAGTAGTGACTGGCGTATTGTGATGAGCCAGTTGCTCGGTCACCATTGACCAGACGTTTTCAATTGGTGAGAGATCTGGAGAATGTGCTGGCTAGGGCAGCAGTCGAATATTTTCTGTATCCAGAAAGGCCCGTACAGGACCTGCAACAAGCGGTCGTGCGTTATCCTGCTAAAATGTAGGGTTTCGCAGGGATCGAATGAAAGCTAGAGCCACGGGTCATAACACATCTGAAATGTAACGTCCACTGTTCAAAGTGCCGTCAATGCGAACAAGAGGTGACCGAGACGTGTAACCAATGACACCCCATACCATCACGCTGGGTGATATGCCAGTATGGCGATGACGAATACGCGCTTCCAATGTGCGTTCACCGCGATGACGCCAAACACGGTTGCGACCATCATGATGCCGTAAACAGAACCTGGATTCATCCGAAAAAATTACGTTTTGCCATTCGTGCACCGAGGTTCGTTGTCGAGTACACAATCACACGCGCTCCTGCAGCGTTAAGGGCAACCACAGCCATGGTCTCAGAGTTGATAGTCCGTGCTGCTGCAAACGTCGTCGAACTGTTCGTGCAGAGGGTTGTTGTCTTGCAAACGTCCCCATCTGTTGACTCAGGGATCGAGACGTGGCTGCACGATCCGTTACAGCCATGCGGATAAGATGCCTGTCATATCGACTGCTACTGATACGAGGCCGTTGGGATCCAGCACGGCGTTCCGTATTACCCTCCTGAACCCACAGACATTGGATCTCTACCAACGCGAGCAGCAATGTCGCGATACGATAAACCGCAATCGTGATAGGCTACAATACGACCTTTATCAAAGTCGGAAACGTGATGGTACGCATTTCTTCTCCATACACGAGGCATCACAACAACGTTTCACCAGGCAACGCCGGTCAGCTACTGTTTGTGTATGAGAAATCGGTTGCAAACTTTCCTGATGTCAGCACGTTGTAGGTGTCGCCACCGGCGCCAACCTTGTGTGAATGCTCTGAAAAGCTAATCATTTGGATGTCACAGCATCTTCTTACTGTCGGTTAAATTTCGCATCATCTTCGTGGTGTAGCAATTTTAATGGCCAGTGGTGTACGAGTATGTAGTCTAGGATTGTGTTTTCGACATTCATAACCTCTCTGATCCTATCATTTCTTATATGATCAAGCCTGGAATACCCACAACTCCGTCTCCAGAAATCCTCCTCGACAGCTAGCAGGCGATATTTCTGCCTCTGCACCATAAGTTGTGATACTACCAATAATTGTGTGGTAGATAGTATGTTTTGTTCTGCGCTTTACGCTTTTGTTGCAGATAATACCATTCAGTTGTTTTATGGCTCGCGTGCCAATTTTATTGTTTATATCAGCCATACTTCTACCATTGGACGACAGTGTCACTCCCAGGTACTTAAAATTTTGAAATGGAAATTGTTTATAGGGTCACATGCTATGTGGTAAACACATTGTCCTGTTGGAAACCTGCACCACGATACCGTCCATTGAATGCTAAAATAAGGGGAAGCAGGATGTTGATGACATACCGCTGTGCCATCACATTTACCTCAGTCACTACCAGTAATGGTGGTGGTAAGTTCCTATGGGACCAATCTGCTGAGGTTATCGATCCCTAGATTTATATTCTACTTAATGTAACTTAAACTAACTCACGCTACAGACAATACACACACCCTTTCCCGAGGGAGGACCCGAACCTCCGAAGGGGTGAGCTGTGCGAACCGTGGCAAGGCGCCCTAGACTGCGGGGCGACCCCCGCGGCTGCCAGCGGTGACCCAGAGTCATACCCCCAAACCATGGTGCCAGGACTGACACCATTGTGCGTCTCCAAGGCAACAGAAAAATGACACCTCTTACCAGGGCGCTGCAGTACTCGCTGATGAAGGTCATTTGAGGTAGTGCAGAGCCAGGATCCACCACTAAACCCGGTATGATGCTGTTCGTAATCGCTCTATGCTGCCTGGACACCGCACCACACTATATATAGTCATTTTTGTTGTTGTGTCAACGCAATAATTCCCTAGTCCAGCTGCTGATAGCCTGCAGCCAATGGTGTGGCGTGATACAGAATGCTACAGTAAGTCAATTATTTGTTCCTGGATGGCTGGTGCAGATGTGAAGGATTTGTGATGTGCTCAGTGCACAATACAGCAGTCTTCATTTGTTGAGGCTACCAGGCCTGCCCTCGCGTTCCCATGAAGCCCACCATCGGGCCCCTGTCGCATCTAAATGCCCCACAAATCTGGATATAGGAAGATTCGACCATCTGGCCCCACAGAAAGTCAGAATGAGGCCTCACTCAAACTCTGTTCCTCCACGAGATCCACAGCGCAGTGGACAACGGCGCTCAGGTTGATGCCGCGTTCCTTGATTTCTGTAAGGTATTTGACACCGTCCCGCATTGTCATAAAATGAAAAAAAAAAAACGAGCTTACGGAGTATCGGAGTAGACTTGCGATTGGATTCAAGACTTTCTTGGAGACAGAATTCAACACGTCCCTCTTAACGGAACAAAATCAACAGATGTAAAAATAATATCCGGAGTACCACAGGGAAGTGTGATAGGACCGTTGCTGTTTACTATATACAGAGTGTTACAAAAAGGTACGGCCAAAGTTCCAGCAAACATTCCTCACACACAAAGAAAGAAAATATGTTATGTGGACGTGTGTCCGGAAACGCTTACTTTCCATGACAGAGCTCATTTTATTACTTCTCTTCAAATCACATTAATCATGGAATGGAAACACACAGCAACAGAACGTACCAGCGTGACTTCAAACACTTTGTTATAGGAAATTTTCAAAATGTCCTCCGTTAGCGAGGATACATGCATCCACCCTCCGTCGCATGGAATCCCTGATGCGCTGAGGCAGCCCTGGAGAATGGCGTATTGTATCACAGCCGTCCACAATACGAGCACGAAGAGTCTCTACATTTGGTACCGGGGTTGCGTAGACAAGAGCTTTCAAATGCCCCCATAAATAAAAGTCAAGAGGGTTGAGGTGAGGAGAGCGTGGAGGCCACGGAATTGGTCCGCCTCTACCAATCCATCGGTCACCGAATCTGTTGTTGAGAAGCGTACGAAAACTTCGACTGAAATGTGCAGGAGCTCCATCGTGCATGAACCACATGTTGTGTCGTACTTGCAAAGGCACATGTTCTAGCAGCACAGGTAGAGTATCCCGTATGAAATCATGATAACGTGCTCCATTGAGCGTAGGTGGAAGAACATGGGGCCCAATCAAGACATCACCAACAATGCCTGCCCAAACGTTCACAGAAAATCTGTGTTGATGACGTGATTGCACAATCGCGTGCCGATTCTCGTCAGCCCACACATGTTGATTGTGAAAATTTACAATTTGATCACGTTGGAATGAAGCCTCATCCGTAAAGAGAACATTTGCACTGAAATGAGGATTGACACATTGTTGGATGAACCATTCGCAGAAGTGTACCCGTGGAGGCCAATCAGTTGCTGATAGTGCCTGCACACGCTGTACATGGTACGGAAACAACTGGTTCTCCCGTAGCACTCTTCATGCAGTGACGTGGTCTACGTTACCTTGTACAGCAGCAACTTCTCTGACGCTGACATTAGGGTTATCGTCAACTGCACGAAGAATTGCCTCGTCCATTGCAGGTGTCCTCGTCGTTCTAGGTCTTCCTCAGTCGCGAGTCATAGGCTGGAATGTTCCGTGCTCCCTAAGACGCCGATCAATTGCTTCGAACGTCTTCCTGTCGGGACACCTTCGTTCTGGAAAACCTTCCCGATACAAACGTACCGCGCCACGGCTATTGCCCCGTGCTAATCCATACATCAAATGGGCATCTGCCAACTCCGCATTTGTAAACACTGCACTGACTGCAAACCCACGTTCGTGATGAACACTAACCTGTTGATGCTACGTACTGATGTGCTTGATGCTAGTACTGTAGAGCAATGAGTCGCATGTCAACAAAATCACCGAAGTCAACATTACCTTCCTTCAATTGGGCAACTGGCGGTGAATCGAGGAAGTACAGTACATACTGACGAAACTAAAATAAGCTTCTACATGGAAAGTAAGCGTTTCCGGACACATGTCCACATAACATATTTTCTTTCTTTGCGTGTGAGGAATGTTTCCTGAAAGTTTGGCCGTACCTTTTTGTAACACCCTGTATATGATCTAGTAGAGTGTGATAGGACCGTTACTGATTTTTATATATATATATATATATATATATATATATATATATATATATATATATATATATATATATATATATATATATATATATATATATCGGGCGAGCGCCTCCCCAGGTGGCGGATAGGGGAATGCCTCCTAGATATAGGTGGTACCGAGGAAATGAAATACTCGGGGCGGACCAAAACTACTAGTAGCGTCTGTTCCCACAGTGGGCGGCTACAAAAGGCGTCTGCTCCACATGTCAGTGGCGGCCTCAACCAACCTCCTGATCTGGAAAGTCAGGTTGTATTCGGCAGCATGCCATACATCCAACTACTAAACATCATGTTGGTACAACGAGAAAAATATCATTACCCCGGGCTCCAGTCAATAGACTGGGATTGTCGTGAGCATCGGATTCCGGGGGCTCACGGACATCATGAGAAGAATCGGAGCTTCTCAAACTCCCTCAAGACCAAACGCAAACACTACATCGGCACACTCAACGTGAACACACTGATGAAACAACTGACAGACACTCTCGGAAAATTTCAAATCAAAATATGTGCACTGCAAGAAACACGATTCACAGACGAAGACCATTTCAACACGGAGAATTTCAGAATATACAAAGGAAAACCATCGAGACAACTGAAAAACCTAAGGCTTTTTGGCACAGGATTTGCAGTACACAGGTCCATCACGGACAGCATAATCGACTTTTCGTCACCAAACGAAAGAATCAGCACCATCACAGTGAAATCAGCCAATAAATCCTACACAATAATCAACGCACATGCACCGACTAATGACTACAACAGGAAAAACCCGGACGAAATTGATGACTTCTGGACGACAATGGAAGAAACTATCAGAAAAATTCCTGCACATAGAGTCAAAATAATACTGGGAGACTTCAACGCCAAACTCGGAAAAGAAAAGATATACAGACATATCACAGGAAAACATACTCCACGCAAGGACACCAACAAAAACGGAAAACATCTGATAGACTTTTGCAAAAGCCACGACCTCGCCATTATGTCAACAAAATTCAAGAAACCAACAGGAAAACTTACCACATGGAAATTCCCCAGCGGAAAGCAAGAACTACAAATCGACCACGTAATAGTGCAGAAAGACTCACAAAAAGAAATTTTGAACATAGACACCCGTAAAGGCTACTTCGACTCAGACCACCACCTTCTACAGATCAGGATTCGTCTTTTGCCCAAGAAAAAGCTCCAGAAGAACAAAATTGTTAGACCAGATCCAGAATACGTTACTTTAAACCAGACACAAATATTACACAAAATTAAAATGGAGAAAACGACAGACTGGACACAACTTTCACGAAGAATCCGAGAGGCCATGAAACTAGCACAAGCTCCACGAACACGGAAACACCATTGGTGGAACCACACATGTGACCAAGCTATTGACCAACGAATCAGTGCATGGAAAAAATTTGTAGCCATAAATCCCTAGAGAATTGGATGAACTTCTTGAAAACACAGAAGCAATCAAGCAAAATCATTCGCAGTGAAAAACGACAGTATGACAAACGGCGACTGACAGAGATCGAATCGGACTTCATGAAGAACAATACAAGAAACTTCTACAGAACGTTCAGAGAAAATATGACTGGATATCAACCACACAACTTGTGCTTCAGAAGACCGGATGGAACCCTAGAAACCAATACCAAAACAATTGTGACATTCTTGAAAAGTACTTTGAAAAACTGCTCGACACGGACCCCCCCATGGAAGAAATGATGACAGAAACGAGCACATACAATCCAGATAGTGAACCTCCAACTCTAGAAGAAGTTAAAGAAATAATAAAGTCACTCAAGAATCGTAGAGCACCAGGAGAAGATGGCATCATCGCGGAAATCTGGAAGTTGCAAGACCCAGAACTCACCAAAGACATCCACAGGATCTTGGAAGACATCTGGAAGACCATGAAAATTCCTGGCGACTGGAAAACTGCCCTGATACACCCACTACACATAAAAGGTGACACGACTGACCCGAACAACTACAGAGGAATATCCCTACTACCGGTCACATACAAGATCCTCTCTATAGCTTTACTGAACAGACTAGAATGCCAGACCGACCACTTGATTGGGGAATACCAAGCAGGCTTCCGTAAAGGGCGGTCTTGTGCGGAACAAATCTGGAACCTGAAAATGATTTTACAACATAAACAGAACCTGATCATTACCTTTGTTGACTTCAAAAAGGCGTACGACTCTATCGACCGGAAAACTCTCTTCAAAATTCTAGCAGAATACAAAGTAGACAACAAAACACGGGCTATCATAGAGCAAACTTTAACCAACACGACCTCCAAAGTAAAGTTCTGTGGGGAACTATGAGAGCCCTTTGAAATTCGCACAGGTGTCCGACAAGGCGATGGCCTCTCACCTCTCCTTTTCAATCTGGTGTTAGATAAGATCATAAAAGAATGGGAAACATCACAACAGGGGATAACCTTAGGAAATCTACAGATTAAATGCCTGGCTTTTGCAGACGATTTGGCGATTGTCACGAAAGGTATAAAGGAAACAAAAGACGCTATTGAAAAACTGCACGAAATCGCTTCCAAAACTGGACTACAGATCTCTTACGAAAAGACACAGTTTATGAGCACAAAGAAACTCTCATCTCTGAACACAAAGTATGGCACGATTTACAAAACGGCAAACTTCAAATACCTCGGTGAAACACTACAAATGAGTGGACATAACAGAGACTCAAACGAAGAAAGAAAGACTAAACTGGACAAGGCATACGAAGTAGTGTGGAATCATTACAACAAGAAGTCTATCTCACAAAAAGCCAAATTACGCCATTACGACACGGTGGTGCTCCCCGAGGCACTATATGCAGCAGAGACCACACTAATCCTAGGGCATACACGTATCAGACAATTAGAAAAAGTAGAACGGAAAATACTTAGGAAAATATTTGGCGCAACTAACAACAATGGAATATGGATCAAGAAACCTACAGAGGAACTGTACAAACATACGGAGACAATCACAGAAAAGATTAGAAAACGCAGACTACAATTCTATGGACACCTATACAGAATGCCATCACACAGGCTGACCAAACAGATCTTTGACTGGGTAACCACTAGAAACAACAAATGGGTGGCAGAGGTAGAAAACGACCTGAACCAGCTCAACATAACAGCAGACACAATAAACGACAGAATAAAGTTCAGAAACATCATTAAGAAAAATAAACTACATGAGATACAATGCGACAAACGAACAGGCATAAAATGGACCGAAGAACGCAAGCAAGATCACAGCCAGAAGATGAAAGAAATATGGGCAACCAAAAAGGCAATCAAGATGAAGCCGAAGACACAAAGCCGGCAAGAAGCATGGACAGAGGACCGGAAACAGAAACACAGCGAGCGAATGAGGGAAGTTTGGGCCGCAAGGAAGGCAGCAAAAGGAACTGGCCATGTAGTTTAGTCCAAATGCGCTCTTTAAGGGCAAAACACCAATAATATATATATATATATATATATATATATATATATATATATATATATGTGTGTGTGTGTGTGTGTGTGTGTGTGTGTGTGTGTGTGGTGTTTGTGATCTAGTAGAAAGTGTCGGATGTTCTTTAAGGCTAATCGCAGATGATGCAGTTGTCTATGCCAAAGCAGCAACCCCAGAAGAAAGTAACAATTGTAATAACGACCCGCCGATAATTGATGAATTGTGCAGGCTCTGGCAGTTGACCTTGAACGTAAATAGATGTAACATATTGAACATTCATAGGAAAAGAAATCCACGACTGTACAACTACACTATTGATGACAAACAGCTGAAGACAGCGTCTGCAGTAAAATATCTAGGCGTAACTATCCAGAGCGACCTTAAGTGGAATGATCACATGAAACAGATAGTGGGAAAAGCAGATACCAGACTCAGATTCATAGGTAGAATCTTAAGGAAATGTAACTGATCCACGAAAGAAGTGGCTTATAAGGCGCTTGTTCGTCCGATTCTTCGGTATTGGTCATATATCTGGGATCCCTGTCAGGAGGAGTAGAGAAGACCCAATGAAGAGCTGCACGTTTCGTCACGGGATCGTTTAGCTGGCGAGAAAGCGTTACGGATATGCTAAACAACTTCCTCTGGTAGACACTACAAGCGAGATGTTGTGCATCACAGAGAGATTTACTACTGAAATTTCGAGAGAGCACTTTTCAGGAGGAGCAGAATAACATATTACTTCTGCCCACATACTCACGCATATTGACCACGAGGAGAAAATTAGAGAAATTAGAGCCAATACAGAGGCTTACCGACAATCATTCTTCCCACGCACTATTCGCAAGGGTTGGAGGGATCAAATAGTGGTACCGAAAGTACCCTCTGTCACACCCCATTAGCTGGCCTACTAAGTACGATGTAGATGTATATATAGATGATAATGCACTTTCGCATGAGTACACAGCATCTGAAGCTGTTCATGCTCTTACATACGTTACGAGGTCTGGTAACAACACTGTTGTTTGATGTTGTGGTCTTCAGTCCTGAGACTGGTTTGATGCAGCTCTCTATCCTACTCTATCCTGTGCAAGCTGCTTCATCTCCCAGTATGTACTGCAGCCTACATCCTTCTGAATTTGCTTAGTGTATTCATCTCTTGGTCTCCCTCTACGATTTTTACCCTCCACACTGCCCTCCAATACTAAATTGGTGATCCCTTGATGCCTCAGAACATGTACTACCAGCCGATCCCTTCCTCTAGTCAAGCTGTGCCACAAACTCCTCTTCTCCCCAATTCTATTCAATACCTACTCATTGGTTATGTGATCTACCATCTACTCTTCAGCATTCTTCTGTAGCACCACATTTCTAGAGCTTCTATTCTCTTCTTGTTCAAACTATTTATCGTCCATGTTTCACTTCCATACATGGCCACACTCCATACAACTACTTTCAGAAACGACTTCATGACACTTAAATCTATACTCGACGTTAACAAATTTCTCTTCTTCAGAAACGCTTTCCTTGCCATTACAAGTCTATATTTTATATCCTGTCTACTTCGACTATCTTCAGTTATTTTGCTCCCCAAATAGAAAAACTCCTTTACTACTTTAAGTGTCTCATTTCCTAATCTAATTCCCTCAGTATCACCCGAGTTAACTCGACTACATTCCATTATCCTGGTTTTGCTTTTGTTGATGTTCATCTTATATCCTCCTTTCAAGACCCTGTCCATTCCGTTCAATTGCTCTTCTGTCTCGGACAGAATTACAATATCAGCGGCAAATCTTAAAGTTTTTATTTCTTCTCCATGGATTTTAATACCTACTCAGAATTTTTCTTTTGTATCCTTTACTGCTTGCTCAATATACAGACTGAATAACATCGGGGAGAGGCTACAACCCTGTCTCACTCCCTTCCCAACCACAGCTTCTTTTTCATGCCCCTTGACTCTTATAACTGCCATCTGGTTTCTGTACAAATTGTAAATAGCATTTCGCTCCCTGTATTTTACTCCTGCCACCTTCAGAATTTGAAAGAGAGTATTCCAGTCAACATTGTCAAAAGCTTTCTCTACGTTCACAAATGCTAGAAGCCGTAGGGTCAGTATTGCCTCTACAGAATCCAAACTGATCTTCCCCGAGGTCCGCTTCTACCAGTTTTTCCATTCGTCTGTAAAGAATTCGCGTTAGTATTTTGCAACCGTGACTTATTAAACTGATAGTTTGGTAATTTTCACATCTGTCAACACCTGCTTTCTTTGGGATTGGAATTATTATATTCTTCTTGAAGTCTGAGGGAATTTCGTCTGTCTCATACATCTTGCTCACCAGATGGTAGAATTCTATCAGGACTGGCTCTCCCAAGACTGTCAGTAGTTCTAATGGAATGTTGTCTACTCCCAGGGCCTTGTTTCGACTTAGGTCTTTCAGTGCTCTGTCAGACTCTTCACGCAGTATCATATCTCCCATTTCATCTTCATCTGCATTCTCTTCTATCTCCATAATATTGCCCTCAAGTACATTGCCCTTGTATAGACCCTCTATATACTCCTTCCACCTTTCTGCTTTCCCTTCTTTGCTTAAAACTTGGTTTCCATCTGACCTCTTGATATTCATACAAGTAGTTCTCTTTTCTCCAAAGGTCCCTTTAATTTTTCTGTAGGCAGTATCTATCTTACCCCCTATAACACTAAATACGAACAATCTTAATACACTCTGGTGGCCACTCTCGGGCAGGTGATATAGGGGAAATGCCCAGCACTTGAGGGGAAGTGCCGTTTGAAGTGAAGTCTACGCTCACATTTATGACAAATATTAAGTGGAGCCTCTCCACGTTCACACTTGCATGGTCACCATTCAAGAAGATCTGTCACCTCTGCTTTGATTAGTGTATAAAACGAATTCCGCTGAAAAAGCAGCTATCTAGCTTGGATTGTTAACTATTTGTAACTCTCAGAGAAGCGTCATGAGTGGCGAATTTTGAGTAAAAGCTACACATTTCCCTTGCTGGCATGTTAAAATTTGCTTCTTTTGCCAAAACAGTGCGAAGTTTACACAGTATCACCTCTCTAGCGTCCGCCCCGATAGTTGAGTGGCCAACGCGCCCGGGTTCGATTCCTGGCTGGGTCGGAGATTTTTTCCCCTCATTGTGTTGTGTTGTCTCTATCATCATCACCATCATCTCATCCCCATCGACTCGCAGGTCGCCGAAGTGGTGTCAACTCAAAAGACTTGCACCAGGTGACAGGTCTACTCGATGGGATGCCCTTGCCACACAACATTTTCATTTAGCTCTCTAACATGATCTAAAGACGCAATTTCTAGAGAGTTCTGAAGCAGAGGTTTTATTAAGGTTATTAAGTGATAACTGAGGAAAAGTAAGGTCAGTAGCTGACTACAAAAGCATCTTCTAGGTGCACTCTCTTATGTTGTTCCAAAACCAATAGCATTTCCCGTTTTACCAGCTATGGTTAGCCCCTAATAACATCATTATTTCATAGAAAAAGCCTGTAGTTAGTGGATTAACACGGTAGAGAATAAAATTTGGCATACTAACCACATCGCAAAATACTCTCTTCTTTGCGTGCTATCATTTGCCAAAGTCTCATTTTCAGCTCTCAAACTGTTTATGAGATGTGAGGGATGTTGTGGATATTTTATTCTAGATTCATCGCTTTCGCGGCGCGATCGCAGATGAGTGTGCTACATCACATCACTTTTCTCGAGATTGGTGACGGATAGAGACCTCTACCCAAGTCTTGAAAAATTCGATATCTTAGCTAAATTTCATAGGTAACAACATATTCTGTGATTTGCACCAAACGCAAAGTCATAGAGAACCCCATTTTTCACGACAAACTTTTTCGAATTACGCTGAGTGTGTTCCTTCCATGAAAATATCACAAAAACTACACTATGTGATCAAAAGTATCCAGAAACCTGGCTGAATATGACTTACAAGTTCGTGGCCCCCTCCATCGGTAATGCTGGAATTAAATACGGTGTTGGCCCACCTTTAGCCTTGATGACAGCTTACACTCTCCCAGGCATACGTTCAGTCAGGCGCTGGAAGGTTTCCTGGGGAATGGCAGCCCATTCTTCACGGAGTGCTGCACTGAGGAGAGGTATCGATGTCGGTCGGGGAGGTCTGACACGAAGTGTAAGTAGGCTGTTTATGTTTTCTCTATGTAAGTAGGCTGTTTATGTTTTCTCTATGTAAGTAGGCTGTTTAGGGTTTTTTATTGGTAACGCCACCTCGGTATGAAAATCACTGGCTGTGCTGTGTGCAGTCTGTGGCTGCTTTGCATTGTTGTAATACTCGCCATTGTAGCGTTGGGCAGCGGCAGCTGGATGTGAACAGCGCGTAGCGTTGGGCAGTTGGAGGTGAGCCGCCAGCAGTGGTGGATGTGGGGAGAGAGATGGTGGAGTTTTGAAATTTGTCATGAACTGCTATATTTATATATGATGATATCAAGGTAAATACATTGTTTGTTCTCTATTAATATCTTTCATTTGCTAACTATCCCTATCAGTAGTTAGTGCCTTCAGTAGTTCGAATCTTTTATTTAGCTGGCAGTAGTGGCGCTCGCTGTATTGCAGTAGCTTGAGTAGCGAAGATTTTGTGAGGTAAGTGATTTGTGAAAGGTATAGTTTAATGTTAGTCAGGGCCATTCTTTTGTAGGGAATTTTGAAAGTCAGATTGCGTTGCGCTAACAAAATATTGTGTGTCAGTTTAAGCACAGTCTTGTATAATTGTTCAAAGGGGACGTTTCATATGTCGACCCTTAGCCGAGGATACCTCACTGGAATCTTCTGATTTTTTTCTTGTAGTTTGTGTAATTAGTGTAGATTTTGTTTATTGCTAGCGCGTAATTGTAGAGAGAATCTCCTTTGTAGTTGCAGTCTTTCATTGTTGTACAGTAAAACAGTTGTGGCATGCATGTAGATTTGCACCAAGTATTTCGCAGCTGCAATTAACTAGATATTATTTTCAGTGCTATGTTAATGTGTTCTCTTATTTTTGATCTTCAAATTGTGTTTTTCTGTGTTGTCGTGTGAAATACTGTGACAATAATGGCGTGTGAAAAACGTAATACTAGGCTCCAAAGTAAACTGAGAAATGACAGTGAAAATGAAAGCAGTGTGTTAGCGCCACCGAGTAATGAATTAACTGATGTTCAAAGTAGTAATTTGGTAATTGTGCATAGGGAAATGGAGCGGGCGGCAAACAATGGCGTGGAAAGTGAAACAGGTAGTGAACAGGGAAGCGTTATCGATCGATTGGTTGGCAAGAGCTCGCCTCAGGAATCGGGAATGACAGAACACAATATTGCAAATACTGCAGACTCAGGTTTTGGGTTCTCACCGTTTTCTCAAATGAGTCAAGACACATTTTCCGCTTGTCAAAATGTGAATGTTGCCGGTGCAACTTCACTGCCGAAAAGCACTGAGGAACATGTTTCAGACACCAGTGCATTGTTATTACAATTAATGCAACAAATGGGCAAAAGCTTGAAAAGTTAGACACAATGGAACAAAATCAGAGACAAACACAGCAAAAGCTTCAAACGTTAGACACAGTGGAACAAAATCTTAAAAAGTTAGACTCATTGGAACAAACACTTCAACAAACACGTGAAGATTTAACTACTGAGTTACATAACATTGAATCGAAATGTCAAAAAGTCTGTAATGACGTAAAAACACAAATTTGTGAGCATTTTCAACCTATTTTTTCGCGGCATGAAAATGCATTACAGAATCACGAAGCAGCCATAAAAGAACTGCAAATTATTGTTCATGAAAATCATGAGACCTTGCAAGCTAAATTTGACTCAGTTGCATCTACCGATTCGGTTACGCAACTTGCAAAAACTCAGGAAAACTTTAAGGACACAGTAGATACTCTGAAACTTGGTTCAGAAAAACACACTGAAGAAATAAGTACACTATCGGAGAAAGTAGCCGAACTTTCGGATCAGGTCACTAACTTATCTACAAAGGTAAATGATGATCTGAATGACACAAGACCCGTAGCCTTCACTGACACAGAAGAGTATGAACAAATAAGAAAATTCAAACAAAATCAGAATCAAATTAATACACAACACCAAAGAGAAATCCGGGAAGTACAAGATCAGCTGACACAGGTAATACAAGAATTATGTATTTCAGAGGACACTCACGCTCCAACACGGGAAGAGGGACTTAGAAACACGGAAAAGCCGCAAAATAATAACACAGGGCATTTCGGAAGTTATGAAAGAAATTGGCAATGTGCACCGAATTTTGAGATGGAACGGCCGACACGACCTAACAATGACCGATATGCGATTCGCCGACATGACGATTTTGACTATAAGCTGTTCATTACTACACGTAAATTCAAAACATTTAAGAATTCTGGCAACGACATTCATCCACAAGCATGGCTCCATCAATTCTCGCATTGTTTTCCTCCCAACTGGTCGTGTGGCTACTTAGAGAATGAACCAGCTGTAAGAATGCGATCGGTCATTCACGATTGCCACAGTGAAGGAGAATTTTACCATGCCTTCCTCTCAGCATATTGGTCTCAAACCACACAAGACCGAGTAAAACATGGTATCATAATGATGAAACATTTCGAACAATCTGAATTCTCCAGTCTTGTGAAATATTTTGAAGACATGTTGCACAAGAATCAGTACCTGTCAAACCCATACAGCCCCTCAGAACTCATCCGCATTTGCTTAATCAAATTACCTGAACATTTACGGCATATTATTTTGGCAGGACGTTGCAAAGACGACATTGAAGCTTTTCAGGGACTCCTACAAGAATTAGAAATTGACACAGACAGTCGCCGGATGCGAAAACAGGAAAACAATCACTACAGGTCACATACATCACAATTCCGTGATGACAGAAACAATAACTGGACACGAAAAGGCTATTCTTACAACGCAAATCGTGACCAAAACAGACACCACCCATATGACAACCACTGGCAGAGTAATAATAGTTACAGAGAAAGATCGCATTTCCGTAGTAATGACTATCACAGAGACAATCAGAGAAACAGACAATATGGGAACCAAAATAATTATTATCAAGGGAGACAGAATAACTTCAGACGCAACAGTTCAGCGCGCAGTTACGATTCAGGGAGAAATTCTCCACCACTTAACCGACAAGAAAGAAACTACAGGAACTATCGACATGACGACAGACGATGTGATCGTAACGACAGATCTGAATTGCATTAGAACTGGCGGGATTCGAACAGAGCAGGGCCTTCTTGTCAGAGTGAATTTGTAGAAGTTAGGTCTCCTAATCCCAATAACGACGCGCGCCAACAAAGAGACAGACAATGACTCGCACAGCAGGCAGCTGCGTGCGGCCGCTGGCTCAGGGAAAAATAACAAAGACGCTAGCCTTGAGAAAAGATTTAGCATTCTTTACCGATGTAAACAACATGATAATTGCTTTGAAGCTGAAAGTCTGCGTACTAGGAAGAGTAAAGGATTGTACCACACTTCACATGTAAAACCGCTTACTGAGAGATAATCTGTTTTTTAACTTTGTCTTTGCCATAAAACTTTTCACTTCACATTTCTAGTATGCTTTGTCAGATTTACAATCTGTTAACATGTGACAATGTTTGAAGTGAAATATCCAGTCAAGAACCAAGAGAACTTATTTAAACAGAAATTACGAATGCATTGTTATAATGAACAGACGACACAGTGTTGTTAGTTGTACATTCTTGCCTGTTAGTTGCACGATTACGTAACGACTATCAGGCTTACATACTTAGGACACATACTGGTACTGCTAATGAGATTTTAATGCAACATTTTGGTTTACTTGAAAATACATTCTGGGTTTAAAGTACTTTCTGTGAGATACCAGAGGACACAGTGGTTAGTTTATGTGACAGCTACACGATGTTATCACGACGCTACTAATGAGTGACAATTTACAATGTTGCTTTTGCAGTGTATCTGTTTTATATCTGCACAGTTTTCTGAATTCTTCTAGGAAGAAAAACATGTTTTAGTAGTAACTTTTGTGGTATAGCAACAATGAGACAGCCTTTTTCGTGGCATAACAATATGTTACTGTACAGTACTTTCCTCATCACGGCAATAAGCGTAATAACTAAGATATATATACGCAAAGCATTTCACTTTTGTTTATCATGAGGTAAGTACATTGACTTCTGCAGAACTTAGCTTTCGGAGGACGATAACTACGACACTTCCACACAGATTATGTTGCAACAAGACGCACATTTAGCGCTACAGTACACGTATTTGAGTGATTAATTTTGTACTTAAAACATTTATTTTTAAAGATTTTTGAATTACAAAGAAAGTTTTCGGTGATACATTTCATTCCATTGCTGTAATCTGTAACACCTGAGGGTATAATTACATTAATCCTCAGGGGAGTACACGCTTACTTTGTGTACCATAGTAGGCTGTTTATGTTTTCTCTATGTAAGTAGGCTGTTTATGTTTTCTCTCTGTAAGTAGGCTGTTTAGGTTTTTTTATTGGTAACGCCACCTCTGTATGAAAATCACTGGCTGTGCTGTGTGCAGTCTGTGGCTGCTTTGCATTGTTGTAATACTCGCCATTGTAGCGTTGGGCAGCGGCAGCTGGATGTGAACAGCGCGTAGCGTTGGGCAGTTGGAGGTGAGCCGCCAGCAGTGGTGGATGTGGGGAGAGAGATGGTGGAGTTTTGAAATTTGTCATGAACTGCTATATTTATATATGATGATATCAAGGTAAATACATTGTTTGTTCTCTATTAATATCTTTCATTTGCTAACTATCCCTATCAGTAGTTAGTGCCTTCAGTAGTTTGAATCTTTTATTTAGCTGGCAGTAGTGGCGCTCGCTGTATTGCAGTAGCTTGAGTAGCGAAGATTTTTGTGAGGTAAGTGATTTGTGAAAGGTATAGTTTAATGTTAGTCAGGGCCATTCTTTTGTAGGGATTTTTGAAAGTCAGATTGCGTTGCGCTAAAAAAAATATTGTGTATCAGTTTAAGGACAGTCGTGTATAATTGTTCAAAGGGGACGTTTCAGAAGTCAGAGTCCCAAACCATCCCAGAGGTGTTCTATAGGATTCAGGTCAGGACTCTGTGCAGGCCAGTCCATTACAGGGATGATATTGTCATGTACTCCGCCACAGACCGTGCATTATGAACAGGTGCTCGATCGTGCTGAAAGATGCAATAGCCATCCCTGAATAGCTCTTCAACAGTGGGAAGGAAGGAGGTGCTTAAAGCATCAATGTAGACCTGTGCTGTGATGCCGTCAAGCAAAACAACAAAGGATGAGAACCCCCCTCCACGAAAAACACGACCACCGCCTCCGGATCTCACTGTTGGCAGTACACACGCTGGCAGATGACGTTCACTGGGCATTCGCCATACCCACGTGTAATGCATACGTGCATTACCTTCACGTGTTTAGGCCAAGTATCAGGTAAATTTATGCGATCGGGAATGCTCAGTAGCAGCCAGGCTGCTACATTTGAAAATTATGCGTCAGCAGGGAGCATTAATGATAATATCATAGGAGGCAATGTTGTGCAATCTTAGTAGGAACAAGATCCGACTATTCGGGAGTAGGATCTTACAAACTGAGACAGTGTTCCGAGACAAACTTCCGTCACAATGTCCGCAAATGTGACGTCAGATCCACCTAGCAACAGCGATCTGAACGCTCATTTGCTGAAAGTATATATATATATATATATATATACATATATATATATATATATATATATTCAACTTTCTCACCTCCCGCTTAACTGTTGAAAGTTCTCTGTTGGATATATACATATATATATATATATATATATATATATATATATATATATATATATATATATATATATATATATAGGGTGGTCCATTGATCGTAACCGGCCAAATATCTCACGAAATAAGCGTCAAACGAAAAAACTACAAACAACGAAACTTGTCTAGCTTGAAGGGGGAAACTAGATGGTGCTATGGTTGGCCTAATAGATGGCGTTGCCATTGGTGAAACGGATATCAACTGCGTTTTTTTAAATAGGAACCCCCATTTTTTATTACATACTCGTGTAGTATGTAAACAAATATGAATGTTTTAGTGGGGCCACTTTTTTCGCTTTCTGACAGATGGCGCCGTAATAGTCACAAACGTGGCAGAACTGTACACGACGTTCAAAGTCGTCGCCGTGCAATTCCTGGTGCATAGAAATATGGCACGGGTGCAATCGATGTTGATGTAGCATTCTCAACACCGACGTTTTCGAGATTCCCGATTCTCGAGGAATTTGTCTGCTACTGATGTGCGGATTAGCCGCGACAGCAGATAAAACACCTACTTGTACATCATCATTTGTTGCAGATGGTGGCTGACGTTTCACATATGGGTGAACACTTCCTGTTTCCTTAAATAACGTAACTATGCGGCGAACGGTCCGGACACTTGCATGATGTCGTCCAGGATACCGAGCAGCATACATAGCATACGCCCGTTGGGCATTTTCATCACAATAGCCATACATCAACACGACATCGACCTTTTCCGCAATTGGTAAACGGTCCACTTTAACACGGGTAATGTATCACGAAGCAAATACCGTCCGCACTGGTGATTACAGCGCCATCTATCACAAAGCGAAAAAAGTGGTCCAACTAAAACATTCCTATTTCTTTCTGTACTACACGAATATGTAGTAAAAAGGGGGGTTCCTATTTTAAAGAACGTAGTTGTTATCCGTTTGACCTATAGCAGCACCATCTAGCTGGCCAACCATAGCGCTATCTGGTTTCCCCCTTCAAGCTAGACGAGTTTCGTTCTTTGTCGTTTTTTCGTTTGATGCTTATTTCATGAGATATTTGGCCCGGTCACTATCAATGGACCACCCTATATATATATATATATATATATATAAAACTAGCGAAGTGTCCTAATTGGCTGAGGGAGAAAGCTGGGGTCCTTTATTGTCCTTTGGGAAGACAGGACGAGTTTGTGGCGAGGCGCCACTCAAAACGTACGGCCGAGTAATTGGGGGCGGCTCCAAAAGAACGGTCGCGAGCAAATATTCCAGCTATTAAACATGAGATGTAAAGTGAAGGTTAGTTATCAGTGAACGCCACGTGTCGTGGGCAATGTATATCACGAGTATGGAAAGTGAGAATTGTGTTAATGTGTTGTAAAGGGTTGAATAACGGCGTAGCCAAGAGCCGCCATATTGCAAATTCTGTGAAGTGTGTTTCAAAGTATTTGCTTTATTATAACGAGCATAGTGGAAAACGTTGTTGACATTTAACAGCTGGCATCCCGAAACACTCGAGTTCAGCAGGATCACAACCTACATGGAACCAGGCGCCTGAGCGCCACTACTGTGCAACGAGGGACAACCGAAGCAGCAAGACACCAGGTTAGTGATACAGCGACCAGAGAAGTACTTCCTTCTCGCTACAATGCCACTTAAGACGTTGTACACATCCTGCCATCGGATCCCCACATTGTGTACCGCGATTTGTCACTCCACACAACGTTTTTCCACTGTTCAATCGTCCAATGTTTACGCTCCTTACACCAAGCGAGGCGTCGTTTGGCATTTACCGGCGTGATGTGTGGCTTATGACCAGCCGCTCGACAATGAAATTCAACTTTCTCACGTCCCGCTTAACTGTTGAAAGGTCTGTGGTGTCACCGCCAGACACCACACTTGCTAGGTGGTAGCTTTTAAATCGGCCGCGGTCCATTAGTATACGTCGGACCCGCGTGTCGCCACTATCAATGATTGCAGACCGAGCGCCGCCACACGGCAGGTCTAGAGAGACGTCCTGGCACTCGCCCCAGTTGTACAGCCGACGTTGCTATGAGAGGTTCACTGAGAATTACGCTCTCATTTGCCGAGACGATAGTTAGCATAGACTTCAGCTAAGTCAATTGCTACGACCTAGCAAGGCGCCATTTATCCTTTGCTACGTATCTAATGAAGCATGTACAGTAACAAGACCAATGTTCACCAACTGTGGATTAAAGTTAAGTATTCCAGCAGCTACGTACTTTTCTTTATAGCATTCATTAAGTATCCTGTTTCAGACCTCACGCCAGCCTGCGTGAGTTTAAGCGCGTGCCTTTCGGCTTCCTCTCATTGTGTCTAGGCTGTCTTGCCTAGACACAACAAGGTCTCTGTTGGATTCCTTTCATGTTAATTTCTTAAATCTGTTGTCATTTACGGCATAAATTCCTCTTCTAAATTTACTGTGGTGTTTCTATCTGGGAGGAGACTGAGCAGTGGAACGTGTTCCTTTTACACATAATCAAGAACGATCTGTCACACTACTACACTTTAAAACACAGTTTATATGTAATTCATGTCACACAGTCTCATACGGAACCTACATCTGCTTTCTTTTACATACTGTATATGATAAGATACTGTCATCCCCCTTCCCTTCTGTGTGAAAGGATGAATGAGCAAATGTATTTCTAGTTGCATGCTTGATGGTAGCAGACAAACCTCTCTGCTGGAGAACAGTAGGACCAAAGTCGGACAGGTAGCTACACTTACTAAAAGCAAAGAGGTTTCTATTCTTAGTATGGTCCTGTCCGTCCCTTGTCATGTTGATATAGGAAGCTGCCTCTCTGGTCACTTCCGTTTGTATCTGTGAAGCACCCTCGGTAGGGGCCCACGGGCAGTCTGTCCACGGCGAGCGTCTGAAGTGGTAAGATCTCCGGCTAAGCGCGTCTCTGCTAAGTCTGTAGGACAATGGATTTCTTAAGTTCAGCCTAACTGAAAATTTAATCACCTTTATCTCAGGTTTAGATCCAAAATATCTAATGTTATCTTAAATTTCAATGCAGTGTAATTCGAGTGTGAAGTTCAGAATATCTTCCAGTAGTTGCTTTGTCACTACTTTGTGAGTAAAGTGGAACCACGTGTGGATGATCCGTAACTATAACTAAGATCATCAATCTTAAATGCGAATGTGCGTGAGATTATAACATCTCCTCTTGACCATATTTTTCAATATAGCAACTTTTCTTTATGTTCAACCCACGTGGGTTGTACTTTGTGAGACCAATACCACGTGCTTATACAATTGTTTGACTCATCAGGTTAATAGTAAGACGATAGTAACCAGTTCGAGATTTTTCTTTTGTAAATTGCGTTTCGATGTAGTTTATTTTAATTATCAAAATTACTGTGGAGTTACACTCTTTGTGTAAATCAAGTTGACCACGTGAAGCATGTGCTGTAATCACCAAAGTAGCCCTCAGCTGTTCTTTTCGGGAAGATTTCACAGAGAGTTAGTATGAATTTAGTATACCAGTGTGTGCTAATTTCACGATGGACAGGATTGCGCTACGAACGTAACTTCTTTGAGTGAAAATTGAATCGGTTGGTTGTGGTTAATTTCCTCTTGCATATGTTTCAACGTTCTTCGTGTCTTATTTTATGAATGCACTGTTGTATGCAGTCTCCCAATCTTGGCTCCATATTTGATGTGTTCCGTAAGATTACAAACTCACATTTTCACAATCCTAAATAAGGCACCAGTTTAGTTATGAATCAAGTTTAATATGCTGAAATTTTAACGGAACAATGATCAATGTTAAAATAAATGTTCAAATATAAACTGATTTATTTACTTTTATTTAAATTGTCTTTATATATATATATATATATATATATATATATATATATATATATATATATATATATCACCAGTTATTGTAAGATGACTACTAAAAGATTATAATTAATGTTAGTCTGGTTGGGAATTTGATAAGCTAGACTGGATACCTGGTGAAACAGTTGCTCAGTAGTGCAAGGTTAACTTCCCCAGATAGCTCACAGCTTTTAACCCGCTTTTATTGTCTTGAATATCAGCACCGCTTTCAGAACAAATTAATGCATCAACATACACTGTCATAGTACTTGCAGTGAATCCTGATGCAGTTTGGAATTCCTGTGTGATGGTCTGGATAGATGTCTGCCTATTACACATTAGGACCGTCTTCAATTGTTTGCGGTATCTGTCAGTCAACAGACGAGGTTGGCCTGTACATCATTTTGAGCATGTATTGCATTAATGTGGTATTTACAGGTAATCAAGCTGTAACAGCATGCGTTCTCAGAAATGATAAGTTCACAAAGGTACATGTATCACATTGGAACAACCGTAATAAATTTTAATTTAAAAAACCTACCTGTTACCAACTGTTCGTCTAAAATTGTGAGCCATATGTTTGTGACTATTACAGCGCCATCTATCACAAAGCGAAAAAAGTGGTCCAACTAGAACATTCATATTTCTTTCTGTACTACACGTATATGTAATAAAAAATGGTAGTTCCCATTTAAAAAAACGCAGTTGATATCCGTTTGACCTATGGCAGCGCCATCTAGCGGGCCATCCATAGCGTCATCTGGTTTCCCCCTTCAAGCTAGACGAGTTACGTTCTTTGTAGTTTTTTTCGTTTGACGCTTACTTATTTCGTGATATATTTGGCCTGGTCACCATCAGTGGACCACCCTGTATATTGATTTCCACTACTGTAGTGGCATCTCAATCCACTGTGGTGAATGAATTTCACTCAGGCGATCATCAGATAATATTACTGACGAGAGAATACATCGTTGGCAAGGAGTGAGCTACGACAGGGAACCTCACAGTTCGCACAGAATGCGTACTTGTTAAAAGGGAGAGTGTGTCAAAGTGCATGCCGTGCACTGACATCCACCTTGGGTGGACACGACGTGGGCTGCCTGCTAGTTTTCCTCCTGATAACAGAAACAGATTACCCCGCAGCTGCATGGGCGAGAGGCCCTCTAAACACAGCCGTGCTGAGCTGATAAAGACGACAGCTGCGCGGCGCTTCTACGGACAAAGGAGGCGCAGATTTCCCTTATCGCCTTTTGTGAGACGTTGCAATTGACCAGCTGTTAAGGTCACAGAACAGGAAAGAAAGCGCAGCACCAATGCACAACAACACTCTCGCCGTTTCTAATGGAAAGTGAAAGTGGGTGCCAGCTGTTATCTAAACTAACATGTACCCTGCAAACCACCTTAAGCCGTCGGCACACGGACCGTGCATCCGAACGTTGAGCGTGCTGAGTTTCTGACGTCATAGCGTGGAATAGCACGTTCGGGAGTCTTTCCGAACGTGCAGAGCAATATCTGGCATGTCAGATATTCTGAGCGTGCGTCTGAGCGTTGACCAATGAGATGGCACAACGCCGCCTACGTCACACGCACTCCGTCTCTTTTCAGTACAGAGTTGTAAGGTGCCATATTGGCATTCATTTCAAGCCTATATGTATATATGCCGTTTCTGAGCACCAGCAAATTGAGAATCGCTGGAAAATCCGTTGTTAACTGTGTGATTCGGTCCAATAAAATAATGAGAACCATCATGTTCGTTGCAAAAGAATTATTGGAACTTGCGTGTTGTGAGAGTAGGCTATTTGAAGACAACGACACACTGAAGATCCACCCAAAACGCATTGTTCTTGGTCAATTTGTTATAATTAAATTTCAATTAGTAACATAGCTACGAGTAAGTTTTCAGAAAGGGGTAAAACAATATGATTAGCTACCAGGAATGTGTTGTTGGCTTAGCATGCCGGCACGGTAGCTCAGCGTGCAACAACAACGAACTGAAATGGGTGTCTTTCGACGTCCGCCCAGAGCAGATACAACGAACGAATACGAACAAAATGAGATAAGAAAAAGCGTAATGGCTAGCATCACTGTGCTGTACTGACTTGTGATATGGGGCGGTGGTTCCCGTTTTGTCACTTCCAATTATTTTTCCTAACATTCTTGTTTTTATTAGGTTCTGATACTTTATTATTAGTTTAATATACGTATATACTATAATATTTGATGTTATGTAAATATAAATTCACTTTTTTTTTTTTGAGGGGTGACTTTGTTCGATTGGCTTAATCTACAGGACAGCTTGCGCTACTTGTATAAAGATATTTTGCTCCTTTTTCTTTTACGCTTCGTAATCCACATCTTGCAAAGATTCTGCTACTGGGTAGGAAAAATGATCAAGTAAGACTGACCTTGGGGTTTTACTAAAATATGGGAATGATGAAATAATGTTTATCTTATGCGCAGAAGTATTCCGAATTTATACCGCACTGTTTGTAATGGAACTTTTACAACCCTGCGTCCTTATTGATTGGACATGGCACTTTCCTTTTCGTGGACGATGGAGCAAATGTGCGTTTTAATAGAGCTAACGTGGGAATTTTACGCAGGCCCGTTGAGTAAACAGTGTGATTTACAAACTAGAAAGATCCCTTAACTGCCGCTGGAGTGCGTTGCGATCGCGTATATCACGTCGGGGCCCACGTACCGTATGCATAAGTCGCATCGTTCCTGAGCGTTCAGCAGCACGTTGAACTTGGCACGCTCAACGTTAACATTCGACAGCACGGTCCGTGTGCCGACTGCTTTACGTTGTGTGACAGTGCGTACTTCTGTTACCACTTTCTATGACTCCTTCCCTGCTCCAATCAGCAGTGGCGCGGCGGTGGATCTCCATATTATCTCTAACTTCTCTGATATTCTCGTAGCGGTCGTTACGCCAGACGTGTGTTGTTTTAGGACGCAAAAACAACTGAGGTCGTACGCGCCCATGTCAGAACTGTAGAACATGGAGATGAAAAAGGAGTTAAAAGCGACTACACGTTAAGCTAAAAACAGGGACTTCCTCTTGGAGAAAGGGCCATAAAATACGCCATAAAGACAACGGAGGTCCTGAAGTAAAGATTAAATGGCCTCCGTCATATTGATGCGACAGATAAAAAGTAAAACGTGGTCGACAGCCCGCGCGTCGTTCACTAAAATGGCTGATAATTCAGACGGCAAACATAAATTAAGGTGTAAGTGGTTAAAAAAGGGGCATTCCATCAGGAAATGGCGAACTGTCAAAGGTTGAGGACAGTGAGCACACAGTGGTGGGAGATCGCCGCTTTACAAATGGCGGTGGGTAAAAAGACACAGCCGAATACACAACCTAAAGTGCGCGTCATTTGCGATGGTGGCTGAGTTTAGGTCCGTTCTGCGCATCTGACGTCACAAAACACAGTCAGCCAATGAGCAGAGTACGACGTTGCCAGAGCTCGACTGCAGTGCAGAGCACGGACGAGTGTCTTCAGTTTTAGAAACGTTCAGTCATAAATAAAGTAACTGAGCAAAAGCAGTGTCTTGATAGCAGACTTTCTACAGAAGAAAGTTTGGAAAAAGCGTTCTTTATACCAACTGTTTCATATTCTATTAATTAATTAAACCAAACAACCAATATGCCTCCTAATTCAGGCGATAGCAAGGAAATTCATTCTCGCTAACCGCTTTTTCGCAATAAAGAACAGCGGTAATTGTTTATTTCCTATTGTACTTCGACGAAACGTAATTCATAGTCATACCAACAGTGTTTGTCGGTATTTTGCTTAATTGTTTAAAGTAGTCCAGGAACTGTGTTGAATGAGGAGCTATGTTAGTGTAATAGTTATGGTGTTTGGCTGCTAAGCAAAAGTTTCTGAGTTCAAATCTTGTATGGTGCTCAATATTTTCTCTATTTAAAAACAATGTCGAAGTGTCTTACTTCATGAATTTTATTCGTTTGACTGTAATTTTTTGAAATGTCTAGTGGCAACTAAAATCGACCATACGGAAAGTATACGCTGCGGACTTTTACCACTGCAAACTCTTCAAAATTTCGTGCAATGGTTTACTACATTTAATGCTGCACAACAACTGTGTTGAACATCGAATCAAAATTAAGTCATTTATGGGGGGAAGGTATCAGTCAAGAAGATGTGTAAAAATCAAATTTTTGGGCCAAATAGTTTTTGTGAAATCGAATGATAAGTGTGTCAAAGCAGTCGGAACACCATGTGTCTGCACAGGCGAGCAGTGCAGTGTTGGCAAAATCGCGCACAGCGCGGAATGCGGGGAGCACGTTTCTGTAGCAGCGAAAGGGTTAATGCGGCCGTGGTGGCTTCACTTCATAAACTGCGTGCTCCACCCTAAATGTAAGTTTGCGAAGTATACTATACTACGGCGCTGCTTCTCTTGGCGTGTGCAACTGGCAACGCAGCAATCTCCCGCGTCTGGGCGGGCATGCGCGAGCCGCCAAGATAAAAGAATTGAACTATAGGTGAAATGATCTCCCTGTGGCGGGAGGACCGAGAGGAGTTCGTCCAAGCCACTGGGATAGGTTCAATTCCCCCAAGTTTGTTCCCATGACGGGAGGACCACTGATTGTGCCAAAGCAACATCATCTGCTGACAGACGGCAACACAAAGCTCATCGGAGGGAAGTACCATGTTGTCATCGGAATGTACCCTCTCGGATTTGCTATAGTAAACCCCTCTGGATTTGCTATAGTAAACCCCTCTGGACAACACCTCTCTTGTAGTGTGTACCTCTGGAGCGCGTTTAGCATCTCCGCAATGCTCTCGCGCTTACTACGAGGTTTGGAACTTCAATAGTAGCAACTATTTATTTACAGCTCGTACAAAATAGATACGTGTTTCAACGTTTTACTGACCCCCAAAGTAGTCACCAGTACTGTGTATAACCTGTTGCCAGCGATGTGAAAGTTGTAGAATTATCAGTGCCGGTTGTGTTGACAATTCGAGCGGCGCGGCCTGTTGCCCGACGAATTTGTAGCAGTTCTGAAGCGAATGCCGTGAAGTGTTTCCTTCAGTCTAAAAATCCAGTTGAACTCACGAGGGCGTAAGTCAGGGGAGTGCAGTAGGTGGTGTAGTACTTAGCAGTCCCATCAGTCAAACAAATCAGTAACAGATTGCAGTGTACGTGCTTGAGCATTGTACTGCAAATTGATGGTCAGGCCCTGCAGAAAGTGTCATCACCTCTGTGTCTAAGCTGGTCATAGGTTGTGTTACAAAAATGAACAGCATAGAGACAGAAGACTGAAGAAGGAAATCACGGCATTCGCTTCAGAACTGCTACAAATTCGTCCGGCAATAGACCACGCCGCTCGAACTGTCAACACAACTGGCACTGCTAAGAGTGTCCTTCGACTTCCACATCGCTGGCAACGGGTTATACACAATGCTGGCGACTACTTTGAAGGTCAGTAAAAGTTTGAATCACGTATCTATTTTGTACGAGCTGTGAATCAATAGCTGCCTCTATTAAAGTTCCAACCCTCGTAAACAGCATGCTGCAGAGACACTCCGCTCTTCGTTGGATCTTCTCTAGCTCTTCCATTAATCTTGCTTGGTAAGGATCCCAAAGTGCCGAAAAATATTCAGTGGAGTGTTACTCAGAGCAACAGAATTTTAAATTACATCTTATGCGCAGTATGTCTACGAAAACGACTTTTGCAATAGCTATCAGTCTAATAGTCGACGTTGCGATAAACTGTCAACAGATGAATGTAGCATCCTATCCTATTCTCAGAGCTCACTGTTGTAGGGTGTTCTAGCATCTAGTGTAGGGTTGCCTGAATTTGTTGCTGGCAAACAGGGTCGTTTCTATAAAATTAACTAAAAAGGTCATAGTTTGTGAATCATAAACCGGGACATTTTTTCTTAATGTTAAAAAGTGAAATAGTTGTGCAAATTAGTGCTGTATTCAATTGATGTAGCGAAATAAATAAATAAATGAACACATTGTACTGTAACAAAACCCAAGGGAGGGCATTCAAATGGTAATAACATTTCACAGTATTAGTACTGGTAACACAAGACTTTTTTAATTTGAATCATTAATACGAGATACAAAATTGTCTGCTGAAACACCATATGTCGAAGTGCAAATTTCACACAACTTGTTATCCTACGCCTCAAATTTATCTGAATTCTGAGCTTTGCAGAGAAAATCTTTCCGCTGTGTGATGTATTCATAAAACGTAGATCAACTCATTTGGTAATTAAAAAGACATTTGGTACTTGTAATCTGTTTCGTTCCTCAGCCCATCGCACATTCATCTGAAAAATACTCGTTCCACTTTTGCATTACGCCCTTGAATACTAAAGATGATCTACACAGATTCAGCAATTGAGAATACTGTTCTTCGCATCCAATCTGTCGAAAGAAATAGGTCCATTTCTCCTGACATGATTTACTAATCCAGTTATCGGCTATTTTTGTTGATTTCTTGTTTAGTGAAATGCTTGATTAAATAAAACAGGTCAAACAATAAATTATCATCTGCTGACAATCCTCTACCTTCTACAAATGTTGTTGTCCTTGTCACATTGCTTCACTCAGGTTCTGCGTCCAGCAACATTCATTTAAAAATGAAAAACTCACTGAGATTTGTTGACCATTTTCCTAAATGAGCCGTACACGTTTCATAAAACTGTTTTCCATTAACATGAAATTTTTGAATTTCACTTGTTAATCCAAACTCGCTGTTCTGCAAGAGAGACGTCACTTTGAGTGGAATAAAACTTCCTTCTTTGCGATGTTCTGTGGTTCTGCTAGTATTTTCCAAACTCGCAGCTACTTCTATAACATTGCTGTCTGCTTTCTCAAGTTTAAGTATTTGTCTCTGAATCACACTCAACTTATCAGGAACCACAGATTTATTCCGTTAACGGAATTCTGGAAGTGGGTTGTCAGAAATTTAGGTGCCTTTTCTTCTAAGAGGAAGAATGATTTAAGAGCATTATACAACTTCAGTACTCTCTCTGCTGCAACAAACAAAAATAACCACCATGTTTTTGTATGTGACAACAATGCATGATACTCTACGTCCACAAACTCACAAAACTCCTTTAGGCGCTCCGTTCGTGCTGTGTGTATGAAGAATTAATTGAAAAGTTTAACTATAAAGGTTTCTGCGTCAACACTCATTACGTCAGTGGCTGTCTTGGCAGCATTGTGTATTACGTGAGCAGAGCAGCCGACTCCTAAATGATTTTCTGTTTACTTCACTTTTCACCCTTTTCAGTCTAGCAAATAAATTGTTTGTACCTGCTTGTCGCATTCCTCTAAAATTAGTGTTGGCATTGTCACCGGAAAATGCAATAAACTTACTCTTATCAGTTTTATTTTCTTCTAATGCAGTAATGCATTAAGCCAGAAGACAAACGGCCAAGTAAATCAGAAGAATCAATAGAGACCATCAAAAGAAACCATAAATTTCATAGAGGAATCATAACAACATAACAGCATAAAACAATGGACTATTAAAGGACATTCAGAAACTATCAATTAAAGTATACTCCACCCACACACATGATGTAAAAAAGCGCACACTAATCAAGACAATACCAACATTCTAGCTTATCACTTCAAACAATTACTAAAGGCCGAGGAACCAAAAGATTACCTAGGTTTCGAACCACATCCAAAGAACAAAACACATCCAGACAAAATTACACCACCAGATCTCAGTGAAGTGATCGAAGCAACTAGGTGGCTCATGAACTACAAACTAGCAGGGGAGAACTGTGGCAAAACGCAAATAAACAAACACTTCAGAACCTCCATAAGCACATAGTAGACAACTGGAATTCTGAAAAAATGCCAGAAGAGAGGAATACAGCTATAATCCACCCAATACACAAAAGGGGTGATAGGTCGGATCCAAACAACTATCGGGGATTTCGCTTCCTGATGTCACATATAAGATTTTGTCTACAATTAGCTTTACAAGAATTCAAGAGCAACTTGACCAAAAACTTGGAGAATATCAAGGAGGATTTCGTCCTGGAAGAAGCTGTCGAGATCATATTGGTTCAAATGGTTCAAATGGCTCTGAGCACTATGAGACTTAACATCTATGGTCATCAGTCCCCTAGAACTTAGAACTACTTAAACCTAACTAACCTAAGGACATCACACAACACCCAGTCATCACGAGGCAGAGAAAATCCCTGACCCCGCCGGGAATCGAACCCGGGATCCCGGGCGCGGGAAGCGAGAACGCTACCGCACGACCACGAGCTGCGGACCGAGATCATATTATCAGCCTTAAGTGGATCATGAAACATCAAAGAGTGTGAAACAAGAAGTTGGTCACCACTTTTGTTGACTTCAAGAAGGCGTATGACAGTATCCATCGTGAGTCATTATTTAAAATTCTCGCGGAATTTGGATTGCACCTGAAACTCATTAATAGTATTGGACTCACCCTTAAGAATACCAAATCAAAAGTTAAATTCAGAGGGGAACTATCTGAATCATTTTAAATCTGGACGGGACTTCGACAGGGGGATGATCTCTCACCACTACTATTTAACTGCTCACTGGAGAAAGTCATGCGAGAGTGGAATAAGAAATGCCAACCACAGATCAAGATTGGCAGAAATATCAAATTCAGTTGCCTGGCCTTTGCTGATGATCTACCGCTGCTCGCAAATATCGTGGAAGAGGCTAAACACCAAATTGAAGAACACGAAAAAATAGCAGCAAAAGTCGGACTACGGATCTCGTTTGAAAAGACAGAAATGATGCGAACCTTCAGGGTTGAAACACCAGCCATTACGCTGAACGATAACAAACAAATTAAAACAGTAATTAAATTCAAATATCTTGGGGAGGTTATAAGTTGGAATCCAAACGAGAAAATGACAGTAGAAAATTGAACAACTAAACTGAAAGAAGCGCAACGCATCACCTGGCCAACATACAAGAAGAAATGTCTCTCGATAAATGCAAAACTCAAACACTACCACTCTGCATTTAACCTGAAGCAACCTAATCTAGTGAAACACTGTTCAAGGTAAACACCAAATCAACCACATACAAACTACATAGGGCAGACAGAAGAATCCTTAGAACAATTATAAACAAAAAATACCAAGTAACGACTACTACCTAACGAAGTTGGATACCAAGAAACTGAGTCAGTAACTAACACAATGCGGAAAAGGAGGGATGATTTTATCTGGTACATTTCTAGACTATCAGAAACTGACTACTGAAACAACTTCAGCTACTTTTGGAAAAGTGAGACCAAGAAGAACTGGTTCAAAGAAGTTCAGGATGATTTAGGCGAGTTTGGCTTGACATTGCAACAAATTGAAGGCAAAGAAGAGAAGAAGATCCTGAAAGACAATGACACGAGATTTAAATTAAAGACATTTACATGCAAAAATACACCATAACTGATGAAGAAAGGGCAGCCAGGTCGGAAAGGATGAAGAAGTTTTGGGAGCAGAAGAGCAAAGACAAATCTATAACTAGTATTAAGACTTAGATGTACGTAGTTCGGAACTTAAATAGTGGCAACACTGCTGAGGAGACACTATACAATGGAATCTACTATTGTCGCTGATGCGTTGTTGACATACCTACCTTACCTACGAGCAAATGGACTCGCCCGTCCCACGTCACTGGCGTGCGCACAATCGAGGGAAACAGTCACTTGTGAGCGGGCGGTCTAACGTAACGGTGTCACTATGTTTTGGAAACAGGAACAACGGAGTTGCATCAAGATTGAATGTGCCAGAGGTCGTACAGCACGACAGTGTCATCAAGGTCATCAAGAGGCGTGCGGGGAATCGGCATTGCCGTACAGAACCGTGGCACATTTGGTAAAAGCCTTCAACGAATGTCTGCAAACTGTGGCAGACATGCATAGGCCAGGTCATCATAGCGTCTCGGAAGAAGAAGTGCATGCTGTTGCCGCGTTAGTGGACAGTGATCGTCGCCATACGATTCGTGAGCTCGCCCACGAAACTGGATTAGCGCGTACGACTGTGCTTCGCATCCTGAAGAAACACCTGGGCATGCGAAAAATTGCATCAGGATGGGTTCCGCATGACTTGACGAAATGCAGAAATGGATGCATTACGACGCTGCTCAGACGCACTTGGAGCGCTATGATCGCGAAGAAGAGGCTTTCTTACGCCGTATCGTAACACTGGATAAGACATGGGCCACATCGTACGAACCAAAACTGAAACACCAATCCAACGAAGGGCGTCATTATGGGGCGCCGCGAAGGTCGAAAGTGCGTCAGAACCCCAGTATGGTGAAAGTTATGGTGATTCTCGTCTACGGGTGTGATGGTGTTGTCCTAACGCATTACGATCCACCATGGCAGACCGAAAATGCACTGTATTACTGTTCGTTTCTATGATATCAGCATGGCATACGTACTTTCTTGGAAATACGAGGGTTGAAACTTAAATAGTGGCAACTACTTATTCACAACCGATACAAAAGAGTTACATGTTTGCACCTGTTACTGTCCTTCAAAGTAGTTCAAATGGTTCAAATGGCTCTGAGCACTATGGGACTTAACATCTCAGGTCATCAGTCCCCTAGAACTTAGAACTGCTTAAACCTAACCAACCTAAGGACATCACACGCATCCTTGCCCGAGACAGGATTCGAACCTGCGACTGTAGCGGTCGCGCGGTTCCAGACTGAAGCGCCTCGAACCGCACTGTCACACCGGCCGGCTTCGAAGTAGTCACCAGCGCTCACCTGATGGACCGTGTTAATGCTTAGTCTTACCCAGACGCACGGATAACATCACAGCCCAGCATCCTGTGATCCACTTTCTAGATAACTAACATGTTTACGGAGGTGACAGTAGAACTTTTGGTTTGGTCACCACGTTGGTGCGGGCGTGGAGGGGCCCCATCTCTCTATTAAATTAGTCACCAGCGCTGTGTAGAACCCATTGCCAGCGATGTGGAAAGCGTAGCATACCGTTAGCAGAGTCTGTTCTGCTGATGGTGCGAATGGAGCGGTCTACTGCCTGTTGAATCTCTGGAACAGTTCTGAAGCGAATGCCACGGAGTGGTTCCTTCATCTTCGGAATCAAATGAAAGTCGCAAGGACTTAAGTCGTATTACTGTTCGTTTTTGGAGCATCACCTGCGAACAGTTTTGCGAAAGAAGCGGCGACACTTTCTGCGCAAACCACCCATCATTTTGTACGGTAATGCGCGACCGCATGCAGCGCAAGCTGTGGCTGCTCTGTTCGGCCGACGGGATTGGGAAGTACTGTACCATCCACCATACTCCCCGGACTTCAGTCCTTGTGACTTTGATTTGATTCCGAAGATGAAGGAACCACTTCGTGGTATCGCTTCAGAACTGTTCCAGAGATTCGACAGGCAGTAATTTTAGTTTACTTTTAGTTATGTCATGTTCCGTAGATCATTTTCCCGATTATTTTATCGATGTGATGTGGAACAAGTCAGATTACAAGATATATATACACACATGAACAGTGCTAATTTAAAATTTACTGACATTTTTAGTTCTGCACATGCAACTACATTTAGAGGTACATTTTTTTTTTACCATTTTTGAAACAGAAACTGGTCCATGGAGTAGAAGGAGTTGTCTTAAAGAAATGATTTTCAGCTAGATTTAAAAATTGATCTGCTACCTGCCAGACACTTTATGTTGTTGAGCAAATGAGCAAAGATTTTTTGTTGCTGAATAATGAACTCGTTTTTGAGCAACTGATAGCTTCAATAACGGATAGGAAAGGACATTTTTCCCTCTAGTGTTGCACGTACGAACATCACTATTCTTCGCGAATTGAGATGGATTATTTGTAACGAATTTCATTGGCGAATATATGTACTCTGGTGGTGCAGTTAAAATACCTAACTCCCTGAAAAGGTGCCTACATGACGTCCTTGGGTGAACACCACTAATTATTCTCACTACTCTCTTTTGTGCAATCAATACTTTATGTGTAAGTGGTGAATTACCCCAGAAAACTATTCCATAAGACATTATTGAATGGAAATATGTGAAGTACATCAGGAGGCTGATCTGTTTATTACCAGTACTAGCGATTATGCGAAGAGTGAAAGAAGCTGAACTTAGTTGTTTGAGAATCTCGGTAATATGCTTCTTCCAGTTCAAGTTGTCATCAATGTGAACACCCAAAAATCTGGAGAAATCTACCCTGTTAACTGAACCCTGTTCATATGCTACATCAATTGTTGGTATGACTCTGTTCGGTGAACAGAACTGGATATAGTAAGTATTTTTCAAAATTGAGGGAGAGACCATTTTCTGAGAACCACTTAATAATTCTTTGAAAGACATCCTTAACAATACCTTCAGCTGCTTTTTCTGAAATGGGGTTTATTATAACACTCGTGTCATCTGTAAAAAGTACTAGTTCCGCTTGCTGAACGTTAAGTGGGAGGTCATTCACATGAATAAGGAACAGCAGAGGACCTAAAATTGAATCCTGTGGGACTCCCTTTGTGGTACCTCCCCATTCACTAGAATTTACCACCCTCCCAACATTATTTGTGCTGTTCAGCACAAAGTTCTGCTTTCTTTTGATTACATATGATTCAAACCAGCTGTGTGTGTAGCCTTCAATTCCACAAAACCTGAGTTTTTCTAAGAGTGTGACATGATCCACACAGTCAAATGCCTTGGAGAGATAAAAAAGTACCAACTGGCGATAATTTGTTATTTAGGGCTTGTACTATTTGATGGGTAAATATATAGATAGCATTCTTAGTCGAGTAACCCTTCTGGAATCCGAACTATGACATGCTGACTAAATTATTTTCACTTAAATGTGAGACTACTCTTGAATACATAACTTTTTCGAATATTTTAGAAAATGAAGTTAGCAATGAGATTGGTCTATACTTATTCAAGTCACTCTTGTCCCCTTTCTTATGAAGGGGTTTGACATTTGCGTATTTCAATCTCTGTGGAAAAATTCCCTGTGCCAGCGAAGCATTACATATATCGCTAAGAACTCCGCTTATTAAATTAGAACAACACTTCAAAATTCTGTTAGAGACTCCATCAACACCACATTAGCTCTTGTTTTACAGTTTATTTATAACTCCCTTAATTTCAGTGGGGGATGTTAGTGCTATTAGTTTTCAACTTGCACAGCAATTAGGAGAATCGATGGACGTGAAAGGGAAGCAGTAGTTTGGAGACATTCAGAGCACTAGAAGGAAAAACTATGTGCTCTTCGACAATACTTCGTTAAACTTGTAAATAAAAATGTGTGCTGTTGAGCAGGTTTCATTTTAATTGGGCTTCCAGGGGAAGTGTTAATGGCTAATGGCAAGTCAACAAAAGAAAATTGAGGGTGTGCGGATACCTTACTTGCGTACCGTGCACCAGTTCACTTTATGGCCATTGTTAGTCGCCACTTTCTTTTGTCATGACTGGAATGATTGCGAGCTTTTTAACAATGCATGTGCCAAAATTTATCAGGGGCACGATGGATCCAGCGTGAAATTAGAACTACACTTGCTGCCCGTGAAGCAGGTGCAGAAGTGTCACACACCATGACAGACACATGCGTGTGAAGACACACGGAAGACTATTGTCCGGACTTCTTGCAAACACTCTCTTGGCTTTACGGAGCCGACAGTATCGCTGCATGTGTTTATCGCAGCTCTCAGGCACATGTGAGTAGGGCGTAATGAGAAAATTGAAAGGGCAAGGCCAACTTTCTCCACATCCTCCTAATCCGCCGGGACCGACGACCTCGCTGTTTGGTCCCTTCCCCCAAACCAACCAACCAGTTTGCTGACGCATTATTGTAATTGTTATTCTTACTGTATAGTGTAACAAATAATATACGTGTACTTATGCGATGAATTAACAGCTTAATGTTTAAACGTGAAAAGATGATTTCACAACTCGCTGTCACTTCACACAAGCCTTACACCTGCTTTGACATCGCAGAGCTGGTAGTTCTCCACAGTATGTCCAATTGTTTGATCCTCGGCATCACAATCATACGCAGCACTTTCACAAAAACCCCACTTCCACAAGCTCTGGCCACATATCCCTTGCGCCGTTCGGATGCGGTTCACTATCCAACTGCCCGCGATTTGGAATATCAAACTCTGCAGGCTTCGACATTGCATTTTAAATTCGGTGGGCTTTTTGTGGGCGAATCTCATTCTGGCGTTGTTCCCACTTCTTGGCGACTTTGATGGCCAGACGATCAACCAGAGGTGGCTTCTGTGGCTCTGGCCGTACAGCCAATGGAGTCTGCAAAGTGGTACTTAGAAAAATGGTTCAAGTGGCTCGGAGCACTATGGGACGTAACATGAGGTCATCACTCCGCGAGAACTTAGAACTACTTAAACCTAACTAACATAAGGACATCACACACATCCATGCCCACGGCAGGACTCGAACCTGCGACCGTAGCGGTCGCATGATTACGGACTGAAACGCCTAGAACCACTCGGCCACACCGTCCGGCTGCTACTTAGAAACTAGTTATGAGACTCTGTCTGCTTATGAATTTTTTAGTTAAAATCTTTTAAAGAAAACTTGATGTGGGATAGTTTTCCAATAAACTATAGAATCCACTTGCATCTGCTAATCCTCGTTTATTGTGGAATCAAGGTTTCGCGGTAACCTTCAGATTAAATTTTGCTGGATTACACTAAGATATTAAATTGATACGAACTGCTAAAGTTCTATAAGGCACATATCCTGCCATCATCAAATGCAACAGACGATGAGAGATCCATTAAAAATCTTAGATAATTCTGGGTCATCACTGAGGAATATTCTAACCTCATACTACCTAGAAAAACAGCTATCTCCGCTGCGTGTGCTGACGCAACCTCTAGTAAGTCATGGCAGAAACTCACACTGCATACGATGTTATCACTTCCTCATCGCAGGCGAGATAGCTGTTTTTCTACGTAAATTGAGAACATTGGTTCAAATTCGAATGTCCTTTAGTTATGCTACAGAAATATCTAATATTGTTAATGGATCTTTCAACATGCATTGTATTTGATACTCCCAGGCTATGTGCCTTATATACTGAAAAGCCAAAGAAATTGGTACATCTGCCGAATATTGTGTGAGCCCCCGCGAGCAGTCAGAACTGCCGCAACACGATGTAGCATGGACTCGACTAATGTCTGAAGTAGTGCTGGAGGGAATCGACACTATGAATCCTGCAGGGTTGTCCATAATCCCGTAAGAGATCTCTTCTGAACATCACGTTGCAAGGCGTTCCAAATCTGCTCAATAATGTCCGGGCCAGCGGAGCTGTCTAAACTCAGAAGAGTGTTCCTGCAGCCGCTCTGTAGCAATTCAGCACATGTGGGGTGTCGCATTGTCCTGCAGGAACTGCCCAAGTCCGTCAGAATGCACAATGGACTTGAATGTATGCAGGTGATCAGACAGGATGCTTACGTACGTGTCACCTGTCAGAGTCGTACCTAGACGTATCAGAGGTCCCATATCAGTCCAACTGCACACGCCCCACACCATTAAAGAGCCTCTACCGAACAGACCCTTGCTGATATGCAGGGGCCGTGGATTTATGAGGTTGCCAATCAGAAGAGTGTTCCTGCAGCCGCTCTGTAGCAACTCAGCACATGTGGGGTGTCGCATTGTCCTGCAGGAACTGCCCAAGTCCGTCAGAATGCACAATGGACTTGAATGTATGCAGGTGATCAGACAGGATGCTTACGTACGTGTCACCTGTCAGAGTCGTACCCAGACGTATCAGAGGTCCCATATCAGTCCAACTGCACACGCCCCACTCCATTAAAGAGCCTCTACCATCTTGAATAGTCCCTTGCTGATATGCAGGGGCCGTGGATTTATGAGGTTGCCAATCAGAAGAGTGTTCCTGCAGCCGCTCTGTAGCAATTCAGCACATGTGGGGTGTCGCATTGTCCTGCAGGAACTGCCCAAGTCCGTCAGAATGCACAATGGAGTTGAATGTATGCAGGTGATCAGACAGGATGCTTACGTACGTGTCACCTGTCAGAGTCGTACCCAGACGTATCAGAGGTCCCATATCAGTCCAACTGCCTACACCCCACTCCATTAAAGAGCCTCTACCATCTTGAATAGTCCCTTGCTGATATGCAGGGGCCGTGGATTTATGAGGTTGCCAATCAGAAGAGTGTTCCTGCAGCCGCTCTGTAGCAATTCAGCACATGTGGGGTGTCGCATTGTCCTGCAGGAACTGCCCAAGTCCGTCAGAATGCACAATGGACTTGAATGTATGCAGGTGATCAGACAGGATGCTTACGTACGTGTCACCTGTCAGAGTCGTACCTAGACGTATCAGAGGTCCCATATCAGTCCAACTGCCTACGCCCCACACCATTAAAGAGCCTCTACCATCTTGAACTGTCCCTTGCTGATATGTAGGGGCCGTGGATTTATGAGGTTGCCAATCAGAAGAGTGTTCCTGCAGCCGCTCTGTAGCAATTCAGCACATGTGGGGTGTCGCATTGTCCTGCAGGAACTGCCCAAGTCCGTCATAATGCACAATGGACTTGAATGTATGCAGGTGATCAGACAGGATGCTTACGTACGTGTCACCTGTCAGAGTCGTACCTAGACGTATCAGAGGTCCCATATCAGTCCAACTGCACACGCCCCACACCATTAAAGAGCCTCTACCGAACAGACCCTTGCTGATATGCAGGGGCCGTGGATTTATGAGGTTGCCAATCAGAAGAGTGTTCCTGCAGCCGCTCTGTAGCAATTCAGCACATGTGGGGTGTCGCATTATCCTGCAGCAACTGCCCAAGTCCGTCAGAATGCACAATGGACTTGAATGTATGCAGGTGATCAGACAGGATGCTTACGTACGTGTCACCTGTCAGAGTCGTACCTAGACGTATCAGAGGTCCCATATCAGTCCAACTGCACACGCCCCAAACCATTAAAGAGCCTCTACCATCTTGAAGAGTCCCTTGCTGATATGCAGGGGCAGTGGATTTATGAGGTTGCCAATCCGAAGAGAGTTCGTGCAGCCGCTCTGTAGCAATTCAGCACATGTGGGGTGTCGCATTATCCTACAGGAACTGCCCAAGTCCGTCAGAATGCACAATGGACTTGAATGTATGCAGGTGATCAGACAGGATGCTTACGTACGTGTCACCTGTCAGAGTCGTACCTAGACGTATCAGAGGTCCCATATCAGTCCAACTGCCTACACCCCACTCCATTAAAGAGCCTCTACCATCTTGAATAGTCCCTTGCTGATATACAGGGGCCGTGGATTTATGAGGTTGCCAATCAGAAGAGTGTTCCTGCAGCCGCTCTGAAGCAATTCAGCACATGTGGGGTGTCGCATTGTCCTGCAGGAACTGCCCAAGTCCGTCAGAATGCACAATGGACTTGAATGTATGCAGGTGATCAGACAGGATGCTTACGTACGTGTCACCTGTCAGAGTCGTACCTAGACGTATCAGAGGTCCCATATCAGTCCAACTGCACACGCCCCACACCATTAAAGAGCCTCTACCGAACAGACCCTTGCTGATATGCAGGGGCCGTGGATTTATGAGGTTGCCAATCAGAAGAGTGTTCCTGCAGCCGCTCTGTAGCAATTCAGCACATGTGGGGTGTCGCATTGTCCTGCAGGAACTGCCCAAGTCCGTCAGAATGCACAATGGAGTTGAATGTATGCAGGTGATCAGACAGGATGCTTACGTACGTGTCACCTGTCAGAGTCGTACCCAGACGTATCAGAGGTCCCATATCAGTCCAACTGCACACGCCCCAAACCATTAAAGAGCCTCTACCATCTTGAAGAGTCCCTTGCTGATATGCAGGGGCAGTGGATTTATGAGGTTGCCAATCCGAAGAGTGTTCGTGCAGCCGCTCTGTAGCAATTCAGCACATGTGGGGTGTCGCATTATCCTACAGGAACTGCCCAAGTCCGTCAGAATGCACAATGGACTTGAATGTATGCAGGTGATCAGACAGGATGCTTACGTACGTGTCACCTGTCAGAGTCGTACCTAGACGTATCAGAGGTCCCATATCAGTCCAACTGCCTACACCCCACTCCATTAAAGAGCCTCTACCATCTTGAATAGTCCCTTGCTGATATACAGGGGCCGTGGATTTATGAGGTTGCCAATCAGAAGAGTGTTCCTGCAGCCGCTCTGAAGCAATTCAGCACATGTGGGGTGTCGCATTGTCCTGCAGGAACTGCCCAAGTCCGTCAGAATGCACAATGGACTTGAATGTATGCAGGTGATCAGACAGGATGCTTACGTACGTGTCACCTGTCAGAGTCGTACCTAGACGTATCAGAGGTCCCATATCAGTCCAACTGCACACGCCCCACACCATTAAAGAGCCTCTACCGAACAGACCCTTGCTGATATGCAGGGGCCGTGGATTTATGAGCTTGCCAATCAGAAGAGTGTTCCTGCAGCCGCTCTGTAGCAATTCAGCACATGTGGGGTGTCGCATTGTCCTGCAGGAACTGCCCAAGTCCGTCAGAATGCACAATGGAGTTGAATGTATGCAGGTGATCAGGCAGGATGCTTACGTACGTGTCACCTGTCAGAGTCGTACCTAGACGTATCAGAGGTCCCATATCAGTCCAACTGCACACGCCCCACACCATTAAAGAGCCTCTACCATCTTGAACTGTCCCTTGCTGATATGTAGGGGCCGAGGATTTATGAGGTTGCCAATCAGAAGAGTGTTCCTGCAGCCGCTCTGTAGCAATTCAGCACATGTGGGGTGTCGCATTATCCTGCAGGAACTGCCCAAGTCCGTCAGAATGCACAATGGACTTGAATGTATGCAGGTGATCAGACAGGATGCTTACGTACGTGTCACCTGTCAGAGTCGTACCTAGACGTATCAGAGGTCCCATATCAGTCCAACTGCCTACACCCCACTCCATTAAAGAGCCTCTACCATCTTGAAGAGTCCCTTGCTGATATACAGGGGCAGTGGATTTATGAGGTTGCCAATCCGAAGAGTGTTCGTGCAGCCGCTCTGTAGCAATTCAGCACATGTGGGGTGTCGCATTATCCTACAGGAACTGCCCAAGTCCGTCAGAATGCACAATGGACTTGAATGTATGCAGGTGATCAGACAGGATGCTTACGTACGTGTCACCTGTCAGAGTCGTACCTAGACGTATCAGAGGTCCCATATCAGTCCAACTGCACACGCCCCACACCATTAAAGAGCCTCTACCATCTTGAACTGTCCCTTGCTGATATGCAGGGGCCGTGGATTTATGAGGTTGCCAATCAGAAGAGTGTTCCTGCAGCCGCTCTGTAGCAATTCAGCACATGTGGGGTGTCGCATTATCCTGCAGGAACTGCCCAAGTCCGTCAGAATGCACAATGGAGTTGAATGTATGCAGGTGATCAGACAGGATGCTTACGTACGTGTCACCTGTCAGAGTCGTACCTAGACGTATCAGAGGTCCCATATCAGTCCAACTGCCTACACCCCACTCCATTAAAGAGCCTCTACCATCTTGAAGAGTCCCTTGCTGATATACAGGGGCAGTGGATTTATGAGGTTGCCAATCCGAAGAGTGTTCGTGCAGCCGCTCTGTAGCAATTCAGCACATGTGGGGTGTCGCATTATCCTACAGGAACTGCCCAAGTCCGTCAGAATGCACAATGGACTTGAATGTATGCAGGTGATCAGACAGGATGCTTACGTACGTGTCACCTGTCAGAGTCGTACCTAGACGTATCAGAGGTCCCATATCAGTCCAACTGCACACGCCCCACACCATTAAAGAGCCTCTACCGAACAGACCCTTGCTGATATGCAGGGGCCGTGGATTTATGAGGTTGCCAATCAGAAGAGTGTTCCTGCAGCCGCTCTGTAGCAATTCAGCACATGTGGGGTGTCGCATTGTCCTGCAGGAACTGCCCAAGTCCGTCAGAATGCACAATGGAGTTGAATGTATGCAGGTGATCAGACAGGATGCTTACGTACGTGTCACCTGTCAGAGCCGTACCCAGACGTATCAGAGGTCCCATATCAGTCCAACTGCACACGCCCCACACCATTAAAGAGCCTCTACCATCTTGAACTGTCCCTTGCTGATATGCAGGGGCCGTGGATTTATGAGGTTGCCAATCAGAAGAGTGTTCCTGCAGCCGCTCTGTAGCAATTCAGCACATGTGGGGTGTCGCATTGTCCTGCAGGAACTGCCCAAGTCCGTCAGAATGCACAATGGACTTGAATGTATGCAGGTGATCAGACAGGATGCTTACGTACGTGTCACCTGTCAGAGTCGTACCTAGACGTATCAGAGGTCCCATATCAGTCCAACTGCCTACGCCCCACACCATTAAAGAGCCTCTACCATCTTGAACTGTCCCTTGCTGATATGTAGGGGCCGTGGATTTATGAGGTTGCCAATCAGAAGAGTGTTCCTGCAGCCGCTCTGTAGCAATTCAGCACATGTGGGGTGTCGCATTGTCCTGCAGGAACTGCCCAAGTCCGTCATAATGCACAATGGACTTGAATGTATGCAGGTGATCAGACAGGATGCTGACGTACGTGTCACCTGTCAGAGTCGTACCTAGACATATCAGAGGTCCCATATCAGTCCAACTGCACACGCCCCACACCATTAAAGAGCCTCTACCGAACAGACCCTTGCTGATATGCAGGGGCCGTGGATTTATGAGGTTGCCAATCAGAAGAGTGTTCCTGCAGCCGCTCTGTAGCAATTCAGCACATGTGGGGTGTCGCATTATCCTGCAGCAACTGCCCAAGTCCGTCAGAATGCACAATGGAGTTGAATGTATGCAGGTGATCAGACAGGATGCTTACGTACGTGTCACCTGTCAGAGTCGTACCTAGACGTATCAGAGGTCCCATATCAGTCCAACTGCACACGAACCAAACCATTAAAGAGCCTCTACCATCTTGAAGAGTCCCTTGCTGATATGCAGGGGCCGTGGATTTATGAGGTTGCCAATCCGAAGAGTGTTCGTGCAGCCGCTCTGTAGCAATTCAGCACATGTGGGGTGTCGCATTATCCTACAGGAACTGCCCAAGTCCGTCAGAATGCACAATGGACTTGAATGTATGCAGGTGATCAGACAGGATGCTTACGTACGTGTCACCTGTCAGAGTCGTACCTAGACGTATCAGAGGTCCCATATCAGTCCAACTGCCTACACCCCACTCCATTAAAGAGCCTCTACCATCTTGAACAGTCCCTTGCTGATATACAGGGGCCGTGGATTTATGAGGTTGCCAATCAGAAGAGTGTTCCTGCAGCCGCTCTGAAGCAATTCAGCACATGTGGGGTGTCGCATTATCCTGCAGGAACTGCCCAAGTCCGTCAGAATGCACAATGGACTTGAATGTATGCAGGTGATCAGACAGGATGCTTACGTACGTGTCACCTGTCAGAGTCGTACCTAGACGTATCAGAGGTCCCATATCAGTCCAACTGCACACGCCCCAAACCATTAAAGAGCCTCTACCATCTTGAAGAGTCCCTTGCTGATATGCAGGGGCCGTGGATTTATGAGGTTGCCAATCAGAAGAGTGTTCGTGCAGCCGCTCTGTAGCAATTCAGCACATGTGGGGTGTCGCATTATCCTGCAGGAACTGCCCAAGTCCGTCATAATGCACAATGGACTTGAATGTATGCAGGTGATCAGACAGGATGCTTACGTACGTGTCACCTGTCAGAGTCGTACCTAGACGTATCAGAGGTCCCATATCAGTCCAACTGCCTACGCCCCACACCATTAAAGAGCCTCTACCATCTTGAACAGTCCCTTGCTGATATACAGGGGCCGTGGATTTATGAGGTTGCCAATCAGAAGAGTGTTCCTGCAGCCGCTCTGAAGCAATTCAGCACATGTGGGGTGTCGCATTGTCCTGCAGGAACTGCCCAAGTCCGTCAGAATGCACAATGGACTTGAATGTATGCAGGTGATCAGACAGGATGCTTACGTACGTGTCACCTGTCAGAGTCGTACCTAGACGTATCAGAGGTCCCATATCAGTCCAACTGCCTACGCCCCACACCATTAAAGAGCCTCTACCATCTTGAACAGTCCCTTGCTGATATACAGGGGCCGTGGATTTATGAGGTTGCCAATCAGAAGAGTGTTCCTGCAGCCGCTCTGAAGCAATTCAGCACATGTGGGGTGTCGCATTGTCCTGCAGGAACTGCCCAAGTCCGTCAGAATGCACAATGGACTTGAATGTATGCAGGTGATCAGACAGGATGCTTACGTACGTGTCACCTGTCAGAGTCGTACCTAGACGTATCAGAGGTCCCATATCAGTCCAACTGCACACGCCCCAAACCATTAAAGAGCCTCTACCATCTTGAACAGTCCCTTGCTGATATACAGGGGCCGTGGATTTATGAGGTTGCCAATCAGAAGAGTGTTCCTGCAGCCGCTCTGTAGCAATTCAGCACATGTGGGGTGTCGCATTGTCCTGCAGGAACTGCCCAAGTCCGTCAGAATGCACATTGGACTTGAATGTATGCAGGTGATCAGACAGGATGCTTACGTACGTGTCACCTGTCAGAGTCGTACCTAGACGTATCAGAGGTCCTATATCAGTCCAACTGCACACACCCCACACCATTAAAGAGCCTCTACCATCTTGAACAGTCCCTTGCTGATATGCAGGGGCCGTGGATTTATGAGGTTGCCAATCAGAAGAGTGTTCCTGCAGCCGCTCTGTAGCAATTCAGCACATGTGGGGTGTCGCATTATCCTGCAGGAACTGCCCAAGTCCGTCAGAATGCACAATGGACTTGAATGTATGCAGGTGATCAGACAGGATGCTTACGTACGTGTCACCTGTCAGAGTCGTACCTAGACGTATCAGAGGTCCCATATCAGTCCAACTGCACACGCCCCAAACCATTAAAGAGCCTCTACCATCTTGAACAGTCTCTTGCTGATATACAGGGGCCGTGGATTTATGAGGTTGCCAATCAGAAGAGTGTTCCTGCAGCCGCTCTGTAGCAATTCAGCACATGTGGGGTGTCGCATTATCCTGCAGGAACTGCCCAAGTCTGTCAGAATGCACAATGGACTTGAATGTATGCAGGTGATCAGACAGGATGCTTACGTACGTGTCACCTGTCAGAGTCGTACCTAGACGTATCAGAGGTCCCATATCAGTCCAACTGCACACGCCCCAAACCATTAAAGAGCCTCTACCATCTTGAACAGTCCCTTGCTGATATACAGGGGCCGTGGATTTATGAGGTTGCCAATCAGAAGAGTGTTCCTGCAGCCGCTCTGTAGCAATTCAGCACATGTGGGGTGTCGCATTATCCTGCAGGAACTGCCCAAGTCCGTCAGAATGCACAATGGACTTGAATGTATGCAGGTGATCAGACAGGATGCTTACGTACGTGTCACCTGTCAGAGTCGTACCTAGACGTATCAGAGGTCCCATATCAGTCCAACTGCACACGCCCCAAACCATTAAAGAGCCTCTACCATCTTGAACAGTCCCTTGCTGATATACAGGGGCCGTGGATTTATGAGGTTGCCAATCAGAAGAGTGTTCCTGCAGCCGCTCTGAAGCAATTCAGCACATGTGGGGTGTCGCATTGTCCTGCAGGAACTGCCCAAGTCCGTCAGAATGCACAATGGACTTGAATGTATGCAGGTGATCAGACAGGATGCTTACGTACATGTCACCTGTCAGAGTCGTACCTAGACGTATCAGAGGTCCCATATCAGTCCAACTGCCTACGCCCCACTCCATTAAAGAGCCTCTACCATCTTGAACAGTCCCTTGCTGATATACAGGGGCCGTGGATTTATGAGGTTGCCAATCAGAAGAGTGTTCCTGCAGCCGCTCTGAAGCAATTCAGCACATGTGGGGTGTCGCATTGTCCTGCAGGAACTGCCCAAGTCCGTCAGAATGCACAATGGACTTGAATGTATGCAGGTGATCAGACAGGATGCTTACGTACGTGTCACCTGTCAGAGTCGTACCTAGACGTATCAGAGGTCCTATATCAGTCCAACTGCACACGCCCCACACCATTAAAGAGCCTCTACCATCTTGAACAGTCCCTTGCTGATATGCAGGGGCCGTGGATTTATGAGGTTGCCAATCAGAAGAGTGTTCCTGCAGCCGCTCTGTAGCAATTCAGCACATGTGGGGTGTCGCATTGTCCTGCAGGAACTGCCCAAGTCCGTCAGAATGCACAATGGACTTGAATGTATGCAGGTGATCAGACAGGATGCTTACGTACGTGTCACCTGTCAGAGTCGTACCTAGACGTATCAGAGGTCCCATATCAGTCCAACTGCCTACGCCCCACTCCATTAAAGAGCCTCTACCATCTTGAACAGTCCCTTGCTGATATACAGGGGCCGTGGATTTATGAGGTTGCCAATCAGAAGAGTGTTCCTGCAGCCGCTCTGTAGCAATTCAGCACATGTGGGGTGTCGCATTGTCCTGCAGGAACTGCCCAAGTCCGTCAGAATGCACAATGGACTTGAATGTATGCAGGTGATCAGACAGGATGCTTACGTACGTGTCACCTGTCAGAGTCGTACCTAGACGTATCAGAGGTCCCATATCAGTCCAACTGCACACGCCCCAAACCATTAAAGAGCCTCTACCATCTTGAACAGTCCCTTGCTGATATACAGGGGCCGTGGATTTATGAGGTTGCCAATCAGAAGAGTGTTCCTGCAGCCGCTCTGAAGCAATTCAGCACATGTGGGGTGTCGCATTGTCCTGCAGGAACTGCCCAAGTCCGTCAGAATGCACAATGGACTTGAATGTATGCAGGTGATCAGACAGGATGCTTACGTACGTGTCACCTGTCAGAGTCGTACCTAGACGTATCAGAGGTCCCATATCAGTCCAACTGCACACGCCCCACACCATTAAAGAGCCTCTACCATCTTGAACAGTCCCTTGCTGATATACAGGGGCCGTGGATTTATGAGGTTGCCAATCAGAAGAGTGTTCCTGCAGCCGCTCTGTAGCAATTCAGCACATGTGGGGTGTCGCATTATCCTGCAGGAACTGCCCAAGTCCGTCAGAATGCACAATGGACTTGAATGTATGCAGGTGATCAGACAGGATGCTTACGTACGTGTCACCTGTCAGAGTCGTACCTAGACGTATCAGAGGTCCCATATCAGTCCAACTGCACACGCCCCACACCATTAAAGAGCCTCTACCATCTTGAACAGTCCCTTGCTGATATACAGGGGCCGTGGATTTATGAGGTTGCCAATCAGAAGAGTGTTCCTGCAGCCGCTCTGAAGCAATTCAGCACATGTGGGGTGTCGCATTATCCTGCAGGAACTGCCCAAGTCCGTCAGAATGCACAATGGACTTGAATGTATGCAGGTGATCAGACAGGATGCTTACGTACGTGTCACCTGTCAGAGTCGTACCTAGACGTATCAGAGGTCCCATATCAGTCCGACTGCACACGCCCCACACCATTAAAGAGCCTCTACCATCTTGAACAGTCCCTTGCTGATATACAGGGGCCGTGGATTTATGAGGTTGCCAATCAGAAGAGTGTTCCTGCAGCCGCTCTGTAGCAATTCAGCACATGTGGGGTGTCGCATTATCCTGCAGGAACTGCCCAAGTCCGTCAGAATGCACAATGGACTTGAATGTATGCAGGTGATCAGACAGGATGCTTACGTACGTGTCACCTGTCAGAGTCGTACCTAGACGTATCAGAGGTCCCATATCAGTCCAACTGCCTACGCCCCACACCATTAAAGAGCCTCTACCATCTTGAACAGTCCCTTGCTGATATACAGGGGCCGTGGATTTATGAGGTTGCCAATCAGAAGAGTGTTCCTGCAGCCGCTCTGTAGCAATTCAGCACATGTGGGGTGTCGCATTATCCTGCAGGAACTGCCCAAGTCCGTCAGAATGCACAATGGACTTGAATGTATGCAGGTGATCAGACAGGATGCTTACGTACGTGTCACCTGTCAGAGTCGTACCTAGACGTATCAGAGGTCCCATATCAGTCCAACTGCACACGCCCCACACCATTAAAGAGCCTCTACCATCTTGAACAGTCCCTTGCTGATATACAGGGGCCGTGGATTTATGAGGTTGCCAATCAGAAGAGTGTTCCTGCAGCCGCTCTGTAGCAATTCAGCACATGTGGGGTGTCGCATTATCCTGCAGGAACTGCCCAAGTCCGTCAGAATGCACAATGGACTTGAATGTATGCAGGTGATCAGACAGGATGCTTACGTACGTGTCACCTGTCAGAGTCGTACCTAGACGTATCAGAGGTCTCATATCAGTCCAACTGCACACGCCCCACACCATTAAAGAGCCTCTACCATCTTGAACAGTCCCTTGCTGATATACAGGGGCCGTGGATTTATGAGGTTGCCAATCAGAAGAGTGTTCCTGCAGCCGCTCTGTAGCAATTCAGCACATGTGGGGTGTTGCATTATCCTGCAGGAACTGCCCAAGTCCGTCAGAATGCACAATGGACTTGAATGTATGCAGGTGATCAGACAGGATGCTTACGTACGTGTCACCTGTCAGAGTCGTACCTAGACGTATCAGAGGTCCCATATCAGTCCAACTGCACACGCCCCACACCATTAAAGAGCCTCTACCATCTTGAACAGTCCCTTGCTGATATACAGGGGCCGTCGATTTATGAGGTTGCCAATCAGAAGAGTGTTCCTGCAGCCGCTCTGTAGCAATTCAGCACATGTGGGGTGTCGCATTATCCTGCAGGAACTGCCCAAGTCCGTCAGAATGCACAATGGACTTGAATGTATGCAGGTGATCAGACAGGATGCTTACGTACGTGTCACCTGTCAGAGTCGTACCTAGACGTATCAGAGGTCCCATATCAGCCCAACTGCACACGCCCCACACCATTAAAGAGCCTCTACCATCTTGAACAGTCCCTTGCTGATATACAGGGGCCGTGGATTTATGAGGTAGCCAATCAGAAGAGTGTTCCTGCAGCCGCTCTGTAGCAATTCAGCACATGTGGGGTGTCGCATTATCCTGCAGGAACTGCCCAAGTCCGTCAGAATGCACAATGGACTTGAATGTATGCAGGTGATCAGACAGGATGCTTACGTACGTGTCACCTGTCAGAGTCGTACCTAGACGTATCAGAGGTCCCATATCAGTCCAACTGCACACGCCCCACACCATTAAAGAGCCTCTACCATCTTGAACAGTCCCTTGCTGACATACAGGGGCCGTGGATTTATGAGGTTGCCAATCAGAAGAGTGTTCCTGCAGCCGCTCTGTAGCAATTCAGCACATGTGGGGTGTCGCATTATCCTGCAGGAACTGCCCAAGTCCGTCAGAATGCACAATGGACTTGAATGTATGCAGGTGATCAGACAGGATGCTTACGTACGTGTCACCTGTCAGAGTCGTACCTAGACGTATCAGAGGTCCCATATCAGTCCAACTGCACACGCCCCAAACCATTAAAGAGCCTCTACCATCTTGAACAGTCCCTTGCAGATATACAGGGGCCGTGGATTTATGAGGTTGCCAATCAGAAGAGTGTTCCTGCAGCCGCTCTGAAGCAATTCAGCACATGTGGGGTGTCGCATTGTCCTGCAGGAACTGCCCAAGTCCGTCAGAATGCTCAATGGACTTGAATGTATGCAGGTGATCAGACAGGATGCTTACGTACGTGTCACCTGTCAGAGTCGTACCTAGACGTATCAGAGGTCCCATATCAGTCCAACTGCACACGCCCCACACCATTAAAGAGCCTCTACCATCTTGAACAGTCCCTTGCTGATATACAGGGGCCGTGGATTTATGAGGTTGCCAATCAGAAGAGTGTTCCTGCAGCCGCTCTGTAGCAATTCAGCACATGTGGGGTGTCGCATTATCCTGCAGGAACTGCCCAAGTCCGTCAGAATGCACAATGGACTTGAATGTATGCAGGTGATCAGACAGGATGCTTACGTACGTGTCACCTGTCAGAGTCGTACCTAGACGTATCAGAGGTCCCATATCAGTCCAACTGCACACGCCCCAAACCATTAAAGAGCCTCTACCATCTTGAACAGTCCCTTGCTGATATACAGGGGCCGTGGATTTATGAGGTTGCCAATCAGAAGAGTGTTCCTGCAGCCGCTCTGAAGCAATTCAGCACATGTGGGGTGTCGCATTGTCCTGCAGGAACTGCCCAAGTCCGTCAGAATGCACAATGGACTTGAATGTATGCAGGTGATCAGACAGGATGCTTACGTACGTGTCACCTGTCAGAGTCGTACCTAGACGTATCAGAGGTCCCATATCAGTCCAACTGTCTACGCCCCACACCATTAAATAGCCTCTACCATCTTGAACAGTCCCTTGCTGATATGCAGGGGCCGTGGATTTATGAGGTTGCCAATCAGAAGAGTGTTCCTGCAGCCGCTCTGTAGCAATTCAGCACATGTGGGGTGTCGCATTGTCCTGCAGGAACTGCCCAAGTCCGTCAGAATGCACAATGGACTTGAATGTATGCAGGTGATCAGACAGGATGCTTACGTACGTGTCACCTGTCAGAGTCGTACCTAGACGTATCAGAGGTCCTATATCAGTCCAACTGCACACGCCCCACACCATTAAAGAGCCTCTACCATCTTGAACTGTCCCTTGCTGATATGCAGGGGCCGTGGATTTATGAGGTTGCCAATCAGAAGAGTGTTCGTGCAGCCGCTCTGTAGCAATTCAGCACATGTGGGGTGTCGCATTATCCTGCAGGAACTGCCCAAGTCCGTCAGAATGCACAATGGACTTGAATGTATGCAGGTGATCAGACAGGATGCTTACGTACGTGTCACCTGTCAGAGTCGTACCTAGACGTATCAGAGGTCCCATATCAGTCCAACTGCCTACGCCCCACACCATTAAAGAGCCTCTACCATCTTGAACAGTCCCTTGCTGATATGTAGGGGCCGTGGATTTATGAGGTTGCCAATCAGAAGAGTGTTCCTGCAGCCGCTCTGTAGCAATTCAGCACATGTGGGGTGTCGCATTGTCCTGCAGGAACTGCCCAAGTCCGTCAGAATGCACAATGGACTTGAATGTATGCAGGTGATCAGACAGGATGCTTACGTACGTGTCACCTGTCAGAGTCGTACCTAGACGTATCAGAGGTCCCATATCAGTCCAACTGCCTACGCCCCACTCCATTAAAGAGCCTCTACCATCTTGAACAGTCCCTTGCTGATATACAGGGGCCGTGGATTTATGAGGTTGCCAATCAGAAGAGTGTTCCTGCAGCCGCTCTGAAGCAATTCAGCACATGTGGGGTGTCGCATTATCCTGCAGGAACTGCCCAAGTCCGTCATAATGCACAATGGACTTGAATGTATGCAGGTGATCAGACAGGATGCTGACGTACGTGTCACCTGTCAGAGTCGTACCTAGAAGTATCAGAGGTCCCATATCAGTCCAACTGCACACGCCCCACACCATTAAAGAGCCTCTACCGAACAGACCCTTGCTGATATGCAGGGGCCGTGGATTTATGAGGTTGCCAATCAGAAGAGTGTTCCTGCAGCCGCTCTGTAGCAATTCAGCACATATGGGGTGTCGCATTATCCTGCAGGAACTGCCCAAGTCCGTCAGAATGCACAATGGAGTTGAATGTATGCAGGTGATCAGGCAGGATGCTTACGTACGTGTCACCTGTCAGAGTCGTACCTAGACGTATCAGAGGTCCCATATCAGTCCAACTGCACACGCCCCAAACCATTAAAGAGCCTCTACCATCTTGAAGAGTCCCTTGCTGATATGCAGGGGCAGTGGATTTATGAGGTTGCCAATCCGAAGAGTGTTCGTGCAGCCGCTCTGTAGCAATTCAGCACATGTGGGGTGTCGCATTATCCTGCAGGAACTGCCCAAGTCCGTCAGAATGCACAATGGACTTGAATGTATGCAGGTGATCAGACAGGATGCTTACGTACGTGTCACCTGTCAGAGTCGTACCTAGACGTATCAGAGGTCCCATATCAGTCCAACTGCCTACACCCCACTCCATTAAAGAGCCTCTACCATCTTGAATAGTCCCTTGCTGATATACAGGGGCCGTGGATTTATGAGGTTGCCAATCAGAAGAGTGTTCGTGCAGCCGCTCTGTAGCAATTCAGCACATGTGGGGTGTCGCATTATCCTGCAGGAACTGCCCAAGTCCGTCAGAATGCACAATGGACTTGAATGTATGCAGGTGATCAGACAGGATGCTTACGTACGTGTCACCTGTCAGAGTCGTACCTAGACGTATCAGAGGTCCCATATCAGTCCAACTGCCTACGCCCCACTCCATTAAAGAGCCTCTACCATCTTGAACAGTCCCTTGCTGATATGCAGGGGCCGTTGATTTATGAGGTTGCCAATCAGAAGAGTGTTCCTGCAGCCGCTCTGTAGCAATTCAGCACATGTGGGGTGTCGCATTATCCTGCAGGAACTGCCCAAGTCCGTCAGAATGCACAATGGACTTGAATGTATGCAGGTGATCAGACAGGATGCTTACGTACGTGTCACCTGTCAGAGTCGTACCTAGACGTATCAGAGGTCCCATATCAGTCCAACTGCACACGCCCCACACCATTAAAGAGCCTCTACCATCTTGAACTGTCCCTTGCTGATATGCAGGGGCCGTGGATTTATGAGGTTGCCAATCAGAAGAGTGTTCCTGCAGCCGCTCTGTAGCAATTCAGCACATGTGGGGTGTCGCATTGTCCTGCAGGAACTGCCCAAGTCCGTCAGAATGCACAATGGACTTGAATGTATGCAGGTGATCAGACAGGATGCTTACGTACGTGTCACCTGTCAGAGTCGTACCTAGACGTATCAGAGGTCCCATATCAGTCCAACTGCACACGCCCCACACCATTAAAGAGCCTCTACCATCTTGAACTGTCCCTTGCTGATATGCAGGGGCCGTGGATTTATGAGGTTGCCAATCAGAAGAGTGTTCGTGCAGCCGCTCTGTAGCAATTCAGCACATGTGGGGTGTCGCATTATCCTGCAGGAACTGCCCAAGTCCGTCAGAATGCACAATGGACTTGAATGTATGCAGGTGATCAGACAGGATGCTTACGTACGTGTCACCTGTCAGAGTCGTACCTAGACGTATCAGAGGTCCCATATCAGTCCAACTGCACACGCCCCACACCATTAAAGAGCCTCTACCATCTTGAACAGTCCCTTGCTGATATGCAGGGGCCGTGGATTTATGAGGTTGCCAATCAGAAGAGTGTTCCTGCAGCCGCTCTGTAGCAATTCAGCACATGTGGGGTGTCGCATTATCCTGCAGGAACTGCCCAAGTCCGTCAGAATGCACAATGGACTTGAATGTATGCAGGTGATCAGACAGGATGCTTACGTACGTGTCACCTGTCAGAGTCGTACCTAGACGTATCAGAGGTCCTATATCAGTCCAACTGCACACGCCCCACACCATTAAAGAGCCTCTACCATCTTGAACTGTCCCTTGCTGATATGCAGGGGCCGTGGATTTATGAGGTTGCCAATCAGAAGAGTGTTCGTGCAGCCGCTCTGTAGCAATTCAGCACATGTGGGGTGTCGCATTATCCTGCAGGAACTGCCCAAGTCCGTCAGAATGCACAATGGACTTGAATGTATGCAGGTGATCAGACAGGATGCTTACGTACGTGTCACCTGTCAGAGTCGTACCTAGACGTATCAGAGGTCCCATATCAGTCCAACTGCACACGCCCCACACCATTAAAGAGCCTCTACCATCTTGAACTGTCCCTTGCTGATATGCAGGGGCCGTGGATTTATGAGGTTGCCAATCAGAAGAGTGTTCCTGTAGCCGCTCTGTAGCAATTCAGCACATGTGGGGTGTCGCATTGTCCTGCAGGAACTGCCCAAGTCCGTCAGAATGCACAATGGACTTGAATGTATGCAGGTGATCAGACAGGATGCTTACGTACGTGTCACCTGTCAGAGTCGTACCTAGACGTATCAGAGGTCCTATATCAGTCCAACTGCACACGCCCCACACCATTAAAGAGCCTCTACCATCTTGAACTGTCCCTTGCTGATATGCAGGGGCCGTGGATTTATGAGGTTGCCAATCAGAAGAGTGTTCCTGCAGCCGCTCTGTAGCAATTCAGCACATGTGGGGTGTCGCATTGTCCTGCAGGAACTGCCCAAGTCCGTCAGAATGCACAATGGACTTGAATGTATGCAGGTGATCAGACAGGATGCTTACGTACGTGTCACCTGTCAGAGTCGTACCTAGACGTATCAGAGGTCCTATATCAGTCCAACTGCACACGCCCCACACCATTAAAGAGCCTCTACCATCTTGAACTGTCCCTTGCTGATATGCAGGGGCCGTGGATTTATGAGGTTGCCAATCAGAAGAGTGTTCGTGCAGCCGCTCTGTAGCAATTCAGCACATGTGGGGTGTCGCATTATCCTGCAGGAACTGCCCAAGTCCGTCAGAATGCACAATGGACTTGAATGTATGCAGGTGATCAGACAGGATGCTTACGTACGTGTCACCTGTCAGAGTCGTACCTAGACGTATCAGAGGTCCTATATCAGTCCAACTGCACACGCCCCACACCATTAAAGAGCCTCTACCATCTTGAACTGTCCCTTGCTGATATGCAGGGGCCGTGGATTTATGAGGTTGCCAATCAGAAGAGTGTTCGTGCAGCCGCTCTGTAGCAATTCAGCACATGTGGGGTGTCGCATTATCCTGCAGGAACTGCCCAAGTCCGTCAGAATGCACAATGGACTTGAATGTATGCAGGTGATCAGACAGGATGCTTACGTACGTGTCACCTGTCAGAGTCGTACCTAGACGTATCAGAGGTCCCATATCAGTCCAACTGCACACGCCCCACACCATTAAAGAGCCTCTACCATCTTGAACAGTCCCTTGCTGATATGCAGGGGCCGTGGATTTATGAGGTTGCCAATCAGAAGAGTGTTCCTGCAGCCGCTCTGTAGCAATTCAGCACATGTGGGGTGTCGCATTATCCTGCAGGAACTGCCCAAGTCCGTCAGAATGCACAATGGACTTGAATGTATGCAGGTGATCAGACAGGATGCTTACGTACGTGTCACCTGTCAGAGTCGTACCTAGACGTATCAGAGGTCCTATATCAGTCCAACTGCACACGCCCCACACCATTAAAGAGCCTCTACCATCTTGAACTGTCCCTTGCTGATATGCAGGGGCCGTGGATTTATGAGGTTGCCAATCAGAAGAGTGTTCGTGCAGCCGCTCTGTAGCAATTCAGCACATGTGGGGTGTCGCATTATCCTGCAGGAACTGCCCAAGTCCGTCAGAATGCACAATGGACTTGAATGTATGCAGGTGATCAGACAGGATGCTTACGTACGTGTCACCTGTCAGAGTCGTACCTAGACGTATCAGAGGTCCTATATCAGTCCAACTGCCTACGCCCCACACCATTAAAGAGCCTCTACCATCTTGAACTGTCCCTTGCTGATATGCAGGGGCCGTGGATTTATGAGGTTGCCAATCAGAAGAGTGTTCCTGCAGCCGCTCTGTAGCAATTCAGCACATGTGGGGTGTCGCATTGTCCTGCAGGAACTGCCCAAGTCCGTCAGAATGCACAATGGACTTGAATGTATGCAGGTGATCAGACAGGATGCTTACGTACGTGTCACCTGTCAGAGTCGTACCTAGACGTATCAGAGGTCCTATATCAGTCCAACTGCCTACGCCCCACACCATTAAAGAGCCTCTACCATCTTGAACTGTCCCTTGCTGATATGCAGGGGCCGTGGATTTATGAGGTTGCCAATCAGAAGAGTGTTCGTGCAGCCGCTCTGTAGCAATTCAGCACATGTGGGGTGTCGCATTATCCTGCAGGAACTGCCCAAGTCCGTCAGAATGCACAATGGACTTGAATGTATGCAGGTGATCAGACAGGATGCTTACGTACGTGTCACCTGTCAGAGTCGTACCTAGACGTATCAGAGGTCCCATATCAGTCCAACTGCACACGCCCCACACCATTAAAGAGCCTCTACCATCTTGAACAGTCCCTTGCTGATATGCAGGGGCCGTGGATTTATGAGGTTGCCAATCAGAAGAGTGTTCCTGCAGCCGCTCTGTAGCAATTCAGCACATGTGGGGTGTCGCATTATCCTGCAGGAACTGCCCAAGTCCGTCAGAATGCACAATGGACTTGAATGTATGCAGGTGATCAGACAGGATGCTTACGTACGTGTCACCTGTCAGAGTCGTACCTAGACGTATCAGAGGTCCCATATCAGTCCAACTGCCTACGCCCCACTCCATTAAAGAGCCTCTACCATCTTGAACAGTCCCTTGCTGATATGCAGGGGCCGTGGATTTATGAGGTTGCCAATCAGAAGAGTGTTCCTGCAGCCGCTCTGTAGCAATTCAGCACATGTGGAGTGTCGCATTGTCCTGCAGGAACTGCCCAAGTCCGTCAGAATGCACAATGGACTTGAATGTATGCAGGTGATCAGACAGGATGCTTACGTACGTGTCACCTGTCAGAGTCGTACCTAGACGTATCAGAGGTCCCATATCAGACCAAATGCACACGCCCCACACCATTAAAGAGCCTCTACCATCTTGAACAGTCCCTTGCTGATATGCAGGGGCCGTGGATTTATGAGGTTGCCAATCAGAAGAGTGTTCCTGCAGCCGCTCTGTAGCAATTCAGCACATGTGGGGTGTCGCATTGTCCTGCAGGAACTGCCCAAGTCCGTCAGAATGCACAATGGACTTGAATGTATGCAGGTGATCAGACAGGATGCTTACGTACGTGTCACCTGTCAGAGTCGTACCTAGACGTATCAGAGGTCCCATATCAGTCCAACTGCACATGCCCCACACCATTAAAGAGCCTCTACCATCTTGAACAGTCCCTTGCTGATATGCAGGGGCCGTGGATTTATGAGGTTGCCAATCAGAAGAGTGTTCCTGCAGCCGCTCTGTAGCAATTCAGCACATGTGGGGTGTCGCATTGTCCTGCAGGAACTGCCCAAGTCCGTCAGAATGCACAATGGACTTGAATGTATGCAGGTGATCAGACAGGATGCTTACGTACGTGTCACCTGTCAGAGTCGTACCTAGACGTATCAGAGGTCCCATATCAGTCCAACTGCACACGCCCCACACCATTAAAGAGCCTCTACCATTTGGAACAGTCCCTTGCTGATATGCAGGGGCCGTGGATTTATGAGGTTGCCAATCAGAAGAGTGTTCCTGCAGCCGCTCTGTAGCAATTCAGCACATGTGGGGTGTCGCATTGTCCTGCAGGAACTGCCCAAGTCCGTCAGAATGCACAATGGACTTGAATGTATGCAGGTGATCAGACAGGATGCTTACGTACGTGTCACCTGTCAGAGTCGTACCTAGACGTATCAGAGGTCCCATATCAGTCCAACTGCCTACGCCCCACTCCATTAAAGAGCCTCTACCATCTTGAACAGTCCCTTGCTGATATACAGGGGCCGTGGATTTATGAGGTTGCCAATTAGAAGAGTGTTCCTGCAGCCGCTCTGAAGCAATTCAGCACATGTGGGGTGTCGCATTATCCTGCAGGAACTGCCCAAGTCCGTCATAATGCACAATGGACTTGAATGTATGCAGGTGATCAGACAGGATGCTGACGTACGTGTCACCTGTCAGAGTCGTACCTAGAAGTATCAGAGGTCCCATATCAGTCCAACTGCACACGCCCCACACCATTAAAGAGCCTCTACCGAACAGACCCTTGCTGATATGCAGGGGCCGTGGATTTATGAGGTTGCCAATCAGAAGAGTGTTCCTGCAGCCGCTCTGTAGCAATTCAGCACATATGGGGTGTCGCATTATCCTGCAGGAACTGCCCAAGTCCGTCAGAATGCACAATGGAGTTGAATGTATGCAGGTGATCAGGCAGGATGCTTACGTACGTGTCACCTGTCAGAGTCGTACCTAGACGTATCAGAGGTCCCATATCAGTCCAACTGCACACGCCCCAAACCATTAAAGAGCCTCTACCATCTTGAAGAGTCCCTTGCTGATATGCAGGGGCAGTGGATTTATGAGGTTGCCAATCCGAAGAGTGTTCGTGCAGCCGCTCTGTAGCAATTCAGCACATGTGGGGTGTCGCATTATCCTGCAGGAACTGCCCAAGTCCGTCAGAATGCACAATGGACTTGAATGTATGCAGGTGATCAGACAGGATGCTTACGTACGTGTCACCTGTCAGAGTCGTACCTAGACGTATCAGAGGTCCCATATCAGTCCAACTGCCTACACCCCACTCCATTAAAGAGCCTCTACCATCTTGAATAGTCCCTTGCTGATATACAGGGGCCGTGGATTTATGAGGTTGCCAATCAGAAGAGTGTTCGTGCAGCCGCTCTGTAGCAATTCAGCACATGTGGGGTGTCGCATTATCCTGCAGGAACTGCCCAAGTCCGTCAGAATGCACAATGGACTTGAATGTATGCAGGTGATCAGACAGGATGCTTACGTACGTGTCACCTGTCAGAGTCGTACCTAGACGTATCAGAGGTCCCATATCAGTCCAACTGCCTACGCCCCACTCCATTAAAGAGCCTCTACCATCTTGAACAGTCCCTTGCTGATATGCAGGGGCCGTTGATTTATGAGGTTGCCAATCAGAAGAGTGTTCCTGCAGCCGCTCTGTAGCAATTCAGCACATGTGGGGTGTCGCATTATCCTGCAGGAACTGCCCAAGTCCGTCAGAATGCACAATGGACTTGAATGTATGCAGGTGATCAGACAGGATGCTTACGTACGTGTCACCTGTCAGAGTCGTACCTAGACGTATCAGAGGTCCCATATCAGTCCAACTGCACACGCCCCACACCATTAAAGAGCCTCTACCATCTTGAACTGTCCCTTGCTGATATGCAGGGGCCGTGGATTTATGAGGTTGCCAATCAGAAGAGTGTTCCTGCAGCCGCTCTGTAGCAATTCAGCACATGTGGGGTGTCGCATTGTCCTGCAGGAACTGCCCAAGTCCGTCAGAATGCACAATGGACTTGAATGTATGCAGGTGATCAGACAGGATGCTTACGTACGTGTCACCTGTCAGAGTCGTACCTAGACGTATCAGAGGTCCCATATCAGTCCAACTGCACACGCCCCACACCATTAAAGAGCCTCTACCATCTTGAACTGTCCCTTGCTGATATGCAGGGGCCGTGGATTTATGAGGTTGCCAATCAGAAGAGTGTTCGTGCAGCCGCTCTGTAGCAATTCAGCACATGTGGGGTGTCGCATTATCCTGCAGGAACTGCCCAAGTCCGTCAGAATGCACAATGGACTTGAATGTATGCAGGTGATCAGACAGGATGCTTACGTACGTGTCACCTGTCAGAGTCGTACCTAGACGTATCAGAGGTCCCATATCAGTCCAACTGCACACGCCCCACACCATTAAAGAGCCTCTACCATCTTGAACAGTCCCTTGCTGATATGCAGGGGCCGTGGATTTATGAGGTTGCCAATCAGAAGAGTGTTCCTGCAGCCGCTCTGTAGCAATTCAGCACATGTGGGGTGTCGCATTATCCTGCAGGAACTGCCCAAGTCCGTCAGAATGCACAATGGACTTGAATGTATGCAGGTGATCAGACAGGATGCTTACGTACGTGTCACCTGTCAGAGTCGTACCTAGACGTATCAGAGGTCCTATATCAGTCCAACTGCACACGCCCCACACCATTAAAGAGCCTCTACCATCTTGAACTGTCCCTTGCTGATATGCAGGGGCCGTGGATTTATGAGGTTGCCAATCAGAAGAGTGTTCGTGCAGCCGCTCTGTAGCAATTCAGCACATGTGGGGTGTCGCATTATCCTGCAGGAACTGCCCAAGTCCGTCAGAATGCACAATGGACTTGAATGTATGCAGGTGATCAGACAGGATGCTTACGTACGTGTCACCTGTCAGAGTCGTACCTAGACGTATCAGAGGTCCCATATCAGTCCAACTGCACACGCCCCACACCATTAAAGAGCCTCTACCATCTTGAACTGTCCCTTGCTGATATGCAGGGGCCGTGGATTTATGAGGTTGCCAATCAGAAGAGTGTTCCTGTAGCCGCTCTGTAGCAATTCAGCACATGTGGGGTGTCGCATTGTCCTGCAGGAACTGCCCAAGTCCGTCAGAATGCACAATGGACTTGAATGTATGCAGGTGATCAGACAGGATGCTTACGTACGTGTCACCTGTCAGAGTCGTACCTAGACGTATCAGAGGTCCTATATCAGTCCAACTGCACACGCCCCACACCATTAAAGAGCCTCTACCATCTTGAACTGTCCCTTGCTGATATGCAGGGGCCGTGGATTTATGAGGTTGCCAATCAGAAGAGTGTTCCTGCAGCCGCTCTGTAGCAATTCAGCACATGTGGGGTGTCGCATTGTCCTGCAGGAACTGCCCAAGTCCGTCAGAATGCACAATGGACTTGAATGTATGCAGGTGATCAGACAGGATGCTTACGTACGTGTCACCTGTCAGAGTCGTACCTAGACGTATCAGAGGTCCTATATCAGTCCAACTGCACACGCCCCACACCATTAAAGAGCCTCTACCATCTTGAACTGTCCCTTGCTGATATGCAGGGGCCGTGGATTTATGAGGTTGCCAATCAGAAGAGTGTTCGTGCAGCCGCTCTGTAGCAATTCAGCACATGTGGGGTGTCGCATTATCCTGCAGGAACTGCCCAAGTCCGTCAGAATGCACAATGGACTTGAATGTATGCAGGTGATCAGACAGGATGCTTACGTACGTGTCACCTGTCAGAGTCGTACCTAGACGTATCAGAGGTCCTATATCAGTCCAACTGCACACGCCCCACACCATTAAAGAGCCTCTACCATCTTGAACTGTCCCTTGCTGATATGCAGGGGCCGTGGATTTATGAGGTTGCCAATCAGAAGAGTGTTCGTGCAGCCGCTCTGTAGCAATTCAGCACATGTGGGGTGTCGCATTATCCTGCAGGAACTGCCCAAGTCCGTCAGAATGCACAATGGACTTGAATGTATGCAGGTGATCAGACAGGATGCTTACGTACGTGTCACCTGTCAGAGTCGTACCTAGACGTATCAGAGGTCCCATATCAGTCCAACTGCACACGCCCCACACCATTAAAGAGCCTCTACCATCTTGAACAGTCCCTTGCTGATATGCAGGGGCCGTGGATTTATGAGGTTGCCAATCAGAAGAGTGTTCCTGCAGCCGCTCTGTAGCAATTCAGCACATGTGGGGTGTCGCATTATCCTGCAGGAACTGCCCAAGTCCGTCAGAATGCACAATGGACTTGAATGTATGCAGGTGATCAGACAGGATGCTTACGTACGTGTCACCTGTCAGAGTCGTACCTAGACGTATCAGAGGTCCTATATCAGTCCAACTGCACACGCCCCACACCATTAAAGAGCCTCTACCATCTTGAACTGTCCCTTGCTGATATGCAGGGGCCGTGGATTTATGAGGTTGCCAATCAGAAGAGTGTTCGTGCAGCCGCTCTGTAGCAATTCAGCACATGTGGGGTGTCGCATTATCCTGCAGGAACTGCCCAAGTCCGTCAGAATGCACAATGGACTTGAATGTATGCAGGTGATCAGACAGGATGCTTACGTACGTGTCACCTGTCAGAGTCGTACCTAGACGTATCAGAGGTCCTATATCAGTCCAACTGCCTACGCCCCACACCATTAAAGAGCCTCTACCATCTTGAACTGTCCCTTGCTGATATGCAGGGGCCGTGGATTTATGAGGTTGCCAATCAGAAGAGTGTTCCTGCAGCCGCTCTGTAGCAATTCAGCACATGTGGGGTGTCGCATTGTCCTGCAGGAACTGCCCAAGTCCGTCAGAATGCACAATGGACTTGAATGTATGCAGGTGATCAGACAGGATGCTTACGTACGTGTCACCTGTCAGAGTCGTACCTAGACGTATCAGAGGTCCTATATCAGTCCAACTGCCTACGCCCCACACCATTAAAGAGCCTCTACCATCTTGAACTGTCCCTTGCTGATATGCAGGGGCCGTGGATTTATGAGGTTGCCAATCAGAAGAGTGTTCGTGCAGCCGCTCTGTAGCAATTCAGCACATGTGGGGTGTCGCATTATCCTGCAGGAACTGCCCAAGTCCGTCAGAATGCACAATGGACTTGAATGTATGCAGGTGATCAGACAGGATGCTTACGTACGTGTCACCTGTCAGAGTCGTACCTAGACGTATCAGAGGTCCCATATCAGTCCAACTGCACACGCCCCACACCATTAAAGAGCCTCTACCATCTTGAACAGTCCCTTGCTGATATGCAGGGGCCGTGGATTTATGAGGTTGCCAATCAGAAGAGTGTTCCTGCAGCCGCTCTGTAGCAATTCAGCACATGTGGGGTGTCGCATTATCCTGCAGGAACTGCCCAAGTCCGTCAGAATGCACAATGGACTTGAATGTATGCAGGTGATCAGACAGGATGCTTACGTACGTGTCACCTGTCAGAGTCGTACCTAGACGTATCAGAGGTCCCATATCAGTCCAACTGCCTACGCCCCACTCCATTAAAGAGCCTCTACCATCTTGAACAGTCCCTTGCTGATATGCAGGGGCCGTGGATTTATGAGGTTGCCAATCAGAAGAGTGTTCCTGCAGCCGCTCTGTAGCAATTCAGCACATGTGGAGTGTCGCATTGTCCTGCAGGAACTGCCCAAGTCCGTCAGAATGCACAATGGACTTGAATGTATGCAGGTGATCAGACAGGATGCTTACGTACGTGTCACCTGTCAGAGTCGTACCTAGACGTATCAGAGGTCCCATATCAGTCCAACTGCACACGCCCCACACCATTAAAGAGCCTCTACCATCTTGAACAGTCCCTTGCTGATATGCAGGGGCCGTGGATTTATGAGGTTGCCAATCAGAAGAGTGTTCCTGCAGCCGCTCTGTAGCAATTCAGCACATGTGGGGTGTCGCATTGTCCTGCAGGAACTGCCCAAGTCCGTCAGAATGCACAATGGACTTGAATGTATGCAGGTGATCAGACAGGATGCTTACGTACGTGTCACCTGTCAGAGTCGTACCTAGACGTATCAGAGGTCCCATATCAGTCCAACTGCACATGCCCCACACCATTAAAGAGCCTCTACCATCTTGAACAGTCCCTTGCTGATATGCAGGGGCCGTGGATTTATGAGGTTGCCAATCAGAAGAGTGTTCCTGCAGCCGCTCTGTAGCAATTCAGCACATGTGGGGTGTCGCATTGTCCTGCAGGAACTGCCCAAGTCCGTCAGAATGCACAATGGACTTGAATGTATGCAGGTGATCAGACAGGATGCTTACGTACGTGTCACCTGTCAGAGTCGTACCTAGACGTATCAGAGGTCCCATATCAGTCCAACTGCACACGCCCCACACCATTAAAGAGCCTCTACCATTTGGAACAGTCCCTTGCTGATATGCAGGGGCCGTGGATTTATGAGGTTGCCAATCAGAAGAGTGTTCCTGCAGCCGCTCTGTAGCAATTCAGCACATGTGGGGTGTCGCATTGTCCTGCAGGAACTGCCCAAGTCCGTCAGAATGCACAATGGACTTGAATGTATGCAGGTGATCAGACAGGATGCTTACGTACGTGTCACCTGTCAGAGTCGTACCTAGACGTATCAGAGGTCCCATATCAGTCCAACTGCACACGCCCCACACCATTAAAGAGCCTCTACCATCTTGAACAGTCCCTTGCTGATATGCAGGGGCCGTGGATTTATGAGGTTGCCAATCAGAAGAGTGTTCCTGCAGCCGCTCTGTAGCAATTCAGCACATGTGGGGTGTCGCATTGTCCTGCAGGAACTGCCCAAGTCCGTCAGAATGCACAATGGACTTGAATGTATGCAGGTGATCAGACAGGATGCTTACGTACGTGTCACCTGTCAGAGTCGTACCTAGACGTATCAGAGGTCCCATATCAGTCCAACTGCACACGCCCCACACCATTAAAGAGCCTCTACCATCTTGAACAGTCCCTTGCTGATATGCAGGGGCCGTGGATTTATGAGGTTGCCAATCAGAAGAGTGTTCCTGCAGCCGCTCTGTAGCAATTCAGCACATGTGGGGTGTCGCATTGTCCTGCAGGAACTGCCCAAGTCCGTCAGAATGCACAATGGACTTGAATGTATGCAGGTGATCAGACAGGATGCTTACGTACGTGTCACCTGTCAGAGTCGTACCTAGACGTATCAGAGGTCCTATATCAGTCCAACTGCCTACGCCCCACACCATTAAAGAGCCTCTACCATCTTGAACTGTCCCTTGCTGATATGCAGGGGCCGTGGATTTATGAGGTTGCCAATCAGAAGAGTGTTCGTGCAGCCGCTCTGTAGCAATTCAGCACATGTGGGGTGTCGCATTATCCTGCAGGAACTGCCCAAGTCCGTCAGAATGCACAATGGACTTGAATGTATGCAGGTGATCAGACAGGATGCTTACGTACGTGTCACCTGTCAGAGTCGTACCTAGACGTATCAGAGGTCCCATATCAGTCCAACTGCACACGCCCCACACCATTAAAGAGCCTCTACCATCTTGAACAGTCCCTTGCTGATATGCAGGGGCCGTGGATTTATGAGGTTGCCAATCAGAAGAGTGTTCCTGCAGCCGCTCTGTAGCAATTCAGCACATGTGGGGTGTCGCATTATCCTGCAGGAACTGCCCAAGTCCGTCAGAATGCACAATGGACTTGAATGTATGCAGGTGATCAGACAGGATGCTTACGTACGTGTCACCTGTCAGAGTCGTACCTAGACGTATCAGAGGTCCCATATCAGTCCAACTGCACACGCCCCACACCATTAAAGAGCCTCTACCATCTTGAACAGTCCCTTGCTGATATGCAGGGGCCGTGGATTTATGAGGTTGCCAATCAGAAGAGTGTTCCTGCAGCCGCTCTGTAGCAATTCAGCACATGTGGGGTGTCGCATTGTCCTGCAGGAACTGCCCAAGTCCGTCAGAATGCACAATGGACTTGAATGTATGCAGGTGATCAGACAGGATGCTTACGTACGTGTCACCTGTCAGAGTCGTACCTAGACGTATCAGAGGTCCCATATCAGTCCAACTGCACACGCCCCACACCATTAAAGAGCCTCTACCATCTTGAACAGTCCCTTGCTGATATGCAGGGGCCGTGGATTTATGAGGTTGCCAATCAGAAGAGTGTTCCTGCAGCCGCTCTGTAGCAATTCAGCACATGTGGGGTGTCGCATTGTCCTGCAGGAACTGCCCAAGTCCGTCAGAATGCACAATGGACTTGAATGTATGCAGGTGATCAGACAGGATGCTTACGTACGTGTCACCTGTCAGAGTCGTACCTAGACGTATCAGAGGTCCCATATCAGTCCAACTGCACACGCCCCACACCATTAAAGAGCCTCTACCATCTTGAACAGTCCCTTGCTGATATGCAGGGGCCGTGGATTTATGAGGTTGCCAATCAGAAGAGTGTTCCTGCAGCCGCTCTGTAGCAATTCAGCACATGTGGGGTGTCGCATTATCCTGCAGGAACTGCCCAAGTCCGTCAGAATGCACAATGGACTTGAATGTATGCAGGTGATCAGACAGGATGCTTACGTACGTGTCACCTGTCAGAGTCGTACCTAGACGTATCAGAGGTCCTATATCAGTCCAACTGCCTACGCCCCACACCATTAAAGAGCCTCTACCATCTTGAACTGTCCCTTGCTGATATGCAGGGGCCGTGGATTTATGAGGTTGCCAATCAGAAGAGTGTTCGTGCAGCCGCTCTGTAGCAATTCAGCACATGTGGGGTGTCGCATTATCCTGCAGGAACTGCCCAAGTCCGTCAGAATGCACAATGGACTTGAATGTATGCAGGTGATCAGACAGGATGCTTACGTACGTGTCACCTGTCAGAGTCGTACCTAGACGTATCAGAGGTCCCATATCAGTCCAACTGCCTACGCCCCACTCCATTAAAGAGCCTCTACCATCTTGAACAGTCCCTTGCTGATATGCAGGGGCCGTGGATTTATGAGGTTGCCAATCAGAAGAGTGTTCCTGCAGCCGCTCTGTAGCAATTCAGAACATGTGGGGTGTCGCATTATCCTGCAGGAACTGCCCAAGTCCGTCAGAATGCACAATGGACTTGAATGTATGCAGGTGATCAGACAGGATGCTTACGTACGTGTCACCTGTCAGAGTCGTACCTAGACGTATCAGAGGTCCCATATCAGTCCAACTGCCTACGCCCCACTCCATTAAAGAGCCTCTACCATCTTGAACAGTCCCTTGCTGATATGCAGGGGCCGTGGATTTATGAGGTTGCCAATCAGAAGAGTGTTCGTGCAGCCGCTCTGTAGCAATTCAGCACATGTGGGGTGTCGCATTATCCTGCAGGAACTGCCCAAGTCCGTCAGAATGCACAATGGACTTGAATGTATGCAGGTGATCAGACAGGATGCTTACGTACGTGTCACCTGTCAGAGTCGTACCTAGACGTATCAGAGGTCCCATATCAGTCCAACTGCACACGCCCCACACCATTAAAGAGCCTCTACCATCTTGAACTGTCCCTTGCTGATATGCAGGGGCCGTGGATTTATGAGGTTGCCAATCAGAAGAGTGTTCCTGCAGCCGCTCTGTAGCAATTCAGCACATGTGGGGTGTCGCATTATCCTGCAGGAACTGCCCAAGTCCGTCAGAATGCACAATGGACTTGAATGTATGCAGGTGATCAGACAGGATGCTTACGTACGTGTCACCTGTCAGAGTCGTACCTAGACGTATCAGAGGTCCCATATCAGTCCAACTGCACACGCCCCACACCATTAAAGAGCCTCTACCATTTGGAACAGTCCCTTGCTGATATGCAGGGGCCGTGGATTTATGAGGTTGCCAATCAGAAGAGTGTTCCTGCAGCCGCTCTGTAGCAATTCAGCACATGTGGGGTGTCGCATTATCCTGCAGGAACTGCCCAAGTCCGTCAGAATGCACAATGGACTTGAATGTATGCAGGTGATCAGACAGGATGCTTACGTACGTGTCACCTGTCAGAGTCGTACCTAGACGTATCAGAGGTCCCATATCAGTCCAACTGCACACGCCCCACACCATTAAAGAGCCTCTACCATCTTGAACAGTCCCTTGCTGATATGCAGGGGCCGTGGATTTATGAGGTTGCCAATCAGAAGAGTGTTCCTGCAGCCGCTCTGTAGCAATTCAGCACATGTGGGGTGTCGCATTATCCTGCAGGAACTGCCCAAGTCCGTCAGAATGCACAATGGACTTGAATGTATGCAGGTGATCAGACAGGATGCTTACGTACGTGTCACCTGTCAGAGTCGTACCTAGACGTATCAGAGGTCCCATATCAGTCCAACTGCACACGCCCCACACCATTAAAGAGCCTCTACCATCTTGAACAGTCCCTTGCTGATATGCAGGGGCCGTGGATTTATGAGGTTGCCAATCAGAAGAGTGTTCCTGCAGCCGCTCTGTAGCAATTCAGCACATGTGGGGTGTCGCATTATCCTGCAGGAACTGCCCAAGTCCGTCAGAATGCACAATGGACTTGAATGTATGCAGGTGATCAGACAGGATGCTTACGTACGTGTCACCTGTCAGAGTCGTACCTAGACGTATCAGAGTTCCTATATCAGTCCAACTGCCTACGCCCCACACCATTAAAGAGCCTCTACCATCTTGAACTGTCCCTTGCTGATATGCAGGGGCCGTGGATTTATGAGGTTGCCAATCAGAAGAGTGTTCCTGCAGCCGCTCTGTAGCAATTCAGCACATGTGGGGTGTCGCATTATCCTGCAGGAACTGCCCAAGTCCGTCAGAATGCACAATGGACTTGAATGTATGCAGGTGATCAGACAGGATGCTTACGTACGTGTCACCTGTCAGAGTCGTACCTAGACGTATCAGAGGTCCTATATCAGTCCAACTGCCTACGCCCCACACCATTAAAGAGCCTCTACCATCTTGAACTGTCCCTTGCTGATATGCAGGGGCCGTGGATTTATGAGGTTGCCAATCAGAAGAGTGTTCGTGCAGCCGCTCTGTAGCAATTCAGCACATGTGGGGTGTCGCATTATCCTGCAGGAACTGCCCAAGTCCGTCAGAATGCACAATGGACTTGAATGTATGCAGGTGATCAGACAGGATGCTTACGTACGTGTCACCTGTCAGAGTCGTACCTAGACGTATTAGAGGTCCCATATCAGTCCAACTGCCTACGCCCCACACCATTTAAGAGCCTCTACCATCTTGAACAGTCCCTTGCTGATATGTAGGGGCCGTGGATTTATGAGGTTGCCAATCAGAAGAGTGTTCCTGCAGCCGCTCTGTAGCAATTCAGCACATGTGGGGTGTCGCATTGTCCTGCAGGAACTGCCCAAGTCCGTCAGAATGCACAATGGACTTGAATGTATGCAGGTGATCAGACAGGATGCTTACGTACGTGTCACCTGTCAGAGTCGTACCTAGACGTATCAGAGGTCCCATATCAGTCCAACTGCCTACGCCCCACTCCATTAAAGAGCCTCTACCATCTTGAACAGTCCCTTGCTGATATACAGGGGCCGTGGATTTATGAGGTTGCCAATCAGAAGAGTGTTCCTGCAGCCGCTCTGAAGCAATTCAGCACATGTGGGGTGTCGCATTGTCCTGCAGGAACTGCCCAAGTCCGTCAGAATGCACAATGGACTTGAATGTATGCAGGTGATCAGACAGGATGCTTACGTACGTGTCACCTGTCAGAGTCGTACCTAGACGTATCAGAGGTCCTATATCAGTCCAACTGCACACGCCCCACACCATTAAAGAGCCTCTACCATCTTGAACAGTCCCTTGCTGATATGCAGGGGCCGTGGATTTATGAGGTTGCCAATCAGAAGAGTGTTCCTGCAGCCGCTCTGTAGCAATTCAGCACATGTGGGGTGTCGCATTGTCCTGCAGGAACTGCCCAAGTCCGTCAGAATGCACAATGGACTTGAATGTATGCAGGTGATCAGACAGGATGCTTACGTACGTGTCACCTGTCAGAGTCGTACCTAGACGTATCAGAGGTCCCATATCAGTCCAACTGCCTACGCCCCACTCCATTAAAGAGCCTCTACCATCTTGAACAGTCCCTTGCTGATATACAGGGGCCGTGGATTTATGAGGTTGCCAATGAGAAGAGTGTTCCTGCAGCCGCTCTGAAGCAATCAGCACATGTGGGGTGTCGCATTGTCCTGCAGGAACTGCCCAAGTCCGTCAGAATGCACAATGGACTTGAATGTATGCAGGTGATCAGACAGGATGCTTACGTACGTGTCACCTGTCAGAGTCGTACCTAGACGTATCAGAGGTCCCATATCAGTCCAACTGCACACGCCCCACACCATTAAAGAGCCTCTACCATTTGGAACAGTCCCTTGCTGATATGCAGGGGCCGTGGATTTATGAGGTTGCCAATCAGAAGAGTGTTCCTGCAGCCGCTCTGTAGCAATTCAGCACATGTGGGGTGTCGCATTATCCTGCAGGAACTGCCCAAGTGCGTCAGAATGCACAATGGACTTGAATGTATGCAGGTGATCAGACAGGATGCTTACGTACGTGTCACCTGTCAGAGTCGTACCTAGACGTATCAGAGGTCCCATATCAGTCCAACTGCACACGCCCCACACCATTAAAGAGCCTCTACCATCTTGAACAGTCCCTTGCTGATATGCAGGGGCCGTGGATTTATGAGGTTGCCAATCAGAAGAGTGTTCCTGCAGCCGCTCTGTAGCAATTCAGCACATGTGGGGTGTCGCATTATCCTGCAGGAACTGCCCAAGTCCGTCAGAATGCACAATGGACTTGAATGTATGCAGGTGATCAGACAGGATGCTTACGTACGTGTCACCTGTCAGAGTCGTACCTAGACGTATCAGAGGTCCCATATCAGTCCAACTGCACACGCCCCACACCATTAAAGAGCCTCTACCATCTTGAACAGTCCCTTGCTGATATGCAGGGGCCGTGGATTTATGAGGTTGCCAATCAGAAGAGTGTTCCTGCAGCCGCTCTGTAGCAATTCAGCACATGTGGGGTGTCGCATTATCCTGCAGGAACTGCCCAAGTCCGTCAGAATGCACAATGGACTTGAATGTATGCAGGTGATCAGACAGGATGCTTACGTACGTGTCACCTGTCAGAGTCGTACCTAGACGTATCAGAGTTCCTATATCAGTCCAACTGCCTACGCCCCACACCATTAAAGAGCCTCTACCATCTTGAACTGTCCCTTGCTGATATGCAGGGGCCGTGGATTTATGAGGTTGCCAATCAGAAGAGTGTTCCTGCAGCCGCTCTGTAGCAATTCAGCACATGTGGGGTGTCGCATTATCCTGCAGGAACTGCCCAAGTCCGTCAGAATGCACAATGGACTTGAATGTATGCAGGTGATCAGACAGGATGCTTACGTACGTGTCACCTGTCAGAGTCGTACCTAGACGTATCAGAGGTCCTATATCAGTCCAACTGCCTACGCCCCACACCATTAAAGAGCCTCTACCATCTTGAACTGTCCCTTGCTGATATGCAGGGGCCGTGGATTTATGAGGTTGCCAATCAGAAGAGTGTTCGTGCAGCCGCTCTGTAGCAATTCAGCACATGTGGGGTGTCGCATTATCCTGCAGGAACTGCCCAAGTCCGTCAGAATGCACAATGGACTTGAATGTATGCAGGTGATCAGACAGGATGCTTACGTACGTGTCACCTGTCAGAGTCGTACCTAGACGTATTAGAGGTCCCATATCAGTCCAACTGCCTACGCCCCACACCATTTAAGAGCCTCTACCATCTTGAACAGTCCCTTGCTGATATGTAGGGGCCGTGGATTTATGAGGTTGCCAATCAGAAGAGTGTTCCTGCAGCCGCTCTGTAGCAATTCAGCACATGTGGGGTGTCGCATTGTCCTGCAGGAACTGCCCAAGTCCGTCAGAATGCACAATGGACTTGAATGTATGCAGGTGATCAGACAGGATGCTTACGTACGTGTCACCTGTCAGAGTCGTACCTAGACGTATCAGAGGTCCCATATCAGTCCAACTGCCTACGCCCCACTCCATTAAAGAGCCTCTACCATCTTGAACAGTCCCTTGCTGATATACAGGGGCCGTGGATTTATGAGGTTGCCAATCAGAAGAGTGTTCCTGCAGCCGCTCTGAAGCAATTCAGCACATGTGGGGTGTCGCATTGTCCTGCAGGAACTGCCCAAGTCCGTCAGAATGCACAATGGACTTGAATGTATGCAGGTGATCAGACAGGATGCTTACGTACGTGTCACCTGTCAGAGTCGTACCTAGACGTATCAGAGGTCCTATATCAGTCCAACTGCACACGCCCCACACCATTAAAGAGCCTCTACCATCTTGAACAGTCCCTTGCTGATATGCAGGGGCCGTGGATTTATGAGGTTGCCAATCAGAAGAGTGTTCCTGCAGCCGCTCTGTAGCAATTCAGCACATGTGGGGTGTCGCATTGTCCTGCAGGAACTGCCCAAGTCCGTCAGAATGCACAATGGACTTGAATGTATGCAGGTGATCAGACAGGATGCTTACGTACGTGTCACCTGTCAGAGTCGTACCTAGACGTATCAGAGGTCCCATATCAGTCCAACTGCCTACGCCCCACTCCATTAAAGAGCCTCTACCATCTTGAACAGTCCCTTGCTGATATACAGGGGCCGTGGATTTATGAGGTTGCCAATGAGAAGAGTGTTCCTGCAGCCGCTCTGAAGCAATCAGCACATGTGGGGTGTCGCATTGTCCTGCAGGAACTGCCCAAGTCCGTCAGAATGCACAATGGACTTGAATGTATGCAGGTGATCAGACAGGATGCTTACGTACGTGTCACCTGTCAGAGTCGTACCTAGACGTATCAGAGGTCCTATATCAGTCCAACTGCACACGCCCCACACCATTAAAGAGCCTCTACCATCTTGAACAGTCCCTTGCTGATATGTAGGGGCCGTGGATTTATGAGGTTGCCAATCAGAAGAGTGTTCCTGCAGCCGCTCTGTAGCAATTCAGCACATGTGGGGTGTCGCATTGTCCTGCAGGAACTGCCCAAGTCCGTCAGAATGCACAATGGACTTGAATGTATGCAGGTGATCAGACAGGATGCTTACGTACGTGTCACCTGTCAGAGTCGTACCTAGACGTATCAGAGGTCCTATATCAGTCCAACTGCACACGCCCCACACCATTAAAGAGCCTCTACCATCTTGAACAGTCCCTTGCTGATATGTAGGGGCCGTGGATTTATGAGGTTGCCAATCAGAAGAGTGTTCCTGCAGCCGCTCTGTAGCAATTCAGCACATGTGGGGTGTCGCATTGTCCTGCAGGAACTGCCCAAGTCCGTCAGAATGCACAATGGACTTGAATGTATGCAGGTGATCAGACAGGATGCTTACGTACGTGTCACCTGTCAGAGTCGTACCTAGACGTATCAGAGGTCCTATATCAGTCCAACTGCACACGCCCCACACCATTAAAGAGCCTCTACCATCTTGAACAGTCCCTTGCTGATATGTAGGGGCCGTGGATTTATGAGGTTGCCAATCAGAAGAGTGTTCCTGCAGCCGCTCTGTAGCAATTCAGCACATGTGGGGTGTCGCATTGTCCTGCAGGAACTGCCCAAGTCCGTCAGAATGCACAATGGACTTGAATGTATGCAGGTGATCAGACAGGATGCTTACGTACGTGTCACCTGTCAGAGTCGTACCTAGACGTATCAGAGGTCCTATATCAGTCCAACTGCACACGCCCCACACCATTAAAGAGCCTCTACCATCTTGAACAGTCCCTTGCTGATATGTAGGGGCCGTGGATTTATGAGGTTGCCAATCAGAAGAGTGTTCCTGCAGCCGCTCTGTAGCAATTCAGCACATGTGGGGTGTCGCATTGTCCTGCAGGAACTGCCCAAGTCCGTCAGAATGCACAATGGACTTGAATGTATGCAGGTGATCAGACAGGATGCTTACGTACGTGTCACCTGTCAGAGTCGTACCTAGACGTATCAGAGGTCCTATATCAGTCCAACTGCACACGCCCCACACCATTAAAGAGCCTCTACCATCTTGAACAGTCCCTTGCTGATATGCAGGGGCCGTGGATTTATGAGGTTGCCAATGAGAGGAGTGTTCCTGCAGCCGCACTGAAGCAATTCAGCACATGTGGGGTGTCGCATTGTCCTGCAGGAACTGCCCAAGTCCGTCAGAATGCACAATGGACTTGAATGTATGCAGGTGATCAGACAGGATGCTTACGTACGTGTCACCTGTCAGAGTCGTACCTAGACGTATCAGAGGTCCCATAACAGTCCAACTGCCTACGCCCCACTCCATTAAAGAGCCTCTACCATCTTGAACAGTCCCTTGCTGATATACAGGGGCCGTGGATTTATGAGGTTGCCAATGAGAAGAGTGTTCCTGCAGCCGCTCTGAAGCAATCAGCACATGTGGGGTGTCGCATTGTCCTGCAGGAACTGCCCAAGTCCGTCAGAATGCACAATGGACTTGAATGTATGCAGGTGATCAGACAGGATGCTTACGTACGTGTCACCTGTCAGAGTCGTACCTAGACGTATCAGAGGTCCCATATCAGTCCAACTGTCTACGCCCCACACCATTAAATAGCCTCTACCATCTTGAACAAGCCCTTGCTGATATGTAGGGGCCGTGGATTTATGAGGTTGCCAATCAGAAGAGTGTTCCTGCAGCCGCTCTGTAGCAATTCAGCACATGTGGGGTGTCGCATTGTCCTGCAGGAACTGCCCAAGTCCGTCAGAATGCACAATGGACTTGAATGTATGCAGGTGATCAGACAGGATGCTTACGTACGTGTCACCTGTCAGAGTCGTACCTAGACGTATCAGAGGTCCCATATCAGTCCAACTGCACACGCCCCACACCATTAAAGAGCCTCTACCATCTTGAACAGTCCCTTGCTGATATGCAGGGGCCGTGGATTTATGAGGTTGCCAATCAGAAGAGTGTTCCTGCAGCCGCTCTGTAGCAATTCAGCACATGTGGGGTGTCGCATTGTCCTGCAGGAACTGCCCAAGTCCGTCAGAATGCACAATGGACTTGAATGTATGCAGGTGATCAGACAGGATGCTTACGTACGTGTCACCTGTCAGAGTCGTACCTAGACGTATCAGAGGTCCCATAACAGTCCAACTGCACACGCCCCACTCCATTAAAGAGCCTCTACCATCTTGAACAGTCCCTTGCTGATATACAGGGGCCGTGGATTTATGAGGTTGCCAATGAGAAGAGTGTTCCTGCAGCCGCTCTGAAGCAATCAGCACATGTGGGGTGTCGCATTATCCTGCAGGAACTGCCCAAGTCCGTCAGAATGCACAATGGACTTGAATGTATGCAGGTGATCAGACAGGATGCTTACGTACGTGTCACCTGTCAGAGTCGTACCTAGACGTATCAGAGGTCCCATATCAGTACAACTGTCTACGCCCCACACCATTAAAGAGCCTCTACCATCTTGAACAGTCCCTTGCTGATATGCAGGGGCCGTGGATTTATGAGGTTGCCAATCAGAAGAGTGTTCCTGCAGCCGCTCTGTAGCAATTCAGCACATGTGGGGTGTCGCATTGTCCTGCAGGAACTGCCCAAGTCCGTCAGAATGCACAATGGACTTGAATGTATGCAGGTGATCAGACAGGATGCTTACGTACGTGTCACCTGTCAGAGTTGTACCTAGACGTATCAGAGGTCCCATATCAGTCCAACTGTCTACGCCCCACACCATTAAATAGCCTCTACCATCTTGAACAGTCCCTTGCTGATATGTAGGGGCCGTGGATTTATGAGGTTGCCAATCAGAAGAGTGTTCCTGCAGCCGCTCTGTAGCAATTCAGCACATGTGGGGTGTCGCATTGTCCTGCAGGAGCTGCCCAAGTCCGTCAGAATGCACAATGGACTTGAATGTATGCAGGTGATCAGACAGGATGCTTACGTACGTGTCACCTGTCAGAGTCGTACCTAGACGTATCAGAGGTCCTATATCAGTCCAACTGCACACGCCCCACACCATTAAAGAGCCTCTACCATCTTGAACAGTCCCTTGCTGATATGCAGGGGCCGTGGATTTATGAAGTTGCCAATCAGAAGAGTGTTCCTGCAGCCGCTCTGTAGCAATTCAGCACATGTGGGGTGTCGCATTGTCCTGCAGGAACTGCCCAAGTCCGTCAGAATGCACAATGGACTTGAATGTATGCAGGTGATCAGACAGGATGCTTACGTACAAGTCACCTGTCAGAGTCGTACCTAGACGTATCAGAGGTCCCATATCAGTCCAACTGCCTACGCCCCACTCCATTAAAGAGCCTCTACCATCTTGAACAGTCCCTTGCTGATATGTAGGGGCCGTGGATTTATGAGGTTGCCAATCAGAAGAGTGTTCCTGCAGCCGCTCTGTAGCAATTCAGCACATGTGGGGTGTCGCATTGTCCTGCAGGAACTGCCCAAGTCCGTCAGAATGCACAATGGACTTGAATGTATGCAGGTGATCAGACAGGATGCTTACGTACGTGTCACCTGTCAGAGTCGTACCTAGACGTATCAGAGGTCCTATATCAGTCCAACTGCACACGCCCCACACCATTAAATAGCCTCTACCATCTTGAACAGTCCCTTGCTGATATGTAGGGGCCGTGGATTTATGAGGTTGCCAATCAGAAGAGTGTTCCTGCAGCCGCTCTGTAGCAATTCAGCACATGTGGGGTGTCGCATTGTCCTGCAGGAACTGCCCAAGTCCGTCAGAATGCACAATGGACTTGAATGTATGCAGGTGATCAGACAGGATGCTTACGTACGTGTCACCTGTCAGAGTCGTACCTAGACGTATCAGAGGTCCTATATCAGTCCAACTGCACACGCCCCACACCATTAAAGAGCCTCTACCATCTTGAACAGTCCCTTGCTGATATGTAGGGGCCGTGGATTTATGAGGTTGCCAATCAGAAGAGTGTTCCTGCAGCCGCTCTGTAGCAATTCAGCACATGTGGGGTGTCGCATTGTCCTGCAGGAACTGCCCAAGTCCGTCAGAATGCACAATGGACTTGAATGTATGCAGGTGATCAGACAGGATGCTTACGTACGTGTCACCTGTCAGAGTCGTACCTAGACGTATCAGAGGTCCCATATCAGTCCAACTGCCTACGCCCCACTCCATTAAAGAGCCTCTACCATCTTGAACAGTCCCTTGCTGATATGTAGGGGCCGTGGATTTATGAGGTTGCCAATCATAAGAGTGTTCCTGCAGCCGCTCTGTAGCAATTCAGCACATGTGGGGTGTCGCATTGTCCTGCAGGAACTGCCCGTCAGAATGCACAATGGACTTGAATGTATGCAGGTGATCAGACAGGATGCTTACGTACGTGTCACCTGTCAGAGTCGTACCTAGACGTATCAGAGGTCCCATATCAGTCCAACTGTCTACGCCCCACACCATTAAATAGCCTCTACCATCTTGAACAGTCCCTTGCTGATATGTAGGGGCCGTGGATTTATGAGGTTGCCAATCAGAAGAGTGTTCCTGCAGCCGCTCTGTAGCAATTCAGCACATGTGGGGTGTCGCATTGTCCTGCAGGAACTGCCCAAGTCCGTCAGAATGCACAATGGACTTGAATGTATGCAGGTGATCAGACAGGATGCTTACGTACGTGTCACCTGTCAGAGTCGTACCTAGACGTATCAGAGGTCCCATATCAGTCCAACTGCCTACGCCCCACTCCATTAAAGAGCCTCTACCATCTTGAACAGTCCCTTGCTGATATGTAGGGGCCGTGGATTTATGAGGTTGCCAATCAGAAGAGTGTTCCTGCAGCCGCTCTGTAGCAATTCAGCACATGTGGGGTGTCGCATTGTCCTGCAGGAACTGCCCAAGTCCGTCAGAATGCACAATGGACTTGAATGTATGCAGGTGATCAGACAGGATGCTTACGTACGTGTCACCTGTCAGAGTCGTACCTAGACGTATCAGAGGTCCCATATCAGTCCAACTGTCTACGCCCCACACCATTAAATAGCCTCTACCATCTTGAACAGTCCCTTGCTGATATGTAGGGGCCGTGGATTTATGAGGTTGCCAATCAGAAGAGTGTTCCTGCAGCCGCTCTGTAGCAATTCAGCACATGTGGGGTGTCGCATTGTCCTGCAGGAACTGCCCAAGTCCGTCAGAATGCACAATGGACTTGAATGTATGCAGGTGATCAGACAGGATGCTTACGTACGTGTCACCTGTCAGAGTCGTACCTAGACGTATCAGAGGTCCCATATCAGTCCAACTGCACACGCCCCACTCCATTAAATATCCTCTACCATCTTGAACAGTCCCTTGCTGATATGTAGGGGCCGTGGATTTATGAGGTTGCCAATCAGAAGAGTGTTCCTGCAGCCGCTCTGTAGCAATTCAGCACATGTGGGGTGTCGCATTGTCCTGCAGGAACTGCCCAAGTCCGTCAGAATGCACAATGGACTTGAATGTATGCAGGTGATCAGACAGGATGCTTACGTACGTGTCACCTGTCAGAGTCGTACCTAGACGTATCAGAGGTCCCATATCAGTCCAACTGCACACGCCCCACACCATTAAAGAGCCTCTACCATCTTGAACAGTCCCTTGCTGATATGTAGGGGCCGTGGATTTATGAGGTTGCCAATCAGAAGAGTGTTCCTGCAGCCGCTCTGTAGCAATTCAGCACATGTGGGGTGTCGCATTGTCCTGCAGGAACTGCCCAAGTCCGTCAGAATGCACAATGGACTTGAATGTATGCAGGTGATCAGACAGGATGCTTACGTACGTGTCACCTGTCAGAGTCGTACCTAGACGTATCAGAGGTCCCATATCAGTCCAACTGCCTACGCCCCACTCCATTAAAGAGCCTCTACCATCTTGAACAGTCCCTTGCTGATATGTAGGGGCCGTGGATTTATGAGGTTGCCAATCAGAAGAGTGTTCCTGCAGCCGCTCTGTAGCAATTCAGCACATGTGGGGTGTCGCATTGTCCTGCAGGAACTGCCCAAGTCCGTCAGAATGCACAATGGACTTGAATGTATGCAGGTGATCAGACAGGATGCTTACGTACGTGTCACCTGTCAGAGTCGTACCTAGACGTATCAGAGGTCCCATATCAGTCCAACTGTCTACGCCCCACACCATTAAATAGCCTCTACCATCTTGAACAGTCCCTTGCTGATATGTAGGGGCCGTGGATTTATGAGGTTGCCAATCAGAAGAGTGTTCCTGCAGCCGCTCTGTAGCAATTCAGCACATGTGGGGTGTCGCATTGTCCTGCAGGAACTGCCCAAGTCCGTCAGAATGCACAATGGACTTGAATGTATGCAGGTGATCAGACAGGATGCTTACGTACGTGTCACCTGTCAGAGTCGTACCTAGACGTATCAGAGGTCCCATATCAGTCCAACTGCACACGCCCCACTCCATTAAATATCCTCTACCATCTTGAACAGTCCCTTGCTGATATGTAGGGGCCGTGGATTTATGAGGTTGCCAATCAGAAGAGTGTTCCTGCAGCCGCTCTGTAGCAATTCAGCACATGTGGGGTGTCGCATTGTCCTGCAGGAACTGCCCAAGTCCGTCAGAATGCACAATGGACTTGAATGTATGCAGGTGATCAGACAGGATGCTTACGTACGTGTCACCTGTCAGAGTCGTACCTAGACGTATCAGAGGTCCCATATCAGTCCAACTGTCTACGCCCCACACCATTAAATAGCCTCTACCATCTTGAACAGTCCCTTGCTGATATGTAGGGGCCGTGGATTTATGAGGTTGCCAATCAGAAGAGTGTTCCTGCAGCCGCTCTGTAGCAATTCAGCACATGTGGGGTGTCGCATTGTCCTGCAGGAACTGCCCAAGTCCGTCAGAATGCACAATGGACTTGAATGTATGCAGGTGATCAGACAGGATGCTTACGTACGTGTCACCTGTCAGAGTCGTACCTAGACGTATCAGAGGTCCCATATCAGTCCAACTGCACACGCCCCACTCCATTAAATAGCCTCTACCATCTTGAACAGTCCCTTGCTGATATGTAGGGGCCGTGGATTTATGAGGTTGCCAATCAGAAGAGTGTTCCTGCAGCCGCTCTGTAGCAATTCAGCACATGTGGGGTGTCGCATTGTCCTGCAGGAACTGCCCAAGTCCGTCAGAATGCACAATGGACTTGAATGTATGCAGGTGATCAGACAGGATGCTTACGTACGTGTCACCTGTCAGAGTCGTACCTAGACGTATCAGAGGTCCCATATCAGTCCAACTGTCTACGCCCCACACCATTAAATAGCCTCTACCATCTTGAACAGTCCCTTGCTGATATGTAGGGGCCGTGGATTTATGAGGTTGCCAATCAGAAGAGTGTTCCTGCAGCCGCTCTGTAGCAATTCAGCACATGTGGGGTGTCGCATTGTCCTGCAGGAACTGCCCAAGTCCGTCAGAATGCACAATGGACTTGAATGTATGCAGGTGATCAGACAGGATGCTTACGTACGTGTCACCTGTCAGAGTCGTACCTAGACGTATCAGAGGTCCCATATCAGTCCAACTGTCTACGCCCCACACCATTAAATAGCCTCTACCATCTTGAACAATCCCTTGCTGATATGTAGGGGCTGTGGATTTATGAGGTTGCCAATCAGAAGAGTGTTCCTGCAGCCGCTCTGTAGCAATTCAGCACATGTGGGGTGTCGCATTGTCCTGCAGGAACTGCCCAAGTCCGTCAGAATGCACAATGGACTTGAATGTATGCAGGTGATCAGACAGGATGCTTACGTACGTGTCACCTGTCAGAGTCGTACCTAGACGTATCAGAGGTCCCATATCAGTCCAACTGCACACGCCCCACTCCATTAAATAGCCTCTACCATCTTGAACAGTCCCTTGCTGATATGTAGGGGCCGTGGATTTATGAGGTTGCCAATCAGAAGAGTGTTCCTGCAGCCGCTCTGTAGCAATTCAGCACATGTGGGGTGTCGCATTGTCCTGCAGGAACTGCCCAAGTCCGTCAGAATGCACAATGGACTTGAATGTATGCAGGTGATCAGACAGGATGCTTACGTACGTGTCACCTGTCAGAGTCGTACCTAGACGTATCAGAGGTCCCATATCAGTCCAACTGTCTACGCCCCACACCATTAAATAGCCTCTACCATCTTGAACAGTCCCTTGCTGATATGTAGGGGCCGTGGATTTATGAGGTTGCCAATCAGAAGAGTGTTCCTGCAGCCGCTCTGTAGCAATTCAGCACATGTGGGGTGTCGCATTGTCCTGCAGGAACTGCCCAAGTCCGTCAGAATGCACAATGGACTTGAATGTATGCAGGTGATCAGACAGGATGCTTACGTACGTGTCACCTGTCAGAGTCGTACCTAGACGTATCAGAGGTCCCATATCAGTCCAACTGCACACGCCCCACTCCATTAAATAGCCTCTACCATCTTGAACAGTCCCTTGCTGATATGTAGGGGCCGTGGATTTATGAGGTTGCCAATCAGAAGAGTGTTCCTGCAGCCGCTCTGTAGCAATTCAGCACATGTGGGGTGTCGCATTGTCCTGCAGGAACTGCCCAAGTCCGTCATAATGCACAATGGACTTGAATGTATGCAGGTGATCAGACAGGATGCTTACGTACGTGTCACCTGTCAGAGTCGTACCTAGACGTATCAGAGGTCCCATATCAGTCCAACTGCCTACGCCCCACTCCATTAAAGAGCCTCTACCATCTTGAACAGTCCCTTGCTGATATGTAGGGGCCGTGGATTTATGAGGTTGCCAATCAGAAGAGTGTTCCTGCAGCCGCTCTGTAGCAATTCAGCACATGTGGGGTGTCGCATTGTCCTGCAGGAACTGCCCAAGTCCGTCAGAATGCACAATGGACTTGAATGTATGCAGGTGATCAGACAGGATGCTTACGTACGTGTCACCTGTCAGAGTCGTACCTAGACGTATCAGAGGTCCTATATCAGTCCAACTGCACACGCCCCACACCATTAAAGAGCCTCTACCATCTTGAACAGTCCCTTGCTGATATGCAGGGGCCGTGGATTTATGAGGTTGCCAATCAGAAGAGTGTTCCTGCAGCCGCTCTGTAGCAATTCAGCACATGTGGGGTGTCGCATTGTCCTGCAGGAACTGCCCAAGTCCGTCAGAATGCACAATGGACTTGAATGTATGCAGGTGATCAGACAGGATGCTTACGTACGTGTCACCTGTCAGAGTCGTACCTAGACGTATCAGAGGTCCCATATCAGTCCAACTGCCTACGCCCCACTCCATTAAAGAGCCTCTACCATCTTGAACAGTCCCTTGCTGATATGTAGGGGCCGTGGATTTATGAGGTTGCCAATCATAAGAGTGTTCCCGCAGCCGCTCTGTAGCAATTCAGCACATGTGGGGTGTCGCATTGTCCTGCAGGAACTGCCCAAGTCCGTCAGAATGCACAATGGACTTGAATGTATGCAGGTGATCAGACAGGATGCTTACGTACGTGTCACCTGTCAGAGTCGTACCTAGACGTATCAGAGGTCCCATATCAGTCCAACTGCCTACGCCCCACTCCATTAAAGAGCCTCTACCATCTTGAACAGTCCCTTGCTGATATGTAGGGGCCGTGGATTTATGAGGTTGCCAATCATAAGAGTGTTCCCGCAGCCGCTCTGTAGCAATTCAGCACATGTGGGGTGTCGCATTGTCCTGCAGGAACTGCCCAAGTCCGTCAGAATGCACAATGGACTTGAATGTATGCAGGTGATCAGACAGGATGCTTACGTACGTGTCACCTGTCAGAGTCGTACCTAGACGTATCAGAGGTCCCATATCAGTCCAACTGTCTACGCCCCACACCATTAAATAGCCTCTACCATCTTGAACAGTCCCTTGCTGATATGTAGGGGCCGTGGATTTATGAGGTTGCCAATCAGAAGAGTGTTCCCGCAGCCGCTCTGTAGCAATTCAGCACATGTGGGGTGTCGCATTGTCCTGCAGGAACTGCCCAAGTCCGTCAGAATGCACAATGGACTTGAATGTATGCAGGTGATCAGACAGGATGCTTACGTACGTGTCACCTGTCAGAGTCGTACCTAGACGTATCAGAGGTCCTATATCAGTCCAACTGCCTACGCCCCACTCCATTAAAGAGCCTCTACCATCTTGAACAGTCCCTTGCTGATATGCAGGGGCCGTGGATTTATGAGGTTGCCAATCATAAGAGTGTTCCCGCAGCCGCTCTGTAGCAATTCAGCACATGTGGGGTGTCGCATTGTCCTGCAGGAACTGCCCAAGTCCGTCAGAATGCACAATGGACTTGAATGTATGCAGGTGATCAGACAGGATGCTTACGTACGTGTCACCTGTCAGAGTCGTACCTAGACGTATCAGAGGTCCTATATCAGTCCAACTGCACACGCCCCACACCATTAAAGAGCCTCTACCATCTTGAACAGTCCCTTGCTGATATGCAGGGGCCGTGGATTTATGAGGTTGCCAATCATAAGAGTGTTCCCGCAGCCGCTCTGTAGCAATTCAGCACATGTGGGGTGTCGCATTGTCCTGCAGGAACTGCCCAAGTCCGTCAGAATGCACAATGGACTTGAATGTATGCAGGTGATCAGACAGGATGCTTACGTACGTGTCACCTGTCAGAGTCGTACCTAGACGTATCAGAGGTCCCATATCAGTCCAACTGCACACGCCCCACTCCATTAAAGAGCCTCTACCATCTTGAACAGTCCCTTGCTGATATGTAGGGGCCGTGGATTTATGAGGTTGCCAATCATAAGAGTGTTCCCGCAGCCGCTCTGTAGCAATTCAGCACATGTGGGGTGTCGCATTGTCCTGCAGGAACTGCCCAAGTCCGTCAGAATGCACAATGGACTTGAATGTATGCAGGTGATCAGACAGGATGCTTACGTACGTGTCACCTGTCAGAGTCGTACCTAGACGTATCAGAGGTCCTATATCAGTCCAACTGCCTACGCCCCACTCCATTAAAGAGCCTCTACCATCTTGAACAGTCCCTTGCTGATATGTAGGGGCCGTGGATTTATGAGGTTGCCAATCATAAGAGTGTTCCCGCAGCCGCTCTGTAGCAATTCAGCACATGTGGGGTGTCGCATTGTCCTGCAGGAACTGCCCAAGTCCGTCAGAATGCACAATGGACTTGAATGTATGCAGGTGATCAGACAGGATGCTTACGTACGTGTCACCTGTCAGAGTCGTACCTAGACGTATCAGAGGTCCTATATCAGTCCAACTGCCTACGCCCCACTCCATTAAAGAGCCTCTACCATCTTGAACAGTCCCTTGCTGATATGCAGGGGCCGTGGATTTATGAGGTTGCCAATCATAAGAGTGTTCCCGCAGCCGCTCTGTAGCAATTCAGCACATGTGGGGTGTCGCATTGTCCTGCAGGAACTGCCCAAGTCCGTCAGAATGCACAATGGACTTGAATGTATGCAGGTGATCAGACAGGATGCTTACGTACGTGTCACCTGTCAGAGTCGTACCTAGACGTATCAGAGGTCCTATATCAGTCCAACTGCACACGCCCCACACCATTAAAGAGCCTCTACCATCTTGAACAGTCCCTTGCTGATATGCAGGGGCCGTGGATTTATGAGGTTGCCAATCATAAGAGTGTTCCCGCAGCCGCTCTGTAGCAATTCAGCACATGTGGGGTGTCGCATTGTCCTGCAGGAACTGCCCAAGTCCGTCAGAATGCACAATGGACTTGAATGTATGCAGGTGATCAGACAGGATGCTTACGTACGTGTCACCTGTCAGAGTCGTACCTAGACGTATCAGAGGTCCCATATCAGTCCAACTGCCTACGCCCCACTCCATTAAAGAGCCTCTACCATCTTGAACAGTCCCTTGCTGATATGTAGGGGCCGTGGATTTATGAGGTTGCCAATCATAAGAGTGTTCCCGCAGCCGCTCTGTAGCAATTCAGCACATGTGGGGTGTCGCATTGTCCTGCAGGAACTGCCCAAGTCCGTCAGAATGCACAATGGACTTGAATGTATGCAGGTGATCAGACAGGATGCTTACGTACGTGTCACCTGTCAGAGTCGTACCTAGACGTATCAGAGGTCCCATATCAGTCCAACTGCCTACGCCCCACTCCATTAAAGAGCCTCTACCATCTTGAACAGTCCCTTGCTGATATGTAGGGGCCGTGGATTTATGAGGTTGCCAATCATAAGAGTGTTCCCGCAGCCGCTCTGTAGCAATTCAGCACATGTGGGGTGTCGCATTGTCCTGCAGGAACTGCCCAAGTCCGTCAGAATGCACAATGGACTTGAATGTATGCAGGTGATCAGACAGGATGCTTACGTACGTGTCACCTGTCAGAGTCGTACCTAGACGTATCAGAGGTCCCATATCAGTCCAACTGCACACGCCCCACTCCATTAAAGAGCCTCTACCATCTTGAACAGTCCCTTGCTGATATGTAGGGGCCGTGGATTTATGAGGTTGCCAATCATAAGAGTGTTCCCGCAGCCGCTCTGTAGCAATTCAGCACATGTGGGGTGTCGCATTGTCCTGCAGGAACTGCCCAAGTCCGTCAGAATGCACAATGGACTTGAATGTATGCAGGTGATCAGACAGGATGCTTACGTACGTGTCACCTGTCAGAGTCGTACCTAGACGTATCAGAGGTCCTATATCAGTCCAACTGCCTACGCCCCACTCCATTAAAGAGCCTCTACCATCTTGAACAGTCCCTTGCTGATATGTAGGGGCCGTGGATTTATGAGGTTGCCAATCATAAGAGTGTTCCCGCAGCCGCTCTGTAGCAATTCAGCACATGTGGGGTGTCGCATTGTCCTGCAGGAACTGCCCAAGTCCGTCAGAATGCACAATGGACTTGAATGTATGCAGGTGATCAGACAGGATGCTTACGTACGTGTCACCTGTCAGAGTCGTACCTAGACGTATCAGAGGTCCTATATCAGTCCAACTGCCTACGCCCCACTCCATTAAAGAGCCTCTACCATCTTGAACAGTCCCTTGCTGATATGTAGGGGCCGTGGATTTATGAGGTTGCCAATCATAAGAGTGTTCCCGCAGCCGCTCTGTAGCAATTCAGCACATGTGGGGTGTCGCATTGTCCTGCAGGAACTGCCCAAGTCCGTCAGAATGCACAATGGACTTGAATGTATGCAGGTGATCAGACAGGATGCTTACGTACGTGTCACCTGTCAGAGTCGTACCTAGACGTATCAGAGGTCCTATATCAGTCCAACTGCCTACGCCCCACTCCATTAAAGAGCCTCTACCATCTTGAACAGTCCCTTGCTGATATGTAGGGGCCGTGGATTTATGAGGTTGCCAATCATAAGAGTGTTCCCGCAGCCGCTCTGTAGCAATTCAGCACATGTGGGGTGTCGCATTGTCCTGCAGGAACTGCCCAAGTCCGTCAGAATGCACAATGGACTTGAATGTATGCAGGTGATCAGACAGGATGCTTACGTACGTGTCACCTGTCAGAGTCGTACCTAGACGTATCAGAGGTCCCATATCAGTCCAACTGCCTACGCCCCACTCCATTAAAGAGCCTCTACCATCTTGAACAGTCCCTTGCTGATATGTAGGGGCCGTGGATTTATGAGGTTGCCAATCATAAGAGTGTTCCCGCAGCCGCTCTGTAGCAATTCAGCACATGTGGGGTGTCGCATTGTCCTGCAGGAACTGCCCAAGTCCGTCAGAATGCACAATGGACTTGAATGTATGCAGGTGATCAGACAGGATGCTTACGTACGTGTCACCTGTCAGAGTCGTACCTAGACGTATCAGAGGTCCTATATCAGTCCAACTGCCTACGCCCCACTCCATTAAAGAGCCTCTACCATCTTGAACAGTCCCTTGCTGATATGTAGGGGCCGTGGATTTATGAGGTTGCCAATCATAAGAGTGTTCCCGCAGCCGCTCTGTAGCAATTCAGCACATGTGGGGTGTCGCATTGTCCTGCAGGAACTGCCCAAGTCCGTCAGAATGCACAATGGACTTGAATGTATGCAGGTGATCAGACAGGATGCTTACGTACGTGTCACCTGTCAGAGTCGTACCTAGACGTATCAGAGGTCCCATATCAGTCCAACTGCCTACGCCCCACTCCATTAAAGAGCCTCTACCATCTTGAACAGTCCCTTGCTGATATGTAGGGGCCGTGGATTTATGAGGTTGCCAATCATAAGAGTGTTCCCGCAGCCGCTCTGTAGCAATTCAGCACATGTGGGGTGTCGCATTGTCCTGCAGGAACTGCCCAAGTCCGTCAGAATGCACAATGGACTTGAATGTATGCAGGTGATCAGACAGGATGCTTACGTACGTGTCACCTGTCAGAGTCGTACCTAGACGTATCAGAGGTCCTATATCAGTCCAACTGCCTACGCCCCACTCCATTAAAGAGCCTCTACCATCTTGAACAGTCCCTTGCTGATATGTAGGGGCCGTGGATTTATGAGGTTGCCAATCATAAGAGTGTTCCCGCAGCCGCTCTGTAGCAATTCAGCACATGTGGGGTGTCGCATTGTCCTGCAGGAACTGCCCAAGTCCGTCAGAATGCACAATGGACTTGAATGTATGCAGGTGATCAGACAGGATGCTTACGTACGTGTCACCTGTCAGAGTCGTACCTAGACGTATCAGAGGTCCCATATCAGTCCAACTGCCTACGCCCCACTCCATTAAAGAGCCTCTACCATCTTGAACAGTCCCTTGCTGATATGTAGGGGCCGTGGATTTATGAGGTCGCCAATCATAAGAGTGTTCCCGCAGCCGCTCTGTAGCAATTCAGCACATGTGGGGTGTCGCATTGTCCTGCAGGAACTGCCCAAGTCCGTCAGAATGCACAATGGACTTGAATGTATGCAGGTGATCAGACAGGATGCTTACGTACGTGTCACCTGTCAGAGTCGTACCTAGACGTATCAGAGGTCCTATATCAGTCCAACTGCCTACGCCCCACTCCATTAAAGAGCCTCTACCATCTTGAACAGTCCCTTGCTGATATGTAGGGGCCGTGGATTTATGAGGTTGCCAATCATAAGAGTGTTCCCGCAGCCGCTCTGTAGCAATTCAGCACATGTGGGGTGTCGCATTGTCCTGCAGGAACTGCCCAAGTCCGTCAGAATGCACAATGGACTTGAATGTATGCAGGTGATCAGACAGGATGCTTACGTACGTGTCACCTGTCAGAGTCGTACCTAGACGTATCAGAGGTCCCATATCAGTCCAACTGCCTACGCCCCACTCCATTAAAGAGCCTCTACCATCTTGAACAGTCCCTTGCTGATATGTAGGGGCCGTGGATTTATGAGGTTGCCAATCAGAAGAGTGTTCCCGCAGCCGCTCTGTAGCAATTCAGCACATGTGGGGTGTCGCATTGTCCTGCAGGAACTGCCCAAGTCCGTCAGAATGCACAATGGACTTGAATGTATGCAGGTGATCAGACAGGATGCTTACGTACGTGTCACCTGTCAGAGTCGTACCTAGACGTATCAGAGGTCCTATATCAGTCCAACTGCCTACGCCCCACTCCATTAAAGAGCCTCTACCATCTTGAACAGTCCCTTGCTGATATGTAGGGGCCGTGGATTTATGAGGTTGCCAATCATAAGAGTGTTCCCGCAGCCGCTCTGTAGCAATTCAGCACATGTGGGGTGTCGCATTGTCCTGCAGGAACTGCCCAAGTCCGTCAGAATGCACAATGGACTTGAATGTATGCAGGTGATCAGACAGGATGCTTACGTACGTGTCACCTGTCAGAGTCGTACCTAGACGTATCAGAGGTCCCATATCAGTCCAACTGCCTACGCCCCACTCCATTAAAGAGCCTCTACCATCTTGAACAGTCCCTTGCTGATATGTAGGGGCCGTGGATTTATGAGGTTGCCAATCATAAGAGTGTTCCCGCAGCCGCTCTGTAGCAATTCAGCACATGTGGGGTGTCGCATTGTCCTGCAGGAACTGCCCAAGTCCGTCAGAATGCACAATGGACTTGAATGTATGCAGGTGATCAGACAGGATGCTTACGTACGTGTCACCTGTCAGAGTCGTACCTAGACGTATCAGAGGTCCCATATCAGTCCAACTGCACACGCCCCACACCATTAAAGAGCCTCTACCATCTTGAACAGTCCCTTGCTGATATGCAGGGGCCGTGGATTTATGAGGTTGCCAATCAGAAGAGTGTTCCTGCAGCCGCTCTGTAGCAATTCAGCACATGTGGGGTGTCGCATTGTCCTGCAGGAACTGCCCAAGTCCGTCAGAATGCACAATGGACTTGAATGTATGCAGGTGATCAGACAGGATGCTTACGTACGTGTCACCTGTCAGAGTCGTACCTAGACGTATCAGAGGTCCCATATCAGTCCAACTGCACACGCCCCACACCATTAAAGAGCCTCTACCATCTTGAACAGTCCCTTGCTGATATGCAGGGGCCGTGGATTTATGAGGTTGCCAATCAGAAGAGTGTTCCTGTAGCCGCTCTGTAGCAATTCAGCACATGTGGGGTGTCGCATTGTCCTGCAGGAGCTGCCCAAGTCCGTCAGAACGCACAATGGACCTAATAACTCCAGGTGATCAGACAGGATGCTTACGTACGTGTCACCTGTCAGAGTCGTACCTAGACGTATCAGAGGTCCCATATCAGTCCAACTGCCTACGCCCCACACCATTAAAGAGCCTCTACCATCTTGAACAGTCCCTTGCTGATATGCAGGGGCCGTGGATTTATGAGGTTGCCAATCAGAAGAGTGTTCCTGCAGCCGCTCTGTAGCAATTCAGCACATGTGGGGTGTCGCATTGTCCTGCAGGAACTGCCCAAGTCCGTCAGAATGCACAATGGACTTGAATGTATGCAGGTGATCAGACAGGATGCTTACGTACGTGTCACCTGTCAGAGTCGTACCTAGACGTATCAGAGGTCCCATATCAGTCCAACTGCACACGCCCCACACCATTAAAGAGCCTCTACCATCTTGAACAGTCCCTTGCTGATATGCAGGGGCCGTGGATTTATGAGGTTGCCAATCAGAAGAGTGTTCCTGTAGCCGCTCTGTAGCAATTCAGCACATGTGGGGTGTCGCATTGTCCTGCAGGAGCTGCCCAAGTCCGTCAGAACGCACAATGGACCTAATAACTCCAGGTGATCAGACAGGATGCTTACGTACGTGTCACCTGTCAGAGTCGTACCTAGACGTATCAGAGGTCCCATATCAGTCCAACTGCCTACGCCCCACACCATTAAAGAGCCTCTACCATCTTGAACAGTCCCTTGCTGATATGCAGGGGCCGTGGATTTATGAGGTTGCCAATCAGAAGAGTGTTCCTGCAGCCGCTCTGTAGCAATTCAGCACATGTGGGGTGTCGCATTGTCCTGCAGGAACTGGCCAAGTCCGTCAGAACGCACAATGGACCTAATAACTCCAGGTGATCAGATAGGATGGTTACGTACGTGTCACCTGTCAGAGTCGTACCTAGACGTATCAGAGGTCCCATATCAGTCCAACTGCACACGCCCCAAACCATTAAAGAGCCTCTACCATCTTGAACAGTCCCTTGCTGATATGCAGGGGCCGTGGATTTATGAGGTTGCCAATCAGAAGAGTGTTCCTGCAGCTGCTCTGTAGCAATTCAGCACATGTGGGGTGTCGCATTGTCCTGCAGGAACTGCCCAAGTCCGTCAGAATGCACAATGGACTTGAATGTATGCAGGTGATCAGACAGGATGCTTACGTACGTGTCACCTGTCAGAGTCGTACCTAGACGTATCAGAGGTCCCATATCAGTCCAACTGCCTACGCCCCACTCCATTAAAGAGCCTCTACCATCTTGAACAGTCCCTTGCTGATATGCAGGGGCCGTGGATTTATGAGGTTGCCAATCAGAAGAGTGTTCCTGCAGCCGCTCTGTAGCAATTCAGCACATGTGGGGTGTCGCATTGTCCTGCAGGAACTGGCCAAGTCCGTCAGAACGCACAATGGACCTAATAACTCCAGGTGATCAGATAGGATGGTTACGTGCGTGTCACCTGTCAGAGTCGTACCTAGACGTATCAGAGGTCCCATATCAGTCCAACTGCACACGCCCCACACCATTAAAGAGCCTCTACCATCTTGAACAGTCCCCTGCTGATATGCAGGGCCATGGATTTATGAGGTTGCCTCCATACCCGTACACGTCCATCAGCTCGATACAATTCGAAACGCGACTCGTGCAAGCGGAGAACATGTTTCCAGTCATCCCGTCAGCGCTGACGGGACCAAGCGAGGGGTAAAGCTTTGTGTTCTGCAGTCATCAAGGGCACACGAGTGGATCTTCGGCTCCGAAAGCCCATATCGAAGATGTTTCGTTGAATGGTTCGCACGCTGACATTTGTTGATGGCCCAGCGTAGATATCTGCAGCAATTTGCGGAAGGGTTGCACTTCTGTCACTTTGAACGATTCTCTTCCGTCGTCGTTGCTTCCGTTCTTGCAGGATCTTTTTCCGGCCGCAGCGATGTCAGAAATTTCATATTTTACCGGATTTCTGATATGCACGGTACCCCCGAGAAATGGTCGTACGGGAAAATCCCCACTTTATCCCTTCCTTGGAGATTCTGTTTCCATCGCTCGTGCGCCAGCATTCATACTCACTTAAATCTATTAACCTGCCATTTTAGGAGCAGTAACCGATCTAACAGCGCCACTTTTCTTATATAGGCGTTGCCGACCGCAGCGTCGTATTCTGTCTTTTTACATATCTTTGTATTTGAATATGCTTGTCTACACCAGTTTCTTTGGTGCTTCAGCATAGAAAATTGGATGGCTGTATTGATTTAATGGCTTCATGTAATCCAGTGAAAGCTTCGTTATAGGCGAAACCGGTTGTACGTTGACTCCAGAGCAAATCGAGGATTAGCAGCTACAAGCAGACTGAAGAAAATATTTTACCACAAAAATATCTTCTTTTTGTTTCATTGTTCAAAGAGTAAACTGCGGTTGCCCACGTAGAAAAGATATTGTGTTTTGACATCTGTTGAGTGAGTGTACATCAGAGTCAGTTAATAGTTTTTCATGGTCTCAACCAGATGTGCATTCCCTTTCATGTACACTACTGGCCATTAAAACTGCTACACCAAGAAGAAATGCAGTTGATAAACTGGTATTCATTGGACAACTATATTATACTAGAACTGACATGTGATTACATTTTCACGCAATTTGGGTGCATAGATCCTGAGAAATCAGTACCCAGAACAACCACCTCTGGCCGTAATAACGGCCTTGATATGCCTGGGCATTGAGTCAATGCTAATTTATCATCCAGATTAACAGTCGGCTTAATTGTGTACGAATCCGTTAATGCACTGCTGTTGATTGATCTTGATACAAATCTCTTGGTACCACTAATTACCAGGGTTCCCTTCATATGCATTTCCTCTTCAAATTCAGGTACAGCTGCCCATGCAGCTTTAACACGATACCACAGTTCATCAAGAGCGTTGACTGGCGTATTGTGACGAGCCAGTTGCTCGGTCACCATCGAACAGACTTTTTCAATTGGTGAGAGATATGGAGAATGTGCTGGCCAGAGCAACATTTTCTGTATCCCGAAAGGCACGTACAGCACCTGCAACATGCGGTCGTGCATTTTCCTGCTGAAATGTACGGTTTCGCAGGGATCGAATGAAGGATAGAGCCACGGGTCGTAACACATCTGAAATGTAACGTCCACTGTTCAAAGGGCCGTCAATGCGGACGAGAGATGACCGAGACGTGTAATCAATGGCACCACATACCATCACGCTGGGTGATACGCCAGTATGGCGATGACGAACACAGGCTTCCAATGTGCGTTCACCGCGATGTCGCTAAACACGGATGCGACCATCATGATACTGTGAACAGAACCTGGATTCATCCGAAAAAATGACGTTTTGCCATTCGTGCACCCAGGTTCGTCGTTGAGTACACCATTGCACGCGCTCCTGTCTGTGATGGAGCATCAAGGGTAACCGCAGCCATGGTCTCCGAGCTGATAGTCCATGCTGCTGAAACGTCGTCGAACTGTTCGTGGAGAGGGTTGTTGTCTTGCAAACGTCCCCATCTGTTGACTCAGGGATCGAGACATGGCTGCACGATCCGTTACAGCCATGCGGATAAGATGCCTGTCATCTCGACTGTTAGTGATACGAGGCCGTTGGGATCCAGCACGGCGTTCCGTATTACCCTCCAGAACCCACCGATTCCACATTCTGCTAACAGTCATTGGATCCCGACCAACGCGAGCAACAATGTCCCGATACGATAAACCGCAATCGCGATAGGCTGCAATCCGACCTTTATCAAAGTCGGAAACGTGACGGTACGCATTTCTCCTCCTTACACGAGGCATCACAACAACGTTTCACCAGGCAACGCCGGTCAACTGGTGTTTGTGTATGAGAAATCGGTTGGAAACTTTCCTCATGTCAGCACGTTGTAGGTGTCACCACCGGCGCCAACCTTGTGTGAATGCTATGAAAAGCTAATCATTTGCATATCACAGCGTCTTCTTCCTGTCGGTTAAATTTCGCGTCTGTATTCTTCGTAGCGTAGCAATTTTAGTGGCCAGTAGTGTTTATGGCTTTTTTTCCTCCGTGCAGCAGCTGAATATTCCGTTGCAGAGTATACAGTTGACTTAACTTATCGTGTCTGCATTTTCTTCCCATCCTTTTGCGACTGTCTTGTGGAGCAGATTTACTCGTCGGCCAATATTTTTGACAGGTTGATTCACTGGTGATTAAACAGTTCACGGGTCGAGGGTAGCTCCTAGATACTTAGGGGTGTAGTTAGCAACAGTGCTCTCTCTATCAACTGAATTACAGTGAATGCGACTAACTCCACAGCTGGATGATAGACATGACCTTTGAGTTAAGCTACAAGGAAAACACTCGGGCGTGGAAATACGGTGTAGACCATAAGCGACTCAACATTTGAAAATTATCTTAAACAGAAATATCGGATGGAATTCAGAGATTATGCAAAATCATTGAAAACATCATCTAAAAACATTATTTTCTGTATGTATATCCTCCTTTCATTTCAGTAACACCTCCTCATCCTCCCTCATCCCCCCCCCCCCCCCTCTTCTCCCTCTCAGTTCCTGCTCCCGATGTTTGCATTCACTACTCTCACTTCAACTTATCTTTGCGTTCATCTAGAATCCTTTCGATCTCTCACTTCACTCGTCTTTGCGTCCCTCCGCCTAGTATCTATTTGATCTTCCCTCTTGTGTTTTAACTGACGTGACTTGTTTACTTTCTCTTGTCTGCCAAAATCAAGAACATCGGTGCGTGATGGGAGGGAATAACACCTGTACAGTCTCTAATTAGCAGCGCCTTAGGTCGCTGTAGTGTAGCACATCTGCCCGGATCAAGTGATTAGTAGACCCACCCGTTGTGTTCCTGCAAATCTGAAGTCCAAACGCACCGTATCTACACCTCTCAAACTTACCTACAGGGCAGCTAACGGCACGTTGCACACCGACCTGTGAGTTACGAGTGTGAAAGCATACACTGGGGAAGCGGTTATCATAGACCACAAACAAAACTGGTGAAATACTGATCCAACATTCGTTACAACAACTGCGCAAAGTTCCAGCCACTTCGCTCAAAATTCATCTTTACTTGCCAGGCTTGTCTGGATACCACACACCGCTAGGATAGTTCTCGAAATGCTCGCACTTTCGTAGTGAATACAAAATAGCTGAAACCTCTCTCTGTCGCAACCAAATAGCCATCAGCGAACATGATTTCACAACACAGACAGTATACAGCAAAACAGTAAAGACAACCAACCTGCTTACGTGAGTTGTGACAATGGCGTCACTAAAGGCAAAAGCTTTGTCCATTGTCTGACACAGTCGAAGCCTGCTAGTATGTCATACAGCAAAAGACACTTATAGCCATCATACAAATTGACCTCGTAAGCCTCTTGAATGTTGACAACATTCAGTAAAACTTGCTCATAACGGAATCGCCTGGGACTAAAATAATCTAAATTGGACAGATTTCCGGATTACACAAAACTCATTTTGCTGCGAGAAATTTGTCATATATTATGCACAAAAGTACAGTGAAAATTTTTAATTATACATATACTGTATTTACATATCTTCACTCCAGCACAGTAGACGTTCATTTACTATAAATTGGACAACAGAGCATTGGACTATTACTCTAATTGATAACTAATATGGCAGTTCTATATTTTTTCTCTAACTTTAAAATCGTTTATTATTGTATGTACATCCATATTATTCCCATGTTTATTTGCTTTACATTTCACTTTTTTCGCCACATATCAGGGAGGGAAACTTGTTTTAATTTCCTGTTCAAAACTGTTTTTTCTAGTCATTTTTTTTGCATCATACAATAGTTCCAACAAGGCGGGAGAATTTTTGTGTGCTGAAAATTGCGTAACATCGTTAATGAATGCAATGGATTCTTCAGGCGCATTAATTATTCTAGGGACATCATTTTGCACCTCTTCTTTTACTTTGTTTTTTCTTCATCAGAGTCTGTATTGAGGATTTCTATTAAATCTGTTGCTGAAGTGAAAGCGGAGTGAGTTGACAGAAAGTAATAACTTTGAATGTAATCCTCTGCACTACATTAAATGTTTCGCATTTTCATTAATTCACCAATTGCTGCTGCATTTTCGTGAACTTCGATGGTCACAGAAGCATATTGTTCTTGACCGCCAAACCTCGATTTGTTGAAGCTCTTGGTGACAGTTTCGGATTTTATTTCCTTTACTGCCAATCCAATTCAATTTACTGCATGAGACTGCATCAGTAATCGCCTGCAATGACACTTTAATGTGTAAATAACCCCCTGGTGCATGGGTTATGTGATGCTGGTTGGAGAGAACCAAGCCAATTTCACTTTTGATAACGTTACTTTGGGATGGCAGGTTGCATTGTCTAGGAAAATTTCCTTTTTTCATTTTGGCACTTAAAGAGAGCCCAGTCATTCTTCCATAAGACCACTCACCATCCACGCCTTTTTATTGCTTCGCTATGTGACTGGAAGCTTTGAGAATAAACTAATCACTGGACTGGCACCAGTCGACCTAAGTTCCGCCTATGATACAGTAGATCACCGGACACTACTGCATAAAGCCTACGAAACCCTGAAAGACTACCACCTAGTCAAGATAATCGAATCCCTGTTCCAAAATAGACAGTTCTTCGTAATGCATGAGGGGAAAAAAAGAGTCGATGGCGGAATCAGAGAAATGGGCTCGCCCAAGGGAGCGTGTTGGCGCCAATCCTATTCAACATACACTCCTGGAAATTGAAATAAGAACACCGTGAATTCATTGTCCCAGGAAGGGGAAACTTTACTGACACATTCCTGGGGTCAGATACATCACATGATCACACAGACAGAACCACAGGCACATAGACACAGGCAACAGAGCATGCACAATGTCGGCACTAGTACAGTGTATATCCACCTTTCGCAGCAATGCAGGCTGCTATTCTCCCATGGAGACGATCGTAGAGATGCTGGATGTAGTCCTGTGGAACGGCTTGCCATGCCATTTCCACCTGGCGCCTCAGTTGGACCAGCGTTCGTGCTGGACGTGCAGACCGCGTGAGACGATGCTTCATCCAGTCCCAAACATGCTCAATGGGGGACAGATCCGGAGATCTTGCTGGCCAGGGTAGTTGACTTACACCTTCTAGAGCACGTTGAGTGGCACGGGATACATGCGGACGTGCATTGTCCTGTTGGAACAGCAAGTTCCCTTGCCGGTCTAGGAATGGTAGAACGATGGGTTCGATGACGGTTTGGATGTACCGTGCACTATTCAGTGTCCCCTCGACGATCACCAGTGGTGTACGGCCAGTGTAGGAGATCGCTCCCCACACCATGATGCCGGGTGTTGGCCCTGTGTGCCTCGGTCGTATGCAGTCCTGATTGTGGCGCTCACCTGCACGGCGCCAAACACGCATACGACCATCATTGGCACCAAGGCAGAAGCGACTCTCATTGCTGAAGACGACACGTCTCCATTCGTCCCTCCATTCACGCCTGTCGCGACACCACTGGAGGCGGGCTGCACGATGTTGGGGCGTGAGCGGAAGACGGCCTAATGGTGTGCGGGACCGTAGCCCAGCTTCAAGGAGACGGTTGCGAATGGTCCTCGCCGATACCCCAGGAGCAACAGTGTCCCTAATTTGCTGGGAAGTGGCGGTGCGGTCCCCTACGGCACTGCGTAGGATCCTACGGTCTTGGCGTGCATCCGTGCGTCGCTGCGGTCCGGTCCCAGGTCGACGGGCACGTGCACCTTCCGCCGACCACTGGCGACAACATCGATGTACTGTGGAGACCTCACGCCCCACGTGTTGAGCAATTCGGTGGTACGTCCACCCGGCCTCCCGCATGCCCACTATACGCCCTCGCTCAAAGTCCGTCAACTGCACATACGGTTCACGTCCACGCTGTCGCGGCATGCTACCAGTGTTAAAGACTGCGATGGAGCTCCGTATGCCACGGCAAACTGGCTGACACTGACGGCGGCGGTGCACAAATGCTGCGCAGCTAGCGCCATTCGACGGCCAACACCGCGGTTCCTGGTGTGTCCGCTGTGACGTGCGTGTGATCATTGCTTGTACAGCCCTCTCGCAGTGTCCGGAGCAAGTATGATGGGTCTGACACACCGGTGTCAATGTGTTCTTTTTTCCATTTCCAGGAGTGTATATACAAATGAGCAACCAACTCCAGACAAAACCAAAACTTTTGTATATGCAGACGATCTGGCAATAGCAGTTCAAGGCAACAGGTTTGAAGCCATCGAGGAGAAACTAGAAACCGCCCTTTCTACAATGTCAACCTACTACAAAAAGAATTCTCTAAAACCCAATCCCTCCATAACTCAAATGAGTGCATTCCATCTGAACTCGAGGCAGGCAAAGTACAGGCTCAATGTTACCTGGGATGGGACATTACTAGAACACACAGATACTCCCACCTACCTTGGCGTCGTGCTGGACAGTACCTTGACATGCAAATATCATTGCGAAAAAACACGCAAAAAAGTAGAAGCACGAAATTCCCTAGTAAGAAAGCTGTCCAATAGCAAATGGGGTGCCAAACCTAACGTGGTCAAAACTGCAGTCCAAGCTTTTTTGCTTCTCAACAGCCGAATATGCCTGCCCGGTATGGTGCAGATCCGCCCACGCAAAAAAAGGTAGGTATTAGCTTGAATGAAACACGCAGGATAGTGACAGGCTGCATGAAACCTACCCCCATAGAAAATCTTCACAGGGCTGCAGGTTTCACAAACCCTGACTCACGTAGGAAAGCCCATGAACATACCAAGAAGCTAAAACAAACCTTTGATGCCCATCACTCAATATTTGGCCTAGAGTGTGGCCGCAGCAGACTCAAATCCAGATGCCGTTTTCTAAGTTGCGCCTTAGATGAGCCCCCATCTACGAGGTGCATTCAAGTTCTAAGGCCTCCGATTTTTTTTCTCTGGACTGGAAAGAGATAGAAACATGCACATTGTTTTAAAATGAGGCCACGTTCATTGTCAATACGTCCCAGAGACAGCAGCACCGTACGGCAAATGGAATTTTACCGCCAGCGGCGAGAATGAGAACTGTTTTAAATACTTAAAATGGCGACGTTTTCCTTACTTGAACAGCGTCCAATCATTCGTTTTCTGAATTTGCGTGGTGTGAAACCAATTGAAATTCATCGACAGTTGAAGGAGACATGTGGTGATGGAGTTATGGATGTGTCGAAAGTGCGTTGGTGGGTGTGACAGTTTAATGAAGGCAGCACATCGTGTGACAACAAACCGAAACAACCTCAGGCTCGCACAAGCCGGTCTGACGACATGATCGAGAAAGTGGAGAGAATTGTTATGGGGGATCGCCAAATGACTGTTGAACAGATCGCCTCCAGAGTTGGCATTTCTGTGGGTTCTGTGCACACAATCCTGCATGACAACCTGAAAATGCGAAAAGTGTCATCCAGGAGGGTGCCACGAATGCTGACGGACGACCACATGGCTGCCTGTGTGGCATGTTGCCAAGCAATGTTGACGCACAACGACAGCACGAATGGGACTTTCTTTTCATCGGTTGTGACAATGGATGAGACGTGGATGCCATTTTTCAATCCAGAAACAAAGCGCCAGTAAGCTCAATGGAAGCACACAGATTCCCTGCCACCAAAAAAATTTCGGGCAACTGCCAGTGCTGAAAAAATGATGGTGTCCATGTTCTGGGACAGCGAGGGCGTAATCCTTACCCATTGCGTTCCAAAGGGCACTACGGTAACGGGTGCATCCTACGAAAATCTTTTGAAGAACAAATTCCTTCCTGCACTGCGACAAAAACGTCTGGGAAGGGCTGCACGTGTGCTGTTTCACCAAACAATGCACCCGCACATCGAGCTAACGTTACGCAACAGTTTCTTCGTGATAACAACTTTGAAGTGATTCCTCATGCTCCCTACTCACCTGACCTGGTTCCTAGTGACTTTTGGCTTTTTCCAACAATGAAAGACAATCTCCGTGGCCGCACATTCACCAGCCGTGCTGCTATTGCCTCAGCGATTTTCCAGTGGTCAAAACAGACTCCTAAAGAAGTCTTCGCCGCTGACATGGAATCATGGCATCAGCGTTGTGAAAAATGTGTACGTCTACAGGGCGATTACGTCGAGAAGTAACGCCAGTTTCATCGATTTCGGGTGAGTAGTTAATTAGAAAAAAAATCGGAGGCCTTAGAACTTGAATGCACCTCGTACTATCCACTAAGAGAGGACCCACGAAGCGGCGTTTCTGGTGATTGGAAAACCTGGAGAATGCCTAACCGCATCAGGACTGGGGTGGCTCCTTTGAAATGGGGTTTTTTGGGCGAAAATGACGACAAATGCGACTGAGGCACTCGACAGGACATGGAACATCTCCTACAATGCCCTGCCTGCCCGCACAGATGCACCCTCGACGATCTACGGCTGGCTAAAGAAGAAGCATTGGACACTACCCAGTACTGGGCAAACAAATTGTAGTTTTCAGGCACGAAAATGTAAAGTAAGTACCGCCTTTCCAATCACCAGTGGCTTCACCATTTCACCCAACATGTTTCCACACAGCAGTACTGTGAGTGTTTCATTGGGACTGGGTGTTGTGTGACGTCCTTAGGTTAGTTAGATTTAAGTAGTTCTAAGTTCTAGGGGACTGATGACCATAGATGTTAAGTCCCATAGTGCTCAGAGCCATTTGAACCATTTTTTGTTTCATTGGGAATTTTTCCGCCGGTGCACTTTTCACCTCGAATTGCTAGCGAATTTGAAAGCAGTGCGCGATAAAATAGTCCCGTTTCATCAGCACTAAACACACTTTTCATGTCACAATTCACAATTAAGTTGGACAGTACTGTTTTCCATTCTGTTGCTACACTTTCCTGCACATACTTAGCTTCCCCACACACGTCATTCCACACAATGTTGTTCCCAGCTTTCTAACTGTCCACTCATCCAGTGGATGCCTTAAATTCCCTAATTCAAAGCTCTTTAGCGACTTTCAGAACATGGTTCCAGATAAAGGTAAGTTTTTTGTCCGTGCAGTTACGAACCATTCCCACACTATTTCGTTAATTTCTTCATTTCCGGTCATCTTCGCTTTTCTTTTCATCTGCCCGTTCCCTTTCATCCATTCGTTCGGAATCTTATCATTGTTTCTTAAAATCTCATAAATTTGTGTTTTACCGCATTTGAAACGTAACATAATTTCGCGCACAGAGTGTGTCTTTCTTATTCGCCTCGATTACATTAATCTTTTCGTTAAGTGTTAACGACACATACCGGTTGTTCGACATCGTGTTACTGTATCTCTTAAAGTGTTACTAATCTGAAACTGGCAGAAAATAATGACCTTGCCGGGCAAAACCATTGTTTAATGGAACAATACCCCCCTCTTTCATTGCGCACACTGCAGCAGAGTGTTGATAGATGCGCAACAATGTTCCTGTATGCGCCGGCGTGCGTCAATAATGAGGAAAGCGAGAAAGCCGACAAACAGAGCGCTGACGAACGAACCGTTTCCTTTGATGTACTGTACCGACGCTGAGCGTAACTGATCTGTTGTTGCACAGAGCACCGCGGTTTTAGGTCCATACCAGCAGCGCCGCGCTGCGTTGGACCTCTTTTCTTGGTTTTGCGCCACTTAACAGAGGTGTTAAAAGTAACGTCCTTGTAGAGTCGTGAATAACTAATGAACTGTAATACAATAGTACTGTATAGGATCTTTTACGCATTATACAATTAACTGATGAGGAGGTATTGAATAGAGAGAAGAGAAATTTGTGGCGCAACTTGAAGTAAGGATCAGTTGGTAAGGCATATTCTGAGGCATCAAGGGATCACCAATTTAGTATTGGAGGGCAGCGTGGAGGGTAAAAATCGTAGAGGGAGACTAAGAGATGAATACACTAAGCAGATTCAGAAGGATGTAGGTTGCAGTAGGTACTGGGAGATGAAGAAGCTTGCACAGGATAGAGTAGCATGGAGAGCTGCATCAAACCAGTCTCTGGACTGAAGACCACAACAACAACAACAATTAATTATTGTTCTAAGATTTGCTTCCCGTTTCTCCGTTAGGCACGTTCCGCTTTATACAAAAAATCAGCATATAAAAGTGCACTGAATGCGTCGGGACTGAAATACTCGTACGGTTTGTGCAGATTTGAGCCAGTTTTACTGTATGTGGTGTCTGTTCTTCTGGATAAATGTCCTTGGATGGACACTACACAACTACATAGAACACAGATCTCTCTTCTGTGTTGTCTGTGATGTGACTATGCGACCAACCCAGTGTGAAGACCTGGGATGTTATTAAGCTGGTGCCGCCAGTGTGAAGCGCCGAGACGAACCTGCTGGTACTGGCAACTTGCAGCGCTCAGATGAAGTGCTAAATGCAGCCGGGCAGAACAGCTGGTACTACAGACTTGAAATGCAGGGCTTAGCTGGCTCTGCACAATCTTGCAGTGGCGTAACTAGTCGGGAGCGGATCGATATCTGTGTTGCCTGTGAGGGCACGTGACCTGGCGAAGACAGCACTCTCTGCTGCGAAGGTCAAAGGGCACGGTGCCTGTCGGCGAGGCTGGCTGGCGTCCCAGATGCTGTGGAGGCGGCGTGTAACTCCGCAGTAAACAGCCCAAGGAAAGTACGATGGTCATTCCGAACGTGATGCCTCCTGTTCTTCTGTTGTGACGTCGGATGTCCGCGCCAGATGTCGTTGGTGTAGTGCTAATGCCTGAACCTTCTTCTTTCATTTGCAGGTGGTTCCGTCGTTCTGCGGTAGTCGGCGCCAGCAGAGGTGTGATCCAAAATGGAGTCTGATAAGGACGCCCGTATAAAACAGCGATGTGTGATTGCATTGCTCGCTGCTGAAGAAAATTGCACCGATTGAAATACATCGACGCATGTTAATGGTGTATGGAGACGATACAATAGACGTGAGTAGTGTGAGGCGATGGGTACGGCACTCTCAAGGTGGTGAATAGAGTGTGCATGACAAGCCACGGCGCGGTCGACCCTGCACCTCTGTCATCCCTCACAGTGAAGGGTGTCTTAATCAGCTCATCTGATCGGCGGATAACGACCAGAGAACTGTGTGCATAGCTGAATGTCGGTTGTAATGCCTTGGAAACAATGTTGGAACAACTTGGTTGTTGGAAAGTCTGTGTCGGATGCTTACAGAAGAACAAAAAACTCATTGAATGGAAATTTCTCAGGACCTGCTAGACGGATGTGACAGTTTTCTGAATCACATCGTCACCAGAGATGAGACATGGTCTCACCACTACGAGCCAGAACCCAAAAGACAGTCCACGGACTGGCAACATGCGAATTCTCCATCAAAGAAGAAATTCGATACACAGCCGTCTGCAGGCAAAGTGATGTGCACAGTCTTCTGGAGTAACCAGGTTGTGACCTGCCCAGTTTGCCATGCGGTCTAAAGCACGGCTTTCCGGGCGGGAAGAAGCGCCTGGTCCCCGGCACGAATCTGCCCGGCGGATTTTGTCGAGGTCCGGTGAACCAGAGAATCTGTGGATGGTTTTTAGGCGGTTTTCCATCTGCCTCGGCGAATGCGGGATGGTTCCCCTTATTCCGCCTCAGCTACACTATGTCGGCGATTGCTGTGCAAACAAGTTCTCCACGTACGCGTACACCACCATTACTCTACCACGGAAACATACATCTGCAATATAATAACGCCAGGCCCCACACCAGCTTTGCGACCACGCAACTCATTACGAAATACGGCTGGACTGCCTTACCATATCCGCCATACTGTCCCGATTTAGGGCCTTCAGACTTCCATATCTTTTGGCCTCTGAAATATGGACTACGTGGCGAACATTTTCAAGTCTCGAATGTTGTGAAAGCTGTAATAAAGTGGTTAGCTTAAGCTGGTTCTGATTTTCACAAGCGCGTAATGCAGGCTCTGGTTCATTGATGGCAAAAGTGCATAACGAATGGTGGTGAGTACGAGGAAAAATGAGTCTGTAGCTGAAATATTGCTCTGTTTAGCTATGCCAGTGTGATTTTATGTATCTTCTGTAGTTTCCATGCATAAAAATAGGAGGAATTACTTTCTATTTTGATGAGAGCCATTTTGCGCATCTTCATGGTGGAGTAGCTGCTCATACGACCTGTCAGGTTGTAACCTCCCCACAAAATTCTCTCTCATTTTTTGTAACCTCAAAACAGAAAAATTGCTAAACCTCTCATCAGTAAAAATTATAATTAAGTCGTTCACATTCAGTGTAACGTTCGAATAAAAAAAATGAATTCAGTAACCTGGTAGTAATACAATGTAACTAACCTCTCAATTAAATTGTCGCTCACTTATGACTTTTCAATAATTCACTGTGAATTTAACCTGGTAAATTTTGGACGACAGCAGTGCTGCGTCATGGCCCTGAAAGATCATTCTGAATAAAAAAAGGAAAAATTCTTACCTCAATGAAGTCGCCGGATAACGCATATATATCTGCTCTTACAATAAATTTTTCTGGCACAGCCCTGTGCAATGCTGGCCAATAGATCTGTCATTTACGAATGAAAGCTACTGATTTTTTTTTCTTTTGCAACAATCGAGATGATCATGGATGGGAGAAATTAGTAAATTCTTTAAATTGAAATGAATGGTTGTTAAAAGTTACTTTTTATGAGGAAGATTATTATTACGAGATTTTTAAAACATTTACATGGGACTTGAGATAACATTACTACATATGCGCGAGGCTGCTTTTTACCTTATACAATAATACTCAGGCTCCGGCATCGCTGCACCACGACCGGGCCAGCCAATACGATACACCAGACCAGACCAGAGCCGACTGCAGACTAGCAACAACTTACTGCTACAGCTACACAGTTCCTACTGCAGTCAACACTGCTCTCTGGTCAGAGATTCTCTTATACCTTGCATATCGCAGGCAGCGCATGAGCAATACATCGAAATTACATCTGCTCGGACCTCTTATAAGGTGTGCGGAGGAAATGAAACCCAGCGGGTTACAACGTAATACACATACAGTTTCACCTCCGACTGAATGGACCTCGGAAGGCCGGCCCAATGTGTACCGACCGACCGCCATGTCATCCTCCGACGATAGGTGTCACTGGATGTGGTGTTGAGTGGCACTTAAGTAAATAAATTAGTGAAATTAAAGTGAAGTAGAAATTAGAAAATAAAAGAAAAACTTGGTTTAGTTTAGAGAGTTACATACTGGCAAACAGCGGCCAGAGCAGAAGAGACAATGACCGTGAAGTTAGCAAGTTCAGGAGTAGCCATCGCCCTCCCCACATAAGCGGACGCTGTCGATTCAGCCGTCAGGGCATCGCCCGACCGGCTCACGTGTTTCTCAGTTGTCACATGTGAGCAAAGGCCCTCGCCTACTTTCCAAGAGCCAATGACCGACGTTAAGAAGATTCTTCGAGAAGCTTTTCAACGTGACAGAAGAGGCAATGACCGTGAAGTCGTTCACCTCCAGTGAACTGAATAAATACGCGAGATGCAGTGATCCCGACAAGAAGAAGAGGAGAGAGTAGCAGTAGTTTTCAGTCAGTTTCGGTGCTGAAGACCGTCATGCAAGATGAGACTACATCATACACAGACGCACCAAGTCCGCCGCTATAATGGAATAACAAACAGCAGCCTCGGCGCCAGAAAACAGAAGTTAAAAGGTATTTGAAGTCTGATTTTTACGTACCCGGGTGACTCGTGAGGACATCAGCAGTCACTTGTGAGCTGGGATGAAGATCTGACAGCCGAAGATTGGCAAGCGGGAGTCCGTTGTTCGAGTCCAGGACACTGGCCTTCCCCCGCCGCGCCGCTCCGCTGGCCGACGCACAACACACGCGGCCATTTAGAGAAGAGAAACACTGGGACGCCACATCCAAGGTATCACCATCCGATGCACGACTTCCCTCTCAGTAATTAAACGGGCCACCACACGAGGCGCGTCTCCAGTCAACTGGGCGAGACGGCGACACGAGATACACACCGCCGGGTGTAATCAGACGCCGCCGCTACCGCAGCAGAAGGCTTCGCAAACAACACAGCTGTCGCTCTCAGAGTCAGAACGTCCAATAAGAAAACCGTTGTACAAATCTTCAATAAAAGTTGTTGTTGTTGTTGTTGTGGTCTTCAGTCCTGAGACTGGTTTGATGCAGCTCTCCATGCTACTCTATCCTGTGCAAGCTTCTTCATCTCCCAGTACCTACTGCAACCTACATCCTTCTGAATCTGCTTAGTGTATTGATCTCTTGGTCTCCCTCTACGATTTTTACCCCCCACGCTGCCCTCCAATGCTAAATTTGTGATCCTTTGATGCTTCAGGACATGTCCTACCAACCGATCCCTTCTTCTAGTCAAGTTGTGCCACAAACTTCTCTTCTCCCCAATCCTATTCAATACCTCCTCATTAGTTACGTGATCTACCCACCTTATCTTCAGCATTCTTCTGTAGCACCACATTTCGAAAGCTTCTATTCTCTTCTTGTCCAAACTGGTTATCGTCCATGTTTCACTTCCATACATGGCTACACTCCATACAAATACTTTCAGAAACGACTTCCTGACACTTAAATCTACACTCGATGTTAACAAATTTCTCTTCTTCAGAAACGATTTCCTTGCCATTGCCAGTCTACATTTTATATCCTCTCTACTTCGACCATCATCAGTTATTTTACTCGCTAAATAGCAAAACTCCTTTACTACTTTAGGTGTCTCATTTCCTAATCTAATTCCCTCAGCATCACCCGACTTAATTCGACTACGTTCCATTATCCTCGTTTTGCTTTTGTTGATGTCATCTTATACCCTCCTTTCAAGACACTGTCCATTCCGTTCAACTGCTCTTCCAAGTCCTTTGCTGTCTCTGACAGAATTACAATGTCATCGGCGAACCTTAAAGTTTTTACTTCTTCTCCATGAATTTTAATACCTACTCCGAATTTTTCTTTTGTTTCCTTTACTGCTTGCTCAATATACAGATTGAATAACATCGGGGAGAGGCTACAACCCTGTCTCACTCCTTTCCCAACCACTGCTTCCCTTTCATGTCCCTCGACTCTTATAACTGCCATCTGGTTTCTGTACAAATTGTAAATAGCCTTTCGCTCCCTGTATTTTACCCCTGCCACCTTTAGAATTTGAAAGAGAGTATTCCAGTTAACGTTGTCAAAAGCTTTCTCTAAGTCTACAAATGCTAGAAACGTAGGTTTGCCTTTTCTTAATCTTTCTTCTAAGATAAGTCGTAAGGTTAGTATTGCCTCATGTGTTCCAACATTTCTACGGAATCCAAACTGATCTTCCCCGAGGTCCGCTTCTACCAGTTTTTCCATTCGTCTGTAAAGAATTCGCGTTAGTATTTTGCAGCTGTGACTTATTAAACTGATAGTTCGGTAATTTTCACATCTGTCAACACCTGCTTTCTTTGGGATTGGAATTATTATATTCTTCTTGAAGCCTGTGGGTATTTCGCCTGTCTCATACATCTTGCTCACCAGATGGTAGAGTTTTGTCATGACTGGCTCTCCCAAGGCCATCAGTAGTTCTAATGGAATGTTGTCTACTCCCGGGGCCTTGTTTCGGCTCAGGTCTTTCAGTGCTCTGTCAAACTCTTCACGCAGTACCTTATCTCCCATTTCTTCTTCATCTACATCCTCTTCCATTTCCATATATTGTCCTCAAGTACATCGCCCTTGTATAAACCCTCTATATACTCCTTCCACCTTTCTGCCTTCCCTTCTTTGCTTAGAACTGGGTTGCCATCTGAGCTCTTGATATTCATACAAGTGGTTCTCTTATCTCCAAAGGTCTCTTTAATTTTCCTGTAGGCAGTTTCTATCTTACCCCTAGTGAGACAAGCCTCTACATCCTTACATTTGTCCTCTAGCCATCCCTGCTTAGCCATTTTGCACTTCTTGTCGATCTCATTTTTGAGACGTGTGTATTCCTTTTTGCTGCTTCATTTACTGCATTTTTATATTTTCTCCTTTCGTCAATTAAATTCAATATTTCTTCTGTTACCCTAGGATTTCAATTAGCCCTCGTCTTTTTACCTACTTGATCCTCTGCTGCCTTCACTACTTCATCCCTCAAAGCTACTAATTCTTCTTCTACTGTATTTCTTTCCCCCATTCCTGTCAATTGTTCCGTTATGCTCTCCCTGAAACTCTCTACAACCTCTGGTTCTTTCAGTTTATCCAGGTCCCGTCTCCTTAAATTCCCGCCTTTTTGCAGTTTCTTCAGTTTCAATCTGCAGTTCATAACCAATAGATTGTGGTCAGAATCCACATCTGCCCCTGGAAATGTCTTACAATTTAAAACCTGGTTCCTAAATCTCTGTCTTACCATTATGTAATCTATCTGATACCTTTTAGTATCTCCAGGATTTTTCCAGGTGTACAACCTTCTTTCATGATTCTTGAACCAAGTGTTAGCTATGATTAAGTTATGCTCTGTGCAAAATTCTACAAGGCGGCTTCCTCTTTCATTTCTTCCCCCCAATCCATATTCACCTACTATGTTTCCTTCTCTCCCTTTTCCTACTGACGAATTCCAGTCACCCATGACTATTAAATTTTCGTCTCCCTTCACTACCTGATTAATTTCTTTTATCTCGTCATACATTTCATTAATTTCTTCATCATCTGCAGAGCTAGTTGGCATATAAACTTGTACTACTGTAGTAGGCACGGGCTTTGTGTTATCTTATGTAAAATTGCTGTTTCATTCTACCTCATACCCAAGGAGGAACCCACCCTGCCCACATGTTGTTAAGAGAGAAAAAGTAATTTATTTAATATTTTCACCCTGACATAATGCTTTAGAATCAAATGCCCTTTGCAGTAATGCTCATCCTGGCAATTGACTAGCATCAAAAGAGAAAACACAGAAGTGCTACATTCAGTGATAGAATTGTTACAGTGGATATGGAGAGGCATGGGGTCAGCACACTGCTCTCCCAGCTTTCGCGACCACAGCAGTTACTTTTCTGTCAAGTATCTCCTCAGCTGGCCTCACAAGGGCTGAATGTGCGCTAATAGCGAACAGCACTCGGACGGTCACCCATATAAGTGCCAGCCAAGCCCTACAGCACTTCACTTCGGTAATCTGATGGGAGCCGGTGTTACCACTGGGGCAAAACTGTTGGCCTGATACACATGCAGACGGTGTACAAAAATTGGAAACGCCGAACACGCAAAATACTATCATGCCTAACACGGCACAGGACAATCGCTGGCATTCAAAACAGTTTCCCATCGTCTCGGAATGGATAAATACAGGTTCTGTTTGGTTTTAAAGGGAATCTTATACCATTAGGCTTCAGGTAACAAAAGTGGAGGTGGATACCGATCACGCACTCTCTCCTCCAAAAAAAGACCACAAAAGATCAATAATATTGAGATCTGGTGACTTCAGTGGCCAGGGGTGATGCTACAATCCATCTTTGTGTTCACAAAACCAATCCTATACGATGCAAGCTGTGTGAACAGCGGCTGTGTCATCTTGGAACACAACAACAATATTGGCAATCGATTACTGTGCCATGGGACAGATCCGAACAGCCAAGGCAGTCACAAAATCCTAGGCAGTAACGCCACCTTTCACTCTCCTGACTCAAACTCGGTCAGAAGTTGGAAACAGTTCTAACATTCTGCGTGGTGTCTGTTTGTTCTATATCGTGTCTCCCTACCACTTTCGCGCAACGACGCTCTGAGCGTGTTTTTTAGGGAACTGACTAGTTTGAACCTGGGACCTGTTGCTGGTAAGGAGACGCCAGACCACACATGACCACAGAAGAGTTCAGTGAGACTAGCGATGATATAACCAAATACTTAATGATTTCAGCGTCAGCTCCACTGCACTCCCTGTAAAAGAATCTTAATACTAACTAAATTTAGTGGAAGGGGTTCAAGGCTTTCCTATTTTTAGTTAGCTGGTAAAAATCACGTCGAAAAAGCAGTTAAGTTTACCATTGGAAATTTTATTTTACTCACAAAACATTGTTTATAAATTGCACTATTGATAAAAGGAAATGTTTTAATACAGGATGGTAAAAACCAACTGTGTTCAACAAAAATGTGAACGAATATTCCCTGAATGGGTTTCCAAGTTCTACAATAGATCGAAGGATGACCTATGCCTTATCACATCTATAATCTAGGTGTAAATTAAGTTTCACAAAAGAGAAAACTATCAAAATGGTCTACAGTGACCCTCAATTATCTTTAATTACTTATCTAACTTGTCGTAAATTACAGTGGCTGATGTGGCTTCTCAATAACTATATAACAGAAAAATCATCGCGTTTCAGATTTCTACTTCAAGTGGCAAATGTGAACACCATGAGCTTTAATTGACGATCGACACTAGTATTACGTAAAGGGGATGTAACAGATGAGACTTCTGCAGTTCTGAGTGAAACCTTATGCGCTCAAAAATGCGGCATCGCATGCGTTCATTACCTTGTCGGTGTTCGTCAGGGGGCGGCGGACAGCACAGCTCCGCTCACGTCACCATCTCGGAAGCAACTCTCGCCTAACTTCTCCTTACTACAATTTACCGAAGTTGGTTTAAAAAAAACTATCTGGCTGTGTTTTCATCTGACCAATCAGGGTCTCAATGTTAACCTTAAGCTCCGCCTACAAACATTCTGTCTATCCAATGAGAAACGCTATACTTTTCGTGGTGGGGCAATGTTTCTAAAGTTTGCAACGTAACAAAGACGCGAAAAAGTCTCACGCTAAAACTTGCAGCTGGTGTGGTCCTTTTAGCGTTATCGTGAGATCTATACTGTTCTTGTGGAGGGCTCTATCTTTTAACATGGGCTGGGGGGTGGTCCTAACGTAACAGAGACGCGAAAAAGTCTGACGCTAAAACTTGTGGGTGGTGTAGCCCTTTTTGTGTTATCGTAAGATCTATACTGTTATTCTGGAGGGCTCTATCTTTTAACATGGGCTGGGGGGTGGTCTTGACGTGACAGAGACGCGAAAAAGTCTCACGCTAAAACTTGCGGGTGGTGTGGTCCTAGCAGTTAGCTGGCGGCGTGGGTGTCAGTCCGTCCCTTATCGTAGGGCCTTCCAGCTTGACACGGTTCTGCTCTCGGCTTCTGTTCTCGTTTCTCCCCTCGGAACTGCGTCTGTCTCACGGTGGGAAGGTATGACATGCATTTAGGCATTCTTGTGTTAGTCTGTGGTATTCCATTTGCTCACTCGTTACTCGTATTGCTTTGGTTAATTTAATGTCACGATTTATTCGGGGCTATGTGACATACTGCTGGATTTGCTTATCATGCCAGGGTTTTCATGGAAGGTGTTGGATTTGCCTGACACCTTACACAGTGTACTACAAAACTCATCCAGTCAAACGACCCTCTTCTATTGCTCCATGGTCCAGCAGCTCGCACTGCAGTTCCCTCCTTCTGGAGCTCCGATCATGTTGTTTTAGTGCTGGCAGCATTTCCGAGTGCAACATCTACTTTTGAAGCTGTCATCCTCTTATTTTGCACTACAGTCCTCATTGACCATCTGTGATGATCACTCAAACACACGGTCTTGCCATGTTGATAATAGCAGTTCATGCCCGATCTCTGAGGCTAAGCAGCATTATACCAGGTTAGTACTTGGGTGGAGAACCTTCCTAGGAAAATCGGGTGTCGTTGGTTCATGGACACTCAAGTGGCGTCCAGCTGAAATACTTGCACCATGAAATCGTGCCACACGACACTTTTTTTGTGATCACTTCTTCGTCTGTGTTGTGACTTAGTACGTGACGTTATTCTGGTTTCCCTGTCTGTGGAATATATCTTTGGAAATGAGCTACTTGAAATATCAAACACTTGGGTTACCTTGGTTACAGAAGCACGCACTATAAGAGCGCCAATAGTTTGACCACTTTCGAATTCCTTTAGGTCCGACGTAATGAACTCACAACACAGAACACTGTCCTGAAAGTGACTGACATCTGGAACATACTGAGGCATTTACAAGAGTGCTTGGCTGTCATAAGCATTGATGTTCAGGCATGCATTTCCCTCTATGTTCCCAAATTTTTGTCCCACCCCTGCATGGCCAACCACGCATTTGAGATAAAGTGGAAACCACAACTAAGAGTTTAAACGGAGAAACGTTTTGCTAGGCTAAGTTCATAACAATGTACACATGAAAACACATAGAGAAATGTTTTGTCGTGATGGTGGTAATATCCATTGGGACCAAACTGCTGAGGTCATCGGTCGCTAGGCTTGCACACCACTTAGTGTAATTTAAATTAACTTACACCAAGGACAACACGCACACATACCCATGCTGAGGGACAACTCGAACTTCCGACGAGGGGGAGGGGTGTGGTAAGACGCCTTAGGCCTTAGACCACGCAGATACCCCGTGTGGCGAAATGTTTTGTCAGGTGATCTTACGTGAACACTAGTGTCCCTGTATTTCAGTCAAGAGTATCAGGAAACCCAATGCCAGTCGTTGAATCCCTGCATTTCATTGAATACTCCGTCAGCTGTCTGCAGCTCGTGGTCTGGTGGCTAGCGTTGCTGCCTCTAGATCACAGGATCCTGTGTTCAATTCCTGGCCGTGTTGCGGATTTCCTCTGCCGGGGGACTGGGTGTTTGTGTTGTAGCCGGCCGGAGTGGCCGAGCGGCCCTAGGCAATGCAGTCTGGAACCGCGCGACCGCTACGGTCACAGGTTCGAATCCTGCTTCGGGCATGGATGTGTGTGATGTCCTTAGTTAGGTTTAAGTAGTTCTAAAGTTCTAGGGAACTGATGACCTCAGAAGTTAAGCCCCATAGTGCTCAGAGCCATTTGAACCATTTTTGTTTGTTTGTGTTGTCCTCATCATTTCATTATCATCATCATAATTATTCGTGATAATGGTTAGATTGGACTGTGTAAAAATTGGAACTTTGTATGGGCTTTGATGACTGCGCAGTTGAGCGCCCCACAAACCAAACATCAACAATTATGTTAACGTCGGAAAACAACGTGAAATCAAGCGAAGACGTCAGCTGCCAACACAGATATTCCTGGAAACTGCAAGCAGACGACACTTCCAGATATAAGCGGAAATAAGGAAAAAATTATGTAAGTGAAAATCAGCTGAAAAATGATCGTGTAAGAGAACAAAAAGGCGGATATGCTCCTCTTTAAAAGAGCCTGACACGAAAGTGGATAAGCAGCTGTCTGAACCCTTCCTCCACCTCGCTCACCAAAAATTTGGCTTACAAACATATTCGCGCTCTTTTAAAACAGTTCATTCTACATCCTTTTATCCATTGTCTCTTTGTAGTGATGTCTACACACTCATTGTCTTTCTCTCACTGTCACTGTCTAAATGTGTCTCTCTCCCTCTGTCTCCTGTTTCTCCCACTGGCACTTTCTCCTGTCTGTCTCTCCCACTGTCGCTGTTTTCATCTCTTTCTCTCGCTATTCCTTACCACTGCCTCTTTCTCTGCCACTTTCACTGCCTCTGCCCCATTCTTTTTCTCTCCCATTGCCACTGCCTCTTTGTCACTTACAGTTTGCTGTCATCGTCTTCAACCAGCATTCTATTACTCCTCTCCACATGTGTCCTTGGGGATCGTTTGCTAGACTGGGAAACATTAACAAGAGGATTTTGGGGATGGGAGAAAGGGGGCAAGTCTTTTCGTGTTGAAGTTTGGAGGTCTGGGGAGGAGTCAGGAGGTGCTTCTAGACCCCACAAGGCTGGGTATGATCTCCACCCATCACTCTTTCTCATTTCCAATGCCTCCTCTCACTGCTGCTTCTGTCTCTATCCATCCCTCTTTCTCTTTTACTGGCACAATCTGTCACTGACCACCGTTATATCCTCTCTCTTTGGCTCCTATTGCTATTGCCTTCATGTACTCTTGTCTCTCTCCCTTCACTGCCACTCTGTCTTTCCAACCATCACTGTCTCCTCTCTATTTCTTTCCGAATGGCACTGTGTTCTCTCTCTTTTTTCCGCCATCACTATTTCACTGTTAGTCTCTTTCAGCATAAAAAAGAGTTAATATTTGCATAGGCAGAAAGTTTTGATGAAGGAGGTGGAATGAGGATTAGTGAAGAAGTTTTCCCACTTTTCAGTTACAGTCTTGTAAAGAGAAGCCTATTAACCTTTTCGCGCCCTGATAGGAGGAATTTTCAGCTGATTCCTTTATTTTCCCTGTTACAGCAGGGTATGGTGCTGATGTAATACGAATTCGGTAGGTCAGTGAAGTTGTAAGTAGGCTGTTTATGTTTTCTCTATGTAAGTAGGCTGTTTATGTTTTCTTATTGGTAACGCCACCTCTGTATGAAAATCACTGGCTGTGCTGTGTGCAGTCTGTGGCTAGTTTGAATTGTTGTCTGCCATTGTAGTGTTGGGCAGCGGCAGCTGGATGTGAACAGCGCGTAGCGTTGCGCAGTTGGAGGTGAGCCGCCAGCAGTGGTGGATGTGGGGAGAGAGATGGCGGAGTTTTGAAATTTGTCATGAACTGCTATATTTATATATGATGATATCAAGGTAAATACATTGTTTGCTCTCTATTAATATCTTTCATTTGCTAACTATCCCTATCAGTAGTTAGTGCCTTCCGTAGTTTGAATCTTTTATTTAGCTGGCAGTAGTGGCGCTCGCTGTATTGCAGTAGCTTGAGCAGCGAAGATTTTTGTGAGGTAAGTGATTTGTGAAAGGTATAGTTTAATGTTAGTCAGGGCCATTCTTTTGTAGGGAATTTTGAAAGTCAGATTGCGTTGCGCTAACAAAATATTGTGTGTCAGGTTAAGCACAGTCATGTATAAATTTTTCAAAGGGGACGTTTCATATGTCGACCCTTAGCCGAGGATACCTCACTGGAATCTTCTGATTTTTCTTGTAGTTTGTGTAATTAGTGTAGATTTTGTTTATTGCTAGCGCGTAACTGTAGAGAGAATCTCCTTTGTAGTTGCAGTCTTTCATTGTTGTACAGTAAAACAGTTGTGGCATGCATGTAGATTTGCACCAAGTATTTCGCAGCTGCGCTGGCAATTAAGTAGACATTATTTCCATTGCTATGTTATTTTATTTTTGCTCTTCAAATTGTGTTTTTCTGTGTTGTCGTGTGAAATACTGTAACAATAATGGCGTGTGAAAAACGTAATACTAGGCTCCAAAGTAAACTGAGAAATGACAGTGAAATTGAAAGCAGTGTGTTAGCGCCACCGAGTAATGAATTAACTGATGTTCAAAGTAGTAATTTGATAATTGTGCATAGGGAAATGGAGCGGGCGGCAAACAATGGCGTGGACAGTGAAACAATTAGTGAAGAGGGAAGCATTATCGATCGATCGGTCGGCAACAGCTCGCCTCAGGAATCCGAAATGATAGGACACAATTTTGCAAACACTGTAGATTCAGGTTTTGCGTCCTCACCGTTTTCTCAAATGAGTCAAGACACGTTTTCCGCTTGTCAAAATGTGAATGTTGCCGGTGCAAATTCACTGCCGAAAAGCACTGAGGAACATGTTTCAGACACCAGTGCATTGTTATTACAGTTAATGCAACAAATGGGACAAAGGCTACAAAAGTTAGACACAACGCTTGAACAAAATCAGAAACAAACACAGCAACAGTTACACACAATGGAACAAAATCAGAGACAAACACAGCAGAATCTTAAAAAGTTAGACACAATGGAACAGAATCTTCAAAAGTTAGACTCATTGGAGCAAACTCTTGAACAAACACGTGAGGATTTAACTACTGAGTTACATCACATTGAATCGGAATGTCAAAAAGTCTGTAATGACGTAAAAACACAAATTTGTGAGCATTTCCAACCTATTTTTTCGCGTCATGAAAATGCATTACAGAATCATGAAGCAGCCATAAAAGAACTGCAAACTATTGTTCATGAAAATCACAACACCTTGCAAGCTAAAATTGACTCAGTTGCATCTACCGATTCGGTTACGCAACTTGCAAAAACTCAGGAAAACTTAAAGGACACAGTAGATACTCTGAAACTTGGTTCAGAAAAACATACAGAGGAAATAATTTCACTATCGGATAAAGTAGCAGAACTTTCAGATCAGTTCACTAACTTATCTACAAAGGTAGATGATGATCTGAATAACACAACACCTGTAGCCTTCACTGACACTGAAGAGTATGTAGAAATTAGAAAATTCAAACAAAATCAAAATCAAATCAATACACAGTACAAAAGAGAAATCCGGGAAGTGCAAGATCAGTTGGCACAAGTAGTACAAGAATTACGTATTTCAGAGGATACTCGCGCCCCAATACGGGAAGAGGGACACAGAAATACGGAACAGCCACAAAATAATAACACAGGGCACTTCGGAAGTTATGAAAGAAATTGGCAATGTGCACCGAATTGTGAGATGGAACGGCCGACACGACCTAACAATGACCGATATGCGACTCGCCGACATGACGATTTTGACTATAGGCTGTTCATTACTACACGTAAATTCAAAACATTTAAGAATTATGGCAACGACATTCATCCACAAGCATGGCTCCATCAATTCTCTCATTGTTTTCCTCCCAACTGGTCGTTAGAACACAGATTAGAATCTATGTGTGGCTACTTAGAGAATGAACCAGCTGTAAGAATGCGATCGGTCATTCACGATTGCCACAGTGAGGGAGAATTTTACCATGCCTTCCTCTCAGCATATTGGTCTCAAGCCACACAAGACCGTGTAAAACATAGCATCATGATGATGAAACACTTTGAACAGTCTGAATTTTCCAGTCTTGTGAAATATTTTGAAGACATGTTGCACAAGAATCAGTACCTGACAAACCCATACAGCCCCTCAGAACTCATCCGCATTTGCTTAATCAAACTGCCTGAACATTTACGACATATTATTTTGGTAGGACGTTGCAAAGACGACATTGAAGCTTTTCAGGGACTGTTACAAGAATTAGAAATTGACACAGACAGTCGCGGGATGCGAAAACAGGAAAACAATCACTACAGGTCACATCCGTCACAATTCCGTGACGACAGAAACAATAACTGGACACGAAAAGGCTATTCTTACAACGCAAATCGTGACCAAAACAGACACCACCCATATGACAACCACTGGCAGAGTAATTATAGTTACAGAGAAAGTTCGCATTTCCGTAGTAATGAATATGACAGAGATAACCACAGAAACAGACAATATGGGAACCAAAACAATTATTACCAAGGGAGACAGAATAACTTCAGACGCAATGGTCCAGCGCGCAGTTACGATTCAGGGAGAAATTCTCCACCATGTGACCGACAAGAAAGAAACTATGGAATCTACCGACATGACGACAGACGGTATGAGCGTAACGACAGACCTCAGTTGCATCAGAACTGGCGGGATTCAAACAGAGCAGGGCCCTCTCGTCACGGTAAATTCGTAGAAGTTAGGTCTCCAAATCCCAATAACGACGCGCGCCAACAAAGGAACAGACAATGACTCGCACAGCAGGCAGCTGCGTGCGGCCGCTGGCTCAGGGAAAAATAACAAAGACGCTAGCCTTGAGAAAAGATTTAGCATTCTTTACCGATGTAAACAACATGATAATTGCTTTGAAGTTGAAAGTCTGCGTACTAGGAAGAGTAAAGGATTGCACCACACTTCACATGTAAAACCGCTTACTGAGAGATAATCTGCTTTTTAACTTTGTCTTTGCCATATAACTTTTCACTTCACATTTCTAGTATGCTTTGTCAGACTTAAGAATCTGTTAACATGTAACAATGTTTGAAGTGAAATATCCAGTCAAGAACCAAGAGAACTTATTTAAACAGAAATTACGAATGCATTGTTATAGTGAACAGACGACACAGTGTTGTATTTGTACATTCTTGCTTGTTAGTTGCACGATTAGAACATTTACCAGTACTGCTAATGAGATTTTAATGCAACATTTTGGTTTACTTGAAAATACATTCCGGATTTAAAGTACTTTCTGTGAGATACCAGATGAGACAATAGTTAGTTTATGTGACAGCTACACGATTTTATCACGACGCTACTAATGAGTGACAATTTACAATGTTGATTTTGCGGTGTTTCTGTTTTATATCTGCACAGTTTTCTGAATTCTTCTGCAAAGTAAAATATGTTTTAGTAGTAACTTTTGTGGTATAGCAACAATGAGACAGCCTTTTTCGTGGCATAACAATACGTTACTGTACAGTACTTTCTTCATCACGCCAATAAGCATAATAACTACGATATCTATACGCAAAGCATTTCATTTTTGTTTATCATGAGGTAAGTACATTGACTTCTGCAGAACTTAGCTTTCGGAGGAAAATAACTACGACACTTCCACAGAGATTATCTTACAACAAGATGCACATTTAGCGCTACAGGACACGCATTTGAGTGATTAATTTTGTACTTAAAACATTTATTTTTAAAGATTTTTGAATTACAAAGAAAGTTTTCCGTGATATACTTCATTCCATTGGTGTAATCTGTAACACCTCAGGGGGGTACACGCTTACTTTGTGTACCATGTGTGTGGCAACCACAAGGAACCCTAGCTAATACGGTATTTGCTTATACAACTTTACACATCAGTACCATATTTCTCTAACACACAAATTACACAGCTATCTGATCATTTAACAGAGAAATAAACTTTTTTATTACATCAGTGACAGATGTTTACGCAATTACGCAGTTGGATAACTTCACACCTACGAAATTGTATTTTGTCTGTACTTTGAGAAACGCTCATATTTTTCGGAACCATTGTGATACTACGAGAGCTTTGAATGATGTATTTGGTATGAGATCATGATTTTTAAAGTACGTTTGAGGCAGCTGACACTTTTGAAATGAGCAGAGAATTTTTTAGGTTTAGAAATTATTGGAGGAAGCTACGACGATTTTGAGATTTGACTGAAGTGTTATGATGTTATTATTATGACGACGATGTGTATTATACTGTTGAGGTATGTTTATGATCAATAAGATGATGCTACCGTATATGAGGAATAAGAAGTATGTTGGAAACCAAGAATCGTACTTTAAGAGTTAATAAATGTGTGTAAATGTGTGACTGTATCACAATGCTGACGAATTTTTTTGGACACTGTTATATTCATAGGATTTTGTTTCTACACATTTGCAAAGTAAATTCTCGACCTGTGAAATTTTGTATATATGACTGTCACTGTAGCGGAAACTGCTGTCGTAAATATTTCCGTACGAAAGTTAAGTGACCACCTGCACATAATGCGTCGTGGGCACCCAGGTGTGTCAGACGCCTGGAGAACAAGCCATTAGTGTGAGTGCCTCATCAGAAGCACAGGTAGAAAAAAAAGAAAGGGAAGGCCATTGTCCGCGCTACTGACATCTCCTTGTTGAAAGCATACTGTGGAGCTCGTAATTTATGATATTTACTGAAATGCCTAATGAAACGATGAGAAACATTTCACAGCTGTTGCCTTGCTAGTTAAGAAAAATGCCATATGGCTTGCTTTATGTATTTATTTACACATTTTGTTTAATATCAAGTTTCTAGCTGCACTGCAGCATTGGTTAAAATAAAATTTTATAGATGTACTAATATAAATATTTTCTGTCTACAGATCGAGTATATAATAATTTTTTTCAAAAAAATGAGGGAGCACAAAGCGACATTTACCTTCACAGGAACTGCATTCATAATTTTCTTTTCAAGTACTTGGTAATTTCTTTTGTAGAATAAATTGTGATGCATCACTCTAATGTTAAGATGTGACATAGGTATTAGACATGGCCATTTTAGTGTAATATTTTTTTTGCTTGTGCGTTTGTCATGTTTAGATATAAGTTATTACATTTACTGCTGCTGGCTTTGCCATTTTGCATTCTTTTCATTGCTGTTTGTATTAATTGTTTTGTGCTGCTGCATTGCCTCGTCCCTTAGTTTAGCATCTGAGCTCAGTAGATTTAAGTTAGCTTAAGAGGGGTAGACTATATAAGAAACTAACTATGATGAATTGGAAGAAATGCATTTAGACGCTATAAGAAAATGGTTTGGCAAAAAAAAAAAAAAAAGTATTTTAGGTAGGATTTTCTTGGAAATAAATGATGAGGTAAGATAATGGAAAATAAAAATGAGGTAAGAAATGTGTGAACATATAAACACAGAAAGCATGCTTAGTTAGAATTTTTTTTGGTGGAAACAAAGGAGGAAATAAGAGGAAAGATATATGAAGTTTTGGGTTGGACTGCAGTACCAAATGTTACACTGAAAACGAACCCTGTCCTTTCCTATTGGTGTTATCCCACTATGTGTGTGTGTACCATTGTGTATTTGTTTTCTTCCTGTCTCTGTGTAGTTTCATAGAACGTTTTCTTCTTTTAATATTAAGCTACATTCACTATGATGAGGAATACTGTTATCCTCGAATATAATTGGCATTAATAATATGTTATTTACTTTGTAAAGATGTTAGATATTATTAATTCTGTTCTGTTTAATGCTCATGTGTGAAGTTGATGTTTCGAAAGTTATTGTGATCCTTTATGTATGTACTCATGTCATAACTCCTGTAACACTGATGTATATGTTATTTCGATTCTTTTGTAAAGCTTGTACTACAAATGTTATCTGTATTGTTATATTTTTAATGATGTATTTTGTACCTTTGTTATCGTATTGTCATGTTATAATATTGTAATTGACACCAGTTCTTCAAATTAAGTATCATTTCACTGCACACGTTTCTGTTGGTCATAGTATATGGACAATATGTGAGAAGTAGGGACTGATAGTGTTTGCACGTGTGTTAATGATTCAGCAAGGGACTGGATAACAGCATTGCTGGTTCTAAGGACAATTCCAAAAACTTTGTGAGTGCACAAGTGGTGGTTTATGGACTTGCTATATTCTCCGCAAGACTCTTCGATGGTGAATGTGCACCTGCACAATCGCAACAGATGGCTGCTGGACATTTCTACAAGGACTACAGTGGGTCTGTACCTCTGGTGGCCCACCAATACCATTATCTCTACAAGGACTACAGTGGGTCTACATCTTCGATGATCCACCAATACCATTATCTCTACAAGGACTACAGTGGGTCTGCACCTTTGATGGCCCACCAATACCGTAATCTCTACCAGGACTACAGTGGGTCTGCTCTGTGATGACCTAACTACCAATATTCTTCAAAACGTCGACTGACTCTGCTGTGGGTTTGCTCCATTGAGGCCCATTACCTGTCTGCATGTCGAGAGTCAGCACTGTCTTTCCGTTGGAAGGACAACACTACTTCTTCAAGACTGCATGGAAATCCACTACTTCCGTGTGCATTTTCTTCTACTGCTCAGACTTTGAGAAAAACACTATATTTTACCATAATGAATGATCAGGACTGTCTTTATAGACTGTGAGAAAATTTGAGCTTTTGACCAACATAATATCAATAAGTGTGTGCATTTGATTTCTTTGTTATTGTAATTGTGAAAAATTTTTGTCAAATCTGTATTGGCCAGTGCCCAACACCATTTGTAAAAATTTTTGTGGGGAGCATGGGGGCTATGTAAGTAGGCTGTTTATGTTTTCTCTATGTAAATAGGCTGTTTATTTTTTCTTATTGGTAACGCCACCTCTGTATGAAAATCAGTGGCTGTGCTGTGTGCAGTCTGTGGCTAGTTTGCATTGTTGTCTGCCATTGTAGTGTTGGGCAGCGGCAGCTGGATGTGAACAGCGCGTAGCGTTGCGCAGTTGGAGGTGAGCCGCCAGCAGTGGTGGATGTGGGGAGAGAGATGGCGGAGTTTTGAAATTTGTCATGAACTGCTATATTTATATATGATGATATCAAGGTAAATACATTGTTTGCTCTCTATTAATATCTTTCATTTGCTAACTATCCCTATCAGTAGTTAGTGCCTTCCGTAGTTTGAATCTTTTATTTAGCTGGCAGTAGTGGCGCTCGCTGTATTGCAGTAGCTTGAGCAGCGAAGATTTTTGTGAGGTAAGTGATTTGTGAAAGGTATAGTTTAATGTTAGTCAGGGCCATTCTTTTGTAGGGAATTTTGAAAGTCAGATTGCGTTGCGCTAACAAAATATTGTGTGTCAGGTTAAGCACAGTCATGTATAAATTTTTCAAAGGGGACGTTTCAAAGTTTTAACGGTTTGTTTATATACTTAGACACGTTTATATAATTTGCCACATATAATAACTAATCAGTACGGATAAGGTAAGGTTAACACAAAATCGTCTCTCATGCAACACAAGTTCAGGTAACACTACTTTCCGTAAAAATGCGCAACTTTTTGGGCTACATCTACAGTATACATAAAAAAATGTGGTGTTTGATTTGCAAGTACAAAGAATTTCCTGCGACCAAATAGTTTTTTGTAAGCTGCGTATGCCGCCATGTGGCACCATAATTTCCAACTGCAGACAGATTCTATAGGCGTGAAGTGTCAATTATACAGATACAGCCTGTCCTCCAGTTGTATTGGTAAAGAAACGGTGACTAAAAACAGAACCATTGTGATGACCCCAGAACGCCTTCCATGTGTTCACTACGTCAGTTAAAACTGCATTCATGCCTCAGACCGAATATAACGCGCATATCTTACGTGCGATAACTTTGACCTCTGGATCTCGGTACCGGATGATAATATCGAAAAAAATTTCAGAGTTCCCCGCGAACATCATCTTTAGAACACGTGGTAAAAATTTTGACGATTTGCCATAAAAAGAAATTATAGAACTGGTCATCCCCACAGTTGGTACTTTCTGCACTTAAAAATATGTTTTTCTCAGGAACCGCCCATGAACAAATGCTGCTTTCACTAGCCGCCTAAGTCTCGCCTTAGAGGACACCTAATACAAAAGAACAAACCGATTTGCTGAATTTGCTTCGGCTGGAGGGAGTGTCTTATGTTCAAATTTGGCTCTGTACTGTAGGATAAGTACAGTATTCTTCCGATAGATATACAAATAGTCGCTATTTCAGAGGCTGTCCAAAACACTTGACACCTTATCTGTGTGATCAATAGAACCTAAGATAGTACCGCTTGATGAATCGCATTTTCGACCGCGACTTTTTAGAACATGTTGGTACCGTGCACTGTTGTGCATGGACCGATTATAAATCCGAATCCCTTGTGACTCTGTTTCAAATCTTGGAAGGAACAGAATATATGTTTCATTCCAGAACACTGATGACGTTTTATATAAAAAACGATACCGGCATGGTGATATACACAGGTGTCCGAAATTAAAGCAACAAACCGCTATTTCCCCGTCTTGTCTAATTCCCGATATAATCATACAAACTGTCAACCAGGTGTCCGTACGATCGTGTTCTGCACGAAAGATGGTATTCCGTTCAATAAACACCCGTTCCGACGATGACGTCAGGCCACCTATGAAACGAGACAGTGTTTGCCAGGTAGCCCCACATCCATAATCGCTGTGTACACAGTCACAGGCGGTGCAGTATGGTACGGAGAAGATACCTACCTAACTCTCTGCGGTGGAGGGGCATAGAAAGAAAGGAAGCAGGGAAGTCGGAAACTTATGTGGCCCGAAGGCTTGTCGTGTATCGTTCTGTTGTTTCTCTGATGTGGCGACAGTTTACAGAGACCAAAACTGTATCTGGAACACCAGGCCAGAGCTCACCGAGTGTGACTTCACAAGAGAGGACCGTTATTTGACTGTAAGGGCACATGGGTACCGCCTTAGTACTGCGCGACAACTGGCATATGAGCTCGCAGCATCCAATGTAGGTATCATATCGAGGCAAACGGTGCTCAGAAGGCTTTGGCAGAGTGACCTTTACTATATGTGTACCTCTGACGCGTCTTCACAGAAGGGAACGTCTGGTGTCATCAGCATGTCACATGGAGAGTGACTCGACAGATTCCCATCTGGAGGGAGAGTGGAAGACGATTTCGGGACCTAAACATTGGGGGAAGAGACCGATATCGAGGAGGATGCTTAATAGTGTTTACCACTTGAAACCCTCTTCATGAAATTGTTCGGGTAATTTGGCAAGGTTTAACCGCTGCCAGGTATGGTGATGAGATCTTCGAACCTCATTTGCGGTTGTTGCGAGGTGCTGTGGGTTCGTACTGATGGACGATATGCTCGACATCATACAGCACAGGAGGTTGATGTTTCCTTGGAAACGGAAGATCTTGTACGCATGGCGTGGCCTGCTCGATCTCGCGATTTGAATCCTATAAGCATGTCTGGTGTGCACTAAGAAGACGTCAGCATCCACCAACCACTCTCCAAGACCGCAAGCAGCTCTGCAGGAAGAATGGGCGTTATTGCCTCATAATGTGACTTATGACATCATTCACAGCGTGCCCCGTCGTTGTCAGACCTGTATTGCTGCCAGAGGAGGTCACACCCCAGACTGAGCACATTAACGTGTCGGAATGTGTGTGTTGGAAAAAAACCAAGAAAATTTTTGTCTATCGTTGTGCATGTTGCAGTTGTTTATGTTCTGTATTGTTTACCTTGTTTCTACTTTACTATCACCTGTTTGTACTGTTTTGTGGCAAAATAAAAGCAATCTGTCAAAATTTCCATTTGTTGCTTTAATTTTGGACACAAGTGTAAATATAAGTGGTATTCAAAAAGAAACGAGGAGGAGGCATAAGTTAGAACTACTGACCACTTGTCCCACTTTGACACATGGTAGTGAATGGCTGTCTCATAAAATACACGGGGCTGTGACGTTAACCAGTTCCACACGTACAGCTGGACGTCGTCGTCAGAGGTGAATCGCTTGCCCCTCAGAGCCTTTTTAAGGGGACAAAAAATGGCGTCATCACGGGGAAAGAGGTCCGGACTGAATGGAGGATGGCCGAGACGCCCCATTTGGATTTCTGCAGGAGTGCCGCTACTTTGTTGTCCGTATGAGGCTTTGCACTGTCGTGGAGCAGAATGACCCCACGGGTGAGACTGCCTGTTCGTTTTGATTTGACCGCTTGGCGAAGGGTGGTCAAGGTTTGCGAATAACTCTGGACATTCACTGTTGTCCCGTGCTGCAGGAAGTGAATCAGAAAGGGGCCATTTTTTGTCCTCTTAAAAAGGCTCTGAGGGGCAAACGATTCACCTCGGACGACAACGTCCAGCTGTACGTGTGCAACTGGTTAACATCGCAACCCCAGGAATTTTATGAGACAGCCATTCATCACCTTGTGTCACAGTGAGACAAGTGTCTCAACAGCCAGGCTCAATACTTCTAACACACAGGTACTGGTTTCTGTAATTATACCTCCAGCTCGCCCCTTATACATACACTCCTGGAAATGGAAAAAAGAACACATTGACACCGGTGTGTCAGACCCACCATACTTGCTCCGGACACTGCGAGAGGGCTGTACAAGCAATGATCACACGCACGGCACAGCGGACACACCAGGAACCGCGGTGTTGGCCGTCGAATGGCGCTAGCTGCGCAGCATTTGTGCACCGCCGCCGTCAGTGTCAGCCAGTTTGCCGTGGCATACGGAGCTCCATCGCAGTCTTTAACACTGGTAGCATGCCGCGACAGCGTGGACGTGAACTGTATGTGCAGTTGACGGACTTTGAGCGAGGGCGTATAGTGGGCATGCGGGAGGTCGGGTGGACGTACCGCTGAATTGCTCAACACGTGGGGCGTGAGGTCTCCACAGTACATCGATGTTGTCGCCAGTGGTCGGCGGAAGGTGCACGTGCCCGTCGACCTGGGACCGGACCGCAGCGACGCACGGATGCACGCCAAGATCGTAGGATCCTACGCAGTGCCGTAGGGGACCGCACCGCCACTTCCCAGCAAATTAGGGACACTGTTGCTCCTGGGGTATCGGCGAGGACCATTCGCAACCGTCTCCATGAAGCTGGGCTACGGTCCCGCACACCGTTAGGCCGTCTTCCGCTCACGCCCCAACATCGTGCAGCCCGCCTCCGGTGGTGTCGCGACAGGCGTGAATGGAGGGACAAATGGAGACGTGTCGTCTTCAGCGATGAGAGTCGCTTCTGCCTTGGTGCCAATGATGGTCGTATGCGTGTTTGGCGCCGTGCAGGTGAGCGCCACAATCAGGACTGCATACGACCGAGGCACACAGGGCCAACACCCGGCATCATGGTGTGGGGAGCGATCTCCTACACTGGCCGTACACCACTGGTGATCGTCGAGGGGACACTGAATAGTGCACGGTACATCCAAACCGTCATTGAACCCATCGTTCTACCATTCCTAGACCGGCAAGGGAACTTGCTGTTCCAACAGGACAATGCACGTCCGCATGTATCCCGTGCCACCCAACGTGCTCTAGAAGGTATACGTCAACTACCCTGGCCAGCAAGATCTCCGGATCTGTCCCCCATTGAGCATGTTTGGGACTGGATGAAGCGTCGTCTCACGCGGTCTGCACGTCCAGCACGAACGCTGGTCCAACTGAGGCGCCAGGTGGAAATGGCATGGCAAGCCGTTCCACAGGACTACATCCAGCATCTCTACGATCGTCTCCATTGGAGAATAGCAGCCTGCATTGCTGCGAAAGGTGGATATACACTGTACTAGTGCCGACATTGTGCATGCTCTGTTGCCTGTGTCTATGTGCCTGTGGTTCTGTCAGTGTGATCATGTGATGTATCTGACCCCAGGAATGTGTCAATAAAGTTTCCCCTTCCTGGGACAATGAATTCACGGTGTTCTTATTTCAATTTCCAGGAGTGTATTTCGTAACAGTTGTAAAGATGGAATTAAATATGTTTGTTATGGGAAACTTCATCTCCATCAAACAGCATCTGTAGCTTCTTGCGTACCTCTTTATTGCGGAGACAGAATGCTGCGACCTCCATTTTACTTGGGTTTGATGTCTTAGGAAGCCTTTCGTCTCGAGTTGTATAACGCGCGCAGCTTGACTTGTCCCATACCTGTGCAGACAGCGAAGTGGGGGAGGGGACAGCAATAGTGGTGGGGGTGCCGCAGTGAGCGGCCACTGCGCATTAGAGTGGGAGGGGGGGGAGGGGAGCAGCTGAAGCACACTCACAGGCAGGAATTGCCAGCTACAGCTACTGAGTCCGCAAATAGTCTATTAACTGGCCAAATAAAATGACCATCCACAAATGTCGTTGCACCAAAGTTGATGGGTTGATGAAAGACCACATACAACGTTAATTCAAGGTCATCTGAAACAATTTGCAGTAAAGATGTGGGACGCTATCGTGAGCAACTACATCCTTGGGCATTGCTTTATTGCATCAACTCAGATGCCCAGTGTACAGGCTGTTATTGGAAGAACACCTTCCAAAGGGGCAAGATACGGTTCCAGCATGATGGGGCCAGGAAATCCTATGTCATCACTATCGAAGTTGGACTGTTGTCCTACGTATAGATTGGTAGAAAATTCAAAAATCCAGGATCGCGCTTTGTCATATTTGCTGACCTGAAATACTGAGAAAGACTCAATGACGTTATGATCCAAGATGGCAGTCCAAGACGACTGTCCTGGAGCACCAGAACGGGCTCTTCGACGTCAGAATCCAAAACCTGCAATACTGGTCCCTATGATGTGAGATTTCCTAGGTTTTCGCTATCGGACAAGGGATGTTCCCTTCCCCCTACAGGTTCTTGCCTTGAACAAAGGGCAAGGTCATCGCTTGTTCCATCTGTACCAGTTGTAGGAAGAAGGTGTTTGTGTGCTCCACCTGCAAGTCCAGAACGCTAGCTCTCACTTGCCTAGTAGGAGTCAGAACTGGCTGGAACCTTGTCATACGGTTTGAATGCCAGCAGACATCCCTCGCCTTTCACCCAAAACAGGCCATGTGTCCTGCCGCAATCAGCGTGCCCTCTAAAACGAGATAGCTTTCAGATTCTTCCCAGAACTACACGATTTTTCACTGAAATAGACCTTAATCTTAGAACTGCTCAGTTTATGAACTCTTAGTCATCTAGAATGCGACCCTGTTAACATTCCAGTGTAAGAAACAGCACTTGACATACATCCAGTTAGGAAGTTCCACACATTATGGTCGCACACTTTAAAAGTGTGTAACCAAACACAACGCTAATTCCGTCCGGCACAAAGCATAACGTCAACTGTTTAGGAAATTCACATATGATTACAGTATGTTCACATCCTTCCATTTAAATAATCATCAGTGATGGTAAATGTATGTGACAAAATATGGACATCTTACGAGATTAATGGTCCATTGCCTTGTTATCTAAGGCATACTACAAACAGTGGCCAGTGTCATGACACTGAAGTTTGAGCAATCCCCGTAGCTTACTACTCTAGCATCATGTTTTAGACAATATAATCTCACCCACAGGGTACCTTAAGTTTCAGACTCATGAGATAAGTCTCCCTAGGTTTAAAATGAAGGGGCAAATCGTTTTAATTCAAAATCCCCACTGTAACTTTCAAACTATGGGAAGTCCACTGACTGTTATAGAGCAGCACACGAAGGGAATCATACATTGAGAACTATAGACAATGTCCTCTAACTTTAAACTGTATGACTCACTGATGCAGTCTGTATGGCTGTCAAATACTGTCACTGTCGTGTGTTATGGGGGAAGGGAGAGGAAGGGAATAGGAGAGGTTTTCATGCGCGTCTTTCCTCTGCAGCTCCTGGTCCAGTGGCTAGTGTTGCTGCCTCTGATCACAGAGTTCCAGATTTGATTCCCAGCCAGGTTGTTTTCTCTGCCTGTGGACTGGGTGTTTGTATTATCGTCATCATCATTGGTGACAGTGGCCAGATTGGACTGCATATGTGATTCCTGTTACAGTTCTTTCCTCAAAGAAAAATGATCCATAAACCTTTGTATGGGATACTGCACAGAACTCGTTGACATTCAGTGAGTCTCTTTCATGTCGGAATGGTGAATGTGGATTTTCCAAACTCCATATGCGAACAATGTGTCTGTTGACTTTTCCACTAAGGTGGAATGTCACTCCATCACTAACAATTACACACTGTAGAAATGTGTCGTACTCCATCTTTGATAGCACAAAGTGCAAGACGCTTCTGTTTGTCACTGGGGTTGAGAGCTTGAACAAGTTGTAATCAGTAGGGCTTGTACAGCAAACGCCGTCTCAAAACTTTGCATACGGTTGGTTGGGGTATTCCAAGTACTCGACTGGCTCTGTTGGTATACTTACTGGGACTCTGGGACTGCGCACAAAACTTTCTTCTTTTTTTTCATTTATTGTAATTTCATTCCTCTGCCCCACACAGGCAGGGGAGGGCTGGCAGTGGCACAGGCCACCACTCTTCAGCCAAACGGCTGTATAAAATACAGAAGGGGGATTCTTACGTGAAAAAGAGGGATAAAAAAGGAGGGACATAAAAACACTGGGAATGGAGATGAGGGCAGTTCAAATACACACTAATATGGGGAAACGCACTGGGGGACAGTTAAAAGTCGACATAAAGGTAAAAAAAAGCACAGTGGGCAATTTGCAGTGCACTTAAAAAATACTCGAGGCAAAAACAATGTAAAAGCCGGTCACGGTGTAAAAAGCACACAAACAATCATGGACTATACACAGGTCGAGCACACAATTAAAACCACATCACTAAATGACACTGTATAACGGCACTGAAAACTACACCAACGCAGCACAAAACTTCCTTGAATCTGTCGGACATCATCCTCTGACACACGCGTTCGGCCTGTGCTTCTTTCTTTCCACACACTCAGTCTGTTTAAACCGCTTAAACCAGTGGCTAATAGTTTGGCGAGTTGGTGGTTGAATGCCGAATTTGGTACGACATGCCCGCCACACTATAATTTGTGAGTCAGTTTTCGCGAACTCAAGAATATAGGAAACCTTGTGCTCCACAGTCGCCATCTCATTCACAACTGACAGTGAAACAGAATGATGGCCCTATTGCCCCGCAAAATCCACCGTCCGCTTCTGAAACCATCACCGTCCTCCTGCCACCACCCGGTAAAAACTTTGAAACTTCCTCTTTTCATTGGTGTAAAGCATATTCATTTTGGATTTGTACTTAAATATATACGAATATTTGAAAATGGGTCCATAATTTAGAATAAACCTGTATAATAAATCCCACACGATATTCTGATATGAAATATATGTCTGTGACAGGCAGCAGAATGATCTGCGCCTGACATAAGAATCATGAATGTAGAAGATATTACCCAAAGCCCACAACCGCCTCCTACTCCTCTCTGGCCGGATGTGGGGGTTGAACCTCTCCACCATCCTCCATACCTACAATCCTTAATACGTCCCATCCTCTGTTATGCCAGTCCTGCCTGGATATCTGCCCCTCCCCCCAAATGCTATAAGTCCCTCCAGATCCTCGAGCACCATTCACTCCACCTCGCCTTCCATATACGCCTTCCATTCCCCACGCAGATCCTCTACGACTTGATTCCTTCCCCCCATCTGCTCATTTTCCTTGAACATATCTGCATCTTCTACACTTCCTGCTTACTTGATCCCCCTCATCCCCTGGTTGCTCCTCTCCTGTACAAACCCCGCCCTTTGCCTTGCCTTCACTGTTGTGTTCCCCCTGTCCTCCACCTCTACACTCTTCATCCCCTTTCCCAAGGTAGCTTCCATCGACTCCCCCTCCTGGATCATGCCCTCTCTCCCTCCATTTATCCCTCCTATCAACTCTGAACGTCACCTGCCCCTCACTCCCTCTGTCTATCCTGGGCACCCTCGGCCCCCTTCCATCCTGTTTTTTCCCCACCTACCATCTCTCAGACTTCCTTCTCTCTCCCAAGTCCTTTTGCTTTCCCCTCCACTGCCTTTCCCACTCCTTCTCGTGTCCGCCTTGCCCCCCTTTTTTGTGTCCTCCCTCCGTCAAACACCCACTTTTTTCTTTTCCTCTCCTCCCCTCTTTTTCCCCCCCTCATCGGTCTGGGTCCTCCCCCCGCCCGCATCTGCCACGGTGTCGCCTCTATAGTGCTGTTTTAAGTGAATGTTCAGTGTTGTGCATCCCCTGTCAGTGTTGCGAACAGCCACCACACTTCCACTCGGTGTGCTTTTAACTGTTGTGACCAGAAACTAGACTGTCGCTGTGTTTTTTAATTGTGCCAATCTACTTACTATGTGGTTTAATCAGCATCACTGACCTTTTGTTTTTATGGTTTCTTCGCAACTTTTTCGTCTTGTTTCAGTTTTTAACAGTCGCCATATTATCGCCTGCTTTTATTGAATATGTCCTAATTCTGTTTTTTAACTTTCCTGACCTTACGACTTACCTTAGGAGAAAGATTAAGGAAAGGCAAACCTACGTTTCTAGCATTTGCAGACTTAAAGGAAGCTTTTGACTTGACTGGAATACTGTCTTTCAAATTCTAAAGGTGGCAGGGGTAAAATACAGGGAGCGAAAGGCTATTTACAATTTGTAGAGAAAGCAGATGGCAGTCATAAGAGTCGAGGGGTATGAAAGGGAAGCAGTGGTTGGGAAGGGAGTGAGACAGGGTTGTAGCCTCTCCCTGTTGGTATTCAATCTGTATATGAGTAAGCAGTAAAGGAAACGAAAGAAAAGTTCGGAGTAGGTATTAAAATCCATGGAGAAGAAATAAAAACTTTGAGGTTCGCCGATGACATTGTAATTCTGTCAGAGACAGCAAAGGACTTGGAAGAGCAGTTGAACGGAATGGACAGTGTCTTGAAAGGAGGGTATAAGATGAACATCAACAAAAGCAAAACGAGGATAATGGAATGTAGTCAAATTAAGTCGGGTGATACTGACGGAATTAGTTTAGGAAATGAGACACTTAAAGTAGTAAATGAGTTTTGCTATTTAGCGAGTAAAATAACTGATGATGGTCGAAGTAGAGAGGATATAAAATGTAGACTGGCAATGGCAAGGAAATCGTTACTGAAGAAGAGAAATTTGTTAACATCGAGTATAGATTTAAGTGTCAGGAAGTCGTTTCTGAAAGTATTTGTATGGAGTGTAGCCATGTATGGGAGTGAAACATGGACGATAACCAGTTTGGAGAAGAAGAGAAGCTTTCGAAATGTGGTGCTACAGAAGAATGCTGAAGATAAGGTGGGTAGATCACGTAACTAATGAGGAGGTATTGAATAGGATTGGGGAGAAGAGAAGTTTGTGGCACAACTTGACTAGAAGAAGGAATCGGTTGGTAGGACATGTCCTGAGGCATCAAGGGATCACAAATTTAGCATTGGAGGGCAGGGTGGAGGGTAAAAATCGTAGAGGGAGACCAGCGACGAATACACTAAGCAGGTTCAGAAGGTTGTAGGTTGCAGTAGGTACTGGGAGATGAAGAAGCTTGCACAGGATAGAGTAGCATGGAGAGCTGCATCAAACCAGTCTCAGGACTAAAGACAACAACAACTACTACTACTACTACTACTACTGTCCTGTAGACTGCAGAACGGCATATTGTGCTGCTGCCAGCCCCCCCCCCCCTCTCTCTCTGGGGAGGTCAATCGTTAAAGCATCGTTACTTGATGATGAGATACGTTTTTACTCAAAGCGTGGTGACAGAACGATGTTTGCCGTCGACTGTAGTAGGAGGAGGCACGAGATCTCAGACTGCTGGTCAGTTTGTTGTAGTATAGAATAGGGCAGGAAGGTTTATTTATGTAAACAAACACAGGATGAGAAGCTGTGGTTGTGAAGATCGCTACACCAACGGTCCCCAAGTCCAGCACCACAGCCAAAGCAGCGTATGTGTAGTAGCGTAGGAACGATTTCCACAGCAGCACACTTCCCTTCAAACAGACCGTGGGCACTCTACGATACGACTGCAACAATGACATGCCGACGGCACAGAAACGGAGCTATTAATAGCCCTTGGCCACAGCTATGAAGACAGATCAGACAACGACTATCCTAAAAGCCTCGGCATCTCATCCAAAGGCAGTCAGTCGCAGGATCTGTCACTTACCATTTCTTACGACTCTGTCAATGTTTTATGTAAATTGAAAGTGACTGGGCGTGGGTGGGGAAGAACAGCGAAGGAACTGATGACATCAACTGTGTCGGCACTTTAATCCGAATCGGCGGCTACGAGTGAAAATGTGTGCTGGACTGGCACTCGAATCTGGGATCTCCCACTTACTAGGCAATTCAGATGCTAAGTACTTGTCTATACATATATTGATAACAGAATATATGAAACAAATGTATATTTAAGTGGCATAGCAAACATATAATTTTGACATCAAAGGACGGCCCAAATATGTCACAGTAAAAAGGCAGCCAACGAACAAAGTATAATTAAGTAAAGTGGAAAAATGGTCTTCTTATAATCTTATTAAGAAGCAGACATATATTTCGTATCGGAACATCGCGCGGGATTTATTATACAGGGTTATTCTAAATTATGGACCCATTTTCAAAAATTCGTATGTATTGAAGTACAAATCCAAGATGCAGCCAAAGAATGGTTCAGAGGAATCAAAGGACTGCCATAGTACCCGCACTGGGAACAAAACGCTTTTTCTATAACACGTAAAATGTTGTATAATTTATGCAAAAGTGATTTGTAGGTAAAGTGTGATTTTATGATAAATTTTGTAATGAGATTTCAGTCTATAATGTCTGCATACTTTGTATAAGAGTAAGAAAATGTTTTCATGATGACAAAATTAACTGATGAACAAAATTTTTCCTGTATATTTCAAATATGCTTACCTGTTAGGACACATAATTGAAACAGAGGCAAATGTAACACTATTATTCAATCAGTCATCTAATTTATGAAAAATTGTTGTCTCTAAGTTCGTCATAATATAACTGTGATATGCAAAGATATACGGAAAGTGTGGTATATGTGATGTCAGAGTGCTTTGCTAGTGTATATTTGGAACTTATGTAAAGAAATATGTGAAATGTATAATTTCCTAAATAATATTTTTTCATAGATTGGTGAAATGAAAATGTTCGTTTATGTAATTTTATGCATTTGAGCTAGTTGTCATTTGCATAAAATGGCATACGCTTGGGATCAATGTGTAGGATACGTGTAATGTAAAGGGCGGAGTGCTTTTGCACTGCAGAGAAGTTACTGTGGGAAGCGTGAAAGGCGGCTTGCGTTTTTGGCGCGATACCTGTAGTCTGTAGGCAGCAGTAGAAGAGACCACACTCGGACGGAGCAGAAATTGTTGCACAATAGCCTCGGGTGACGACAGCTGGATTATTACGGTTTTGGTACAAGTTGTCGGTCTTTGTTCTGGACGTTAAAACGACGCCAAGAAGAATTAATTTGTCCATACTTCAAGAAACTTATACGCATTACCACGAGTAGTGTAGCTCCCATTTCTAACCACCACACCCAATGACTACAGCCAACAGGTTATGAACTGTATAATTGGAATTGTAAAACTGTGAACCATTAATTCAAAATTAATTTTTTTGCGTAATTATTGTGTTACACAAAAAATTTTGTTCACCCTGCAATTTTAATCCTAATCGTTCACCTACATAGGCTCCTTTCTTGCTGTTTGAAGTGCTTCATTCAGTATCTACAATCACTAATTTTCATCTTTGAATAAATGTCTGAAAATAATTGTTGCGGGCTAACTTTTAAAGTACCGGTAAAAGTACTGTATGATTTACGAAGCAGAAGTGCTGAACTACGGAAGCAGATGTTTTCACACAAATTTAACGACTTTATTATTCTTATTCTGTTGGTGGTAATAAGTAAAATGAACGTGGCCGGCCACTGTGACCGAGCGGTTCTAGGCGCTTCAGTCCGGAACCACGCGGCTGCTAAGGTCGCAGGTTCGAATCCTGCCTCGGGCATGGATGTGTGTGATGTCCTTAGGTCAATTAGGTTTAAGTAGTTCTAAGTCTAGGGGTCTGATGGCCTCAGGTGTTAAGCCCCATAGTGATTAAAGCCATTTGAACCAGTTTTTAAAATGAACTTGAGTAAATAAGTTTTGCTACAAACACGAATTTGTCATGCCTAAATAATGAGGTTACACAGGTATTATGCTACTAGAATATTTAAATATTTAATTTATTGGTTATACAAAATGCAAACACTGAAGTCCCCCTGAACAAACTTTCTTAGCACATACTGATGATTAAAAATCCGTGGCCTTTCTAGATCAAAACTGCATATGTATATGGGTTTTGCAGCTAAAATATCAATGTGTTTTTCTCAGAACCATATCCTGAAAAGTTATGTTTATTAGTCAAGTTTTATTAAGGCACAGCAAGAAAGTAGGGCAAATTTACTTCTTCTGCTTTCCTGAAACTTGTTTCTTTGCCTAGATAGGCTGGCGACCAAAAATCCATTACACAAACCTTTTAATGAAGTCGGCACAGAAAAGTCCTAGCTTCAGTATTACTCTGTTTTTACTGTGTTTCTTTCTAACACCTATAAAGCTCTTAACAAAAGGAACTAGTAGTCTGATTTCCACATCCGTTAGTCATATCCTCCAAAATCATGCAAATCCTGCAAAAGGGGTAATATTATACGACAGTTGTGGAAAGAAGGCAGGTTTGTGACGTGTATACTACATGCACAATTCCGCGTATAATAGTGCTATACGTGGCTTTTCCCATCACAAGACTGTTTGTTCTGGTACGGTATAGTGTTATAGAATGACCGCTAGGTTTTGGATGACTGCCGTCCCTTCTATTGGTGATGACTTGCTTCGACCCCTTTGCCCAACACAATTTTGCGAGACCTACATTGTCGTTCTTTCACGAAAATCCATTTAAGTTCCCAGAGCATATATATCAGACTTTCATATGGAGTCTTGTTAATCCCTTGTTTTCTGCAATTCCTTACTTTCTTTCTCCTACTGTACTCCCCTCTATACAACAGCATAGTCACTGAACAATCTTTTAGTGCTACTGATGCTACTTGCTAAATCGTTTATATACACACATCAAAAAATTTTTGACGTCACCCCGGTTCCCAGAACTCCTGAAGATAGACGTTGTGGATGTTATATCACAGACACAGTCCCTTTGACTGTTCGGAGATGTCACTAAACCCGCCCAAAGATGTAAACAACCATGCATGAGCAGCGCCTATTAGACGGAGGGGGTCCAATAACCGATCAGTTCCAGTCATTCCACCAGGAAGGAGGTACACGGCTCGTGTTGTCTGTAGTTCAGCCACTCCTAGACGGTCAATACCGCGGTTCGATCGCGTCCGCATTGATACTTTGTGCCAGGAAGGGCTCTCAACAAGGGAAGTGTCCAGGCGTCTCCGGAGCGAACCAAAGCGATGTTGTTCGGACATGGAGGAGATACATAGAGACAAGAACTGTCGATGACGTGCCTCGATCAGGCCTCCCAAGGGTTACTATTGCAGTGGATGACCGCTGCCTACGGATTATGGCTCGGAGGAACCCTGACAGCAACGCCACCATGTTGAGTAACGCTTTTCGTGCAGCTACAGGACGTCGTGTTTCGACTCAAACTGTGCGCAATAGGCTGCATGATGTCCAAATTCACTCCCGACGTCCATGGCGAGGTCCATCTTTGCAACCACGACACTACGTAGCGTGGTACTGATGGGCACAACAACATAAAGAATGGATCGCTAAGTATTGGCATCACGTTCTTGGTTCAAATGGCTCTGAGCACTATGCGACTTAACTTCTGAGGTCATCAGTCCCCTAAAACTTAGAACTACTTAAACCTAACTAACCTAAGGACATCACACACATTCATGCCCGAGGCAGGATTCTAACCTGCGACCGTCGCGGTCACGCGGTTCCAGACTGAAGCGCCTTTAACCGCACGACCGCACCGGCCGGCTGGCATCACGTTCTCTTCACCGATGAGCGTCGCATATACCGTCAACCAGACAATCGTTGGAGACCTATTTGGAGGCAACCTAGTCAGGCTGAACGCCTTACACACTGTCCAGCGAGTGCAGCAAGGTGGAGGTTCCCTGATGTTTTGGGGTGGCATTGTGTAGGGCGGACGTACGCCGATGGTGGTCATGGAAGGCGCCATAACGGCTGTACGGTACGTGAATGCCATCCTCCGACCGATAGTGCAATCTTATCGGCAGCATATTGGTGAGGCATCTACATCTACATGACTACTCTGCAATTCACATTTAAGTGCTTGGCAGAGGGTTCATCGAACCACAATCATACTATCTCTCTACCATTCCACTCCCGAACAGCGCGCGGGAAAAACGAACACCTAAACCTTTCTGTTCGAGCTCTGATTTCTCTTATTTTATTTTGATGATCATTCCTACCTATGTAGGTTGGGCTCAACAAAATATTTTTGCATTCGGAAGAGAAAGTTGGTAACTGAAATTTCGTAAATAGATCTCGCCGCGACGAAAAACGTCTTTGCTTTAATGACTTCCATCCCAACTCGCGTATCATATCTGCCACACTCTCTCCCCTATTACGTGATAATACAAAACGAGCTGCCCTTTTTTTGCACCCTTTCGATGTTCTCCGTCAATCCCACCTGGTAAGGATCCCACACCGCGCAGCAATATTCTAACAAAGGACGAACGAGTGTAGTGTAAGCTGTCTCTTTAGTGGACTTGTTGCATCTTCTAAGTGTACTGCCAATGAAACGCAGCCTTTGGCTCGCCTTCCCCACAACATTATTATGTGGTCTTTCCAACTGAAGTTGTCCGTAACACCCAGGCACTTAGTTGAATTGACAGCCTTGAGAATTGTACTGTTTATCGAGTTATCGAATTCCAACCGATTTCTTTTGGAACTCATGTGGATCACCTCACACTTTTCGTTATTTATCGTCAACTGCCACCTGCCACAGCATACAGCAATCTTTTCTAAATCGCTTTGCAACTGATACTGGTCTTCGGATGACCTTACCAGACGGTAAATTACAGCATCATCTGCGAACAACCTAAGAGAACTGCTCAGATTGTCACCCAGGTCATTTATATAGATCAGGAGCAGCAGAGGTCCCAGAACGCTTCCCTGGGGAACACCTGATATCACTTCAGTTTTACTCGATGATTTGCCGTCTATTACTACGAACTGCGACCTTCCTGACAGGAAATCACGAATCCAGTCGCACAACTGAGACGATACCCCATAGGCTTTTGTCTTCACGGACGACAATTCGCGCCCCCATCGTGCGCATCTTGTAAATGACTTCCTTCAGGATAACGACTTCGCTCGAATAGAGTGGCCAGCGTTTTCTCCAGACATGAACGCTGCCGAACATGTCTGGGATAGATTCAAAAGAGCTGTTTTTGGACAACGTGACCCATGAACCAGTTTGAGGGATCTAGGCCAAATCGCCGTTGAGGAGTGGTACAAACTGGACCAGCGGTCTCTTGATGAACTTCTGGATAGTATGCCACGACGAATACAGGCATGCATCAATGCAAGAGCACGTGCTACTGGTTATTAGAACTACCGGTGTGTCACTAAAAGGACCACCATCTTGCTGTACGGTGGTTTTGATGAGCGATAAAAAGGGTGGAAATGATGTTTATGTTGCTCTCTATTCTAATTTGTTGTACAGGTTCCGGAACTCTCAGAACCGAGGTGATGCAAAACTTTTTGTGATGTGTGTATATTGAGATGTGAGATAGTTGCCATCCAGTATAACGCACTGTGCTCTACCAGTGAAATACCTCTGGATTAAAGACGTAAAATGTTTCAGAAAGGATGGTTTTAGACTGCTACAAACTCATTCCACACACTGAACGCTAAAGGACATTTATATTTAGGTGTTTCAGATCGTACCATACGATTGTTTCAGTCTTATGTCTGATTTACTTCTCGAGATTCTGTTTTACTGGCATGTATGAGAAGTGCTTTTAGTATTAATAGCGGGTGGCGTTCCAAAAGTGAAAATAGTTCAGAGGGTCATAGCAATGAAAGGTTTGTGCACTGTAAAATTAGTCGGACGCGTATTGCTGTAAATCGCTCGTACACCAGTTACATCGTATCCTTCCAGCACAGAGGACCGCTATCCACTTCCGCGTCTGTGTTGTGATTTTACTTGGTGGCCTCAGTTTATACATGTATTTATAAAGTACCATGGCTAAAGGAACATGTTCCTTGGCTGTTATTTCCACCTCCACGGCGCTGCTAGATATTTTTCACACTAAAAACCAGTATTAGTAACGCATCCTATGACACATGTTTCAGTGTAATGTGGACTGTGTAGCAGCAAAATCGACGTGCAGGAACAGCACGATGCTAATTGTCAGCGGAACCATGAAATCAACCACAACACATTGGCTGCCAGTTCTGAGTCACATACCATCTGTGGACCTATGTCGGAAGAATGCTCTTCTCCGGGAATATAGGAAGTTAACCGACAACGCCCAGCTCCCTATAAACCGCCACGTGCCTGACCTGGAAAGAAACAGACTTCCGTCTAGACATCCAACAATGATAACAGCCAAGAAATTGCGAAGTATAAACTTTAAAAGACCTGGAGGGAACAATGGCAAGAGGTGTGCCCTGAGCATTGTCAAGCCCTCTCATGCATCACTGAGGGGCCGCCCGGATATGAACTGCCACGTAAAATATGGTCATCACTTACCAGAATACGCACAGATCACAGAAGACGTGCAGATACTCTTTACGAATGGGGAAAAACGCCAACTCCCAACTGCGACTGCGGAGCCAACAGACGGACCATGCGCCACGTCGTCCAAGTGTGCCAGAGAAGAGCTACATGGGCAAGTTCAGTGATCTTCTGATGGCAACAGACGCGGCAAAAGACTTTATACACAATCTTGTATTGACCATACATAATCTTGATGTTTGTATTTAATTGTATTGCCCATTATGTGTATGTTTTATACTTCTTATATAGCATATTTTATTGTGTCTTTTTGTGTATCTTTGTTAAAAACACTTGTAAGGAACATAAAGTGATGACCACTGCCATACGCTAAATAAATAAATAAATGTGTAGCAGCGTTCTGCGACGTGTCTGTTGGGGTATAACAAGACCACATTGTGCATCTAAAGGCTGGGAAGCAGATTTCCGAGTTTTTTAAAACCAGCAGAGTAACTGCATTTAACAGCAATTCGTTTGCTCTAGTGGTCAACGTCCTTGTGGATTACGCGGAAATCGAGTACATCTACATCTACATCTACATCTGCTATTCACAATAAAGTGCCTGGCAGAGGGTTCAGCGAACTACCTTCAAGCTGTCTCTCTACCGTTCTACATCTACATCTACATCCATACTCCGCAAGCCACCTGACGGTGCGTGGCGGAGGGTACCTTGAGTACATCTATCAGTTCTCCCTTCTATTCCAGTCTCGTATTATTCGTGTAAAGAAGGATTGTCGGTATGCCTCCGTGTGGGCTCTAATCTCTCTGATTTTATCCTCATGGTCTCTTCGCGAGATATACGTAGGAGGGAGCAATATACTGCTTGACTCCTCGGTGAAGGTATGTTCTCGAAACTTTAACAAAAGCCCGTACCGAGCTACTGAGCGTCTTTCCTACAGAGTCTTCCACTGGAGTTTATCTATCATCTCCGTAACGCTTTCGCGATTACTAAATGATCCTGTAACGAAGCGCGTTGCTCTCCGTTGGATCTTCTCTGTCTCTTCTATCAATCCTATCTGGTACGGATCCCACACTGCTAAAAAAAAATGGTTCAAATGGCTCTGAGCACTATGGGACTTAACATCTATGGTCATCAGTCCCCTAGAACTTAGAACTACTTAAACCTAACTAACCTAAGGACATCACACAACACCCAGTCATCACGAGGCAGAGAAAATCCCTGACCCCTGCCGGGAATCGAACCCGGGAACCCGGGCGTGGGAAGCGAGAACGCTACCGCACGACCACGAGCTGCGGACCCCACACTGCTGAGCAGTATTCAAGCAGTGGGTGAACAAGCGTACTGTAACCTACTTCCTTTGTTTTCGGATTGCATTTCCTTAGGATTCTTCCAATGAATCTCAGTCTGGCATCTGCTTTACCGACGATCAACTTTATATGATCATTCCATTTTAAATCACTCCTAATGCGTACTCCCAGATAATTTATGGAATTAACTGCTTCCAGTTGCTGACCTGCTACATTGTAACTAAATGATAAGGGATCTTTCTTTCTATGTATTCGCAGCACATTACACTTGTCTACATAGAGATACAATTGGCATTCCCTGCACCATGCGTCAATTCGCTGCAGATCCTCCTGCATTTCAGTACAATTTTCCATTGTTACAACCTGTCGATATACAAAAGCATCATCCGCAAAAAGCCTCAGTGAACTTTCGATGTCATCCACAAGGTCATTTATGTATATTGTGAATAGCAACGGTCCTAAGACACTCTCCTACGGCACACCCGAAATCATTCTTACTTCGGAAGACTTCTCTCCATTGAGAATGACATGCTGCGTTCTGTTATCTAGGAACTCTTCAATCCAATCACACAATTGGTCTGATAGTCCATATGCTCTTACTTTGTTCATTAACGACTGTGGGGAACTGTATCGAACGCCTTGCGGAAGTCAAGAAACACGGCATCTACCTGGGAACCCGTGTCTATGGCCCTCTGAGTCTCGTGGACGAATAGCGCGAGCTGGGTTTCACACGATCGTCTTTTTCGAAACCCATGCTGATTCCTACAGAGTAGATTTCTAGTCTCCAGAAAAGTCATTATACTCGAACATAATACGTGTTCCAAAATTCTACAACTGATGGACGTTAGACATATAGGCCTATAGTTCTGCACATCTGTTCGACGTCCCTTCTTGAAAACGGGGACGACCTGTGCCCTTTTCCAATCCTTTGGAACGCTACGCTCTAGAGACCTACGGTACACCGCTGCAAGAAGGGGAGCAAGTTAATTCGCGTACTCTATGTAAAATCGTACTGGTACCGTTCCGCTCTCGAACAGCACGCGGGAAAAAAAGCACTTAAATTTTTCTGTGCGAGCCCTGATTTCTCTTATTTTATCATGATGATCATTTCTCCCTATGTAGGTGGGTGGCAACAGAATGTTTTCGCAATCGGAAGAGAATGGTGATTGAAATTTCATGAGAAGATCCCGTCGCAACGAAAAACGCCTTTGTTTTTAACGATTATCACTCCAATTTACGTATCATGTCTGTGACACTATCTTCCTTATTTCGCGATAATACAAAATGAGCTGCCCTTCTTTGCACATTTTCAATGTCATCCGTCAGTCCCACCAGATGCGGATCCCACACTGCACAGCAGTACTCCAGTATAGGGCGGACAAGCGTGGCGTAAGCAGTCTCTTTAGTAGACCTGTTGCACCTTCTAAGTGTTCTGCCAATGAATCGCAGTCTTTGGTTTACTCCACCCACAATATTATCTATGTGAGCGTTCCAATTTAGGTTATTTTTATTGTAATCCCTAAGTATTTAACTGAATTTACAGCCTTAAGATTTGTGTGACTTATCACGTAATTGAAATTTAGCTGATTTCTTTTAGTACTCATGTGAATAACTTCACACTTTTCCTTATTCAGGGTCAATTGCGACTTTTCGCAGTACACAGATATCTTATCTAAATCATTTTGCAAGTCGTTTTGATCATCTGATGACATTACAAGACGGTAGATGACAGCATCATCTGCAAACAATCTAAGATGGCTACTCAGATTCTCTCCTATGTCGTTAATATAGATCAGGAACAATAGAGGGCCTATAACACTTCCTTGGGGTACGCCGGATATTACTTCTGTTTTACTCGATGACTTTCCGTCTATTACAACTGTGACCTTTCTGACAGGAAATCGGGAATCGAGTCACACAACTGAGGCGATACTCCGTAGGCATGCAGTTTGGTTAGAAGACGATTGTGCGGAACGGTGTCGAAAGCCTTCTGGAATTCTAAAAATATGGAATCAATTTGACATCCCCTGACTTCAACAGTATTTATGACTGAAAAGGTAACTTACAAAATTTATAAAGTGCCTAACTAGAAAAGGAGGTGGCATTAGGGTACTGTTTATAGATACAGTGTTTGCCTCTACACAATAACCATTAAGAGAGTCCTAACAAATGTTATGTGGCAGGCATAGGTCCAATGACCGACTGATGAGGGATGGAATACCTGGACTTTCCGATCCATGGAGTCGTACTTTCTAGCACACTTGTTGAAGCTGTCTGCACTGCTGTGCCTGGGGCTGTGATGGGGCCACAGTCTGCTCGCAGGGAATGTGCTACTGTGAAAAAAGAGTATCCGACTCCTGTATAGGAGGGATGACCAGAGTTTACATTTAACGGGCTCGTAGACATGCATCTCCATTACGGTGATGATAATTCCAGTGCGGTTGCTGGAAGAAGTATTTGCGCATAATGTTTCCCGCAACGTGTTTTAGCTTCTCACGTGTCGTTTGCAACTGTGGATAGTCGAATGCGGGAAACAGTGATGCTATGGATAAGTGATCACTGTAGGCAAAGAATGTATCGAGGGAAGATAACAATGGTCAGACACGCTGTGTTCTGAAATCGAGGTTAATTATCGGACAAGATGCAACATATGAAACGATTTCCAGTTAGTTGCTATCTGCGAGCACTGTCGCATCACATCGCGTAATGCAAGAACGGAAACAGGGTAGCCCGGCGGGGCGATCTGTAGCACAGCCCCTGACCGGCGAGGGTGGGATCGATAGAGCGGCACGTGCGCCGAGGTGCGTCATCCGGTGACGTCACATGCCCGACATTTGTCGGCCGCTTTTGGGGTGTTTCCGCGACATTTATGACCATATGTATCTTGTATTAAACAACTCTGGTATCCAAGATAAAATCAACAAACGGAAATTTTACAATGTTGTGTTTATCTTGCCACAAAACCGTTTCAACAGGTGATAGTAAAGTAGGAACAATGTAGATAATACAGGGTGTCCAGAAAAGGGCTCCCTGATTTCAAAATTAAATATCTCGAAAACAAAGATCGATAGAGGAATGCAGTAAACGGTATGTTTATTGTGAAAGCTGTAAGAAGTTTATACAGCAGTTTGAAATAATAGTTACAAAAACTGCTAACACATGGCGCTGTACGCTGTACAGCTCATGTCAGCATAGATAAGTGAAATAATCGTATGAAAACAATCTTTGCAAACAATCACATCACAATGTTTTCAAAACGTTCACCATTGGCACTACAGAAGTGGCGCAAACGAAGAATGAAATTCGCCATCACCTTTCGTAGTGTCTCAACCGAAATGGATTCACATGCCACAGAGATCGCCGATTCAAGCTCGTCCAGCGTGACGGGATGCTTCGGGTAGACCATGTCTTTGACTGTGCCCCACAAAAAAAAGTCACAGGGAGTCAAATCCGGCGAATATGGAGGCCAATCCATGCCTGCACCAGTAAATTTGGTATATTCCAAAGCAATGGCTCGATTCCCGAAGTATTCCTCAAGAAAGCGAAACACTTGTTCGGTCCGATGTGGTCGAGCCCCATCTTGCATAAACCATTCAGTACCTGGTCGATCCTCTAACGCTTGCTGTGTGGCGACAAATTGTCCCAAAATTGCAACGTAACGTGCACCAGTGACCGTTTCTCGAATGAAAAAAGGGCCAATAATGCCTCTGTTGCATACTGCAGCCCACACAGGTAATTTTAGGAGAATACAGGGGTTTCGCTTCACACCAATATGCCTTTTCGGAACCCCAAAATCGCCAGTTCTGCTTATTCACGTATCCATTCAGGTGGAAGTGTGCTTCATCTGTAAACCAGATGCAGCCAACATCAAATCCTTCACTATCAATCATTGTGAGCATCTGATTAGCAAAGGCAACCCTTTGTTGCACAGCTCGTACGGATATGGCCTGGTGCGTTTGAATTTTGAATGGAAACGTGTGTAGGCTCTTTCTCAGTATTTTCTGCGTGCTGGAACGCTTCAAACCAGACTCAGATGCAATTCTACGGACGGATGACAATGGATTTCGCTGAATAATTCCAGAAACTGTGGCGATATTTTCAGGCGGACCTGCGGTTTGCTTGCGGCTGACATGCCCCACTAGATCATCAGTTACGCTGCCTGTTTGTTGAAATTTTGTGAAGAGCATACGAATGGTTTTCGCATCGGGTCCTTTTGGAACATTAAATCGTGCTTGAAAACTTCGCCTTGTTGCTGTAGGACTCTCTTCTAACCTGTGGTACTCTAGCACCAGAAAAACGCGTTGTTCAATGGAGTACATGGTTTTAATCTCTTCCTTCGGTGCGCTAACCTCCTTCCACGTTTCAATAGTGGAAGTGATCGCTCTGAGCTTCGGATCACTATTTATACTGGACATTACGTATGGCGATTACAGCGCCATCTGTTAGCAGCTTTCGTAACTATTATTTCAAATTGCTATATAAACTTCTTACAGCTTTCACAATAAACATACCGTTTACTGCATTCCTCTATCGATCTTTGTTTTCGAGATATTTAATTGGGAAATTAGGGAGTTCTTTTCTGGACACCTTGTACATACTGTAAGTAGCTACAGCTTATATAAAGGTAGAGAAAAATTTTTTTCGGTTTTTCCAACTTAACGTATTTGCACGCACGTTCTGACAACAGATTACTGTGCTCATTTCCTGTAGTCCAGTAATTGTACAGTCCATGATGCTGGCCTTTCCCCTTACAAACTAATAGGAGGCAGTGCCACAGACATGATACGTGAATGGGAGTGGCAATCATTAAAACAATGGCGTTTTTCGTTGCGACCGTATCTTCTCATGAAATTTCAATCACCAGTTTTCTCCTCCGATGGCGAAAAAATTCTTTTGTCACCCACCTACATAGGGAGAAATGATTATCGCGATAAAATAAGCGACGTTAGAGCTCGCACAGAAAAATTCAAGAGCTCGTTTTTCCAGCGCGCCGTTTGAGAGTGGAACGGTAGAGAGAAAGCTTGAAGGTGGTTCATTGAACCCTCTGGCAGGCACTTAACTGTGAATCAGTAATCACGTAGATGTAGATTAAATGCGCAACTTCGTCCCTGAGTAATCTTCCTGACAGCTTTGTTCACTGCTATTTTTACCACGCGTCGTTGACAATCGCTTCACAGTGCATATTCATGGAGACACTAGTTCCAACTGTTCCGAAAATGCTGCTGCATGTTTAGAGAGCTGCTCATTGCAATGCTTATGTGGTGCACTGGATAACGTGGTAGTCTGTTAATCCGTTTTTCATACTAACATGGAATGGAGTCTCTTTGGTGACAATATCTTTTATTTTCGTTTGTTAATTGTATGTAACATATCTACGATGTTTTGTATGTTATTTGCTGTGTAGCATTGTTTTAGTTTAGAACTGTCGAAATCTGGGACGTAATATGGCCTCTCAGCACTTGCGCTGCACTCTCTGCCCCGCCTACGATGTCATACACACTAGTGTCCAAAATTAAATCAACAAACGGAAATTTTACAAGATTATTTTGCTACAAAATAGTATAAACAGGTGATGGTAAAGTAGAAACAATGTGCAGAGTGCAGAACGTAATGGGGGGTTGAAAGGGCTCTGAACACTTCGAGACTTAACTTCTGAGGTCATCAGTCCCCTAGAAATTAGAACTATTTAAACCTAACTAACCTAAGGACATCACACACATCCATGCCCGAGGCAGGATTCGAACCTGCGACCGTAGCAGTCTCGTGGTTCCAGACTGTAGCGCCTAGAAACGCTCGGCCACCCCGACCGGCGCAGAACGTAAACAACTGAGACATGCATAACGGCAGAAAAAAATGTTCTTCGTTTTTTCCAACTTAACGCATTGACACGCACATTCCGACAACCGGTTACTGAGCTCAGGATGGTGTATGACCACCTCTGGCAGTAGTACAGGCCTGATAACGACGGAGCGTGCTGTGAATGATGTCATCAATCTCAGGTTGAGGCAATAACGCCCATTCTTTTACCAGATCAGCTCGCAAATCTTGCCGAATGGTTGGTAGATGTTGACGTGATGGGAGATGTCTCCGTAGTGCATCCCAGACAAGCTCTATTCCATTCAAATCGAAAAAGCGAGCAGGCCACGTCATACGTGCAACATCTTTCATTTCCAAGAAAACATCAACCACCTGTGCTCCATGTGGTCGTACATACTGTCCATCAATAAGAAGTCTGGGGCCACAGCATCTCGCAACAACCGCACATGAGGTTCCAAGATCTCGTCACGACACCTGACAGCTGTTAAACCTTGCCAATTGACACGTACAATTTCATGAAGAGCTGTTCGTGATTTCAGCATAATCCCTGCCCACACCATTACGTATTCTCCTCGATATCGGTCCCTTTCCAAAATGTTTGGGTCCCGAAATCGTGACCAGATGCGAATCCGTCGAGTATCACTCTCCAGACTAAATCGGGGCTCATCTGTGGAAAGAATATTGGCCCACTGTTCGACCGTCCAGGTGGCATATTGAAGACTCCACTCTAGACGTTCCCTTCTGAGAAAACATGTCACAGTAGACATACAGCAGGTCTCCGACAATGAAGGCCACTCTGCCGAAGCCTTCTGTACACCGTTTGACTCGATACAACACCTCCAGTGGATGCTGCGAGGTCAGATGGTGCAAATGCCTCTGAGCACTATGGGACTTACCTTCTAAGGTCATCAGTCCCCTAGAACTACTTAAACCTGACTAAGGACATTACAAACATCCATGCCCGAGGCAAGATTCGAACCTGCGACCATAGCAGTCGCGCGGTTCCAGACTGTAGCACCTAGGACCGCTCGGCCACCACGGCCGGCGAGGTCAGATGCCAGTTGCCGTGCAGTACCAAGGCGGTACTGTCGCGCCCTTTTTATCATCTCTTTCGGATGTCACACGTGGTCGGACCTACCTTGGTCTTTGGGATACAGTTTTGGTCTGTATAAGCTCTCGTCACATCCGAGAAACAACAGAGCAAATGGCTCTGAGCACTATGGGACTTAACTGCTGTGATCATTAGTCGTCTAGAACTTAGAACTACTTAAACCTAACTAACCTAAGGACATCACACACATCCATGCCCGAGGCAGGATTCGAACCTGCGACCGTAGCGGTCGCGCGGTTCCAGACTGTAGCGCTTAGAACCGCTTGGCCACTCCGGCCGCAAACAACAGAGCATCGGGCGACATCAGTTTTTCACTGTCCTGCTTTCATTCCTCCTACGCATCTCCACTGGAGAGAGTCTAGCTGGCGTCTTCTGCGTGCCATACTGCACCGTCTGCGACTGTGTACACACTGAGTGTGAATGTGGGACTACCCACCAAATACCATCCCGTCTGATGGGTGCCCTGACGTCATCGCTGGCGTAATTGTACATTGACTGGAATGCCATATTCCGTGCAGAACACGAACGCACTTACATCTGTTGACAGTTCGTATAATTACACAGTGAAGTAGGCACAGGACTGGGAAATAACGGTTTGTTGCTTCAATTTTGGACACCAAAGTCAGAGGACGTTCTCTAAAATTCTGACACATTCTTGGCTCCCTTCAAGTGATGCTCTATAAAAACCAGTGGGTTTCCCGTCACTTTAAACATAGGGTGAGTATATTTTCAATTCCTCGCCACTTCCAAACTTGGTCCAAGCGAATTTTGTGAATTTTCTCATTTTATACTTGATGTTTTGAGTCTGAAACTTAAGGTAACTGATGGGTGATGTTAAACTGTTTAATGATGATGATGATTAGTGTTTTAGGGCCCACAACAACGAGGTTATCACCGCCCGTTCCCAAAAGAAATGTTGACGAGTGCAGCCGAGATTTGTTAAACAAGGATCAATTCAGAGCCGATCTTTGCAGGAATTGTGAATGTTCAAATTCCAAGATTGGACACAGCACATCAAAACAGGTAGATAAAACTAAAAATAAAATAGCAGTACAAAACAGGTAAAAATAATTAACGGTGGCTGAGTGACCACTTACAAATAATGGGTGACCAAACCAGTTTACAGCACATTAAGATCTCAATCCCAATATTTTGGGAAGAAGTCCAGACATCACGCAAAAACGTTAAACTCGAGCCACACTCGCCTCATTATTAGTTAACCCTTTATTTGGCAGTGTTGCTCTCAAGCAACATCATATTTACATTCGCCTTATGGGACAACAAACACTTCCCAGTGCCTTTTACTAGCATTGTTGCCTCCAGGAAACGTTCCTTTACACACTGCGAATGCCAGTTGTTGTAATAGTTCAAGGTTTCCCACATGAGACGGCTGTTTGTGTAGTGGTGTTACAGAGATCTCCTCGTTTGAGCAACAGGGTTTCCTTAGTTTGGTTCTGAAAGAGAGGATTTCAATAAATTGGCAGTAAGCTTAGCAGATTTTCTTCAAGAAATACCCAGAGGTGAGTTTATAGCAGAAATATTTCAATCTAATATTGTTTTGAATTACGTAAATAGTATAAAACTTGTATGTTGCCTGTTAGCAACATTGCCCATAGTTGGGACATGTGCCATTAGTATATCACATATTCTTGCAGCATGACAGAGTAGACCTTTTTATTTTGGGGGGCTTTTTAGCTATGGGTTCCAGAATATTTTATGGAATTAAAAAAGCGAGAGGAATAGTAGTTCCACCAGAAAACCCGGCTTTGTCTGATCTAAGCGAATCTGAAGACTCTGAAGTCGAAGTTTTGGCAGACTGTAGTGATTATGATCCAGACTATATTCCAGAGCGTCAATCTCAGTTCCAAAACCTAGTTATACCAGAAACTGATTCTGATTCAGGAAATGAAATCCCATTCTGCAGTGTATCCTTCTAGTGCAAGTGTCAGTCAAGCGAAAAAGAAAATTACCAAAGCAGTCAGTTACATGTGGGTAAAGGAAGATATAACTGCTAGGGCAGAAAGTCACTCTCCTGTGTTTTCTGATGAAGGCAATCGCCACTGGGTTATTTCACAAGATTCTTTGATTCAGAACCAATTGACAAAATTGTACAGGAAACGAACTTATACTCTGTGAAACGAACTACCACGTCAGTAAACACCAATATAAATGAAATGGAACAATTTTTCGGTGTTCTGATATACATGGGTCTTGTTTGCCTTCGTACATTGACTGTTGGTCTCAGTCAATGAATTGTGAAAAAATCACCAGCATTTTCAGTTTGAAGCGCTTTCAGAAACCCCTCCGATACCTGCATTTTACGAACAATGAGAATGCTGTGAACTCTTCTGACAGACTTTTAAAAATAAGACCTGTTCTTGAGTCAATTGTAAAGAACTGCCATGAGCAGAAACAAGAGTCGGAATTTTCTATAGGTGAGCTGATGGTTCCATATAAAGGTACAAGAGCAGGTAATTTGTGCCAATATATTCAAAACAAGCCACACAAATGGGGTTTTAAGATTTTTGTTCGTGCTGGTGTGTCTGGAGTTTCCAAAAATTCCATTGCAATTAGAACTAGAAGGGAAAGTGAAACAGTTCTATTACACAGCAGCCGGCCGCGGTGGTCTCGCGGTTCTAGGCGCGCAGTCCGGAACCGTGCGACTGCTGCGGTCGCAGGTTCGAATCCTGCCTCGCGCATGGATGTGTGTGCTGTCCTTAGGTTAGTTAGGTTTAAGTAGTTCTAAGTTCTAGGGGACTGATGACGACAGCAGTTGAGTCCCATAGTGCTCAGAGCCATTTGAACCATTTTTATTACACAGCAGGAATGCATAAATGTGTTTATAAATTAAATTATTCACGTGCAGGAAACCATTTGCTTGAGGTTATTGGCAAACACTTTTTCTCTATAATATGTATAAATGTGGTCTACTGCTGGCAATGTTGCTTATAAGCAACTTATCATAATTTTCATAATTTTTGTCAAAAATTTCTAAAACTGACTGAAATGTATTTCTTTAAGCATAATAAATAAATATAAGCACTGAAAAAAAAATTTTGTTTTTATTTTCACCATTTGCCAAATACAGGTTTAAAATAGAGGGCAGGTCTGATGGGAAATCGAAATCTTCCCTCAAACCCGCATATAACACTCAGTTAAAATATGTCGTATCGACAGCTGTGTCCCACATGTCTGACACGTTGGTGGCTCCTCACGACGTAACAGAAAACCATGTGTCAAAGGACAATGTCCTATTCTAAGCCGTGTGAGGGCTACTTCCTCAGCTCGTCGTTGTCGGAAGGAGTTGAGCCACTGTCGGACAGAATCTTTCACCGCTCGCAACTTATTATCCCTCACTTCCAGCCACTGAGCCTCCCACCAACGCATGACCTCCCGAGTCACGAATGATGTTATTGCCTGCAGGGGGACGGAACAGCGAGCAGGAGGTGGGATGGCAGCCGTAGGAGGATTTGGAATGTCAAGTAATACACATGAGAGTTTGCCTGCCCCCATCCCTTTACCAATAGATGTGAGACCATAAACTAGCCTTATGTTGTTCTTATATAAATTATTATTTGCCATTTTTGATGTCATTGTTGTAGCAACTGCACCACATTTTGTACAACTCAATTTTTGACACAATCGCTTTACGAAGACGCTGATTCTCAGCCAAAGATACGTCACCACCACATGTTCTGTACACAGAGTTTTTGGAAATGAAATCACAGAGCGTGCTAAGGTTCACCAAACGAATGGAGCTGACTGGGAGGAAATGCCTTGAAGACGCTGCAATTTCTTTCTTGATGTGCTGATTTCCTTTACGTCTAACATTCTTGGGTCTTTTGACCCACTAACCTCATTTACCTTTACGTATTTATTTCCCTTGAGCTTTAATTTAGGCGGGGATATCTTTATTCGCGGCATTTTTATGAAAACACGCGGAACCAAAGAAAATACAAATCAACACGTACTTCACTCACAACAAACTTCACTAAGCACAACCATTAACGCTCGAAACAATAACAAACATGATCGGAAAAACGAGTGTCGATAGTAGATACAGGGTAGGAGACATTGAATCTATAAAACAATGGGAGCATGAAATAATAGACAGGGAGTTCATTTCCAGGAATCCCTATGTGCCCTGGAACCCAGCAGAAAATTACATCCTTACCCTGCTTTTGCAAGAGCAGGAGTGCGACCTGCACTTCTTGCACCATCCGATCTGCTGGGTACATCTGTTCAAGAGCGTGTAGAGCACTTTGGGAATCGGAGCAGATGATGAATTTCGTGCCACGATGTCGGCGCATATGCTCTAATGCTTGCAGAATGGCAAACAGTTCTGCGTAGTAAACTGAGAACTGCTCTGGGAGCCCTATCCTACGGACAGTATCGGGAAACACAGCAGAGCAGCCCATAAAATCCCCCTGTTTAGACCCATCCGTGTAAACAGTAATAAAATCTGAATGGCGGTCTAAAATCTCAGTAAATTTAATTTTAAAAAGGTGGTCCGGGGTACAATACTTCTCGTAAGCAGCCAGATCAAGAAATAATCTTAGCCTTTGTAGTAGCCAGGGAGATCCCCTACTCCACCCCTGGTGTACTGACTCGAGACTCTCCTTTGCACGGATGCCAATCGGTTTTGTTGCCTTCGGACGGTGGCGGAAGAGAGGTTCCAGTGCCGGTTGTGAAAAGGTGTTGGACGCCAACGAAAGAGGAGTGGACTTGGCCCTGTATGCTTGCCGTTAAACTGTTTAAGGGCAGACGGAAGGCAAGTGGGCTTCAAAAATTCTATTTTTAGATTTTAGCGCATTTGAAATGCCTGATCTTTCCTGCGTGAAACAGTTTTTGTTTTATATAAATACGACCATTTTTTCGTGAGATATGACAGTTTTCCTGACGCTCTGTGTAATCTGGCATTTAAGTGCCGCGCCTTCCTTTTTTGCCATGCAGATATAATGCACAGCATTCTCTTAGTCCTTGTCTATTATTTCATGCTTCCATTGTTTTATACATTCAATGTCTCCTACCATGTGTCTACTATCGATACTCGTTTTTCCGATCATGTTTGTTATTGTTTTCGAGAGTTAATGGTTGTACTTAGTGAAGTTTGTTGTGAGTGAAGCACGTGTTGATTTGTATTTTCTTTGGTTCCGCGTGTTTTCATAAAAATGCCGCGAATAAAGAAATTCCCGCCTAAATTAAAGTTCAAGGGAAATAAATACGTAAAGGTAAATGAGGATAGTGGGTCAAAGGACCCAAGAATGTTAGACATAAAGAAAATCAGCACATCAAGAAAGAAATTCCAGTGTCTTTAAGGCATTTCCTCCCAGTCAGCTCCATTCGTTTGGAGATATTATGGTGAACCTTAGCATGCTCTGTGATTTCATTTCCAAAAACACTATGTGCAGAACATGTGGTGGTGACGTATCTTTGGCTGAGAATCAGCGTCTTCGTAAAGGGCTTGTGACAAACTTGACATTGAGTTGTACAAAATGTGGTGCAGTTGCTACAACAATGACATCAAAAATGGCAAATAATAATTTATATGAGAACAACATAACGCTAATTTATGGTCTCACATCTACTGGTAAAGGGATGGAGGCAGGCAAACTCTTATGTGCATTACTTGACATTCCAAATCCTCCTGCAAAATTTATGACTTACAATAATGTTACTGGTACTGCTGTTGCTGAAGTTTGTAACATCTCAATGAAGGAAGCAGCTGAAGAAGAGAAGCACTCAAGGAAAGTGATGACAGTGAAAGCGGTGATAACTGTGCGTGTTTTGATGGCAGCTGGCAGAAACGTGGACACACTTCAGCAAATGATGTCGTGACAGCTACATCATTTGATACCGGCAAGGTAATTGATGTAGAGATTCTAAGCAAGTACTGTAAAACTTGTGGCAGTGGATCTGAGAAAGAACATGACCACAACTGTCAGATGAATTATACTGGTCCAAGTGGTGGGATGGAAGTAGCAGGAGTTCTCAGGATTTTTAATCATTCTGTGGCAAACAGAGGTGTCAGATACACGCAATATTTAGGGGACGGTGACAGGAACGCTTATGATTGGGCATGTGCAGAACAACCCTTTGGTCCTAATGTCACAATGGCTAAATTAGAGTGCATTGCACATGTCCAGAAGAGAATGGGATCCAGGTTGAGAAGATTATTGAAAGAAAAGTCAAAAATAGTATTGGAAGATGGTAAGGAGATAGGTGGTAAGGGTCGCCTGACAAATGCTGAAATAGATAAATTACAGAATTATTATGGCTTGTAGGGAATTCAGGAAACATGAAAAAATCTGTATTGGCTATCTTTTTTCGTAAGCTTTCCACAAATGCAAATCCAGTGCACGGTCTTTGCCCGAATGATCCTGATGCTTGGTGCAAGTGCAGGAGAAATGCCAGATACGACCACAAACATTCTTTATCTGCATCAGTAATGAATGAAATTAAACCCATATTTGTCAGGATACCCTGTTGAAGAAATGTCTTCATGGGAAAACTCAAAATTTAAATGAATGTGTGGATTCTGTGATTTGGAACCGGTTACCGAAAACTGTATTTGTTCAGCTTACAACCCTCAAATTTGGTGTTTGAGATGCTATTTTACGCTTCAGTGATGGTGTAATTAGAAAACTGGGTGTTTTGGAATTATTGGGCTTAAAATCTAATGGAAATACTGAAAAATTCTTGGTGCAAGTAGATAAAGAGAGAATCTGCAAAGCAGATATTGCTAATTTAAAATTCACAAAAGAAAAGAAGAGGGACCAAAAGAAGAAAAGAAGATCACTATGATTCAGATGATGCTTAGTATGGTGCAGGAAAATATTAGTGGTAAGTAGTTCTCATCAATAACTATGCTAGAACTGTAATACTAAACTTTAAATGGATTTTTCTCAAAGCTACATTTTTTTTTACTTTCAGGTACTATTATTTGATAAACTAATGGGTTAGAAACATGAAATTTGGTCAATTAGTACTTCAGATAGTAATAAGTTATTACAAGTAAATTGAGAACCACCAAACATTCAGAAACTGTTTTATAATAATTAATGTACAAAAATTTTAAATTTTAGTAATGAAAGAATAAATTTTTTTCTTCAAAACCATAAAAGGTATTATGTTCATTTTACTTGTAAGTTGAGGCATATATGATATATATATGCACTAAAAATTTCATTGTTTTATCACTTACAGTTCTTCTGAAAAGTGTACCTATTCAAAGGGTAAAATAGAATTGGCAGAATAGGGATAAACATTGCCTTCTGTCTCCATTTAAACTGTGACGCCAGAGTGGTGAGCAGGGATGATGATTTAAACTATAATATCATGACACTGGCGAGTGTTTTTCGTGCTGAAATGATTAAGAAGTGAAGTGACCATCACTCTCGTAAAATGTCCTTATTTCGTCACAGAGATTTAGCGTAACTGACTATCATTTCACAGGAATGATATGAACATACCGTAAATACCGAGCTGTTATCGAACTTGATTTTCGAAAGCATGTGACGTTCTACACCTTCAGAATACTACGAAATTGCTTTATGACAGACAGAACCGTTGCGGTATTGGTGTACATGGTAGCAGTTTCACGCTCTTGGAGTTTGCGAACGTAATCTGTAGAACTTTCTAGCTGACTGTACAGGGGATAGGAAAAATTATGTGAACATTTGTGCTTATTTGGGAATGGTTTATTAATAAGGGATTGGACCCCCATTTGCACAAAATAGATCTGCGATTCTTCTTGGAATGCTGTCATATTTTGATTGTATAGTGTACAGTGGAATGCTATGCTTCTCTTCGATCAGAACCTCTTCTAACTCTTGTACTGACGAGGGAGGCAGAAATCTGCTCTGTAGTCTGCGCTCCAGAAGGGTTCGATAATGTTCAAATCCAGGGACTGTGTTGGCCAGGGAAGACGCTGCAGTTCAGTTGCATGCCCCTCATACCACGTATGTACTGTCCTGGCTGTCTGAATAGGTGCATTATCGTCCTGAAATATGGCATCATTGTTGGGGAACAACATTTGAATCGTGGGGTGCACTTGATCACCTAAATTGTTCACATAATCGTTGGCTGTAAGACGGCCTTTGAAAGTAATGATGGGACCATCAGAATAGGTGATATGGTTGCCCACACCATCACACTTCCACCTCCATGCTTACGCAATCAGCATTGTAGGCTTCTTTTGCCGTTCTCCAGATGTAAACCCTGCCCGATGTTGGAAATAACGAAGATGTGGACTTACCGGACCATATGACGCGTTTCCTCTATCAGCCGTCCAGGATTTATTCTCTAGAAACCATGTTTTACGCTTTTTTGCATTGGCTGTCGTCACTAATGGTTTCGACATAGCAGCTCGTCCATGAATATTCGCTTTATGGAGTTCTCGGCTGACGGTGTCGACAGATACGGGAATTCGAAGATGGCTACTGAGCTCTGCAGTCACTTTAGCCGCCGTAGTTTTGTGTTGTTTCGACACAATTCGTGTTAGCGTACGGCGATCTCTGTCATTTAGTTTTGATTTGCGCTCACTATTACGTTTACACGATGATGTCTTTCCATGTTTTGTGTAGGTTCTTGCTGTTGAAACATTCAATAAGTTGGGTGTTACTGATGCTCCAGATAATTGGCCCCCAAAAACAGCCCTCTTTGGAAGTCTGTTAAGTGTTTCACTGCACGTCGACCTCGGTCTCTGAATGTAATACGAAGTGTGCACTACTCGTAAACCACCTGCAGTGATGATCTCCTGTATGTCAGACTGTGGAAAGAGATTTCCTGTTTTCGAATGTCGACGACGTTAACCAGCGTCGCATTGTAGATGACTGAGAGCTCAGAAACCGAGGAGTTCTACAATTGGGTTATGTTTACCCGTAAAGCCGAGTAATCCTAGAAACACGTGTGAAAGCTGTGTCGTCTCACAGAGGGCGCCGATTGTGGCGGGTCGTAAGATCTCTATATCGGGTGAAAGGTGAGATATGTCTGTTTGCATTCAGACTGTATGACATGGTGCTAGCCAGTTCTGACTCAAATTGGGCAAGTGAAAGCTGGCCGACAGGACTGCTAGATGAAGCAAACGTCATGGAGCCTGTGACGTCATGGAGCCTGTCCCACTATTCCAAGGACAGCCCTTGTGCATCACCATTTAGGATCCTGGCGTTATAGAGCCTATCCGAGTACTCCATCTCGGCCTGCATGACAATGTCTTCTATGTTTCAATTTCCCGCCATTTACGTTGAGGAAAGCAGCCCCACTTTCACAGTGACGACATAGGAGTCGGGAAAATCCTTGAGCTATTTTTGAATTCTGCCAAAATTTGATTTCCCACAATGTTGTACGTAGGTTAATTTTCTTTGTGAGACGATGTGGAGGGAGTGGAGGGGACGCCGAAACCCGATGACGTCATCGACAACTCATCGACGACGCCAATGGGTCCTACGTAGCGCCAGAAGCGACACTGCGTTCCCACCCGCCATGCTGAACACATCAGTCATTTTCCATAGATCGCACGACGCGCTGATACGTTGTTATATGCTCTTCTCCGATATTAATGGTGCTCATTCTGAACGTTTATTGTAATACTGGTAGAACAACATAGGACTGAAACACATTCACCGTTGCTTTGTATTCAGTCACACGCAACGATACTCCGTACTCACCCATTACACGTTTCTGAAACTTGGTTGCTTAGCCAAATATGCTTCTTAGTGAGTCATATCTGTCAGGTTCGCAATGGAATACTTTTTAGTATCCTGTAAATGTGTATTATGCTCTGTAATAGCGTACTTCCTTCTACAGTCATCTTTCTTGTGTATCCCATCACTTTTAGGATCTGTATCCGAGATATAATTATTTCTTGTGTCGATAGTTTGGCTGACAACATTTCAGCTTAGGGCGTTGATATCCAAGGCCAAGGGGGGTGGAGCCGGCCGCTGTAACCGAGCGGTTCTAGGCCCTTCAGTCCGGAACTGCGCTGCTGCTACGGTCGCAGGTTCGAATCCTGCCTCGGGCATGGATGTGTGTGGTGTACTTAGGTTTAAGTAGTTGTAAGTGTAGGGGACTGATGACCTCAGATGTTAAGTCCCATAGTGCTTAGAGTGATTTAGACCATTTAGCTCACAGAGAAGGGAAAAAATATAGTGTAGTCAGGTGTTTTTCTTTCGGTCCGCAGCTCGTGGTCGTGCGGTAGCGTTCTCGCTTCCCACGCCCGGGTTCCCGGGTTCGATTCCCGGCGGGGTCAGGGATTTTCTCTGCATCGTGATGACTGGGTGTTGTGTGATGTCCTTAGGTTAGTTCGGTTGAAGTAGTTCTAAGTTCTAGGGGACTGATAACCATAGATGTTAAGTCCCATAGTGCTCAGAGCCATTTGAACAATTTATTTATTTTTTTCTTTCAAGAAAATGATTTAAAAGTTCGTATTACGCAGGTTTTAACATGGTGGGAACTGGAACTTTTTATGGTTATTTGTAAGTTGCCATTCGTCTTCCAAATTACTAAAAACACTACAGACCACCAGGTCTAACTCCCTCCCCCATCCCCCGCCCCCTACAAAGTATAGTATGGACGCCCTTGTTTTCAGTCTTTGTCAAAATGAGTCGCTTGCAACATTTTTAAAGCACTTTAACATGCAGTGGAGTGAACGTGTGTGCATCAGAGACAACACTGTTGATAACAACAATGTGACTCATAGGTAAGACTTAATGTCTCTAACAAAGGGACCACAGAATAATCGAAGTTTTTTTATGCTTGTGGTACGTGAAGTTCAAAACGTAAATACAAATTCCACAAAATAGTTGAACGTAGCTCTAAAAATTCCCGGAAAAATGAGCTTCGAAGGGTTCTGACTGCCATGTTCGGATTTTAGGCTTGATTCCTGGCTGATGCAAATTTTTAAACAGAGACACATGTTCTACTAGCTATTCTGTGAAGTTCAAAACACATAAAGTTGGGAACAAATAAGCAGCGCTCCAGACTGGTTCGAATCTCGTTACGGGATTATTTTTCGTTCTGTTTTCCCTTCAGTGCAAATACCTACGTCATTTAAATATGAAACTCATCAGATATACAGGGTGTGTCACTAACTATTGTCACCAAGAATAACTCCGAAAATGTGATAGGAGCTCAAAAGTTTGTGGGACAAAAGTTGAATGGGAGAACGGGGGCCATAACTTGACGTTGTTGCTAGGTGCGGTAGCATCAGAGATATGAAGGTCAACGTTGTTTTTTTTTTAAATGGGATGCTATAGTTTGGTAGTTATTTTCTGAGAGCCGCTATCGAGACGAATCCAGCGATGTGTAACACTAAGGTCTTTGAAGGTCAACGAAGGACACAAAGGTGGCGTGAACGTCCATTTAAAGAAGGTGTTCGAAGTGATAACCATTGGTATCAATGCAGTGCTGCAATCTTCTTATCATAGACTGAGTGGTAGTCCTTATCACTCTGGCACTTATCGAAGCACATGCTCTGACGATTCTCTCTCGTATAACGTACAAATAGTAAATATTCGCCGAATACGGCGTATCCATCTAACGTCCCATTGACATGTAAACACCATTCGACGGTTCCGCAATACAATACTGATAGGAACGGTAAGATTAGTATCGTCGAATCAAGCGAATGTGAATGATGTATTCCTTCGAAGAACTTCTTCTCATTTACGGAGAATGCCAACGAAATTCAGTGAGAGCTAGAGACCTATAAGCTGAAAGATATCCTAAACGTATTCACCCTACACGTCGTACATTTAAATATGTGTATAATAAATTGACAACAACTGGATCTTATAAAGCATCGGGAACATATCCGGAAAAGGAAAATTACTAACGAGCAAACGGAAATTGGTACTCTTGCCACTGTGGTTCGAGAGCCTTGTGTTAGTTCGCGTCAAATCGCAAGGGAATCTGGCATGAGCCAGATTAGTGTTGTTCGTGTCCCACATCTCTACTGCTATCATCCTTACCATATCAGTCTCCACCAAGAATTAACTGGTACGGATTGTATGCGTCGCATTGAATTCTGCCGATGAGCTCTACTTCAAATTCAGAGGGATGACACATTTATTAATTTGGTTTTATTTACTGACGAGGCTACATTCAAGAACCATGGAAATGTTAATTTATATAACATGCATTATAGGGCAACTGAAAATATATGCTGGCTGTGGTAAGTTGCACACCAAAAACCGTGGTCATGGAATGTATGGTGTGGGATTCTGCATGGCAGAATTATAGGCCCCTATTTCATCGAAGGAAATCTGAATGGTAGGAAGTACACCACATTCCTGCAAGAAACAATTGGTCTGTTATTGGAAGAAATACCTTTAGGAACAAGGAACAGAATGTGGTATCATCACGATGGGTGTCCCGCACATTTTTCGCTGATGGCTAGAGATGAGTTGCAGAGACAATTTCCAAATTGTTGGACTGGACGCGGAGGAGATGTGTCGTGGCCGGCTCGTTCGCCAGACTTGAAGCCCCTGGATATTTTCTTGTGGATTCGTAAAAGACTTTGTTTATAAAGACGTTCCAACTACACCTGAAGATAACCGACAGAGAATTGTCAGGGAACGTGCTTCGATAAGTGCCGATATAATAAGGAATACCACTCAGTCCACGATAAGAAGATTGTAGCACTGCATTGATACCAATTGTCATCACTTCGAACACCTTCCGTAGATGGACGTTCGTGCCACCTTTGTGTCCTTCGTTGACCTTCAGAGACCTTAGTGTTACACATCACTGGATTCGTCTCGATAGTCGCTGTCAGAAAATAAGTACGAAACTATAGCATCCCATTTAAAAAAGTTGACCTTCGTATCTCTGACGCAAACCTACCTAGCAACAAAAAGCCAACGTTATATTATGGCCCCTGTTGTCCCATGCAACATTTGTCCCACGAAGTTTTCAGCTCCTATCATATTTTCTGAGTTGTTCTAGGTGGCAATAGTTAGTGACTCACCCCGTATATTTGATGAGTTTTATATTTAAATGACGTAGGTATTTGCACTGAAAGGAAAAAAAGAACGTAACGAGATATGACACAGCAGTTATCAGTCTGGATCGCTGTATGTGTTTTGAACATCACAAAACAGGCAGCAGAACATGCGTCTCTGTTTAAAAATTTGCATCAGCCAAGAATCAAACCTAGAATCCCAACTTGACAGTTGGAACGCTTCCAAGCTGATTTTCCCGAGAATTTTTCGGAGTCACATTTAACTATTTTAGGGGCTTTATATTTGAGTTTTGAACCTCACGTACAACAACCTTTAAAAAATCGATTATTCTGTGATCTTTTTGTTAGAGACGTAAAGTCACACAGTTGCCACCAACAGTGTTGTCTCTGATGCAAGCACGTTCACTTCACTGTGTCTAAAATGCTTTAAATATATAGCAAGAGACTCATCTTTGCAAAGGCTGGAAGAAAGGGCGTCCATACGATACTTTGTAAGGGGCGAGGGGGGGGGGGGGTATTTTCAGTATTTTGGAAGACGAATGGCAACTTGTAAGCAACCATAAAAAAGTTCCAGTTCCCACCAAGTTACGACCTGGCTAATACCGACTTTCTTGGAAGGAAAACACCTGACTACACTATACAGGGTGTTACAAAAAAGTACGGCCAAATTTTCAGGAAACATTCCTCACACACAAATAAAGAAAAGATGTTATGTGGACATGTGTCCGGAAACGCTTAATTTCCGTGTTACAGCTCATTTTAGTTTCGTCTATATGTACTGTACTTCCTCGATTCACCGCCAGTTGGCCCAATTGAAGGAAGGTAATGTTGACTTCGGTGCGTGTGTTGACATGCGACTCATTGCTCTACAGTACTAGCATCAAGCACATCAGTACGTAGCGTCAACAGGTTAGTGTTCATCACGAACGTGGTTTTGCAGCCAGTGCAATGTTTACAAATGCGGAGTTGGCAGATGCCCGTTTGATGTATGGATTAGCACGGGGCAATAGCCGTGGCGCGGTACGTTTGTATCGAGACAGATTTCCAGAACGAAGGTGTCCCGACAGGAAGACGTTCGAAGCAATTGATCGGCGTCTTAGGGAGCACGGAACATTCCAGCCTATGACTCGCGACTGGGGAAGACCTAGAACGACGAGGACACCTGCAATGAACGAGGCAATTCTTCGTGCAGTTGACGATAACCCTAATGTCAGCGTCAGACAAGTTGCTGCTGTACAAGGTAACGTTGACCACGTCACTGTATGGAGAGTGCTACGGGAGAACCAGTTGTTTCCGTACCATGTACAGCGTGTGCAGGCACTATCAGAAGCTGATTGGCCTCCACGGGTACACTTCTGCGAATGGTTCATCCAGCAATGTGTCAATCCTCATTTCAGTGCAAATGTTCTCTTTACGGATGAGGCTTCATTCCAACGTGATCAAATTGTAAATTTTTACAATCAACATGTGTGGGCTGACGAGAATCCACACGAAATTGTGCAACCACGTCATCAACACAGGTTTTCTGTGAACGTTTGGGCAGGCATTGTTGGTGATGTCTTGATTGGGCCCCATGTTCTTCCACCTACGCTCAATGGAGCACGTTATCATGATTTCATACGGGATACTCTACCTGTGCTGCTAGAACATGTGCCTTTAAAAGTACGACACAACATGTGGTTCATGCTCGATGGAGCTCCTGCACATTTCAGTCGAAGTGTTCGTACGCTTCTCAACATCAGAATCGGTGACCGATGGATTGGTAGAGGCGGACCAATTCCATGGCCTCCACGCGCTCCTGACCTCAACCCTCTTGACTTTTATTTATGGGGGCATTTGAAAGCTCCTGTCTATGCAATCCCGGTACCAAATGTAGAGACTCTTCGTGCTCGTATTGTGGACGGCTGTGATACAATACGCCATTCCCCAGGGCTGCATCAGCGCATCAGGGATTCCATGCGACGGAGGGAATGTATCCTCGCTAACGGAGGACATTTTGAACATTTCCTGTAACAAAGTGTTTGAAGTCACGCTGGCACGTTCTGTTGCTGTGTGTTTCCATTCCATGATTAATGTGATTTGAAGAGAAGTAATAAAATGGGCTCTAACATGGAAAGTAAGCGTTTCCGGACACATGTCCACGTAACATATTTTCTTTCTTTGTGTGTGAGGAATGTTTCCTGAAAGTTTGGCCGCACCTTTTTGTAACACCCTGTATTTTTTACCTTTCGCTGTGACGTAAGGGGAGGGGGGGAGGTCACGTCCCCGAACCCCATTGCCCTAGGTTGTGGGCGCCCTAGGCTGAACATTGTCAACTAGCGATGAGTTAGTTACATCCCGGATACAGATCCTAAAAGCGATGGGATACTAAGGAATGACGACTGTAGAGGGAAGTACGCTATTACAGTGGCTAATACACATTTACAGGATACTAAAAACCCTCCATGGCGAAACTGACATATATGACACAGTAAGAAGCATATTTTGCTAAGCAACCAAGTTTCAGAAACGCATACTGAGTACGGAGCATCCACAAGGTCACTAGGTGAGACTGAACATAAAACAACGTCACATGTGTTTCAGTCCTGTACTGTTGTGTCACCATTACAATAAACGTTCAAAATGACGATCAGAGGAGAGCCTGTAGCAACGTATCAGGGCGTCATGTGATCGATGGAAAATGATGTGTTCAGTATGGCCAGGGGATGGGCAACGTCGCTTCTGGCGCAAAGTAGGACGGCCATTGACGTCATCGATAACGTCATAGGATTTCCACATCACCACCACTCCCTCCCGACCGACTCACAAAGGTAAATTAACCTATGTACAACATTGTGGGAAATCAAATTTTGGCAGAATTCAAAAATAGCTCAAGCCTTTTCCCGACTCCTATGTTGTCACTGTGAAAGTGGGGTTGCTTTCCTCAGCGTAAATGGCGGGAAATTGAAGCATAGAAGACATTGTCATGCAGGCTGACGTCGAGTACTAGGATAGGCTCTATAACGCCAGGATTCTAAATGGTGATGCATGAGGGCTGTCCTGGAATAGTGGGGCAGGCTCCATGACATCACAGTCCAAGAGCTGAAGTCAGATTTCCCTCCCGCCGAAAGGATGTACGTTTCCTGCAACGGGTCCAGGCCCTGTGGTTCTGAAACGAAGGGCATGGTCACCTCCTCATTCTTCTGTACAAATTCTAGGACAAAAGGTATTTGTTTGCTCCATCTGGCGGTCCAGACGGCCAGCTTTCACTTGCCCAGTTTGAGTCAGAACTGGCTAGCACCATGTCATACAGTCTGAATGCAAACAGACATCTCTCACCTTTCACCCGATATAGAGACCTTACGTCCCGCCACAATCGGCGCCCTCTATGAGACGACACAGCTGACACACGTATTTCTAGGATTACTCGGCTTTACAGGTAAACATAACCCAATTGTAGAACTCCTCGGTTTCTGACCTCTCAGTCATCTACAATGCGACGCTGGATAACGTCGTCGACATTCGAAAACAGGAAATCTCTTTCCACAGTCTGACATACAGGAGATCACCAGTGCAGGTTGTTTACGAGTAGTGCACGCTTCGTATTTGCATTCACAGGCCGAGGTCGACGTGCAGTGAAACACTTAACAGACTTCCGAACAGGGCTGTTTTTGGGGGCCAATTAGCTGGAGCATTAGTAACACCCAACTTATTGAATGTTTCAACAGAAAGAACCTACACAAAACATGGAAAGACATCATCGTGTAAACGTAATAGTGAGCGCAAATCAAAACTAAATGACAGAGATCGCCGTACGCTAACACGAATTGTGTCGAAACAACACAAAACTACGGCGGCTAAAGTGACTGCAGAGCTCAGTAGCCATCTTCGAATTCCCGTATCTGTCGACACCGTCAGCCGAGAACTCCATAAAGCGAATATTCATGGACGAGCTGCTATACCGAAACCATTAGTGACGACAGCCAATGCAAAAAAGCGTAAAACATGATGTCAAGATGATAAATCTTGGACGGCTGATAGAGGAAACGCGTCATATGGTCCGATGAGTCAACGTTTTTGTTATTTCCAACATCGGGCAGGGTTTACATCTGGAGAACGCCAAAAGAAGCCTACGATCCTGATTGCTTGAGTCCACCGGTTAAGCTTGGAGGTGCAAGTGTGATGGTTTGGGCAGATATATCATGATATTCTGCTGGTCCCATCGTTACTCTCAAAGGCCGTCTTACAGCCAACGATTTTGTGACACATTTTAGGTCATCAAGTGCACCCCATGATTCAAATGTTGTTCCCCAACAATGATGCTATATTTCAGGACGATAATGCACCCTGCAGCGTCTTTCCTAGCCAACACAGTCCCTGGACGTGAACATTATCGAACCCTTGTGGGCGGTATTGGAGCGCAGACTCTGAGCAGATTTCTGCCTCCCTTGTCACTACAGGAGTGCCATAACATTCCACTGTAGACTACACAATCATTATATCCAAGTATTCTAAGAAGAATCGCAGCTGTACTAAGGGCAAATGGGGGTCCAACCGCTTATTAACAAAGTACAGGTGTTCACATTATTTTGCATGTGACCTATAAATCTGTCGACAGTGGACTGCATTTCTAGTAACAGAAACACACACACACACACACACACACACACACACACACACACAGATACACTAATTTGTCACTAAGAACGAATTTCTTTGAAGAATGTCAATATTTAACGTTTCATCTTTTGAACCATAACAATACGTTTTGAAATAAATTATTTACACACTGCTTAGTGGCACATTTGTCATCCATAGTGATGGAATATGTTTAAAGCATTTTCAAGTTTTAAAAATGTGTTTCCTGAAGATAACCATAAATAAATTGTTTAACGTGTTACTGAAAGTTGATTTTCTTCCATTCTGCAACCTGCTACAGCGTTACGATAACGTATTTAATTAAACGAAGTATGTTTTATTAAAGAAGCTATACCATTACGAGACCAAAGATGAATACTTCAGCTATTAATCATTGTGAATAAAGCTGCAGAGACGATCATACAAAAAAGTGATACGGAGTAATTAATTCTTATATACTGCACAGCGAGAAATCCACAACATTGTCTTCGCTGCCTGACCCACATGAGTTCCTTTCTACAAGATTTATAACGAAAGATTCCATAGTAGTGTCCCTGCCAGTTTATCTGTGATAATCCTGCAGTTTTTCTACATGTCTTAAGCAAGCTGTTGTGATGCTGCCTACTGTCTCGTGTGTTAACTCTTTCAACATTAGCAATTTTAAATATATTGTTCTGTTCCCCAACTTATGCTTTTACTTGGGCCCATAGCAGCATGACTGTACTGTAAGGGCAATGATAGGGGTGAGGGGGTCATTTAACAATACGATGTCCAATACTTGTTTGCAATTCTGCTGCCTCTTAAACTCGACATGCAGACTACTAAGCAAAGAACCAGCAATTCTGCCGTGCTATGTGATGAACTGTAAGGTATTCCGTTAGAGGACGACCACGCAACAATGACCGTCTCTTTGGAATTCGTAGTTGCAGCTTCGCCCACTTACACTCAGTGCATGATCGCATTATCCATGACAAAAACCGAACATGCAGGGATATAAGGTAACATTTGTAATAGTTCTTTAAACCATCGCCTGAAGAGACTGAACGTCATTCCATCTTCAGACGCCTTAAAAATCAGTTTATTCTGGTGAATAAGGCCAGTTTCTGCTGGTCCGACTCTATAGTTCTATTACCATTAAAAAGTGGAACTTTTAATCCACCCTGTCCATCGCTCACCTTCCAGCACATATTCCTCTCATGGCTTTGATTGGCGAAAGTTTCATGTACACGTGCCAATTTGTCTAAAAAAAAGAGATGGGGCCCCTCCACGCCAGCACCAACGTGGTGACCAAACCAAAAGTTCTACTGTCACCTCCGTAAACATGTTAGTTGTCTAGTAAGTGGATCACAGGATGCTGTGCTGTGATGTTGTCCGTGCGTCTGGGTAACGCTACGCAATAACACGGTCCATCAAGTGATTGATAGTGGACGAAACGCGAGTGAGGGTAGCGATTTGAAGAGCAGAGGGAAAAAAGTCCCATGGCTCGTGCCGTGGGAAAAAAACCTCTGCGACAGTGGGATGGGTAGTAAGAGCAGTAGTGGCTTACTAGCTGCGATAGTTCATGCAAGGTTGGATTTGTTAGTATGGGTATCATGCATCATTACCGTGACAAGCGATGGCGATGTGTCCCAGTTGCTGCGGCTGCTACATTCCTGGAACAATCAAGATCGTTATACAGTAGTGGGAGATCGGCCATAGATCATCTCACTGTGTGGGGGATGTGTGGAGCTTGTCTGCATGCAGTGTACGGTACGGCTTTCCTGTATGGTGCCAGTTATTCGGCAGTATATTCCAGCTGGATATCCAGTAATGGCGTCTGATTAACAGGGGCTCGCCTGTGCCGTTATGTTTGCGTATGCTTGGCCATAGATGTTATGTCCTTACAAGTATATCTTTTGGTCTTTTACAGGGTGTTTCAAAAATGCCCGGTATATTTGAAACGGCAATAAAAACTAAACGAGCAGCGATAGAAATACACCGTTTGTTGCAATATGCTTGGGACAACAGTACATTTTCAGGCGGACAAACTTTCGAAATTGCAGTAGTTACAATTTTCAACAACAGATGGCGCTGCAAGTGATGTGAAAGATATAGAAGACAACGCAGTCTGTGGGTGCGCCATTCTCTACGTCGTCTTTCTGCTGTAAGTGTGTGCTGTTCACAACGTGCAAGTGTGCTGTAGATAACATGGTTTATTCCTTAGAACAGAGGATTTTTCTGGTGTTGGAATTCCACCACCTAGAACACAGTGTTGTTGCAACAAGACGAAGTTTTCAACGGAGGTTTAATGTAACCAAAGGACCGAAAAGCGATACAATAAAGGATCTGTTTGAAAAATTTCAACGGACTGGGAACGTGACAGATGAACGTGCTGGAAAGGTAGGGCGACCGCGTACGGCAACCACAGAGGGCAACGCGCAGCTAGTGCAGCAGGTGATCCGACAGCGGCCTCGGGTTTCCGTTCGCCGTGTTGCAGCTGCGGTCCAAATGACGCCAACGTCCACGTATCGTCTCATGCGCCAGAGTTTACACCTCTATCCATACAAAATTCAAATGCGGCAACCCCTCAGCGCCGCTACCATTGCTGCACGAGAGACATTCGCTAACGATATAGTGCACAGGATTTATGACGGCGATATGCATGTGGGCAGCATTTGGTTTACTGACGAAGCTTATTTTTACCTGGACGGCTTCGTCAATAAACAGAACTGGCACATATGGGGAACCGAAAAGCCCCATGTTGCAGTCCCATCGTCCCTGCATCCTCAAAAAGTACTGGTCTGGGCCGCCATTTCTTCCAAAGGAATCATTGGCCCATTTTTCAGATCCGAAACGATTACTGCATCACGCTATCTGGACATTCTTCGTGAATTTGTGGCGGTACAAACTGCCTTAGACGACACTGCGAACACCTCATGGTTTATGCAAGATGGTGCCCGGCCATATCGCACGGCCGACGTCTTTAATTTCCTGAATGAATATTTCGATGATCGTGTGATTGCTTTGGGCTATCCAAAACATACAGGAGGCGGCGTGGATTGGCCTCCCTATTCGCCAGACATGAACCCCTGTGACTTCTTTCTGTGGGGACACTTGAAAGACCAGGTGTATCGCCAGAATCCAGCAACAATTGAACAGCTGAAGCAGTACATCTCATCTGCATGTGAAGCCATTCCGCCAGACACGTTGTCAAAGGTTTCGGGTAATTTCATTCAGAGACTACGCCATATTATTGCTACGCATGGTGGATATGTGGAAAATATCGTACTATAGAGTTTCCCAGACCGCAGCGCCATCTGTTGTTGAAAATTGTAACTACTGTAATTTCGAAAGTTTGTCTGCCTGAAAATGTACTGTTGTCCCAAGCATATTGCAACAAACGGTGTATTTCTATCGCTGCTCGATTAGTTTTTATTGCCGTTTCAAATATACCTGTCATTTTTGAAACACCCTGTATGTTTCCATCTATGGTTGTGGTCGTAGTTCCCCAGATTCAGAATAAGCCAATTTGTCTGATCTGCACTGCTCTCATAAACACAGTCCTCGCAGCTACAATTTCGCTACGTTCCATTAGTTATTTCCTCTCATCGTTCATTTTCTGACATCTGAACTACATGTCTTTCTGTATCCTCCACATAGTGCACTTGCTTCCTTTGAAATTAAATATCTTTAACATTTCGCGGCTCTGTCAGCAACGGTGTAAATATTAATTTTAATTTTAATAATTAACAGCCTCAGTTGCACTGTTTGCCTAGACTTTACCTAGGTCTCAATCTGGATTCCGTAAAAATATCGGAACACGTGAGGCAATTTTGACCCTACGACTTATCTTAGAAGCCAGATTAAGGAAAGGCAAACCTACGTTCCTAGGATTTGTAGACTTCGAGAAAGCTTTTGGCAATGTTGACTGGAATACTCTGTTTCAAATTCTGAGGGTGGCAGGGTTAAAATACAGGGAGCGAAAGGATATTTACAATTTATACAGAAACCAGATGGCAGTTATAAGAGTCGAGGGACATGAAGGGGAAGCAGTGGTTGGGAAGGGAGTAAGACAGGGTTGTAGCGTCTCCGCGATGTTATTCAATCACTATATTGAGCAAGCAGTGAAGGAAACAAAAGAAAAATTCGGAGTAGGTATTACAATCCATGGAGAAGAAATAAAAACTTTGAGGTTCGCCGATAACATTGTAATTCTGTCAGAGACAGCAAAGGACTAGGAAGAGCAGTTGAACGGAATGGACAGTGTCATGAGAGGAGGGTATAAGATAAACATCAACAAAAGCAAAACGAGGATAATGGAATGTAGTCGAATTAAGTCGGGTGATGCTGGGGGAATTAGATTAGGAAATGTGACACTTAAAGTAGTAAAGGAGTTTTGCTATTTGGGGAGCAAAATAACTGATGATGGTCGAAGTAGACAGGATCTAAAATGTAGACTGGCAATGGCAAGGAAAGCGTTTCTGAAGAAGAGAAATTTGTTAACATCGAGTATTGATTTAAGTCTCAGAAAGTCGTTTCTGAAAGTATTTGTACGGAGCGTAGCCATGTATCGAACGATAACTAGTTTGGACAAGAAGAGAATAGAAGCTTTCGAAATGTGGTGCTACAGAAGAATGCTGAAGATTAGATGGGTAGATCATATAACTAATTAAGAAGTATTGAATAGGACTGGGGAGAAGAGAAGTTTGTGGCATAACTTGACTAGAAGAAGGGATCACCAGTTTAGTATTGGAGGGCAGCATGGAGGGTAAAAATCGTAGAGGGAGACCGAGATGAATACACTAAGCAGATTCAGAAGGATGTAGGTTGCAGTAGGTACTGGGAGATGGAGAAGCTTGCACAGGATAGAGTAGCATGGAGAGCTGCATCAAACCAGTCTCAGGACTGATGACCACAACAACAACAACCCAACCTTCTTCAGAATAACAGTAACTACCGTCTTTCCATAGTGGACATTGTCAAGCAAAAACTACAAGTCCATAAATTATCGTCAGTTCCAGTACAGCACTCGTGGCTGCCGCATCGCGATCGCGAAGTGGGGCCGAGGCAGTTCCAGGTAAGTTTTTACAGTCTGACGATAATTTATGGATTTGTAGTTTTAGCTTGACGATGTCCATTATGGAAAGACGGTAGTTACTGTTATTCTGAAGAAGGTTCGGTTATCCCGATTGAAACCTAGGTAAATTCTAGTGCAACTGAGGCTGTTAATTATTAAAATTAAAATGCCTTTTAAATCTTCGGCTTCCTTCATACGTGAGACAAATCTTTCTGCTGTCACTGTACATGCTGAAAACCACGTGCCACAAAACGTCTTTCGCAGATATGCGTAATACACCTGCTCCTTTTTTGCGGTGGTGTAGCTTGCCTGGTGACTTGGAAACAGGACCGACGCCGGCTGGCGTGGAGGCCGTAGCTTCGCCGGATACCCTCCGAACGGTCCGCGAATCAATACCGCTGCCTGCTCCAAACATCTGGCAACAGCGCGAAGCGCGCTTCGTTGCGGCGTACATTCACCGGGGGACTGCCTTTTGAAGTACTATTCTTCTTGCTTGTCTGTGCATCACTTGGCTTGGCTGTTTAACCATCACTCATAATGAATACTAAGAGGGCAAAATAATCACTCAGCATGGAACACGATGACTGACAAGGGGAAGGCCTTAGACACGGCCAACCGATCCGGCTCAAATTTGGCAGGTCGCTTGTGTACAACCTAAAACGAAGGAATCTAAGATATTTTGGGTCAATACCCCCGCGTTTTTGAGAAAATCACCCCTAAAGGTAATGCCGAGTAATCGACTCAAAATTGGCGGGATCAACAGATAATTGTAAACTGAGCATTTTTCATGATCAGGTATGGGGTCCGAAAACGCATACTTTCCCAGAAATCGAGGTAAGAAACTTTTATTACAACTGCCGCTTCTTTACCCACACGGTAAACGCTTTTCGCCGACAGCACCGATAGTCGCCGGCACGGTAGCTCAGCGTGTTCGGTCAGAGGGTTAGCTGCCCTCTGTAATAAAAAACTGAGTCAAGGAATCAACACTGAACTTGTCATGGGACATCCGCACCGAACAAATGAATCGAACAAAACTAGAACAATAAAAAAAAAAAAATAGCGCAACGGCCAAGGTAATTGTCTGGGATTCGGAGAGCCTGGGTTTGAATCTCGAAGAAACCTAGCGGATTTTCTTCTTTTCGTTTGTATTTTTCCATATCTCAATTGATAGGGATAGGAGGGTCAATAAGGTAGGTAAATCAATAAGGAATGATAATATTAACGTAGGCAAATAAATTTCTCGAACGCCGAGAAACAGAACTGCTTGCTTTCAGTAGTGCATTGATAAGCATCTGTCTTGCAACACTTTTACAAACCAAACCACAGCGTCGGTAATACTGTGACAAGCTCCCAAATATATACTACAGCGCTAGTCGAAGGGTGTACATCCTCCATTATTCAGATTATGCACCTGAAAGATATGACACAACAAACAATAACTAGTTACGACGGTATAAACAGACGAGCTAATTACTGCAAAGAACATACAGTGCTCGTCATATGTTACTTACGGAAGAACACTGTATTCATTCACAAAACGTATTTCATTCGGCGCATTAACGATGGAAAAATCACTACATGTATCCGCGAGGTTCGCGGCAGCCTAATGACGGAAAACAATTCTTTCCGATTGAATTCTATTAGGCTCGTGCTGGACACCTTCACTCTTTCAGGTTCTCAACTATGATATGACGAAGAGGCAACCGGGACAACATAACTCTCCGCGCGTGCATTCTGTCCCGTGCCTCGCTGTAAACAAGCGTCGCACGGTTGGCTGTCTGTGATCCCTCGAGAGGAATTCGCACCACTCTTACTCGGAGTTGTTTTCATGTGACAAGGCTTAAAAGTTTAATACTTTACTAACTCACGGCGTTTGGGAAATTAGTTTGCCCACCTTCTTATTATCATTCCTTATTGATTTACTTACTTTGTTAAGCCTCCTATCCCTATCAATTGAGATATGGAAAAGTACAAACGAAAAGAATAAAATCTGCTAGGTTTCTTCGAGATTCAAACCTGGGTTTTTGATTCCCAGCCAGTTACCTTGGCCGCTGCACTATCGGCACTGTTGGCGAAAAACGTTTACCATGTGGGTGCAGAAGCGACAGTTGTAAAAGTTTCTTTCCTCGATTTCTGGAAAAGTTTGCGTTTGTGGGCCCCATACTTGATGATGAAAAATGCTCTATTTACAATTATCTATCGATCCCTTCAATTTTGGGTCGATTGCTCGTCATAACCTTTAGGGGCGATTTTCTCACAATTGCGGGGGTGTTGACCCAAAATGTCTTAGAGTCCTTCGTTTTAGGCTGTACACAAGCGACCTGCCAAATTTGAGCCGAATCGCTCGGTCGTGTCTGAGGCCTTTCGCTTGTGAGATAAACAGTGTACTTTACGAACTCAACACAACACGACACGCACAGAATGAAGACACTGATGCGCGATTGGCTGTGAACCATGTGGTACACCACCGCATGTTTCTGCGCATCCGACAATGACCCGCCTTCGTAGCTGCTCTCCACTTTATTACTTCGAAAGTTATCCCGTGATGTCTTAACTCATGTCCTGTCATTGTCCTCCTTTTGCTTGACCGTTTTACCTCACATTTCTTTAACGCCGATTGTCTGGAGAATCTGCTCATTTCTTATCTCATCAGTTCACCTAATTTTCAGCAACGTTTGTATCACAATGTATCAGACGTGCCGTTTCTCTTCTTCCGATATGCTGCATGATTCACTTTCCTGACCTTTCGGCACTGCAAACATATTGTCACATTTTTTTTCAAATTCGATGCTAGCAGGGTTCTCTTTCCTAGGAATGCCATCTCTGTCTATGTGTCTTCATGTTTGATCGAAAACTACATCTACATACTCATATACAGGGTGTTTCAAAAATGACCGGTATATTTGAAACGGCAATAAAAACTAAACGAGCAGCGATAGAAATACACCGTTTTTTGCAATATGCTTGGGACAACAGAACATTTTCAGGCAGACAAACTTTCGAAATTACAGTAGTTACAATTTTCGACAACAGATGGCGCTGCGGTCTGGGAAACTCTGTAGTACGATATTTTCCACATATCCACCATGCGTAGCAATAATATAGCGTAGTCTCTGAATGAAATTACCCGAAACCTTTGACAACGTGTCTGGCGGAATGGCTTCACATGCAGATGAGATGTACTGCTTCAGCTGTTCAATTGTTTCTGGATTCTGGCGGTACACCTGGTCTTTCAAGTGTCCCCACAGAAAGAAGTCACAGGGGTTCATGTCTGGCGAATAGGGAGGCCAATCCACGCCGCCTCCTGTATGTTTCGGATAGCCCAAAGCAATCACACGATCATCGAAATATTCATTCAGGAAATTAAAGACGTCGGCCGTGCGATATGGCCGGGCACCATCTTGCATAAACCATGAGGTGTTCGCAGTGTCGTCTAAGGCAGTTTGTACCGCCACAAATTCACGAAGAATGTCCAGATAGCGTGATGTAGTAATCGTTTCGGATCTGAAAAATGGGCCAATGATTCCTTTGGAAGAAATGGCGGCCCAGACCAGTACTTTTTGAGGATGCAGGGACGATGGGACTGCAACATGGGGCTTTTCTGTTCCCCATATGCGCCAGTTCTGTTTATTGACGAAGCCGTCCAGGTAAAAATAAGCTTCGTCAGTAAACCAAATGCTGCCCACATGCATATCGCCGTCATCAATCCTGTGCACTATATCGTTAGCGAATGTCTCTCGTGCAGCAATGGTAGCGGCGCTGAAGGGTTGCCGCATTTGAATTTTGTATGGATAGAGGTGTATACTCTGGCGCATGAGGCGATACGTGGACGTTGGCGTCATTTGGACCACAGCTGCAACATGGCGAACGGAAACCCGAGGCCGCTGTTGGATCACCTGCTGCACTAGCTGCGCGTTGCCCTCTGCGGTTCCCGTACGCAGTCGCCCTACCTTTCCAGCACGTTCATCCGTCACGTTCCCAGTCCGTTGAAATTTTTCAAACAGATCGTTTATTGTATCGCTTTTCGGTCCTTTGGTTACATTAAACCTCCGTTGAAAACTTCGTCTTGTTGCAACAACTCTGTGTTCTAGGCGGTGGAATTCCAACACCAGAAAAATCCTCTGTTCTAAGGAATAAACCATGTTGTCTACAGCACACTTGCACGTTGTGAACAGCACACGCTTACAGCAGAAAGACGACGTACAGAATGGCGTACCCACAGACTGCGTTGTCTTCTATATCTTTCACATCACTTGCAGCGCCATCTGTTGTTGAAAATTGTAACTACTGTAATTTCGAAAGTTTGTCCGCCTGAAAATGTACTGTTGTCCCAAGCATATTGCAACAAACGGTGTATTTCTATCACTGCTCGTTTAGTTTTTATTGCCGTTTCAAATATACCGGTTATTTTTGAAACACCCTGTATAATTAACAAGCCACTTACGTTGAATCACAGAAGGTAGTTTCTACCATTGCTAGTTATTCCCTTTTCTTCAACATGAAAATTAAGTGAGGTAAAAACGACTGTCTAAAGCCTTCTGACGATCCGCGATTTCTCCTATCTTGTCCTTCCGATTATTATGCGAGATGTACAGTACATTGGTGGCAGCGTGATGGTTCTGTTGCCCGTCGCAAATGTTGGGTCTCTAAATCTCCGCCGGCCGGAGCGGCCGAGCGGTTCTAGGCGCTACAATCTGGAGCCGAGCGCAGGTTCGAATCCTGCCTCAGGCATGGATGTGTGTGATGTCCTTAGGTTAGTTAGGTTTAAGTAGTTCTAAGTTCTAGGCGACTGATGACCACAGAAGTGAAGTCACATAGTGCTCAGAGCCATTTGAACTATTTTTTCTAAATCTCCTCAATTGCGTTTTGCAAAAACAACTTCCTCTTCCTTCCAGGGATTCCCATTTGTGTTCACAGAACATTTTCGTAATTCTCACATGTTGATCGAACCTAGTGATCAGCTCCATACCCCTGAATTGCTTCAATGTCTTCCTTTACTCCGACGCAGTAAGGATCCCAAACACTCGAACAGTATTCAAGAACAGGTCATAAAAATATTAAGTATACGGTCTTCTGCGTTGATGAGCCACTCCTCCCGCACAGACCATGAAAGCCCAAAGGCACCAACTGGCCACCGTGTCATCCTCAGCTCACAGGCGTCACTGGATGCGGATATGGAGGGGCATGTGGTCAGCACACCGCTCTCCCGGCCGTACGTCAGTTTCCGAGACCGGAGCCGCTTCTCAATCAGGTAGCTCCTCAGTTTGCCTCGCAAGGGCTGAGTGCACCCCGCTTGCCAACAGCGCTCGGCAGACCGGATGGTCACCGATCCAAGTGCTAGCCCAGCCCGAAAGCGCTTAACTTCGGTGATCTGACGGGAACTGGTGTTACCACTGCGGCAAGGCCGTTGATTGTTGAGCCACACTTCCCTAATAATCTCTCAATAAATCGAAGTCAGTCATTCGCCTTCCCTATAACCGACCCTACCTGCTCATTCCATTTTATGTCGCCTCGTAAATTTTTGCGCCTAGTTATTTATTCGATGTTACTCTGTCATCATTCTTTTACACCACCACACTTCAAAATCCTCTAGTGTCTTCTTCTTGTCTGAACTATTTATCGACCACTTTTCAGTTGTTTACAATTCTACACTCCAGATACAGTGAGGTGACAAAAGTCATGGGGTATGTCCTAATATCGTCCTGGACCTCCCTTTGCCCGGCGTAGTACAGCACCTCAATGTGGCATGGACTCAATTCGTAGGAAGTCCCCTGCAGATTTACTGAGCCATTCTGCCTCTACAGCCGTCCATAACTACGAAAGTGATGCCAGTGAAAGAGTTTGTATATGAACTCACCTCTCGATTATTACCCATAAATGTTCAACGGGGTTCATGTCGGACGACCTGCGTGGCCAAATCTGTCCCCAGAATTGTCCAGAATTGGAAGGAAAATCAGCATTGGCCGTATTTAGTTGTTTTATTGTCAGCAAAATCGATTTTCGGTCACTTAGTGACCATCCTAGAAGTTAAAAATTTTCATATAACCATCAGAGAGTATAAAACCGAAAATCGCAACTACACCTGCGTATGAACATAATAGTTTGTAGGAACATACCTGTAATATACAATTAAAATTGGTAGGCACTGGTATCGAGCTATAACCACAAGCTTAGAGCGATCACATAAACTGAGGCCGCTGTTTACAGGCGCCTGTACGGCAGACCTCGGTGTGACAGGGTTGGAACGCCCTCTATGTGACATGTGCCACGTGAAGACTTAATATTACTGGTTTTGCAAGATGTTGTTGTTGTTGTGGTCTTCAGTCCTGAGACTGGTTTGGTGCAGCTCTCCATGCTACTCTATCCTGTGCAAGCTTCTTCATCTCACAGTACCTACTGCAGCCTACATCCTTCTGAATCTGCTTAGTGTATTCATCTATTGGTCTCCCTCTACGATTTTTACCCTCCACGTTGTCCTCCAAGACTAAATTGGTGATCCCTTGATGCCTCAGAACATGTCCTACCAAGCGGTCCCTTCTTCTGGTCAAGTTGTGCCACAAACTCCTCTTCTCCCCAATTCTATTTGTGGTGTCACCGCCAGACATCACACTTGCTAGGTGGTAGCCTTTAAATCGGCCGCGGTCTGTTAGTATACGTCGGACCCGCGTGTCGCCACTATCAGTGATTGCAGACCGAGCGCCGCCACACGGCAGGTCTAGAGAGACTTCCTAGCACTCGCCCCAGTTGTACAGCCGACTTTGCTAGCGATGGTTCACTGACAAAATACGCTCTCATTTGCTGAGACGATAGTTAGTATAGCCTTCAGCTACGTCATTTGCTACGGCCTAGCAAGGCGCCATTACCACTTACTATTGATGCTGTAAAACATGTACCGTCAAGAGCGATGTTCACCATATATGGATTAAAGTTAAGTATTCCACAGCTACGTCCTTTTTTGCTAGTCTCATTTCCTTGTCCTGTTCCAGACCTCACGCCAGCCTGCGTGAGCTAAAACGCGTGCCTTTCGGCTTCCTCTCATAGTGGGTTGGCTCTCTTGCCAGTCCACAACACTATTCAATACCTCCTCATTAGTTATGTGATCTACCCATCTAATCTTCAGCATTCTTCTGTAGCACCACATTTCGAAAGCTTCTATTCTCTTCTCGTCCAAACTATTTATCGTCCGTGTTTCACTTCCACACATGGCTACACTCCATACAAACACTTTCAGAAACGACTTCCTGACACTTAAATCTATACTCGATGTTAACAAATTTCTCTTCTTCAGAAACGCTTTCCTTGCCATTGCCAGTCTACATTTTATATTCTCTCTACTTCGACCATCATCAGATATTTTGCTCCCCAAATAGCAAAACTCCTTTACTAATTTAAGTGTCTCATTTCCTAATCTAATTCCCTCAGCATCACCCAACTTAATTCGACTACATTCCATTATCCTCGTTTCGCTTTTGTTGATGTTCATCTTATATCCTCCCTTCAAGACACTGTCCATTCCATTCAACTGCTCTTCCAAGTCCTTTGCTGTCTCTTACCTCATTTATTTCTTCTCCGTGGATATTAGTTCCTGCTCCTAATTTTTCTTTTGTTTCCTTTACTGCTTGCTCAATATACAGATTGAATAGCATCGGGGAGATGCTATAACCCTGTCTCACTCCCTTCCCAACCACTGCTTCCCTTTCATGTCCCTCGACTCTTTTAACTGCCATCTGCTTTCTGTACAAATTGTAAATAGCCTGACGAGAGGTAATGCCTAAAATTTGGTATTCTCGGCAAACTCCTGACATTGTGGACCTCGGAATGTTGAATTCCCTAACGTTTTCCGAAATGGAACGTTCCATGTGTCTAACTCCAACTACCATTCTGTGTCCAAAGTCTGTTAATTCGCGTCATGCAACCACAATCACCTCGGAAACGTTTCCACATGAATCACAAGTACGTTTGCACATGAACCACAAGTACAAATGACAGCTCCGCCGATGCACTGCCCTTTTATATCTTGTGGACGCGATACTATCGCCATATGTACATGTGCTTATCGCTATCAGGCCAGAAACTTTCAGAACGGACTCCCTTTTCCTTTTTTAGTGATCAGTCTTATGACTGTTCTTCTGTCTTTCTAAAAATTAAATTTATATTGCTTCCTGTTGCTCAGGATCACTTTTCTTGTTTTTGCCTATCTACATTTTATTTGTTTTCTGCTTGATCCATTGTCACTTGTGTTTGTACGTCCGCCCCGATAGCTGAACGGTCAGCGTCACGGACTGCCGTTCTAAGGGGCCCGGGTTCGATTCCCCGATGGGTCGGAGATTTTCTCCGTCAGCGACTGGGTGCTGTCTTCATCATCATTTCATCCCCATTCGGCCCCCAGGTCGCCCAATGTGACATCGAATGTAATAAGATCTGCACCAAGGCGACCGGACCTGCCCCGTAAGGGGCCTCCCGGCCAATGACGCCAAACGATCATTTCCATTTTCCACTTGTGTTTGTACGATTGACGGGTGTCCGCACAGTTCACGCTGTAAGTCCCCCATGATATATTGACAAATAGGCTCGTTGCCATCTTATGGTCATTCCTGCTGTCTGCTGTCATGCTCAGGTCAAGGCTGATAAATCGACCCTGATAAGAGGAGGGCACGAGCCGTGAACATGGGCTGAAGAACACCCTGACCACTGCTATAGTTCTAAGGTGTCAGCACTCTCATCCTACTTCCAGTTTCCCTGGTGGGTCTTCGTTCAGGAGATATCGTCTTTGAAAGATGAGTCTTCTATCCCCTGGAGTACCACCAGCTTTTGAAACACCGAGATACTCGAGTAGGTGACGATGATAATGCAGAAGTTGGCAGGAAGTGACCAATTTTCAATGCTTGAATGTAGGATTCTGAAAACTGGGATTGAGTACAGTGACTTTAACAACAATATTCGCAACCAGCAAGTATTAATCGATGTTAGATAGCCCAGTCATTGTTACTTTTTCAGAAGTTTGGAAAAATGAGATTTGGAGAATAATTTCGTAGCAAACGATGCAAGAAGCAATAGTTAACACCAGATCCCCACTCTGTCCACTGTAATAACCTACTACAACAAAATTCCCACTACTTCTGTTTTAAGAGAGCAACTATAACAATGATATTTTTAAAACTGGGCTCTAATGTGATGCTCAGTGAACGGTCGTGTCAAGATATGACATGGCACAACTAAACCACACCAATAGACAGAAAAGGAGGGCATGGTAACCGTGGCCGAAACGATAGTTTCTCCATTTGTAGCAGTTTTTTACATTATGACGCAATACCGCACTCAGAAAACTTTTGTGTCAACTGACGCTGGCCGCGGAAGTGTAAGCAGTTATACTAACATTATCGCCCTAATAATAATCACATTTACGTATTTATTGTGTTTCTGATGGTTGCAAAACATGTAACAAAGACAAAGCTAAATGACTGCAGAAAATTTGAAAAAAAGGAAATTAAGCTGTTACTGAATGTTTATCGATTAGAAAGGCTGCTTAAAATATTAATACACCTTTCAGAAAGCAGTAAATCCGATCAGAGAGTGGAACTGACTCAGACCCGACCTTAGGAAGGAAACGTGACTTTTCTCCTGTAACACAAAAAGACCCTAGCTGAACTGAAGCTACACTGTGTTTGACGATGCGATCAAGGAGCACGCACTCAGCTTCCCGTTACTCGTATTACTGGCGAAACTGAATTTCATCCACAAAAACGTCGACCTCTTTTCAAGTACCATTAGCCATTAGATGTGTTACACCTAGCCCTTCTGGGGAAAAAAAAATGTGATTCTTAACCTTCTCCTGCATGAAAACGGTCTAATTTTAGGAGCATATATACCAAAATCTTCGTCAATATATGAGGGCGCTCTGATTTTTTTTATGTGACAACTCTTAAATCTTTTCAAATAAAACAAACTTCATTAACATTGTACATCTTCTTTTCTTCATTTTTACATACCTATTTTTCATCGCAGTCAAACTGGGGATAAACATATTTCTGCCAACGAGAGACCCGTTTGTTTGTGCTGTCACTGTAGAATGACGTTGTTGACGCAGCCAAAGCCTCACCTCTGCTTACGCCGTTTCACTCCGCCCACACATCAGACAATCAATGCTGGACGGAAACATAATCAGGACAGAACAGTTAGCATTACAAGAAACGCTGTCCGCCGAACTGCAAGGCTAACAATTAACGAATATATTACAAAAAACATGAACTATTCCCTGTACACAGAAGCAGTCTTCCTTGATGCCGAACTAAAGAAGACAAAGACATACCGGACTCTTGCCTTAAAAACGTGAACAGCTACCGAAAAGACAGAAGATTTTTTGTTCAAATAGACTGGAAGCGGTCTGAAGTCAAGGTACTACATTCATGCTAATAAATTAAGGATAATGCTGATACATGGTGAAACAATACTCTGGTGGGCGGTTTGCGGGTTTAAATCACCTCGGGGTATGACCATACGGTGCACTTTACCTGCGGTCGTCGCACGATGGCGCTGGCAGCAGTCCACATACGGAGGGGTGTGTTGGTGCATGTCAGAGTACGGTGCAGCGAGTAGGTGTGCAGACTTTTTCAGACGTGCTAATGCTGACTGTGTATTGAAAATGGCTCAAAGAACACATATTAATGACGTTATGAGAGGCAGAATACTAGGGCGACTGGAGGCTGGTCAAACACAGCAGGTCGTAGCACGGGCCCTCCACCTGCCACAAAGTGCGATCTCAGGATTATGGCAACGATTACAGCAGACAGGAAACATGTCCAGACGCTACAGTACGGGACGTCCACAGTGTACAATACCACACGAAGACCGATATCTCACCATCAGTGCCCATAGACGGCCAAGGAGTACTGCAGGTAGCCTTGCTCGGGACCTTACTGCAGCCACTGGAACAGTTGTCTCCAGACACACAGTCTGCAGACGACTGAACAGACATGGTTTATTCGCCCAGAGACCTGCAAGGTGCATTCCACTGACTCCTTGTCACAGGAGAGCCCATAAAGCCTGGTGCCAAGAACACAGTACATGTTCATACAATGTAAGCTTTCACGGCCGGTATTGTCTTCACTTAAAACTTCCGGGCTGATAGGCCGTCGTCGAAGTATAAAACTGTCTCCTGACGTTTCGTCTCCGACTGCGGGAGACATCCTCGGACGTAAAACGGCCTACCAGCCCGGAAGTTTTAAGTGAAAACACAGTACATGGTCATTGGAACAGTGGTCCCAGGTTATGTTCACAGACGAGTCCAGGTATAGTCTGAGCAGTGATTCTTGCCAGGTTTTCATCTGGCGTGAACCAGGAACAAGATAGCAACCCCTCAATGTCCTTGAAATGGACCCGTATGGAGATCGTGGTTTTATGGTGTGGGGTGGGATTATGATTGGTGCATGTCTTTGACAGAGGAACTGTAACAAGTCAGGTGTATTGGAACATTATTTTGCACCAGTGCAGTGGATCTGTCCCACCTTCCTCCTGATGGATATAATGCACGGCCCCACCGAGCTGCCATCGTGGAGGAGTACCTTCAAACAGAAGATATCAGGCAAATGGAGTGGCCTGCCTGTTCGCCCGACCTAAACGTCATCGAGCTCGTCTGGGATGCTCTCTGTCGACGTATCACAGCATGTCTTCAAATCCCTACGACACTTCAGGAGCTCCGACAGGCACTGGTGCAAGAATGAGAGGCTATAACCCAACAGCTGCTCGACCACCTGATCCACAGTATGCCAAACCGTTGTGTGGCTTGTGTTCGTGTGCATAGTGATCATATCCGATATTGATGTCGGGGTACATGCGCAGGAAACAGTGGCGTTTTGTAGCACATGTGTTTCTGGACGGTTTCCTCAAATTATCACCAATACCGTGGACTTACAGATCTGTGTCGTGTGTGTTCCCTATGTGCCTATGCTATTAGCGCCAGTTTTGTGTATTGCCACGTTGTATGGCAGCACATTCTGCAATTATCCTTAATTTATGAGCATGAGTGTAGATGAAGGAATATCCCAGGGCTCTGTTCTCTCGCCAACACTGTCCACAGTATACGTTAATGGCATCCCAACAACAGAAAACTCCATTATTGCGCAGTTGGCCGATGACACGGCACTGCTGGCTAGTCGCCGACGACTCAACACAACAATAAAAAGACTTCAGGAGTAAGTGAACCAGACAGAATACTGGGACAGACTCAATAGAGTAAAGATCAGTGAAGAAAAAACAAAGGCAGTGATGTTAACTTGTTGGCGACCAATACTTCATGATCGACATGAACTACATGGCAGATACATAGACTGGACCAGCAACATAAAGTACCTAGGAATAACGATTGATAATAAGATGGTCATCAAATCACACATTGAAGGCAAAATACTACGCGTATCCTGAGTCATTCACGACATATGTAGTTTAGTGTTGTAGTATGTTTCCTTGCTGGCCAGCAGTGACCAGCAAGGAAACGCACTACAGCTCTAAACCACACATATCCAAGGCCATCACACAACCCAAGATGTTGTATGGATGCTTATCATGGGGAATCACAAACAAGTCAAATAAAAGACGGCTGGAAGCGCTCCAAACCAGATGCCTAAAACATGTACTAAATGCACCACTGTGGAACAGCACTGACCTCATCCATGCAGAACTTGAGATGCCCACAGTGGCAAGCCAAATCATCGAGGTAACAAGAAGAATCTTTGAAAAATTAGATCGGCTCAGACCTACTCGAAACCAACTTCAAGGCTTAGCAACAGTGGAACCAGCACCTGGCACAGATTACCAATGGCAATATTAGGACACGAGTAATTTAGGATCACAAAAAAATCAAGAGCAAGAGGACACTGAATAATACCAGGAATTAGTGCCTCAAGGCTCAAAATTAGTGCCCAAAGGCCCTCAAAAGTACAAAACGGTGCCCCATTTTATGAAAATGTCCCCATGTCCCAGATAAGTGACCCTACCCCCTCACTTGAGGAACCAACCTCCACCGGAGGTAGAGCCCTAGCCACCACACACACACACACACACACACACACACACACACACACACACACACACAAAGAAGAAAACAAACTAGCAAAGTGAAGTCCTCGAACGCGTTCTTAAAGTCTTGGAAAGAGATGAAAATGGAATGGTGCTGAGTTGGGTATGTATGGCGGATGATCAATGACAGTGAACCCATGGTGTGGAATTGCTACAGATGTCACAGCACTCGTGTGTGGCCTGGTATTTTCATGCTGTCCTGCTGAAGCAGCATGTGTTTACGAACTTTTCTAACTTTTGCTTTCAGGTTTCTGAGAGGGTGTCATGCACCAACATAATTATGTTACACACTGCTATGTTACACACTGCAATCCCGAACCCTCTAGCGCAGGGCTTCCCAACGTGTGGTCAGCGGACCGCTTACGGGTCCGCCGGCTCTTTCTAGGGGGTCCGCGGCCAACTTTCAACAAATCGTGTAAAATAATGAGTAGAATTATTGAATAAAATGTGAAAATCAAATTCATAACGGTTTTTTTTCGTGTGAAAACATGGGTACTTTTACTTCAGGTCGTATCGCCAAGCAGCCTTTGCGGTTCCTAAGTGAGAACGTATACACAGTTAGTGTCGGAGAATGCGGCTTCCCTGATCGACGGTTTAGCAACAATACGGGGGTCATTTATGCCCCGGTTCACGGCGCTAGATGCGCTGAAACCTTTTACGCATGCGCGGAGCGAGCTTTGTCGACCAATCACAGCGCTTGCTGGCATGTATGTGGTCCCAGGCATCATTAAATGTTAAACTTGCTTTGTCAGTGCACTACCTATTTCATAAGTCGATTTTTGACCAGTTTATTACTTCTAATATGGATCGGTGGATGAAGTCAGGATCATTGAAGAAGGGTGCAGTTTCTACATCGCCTTCGCAAGGGAAGTTTCCAGTTGAAATGAATGAGGAGGGAGGACGACCAAAGGAAGACTTTACATACATTTGAACATTTTTCTTCGGATTTCACGAAAAACCACACACACACACACACACACACGCGCGCGCGCGCGCGACTGTTACGAAATATGCATGCTCCTTACACAACAGTAGCCAAATAATGGAAGTGAACAGACCATAAGAGGCAGCTTGTCAACAGCGAACAGTTTGGACGTGACGTTCATTGCTCTTGGAGGAAGACAGCTCCATCGTGTGAAATTTCAATTACCAAGTAACTTTAATCAGGCTATAGTGTGTGGAACAAAGGGAGTAAATCCACTAGTAAGTGTCTGGATAAAGTGGGAATTCAAATTGGATCGTTAATTTCAAGTTGTTTTCATTCATCTCTAAACCAAAGACTTCGGGGGGAAGGTGAGGGGGGGGGGGGAGGGGTCATTGGGAACATGGTACTTGCATTAAGAAGCTTTCAGTTCACATGGGTTTCGCTCTGAAATTTCAAGTTACTGAGCTCTTGACTGACTAGGGGTCTGCCATGGATTTTCGACTGAAGAAGGGGTCCGCCAGCTGAAAAGGTTGGGAAGCCCTGCCCTAGCGGCAGATGGAAGTGACGGAAGTCGAGCTAGTAATATTAATGACATTTAATTCCTCTGCCGATATTGAGAACAGAATAAAAAATTCGGAGGTATTAAATTTCGGCATAATCTCGTATGTCTAGCATAAGTGTTTGAAAACTTGCATGATATTATCACTGTTTCAAGTAAACTAAACCTATCTCCCTCCGAACAGACCTTGTAAGGACCAACGCTACCGACTGACCGCCGTGTCATCCGCTGTTGATAGGCATCACCGGATGCTTGGAGGGACACGTGGTCAGCACACCACTCTCCCGGCCGTTGTCAGTTTTCGCGACCGGTGCCGCGATTTCAAGTGTTAGCGAGACTCAACAGCGCTTAACTATGCTGATCTTACAGGAACCGGTGTTAACACTGTGGCAAGACCGATGGCACACTTTCAAGTAAGAATGACGTAATACCAACCAATGAAAAACTACCGTTTTCGATTTCTATTTTCGATGATATTGCATCTTATAATCAAGATAATACGAGGGCTATCCACAAAGTACATTACGTTTTGGAATTAAAAATAAATAAAGGATTGGAAATTTTTTTTATTATATGCAGATGAAAGCCACACTTAAATACAACTTTTCTACATAGTTGCCATTTAAATTAAGGCACATATCGTAGCGATGGACGAGCTTGGAAATTCCTTCGTCGTAAAATTCGGCCGCCTGCGCCTTCAACCTCGTGGTTACCTCTTCTTGAAGCTGTGCGTCGTCATCAAAACGCTGGATAGCCAACCACTTCTTCATTGCTGGGAATAAGTGGAAGTTGCTCGGTGCCAGGTCAGGACTGTACGACGGATGAGAAAACAACTCCCACTTAAAAGATTCGAGAACTTCACGAGTGGCATTTGCCGTGTGGGCCCGGGCGTTGTCGTGAAACAGCAAGATCTTTGAGCCCAACGTTCCCCTGCGCTTGTTTTGTTTTGCTCTTCTGAGCTTGTGCAGAGTTTCGCAATACCTTTGAGAGTTTATTGTAGTGCCTCTTTCCAGGAAATCCACAAAAATCACACCTTTTCTGTCCCCATAGAAGAGGTAACCAGGTGGCCGAATTCTACGACGAAGGAATTTCCAAGCTCGTCCATCGCTACGATAAGTGCCTTAATTTAAGTGGCAACTATGTAGAAAAGTAATATTTAAGTGTGGCTTTCATCTGTATATAATAAAAAAAAATTTCCAATACTTTATTTTTAATTCCAAAACGTAATGTAATTTGTGGATAGCCCTCGTATGGAAGCATATTTTTCTATGGGTTGCCATTGGGATCTAGAAGGATTTATCCTTTGTTATATACATACCAAAATTCCGAATGAGTGAATCGGAAACAATGCTAATGTTATTATGCTTTTCAAACATGATGAATACATCTTCTAATAATTTCCGGGTATGCAGCCGGATCCCGTCGACATTCTGCCACGTACAACTCGGCTATGCTGCGCATGTCAACACCTGACGCATGCGCTGTAGGATGCCAGTACATTTCACATGCGCGAGATTCGGCATAAATACCGCGACTGCACCTGGCTCTTCACATTCGAGGGTTGGATTCCCTCTCTTCTTCATCGAAGAGTTTCACTGCCTGGGCTACTCTCAGGGTGCGCCTTCGACGTGGAAGATCCCTACCGTGTCGTCTGCTTGCCGTCCATACTGCCTGCCGGTGCTCGCCGCCGCCGCCGCCGCTTGGTCGCCGCCTTCCGGTCCTCGCAGCCGCCGCCGCCGCCGTCGCCGCCTGCCGGGACTCGCCGCCCCCGCCTGGTCGCCGCCTGCCGATGCTCGCCGCCGCCTGCCGGTGCTCGCCGCCGCCTGCTGATCGCCGCCGACGCCGCCGCCGCCGTCGCCGCCTGCCGGGGCTCGCCGCCGCCGCCGCCGCCGCCGGTGCCCGCCGCGGCCGCCGCCATTCGGTGCCCGCCGCCGCCGCCATCCGGTGCCGCCTGGTCGCCACCATCGCCGCCGTCCTGACCCTGGTCTACGGCCGTCTTCGTCTTCATCCGTCTTCGTCTTTGTCTGTCCCCAGTTCCTGTCCTCTCCTCTTCGTTCTGTTCGTTCTTGTTTCTCTCTCCCGTCATGTCCGCCCCCACCACCACTGTCGCTACTACCACCACCGCCATTGTCTATACCTCCCCTTCCGCCGCCTCCACCACTATAACTTGGTGTGCCCAGTCCCACCCCCCTCCTTCCATTCCACCTCTCCTCACTCTCCCTTCACCCTCTATCTTTGTCGCCCCCTCTCCCGCTTCTTCCTCCCGCTCCTCTCGTTCTGATCCCTTCCCCCCACTCCCCCAGCCTGTCACTGCAGCTCCGGCTCGGGTGGTGGCCCGTCGGGCCACTGCCCACGCCCAGCTCTCCCCGTCACCTTCGCCATCACCGCCGCCACTGCCACCGTCATCGTCATCGTCGCCATCGCCGTCACCGTCACCATCTCCGGCGCCGACTCCGGCCCCGGGACCTGCCCCTCCCCGCCACATTCCCGTTGTTCCCATCCCCCACACCTCCTCCACCGCCGCCAAGCGCGCCGGTGGCACCCCTGCTTCCTCTGCTTCCAAAAAGGCTGCGCCTCGTCCTCCTTCCCCCACCCATGATGCCATGGAAGTCTCCCCGCCTGTCCCTGCCCCCTCATCCTCCTCCTCTCCCCCTTCCTCCTACCGCTACCTCCTCTCCCGTCCTGATCCCTCTCTCCTTGAAGCCCGGAACGTCACCCTCTTCCTTCGCCAGCATTGTCCTGGTGCCCCCATCTCCCTCCTCACTCCTCGCCGAGATTCTGTTCTCATCTCCTCTCCCAGCCCAACCCTCCATACTGACATCCTCTCCCGTCTCCCCATCACCCGTTTTGGTCCCAACGCCTCCCTTACCCCTGCTCCTTCTCCATCTCCTACCCGCCAACCCCAACCCCCGCGTCGCCCGCCGACCCTCACCGCCGTGATCACGCAGCTCAGTCCGTCGATCACGGAGGAGGAGGTGTTGGCGGAGCTCCAGGCCCATCCCACGCTGGAGGTGCGGGCGGTCCGCCGCATTTTCAACTCGGCCGGCCCCACCCGCCTTATGCAGGTTTTCTCTGAGGACGCCCCCTCCATTGACCGTCTCCTGAAGGAGGGTGCCCTCCGCTTCCACCAGCGTTACAAGGTCGACCCTTCCCGTTCCCCTCCTCAATCCCTGCGCTGCCAGAGGTGTCTGCGCTATAATGCGCACCCCACAGCTGAGTGCCGCGAGGCCCCCACCTGCCCGCATTGTCGGCAGGCGCACTTCCTCCGGCAGTGCCCTAACCTCCAATCCCCTCCCTCCTGTAATACCTGCAATCTCCCTCATCCCACCTGCTCCCAAAAGTGTAAAGCCCGACCCCCTCCAACCACTCCTGAACTCACCGTACCTGTCCGTCCTCTGGACGCCCCCACCCCTCCTGGCAATTCCCTTCGTCCCCCACCCACCGCTGAGGACATCATCAGGTTCCTCACCATCGTCCTCCAGAATGTTCATCCCTTTCAGCGCCCTCACACCCTCCAGCAGATCTCCCTTGCTGCCCGTTCCATCTTCCAACTCAAGATGTACGCCACCTACTCCAGCAACCAGGCCCATTTCACCTTCTCCCGTCTTGACACCCTCGTTTAAATCCCAGTCATGGCGCAACAGCAACGTATCCTTTTCAACAACATACGCTCCCTTCCCGCCAACGAAAACCTGTTCCTGCACACCCTTGCCACCCACCGCGTGGATGCCTTCCTCCTCAATGAAACCTTCCTGGAACCCCACCACACAGTCCACACTTCGCCCTACCTCCTCCACCGCTCCGATAATCCCCTCCCGATTGCGCATGGCGGAGTTGCCATTGGGCACCACCGCCAGATCCCCGTTCGGCTCCAACCTCTCCTTCCCGACCCCACCGAACACCTGATCCTTAGTGTCTTCTTCCCCGGCCTTACCATTACCTGCGCCACCATCTATGTTCGCCCCAACGCTCCTCTTCCCTTCGACTTCCTCTCCCACATTGACCGTACCTTCTCCTCCTACGTGATCGCCGCCGACCTCAACATCCATAGTCGTTCTGCCGCCCAGTTACGGCGGTGGCATCGGTTCCTCTCCTCCCTTCAAGGCGACCTCATTCCCATCCCCCAGCACACCCGTCCCGAATCCAACTCCACTCCTGATGTTGTCCTATCCTCCCCCAACCTCCTTGGCCGCATAACAGTGGATGTCCTGGAGCCTATTGGTAGCGACCATCTCCCTGTCCTCCTCACCATTTCAGACGGTCGTCGCCCTCGCCCCGACCCTCGTACTGCTCCTCCCCCTAAGTATGTCCACGACTATTCCCGAGCCGACTGGAATGCCTACCGGGATACCCTTTCCACCCAGGTCAATAGCCACCCTCTCACCTACCACCACCCTGACGATGTCACCCATGCCGCCTCCTTTCTCCAGCAGACCTTGTCTGAGGCCGTGGAGGGCCACGTTCCTACTGTCGCCATCCACCCCCACCGTCCTACCTTACCCCCACAGGCCGTTCTCCTCCTCCGTGAATCCCGTCGTCTCTACCGTGCCTTCCTCCGCACGCGTGACCCGGACACACTACGACGCCACCGGCAACTCCAGCGACACGTTCGTAATTTGCTCGCGGCTAAGAAACGCCGGGACTGGCGACAGACATGCACCCGTTTAAATGCAACCCTACCAATCAACTCGTCCAAGTTCTGGTCAGCCTTCCGTCGCCTTACCGGAACTAAACCCTCCCCCTACTATCCTCTTCTCCACGATGATCACCCCTTCCCTGACACCCTTAGTAAGGCCAATCACTTTGCCTCCTACCTCTCTGATGTTTTCTCCATCCCCGACGATCCCCAGTTCGATTACTCCCTCTTCCTGGATATCCGCGATCGAACTGACACCTCTGTCCCTCCCCTCGCTCCTGGTTTGCAGTACTTGGACAACATTACACACACGGAACTCAATACCCCTATCACTCCACAGGATCTCATTGATACACTCCGCACCAAACGCAACACCGCTCCTGGTCACGATCGTGCCACCTACCGTCACCTTCGTGGAGCTCCTGTCTCTTTCCTCTCCACCCTGGCCAGGCTCTACAATGTAGTCCTGTCCACCGGTTACTACCCCGACCTGTGGAAAACCTCCCGTATCCTCATGTTCCTTAAACCTGGCAAACCGCCGTCCGCCGTCTCCTCCTACCGTCCCATCAGCCTCACCTCGGTCTTCAGCAAGGTCCTGGAATCTATCCTCACCCGCCGCATCCACCAGCATCTCCGCCAGCACCGCCTCCTTCCCGTCACCCAGTGTGGCTTTCGGCCATCCTTCTCTTCCGACGATCTTCTCCTTCACCTCACTCATCTCCTTTCCGAACAGCTTAATTCCCGTCGCTCCGCCATCTTCCTCTCCCTTGACCTCGAACGCGCTTATGACCGCGTCTGGCATTCCGGTCTCCTCTTCAAGCTCCAAACCTTTGCCCTTCCCATTAACTACGTCCGTCTGATCGGTTCCTTTTTCTCCCGCCGTCCTTCCTATGTCACCATCCATAACACCGATTCCTACACCTTTTTCCCCTCCGCCGGTGTGCCCCAAGGCTCCGTCCTCTCCCCCCTTCTGTACCTTTTGTACACGGCGGACATGCCGCCGCCGTCGCCCCCCGTCCACCTCCTCCAGTTTGACGATGACACCGCCTTCCTCGCCCTTGCCCCCACCCTGCAACGCTCCCAACGCCTTCTCCAATCCCATCTTGACCGGTTCACCGCTTGGTGCAACCAGTGGTTGCTCAAGGTCAATCCCTCCAAAACCCAGGCGATCATTGTAGGCAAAACCACCCCTTCCTTCCGCCTCCTTGATTTCTATCTCACCATCTATGGCCGTCCTATCGCCCTCACTCACACCCTTAAGTACCTTGGCGTCACCCTCGACCGTCGCCTCTCCTGGACTCCCCATCTCCAGACGATCCAAGCCAAGGCACGTTCCCGACTCCGTCTCCTCAAGCTCCTTTCCGGCCGCACGTGGGGTCTGGACCCCTCCACAATCCTTCACACCTATAAATCCCTCATCCGTCCTATCCTTTGTTACGCCAATCCAGCGTGGATCTCCGCCTCCCCCCCTACCTTCTATAAATCCCTCCAAATCCTTGAACGCCATGCTCTCCGCCTTGCCTATCGCATCCGTCTCCCCTCCCCCACGCGGATCCTGTATGATCTCATCCCCTTCCCCCACCTCCTCCTTTTCCTTGAAAGGATATGTATCCTGTACACCTCACGTAAACTTGATCCTCCTCACCCGCTCGTTTCCCCGATCCTCTCCCACCCCCGCCCGCTGCCGCGCCTGTATTCCCACGTCCCACCCGGTCTCCATCTCTCCACCCTCCTTACCCTCTCCCAAGGTGGCTTCCGCCAGCTCCCCCTCCCTGATGATGTCCTCGTCCCCTCCATCTACCCCTCTTATCAACTTTGATCCTCCCCCCACCTCCTATGTCCTCTCCTTTAGGCACCCTCCCTCCCTCCCTTCCCTTCCCTCCTCTCTCCTTTCCCCCCTCCCTCCTCCCCTCTCCACCGGGCTTCCCTCCCCCTTCCTCCCTCCCCCTCTCTCCTTTGCCCATGGCATCTCTGCTCCCCCCTCTCCCATTCCCCTTCCCATTCCTCCTCCTCCACCTCCTCTCTTGGCAGGTCCCCGGACTCGTACACGCTCAGTGAACATTCGCGCGACGGGGATCATCGCCGTCAGTGTTTCGTGTGTGTGCCTTCGTTTGTGTGTAGTGTTGTTCGCCGTCACGCCCCCACCGTTCACGTGCCGTCGCCATCATCCATGTTCTGTGCATCGTGTCGCCCAGTGTTAGTGTTGTTTCTCGTCTAGCGTGAACGGCTACATGTTTTATCGATTTTTAGTGTCTACATTTTTTGCCCACCGTTTTTACTGTCTACTCTGTGCCACCTTTATGTACTACTTGTTGTAACACTCAAGGCTGAAGAGCGGCGTATTGTGCTGCTGCCAGCCCGCCTTTGTATAAGGTGTTAAAATCACAATAAAGAAAAAAAAAAAAAAAACTGGCTCTTCAGTAGTTGTGTACTCACCTGATGATGGCCGGACGTCTCTGGGCCGAAATATCGTGGCAGAATGTCGACGGGATCCGGCTGCATACCCGGAAATTATTAGAAGAAGAAATACGCCGGGAAAATTTCAGAAGTCACATGATGAATACAGTTCGTGACAAGTATTCAGCGCTCATGTTAACGCTGACGTGACTTTTAATGCGTTCTTCAAAATGTGAACATGAGCATGATGTCACAATGCATGTAATTTTCTAGCTATGAGCAACGATGATGATTTAAGAAACGGACGTTCCGATATTAATTTCAATAACTATGTTTAGGCGGTGTAATAGAAGAGAGAAGAGATGCAAACTGTAAATGTAAGCTAAAAGTTGTAAGTGTATTAAGAAAACGTAATTGTAACCTATTGGTGTTACAGAAGATACTGAACTACATTCTCAGTACATTTCATGTGATCTGTACCTATCATGCTTGTTTGAACCTCCCACAGAATATTCCATCTCTTTCTTGCATTGTGTAGGCTATGCCACACGATAGTTTTTAGTGTGTGTGTGTGTGTGTGTGTGTGTGTGTGTGTAAGTGTGTGTGTGTCTAAAGACTTGACTGCATGCAGGCAAGCAAACTGTTGTTGTTGTTGTAATTGTGGTCTTCAGTCCTGAGACTGGTTTAATGCAGCTCTTCATGCTACTCTATCCTGTACAAGATTCTTCATCTCCCAGTACCTACTGCAGCCTACATCCTTCTGAATCTGCTTAGTGTATTCATCTCTTGGTCTCCCTATACGATTTCTACCCTCCACGCTGCCCTCCAGTACCAAATTGGTGATCCCTTGATGCGTCAGAACATGTCCTACCAACCGATCCCTTCTAGTCAAGTTGTGCCACAAACTCCTATTCTTCCCAATTCTATTCAATGCCTCTTCATTATTTATGTGATCTACCCATCTAATCTTCAGCATTCTTCTGTAGTACCACATTTCGAAAGCTTCTATTCTCTTCTTGTCTAAACTATTTATCGTCCATGTTTCACTTCCATACATGGCTACATTCCATACAAATACTTTCAGAAACGACTTCCTGACACTTAAATCAATACTCGATGTTAACAAATTTCTCTTCTTCAGTAACGCTTTCCTTGCCATTCCCAGTCTAAATTTTATATTCTCTCTACTTCAACCATCATCAGTTATTTTGCTCCCCAAATAGCAAAACTCCTTTACTACTTTAAGGGTCTCATTTCCTAATCTAATTCCCTCAGCATCACCCGACTTAATTCGACTACATTCCATTATCCTCGTTTTGCTTTTGTTGATGTTCATCTTATACCCTCCTTTCAAGACACTGTCCATTCCGTTCAACTGCTCTTCCAAGTCCTTTGCTGTCTCTAATAGAATTACAATGTCATCGGCGAACCTCAAAGTTTTTTATTTCTTCTCCATGGATTTTAATACCTACTCCAAACTTTTCTTTTGTTTCCTTTACTGCTTGCTCAATATACAGACTGAATAGCATCGGGGAGAGGCTACAACCTTGTCTCACTCCCTTCCCAACCACTGCTTCCCTTTCATGTCCCTTGAATCTTATAACTGCCATCTGGTTTCTGTACAAATTGTAAATAGCCTTTCGCTCCCTGTATTGTACCCCTGCCACCTTCAGAATTTGAAAGAGAGTATTCCAGTCAACATTGTCAAAAGCTTTCTCTAAGTCTACAAATACTAGAAACATAGGTTTGCCTTTCCTTAATCTTTCTTCTAAGACAAGTCCTATGGGCAGTATTGCCTCACGTGTCCCAACATTTCTACAAAATGCAAACTGATCTTCCCCGAGGTCAGCTTCTACCAGTTTTTCCATTCGTCTGTAAAGAATTTGCCTTAGTATTTTGCAGCTGTGACTTATCAAACTAATAGTTCGGTAATTTTCACATCTGTCAACAGCTGCCTTCTTTGGGATTGGAATTACTATATTCTTCTTAAAGTCTGAGGGAATTTCGCCTGTCTCATACATCTTGCTCACCAGATGGTAGAATTTTGTTAGGCCTGGCTCTCCCAAGGCTGTCAGTAGTTCTATTGGAATGTTGTCTACTCTGGAGGTCTTGTTTCGAGTTAGGTCTTTCAGTTCTCTGTCAAACTCTTCACGCGGTATCATATCTCCCATTTCATCTGCATCTACCTCCTCTTCTATTTCCATAATATTGTCCTCAAGAACATCGCCTTTGTATAGACCCTCTATATACTCCTTCCACCTTTCTGCTTTCCCTTCTTTGCTTAGAACTGGGTTTCCATCAGAGCTCTTGATATTCATGCAAGTGGTTCTCCTTTCTCCAAAGGTCTCTTTAATTTTCCTGTAGGCAGTATCTATCTTACCCCTCGTGAGATAAGCCTCTACATCCTTACATATGTCCTCTAGCCATCCCTGCTTAGCCATTTTGCACTTCCTGTCGATCTCATTTTTGAGACGTTTGTATTCCTTTTTGCCTGCTTCACTTACTGCATTATTAAACCTACTTCTGCATTACCCCTACTTGTATTTATAACCCTGTATTCACCTGACCAAAAGTCTCGTTTCTCCTGCCACCGAACTTCACTAATTCCCACTATATCTAACTTTAACCTATCCATTTCCCTTTTGAAATTTTGTAACTTGCCTGCCCGATTAAGGGATCTGACATTTCACGCTCCGGTCCGTAGAACGCCAGTTTTCTTTCTCTTGATAACGACGTTCTCTTGAGTAGTCCACGCCCGGAGATCCGAATGGGGGACTATTTTACCTCCGGAATATTTTACCCAAGAGGACGCCATCATCATTTAATCATACAGTAAAGCTGCATGCCCTCGGGAAAAATTACAACTGTAGCTTCCCCTTGCTTTCAGCCTACAACTACTGAAAAGGCTGCTACCCCTCTTCAGGAACCACACGTTTGTCTGGCCTCTCAACAGATACTCCTCCGTTGTGGTTGCACCTACGGTACGGCTATCTGTATCGTTGAGGCTCGCAAGTCTCCCCACCAACGGCAAGGTCCATGGTTCATTGGGCGGGAAGCAAACTGTATGAAATACGAAATAAATAAACCACATGTTAATCCAAGCGACAGAAAGCAGTATTTCAACTCTTGACTGTTGTCTTGTTGGCTTATATGCAGGTGGTAGTCTCTGTGCGTATTACCTCGGCTTGCCTTATTCCAGCTGCTGCTGACTTCACAAAGACTTCACAGACATGTGTGGTATCTTACGCTGAGCTACCCAAGGCCTTCAGCCACCTGTGCCCTCAAGTCTAGATATGTGTGCATAATATCTTTTTCAGATGTGTGTGTTCTTGAAATTTACTGAACAGTCTGAATTTTTGGTGTTTACAAACATTTTTTGGCGTGGAAACACTGTAAGTTACAAGCTTTACGTATTTTCATGCTGTGTGGACACATGTGAGTTGAAATTTGCTCATGATGACAAATTTTAGGGACAGTACTTAACACAAACATTTAGTTAAATAATATAAAGGAACAAATACTGTTAGCTGAATCAGAATTGCCAATATCTAATGTATTTTTGATAAATAATCGGACATTTTTCAACAAAGCGCAAATAATGTTGCACTTTGTTTGGATGCATCTGAACATGCCAGACTGACTGTTTCGTTTCAGTGGTTGCTAAAATACTGGGCTGTGATTGGCTGTTTCGCTCTAACGGTCAGTAAGATATTAGACTTTGACTGAATGACAGGGGAGGGTAGGAAAGGAATGGGAGGGAGAGAGAGAGAGCAGAGGAGAAGAAAATGTGGGTGTGGCTTAGGAAGAGACGTGGCTTGCCACCGTCTCACATTGTGACGCAGTCTACAAAGAAGGGCAGAACATGCATGCACACTGTGATTGTTTTGGATTCTGAATGTCGGTTGCCTTCCAACTGATAATTTATGACGAATTTCATTAACGAATAGGTGTTTTACGATGTGGAAGTTAACAAGTCTGATTCCTTCAAGAGCTATGTGCTTGACAACCATGGCTGAACACCATAGCCACGCGGAGTGGCCGCGCGGTTCGACGCACCATGTCACGGATTGCACGGCCCTTTCCGCCGGAGGTTCGAGTCCTCCCTCGAGCATTGGTATCAGTGTTGTTCTTAGCATAAGTTAATTTGAGTTAGTTTAACCCTTTATTTGGCAAATGGTGAAAATAAAAACAAAAAAAATTTTTCAGTGTTTATATTTATTTATTATGCTTAAAGAAATACTATTCAGTCACTTTTAGAAATTTTTGACAAAAATTATGAAAATTATGAAGTGTTGCTTACAAGCAACATTGCCAGCAGTATACCACATTTATACATATTATAGAAAAAAAGTGTTTGCCAATTACATCAAGCAAAAGGTTTCCTGTACATGAATAATTCAATTTATAAACACATTTATGCATTCCTGCTGTGTAATAGAACTGTTTCATTTTCCGTTCTAGTTCTTCTTGCAATGGAATTTTTGGAAACAGTTCCTCTTTGGAATTAAGCACAATACTAGATTGCATTTTGAAGACATGACTGTAGAAAATGCTGATGGACAATAACGACAACGACCTTTGGGACCGTATACAGGCCAATGCTCCATATTATCAAATCGGACATCTTGTGTAACAGTCGGAGCCGTTGGCTTCCTCCTCTTCTTTTGTGGTGGTGTTATGTCTATTGAGGACCTTCCAACTTTCCTTTTCCCTGAAAACATCAAACCATTGGCAATATCTGCCCTGGATGACTTCAGTGAGTTCTTCTTGTCCAGAGATTCTCTTCGAAATACCAGCCAGGCATTTACAACACTCAGATCTAGCATAAATCCAAACAATCTCATGTACCAACACCTAGTTGTCGTTGGTACTCTGTAGAGCTCTGTCAGCATACCAGCAAGATCAACTCCCCCCATATGCTTGTACTGACGTACAATACTGGGACAGGGCACATCAATTCTTCTTTTTTCATTGCTGTCCCATCATTTTACTGTTGAGAGTGGTTGGGCACCACAAAATGAGCTTCGAAGTGTCACGATTTTATTGTTTTGAATATCCGCCGTAAGCATATGTAATATACTAATGGCACATGTCCCAACCATGGGCAATGTTGCTCACAGGCAACATAAAAGTTTTATACTATTTACGTAATTCAAAACAATATTAGATTGAAATATTTCTGCTGTAAACTCACCTCTGGGTATTTCTTGAAGAAAAACCTGCTAAGATTACTGCTAATTTATTGAAATCTACTCTTTCAGAACCAAAATAAGACACCCCTGTTGCTCACACGAGGAGATCTCTGTAACACCACTGCACAAACTGCCATCTCGTGTGGAAAACCTTGAACTATTACAATAACTGGCATTCGCAGTGTGTAAAGGAACGTTGCCTGGAGGCAACAATGCCAGTAAAAGGCACTGGGAAGTGTTTGTTGTCCCATAAGGCCAACGTAAATTTGATGCTGCTTGAGAGCAACACTGCCAAATAAAGGGTTAAGTAGTGTGTAATTCTAGGTACCGATGACCTCAGCAGTTTGATCCCTTAGGAATTCACACATATTTGAACATTTAGAATACACATGCCTATACCACTTTTTTGGAGCTTCAGTGTAGTACCAGTAGCCATTTCCGGCAGGGAGCGAAGAACTATTTCAGACGACTTTCATAATTCTTGACTGCATGTTTAAATGCATGCAAACTCTCGATGGCACACGAGCAAGCGCAGACTAGTGAGACGTCGCAAGTTCGTTGTGGGGCCCGTATTTCTCGTGGGCCCCGGCGACATTCACTGTGACTTGCTCAGACCCAAGTGACGCCTGCCAAGTCCCGCCGCCGCCACGCCCATTCCTTTCAGTTTGTAGTACTGAGGCAAGGTAGTCTGTAGGTCGTAATACGCCCACTAACAAGGAGACGGCCCGAGCGTGGGGTCGGGGAATTGTCCGAAATTTTGTGTGGTGAAAGACGACCCCTAACACCTCACGTGGTTAAAATATTAGGATGCACAACCCGGAAAATCCCTGGAAAAATCGATTCAAAGTTTCTTAGGTGCCTTATGAGTATACAATGTTGGTTCACTGCCGAGCCCACGTCTTGCCTAGGCGTTTGGGGCTCGGGTTCTATTCCTCCTCTGGCACTTTTTCTTCTGTTTCATTTTCTTTTGTTATTCCACGAATTATGCAGAAAGTTTCCCAAACCTACATTATCTTTAACAAATTAGTTACATTATTGAATAAAAGTTATTTTCTTTTTGTCCAACAACGCAATTCATGGCGGTGGGTTTTCCATTTTTCATTGTAAATTATATAAGGAGAATCATTGGGTTTTTAATCAGAATAACAAGTTCGATTGGGAAACATTCAATTTTTATACATATAACAATTATAAACAAAAACTGCAATGGTAATTATCGTAAAAACAAGCAAAGCAATAATTTTTGCGACATCTTGCGCAACATATAAAAGCGGATGTTTTACAATCACAGGGCGTTTGCAATAAATCTGTACAAAAATATGCCCCATTAACATTTACGAAAATGTTTTGAGTTTCTGATAATTTTGACGCAAACCAGGCATATTGAATCATGTCTCGGAATATTGGTGACGATAACTGATGGTGAATTACAGAATGAATTTTTATACAGTCTTCCCGGGATTTAATTTCACGATTCTCCTGTAACAATGCGCTGCAATTTTGCAAGCAACAGAAGAAAAAAAAGTGCCGTAGGAGGAACCGAACCCGAGACCTCTGGCGCAAGGGTCCGACCGATAACCATGTAGGCCAGCCGGCAGCTCGGCAATGGACTAACAGTTTGTACTCATAAAGCATCAAAGAAACTTTGGATCGATTTTTCTCGGGATTTTCCGAGTAGTGCGTCCTAATATTTTAACCACGTGAGGTGCTAGGGGTCCTCTTTCACCACACAAAATTTCGGAAAAATCCCGGACCCCACGGTCGTGCCGTCTCCTTGTAAGTGAACAAAGGAGCAGTTTCCAGTCACCCCTTTGATATATGCTAAACTCAAAGTGATATGTAGATGAATTGTCACCTTTTTCTTTCCATTACCTAACTGAAAGATGTGTAAACAGTTTTTGATGTTGCTGCACAAGAGTAATACAATGATTTTTAAATGAAAGCACCGCTGTTTGATTATATTGTTGTTTATTTAATTATGACCAAGGTTTCGCCCTTTTATGCCAGCAATATATGTTAATGATATAAACTCAATTGCTTGAAAATGGCATAAAAGGCGGAAACCCATATCATAATAAAATAAACAACAATACACTCAAATGGCGGTGAGTTCATTTAAAAGTTGTGTCTCTTTGAAGAACTGTTCGTTTTTAACTAGTGTCTCGTATTTGCTGCTCACTACCCTCACTACTCAGTTTAAGTGTGGGGATGAGACCTTTTAATTATTATACTTCGTGTAAAATCGTGTTTTAAATATTGTGGACTGCAGAAGAAAATATTTATTTATAACACAAAGGAATTAAAGACATTAGCTGCCAGTAGGTATTGACTTATATCAATGAGGCAAGTTGAAAATGTGTGCCGGCCGGAGTGGCCGTGCGGTTCTAGACGCTACAGTCTGGAACCGCGCGACCCCTTCGGTCGCAGGTTCGAATCCTGCCTCGGGCATGGATGTGTGTGATATCCTTAGGTTAGTTAGGTTTAATTAGTTCTAAGTTCTAGGGGAACCACTGACCTCAGACGTTAAGTCCCATAGTGCTCAGGCCCATTTGAACCATTTGAACCCTTCTAACAGCCGTGTACCGCAAGTCTCTAGAGGAACGGAAGGTTTCAAATGATTGGAAAAGAGCACAGGTAGTCCCAGTCTTCAAGAAGGGTCGTCGGGCAGATGCGCAAAACTATAGACCTATATCTCTGACATCGATGTGTTGTAGAATTTTAGAACATGTCAGTTCTGGAAACCGAGAATCTACTCTGTAGGAATCAACATGGATTCCGGAAACAGCGGTCGTGTGAGACCTAACTCGCTTTATTTGTTCATGAGACCCAGAAAATATTAGATACAGGCTCCCAGGTAGATGCCATTTTCCTTGATTTCCGGAAGGCGTTCGATACAGTTCCGCACTGTCGCCTGATAAAGTAAGAGCCTACGGAATATCAGACAAGCTGTGTGGCTGGATTGAAGAGTTTTTAGCAAACAGAACACAGTATGTTGTTGTCAATGGAGAGACGTCTACAGACGTTAAAGTAACCTCTAGCGTGCCATAGAGGAGTGTTATGGGACCATTGCTTTTCACAATATATATAAATGACCTAGTAGGTAATGTCGGAAGTTCCATTCGGCTTTTCGCGGATGATGCTGTAGTATACAGAGAAGTTGCAGCATTAGAAAATTGCAGCGAAATGCAGGAAGATCTGCAGCGGATAGGCAATTGGTGCAGGGAGTGACAACTGACTCTTAACATAGACAAATGTAATGTATTGTGAATACATAGAAAGAAGGATCCTTTATTGTATGATTATATGATAGCGGAACAAACACTGGTAGCAGTTACTTCTGTAAAATATCTGGGAGTATGCGTGCGGAACGATTTGAAGTGGAATGATCATATAAAATTAAATGTTGGTGAGGCGGGTACCAGGTTGAGATTCATTGGGAGAGTCCTCAGAAAATGTAGTCCATCAACAAAGGAGGTGGCTTACAAAACATTCGTTCGACCTATACTTGAGTATTGCTCATCAGGTCGGGTTGACAGGGGAGATAGAGAAGATACAAAGAAGAGCGGCGCGTTTCGTGTGGTCTAAGTGAAACACCTACACTCCAGGTATAATGAGTGCGTCGTATGAGTCGCTAGTAAACACTACGCCGGTCTCAGTGGCAGAGCGGTTCTAGGCTCTTCAGTCTGGAACCGCGCGACTGCTACTGTCGCAGGTTCGAATCCTGCCTTGGGCATGGATGTGTATGATGTCCTTAGGTTAGTTAGGTTTAAGTAGTTCTAAGGGAATTGATGACATCAGACATTAAGTCCCATAGTGCTCAGAGCCATTTGAACCATTTTTGAAAATGTGTGCCGGACTGGAATTCGAACCAGGGCGCCCTGCTTGCTAGGTACGAGGGTCATTCAATAATTAAAGAGACAAATTGGTTTGGAGAAAAAAGCTTTTATTTTAACAAAACAATATTTTTTCAACTTTTCAAAATAATCCCCTTGAACATTTATGCATTTGTTCCAACGGGCTACGAGCTTTTTATTCCACTTGCAAAGAACTCTTTATCTTGATGTTTGAACCTATTTCCCACGAATTTTTTCAGGTCCTCGTTGTCCCGGAACTTCTTCCCATGTAATGCCTCCTTCAGTGCACCAAACAAATGGAAATAACTAGGTGCTAAATCAGGACTGTAAGGGAGTTGAGGCAGTACTTTCCAATCCATTTTCTCGATGGTTTCATGGGTTAGTTGAACAATATGAGGACGTGCGTTGTCTTGCTAGAGAATCACACCTCGCCTCTGAGATCCACGACGTTTCTCTCTCATGGCTGGCTTCACCTTGTTTAAAAGCAAATACGAGTAGTCTTGGCTGTTCATTGTACGCTGCTCTTCGAGATAACCACAAATAACTGGACCTTCAGCATCCCAAAACACCATCAACAAAACTTTTCCTGCTGATGCTTGGGTTTTGAATTTTTTATTGAATGGTGAGTTGGTGTGCTTCCACTCCATGCTTTGTCTTTTTGATTATGGCTCATGACAGTCAACCCAAGTTTCATCACAAGCTAAAATTTTGTTGAGAAAGTACTCATCTTCTCTTTCGTAACGTTTGTTTAGCTTTGTGCACACTCTCAACCTTGTTTCCTTGCGTAGCTGGGACTGATCTTGCACATGTTTTGCGGTACGTCAGCTTGTTACAGATAATATTGTGAACTGTACCAGTACTAACATGAACCTTATCAACTGTCATTTCCACAGGCACACGGCAGTCGGCATGAATAATGTCATCAATGCGACTTTCAACTGACGATGTTGAAACTGCAACTGGTCGGCCAGAACGGTGCTCGTCAGTCACTGAGTCGCGACGATTTTTGAACTGCTCTACCTCACTTGTAAAAGTTTGCGCGATTCATACAACCTTCACCATAAACATTCTATAGTATATATTTACTGGTTTCTCGCCTGCACCAAGTAAAAAACGAATAACAGAACGTTGTTCAACTAATGTGGACGTCTCAAGCCGACTCGCCATCTTGAAATGTATTTTTGAGGTTATAAACAAAACAATATTGATACATCAGCTGATCAGGGCTTATCCCAGTGAGGCCAACTTCAAGCCATAGGAGTACCAAACTAACAGCTTTTTCCCCACCCCAATTTGTCTCTTTAATTATGAATGACCCTAGTAGATGCACTGATTGCTTCGGCACCCATACACAGTGGTCACTCCACCGCACAGACTACCCTGTCAGACCCAAATTCTCAACTTTATTTCGCACTCTACTTATGTGGTGCCCCTGCTCATCAGACTCATTATTTGTAGCGTCTCGCTGACGTGTCCGAAATAACAGACACCACGTGTATGTAAATAACATATGGCCAGTGATCCCTTCAGTGCAGATGTTAACCAAGCCTGAACTCTTACGGGAATCGACGAGATGCCGTGGGTAATGAGGCTAATAAGTAGCGTCACTACACAATTAGTATGAGACATAAAGATGAGAATTTGGGTGCGACAGGAGGCATGCTAGGGTAGTCCATGTGGTTGTGGTTACCACTGTGTCTGGATGGCATAGTGGTCAGCACATGTGCGTAGTAAGCAGGATACCTATCCCAGTTTGCCACAAATTTTCAACTTGCCTCATTGATAGAAATCAATGCCCATAGGCAACTTAAGTATTTAATTCTTTTGTGTCTTGATACATAGTAGCTGCAAGATCAAAATGGTGTCTGTTCTTGAGAACAGAATATATATATATATATATATATATATATATATATATATATATATATATATATATATATATATATGAGTATATTATAGTTCTTGTGCTACTGCCAATAAGTCTGACTAAAAGGACCCCAGTCAGTATGGCAAAATTAGGCAATCATGTGTTTTGAATGTATTTGAGTGATTCCATATTTACTTATTTATCTGTTTGACAGATATGGTTTCTATGTATCTTTAACTAATTCCTTGTTCTATGCACATTCATTTTTCTTGTTTTGTGCAGATTTATGTAATGTGTTCATCTCTTTTAGTGATCTTTTCTTGTCTGAGGCCACCTAATGAAATTTTTATAGTGAAATGGATGTATGAACCATAGTTAACATACCTGTCTCACACTGAGACCTCTTGAGGGGCAGTGATAACATAACGTGTTACGAACTCTGTGAAGACTGCACGTGTAGTGAGATGTGTCTTGGTGGCCACAAGTATCTTAAAACAAAGCATGAGTGCAGTGGAAATCTATCTCTATATACTCGTATAATAAAAGTGTAGTGAGTGAGTCACTGACTCATCATCGACCAGCCCAAACTGCTAGAGTATAGAAACTTGAAATTTGGAGAAGGTGTTGACCTTAGACAGTAGGCAGTATAAGAAGGGAATCTTCTAATCTCCACCCCTAAGGTGCTGAAATAGCGGATGAAAGGTTTTTTGAGAATATGTCGCTCTTAAGACAATTTTGAAGCTAAAGCTACGAACATTGATGCATGTTCAGAAATTTAAAAAATACGATTTTCAGCATTTTTGGAAATTCAACCCCAAAGGGGGTGAAATAATAGGTGAATGTTTTTTTGAAAATAAATCGTTCGAAAAGGACTACTAAAGCATTTTTAAAAGTACGTACATGAAAAGTGGTACTGGGTCTCAGAAGTATATTAAAAAAAATGTGTCTTCGAAATTCATGCCCTAAGGGGGTGATTTAGGGGATGAATATTTTTATGAACATATGTCATAATGAAAGCACTTTTAAAGCTAAATCTATGAAAATTTGTATTTCGGTTCTCATAAAAAACGTGTGTTTAGTGGTTTTCGAAATTAAATTTGTAATGGGGCAAAATACCGGATGAAAGGTGTACTAAGACAGTAGGAAAAACACATCTTTCAGCATTTTTGGCAATTCGGACACAAGGGCGGGGGGGGGGGGGGAGGTTAACTAGTGGGTGAAATTGTATTTTCAAAATAAATCATTATTAAAGAACTATTGACGCATTTTCAAAGCTACATCTTTGAAAATTGGTATATGACTTCTCGATTATAAATGTTTTTAAAATACATTGATTTTGTTGTTAATGTCACATGTATTTACTTAAATTAGAAGTAAATACGTTTTTCGTAATGAAAACGGAAAAATATTCTGCCAACAGTTCGACATAAATGTTCAAACAAACAAGACACAGTACTCTAGTGCTTTATCATGTTGCTATAGCATATTCATATAAACATACCTGTTCATTTTGTAATCAAATAAAAGCTAGCCCACCCACACTAGATTAGGTTAGGTTAGACTTGACGCCATGCATCCAAATACCATTACTTGCTGCTCCCATGTTCGACCGACGCTCCCAACTCAGTATTCTTCTGCCTATAATATCCCTTCCGCAAGTTAATTGCAATAATGTACTAATTCTCTCTTGAATGAATGTGTGCTGTATTGGGCGACAGTGCAGATAAAAAAAATGAAATAAAGCAAGAATATTATGAATGTTGGTGAAGTTAATTGTAGGACTTTTCCTAACAAAAATATTGAAGATTCTCTGAAAATAAAAATTATTTATTATTATTATTTCTGTATCTCCAGCAATAGAGACTCGCTGGGGGAAGAATTCTTCTTCTGAATATCGGCGATGTCGATCCCGGGAACCCACAGCTGCGGCGATCGGTGATTTAGTATTGATGATTCTGCACAGTCTCAAAGAAAAAAAAAACTGGAGGGGAATGAAAATGGCAGCAGATCCTTAATCGTTGTAGCGAGAATAAATCCACGTCTGGGCTACTGAATGTTACTTTTGAGGAAAGACGGCACTGTCGCTCGTCACTGGTTTTGATCCGTGTTATTATAAATTCGATACAAGCTCTTGAAATTATTTTCGCCACAGGATGTAAATCTTGCTGGTAAAACTTAAACATATATAATGTCCAATGTGAAGTGTCGGGTTTTTAAAATAATCAATTACCTTTTCCTGTTTTGTTGTCTTTGAAGATGATTATATTCGCGGTTTATTCGTCAAGATGAACTCTTTTGAATTACAATGGTTTTTAATCTCTCCACATCTTCTATAAAGACACGAAACATTAAAATCATAATTCTGATTGCAGTGGCGGGCTATCCTTTTCTTACAACAATATATACCTCTCTCTACCCCGTCTAGTAACACAACACAAAAAAAATTAGAAATTACATCGAAGTCGGCTAACAAAGCCAGAGATACAATGTACAACAGTCTCTTTTTAGCATCTCTGCTGCAACTCGCTGCCACTATATCTTTGAGTGTCAATATTACCGTCGTAGTTTTTTGTTTCTTTTTTCTTCTTCTTCTTTTTTTTTAACGCTTTCACAATTTTCGCACACGTATCCTAAGGCAGAATACAATGAAATATAAAATTCTCTCGATGTGATAGCAATTTTCCGACAGTTTGGCGTAAGTGTTCAAATAAACAAGACACAGCAGTCTAGTACTTGGCTATCATGTTCCTGTAGCATATTCATATAAACTTACTTGTTCATTTTGCCATCAAATAAAAGCTAGCTCACCCACACTAGGTTAGGTTAGGCTAGACTTGATGGCATGCATCCCAATATCATTACTTGCTGCTGCTAAGTTCGACCGATGCTTCCACATTTTTTGCTTCAACTCAGTAATCTTCTGCCTCCACAGCTTTAATCGGCCATCAGTTTGGTGTACGTCGAACTCGCATTTATCCGACCGCAACATGCAATCCCAGAAATATTTTCTCCTTCCATATTCATTGGCAAATACTAAACGCTTGTTTTTGTTTACTTTCCTTCTTGTTGTTGTGGAATTGTACCCAGCACTGTTCAGAATCCTACGAAATGTTGTTTAATGAACCACATTCCAAAGGCGTTCTTTCTGATGTGCTGTAGTTCCTGTTGGTGTCATTCTGAGATTTTGCTTCATCATTTTCCGCTCTTTATCTCTAGCAGCAAGTTTTAGTGGAGCACCTGTCTTATATAGGCATTCCTAATTTTATAGCGTTGTGTGACACACCCCACAGTCGACGGATTTCTGTGTACAGATTCTCCGATTTCTTTACTACTCTTATTGTGTTGATGCATATGCAAGATGATTGTGCTCTCGAATAGGATCATCTCTTTTCCTATCCACCTTTTTGTGTTGTGTCATTGACACTGTAGGCTTGTACCATGGGAAGTAAGGAGAGGATGTTGTTTGGTGCCTGGTATCATCTTCTTATAATACAACTGCACGCATGTATTAACAGGCTTCTTTATTAACATAGCTACTTAGTCCAGGTGCTATAGTACAAGCTCTTCCTTAATACTCCATGTTATCCACACTGGATAGTAAGTACACGTCCCACTATGCACCCTGGTCGCTGTGTGCTGCCTGACTCTAAGAACTGCGACTGTCTATGACTGCAAGTGACTGGCCTGTGACTGATGACTCGATTCTGGGTGCAACTGACTGGGCCATCCGGTGCGAGATGGCGATCTAAATACTGGTGATCTAGAGGGCGTTGGCGGCGCGTTTCTTGCGAGTTTGTCTTTGGTCTCTCCCCTGACAGGCCCACTTGCTCCAGCGCCTACTATCGATCTTCTCGCAGCCTCTTTATCGATTGGAGTGCTGGCGCAGCTTATGCCAGCACACGCCCCACGAGGACAGAGGCCACTTGTAGGTGAACGTGTTTGTGTAACGCATGACAGCAAGAATGAATGAGTAGTTGTGAAGATACAACCATTAACATTTCCACCATTTGCTGTCTTTGCTGCTGTATCGTAGAGAGCGGTTGAATATTTGTGTCGAAAGGTAACGTAACATTGTTACAGGAAATCACGCCGCGTGGCCTCACTTTAGCAAATAGTGCGGAGAGATTTGGAATTTAATCCGGGACAACGGCGCCAAGTTTGGTGGTCAGGATCTTGACGTCAGTGCCCCTCCTTCCGTTTACTGGAAAGGCAAAACGAAAATTGCTAACAGCGCGTGACGTACCGCGGCCAATCCGAGTACCGGCCGCGCCCGGCGTTGCTCAACTTGGGTGGTCTGACGGGAACCGGCGTTTTCAACGAGACAAGGCTGTTGGCTGAAAATTCTCGAGTCCCAGAGAGTGAGAAAACGGTCAGAATGCACAAAAAGAAACAAATAACGCACGTTAGCAACCAGATGGCGTCAGCAAACAAGAAACGTGTTACTGGAATGAATTACACATTTTTCGTACTCGTATTAATCGTCAAAGGAGTAGAAATTGGAGGAAGAAGAGTAGGGTGCTTGAGATTTGCTGATGACATGGTCCTTCTAGCCACAAGGGAAAAAGAATTACAGGATTTGGTGGACACCATTGCAACTAACGGAAAAAAATATGGAATGAAAATTAACACAAATAAAACAAAAGTATTGGCAATAGGAGGAAATAAGGAACTAAAAATTGTGCTGAATGGAGAAAAACTAGAACAGGTGCAAAATTTTAAGTATCTTGGAAGCAGGATAGACACCGACTGGAAGTGCACCACAGAAATTAAAACAAGGATAGCAATGGCAAAAGAGGCGTTTTATAAGAAAAGGAGAATCTTCTGCAGCGGTATGGACAGAGAACTCAGAAAGAGACTCATAAAATGTCTTGTATGGAGTGTTCTTCTATATGGCGCTGAAACATGGACTATGAGGAAAAAAGACAGAGAAAGGCTGGAGGCTTTTGAGATCTGGACATGGCGGAAGATGGAAGGAATAAGTTGGATGGACAGAGTAAAAAATGAAGAGGTACTGAGAAGAGTGGGAGAGAAAAGGCAGTTACTAGATGTAATAAAGAGAAGAAAAAGAAATTGGATTGGGCATATATTAAGAAAGAATGACGGACTGATAAAAACAGTTTTAGAAGGTTATGTAGAAGGGAAAAGGAAGCGAGGAAGGAAGAGATTCCAGATACTGGATGACATGATGGACGGTACAACATACAGCAGCCTTAAGAAGGAAGCAATGGATCGCAGAAAATGGAGAGGCAAAGGACCTGCTAATATAGCAGATAACTGATGATGGTGATTAATCGTCAGTGAAACGCTCGCTGGGTGTTGAATCTTTCTCTACTGTTTCCAGTTTGCTCTAGCGGCTCATTTATAAACTTACCTTACCTTCGCTATATGGGGTAGAATTGGATTGCCAGAAACGAAACAGCACCTTTAACACAGCCAGAATATTGAACGTCGGTTGGTAACGCATCGAAGAATAACTGAAAGATACAGAGACGCAAGTATTATTACCATTCATGTACTGTGTATGCGTGAAGGACCAGATTACACAGCAATGAAATCTCGAAATAATAAATAATTCCACCTCTTGGGTCGATTAACTCAACATTTATAGCTGCGCATCCATATATTTGAATACTTCCGTCTGCCTCTGTATTGAGTTTGCCGCGTTATGGACGGTGTCCATCCAGAACACCTGCAATGTGAGTTAAGAGATTGGAGGGGCGTTTTGTCCACTAATATGTGACTACTTTCTTTGCATCTTGTTGTTTTTGTGCACTCGTCTCCTGAAACCCTGGAAATATTCATTAATGAACCTGTAACTGTGAACCGCACAATCTTCAAGGTTCCAGGTGAAAAGTACAAACAGCAACTACTAAATAAATGAAACAACACAACCTGCACAATTTTCGAGCTTTCAGTCTTCCTGCAGTATAGTTATGATCGTATAGTCATGACCTCAATGAAGAATCTTCCTGCTCTCATTTATTCTCAAAATCGCAGTTGCCGTCGTTTTTTACGAATTACTTCTTTCATTATGTTTTTAATTTTTAATTCATTTTTCCTTCTTTCATTTGAATGTTCATGTGTTCTTTTCAAGCCGATCGAAAGCTGGCAACTTTTTTGACCATTTTTATTTTAATATGTGAATCGGGAGCGAATTGCTTGTTTGCACCCCAACTGAACAATCATTACAATCGCAAATAACGAAAGATAATATTTTTTCGGATCAGAGTTCAGTGGTACAGATTCTAAGGACAATATTTTCGCCTTTGACTCTTAGCTTCACTCAAAAAGTGCCATAAATGTTTGATGTACATATGTATAATATTTGAACTGAAACTTCCTGGCAGATTAAAACTGTGTGCCGGACCGAGACTCGAACTCGGGACATTTGCCTTTTGCAGGCAAGTGGTAGAGCACTTGCCCGGGAATGCAAAGGTCCCGAGTTCGAGTCTCGGTCCGGCACACAGTTTTAATCTGCCAGGAAGTTTCATATCAGCGAACTTTCCGCTGCAGAGTGAAAATTTCATTCTGGAAACGTCCCCCAGGCTGTGAGTAAGCCATGTCTCCGCAATATCTTTTCTTCCAGGAGTGCTAGTTTTGCATGGTGAGGGAGAGCTTCTGGGAAGTTTGGAAAGTGCGAGACGTGGTACTGGCAGAACAGAAGCTGAGAGGACGGGTCGTGAGTCGTGCTTGGGTAGCTTAGTTTGTAGAGCACTTGCCCACGAACGGCAGACGTCCCTAGTTCGAGTCTCGGTCCGGCACACAGTTTTTAACCGCCTGGAAGTTTCATATCAGCGCACACTCTGCTGCAGACTGAAAATTTCATTCTGGAGTATTTGAAATCTTAATCTAAATTTGTTCAAATATAACAAGATTTTAATTGCATAGACTTTCGCGGCAAGAGTCAGTCGACATAAACGTTTTCTGGGTGTGGTACCGTGTCATAATATATAAAACTACTGCTGCTGGAGAAAAAAAAAAACAATATTTCAGCCAGCAGCAGTACAATATTTCGCGGTACCACACCCAAACAAGAGTTTGGTCCATATCGATCTCGGCATATCAGGCTATCTTGATCTCATTCAAATACTAGTACAAGTACTATACGCTCCGCTCTCCAAAAGAAAATGCACCTGAAATTGAGCGTTTTAGGGTCCCAAAACAATCAGGATAGTTTCGACACAAAAGCTTTATACACTGTTGGTATCTGTTCCCCCTGGCGATTTTCTGTTGCGAGAGAAGTTAGTTACACTTCAGCTACAGACGTCACCGTTAGACGCAAATCTTTTGGCTCGTGGTGTGATAACTGACTGGTTTTAGCAAACAATTGGCCAATCGATTGTTTCTTTCGTTCAGTCGCTTTCAGTTGAATGAAAGAACAGAATGTAATTAATCTTTGTGGCCAGTGTGAAAACATTGATAACTGTGAGTGATAATTTTTCTCTTTTTCTTTCTTTATTTCGCTTCTTTTAACTCTATGCATATACAGTCGATAGTCAAAATGGTGTTAACACCTGTACTTAATTGCGAATGGTTTATTGATAAGGGGTTGGATCCCCATTTGCCAGTAATACAGCTGCGATTCTTTTTGGAATATTGACATATAATGATTGTGTAGTCTCCAGTGGAATGTTTCGCCGCCCCCCCCCCCCCCCCTTTCGATCAGAACCTCATAACTCCTGTAGTGATGAGGAAGGTGGAAATCTGCTCCGGAGTCTGCACTCCAATACCGCCCAGAAGTGTTCGATAATGTTCGAGTCCGGGGATTGTGCTGGTCAGGGTAGACGCTGCAGTTCAGTTGCATGCTCCTCATAACACGATTGTACTGTCCTGGCTGTGTGAATGGGTGCATTATCGTCCTGAAATATGGCATCATTGTTGGGGAACAACATATGAATCATGGGGTGCTTCTAAGGCTCTAAAATGACTGTAACACGGCCTTTGAGAGTAATGTTGGGACCAGCAGGATACCATGATACGGCTGCCCACACCATCATCACTCCACCTCCATTCTTAACCGTTGGAATCAAGGAATCAGGATTGAAGGTTTCTCCGGACGTGAACTTAGCTCGATGTTGGAAAATATTGACTAGTCGGACCATATGACGTTTTCCCACTGACCAGCCGTCCAGGATTTAAGCTCCTGACATCATGTTTTACGCTTCTTTGAGTTGGTTATCGTCACTAATGGTTTCGGTATAGCAGCTCGTCCAGGAATAGTCCCTTTATGGAGTTCTCGGCGGACAGTTTCGGTAGATACGGGGTCTCGTCTATTGAGCTCTGCAGTCACTTTAGCAACCGTAGTTTTGTGTTGTATTGGCACAAATCGTGTTGGTGTACGACGATCTCTTGCATTTAGTTTTGATTTGTGCCCACTGTTACGTTTACCCGATAGTGTCTTTCTATATTGTGCGTAGAATGCCATGAATGGTACAACAGTTGCTCTTGGACCGTTCAATAAGTTGGCTGTCTTGGTTACTGATGCTCCAGCTAATCGGGCCCCCACAATCTGTCCTCTTTGGAAGTGTGTTAGGTCTTTCATTGCACGTTGACCTAGGCCTCTGAATGCAAATAGAAGTGTGCACTACTCTAAACAATCTGTACTGATCCTTACTTCGTACTGAACATACACAGTCCAGCGCGACATGTGCCTTACCTGCGTTGTTGACAGTCAAACACAACCATCTCATTACCATCACATTATTTTTCCTATACCCTGTACCTTTCATGGTTTAGAATATGTTTTGTTTCGGTCCATAAAAAATGTAATTACCTCTTATTTTAATTATGTTGCTAGATGAAAATTTCAATTTCTTTTCATCATCTTTATACTACTTCTGATAAATGCAGTGTATAAGACTAAACGTAACGTGCAGAACTACCATATTAACTCTGATGGTAGAACGATATCGATAGCTACAGTCGAATGGATAGCGTCAGAGTGTGTACACAGCGGCGTGTTCACAAGTGTATGCTGTGTAACCAGCTATTACCACTTCCGGTAAAAGACACCCAAATTTATGGCTGACCTTTTAGGTTTCGGACACGGTTTGAACTACACGCTCCAGATACATTAATGTGACCACAGCCTATGTTCGACATCAACGTGTAGAGATGGGGCCCCTCCACACCCGCACCAACGTGGTGACCAAACCAAATGTTCTACTGTCACCTCTGTCAACATGTTAGTTATCTAGTAAGTGGACCACAGGATGCTGGGCTGTGATGTTGTCCGTGCGTCTGGGTAAGACTACGCATTAACACGTTCCATCAGGTGATTGATAGTGGACGAAACGAGAGTGAGGGTAGCGATTTGAAGAGCAGAGGGAAAAAAGTGCCAAGGCTCGTGCCGTGGGAAAAAAACCTCTGCGACAGTGGGATGGGTAGTAAGAGCAGTAGTGGCTTACTAGCTTCGATAGTTCATGCAAGGTTGGATTTGTTAGTATGGGTATCATGCGTCATTACCGTGGCAAGCGATGGCGATGTATCCCAGTTGTTGCAGCCGCTACATTCCTGAAACAATCAAGATCGTTATACAGTAGTGGGAGATCGGCCATAGATCATCTCATTGTGTGGAGCTTGTCTGCATGCAGTGTACGGTACGGCTTCCCTGTGTGGTGCCAGTTATTCGGCAGTGTATTCCAGCTGGATATCCAGTAGTGGCGTCTGATTAACAGGGGCTCACCTGTACCGTTATGTTTGCGCGTGCTTGGCCATAGATGTTAGGACCTTACAAGTATGTCTTTTGGTCTTTTATGTTTCCATCTATGGTTGTGTTCGTAGGTCCCCAGATTCAGAATAAACGGGTTCTGCTAATGTCTGGAGTTTCTGTATAGTCTTATGGTGAGTTTGTGGATTACCTCCGTGAATCAAGTCGGTATTCCCGGTGAAGGTCCGCGATGCGTGTATATCGTGGAGCATTGCTTATGATGTTGAGTACTTTGTTTTGTATGAGCTGCAGACGGCGCAGGCGTGTAGGCGCAGCGTATCCCCAGACAGGAGCTGCGTACGTCATCAGGGGTCGGATAAGTGTCATGTAAATGGATCTCGACACCCTTCTGTTCAGTGTGCTACGCCTGTTGAGCATAGGATAGAGCTGTTTGAGCCTCGCGCTAGCTCGGTTGGTCATGTGTTGTATGTGGTCCCCCCAGAGTAATTTCCGGTCCAGCCAGACACCTAGGTATTTGACTTTCTCACGGAAACGTATTGAGCGTGCATGTAGAGTTATTGGTCTGCAGTATCGGTGTTTGCGCAGTTGCTTCGGTCTTCTAGTGAACAGCACGGCTTCGCACTTGTCGACGTTTAACACGCCATTTCTCCAACCGAGGCTCAGCCACTCTGAGTGCAGTCTGTAGGCGTGACGTAATGTTTGACATCAACGTGTAGTGACCACTCACATACGGCAGGTGGCAGAATTGGCCCTGGAAAGTAAACAGGTGGCAGCACTGGCGCTGGAAAGTATATGAGGCGTGTCCGAGGAATGCGGAAAACAGTGCGGTCGTTGTCGTCATGTGGAATCGGTGAGATTTATTTGACGTCCAAAAGAGTATGATCGTTGAGTTTTAGGCCAAGGATGGAAGCATTTCAGAAAGGGCTAAGTTCGTAAACTGTTCGCCTGTTGCCGTGGTTAAAATGCACCGTGCATGGCAAAATGGCAACAAGGCAGCTGTGGTACGGCACGGACTGTAGATGACAGGGTTGGTTAGCAGGTTGGTTGGTTCGGGGGAAGGGAACAGACAACGAGGTCATCGGTCCCATTGGATGAGGGAGGGATTGGTAAGAAATTCGGCTGTTCCCTTTCAAAGGAACTATCCCAGCATTTGCCTTGAGCGATTTACGAAAATCACGGAAAACCTAAATCAGGATGACCAGAAGGGGTTTTGACCCGTCATCCTCCCGAATGCGAGTCCAGTGTGCACCACCTCACTCGGTGTGATCGACAGGGGTGATCGACAGCTGCGAACGAGCGTATCGGCGAATGAACGTGCAACTTTTGAGCAACTGACCACCTAGATGAACGAAGGGGCTACCAACAGGGTGAGCGTTCGGCAAACGTTGCTGCATACGGGCCTCCACAGCAGGCATCTGGTCCATGCACTCTTGCTGACTGCTGTTCATCTGTGACGAAGGCTGGAATTTGCACTGCAATAGCGTAATTGGGCGTCCAATGAGTGGCGACAGGTGGCGTTTCCAAACGAATCACGTTTTATGCTCAGTCTCCTTTGGCTTGTACAGCCCTGCATCAATCGTCGGAAGGTCAAGGCCAAAGAAGGGAGCGGACCAACTGGAATAAATATCATGAGACATCCGCCCACAACAAATGCAATGAACATGAATGAACAGAAGGAGCAAAAAGAAAACCAAAGCGGTATTCCCTTGGCGATGTCGTCAGCTCTCCACGTACGTGCGTGGTTCGAAGAGAACCAGGGCGAGTTTACCGTACTGCCCTGGTCTCCAGTCTCCCAGTATTTAAACTCAATACAGACTCTGTGGGACCACCTTGATCGGGATATTCACTCCACGGATCCTCAACCGAGAAAATCTAGCGCAGGTCGTCACAGCACTGGATTCGGCATGGTTCCACATACATCTTCCAGAACCTCACTAACTTTCATCCTGAACACCTCACAGAGGTCCGCACTGCAAAAGTTGGTAATTCAAGCTTTTGAGAGGTGCTCACATTCGTATGACTGGACAGGGTAGATAATGATGTGAACGGAATGAAAGAAAGCGTGAGACAGTTTGAACACTGTGAGCTTCGCTGAGTGTTATGAACAGTAGCGACAACGCATACACAGGCGGACGACGATCCTCGTCATTAGTGACAAATTGTTTACAGCGAAGCGAGTTACAGGAACCAATGGACTTTCAGATTGTCACTCTGTTTACAACATAATCAACTTCTGCGCGAGTTAAATTCTAACCGTCCGTACAGAAACTGCTAAACAATTTACTACTTGTGAAGCCGGCCGCTGTGGTCGAGCGGTTCTAGGCGCTTCAGTCCGGAACCGCGCGGCTGCTACAGTAGCAGGTTCGAATCCTGCCTCGGGCATGGATGTGTGTGATGTCGTTAGGTTAGCTAGGTTTAAGTAGTTCTAGGTTCTAGGGGACTCATGACCTCAGATGTTAAGTCTCATAGTGCTTAGAGCCATTTGAACTACTTGTGAAACTGGTTCGCCAAAATTATGAACTTGCTAAGGTTATTCGCGTGCTATAAACGGACACACTAATGGCATGGTCGGAGAGTTAAAGTGAATTTCACACTGATTCCAATCTCTGTAATTGATGCTAACAGTTGTAGTGAATGTGTGTAAGCAATGTTCTTGGAGCACACTAATATATTCCGGTCCCAAGCGCATTGACTATAGCTACAGACCAGCATTTACTGAAAGGCGTATGACGGAAGGGTAGTACCATTACCGAGTGCATCGCGTACCAAACTAGAAGATGGGCCACAGCCGAAACATCGTCGACGACACAACTCACCGCCCACTCACATATGTTACGATACAAATTACTCTTTAGTTCTTTTAAAGGCTTCAAGTTGTTTCACGTTTCGGTCTTAATTTTCTTTTCTTTGTAATGAATTTTTGGTCACCATTGCTACTTCTATAAATAAATGTAGTTTCACTGAAGAATTTCCACACTCCGTATTATTATTGTTGACTCCACTGTTATCAGCCGTCATTGCTATTTGCCACTTCCGCCTCTCTCTTTCAACATATTTTGGTTGTTACTGCATGTGTTTTGCGTGCCTTTTGGAAGAGATGCGCTGTTTGTAGATGTGTGCAGTGTTGTCATTAGGGTAATTTACGTAACTGACTGGTACGTGGTTAATAGCGTAAGCTTGGGCGTTTGCCAATAGTTTAAAAACTCCGACCAAGCAAGTCGTGCGACCGCTCGGTCGCCATTGATGCAAGGCACGAAATCATTGGAAACTTTAAATTTGACAGCTGTCTAAAAATGGTTCAAATGGCTCTGACCACTATGGGCCTTAACATCTGAGGTCATCAGTCCCCTAGAACCTAGAACTACTTAAACCTAGCTAACCTAAGGACATCACACACATCCATGCCCGAGGTAGCATTCGAACCTGCGACCGTAGCGGTCATGCGGTTCCGGACTGGAGCGTCTAGAACCGCTCGGCCACATCTGTCTAACTACTGGAACTATCAAGTAAGAAATTTTTACTCTGCAGCGGAGTGTGCGCTGATATTAAACTTTTTGGCGGATGTGTGCGGTACCGAGACTCGAACTCATGACCTTTGCCCATCGCGGGCAAGTGCTCTATCAACTTTTCTTTGTTTTTGTTTTTTTGCTCCTTCTGTTCATTAATGTTCATTGCATTTGTTGTGGGCGGATGTCTCACGATACTTATTCCAGTTGGTCCGCCCCCGGTAGCTGAGTGGTCAGCGTGACAGAATGTCAATCTTAAGGGCCCTGGTTCGATTCCCGGCCGGGTCGGAGATTTTCTCCGCTCAGGGACTGGGTGTTGTCTTGTCTTAATCATCATCATTTCATCCACATCGAAGCGCAAGTCGCCGAAGTGGCGTCAAATCGAATGACTTGCAGCCGGCGATCGGTCTCCCGACGGGAAGCCATAGTCAAACGACATTTATTTATTTCATTCAAGTTCATCATTGATCCGTTCACTAAGGTTTTTATTACAGAGGGGAGCAAATCCTCTGACCGAACACGCTGCGCTACCGTGCCAGCTAACAACAACACACACACCCATGCCCGAGGGAGGACTCGAACCTCCGGCGGGAAGGGCCACGCCAACCGTGACATGGCGCCTCTAACTGCACGAACTGAGCTACCCAACCACGACTCACGACCAGTCCTCATAACGTCCGCCAGTCCTTCGTCTCCTACCTTTCAAATTTCACAGAAGCTCTCCTGCGAACCTCTCGGTAGAGCATTTGCTCAAGTATAGCGAAGATCCCGAGTTCGAGTCTCGGTCCTGCACACGGTTTTAATCTCCCAAGAAGTTTCCTATCAGCGCACACTCTGCTGAAGAGTGCAGATACATGGCTTAGCTACAGCCTGGCGGATGTTTCCAGGATGAAATTTTCAATCTCCTTTCTTCCAGAAGTGCTAATCTTGCGTGTGTCGCAGGAGAGCATCTATGAAATTTGGAAGAAAAGAGATGAGGAACCGGTCGAATTAAAGCTGTGAGGACGGATCGTGAGTGTTGCTTGGATAGCCCAGCTGGTAGAGCGCTTGCCCGTGAAAGGCAAAGGTTCCGAGTTCGAGTGTCGGTCCTGCACACAGTTTTAATTTTCCAGGAAGTTTCATACAGGAATTATGTTTCCATAGATCATGGGTCTTTAAACACTTTAACCTTAGGGCCACACTGGCTCTTCCACTAGGTCCCAAGGGCGAAGATCTACAGGAAAATTATGTCGAGGACCGCATGCTGCTATGCGTAACACGTTGGTTCGAATGGCTCTGAGCACTATGGGACTTAACTTCTGAGGTCATTAGTCCCCTAGAACTTAGAACTACTTAAACCTAACCAACCTAGGGACATCACACACATTCATGCCCGAGGCAGGATTCGAACCTGCGACCGTAGTGGTCGCGTGGTTCCATACTGTAGCGCCTGGAATCGCTCGGCCACTCCGGCCGGCACGTAACACGTGACGCACTGTTGTTAATTTCGTTCTCCTCTGTGTACTGTGTACGTGAAACAATAACAGCTGTTAACCATTGAACGAGATACCGACGATCCTCACGATCACGACCTGTCATTCACCCATAGATACAACACATGACACACCAATGAGCTGATGTGTATCTCCCAGCGTTTGAAAGTTGCGAGAAAGATCAAATCCCATCGTAATGTATGTGAAATTGTATCAGAACTTGTGAATCACATTTTGCCGCCGGTAACGGAGTGTACAGTCCCATGTTAGAGTAACGTGTGTCCTGTAGGCGGAAAGAGTGGTCAACGAGGAAGTAGAACCGCGGCGTGCGCGGCGTGTTTACAACACCTCTGCGCTGCTCACTCAGCCCGATACTCGCCGTGTCGACAGTGTTACTAAAGTACCATGCCAAGTTTCACAAACGAGGAATACGCCGACATCCACCTCACCTACGGGCAGGCAGATGCAAGAGCTGACCTTGCAAGGCAACTGTATCACGAGAGGTTTCCTAACCGGCGCCTTCCATCCGCAAAAACGTTTTACTCTGTGGACACGCGCTTGAAGGAGTATGGTGCATGTGTAGCATCTCCAGGATTTAGTGGTCGTGGCCGACCGTCGAGGTACAGTGCGGATGACGAAGAAAAAGTGTTACAGACTGTTGCGGAGGACCGAACAATAAGCACCAGGTCTCTCGCCACTGCGAGTACTCCATAGAAACCATTACCATCCCTTTCGCATGCAGAAGGTACAGGCATCATCGGCGGAAGACTACCAGAGGAGGCTGGACTTCTGAAACTTTATCCTACGGCGTCAGACCCACGACCAGCATTTTTCACGAACAATGCTGTTCACCTACGAAGCCCATTTCACAAAGGAGGATATAGTGAATTCTCATAATTGGCACGAGTGGGCGGAAGAAAACCCTCACAGCACAGTGATACAAGGGTATCGACAACGATGCGATGTCAATATCATTGATCACCATCTCTTAGGGCCACATGTGCTACCACAAAGGCTTACAGGAGAGCGGTATCTGCGTTTCCTGGATGCTACATTACCGGAACTGTTGGAAGACGTTAGTTTGGCCTCTCGTATGAATCTGTGGTACATGCACTATGGTGCCCCCACTCACTTCAGCGGCACAGTGCGACGCCACCTGGACAGTGCCCTCCCTTCCAAATGGATCGGTCGTGGACGCTCTGTAGCATGGCCAGCAAGATCGCCAGACCTGAATGCACAGGATTTCTTTTTGTGGGGCCATCAGAAATCTGTGATTTATGAAGGAGAGGTTGTTGATGTCAACACCCTTCAACTCAGAATACAACATGCCTGTGATTAAGCAAAGAGATACAGACATATTGGATGGTGTTCAGCAATCCTCCCTGCGAAGAGTTCAACTTTGCCACAAACATCGTGGCCGTCATTTCGAACAGTACTTATAAACCGCCACTGCAGCTTCTGCTCATGTGTTTCTATGTTAGTTTCAATTTGTACAGCTGTACTGTATTCCGTTTGTATTAAATGCCACATACCTGCGTAGTTGTATTTTGTATTCTGCATCTATGTACTAGTTTTTTAAAACTAAGCCTGGGACACAAAAACCAAATTATAAAACATGTATGTACAGTAGTGCAGCCCCTCCTCTCGTTCCTTTCCCTATGCCAACTAGCCACGATACATAATACCGGAGAGCGTAACCGGCACGAGAGAGATGTGGGGCTGTCATTGCTCGCATTGTCACGCAGACCGTCGCTTGACGCCGCATGCCTCGCCTTCTCGTGAGCGGTTAGACTACCTGCAGCACTTGCATGTTGTGCCGTGTTGCCGATCTGTTCCCTTGGTCAATGTCGCGCACAGTAACACCCAAAAGTCCACTTCATATTTCCAAATTTCTGCCATTCAATTGCATTGTTATTTATTGACATAGGAACAAGCGGACAATGAATTAATGTTTGTAGCTCAGTGTGTGACAATTTTTCCTCATTTCTGACTCACCCTGTACATTCAAAGTCTCATTTCATTTCACACACAGGGTGAGACAAATAAAAATAGCCGGACGAGTGGATACGATTGGACGAGACACCACACCCCATGACGCGCACACCACGTGCACGCCGACCAGGTGATCCACTCCTGTTCAGAGCGTATTTCGAGCTGTGTCAGTGTGAGTGGAGCAATGCAAAGCGTATGATGGTAGTCACAGTGAAGCACCGGGTGTTCCTCATGGAAAGTCAAGTGGCAACGAAGTCATGGAAATGGCATGGTCAGTTGTTTCCTGAGAATGAAACTTCCTGGCAGATTAAAACTGTGTACCAGAACGAGACTCGAACTCGGGGCCTTTGCCTTTCACAGGCATGTGCTCTACCGTCTGAGCTATCCAAGCACGACTCACGACCCGTCCTCACAGCCTAAATTTTGCCAGTACCTCGTCTCCTACCTTCGAAACTTCACAGAAGCTCTTCTGCGAACCTTGCAGGGCTAGCACTCCTGAAGAAAGGATATTTTGGAGACATGGCTTCGCCACAGCCTAGGAGATGTTTCCAGAATGAGATTTTCACTCTGCAGCGGAGTGTGCGCTGATATGAAACTTCCTGGCAGATTAAAACTGTGTTCCAGACCGAGACTCGAACTCGGGACCTTTGCCTTTTGCGGGCAAGTGCTCTAACGACTGAGCTACAGCTGTTGGTAGCTGCCACACCATTCGTGATCGGGTAGCTCAGTTGGTTCAAACCCACGTCCGACCATCCTGATCAAGGTTATCCACGATTTTCCTAGATCACTTCAGGCAAATGCCGGGATGGTTTCTTTGAAAGGCGACCAATTTTCTTCAATATCCCAAATCAACCAACCAACCAAGCAAATCAAAACAATAATTGATCAGATCTCGAAGTAACATTTAAAACAGTCAGGAAACAATTTTTACGGAATCGTGGTTAAGTGATCATGGTGGTGGACTACAAATAGACGAGCCATGTTGAAAGCTGCCTTGAGCTAATTATTAATAGCTCAGCGTGTTCGGTCAGAGGGTTAGCTGCCCTCTGTCATAAAAAAAACTGAGTTAATGGATCAATGATGCGCTTGAACAAGCGTCTTGGGACGTCCGACCCGAACAAACAGAACAATCGATAACTAGCAGAATGAGATCAACAACAAAAAAGAAGAAGGTCTGTAGAGCACTTGCCCGCGAAAGGCAAAGAGCCCGAGTTTGAGTCTCCGTCCAGCACACAGTTTTAATCTTCCAGGAAGTGCACACTCCACTGCAGAGTGAAAATCTCATTTTGTTTGCTGAGAGGTTTAATGGTGTAAGTTCGAGCAAAGAGTGTCACATAAAGCTTATTCTGAAAATGGCGTCGGACAGGATCTGTTTTGAACAAGTCAAAAAGCATCCTGAGACTTGCCCGCACACCAGAAAATCTGGCTGCAGTTCACCAGGAAATGCTTCAGAGTCGTACAAAATCAACCCGACGCCAGTCGCAAGAGACCGGCATATCACGTCGATAAAGCGGACGAATACTCCACTCCACCTGGAGCTGCACATGTACCCCTACCGAGTGTCTGTTGTTCATGCATTAAAACTAGCAGGTGCTCCTCAGCACTTCCAGTTTTGTGGGTGGCTGTTCACTGAGATAACAACAAATGGCTTGCATCTGGATCTGTTCTTTATCTCTCACGAAGCGTCGTTTCACCTGAGTGGTCATGTCAGCTCACACAAACGCATGTTCTTGGCAGCGGAGACTCCGCATAACTTCCACAAAGCACCATTATATGAACAGAATTTGGGGTTTGGTGTGCAATGCCTGCGCGCGCATTATTGGTCCCACATTCTTTCATCAGACACTGACTTCGGCACGCTACATTGCCAACGTTTTGAAGCTATTTGTGGCAGCATTAACGGAGGAGGAAAAGACCTACAGTTACTTCCAACAGGATGGAGCAACTGTCGACACAGCCGGCCGAACCTTGGAGCACATTTAGATGGTCTTCACGCCTGACACAGTTGTTAGCAGAGGTCAGTCTGGTCGCAGCCCTAGCTGGCCGCCCAGGTCACCTGATCTGGCAGTGTGCGACTACATTGCGTGGGGAGCCCTCCAGTGTAAGGTGTATCAAACAACCCACATAGTCTTCAGGTATTGCTGCACAACATTTCGGATGAGACTGCAGCAATTCCAGTAGTCCAGCTTTGGTCCACCTTCAGCAGCTTGCTGACCAGGGTCCAAATGTGTCAAGAGATGAGTGAGGTTAATGCTGTATTGCCTTTCCTCTGCTGTGTTTCTTTATACCATGGAAGTGTTATCCGGGCCAACGTTTATTTGCCACACGCTGTACGTTGCTACAGATAAATAGCACTCGTGAAGGTCGTTACAATGCGCTTTCACCTTGTTGCTTCTGTGCGTCACTAACATCACAGCAAGTGAGCTGCATACAGCATCAGGACTGCCGTATATCTTCCCACCGCAACACTCCTCTCCACCATTGGCATGACTCGAGAAAAGTTGGACAGACTACAGTTCATTATCCCTACATGCTATAGTGTTGAATTACGCTCCAATTTTCGTTTCAGGACTAGGCGGTGATCTACGGCAGATGGAATCGTGGTGGACCCCACTCCGCAGTTTCTGCTGGCACCTAGTGCCAAGTGTCCAGGTCATTTCGTCGCCGCAGCGATAGCCGCTGCACGTAATGTACTGATTGTAAAATGTACACTTTCACGGCCGGAATTGTCACAATTAATAAAATTTTCCGGGCTATTATGCCGTGGTCGAAGGGACATCACTTTAAAACGTCGGGATTTAATGTGAAATCCCTTCGACCACGGCATAATGGCCCGGAATAGTTTATAAGTTGTGGCTTAATGTACTGTTACTACAACTTCCGAGAATGCTAAGTGTGGTGTGCGTACTGTAAGACCTTCGGTACACACACCATCAGATTATTTGACTTGTCGCTCTAACGAAGTAGGCGAGTGTCAGCAATATGTCTCGTGGTCTTATCGTGGAGTGTTTATCTTCTGCCGTTGGGTCAGACGATAGAAATGCCACTTGCACGCTTAGAGTAGCAGATTGACGGTGACCAACTTTAAATAGAACTTGATTAATTTTCACACAAATTTATTAAAATAATAAAAATCATAGCTATTACGTAACTTGATTCTGGATGCTATTTACAATTGACAATCTGAAGTTCCTTTGGTCTTGGTACGTTAATCTTATTCTCACATATCTCTGATACTTGACAAAAGTGTCTATACATTCATCTTCATGGCTGTGTATAGAAATATGGTAATCTTATTAGGCACTGAAACTTAACTATAAACTGGTACAGACTAATGCAGACTGACTAATCGGAGGTCTGTACACTCGTTGTAATACCTCGCGCATTCAGGTATTACTGCGCGAGTGTGATCCGCGAGGAGGAACGGTTCTACGTTAGCAGCAATCTCATTGGCTGCGTTACATATTAATACGCGGATCGGCGGAAGCAGATTTTGGTCCGTCTCTATGGCAGCGCCATCTCGTAGTGTGGAGACGGACGAGCGCTGCGCCTGCGCTGTTGTGCTTAGCGGGGCGCGCTCTATTGGGAAAGTTGTGTACGCGCTGACTACGCGGAACTATGTACACAACACTAAGCGTATAGTGGTGACGTCCTCCGGAGAGTAGTGAAGTTGAGTGCAGTAGAACAGCAGCTTCCTGTGGATAGCCGCAACATGTGTGATCTGAAAATCAAAATCCAATGGCACTAGCGTGTTTTGGGACAAGTGTTTCTTCGTGAAAATACAGTGTGTTTAGCAGTGAGTATTAAATTTAATTAAACTTGCCTTTTTTCCCCCAGAACCCTTGCTCTTAATACTATCAATAAAAGGCATCATTTTGATTTGCTGTTACATCCCTTCTGCGTGGATTTGTGTAAATGTAGCTGAGCCGTCGCCGGCTCGCATCGATGTCGTTTGTTCTTTGGAATTTCGCCACAATCGAGTGGCGTCTTATTTCTCCCTGAGTTACTATCACAATGAGTCGCTGACTTGCCTCTGTGAGTGGCAGCAGCAACGCTTATCGATACTTCTACTGCTGTACCATCCTTGGTGTGACCGCTATATTTCCGTGTGGTGCTGTGTGTGGTGTGGCAGTCGCTCAGTCGGAACAGAGCAGTGAGGAAGTCTCTGCGGTGCGGGGTCAGGCCGGGTCCCCCGGCGGCGTGCACGCGCGGTCGGATTGTGAGGCGCTAGCTGCACACTGAGGTTGAGTGATCAGTTAACCTGTTATGAAACCTCAACTGCTGTGACGTCTCTTTGTTCATTGCGGGTTGTTGCTTCCTGGGACGTTCCGGCTAGCAGCAACGTATGGTGTGTTGGAGTAGGCGAAATTTTGCAGCTGTCTTCCTGTATGGTCTCTAACTATTATACTGGTTGTTACTTATCAGTGAAGTGCAACCAGCGGTAATTTCTGCCTTGTGGCCGTTAACGCCCCAGTTACCTGCTCTGGTCGTCAGCATAGTTTTCCGTTCAAACATGGCTCTGAGCACTATGGGAATTAACATCTGTGGTCATCAGTCCCCTAGAACTTAGAACTACTTAACCCATTACTGGCCAAAACTCTATCGGATCATTTTTTGCAAACTTTTATACATAAATACGTCACATTGAGTGATTAATTGAATAAAAAGTTGTTTTGAAAATTTTCAGTTTATTAGAAAAAAAACTACAGACCGTCCCATTTTTGGGACATTGTGCAAGTGTGCTATCCAAATTCACAACCTTATTATCCATGCATAATATTGTAAGAAACAACACTAACAATAAATAAAGAATTTTTTAATATTATTGAATGTCTATTCAGTATGAAATGAAGCAAAATACTTGTCATGTACACCAACATTGCACCTATCACAAATTATTTTTTTTTTTCCTTGCAGTAAGCACATCTCTTCTGTGTTTTACTTGACACAATGAAATGATTTCCTGGATCTAGTCGTACATCTGTGCTCACCCGTCCTCCCATCAATTTGCTTCCTTGTGGTCCCCTGCGTTTTTGTACTGATCCTATTTTCTTTGATAGGCGAAACATCACTATTCTCTGTCAGATATCCAAAAGTGAGAGCTCCTCTCTAAAGTACCATCTACATCTTCTACAACAGACTCATTGTTCAATACATTTTTGTCAATGTCTTCTTCATCTGTTATTACATCTGCATCGGGTGGAATAATCGCCAGTTCTACGTCATCATCTACATCGTCACTCTCTTGATGGTTCGCTATTTCTGCTAGAATTTCTTCAAGTGTAAGTCCACGCGGCATGTTTTTATCCTGTTGGAACCTTAAAATTCGAATAGAACATGAAAAAAAACTGATATAAAGAACGTAAAATGCAATTCTTCTCTATATAATACGTGTATACAAGAATGGGGCACATCAACAATAAATGATAGTGTAACATGCCATTATCCCAGTATAGGGACGCATAAAATATATCGATATTGCACTTACTTGAAAAAATCTGAAGTATACTTAATCTTACATGGACATCCATATGTTCGTAACATACACGCCCAGACAACTAAATCACAGCTCATTTTCGTCCAGGAATTACCAGCAGACACAGTGTTGCCAAGTGCGAGAACAAAAAATCGGCAAGTTTATAATTTTCCTGACGTGAAGTACTTAGAAAAAAGTTATTTATTTTACATTTACAGTCATTATAGCAGTTAGTTGAACCTACAGGTGCAACAATAAAGGCTAAAAGCTCCATTGCTTACGTAGAAATAAGTAAAATATACGCGTCCCAAAAAAGGGACAATGGCCAGTAATGGGTTAAACCTAACTAACCTAAGGCCTTAAGGACCGTAGCGGTCGCGCGGTTCCAGACTGTAGCGCCTAGAACCGCTCGACCACCCCGGCCGGCCATAGTCTTTCGGCAGTGTGTTTTTTTCCTCGCCGTGCTGATGCTGGCCAGCATGGCGTGTAGTTCGACAGCCTTTAGTTGTTTGTTCATATTTTTTTTCTTAGAGTGGTTATTGTGCCTTGATTGCTTTTAAACGCCAATTTTGAGGACGTAGTGCTGCTGTTATCTTCGTCCTCGGCTGATACTTTCCGTTGTCGTACCGTTGGTTGGGCGGAAGGGAATTGCTTGGGTTGTTGGTCGGTCCTTCAGCCGTCCCTGGGTCGGATTGCCATCCGATTGTTTAACCTTACTTTTGGCTGCCTGTCTCACCTCACCTTACGTTAGAGCTACCTCCTCAGGATGTCCCTTGGAACACTTCTGAACACCACTGTTCTGTTGGTTTTAGATTGTGATTTTCATTTTAGTCTGAAGTACCGTGCGAGGGCTTCAATCGTCTATTAATTTACTTTGTTTTAATTTTAAAATAAGACCTTCAGTCGTCTTAAAATTTGAAAACTGATTTGCTTAAAACTAATTTAAAAAAAAAAATTATTTGAAATTCTTGTTATCCAGGCCCTAAGTCCTGTTGTTCAGTGTCCAGTTCATGGGCCTTCAGCCATGCCTTTATGTGAAATGTTTTTAAGATAAGGCCATCAGCCGTCTTAAATTAAAATTTGAAAATTGATTTGTTTAAAACTAATGTTAAATTATCTGAAATTCTTGTTATCCAGGCCCTAAGTCCCGAGTTGTTCCATGCCCAGTGTGTGGCCTTCAGCCGTGCCTTTATGTGAAATGTTTTTATGATAAGGCCTTCAGACATTTTAAATTATAATTTGAAAATTAGTTTGTTCAAAACAAATTTTTTTGAAATTTTTGTCTGAAATTTTTGTTGTCCAGGCCCTAAGTCCTGAGTTGTTCAATGTCTTGTGTGTGGCCTTCAGCCAAGTAATTATTTTCTCTTTTAAAGGCCTTCAGCCGCGTGTATTCTTTAAAGCAATTTTTAATAACTATTGTTCAGGCCTTCAGCCATTCTTGTTTTTGGTGTGGTTTTGGGTCTTCAGCCCATTAGATATCGCAAGTTTTCTTAGCTAGGCCTTCAGCCGTATTGTTTTAATTTGATTCTTTTAAGGCAATGTGTAATTAAGTCGTTCTTAGGAAAATAAAAGTTTGTGTGTTTGTGCAACTAACAGTAACTCATGATGGCCCCTTTCCACAGCCATAACCTGATCTGCCCTATCCTGCGAAACCAGATTACAGTGGCGAATACACGGAATATAATTAGTGTGTGCAGAAGTTTTAAAGAGCAATGGGGGCATCAATATTTCTTGACCGAGCAGTGTAATAAGGCCGTGTGTATAATTAGCAATGAAATTATATCAGTTCCCAAACAATAGATATAAAACGTCAGTATGAGACTACACATTCTCAGAGCGGTTCCAAATTTACCGGAAGTTAAAGGTTATAAATATATCCGTCTTTGAAACGTGGTTTGAAATCTCAGCAAATGTTGTTTAAGAAAGTAAATGCTGAACAAGGTGCAGCAACTCGTGCTAGATTCCGCGTGGCTCGCTCAATAGCGAAACATGGGAAACCACATTCTGACGGAGAATTCACAAAGGACTGCATGACTGCAGCAGTTGAAGAAACGCGACCAGATAAAGCTAAATTAATTAAATACTTCAGTTTGTCAGCAGACATTGTGGCTCGAAGAGAAAATGATATTACCGAAAACATGTTAATTCAATTGTCTGACAAAACTCAATACTTAAGAGTGATTTTTTTTCGCTCTGGATGAGTCGATAGATGTCTCAGATACTGCACTGGTGTAATTTTTATTCGCGGGATAAACAGAAATTAGGAAGTGTTCGAAGAGCTTTTTGGCGTTCATAGCATTCGCGCCACGGCCACGGGAGAAGAAAGTTTTAAAGAAGCAGAAAATGGTGCTCACAAAAACAACCGTCAATGGAAAAAGTTAAGGTGTATCACAACTGATGGTGACACATATGTGTGAAAATGTATTCTTGCTCTCGTGTCAAAGGTGGTAGAAAATGACGGTGATACGAAACCATCAATCGTCTACTGCTTCATTCATCAACTGTCTTAGTGCGGAAAATGCTCGGATAGGTCAAGCGTGTTAAAGCCATTCATGTGAGCTGTTAATTGTATAAGACCACATGCTCCCCGTCATCGTCAATTCTGTGAATTTGTTGAAGAGATTGAAGAAAATGACTGACCATATTACACGGCAGTACGCTGGCTTACCTGGGGAAAATTTTTGAGCTCCGAACAACAATCTAAATTTATGAGAAATCCGCCTCGATTGCACAAACTACCTGGTGTTTACCTAGGTTGAGCATAGCTGTTTTATATTTGTTCTTAAGAAGGCGTGATTATCCACGCTGAAACCTAGGTAAACACCAGGTAGTTTGTGCAATCGAGGCGGATTTTTCATAATTATTTCGACACTTACGATTGCTGACGCGCTGCAATGCTGAAGGTTCTTACAATATAAATTTTCTTGAATCCAAGGAATCGTGCTCTGGCTGACAAGTGATTTACAAGACAATTAGTGGTTATTTATACTCATATTAAATCCTCTCGATAAAAAAACTGTTTTGTATCAGACTCAACTGAACAAAAAATTGTTTCATTCGTTTTAATGCACCACAAATTTGAAAATTTGTCGTAAAATCTTATGGGACCAAACTCCTGAGTTCACCGTCCCTAATCGTACGCACTACTTAATCTAACTTACATTAACTTACACTAGACACAACACACACACCCATGCCCGAGGGAGGACTCGAACCTCCGACAAGGGGAGCCGCGCGGACCGTGACAAGACGCATAAGAGCGCGCGGCTACCCCTAACGGCTAATGCACCACAAACATTGAGTCAGCACTGAGGTACTTTGAGACCTTCAAAAATTAATATTGTGTCTCGTTCTTCAGATTTTGATGCAATTGCAAACGATTTAAAGATTTCCCAGAATCCTTTTGACCCTGATATAGAAACTCTTGCACCAGAATTTCACAGGGAAACGGTTAATTTAGAAAATGTTTAAATTTATCACTGCTGGACTTTTATAAGAGTCTTCCACTCACTTAGTTTGATCAGTTGCATTTGTTTGCCTTTTTTCCACTTCTAGGACTACCTATCTCTGTGGAAAAAAATTTTCCAATATGAAATATACAAAAGCAATTTACACATTTAAAGTGACTTTGACTACTTGAAGTCGCTGATTATTTCCACAAGTAGACTTGATTCACAACTCCCAAATACTGTAAGTGGGAAGTTACGTCTACACAAACCTAATTATTCAAAATTACAGTACTTAATTTCATTATGTGAATTGCTTATGTATGTCACTTAGGTACTGCAAATTTTCAGGAAATTTCATAGTTATAGGTAAAATGTTCACTTGCATTATACAGTGACGGAAAAAATCTCAACATCAAGAAGTAGCTCAGCGACGTAAACGAAAGTTGGTAGGCGTGTTCCTATATCTGAGAGATGATGTCTGGTCAAGTTTCGCGCCAGGCGCATAAGAGTGGCGTTAGTGGTGCGACTATGAGGTAAGATAGGAGTGGGGAGTTGTGTGAATCAAGCATGCCTCTAAAGTGACAAAGACGCCATTGTAAACACCTCACTGAGTTTGAGTGAGGTCGCGTATTTACACTACCGGTAGTTGTATGTTCCTTCTGTGATATTTTAAAAAACGCAGTTGATATCCGTTTGACTCAGCGCCATCTAGCTGGCCAACCATAGCGCCACCTGGTTTTCCCCCTTCAAGCTAGACAAGTTTCGTTCTTTGTAGTTTTTTCATTTGACGCTTATTTCGTGAGATAGTTGGCCCGGTCACTATCAATGGACCACCCTGTATATGTTATCTAGAAAATGAATCCCCGAAATTTCATTACTCTTCATTAATTATTTTTTGGTGTTGCGACTTTTTCTCCGCCAGTGCATATGTAATTAACGTGTATTTTCATTGGTCATAAAATAAAAACAACTTATTATCTTTCGTATTTTGTATAATTTATTTGCATTGTAAATTTTACACTGTACATTGTTACTTCGTTTAATGAACATGATCCGTTTCTGGATCTTGCTCGTAATTAACAGTCGATTCCGTAGGAATCCATGTAGAATGGGTCAATGCGTTCCAGTCAACAAAAAACGGGGTGTAATTTTTATTTGCGGTACAAAATATCTTCTTTTAGAAGAAAGTTGTCTAAACATATTTGTTTATGCTTGTGCTTCAAAATTTGTCGATATGGAGACAGAGACCATCGTTAACTAAATTCGTAGCGTCCATGGCACCTGCCTTACGGGTATCCTTAATGAATTCGAGTTTGTTAACGTCGACAAATCAGGATTGGAATTAATCATAGACAAATACTGAAACGGAAAGAGTTACCACGCGCCGGCGAAGGAAAGATCTTCCAACATCGATGCAGAGAATGTGCAACATCGTGGTAGAACACGGATCAGTGGTACGGGTGACAACAACCGCCATTACAGCTGACTGAGTATGGCGCTGCCCGAGCTTCTATATTATGGAGCGGTAGTTTATAGGAGGACGCGTGGTCATACCTCGCGGCCAGAGAGATCGATCCAGGCCAGAAGATAGTTTTTGAAATGGTTGGTAAAGACTGAAAAAAAAGTAATAGTTAACACACTCTTTATGCATAACATCTTTCGTTAAGCGAGTCACTTTCTTTAATTTTCTTCTACTCGTTGTACGAATCACCCATCAGGGTATTGGACGTGCTCGATAAGCAAGGTTCGACCGTAATAAAAGGATGTTACGGCGGGTCGGATTGCCGTGCGTGTCCGATCCTTTACCGCGGGCCGGACTGATGGTGTTCCGAAGCCTTGGACGAACTTACCAGGTGTAGAAGTATGAAAACGGAATTTCTCTATAGATGGTGCTAGCCGACAGTGTAGCTTTCGGCGAACATGCTCTTGGGAAAACGCAGTGTTTCGTGTGGTTCAAAAAAATTCAACATTCAAAAGTAATGTTTTTGACGTGAGAAACGAGGAGCTCGGGAAACCACCGAAAAAGATCGAAGATAACGAAACTGCAACTCTTAAGGGATGAAGATGATACTCAGACTCAACTGGAACTCGCGAACAATTGAATGTGACGCAGAAAGCCGTTTCTCTTCCGTTGGTAGCTATGAGAAACGTGGAGAAAGTAGGAAAATGGTTTCCGCATGAACTGGATGAAAGGCAGCGAGCAACTAGAAAGACCACTTGTGAAATTTTGCTCGCCAGATACAAAATAAAGTAGTTTCTTCACGGAATAGTGACAGGTGATGAAAAATGGATCATAAGCGTCATTAAAGTGCGCGTCATTTACGATGGCGGCCGAGTTTAGGTTCGTTCTGCGCACCTGACGTCACAAAACACAGTCAGCCAATGAACAGAGGACGACGTTGCCAGAGCTCGACTGCAGAGCAGAGCACGGACGAGTGTCTTCAGTTTTAGAAACGTTCAGTCATAAATAAAGTAATTAAACAAAAGCAATGTCTTGATAGCAGACTTTCTATAAAATAAAGTTTGGAAAAAGCATTCTTTATACCAACTGTTTCATATTCTATTAATTAATTAAACCAAACCAGCAATAAGCCTCCTAATTCAGGCGATAGCAAGGAAATTCATTCTCACTAACTGCTTTTTCGCAATAAAGAACAGCGGTAATTGTTTATTTCCTATTGTACTTCGACGAAACGAGACCAATTCATAGGCATACCAAAAATTTTTGTCGGTATTTTGCTTGATCGTTTAAAGTACTCCAGGAATTCTGTTGAACGACGAGCTGCATTAGTGTAACGGCTAAGGTGTTTGGCTGTTAAGCGAAAGATTCCGATTTCAAATACTGTTCGATGCTTAATATTTTCTTTATTTAAAAACAATATCGAAGCGTCTTACTTCATGAATTTTATTCGTTTGACTGTAATTTTTTGAAATTTCTATTGGCAACTAAAATCGACCATACAGAAAGTATACACTGTGGGCTTTTACGCCTGCAAACTCTTCAAAATTTCGTGCAATGGTTTACTACATTTAATGCTGCACAATAACTGCGTTGAACATCGAAACAAAATAAATTCATTTATGGGGGGGAAAGGTATCAGCCAAGATAAAAGAACTGAACTATAATCATGAGTGAATCCAGGCAAACCATCGACATCTACTGCAAGACCAAATCGCTTTGGAAAGAAGACGATGCTCTGTGTTTGGTGGGATCAGAAGGGTGTCATCTATTACGAGATGCTGAAACCTGGTGAAAGCGCTAACACTGATCGCTACCAACAGCAAATGATCGATTTGAATCGAGCATAAAGTGAAAAACGGACGGAATATGGAAAAGGGCATCACAAAGCCATATTGCTCCATGATAACGCCCCGTCACACACAGCAAAACGGGTCACGGAAACGATCGAGGCGTTCAGTTAGGACATGCTAGGGCATGAGGCTTATTCTCCAGACTTGGCTCCGTCCAATTATCATCTATTTGCATCACTGGGACACGCTCTCGTTGAACAACGTTTCAATTCGTATGAAAATGCACGAAAATGGCTCGCTGACTGGTTCGCTTCAAAGGAAGAACTGTTTTTTTGTCGTGGCATAATACCCTGCTGGAGAGGAGGGAGAAATGTATAAATAACAATGGAGATTACTTTGAATGAACTATTGTTATCACTTTCAAACAACAGACGTGTAATTATTGCAACCAAACTCTGGTTTCATACTTCTACACCTGGTATGTGCTTTTGCTGATACAACCGAGCGACATTGCAAGTTGTTATAGCATTCTTTACGAAATTAGTTACGAGATTTTTGTCATTTGTAATTTTTTGGGGTTTTGTTTACCAAATTCTGTAACGTCGGAAGTGTAACGGGCGCTTTAGAGTCTAACTAATCAAAATTGACTTCCATACGTTTTTCTTGGTTAAACATCCAGGTACATTCGTGGTCAAAATTATGCAAGGTAGACCTCTTAGAACCGGTTTCTACATAACATGTCAACTATATGGATATTTTAACTTACTCTCTAGGTCTGAGTGGCTTCACTTAATGTGAGTCAACCGACTGATCCAAGTCTCTCAGAGTCATCCCAGCTGTATGAAAGTGGATTAACAAGGTAAGGAATGAAGAGGTTCTCCGCAGAACCGACGAGGAAAGGAATATATGTAAAACACTGTCAAGAATAGGGGACGGTAGGAGGTGTATCAAGACATCAGGGAATGACTTCCTTTGCACTATAGGAAGAGTTCATCCAGCAAATAATTGAGCACGTAGTCTGCAAGTGCTACAGGGGAGAAATTTGTTGCGGGCCGTTTCAAACCAATCAGAAGACTGATGACTCAAAAAACAAAAAAACAAAAAAAAAATCACTTCGTCTCTTGGTTTGAATTGTTTCCTTTACATAGTTTTTCAGCCTTTCGTATTAGATGTGAACGATGTCTAGAGTTGCCTACTGGTTTACAGACAAATAACGTATCTTATTTCAACGACAGATGAATAAAAAGAATGTTTAAAAAAAAAATTTTCAAAATTTGTGTATTCACGTATTTATTTAAATCCGAATTTTTCGTACTTCCTGCATTGAATATGGATATCTGATCAGTTTTAAAAGATTAGCAACTGTTGCTACCTTATAAACTTATATTTAATTAAATGAAGTTAATTTTAAGTTTAAATTTATTAAAGTCTCGTCTGCTGGTTTGCATCCATCGCTGATAATCGATTTCAATAAATCCTGAAGTTAATGTGAACAAAACGTACGTCAGACACGTCTTTTTAAGTGTTTGTTAACACGAAGCGTTTTTTAGAACTATTTTTCATCATTCGTTAATTTGAATTTCTTTGATTAATGTAGCTTCAGAATGAAAACCATCTTGGCAGATCCGATACATCACACTGAAATTATCTTGAGGGTCACCGTTTATCCAGTGGTATGATTCTTTCCATTCCTCAGCCGCATGTTTTCGGCATTTTGACCCAGACTGTAGTTCACCGTTAAGTAAATCTGTAGTCACAAATTAGGAAGAAACTGTGAACTAAAAGCTGCGTATTAGCACTCAGTAAAGAGGGAATGCCGGAAAGGCAACAACAGTAAAGGCAGGCGATAGCCGTAAGCTGTCAACAATAATGATTTAACAATGGCAGAACGGTCGAACGTTTGCACTCAGGACTTTTGGTTGCTCTCGCAGACCGGTTTCACTCGAAAGAGATGAGTGAATAATTCATCCGATACAAAAAACTGCAATTGAATGAGTCGACTGTTTTCGAAAAACCGAATGAATCGAATGTTTTCATTCAGTTGTTCCCATCACTAGTTTCGACACCACCCTCTAGAATTGGAGGCACCAAACTCCACGTGCGTGACGTTCTCACGCCTCCAGAGGGAATGGCGCCATCACCCACCACATCTTCTTCGACACCTTTCCCCCAAAAAATGGCTCAAATGGCTCTGAGCACTATGGGACTTAACATTTATGGTCATCAGTCCCCTAGAACTTAGAACTACTTAAACCTAACTTACCTAAGGACATCACACAACACCCAGTCATCACGAGGCAGAGAAAATCTCTGACCCCGCCAGGAATCGAACCTGGGAACCCGGGCGTGGGAAGCGAGAACGCTACCGCACGACCACGAGCTGCGGACACACCTTCTCCAATTAACGTGTAAGTAATTACGCTGATGTGTGCCGTTAAGAATGCAAAGTGGAGCGCGAAAGTCCCCTTAGGGGTACGTGAAGAAGAAATAAGCGTAGCCAAATTTTAGAGGCATTTGTCTTTCTGTTTTTTAGGGGGTAGGACGTCAAACGGGCCGACTTGGAGCAGGAGAGGCACCACAGGACATTTTAATTTCCACTGTGCATACTTTTACAAGTAAATTCATAAAACTTTGTCAGCATGACCAGGAAGGATTCAAGACTCACATTCATTACAGTGAAAGGTAAAAAACATAACAAAATAATTTTTTTACATGTGAAGTTTCGTCGTTTTTTTCACTTATCATTGGCTGCATTTGTTGCTACAGGTACATATTCTTCATAAGTAAAAGAGATTCTTCGATGAATTTTTCACGGAATACAAACCATACTTGTAGGTGTATCAAACTCTACAATTTATTTAGTTTATGAAAAAATGAATGCGCTGTTACTTTTAAAATTCCATGTTTCAATCAAACTCATTTATAGTTAATTATCTCAGTTTTTACCATAATTTTTAATACATTTGGAAAATTCTAGAGTTTCATACACCTGCTGGTATGGTTTGTATGCTGTGCAAAATTCATCGAAGAATCTCTCTTACTTATGAAGAAAAGTGTACCTATAGCAACAAATGCAGCCAATGCTGATGAAATTTCACATGTAAAAAAAATTATTTTGTCATCTTTTTGAACTTCCACTGCTATGAGTGTTAATCCTGAATCCTCCCTGGTCATGCTGACAAAGTTTTATGAATTTACTCGTAAAAGTGTAGACAGTGGGAATTAAAATGTTCTGTGGTGCCTCTCCTGCTCCAAGTCGGCCCGTTTGACGTTCTACCCCCCGTTAATGAAAAGATGTTACGATCTTCAAAAATTAAAAATCATATGTATCTAGCTCTTGAACAATTATTCAGCGACTTATCTGCGCGGAACATAAATATATTGTCGAGAAAAATTCCGTCACCAGCGGCGTACGTTGGAATTACAGACACATATGCCAACGTGGTCCCATTTCAGAGGCTGTGAAGAGTAGCAGGTATAGTATTGTCTTTCATGAGTTGAAAAAATTGCTGTTAACATTCACACATTGGTATCTCAGCTTCACTGTTATGCCTATCTCTAGTACAACGCTGAAAGCACCCTCGAACCGAGTTCGCAGTCATCTGGACCGCTGGGAGTGATAATAGTACACTTCCCTGAGTCCGAAGCACTCAGTTCTGAACGAGAACAATAGATCGTTTATGTGTCATTCAGTCGTTACTGTTGACTATACTCTGTCGTCAGTGTTAGTTTCCTTACGACATATGCTTGTTATTTGGTGCTCATAAGTAGCTTTTAGTTCAGTTTTTCGTCCATGTTTAATAACAGTGCCCTTTCATAATAGTGAACATTCTGTCTCAATCAAACTGTGTAAATACGGAATGGAGTAGGAAAGCGAAGGTCGTATGACTGCATAGAAAGTGACTTTCAATGTAAATTCTATGTGACACACGGTAGGCAGTATCTGTAAGGATAATTCGTATCCCACAACTGTATGAACTAAGCAAGTTTGAAGGAAATTACAGAACGATGAAGAATGATATTCACAAAAAATGCTTCTGTTAAGTGTCATTATGTGCTTAAAAAGCAAATGCTTAACTCACCCATGATATGAAAAATATGTTATGCCATATAGTTTTCCTTCATGTAACCTCAGAATTTACTGAAGATGATTATTGGTGATGGGTGCAAACCATCAGATGTGGGAGAGAGAGTTTCCACGAATTTAAATAAAAAAGTAATTGTTCATTTATTGAAACTTAAGTTTACAGTGTAGCACTATTTACTAAACTTTTGAAACCAACAGAAAGTTCTTGTGGAATACCAGAAGCATGAAAACATGGGATTTAAGTAAATGGATACACGAATTTTCAAAATACTTTACTTTTAGATTTGTAGATTCTTTTTGTACCTCTTTGAAATTAGATACGTTATTTCTGTCTTAAAAAGTTGGGAATGTAGCCCTCGTCGACCTGTACCCAAACAGGATGAACAAATATGAAAATCACACTGGAGGCTAACTGGAACATTGGTATAACTGACATAATAAGCAGAGACTTGTGTGAGTTGGTCGAGTCAAGCACGGAGAGGGAGTGAAACACATTCAAAGAACCGACTTGGCCGCAGTGACTAGTTCCATTCGAGTCTTTCATTCCACTGAAGAAACCGACTAGAGCGAAAAAGAATCGACTAACCAATTGGATGTTAAGACCAGTTGGTAGTCCCATCGTCACTAACTGTAGCGAGTAGAGGGACAACGCCACTACTGGCGCACCGCACCAGCAGCTAGCAGCAGTCTGACACACGCGGCGCTGCGGCTCTTCAGAGCACAGGTCAGTGGGGAAACCCCGTCCGAGTTCTTCCCGTTGACATGCGCCACAAGGAGAGCATGAGACTGGTTCCGGAGAAAACCCAGAAGCAGCCTCACGGTGTCCTCGTGGCCTCTCCGTGCTGCCAAGTGCAAGGCCGTCCACCCGCCGTAACATTTTGCCCACACGTCCGCGCCCGCCTCTGCAAGCAGCGAGAGGCACTGTGTATTCCCGGCGGCAGCAGCGTAGTGGACTGCTGTACAGCCAAACACGTCCCTCTCATCCAGATCTGCTCCCGAATTTATAAGTGTGCGTAGTTTATGTGAACTGCCAAATGCTGCAGCGTAATGTAGTAGTGAGTACGTGTCACCGTTGTGCTGCCCCTGTGTCCACCCACTGCCACTGGCGACTGCTGGAGACCTCACCTCTGCTGGTACCATTTCAGCCTCTGCCCAGGTAGCGTCATCCTCGTCTGGAACCTCTGGGGAACTACTTGGGCTATTTGGGCTCCAGTTGCTGCAGTTTCTCTCTGCAGGAACATCCTGCAGCTGGTCACCAATCAGACGGTTTCTGAAACGGTATGGACGAACATCTTTGACCAAAAGTTTTGCCAACTTCACCCAACGTCCCGTTTCTTCTTCAGCTGTTGTGCCGTACGCCCGCAGCAGTAAATGCCAAACCTGAGAAACAAAACCAGTTCTTAGAATACAATCGCAAGCCATTGGTAGTGTAATAAGAGCTGTAATTCGTATGTACTGCTTGTAGTATCGTTAAGAAAACAATATTTCAAATATACCTCCATTCTTATAGCTCAAAGATAAATATTTTACATTAATATATAACTAAAAAATAACCAATCTTGTACAAAATTGTGTATATTTAGAAAATTAATTTCCTTATTGATGTGTAAATACACTGAATGCCAATAAACAGTGGTGTAAAAACGTTGAAACATAGCTTACAGCTACCATGCCTTTTCATATTACAAATCAATTAAAAATTCTGTTGCTCACTTAAAATTATCGCAATTCAAGTAAAATTTTATGCATACATAAATTATGAATCTGAAAATGTATGATACAATATTTCTTCAATTCCCAATTTTCCCTTTGTAGCTTTACAGTAGATGAAAATAATTGTATTTTGAAATTTGGATGGGAACCATCTGGGAGAACTGGCACAAAGTTACACCACTGCTGGAGTCTCCAGCTGTTCGACTGTTCCCATGTATTCACAGACAAGCTAGGCTACACGGTAAGTGAATGTTCCAGCTGGCTTTGTCTAGTCACGTATTAACGAATCCTAGGGATTCTACTGGTAGCCTGAGTAAGATGCTTATTGCAGTTTGTGAATTTTCCCACCGCTGAAAAATGTGGCCCACAGTCATATCTTCAATGAGAAAGACAACAAGTACACCAGGTATGTCAGTATGTTTTACACCTCATTAGCTGAGTGGCCAGTGTTGATGACTGGCATGCAGGGCCCAAGCTCGTTTCCAGCTGGGTTGGAAATTTTATCTAATCCGGGACTCGGTATTGTATTGTCCTGATAATCCTCATCAGCATTGGCACACAAGTCGCTGAAATGGTTTCAAATAAAAAGATTTGCAGTAGATGGTCAAGAAACCCCAGATGGGATCTCCCACCTAATAATGCCGTACCATACTTTCATTTCATATATGACTGTTCTCAACAGTTCTGGCACAACCAACCGATAATTTTACAGTAGGGAGTAGAGAGCAAGTGATTGTTCAAGAAGGGGTGAAAGTGTATCGAAATGAGAGAGCGACTTGGATGAAAGACGGGATGCGGCAGTGGTCTAGGGTGTCTTTGCTTTGCGATGTAATGAGGTACAGAGAAATCATCCTCTCTCAATACTGTACCTTGAGAAGAACAAGAGTGTGTTTCAGAAAATGCTTATGCCTGCCTACACGAAAATGACGATCACAACAGTATCCAGATAGGTACACTGTACATGCAGTCCTCTACACAGATTGAAACTTTTATCTTTGGGCACACCATCATGTGGAGGAAGTTACACATGAGGATATTCATTGCAGAGCAAAATTTGGAGATTAAATGTTGAATTGGCACAGTGACTCGAAAAAATTGTTGGAGAACATTGTGTTGACAGGTGGAGGTAATTTTCATGCCGGTGGATTCATAAGCAGGTGTTACTGGGACAAGTAGCTTGAATGAAATCTTGTAAAGTGACTGTAGGAAAAGCACAGAACCAACCACTTGTGAGCAGATGAAGGGGGATGACGGCCATCAGGATAATGGGCCGATATCTGCTGCATGACACCACGAATGCTGCCTGTTAACTTCTGGTATTAAATGAATACGTTTGGTACATCATAGGTGATTGAGGAAAGATCAATAAACCAGTTGTCATGCGAGACGGTGTAACAAGGCATCTTCCACTTCCTCTCAGTTGGAGGAGCTGTTTCGGAGACTTCAGCTGCTTCGATGAGAATCTCCCCAAAGTGGAACAGAAGTTCAGGCCTCAAGATTCTGTTACGTTGGGCGGAATAGGAAGCATACCAGCCAAAACTGGATACAACAAATGAATTCGAGGCACAGATACAGAATGTTATACAAGATTTCCCACGCAGACGTTTGAGCAAGCTGTTGGATGCTATTGGTGTCTGCGGTGTGTAATCAAACCAGCCTGCAGTTCTAAGAGAAGAAGAACACGAAACGGAGAAGGAATTTAGACAAGAATGCAGCCAGTCCGCCATGTAGTTCTATCTGTACACAGAGCACCAGAAAACGAAACCACGGAGAAAACTGAAAATGGAATTTAAGTTCGATGGGAAGAAACAAAAACTTTAAGTTTTGCTGATGACATTACAATTCTGGAAGATATGTCAGGACAAGAAAGATCGTATGAACGGAGTGGAAAGCGTTTTGTGTAGACCCACAACGGACGAGCATGAAGATGGCGACGGATGCTACTAGAATAGCTGCAAGTAAACGCAAAATAGAGTTGCAGATTATTTTATCTCAAAAATTACATTTATAGATTCGGTAATTTCTTAACGCGCCAACTGAACTCACAATAACATAATTTCCTTGCGGACAGAAAACTGAACAATAATGTAAATAACATCCTACATAAACTAACATTCACGAAAATGAGGTAACAATCACAAGAGGCATGAACTATTGTTATGCACAACTTTGTTACAATAATTATCACTTAAAACATGTCTGCATTTTTAGAACTGAAGCAAAGGTGCCAAAACAAGTTTTCTTAATTAAAGATAAGTATTGTCTGCAGGAGAAGTGGACTTGAATTCTTATAATTTACCCTGCAAACAACATCTGATGTCAAAGCTTCAAAGGCAAACGATGAGGTTCAAATGGTTCAAATGGCTCTGAACACTATGGGACTTAACATCTATGGTCATCATTCCCCTAGAGCTTAGAACTACTTAAACCTAACTAATCTAAGGACATCACACACATCCATGCCCGAGGCAGGATTCGAACCTGCGACCGTAGCGGTCACGCGGTTCCAGACTGAAGCGCCTAGAACCGCATGGAAACGATGAGGATTGTTAGTGTTATTATTCTTATTTTTATTACAATGCCGGAGAAAAACGCAGCACCTTCAAGACAGGGGTAATTTTATTGACAAGTGAAGTAACAGGTAATTCAGTGTATGAGTGTATGATAACAAATTCAGACTAAATGAAACACAGTTGTGACAGTAGAGGGCGCAGGGTCAGTCGCATTAACAGACAGTATACAACACGCCTCCCCCCTCCACTGCCTAAGGCGCAGATCATCCCAAGTATCTGGCTCCTTCTGTTGCAGCTCGACAAGGTTCTTGCAAGCCCTGGAGAACGAGTAAGTTCCGCTTCATCATATTCCATACGTGTTCGACTGGCGAGAGATCTGATGATTTTTTTTGGCGAGGGCATTTGTTGCACACCACGAAGTGCGCGTTGCGTCGCAACTGCCGTTTGTGGGCGAGCACAGTCCTAGTCCGATACCGCATCACTTTTCTATACAGGGTGTTACAAAAAGGTACGGCTAAACTTTCAAAAATATGTTATGTGGACATGTGTCCGGAAACGCTTAATTTCCATGTTAGAGCTCATTTTAGTTTCGACAGTATGTACTGTACTTCCTCGATTCACCGCCACTTGGCCCAATTGAAGGAAGGTAATGTTGACTTCGGTGCTTGTGTTGACATGCGACTCATTGCTCTACAGTACTAGCATCAAGCACATCAGTACGTAGCATCAACAGGTTAGTGTCCATCACGAACGTGGCTTTGCAGTGAGTGCAATGTTTACAAATGCGGAGTTGGCAGATGCCCATTTGATGTATGGATTAGCACGGGGCAATAGCCGTGGCGCGGTACGTTGTATCGAGACAGATTTCCAGAACGAAGGTGTCCCGACAGGAAGACGTTCGAAGCAATTGATCGGCGTCTTCGGGAGCACGGAACATTCCAGCCTATGACTCGCGACTGGGGAAGACCTAGAACGACGAGGACACCTGCAATGGACGAGGCAATTCTGCGTGCAGTTGACGATAACTCTAATGTCAGCGTCAGAGAAGTTGCTGCTTTACAAGGTAACGTTGACCACGTCACTGTATGGAGAGTGCTACGGGAGAACCAGTTGTTTCCGTACCCTGTACAGCGTGTGCAGGCACTATCAGCAGCTGATTGGCCTCCACGGGTACACTTCTGCGAATGCTTCATCCAGCAATGTGTCAATCCTCATTTCAGTGCAAATGTTCTCTTTACGGATGAGGCTTCATTCCAACGTGATCAAATTGTAAATTTTCACAATCAACGTGTGTGGGCTGACGAGAATCCGCACGCAATTGTGCAATCACGTCATCAACACAGATTTTCTGTGAACGTTAGGGCAGGCATTGTTGGTGATGTCTCGATTGGGCCCCATGTTCTTCCACCTACGGTCAATGGAGCACGTTATCATGATTTCATACGGGATACTCTACCTGTGCTACTAGATCATGTGCCTTTACAAGTTCGACACAACATGTGGTTCATGCACGATGGAGCTCCTGCCCATTTCAGTCTAAGTGTTCGTACGCTTCTCAACAACATTCGGTGACCGATGGATTGGTAGAGGGCACCAATTCCATGGCCTCCACGCTCTCCTAACCTCAACCCTCTTGACTTTCATTTATGGGGGCATTTGAAAGCTCTTGTCTACGCAACCCCAGTACCAAATGTAGAGACTCTTTGTGCTCGTATTGTGGACGGCTGTGATACAATACGCCATTCTCCAGGGCTGCATCAGCGCATCAGGGATTCCATGCGACGGAGGGAATGTATCCTCGCTAACGGAGGACATTTTGAACATTTCCTGTAACAAAGTGTTTGAAGTCTGGCTGGTACGTTCTGTTGCTGTGTGTTTCCATTCCATGATTAATGTGATTTGAAGAGAAGTAATAAAATGAGCTCTAACATGGAAAGTAAGCGTTTCCGGACACATGTCCACATAACATATTTTCTTTCTTTGTGTGTGAGGAATGTTTCCTGAAAGTTTGGCCATACCATTTCGAAACACCCTGTATAAGAAACGGCACCAGCGCAGGGATTACAGCCTGTTGAATGTAGCGACACTGCTTACTTCACCCTCCAAAAACACCAAACGTAGCCGTGACTTGTGACTGACGTCCCCATACGCCGTGAAGCCTAGGGTCTGACATGCATATGGTGAGCGAATGCACTGTGGGAAAGGAAGCTCACAACGTCTGCACAACAGAACGCCTTTCCACTTTCCAGTCAACTCTTTCACATCATAGTACCCACGATGGCGGGGTAGAGATGTCAGTGGCAGATTGGCCTGACGCACACACGATCTTAATCCTGCTGCAAGCAGATGGTTCCAAATGACTTCCGATGAGACAGCAAATGGAACACGTGCTACGATTTCGTTCCTGTATGATATTCGGTCGGCCATCGCCGCTCGCACAGTGCGCCGATCTTGACGAACACTGTGTGATCAAAAGTATCCCGACACCTGGCTGAAAAGACTTAAAAGTTCGTGGCACCCTCCATCGGTAATGATGGAATTCAATATGATGTTGGCCCACCCTTAGACTTGATGACAGCTTCCACTCTCGCAGGCATACATTCAATCAGGTGCTGGAAGATTTCTTGGGGAATGACAGGCCATTCTTCACGGACTGGTGCACTGAAGGGAGGTATCGATGACGGTCGGTGAGGCCTGGCAGGAAGTCGGCGCTCCAAAACATCCCAAAGGTGTTGTATAGGATTCAGGTCACGACTCTGTGCAGACCAGTCCATTACAGGGATGTTATTGTCGCGTAACCATTCCGCTACAGGCCGTTCATTATGAAAAGGTGCTCGATCGTGTTGAAAGATGCAATCGCACTCCCCGAATTGCTCTTCAACAATGGGAAGTAAGAAGGTGTTTAAAAAATCAGTGTAGGCCTGTGCTGTGATATTGCCACACCAAACAGCAAGGGATGCAAGCCCCTTCCTTGAGAAACACAACCACACCATAACACCAACGTCTCCGAATTTTAGTGTTGGCACTACACACGCTGGCAGATGACGTTCACCGGGCATTCGCCATACCCACACCCTACTATCGGATCGCCACATTGTGTACCGTGATTCGTCACTCCACACAACGTTTTTCCACTACATCTACATCTACATTTATACTCCGCAAGCCACCCAACGGTGTGTGGCGGAGGGCACTTTACGTGCCACTGTCATTACCTCCCTTTCCTGTTCCAGTCGCGTATGGTTCGCGGGAAGAACGACTGTCTGAAAGCCTCCGTGCGCGCTCTAATCTCTCTAATTTTACATTCGTGATCTCCTCGGGAGGTATAAGTAGGGGGAAGCAATATATTCGATACCTCATCCAGAAACGCACCCTCTCGAAACCTGGCGAGCAAGCTACACCGCGATGCAGAGCGCCTCTCTTGCAGAGTCTGCCACTTGAGTTTATTAAACATCTCCGTAATGCTATCACGGTTACCAAATAACCCTGTGACGAAACGCACCGCTCTTCTTTGGATCTTCTCTATCTCCTCCGTCAACCCGATCTGGTACGGATCCCACACTGATGAGCAATACTCAAGTATAGGTCGAACGAGTGTTTTGTAAGCCACCTCCTTTGTTGATGGACTACATTTTCTAAGCACTCTCCCAATGAATCTCAACTTGGTACCCGCCTTACCAACAATTAATTTTATATGATCATTCCACTTCAAATCGTTCCGCACGCATACTCCCAGATATTTTACAGAAGTAACTGCTACCAGTGTTTGTTCCGCTATCATATAATCATACAATAAAGGATCCTTCTTTCTATGTATTCGCAATACATTACATTTGTCTATGTTAAGGGACAGTTGCCACTCCCTGCACCAAGTGCCTATCCGCTGCAGATCTTCCTGCATTTCGCTACAATTTTCTAATGCTGCAACTTCTCTGTATACTACAGCATCATCCGCGAAAAGCCGCATGGAACTTCCGACACTATCTACTAGGTCATTTATATATATTGTGAAAAGCAATGGTCCCACAACACTCCCCTGTTCAATCGTCCAATGTTTACGCTCCTTACACCAAGCGAGGCGTCGTTTGGCATTTACCGGCGTGATGTGAGGCTTACGAGCAGTCGCTCGACCATGAAATCCAAGTTTTCTCACCTCCCGCCTTACCGTCACAGTACAGTTTATCCTGATGCAGTTTAGAATTCCTGTGCGGTGGTCTTCCTATTACACATTACGACCCTCTCCAACTGTCGCAGTCTTCGTCAGTCAAGAGACAAGGTCGGCCTGTACTCTTTTGTGCTGTATGTGTCCCTTCACGTTTCCACTTCAGTATCACATCGGAAACAGTGGACCTAGGGATGTTTAGGACAGTGGGAAGCTCGCCTACAGACGTACGAAACAAGTGACACTCAATCACCTGACCACGATCGAAGTTCTTGAGTTCCGCAGAGGCCGGCCGGAGTGGCCGAGTGGTTCTAGGCGCTACAGTCTGGAACCGCGGTACCGCTACCGTCGCAGGTTCGAACCCAGCCTCGGGCATGGATGTGTGTGATATCCTTAGGTTAGTTAGGTTTAAGTAGTTCTAAGTTCTAGGGGACTGATGACCTCAGAAGTTAATTCCCATAGTGCTCAGAGCCATCTGAACCATTTTTTTAGTTCCGCAGAGCGCCCCATTCTGACTCTCACGATGCCTTGAGTACCTGGCAGCAGGTGGCAGCACAATGCATCTAACATGAAAAAGTATGCTTTTTGGGGTGGCCGGGCCGGCCGGGGTGGCCGAGCGGTTCTAGGCGCTACGGTCTAGAACCGCGCGACCGCTACGGTCGCAGGTTCGAATCCTGCCTCGGGCATGGATGTGTGTGATGTCCTTAGGTTAGTTAGGTTTAAGTAGCTCTAAGTTCTAGGGGACTGATGACCTCAGATGTTAAGTCCCATAGTGCTCAGAGCCATTTGAACCATTTTCTTGGGGGTGGCCGGATACTTTTGATCACATAGTGTACGTCTGTACTACGCGGACATCCAGAAGCTGGTCTACAGGCGTCGGAAAGTTCCAGAAACCTCTGCTGAAAGCGACAATAAGCAACCGATGCACTGCACCCAAAATGTGCAGAAATCCGCCGATACTTACGTCCGGCTCCCCGATGGCCCACAATGCAACCCCATTCAAATGGCTGAAGCTATTCAGCAGGAGTATGTACTTGTTGGTGGGGCATGGTCGCACCATAGAACGGACCAGTGAACAGACGGGCCCCCTGACCATGGAACTGCTTACGTATCCTCGAACGCTAAGAATCGTACGAAGCTGTGCTCAGAACACAAATAGTTCATTCCAAAAACAGTGAAATGAGCCATTCGCATGATGAACTGCACGTCTTACCAAGAGAGACATCTAAATGATCACCTATTCAAAGCCTTTGAGAAGAACTTTGGTAACGCGAACAATCGAACCATGGATATAATAGTATCAAAATCCCACGTACTTCAATGTCGTGACTTATTGCTATATTTCCTCTGCTTAAAGTAAATACGCCGACTGAACAACAAATTATTCTAGCGACATGGTAGTATTAACAGTTGTAAACTTTTCGATATGCAGGTGTGGGAGATCAGAGAAGTGGTCACAGCAGGGTGAATCAGAACGATACGAACGTTTTACTAATGCACTTTTCACAATCGGCATCGCTTATGAATTCAGGCAGACCAGTACCAAACATCACAATAATTAGGTTTTTAAACTACTACGTCGATATTTTGTTTCTTTGCGTTACCAAAATTCGATTCTTAGACCTTGAACCCTCCCCATGAACCATGGACCTTGCCGTTGGTGGGGAGGCTTGCGTGCCTCAGCGATACAGATAGCCGTACCGTAGGTGCAACCACAACGGAGGGGTATCTGTTGAGAGGCCAGACAAACGTGTGGTTCCTGAAGAGGGGCAGCAGCCTTTTCAGTAGTTGCAGGGGCAACAGTCTGGATCATTGACTGATCTGACCTTGTAACAATAACCAAAACGGCCTTGCTGTGCCGGTACTGCGAACGGCTGAAAGCAAGGGGAAACTACGGCCGTAATTTTTCCCGAGGCATACACCTTTACTGTATGGTTAAATTATGATGGTGTCCTCTTGGGTAAAATATTCCGGAGGTAAAATAGTCCCCCATTCGGATCTCCAGGCGGGGACTACTCAAGAGGACGTTGTTATCAGGAGAAAGAACACGCGTTCTACGGATCGGAGCGTGGAATGTCAGATCCCTTAATCGGGCAGGTAGGTTAGAAAACTTAAAAAGGGAAATGGATAGGGGAATTAGTGAAGTTCGGTGGCAGGAGGAACAAGACTTCTGGTCAGGTGAATACAGGGTTATAAATACAAGATCAAATAGGGGTAATGCAGGAGTAGGTTTAATAATGAATAAAAAAATAGGAGTGCGGGTAAGCTACTACAAACAGCATAGTGAACGCATTATTGTGGCCAAGATAGCCACGAAGCCCACGCCTACTACAGTAGTACAAGTTTATATGCCAACTAGCTCTGCAGATGACGAAGAAATTGAAGAAATGTATGATGAGATAAAAGAAATTATTCAGATGGTAGAGGGAGACGAAAATTTAATGGTCATGGGTGACTGGAATTCGATAGTAGGAAAAGGAAAAGAAGGAAACGTAGTAGGTGAATATGGATTGGGGGTCAGAAATGAAAGAGGAAGCCGACTGGTAGAATTTTGTACAGAGCATAACTTAATCATAGCTAACACTTGGTTCAAGAATCATAAAAGAAGGTTGTATACCTGGAAGAATCCTGGAGATACTAGAAGGTATCAGATAGATTTTATAACGGTAAGACAGAGATTTAGGAACCAGGTTTTAAATTGTAAGACATTTCCAGGACCAGATGTGGATTCTGACCACAATCTATTGGTTATGAACTGTAGATTAAAACCGAAGAAACTGCAAAAAGGTGGGAATTTAAGGAGATGGATCCTGGATAAACTGAAAGAACGAGATGTTGTAGAGAGTTTCAGGGAGAGCATAGGGGAACAATTGACAGAAATGGGGGAAAGAAATACAGTAGAAGAAGAATGGGTAGCTTTGAGGAATGAAATAGTGAAGGCAGCAGAGGATCAAGTAGGTAAAAAAACGAGGGCTAGTAGAAATCCTTGGGTGACAGATGAAATATTGTATTTGATTGATGAAAGGAGAAAATATAAAAATGCAGTAAATGAAGCAAGCAAAAAGGAATACAAACGTCTGAAAAATGAGATCGACAAGAAGTACAAAATGGCTAAGCAGGCATGGCTAGAGGACAAATGTAAGAATGTAGAGGCTTATCTCACTAGGGGTAAGATAGATACTGCCTACAGGAAAATTAAAGAGACCTTTGGAGAAAAGAGAAACACTTGTATGAAAGTCAAAAGCTCAGATGGAAACCCAGCTCTAAGCAAAGAAGGGAAAGCAGAAAGGTAGAAGGAGTAAATAGAGGGTCTATACAAGGGCGAGCTACTTGAGGGCAATATTATGGATATGGAAGAGGATGTAGATGAAGATGAAATGGGAGACACGATGCTGCGTGACGAATTTGACAGAGCTCTGAAAGAGATGAAACAAGGCCCCAGGAGTAGACAACATTCCATTAGAACTACTGATAGCCTTGGGAGAGCCAGTCCCGACAAAAGTCTACCATCTGGTGAGCAAGATGTATGAAACAGGCGAAATACCCTCAGACTTCAGGAAGAATATAATAATTACAAACCCAAAGAAACCAGGTGTTGACAGATGTGAAAATTACCGAGCTATCAGTTTAATAAGTCACGGCTGCAAAATGTTAACGCGAATTCTTTACAGACGAATGGAAACACTGGTAGGAGCCGACCACGGAGAAGATCAGTTTGGATTCCGTAGAAATATTGGAGCACGGGAGGCAATACTGACCTTACGACTTATCTTAGAAGATAAATTAAGAAAAGGCAAACCTACATTTCTAGTATTTGTAGACTTAGAGAAAGCTTTTGACAATGTTGACTGGAATACTCTCTTTCAAATTCTGAAGGTGGCAGGGGTGAAATACAGGGAGCGAAAGGCTATTTACAATTTGTACAGAAACCAGATGGCAGTTATAAGAGTCGAGGTGTATGAAAGGGAAGCAGTGGTTGGGAAGTGAGTGAGAGAGGGTTGTAGCCTCTCCCCGATTTTAGTCAATCTGTATATTGAGCAAGCAATAAAAGAAACAAAGTCCATGGAGAGGAAATAAAAACTTTAAGGTTCGCCGATGACATTGCAATTCTGTCAGAGACAGCAAAGGAATTGGAAGTGCAGTTGAAGGGAATGGACAGTGTCTTGGAAGGAGTATATAAGACGAACATCAACAAAAGCAAAACGAGGATAATAGAATGTAGTCGAGTTAACTCGGGTGATGCTGAGGGAATTAGATTAGGGAATGAGACACTTAAAGTAGTAAATGAGTTTTGCTATTTGGGGAGCAAAATAAAATGATGGTGGAAGTAGAGAGGATATAAAATGTAGACTGGCAATGGCAAGGAAAGCGTTTGTGAAGAAGAGTTAACATCGAGTATAGATTTAAGTGTCAGGAAGTCGTTTCTGAGAGTATTTGTATGGAGTTTAGCCATGTATGGAAGTGAAACATGGACGATAAATAGTTTGGACTAGAAGAGAATAGAAGCTTTCGAAATGTGGTGCTACAGAAGAATGCTGAAGATTAGATGGGTAGATCACTAACTGAATAGGACTGTGGAGGAGTTTGTGGCAGAACTTGATTAGAAGAAGGGATCGTTTGGTAGGACATGTTCTGAGACGTCAAGGGATCACCAATCTAGCATTGGAGGGCAGTGCGGAGGGTAAAAACCGTAGAGGGGGAGACCAAGAGATGAATACTGTAAGCAGATTCAGAAGGATGTAGGTTGCAGCATGATATAATCATACAAACTGTCAACAGATGTCCGTAGGATCGTGTTCTACTTGGACCATGGCATTCCCGTCTACGGACATCCACGCCAACGATGACGTCAGGGCACCTATCAAACGAAGTGATGTTTGCAGGGTAGTCCCACATCCACAGTCTCTGTGTACACAGCCACAGACGGTGCAGTATGGCACAGAGAAGACGCGCACCAGACTTTCTGCAGTAGAGGGCTGCAGGAAGAATGGAAGCAGGACAGTCACGAGCTGGTGTAGCCCGATTGCTTAATGTGAATCGTTCTGTTGTTTTTTCGGATGTGGCGACAGTTTATAGAGACCGAAACTGTATCCTGAAAACCAGGGAAAGCCGACAAGTGTTGAAACGGTACAGTAGCTTCCGCTCTATAAGCAGCAGGTTTCGCTGCTCGCTCGCACCGGGAAATAGAAACAGAGGCGGCTCCGCAGCCAATTTTATTACACGACGCGGCCGGCCACGGGTGCAACGGAACCCATCTGGACGGGTGGAAAGAAATGTGTCAGGCTTCATAATACGTATTTATATGTGTCGTTTATTATGCATTTCTTGTACGTGGATGTGAATCTGCACATGAACTTTCCTAATCCTCCTCACATCTTTCCGTAAAGCGTGGCCAAATCTTAGTTGGGAAGTAGTTCTGTAGTACAGTAGTGCCAACCTTACTCCTGGCTAGGGGATCAGAGAGACAGCACAGGCAGGTAAAAGTCAAAGACTTTCCAGTGTCACAAGATTTGGGGTGGAGAGGTTGGTCACGGCCAAGTGGTTCGACCACCCCCTCCACCGGAGCCCAGGAAGACCTCCGGGTGCCCGCCATATTCTAGGAGGGTTACAGAAGACGGGTAAGTGAGCAGACGTGCCCTCAGTGCGTCTGTCTCAATGTTCACGTATGGAAGAGAGGTATCTAAATATTTGTACTAATTCTTTTATTTCCAGCTTCGGATTGTGTAAGGTAATGAATGTGCTCGTTTAATTCCGAAAATTTGGCCCCCTGTGTTAAAGTATCTGGTCCCCAGTTTGCCCGTTATCCTCCTCACATAGTGAATGTCCTATGTAAAATATTGGGAGACTTTGGTGGTATACGTTTGGCCAACGCAATTCCGTCTTACCCGTAGAAATGTGCGTGCAGATTAGTATATAATATACCCGAGCTATAAGTTGTAAAATTGTAATATCTGTAAACTGAAACAATTGCTGCTATCGCTGATAGTGTTTAAAATAAATAGGAAATCAACTGTCATCAATCTTTAACATACCTTAAAAATCACAAAGAAGTCAAGTTAAAGGAATTTATTTAAAATAAAAGCTATAGAATGCAGGGACACACGCATCAGCGTGTCAGCCCTCCAGCCCCTTGTCTAGTATCGTACAGAAAGGACACGCTCTCTAGGTAGCGCTCTCAAGCTCCCCTCCCCAGTTATCCGTTGCGCAATTTTGATTCAGGGCTTGACGACATCAACTTACATCTGGCGTCCCTAGGCAAGGAGGTAACACGGTAAACCTTCAGTGTGACATCTGAAAGAGAGGACCGTTTTTTGGCTGCAAGGGCACGACAATACCGCGTTATAACTGCACGGAAACTGGCATCTGACCTCGCAGCATCCAGTGGACGAGTTGTGTCGAGGCAAGCGGTGTGCAGAAGGCTTCCGCAGAGTGGCCTTTATTGTCGGAGACCTGCTGTGTGTGTACTCCTGACGCGTCTTCACAGATGGGAACGTCTAGAGTGGAGTTGGCAACATGGCACATGGACGGTCGAACAGAGGGCCAATGTTCTTTTCACAGATGAGTCCCGATGTGGTCTGGAGTGTGATTCTCTACAGATTCACATCTGGAGGGAACGTGGAACACGGTCTCGGGACAACATTGTGGGAAGAGGATCCTTAACGTTGTGGGCACGGACTCCTCATGAAATTGTATGGGTGAATTGGCAAGGTTTAACTGCTGTCAGGTGTCGTGACGAGATCTTGGGACCTCATGTGCGGTAGTTGCGAGATGCTGTCGGTCCAGCTTCTGTATTGATGTTGCTCAACCTCACACAGCACGGGTGGTTGATGTTTTCTTGGAAACTGAAGATATTGCAGAGATGGCGTGGCTTGCTCGCTCTCCCGCTTTGAATCACATTGCGCATGTGTGCGATGCACCAGAGAGACTGGCTGCATCACTTCAGCCTCTGCCAACCGCTCTCCGGAGTAGCTCTGCATGAAGAATGGGGTGTTATTGCCTCAACATGAGACTGATGACGTAATTCACACACGCACCATCGATGTAAGGCTTGTCTCGCTGCCAGAAGTGATTACACGCTGTACCGAACACATTAACCAGTTCTCGGAATGAGTATGCAAAATGGTTCAAATGCCTCTGAGCACTATGTGACTTAACTTCTGAGGTCATCAGTCCCCTAGAACTTAGAACTACTTAAATCTAACTAACCTAAGGACATCACACACATCCATGCCCGAGGCAGGATTCGAACCTGCGAGCGTAGCAGTCGCGCGGTTCCAGACTGCAGCGCCTAGAACCGCTCGGCCACACCGACCGGCCGAATGAGTATGCAAATCCGTGAAGTTGGAAAAAACGAAGAACATTTATACACGTTGTAGTTGTTTACATTCTATATTCTTTACATTGTTTCTACTTTACTATCACCTCTTTATACTGTTTTATGGCAAAATGAACGTAACCTTGCAAAATTTCCATTTGTTCAAAAATGGTTCAAATGGCTCTGAGCACTATGGGACTTAACTTCTGAGGTCATCAGCCCCCTAGAACTTAGAACTACTTAAACCTAACTAACCTGAGGACATCACACACATCCATGCCCGAGACAGGATTCGAACCTGCGACCGTAGCGGTCGCGCGGTTCCAGACTGTAACGCCTGGAACCATTCGGCCACCCCGGCCGGCTTTCCATTTGTTGCTTTTTAATTTTGGACACTAGTGTGTTTTATCACTTTTGGACACTTTCCAGATGCCTATGACTGCTTGATTTCACCGATGAATGATCTTTGCAGATTTCAGAAACAAATGGCTTTTCCAAGGTTCCCAGGCCGATTATTTGCCCTGTGCCATTGATTTCCATGCGGGATCTTGCATGCTGTCTGTATGTTCACAGTTCTCTCATCACTGTACTACCTGACATGAACTTGAAGCTTGAATACATCAATGTGGAGGCGTTACTACTCGTGTAGCATATCGATGTCTTCCGGTTGACAGATCACTGTTTTCACCATTGTCGACGCAGAGAGCCCTTCCTCTGCCGTGTTGAGACTGGAAACCAAAATCTGAGTCATGTGATGGGGGCACAGTTTCTGTCATTACGTCCTACGCGAAGCGGAGATGACATTTAGAGTTTTTCTCATTTATAGCTGAAATCAGGCATTGATTCCAACAATTGAACGATGGGTTGTATTATTAATAACCGTGTAGTAGAATAGTTAATCTAAGTTCTCCGGAATTGCCAATACTAACGCGATGGTTACCCTTTTCACATTTCACCAGGTGAAAGCCATACTAGGACTTTGAAAAAATTGTATTTGAAGTTCTTTCTTTTTACAAACGGCGTAATTGTAGCTCCTCACTAAGTCTCTGTTTTATTGAAGAGTGAGTCGTTTTGTTCGTCGTCTCCACTGGAGCAGAAGACTGAAGAACATTCTGTTTTTGACGATCCCTCAACAATACGTGTGACAATTTTTATTATGATTTTATATCCATCCATTTCCTTCAATAATGTTCGGTTTTTACACAAAATTAGCGTTTACTTTTACAAATTTTGCGCAATGGAGTACAGATACCGAAACAATATCTACATGAGCAGCATAATACATTAGAAAACAAACAATCCTGTTGGAGGGACATCCGCAACTGAACATTATACCAGAGGTTGAAAATACCGCTACAGTTGTAAAGTTGTTTTATTATCACGCGGGCCGGCCGCTGTGGTCAGGCGGTTCTAGGCGCTTCACTCCGGAACCGCGCTGCTGCTTCGGTCGCAGGTTCGAATCCTGCCTCGGGCTTGGATGTGTGTGATGTCCTTAGGTTAGTTAGGTTTAAGTAGTTCTAAGTTCTAGGGGACTGATGACCTCAGAAGTTAAGTTCCATAGTGCTCAGAGCCATTTGAACCATTTTTGAACCGGTCATGTGATAATAAAAGAACTTTACAACAGTAGCGGTATTTTCAACCTCTGACATTAGAAAACGTTGATTACAGAGAAAACTCTTCTAGCGAGTTAGATATTAATATTCTGTCGTCTCAAAATCTTCAGTATTCTTTGAGTTTTAAGTACGATCTTTTCGATGAAAGAATGTAATTTTTAAGGGCCAGCGACAGCTCGTGGAATGAAAAATGCTTTCGGTTTCAGAACAACATAGGTGAGACATCACATGTTCACTTTTGTACCTAGTATGCGCTTTTTCATAAGTTATTGACCTTACTTTTGCTCAGTTCCTCACTTAATAAAATTCATAACTCTTTCAGAATTCTCTCGCAACTGCGAGTGCACAACATGTTAGTGAGGTGACATTATGTAAATTCCGCTGTGTTTTTGGCAAAATAAGCAAATTTTGGCATGGCAAAAAATGAATTATGTTGGTTTTATCGAATATTCGCGACTCATGACGCTTCTGAAAGCTACAAATGGTTAACAAGTCGGGCTAGAATAAATCGCTATTTTTGTTGCATTTTCAGCGAAATTCTTTTTAAATTGTAACTGAAGGAGAGGTGACAGATCTTTTTGAATGGTCACCATGCTAGTGTGGGCATGGAAGGGCTTCCCTTAAAATTTACAAAGAATTTCAGCGTGCGCTTTAGAACAGCACGCCTTTCCGGTTGCGCATCTACTGGCCACTTCATTCTGCGAACACATTATATAGAGTTTCACTTTCCAGACATCTCAAACGGATCACCCCGTGTAAAAAGAAGTAGTATCGCCAGCAATTGAGAGATTTATACCAAATAAATTAACAAACGACGGAGCTGATCCTCCTTGGTACACAAAACGGGTTAGAACACTGTCGCAGAAACAACGAAACAGACGCAAAATGTCCAAGATTGGCGATCTTTTACAGAAGCTCGAAATTTAGCGCGGACTTCATTGCGAGATGCCTATAACAGTTCCCACAACCAAACTTTGTCTCGAAACCTGGCAGAAAATCCAAAGAGATTCTGGTCGTATGCGAAGTATGTTAGCGGCAACAAACAATCAATGCCTTCTCTGCGCGATAGCAATGGAGATACTATGGAAGACAGTGCTGCCAAAGCAGAGTTACAAAACACAGCCTTCCGAAATGCCTTCACTAAAGAAGATGATGTAAATATTCCAGAATTCGAATCGAGAACAGCTGCCAACATGAGTAACGTAGAAGTAAATATCCTCGGAGTAGTGAAGCAACTTAAATCACTTAATAAAAGCAAATCTTCTGGTCCAGCCTGTATACCAATTAAGTTCCTTTCGGAGTAAGCTGATGCATTAGCTGCATACTTAACAATCATATACAACCGTTCACTCGACGAAATATCCGTACCCAAAGACTGGAAAGTTGCACTGGTCACACCAATATTCAAAAAAGGTAGTAAGAGTAATCCACTAAATTACAGGCCCATATCGTTAACGTCGATATGTAGCAGGATTTTAGAACATTATGAATTACCTCGAAAAACACTGTCTACTGACACACAGTCAACGTGGGTTTAGAAAACATCGTTCCTGTGCAACACAACTAGTTCTTTATTCACATGAAGTGATGAGTGCTATTGACAATTTCAGATCGATTCCGCATTTCTGGATTTCCGGAAGGCTTTTGACACTGTACCACACAAGCGGCTCGTAGTGAAATTGCGTGTCAGTTATGTGACTGGATTTGTGACTTCCTGTCAGTGAGGTCACAGTTCGTAGTAATTGACGGAAAGTCCGCAGCTCGTGGTCGTGCGGTAGCGTTTTCGCTTCCCACGCCCGGGTTCCCGGGTTCGATTCCCGGCGGGGTCAGGGATTTTCTCTGCCTCGTGATGACTGGGTGTTGTGTGGCGTCCTTAGGTTAGTTAGGTTTAAGTAGTTCTAAGTTCTAGGGGACTGATGACCATAGATTTAAGTCCCATAGTGCTCAGAGCCAATTGACGGAAAGTCATCGAGTGAAACAGAAGTGATTTCTGGCTTTCTCCAAGGTAGTGTTATAGGCCCTTTGCTGTTCCTTATCTATATAAACGATTTTGGAGACAACCTTAGCAGCCGTCTACGGTTGCTTGCAGATGACGCTGTCGTTTATCGACTAATAAAGTCATCAGAAGATCAAAACAAACTGCAAAACGATTTAGAAAAGATATCTGAATGGTGCGAAAAGCGGCAGTTGAAACTAAGTAACGAAAAGTGTGAGGTCATCCACATGAGTGGTAAAAGGAACTCGTTAAACTTCGGTTACACGATAAATCGGTCTAACCTAAATCTGTAAATTCAACGAAATACAGTACCTAGGTATTACAATTTCGAACAACTTAAATTGGAAGGAACACACAGAAAATGTTGTGGGGAAGGATAACCAAAGACTGCGTTTTATTGGGAGGACATTTACAAAATGTAACAGAGCTACTAAGGAGACTGCCGACCGGCGTGGCGGAGCCGTTCTAGGCGCTTCAGTCTGGAACCGTGCCACCGCTACGGTCGCAGGTTCGAATCCTGCCTCGGGCGTGGATGTGTGTGATGTCCTTAGGTTAGTTAGGTTTAAGCAGTTCTAAGTTCTAGGGGACTGATGACCTCAGATGTTAAGTACTACAGTGCTCAGAGCCATTTACTAAGGAGACTGCTTACACTATGCTTGTCCGTCTTCTTTTAGAATACTCCTGCCCGGTGTGGATCCTTACCAGATAGGACTGACGGAGTACATCAAAAAAGTTTAAGGAAAGGTACGTTTTATATTATCGCGAAATATTGGAGAGAGTGTCACAGAAATGATACAGGATTTGCGCTGGAAATCATTAAAAGAAAGGCGTTTTCCGTTGCGACGGAATCTTCTCACGAAATTCCAATCACCAACTTTCTCCACCGAATGCGAAAATATTTTGTTGACACCGACCTACATAGGGAGGAACGATCATCACGATAAAATAAGGGAAATCAGAACTGGTACGGAAAGATACAGGCGTTCATTCTTTCCGCGCGCTGTACGAGATTGGAATAATAGAGAATTATGAAGGTGGTTCGATGAACCCCCTGCCAGGAACTTGAATGTGATTTGCAGAGTATACATGTAGATGTAGATGTAGATGTAGAAGGCGAAGCTGCCATTTTATGGATCTCACTTCTGCAACATATTTTGCTTAGGCCTTACTTCAGCATTACAGGTTATTGAATCGATCAGATAACACATAATCTTGACAACTATTTCAGGTCAAACATTTAATTTAACTTTGCGATGTAGCTATGTAGAAGGCAATCGAAGATGACATAAGTTTACAATGAATAGAGCCACAGATAATGATTACTAACGATACGAATGAGTTATTTACTTATCCTCATTACTGCAGTCTTTAAGAGACAAAAGAAATAATCATTGAAAGAGTGTGTAACTTTAATTTCATGTGCCGTTTCGTGATCTTATTTCGATAGACAAAATTTCAAACTCGCGATTCAGATTAATTTATATGATGATATACAAACCTGCTACATGTGTCAAATATAATCGTTCAGATTATTCACATTAAAGTCTACAATAAAGAAAATCTTTTCAACTGCCTCCAGATAAAATGTATGTTGTAGTCATATTGAATGCTAGTCCCCGGAAACAAAACACTATTATTGCTACTCCCATGACAGTCGAAATTTTATAACAGGTGCTTGGGAAGCGCAGAGAGACTGGACAAGCGTAACGTAGGCATTCTCTTTAGTAGGCTGTGACGTTTTCTATATTTAATATTAGGTTTTTTAATTACATCAAATACTTCCATAGTTTGTTCGATTGCGTCATCCCCCGCTGACGAGCCCTTCAATGCTCCAGATATTCTGTCTACTATTTTCCTCTCGTTTCTTCTTCATACGCCATGTTTCACATGATAACTTTAAAACTGTGGTAAAAGTGGTGGATAGATGCCCGTTTTGGTTATATTATAGATATAGTTGCTCTTTATGATCTCGATCAGTGCATAAAAAGTTTCGTTTATATTTTTAATCCAAAAATTTTAATTTATCTTTTACGTTACATTCTGTATTAATGAAGCTCACCTTCCAAGCTATTAAATTTCATGTCTTTGTTCAAATGTTTTGGTTAGTATAAGTGAGCACAGAATATTTGGTTTTGTTGTTGATATTTTATTGTAAACTAGTTAAACTGAAGCTATGAAACTGTTACTTGGCCCTTCTTTCACGCCAGAAAATTTTCAAGTATGAAATTCCTGTGATATCATAGCGTTACTCAAACAAAATACCGTAAATTATCAATAAGCAAGAGTCAATGAACAATCGTACTACAATATCGATAGTACAAAAACACAGTCAGACTGCTACTGTGATATAAATGGACGAACAATGTTCTTAGGCTTCAATGACCTTCGACTTTAATATGACACAACTGTCAGAGATAAAGCAACATTTATCACATACAATCGTCATACTTACTAGCGTGTGTCCTTTCTCCCAGGCCTTTCCGGCGATGTGACTCAGCGCCTCTCTTGGCATATTTGCAGAGATCAAGGATACAGCAAACTGCGAAACGTCAAACTACGTCAGTAGAATTTCTTAGGACCTTACACACGATAAACAAAAAAAAATTAAGCAATAGTTTACACAGTCCTAAATTATTGGATTGGTTTATACATCTCCATTGTTTCCAACAATTAAAATACAGTTTGTGTCCAAACTTCTTCACAAAGCACCCTCGTACTTACAAGGAAAGTGCGGCGCACTTGTATGGAAATCGTCGCAAAGATATGGATAGTAAAGTGAATTTATCTGAAGGGGGGAGATTACTACTGTGCAAAGAAAGTGTAAGTATAATGCAAGCCCACTTGTTGCCAATGTTCTTTCGACTGAACTGGAAACCAGAAGACTTATAATCTCATTACATATTTAAACCAGAAAGCATCAGAGAAAGTGAGAACCAAGAAAAGGAGTAGGACAATTCAGCACTCTGTCGCCTACCCTTTTCATTCTTAGAAAATATTGACTACTTCTCACAGAATAACAAGGGGGTGAAAACTGGAGGAAGAAGAATATTGTGTCTGAGGTTTGCAAACAACGTCGCCCTTTTAGCAATCGGTAAAAAAGAATTACAGGATATAGTGTGTGCCGATAAAGCTAAAGGAAATACGAGGGTGAGCCAAATGAAAACCTTAAATTTGTAATAACAAATCTAAATTTCGCGCCGTTATCCTGTAAGTTGGTAAGCGTGCTACAAAAAGCGTGCAGAATGGCCTGTAGGTGGCAGCATAGTGCAGATGCACACATACCGTCGTAGCATCAGTATAAAGATGGCCGCCCCACTTGCGACTTGCACCAGGGAAGAAAAGCGTTCTGTTATTCGGTTTTTGCGTAGTGAAGGTGTGAAACGTATTGAAATTCATCGACGAATGAAGGTTCAGTACGGTGAAGCATGTTTGTCACAGCAGCAAGTCTACAAGTAGAGTAGGAAGTTCGCAGATGGTGTGACTTCAGTGGAAGACGCTCCTCGTCCAGGTCAGGCACAACGAGTTGTGACTCCACAGAACATTGCACCAGTTGAAGCCATAGTGAAGGAAAACCGCCCAGTGACACTGAATGACACTACAGTATGTTTACAGATTAGTCATGGGTCAGCACACCACGTTGTGCATGATGTGATCCAGTTTCACAAAGTGTCTGCAAGATGGGTGCCACGGCAGCTGACTCCTGAAATGAGAGAACGACGTGTTGATGCTTTTGAAGAACTTCTTCGGCGCTTTGAACGAGAAGGTGATGGTTTCCTTGCAAGAATCGTCACTGGGGTCAAAACCTGGGTTCACTTCCACCAACAGGAAACGAAGAGAGCGAGCAAGGAATGGCGCCATTTCTCATCACCAAAACCAAAGAAGTTTTGAACAGAACCATCAGCAGGGAAAGTTATGCCGATTCTCTTTTGGGACAAAAAAGGCGTCATTTTGCAGCATTAAATGCCTAGAGGGACCACTGTCACTGGTGCATTATACACAGATCTCCTAAAAACTCATCTGCGGCCTGCAATCAAATCAAAGCGACATGGATTGCTGTCAGGAGGTGTGCTTTTGCAACATGACAATGCGAGGCCCCACACTGCCCATACAACAGTTGCAACAATCACAGACCTGCATTTTGAGTGTCTTCCTCATCCACCATACTCACCAGACCTTGCCCCAAGTGATTTCCATATGTTTGGACCACTCAAAGACGCAATGGGAGGAAAGAAGTTCCGTTCTGATGAAGAGGTACGGCACACAGTGCATGATTGGTTGCGCGGACTACCAAAAGAATTTTTTTCTGAAGGAACTTATGCACTTTGTAAGCGCTGGAGGACTTGCATTGAGCGTGGGGGAGATTATGTTGAAAAGCGATACAGCTTTGAACCACTTCTGCACAATAAATAATGTTTAAAAAAATATTTAAGGTTTTCATTTGATTCCCTCTCGTATTTGTCGACCGAAACGCAACGCAAGAAAACAAAAGCAATGACATTGGAAGAAAATAAAAAGGTAAAGATAATGCAGAATTGAGAAATATTAGAACATGTGCAAAGGTTCAAATACCTGAGAAGCTGGATAGCAACCGAAGAACACAGAAATTAAAAACAGAATAACAATGGCGAAACAGGCATATTTTATAGGAAAAGGAGAATTTTCTGCACCAATGTGGAAAAAGATTTGAGGAAAAGGCTAACAAAATGCTTTCTATGGAGTGTGATCCGGGTTGGTGCTGAAACGTGGACACTGAGGAAGAAAGATTAAGCGAAGCTCTTGCTGGAAGCTTTTGAAATGTGAACATGGCTGAGAATGGACAGAATAAGTTGGACGCATAGAGTGAGAAATGCTCAGCTACTGAAAAGAGTGGGAGAGCAAAGACAATTACTGGATCTAATAAAAAGAAGGAAACGAAACTGGAGTGGACATAATTATATCAATTAAGAAGGAGGGGCATAAAAAAGTCTTAAAAAGCAATTTGGAAGCAAAAAGAAGGCGAGGGACGGAAGGATTTCACATCTTGGATTATGTGATGGGTGGCAGAATATAGAGCAATGGTTCGCAGGAAATAGAGACACAAACGACCTGCTACAAAATAAGTGTTGCATCACCTCGGTTCCGAGAGGTCCGGAACCTGTAGAGAAAACTGGAATAGAGATCAACAAAACATCATTTCCGTCCTTTTTATCGCTCACGAAAACCACACATTGCATGTTGTAGCACCATACAGCGAGACCTTCAGAGGTGGTGGTCCAGACTGCTGTACAAACAGGTACCTCTAATACCCAGTAACACGTCCTCCTGCCATGATGCATGACTGTACTCGTCGTGGCATACTATCCACAAGTTCATCAAGGCACTGTTGGTCTGGATTGTCCCACTCCTCAACGGCGATTCAGGGTAGCTCCTTCAGAGGTGTTGGTGGGTCACATCGTCCATAAACAGCCCTTTTCATTCTATCCCAGGCATTTTCGACAGGAATACGTATCTGGAGAACATGCTGGCCACTCTGGTCAAGCGATGACGTTATCCTGAAGGAAGTCATTCAGAAGATGCGCACGATGGGCGCGCGAATTGTCGTCCATGAAGACGAATGCCTCACCAATATGCTGCCGATATGGTTGCACTATCGGTCGGACGATGGCATTCACTTACCCTAAAGCCGATATGGCGCCTTCCATAACCACCAGCAGCGTATATCCGCCCTACACAATGCCATCCCAAAACAGCACGGAACCTCCACCTTGCTGCACTCGCTGGACAGTGTGTCTAAGGCGTTCAGCCTGACCGGGTTGCCTCCAAATACGTCTCCAACGATTGTCTGGTTGAAGGCATATGCGACGCTCATCGGTGAAGAGAACGTGATGCCAATCCTTAGCGGTCCATTCTTCATGTTGTTGTGCCCATCTGTACCACGCAACGTAGTGTCGTGGTTGCAAAGATGGACCTCGCCATGGACGTCGAGAGTGAAGTTGCGCATCATGCAGCCTATTGCGCACACTTTGAGTCGTAACACGACGTCCTGTGGCTGCAAGTAAAGCAATATTTAACATGGTGACGTTGCTTTCAGGGTTCCTCCTAGCCATAATGCGTAGGTAGCGGTCATCCACTGCAGTAGTAGCCCTTGGGCAGCCTGAGCGGGGCATGTCATCGACAGTTTCTGTCTCCCTGTATCTCCTCCATGTCCGAACAACATCGCTTTCGTTTACTCCGAGATGCCTGGACACTTCCCTTGTTGAGAGCCCTTCCAGGCACAAAGTATCAATGCGGACGTGGGCACAAAGTATCAATGCGGACGTGATCGAACCGCGGTATTGACCGTCTAGGCATGGTGGAACTACGGACGACACGCGCCGTGTACTTCCTTCCTGGTGGAACGACTGGAACTGATCGGCTGTCGGACACCCTGGTCCAATAGGCTCTACTCATGTATGGTTGTTTACACCTTTGGGCAGGTTTAGTGACACCTTTGAACAGGACTGTGTCTGTGATACAGTATCCACTGTCAACATACAGGAGTTCTGGGAAATGGGCTGATGCAAAAACTTTTTTGATCGGGGTAACCACTGCAAGCTCCATTCTTCTGAAGCTACTTACTGTGTTGGTCTCTACGTCTCCCTCTACATTTCCCCCCCCCCTCCCCTCCCCTCCACACTTTCCTCCAGAACTAAATTGCCGATCCCTTGATGCCTCACAACGTGTCGCCCCATCGATCGATCCTCTCTTCTAATCAGGTTCTGTCACAAATTTCTCTTCTCCCCAATTCTACTCAGTACCTCCTCATTTGTTACGTGATCTACCCAGCTAACCTTCAGCATTCTTCTGCAGCACCACATTTCAAAAGGTTTTATTCTCTTTTTGTCTAAATTGTTTATCGTCCACGTTCCACTTTCATACATGTCTACGCTTCATACAAATACTTTCAGAAAGGACTTGCTGACACTTAAATCTATACGCGATGTTAACAAATTTCTCTTCAAAAACGCTTTTCTTCCCATAGACTGTCCACATTTTGCATCCACTCTACTTCGACTATAATTACTTATTTGGCTTCTCATCTACTAATTTAAGTGCCTCACTTCCTAATCTAATTTCCTCAGCATCACCTGATTTAATTCAACTACATTTCATTATCCTCGTTCCGCTTCTGTTGATGTTCATCTTATGTCTTCCTTTCAAGACACTGTCCATTCCGTTAAACTGCTCTTCCAAGTCCTTTGCTGTCTCTGACAGAATTACCTCAAAGTTTTTATAACTTATAGAATGAAGCAATCAGTCGTCCTTTTGTAGATTTTATTACGCGAATCCAGATTTCGGCTGGTGGGTAGCCGTTCTCAGAGCACTATTTTCTATTCTCGATGCATGTAACTCCCTCTCGTTCGGGCGTCAGTCACATTTCTTTAGGTATTCAAAGAAATGTGACTGACGCCCGAACAAGAGGGATTTACATGCATCGAGAATAGAAAAAAGTGCATTGAAAATGGCTAGCCACTAGCCGAAATCTGGATTTGAGTAATAAAATCTACAAAAGGACGACTGATTGCTGTTAATAGTTATAAGCCACATAACAGTCGCGAATGGACCCACTTTCCGAATGGAAGGAAACCTGATCAAAGTTTTTATTTCTTCTCCCTGGACTTTAATTTTTGCTCCAGATTTTTCTTTTCTTTCTTTTATTACTTCGTCAATATACAGATTGAATAACATCGCCGGCCGGAGTGACCGAGCGGTTCTGGGCGCTACAGACTGGAACCGAGCGACCGCTACGGTCGGAGGTTCGAATCCTGCTTCGGGCATGGATGTGTGTGATGTCCTTAGATTAGTTAGGTTTTATTAGTTCTAAGTTCTAGGTGACTGATGACCTCAGAAGTTAAATCGCATAGTGCTCACAGCCATTTGGACCATTTTAGAATAACATCGGCGATAGGCTACAACCCCGTCACACTCCCTTCTGAACCACTGCTTCTCTTTCGTGCCCCTCGACTCTTATAACTGCCATCTGGTTTCTGTACAAGTTGTAAATAACCTTTCGGTCCGTATATTTTACCCCCGCCACCCTTAAAATTTGAAACAGTATTCCAGTCAACGTTGTCAAAAACTTTCTGTAAGTCTACAAATGCTATAAACGTAGGTTTGCCTTTCCTGAACCTATCTTCTATGGGAAGTCGTAGAGCCAGTATTGCCTCGCGTGTTCCTACATTTCTACGAAATCCAAATTGATCATCTCCGAGGTCGGCTTCTACCAGTTTTTCCATTCTTCTGTAGAGGATTCTAGTTTTAGAATTTTGCAACCGTGACTTATTAAACTATTTTCACACCTATCAACGCTTGCTTTCTTCGGAATTGGGATTATTCTATTCTTCTTGAAGAGTGAGGGAATTTCGCCCATCTCATACATCTTGCTTACCAGACGGAAGAGTTTTGTCAGGGCTGGATCTCCCAAGGCTGTCAGTAGATCTAACGGAATGTTGTCTACTCCCACAGCCTTGTTTCAGCTTACCTTTCAGTGCTTTGTCAAATTCTTCATGCAGTATCATGTTTCTCTTCTCATCTTCATCTACGTCCAATTCTATTTCTATAAGACTGCTCCTAAGTACACCGCCCTTGTATAGGCCCTCTACATACTCCTTTCCACCTTTCTGCTTTCCTATCATTGCTTAGGAGTGGTTTTCCATGTGAGCTCTTGATATTCATACAAGTGGTTCTCTTTTCTTCAAAGGCCTCTTTAATTTTTCTGTAGGCCGTATCTCTCTTACCCCTAGTTATATATGCTTCTACATCCTTATATTTGTCCTCCAGCCATTCCTGCTTAGCCATCTTTCTCTTCCTGTCGATCTCATTTTTTCGACTTTTGCATTGCCTACTCCATTTATTGCGTTTTTATATTTTCTCCTTGCATCATCTACATTTCATATTTCTTGTGTTACCCAAGGGTTTCTACGAGTCCTCGTCTAGTTACCTAGTGAAGGCAGCAGAGGATCATTTGATCCTCTGCTGCCTTCATTATTTCATCTCTCAAAGTTACCCATTCCCCTTCTATTTCTTTCCCCTGTTCTTGTCTATCGTTCCCTAATGCCCCCTCTGAAACTCACTACAACCTCTGGTTCTTTCAGTTTATCCAGGTCCCATCTGTTTATATTCCTGCCTTTTTGCACGTTCTTCAGTTTTAATCTGCAGTTCATAAACAATAAATTGCGGTCAGGGGCCACATCTGCCCATGAAATTGTCTTAAAATTTAAAACCTGGTTCCGAAATCTCTGTCTGACCATTATATAATCTATCTGAAACCTTCCCGTGTCTCCACGTTTCTTCCACACTAAAACCTTATTTCATGATTCTCAAACCGTTAGCTAAAATTAAATTATGCTTTGTGCATAAATTCTACTATGTGGCTGCCTCTTTCAATCCTTTCCCCCAGTCCGTATTCACCCACTACTTTTCTTTCCCTTCCTTTTGCTACTACTGAATTACTGTTCCCCATGATTATTAAATTTTCGCCTACCTTATTTGAATGATTTCTTTTATTTCGTCATACATTTCTTCAATCTGTTCATCAGCTACCGAGCTAGTTGACATATAAACTTGTACTACTGTGGTTAGTGTGGGCTTCGTGTCTATTTTGGCTACAATAATGCACTCACTGTGCTGTACATAGTAGCTTGTGCATGTTCCTAAGTTTTTATTCATTATTAAACCTATCCTGCATTGCTCCTATTTGATTTTGTATTTATAACCCTGTATTCATCTGACCAGGAGTCCTGTTCCTCCTGCCACCGAACTTCACTAATTCCCATTATATCTAAGTTTAACCTACCCATTTCCTTTTTTAAATTTTCTAACCTACCTGCCCGATTAAGGGATCTGACATTCCACACTCCGATTCGTAGGCTGCCGGTTTTGTTTCTCCTGATAACGACGTCCAACTGAATAGTCCCCGCCCGGAGATCCGAATATGGGACTATTTTACCTCTGAAATATTATACTCAAGAGGGTGCCACCTTTATTTACCCAGACAGTAGAGCTACTTACCCTCGGAAAACATTACGGCTGTAGTTTCCCCTTTACTGTCGGCCAAATCAGTTAGTCACTGTTGCCTCTGCACCTACTCAACAGGCTGCTACTCCTCTTCAGGAACCACAAGTTTCTCTGGTCTCTCATCAGATACCCTTCCACTGTGGTTGTACCTACGGTACGGCTGTCTGTATGGCTGAGAAGTGCAATCCGCTCTACCAACGGCAAGGTCCGTGGTTCGTGAGGGTGCGGGAGACATTTTAACTGAAAACACTGAAATATCTCGAAAACTACACACCAGATCAAAAAAAAAGTTACTCAAAGATACCACACTTGAATTGCAACCCAACATCGTGCATGTTGGGTTGCATACAGATCACATTGAAATCCTCAACGGCAACCCCCATTTTTTTTTATTGCAGATTACCATTATACGGCAAAATCTACATACATTTTGTCTGAAGCATTTTTTTTTCGTTTCGCCACAGATGGCGCTGTAAACGGAGGAACAGAAATGGATGCACAATCGTGAATTACGACATGCTACTCAATGGCCCTTTAATGTCCAATGGCACTGGTACCACATCTCCATGCTGCGAGGGTAGGACAGGCCAGTATTTCGTAGCTTCTAATTGGAAATCCCATTCGCATTGTTGAATTCCTCCGACATATCGAACAAGGGGCTACTCGCCGCGCCACCGTGGCCGTGTGGTGAACTACGAGGTATCAGAACAGGCAGTACTCTGTGACCAGAGCCCACGTATCGTGCAGTCGTAGAACTGGTAGTGGTTCTAAAAATTACGATACCTGCACAGTGTTTACTGCATATACACCTATCTGTCATTCGCAGTACAGACATGCAAGTGGATGATGGATGTTGCAATGACAGAAGAAAAGACTGAAATGATCCAGATTTACGGAGAATGTAGGGAAAAAAAGTTGAGGCTGCTGTTGCCTTGTTTGACGAGCGTTTAAAAAAAAAAAAAAAAAAAAAAGTTCAAATGTGTGTGAAATCTTATGGGACTTAACTGCTAAGGTCATCAGTCCCTAAGCTTACACACTACTTAACCTAAATTATCCTAAGGACAAACACACACACGCCCATGCCCGAGGGAGGACTCGAACCTCCGCCGGTATCAGCCGCAAAGTCAATGACTGCAGCGCCTCAGACCGCTCGGCCAATCCCGCGCCCGAGCGTTCCCCACAGAAAGATTACAAGGTTGTGAAGGCCTTTATGTCTGATGGCATCTTATCTTACACACTGGCCGTTACAGGAGAAGCTACTGATATGGCTGTTCTAGCGGCAGCGCACCTCTACCCACAGATAAGCGCCTAACAAATGCACCATGCTTCTGTTATGTACGTAGGTAGTACAGTCACAATACTGCATCGTCGTAGGTTTCATCCATACCACGTGTCACTGCATCAAGACCTTCAAGTTAAGAAATACTGGTCCGTCATACCCTCGCAGCATGGAGGTGGGGTCCCACGTGCCAGTAGATATTCGTGAACAGTTAACATGTCGTAAGTTACTATTGTGTACCCATTCTTATTCCTTCTATTACAGTGCCATCTGTGGCGAAACAAAGAAAATGCTTCAGACAAAACGTATGTTGATTTTGCCATAGAAATGTAATCTGGAACAAAAAACAGGGGTCTTGTTTTTTCCTTTTGAAGATTTCAAAACTACCTCACGCCACTAATGCACATGGTTGGGTAGGGGGTCGAGTGTTGTATCACTGAATGTCCCCCTCAAAGACAAACAAACTGGAATTGTAACTTTCCTTGATGCTCTGGTACCAATCTCCGCGGAATTTGGATCCGCGCCAGACGTCATGGACGTCGAAGACCCACAGAGGTCTCTGCAACATCGCGCCCTAAGCTGTGGCGGCGCGCGCCTCCTGGCTGGCATTTAGTGTGAGGGCGGCACAGTGGAACACGTGGTCCCAGCCGCCAATAGCGGCGCCCTCGATAGAATATTTAAGCGCTTGCCTCTCGCTCAGCCAGCATCTCCTTTCCCAAGGTGGCTTCCGTCAACCCCTCCCGGATGATGCCCTCTCTCCCTCCATTTATCCCTCCTATCAACCCTGATCCTCAACCCCCTCCTTTCCTCCGTCCTTTCCCTGGGCTCCCTCTCCCCCCCTTCAATCCTGTGTTTCTTCCCACCTAACCTCTCCCTACCTCTCTTCTCCCCCCCCCCCCCTCCGAGTCCTTTTGTCTTCCCGTCCTCTGCCTTCCCCACTCCCTGTCACGTCTGCCCAGCACCCCCACCCCCACCCTTCTTATGGGTCCTCATCCTCCATTGGCTCCTTTCCCCCCTTCGCTTTTCCTCAACTTCCCCCCTTTTTTATTTTCCCATCATCTGACCAATTTCCCCCCACCTGCTCTCAGCTGTGGTATTGTCATATTTTAGTGCAGTGTTCCAGTGACTGTTCAGTGTTGTTTCTTCTTTTCCCATGTTACGAACAAAAACCATGCTGTCGCTGGGTGTGAATTTTATGTCTTTTGCGAACAGAAACCAGACTGTCGCCGTGTTTTTTAATTGTCTGTCTATTATTTTACCTGTCTGCTTCATATTTATTTTATTAGCATCATCATCCCTTTGTTCTCTGTTTTAAGTTCCACAATGTTTTCTCCATGTTACCATTTGTCTCCGATTTTGTCGCCTGTTTTTTAATATTTATTATCTTCCCCTTTTTTAAAACAAATTCTGTAGGCTGAAGAGCGGCATACTAAGCTGCTGCCAGCCCGCCCCCTTCGGGGGGAATCTAAATTCAATAAAGAGAAATAAAAAAGATCAGTCAGCGAGTCTAATGGTAGCGTGAGTCTCGACACATCGCCTCGACAACAGACAGCGTGTGTATTGTTCTTTGTTTTCATTACTCATGGACGTCTTTGGTTCATTTGGTTGTCTCTGTCACTGCGTTGTTTGTTGCGGGTTGTCGTTGTAAGGTCTCTCTTCATCATCCGTCATTGTTTCGTGTCCATCCTTTCCGTTCGTTTGTCTGTTCGTGGGCCGCTCTCCATTTGGTTACGCCGCGCTTTCTCAGCCACCCCGCAACCGTTCCAATCGCCGTCACAACAGGTTACAACATCTTTGGCGACGAGATAGAAGGTGGTAGTTGCTAGCATGTAGACGGTTCCATTCCCCTTCGTGGGCAATTCGTCGTCCAGGCGACGTACAAGCGTGTTCCCAGGCTCCTTACCCTCTTTGTTGTCGACCATATGTCAGCTTCGAATATTTTTGATCTGGATGCGTTTCAACTGTTTGGCTTTTCAATTTCTGACGAAGTTAAGGTCGTTTCCACGGCTGTTCTTTTTCAGGACTTGGACGAACTGTGCTCCGCTCTTGCATCGTTGTTTGCAACGGATCTCGGATGTGCTTCCGGCTTTCAGGCGCACATCACCCTACGGCCGGATGCACAGCCTCGCTTTTTCCAGCCCCGGCCCCTTCCGGTGGCCTTATGGGCGGGGGTCAAGCAGGAACTTGATCGGCTCCCAGCCGCTGGCGTTCTGGAGCCTAGGTGATGCCACTGGTGGTCATACGGAAACCCACTGGGTCCCTTCGGCTGTGTGGGGACTCCGGCGCTACAGTCAATTCTCAGTCCCTCGTTGACACGTACCTCATTCCCCGACAGGAAGACCTTCTCGCCGAGCTTGCCGGGGGAGAGTATTATTCAAAGATCGACCTGGCTGAGGCATACCACCAGCTGCCCTTGGATGGCGAATCTCAGAACATCATGGTTCTCAACACGCCTTTCGGATTGTATAAGTACAAGCGCCTTCCCTTTGGTGTCTCTTCAGTGCCGGCCATTTTCCAGCGTTCCTGGAGCGGCTTACACAGCCTTTCCCCGCCTGTGTGAATTACCTGGTTGACACCTTGGTCACCGGCCGTTTCCGCCAGGAACATTTGCAAAACCTCAGCGCCTTATTTCACGCTCTGCAGTCTGCTGGTTTACGCTGTTGGCTGGACAAGTGTTGTTTTTTTTTCAGCTGGAACTGGAATACTTAGGCCACTGACTTATCAAAGATGGCATTCGCCCTTCAGGTCGTAATGTCGTGGTCATTGAGGCCCTTCCTCGCCCTAAGGACTTATCTGAACAGGTGTGCCGGCCGCAGTGGCCGTGCGGTTCTGGTGCTGCAGTCCGGAACTGCGAGGCTGCTACGGTCGCAGGTTCGAATCCTGCATCGGGTATGGGTGTGTGTGATGTCCTTAGGTTAGTTAGGTTTAAGTAGTTCTAAGTTCTAGGGGACCTATGACCTAACATGTTGAGTCCCATAGTGCTCAGAGCCATTCTTTTTGAACAGGTGTTTTTGGGCAAGGTTACTTACTACTTAAAGTTCTTGCCCCAGGCTGCGTCCGTTGCTCAACCCCATCACTTTCTCGTTCAAAACTCCAAAGAAATTCTTCACAGGCATCAACACGTCGTTCTCTCATTTCAGGAGTCAGCTGCCGTGGCGTCCATCTTACAGACAGTTTGTGAAACTGGAGCACATCATGCACAATGTGGTGTGCTGACCCATGACTAATCTGTAATCATGCTGCAATGTCATTCAATGTCACTAGGCGGTTTTCCTTCGCTACAGCTTCAACTGCTGCAATGTTATGTGGAGTCACAACTCGTAGTGCCTGACCTGGACGAGAGCGTCTTCCACTGAAGTCACACCATTTGCAAACTTCCTACTCCATTCGTAGACTTGCTGCTGTGACAAACATGCATCACCGTACTGAACCTTCATTCGTCGATGGATTTTGATAGGATTCACAAAAACCGAATAACAGAACGCTGTTCTTCCCTGGTGCAAGTCGCAAATGAGGCGGCCATCTTTATACTGATACTGCGACTGTATGCGTGCATCTGCACTATGCTGCCATCTACAGGCTATTCTGCACGCTGTTTGTAGCACGCTTTCCAACTTACGGGATAACGGCACGAAATTTCGATTTGTTATTACAAATTTAAGGTTTTCATTTGACTCACCCTCGTACAAAGGTCCAGTCTTGGTATTTCCACCCGCAGTCCAATTTTCTCATGACGCAATGGCGTTTCAAGCACAGCTCGTGGATTCTCCGTTGACCATAATGGTGTGTTTTGTGTGTTTGATTTGCGTGTTTATCGCCTTCACATGCTCAACAAGGAAAGTTCGAAGCACCATAATTTAAAAACAAACTAAACATCTAAGCACTGTACCATAGTCGATAGCTTTCATGAAATGAACTGAATAGTTAACTGTTACGAAACAGTGGAATAAATTAAGAAAGAATCCCATATCAATGAAAAACTAGTCCTGCGAACTTGTGTTCTCCCAACTTGGTTTCGAACTTCGAATGTAACCTACATCAGTAATGCACCGTCCAGTTTACAGCGACTTTCAGAAAGGAATTTATCACACAAACCCATGTTAAAATTTGATGGGGACATTGGGCTATGAAACTGATGGTTACAGCCACGTAGTTTATTCCTAGAAGACCCAAGGACACAGTACGCTGATAACTGCGTTTCACAGCGGTTGGAAATAAGTTTCAATGATAGAGAAGATAACGATCTCTGCTGTGGTTTGTGTGCAGTACTGAAACTTCTTGGCAGGGGCTCGAACCCAGAACCTTTATCTTTTGTGAACTAATACTCTTACCTACTGTGCTATCCAGTTCCGACTCACAGCTACACTTCCTCTCTCCTACTTTCTCAACGCCACAGAAGTTCTCCTGCATCTCTTGCAGAACTAACATTACTGGAAGAAATCAATTTTCATATTTGTGCACATTTCGGTGTAGAGTGAAAATTTATTTGGTAAACAATCTCCTAGGCTGGGCTAAGACTTTTCTCCACAATGTCCTTCCTTCCAGGGATTCTAGTCCAGCAAGGTATGTGGGTGAAATTCAGTGATGTTGGCACCAGTGAAGCTGACAGGGCTGTGCCTGGATAGCTCAGTGAGCAACAGCATTTGCCGTTGAAAGGCTAGCAGTTTTCATCTGATTAGTTAAAACTAAATCCATATGTGGTGTCTATTGTTTCTCACATATTCGAAAGAATAGATACCATTTTGATCCTGCAACACTATGAATAAAACCATAGAGGAATTAGAGGCAATAAGTGCCAGAGGGCACTGACTTGTATCAATGGGGTAAGTTGAAAATTTGTGCCAGACTGGAATTCAAAACTGGGTCTCCTGGTTAATAGGCAGATGCACTGACCACTACACCATCTGGATACAGTGGTCACCACAAGCACATGGACTACCCTAGCATGTCACCAGTAAGACACAGATTCCCAACTTATACCACACACTGCTGATTTAACGCCCTTCTCATTAGCCTCATTACTCACAGTATCTCTCTGATTCCCATAAGAGTTAGAGCTTGGTGTGCATCTGAAGGGATCACTGGCTGCCATCTCCTTACTTATACCACTATGATCACGACATATCAATGGGGGAGGCATTGATTTATATCAATGGGGGAGATGAAAATTTGTCCCACACTGGGATTCCAACCCAGGTCTCCTGCTCACTCAGCAGATGCACAGAATTCTACACTATGTGGATATGTCCGAAAGAACATACACCACATATATAATTATAGTGATGACAGCCAATGATCGCTTCAGTGCAGAGTGCACACGAAGCTCGAATTCTTATGGGAAGCCGCCCGGGATTAGCCGAGCGGTCTAAGGTGCTGCAGTCACAGACTGTCTCAGCTGATCCCGGCGGAGGTGTGTGTCTGTCCTTAGGATAATTTAGGTTAAGTAGTGTGTAAGCATAGGGACTGATGACCTTAGCGGTTAAGTCCCATAAGATTTCATACACATTTGAATTTTCTTATGGGAATTGGCGAGATACCACGAGTTATGAGGATAATGAGCAGTAGTTAGTGGTATAAGTGGAGATTTTTGGTCTGACAGGTGTGCTAGGATAATCCGTGCCATTGTGTTTGGATAGCACAGAGATAAGTGCATCACACTAGTAACCAAGAAATCTGAGTCTGAATCCCATTTTGGAACAAATTTTCAGCTTGACCCATTGAAACAAATCAGTGCCCACTGGAAGCTAATGTCTTTATTCCTTTGTTTCTTAGAACTAAACATCACGTGATGCACAGTACATTTTAACATACCTCCATTTGTTGTGCTGCTTTCTCTACTGGCTGTTTGATGATGTGCTGGTACAGGGCCTGGTATCCGGACCTTCTGAACACATCACATAACTGTGCAGGGTCGTGTAGCCCCGCCTGGAAGTCCCCCAGATGTCTGAGGTCGTCACCCGCCTCCAGCAGCTTCTTCACAGCTATCCAGTGTCTGCCCTCTGCGGCGTACCTCATCGGCGTCCACCCGAGCAGGCCGTCCTCCACCGACAGCATGCCCTCCCCCACATACCTGCACAGTCGCCGCAGCAGAGGCAGCGAGCGCTGCTCGTCGAGGGCTGCCGCCAGGTGAAGTGCGTTGCGGCCACACGCATCTCTCTGCCTCGGGTCGGCACCCTCCGCCATTACAGCCTGCACCCTATCCTTGTCACCGCCCAACAGCGCCTCCAGCAGTGGCCGATCCCTCGCTGCCCTGCGGTTGAAGGCCTCCAGAAAGAATTCCAGTGTCCTGTCCAGGTAGGCCTCACGGTACACTGCTGCACGACGCCGTTCCCAATCTCTGACGAAGCACCACTTGGCGAGGAAGTGTTCGGCGAACGTCCTGTGCAGAAATGTGGGTTTCCTATCGGCAAACTTGTACACGATTCCAGCTTTCACGAAGTAGTCCGTATCCACTAATGGCCTTGCCGGTATATCTGTACTGCGCGACAGAAGTGATGCTGCAAGGAGCATCAAGTGTTTCTCGTGCTTCTTCTGTGCCTTCTCGAGCTCTCTTTTCCTTCCAGGGGTGGATAAGTTGTGACCCCACTTCTCCTTGTAATACCTCCTGAATTCATTTTTGAAGAAAGCTTCGTACAGAGTCACAATGTCGTATGTGTCAGGTACCTCCTGTGACACATTCACAAACATTTCAGCAAACAGAGGAATTTTCAGAAGATCCCTTAAATTACTGTTGAGACCATTGATGGGTGGGATTCTTCCCCTTGAGCGGTGGTGTCTGAAGAAATCTTCTAGCTCTGAGTCAGTGAAAGGCTCCAATGAATATGCTGGCACACCCAATCGCACCTCCAAGAGCTTCAACGGTGCTGGCCTCGTTGTCACCAGGAGCTTGCCCTGGCGTGGCGCCAGCAGATCCAGTATCTCGAGACACTTGGTGACGTAATCCGGGCAGACCTCATCAAAGCCATCCACGAGACAGACGACTCGCGGGGAGTGCGACAGGCTGTGGTGGAGCAGTGCATACTCCAGTCTGCCCAGCTCGTCGTCGTTGAAGACTGTCTGGAGCAAGATGTCTCTCACACCAGTTATCCCACTGTAACTGTGATCTAAAACCGTGTCAAACTCCAACAGATTAACTCTCAATACCCAGCAGGCAGGGTCCCTTTCTTTTATTTGCTCCGCCATGTGTGACAGCATCTTCGACTTTCCCACTCCAGGTTTCCCTTCCACAATTACTACGTTACTGGCAGTGTCCAATACCTCGAGTTGCTCTTTTCTCTGCTCTCTTGGATACTCTAGAATCCTACAACTCCGCCCAGAAAAGTGACGAATCTTACAACTGTCTTCGGAAATCAGTAATATGTAGAAATTAAAAACTGCCAACCTTCGGATGTTTTCTGGGATACTCTCCAGGTTGTCAGTCAATACAAACAGGGGCCAGTCGAATTCGGATTTATTGAGGATCCATCTTACTACCTCTTCAAAACTCGTGAGTGAATGTCTGCCAATTTTACTTTCTAGCAACTCATAGCACGCACTGTTGGTGATGCACACATCCCTGGACCCCAGAGACGAGACGAAGTCGGCCAGCTCGATTCGAGGATCCACAAGCTTTCTGGGAATGTAATACGCAGGGAGCGGTTCGAGCTCTGGGCCCATCCTCAGAGGCTGCGACAGCTGTGCCAGAGCCAACAACAATTGCGGCTCGTCGTCCAGCACAGACTTCAGGGCGTCGACACTTTCCACCAGGTCCCGCAGGTGGCATTCGTAGTGGTCCCCATTCAGTCTGATGTCAGTGTCCATCCACTTGTTCCAGCTGTTGTCACTGATGTCTGCTGATTCGAAATTGTCGACATAGCCGTTAGTCTCCCTTGATGACACAATAATAAGACGTCGTTCATTATGTATTTGGGCCACAAGCTCATGCAAAATTTCAGAGCTCTCTTCGCTATCCTCATCTATAATCACCTGTAAGCGATTAAAATAAATTAGTTACAGACAAATAAACCTGTGAAATCAATATCTTGCAAATATTACTTACATGCATAAGAAATTTGTATTGTGTGACTCACAGAATCGAACAACTCTTTTTTTTTTTACTGCCAGTGCTAACCAGAATCAACCTTTCACTGTACAGTATTTAATAATAGTGAACTGGAAAACTGCTCTCATAAACTTACTACGCCGTATGATGGCCTCATGGATCCGAAACTATAATTGGAACCAGCCGCTGTGGCCGAGCGGCTTTAGGCGATTCAGTCTGGAACCGCGCGACTGCTATGGTCGCAGGTTCGAATCCTGCCTCGGACATGGATGTGTGTTAGGTTTAAGTAATTCTAAGTTCTAGGGAACCGATGACCTCAGATGTTAAGCCCCGTAGTGCTCAGAGCCATTTTTTTCTATAATTGGAAGGCATGGATTGAAGTTTGTGATAGGGAGGGCATTGGACTCTAGCAGTCCACGCAGCTGTGACACCTCTACTGCTACAGTGGTGTAATGGCTGACACACCAGCCGACACAATCCACCTTCAGCGTAGTAGCAGCCCGGATGTGCCTAGTGCTCCGGCCATGCTCCGTTAGAGGGAGTTTTTGTTTACATCTGTGAGGCAAAAATGGCTCTGAGCACTGTGGGACTTAGCAGCTGAGGCCATCAGTCTCCTAGAACTTAGAATTACTTAAACCTAACTAATCTAAGGACATCACACTCATCCATGCGTGAGGCAGGATTCGAACCTGCGACCGTAGCAGCAGTGCGATTCCACACTGAAGCGCCTAGAACCGCTCGCCCACAGCGGCTGGCCAAGAATGTGAATTGGTCTCTGGAATCGCGTATCATCTTACATGTTAATAGGTGGATGTCGAGCCATTGTCATATACGATGGTCAACCGAAAACCTGTTTTGATTGCAGGCTGACTGTCTTGAGCAACGTCTCGCACAGCTACCTATGGACACCCAGCACCCACCACAGCAGATGACATCGCCGCCTATTACGTACATGATAACGGAACGAGGTGCCCATAGAGTCCACGATTATTGCCCTTGATCCCGCGTCTCTCGTTACACCATCAGCCAGATGCCCCACAACAGCTGTGGAGTCACGGTTCCTCCATGTTCCAGTCGAACCCATCTTCAGTTATCGAAGCGGATCCGCAAGAGGAGCGTTGCTGGCTCTGGATCACGGGATCCTGTGTTCGATTCCCAGCCAGGTGGGGATTTTCTCTGCCGAGGGACTGGTTGTTTGTGTTGTCCTCATCATTTCATCATCATCATCATCATTCGACAGTGGCTAGATTGAACAGTTTAAAAGAATTGGACTGTGTAAAAATTGGGTGCTGATGACTGTGCAGTTGAGTGCCCCACAAACCAAATATCATCATCATTCGCAAGAGGATCACACTGAACAGCATCCCTCAGCTAACTTGGAAGCACGACTACGAAAACAGGTGCCGCTGCAGAAACGAAAGAAGCGGCGGCTGTCCACAGAAGACGAGCAGCACAGCCGAGTCCATCAACAAGACAGTGGAAACGATCATGATTCGTTTCCACCGACTCGTCAGGACGACGTCACATCCATAGCGTCTATGCTGCAGACTGTGGAGGGGCCACAGCGTCAAAGAGACGCAACAGTATGACGTCCCATCTGAAGATGGGGCATACGAAATGGACCAAACTGATGAAGATGCAGGAGGTCGAAGTTCAGCCATTGGCTCCCATGGACAACGAGTCGGGAGGTCAAGTGGCCAATGAGGTGGTGTCATGAGGTACCAGTGCAGGAAGAATCCTCCATAGCCAGCTGATTCATTGTTGCATGATATTCTAGCAGTGCACAGTCGATTCGAAGTCACATGTCTGCTGTATTACCACACTTAACATCAGTGGAGTTCATGCCCCAGTAAAGATCCAAGTGCTGCAGGCAGGGTACGAAATGATGACGCAGTTGAGTTTTACAGTTGTGACGTCTGTCGTTTGACAGGTTACGACAGCTTTAGCACATTCATACTATCACGAGAAGGAATAGTGGCAGAAGACGTGGAATACCTATCATCAAGCTGTAGTGCTGCCCTGACTGTAAACGATGAACGCCATCTGGCTCGACGAAGAGACAAGAAGACACACCACATTTTTCACAGACGGAGTGTCACCTCTCTTTCGAGGACGTCAGGAGAATTACGTTGCCGGCGGGTACTTTAACTGCTTTCTGCGGCCCGAGGACTAACACCCACACTTCGTCCCTCTGCTGGTCCGAGATCTTGCACTGCATGACACCTGGGAAATTAAGCAAGGAAACAGCTGCGTATGTACGTACTTAACGAGCCATTCAGCCAGTCGACTAGACAGGGTGTACGTGTCACGTGGTCTACGAAGGCGACCACTGACACTGAGGTGTGACTACGGCCTTTACAGACCACCAGCGTTATATCTGCACCATCGCTCTGCCACGACAAAAGACGCGGCCCCATGGAAGCTCAGCGTTACCCACCTACGAGATGAGAACCATTTTCGAGAGGTTGAAGACACATGGCGTCAACGTCAACAGCGTCAACGTGCATACGATTTAACGCTTAAATGGTGGCTCTGCATGTCAAACCAGCTTTACGTAGAACGTTCACACGATATGGACAAGATAAGTCATTGGTAACGAGCGACTTCCGAATTTTTCTTCACAGTCCTACGGGAGTTGGCGACGCAACCACCGTCTCCAGACCATCAGCAGGCTTCTCAACGTATAAAAACACAACTGCTGCGAGTTAAGGCAGTGAAGATGGAAGTTCGTGCGAGGATACTCGATGGATTACGCAACTAACGGCCGTCAGCATATCTAGTGAGGGAAAGGAAACGGCGCTGACGTACACCTAAACGGGACGTCGTAATGGCCAATTGATCGCGGGCTCACCACTGTCGCAGTGTCTATGTGGAAGACCAGCTGGACAGAGCAAGACTCACACACATGCTTCGAGAAATGCCACTGGCCGAGTATCCCACTGAAGTGGTCGGCCTTATGGCTGAAGTAACCATTGATGCCCTAAATTGTGGTGCGTCAAACAAATCTGCTGGACCACATGGACTCCCTCTTCAGTTCTGGCAGACCTTTGCTCCTCTGATGGGATCGACATGGGTACAGATGTACAACGAACTCTTCAGAGCTACCTTACGGGTCCGTACTGAGTTCAGACAGGGTGTCAAGATACCTGTTCCAGACCGCAGTGATGGTCGTAGACCACATGAATATCGACCATTGACATTATTGAAAGGAGATCTTTGCACGTATCTTTCAAGCGGTGATAAAGGACCAAAAAAAATTAGATCAAATGTGTCTAGGTGGGAAGAGCAATATCGACACGACACTAGGGACATGGCTAAGCAGGGATGGCTGGAGGACAAATGTAACGATGTAGAAGCTCATCTCACTATGGGTAAGATAGATACTGCCTACAGGCAAATTAAAGAGACCTTTGGAGAAAAGAGAACCACTTGTATGAATATCAAGAGCTCAGATGGAAGCCCAGTTCTAAGCAAAGAGGGGAAAGCAGAAAGGTGGAAGGAGTATATAGAGGGTCTATACAAGGGCGATGTACTTGAGGACAATATTATGGAAATGGAAGAGGATGAAGATGAAGATGAAATGGGAGATATGATACTGTGTGAAGAATTTGACAGAGCACTGAAAGACCTGAGTCGAAACAAGGCCCTGGGAGTAGATAACATTCCATTAGAACTACTGATGGCCTTGGGAGAGCCAACCCTGACAAAACTCTACCATCTGGTGAGCAAGATGTATGAGACAGGCGAAATACCCTCAGACTTCAAGAAGAATATAATAATTCCAATCCCAAAGAAAGCAGGTGTTGACAGATGTGATAATTACCGAACTATCTGTTTAATAAGTCACAGCTGCAAAATACTACCGCGAATTCTTTACAGACGAATGGAAAAACTGATAGAAGCCGACCTCAGGGAAGATCAGTTTGGATTCCGTAGAAATGTTGGAACACGTGAGGCAATACTGACTCTACGACTTATCTTAGAAGCTAGATTAAGGAAAGGCAAACCTATGTTTCTAGCATTTGTAGACTTAGAGAAAGCTTTTGACAATGTTGACTGGAATACTCTCTTTCAAATTCTGAAGGTGGCAGAGGTAAAATACAGGGAGCGAAAGGCTATTTACAATTTGTATAGAAACCAAATGGAAGTTATAAGAGTTGAGGGACATGAAAGGGAAGCAGTGGTTGGGAAGGGAGTGAGACAGGGTTGTAGCCTATCCCCGACGTTATTCAATCTGTATATTGAGCAAGCAATGAAGGAAACAAAAGAAAAATTCGGAGTATGTATTAAGATCCATGGAGAAGAAATAAAAACTTTGAGGTTCGCCTATGACATTGTAATTCTGTCAGAGACAGCAAAGGACTTGGAAGAGCAGTTGAACGGAATGGACAGTGTCTTGAAAGGAGGATATAAGATGAACATCAACAAAAGCAAAACGAGGATAATGGAGTGTAGTCGAATTAAGTCGGGTGATGCTGAGGGTATTAGATTAAGAAATGAGACACTTAAAGTAGTAAAGGAGTTTTGCTATTTGGGGAGCAAAATAACTGATTATGGTCGAAGTAGAGAGGATATAAAATGTAGACTGGCAATGGCAAGGAAATCGTTTCTGAAGAAGAGAAATTTGTTAACATCGAGTATGGATTTAAGTGTCAGGTAGTGGTTTCTGAAAATATTTGTAGGGAGTGTAGCCATGTATGGAAGTGAAACATGGACGATAAACAGTTTAGACAAGAAGAGAATAGAAGCTTTTGAAATGTGGTGCTACAGAAGAATGCTGAAGATTAGATGGGTAGACCACATAACTAATGAGGAGGTATAGAATAGGATTGGGGAGAAGAGGAGCTTGTGGCACAACTTCACTAGAAGAAGGGATCGGTTGGTAGGACATGTTCTGAGGCATCAAGGGATACCAGTATTGGAGGGCAGCGTGGAAGGTAAAAATCGTAGAGGGAGACCAAGAGATGAATACACTAAGCAGATTCAGAAGGATGTAGGTTGCAGTAGGTACTGGGAGATGAAGAAGCTTGCACAGGATAGAGTAGCATGGAGAGCTGCGTCAAACCAGTCTCAGGACTGAAGACCACAACAACAACAAACAACTAGGGGCATACAGGCATGTCGTAGCACTGATGCCAGCGTGTAGATTATGAGTCCTGGTGGCATCGGATTTGGATCACGCTCTCGACCGTGTGGACCATGTGTTTCTACATGTGGTCATGGAACGGGTGGGAATCACCCTTACGTTTGTGGACACGACCTTGCAGTTGATTCACTGCACACACTCGAGAGCCCTGGTGAACGGATCTCGCTCAGAACCTTTCAAGATCCAGTGTTCAGAGCGGCAGTGTTACCCCCATCAGCCAACCTATTTGCAACCATTCTTGAACCTGCACTACAGGGCATCCAACGGCGCCTTAAGGCGTCCAGCTACGGACTGCATCTTTCCAATGCCGCGCATACGCCGACGACGTCGTTCTTTTGATCAAGTCAGGAGACTAAATCCAGGCGACACTGGGATGGCTTCAACAATATGGAACAGTGACAGGTAGCGTCAGTAAACCACGAAAGACCCAATGTATGGAAGTGGACAGAGAGCTGCCATCGGGAACAGCAGTGTACGTCACCAGGGTCCCAACTCTTAAGTGGTGTTCTATGGAAACATACGGCGTACAGCAGCGGATAATTATCAACGGCTGCTGTGACAGATTTGCGCATTCGCGCACTGCGCACCAAAGATAAACTCCACCGCGCACATCATGTCGACGTCTATTTGGTACCATAAATGGGTCACTTGGCACACATACTGCCACTGCCCACCACGACAGCGTCAAGACTTTGGACATTTCGTGGGTGCTGACCTCCTCTTTAAAATCTGATACGATACCTTGACGCTGCCACCGACAGGGGGGGGGGGGGGGGAGGGGGGAATCGTGAGGAACAGGGCCTGTGTGATATTTCTTAGTACGATTCCACTCTATTGGAGAACCGAGCACGTCGTCTTAATGGGCCCTGTGATCAAAGCAGTGGCTCCCCATTCACTCTGTCCACCAGTCTACGTGGACCAAGACAGAAAGCAAGAAGTTGTGCTGAATAGCACAAATAATGTTGGAAGGATGGTAAATTGTAGTGAATGGGGAGTTATCACAAAGGAAGTCCCACAGGGTTCAATTTTAGGTCCACTGCTGTTCCTTATTTATGTGAATGACCTCCCACTTAACGTTCAGCAAGCGGAACTACTACTTTTGCAGAAGACACGAGTGTTATAATAAATCCCATTTCAGAAAAAGCAGCTGAAGATATTGTTAAGCATATCTTTCAAAGAATTATTAAGTGGTTCTCAGAAAATTGACTCTCCCCTAATTTTGAAAAAACTCGCTACATCCAGTTCTGTACACCGAATAGAGTGATACCGACAGTTGATTTAGCATATGAACAGGGCCCAGTTAACAGGGTAGATTTCTCCAAATTTTTGGGTGTTCACATTGATGACAACTTGAACTGGAAGAAGGATATTACTGAGAGTCTCAAAGAACTAAATTCAGCTTCTTTCGCTCTTCGTATAATCGCTAGTCATGGTAATAAACAGATCAGCCTTCTAACGTACTTTGCATATTTCCACTCAAGAATGTCTAATGGAATAGTTTTCTGGGGTAACTCACCACTTAGACATAAAGTATTGATTGCACAAAAGAGAGCAGTGAGAATAATTAGTGATGTTGTCATGTGAGCACCTATTCAACTATTTAGATATTTTAACCGCATCATCAGAGCACATATATTCGCTAATGAAATTCGTTATAAATAGTCCATCTCAATTCGCGAAGAACAGTGATGTTCATACGTATAACTCTAGAGGAAAAAATGACCTTTCCTATCCGTTGTTGAAGCTGTCAGTTGCTCAAAAAGGAGTACATTATTCAGCAAAAAAAATCTCTGCTTATTTCCCCAACAGCATAAAGTGTGGCAGGTAGCAGATCAAGTTTTAAATCTAGCTTAAACTCATTTCTTTCGGACAACCCATTCTACTCCACGGACACCGAGAGAGGTAGCGCAGTGGTCAGCACTCGCGTTCGGGAGGACGACGGCTCAATCCCACGTCCGACCATCCTGATTTTGGTTTTCCGTGATTTCCCTAAATCGCTCCAGGCAAATGCCGGGATGGTTCCTTTGAAAGGGCATGGCCGAATTCCTTCCCCATCGTTACCTAATCCGATGAGACCGATGACCTCGCTGTTTGGTCTCTTCCCCCAAAACAACCCAACCGAACCCAACTCCACGGACGAGTTTTTGTTTCAGAAATGATAAAAAAAAGTTCCTATAATGTAGTTGCATGTGTAGAACTAAAAATTTCAGTAATATTAATATTATCGCTATTCATGGGTGGGTGGGTGAGTCACCTAACGTTACCGCTGGATATATTTCGTAAACCACATCAAATACTGACGAACCGATTCCACAGACCGAACGTGAGGAGAGGGGCTAGTGTAATTGTTTAATACAAACCATACAAAAATGCACGGAAGTATGTTTTTTAACACAAACCTACGTTTTTTAAAATGGATCCACGTTAGTTTTGTTAGCACATCTGAACATATAAACAAATACGTAATCAGTGCCGTTTGTTGCATTGTAAAATGTTAATTACATCCGGACATATTGTAACCTAAAGTTGACGCTTGAAACCTCCGACGTTCAGTTGCGTGTTGTAGCAAACACGGGCATAAATTGGCCAGCCCGTTCTCCTGATCTTACACCGCTGGACTTCTTTCTGTGGGGTACGTTAAAGGAGAATGTGTACCGTGACGTGCTTCCAACCCCAGGATATGAAACAACGTATTGTGGCAGCCTGCGGCGGCATTACACCAGATGTAGTGCGGCGTGTACGACATTCATTACGCCAGAGATTGCAATTGTGTGCAGCAAATGATGGCCACCACATTGAACATCTATTGGCCTGACATGTCGGGACACACTCTATTCCACTCCGTAATTGAAAACGGAAACCACGTGTGTACGTGTACCTCACCCCTCTTGGTAATGTACATGTCCGTCAGTGAAAAAGACCAATAAAAAGGTGTTAGCATGAGGACGTAATGTGCTGTTCCAGACTCTTCTGTACCTAAGGTCCATCACCGTTCCCCTTTGATTCGGTGCTCTCCGATACACACGATCGAACAGCGGAGGAGTGGTACTCAAGCGTCAACTTTAGGTTACAATATCTGCGGATGTAGAGAAGTTGACTTGGATACACATCATCTGGACCGTTGCAGGGCCCCGCTTCCCTTCGTTAGTGAATTCCTTAAATCTGGATATTGGGAGTCGTTTTATGTTTGGTTGTAATGAATGGCTCCTTTAGTTCCTGTATGTTATGTTTTGCATCTATGAAAGTGTAAAAAAAATCAATATATAACTAAAAATAAAAAATAAAAAATGGTAAACAGGAGACCCGCATTCAAGTCGCGGCCGTGGCACAAATTTTAATTCATTTCTTCAGCTTCTGTCATTGCTGCTCCCGCTAAATTAAAAAGCTGTACTATGGAATAAGTTTTCATCTTTGCAGAACTCGAATGATCTTAGGGCTTAGTGGGCTCTATCATTTCAAATGCGGAATGAGCAAGCCTCAATTTTGAGAGAAATGCTAATCGGTGTAAAATGTAAGGTATGGAGAAAATTTTCCCCAAATTTTGAAGCTGACAAAAGAATCTGACAATGTGGTGGAGTATATACAGCACTTTCTAATGTTTCTCCTTAAAATTACCGAAAACTTGAAGAACTCAAGCTTAAAATCGACCAATCAAAGAATTTGAGGGCAACTAATCTCATATGGTATTCCAGTGCCTGCGTTGTTCAGAAACGCGATACAATATTCCTTTGGACATACACACATGTCCAAAGGAGCTGGCACTGCGGCGACTACAGCTGTCATGAACTACATGAAATCTGTTCGTAACTGCGAATATGGCCAACCATCAGTTGTATAATCGGATGGCGATAATGAAAATATGTGCACGAGCAGCACTGGAAACCGGATTTCCCGCTTATCGCAAACAGTCGCCTTACAATTAGGCTATCGGAACACGCTTCCTGCCAAGACCCATACTTCCGTATGTCGTCAACCACGCTTCTACAACCTGCACTCGTGCATCCATTATTGGCCGGCCGGAGTGGCCGAGCGGGTCTAGGCACTACAGTCTAGAACCTCGCGACCACTACGGTCGCAGGTTCGAATCCTGCCTCGGGCATGGATGTATGTGATGTCCTTAGGTTAGTTAGGTTTAAGTAGTTCTAAGTTCCAGGGGACTGATGACCACAGCAGTTAAGTCCCATAGCGCTCAGAGCCATTTGAGCCCATCCATTATGTACAGTGTGGTCCATTGATAGTGACCGCGCCAAACATCTCACGAAATAAGCATCAAACGAAAAACTACAAAGAACGAAACTCGTCTAGCTTTAAGGGGGAAACCAGATGGCGCTATGGTTGGCCCGCTAGATGGCGCTACCGTAAGTCAAACGGATATCAACTGCGTTTTTTTTAAATAGGAACCACCATTCTTATCACATATTCGTGTAGTACGTAAAGAAATATGAATGTTTTAGTTGGACCACTTTTTTCGCTTTGTGATAGATGGTGCTGTAATAGTCACAAACGTATAAGTACGTGGTATTACGTAACATTCCGTTTCACCGCACTGACAATCCCCTTCCCCTAGCTCGAGGCGGGGTCGCTATAGGCCACCTCAGGCATCTCCCTGTCTGGCCACAACCCCTCCTCAGTGATCCGACCGAACACCTTCTCCTGAGCCTATTTTTTCCCTCCCTCACCGTCACCTGTGCCACTATCTATATCCGCCCCGCAGCTCCTCTCCCCTTTGACTTCATTTCCCATGTTGACCGTACCTTCTCCACCTATGTGATCGCCGCTGACCTCAACATCCACAACCGTGACCCTGCCACCCTTCGGCGGTGGCATCAGTTCCTTGCCACCCTCCATGGTGACCTTGTTCCTCTCCCACAGCACACCCGTCCTGAAAGTAACTCCATCCCCGATGTTATCCCCGCTTCCCCCAACCTCCTTGGTCGCATTGCCATTGATGTCCTCGATCCCGTCGGTAGTGACCATCTCCCTGTCCTTCTCACCATCTCCTCTACCTGTCCTGCCACTGCAGCCATCCGCCCAGCTGCCCCTCCACAGTCTGTCCATGACTACCACCGTGCCAATTGGGATGCCTACCGGGAATCCATTGCCTTACAGGTCGAAAGCCACCCCCTCACTTTGCACCACCCTGATGACATCACCCATGCCTCTTCCTTCCTTCAGAAGACCATCACTGATGCTGTGGAGGCTCATGTCCCTACAAAACTCATCCACCCTCACCGCCCTACACTTCCTCCACAGGCTGTTTTTCTGCATGAATCCCGCAGGCTCTACCGCTCCTTCCCTCGCACTCATGACCGGGATACTCTCACCCGCCACCGGCAAATGCAGCGACATATCCGGAACCTCCTTACAGCAAAGAAACGCCGGGACTGGCGTCAGACATGCACATGCCTCAACTCCACCATCCCTGTCAACTCCTCCAAGTACTGGTCAGCCTTCCACCGCCTTACTGGTAGCCATCCCACCCTGCATTACCCCATCCTCCACATGACGATCGACCCTTTCCTGACAACCTCAGTGAGGCTAACCATATTTCTTCCCACCTATCCAAGGTCTTCTCCATTCGTGACGATCCCCATTTTGATTACTCTCTCTTCCCCACCGTCCTTGACCCCACTGACACCTCTGTCCTTCCGCTCGCCCCTAGATTCCAGTACTTGGATCGGTTACCCCCTCAGACGTCAACACTCCCATCACCACACAAGACATCACACTCGTCCTCCGCTCCAAACACAACACCGCCCCTGGTCATGATGGCGTCACCTACCGTCACCTCAAGGAATCCCTCAATCCTTCCTGTCTGTCCTTGCTACCCTGTACAGTGTCCTCCTCTCCACTGGATTTTACCCTGACCTGTGGAAGACTTCCCGTGTCCTGCTGTTCCTTAAGCCTAACAAACCCCTCTCTGCTACCTCTTCCTATCGTCCCATCTGCCTCACCTTCGTGTTCAGTAAGGTCTTTGAGGCCATCCTCTCTCGCCGTATTCACCGCCACCTTAACCAGCACCACCTCCTTCCTCTTACCCAATGTGGCTTCCGGCCATCCTTCTCTGCCGACGACCAGCTCCTTAACCTTACCAATCTTCTTTCCCTCCTACTTAACTCCCGTCACTCTGCTATCTTTGTTTCCCTCGATCTCCAGAACGCCTATGACCGTGTCTGGCATCCCGGGCTCCTCTTCAGACCTATGCTCTCCCCATCAACTTCGTCCGTCTCGTTGCTTCCTTCCTCTCCCATTGTCCCTCCTATGTGACTATCCACAATTCCAACTCCCGTACTTTCTACCCCTCTGCCAGCGTGCCCCAAGGTTCTGTCTTTTCCCCTCTCCTCTATCTCCTGTACACTGCTGATATGCCCAAACCTCCCCCTCCTGTTCATCTTCTCCAGTTCACTGATGACACCGCCTTCCTAACCCTTTACCCTACCCTTCAACGGTCCCAACGTACCCTCCTAACCCACCTTGACCAATTCACCACTTGGTGCAACCAGTGGTTCTTCCGTGTTAATCCCTCCAAGACCCAGGCGATCATGATAGGCCGCACCACCCGCTCCTTCCACCTCCATGATTTCTACCTCACCATTTATGGCCGTACTATCCACCTCACTCCTACCCTCAAATACCTTGGCCTCACGCTTGACTGCCACCTCATCGGGACTCCCCATCTCCTTACCATCCAAAACAAAGCTCACAACTGCCTCCACCTCCTGAAACTCCTGTCCGGCCGGACATGGGGTCTGCACCCTTCCACCATCCTTCACACCTACAAATCCATGATCCGCCCCATCCTTTGTTATGCCAGCATCGCTTGGATTTCCGCCCCTCCCCGGTTCTATAAAGCCCTCCAAATCCTCGAACGCCATGCACTCCGCCTCCCCTTCCGCGTCTGCCTTCCGTCCCCCACGCGCATCCTCTATGACCTCATCCCCTTCCCCCACCTTCTCCTTTCCCTTGAACACATCCGCACACTATATATTGTCCGCCGCCTTGATCCCCCTCACCCCCTGGTGTCACCCTTCCTCTCCACTCCCAACCAGTTGCCGCGCCTTTACTCTTGTGTCCCTCCCTCTCTCCATCTCCACACCCTCCATCTCCTTTCCCAACACAACTTCCACCATCTACCCCTCCCGGATGATGAGCTTCACCCTGACATCTACCCTTCCTACCAACTCTAACCCCCTCTTCCTGCCTCCTCCTCAGGGCTCCCTCTCCTCCCCCTCCCTTCTTCTGAGCGGCTTTCCCCTCCTACTCCCCCTCCATCTCTTGTGCCTCCTTTCAGTGTCTCTGCGCTCCCTCCTGCCCTGTCTTCCCTTTTCCTCTCCCGCCCCACGTGTCTCCTGCCTCTTCGTGAACCCACAGTTGCCCCTCCTCTCTTCATCCCGCCGCTTCCTCAGCTGCCCCATGCTCTCCCCTCCTTTTCCATCCTCTCTGACCTTTCCCTTGGCAGGTCCCACCTGGTAGTTTTACTCTTCATCGTGTGTGCTCCAAGTGGGTTTTCAGTGTGTTGTTTCGGAGTGTTTTTACTACTATGGCCAACTTTTAACCTGTGCATGCGCATTCAGTGTCTTCTCTGTGTTTCAAGAATCGCCAACTGTGTTTTTTAACTTTCTGGTGACTTTTTTAACTGTCCCCCATGAACGTCTACATGTCCATGTCTTTTTACCTCCATTTTCTCCCCTTACTCTGTTTTATGTTCCCCTTTTTTATCTCCTTATGTATGTATCATTTTATTCTTGTTTTATTCGTCGTGTCTAGGCTGAAGAGCGGCGGATTGTGCCGCTGACAGCCCTCCCCTGCCCATATGAGGCAGGGAACTGAAATCACAATAAAGAAAAAAAAAATAACATTCCGTCGGTGCGGACAAGTGTTCAGCCACATGTGAAACGTCAACCACGACCTGCAACAAATGATGATGCCCAAGTAGGTGTTTCAGTTGCTGTCGCGGCTAATCCGTACATCAGTAGCAAACTGCGCGAGAATCGGGAATCTCAAAAACGTCAGTGATGAGAATGCTACATCAACATCGATTGCACCCATACCATATTTCTATGCACCAGGAATTGCATGGCGACGACTTTGTATGTCGTGAACAGTTCTGCCACTGGGCACAAGAGAAATTACGGGACGATGACAGACTTTCTGCACGCGTTCTATTTAGCGACGAATCGTCATTCACCAACAGCGGTAACGTAAACCGGCACAATATGCAACTGTTGGGCAATAGAATATCCACGATGGCTGCGTCAAGTGGAACATCAGCGACATTGGCGGTTTAATGTATGGTGCGGCATTATGGGAGAAAGGATAATTGGCCCCCATTTTATCGATGGCAATCTAAATGGTGCAATGTATGTTGATTTCCTACTTAATGTTCTACCGATGTTACTACAAGATGTTTCACTGCACGACAGGATGACAATGTACTCCCTACATGATGGATGTCCGGCAAATAGCTCGCGTGTGGTTGAAGCGGTATTGAATAGCATATTTCGTGACAGGTGTATTGGTCGTCGAAGCATCATAGCATGGCCCACACGTTCACCGGATCTGACGTCCCCGGATTTCCTTCTGTGGGGAAGTTGAAGGATATTTGCTATTTTGATCCACCGACAACGCCTGACAACATGCGTCAGCGAATTGTCAGTGCATGTGCGAACATTACCGAAGGCGAACTACTTGCTGTTGAGAGGAATGTCGTTACCCGTATTGCCAAATGCATTGAGGTTGACGAACATCATTTTGAGTATTTATTGCATTAATGTGGTATTTACAGGTAATCACGCTGTAACAGCATGCGTTCTCAGAAATGATAAGTTCACAAAGGTATATGTGTCATATTGGAACAACCTAAATAAAATGTTCAAACGTGTCCACGTTCTGTATTTTATTTAAAAAGTCTACCTGTTACCAACTGTTCGTCTAAAATTGTGCGCCATATGTTTGTGACTATTATAGTGCCATCTGTCACAAAGCGAAAAAAATGGTCCAACTAAAACATTCACATTTCTTTATGTACTACACGAATATGTAATAAAGAATGGGGGTTCCTATCTTTAAAAAAACCAGTTGATATCCGTTTGACCGATGGCAGCGCCATCTAGCGGGCCAACCATAGCGCCGTCTGGTTTCCCCCTTCAGGCTAGACAAGTTTCGTTCTTTGTAGTTTTTCCGTTTGACGCTTATTTCGTATTTGGCCCGGTCACGATCAATGGACCACCCTGTATATTCCCGTACAGGGGAGACATTTTAATTGAATGTCGCTTGCTCGCTGTCGGAGGATAATTACGAATTCGGCTTCGAGTTCCGGTCCGGCACAGATTTTCATTTTCATTATAGTCATTTCGATATGCAGCTGATGATTGTCCATATTCTCAACTGTCAATACGTGTCGTAACTAATATCATGGTTGTCTCTTTAGCTTTTGTATTCAAACCAGTAATTCTGTGTTGGAACAATCAAACATCACAAAAATAATGTGAGACATGAGTTTCTCCTGGCGTATACAACTTTCAAATAACTTCCGGGAATTCAGCCAGGTAACACTTTCAGCGACCGCCGATATTTCGGCGGGAGAACACCCCGTCATTTTCAAGGCAAACTAAAACGGACAGGCGGCGTACATGCAAATTTAAAACCTCGGTTCTCGTACTGAAGCAGGAAAGATAACACACACACTGAATACTAGTGCCACCAAAGATGTCCAAAGTCAGAGCTATCGATAGTGAGACTATGAATTCCCGGGTGAGGTAGCTGTCCCTATGTTTTTTGACAAGGGAGAGAGCCGGATTCCAAACAGAGTTTAAACAGAAATCTCCATCCCTGTTAACGAGGTTGCTCGCTAATTTAATCTCAACTGCCTCCCTAATAACATTGTCCCAATAGCTGGACGCGCATGCCAATATCTCGGTGTTATTATATAACATGGGGTGACCAGTACCCAAGCAATGTTCGGCAATAGCAGATCTATTTGGCTGCTGTAATCGTGTGTGCCGTTTATGCTCAGTACATCTGTCCTCCACGGTCCTGATGGTTTGACCAATATATGCCATGCCGCAGCCACAAGGAATACGATATACACCCTCCTTACGCAGTCCAAGATCATCCTTAACGGAACTCAAAAGTGTTCTAATTTTAGTTGGAGGTTGGAAAACAAATTTCACATCGTATTTCCGTAAAATACGACAGATCTTGTTGGACGTGTTTCCTACGTAAGGCAAAAAGGCAGTAGACTTAGGTGTTGACTCAGAATTATCATCAATCACCCGATGTACAGTTGGTCGCAACGCACGTTCAATCTGTCTATCACTATAACCATTTTGACGAAAGTGTTACCTGGCTGAGTTCCCGGAAGTTATTTGAAAGCACAAAAATAAGTTTAAAAAATTGTAAATTTGTGGTAAGATCTTATGGGACCAAACTGCTTAGGTCATCGGTCCCTAAGCTTACACACTACCTAATCTAACTTAAACTAACTTATGCTGAAGACGACACAACAACCCGTGCCCGAGGCAGGACTCGAACCTCCGACGGGGGGAGCCGCGTGGACCGTGACAAGACGCCCTATACCGCGCTGCTACCCCGGGCGGCAAAATTAGATATTCCTAAAGAAACAACGTAAGAGTAAGTATGCAAATCTCATTAGAACAGAAAAGTAACATATTCGGCACCCAAAGTCCTACGAGATATGGAAAACTAGAAAGAATTTCGGACTATACAAGGGCTATTCAAATGCATTTTTTTATTGTTGAAACCAACAATTGTACCGATGCGCGCGCATTCTCTGTGTTCGAAGGCATACGTTGTGCACATGCATGATGATTTTACACGACTACCAGTCGCTGGCTAGCCATTAACGAGTGAACAAGTGTAAGTGATGGTCATTAGATTTTGTGTTGTGGGAGAAATGGAAGAAAAAGTGGAACAACGTTATTTCATCAAATTTTAAGTGTGGCGAGTCTCGAGTTGAAACACTCCGCAAGATTCAGCAAGAGTTTGGGGACGAACCAATGGAGACCACACAGATAAAGGAGTGGTACAATCACTTCAAAGATGGCCGCTCATCGGTAAAAAATGAAGCACCATCTGGTAGGCTCTCAACATCTGCAGATGAGGTTGTTATTCATCACGTAAGGACACTGACGATGCAGGATAGACGAAACACGATCAGAAAACGTGCAGACGACGTTAAAATTAGTATTGGACCCATTCATTCTATTTTGACGGAAGATTTGGACGTCAGGAGGATCTCAGCAAAATTTGTGCCTAAGTTGCTAACAACTGAGCAGAAGCAAATTTGGAGATCGCACGAGACGTGCTGCATACTGTGAACAGTAATCCCAACTTTCTTCACACAGTGACCAATGATGATGAGTCCCGGATTACAGTCAACGCAGTGGAAGCATCATCCATCTTCCCTGAGACCCACAAATGCGAGGCAGGTCTGCAGCAATGTCCAAATCAAGCTGACCATCTTTGGCTCCAATGGCGCAGTCCATCACAAGTACGCCACAGAAGATACTGGTTCAAATGGCTCTGAGCACTATGGGACTTAACATCTGAGGTCATCAGTCCCCTAGAACTTAGAACTACTTAAACCTAAGGACATCACACACATCCATGCTCGAAGCAGGATTCGAACCTCCAGGGCTGAATGGCCTAGAACCGCTCGGCCACTCCGGCCGGCCCAGAAGATACTAATGTCAATACTGAGAACTGCTAAGAAGATCTGTGTCATCTTCGTGAAGCAGTGAGATACACACTGCAGGAAATGCGGTCCTCTTGGCAGACGCTAGTTGGTAACTTCACCGCGCTAACGCACTCGCTCATCGTTCTCGATTAATTCCGAGCTTTTCGGCCAAGCACAACGCAGTCTGTCACGCTTCCACTCCCCTGACATAACAATAGAGTGACATCTGGCTTTTCCCTAAACCGAAAAAGGAAAGACTGTGATAGGAATTAGATTTCAGAGCAGAGAAGACATTATGCACAACTCGATGGAGCAGATGCGCACCATACAAATGTGGCTTCCCAGGGATGCTTCCAGCAGTGGCAGCAGAGATGTGAATGGTACACTATGTGATCAGAAGTATCAGGACACCATAAAAAACATACGTTTTTTCATATTAGGTGCATTGTGCTGCCACCTACTGCCAGGTACTCCATATCAGCGAGCTCAGTAGACATCGTGGGAGAGCAGAATGGGGCGCTCCGCGGAATTCACGGACTTCGAACCTGGTCAGGTGGTTGGGTGTCATTTGCGTCATACGTTTGTACGCGAGATTTCCACACTCCTAAACATCCCTAGGTCCACTGTCCCCGATTTGATAGTGAAGTGGAAACGTGAAGGGACACGTACAGCACAAAAGCGTACAGGCCGACTTCGCATGTTGACTGACGGAGACCGCCGACATTTGAAGAGGATCGTAATGTGTAATAGGCAGACATCTATCCCGACCATCACACAGGAATTCCAAACTGCATCAGGATCCAGTTCAGATACTATGACAGTTAGGTGGGAGGTGAGAAAATTTGGTTTTCAAGGTCGAGCGGCTGCTCATAAGCCGCACATCACGCCGGTAAATGCTAAACGACGCCTCGCTTGGTGTAAGGAGAGTAAACATTGGACGATTGAACTGTGCAAAAATGTTGAGTGGAGAGACAAATCACGGTACACAGTGTGGCGATCCTGTGGAAGGGTGTGGGTATGGCCAATGCCTGGTGAACGCCATCTGTCAGTGTGTGTGGTGCCAACAGTAAAATTCGGAGACGGTGTTGTTTGGTGTGGTCGTGTTTCTCATGAAGGGGGCTTGCACCCCTTACTGTTTTGCGTGGCAATATCACAGCACAGGCCTACATTGATGTTATATTTAGATTAAAGTTCAGTCTTGATCACGTTATGTCTGTTTTAATGAGTAACCGGTTTCGGTTTTTTCTATAAAACCATCATCAGACCCATTGGCTCCCTTGGGTTGGTAGGTGGAGCTCTCCTTGCTGCTGTGCAGTCAACTGATCACTGCTGCACAGCAGCAAGGAGAGCTCCACCTACCAACCCAAGGGAGTCAATGGGTCTGATGATGGTTTTATAGAAAAAACCGAAACCGGTTACTCATTAAAACAGACATAACGTGATCAAGACTGAACTTTAATCTAAATATAACAATTAATTGATCACTGTATTTCAAAAATGTTTACCAAAATTGTGCTACATTGATGTGTTAAACACCTTATTACTTCCCACTGCTGAAGAGTAATTCAGGGATGGCGATTGCATCCTTCAACACTAGCGAGTATCTTTTCATAAGGCTCGGCCTATTGCGGAGTGGTTACCCGACAATAACATCCCTGTAATGGACTGGCCTGCACAGAGTCCTGACCTGAATCCTACACAACACCTTTGGGATGTTTTGGAACGCCGTGCCACGCCTCACCGACTGACATCGATACCTCTCATCAGTGCAGCACTCCTTGAAGAATGGGCTGCCATTCACCAAGAAATCTTCCAGTACCTGATTGAACACATACCTGCGAGACTGGAAGCTGTTATGAAGGCCAAGGGTGGGCCAACATCGTACTGAATTCCAGAGTTACCGATGGAGGCCGCTACGAATTTGTAAGGCATTTTTATCTGGGCACTTTTGATCACATAGTGTGTGTGGAGGCTGAAAGGGACTGCTTTGAAGATGACTAGTTAGAGACAATTGTACCTGAACAAAGACTGATTTTATAAGTTGAACTCGGATACAATCCTCGTACAGTTTTCTACACATAATCGATATTTACTGATGAGCTGAAACTTTCTGACCGTTGTCCATTACGAGACCGAACGCCGAGTAGTGGATTTGCGGAAACATGACGCAGTAAGGGTAGAAGAATAAATTTACCATAGATATGGGCCGCAATTGGGGAAATCTATAGACATAAGCGTATTTCAAAAACGACAGATTGTTACGGCCCAACCTCTGCTGTTGTGAGCATCTGTGGTAAGCAGTTCAAAGACGGTCAAACCACGAGTAGGCGACAATGTGTTGGATGTCCACCCTTCATCACACAATGTGGACAGACCCAACGACGTCTTCAGTTTTGAATGAGTGGACACGAGATCATCTAGACTAGATCTTGGATCAGTGAAAATGTGTGGCGTTGTCTGATTAATCAACTATATTATTAGACCAGATCGAAGGTCGTGTCCATGTACGCTATTATCATCTGCGTGAAACATGTCTGTGCCAACCTCACCCCTTATGGGGACAGTATTCTGCTGTAGACGGCATCCTACTATATGGTGATAATTAAAGTGGACAAAGTGACGTATTAGAGACCACATACATTCCTCCCCAACGGCAATCCCATCGTCCAACAGGATGTCAACATTATAAGGCCAGAATCGTGCTTCAGTAGTTTGAGAAGCATATGGAGAACTCACACTGATGTCTTCGCCATCAAAGCCAATGGAACAAGTATGGGACGCTATGTGGTGCCAGTTCCACAGCCCAAAATCACGGTCTTTAATTTATGAGAGTTGCGTGTGCTGCACATAGACATGTGGACTCATACCTTTAGAAACTTTCCAAGGCATTTCCGGTTCTATATATAGCTGCTGTACTGTGTACAATTGGTGAACGATCACGGCATTAAACAGTGGGTCCTAATATCTCAGCTCATCAATGTACATATACAACATATGATCAAAAGTATCCGGACACCTGGCTGAAAATGACTTACAAGTTCGTGGCGACCTTCATCGGTAATGCTGGAATTCAATATGACGTTGGCCCACCCTTAGCCTTGATGACAGCTTCCAGTTTCGCAGCTATATGTTCAATCAGGTACTAGAAGATTTCTTGGTGAATGGCAGCCCATTCTTCACGGAGTGCTGCACTGAGGAGAGATATCGATGTCAGTTGGTGAGCCCTGGCACGAAGTCGGCTTTCCAAAACATCCCAAAGGTGTTGTGTAGGATTCCGGTCAGGACTCTGTGCAGGCCAGTCCATTACAGCAATGTTATTGTCGTGTAGCCACTCCGTCATAGGCCGTGCCTTATGAAAAGGTGCTCGCTAGTGTTGAAGGATGCAATCGTCATCCCCGAATTGCTCTTCAACAGTGGGAAGTAATAAGGTGTTTAACACGTGCTGTGATACTGCCACGCAAAACAGCAAGGGGTGCAAGCCCCCTCCATGAGAAACACAACCACACCATAACAACACCGTCTCCGAATTTTACTGTTGGCACCACACACACTGACAGATGACGTTCACCGGGCATTCGCCATACCCACACTCTTCCATAGGATCGTCACATTGTGTACCGTGATTCGTCACTCCACATAACGTTTTTTCACTGTTCAATCGTCCAATGTTTACGCTCCTTACTCCAAGCTAGGCGTCGTTTAGCATTTACCGGCGTGATGTGCGGCTAATGAGCAGCCGCTCGACGATGAAATCTACTTTTTCTCACCTCCCGCCTAGATCTCATAGTACTTGCAGTGGGTCCTGATGCAGTTTGGAATTCCTGTGTGATGGTCGGGATAGATGTCTGCCTGTTACGATCCTCTTCAAATGTCGGCGGTCTCTGTCAGTCAACAGACGAAGTCGGCCTGTACGCTTTTGTGCTGTACGTGACGCTTCACGTTTCCACTTCACTATTACATCGCAAACAGTGGGTCTAGAGATGTTTAGCAGTGTGTGAAAATCTCGCGTACCCAATCACCTGACCACGTTCGAAGTCCATGAGTTCCGAGGAGCGTCCCATTCTGCTCTCTCAGGATGTCTAATGAGATCGCTGGTATGGGGTACCTGGCAGTAGGTGGGAGCACAACGCACCTAATATGTTTTTTGGGGGTGCCTGGATACTTTTGATCACATAATGTATGTTTGTATGAATTCTGACGAAGCATTTCTTGGTTACCATCTGATGCCGATTTCAATTGCTCTGATGATGGCCCATGGTAGGCGACAGCGATGTACCATATAAAATATTTTCCGAGATTGCATCGGAGAAGAGGCTACTTGAAAAATTGAAGAAATTGCTCTCTTTCATACATTCACCACTTTGAAACATACCAGCCATCTGCAATGTGGTCCCCAACAGCACAGAATCTGGGGTTGTAGCATTTTCAAATCCTCCACAGCCACCATTATGTGTGTTTCATGAGCCAGTGTTTGGTGGATCTTCGTGGCAGAGAGAGCTGCCGTTCCCCTTCCTGGAGGCCTCACCCACGCCGGATTCCAGGACTCCACGTATCTCCGAATATCTCCCACGCAGCAGTACTCGAGTCTAGTGGTCACCACTCTGCACCGCGTCACCTCTTTCCTGATGTAATCGCCTACAATTGCCTGCCACTTGCTCCAGCTACTCGTCAGACACACACTCGTCTCGTTCATCCACTCCCTAAGACTCTTGCACAAACTTCCACATATGGACTCACAAAGATTACCGGCGCTGAGCAACTTATCCAGCTCACTGCAAATGTCTTCCACAATCTCCACAGAATTCTTCTGGTGGCACAATAAGTAGAAATGCTGCACAAAACTCATGTTCCCACGCACTGCCTTCCTCACTTGCTCGTTGTTCGTGTCGAGTTTGTACAGGTCGCCACCAGCTTTTAGCAACTCTAGCCCTTTGACGGTGTCCACCAGCTGGCGCTCGAACAAGCTGAGGCTACTTTCGCCCAGACGGGCGTTGGTCAGAAAAACTAGTGTGACTCTGTCCATCACCAGTGACTTGCAAATTTTTCCGTAGGAGGTGCAGTATTTGCTGATGCTGAAGTCGGTGTCCTTGGACAGCCACACGTCACTTTCTAGGGTCATTTGCCTGGATGAGGTCTTGTGCTTGAGCTGGACGAGCAGGGTGTGTTCCTCGGCGTCTTCCTCTGGTCGCCACGCCAACACCACGTCGTCGAACTTGTCTGCATCGTTGTTGTTGGCAGACAACTGGAAGATCAGCTGACTCCTCAGGCAGCGGAGGAACACGAGGGCCAGCATGCACTCCTCATAACGGTCCCCATCTCCTCTACTGTGTCCTGGTTTCTTGTTGTATGGCAGAGCAGCAGACCTACAACAAGCAAGATGATGGTGATGAAGATGATGACATGAGGAGGTTCAAATAGCTCTAACAAGGGAACCTCCCCATCGCATCCCCCTCAGATTTAGTTATAAGTTGGCACAGTGGATAGGCCTTGAAAAACTGAACACAGATCAATCGAGAAAACAGGAAGAAGTTGTGTGGAACTATGAAAAAAAATAGGCAAAATATAGTAGTCCATGCGCAAGATAGGCAACATCAAGGAGAGTGTGAGATCAGGAGCGCCATGGTCCCGTGGATAGAGTGAGCAGTTCTGGAGGTCCTTGGTTCAAGTCTTCCCTCGAGTGAAAAGTTTATTTTCGCAAAGTTATGATCTGTCCGTTCGTTCATTGACGTCTCTGTTCACTGTAATAAGTTTAGTGTCTGTGTTTTGCGACCGCACCGCAAAACCGTGCGATTAGTAGACGAAAGGACGTGCCTCTCCAATGGGAACAGAAAACATTTGATAGTAAGGTCATAGGTCAACCGATTCCTCCACAGGAAAACACATCTGATATATTCTATACGACACTGGTGATGGCATGTGCGTCACGTGGCAGGAGTATGTTGTCGATCCACCTAACCTGTACACTTGGCGAGTGGGTAAAAAGATTCTTCTACCTTACTCGATTTAGGTTTTCTTGTGGATGTGATAATCACTCCCAAAAAAGTGATGAAAACATAAGAGTTTGTCACATAAACTGCAACAAATGAATGCAACAGTTGCCCTGTCGCACAGTTTTCCCTGTGCTCTGTCAAAACATATGTTTTTAACGTTTTCAGAATTTTCCGTGTGTAGACCGTCAAATCCTGCATATGTCCAAGCAAATATGAACATGTCCTGGAATTTTGGAGAGCGAAGTTGATTATATAAAAAATTAAACTTTTCACTCCAGAGAAGACTCGAACCAAGGACCTCTGATTCCGCAGCTGCTCACGCTTACCAGGGGACCACGGCACTCCTGAGCTCATACTCTCCTTGATGTTGCCTATCTTCCGCATGGACTACTAAGTTTGTATATTTTGCTTATTTTTTTCATAGTTCCACACAACTTCTTCCTGTCTTCTCGATTGATCTGTGTTCGGTTTTTCAAGGCCTATCTTCTGTGCCAACTTATAACTAAATGTGAGGGGGGTGCGATGGGGAGGTTCCCTTGTAAGCACTATGGGACTTAACACATCTGAGGTCGTCAGTCCCCTGGACTTAGAACTTTAATCAATATTTCACCGTCCCTTTTCTTTGTCGCTTAAAGTTTTTTATTGTTATTATATATATATATATATATATATATATATATATATATATATATATATATATATATATAGGTTTGGTAGATATTCTTCTTCAGAACTGTTACTGGCACAAGTGACGTCGTCCGAACCACAGTCCATGGAATCGTCACAGTAATTTCCTATTTCTTGTAACGTATCTGTGGTGTCCTGCCCACTCATAGGGTGCCTAAAGGATGCTGCGTCCTGGGAATGCTATACAACAATTCAGGTAAATAACATTAATAGTTTTTATTACAAATAAGATGACTGACAATACTTATCTTTCAATTTACAATGGTGTCGCAAGCTATAGGCGACATGCGGTCAGTAGAATAAAGAGTCAGTAATATATGGCAGAAATTTCAAATCCGTATCTACAACAGTCTCTGAGATAATGGGTCATTAACATTGGTGAATTAACGTGGGCGAGATAGCGGCCCAGGTCTCTCCTTAACATCTAGGGTCATCAGTCCCCTAGACTTAGAACTACTTAAACCTAACTAACCTAAGAACATCACACACATCCATACCCGACGCAGGTTCCGAAACTGCGACCACAGCAGCATCGCGGTTCCGGACTGAAGCGCCTAGAACCGCTCGGTCATAACGGCCGGCGGAGGAGGAGGAGGAGAAGGGTTTACGGTGCTGAATGACGAGTGTGTCAGTACCATTTCTGAATATGAATCTATGTATTTAGTTAAGGATAAGTCAAAAAACATCTGCACAACAATTTTTCTAATTTTCACTGAAGCGCCAAACAAATTGGTATAGGCGTGCGTATTCAGATATTTGAACAGGCAGAATACGGCGCTGCGGTCGGCAAAGCCCATATAAGACAACAAGTGTCTGGTATAGTTAGATCGGTTACTGCTGCTACAATGGCAGGTTATCGAGCTTTAAGTGAGTTTGGACGTGGTGTTAATAGTCGGCGCACGAGCGATGGGACACAGCATCTCCGAGGTAGCGATGAAGTGGGGATTTTCCCGTACGACCATTTCACGAGTATTTCGTGAATATCAGGAATCCGGTAAACATCAAATCTCGGACATCACTGCGGCAGGAAAAAGATCCTGCAAGAACGGGACAAACGACGGCTGAAGAGAAATGTTCAACATGATAGAAGTGCAACCATTCCGCAAATTGCTACGGATTTCAACGCAAATGGTGTAAGACGTGTATATTTCTATTGTCTATTGTCAAACCACAATTTAGGAAAGATGTTTATATTTTATTAATAGGATTAAGTAGGAATAATTAATATTTGTCATGTTGGAAATAATTCAAAAAATGGTTCAAATGGCTCTGAGCATTATGGGACTCAACATCTGAGGTCATCAGTCCCCTATAACTTAGAACTACTTAAACCTAACTAACCTAAGGACATCACACGCATCCATGTCCGGGGCAGGATTCGAACCTGCGACCGTAGCGGTCACACGGTTCCAAACTGAAGCGCCTAGAACCGCACGGCCACACCGGCCGGCCTGGAAATAATTGTGGTAGCAGGGAATGTCTGCACCAAAGTATTGTTGGTATAATTTTAAAAAGGGCGGGAGAAACCGCGTATGGATAGATTTTAAGAAAAGAGCGGGAAAGACCGCGCATTGATATATTTTGTAATGGTAGCAGGGATTGTCTGCACCAGAAAGCATTGTTGGCAGGAGAGACCGCACTTTAGCGTTCGTAGGAAGTCAGTAGTAAGCGAGAAGTGAAGCGAGTCGGTAGCAGGTTTGAAGCGAGAGGTTGAGAGGAGCGGTGTGACTGCCAGCCACCAGCTATGATTTACAAGAGAATATAAACGGATGTACAGAGACATCAACTAACTATTATCATAAGAGAAACTAATATTATTGAATTATTTTCTTTGCGAAACTCAAGACTACTGAAGGTATGTTGCCAATGCCAGTTATAAGATTATTGTAAAAAGTAAGTCCCATTTCAACGTTTGTAAAATCATTTCATTACCAACAGCAAATATTTGAAGCGTTTTCAGAATATAATTAATTTTTGCCAGCAATGTTGCATCATTGATTATAATCCATGCCAAAAACCATCAACATAAAACTTTGCAAAAATTTTATTGTTGTCAAGAAAAAGTTTAACTATGAATTGCGTAACTTCAGTCAAATTAACAAAAGAATAACGTTAGCTTTGCTATTAAAGAATAACGTCAGCTTTGTTAATAAATACAGCCACTTATTATGACAGCCCACCAGCAGTTAATAGAGTATAGTAAACCAGAGTAAGTATATTCATGTCGCAGTTCGATGCAGCAGTCAGATGGCGATGCAGTAACAGTAAAAAAAAAGTAAGGAACAGTTTTGGGTTACTGCAGATAACGACTGAGGGCCACGACGACGACACATTCTATGTTTCGTCGAAATAATCAGAAAATCACTTTTAATAAGCAGCAATTAAATTTGTATGCGTAGATTGAGAAAGAGAATAAATTTCAAAGGGAATATTTCATTTGTTATTATTAAGCAAGAGATAGAAATCCTAAGGGAAGGTTACATAGGTTATTGTAAAAGGGAAGGTTATCATTAACAAAAGAGGTATAGATCTGGAAACATCCCCCAGGCTGTGGCTAAGCCATGTCTCCGCAGTATCCTTTCTTTCAGGAGTGCTAGTTCTGCAAGGTTCACAGGAGAGCTTCTGTAAAGTTTGGAAGGTAGGAGAAGAGATACTGGCAGAAGCTGTGAGGACCGGGCGTGAGTCGTGCTTCGGTAGCTCAGATGGTAGAGCACTTGCTCGCGAAAGGCAAAGGTCCCGAGTTCGAGTCTCGGTCGGGCACACAGTTTTAATCTGCCAGGAAGTTTCAGGTATAGAGGAGACGGGAAGGTTTCACTGCAAATGAGTGTTTGGCGTCAATGGCCGGGACGCCCCTAGCGGGCAGGTCCGGCCGCCTTGGTGAAGGTCTCATTACATTCTACGCCACACTGGGCGACCTGCGTGCCGGATGGGGATGAAATGATGATGGAGACAACACAACACCCAGTCCCTGAGTGGAGAAAATCCCCGACACAGCCGGGAATAGGACCCGGGCCCGTAGGACGGCAATCCGTCACGCTGACCACTCAGCTGTTGGGGCGGACACAGATTTCAATGCTGGGCCATCAATAAGTGTCAGCGAGCGAACCATTCAACGAAACATAATCGATATGGGCTTTCGAAGCCGAAGGCTCACTCGTCTACTCTTGATGACTGCACGAAACAAAGCTTTACGCCTCGCCTGGGTCCGTTAATACCGAAATTGGACTGTTGATGACTGGAAACATGTTGTCTGGTCAGACGAGTCTCGTTTAACATTGAATCGAGCGGATGGACGTGTACAGGTATGGAGACAACCTCATGAATCCATAGACCCTGCTTGTCAGCAGGGGACTTTTCAAGCTGCTGGAGACTATGTAATGGTGTGGGGCGTTGCGAGGTGCCGGGGCTAGCAGTGTATTTAACACTAAATTCTTCCCGAATCTTCTCATGGAACTCCCTCACACCTGTCGGCTTAACCCTTTCAAGCTCAGCAGAACTCGCCTGTCACCAGACCACTCGGGTGACAAGAGACACTGCGTGGGAAGTCCGCGTGTGAAGGAATAGCAACTTTTCACTGCATGCAATTAGAGAGGAAAATCGAATTAAGCCCCCACTTTTCTATCTTCGACTTTTGCTGTTGCACATGGATTAAGAAGAAACGCGAACGGACTGTAATCGACCCTGCAAGTGGAGTAGAAAAGAGTTTGGCATCTGCAAAAATGTAATTGGATAGAAATTAAGGAAAGTTTCATTAACGTATTGAGGAATGAAAGGGTTCCTCTACCGATTAACAGAAAGAAAGCTCTGTCCAAAACAACAATTTGATTTATTATGACTAAACTCAAAATAGTAAACAAAACACATGAAACATTTACAACACATCAAATTGAATACTCAAATAAATGCTCTGAAGGTGAGGTTGTCCATAAACTAGATTGTGACATTTATGACCAAGTGATACGTGGAGCCAATTCCTTGCAACTCAAATCTTAAGAGAAACACCCAGCCAACCCAACATTAATTGCTGCTACAGTAGTGATAACTCAGGCAATGAACATCCAAGACAGAACCACGTAAGAAAAGACGGGAACAGGCGCGCTCTGCTGAGCTCTGATTATCACAGAGCAAATTCGCTAATCTGCCGGAGCTGCGGACGTACATTACCAAGCTGTCTTCTTAACTGCAAGGACACGATCTGGCGTACCGGAAGCGATGGCTGGTTACTTCGACGTCCCGTCGTGGTGATGATAATGTCGCGAGTATAGCCGGAAACAAATTATCCTGGTCTGGTTGTTCCAGACTAAAGACTTCCTATCAATACAAATGCGCCTTTGAGGACGACGAAGAAGGCTCGCCACACAATCACTGACGGTACAGTGATTGATTTTAACAAGCGAAGTCACACAGTAACTCCGATACAGTCAACTTTAGCCAAAACTGCCCAAGACAGACAACATAGGCCGCTTGTACGCAGAACGCTCAATTGCCAACTGTACTCGGAAAGTTACATTGAAGTCGAAACTTCAGCAACTTCGTCAAACAGTTACAATCAAATAAAAGTATATTAGACAGCCAACGGAAGGCAGACTGTCCAGAGCAGTGAGAGCTCAGTCGTGTAACCTACCCCGACCGAAAGGCGAGAGCCGGCCCTCTCAAGAGCACCCGTACAAACCGAACACAGAACATTCCCGCCCCCACGACAGTGGCCGTGGTTAAACGTTCCAATCAGCAACTCGAAAACCGGCGGAAGATTCCATTCTATTGCCGAAGCACTACCTTTCCACCAATGGAGATTCTTGGCGCCACTTTCTGCGCCGATTTTGCTACGTCACGGAGCTATGCCCTGAGCAAGCCAATCACAGTTACGATTTTTCAGAAAACGCGGGAATTTGCCCGCCAAGACCGCCTGGGAACACAAGTCATTCCCACACCTCGCTGGTAGCCCGCCAGAAAGTGTTTTCACTAAGTTTCTGCGAAGTAACGGAATCTTTAACTCCAGCCGCTCCTTCAGCCCCTGTGGGAGTGTCGCCCCTGCTCTTCTGACAATGTCGGCGTCTGGAAAGCATCCACTCGACTCCCTCACACCCGTCGGCTTAACCATTTCAAGATCAGCAGAACTCGCCTGTCACCGGACCACCCGGGTGACGAGAGACGCTGCGTGAGAAGTCCGTGTGTGAAGGAATAGCAACTTTTCACTGCATGCAATTAGAGAGGAAAATCTAATTACTCAGAGTAAGATAGAAATATGAGAGAGGGCTCATGCCACCTGTCAGAGTCTGCAGTTGGAGTGACATGGGACCCCTGATACGTCTAGATACGATTCCGACAGGTGACACGTACGTAAGCATCCTGTCTGATAACCTGCATCTATTCATGTCCATTGTGCATTCCGACGGACTTGGACAATTACAGCAGGACAATACGACAACCCACATGTCCAGAATTACTATAGAGTGCCTCCAGGAACACGCTTCTTAGTATAAACACATCTGCTGGCTACCAAACTCCCCAGACATGAACATTATTGAGTATATCTGCGATGTCTTGCAACATACTGTTCAGAAGAGATCTCCAGCCCCTTGTCGTCTTACGGATTTATGGACAGCCCTGCAGGATTCATGGTGTTAATTTCCTCCAGCACTACTTCAGACATTATTCGAGTCCATGCCACGTGTTGTGGCACTTCTGCGTGCGCCCGGGGGCCCTACGCAATATTAGGAAGCTGTACCAGTTTCTTTGGCTCTTCACTGAATTACAACGGTATGAAATTTAAAGTGGCACCATTTTTCAACTTAGACACATTGCCTGTAAGTGCACTTGCTCCGTCGTGTTACGATATCCGTAGAAAGAAGTTTTTCGGTTGAGCAGCCAGTGCCACTTTCATCGCTCGCTTCCTCCACCTCTTTCTTCACCGATGATCTCTTAAATCAGGGCTGCTGTCTAAGCCGCAACCTAGTGGCCAGTGCCACAAAAATTTAAAATTTAAAAGTCATGTGGTGTGGGCCTCCTTATAATCGTGTAAGTCGGATTTGTAATCGTTTTGTTTGAGATTATTTGACTGAATTTCAAATTGGACAGCTGATATGAATTAAGTCAACACCCGTTTCTCAACATTCGCTCTCTATCATGTCAAATTCACAATCGTACCCAAATAAACGTTTGGCAATGGCACAAGACTATTAAAAGAATGGTTCACAGAATTTTAGTTTTTTCATACACCTCAACAGTCCAAAAATTTGCGACTCTCGGTTAATAAAAAGTAGAGACCGGAGTACGGTTCCAAGTTCGCGGTGCCACCCAACAGTCGGCAATATGCATCGATACTAAAATGTAGACTTTCACGGCCGAAAATATCATGTCCATTATAATTATCCGGGCTGTTATGCCGTGGTCGGTTGATGAATTCTGTGTCAATTCCCAACGTGGGTACCACTAAAAGAACTGTTTCTAAACGTTTGGAAGAGCACAACGGCAATTGTGGAAGAGGAGAAACGCAACGATCAGCTGTTGCGGAGCATGCTTTCCAACCAGGGAACCACAATATTCGTTTCGAGGAGACGCAAGTACTAGCGGCCACAAGCGGATATTACGAAAGGCTCTACAGGGAGGCAATCGAAATCGCTAAACACCCTAATAATTTCAATCGAAAGGAGGAGGGCGTGAAATTAAACGGTATATGGATGCCGGTGCTAAAGAAGATGTGTACCACCCGTCCACTACTGGTTGATGGCAACGGCGATCGACGGCGACGGACAGCGGCCAATTGCACTGACGTTTTCAAAACACGTGACGTCACGCCGCGGCGCGGGAGCGCGGGGACACGAAATTTGGCGGCAGTCAGTAGCGAGCCAGTGGGTGTGTTGGACCTTCCATCGAGCTACGGACCCCCTTGAAGATGTCTCCCGCAGTCGGAGACGAAACGTTGGGAATTGACACAGAATTCATCAACCGACCACGACATAACAGCCCGGATAATTATAATCGACAATATGCATTGATACCCCAGACATTACTGAGGTCTCGCTGCAGTCTTCAACGTAGAACGTGAGGCGCTCCTGAAGACCACGCCCTCTCTCTCTCTCTCTCTCTCTCTCTCTCTCTCTCTCTATCTCTCTCAGTCTCAGGACAGCAGCGCCCTCACACAGGAGGTCAATATAGAGCTACACATGGAAGCGCTGTGCCATAGTTCATCATCTCAGCTGAAGCAAACAACTTCATCAAATAGAACTAAAGAGTTATTGAAGTCTCAGATGGTAACGTACATTCGTAAATGTTGGTCACCGTACTTCAAGGCGATCAAGGGATGCTTTAACAACCACAGACATGATCATGCGCTCCTACGGCAACGGACTGCATCAAGTTCAGTAGATCTTTTTATCATTCGTGTAATAATGAGAATTAATGTTTCATATGTGGTGGCAGGGGTAAAAAACAGGGAGCGAAAGGCTATTTACAATTTCTACAGAAACCAGATGGCAGTTATAAGAGTCGAGGGACATGGAAGGGAAGCAGTGGTTGGGAAGGGAGTGAGACAGAGTTGTAGCCTCTCCTTATGTTATTGAATCTGTATATTGAGCAGGCAGTGAAGGAAACAAAAAAAAAAAATTCGGAGTAGGTATTAAAATCCATGGAGAAGAATAAAAACTTTGACGTAAGAGACAGCAAAGGACTTGGAAGAGCAGTTGAAAGGAATGCACAATGTCTTGAAAGAAGGATGTAAGATGAACATCAACAAAAGCAAAACGAGGATAATGGAACGTAGTCGAAGTAAGTCAGGTGATGCTGAGGGAATTAGATTAGGAAATGAGACACTTAAAGTAGTAAAGGAGTTTTGCTATTTGGGGAGCAAAATAACTGATGATGGTCGAAGTAGAGAGGATATAAAATGTAGACTGGCAATGGCAAGGAAATCGTTTCTGAAGAAGAGAAATTTGTTAACATCGAGTATAGATTTAAGTGTCAGGAAGTCGTTTCTGAAAGTATTTGTATGGAGTGCAGCCATGTATGGAAGTGAAACATAGACGATAAATAGTTTGAACAAGAAGAGAGTAGAAGCTTTCGAAATATGGTGCTACAGAAGAATGCTGTAGATTAGATGGGTGGATCACATAACTAATGAGGAGGTATTGAATAGGATTGGGGAGAAGAGGAGTTTGTGGCACAACCTGACTAGAAGAAGGGATCGGTTGGTAGGACATGTTCTGAGGCATCAAGGTATCACCAATCTAGTATTGGAGGGCAGAGTGGAGGGTAAAAATCGTAGAGGGAGACCAAGAGATGAATACACTAAGCAGATTCAGAAGGATGTAGGCTGCAGGACGTATTGGGAGATGAAGAGACTTGCACAGGATAGAGTAGCATGGAGAGCTGCATCAAACCAGTCTCAGGACTGAAGTCCACAACAACAACAACATGTTATAGTTCAGATGAGTCATCTCCAAGAGGAATCCAAGACCCCACAGTTATGGCCAGAGGATTGTAGGTTCGTCTGGTCAGAACAGAGAGAATAGTTAGGATGTTGGATTTAATGTTTCTGTTGTTCTAAATAGACCATCCCTACTTGAGTACAAAGCACTGAATGTTCTTATGGACTGACATAAAAGTCCTTCTTTCGCCTGTCGTTCAATATCCACATCTCATTCAAACTTTCTCCTTTTTTTGTCGGACCACCAGAAACCCAATCTGCCTTTGTCGTTCTACGTTAGTTTACTATTCAGATTTTTTCCTGAAATGAACTGTCCACATACTTCATTTCAATGAAGTCGCGGCAAGCGTCTACCCATCGTTGTTTTCGATGAGGAGTCAAGATGTGCGGGACAATCTTTCTACAGCATATTTTTTTTCAAAACGTTCTGGAGAATGTCTTCAGTAACTTATTTAGAGACGTTGCTTCATTGTGATTTGTGACACAACAGCGTTGGCACGCTGTGGCAGCATGTCCACTACTTAACATTGCCCGCTCATAACTGCACACGTGTTGCTTGCAGCTGTTGTTAGTTCAAACTGCCGCAGTAATTTCTGCGCTGACGTTCATTATACGCCCGTTAGTGTCGGAAATTTTGGGTGGAGGGCGTAAGTTTGAGTCCTTTAAAAGCCGAATTTCGTACAAATATGGACCGGTAAGACGATAATCGTTGTTTTCCTTATTCTGAGGTCGCTATAAGAACTTTCTGTCACTTATAATCACAAAGAATAGTCAAAAACTATCATTTTCGAAATTGGAGGTCACAAAATGGCTTCAAATTTTCGTGTTACAAGAGAAGGCTCGACGATTTGGCATCGCTGAATATTGAGAGTGATAGTGACAACTGAGTTACGAAGTTATTTTAAGTAGCTTCATTAGCATGAAGCGGAGACATAAACCAATTCACCAATAATAGTATTTAAATCTCTAATTTATGGTTCTATGATTATTTGAAGAAATTTTATATTTTATTTCATTAGAGGTAAAATTTGTTTCGTTGATACATTCTGTTGTTGTCTTGCATTCGCCTAACAAACACCTCTGCTTCTAGATTCATTACGGGGTGTATCAAAAAGAATCATCCGATCTGGCAAGTCATTTCTGAAACTAATAAACATACATAAAGAATTTTGTTTTTTGATGAACGGTTTCTCTTCATAACTTTTCACAGATGTGCAATATGTCCCCTCGAGATGCACGGCATATGTCAATGCGCTAGTAAAATTGTTCCCACATCGGCACACTGCAGCCAGCGGGTCTTGAGTTACAGCTTCCACAATTGCAGTTATGCGATGTCTCAGTTCATTCATTGTTTAAAATTTTTGAAAACATTATCAGCGATCTAATATTAATATGTTAATTGAAAACCAGTCTTGGTCGTAAATTTCTTTTACTCGGAGTGCCCGGTTTGAATCCTTAAGGATCATCTTCAGACTCTGAAATACCATATATACAGATAGAGGGATCGTTACAGTATCGTATATTCACTGAAATACAATTACAAACTACATATACCTAGAACGGCAGGTTGACATCCATGGAGCAAGCTGCGCCGACAAAAGACGCTGAACTGACTGCTAAATGGATAGGCAGCGAGTGGACTTAAATAGCATTAGTCCCGCTCACCGTTCTGTGTATGACATCAGTGCTAACCAATCAGAAGTACAGTGTGTACTATTCGCATAAAATGTGTTACAATAGTCTATATTATTAAGATTTCTTCAAATGGTTAAAATACATCTTAGAGTTGCTATGAAATAGCTAGTCGTCAGCTATAGTAAATAATTAGCTTAAAGTAAACTAGTCTAGGTGCCCTCTGTTATCCGTTCCGTAATATACGTACTGTTGGCAAGGATATATGCAATAGCTATCAAAGTTTCTTATAGCGGTAGAGAGAAGCTACTAGCAAAGATAATCTATGTGACATTCTAATAAGCTGGCAAAGAGTGCCGTAACGACGGTGAAGACCATCTATGTAGACGTTAAGGGTTGTCATAAAGACGACGTCCTCTATCGATGTGACACGTTAAAAATAACTAGAAAATATAGTAGTGAATATGACAGTCATTAAAGATTATTCACAGTAATATGAATGGCAGAATAGCGAAACATGGAGCGTTAGTTTACAAGCAGGCTTGCCTAATATGTAGGAAGGAAACACAGATACAAAGGGCAGCAGATGGTTTAAGATATACAGAGGTTCATTACATCTCGTGTTAAACACGAAATGGTTCTAAATTCATATAATAGACAATATTATTTAAAGTAATGGTGATGAGAAATAAACCATGCAACATTAAAGGATACAAAATCCGTTAAAAAGAGAGTGTTAGTGAAGAAAACAGTTTGTGAAGAACAAGGGGGGAGGGGGGTTGGGAACAGAACATTAAGAATACTAACATAACAGCAGTGTTAAATATAAAGACACTATAACGTCATTAATCATATAAAAATGCTAATGATAAAATAACGAGTCAGCATTATTTGTATAAAAAAGAAGGTAAACTAAAACATAGACTGGAGAAAAATCGAAAGAGCAGTCAAAATTATAACAAGTTTTCTAAAAGATCAAAGAAATATTTTCCTTAAAATCAAGCTGCTCGTTCAATAAAGCTAGAGACTCGTTTTTGTGATGTGCGTAAATTTCTATTTCTTCTAGTGAATTTAATAAAGGTCCTTTAGGGACAATACGGAGAATTTTTAAATTATTTTGGATTGACCCTTCAGAGTGATCACAGTCTTTTAAATGTTGGCCCAATAAAGAATTACCTCGACTAGTAGTTGAGGTGTGTTCTTTAAAATGTATGGCAAAATTGTGACCTGTCTGCCCAATATATTACTTCTCACAATAATTACATAAAATTTTATAAACGCCAGAATTTTGGTATTTGATGTCATTTAGACGAATGGTATGTCTAAGTCTATTCTGAAGCAAGTTGTTGGTGGTAAAAGCTATTGTCAGTTCGGTCTTTTTAAATAATTTATTTATTTTGTTAGAAATATTCCCCATGTATGTCATTTTGGAGAATTTTCAATCACCAGCTTCAGAAGTACATTACAAATGTTGTAGCTTATTAAACAAAAAATGAATTTCGTTGGGATTATAATCATTTGCATTAGCAATCTGATTTAGTATTGACATCTCTGGGTCAGAGGTAATTTTATAATTCTGTTGATCATTGATTGAAAAAAAGCTTTTTTATATTTGGATAGATGACAAGAAGTAGCGTTAATGATGACATCTTTTGCCGTTGGCTTTCTATAGATTGCAAAATAATGTTTATTGTCCATGTTTGCGATAGTGAGATCTAAAAAATTTATACTTCCTTGATTTTCGTATTCAACTGTGAAAATCAATTTGGGATGTGTATTATTCAAACAGTCTTTCGATATGTCTATTTCGTCTTTAGTCCCATTATAAAGCAACAGTGTGACATCGACATATCGCTTCTAGTATACAATTTTACTAGTAATTGCAGGATTATCTTTGAAACATTGTAACTCAACGTAATTAACAAAAATATCTGCCAGGATACCAGCTAAGGAATTCCCCATTGCCAGTCCATCTTTTGAAAATACATTGTACCATTGTAGTTCAATGAACTCTTTGACCTCCTCTATATCCATGATTTTATGCAACTGCAAATTATTTTTAATAATATCAATTGTTTCTTTAACTGGTATATTAGTATATAAATTTGCAATATCAATGAAGGAAATCTAGCACCATTTGGTATGTCGACGTTGTAAATTATTTGTACCAAATCATAGCTGTTTTTAATGTTAAAGCTTTTATCATAAACATGAAAGGATTTCAAAATATCATTCAGGTTTTTATTTAATTTATACGAAGGACAGCTCTTATTATTCACATTAGGGCGAATCGGTAAATTTTCCTTATGAAGCTTCAGTTGGGATCTTAATTTAGGTAATTGTGGATTCATCACCTTCAGAAACATATTTTCGTTAGGCGTAAATAGCGAATTATTGTCATCGATTAGCTTCCTTATCTTTGTTTGAAATTTAGGGGTTAGATCTTTACTGATTTCGTTGATTTCATTTTCGCTAAAAAATGTAAGTGTTTTCGAAATGTAATCAGCTTCGTTGACAATTGCTAAGGTGTTTCCTTTGTCTGCCTAAGGTCAATCATTTATTAATATTTTTAATTATGTTAGATTCACTATTGGTTTTTGGCTGTTCTTTCCATTGGTAATGAATTCTTTTGTTGTTAAGGCAGTTTTGCATACTTTTGATTTGTTAACTTTACAACATTTTGTAGCAACCTTTACCTCAGCAGTTATCCGTTTCACGTTTTCATGTCACATCGATATAGAACGCCGTCTTTACGAAACCCTTAACGTCTATTAACGTCTACATAGATCGTCTTGACTGTCGTTACAGCACTCTGTGCCAGCTTTTCAGAAAGTCGCATCGATAGAGGACGCCATTTCTACGGCAACCTTCAACGTCTATAAATGCTAGTAGCTTCTCTCTATCGCTATAGCAACCTTTGACAGCTATTCCATATATCTTTGCCAGCAGCACGTAATTAATGGAACGGATAACAGAGGACAGCCTAGTCTAGTTTATTTAAAGCTAATTATTTACTACAGTTTATATTTCTGACGAATAGCTATTTCATAGCAACTCTACGATGTATTTTAACCATTACTCTTCTTCAAATCTTAGTAATATAGACGTAGTAAATTTTATGCTTATAGTAAACACTATACTTCTAATTGGTTAGCACTGATGTCATACATAGAACGGTGAGTGGGACTAGTACTATTTAACACCACTCGCTGCCCATCCATTTAGCAGTCAGTTCAGCGTCCCTATCTGTACGTATGTTATTCCAGAGTCTGAAGATGATTCTTAAAGCTTGAAACCGGAGTTAAAGAAATTTCCGATCAAGACTTTTTTAATTATCATTCATTGTTGTTTGTAACAGAAGCACATAAACAGAGTCTTTTTGAACCTCCACAAGAAATAATCACACACAGTCAGGTCTGGTGACCATGGAGTCCAGTATGTAAGGCTGAAACATTCGGTCCAGTGTGACCAATCCAACGTTCAGTAATCCTTTAATTTAAAAATTCCGATACTTCCATATGCCAGTGTGGCGGCGCCCCATTGTAAATTAAATCGTTCGGATCAGTCTCCATCTGTGGGAAAAGAAAGTTCTCAAGCACATCGAGATATGCACTTCCTGTAACAGAGTTCTCGACAAAGAAAACTGGACCGTACACCTTTTCCCGCAAAACTGCATAAAACACATTAAATTTTGGAGAGTCCCTCTCATGTTGAGCAACTTCATGTTGTTTTTCCGTACCCTATATTCTCACTTTATGATGGTTCGCCTTTCCACTTAAATGGAATGTTGTCACTAAACACTAAGAATGAAAGAAAATTGTCATCATCCATCTTGCCAAGAATGAAATTACAGGACTCCACACGTTGTTACCTTCGCGAAGAGCGTGCAGTAGCTGAATTTTGTATGGTTTCACGTTTAAACGTCGACGCAACGCACGTCAGACGGACATCGGGGGCGTGTTGAGCTGTCGAGCTTCACGGCGAACAGATTTCTGCGGACTCCTTGTGAAACTATGGCGGATGCGTTCGACGTCTGTGTCAGGGACACGGTTCGGCGATTTGTCTTTACACAGTCTACAGGGTGTGTATAAATGAATATCGGCGTTTTAACGCTTTATAATATTTATTACATTAAACTTACAGTTATAAATGATATGTCAAATGAAAGAGCAACTCAAACAGTTTTACCAAGAACCTTACAAATGTTCACTGGCATAGCGAAGTACGCGATTGGTTGAACTTCACTGTACCCAAGCGCTGGGTATGCCGCAAGGGGCACAATAACAGAGCTTGCTTTGCATGGCCTCCATGTTCACCCAACATAACGCCATGCGATATTTTCCTTTGGGGCTTCATCGAGGACGTGTGTGCGTGCCTCCGCTACCACCAGACCTCCCTGAATTAAGAAACCGGAGTGAAGCAGCTGTTGCTACAATCACTGAAGACACACTTACCAACGTCTGGGAAGAACCCGGCTATAGACTTCATGTGTGCCGTGTGACAAATAGTGCTCACATTGAACTTTTGTAAGGTTCTTGGTAAAACTGTTTGAGTTGCTCTTTCATTTGACATATCATTTATAACTGTAAGTTTAATATAATAAATATTATACAGCGTTAAAACCCCGATATTCATTTATGAACACCCTGTATTTCTCGGAATTGTTCATGCCATAGTCAAATGGTCTGTGCTTTAGGACGATCCACTCCATACCTAGAACGAAAGTCACGCTGAGCAGTTACTCGTTTTTCTGATCTGCACTGCGCAAAACGAAGAGCACAAAACGTTTTCTGTTGTCCCGACACCATTTGTACTAGAACTGAAGTAGGTGCAATTGCTACTACCTAGTGGCAAGCATGTAAAACTCGACAGTTTGCTCTTTCCAACAGTACGTTGTTCATGCTCGTATCTCAAATAACATAATAGTTAAAATTTTCTTAAATTGGACCATTCATTTTCATATACCCTGTGTACTATTTTTGAAATTGAGAGGCTGATTGCTTTCTTTCAGTTTTATTCTGTTTCTTTTTCTTTTTTTTTAAATATAGATGGTTACTGTTAATAAGTCATTGTGAATACCTTAATGAATTCCATTCTTTCCATATTGCAATTGTCTTCATTTTATTTAAATGTAAACGTATAAAATAAATAAAATAAAATAAAATAAAATATTAATTATTTTATCTGTATGATAGTGATTGGTTGTAATTAATATTTGCTTATCTGGAACGTGGACGTTTAATTATTTGGTATCAGACGCTAGACAATGGCTTTTTCGTAAATGCAATGTTATTCGTAGTTGACCGTGAAATGTGATTCAAATAATCGGACTTCGTATTTAAATCGTTTCCAAAGACTGCTGCGGTAGGTGCGGACTCAAATCTAAATTCTCAATATTAGAGTAATTTTGCCAGCCATGTCAATACGTCGTACAGAGGTGACTGTCTACTAAACATAAAAAGTTTACACAGTTAGTTTACACAGTTCAACCAATAATCCTACAGTTAAATAATTCTACTTACTTTCATAAATATAAATCGAGTGCCTAGTAAGATTGCAACTCGCAGTGTTCTTATATAACATCAAATATGGCGGTGTGCCAGTCAATGAAATATACGTGCTTCCCGCACCACTTGTCCAAGACATCTCCTTCTTCTTAATCAAACATAAGAGTATCGTAATTGTGTTTTTGTTTTATCAGCGACACTGCGCTGCAGTTCTGTGCCATAGGCTTTATTTATTTGTCACAGATTAATTATTTAATTAAGATTTCGCGTTTCCGAGGAAACTCACGCACGGCATGCAAATGTGCCTTTATAAACGGTACAATAAAATTTTATACAATGTAATACACCTAAAATGCTGCGTTGTACGCTTTTAATACGAAAATTTCTCTAAAATGCTCTTTTTGAGCGTTAATCATCTCAGAATTTCCTCCCCAGTCGCCTGCGCCACAGGTCCATCCTAGGTATCTATAGACTCTACATCCCTCTGCCTTAATCCGTCCTTAAATGAACCAAACAAATGTGGAAAAGAACGCAGTTTGAGGATCGACATTAGCTTCTGTTTCGAATTGCAGGTTTCATCTCCTTGCAAAGCACATCACTGTAACGTGGTTACTATTGGTCCGTTTGCGGGTAATGTTCCGAAATTGGCGGTTTTACGTCACAAAACACTGTGAGCGACCCATTTACCACAGAGTGTTAACCCTCATTTCGGCTAGAAATCCGAGCTGTTTATTTGCCACGGTCTGACATTTGCCCTCCGGTTGAAACTAATGAACATATGTCTCATTTCCAATGATGATTCGTTTTTAAGTCAGTCAACTTTTATTAGCACGACGTTCAAGTAACTGCTGACAAGTTCGCATAAGAAGGCTCTTGTGCTATTCAGTTTTTTTTATTTTTTTATTTTTTGTAATTTTTTTTTTTGCATAGCTTGAGTATAATTCACGATCACTGTGCGGGCTACTGGTGGTAGATGTACTGAAACGTGAGTATTGGCGCGTCTTGTTTATCACTTCACCAATAATCACCCTTCGGTTATAGAAACTCAAGTCATGGACGTGCTACATGTTGGTATCAGTAATGGACCTAACTTTATGTCCTGCTTTCGCCTAGTTCTTGATCTACATCTGCATCAGTACTCTGCAAGGCACCTTACGGTGTGTGGCGGTGGGTACTTTGCGTACCAGTCTCATTCCATCCCTCTTCTTTTCCAGTCACGAATGGTTTGGGGGAAGAACGATTACTGGTAAGCCTCTGTGTAGCCTCGAATCTCCATGATTCTATCTTCATGATTTTTCCTCGGGATGGACGTAGGACGAAACATTAGATTTTCAGACTCTTCAAGGAACGTACGCTCTCGAAACTTTATCAGTAAGCCATACTGAGGCAGGACGCCTCTCTTGCAGCTTCTGCCTCTAGAGGTTGGCTTGAGTGTCTCACGGTTACTAAATGAGCCTGTGACGAAGCGTGCTGCTCTTCTTTGAGTCTGTTCCATTTCGTCTGTCAATCCTATGTGGTACGGATCCCAGACTGACCAGTAATATTCAAGTACTGGTCGAGTGAGTTTCTTGTAACCTGTTTCCTTTGTTGATGGATTACATATCATGAGAACTCTTCCCAACGAATCACAGTCTGGCGTCTGTCTTACTCGCGATTACTTTCGTACGACGGTTTCGCACACTCCTAGACATTTTATGGAACTAACCGCTTCCAGTGATAGGTCTACTATTCGCTTCGGTGATCTCATTGGAACTAGTGTTACCACTGCGGCAAGGCCGTCGGCATATAATATGAAAGGGAGCCTCTTACTCGTGATTAATAACTTAGCCTCGTAAAACATAGGTATGAAACTGGGCGTCCACGATGCCCCTTGCCTATGATAGATGTTAATATTTTTCCAAAAACAGTAAAAGTTTTAGCGCAAAATTGATATGCAGTGCCAGAAGCATATCAAAAAGCCTTTCCAAGAAAGGCAGTAGCAATGTCGAGTTGACAAATAATATATATGATGAAACTTCCTGGCAGATTAAAACTTTGTGCCGGACCGAGACTCGAACTCGGGACCTTTGCCTTTCGCGGGCAAGTGCTCTACCATCTGAGCTACCCAAGCACGACTCACGCCCCGTCCTCACAGCTTTACTTCTGCCAGTACCTCGTCTCCTACCTTCCAAACTTTACAGAAGCTCCCCTGCGAACCTTGCAGAACTAGCACTCCTGAAAGAAAGGATATTGCGGAGACATGGCTTAGGTACAGCCTCGGGGATGTTTCCGGGAAGAGATTTTCACTCTGCAACGGAGTGTGCGCTGATATGAAACTTCCTAGCAGATTAAAACTGTGTGCCGGACCGAGACTCGAACTCGGGACCTTTGCCTTTCGCGGGCAAGTGCTGTACCAACTGGGCTACCCAAGCACGACTCACGCCCCGTCCTCACAGCTTTACTTCTGCCAGTACCTCATCTCCTACCTTCCAAACTTTACAGAAGCTCTCCTGCGAACCTTACAGAACTAGCACTCCTGAAAGAAAGAATATTGCGGAGACATAGCTTAGCCACGGCCTTGGGGATGTTTCCAGAATGAAATTTTCACTCTGTATCTCAATCTGGAATATATATGATGTTGAACCTTGTCTTTCAGTGCTCAACATTTTCAGTGCTGGGCATGCGATTTTCATGTGGACCTTTCAGGTGATCTGAAATCAGTTTCTCGTCGCTCTTGCCAACAGAAAAATCTTCCTAAGGTTCTTTGTATTTCTAGTAACCGGAAATGAGCCAGACCGGAGCGCATCGGACGACGGGCCGGTACAATGCAACACATGACTGACAACACGGACCACACGGCGGAATATCAAGCCGAAGAGAACAAAACCAAATCGGAAACCGAGACTTAGCTACTGTCAGCGACCAGCGCAACGATGAACAGACTGCAGTCTGAGCCACACAGCAGCTGGCCGAGCTTCCTCAGCTCGGCCTAGAGCAGGCTAAGAACACTGGGCTGATCCTTCAGTACCTGGTGGGATCGGAATTTGTGTTCTGACAAATTGAGGGTCCTAGGAGGCTGTTTGTGTTTGTGCTGAGTCTGCTGGGAAGCGGACCACTCCCGCAGCAGGTCCGGCCAACTAGGTGGTGTTGGGTTGGGTTGTTTGGGGAAGGAGACCAGACAGCGAGGTCATCGGTCTCATCGGATCAGGGAAGGATGGGGAAGGAAGTCGGCCGTGCCCTTTCAAAGGAACCATCCCGGCATTTGCCTGGAGCGATTTAGGTAAATCACGGAAAACCTAAATCAAGATGGCCGGAGGCAGGATTGAACCGTCGTCCTCCCGAATGCGAGTCCAGTGTCTAATCATTGCGCCACGTCGCTCGGTGAGGTGGTGTTGTCGGTGGCCCACGTCCCTGATGAGCCTGTTGCGGGATTCATCGGCTTTCTCGTACAATTTGCCTGCTGTGGACCAGAAGCGGTCCCTGAGCAGCAGGATGCCTGTGTCTTCATGCTGTCGATGCGAGGTGTAGGTCCTGGGTAGGCGCAGGGCGAGTTTAAGCGCCCTGTTTTCGCCACTTTGCAGGGTGGCTACCTTGGTGTCAGCAGCATTGCTCCATACCACAGTCGCGTACTCCAGCACTGCGTGTATCAGGGTGAGGTACAGTGTAATGCCACGGTGAGGAGGTGGGGTCGACTCCATGTTCAGCAGAGGGTATAGGGCGCGGAGGTGCCCTACAACCCTCTCCCTAATCCAAAGAGGGCCCCACGAGAGGTGCTGGTCCAGCCTGACGTGGAGGTAAGCTGCGATGATGAGTGGCACAAGATCTTGCGGTATCCTCCTCTTAGTGAAGGCGACTACCTGACTCTTGTTGGGGTTGAACTTCAGGCGCCAATCAGTTCGAATATAATGAATTTCCTTGAGACAGAGAAGTTGCTGTCCATGCATCAGCACGGCTTTAGGAAGCATCGCTGCTGCGAAACGCAACGCGCCCTTTTTTCACATGATATCTTGCGAACCATGGATGAAGGGTATCAGACGGATGCCATACTCATTGACTTCCGGAAGGCGTTTGACTCGGTGCCCCACTGCTGACTCCTAACTGAGGTACGAGCATATGGGATTGGTTCCCAAGTATGTGAGTGGCTCGAAGACTTCATAAGTAATAGAACCCAGTACGTTGTCCACGATTATGAGTGTTCATCGAAGGTGAGGGTATCATCTGGAGTGCCCCAGGGAAGTGTGGTAGGTCCGCCGTTGTTTTCTATCTTCATAAATGATCTTTTGGATAGGGTGGATAGCAATGTGCGGCTGTTTGCTGATGATGCTGTTGTGTACGGGAAGGTGTCGTCGTTGAGTGACTGTAGGAGGATTCAAGATGACTTGGACAGGATTTGTGATTGATGTAAGGAATGGCAGCTAACTCTAAATATAGATAAATGTAAATTAATGCAGATGAATAGGAAAAAGAATCCTGTAATGTCTGAATACTCCATTAGTAGTGTAGCGCTTGACACAGTCACATCGATTAAATATTTGGGCGTAACACTGAAGAGCGATATGAAGTGTGACAAGCATGTAATGGCAGTTGTGGGGAAGGCGGATAGTCGTCTTCGGTTCATTGGTAGAATTTTGGGAAGATGTGGTTCATCTGTAAACAAGACCGCTTATAAAACACTAATACGACCTATTCTTGAGTACTGCTCGAGCGTTTGGGATCCCTATCAGGTCGGATTGAGGGAGGACATAGAAGCAATTCAGAGGTGGGCTGCTAGATTTGTTACTGGTGGGTTTGATCATCACGCGAGTGTTACGGAAATGCTTCAGGAACTCGGGTGGGAGTCTCTGGAGGAAAGGAGGCGTTCTTTTCGTGAATCGCTACTGAGGAAATTTAGAGAACCAGCATTTGAGGCTGACTGCAGTAGAATTTTACTGTTGCCAACTTATATTTCGCGGAAAGCCCACAAAGATAAGATAACAGATATTAGGGCTCGTACAGAGGCATACAGGCAGTCATTTTTCCCTTGTTCTGTTTGGGAGTGGAACAGGGAGAGAAGATGGTAGTTGTGGTACGAGGTACCCTCCGCCACGCACCGTATGGTTGATTGCGGAGTATGTATGAAGATGTAGATGTAGATGTAGTGGACCAAGCCCCCAGTGCCCCAGTGCCTCACAGCCGAGTTGCAGACGGCGTCACATGGTGTGAGCATTCATGCAGTGTCATGCAGTGTCGTCAGCATAGAGAGCTAACTCCACCCTGTCCACATGTGGCGCGTCAGCCGTATAAAGGGAATACAGTCGGGGGTCCAGAACTGACCCCTGAGGCACCCGTCCCTTGGTCGGCCCGCACGTGGACGAGCGGCCAGAGACATATGACTTCAAGGGAACCATGTGCGAGTTTGTACACGAGGCCGTCATGCCACACGGAGTTAAAGGCACGGGAGACATCCAAAATATTGTCCCAAGGTATTCGCTGCAGTCTGAGCCCCTGGACTGCCGTCTCCTATAGGACCACCGTGAGCGCTGATACGCCGGCGCTGTGGCGGCGACAGCAGCGCTCGCCACCTATTGGCTGTCGCCTACACCCATGCCTTGTCGCGGGCTGTCAGAATTTTTGGACCAGGATACCAGAGTATTCCTGTTTATGGTCGTATTCAGTGATGCTGTAAAGTATTATGATCCCTGATTCCCTGTTCTACGCCGAGTCGATAAGTTGGAATCTGTTTGTCACCAACTGGTCTAAGATGTTACCTTTATGGGTCAGTTCTCCAATTGGCTGCTGAAAGTAATTTTCGGATAAGGTCCATAGAACAATTACAGACGACCTCCTGTCCCTACTACCCATCATAATCACCTGAATCTATAGCTAATGTTGAAATTTCCACCTAATACTACAGTATGACCAGGATATTATGCGAAATGTTCTCTAAGTTTCCACTCAACTGTTCCTCCCCTACCGTTAATGCTGATGAGTTATGGGATCTCTAGTTGCAGTTTATGGCGGGTCATGGCCCATCAAACATAGGCCGGGGTGAGGTGGAGGTTACACCATTAAGTTAAGTAGTGGTTTAGACTTTGTACTCATGCACTGTTTGTGTTTTTCCCTTATATTCGTTTATAAATGTGTAGCTGTGGTGTTCTTTTAATCATTGACAAAGGTCTTCTTAGGCACTTGTGGGTTTTATTGTCCTGAACAACGTGTAGTTATCTAAGCCGAAACCTAGGTTAACACTAGGTGCTTTTTACGCAATCGAGGCGGGTTTCTAGTTTTTTAATAGATCTCTAGAAGCATCCAACGACCACGTTTGATCCACCTTCAACACTTACTTTCACCCAAATTACACTTTAATCCTAAAAAAGTCGTATCACGAAGAATTACCCGAACTGGATGGAAACCGTTAGATGTGATATACGTGCACAGACAAATAAACGATTAAAGTTTCAGGAAAAATTGTATGATTTCTTCAAGAGAAAGCGCTTCACAAACTGAGCAGGTCAATAACGCGTTGGTCCATCTCTAGCCCTTATGCGACCAGTTATTTGGCTGTCCAATTAGCGCGTTAGATCGTAAAAGTCCCGAGGTGGTCTCGATTAGCATGCCTAGGGGAACTCAAGTTACTTGTAGGTTTTACTGGCCACGCGATCCCACCGTAACAGTTGTATAATCATTCAAAGAAAGGCTGCTCTCAGTAGCGCTGAAATACTAAGATCATGCAGCATTAGTTGGAAGTGATTTTAATCTGCTGCATATAGACTGGGACGTGTATGTATTCGTTGCAGGTAGTACCGACAGGCAATCTTGTGGAGTAATTCTGAACATGTTTTCCGGAGACCTGTCTTGAACAGCTAGTTAAATCCATACACAATGGGAATATTGTAGATCTTGTAGCTACAGCAGATCTGATCTTATCGACAGTATCAGTACAGAGAAATGGATTAGTGATCATGATGTCATCGCAGCGACGGTGGTTGTTAAAGTTAACAAACGTCTCAAATAGGCTGGGAGAGAAGGAGCAGACATATAGGTCTTAGCATGTCACTTGACAATGAATGGACATCGTTTAGTTCCAGTGGAATATAAGTAGAAAAAAAGGAGTAAAGTTAAAAGCGATCACGCTCTGCCGAAGTATGTGCCGAGCAAGTGTATTAAGGATAGAAAATAATAATAAAATTCAGGGAATTATGAGAAAGCAGAGACTGTTGCACTCTAGGATCAAAACAGGACGGTCAAACGTCAACAGGCAACATTTGGTAGATATTCGGAGGTCTGTAAAGAAAAATTCGATGCGCAAATCATCCAGCAACTCGCACCATCATACCTTTTCGAAAGAGCTTGCCGAGAACACGAAAAAATTCTGGTCCTACGTAAAATCGCTAAACGGCTCGACCCCTATGGTGTGGCTTTTTTTTTCTTAGTGATCAGTCTTCCAACTTGTTTGTTGTGGCACGCAACGAATTCCTCTCCTGTGCCAACCTTCTCATCTCAGAGTAGCACTTGCAATCTACATCCTCAGTTATCTGCTGTACATATCCAAATCTCTGTCTTCCTCTAATGTTCTTACCTCTATAGCGCCCCCTGGTAACATGGGGTAATGTCTTAATAGGTGTTCTATCATCCTGACCCTTCTTGGTGACAGTGTTTTCCATATATTCTTCTCCTCGCTGACTCTTTCTCACTCCATACCTTACCAGTCCACCTAACTTTCAACATTCGTCTGTAGAACCACATCTCAAATGCTTCTATTCTCTTCTTTTCCGGTTTTTCTACGAGCCACGTTTCACTAACATACAATGCTGTGCACTAAACGTTCATTTTCATAAATTTCTCCCTCAAATTAAGGCCTGTGTTTGATACTAGTAGACTTCTCTTGGCCAGGTATGCCCTCTTTGACATTGCTAGTCTGCTCTTTACGTTCTCCTTCCTACGTCCATCGTGGATTATTTTGCCGCCTAGGTAACAGAATCCCTTAACATTATCTGCCTCGCGGTACCCAATTCTGATGTTGAGATTCTCACTGTTCAAGTTTTTGCTACTTCTCATTACATTCGTCTTCCTTCGACTTACTCTCAATCTAAATTGTGTTCTTATTAATCTGTTCATTCCAACAGTCACGTAATTCTTCTTTACTTTCACTGAAGATAGCAGTGTCATCAACGAATCTCATCACTGATATCCTTTCACCTTTAATTTTCATCTACATCTACATCTACATGAATACTCTGCAATTCACATTTAAGTGCTTGGCAGAGGCTTCATCGAACCACAATCATACTATCTCTCTACCATTCCACTCCCGAACAGCGCGCGGGGAAAGCGAACACCTAAACCTTTCTGATCGACCTCTGATTTCTCTTATTTCATTTTGATGATCATTCATAGGTTGGGCTCAACAAAATATTTTCGCATTCTGAAGAGAAAGTTGGTGACTGAAATTTCGTAAATAGATCTCGCCGCGACGAAAAACGTCTTTGCTTTAATGACTTCCATCATATCTGCCACACTCTCTCTCCTATTACGTGATAATACAAAACGAGCTGCCCTTTTTTGCACTCTTTCGATGTCCTCCGTCAATCCCACCTGGTAAGGATCCCACACCACGCAGCAATATTCTAACAGAGGACGAACGAGTGTAGTGTAAGCTGTCTCTTTAGTGGACTTGTTGCATCTTCTAAGTGTCTTGCCAATGAAACGCAACCTTTGGCTCGCCTTCCCCACAATATTATCTATGTGGTCTTTCCAACTGAAGTTGTTCGTAATTTTTACACCCAGGTACTTAGTTGAATTGACAGCCTTGAGAATTGTACTATTTATCGAGTAATCGAATTTCAACGGATTTCTTTTGGAACTCATGTGGATCACCTCACACTTTTCGTTATTTAGCGTCAACTACCACCTGCCACACCATACAGCAATCTTTTCTCAATCGCTTTGCAACTGATACTGGTTTTCGGATGACCTTACTAGACGCTAAATTACAGCATCATCTGCGAACAACCTAAGAGAACTGCTCATATTGTCACCCAGGTCATTTATATAGATCAGGAACAGCAGAGGTCCCAGGACGCTTCCCTGTGGAACACCTGATATCACTTCAGTTTTACTCGATGATTTGCCGTCTATTACTACGGACTGCGACCTTCCTGACAGGAAATCACGAATCCAGTCGCACAACTGAGACGATACCCCATAGGCCCGCAGCTTTTGGAACTTCCTTTTACTACCATCACTTCTTCTTCGATATATAGATTGAACAGAAAATGTGAAAGGCTGCATCCATGTCTTACAACCTTTATAATCCGAACACTTCGTTGTCGATCTTCTAGTCTTATTAATGGTTCTTATACTTGTTGTATATTACCCTTCTTATCCTATGTCTATTTTTCTCAGAATTTCAAATATCTTGCACCATTTTACAGTGTCCAACGCTTTTTACAGATCGACAAAACCAATGAACGTGTCTTTTTCTTTTTTTTCTCAGGCTAGATTCCATGATCAACTGCAACGCCAGAGTTGCCTCTCTGCTGCGTTTACCTTTGTGAAACCCAAACTCTTTGTCTTCTAACTGGTCCTCATTTTCTTTCCCATTTTTCTCTATATTATTCTTGTCAGCAACTTTGTGGGATAATTCTCGCACTTGCTATCTTCGGAATTGAGTGGGTGATGTTGTAAGCAGCCTGTGAAATTTAATTTTTTTTTTTAATTTTCCCGGCGAACTAAGTATTCAAAAAGATTTCGGGCTTGCAGTCGGTCGTCGTTAGCTTCCATCCACGATATTTCGACTGGACACCTGTCAGCCATCCTCAGATGAGCCATCGAAGACTGACGAAGACGCCCTCCGTTCCGTAATATATAGCGTGCAGCGAGTATCCCGCGCATGCGTCAAAATCATATGGGGAGACGAACCACACCGCCCGCCAGCAGCGCCCGCGCTGGTGGAACTGCAGAACTCAGCTGTCTTCGGCGTTGTCAATGGCCGCGGCCATCGGAGTACTCTGACGTCTTCGTCTGGAGCAGATCTTAGAGATGACGGGGTTCCACGCATTATCTAGCTGGTAGCCATTGTCACGGTTGATGAGATTGTCTGTCATGCGAATTTCCACTCATTCATTTACGACAAGAGTCCCAAAAGGATGTTGCTGTGGCCAAAATTGTTGTCTTGTCATATTCCATTGAGTGTTCAGTGGAAATACAATGCTCAGCAATTGCAGACTTGCTAGGTTGCAAAAGGCGAGTACAGCGTTGATGTTCAGTGCAACGCTCTTCTACTGTTCACAATGTTTGTCCTATATATGACACGCCACACTGACAAGGTATTTTATAAATTCACGCCTTCCGCAATACCAGATCGTCTTTCACTGATCCCAGCAGGTCGGAAATATTCGATGGTGGACGGAAACCGTGGAGGATTCTTGCAATATTGAAGGAAATGTTGCCAACAAAGAGAAGAAAAGCTAAAGCTTTAGTAGGAGTGCTCTCTTCTTTCTCCACTCCCTGTTTCTTTGGCTTAATTGCAAGTGCCTTGCTAATTTGCCGGGTAGAATATCCATTCTCTTTGAACACCCTCTTCTGATGGGCAAGCTCTTCAGGCAAACTATCTGCATCTGACACTACATGAGCTCTGTGTACAAGTGCTTTAAGTACACTCATTGTTTGCGATGGGTGATGGCAGTTGGACAAATTTAAATACAAATATGTGTGGGCTTTCGATAAACCGAATGTCCCAGGGAGCCATCACTCTTCCGTCTAACTAGCACATCCAAGAAAGGGAGCAACCATTTTTCTCTAATTCCATGGTAAACCGAATGTTCTCATGAATGGAGTTGAGGTGATCTAAAAACTCCATTAATTTTTCTTCTCCATGAGGCCACACTACGAAAGTGTCATCCACGCACCTCCAAAAAACAGTTGGTTTGAGGGCTGCTGATTCAAGTGATCTCTCCTCAAAATCCTCCATTAAAAGGTTGGCCACCAAGGGAGACAAGGGGCTACCCAAGGCGACGCCGTCAATCTGTTCAAAATATTCTTGGTTGAACATAAAATATGTTGAGGAGAGAGCGTGGCGAAACAAAGCTGTGATTCCCACCTGAAACTTGTTGCCAATCAGTGCCAAGGAGTCTGCAAGAGATACCTTTGTAAAACGAGACACCACGTCAAAACTAACTAAAAGATCAGAAGTACCTAGGCGGAGAGCCCCTAGTCTGTTGATTGTAAGTAGCCTGTTGATATGTTCGTAGCGCGATAGACTGCATTAATAACTCTGACAGTCTGTACGCCCCATGTAAGAGAGACTGCGGCTGGTCGAACTCGCAGTTTTGAAGGGAACAGCCAGCAGTGATGCCGGTTTTGGAGGTGTATAGTCAGCACTGATGGGGGTTCGACGTTTATAGTTAGCGGTGATGGAGGTTAGAGGTTTGAAGTGTTAGCGGAGCGGACAGTCTGGATGTGAGTCCGTCTTGGAAATATAAGATCGTTGACGATTATATAATTTTTTGGAACTGGATGTGACGGACGATTATATACATTTTTGAACTGGATGTTACATTATTAAGGTAAAATTTGCTAAATACATTGTTTGCTCTGCAGCAAAATCTTTTCTTTGCTAATCACACGCCTATTAGTAATTAGAGCCTACAGTAGTTATAATCTTTTATTTAGCTGGTTGTATTGGTGACTTGTTGAATCGCTATAGTTCGTCTAATGAAGATTTTTTGTGAGGTAAGTGTCTTATGAAGAGTATAGGTTATTGTTAGGATTTCTTCTAATTCAGGGCCATTCTTTTGTGTTAATTATTTGAGCAGTCAGATTGCGTTTGGGTTGTATTTGTCAGGAATAATTCTGTAGGTCAGATATGAAATGATAAAAAATAGCGAAGTGATAGTACGTTCAATTTCACTCAGCAGTTTCAGAATTGAATTAAGAAGTTTCATCTTTCCAGTTATTCCATTTTAAGTAAAAATAAATTAAGAAGTTTCACCTCCCAGTTATTTCAGCTTAAGTAAAATTTTAATAAAGAAGTTTCAATGTCTCCGAAATTTCGACGATATATCGCGAGTCTCAAACATTCTACACAACAGCGTGAATAGTCTGATGTTGACACATACCCCAGTGATTTTAGAAATTCTGATGGTATGTTATCAATTACTTCTGCCTTACTTGATCTTTACAGGGCCAAAGATCTTTTTAATTCTAATACGGGACCCCTATGTCTTCCCCGTCGACTCCTGTTTCTTCTTCTATCACGTCATAAGAGAAGTCCTCCCCCTCATACAAGCCTTCAATATACTCTTTCCACCTACCCGCTCTCTCCTCTGCATATAACAGTGGAATACACATTGTACTCTTAATGCTACAGCCCTTACTTTTAATTTTACCGGGGTTTTTTGATTTTTCTGTACGCTAAGTCAGTCTTTCTGAGAATTATATCTTTTTGTATTTCCTCACATTTTTTATGCAGCCATTTAAGCTTACCTTCCCTGCACTTCCTGTTTATTTCATTCCTAAATGACTTGTATTTCTATATTCCTTAATTACCCTGAACTTTTTTGTACTTCTTTCTTTCGTCGACGAACTGAAGTATTTCTTCTGTTAGCCATGGCTTCTTCGCTGTTACCTCCCCTACACCTATGTTTCTCCTTTCTACTACTGTGATTCCTCCTGCATTGAACTGCCTGCTGAGCTATTCACTATCGAAGTATCTATAGCCTCAGACAACTGCAAGCCTGTCTCTTCATTCCATGATTCACACTTCTTTGCGCACTGATTTTTCCTCACTAGTCTCTTAAACTTCAGCCTACTCTTCATCATTAATAAATTGCGATCTGAATTTATACATGTTCCTGGGTACGGATTACAATACAGTATCTGATATCGCAATCTCTGTGTAGTGGACTGGCCAGACAGCCAATCCACCATGACCGGTAGCCGAAAGGCACGCGTTTAAGCTCACGCAGGCTGGTGTGAGGTCTGGAACAGGTCAGAGAAATAAGACTAGCAAAACAGGAGGTAACTGGTAGAATACTTAACTTTAATCATAATTGGAGAACATCGCTCTTGATGATACATAATTAACAATCTCAATATAACTGGTAATGGCGCCTTGCTAGGTCGTAGCAAATGACATAGCTGAAGGCTATGCCAACTATCGTCTCGGCAAATGACAGCGTATTTGTCAGTGAACCCTTCCTAGCAAAGTCGGCTGTACAACTGGAGCGAGTGCTAGGAAGTCTCTCTAGACCTGCCGTGTGGCGGCGCTCGGTCTGCAATCACTGACAGTGGCGACACGCGGGTCCGACGTATACTAATGGACCGCGGCCGATTTAAAAGCTACCACCTAGCAAGTGTGGTGTCTGGCGGTGACACCACACTCTGTGTGACTATGATGCAATCTAACCGGAATCTCCCCGTATCTGCTGGCTTTTCCAAGTATACCTCCTCTTCTACTGATTCTTGGGCAGAGTATTCACTATTACTAGCCGACGTACTCAATTAATCTATCTCCTCTCTCGTTCCTACTACCAAGCCCATATTCACCCGTAACCGTTTTTCCTACTTCTTCGCCTACAACCGCATTCCGGTACTCCATAAATGTTAGGTTTTCCTCTTCCTTTACCTACTGAATAATCCGTTCAGTATTCTCATACACTTCCTCTATATTCTCCATGTTCTGCTCGCGACGTCGACATATATACCTAACCTATCGTTGTCGGTGTTGGTTTGCCATCGATTCTGATAAGAACAACCCTGTCACTGAACTGTTCACAGTAACCCACTCTCTGCCCTACATTCCTATCCGTAACGAATCTACTTCCGTTATACCGTTTTCTGCTGCTGATGTTATCCTAAACTTATCTGGCCTGAAATCCTTGTCTTCTATCCATTACTCTTCACTGACCCCCACTTCATCCAGATTGAGACTTAACATTTTCCTTTTCCGATTTTCTAGCTTCCCTACGTACTTCAAACTCCTGACACTTCACGCCACAATTCGTGTAGCGACAGCAAAAGGAAAGTTCAAGTTTTAAATATCTCGATTAAAAAATTATTCACGCAGGAGGACTGTACAAACATGCCGTCGTTTCATCGCTGAAGGTTTTAATATCTGTGTTTATAGAGTCGTCTGCGTCTTCACATCATAATGTCCTTCCGATATGCAAACATGTCTGAAGGCAAAGACACTGGTTTGACTATTACGGCTATGTTGAATATTACGAAAATAGATTCGTATTTTGCAAATTCGGATTAACATTAGTTGTTTGTCTGATGGAAATTGTAAAATGAAGTTATAGACACTGCATAAACACTGACAAATGGTTCAAAAAGCTCTAAGCACTATGGGATTTAACATCTGAGGTCATCAGTCCCCTAGACTTAGAACTACTTAAAGCTAACTAACCTAAAGACATCACACACATCCATGACCGAGGCAGGATTCGAACCTGCGACCGTAGCAGCAGCGCGACTCCGAACTGAAGCGCTTAGAACCGCTCGGCCACAGCGGCCGGCAAACACTGACACTGAAATCATAAATAATGTATCCATGCCTTGATGGGCTAAAATAACCTGTGCGGGAATCACTAAATGTGCGAAAGTAAGGGTTGAAGATTCAGTGACGTATGGAGATATGAATCGTTCCTAGGGCGCGTTCAGGTAGCTGAAGTGGTTAAGGTTACCGCTCGGAATAATTGAAACTGCAGCGCACAAGTCCCTGTCCGGCACAAATTTTCATCTGTCACAAAGAGCTGACGTCAATCTACATTCGAAAAATATGATATGAAATGGAACGAGCACGTAACGACCGTAGTAGAGAAGGCGAATGATCGATTTCGGTTTGTTGGGAGGGTTGTAGGGAAGTGTAACCCATCTATAAAGGAGATCACATAGAGGACGCTAGTGCAACGCATTCTGAAGTACTGCTCGAGTGTTTGGAGTGTTTGGAATCAGTGCAAGGTTGGATTAAAGAAAGTCATTGAAAGGATTCAGAAGCGAGCTGCTGGAGTTGTTACTAGTAGGTTCCACCAACACGTGAGTGTTATGGAGTTGTTTTGTGAACTCAAATGGGAATTCCTGGTGAGAAGACTTTTTTGACTAAACAATACTGCGAAAATTTCCAGAAGAGGCATTTGTATGTGACTGCAGAACGATTCTACTGCCACCAAAGTACAGTAAGGACCACAGAGACAAGATTAGACCCCAGTATGTATTTACTCCAATCATCTAATAGTCCATCTACTGCTTCCTCCTCTCTCTGTCATTCTTCTCCATCTCAACCTCTCTGTCCATCTCTCTCACCTCCAACTCCCTGTCCATCCGCTCCTTATCTCCTCTCTGCCCATCTCCTCCAAGCCTGACTTTCTGTCTATCTGCTCATCCCCCCTCTGCTCATCTGCTGCTCCACCTTCTGTCCTTCTTCCCCTCCCATCTCCTGCTCCCCTGTCCATTTGTCTACCTCGTCCCCATCTCTCTCTCCACCTTCTTCTCACTCATTGCCTCCTCCCCTACCCATCTCCTCCTTCCCTTCTCTCTGTTCATATCCTTAACCCACGACTTCCTGTCTCCCTGCTCTTCTCCACATCCCCTCTATCTGTTCTTCCCCTCCCTCTCTGTCCATCTGATACTCCCCCCCCCCCTCCCTCATTCCAACTGCTCCTTACCCTTCTGTCCATATTCTTCTTCCTTCCCTATATCTAGCACTCCCCCCATCTCTGGCCATCTCCTCCTTCTCCTCCCCTCTCTGTCCATCTCCCTCTCCCCTTCCACTCTGTCCAACTCATCCACCTCCACTCTCTTTCAATTACCTCCACTGCTAACTCCCTGTGCATCCACTGTATCAGCTCATGTCCTCCTCTTCCCTTTCTTTGTCCACTATCCCCTAACACTCTCTCTACATCTACATCTACATGATTACTCTGCAATTCACATTTAAGTGCTTGGCAGAGGGTTCATCGAACCACACTCATACTATCTCTCTACCATTCCACTCCTGAACAGTGTGCGGGAAAAACGAACACCTAAACCTTTCTGTTCGAGCTCTGATTTTTCTTATTTTATTTTGATGATCATTCCTACCTATGTAGGTTGGACTCAACAAAATATTTTCGCATTCGGAAGAGAAAGTTGGTGACTGAAATTTCGTAAGTGGATCCTGCCGTGACGAAAAACGTCTTTGCTTTAATGACTTCCATCCCAACCCGCGAATCATATCTGCCACACTCTCTCCCCTATTACGCGATAATACAAAACGAGCTGCCCTTTTTTGCACCCTTTCGATGTCCTCCGTCAATCCCACCTGGTAAGGATGCCACACCGCGCAGCAATATTCTAACAGAGGACGAACAAGTGTAGTGTAAGCTGTCTCTTTAGTGGACTTTTTGCATCTTCTAAGTGTCCTGCCAATGAAACGCAACCTTTGGCTCGCCTTCCCCACAATATTATCTATGTGGTCTTTCCAACTGAAGTTGTTCGTAATTTTAACACCCAGGTACTTAGCTGAATTGACAGCCTTGAGGTTAGTACTATTTATCGTGTAATCGAATTCCAACGGATTTCTTTTGAAACATGTGGATCACCTCACACTTTTCGTTATTTAGCGTCAACTGCCACCTGCCACACCAATACAGCAATCTTTTCTAAATCGCTTTGCAACTGATACTGGTCTTCGGATGACCTTACTAGACGGTAAATTACAGCATCATCTGTGAACAACCTAAGAGAACTGCTCAGATTGTCACCCAGGTCATTTATATAGATCAGGAACAGCAGAGGTCCCAGGACGATTCCCTGGGGAACACCTGATATCACTTCAGTTTTACTCGATGATTTGCCGTCTATTACTACGAACTGCGACCTTCCTGACAGGAAATCACGAATCCAGTCGCACAGCTGAGACGATACCCCATAGGCCCACAGCTTGATTAGAAGTCACTTGCGAGGAACGGTGTCAAAAGCTTTCCGGAAATCTAGAAATATGGAATCAGCTTGAGATCCCCTGTCGATAGCCGCCATTACTTCGTGTGAATAAAGAGCTAGCTGCGTTGCACAAGAACGATGAAACCATGCTGATTACGTATCAATAGATCGTTCCCTTCGAGGTGATTCATAATGTTTGAATACAGTATATGCTCCAAACCCCTACTGCAAACCGACGCCAATGATATAGGTCTGTAGTTCGATGGATTACTCCTACTACCCTTCTTAAACACTGGTGCGACCTGCGCAATTTTCCAGTCTGTAGGTACAGATCTATCGGTGAGCAAGCGGTTGTATATGATTGCTAAATAGGGAGCTATTGTATCAGCGTAATCTGAAAGGAACCTAATCGGTATACAATCTGGACCTGAAGACATGCCCATATCAAGCAATTTGAGTTGTTTCGCAACCCCTAGGGTATCTACTTCTAAGAAACTCATGCTAGCAGCTGTTCGTCTTTCAAATTCTGACCATCTCCTCCTCCACCCTATTTCTGTCCATCTCCTCCTTCTCACTCTCTCTCTATCTCTCTCTCTCTCTCTCTCTCTATCTATCTATCTATCTTCTCCACCCCTTTCTCTTTCCCAGCTATCACCGCCACCCCAATAGAAAATTGCTGGTTCTTGCACCCACAATATTTCTTTCCAGATAGTAAATAACATGTGAACCACATTTGGTTGAAATAGATAAAGATGTTTAGGGCACGCATTTCACCAGTGGCTGTGCCTGCATACGCACATGCCGCACCATAAAAAGGTTTGAATCACTCCAGTTTCCAAATAGACGTTCACTGTGGATGTTGTATCACGGACACAGTCCCTTTGACTGTTCAGAGATGTCACTAAACCTGCTCAAAGATGTAAACAACCATGCATGAGCAGCGCCTATTAGACGGAGGGCGTCCGACAGGCGATCCGTTCTATTCATTCCACAAGGAAGGAGGTACACAGCTCATGTTGTCTGTACTTGAACCATGTCTACATGGTCAATACCGGGGGTTCATCGCGTCCGCATTTTTACTTTGTGCCAGGAAGGGCTCTCAACGAGGGAAGTGTCCAGACGTCTCTGAGTGAACCAAAGTGTTGTTGTATGGAAATGGTGGAGGTACAGAGAGACGAACTGTCGATGACATGTCCTGCTCAGGCCAACCAAGAGCTACTACTGCAGTGGATGACCGATACCTACGGATTATGGTTCGGAAGAACCCTGACAGCAACGCCACCATGTTGAGTAACGCTTATCTTGCAGCCACAGGACATCGTGTTACTACTCAAACTGTGTGCAGTAGGCTGCACGATGCGCAGCTTCACTCCCGACGTCTATGCCGACGTCCATCTTTGCAACCACGACACCATGCAACGTGGTACAGATGGGGCATCACGTTCTCTTCACTGATTAGTGTTGCATATGCCTTCAACCAGAAAATCGTCGGAGACCTGTTTCGCGGCAAACCGGTCAGGCTGATCGCCTTACACACACTGTCCGGCGAGTGCAGCAAGGTGGAGGTTCTCTGCTGTTTTGGGGTGGTATTATGTGCATTACGTGAATGCCATCCTCCGACCGATAGTGCAACCGTATCGGCAGGATATTGGCGAGGCATTCGTCTTCATGGACGACAATCCGTGCCCCCATCGCGCACATCTTGTGAATGACTTCCTTCAGGATAACGACATCGCTCGACTAGAGTGGCCAGCATGTTCTCCAGAAATGAACCCTATCGAACATGCCTGGGATAGATTTAAAAGGGCTGTTTGTGGATGACGTAACCCACCAACCACTCTGAGGGATCTACGCCGAATCGTCGTTGAGGAGTGGGACAATCTGGACCAACAGTGCCTTGATGAACTTGTGGATAGTATGCCACGACGAATACAGGCATGCATCAATGCAAGAAGACGTGCTACTGGGTGTTAGAGGTACCGCTGTGTACAGCAATCTGGACCACCACCTCTGATGTCTCAATGTATAGTGGTACAACATGCAATGTATGGTTTTCACGACCAATAAATGTTTATGTTGATCTTTATTCCAACTTTCTGTGCAGGTTCTGGAACTCTCGGAACCGAGGTGATGCAAATCGTTTTCGACGTGTGTATCCCTCATATGTTTAATATCTATCAAACATATTTGTACACATATTTTACCTGTATGTGTATCGAAATTCGTCCTGTAGTTCCGTTTTCATGCAGCTCAACGTTTTATCACGTTGTATCTCCCATGTTTCGTACAACAATATAATTTTGCAGGTACATTCTGTGGTATATTTGGCTACTATATGTGAAGTGTGTTGCAGTAAAAAGTTAATAAATTTAAACGTCACACATGATACAGGAGTTTTTCACGGATCTCAGTATTTAGTGTAATATTTCCTTAAATAAGTGTCGTACAGCGATATATTTTTGTAAGAGCATTGAGCGGCACATGTAGATACTGTCTGTAAGATGTGTTGCGAATAGGATTAGTAGCAAAGAGGTAACAGATTTAAACAGCATGCATGATGAGGCAGATTGCATGCATCTCAGTGTTTATGGGCATCATATCTCCTGAACTTCGTGTCATAAAAGTATATACGTTTGCAAGTACATTCAGTGGTACATGTCAATGCTGCCTGAAAAATGTGTCGTGAATACAGTTGGTAGTAAAGTGGTAATAAAGTAAAACACCAATACCTGACGCGGCACTTCACATGAACGGTAAAAATTTAGTACGAGATGGACTTTTTTCCTTTCATCATTTTGTGAGGGAGAAAAAATTTCATAAAGACTTGTGAGTATGTGTAAAGGTTTTTGCGAGTCTCTAAGTGCTCTCATTCTCAAATACAAAATGAATAAATTCTGCCTATTTTTCACCGATGCCCTCACCCCTTTGATAGGTAGCTGGTTCTTACGCCCACAGCAGTTTTTTCCAGTAAGTGATATGCATTCCAAGTTTGTTTGAAATTGGTCCACTGTTTTAAGAGGAGATGTGTGTGGTGTGCATACTGTAAGACCTTCGGTACACACACCATCAGATTATTTGACTTGTCGCTCTAACGAAGTAGGCGAGTGTCAGCAATATGTCTCGTGGTCTTATCGTCGCGTGTTTATCTTCTGCCGTTAGGTTAGACAATAGAAATGCCACTTGCGTGCTTAGAGTAGCAGATTGACGGTGACCAACTTTAAACAGAACTTGATTAATTTTCACACACATTTATTAAAATAATAAAAAGCATAGACATTACGTAACTTGATTCTGGATGCTGTTTACAATTGACATTCTGAAGTTCCTTTGGTCTTGGTACGTTAATCTTATTCTCACATATCTCTGATACTTGACAAAGTGTCTATTCATTTATCTTCATGGTTATTTACAGGAATATGGTAATCTTACTAGGTGCAGACTGAAACTTGACTATAGACTGGTACAGACTAATGCAGACTGGTACAGACTGGTGCAGACAAATGCAGACTCATACAGACTAATGCAGACTGACTAATCGTAGGTCTGTACACTCGTTATAATACCTCGCGCATTCAGGTATCACTGCACGAGTGTGATCTGCGAGGAGAAAAGGTTCTACGTTAGCAGCAATCTCATTGGCTGCGTTACATATTAATACGCGGATCGGCGGAAGCAGAATTTGGTCCGTCTCTATGGCAGCGCCATCTGGTAGTGCAGAGATGGACAAGTGCTGCGCCTGCGCTGTTGTGCTTAGTGCGGCGCGCTCTAGTGGGAAAGCTGTGTACGCGCTGACTACGTGGAACTATGTACACAACAAAGTGGAATATAAATACATACATACATACATTTTTATAACATGTATGGATACAAGGCCCTCGACTCTCAGTAAATGTCCTTCCTGGATGGGAGTATACATAACGTGTGAGTGCAGGTTGTGCACACGGACGATGACATATGGAAGTTTAGGCCTGACCGTGATTCGTGCTCAGGTGGTCGAAGCAGTTAAGGCGACCCCTTGTCTAAAGTCAGAAACCCGGGTTCGAGGCCCAGTCCGCCACTAATTCTCATTGTCGTCCTTCCAATATACAGCCAAAGGTGGTTCATGTTCACAACATGAATACATTTCCGTTATTTCTTGACCGCTACAGTCGCTACATTGCACTGTTATTTCATAGCCTCAAAATTTTCCACCAAGGCACGTACTTTCCAGAGTAGCAAAGTGTGCTGGAGTTCCGTCTTGCTCCAATAACATATGACCCATGACCTATATCAATGACCTTTCATCACTAACATTACCAGATGCCAAGTTCGTTTTGTTTGCGGATGATACAAACATTGCAGTAAATAGCAAATCAAGTGTAGTCTTAGAAAGATCAGCTAATAAAATATTTGTGGACATTAATCACTGGTTCCTAGCCAATTCTTTGTCACTAAACTTTGAAAAAACACACTATATGCAGTTCAGAATTTGTAAGGGGTGTCTCATGAGTATATGTCTAACATACGATGACAAGAAGATAGAAGAAGTGGACAGTGTTAAATTCTTGGGATTACAGCTTGATAATAAATTCAATTGGGAGGAGCACACCACAGAACTGCTGAAACGTCTTAACAAATCTCTGTTTGCAATGCGAATTTTGTCAGACATAGGGGATATAAAAATGAAAAAGCTGGCATACTATGCTTACTTTCATTCCATAACGTCATATGGGATTATTTTTTTGGGTAATTCATCAAGCCAAGCTAAAGTTTTCTAGGCACAAAAACTTGCAGTAAGAGTTATATGTGGTGTGAACTCAAGAACATCCTGCAGAAGCCTGTTTAGGGAACTAGGGATACTAACGACTGATTCCCAATATATTTATTCCATAATGAAATTTGTGATTACAAAAATATATCACTTTTTCAAACCAACAGCTCAATTAAAGGAATCAATACTAGAAATAATAATATTCTTCACAAGGATTTAAAGTCACTTAGTCTTGTACAAAAAGGTGTGCATTATTCAGGAACTTTCAGTAACTTGCCAGCAGCCATAAAAGGCTTAACAACCAATGAAATTCACCTTAAGAGAAGCCTAAAGGATTTATTGGTGGCCAACTCCTACTACTCCATTGATGAATTTCTCAGTAAAACCAACTTCTGCACAATTTCAGTGCAGTAATGTGTTCATTGTAAATATGTGTGTGTGTGTGTGTGTGTGTGTGTAAGTACAATCTAACATCTGCGCCATTTCAGTGCAGTGATGTGTTCATTGTAAATAAGTATTATAGTAGTTGTATTACATGTTTATTACCTTATAAATAAATAAATAAACTTTTTTGTTTTAAATTCAGTGCATTAGTTTTTGTAAAATGACTCTTTCATATAGTGTTCATTAAAAAATGACGATCATTCCACTTGGGACCTGTGGAATGGTACATTAGCTTATTTGTTTTAGTTGTAAATATTTGTCATGTATTGTTGTTTTTCTGACACGTTCCACATCCTGGAGGACCTCCTCACTACGGATCAATTGGAATGAAAGTAAATCTAATCTAATCTAATAGTTCCCTTGATTGTAAGTTCAGTTATTACCCACGTTTGTAACACATTCAAATAGCAATTATAATTCATGTACCTTTCAAATAAGTATGGTCCCAACAGGCATCATGGTAACATTGGAGCCACATCATGATATGAGGAAATTTACTATTGTTCCACATAATGGAGACCAGAGAATAATAGTCCTCCTATGTGAACTGTGACATATAGCTCGTTCATAAGGAAATAACGCTCCTGAGTGAGACACGTCATTTGGAAATCAATTGAGCACACATTTCCTAATATCCACTCAGTGGCCAGTCTTTGAGACTGCCTGAAACGAAAGCACATTTCTCCCACTTAGTAGGACTGCTGTAAGAGGTAAGGCCTTGCCAAAGCAGAGATAACGATAAAAGAGCTACTTATTTCCTCTATCGTTAAAAGTCAAACACACTGAGAAGAATAGGGAAAGTGAAAGCCAGTGCCTACTCTTCTTGACCGGCACAAAGGCGGCTTCTGAACTTTGTGTTCCCCTTTGTGTCACGTGCGCTCACTCAGACACTGTATGGAGGTATGGGCTTCAAACCAGGAAGGGAAGTCTGGTGGTCAGAAGCTCTATGTCATCACCTGTTCTCGCCCTACTGACAAAAGACCTGCAATGAAAATTTCTTCTCCTACCAGGATCTGAGAAGGCTGTCTCTGATTCAGGTCCAACATCACAACACTCTGGTACCACATTTGTTCACAGGGATGATTGTGCAGTCAGTGAGACTAACATAGCCCATCCTTGTAAGTACACGGCTATTACAAATGACTGAAGCTATTTCATAAATTCACTGTAGCTCCATTCATTGACATATGGTCACGACACACTACAGATACGTAGAAAAACTCATAAAGTTTTGTTCGGCTGAAGCCGCACTTCAGGTTTCTGCCGCCAGAGCGCTCGAGAGCGCAGTGAGACAAAATGGCGACAGGAGCCGAGAAAACGTATGTCGTGCTTGAAATGCACTCACATCAGTCAGTCATAACAGTGCAACGACACTTCAGGACGAAGTTCAACAAAGATCCACCAACTGCTAACTCCATTCGGCGATGGCATGCGCAGATAAAGCTTCTGGATGCCTCTGTAAGGGGAAATCAACGGGTCGGTCTGCAGTGAGCGAAGAAACGGTTGAACGCGTGCGGGCAAGTTTCACGCGTAGCCCGCGGAAGTCGACGAATAAAGCAAGCAGGGAGCTAAACGTACCACAGCCGACGGTTTGGAAAATCTTACGGAAAAGGCTAACGCAGATGCCTTACCGTTTACAATTGCTACAAGCCCTAACACCCGATGACAAAGTCAAACACTTTGAATTTTCGGCACGGTTACAACAGCTCATGGAAGAGGATGCGTTCAGTGCGAAACTTGTTTTCCGTGATGAAGCAACATTTTTTCTTAATGGTGAAGTGAACAGACACAATGTGCGAATCTGGGCGGTAGAGAATCCTCACGCATTCGTGCAGCAAATTCGCAATTCACCAAAAGTTAACGTGTTTTGTGCAATCTCACGGTTTAAAGTTTACGGCCCCTTTTTCTTCTGCGAAAAAAACGGCTCATGCACAACTGGAGACCGACGGCGCCGACTTCATCTTTCAACAGGATGGTGCTCCACCGCACTTCCATCATGATGTTCGCTATTTCTTAAACAGGAGATTGGAAAACCGATGGATCGGTCGTGGTGGAGATCATGATCAGCAATTCATGTCATGGCCTCCACGCTCTCCCAACTTAACCCCATGCGATTTCTTTCTGTGGGGTTATGTGAAAGATTCAGTGTTTAAACCTCCTCTACCAAGAAACGTGCCAGAACTGCGAGCTCGCATCAACGATGCTTTCGAACTCATTGATGGGGACAAGCTGCGCCGAGTGTGGGAGGAACTTGATTATCGGCTTGATGTCTGCCGAATCACTAAAGGGGCACATATCGAACATTTGTGAATGCCTAAAAAAGCTGTTTGAGTTTTTGTATGTGTGTGCAAAGCATTGTGAAACTATCTCAAATAATAAAGTTATTGTAGAGCTGTGAAATCGCTTCAATCATTTGTAATAACCCTGTAATGTGTAGTGGACTGGCCAGACAGCCAATCCACCATGACCGGTAGCCGAAAGGCACGCGTTTAAGCTCACGCAGGCTGGCGTGAGGTCTGGAACAGGTCAGAGAAATAAGACTAGCAAAACAGGAGGTAACTGGTAGAATACTTAACTTTAATCCATAATTAGAGAACATCGGTCTGACGGTACAGGCATCACATGTTAAATATCTATTGATAATGGCGCCTTGCTAAGTCGTAGCAAATGACGTAGCTGAAGGCTATGCTAACTATCGTCTCGGCAAATGAGAGCGGATTTGTCAGTGAACCTTTCCTAGCAAAGTCGGCTGTACAACTGGGGCGAGTGCTAGGACGTCTCTCTAGACCTGCCGTGTGGCGGCGCTCGGTCTGCAATCACTGACAGTGGCGACACGCGGGTCCGACGTATACTAACGGACCGCGGCCGATTTAAAGGCTACCACCTAGCAAGTGTGGTGTCTGGCGGTGACACCACATAATGTTCTTGGGTGCTGTCCCAAGCTTGTCTGGCAATATTAACCAGTTGTTATAAGTACAAGGCAGCTTCTATGAGTGATTTAAATAATAAACTGAGTACTCACCGATCATGAGCAGACGCCACTGCAGCTACTATGTCCTGTAGTGAGGTCATTCTGGAAAACAGAAAAGGGTTTATGAATGAACAAGTGTCAAACACTTACACAATAGTATATATAAGTGTGTGTGTGTGTGTGTGTGTGTGTGTGTGTGTGTGTGTGTGTGTGTGTGTGTGCAAGCGTTAACACTATACGAGGGTGGTTTGAAAAGTTCGCGGAATCACCACTAGACGTCAGCGCTAGCGCGACGAGTCGTTCACGTGATATTCATCGGACTGTTGCGTGCCACGTCAGTGCTCTTCGAAGAGAGCTGTGGCGGCGAATTGACTCTGTTCTCGTTCCCGCGTAGTGATTTGCGAGGACGCAAAAAATCGAGATTCGAGCAGTAAAGAAATGTGTGAAAGCAAAGGACATTCATGCCGATTTCCAGAATACACTATGGACTCGGTTTCTTCATACTCAACTGTTGCCAAGTGGACAAATGAATTTAAATTTGATCTGGAGAGCTTGGATGATGATCTGTGCTGTGGCCGGCCAAGTGTGTCACTACTCCAGAAATCATTGCCAGAAATCATTGCAAAAGTACACAAAACGGTCCTGGAGGATTGCCGATTGAAAGTGCATGAAATTGCTCACGCTTGACAGATTTCATCTGAAAGGGTATATCACATTTTAACTGAAGAATTACAAATGAAAAAATTATCTGCAAGATGGATGCCGCGACAAGACAATACGCGCCCGCGCAAATGCGCCGTCACCATGGCAAAATTACACGAATTAAGGTATGAATTGTTGCCACACCCGCCTTATCCACTTGATATGGCTCCGTCAGACTTCCATCTCTTTCCAAAACTGAAAACTTTTCTTGGTGGACGAAGATTCACTTCAAACGAAGAATTAGATTAGATTAGATTAGTACTTGTTCCATAGATCAGAAATACGACACTTCGTAATGATGTGGAACGTGTCAGGTTAACAAAAGGTGTCTATACAAGATAATACATTAAACAAAATATTACATGACACTCAATTTTTTTTATGGAGGCTGGGAAATTACCCACTTACTATATCCAAAAATTCATCTAATGAGTAGAAGGAGCTGCCATTAAGAAATTCTTTTAATTTCCTTTTAAATGCTATATGGCTATCTGTCAGACTTTTGATGCTATTAGATAAGTGACCAAAGACTTTTGTGGCAGCATAATTTACCCCCCTCTGAGCCAAAGTTAGATTTAACCTTGAGTAGAGAAGATCATCCTTTCTCCTAGTGTTGTAGCCATGTACACTGCTATTACTTTTGAATTCGTTTGGATTGTTAATAACAAATTTCATAAGTGAATATATATATTGTGAGGCTAAAGTGAATATTTCTAGCTCTTTAAATAAGTGTCTGCAGGATGATCTTGGATGATCTCCAGCAATAATTCTGATTACACGCTTTTGTGCAATGAACACTCTTTTACTCAATGATGAGTTACCCCAGAATATGATGCCATACGAAAGCAGAGAATGAAAATAGGCGTGGTAAGCTAATTTACTCAGATGTATATCGGCAAAATTTGCAATGACCCTAATAGCGTAAGTAGCTGAACTCAAACGTTTCAGCAGATCCTCAGTGTGTTTTTTTCCAGTTCAACCCCTCTTCAATGCATACACCTAGAAATTTTGAATATTCTACCTTAGTACCGATTTCTGATCGAAGTCTATATTTATTAATGGGGTCATTCCATTTACTGTGTGGAACTGTATATATTGCGTTTTGTCAAAGTTTAATGAGAGCCCATTTGCAGAGAACCACATAATGATTTTCTGAAAAACATCGTTTACAATTTCACCAGTTAATTCTTGTCTGTTGGGTGTGATAGCTATACTTGTATTATCGGCAAACTGACAACTATTTTTCAGGCCTGCAGGAAACTCATTTTCGCAAGGAGATTAAATCGAAAAATAAAGAATGTTTCAGTGGTGTAAGAACTTTTTTTCTATTCGGTTCCGAGAACTTTTCAAGCCACCTTCTAAGTACATAAACTGTGATCGCCGGTATCATAATTCGTTTTTCCTCTGCATCTAGCACTCTTTCTGCAAGCACATCACCTAATTTAACTACCTGATGTTTTCTGCGTGGTTGTAGCTCTGCCTCTAGTGGTCTATATCTGTCAGTATATGCTATCTGCTTTGCATTGATGTGTTCAGACTTCAGTACCTGACCTGCCAGGGGAAAATAAACATTAATGACTTGCTTGTGCCAAGGTACTAACCAACCTAAATACATACTACAATTATTTGTATGAAAATGACGTAAATAATGATGTAATATTGTTGAGTACAATGTCTCAGTCAGCAATACTCTCAAAGCCAGTATATTTAATTGCACTGAAAATACCTATCATGCGTACGTGCTGTGTCCATTTTTTGGAAACAAACTTGTCCCATTCACTCAGGGAACATTCTGTTGACGACGGTGATGTCCACTTTACTCTTTGCTTTTGAGCTTGGTTTCAGTACTGCTCGGTCCTGTCTTGAATTTCTTTACCCGGCAGTATTGGTGGTGCATTGACAGTGATACAGAGCAGTCGCGAAGAGTTCGCCTCTATGCACCTCGTGCGTGGTTTCACAGAACACAGTGGAAGAGCAGCATAACGAAATCATTCTGAACTCATTCCACCGTGACGGGAACGACATCAGCTTATCTCCGCATCTTCAGGTGGGCAAAACTGTCAAGATTGCAGATTCTCTCATAGCTGGCGGCATTGTGGAAAGCTGTGTGTGGTCACAACAGTAACAGCATATACATACTGTATACAGTGTGTTACAAAAAGGTACCGCCAAACTTTCAGGAAACATTTCTCACACACAAAGAAAGAAAATATGTTATGTGGACATGTGTCCGGAAACGCTTGCATTCCATGTTAGAGCTCATTTTATTACTTCTCTTCAAATCACATTAATCATGGAATGGAAACACACAGCAACAGAACGTACCAGCATGACTTCAAACACTTTGTTACAGGAAATGTTCAAATTGTCCTCCGTTAGCGAGGATACATGCATCCACCCCCCGTCGCATGGAATCCGTGATGCGCTGATGCAGCTCTGGAGAATAGCGTATTGTATCACAGCCGTCCACAATACGAGCACGAAGAGTCTCTACATTTGGTACCGCGGTTGCGTAGACAAGAGTTTTCAAATGCCCCCATAAATGAAAGTCAAGAGGGTTGAAGTCAGGAGAGCGTGGAGGCCATGGAATTGGTCCGCCTCTACCAATCCATCGGTCACCGAATGTGTTGTTGAGAAGCGTGCGAATACTTCGACTGAAATGTGCAGGAGCTCCATCGTGCATGAACCACATGTTGTGTCGTACTTGTAAAGGCACATGTTCTAGCAGCACAGGTAAAGTATCCCGTATGAAATCATGATAACGTGCTCCATTGAGCGTAGGTGGAAGAACATGGGGCCCAATCAAGACATCACCAACAATGCCTGCCCAAACGTTCACAGAAAATCTGTGTTGATGACGTGATTGCACAATTACGTGCGAATTCTCGTCAGCCCACACATGTTGATTGTGAAAAGTTACAATTTGATCACGTTGGAATGAAGCCTCATCCGTAAAGAGAACATTTGCACTGAAATGAGGATTGACACATTGTTGGATGAACCATTCGCAGAAGCGTACCCGTGGAGGCCAAGCAACTGCTGATAGTGCCTGTACACGCTGTGCATGGTACGGAAATAACTGGTTCTCCCCTAGCACTCTCCATACAGTGACGTGGTCAACGTTACCTTGTACAGCAGCAACTTCTCTGACGCTGACATTAGGGTTATTGTCAACTGCACGAAGAATTGCCTCGTCCATTGCAGGTGTCCTCGTCGTTCTAGGTCTTCCCCAGTCGCGAGTCATAGGCTGGAATGTCCCGTGCTCCCTACGACGCCGATCAATTGCTTCGAACGTCTTCCTGTCGGGACACCTTCGTTCTAGAAATCTGTCTCGATACAAACGTACCGCGCCACGGCTATTGCCCCGTGCTAATCCATACATCAAATGGGCATCTGCCAACTCCGCATTTGTAATCATTGCACTAACTGCAAAACCACGTTCGTGATGAACACTAACCTGTTGATGCTACATACTGATGTGCTTGATGCTAGTACTGTAGAGCAATGAGTCGCATGTCAACACAAGCACCGAAGTCAACATTACCTTCCTTCAATTGGGCCAACTGGCGGTGAATCGAGGAAGTACAGTACATACTGACGAAACTAAAATGAGCTCTAACATGGAAATTAAGCGTTTCCGGACACATGTCCACATAACATCTTTTCTTTATTTGTGTGTGAGGAATGTTTCCTGAAAGTTTGGCCGTACCTTTTTGTAACACCCTGTATACTTACATCTAGTTGGAGCAGATATCAATACTGCATCAATAAGTAAACTGTCGACTGTCTGTTGGTAAATCATTAATCAATTTGTATAGAATATTTTCGTGAAATACTTTTGACAGCTGGATTGACCATGGAGCGAAAAGTATTCCTACATTATATAAGCCCATTTATGATTCTATGTTTTCGTAAATTGTGTTCCTTAAATTGTACCCTATTGATGTTCCTTATGAAGTTGTATTAATTTTCATAAATTACAATTTTCCTAATACAACAATTTCAACATCTTTTACATTTTTCAATTTAATTTAAGTACTAATTTTGCCTGATCAAGGTTCCAATGTCGCATTATAATACTGCAACTTAAAAAATAAATAAATAAATAAATAAAAATTGTATTATTTGTGATGAAAAACTGGCAAAAATATTACTTGATGTGTAGTAACAGAATCAAGAAAAGTGACACAACTCAAATAATCAATTAATAATTACCAGATAACACCTCACTTTTCGTGAGAACATAACTATATGTCCATATTAGACCATTTTAGTAGTCCAGTGTAAGTTTTATGGGATTATTTACGTCGATTTATCTCAAGTAGTGTACCTTTGAGTTGTCTCACTGTTTTTGCCGTGATGTGAGATGCAGTAATAAACCGACCGAGATCAAATTACGCTAAGGCACTCGCTTGGGTGGTACATATCCTCAAACTGGAATGATATAGAGGAGAGTAGCGTGGCTGCAGGGAAAGCGTGACACGCAAAATTATAAAGCGTGGCACATTTTTTCTTCCAAGAGTACCATCGTATAATAAGACACAACTATCAAAGTGCTTCACGACAGTTATAACATGGCTGAAACTGAAATACAGGGACTTCAACGAACACTGCCGGTCCAACCTCAGCTCTACCCTCTATTTGCGGAGAGGAAGAAAATTCAGACCGTATATTCGTACAGTTTCCTTGGAACCCGTTATCACATTGAAGTACTTGCAAGTAATCTTTGGACTCTTGGTCATCAGTTCCCAAGCAGTCTCCAAACCTTCTTAGCATCCAACGACGTAGCAGCATATAAGCGACTGTATGAATTCGCCAACATCAAGATACACCATTGTCAGCAACAAGATACAGCTCGCCGCGCTGCTAATCTAACGGTGTTTTAGACCATCCACATGAAATTAACGAGTTGTGTTCATGTAGTATGCACGATGGGAAAGACAATATGAAACAAAATTGAGCAGGGTTTGAAACTGGCACGGTCTAAACATACTGATGTGTATCAGGCATATTTCAGTATCTTAGTCAGCTGTGGCGAAGAGAATTGATTATGTACTAGTGACTGCAGCTTGATTGTGTTGTTCCTCAAGTGGAGATTTACCTCATAATTATTCAATAGAACGTGATCTGGAAGTCTTCTCACAAGGTTCTTCCAACACTGAAAGCCGTATACCTCCCATGGCTGTACCTGTGCAGCCGAGCCCTTTGGGATCACCAGATAAACAAGTTCCTTGTCCTCAGGTACGATGGTCCAAACGATCCTTTCACACTAACCACCGGAAGAACCTAAAAATAATACAGATATTTCTCCCTCACTGGGAAAGAAGACATCTTTTAAATACCTTTTGATCTGGCTAGACGTTTGTCTACCAGATTTCGATGCTATCACAAGGACATGTAGGGCTTCAAAAAGAGATTCTTAAATTCTAGGTTCAAACTCACCATTAGCTTTTTCTAAGACTATGAAAAAAATCGTTTCAAGCAGTGTCTCCAAGGGCAAGAAACACCTGGTGATCCCAGAGGGCTCGATGGTTCAGGTACAGCCGCAGAACAAATTTGGCTTTCGATGATGGAGGAACTCTGTGAGAAGATTTTCAAATCTCGTTGTGCTGGATAATGTTAGTCTCCACTTGAGAAACAACACAATCAAGCTCCAGTCACTGGTACATAATCAATTCTCTTCGCCAAGATGTACCACTGTACTTACATATGCCTCATATAAATTAGGATGTTTAGAGGACTACCTGTGACAATTTGAAATTCTGATAAATTTTGTCTGATACTGGCTTCTCCCTCATGTATGTTACGTGAAGAAATTTCGTTAATTTTATGTGCATGGTGTAAAAAACCGATATGTTTTGAGTACTTCCTTACAGATTATCATTACTGTAACTATTTTCTATCATAATAAAGAGCTACTTCTTATTTCCACTTAAACAAATACATGTACCGGTATGTGAAATTGTAAGCTAAAAGACAAAAGAAGCCATGAATGCAAAACTTAAAATAACAATTTTAAACATAAAACAACTATTAGTAAAATAAATAGACGACGTAGTAATGAACTGTGTACAGTTTATTTTCCAAAAATGGTATTTCAGAAACTAGAGATGTATGTGGCGTGAAAGCTTCTTTTATCTATGTTCTCACTTTTCAAAATTAATTAATGTTGTTGGGAGTATGCTGCATAATTTCAAATTATAAGTAAGTTAATTATGCAGTTTTCAAGAGCATGAATTACTTATCGGCTTTTATATGAAACCTTTTTCTACATCATAGTTTTGAAGTCGTCCTGCTAAATTTAAAATGCCAAATTACTTTTTGGGGTGCGTTTTACCACTTAAAAGTGAAAGTGGGCACAAAAAATGCCTGTTGCTCTATTTTGCCTCCTGTACACGGATAACAATATTAATAAAGATCATTTATTGACACTTTGGAATGTTCTCTTATTAGTAGCAAATTGCAGATCGAGTGCAGTGAATACTATTCGCTATAATTTAGCAGATAAGTCGTCAGTACTGGATAATACGAACAGCACTATTCTTCAATTTAAGCTTGGAAAACTGAGCAGGTCAAAGAAAAATATCTATAATTTCTTTCATCACTTAGCACAGAATGAACTCGGTGTAATGTGTCAGTTACAGATGTTTTTGCGGTATATGCCTTGCTAAATATTAACAAGAATTTTCACAAGATTTCATCTATAATCCTTTGACGTCTAGGTGTCCAATTTTCTACTATAAAATCTGCACACAGGAAGTTCACCATTACAGTGGTAAATAAGAAAATCTTTTTATTCTGTTGCAAGAGTACCACACTATATTTCTGGAAGATAATTAGCTCCTGAACCCATTTATAATTTCAGAATATCTGTACCAGCCTAAGAATTAATGTAATAATGACTTTTGCAAGTGCTTATCACAACCAATGTGTTATATTTACCCAGCAAATGACACATTTTCCCAACAAAAGTTTCATATGGAAACAGCAACAAAATCTGTCAGAACGCAAAGGAATCAAAGAAACAAGTAACATAAAAGTAATAATTTTCTCAAAGGGATGAATATGTCTGGCCCAAAGTAAATAGGCTTTGCAACAATGCATATGACATGAACTGTTTCATTCCTCCATCATTCTTTCACTGACGTTGCTATGCAGAAAGCACACAGAAATCTGAACATGTTTTACATTTCCTCTCTCCAAGCACCCCTGAAAAGATGTTATTAGAAAAAATTATGCACCATATAGACCTTTGTACTCCATAGCGTTCGAATATACCTAAGTACAGCTTACTGGCAACCATTTAACCAATACTTCAGAAGAAACTGAGCTTCAAACTCCTCAGCTTTCTGAGTTGCCCCCCCCCCCCCCACCCCATGTAAAATCTTCACCACTCAGATACATCTTAATAATCTATTTCTTCTCCTCTTCTTTCCAATAACCAGATAAATCTAAAGGATTAACTGATCTGGCTAGGTAAAACTTTCAGTATTTCTTAAATTTATCTAGAATACTTTTCTGGAGGCATTCGCGTTTCGAAGCATTTTGGCTTCCTAACTCAGGAGGCTCCATCATTCCTACACTTGCAACACAAACAGCTTTGAAAGTACATAAAAAGCTCTTATTGTTTTACCTTAGTGCTTATTCCACAGGTCGCTCTGACCCGATTCTTTTCCAATCCAGAATCTGTATCCTTCACACTACACACTGTGAGGTTACTTATGGCTGCTGTGCTGTTTTTTGCAGTCAGGCGTCTTTGCTTTTCCTGTGTAGCTGGTAGCTTCTGAAACAGCTCTGCACTTCCCTGAAAGTGCTAACACGCACGTTAATGTTGTGCATGTAATGAAGAGTCCACTTCTCTTAAATATGCTGAAACAAAAGTTTATATTGTTAAAATTTTTTCTTTCAGGCCTCATACACCAAATTTGCTACGAGGCAGCTTTTGCCTCTAATAATGTTAGTATTCCAATTCGGTCTTTGCCTCACGGACGTTAAAAAGACTGGAAGTATAACACAATTCTTACCACCACTGTCTGCAACAGCAATCGGATAGCGGAATGCCCGCCTACTGATAAGTCAGTTCTACGGATAGCAGATACTTTTACAGCTGTCGGAGAGAATGCAAGAACGTATGGTTAAGTAGTAGATAAAAGCCTTCATGATGTGATAACAGATTTGCAGATAATGATAGCATTTATCTTACATGCAGAGACCTCTGGCCACAATAGTGCAGCTGAAAGGAGTTCCAGGAAGAAACATTCCAAACAAAATATTTGAAGCACCTAGTGGCCACGGCCAGGGACCACAAAGCCAGAATTTTTCCTTTCTGGTTGTTTTGCAGATGAGGCACTCCACAACCATGATGCGCCCTTGCAGAAATCATTGAAAAATAGTGTTTTATTGCCGTCTGCATAGAGCAAGACGTCTTATCAACTGTACATTTAGAATATTAACTGTAAGTGATGACTTATTCCTGACCTTTCAGTGTCTTCCTCGATATTGCGGAAGACGTCACAAAACGTTGCTTTGTACTGCTAAACTTATTTACTACTCGAACAAAGTAAAATTTGAAGATACTGTGAGACTACAGTTGAGCATTTAGTTCACCCATGAGATGCTGACAAAATCTGAACCTGATAACCTACCCAGTGATCAGTCAGATCCCCGTAAAATCACGTGAAATGTTATGGAGAAAATGTCGCGCAATGGAAACTAATGAACATCTGACTTTAAACAGGGGTGGTCCAATTAAACATGAAATATTTGCACCATAGCTCACATAGATATAATGAGAACTACTAAATGAAACCGAAGTCATAATAAAATCCTGTTTATTACTAAGATATCATTGACTCCGTTTCAGTCATTGAAGAGGCAAAACAAATGATATGAAAACAGAAATAAAAAAGTTTGAAAGCACTACGATCGCGTTTGTAGAGGATTTGTTTAGATTACCGATTTCAGCACACTACGTTGCCATCGTCGATTCTGTAAAGCAAAGACTGAGTTTTAAGCACAATGTTTTTATACAAATCAGATGTGCCATGTCTACATAATATTTTTTCCATAATATATACATGTAACGTACCTTATGTACTGCACTTGTACATGTAACAAAAAGTGGAGCGGTTTGTTTCCCTTTCGGCGTCCACATTCTGATCATATTCAACTAGACATCGAGCAATAAATTGCGTTGTACCTCGACTTCATATTGCGCTTTTGGTAGCACGTACACTACTGGCCATTAAAATTGCTACAGCAAGAAGAAATGCAGATGACAAATGGGTATTCATTGGACAAATATATTATACTAGAACTGACATGTGATTACATTTTCACGCCATTTGGGTGCATAGATCCTGAGAAATCAGTACCCAGAACAACCATCTCTGGCCGTAATAACGGCCTTGATACGCCTAGGCATTGAGTCAAACAGAGCTTGGATGGCTTGTACAGGTACACCTGCCCATGCAGCTTCAACACGATACCACAGTTCATCAAGAGTAGTGACCGGTGTTGCTCGGCCACCATTGGCCAGACGTTTTCAATTGGTGAGAGATCTGGAGAATGTACTGGCCAGGGCAGCAGTCGAACATTTTCTGTATCCAGAAACGCCCGTGCAGGACCTGCTGAAATGAAGTTTTTCGCAGGGATCGTAACACATCTGAAATGTAACGTCCACTGTTCAAAGCGCCATCAATGCGAACAAGAGGTGACCGAGACGTGTAACCAATGGCACCTCATACCATCACGCCGGGTGATACGCCAGTATGGCGATGACGAATACACACTTCCAATGTGCGTTCACCGCGATGTCGCCAAACACGGATGCGACCATCATGATGCTGTAAACAGAACCTGGATTCATCCGAAAAAATGACGTTTTGCCATTCGTACACCCAGGTTCGTCGTTGAGTACACCATCGCAGGCGCTCCTGTCTGTGATGCAGTGTCAAGGGTAACCGCAGCCATGGTCTCCGAGCTGATAGTCCATGCTGCTGCAAACATCGTCGAATTGTTCGTGCAGATGGTTGTTGTCTTGCAAACGTCCCCATCTGTTGACTCAGGGATCGAGACGTGGCTGCGCGATCCGTTACAGTCATGGGGATAAGATGCCTGTCACCTCGACTGCTAGTGATACAAGGCCGTTGGGATCCAGCACGGCGTTCCGTATTACCCTCCTGAACCCACCGATTCCATATTCTGCTAACAGTCATTGGATGTCGACCAACGCGAGCAGCAATGTCGCGATACGATAAACCGCGATCGCGATAGGCTACAATCCGACCTTTATCAAAGTCGGAAACGTGATGGTACGCGTTTCTCCTCCTTACACGAGGCATCACTACAACGTTTCACCAGGCAACGCCGGTCAACTGCTGTTTGTGTATGAGAAATCGGTTGGAAACTTTCCTCATGTCAGCACGTTGTAGGTGTCGCCACCGGCGCCAACCTTGTGTAAATGCTCTGAAAAGCTAATCATTTGCATATCACAGCATCTTCTTCCTGTCGGTTAAATTTCGCGTCTGTAGCTCGTCATTTTCGTGGTGCAGCAATTTTAATGGCCAGTAGTGTAATATAATTTACGTACAGCAGCCAATGCTGTTTATGTAGTCTTTCTAAAAAATAATCAATCAATAAAGAATTTATTTAAATTTTAAGGCACCTGTCTGCATTGTATCTATTCCTTGTCTTTCAAGCCTTAAGTGAGCGTTTGCAAGTCGTTCGTTAGATTTCATTACAAATACTTTAAATGATAAATATGAATATACAGCAAGTCTGCCAGTTCCTGGTTGCTTAATATCCTACGTTCCCTCTTGACGCCAAATATTTTCCTTATACGTACCTTTCTCTGGGGGACTAGTAATTTTTGTTCATCTGTTTTCCACAGTATAAATGTTTTAGCGTCATATAGAGCTATCGTCAGAATTATACTGTGATATGGTCTGATTTTAAAACTTCTCGAAACTGTTGAATTGCACAAAACGTCCCGTAAGCCAAAATATTTGCCAATGCGACCCTTGCCATAATCTCAATTGTCATTCTATTCTGCTCATTAAAGATCGTCTGACATCAGTGACAACAGCTGGAATGAGTGCCTGGGCGTCGAAGTCAGGATGAACGGGGACCACCACAAATGTAAACTGTGGGACCTGGTGGCGGGTGTCGACGCACTGAAGTCACTGCTCGACAGCAATCCGGCACTCTTGTTGAGCATGGTGCGGTTGGCGCAGCCTCTGAAAATGAGCCGGGAGCTGAAACCGCTGCCTGCGTTCTACATTCCCAGAAAGCTCGTGGACCGGCGAATGTTTCCAGCTGGTTTCTTCTCGTCTCTGGGGTTCAGGGACTTGTGTGTCACCGGCAGCGAGTACTAAAGTAGAGTCTCGATTACCGGCCGCGGCATGGTCGGGTAAGCGGGAAGGTCGGATAACACGGAAAATAATACAAAAAAACACAAAAATTAAATTAAAGTAGGCCAAATGAGTTAAACATTTAATACAATACAAATCAAACTAGACTGAATAGATATTTACTGTGTGAAGAAGTTACTAATTGTCTTTTGTTTGCCTGCTGTTTGACGTTTTTTCCGCTAAAACACGTAGTCTCTTAGATTAGATTAGATTAGATTAATACTAGTTCCATGGATCATGAATACGATATTTCGTAATGATGTGGAACGTGTCAAATTTTCCAATACATGACATTATTAAGTTAATTTAACAACATAATTAAGTTAATATAAGAACTTTTTTTGTTTTTTTTTAATTTTTTTATAATTCTTTGTTTGTTTTTTTTCTTTTTTTCTTAATTAATATCTAAAAATTCCTCTATGGAGTAGAAGGAGTTGTCATTCAGAAATTCTTTTAATTTCTTCTTAAATACTTATTGGTTATCGGTCAGACTTTTGATACTATTTGGTAAGTGACCAAAGACTTTAGTGGCAGCATAATTCACCTCTTTCTGTGCCAAAGTTAGAATTAATCTTGAATAGTGAAGATCATCCTTTCCCCTAGTATTGTAGTTATGCACACTGCTATTATTTTTGAATTGGGTTTGGTTGTTAATAACAAATTTCATAAGAGAGTATATATACTGAGAAGCTACTGTGAATATCCCTAGATCCTTAAATAAATGTCTGCAGGACGATCTCGGGTGGACTCCAGCTATTATTCTGATTACACTGTTTTGTGCAATAAATACTTTATTCCTCAGGGATGAATTACCCCAAAATATGATGCCATATGCAAGCAAAGATGTTTATCACCAGAATTTGCAATGACCCTTATTGCATAAGTAGCTGAACTCAAACGTTTCAGCAGATCATCAATGTGTTTCTTCCAATTTAATCTCTCATCAATGGACACACCTAAAAATTTTGAATATTCTACCATAGCTATATGCTTCTGTTTGAGGTCTATATTTATTAATGGCGTCATACCATTTACTATGCGGAACTGTATGTACTGTGTGTTAAGAAGTAAAACCTCGGTAGACGATGTTTCCTCCAGTTGCTCTACATATTTTAAAGCAGTTTCTAAGGCCTTGTGTCCTTCGTTGTGAGAAATCTTGGGCGCACTTTCCTCCACTACATCCGCTTCTTCGTCTTCTTCTTTTTCGTTTACCATGTTGACTATTTCTTCATCTGTGACTTCGAATTCTTCGTCTTGGACAATCCACTCATTTATGTCATCTTCTGTGGCGTCAGCACATCCCGGAGCTTTTCGTAACAGTGAAAGCAGGGTAGTATTTTCTGGTACGGCCTGCTATTGTAGATTTTCATCATCTGGAGACTTTTCTTGATTTTCCTGTAGCAAAATTTTCCAAAAAAAAATGTTCAAATGTGTTTGAAATCTTATGGGACTTAACTGCTAAGGTCATCAGTCCCTAAGCGTACACACTACTTAAACTAAATTATCCTAAGGACAAACACACACAACCATGCGCGAGGGAGGACTCGCATCTCCGCCAGGGCCAAAATTTTGCAATTGTATTTGCTCCAACACTCACCCAAGATTGGACCACGTCATAAGCTACGTCATTCAAATTAATACGGCGCAACTGCTCTAGCATGTCTTCTCCCTTGTCCATAGCATTAATTAAAGAGGAAAGCAAGTTTCTGCGGTAGTTTCTCTTCAGTGTCTCTGAGGTCCCTTGGTCCATAGGCTGACATAAGGATGTGACATTTGGAGGCAAAAACATGGCCTTTATATCTTGATCTTGAAGTTCATCTTCATTAGAATGACAAGTGGCATTGTCTTGAAGCAACAGTGCTTTGCGGGGCAAGTTGCTTTCAAAAACTTTTCAGTTTATGGCACGAACTCGTTAAAAAACCATTCTTTAAAAATGTCTGAGCTCATCCAAGCATTTTTTTGGTTGTAATATTTCACCGGTAAAGCATTTTTAGATATATTTTTAAATGCTCTCGGTTTTTTTTGGTTTACCTATCACAAACAGTTTCATTTTCAAATTTTCTGTAGCTTTACTGCATGCAAGCATTGTCACTCTTTCTTTGCTACGTTTGTAGCCTGGCGCTGCCTTTTCGGCCTTTGACACTAATGTTTTTTCGGTAACATTTTGTAATTGATATCAGTCTCGTCGCAGTTAAAAATTTGACCGCCTGTTAAGTTTTCCTTGTCCAGTACCTTGTGAAGTTTATTCCTAAACAATTGAACAACTTCAAAATTTGCTGAAAGCTTTTCACCACACACATTAAGTTGCCGAATTCCGAATCTTTTCTTCCATCTATCGAGCCAGCGTACACTAGCTGTGAAATCAGGTTCACCTTCGTTTAGTTCGTTACGAAACTTTAAGGCTTTTTCCTTCAAAATAGGTCCCGACATGGGTACACCTTTATCTCTATGTTGAGTAAAGCATAGGAACAAAGCTTCACTTACTTTTTCATAATCACATTTTTTCATGGTTTTCCGATTTTACAAAACAGCCGAGGTTGCTCGCTGAGAACACCACTTCTCAATTTCATTGCGGTTCCTTTTCCAGTCTCCAACTGTTGTTTCCCGACGTTATAATCTTGTGCCACTTTTAATAAAGTTTCACCATTGTCAATTCCTTTTAAAGCTTTTAAGTTTTTCTTCCATTGAAACGACCACCCTTTTCCATTTTGAAGCCATCACCACAAATCTTTACAATAAACAAAGTGCAACACGTCAATTCCACTACAGATCTAAGTTAGCACTGAGGAGTGAGGAGTAGCAGACGGCGACAATGAACTGACAAGGGAACCTCCCCATCGCACCCCCCTCAGATTTAGTTATAAGTTGGCACAGTGGATAGGCCTTGAAAAATTGAACACAGATAAATCGAGAAAACAGGAAGAAGTTGTGTGGAACGATGGAAAAAATAAGGAAAATATACAAACTGAGTAATCCATGCGCAAGGTAGGCAACATCAAGAAGACTGTGGGCTCAAGAGCGCCGTGGTACCGTGGTTAGCGTGAGCAGCTGCGGACCGAAAGGTCCTTGGTTCAAGACTACCCTCGAGTGAAAAGTCCACTAACTTTATTTTCGCGAAGTTATGATCTGTCCGTTCGTTCATTGACGTCTCTGTTCACTGCAATAAATTTAGTGTCTGTGTTTTGCGAGCGCACCGCAAAACCGTGCGATTAGTAGACGAAAGGACGTGCTTCTCCAATGGGAACCGAAAACATTTGATCGCAAGGTCATAGGTCAACCGATTCCTCCACAGGAAAACACGCCTGACATATTCTATACGACACTGGTGACGGCAGGTGCGTCACATGACACGAATATACTGTCGACCCACCTAACTTGTACACTTGGCGAATGGGTAAAAAGATTCTTCTACCTTGCTCGATTTAGGTTTTCTTGTGGATGTGATAATCACTCCCAAAAAAGTGATGACGGACAGATAATAATTGTCTGAAAGTAAGAAGTTAAACTTTCCACTCGAGGGAAGACTTTAACCAAAGACCTCTCGTTCCGCAGCTGCTCACGCTAACCACGGGACCACTGTGCTCTTGAGCCCACATTCTCCTTGATGTTGCCTATCTTGGGGATGGACTACTCAGTTTGTATATTTTGCTTATTTTTTTCACAGTTCCCCACAACTTCTTCCTGTTTTCTCGATTTATCTGTGTTCAGTTTTTCAGGGCCTATCCACTGTGCCAACTTATAACTAAATCTGAGGGGGGTTCGATGGGGAGGTTCCCTTGTGAGTATCAACAAACAACACTTAAGTCACTGACCCCTCGTCGGCTGGCGCACGGTCGGCTCAGTGAAAGAGCCGGATAACACAGAAGGTCGAATAACCGAAGATCGGATAATCGAGACTCTACTGAAACGTGATGTCGGCAGACATTCAGCCACGAGTTTTGCGGAGGTGGACCCTCACTCCGTCCAAAGTCGAGTGGCTGCTGTTTGAGTTGACATACAACCAGGGGACTGTTAGGAAAAAGATGAAAAGGTTGACATTTTTTAGATTCTACATATTACAGGTTTCTGAAAATGGTTGGAAGATTCTTGACTCTTCTGGGCAGCCTTATAGGATTTGGGAGCGCGAAAGAGAGGAGAAGAGAGAGCAACTCGAAGTATTGGACTCCGCCAGTAATACAGTAATTGTGGAGGGGATATCCGGAGTAGGCAAGTCGACGATGCTGTCACATGTGGCTAAGCAAATAAAAAGAAGGACCCAGCCCGCTGTCTACTGAGAGTTAATCTGTTGGAGTGTTACATTGCTTTACATCACACCGATAGTGCTGCAGAAGACATCTTGAGGGAAACAGTCTTTAACGAGGACGAGCTGGGCTAACTGGAGGACGCACTCATCACTTAACACTTCCGGGCTGAGATGCCGTGGTCCATACATAGAACTCTCCCCTGACGTTTCGCCTTCGACTGAGGAAGGCATCCTCCGAGGACAATCGGCGAACTGCAACGAGAGCACGAGTGAGCGCCGTATATATAAGCCATCCAGAAGGCGCCGCTGTCAGTCACGTGACGTCGGCTGTGCTATGATCTCTGGTATTGCCAACTGTCTCAACTGAAACTAATCGATTGTCACGCTGTTGCTGCAATGTTGGCATCAATCTTTTCTGTTAAAATTATTGCACTGTTTGGCAATCTCAATGGCCTCTCTGTACATTCGCGCATAATAATGCGACGTCTTTGCTATGACGGTCTCACTAAACGTTATTTCATGATCACCTTCCTGAAACATATGTTCCGCTACAGCCGATTTATCAATATGTCCGAGGTGGCAGTTCCTTTTATGTTCACCCAGACGAGTGTTGACGCTTCTTTTTGTTGTACCTGTATAGACCTTTCCACAACTGCACGGAATTTTATAGACACCTGGTGTAGCTATAGGATGTCGTTTATCTTTTACGCATCTTAAACATTCTTTTATTTTCGTGGTGGGTCTGAAAACAGTTCCCACATCGTACTTGCTTAAGATTTTTCCAATGCGGTCAGTGACCTTATTGATAAATGGTAAGAACACTTTCCCCTTGGGTCGGTGCCGATCCTCGTCCGTCCTGGTTGTCAGTCTAGGGCGTAGTGCACGATCTGTCTCTCTGTTGGAATACCCATTCCTCTTGAAGGTCGCTCTAAGGTGTTCAATCTCATCATCCAACTGAGCTGGTTCACATATTTTGTGCGCCCTGTCTATTAATGTTTTAATCACCCCTCTTTTATGTCTTGGGTGGTGGTTAGAATCTTTCTGCAGATAACGATCAGTGTGTGTGTCTTTTCTGAAAACATTATGACCCAATGATCCGTCCTCTCGTTTGATTACAGTCACATCTAAGAAGTTCAGGCGACTATTAATTTCCTTTTCCATAGTGAATTGAATTCTTGGATTAATACTATTCAGTTGTAACAGGAAGGCATCCAGTTCCTCTTCCCCATGGCTCCATGTAACAAATGTATCGTCTACATAACGATACCATCTGGTTGGTCTTTTTCTAGCTGTTTGCAGCGCCCATTGTTCACAGTTCCCATGAACATGTTAGACACAGCTAGACTAAGAGGACTTCCCATAGCCACCCCGTCAATCTGTTCATAAAAAACATTATTATATTGAAAATAAGTTGTTGTAAGGCAATGTCTGAATAATGCCAAAATATCATTAGGAACAATGTTCGCTATACATATGATCGCTTCATTCACCGGGGTCATGGTAAACAACGACACCACATCAAAACTTCCCAGGATATCATTAGGGCCCACACTAACTTCCTTAATAATATCGATGAAGTGATATGAATTTTTAACATGACTGTCAGTTCCACCAAAACGAGGTTCCAGCAGCGAGGCAAGGTGTCCAGCTAATTCATGGGTGGGAGACCCTATTGCGCTGACTATAGGTCTCAAAGGTACCAGCGGTTTATGTACCTTGGGTAACTCAAGGTACATATGCACGGACCACGGCATCTCAGCCCGGAAGTGTTAAGTGGCGACAACACCTGCCGTGAAAGCCTTCATTCTATGGAATCCGCACTGCTTTGCCACAGCCTGCTGCAGTCCCCGCGAATCGTCTGCCTCGTAGACGGCTTCGACGAGGTGTGCCCGGATTACGTCAACATGTGCCTCGATGTGTTGCCTCATCTGGCACCATATCAGGGCAAGCTCCTGGTAACGACGAAGCTCTTGGAGGCACGGATGGGTGTGTTGCCACACTCATTGGAGCCTTTCAGTGACTTGGAGCTAGAAGATTTCTTCACTCAATACCGCTCAGGGAGAAACATCACACCCAGGAGTGGTCTCAGCAAGAGCTTAACGAATCTTCTAAGAATTCTTCTCTTTGCTGTTTGCAAATCTGTCACAGGAAATATTTAAGACATATGATATTGTGACTCTGTACGAAGCTTTCTTCCACAATAAATTCAGGAGACTTTATGAGGAGAAATGGGGTGACAACTTTTTTGCACCAGGAATGAAGGAGCACGAGGAACAATTGATGATTCTCGCAGCATCAGTTCTATTGCATAGTCCGGACACACAGACAGTGCCATCGTTCGATAGTGGCTACTTTGTGAAAGCTGGAATCGTATACGAGTTCGTCGATGCGAAACCCACGTTCCTGCACAGGACGTTCGCCGAATACTTCCTTGCCAAGTGGTGCTTCCTCGGGTGAAGGGAACAGAGTCGTTTGGTGGTGTACCGAGAACTCTACCGGGGACAGACACTGGGGTTCTTAAAACTTCCTGACAGATTAAAACTGTGTACCGGACCGAGACTCGAACTCGGAACCTTTGCCTTTCGCAGGCAAGTGCTCTACCGACTGAGCTACCCAAGCGCAACTCACGCCCCGTCCTCACAGCTTCAATTCCGCCAGTACCTCATCTTCTACCTTCCAAACTTCACAGAAGCTCTCCTGCGAGCAGTGCTTGGGTAGCTCAGTCAGTAGAGTACTTGCCCCCGAAAGGCAAAGGTCCCGAGTTCGAGTCTCGGTCCGGCACACAGTTTTAATCTGCTAGGAAGTTTCATATCAGGGCACACTCCGCTGTAGAGTGAAAATTTGATATGGGGGTTCTTTTTGGAGGCCTTCAACCGCATGACGGCGAGGAGCCAGCCACTGTTGGAGGTGGTGCTGAACGGTGACGATAACAAGGTCGAAACGCTGCTCGCCAGGGGTGCCAACCTCAGGCAGATAGATGCGTGTGGGCGCAATACTTTACACGTGGCAGTAAGCATCAGTGCACAAAGCTCACTGTCTGCTGCCGCGACTGTGCAGAGACGTGAAGGAAGATACACTGTCTGCAGAGGATGTCCTGGTCGGGTGGACACCATGGAGGTACACTCTTTGACATAAAACTCGACCGGCGGCCGGCCGCTTCAGAGGCTAAGTCCGCGCCGATCGCGACATGGGACAATAAAACTGGCCAACTCGCTAATTCTCTAAGTCCGGTTATCTGCACAATCTGGCAACACTGCAGACTGCGGCAATTCCTGGAGGAAAACTTGTCCCATGATAGAGAAACACTAGGCTGGTTACGCCTGTGGTCTAGCGGTAGCGTGCGTTGTTTCTGTTCGTAATGTCAGTGGATCGAGAGCAGCTGGCATAAATTATTTTTATAGCCTCTTCTGTCTGAATGCTGAAGACGTGAATGTAATGGTAGCGCAGATTCAATCTATTTCGCTTTCTGACACACCGATATCAAAATTTTATCCAGTAACGATTTTGCGGCAGATTTCCTGCAGACTGTCCTCCTCTGGACGCCGTATGCGGCAAAGCTCCGGGATCCATTTGCTGGCTACCGGCAGCGGCCGTGGCGACAGCAGCAGCGCTGCACTCCCCCTTTCTTTATCGAAAGCGCCTGCTCCCGTTCATCGCTTTTGATGATTTAAAACGCTTTATTATTAAATGTTGCTCCACAGAAAATTTCTACGATTTCCATTCACGCTCAAAAGCAACGGAGACAGACGCCCTGATTAGTAGGCGGGTATTATATTACATTAATCGGCAAGAGCTGAGTATGGCCCGAAATTAATTTTATAGACTGGGACGAAATTAAACCACCTCGCTACATTCGATGAATTTATAAATGCTTCATACCTCGTTTCTTTTCCTTTCAAACTCAATTATTTGTGCAACTTTTGGTCAATGTTCGGATGTTTTCGTCAAGCTGGGGTGAGCGTCTGTGGTGTAAAGTGTATTACAGTTCTTGTTTCATTCCTTATGGTAACTCTATGCGATAAACTGTGTGAATACCTTGCAATGCATGCTCTGTAGCAGTGCAGGAACACTGCACATTTGGAGTTCCATGTATGGGTTCATGAAGTATTTAATGTTGATCGGAAGTGACACGTAAGGTCATCAGATTTAGACCAGAAAAATTTGTCGTTTTGGAGGTTTCAGAGAACGGAAAGGAATTGCTAACGCTGATGTTAGAAAAAGTCTACAGTTAAATGCTATTGCAGAAATTTAGAAGAGGGGAACTATATTAATCAACATGTGCACTTCATAAACAACCTTCTGACATGTTAGACCTATATGACGAACAAAACTCAAATTTATATCGTTGACAGTCGCTTTGAATCTTTTCAGGATCTATTTTACAGTGGAGCACCTTGGCATTTGCAAAGCAGACATCCATGATATTAACTTAATTTACTAAGTCGAATCGGACGAAGATTGATGTTTAAAGGCATTCTTCAGATTTCGTATAAAGAATTTTTACTAGCCGTTTGCAACTCCATTAATTAAAATGGAAAATAAAAGGTTGTAGTCAGCGGCTTCCACCGAGATTGGAACTGCTATGTCATACAGTATGACCACCGCAACGCACAAGGGAACCTCTATTTTTTTTTATTTTGCTTTTTTTCTTTTACTTTTTTTGACGATTAACCCTTTTCTTCTCTCTTATTTTAAAGCCCCTTAGGAAAATGGCAATAAAAAAAGAAACTAAGTGCCACCGCCACTTTTCATCCTATAACAAAAAAAAAAAAAAATATCTGGCCCACTTCAGGCGTTGGCTCCTGACTAAACCTACCCCAAGAGCTGCCTATATACCAGGGGAAATATGGGAATTCAAGGTTAGGGCTACCATTACAAACAAAACAAAATCTTCCTTTTTCTGAATTTTATTTTGATTTTGATTTTTGTTTTGTTTATTTTTGTTGTGTAATTGATCAGACGCCTTCTGCGCCCCGCTGGTAATATGTTGAGTCACGTCTTCTCGAAATTGGTGTGTTCCGTTCAGTAGTTCAGAAATGTCCATTGGTTCAAACTGGAAACCTTCTTCACTCTTGGCTTAACACATCCCAGCTGCGAGGCGGGTCGTGGAAAGCACTCCCAAGGAAGTTCGAGAAAAATTGTCTGTATTTTGGGTGGCGGACAACGACATAATGACGGTCGTTGAGGTATGTCCAAAAATCGAGTACAGAGTCTACAGTTTGTCCAACTAGGTAGTGAATGGCATGTCCGCGAATCCAATTCACAGCATTGGTCTTTGTCCGAGGAAAATAGTCACGTCCCGGAACTAATAATGAAAGGGGAGTATTCCGATTCAGAATGTCCCGCGTTAGAAAAGCCACAATATGACGAATAACCTCTGAGCTAACGACACACTGGCGACCACAGACGGACTATAGTCACTGCGATGTTGCCTGAGCCTCAAAACGCAACCTTAAAACACACAAACAGGTGTTACTTATGTGAAGAACGCCGTTCTTGGAGTCCAGAAATTAATTATACTTTCTAAGTGTCTCATCTTACAGTGGATTCTATCGTACGAGTCTTCTACGTGGAAAACGAATGTCAAGTGAATTTAGCGAGGTAACGCCGGCCTACACCCGGAAGTAAATGCACTATCAGAGTGTTGACAAATACTTGCTACGACGCTGCCATTTCTCGGTTCTCTTACGAGGCAGCTCTTCAGCGAAATGCTTGCCGTGATTCTCCGATACGGTCCTTCAGAGTGGAGACGCGCGCGCACGTTTGGTTTTTATGCGGCGTTCTCCCCTGATGGTTTCTGACGTCGCCTTGTGGGCTATGTCTACATTTGAGACATTCAATTATCATTAATCCAGAATGATACAAGTTTCAGCTTCCGGCGTGGAAGAAGGCTGTTGACACCGACATTATATCATTTCAACGTAGGGAAAGCAAAACGGGTCATTCAATGTTTCTCATTCAACATAAAGCATGTGAGATAATTTTCCGTAACGTTCGTAATCATCTAAAAATACAAACGAAGTAAAAATACATCTGAAGCTTATTCGAATTGAATATAATGTAAGATACCAAACGCTTTGCACCTCGATGTCGAATTTGTCCACGTGCAATCTTTTGCAGCATACAAAAAGAATGTCATGATTACCACGAGAATGAAGAAATATGTTGGTACGGATGGAAGCAAGAAGAGACACAGTCAACAAATATTCGATTCCTCATGGCATTCATTTCATTTGAGACGTAAGAAGAGTTAAAGCGGGATATTACTTTCGTTAACACGAAAGATATGCTGCACATAACCAGCACTGACCGAAGTGTAATCCACGGTCATGGTCCGAAATTAGCAGCTGTCTGCTACTGTGGCAAAGTCCGTACTACACTTTCGATTCCGCAGCACCATTTTATCTGGTAACACTGTGTAGTTGCAGAGTTGTGCCAGCATGTCTGTCCTCACACTGTCAACTTTATGTATATCACTTCTCCTGTAGCGTTGATCACGAGGAGCAGAAGTAAATGAGTGTATTCTGCATGACGTAACATTCAGTATTCCCTTCTTTCATAGCCACTCTTCATGTGCATCGATACCAAATAGGAATGTGAAAACTCTTGCGAGTGAGAGAATGACAATAACAATCGTAACAAGAACAATGAAATAATGAATGTTGTTTATTCCAACGCAGAACGAGAATGGCTTTAAATATAAAAATCTATATCTATATCCATATCTATTGATCTTTGAGTTGGCACAACGCAAATATATTCTTAGCATTTAGTTACTGAATTTAGTTCGGGATGTTTGCAGAGAAAAGGAAAAGTCGGTACTTCTCGCTAGTGTAATATAATGTGAACCAGCAACTACCCTTTCCTTAGAACACGACTCAAGCAGGTCCCCAAGTAGGTACCAAGGCACTGCTGCATTCTGTTCCCTGACATTGCTCTGATGACGGTTAATGCAGATAGTTCCGATTATGAAATACAAAACGTATTGCAGGTTAGTTTCTAGGATAGTAACATTAAATTTGCGTTGTAGACGGCACATGAACGTGACGACTATCCATATTACTCATCAATATAAAAAGACAATATTATAGGAATTTAGCAGGATTACTCAACATGAATTCTGAAATTGGTTGACTGACCGCACAGGTGCTAAACGTCGTGAAGAGTATACGATGTCCTAATCGCATTAGGAATATGAAGATCGTCTTCGTCAGCTCGCAAGTTTCACATTGCTATCTCCACCCTACTCCAGACAGCCCTCGGTGGAGTTGCACTAAGTTGCCGATGCAATGTAAGGCCTTCAAACCGACAACAGACCACATATTGAAAAATACAAGCGAGTTCTCTTGCAGCGTAAGCTTATTGTAACTAATCTAAAAATTATTGGACAGGAACATTGTCCTATTCAAAAAAAGCTGTCTAGCAGGTCCTGTAATCGCTCCTTGGTAAAGTCGTTTGACTATTGAAAATGGTTCCAACAAGTCACCATTAGAAAACACTGCTCTGTATCGCAATAACTCAAGATGTAAAGTAATACCACGGTACTACAAATATCAGGGAACACCTTATCACAGATAAGACTGTCCTTAAGGCTTGTAAGCTCACATTTATTACAATAAATGACATACCTGAAATGTTACCACTCTCATTATTACGTCAGATTGGTAATGCACGTATTAAGTTCGTCGTATTCATGATTTCCTCTTCAAAGTAACATACCGTACTTATTATTTAACACAAAATGACATTAAAAATTTAAGTTATTCACGAGCAGCTAGTTGAGAATATGTATGAACTTCAAATGACACGACGAACCGTCTCGTTCCGCATATGGATTCAAACGCAGCTCATGCAGACTAAGCAAAGATTTCGTTACTGACGGAAACTAACAGTCATTCCTGATTAAGCATACAGAGAGTGATATACCTCGATTTTAGGCAGTATCAGTTAGCAAATATCAACTTTAAATTGCATAACGCAAACATGTTTAACAGACGCGAATTCCTACCCATCATCTATTGTCCCTGTTAACGAACTACGAGAGATGTTAAATATTGCTTGTTCACAAGTAACTTACTTGAAATGCCGTGAGGTAAAGCTTTGTGTTGGACACGGATTCGAACCCAGAACCTAATCGGATTGCTATCGAAGCACAGTCAAATGTGACATATCGGATTTTCGCGGCAGTAGCTAGATGTTTTAACTGAAATGACGAGACGAAACATTAATTTTTTCCTTCCCAGGACTCCTACCCGGCACCTATCGCTGTTATATTCTAGAGAAAACGAACGTTAAATATGGGTTTGTTGCGCCAGCAGTGATATGTGAGCATGTTTGAACTAGAAATAATATGACGAAGAGTTCAGCGCTCACTGGGAATAGAGCCCCACACAAATCGTTGTTGACTGCACACAAAGAGACGTCAGCTACCGAATTTTTCTCCACCAGCTGCTCAGAATAACATCTTGAACTTACAGTCATCTCGCAAATAGTTCTGTGTCTCACTGGGAGTTAAAAACGTCCGATATCGTTAGTGTTGACAACGAATGAAAATACATTAAAAATCAAAATTCTTATCCACCAGCAGATAGATGTTATCATGCTAGAGCTTGATAATACATAATTAAATCTTTAGTGCCGGGCCAGGATTCGATCCCATTCACGCGTAATATGTGTAGATGTTGAGGAATCTGCAGTTTTGAACAAACAACAAATTGTAGCCGAGCTGTATTGTCACGAAGGGATCAAATTCCGCGTTAAGGGCGGTCTGAGTTGCATTCCCAGTTCAGAACCAATTATATTGACATACAGAAGCTCAGATAAAAGATGGAATAAGTGTCCTGTGACCATACACAGCGTTTGTTTCGTCACTTGAAATAAATAACTAGTATAAGAAAGGTTACTGGTGATAGAGTTTCTACATGTCGCCACTCCAGACTGTGGTTCAACCTACCGTCTACATGGTAGAGAAGGAAAATCATCTTTAATGTGAATTTTCAGACCACACTGCCATTACACCTTCTTCACTTGGTGTAGCCAGGAGAGAATGGACTCTGTCTCTCCCTATCTAAAATCATTGACAGAAGTGGGAATCCAACCCAGACCATAGGTATAACAACCTACCATCCGTCCAACAGACCACGAAATCCTCTTCTCTCATTTTTCTATCGTAACGCCGTTGCGCCATACTGGATGAGAATTCTGACACACAGGCGTCCTGTAGTAATTTGCACCATGTTCAGTAAATTCATTTACTTGGTTGACCGAATCACCATGAACTAGCTGCCTCGGCTACCCAGTGCATACATGCATACATTCCACTCTGTATTTTGTAATCACCGAAATAAAATCACGTAACAGCCACCTACACACAACTGCCAACAGTGTAGGATGCAGAAGTTTAAATTGGAAGTGTTCCTTTCCACTTGAGCTATTCTATTGCGCTATCTGTTTGTAGAAAACGTCGTTCAGAAAAAAAAAAAAAAAAAAAGCTGTAACTATTTGTCTCTCAGAAGTCAAGACCTGGCCATATGCATAATCTCACAGTGCTGTGGAATCCAAAAGTTCTGGAGGAATAGTTGTCGAGCTCTGGAGCTGTTGTAGCTACGTGTCAGCTAGTAGCGTAGATAAGATGTCGCGAGTTCGAATACATTCAGTGCTACATTTTTTAAAACGCAATTCTGCTGTCTGCTGAAGTTGTCAATCTAATGGAACTTTGAACATACTTCCCTTCACTTCTCAACCCAAAGTAGTCGCATGTGGAAAAAGGGCTAACTACTGTGACATTTTGTTCTGTTCAGGTTTAATAGACAGCAGGCAGCAGATGCATCTCGAAGATGTGTAGGGAGAGCGCATCGTGCCATAATATGTCAGAAAAGTATTTTCTACATTAGCTGTCGTGTGGTAGTGAGATTTTATTCTTCTTCAAACTTTGTTTGACAGCTTTAAGTCAGAACAAGTTTTCTACATGCATGTAATCAATAAACTGCACGTGCATTGTCATACTGTCATAGATAACATCAGAGAATTCGCATATATCGTTGATGATTAATTTCTCTCTCATGTTTACTATTGTTTTAACAACACTAAAGGAAACCTTACGAAAATTGTGCACTGTATTATAAGAAATGAAATAAAACTAACCACGATAACCTTACAACGAAAGTATGTTTTAATAAAATCGAGTATCTATACACAAATGTGCCTCTATCGACACGAATTAGTAAAATACTACTCACTTAGATTTTGATTGGGTCTGTGTTTCATTGGTATGCTGTGTCGTACTCAAGAGGTATGCAAATGTGGCATTTCATAAATATAGTTACGTATTCCTAGAAACCCAAAATTCGCTTGTCATCAGCGGAAAGAGGCGTTACCTGTTGTGCAGCATTGTAAGTTTTTCAACATTGCACTATGAGCCGAAAGTATTTTCTTGCGATTTCCTTATTGATGTTTGATCCGACTCCTTGTAGCTCTTTCACTGAAGGGATAAAAACGTTGCCGTCAGTGAGACTGGAACTGCAAACCATAACAGACGCTTTTCCACAGGTCAGCACGTTACCACAGAGCTGGCGAAGAGGTATGGGTCTTAGCGTCCTCTTACGACGGCAATAGTAACTAGAACTCGTAAACCGCTATTTAAAGGTCGAGATTAGTTGCGATTTCCACCTGCAACGACTTTCCTGGGCTGAAAACCGTAAATTTACAATCTTTTGTTACCCTTCAAGTGATAATAACTCAGATTATTCAATGGAAATGACAGGTAAAATCAAGTGAACTTTGAGGCTTAATTCGTGCACACCAGGAAGTAACTCGTCGATCACAGAGTTGCCAAACATACGTTGCCTTGTTGTCAAATCTCAGTTACAGTACCAGCAGGAAGAAGACGAACCGATGTGATCCTACAGCGGGCTGGGAAGTGACCATAGCTGGTGTCTCCAAGTCGCGGCTATTACGGCCTGGAATACGTAATGCGTCTGACTCGCTTACTGTAACTAGATTTAGGGACTGGAGCGTAGTTACTAATAATACTCAGAACTGACTGCAAACTAAGCATCATAAATCAGTAACTCTCACTGTTGTTTTTATATTTCCTTAGTAAGTGTACTCAAAACTAAGAAACTCATTCACAGGCGTGAACTTACTACGTGCATTACCAATCTGACGTAATAATGAGAGTGGTAACATTTCAGGTATGTCATTTATTGTAATAAATGTGAGCTTACAAGCCTTAAGGACAGTCTTATCTGTGATAAGGTGTTCCCTGATATTTGTAGTACCGTGGTATTACTTTACATCTTGAGTTATTGCGGTACAGAGCAGTGTTTTCTAGTGGTGACTTGTTGGAACCATTTTCAATAGTCAAACGACTTTACCAAGGAGCGATTACAGGACCTGCTAGACAGCTTTTTTTGAATAGGACAATGTTCCTGTCCAATAATTTTTAGATTAGTTACAATAAGCTTACGCTGCAAGAGAACTCGCTTGTATTTTTCAATATGTGGTCTGTTGTCGGTTTGAAGGCCTTACATTGCATCGGCAACTTAGTGCAACTCCACCGAGGGCTGTCTGGAGTAGGGTGGAGATAGCAATGTGAAACTTGCGAGCTGACGAAGACGATCTTCATATTCCTAATGCGATTAGGACATCGTATACTCTTCACGACGTTTAGCACCTGTGCGGTCAGTCAACCAATTTCAGAATTCATGTTGAGTAATCCTGCTAAATTCCTATAATATTGTCTTTTTATATTGATGAGTAATATGGATAGTCGTCACGTTCATGTGCCGTCTACAACGCAAATTTAATGTTACTATCCTAGAAACTAACCTGCAATACGTTTTGTATTTCATAATCGGAACTATCTGCATTAACCGTCATCAGAGCAATGTCAGGGAACAGAATGCAGCAGTGCCTTGGTACCTACTTGGGGACCTGCTTGAGTCGTGTTCTAAGGAAAGGGTAGTTGCTGGTTCACATTATATTACACTAGCGAGAAGTACCGACTTTTCCTTTTCTCTGCAAACATCCCGAACTAAATTCAGTAACTAAATGCTAAGAATATATTTGCGTTGTGCCAACTCAAAGATCAATAGATATGGATATAGATATAGATTTTTATATTTAAAGCCATTCTCGTTCTGCGTTGGAATAAACAACATTCATTATTTCATTGTTCTTGTTACGATTGTTATTGTCATTCTCTCACTCGCAAGAGTTTTCACATTCCTATTTGGTATCGATGCACATGAAGAGTGGCTATGAAAGAAGGGAGTACTGAATGTTACGTCATGCAGAATACACTCATTTACTTCTGCTCCTCGTGATCAACGCTACAGGAGAAGTGATATACATAAAGTTGACAGTGTGAGGACAGACATGCTGGCACAACTCTGCAACTACACAGTGTTACCAGATAAAATGGTGCTGCGGAATCGAAAGTGTAGTACGGACTTTGCCACAGTAGCAGACAGCTGCTAATTTCGGACCATGACCGTGGATTACACTTCGGTCAGTGCTGGTTATGTGCAGCATATCTTTCGTGTTAACGAAAGTAATATCCCGCTTTAACTCTTCTTACGTCTCAAATGAAATGAATGCCATGAGGAATCGAATATTTGTTGACTGTGTCTCTTCTTGCTTCCATCCGTACCAACATATTTCTTCATTCTCGTGGTAATCATGACATTCTTTTTGTATGCTGCAAAAGATTGCACGTGGACAAATTCGACATCGAGGTGCAAAGCGTTTGGTATCTTACATTATATTCAATTCGAATAAGCTTCAGATGTATTTTTACTTCGTTTGTATTTTTAGATGATTACGAACGTTACGGAAAATTATCTCACATGCTTTATGTTGAATGAGAAACATTGAATGACCCGTTTTGCTTTCCCTACGTTGAAATGATATAATGTCGGTGTCAACAGCCTTCTTCCACGCCGGAAGCTGAAACTTGTATCATTCTGGATTAATGATAATTGAATGTCTCAAATGTAGACATAGCCCACAAGGCGACGTCAGAAACCATCAGGGGAGAACGCCGCATAAAAACCAAACGTGCGCGCGCGTCTCCACTCTGAAGGACCGTATCGGAGAATCACGGCAAGCATTTCGCTGAAGAGCTGCCTCGTAAGAGAACCGAGAAATGGCAGCGTCGTAGCAAGTATTTGTCAACACTCTGATAGTGCATTTACTTCCGGGTGTAGGCCGGCGTTACCTCGCTAAATTCACTTGACATTCGTTTTCCACGTAGAAGACTCGTACGATAGAATCCACTGTAAGATGAGACACTTAGAAAGTATAATTAATTTCTGGACTCCAAGAACGGCGTTCTTCACATAAGTAACACCTGTTTGTGTGTTTTAAGGTTGCGTTTTGAGGCTCAGGCAACATCGCAGTGACTATAGTCCGTCTGTGGTCGCCAGTGTGTCGTTAGCTCAGAGGTTATTCGTCATATTGTGGCTTTTCTAACGCGGGACATTCTGAATCGGAATACTCCCCTTTCATTATTAGTTCCGGGACGTGACTATTTTCCTCGGACAAAGACCAATGCTGTGAATTGGATTCGCGGACATGCCATTCACTACCTAGTTGGACAAACTGTAGACTCTGTACTCGATTTTTGGACATACCTCAACGACCGTCATTATGTCGTTGTCCGCCACCCAAAATACAGACAATTTTTCTCGAACTTCCTTGGGAGTGCTTTCCACGACCCGCCTCGCAGCTGGGATGTGTTAAGCCAAGAGTGAAGAAGGTTTCCAGTTTGAACCAATGGACATTTCTGAACTACTGAACGGAACACACCAATTTCGAGAAGACGTGACTCAACATATTACCAGCGGGGCGCAGAAGGCGTCTGATCAATTACACAACAAAAATAAACAAAACAAAAATCAAAATCAAAATAAAATTCAGAAAAAGGAAGATTTTGTTTTGTTTGTAATGGTAGCCCTAACCTTGAATTCCCATATTTCCCCTGGTATATAGGCAGCTCTTGGGGTAGGTTTAGTCAGGAGCCAACGCCTGAAGTGGGCCAGATATTTTTTTTTTTTTTTGTTATAGGATGAAAAGTGGCGGTGGCACTTAGTTTCTTTTTTTATTGCCATTTTCCTAAGGGGCTTTAAAATAAGAGAGAAGAAAAGGGTTAATCGTCAAAAAAAGTAAAAGAAAAAAAGCAAAATAAAAAAAAATAGAGGTTCCCTTGTGCGTTGCGGTGGTCATACTGTATGACATAGCAGTTCCAATCTCGGTGGAAGCCGCTGACTACAACCTTTTATTTTCCATTTTAATTAATGGAGTTGCAAACGGCTAGTAAAAATTCTTTATACGAAATCTGAAGAATGCCTTTAAACATCAATCTTCGTCCGATTCGACTTAGTAAATTAAGTTAATATCATGGATGTCTGCTTTGCAAATGCCAAGGTGCTCCACTGTAAAATAGATCCTGAAAAGATTCAAAGCGACTGTCAACGATATAAATTTGAGTTTTGTTCGTCATATAGGTCTAACATGTCAGAAGGTTGTTTATGAAGTGCACATGTTGATTAATATAGTTCCCCTCTTCTAAATTTCTGCAATAGCATTTAACTGTAGACTTTTTCTAACATCAGCGTTAGCAATTCCTTTCCGTTCTCTGAAACCTCCAAAACGACAAATTTTTCTGGTCTAAATCTGATGACCTTACGTGTCACTTCCGATCAACATTAAATACTTCATGAACCCATACATGGAACTCCAAATGTGCAGTGTTCCTGCACTGCTACAGAGCATGCATTGCAAGGTATTCACACAGTTTATCGCATAGAGTTACCATAAGGAATGAAACAAGAACTGTAATACACTTTACACCACAGACGCTCACCCCAGCTTGACGAAAACATCCGAACATTGACCAAAAGTTGCACAAATAATTGAGTTTGAAAGGAAAAGAAACGAGGTATGAAGCATTTATAAATTCATCGAATGTAGCGAGGTGGTTTAATTTCGTCCCAGTCTATAAAATTAATTTCGGGCCATACTCAGCTCTTGCCGATTAATGTAATATAATACCCGCCTACTAATCAGGGCGTCTGTCTCCGTTGCTTTTGAGCGTGAATGGAAATCGTAGAAATTTTCTGTGGAGCAACATTTAATAATAAAGCGTTTTAAATCATCAAAAGCGATGAGCGGGAGCAGGCGCTTTCGATAAAGAAAGGGGGAGTGCAGCGCTGCTGCTGTCGCCACGGCCGCTGCCGGTAGCCAGCAAATGGATCCCGGAGCTTTGCCGCATACGGCGTCCAGAGGAGGACAGTCTGCAGGAAATCTGCCGCAAAATCGTTACTGGATAAAATTTTGATATCGGTGTGTCAGAAAGCGAAATAGATTGAATCTGCGCTACCATTACATTCACGTCTTCAGCATTCAGACAGAAGAGGCTATAAAAATAATTTATGCCAGCTGCTCTCGATCCACTGACATTACGAACAGAAACAACGCACGCTACCGCTAGACCACAGGCGTAACCAGCCTAGTGTTTCTCTATCATGGGACAAGTTTTCCTCCAGGAATTGCCGCAGTCTGCAGTGTTGCCAGATTGTGCAGATAACCGGACTTAGAGAATTAGCGAGTTGGCCAGTTTTATTGTCCCATGTCGCGATCGGCGCGGACTTAGCCTCTGAAGCGGCCGGCCGCCGGTCGAGTTTTATGTCAAAGAGTGTACGTTGCAGAGGCCTGGTGCTTCTCTGCCATGGAGGTCCTGAGGGAAGCATGTGCTGTACTCAGCAAGCCCTCTTCCCAGAGGTGTGGCATGACCCCAGAAAGCTGCAGGCCTTGGTCCGGCAGAGGGGTTACTTGGACACGTACCACCACATCTACCAGGTGAACAATCCGTCATGGACAGTTGGGAGCTTTTATGGAGAAGTGGAGGTAAATTAAAGTATATCACATGTAACATGATATGTAGTGATAACTAATCTCAAAATTTCTTTCAGTGGTAAACAGCCTGCCAATGCATAACTTCTACCTGCAACTTTTGCAGGTAGAGGGTGACAATTATTGAACTATATGGGGGCAAAAACGTAAATTAGTTACAAACTACGACGTGCACACACTTTAGTCAACATGTGGACGTCACTACAGATATTCGGATTAGGTTATGACATGTTCGATATGCCTGCTGTCATTGGCGATGGTGTGGCGCAGACGAATAGCGGAATTCTGCATGGCCTGCTCAGGTCTCAGAACATCGATGCTGTCGACGACCTCCTGAATGGCTGTTGGGGTCATTGCTGGACACCTTGTCTTTGATATAGCCCCACAAAAAGGAGTCGCATGTGTTCAGATGAGCCGAATATGGCGGATAATCGACGCCTGTGCCAGTGGCCTCTGGGTACCCTAGAGCAAAAATGGGGTCCCCAAAGTGCTCCTCGAGGACATCAAACGCTCTCCTGCTACGATGGGATCGAGTTCTGTCTTTCATGAACCTCATCTTGTCGAAATCAGTGCCTCTTTGGAAAATGGGGATGAAATCATCATTCAAAATCTTCATGTACCATTCGATAGTCACCATGCCATCGAGGAATATCGCACCGTTCGTTTCGTGACTGGACATTGCACACCACACAGTCACTTGTTGAGGGTGAAGAGACTTTAAGATCGCGAAATGCGCATTCTCAGTGCCCCACATGGGAAATTTTTATTGGAGATTTGTGGTAAGCTTCTATGGGAGCAAACTGCTGAGGTCATTGGTCCCTAGGATTACACACTAATTAATGTAACTTAACCTAACTTACGCCAAGGACAACACACACACCTATGCCCGAGGGAGGACTCGAACCTCCGACGGGGGGGAGCCGCGCGAACCGTGACAAGATGCCTCAGACCGCTACCCAGCGTGACCCCAAATGGGCGAAGTTTGGTTATTGACGAACCTATCCAAATGAAAGTGGGCTTTATTGCTAAACCAGACCATACACCGCATACTAATTCCCATCACACCCCGCTGCCAACTGAGAAGTTTGAACGTCTTAACGCAACGGATTCAGAAGTTTTGACGGTTTTATTTCATATAGTTCAATAATTGTCACCCTGTGTATGCTCTACCAACTGCGCTGCCTAGGCATGTCTGATGACCCACCTTCACAACTACAATTCCTCTCTCTCATTTTCCATCTTCACAAAGTGCTCCTACATGTATTGCGGAACTAACACTATCGGAAGAGACAAAGATTCACATCAGTGTACAGTTTGGTAAAGAGTGGGAATTCATTCTGGAAACAATTCGCTGGTCTGTTGCTAAATCATTTCTCCTACAAATACGTTCTTCCGGAAGTGGTAGTACGACAAGGTATGCAGGAGAACTTCTCTGGCGTTTGGAGAGTGGGAGAGGGACAGTGGGCAGCTCAGTAGCTAAGATATTTTGTCCACAAATAGCCAAGGTTCGAGTCCCAATCCGGCACGTAGTTTTTCTACTGCCAAGAAGTTTCGACATGGCGTACACTGCAATAGTGACAATTCATTCACATAGTCACTCTTCTTGCTATGTGTTATGTGCTATTATGCCTGTACAATTAGCATGTTTCCACTCAGTTTGACCGCCCTGTAATAGTGGAATTAGAATGTGCCATTTCCGTTAAAAGGCTTGACACTGTAATAGTATGAAGGGCATTCAGATGAAACCCGATCACTGCTGTACAGTAACGGTAACGATTTTATTAACTCAAAAATGTAGTAATACAAAGTACACATACTCAAAAACAGTCGCCAAAACTGTTGGCACATTTATTCCATTGCGACACAAGCCGGTCGATTCCATCCTTGAAGAAGCTGGTAGGCTGCTGTCTGTAATGGTACTTGAATTACGTAACCATTATGGTACCTCACCTGAACCTCTCAATACCAGCAACATTTTACTGTGTTTCTATAAAGTAGTTGACATATTTCTGAGACAACATTCAGATTTGATTTCATTAAAGAAGAGGTACTTTGATACATCGATATGTTTATATTGCAATGATATTATTCTTATGTGTATTCTTTCTTTTGTCACTATGATCTTTGACGTATTTGTAACTCTGATTTTTATTAGTTGTTAGAGAGTCGGACCTTGAAAAAGTCAGGTCTTGGACGTCATGTTGGAAAGACGAATATTGTAGATGGCTTATAAAGTGTGAGGAAGATGTTTTCAAGTATGTTTTGTATTGTGAAGTGATGTTTTGTGTGTTACGTGATATCGCAACAAAAGCAATAAAAAAAAGAAGTGTAACTTAAATTCGGAGTGCTGAATATTTTTTTACATCACTATTGTGCTAACTTTGAAAGGTTTAATCTTCAAGAATGGTTTGTGAAGCGCATCTACTAATCTTTTGAATATAGCAGAATAAAACCTAGGCCTTTTTGCATCCGAGCTTGGAATCATCACCACCTAGATTTTCGACGATTGAGCCATCAGTTTACAACGAGACAAGCGTGGGAAACACGAAAAGATGAATACCTAGTTTATTCATTATTACATGAAATGACTTTATTAACTGTGCTCTAATGACACCTGCCACATAATAACTTTGTTGTTGCCCGAAAATGCAGTATTTAGCAGCGTGAGCAACACCACAATCATTATCAAATTTTGACCTTTGTTGTGGTAGGGTTGTTAGATGTCGGATCCAGGCCTGGACCCAGTCACACACTTCGTCGTCCGTTGCGAATCCATGTCCGATAATACCCAGAACCGATGGATCTCGTCCACGGTGATTCTGCGGTTCTCCAAGACTAAAGCATTTACTTCCGCAACCATTTCCGTTGTGATGACACGATGAGCCTGTCCAGGACGAGCATCGTCTTCCAGTGACTCGCGACCCTCCAGGAATCGTTTGCGCCATTCCACAACACTTGAACTACTCAAACTGTAGTCACCGTACACAGCCTTCATCCGTCGATACATTTCGCGTCCTCCAACTTCCTCCGCCGTCAAAAATCGAATCACTCCTCGTTGTTCCTGTTTACTCGCCTGCATGTTCGGTAGTGGACGATAACTTGTGTGATCACCTTCTCTTCGGCGTGAAGCCACACTGGCGCTATGCGCCATCAAACAGTGCGCACGCTTCAGTCTCTCTACCAATAGATGGCGCCACCATACCCGCAGTTACCTGGTGCCACCTTACGTGTAAGCCAAAGGTAGACGCGCTGACCTGTTTCATTTAAATTAACCTCGCAACTTCCGAAATCTGAATAAAGTCCTGCCACCGAAAATAGACACTATCTTTAGCAGTCGCTAAAAGTCCTCGTTATTTCACACTAAACCTGACTTGAAAGTATCAAAGAACAAGCGCAACTAGCCATGAATGCCCGTCTGTTGTGCAGAAATTCCTACTGTATTGCTGTTGTTGTTGTTGTGGTGTTCAGTCTTGAGACTGGTTTGATGCAGCTCTCCATGCTACTCAATCCTGTGTAAGCTTCTTCATCTCCCAGTACCAACTGCAACCTACATCCTTCTGAATCTGCTTAGTGTATTCATCTCTTGGTCTCCCTCTACGATTTTTACCCTCCACGCTGCCCTCCAATACTAAATTGGTGATCCCTTGATGCCTTAGAACATCTCCTAGCAACCGATCCCTTCTTTTAATCAAGTTGTGCCACAAACTCCTCCCCAGTTACATTCAATACCTCCTCATTAGTTACGTGATCTACCCACCTTATCTTCAGCATTCTTCTGTAGCACCACATTTCGAAAGCTTCTATTCTCTTCTTGTCCAAACTATTTATCGTCCATGTTCCACTTCAATACATGGCTACACTCCATACAAATACTTTTAGAAACGACTTCCTGTCGCTTTAAACTATACTCGATGTTGACAAAATCTCTTCTTCAGAAATGCTTTCCTTGCCATTGCCGGTCTACGTTTTATATCTTCTCTACTTCGACCATCATCAGTTATTTTGCTCCCCAAATAGCCAAACTCCTTTACTACTTTAAGTGTCTAACTTCCTGATCTAATTCCCTCAGCATCAGCCGACTTAATTCGACTACATTCGATTATCATCGTTTTGCTTTTGTTGATGTTCATCTTATATCCTCCTTTCAAGACACTGTCCATTCCGTTCAGCTGCTCTTCCAGGCCCTTTGCTGTCTCTGACAGAATTACAATGTCATCGGCAAACCACAAAGTTTTTATTTCTTCTCCATGGATTTTAATTCCTACTCCGAATTTTTCTTTTATTTCCTTTACTGCTTGGTCAATATACAGATTGAATAACATCGGGGCCGGCCAGCGTGGCCGAGCGGTTTAAATAGTTTTAAGTTCTAGGAGATTGATGACCTCAGAAGTTAAGTCCCATAGTGCTCAGAGCCATTTAAACCATTATATATATATATATATATATATATATATATATATATATATATATATATATATATATGTGTGTGTGTGTGTGTGTGTGTGTGTGTGTGTGTGTGTGTGTGTGTGTGTTATAGTTACACTGATCGGAAAACCTATTTTGTGGTATTCTGAATGAAGTGTAGCATACTAAGTTTTGGATTTTTATCGTACAGTATTCCATATGAGGCACTGAGAACCATAAAGCACATCATCGTCAATTGTGAGACTGTAGCGTGTATTCATGTCTCTGACATTTGTTGATGTTATCGTAGGTTTATCTGTTCTGTAGGCCCATATTTCACGTACATACACTATGTGATCAAAAGTATCCGGACATCTGGCTGAAAATGATTTACAATTTCGTGGCGCCTTCCATCGGTAATGCTGGAATTCAGTATGGTGTTGGCCCACCCTTCTTAGCCTTGATGACAGCTTCCACCCTCGCAGGCATACGTTCAATCAGGTGCTGCAAGGTTTCTCGGGGAATGGCAGCCCATTCTTCACGGTGTGCTGCACTGAGGAGAGGTATCAATGTCGGTCGGTGAGGCCTCGCACGAAGTCGGCGTTCCAAAACATCCCAAAGGTGTTCTATAGGATTCAGGTCAGGACTCTGTGCAGCCCAGTCCATTACAGGGATATTATTGTCGTGTAGCCACTCCGCCACAGACCGCGCATTATGAACAGGCGCCCGTTCGTGTTGAAAAACGCCCACAGTGGGAAGCAACAAGGTGCTTAAAACATCAGTGTAGGCCTGTGCTGTGATAGTGCCGAGCAACACAAGAGGTGCAAGCCCCCTCCATGAAAAACACGACCACACCATAACACCACCGCCCCCGAATTTCTCTGTTGACACTAGACACGCTGGCAGATGACGTTCATGGGGCATTCGCCATACCCACACCCCGCCATCGGATCGCCACATTGTGTACCGTGATTCGTAACTCCACAGAACGTTTTTCCACTGTTCAATCGTCCAATGTTTACGCTCCTTACACCAAGCGAGGCGTCGTTTGGCATTTGCCGGTGTGTTGTGTGGCTTATGAGCAGCCGCTCGAAATCCAAGGTTTCTCACCTCCTACATAACAGTCATAGTACTTGCAGTGGACGAATTCGGCCTGAACGCTTTTGTGCTGTACGTGTCCCTTCACGTTTCCACTTCACTATCACATCGGAAACAGTGGACATATAGATTTCGAAGTCCGTGAGTTCCGCGGAGCGTCCCATTCTGCTGTCTCACGATGTCTGATGACTACTGAGGTCGCTGATATCGAGTACCTGGCAGTAGGATGCAGCACAATGCACCTAATATGAAAAACGTATGTGTTTGGGGGTGTCCGGATACTTTTGACCACATTGTGTATGAACATTCACGAAATGCTGTCTTACTGGTTTCTCCGAGATTCACTTACATGTGGGGTAGGAGACGCTCTGCTTTTGGGCCTTAAGGTTCTCAGTACATCATTTGTCTTCTGGTGAACTGACCTTGTTGGTAAATAGTACTACCTGAATTGTAATAATTTCTGCAAACGGCAGTTTGTATTTGGATTTGGTTGTCTACAAGTTCAGCAATCCGCTTTCCTGTACTGTGTCAACATAAATTCTGTTGAACTTGTATTAAGCGCTAACAGAAAAGAAAGTTGCCAGGAAAAGTTAGCCACAGAGAAATTTGGGCCTCCCCGACCAGGTTCGTTGTCTGAGGAAGTAACGACATCAAATAAGCATGAGTACAAGCGAACATTTAACAAAGAAGTGTGTAATAACCTAAGTTCTTGTGTGAGGGAAACATAAGAATGCTTGATTTTCAGCCCAGAAGTTAATGCGTTAACTATTACATGAATTATGGCTCTTGTACATTTGCCCAAAAAAATAAAAAAGGACGAAAACACCCACTTACACAAAAATGCGAAATGCAGTAATGAAAGCTTAATCATTATTCGTTCTTCCCATTAACTGTACTTCATTATTTACAAAACTGCGTTTTCAGACAAGTTAGTTACTTTCATCTTCCATGGATCATTTTGCACGATAATTCGTCGTGATGCTAAAAGAGTCAATTTACATTCATATTTCAAATTAATTTGTACATCTATTTGTACTTTAAACATCATTTTTTATTTTTTTTTTCTCCGAAACGAAAACAAGATATGCAGATTGATTTAGCAATGCCTACCCACCACCTTTTACACATTACAAACATATAAATTCTTCTACGGAATAGAATGAGTTGACAAGCAGAAACTTTTTCAATTTGTTTTAAAATCGTACCTTGCTGTCTGTCAGATATTTTATATCACTGCGTAAGTGCTCAAAAACTTTTGTTGCGGCGTTGTGCCTCCCTTTCTGTGCCAAAAACAACCTTAACGTTGAGTAATGAAAGTCATTTTTTCTTCTAGTATTGTAGTTATGTACCTCAGTGTTCCTTTCGAATTGTAGTAGATTATTTACAACAAACTTCAGGAGGAAACAAATATACTGTGAGGCAGTAGTCAGAATGCCCAACTCCTTAAATAGCCACATCAACAAAAGTTTTGCATCACCTCGGTTCCGAGATTTCCGGAACCTGTACAGAAAATTGAAACAGAGATCAACATAAACATCATTTCCGCCCGTTTTATTGCTCTTGAAAACCACACATTGCATTTTGTACCACCATACAGTGAGACCTTCAGAGGTCGTGGTCCAGATAGCTGTACACACCTGTACCTCTAATAGCCAATAGCACATCCTCTTGCATCGATGCATGCCTGAATTCGTCGTGGCATACTATCCAGAAGTTCATCAAGGCACTGTTGGTCCAGATCGTCCCACTCCTCAACAGCGATTCGGCGTAGATCCCTCAGAGAGGTTGGTGTGTCATGTCGTCCATAAACACCCCTTTTCAACATACCCCAGGCGTGTTTGATAGAGTTCATGTCTGGAGAACATGCTGACCACTCTGCTCTAGTCGAGCGATGTCGTCATCCTGGAGGAAGTCATTGACAAGATGTGAATGGTGGGGGCGCGAATTGTTGTCCACAAAGACGAATGCCTCGCCAATATGCTTCCGATATGGTTGCACTATCGGTCAGAGGATGGCAGTCACGTATCGTACAGCCATTCCGGGCCTTCCACGATCACCAGTGGCATACGTCAGCTTCACATAATGCCACCCCCAAACAGCAGGGTTCAAATGGTTCAGAGCACTATGGGACAACATCTGAGGCCATCAGTCCCCTAGACTTAGAACTGCTTAAACCTAACTAACCTAAGGACAGCACACACATCCATGCCCGACACAGGATTCGAACCTACGACCGTAGTAGTTGCGCGGTTCCAGACTGAAGTTCCTAGAACCGCTCGGCCACAGAGGCCGACAAACAGCAGGAAACCTCCACCTTGCTGCACTCGATGGACAGTGTGTCTAAGGCGTTCAGCCTGACTGGGTTGCCTCCAAACATGTTTCCGACGATTGTCTGGTTGAAGGCACATGCGACACTCACTGGTGAAGAGGACGTGATGCCAATCCTGAGCGGTCCATTCGGCTTGTTGTTGGGCCCATCTGTACCGCTCTGCATGGTGTCGTGATTGCAAAGGTAGATCTCGCCATTGATGTCGGGAGTGAACTTGCGCATCATGCAGCCTATTGCGCACAGTTTGAGTCGTAACATGACGTGCTGTGTCTGCACGAAAAGCATTATTCAACATGGTCGCGTTGCTGTCAGGGTTCCTCCGAGCCATAATCCGTAGGTAGCAGTCATCCTGAGCGAGGCATGTCATCAACAGTTCCTGTGCCTCTGTATCTCCTCCATGTGCGAACAAGAAGCGATCGAAACGCGGTATTGATCGTCTAGGCATGGTTGAACTACAGACAACACAAGCAGTGTACCTCCTTCCTGGTGGAATGACTTGAACTGATCGGCTGTCGGACCCCCTCCGTCTAATAGGCACTGCTCAAGCATGGTTGTTTACATCTTTGGGCGGACTTAGTGACATCTTTGAACAGTCAAAGGGACTGTGTCTGTGATACAATATCCACAGTCAAAGTCTATCTTCAGGAGTTCTGGGAACCGGGTTGATGCAAAACTTTTTTTTATATGTGTAGATGTGTACAAGATGATAGGGGGTGAGCACCACATATTATTCTTACAGCACGTGTTTGGGCAATGAAAACCTTCTTTCTTAAAGTTGAGTTACTCCAGAACATTATTCCATATGAGATTACTAAATGAAAATAAACAAAATATGTCAACCTACTGCCGGCCGGAGTGGCCGAGCGGTTCTAGGTGCTACAGTTTGGAACCGTGCGACCGCTACGCTCGCTGGTTCAAATCCTGCCTCGGGCATGGATGTGTGTGATGTCCTTAGGTTAGTTAGGTTTAAGTAGTTCTAAGTTCTACGGGACTGATGACTTCAGAAGTTAAGTACCATAGTGCTCAGAGCCATTTGAACCATTTTGTCAATCCACTGATTTCTCTCCCCCCTCTCTAAATGCAAATGTAGCCGAACTAAGTTAATTTAGGAGTTCCAAAATGTATTTTTTCCAATTTAAATTCTCATCAATATGGACAACTAAGAATTTTAAAGTTTCCACCTTATGTATTATTTGGTCATCAAGTGTTACACCTATCACTGGTGCAGTACCCCTATGGGTGTAGAAATGAATATGATGTGCCTTTGTGAAATTCAGGATGGGACCATTCGCAGAAAACCACTCAATGATACTTTTGAGAACTTTATTTTTTCCATTTCTGTAAGTATACTTTGAGTGATTACAATACTAGTGTCACTGCAAAAAGAACTAATTCTGGTTGTTGTACGTTAGTTGGTAAATCATTTACATATCTGAGAAACAGTAGTGGACCTAAGACTGAGACTTGGGGAACCCCATGCGTGATTTCTCCCCAGTCAGAATCATGTCTCTGGGTTCTGTTGGTTGAATTACTGCTAAATACGACTTTCTGCATTTTTTTCGTTAAATATGACATGATCCATTGGTTGGCTATGCCATCAATTCTATAAAACTTCAATTTATCTAGGAGTACACTATGATTCACACAATCAAATTCCTTGGATAGGTTACAGAAAATACCTAGCGGTCCTATTTCGTTATTTAATGCTTGTAATATCTGGTGTGTGAACATGTAAATGGTCTTCTCAGTAGACGAACCCTTCTGAAACCCAAACTGTGATTTGCTGAGGATATTATTGTTGCCAAGGTAAGATACTGTTCTAGAATACATCACCTTCTCAAAAATTTTGGAAAATGCATCATATTATTATTATTATTATTATTATTGTCACTGTTATTGTTACTATTGGTAGTGGCTGAAGTTGTATATGTTGATAAGCATAACCGTTATACAGCAGATGTTATTAATTTCGTACTCTCCTATTTATCTGAATTTAAAAATTTGGCAGCACCCAGAAAGTATACTTAGAAGTTGCCACTGTGGCTAACGGATCTAAAATTGAAGTAGTACTAGTCATTGTATAAACGATACCATGTAATAGACAACTATCATGACCAGCAGATTCACAAACTCATAAATGAATTATTATTGCGCAAAAAGCATTACATGTGCTCGAAACAGTATTTGTTAACACATGCTTACAGAGAATATTTCCCAAAACAGGAGTCTGTGTTACCCTACATTCTTCCAGAATTCGTTATCCAAATGCAAATGTGGAGTTTGAATGAAGTGATTAAAACACAGAGGAGTGGCGCATTGTGCATACCTGACAGTGCCAACATATGGACATGCTGCATCATTCTTGGTATCTGTGTTGCAGTTGTCCAGCATAAAAAGTTATACTGTTCCCTTTACTATCCAGACCTTATCGATTTTTCCATACGAATGTGCCACACATGCCATGTCAGTTCAGAGGTTCTTTGTGATGAGTCTGGACTCAAAATTTATTTTCATTGATGGAAAAAAATGTACCCATATGAAACATCTATATAAATTGTTATTCTGCAAAGTACTGCATAATGCTGTTTTTTGTTTATCACCAGTAAGACTGCAAGATTAGATTAGGTTAGATTAGATTAATTATGCAATCGATAGACCCATAAAAGAGGGAATCCTCCTGGGTGTTGAACATGTCAAATAAACACATTACAAAAATGTAATTAAAAAATCTTGAGTTTCATTAATTTTAATGATTCTCAGTCAACAAACAGTAAAATTATGTACATGAATTACATTTAAACTTCTTATATTTACAGGTTTAATACTTAGATCTGCTTTCATTAAATCCATCATTCAGATATTTGCTAGTTTCTTGGCTATTACAACCAAGTATTGTCAAAAATTAAAGTAAATTATTCACTTCAGTGATCCTCAGTTAAGAACAGTCAGATTATGTACAAGATTTAAAATTGAACTTCCACTATTTACAGACTTAAGACTTACATCTGCTTTCCATACATCCATCATTCACACAAGTATTGTCAAAAATTAAAGTATAATAAATTTTCATTACAGTGGTCTACTGCACTTGTTGAGAAACTCATGGATGGAATAGAAGGTGTTGGCCACCAAAAATTCTTTTAAATTATGTTTAAATTGTGCCTTGTCTGAAACTAAACTCTTAATGGTTGCTGGTAAGTTATTGAAAATATGCGTTGCTGAATACTGGACTCCTTTCTGGACAAGAGTAAGTGATTTTAAAACTTTATGTATATTGTTCTTATTCCTAGTATTGATACTGTGTACTAAGCAGTTAGTTGGAAAAAGAGATGTATTATTTACAACAAACTTCATTAAGGAATAAATATACTGAGAAGCTGTGGTTAATATGCCCAGTTCGTTGAATAGGTTTTGACATGATGTTCTTGAATTTACACTACTCATTACTCTTATTATACGCTTCTTTACTCTAAAAATTTTTTTCTCTGTTTGTGGAGTTACCCCAAAATATGATACCATATGACATAATTGAGTGAAAATAAGCAAAATATCCCAGTTTTTTTACATTTATATCTCCCATATATGACATCATTCACATTGCAAACACAGACTTGTTTAGGCGCTTTGGCAGTTCGTTAGTATGTTGTTCCCAACTGAATTTATTATCAAGTTGTAATCCCAAGAATTTTACACTCTCAACTTCTCCTATTTGCATGTCATCATATTTTGTACACACACAGTTTCATTGACAAAGTCTCCTGTCTGCAGTTTGTCGCATCCTTGATCTCTGCAAACGTGCCAAGCGAGTTCCTCATGGTCGTGTTTCAAAACGCCTCGGACGAAGGCCAGGGGATGGTAAGTACGAGATTGTTTATGATGACTGTTACCTTAACTATAATGGAGGTCACACAATAAGGTACGTGGTTTGTTTTTCTTTTTTTTTTGGGTGACTGAGCGACATTGGTTATTTGCATCAGAGTGGTATTCTGATTGTGCTTTTACACTACTGATATTGCTATGTGATTGTTCATTGGTTCATACCTATCGAAAATTTATAATATTTTGTTTGGGTTTCACTATAATATGAAAGGAATTTGACTGTTGAGTTTATCTAGTGCCACCGAAGAGCCAAATTTCAGAATCTTAACTTCATCTTCAATTGATGTACAATAAAATATCAACAACAAAACGATGTTTTCTGTGCTCACTTATACTACCTAAGATGCTAGATGTGGGACTACTGAAGGACAGTATACAACACGTGGGCTTTGACCAATGACGTCAGAATTTGCCAGAGATGATTTATTACACAGATTTAACAGCAAAGACGAGTGTTCATAAAGAAAGGAATGAAGGAGAGGGAAAACAGATGGTGGACATATATCACGTGCATTAATATTTCGAACATAACGTTAAGGATATCGCTTGTTTGAGTCCTAGTACTTCCGTAAAAAAAAATAAAAAAAATAAAATAAAATAAAGAAAAAAAGGGGTAGAAGTAACGTTAGCATGGAATACCTCAGTTGACATATATACGAGTTGTATGTGGAACTTCAGTCGATTTGTATAGGTCAGCTGCACTACGGGATACAAATTTAACGGACGTCGATTTCTTCGTTTTCGTTAGCATTAATATCCTACTCTTCAGTTGACCTATATAGGTAAATGATAGCAATGCTGCATATGTCGCTTTTTTCGTCTAGGAATCACCAGTATCCCGTACTTCAGTTGACCTGCATACATCGACTGAAGTACCGAATACAAATTTTACTTATGTCGGTTTTTTCGCCTTCAGTAGTACTAGTATACACTCAAAAAAATCGTTGTGATACTAGTACTAGGAAAGGAAAAGAAAGCAACAACTGCAAAATTTGTATTCCGTACTGCTGCTGACGAACTCATACTTATCGCAGAACAATATAATACGACAAAGAAATACATCAAAATATACAAATTCAGTAAAACGAAAATAAAAGACTAAACTTAACATACGCAAACTCCTCCGCAAAGAACCAAAGCTCGCCTTGAAAGACGTCAAGGAAAATCACATACCCATATGCACAAGAAACACATCACAAAAAAACACACATACATACAAATATATAAAACGAGAAGTTCGCATCAACGAAATGAAGTAAAATAATTTTAAAAAATATCTACAGAAGAAAATTCCCTAATGTAAGTAAATGAAGAATGACGGATCAGCCCCAAAAAATTCAAATAAATATTTTAACAACCCGACCAAACACATCCTTTTCCTTCATTATCAGTTCCCCCTCCCAAACTGAAATTAACTAACAAATTTTGGAGAACCCATTTGCCCAACACCTTTTAGGAAACACTTAAACGGGCAATATGTCACGTGTACTCTACGCCTCAATGAATTTTCATCATAATGTCTCTGTAGTCTCGACAAGCGTCGTTTTCCCCTCCCTACAACAGATTTTATGACTGACCAATAACCCTCTATACTACTGGTGCAATCCCCAGTTGATGAAGATCCGAATTCAGTATTATGATTGTCGACAAGATGGTGAAAGCCCCTATTCCCCTAATCCGTATATGAAGAAAAACATCGGAAATAACTACAGAACCCTCTGCAATATGATCTTCAATTAATTTCACCCACATTTTCCTCGTTCGATTAGGAACTGCTTCAAAAACTACATCATCACATTCTGGGCCTGAAATTACAGCACACCAAATTCATAATCCCACCGCAGGTTAGCCAGCCGGAGTGGCCGAGCGGTTCTAGGCGCTACAGTCTAGAACCGCGCGACCGCTACGGTCGCAGGTTCGAATCTTGCCTCGGGCATGGATGTGTGTGATATCCTTAGGTTAGTTACGTTTAATTAATTCTAAGTTCTAGGGGACTGATGACCTCAGCTGTTAAGTCCCATAGTGCTCAGAGCCATTTGAACCACCGCAGGTTCCTCCCAGTTATACTTGGTTTTGCCAAAATGAGACTCATCGATTTCGACTATAACACCCGGCCCCCACAAAGGCCCCCTTCCCCACAAACTACCCTAACAGTCTAAAACGGTACGCTCACTCACATGACATTCGTGCACACATAAACCACACAGGATACCTCAATTGCCGGCCGGAGTGGCCGTGCGGTTCTAGGCGTTACAGTCTGGAGCCGTGCGACCGCTACGGTCGCAGGTTCGAATCCTGCCTCGGGCATGAATGTGTGTGGTGTCCTTAGGTTAGTTAGGTTTAATTAGTTCTAAGTTCTAGGCGACTGATGACCTCAGAAGTTAAGTCGCATAGTGCTCAGAGCCATTTTTGATACCACAAACAGCACGACGAGCAGACAAACTTATCATGCGCGTATGTTCGCCGCACTCACGACATCGAGCGTAATCAGCAAGAAGACCACACATTTTACAAAAATCGAATGGTTGCCATCATGTCTACGCACAAAGCCTGCTTTAAGTCTTTCATATCCATGGGAGTAGATAAATTCATACCTACAAACGAAAATCAAAAACTTAAAATTTTTGTAAATAAAAAACTATTCTCCCAAACTCAGGCTCACTAAGACTGAATTAAACGGAAAAATATTGTTGCAGTCATCAGTCCACAAATCCGCTAAAAAATCCGTTGACGGCTAAATGCAAAATTTTACCTGCTGACAGTGTGTAGAATCCGTCAAACTTAGCGGAAATTCCGCTAACTTAGCAACACTGCGCCATTGTTCGTGGATCGGACCATAGCAGCGTCTAAATAAATTGTCGTTGAAGACTGAGCAATGTCTAAAGGCCACGCGAGCGTTTGTGGAAGTTAAATTTCTGATTACCCAAATTGTGAAAGTGAGGTGAATATGATACAATTACTACAATTCTACTATACAGTTTGTATTATCTTTTTAGTATGCATCGATTGTTTGAAGGCATTTTTGCAGTTCAAGTCATTTCTTATGTGGGATGGCGGGTTACATAAATAATGTGGATGAACAAATTCAAACATGGCTGCCGAGTGATGACGGCGACGTTTTGAGCGAAAGTGAGGAAGAAGAAAGGTTCATGAAACAGAACGTCCTGCCTACGTTTCCTCACAAGTCTGATACGGAACAGGAAAGCAAGATGACAAAGATGGACGTATGGCACTGAGATCATTGGCTACTTACCAGCCTCGGAATGACACGAAATGGAGTATGCTTCCACCATTCACTCCAAGAACTAGATTTCACAACAGCTTTGCTCGTCCACCAGACCTAACACGTGTGGCTAAAGACGCTAAACCAGCTCGTCTGTCATTTCTGCTGTTTTTCGATGCTGATGTTTCGAACCCCTTGTTGATTCAACAAACATCTACACTGATAGCATTAAAAGCAAATACGAAAGAGACAGAGGTGCATCTCATACCGACCTGACAGAAGTCAAGGCCCTTCGAAGCATTTTGTTAGTAACTGGAACTGTGCTGGCCGAAGAAATCTAAAGGACTTTCGGATGAATGCGAAATGTACTATGATTCGATTAGTGTGAACACCTATGTGAAAGAGTAGATTCTTACTGTGCGCTTTGATGATGTAAGATATAGGCAGGATCGTGAAAGAATCGTCCAGTTGGCTGCAGTACGCCAGATTACTAACATTATGCTTCAGAACTGTAAGACAAATTACACTCCCAGCCAAAATACGACTGATGAACAATCAGTCGCTTTCAGTGGACTCTGTGGGGTCGTGTTCTATATGCCGAACAAGTCGCCAAAGTTCGGTATAAGGATCATTACGGTGGTGGACATAAAATATTCATATGCCTATAATCTTGAGATTTACGTATACACGCTAATAGAGGGACCATTTAGAGAATCAAATAAAGTGCCTGACAGTGTACATTGAATTTTGACTCCATTATAAGGCCTCAGATGCAATATCACTTTGGACAACTGGTTTATTAGTGTGCCTACATGCAAATAACTGTTGATTATGCCAATAGGAACACTAAAAAAGAATAAACTAGAATACCTAAATTAGTCTTCTTCTTATTCTGCTTATATGGCCTCATTGGACCACTTCAGTCATTTTCTGGTCATCTCCTTCACTAGCTTTTCTTTCTGAACTGCCCAGTATCTTTTCATTTGTTCAATTTTTTTTTTGTCGTTCCTCATCTGTAAATACCCTTTTCATTGTCTGTCGTTTGTCCATGTTTGGTTTAAATCTTATTTTTATGTTTTTCAGCTTCTTTAAATTTTCTATTTTGTTTTGCATATCGCTCAATGTTAATACTAGCTCTTCTCATATCCTCCCTGATTTTCTTTACCCATACTGCTTCATGTTCCAAAGTTTCTTTATAATTTTTCTTGACAATTTGATTTCTTGTGCCCTCACAAAGCGACCAAGAAAAGAAATCCTTGTTTTCCATATAGTATCTATAATGGGTTCCAGTTTGCTGCGCACCACTTCATTTGGTACTATCCACCATTGTCCATTTTTCGATATTACTTATTTATGCAAGTTGTTGCTATTCTTCTCCCTACTTTTAGGATTTTGTCGATTCTGTTTCCCTGGGAGATTCTGAAAAGAGTTTCACTTCTGTATGTCACCTCTGGTTGAACCATCGTCTTATTATGCTTTAATTTAGTTTTGGAAATTGGAATTTTGTGGTAAGGTCTCATGGGACCAAACTGCTGAGGTCATCGGTCCCTTTGCCTACACACTATTTAATCTAACTTAAACTAATTTACGCTATGGACAACACACACACCCTTGCCCGAGGAAGGACTCGAACCTCCGGTGCGGGCAGCCGCACGGACCGTGACAAGGCGCCTTTAGACCGCGCGGCAATTTAGTTTTGATTTATTATATATAGACAGCGTTAATTGTTTAGCTTTTATTATTATGTTAGTTCTTAGTTGCCATGCAGGTTTCTCGCCCAAGTCACATGTTAAAATTACTCCCATCTTTTTTAATTTTTTCACTACTTTTACTCTCCTGTTATTTTCTGTTATGTGCTTGATTACTAGTGGATCTGCTATCATTAACTCAGTCTTTTCAAATGACTTGCGGAGTACTGTTTTTTTGTTATACTTTATGGGCTTGTTATTTGACTTCTGGCTTTTTGAATGTTTCTGGTCTCACAGGAAAGGATCAATGCACAGACGCTAAGAAGTCTCACTCTTCTTGCACTTAAGGCGGCATTGTGCCTTTAATGCTAAGTCATCTGGGAATCACAAGCACTTTAAATTTATTTTATCTTTCTTGGCTCCAGTTCTTAAGTTTCAGTATATTCCTTGTACCATTCCCTCGTCACGTACTCTAGTACACAGTTGAAAAGTATCATCGTTAAACGATCTCCCTGTCTTAGCCCTTTTTTAACCGTAAATGGTTCAGATATTTCTCCTCTGAACTTTGTGGTTAAAATTTTTATTAATTTAGGATGGAGGCCAAAAATTGGTCAGTATCTTCCTCATTGATTGGTCGAAACAGCACGAGAACGAGAAATAAAAGAATCCATTTTCCGGTTTCAGCCAGAGCGTACACTAGTCAGTTACGTGTCTAAGCGCAATAAAGTAGTATTTTTGTTATCTACACTTAACAATCGCGCCAAAATCGATGGTGCTTATGGTGATGCCATAGGACCAGAAACCATCACATTTTATAACCACACAGAGTATGGCGCCGACATTTATGGTAAAATATACAGACAATATGACGTTACTCGAAATAGTTAACGAAGCTGTTTTTTTTTTTTTTTTCAATACGGCAGGCATAAATGGTCTTGTGGCATATATGGGATGAATGACTCTGAAACAAAAGTTGTCCGCCATCACTAACTGCAAGAAGTCAGATTAGCACTTGCAGGACGTTCTATTGACCGTCGCATACCAGAGCAAAACATTCCCACATGTATCACACTCACAGGCAGACTTCTTCTTGGACTTCCAGAACTACACCTGTAACCTATTATGCCTATACATAGGGGAGTAGGCCGTTGTTCTCTTTGGAGGAGGACTCGTGATGCCAGCACGGTAAACAACGGAACAAATGCACGAGGCGTACAGGGATGATAATGTGAAGACCTGTACTTACTTGGGAATGGTTTATTAATAAAAGGTTGGACCCACATTTGGCTGTAATACAGCTGCGATTCTTCTTGGAATATTGGCATACAATGATTGTATAGTCTGCAGTAGAATGTTATGCTACTCTTCCATCAGAACCTCTTATAACTTCTGTAGTGACGAACAAGGTGTAAGTCTGCCCCGGCGTCTACGCTCCAATACCGGCGACAAGGGTTCGATAGCCGGCCGAAGTGGCCGTGCGGTTAAAGGCGCTGCAGTCTGGAACCGCAAGACCGCTACGGTCGCAGGTTCGAATCCTGCCTCGGGCATGGATGTTTGTGATGTCCTTAGGTTAGTTAGGTTTAACTAGTTCTAAGTTCTAGGGGACTAATGACCTCAGCAGTTGAGTCCCATAGTGCTCAGAGCCATTTGAACCAAGGGTTCGATAATGTTCTAGCCCGGGGACTGTGCTGGCCAGGGAAGACGCTGCAATTCAATTGCATGCTTCTCATACCTTGTACTGTCCTGGCTGTATGAGTGGGTGCATTATCGTCCTGAAATATGGCATCATTGTTGGGGAACAACATGTGAATCATAGGGTGCAAATGACCACTTAAAATCTTCACAAAACCGTTGGCTATAACAGAGCCTTTGAGAGTAATGATGGGACAAGCTGAATACCATAATATGGTTGCCCACACCATCACACTTCCACCTCCTTGCTTAACCGTTGGAATTACGCAAACAGGACTGTAGGCTTCTTTTGGCGTTCTCAAGACGTAAACCAGGCCCGATGTTGGAAATAAAGAAAACGTTGACTCATCGGACCATATTACGTGTTTCTACTAATCAGTCGTCCAGGATTGATGCTCTTGGCACCATGTTTTACACTTCTTTGCGTTGGTTGTCGTCACTAATGGTTTCGACATAGAAGCTCGTCCATGAATGTTCGCTTTGTGGAGTTTTCAGTGGACAGTCTCGATAGATAACGGGGTCTAGAAGGTGGCTACTGAGCTCTGAAGTCACTTTAGCCGCCGTAGTTTTGTGTTGTTTTGATACAATTCGTGTTAGTGTAGGACGATCTCTGTCATTCAGTTTCAAGTGGTTCAAATGGCTCTGAGCACTATGGGACTCAACATCTGAGGTCATCAGTCCGCTAGAACTTAGAACTACTTAAACCTAACTAACCTAAGGACATCACACACATCCATGCCCGAGGCAGGATTCGAACCTACGACCGTAGCAGTCGCGCGGTTCTAGACTAAAGCGCCTAGAACCGCTCGGCCACAATGGCCGGCCATTCAGTTTTGATTTGAGCCCTCTATTACATTTACACGATGATTTCACTCCGTATTTTGCGTAGGCTTTCATGACTGTTGACACAGTTACACTTGAAACATTCAATAAGTTGGCTGTCTTGGTTACTGATGCTGCAGTTGCAGCTAATCGGTCCCCCACAATCTGCCCTCAGTGGAATTCTGTTAGGTCTTTCATTGCACGTCAATCTCGGCCTCTGAATGCAAATACGAAGTGTGTATCAATCGTAAACAACCTGCACTGATAGTGAGTCCGTACTCAACACCTACAGTCCAACGCGACACTTGCCTTACCACCGTTGTTGACCGTCTAACACAACTATCCCATTACTACCCTGTTCACATTATTTTGCCTATTCCCTGTATGTATAGCAATTTTCAGGCAGTCGTGTGTTCGAAACGCATGCCAGCAGAGTAAGGATGATTACGAAAAATTGATTATTGATTTAATTAGACGACCAGAAACCAGGAAACTAATAAGTATTACTTTCGAAATTATAAATATGTGAACATATGAACCTCATCTAAACCTGTGCTTGAACATTGCTTTTTAAAAGAGGCTTTTGTTTGTTTATAACTCAAGTTAAAAAGATTTTTTCTTTAATTTTATAGTCAAATGTGATAAAAATAAAGATGATTATACAAAGCGTTTTACTCATACACTACTGGCCATTAAAATTGCTACACCACGAAGATGACGTGCTACAGACGAGAAATTTAACCGACAGGAAGAAGATGCTGTGACATGCAAATGATTAGCTTTTCAGAGCATTCACACAAGGTTGGCGCCGGTGGCGACACCTACAACGTGCTGACATGAGGAAAGTTTCCAACCGATGTCTCATACACAAACAGCAGTTGACCGGCGTTGCCTGGTGAAACGTTGTTGTGATGCCTCGTGTAAGGAGGAGAAACGCGTACCATTACGTTTCCGACTTTGATAAAGGTCGGATTGTAGCCTATCGCGATTGCGGTTTATCGTATCTCGAGATTGCTGCTCGCGTTGGTCGAGATCCAGTGACTGTTAGCAGAGTATGCAATCGGTGGGTTCAGGAGGGTAATACGGAACGCCGTGCTGGACCCAAAGGCCTCGTATCACTAGCAGTCGAGATGACAGGCATCTTATCCCCATGGCTGTAACGGATCGTGCAGCCACGTCTCGATCTCTGAGTCAACAGATGGGGACGTTTGCAAGACAACAACCATCTGCACGAACAGTTCGACGACGTTTGCAGCAAGTGTGGACTATCAGCTCGGAGAACATGGCTGCGGTTACCCTTGACACTGCATCACAGACAGGAGCGCCTGCGATGGTGTACTCAACGACGAACCTGGGTGCACGAATGGCAAAACGTCATTTTTTCGGATGAATTCAGGTTCTGTTTACAGCATCATTATGGTCGTATCCGTGTTTGACGACATCGCGGTGAACGCACATTGGAAGCGTGTATTCGTCATCGCCTATCACCCAGCGTGATGGTATGGGGTGCCATTGGTTACACGTCTCGGTCACATCTTGTTCACATTGACGGCACTTTGAACGGTGGACGTTACATTTCAGATATGTTACGTCCCATGGCTCTACTCTTCATTCGATCCCTGCAAAACCCTTCATTTCAGCAGGATAATGCACGTCCGCATGTTGCAGGTGCGGTACTGGCCTTTCTGGATACAGAAAATGTTCGACTGCTGCCCTGCCCAGCACATTCCCCAGATCTCTCACCAATTGAAAAGCCTGGTCAATGGTGACCGAGCAACTGGCTCGTCACAATACGCCAGTGACTACTCTTGATGAACTGTGGTATCGTGTTGAAGCTGCATGGGCAGCTGTACCTGTAGACGCCATCCAAGCTCTGTTTGACTCACTGCCTAGGCGTATCAAGGCCGTTATTACGGCCAGAGGTGGTTGTTCTGGGTACTGATTTTTCAGGATCTATGCACCCAAACTGCGTGAAAATGTAATCACATGTCAGTTCTATTATAATACATTTGTCCAATGATTACCCGTTTATCATCTGCATTTCTTCTTGGTGTAGCAATTTTAATGGCCCGTAGTGTGTTATGTCCTGATTTGGGAGAAACTTAATTTCTTGTTGGGCTATGTATGTAGTTCGCATGAGCACTGTATCGGCACATATACTCTAGTATTCACAACATTGTGACAGGTGATGAAGCTGGGTTCACCATTCTGACCCAAAAACAAGAGAGCAGCGACGAAATTCCACCTCATAGGATCCCCGACGCCAAAAGAGTTCAAGATGGCGCCATCGCCAGGCCAAGTCATGCTCACAGTGTTCTGAGATGTTCAAGGTGTGGCGCATTTGGAATTCATGCCTAAAGGCATGAACTCTGCAAAGTACTGTGACGCCCTCATAAAACAAAGCACGAATTCAAAAGAGTTCATCCACACATGGAGCACTTTCTTCTTCAATATCACAGTGCCAGACCACACACGAGCTTTGCCACCAATTATTCTCCATACAGTCCCAACTTGGCCCTGTCCGATTTTCATCTGTATCCAAAACAGATAATCCTTTGGTGACTTCACTTTGATAATGATGAAGCGGAAGTGACACAATGGCTCTGTCAACAAAATCAAACTTTCTACAGTGACACTATTAACAAACCGGTCACTCGTTGGATTAATGTCTTCGCCGCCAGGGTGACTATGTTGAGATACAAGTACCTCTCATCCAGCTCACGTTGCTCTACCGATTATTCATATGATTTTGACACGCATCCCAGTTGGTTTTTGAACATTTCTGAACACGTTCTAAGTTGATTTCTGAACGAATCATAAGTTGATTTTTGAACGCGTGAATAATGTACGTGACGTCTCTGCCAGGGGAATCCCCGTTACATCTAGAAATAAAAAACTTTCCCACAGACGGAAGGAGACGGAGCTATATGAGCTGAGCCGAATAAACCGGAACGAGTGAATGCCAGTTCCGCCCGGGTTCCCGGGTTCGATTCCCGGCGGGGTCAGGGATTTTCTCTGCCTCGTGATGACTGGGTGTTGTGTGAGGTCCTTAGGTTAGTTAGGTTTAAGTACTTCTAAGTTCTAGGGGACTGATAACCATAGCTGTTAAGTCCCATAGTGCTCGGAGCCATTTTTTTTTTTTTTTTAATGCCAGTTGCTGTTTGTTTATGTGGTTGATTGGGTGAGCGAGTGATCAGCGTTAATCCATAGATTCAGATTACCAGAGTGGAAATAAACGACTAACAGGAATAACAGATAAGAAATATTACATACTATATTCTCAGTGTATCCAAGAAAATGAAATTTTGCCAGAAAATTTTTACCAGGTCGGCACACTACCAGTTGTACAGTCCTCGGTTAGCAGCCACTTGAAGTTCTATTCTAGGAACAGAAACGTGTCGTACGAACACGTAATAACTCCTAAACGGAGAATAAACGCCGGATAACTGCGATTCTGGCAGGGTTAGTGAAGTTAACAGGAGAAAAATTTTGACAATGGCAGGAATAGTTACAGAATGGGTGGTGACAAGATTTTTTTTGTTAGAATGGGGAAACAGAAGAAACGGCGACATCACACAAATTATATGGAAGAATATGACGTTTCCAAATTTATGTAAAAATTTCGTACTAATACTTTTCGATCTCATGCTTCAGAAGCTGCAGTTGATGAATTAAATGTGAAACTGTTTCCTGACATAACTTTTAGCTTGTAGTAGGCCTAATAGGCGTTTGATATTGGTATTTCGTGAATTACGTTCTGTCGTTTCATTTGTGTAAATGAGTTACGTAAAAATGACCGTTTGTGCCAAACAGTCTCGCTTATTTGGCGTGTGTTACAAATCCTGCAATATTAGAGAGGCCTAATTCGTTTTATCTAGAGCACAGTGGCAAAACAGACGTTGTTAAATCGAGAAATCACACTAGTCTTTGGTACTATTCGCATTAACAACTTTTTCAGTATTAGGAAACGACAGTTTGGTTTTTCATGTAGCAAAACGTTTAACGAACTTTAACGAGGTAATAGATTCTTTGGAAGGAAGGAAAGCTCGACGTGTAAAGCTGTAGCAAGATTAGAGAGAAAAAATGCTGGGACCTAAGGATTGAAGAAATGTGTACTGTCTTGCTTGTCTCTTGTCTTTACTGGTTTTATGTTTCCTATGTTTAATTTTATGTTACACAAAAGAAAAAGTTATTAGCTAATAGGCAATAAAGAGTGCAAATTTTCTGAAAAGTTCTTATTCTCCCTGTCACAAATAAATCCCACCCAGTATTGATTGTGAGCCTTTTTTTGTACGGAGGGTGGGACATCAGACAAGTCGACTGGGACCAGACGAGGCACCACAGGACGTTCTAGATTTCCACTGTCCTCATGGCTTCCACTACAAAGTATACACGTTTGAATTCAACAGGACAAAATACAGTGAGGTGCTATGGAACAATGCCGTGTGAAGAGGCCTGGCACTGCACTTTTAGGGGGACGCCACTATCAAGTTTTTACTCCTGTTAAGAAATATCGTAGACCCGGGGCTTGGGAGGGCATTGCTTTGGGTGTTGGCTGGAAATGTTGCATTATGTGAGCAAAAGTAACCGGACACCCCCAAAAACATACGTTTTCCACATTAGGTGGATTGTGCTGCCATCTACTGCCAGGTTCTCCATATCAGTGATCTCAGTAGCCATTAGACATCGTGAGAGAACAGAATGGGGTGCTCCGCGGAACTCACAGACTTCAAACGTGGTGAAGTGATTGGGTGTCACTTGCGTCATACGTCTGTATGCGAGATGTCCACACTCCTCAACACCCCTAGGTCCACTGTTTCTGATGTGATAGTGAAGTGGAAACGTGAAGGGACACGTACAGCACAAAAGTGTTCAGGACAACCTCATCTATTGACCGACGGAGACCGTCGACAGTTGAAGGTCGTAATGTGTAATAGGCAGACATCTATGCAAACGATCACAAAAAAATTCCAAACTACATCAGGATGCACTCCAACTACTACAACAATTACGTGGGAGGAGAGAAAACTTGGATTTTATGATCGAGCGGCTGCTCATAAACCACACATCACGCCGGTAAATGCCAAACGACGCCTCGCTTGGTGTAAGGAGCGTAAACATTGCACTATTGAACAGTGGAAAAACGTCATGTGGAGTGACGAATCACGGTACACAATGTGGCAATCCGATGGCGGGGTGTCGGGATGGCGAATGCCCAGCGATTGTCATCTGCCAGCATGTGTAGTGCCAACAGTAAAATTCGGAAGTGGTGGTGTTATGGTGTGGTCATGTTTTTCATGAAGGTATCAATCAGATCTTCGTGCAAATGTTTGTCAGGGTGTGTGTGTACTTGGCGTTATTTCCTCTGATAAGTTATTTTAAATGTTATCGGCGCACTGGCTCCGAGAGGTCAGTCGTCTCATTGGGCGACGTGTAACTGGTCCTCCGAGCGCTTCTGGGCCCCTTCAATTACCATCCATCTTGTGGAACTTGGCTCGGTACTTTCCTGGTGCAGGGATGTCGTTTAGCCAGTGGGTGTGTTTCCTCTGCATGGTTGAGCTCGAGCCTATATTTCCGCCATCGTGTGTCTGGAAATGAGTGGGAGACGCACCAGTAGTGCAGTCGCGATGGATCACCAGTTGCAGACGGACCAGCAGACAGTCGGTCGATTGTGGAGGATGAGGGAAGTTATCTACATGCGGTGCAGTCCGCTGGCAGCCAATGCGCAGTGTCAGAGCGAGCGTGGAGCTCTCCAATCACTACGAGCTTCGTGGTTCGCCGACCCAGGACGTCAAAGTTGATTAGTGGTTTCAACTACCCAACCCACATCTATTCATCTTGTGGTGGTTCGCTTCGGTGGTTTGCTGTTGGGGAGGTTTTCCAGTGAGCAACACCGTGTGGTTATACTGCTCAGATTTAGCCGCCATACGGTGCAATTAACTTTTTTGGTCGACTTCGATTTGAGTGTACCAGTGGAATTTTCTGCCTAGTTGCCTAGTGGCCGTTACTGTTCCAATTAACTGCCATGGCCACTACCGTAATTTCAGGCAGCGTCCTTTCCTCACCTCTTGTCCAACATGGTGTGTAATTTTGACAGCTAATACATACTCCATTGTCGATTTTCATGTTTGTAACATTGCCAGTTTGAGTTCTTATGTACTGATTGACGGGAAGCAAGTCGTTGTGCCGTCGGTCCGTGGCTGTCCCCTTGTTGGGTTCCGACGGATCAAGTGTAGTTGGGCTCACCACCTGTCTCGCCTAAGTGAACGAGGGCAGATCGACCTCCCTGGAGGCCTTCTGAGTGCCGCCGGTGTTTAATTATCTGTTGTCAGCTATTTTAAATTTTAGGCTTATGATTATTTGTTTGTTTTCTTAAAATTTTGCAAAATTAATTTTTAAATTTATCTTTCAAGCTTAAACACTGCGGCCTTCTGCCTTTAAATATGGTGGTAATATATTTTAAAATTTTGAAGGTTGATTGAGGCCCTCAGCCATTGGTATTGCACCTTGCATATGTTGCTTCTCTAAATTATTTTATTGCTATCTTAATTGGATTTTTATCTTGTTGATGTTTAAGATTTCTTGTTGTTAAACATGCTGGCCTTCTGCCTTTAAAGGTCTATGGTAATATATTCTGAATTTTGAAATTTAATTGTGGCCCTCAGCTATTTTTGTTGCACCTTGCATATGTTGCTTTTTTGGGTTTTAAATTATTTTATTGCTGTCTTAATTGAAATTATGTTTTTTTAAGATTTCTTGTTGGCCTTCTGCCTTTAAAGATCTATGGTAATATATTCAAAAATTTTGGAATTTAATTGCGGCCCTCAGCCATTTATATTGCACTTTGCGTATGTTGTTTTTTGAATTATTTTATTGCTGTCTTAATTGGATTTTTATCTTGTTAAGATTTCTTGTTGGAGGCCTTCAGCCCTGAAAGAGTTGCATTCGGTAAAGATTCAGGTGTGTGCTGCTTTGGTTGTAAAGGTTATTAAATCACAATAAATGACAGTAAGAAGCAGAAACTGACCTCAACCCTTGGCCTTTCCACAATCCTATTACCTGTTCTACTCAGTGGGTTTAGCGGGCATTTCACTATGGTTCTCCTTTGACTGACAGGTACTTAACCTATTGTTCTCATTTGATTGACAGGTACTTAACCAATTGTTCTGTTAAGTGGTTTTCCATGTCACTGCACTTGACCTATTGTTCCCCCACCCCCTCCCACTCCCCTCCCCCCTTAGGAAACTCCCCACTCCTCGCTGCTACAGGTACTCTTTCAGGTCTGAGTTAACGTCTTGTAGTGTTAAGTGCTTTGCCCTGTCACTCCAATTTCCTTTTGATTGGCGGGCACTTAACCTATTGTACTGCCCCCGCCCCCGCCCCTCCTCTCCCCCAATCCCCTCCCCCTCGCTGCTACAGGTACGCTTTCAGGCCTGAGTTATTGAAATAGCCTCCCCACTCTCACTCTTATCAATTTGATTGACTACTAAATTAAATTCATCAATTAATTAACCTCTCTGGTGGGAAAGTGCCACGCCCCCCTCCACTCACCCAGAAAAAATGTCAGGAAGTTCAAATTCCAACAGGATAATGCGTCATACCACGGTTATCTCTAGTAAACTAAGAGAATCGCAGAAAGATAGGCCACTAGGGCTACCTCCACTAACCTAAGTCATCCGACTGCCACCTCTTCCTAGGATGTGGCTCACAGTTTGAATACTGCCACCTCTTCGTAGGTACTGGCTGGAAAAGGACTCAGCCTGTGCTGGATAGGATGGACATAAGTCTTATTTAACCTGTTGTCCTGTTAAGTGGTATTCGATGTCACACCCATTTCCTTAAACTATTCCACCACTTTTGATACCGAATTAAGTAATTAGTTATGTCCTCCCACCATTTTCTGGTACACTTTTCGAATTTCACATGCTTTTGAACGCCATTTCTGGCGCATTCTTTTTTGTCATCCACCCTCTTAAACTATAGCAAAAAATTTTACATAAAAAATTATTCAAGTTAACTTAGTGTTCCGCACTTAACCTGCAGTTCTGCTCCATGTCACCCTCCTTAACTATTGTACCACTAACACCACATTGTTATAAGAAATTTATACAAATTAATTAAATCGATATTCTTTGCATGTATGGGGTAGTTTTCTTTAATTCGCAGCATCTTATTGGTCGGTGAAATATATGGGATACAGTTTATACAAAAGATCACTAATAAAGAACACATCCCACAAGCCTGACACCTGACACCGACGCCCGGGTCAGGGTGCACTGATGGCCCCGTGAAGCTATGATGCAACCCTTCGGGTCCGGCAAGCATGAGGCGCCAACATCTCTTTCATACTTGACACCTGAGAAATTCCTACCAAAATATGTGTTCACCCAGCTACCGTTGCTGGCGCGATGACGCATAGCTGCAATGCGGGTCCAGTGCCGAGAGATGTTGCAATGGTTTCCAGGATAGCACAGGGTGTATTCTTCCTAGCGATTGTCTCTGAATTTACCAATAAAACTTCAGCTGCTGTCGGTGTGGGAGCACCCTCTCAAATGACATTAGTGTCTGCTGAAGATGAGTGCTATTAAGTAGGTGAAGTTTAAGATGGAATATAACAATATATACGAGGGCGGTTCAGAAACTAACCTCCGATTGGTCACAGTGCGGGTTGTGGGGGGAGTAGCGACGCCATCTGTGCGTTCACGCACTCAACAGGTCAGTCGGCATCAAGCCGTGGTCGAGTGAACGTCGTACCTGCGCTAGTTTAGTTTTTGTGACAGTTTGAAATGTGTGCTGCAATAGAAAACCCCGCCAAATGTGAAGTGCGTGCTGTCATAAGGTTTTTTACAGCCAAAGGATATTCTGCAGCAGCTATTCATCGTGAGCTTTGTGCCGTGTACGGACCAAGAGTTATGAGTGAAGGAGTTGTCCATGAATGGGTACGTTTATTTAAAAGTGGATGAGAAAACGTTCATGATGAAGAGAGGAGTGGTAGACCATCATTGGTGACTGACGAACTCGTTCAGACAGTTGATGCAAAAGTTCGTGAAAATCGACGTTTCTCAATGTCGGAGTTGTCTACTGGTTTTCCACAGATTTCTAAGACTCTCTTGTACGAGATAGTGACAGCAAGATTGGGTTACCGTAAGTTCTGTGCACGATGGGTGCCCAAAATTCTTACCGACCACCACAAAACTCAAAGAATGGCCTCTGCATTAGACTTTCTGTCACGTTATGAGGACGAAGGAGAACCATTGTTAAACAGAATCGTGACCGGTGACGAAACCTGGATTAAGTACGTGAACCCTGAGACAAAAGAACAATCAAAGATGTGGGCACATTCAAATTCACCTACCAAACCAAGAAAAGCCTCGCAAGATTTTTCTGCCAGAAAACTGATGGCAACGGTGTTTTGGGATGTCAAAGGGGTGTTGTTGGTTGAATTCATGGAACGTGGTACGACCATTAATCAAGACGTGTACTGTGAAACAATAAAAAAGTTACGACGGGCTATACAGAACAAACGCCGTGGTATGCTGACTTTCGGTATCATTTTTTTGCACGATAACGCCCGTCCTCACTCTGCTCGCAGAACAACGGCCCTTCTTGAGTCCTTCAAGTGGGACGTTATCAACCATCCACCTTACAGCCCAGACCTGGCGCCAAGTGATTATCACCTCTTCATGCATTTGAAGAAATGGCTCGGGTCACAGCGGTTTGATGACGACGAAGAGCTCAAAGACGCAGTCACAGGCTGGCTCCAGGCACAAGCGGGTGATTTTTATGCAGAAGGAATTTCAAAGCTTGTGAAGAGATACGATAAGTGCCTCAATCGCTATGGAGACTATGTAGAAAAATAGTGCAAAGATGTAGTTGTAAGATGTATATATTAAAATATTTTTATTTAACTTGGTGTATTTTTTTAAATCAACCGGAGGTTACTTTCTGAACGGCCCTCGTACATAACAATTTCGTGGAATTATCCCATCATGTAGCACGAACTGGGTTATGTGAGCACAAGGCACGTGACCGTGTCCACTTCCAAAGATATTTAGCGACGCATCTAAAATTATATCTCCTGTACTTGTAGAAAACCACAGACATAGCATGTGGTTAAAAAAACTGTACACTGTCACAGTGGGAGCAGGGTTGAGAAGAACACAGAGGTTGTGAGGTAAAAATTGATTTATTTCTGATCCAACTTAAAAGTAATTTTACATTTTCATAAGCTGAGACAGCAACACTTTTTTCATACATTTTCTTGAGTCAATGGAGAGAAGAACACCCTTAGAATTCCAGGTCTTGAACAGCAGCAAACTTCAAGATTTGATGCAGCCATGAGATCTTCTCATTCCCCTTCACATAGACGATGGTATCCGTGTGATCGAATAATTTAAGCGCCATCACCATATCTTTATAGTGTATGCTAGGATCATACCAGTGAATTCCATGGTAGAAATGCGTTAACCACTTTGCACTCTTCCGTGTCTTAGCACACTTCACGTACTTGAAAGGCCTCGATGATGCAGTGTTTGCTGAGAAGTCTCCATTATTCCAGCATCTTGTGTGTATGCTACAAACGCAACATCTTTAAATATGAACTGTTCATGCTCACCATCATAGAAACCCTGAGAGTCTGCAGTGATGTTCACACCTTGAGATGCCATTGTGAAATGCTGTAGGTATGGTGCAGCACCTATTCATTTATACAGCTCGTTGCACAACACCTGTGAGCGGGCAGTATTTGGTCACACTGTCATGTAGAACTGGAGCATACACAGCAGTGTGTTATGGGAAATTTGTCAAAGATTCAAACTTAGTTCGCACACCTAGAGGTCCAGACTCAAATTATCTCGTTCTGTTTCTAGCAGTCTATTACAATGATCGGCGAAAGCTCCTCGAACTTACGTGGACTGAGTAGACACCCTTCTCCCTCTCCTTCGCCAATTTCATAGTAAGAAGCACGAAACCTTGAATACATGTCATAACTTTCGTGGACTGAGTAGACACCCTTCTCCCTCTCCTTCGCCAATTTCATAGTAAGAAGCACGAAACCTTGAATACATGTCATAAGCTAGAGTGTGCACATTCTGATTCCACTGCAGGTACAAATTGTCATATGGGTAGAATTCTGAATTAGGGTAGACTTTGGCATTAATTAACTTGCAGTTGTCGAATACGGTGGAATAATTGACTATATTACCTCTTCTATCAGTCTGAAATGCAAGTATGATGAATCTAGGTGTTTCTAGCTAGTTTAATAGCTCACGTTTGTCTGTTCACAGTCAGTAACACTGGGTTCTCGAAAACCTCCCATGAGTGAAATGTACTGGAATTCAGGACTTTTAAAAGCTTCAAACGTTCCTCATCGGATACAGTGATGTAAGGCATTTTCCATATTACCTTGCTGATTGTGATCATATTCTCCTCTTGAGCTCCTTGAATGTATGATTTATTATCCGTCGCACTTCGCACCAGAGTTTGCTCCTGTTTAGCGTTCGTAATAATCTGTCTCATGTCCTCAAAGTACCCCATAAGCATTTTTAGTGGTATGCATGCAGTAAATCGCTTGTACTTCACAACTGTTCTATCCTCTGGATTGTCTATAACCATCCCGCGTTTTCTAAACTATGCAAATCTGCAGGTGATGCAGAGACATATGTTTTAAGGGTCGATGTTATGCCAACATTGCGTGTACGGTCATTCTCAGACCCATTGAGTTCATAGCGTATCTCTTTGAACAGGAATGCTAAAGCGTTACGTGTAAGCTTGGATCCCACTGCATCGCTGCCATCGGTTTTCTTGAATGACCCTCTACATATATGAAACTCTCTCATGGAAGTGTGAGTGCATCTTGGTGCTGAATGACAATGCTAATTTCATTCTTTTTGTTAAATGTAGTAGAATCATAAGGTTTATGAGAGAAGTATTCCTGACGTATAATTCTCTCATCATATTCTACCGGACTGGTTACACTGAGTGAGGATGTCATTGCGCGGGTCAAGCCAACTACTTTAAGAAACTCGTAGTTTGCACGTGTTATCACTTTGCTGTTTGGTAGCAAACAGGCATGCTGTGGATTGTGTGCACTTGTTTTATACCGTACGCCCGTACCGCCTTAGTTGTAATCGTACAATGATCTCCTCACCGTGAAAGTCAACAAGTTGGTTATTCCGGTCCACAATATGCAGCTCCAAATAATCTAATGTCTGAGCTACCACTGGAAGGTATATTGCATTGGCAGGGGTCTCAAGAAACTTGTACCCCGTTGCAACTGAGGGGAAGAATCCGTAAATAGTATGAAAAAGACTATTGTTGAGACAGGAGTTCGTTGCAATGTTACACTCGTCTTGGACTGTGCTGACGGGAAGTATGTCCACATTCTGATCTGACCTGTAATATTTACTTGGATCCTTCTTCGAAACCTGCCCTTTCGTGAAACCCAGCAGACACCCTGTTGAACCTTTCTGGTTAAAGTCAATCGTTGCATTTACAGTCCTTATTTCAAATTTAAGTGTATTGATGTTTGCATATAATTCAATACCTTTTCCAGACTCTTTTAAGACTTCGTTTAAATCGTCAATATCGTATGCACCCGGTTCTATTCCCACAATATCTTTTTCACCATTAATATCCAGATGCAGTTTGTTGTTAGTCTCAGTGATATTTGGGATGCTGTTGTACGTCTCCAGTCTAATCAGTGCAATACTCCATTTATCAATGTTCAAATCAATTGGCGGGAAGTAATTTGCATGCAGTACAGATGACCGTTCTTTTAACGTCAAAGTGTACGACATTGCATCTGAACTCAACTGATGAAGGAATGTTTAAAGCTCCTCCTTATATAGCATGCTTCTTCTTCTTCTTTGCAAATGTCAAGAGAAACATTATGCATAGGTGTCCACAGAGTCATACACAGGGTGTCCAGAAAATGACTCTCTGATTTCAAAATTAAATATCTGGAAAACAAAGATCGGTAGAGGAATGCAGTAAACGGTATGTTTATTGTGAAAGCTGTAAGAAGTTTATACAGCAGTTTGAAATAATAGTTACAAAAGCTGCTAACAGATGGCGCTGTAATCGCCTTACGTAATGCCTAGTATAAATAGTGATCCGAAGCCCATTGCCCTGTGGAAATTTACTGCCTCACCAACACAGTTAGACCGCAATAGACCGGTCATGCTGTATTGTAACATATCACCCCGGACTACAAGTCCATTTTAAAAAAAAAAAAAAAAAAAAAAAAAGAAAAACAGAGCGATCAGTTCCACTATTGAAACGTGAAAGGAGCTTAGCGCACCGAAGGAAGAGATTAAAACCATGTACTCCATTGAACAACGCGTTTTTCTGGTGTTAGAGTACCACAGGTTAGAAGAGAGTCCTACGGCAACAGGGCGAAGTTTTCAACCACGATTTAATGTTCCAAAAGCACCCGATGCGAAAACCATTCATAGGCTCTTCGCAAAATTTCAACGAACAGGCAGCGTAACTGATGATCTAGTGGGGCATGTTGGCCGCAAGCAAACCACAGTTACGCCTGAAAATATCGCCACAGTTTCTGGAATTATTCAGCGAAATCCAATGTCATCCGTCCGTAGAATTGCATCTGAGACTGGTTTGAAGCGTTCCAGCACGCAGAAAATACTGAGAAAGAGCCTACACATGTTTCCATTCAAAATTCAAACGCACCAGGCCATACCCGTACGAGCTGTGGAACAAAGGGTTGCCTTTGCTGATCAGATGCTCACAATGATTGATAGTGAAGGATTTGATGTTGGCTCCATCTGGTTTACAGATGGAGCACACTTCCACCTGAATGGATCGTGAATAAGCAGAACTGGCGATTTTGGGGTTCCGAAAGGCCATATTGGTGTGAAGCAAAACCCCTGTATTCTCCTAAAGTTACTGTGTGGGCTGCACTATGCAGTAGAGGCATTATTGGCCCTTTTTTCATTCGAGAAACGGTCACTGGTGCACGTTACGTTGCAGTTTTGGAACAATTTGTCGCCACACAGCAAGCGTTAGAGGATCGACCAGGTACTGAATGGTTTACGCAAGATGGAGCCCGACTACATCGGACCAAACAAGTGTTTCGCTTTCTTGAGGAATACTTCGGGAATCGAGTCATTGCTTTGGAATATCCCGAATTTACTGGAGCAGGCATGGATTGGCCTCCATATTTGCCGGATTTGACTCCCTGTGACTTTTTTTTGTGGGGCACAGTGAAAGACATGGTCTACCCGAAGCATCCCGCCATGCTGGACGAGCTTGAATCGGCGATCTCTGTGGCATGTGAATCCATTTCGGTTGAGACACTACGAAATGTGATGGTGAATTTCATTCTTCGTTTGCACCATCTCTGTAGTGCCAATGGTGAACATTTTGAAAACATTGTGATGTGATTGTTTGCAAAGATTGTTTTCATATGATTATTTGACTTATGTATGCTGATATGAGCTGTTGCCATTTTTCGGGGTGCACTCAGCCTCGTGATGCCAATTGAGGAGCTACTCGACCGAATAGTAGCGGCTCTGGTCAAAGAAAACCATCATAACGACCGGGAGAGCGGTGTGCTGACCACACGCCCCTCCTATCCGCATCCTCAACTGAGCATGATGGTCCCGATGGGCCACTTGTGGCCTGAAGACGGAGTGAGTGCTGTCATACACAGGGTGGCTTATTGTCGTAATTACTTTATTTTCGTTAGGTCCACCTCTCATTCTTTATGACTCTACAATGGATGGGTTTTATATATAGTTACTTCTGTATAAGTTTTAATATAGATGTGTTTTACTTTGTTTCTTCATGAAGTCATACAACATAGAACCAGTCCCCTCCCACTATTTATTCTTAATGGATTATTTTCTACTTTTTAGACAACCTGATGATGCCCCAAAAGGGTGAAACGAGTTATTGAAATTACATAGGTTTCAATTGAGACGAACGTTATTAATATTCTGTTGCATCCAGCGAGTGGTCTAGACACTTAGTGGCATTGGAGACTGTAGAAGGTCTATCTAGTCAGCTAACTTGGTGATGACTAGCTGGAAGTTTGAAAGAGTTATGGAACTCGGTCGGCAGTTAACCAAATAAAGACAAGACTTGAATAACTAAAATCTTTAATTGCTTGATAGAGCTAGAACTGAATAATGACTCAAATGAACGTACACAACTCGTGATTGCAAAATCCCATGGAGGGAGGTGCGCAGCTAAGTATGAGTGCGAGCAAAGGCAAAGAGAATACTGAAAGTCCATACCCCGGGTCAGACCTACACGGATGTCCTCCTGGGCCGCTTTTTGTAATAAACTTTCTCATGGCCTACACTGGTCCACGTTTTATCTGTGTGGCAGTCTGTGTCACCTCTTCCATGCTGGCACTTCCAGACACTGCTGTGCAGGGCCTTGTGTGGCCATATATGGTCACCGCCGATGCATTGCTGTGCCTTGCGGCTCTCCACGTGAGTCTACGTACACTATGTGATCAAAAGTATCCGGACACCTGGCTGAAAATGACTTACAAGTTTGTGGCGCCCTCCATCGGTAATGCTGGCCCACACTTAGCACTGATGACAGCTTTCACTCTCGCAGGCATATGTTCAATCATGCACTGGAAGGTTTCTTGGGGAATGGCAGCCCATTCTTCATGAAGTGCTGCACTGAGGAGAGGTATTGATGTTGGTTGGTGAGGCCCAGCACTAGGGGGGCAAAAAGGACGCCAGGCCATTTTGTTAGAGAGGGTTGCCTACATCAGGGGCAGGTGGGCCGTGGGTCTGGAGAAAATGATTCGGAAATTAAAAAAGACGAGTTCTTTTGGTGTGTAACTTGGTAGAGGGAAGAAAATCGATTTGACGTGGCCATTGCAATGCAGGAGGACACGAGTGGTGGTGCGCAAATGTGTAGTGCATGGAGAGTGGCCCAAACATTGGACATACCTGTTAGCATGGTGCATAAAATCCTACGAAACATCCTTCTTTGCTATCCATTCAAAATTACCCGTGTGCATAAGTTGCTTCCTGTTGACCTGCCATCAAGAGAGACCTTTTCTTTAGAATTTCTTGCTCTCATGGAAGTGGACAATGGTTGGCTGTGGAAGATTTTGTGAACAGACGAAGCCCACTTCCATCTGACAGGATATGTCAATACACAGAATTGTAGTATATGGGCAATGGAAAATCCACACTCAAATCTACCAGTACCACTTCATCCTGAAAAGGTCACTGTGTGGTGCGGGTTCAGGGCATCATTTATCACATGGCCATATTGTTTCGAAGATACAGGTGCTTCTGGTCCTGTTACCTGTACTGTCACTGGGAAGCACTATGTGTGAAAAGACACTCACAGCCAGATGCACAACCACGTCATTCCAGCTGTCCAACAGTGTGTATGGGATCATTTTTATGCAAGATGGTGCATCTCCAAACACTGCAACTCCAGTTAAGCAGCTGCTGAAGCGCCATTTCGGAAATGCTAGAATTATCAGCCACCGTTTCCCTACAGTCTGGCCGGCCTGATCACCTGATCTTCATCCGTGTGACTTCTGGCTGGAGGGCTATCTGAAAGATGTGTTCAGTGTTCCGACTGCAAAATTAGCTGCACTGAAAGCATGCATCACGCAACACATTCTGAATGTGACCCCGGAAACACTTCCATCAGTTGTGGAAAGTGCTGTTTCTTGATTTCAACTTGCAGGAAATGATGGACAGCATATTGAACATGTTTTGCGCCAGTCACATGGAAATTAATATTCCGATTTGATTTTGACTGATGCTTTTTATGCAGTTTTTGCCATCAGAACAATTAAAAACTGATGTGGTTGATGCCTTTATGTGGTTTTTGGTCTGGGACAGTTAAAAACCGATTTGAGTGATGCTTTTTAGGCAGGTTTCGGCCTCAGGACAATTGAAAACTGATTTTTCCTATCTGCTTTGACATAACCTTGCCATGGTGGATGGGCTTATGTAACTAACAGTATCACACCTGTACACCTATGCACACTGTGTAGTACAGTTTGTTTAACGTGAAACGTACACCTTAGGCATTGTTGTATAATTCATTTGTCATTTGTAGTCGACCACTATTAAATTATGATGCTTACAGCGCCCTCTATTGCTACATTTTCTAACTATTTATGTTTCATCTGCCACACATTTTCCTCCTTCTCTGATAATATTCCATTGCAATTTGACGTCATTCTGACCATAGTATTATTTCTACAGCAGTTTGAAAGTTTAACCTTAATCATAATCACCCTGTATGTATCATGGGATCACTGCTGTTTGCTTTTATTACAAAGACCTTAATGAGTTTTAAAAATGATTTTACTACCTTAATGATTTACATTTTATATTTTTAGATGAGTGGCATTGAATAGGTAATGTGACACTTTTTTTCAGTCCAATTTTGGTAAAAAAAATGCAAAATTTGTTGCGGTACATCATTGAGTATTCCCACTCGTGCCCCTATAGTTTGACAAACTTCTGGTAGGTTGTGACACTATACGTAATATTCAAAATGGTATGTGTAAGGGAAGTGTGTTCAAAGCAAAACACTCTTATAAAGTTTCTTTTGGACAAAAACCAAAGCTTCAGAGATATTCATAGGCACTTGCAGCATTTCTTTGGAGACCTGGCAGTAATCAAAAGTGTGGTGAGTCATTGGGTACAGTGTCCATCTTCACGACATCAAGGTTGCACAAACCTTTCTCATCTCCCATGTGCAGACACTCTCATTCCGGGTGATCAACAGATCACAAACACCTCACTGTCCAACTGGACAGTAGCATTGACACACTTGTTCACTAGTCGAGGTACTCAAAGGTGTGTGCCTGCTGAGTTCCTTACTGCCAAACAGAAGACCATAAAGAGTAACAAATGACCATCTGTGCCAAATTGCTTGTGTGTTTCAAGGCTGATGGTGACAATTATTTGTCAAGTATCTTCACAGGTGTTGGAACTTGTGATCATCATTCCAAACTGGAAACAAAATGGCAATCCATGGAGTGATGCCACACCACCTCTTCTCTGATGAACCCTGAAGTGTATTGTTCTACCCTCAGGAAATTGAAGAAAAGACTGCAGCCTGTTTGGTGTCATAAAAGTGCAACAAACCTCTCCTCCTCCATGACAGCAACTTTGGACAGTTTATGTCTATCTTCAAGAGCTTTTCAGTTCAGTTCCTTCAGTATCTCTGTGACACTCTCCCATCAATTAAATAAACCTGTGACCATTTGTGCTGGCCTTCTCTGTACACATTCAATATCCCCTGTTACTCCTATCAGGTATGGGCCCCACACTTGAGCAATATTGTAGAATAGGTCACTCGAGTGATTTGGAAGTAGATTGAGTGCACATCCCTAGTATTCTACCAAAACTACCATCTGCTTTACCCACGACTGAACCTATTTATTATTCCATTTCATATCCCTATGTAGTGTTACACCCTGGTATATGTATGAGTTGGCTGATTCCAACAATGACCCATTGATGATAAAGACATAGGATACAATGTTTTTTCATTTTGTGAAGTGCAAAATTTTACATTTCTGAACATTTAAAGCATGTTGTCAATATCTGCACCAATTTGAAATCTTATCAAGGCCTTACTGAATATTTATGCAACTTCTTTCAGATGGAACTTCATTATAGATAAGTGCATCATATGCAAAAAGCATGATTTTAATATTAACATTGTCTACAAGGTCATTAACATACAACATGAACAGTAATGGTCCCAGCACACTTCCCTGGGGCACACCCAAAGTTACTTCTACATCTGACAATGACTCTCCATCCAAGATAACATGTTGCATCCTCTCTACCAAAAAGTGCTCAATCCAGTCACAAATTTCACCTGATATGCCATATGATCCTACTTTTGACAATAAGCATAGGTGTGGCACTGAGTAAAATGCTTTTTGGAAATCATACTTGACTGCCTCAATCCAAAGCGTTCAGTACGTCATGTGAGAAAAGTGCGAACTGGATTTCACATGATCGATGTTTTCAAAAACGGTGCTGGTTGGCATTGAGGGGGTAATTCTGTTCAAGATACCTAATTACATTTTAGCTCAGAATATGTTCTTTACAGTTTTCACATTTAAAGATTTGCTGCATTAGATGACACATGCATTTAGCACGAAGTGTAGGGAAATCTTGGTCATGCCTACATATTTCCATGTATTATGTTGTTAAGTATAGTCCGAAAAAATGTAATGAGTGTTTTGTTCATCAAATGCTGCCTGAGACCAACAGGTATGAATTGTAGATTTTTCAGTTTTACTTTCCTTAACTCACAAGTAACACTGGCGAAAATTTTTTGCTTGTTTAACATATTAATACAAGCTTTTCTCTATTTTTTCTGATTGTAGCATGTAAAGTGCATCATTTACATTGTCTGTGAGCTTTAAACCTTCTTGTTATTTTCATCATTTTTATTACCTCCAGAACAACAAACACTTGACTTCACCACTCCCATTTTTTCTATTTAAAATTTCTATGAAGGTGTTCTGAAACTGCTTTGCAGCTGTTGTTTTCATATTAAGACACAATGAGTCAAGGGAATTTTGAATTATTTTGTCTCACAGTGTATAAAATCTAATCATTTGGTTCAGGCACAGGGCGCAGTTGAAAAATTTGTAGTAAAACTTTACCACAGAACAACCTATGCTAATAACAATCAAACAATTGAAAATCCAGGATGGAATGTAATAATACGAGAGAAGGAAAGTTGCTACTCACCATATAGTGGAGATGTTGAGTCGCGATAGGCACAATAAAAAGATTCACACAATCACAGCTTTCTGCCATTAAGGACTTTGTCAGCAGTAGACACACATACACGCACGCACACACACACTCACGCAACTTGCACACATGTCTGCAGTCTCAGAGAGCTGAAACTACACTGCGAGCAGCAGCACCAGTGCATGATGGGAGTGGCGACTGGGTGGGGGTAAGGAGGAGGCTGAGGCAGGAAGGGGGGAGGGATAGTATGGTGGGAGTGGCAGACAATGAAGTGCTGCAGTTTAGATGGAGAGCAGGAGAGAAGGTGTGGAGGGGGGAGGGGGTAAGTAGCAGAAAGGACAGAAATAAAAATGGCTGGCTCTGAGCACTATGGGACTTAACTGCTGAGGTCATCAGTCCCGAAATAAAAATAATAAGAAATTAAAAGTCTGGGTATGGCAGTGAAATGATGGCTGTGTAGTGCTGGAATGGGAACAGGGAGGGGGCTGGATGGGTGAGGACAGTGACTAACGAAGGTTGAGGCCAGGAGGGTTACGGGAATGTAGGATGTATTGCAGGGAAAGCCCACCTGTGCAGTTCAGAAAAGCTGGTGTTGGTGGGAAGGATCCATATGGCACAGGCTATGAAGCAGTCATTGAGATTAGGGGTATCATGTCTGGCAGTGTGTTCAGCTACAGGGTGGTCCACTTGTTTTTTGGCCACAGTTTGTCGGTGGCCGTTCAAGTGGACAGACAGCTTGTTGGTTGTCATGCCTACATAGAATGCAGCACAGTGGTTGCAGCTTAGATTGTAAATCACATGACTGGTTTCACAGGTACCCCTGCCTTTGATGGGATAGGTGATGTTAGTGACCGGACTGGAGTAGGTGGTGGTAGGAGGATGTATGGGACAGGTCTTGCATCTAGGTCTATTACAGGGGTATGGGCCATGAGGTAAGGGATGGGGAGTGGGGGTTGTGTAGGTTCAGTGGACAGTGGAATACCAAGGTAGGAGGGGTGGGAAGGATAGTGGGCAGGACATTTCTCATTTCAGGGCATGACGAGAGGTAATTGAAACCCTGGCAGAGAATGTAATTCAATTGCTCCAGTCCCAGATGTTACTGAGTTATAAGGGGAATGCTCCTCTGTGGCCAGACTGTGGGACTTTGGGAGGTGGTGGGAGACTGGAAAGATAAGGCACGGGAGATTTGTTTTTGTACAAGGATGGGAGGATAATTATGGTCAGTGAAGGCTTCAGTGAGAGCCTCGATATATTTAGAGAGGGAGTGCTCGTCACTGCAGATGCAACGACCACAGGTGGCTAGGCAGTATGGAAGCAACTATGCTAATAACAGTATCTTAACAATATTGCAGTTCCATTATAAAAAGAAAACTAAGTTACACCATGCACAAGTGATCAGTTCATCCACCACAAATTCTTTTACCAAATAGCAGCATTTCTCCCACAGAATCTCCTGTCGCTTCATTTTTAGAAGCCCTGGCATCATATTAAGTATTTTTGCCTATTAATTTATTGTATATTGTATTTTCATCCCATAGTGCATATAATTTCAAACGGTCTGTGGGGATCATAAAATTCTTTGTTCCTCCTGTTGCATGCATGACTAAAATGATCCTCCTCAAATAATTTTTGCCTGCTGTTGAAAATTGTAATTTCATAAATGTATAAGAAGGGGACAGTTACAACTTGTTATTTCCTAAATAATGGGCAACAAGATTCTTTGAGCCATGCAGTAGACCTGTACCCGACTATTATCTTCCGCAGTGTCAGCATCCAAGGTCTGCTATTTGAACTTCCTCACAAAACAGTATCAGATCTAATGACAGATTCAAAATGATATGCTGTTTTCCATTTACTCTTCTCAGTAACATTTTTTATTATTTGCATTGCAAGTGCAAAACTGCTTAACGTATTTGACAGGAAATCAACATGTGTCTTCTAGCTTAACCGCTTGACCACAGTTGGTCCAAGGAATCTGTCAGAGTCACTACTCCCATCATTTGACTATTATGCTGTATTTTAACCTCCACACATTTTGAAATGTTCAAACAATGGAAAATCCAGGATGGAATGTAACAATATTATATATAGGGTAGTTGCTGCTCACCATATAGCAGAGATGTTGCATTGCAGATAGGCAATAGGCATATCAAAAAGACTGTCAGAAAGTGAGCTTTCAGACAACAAGACCTTCGTCGGAAATAGAAAACACACACACACACACTGAGCCAGAGACTCTGTGTGTGTGTGTGTGTGTGTGTGTGTGTGTGTGTGTGTGTGTGTTTGGTCTTTTTGCTGTCCCTAACTGTGACTCAGCACCTCTGTCACTATATGGTGAGTAGCAACTATCCTTTCCACAATAATTTTGAAATGTTCAGTTTCAGCTAATTGAATTAGAACAAGTCATCTAGGGTACAAAGAGTACTCACAATAAATCTCAGAATTTTTTCGGAATCATCAACTTCAAATAAAAAAGAAGAATTGTCTGCAAACAGAAATGATGAAGAATCTATACTTACTGGTAAGTCATTTATGTAGATAACGAAAAGACTTGTGCTAGAATGAAGCCTTGAGGCCTACCTTGTGATATCATACTGCATTTAGAATAGTAGTTTACTGAATTTGAAGTGACAGTTACACTTTGTTTTCTGTTCTGGAAGTATGCTGTAAACCATCTCAGAACATAGCCATTAAATCCAGCTTTATTTAATTTGTAGATATGCAAGATACATTTTGTTGAATAAAATGCTGTTGTAAGATCATTGACGATACTTCCAACTTTACTCCTTTGATCTAATGCTTAGCTTATCTTTTTAATAAAACTGATCACTTGATCCAGAGTGTCTTTTCCTCGATGTGCTCGCTTATAGTTAGGCCTCGAGTCACCCAGTAATTTTGCATATAACTGTAGGCATGAAGCAGTACAGACCCTACAATGTTGAAAAAGGGCAAACCCACATTAAGACTGTTTTCTCAGTGGCAGTTTAGCTCACTGAAATTTGTGACTATCACAGGGTTGAGCCATTTGGTACATGACTGAACTGTGGCAAACATTGTTTGTTGGATTCTGTTGCTTTTTGCTGCATTGCTGAAAAGGAAACACAGATGCCCCTGATGATACTGTAAGTACTAGATTCCTCATGTGGTATTTACGCCACATTGTTGGTCACCATTTGTTGTATGTATAGCATCATATTTGCCCCTATATCTGTGCAAGCTGGTAGAGAGACAGGTTACGCACTGCACAAGTGACTGATGGTCACGACACCTGGACTTGGGATTGTGCGTAAGCTCTAGCAGTAGGATGCTTTGCACTCAAGTGACGGGATGTCAGAGGAACTCCAGCATCAAAATTGGCACCAAGAAGCATCCAGTAATAATATTTGTATTTTATGTTAGACTTATTAAAAAACCAAAGTAACAATGTTGAAGTCTACACCCATGCTAAAGCATAGTAATTGCAATTTCATCTATTAAAAATCAGCCTCAAAAAGATACCAAATGAATTAGATTGCTATAGCAAATATTGGCAGAAATGGTCAAGCTGTCGTAAAAATGTGTCTTGCTTGGGCAGGCACAAAATGTTTAAGCCTATAACCTTTGCCTTTCACAGGCAAGTAATTTACCATCTGAGCTACACAAGCACGACTCACAACCCATACTCACAGCTTCAATCCCACCAGTCATCAATCAGCCATTGAGATGTGAACATTAAAGGAATCATCAGCAGCATCCAGATTTTTGTGTAATTACATATTGTTTTCCTTTGCTCCTAGGCACATTAAAATCGTAAATGTTCATGATGGTCTGTGTGTTGATATACAGAGGGGTCCAAAAAAATGTATCCACTATTTAAAAGTCCATAACTGGCAAACTAATTGACGGAGTTGTCTCATCTTTGGTAGTGTAATAGTTTGAAGTTCCACCAATTGCCACATAAGCATTGTATTGTGTTGTTTTGTTTTGTCAGATGACAGTCGCCAGATAGTCAGTGTTTTGTTCTTAGTTGCACCTAGTTACTCGAGTAAACATGGCTGACACAAGGCTTACATTCGATGAAAGGAAGTCAGTTTTGAATTGATATTTTAAGTACGAAAACATTAATGAGGTTCAACGGCAATGGCAAAATGAGTATCAAACAGAGCCACCGACACGTTTAACGATTCGTCGCATTCGAGACAAATTGGAAGCTGAAGGCTGTGTTAAAGATGTACACAAACAACAATTTGGAAGACCTGTAACAGTAACAAGTCCAGCTAACTCCCGTCGTGTGTTACAACAATTCACTCGCTCACCACAGAAGTCTGTGAGACAGTGTGCCCGTGAAACAGGAGTGAGTCGCTCAGTTGTTCGACAAATTTTGAAGACAGCAAAGTGGAAGTACTACATCCCACAATTGGTACACAGAATGAAAGAGGACGACCCAGATCATAGAATGGAGTACTGCGAGTGGTTTACTAACATTGTGCGCAACGATGAAGAGTTTGCAGAGATGATTGTATCGTATGATGAGTCGCAGTTCAAACTCAATGGTACAGTAAATAGCCACAATTGCATCTACTGGGCCACCGAAAATCCGAATGTCCATGTAGACAAAGCCGTGAATTTGCCAGGACTAAATGTGTGGTGTGGGTTGTCTTACCGGGGCTTGATTGGGCCACAGTTACCGGTGAGGTGTACCTTCAGAATCTTCAGACATCCATTTTACCTGCCATCCAAGACTTGTATGTTGATGGAAGAGTTTACTCTCAACAAGATGGTGCCCCAGCCCACTACCAAAATCATGTTAGTGTGTATCTCGACGAAAATCTACCAGGAAGATGGATAGTCCGTAGAGGTGCTGTGGAGTATTCACCACGTTCCCCAGACCTAACTCCTCTGGACTTTTACCTTTGTGGAACACTAAAGGATGTTGTTTATTAACAGAAGCCACACACATTGGATGCACTTCGAGAATCCATTGTACATTCATGTGCAAATATTCAACTGAACACGTTGCAGTCAGTAGTTCGTGCTGCAGTTCAGTGGCATTGTTTGTGTGTGGATGTTAATGGTGACCTTTTCGAACACCTACAGCGATGTCTTTAAGTTGGACTTTAAGCTACACTTTCATCAAAAATGAGGCAACTCCATCAATTAGTTTACAAGTTATAGACTTTTAAACAGTGGATACATTTTTTTGGATCCTTCTGTATTTCATATCACTACATATTTTCCCATACTTCACTATAATCACACAGTTTTGCATACTCCTCTTAAGACCAAAAATGTGCTGTGGAGGAATTATCCAAATTGGGCAGAAACTGGTAGATATGATGTACATGCACAGACAAACAAATGTTTGTGGTCTTCAGTCCTGAGACTGGTTTGATGCAGCTCTCCATGCTACTCTATCCTATGCAAGCTTCTTCATCTCCCAGTACCAACCGCAACCTACATCCTTCTGAATCTGCTGAGTGTCTTCATTTCTTGGTCTCCCTTTACAATTTCTACCCTCCACGCTGCCCTCCAATGCTAAATTTGTGATCCCTTGATGCCTCAGAACATGTCCTACCAACCGATCCCTTCTTCTAGTCAAGTTGTGCCACAAATTTTTCTTCTCCCCAATTCTGTTCAATACCTCCTCATTAGTTATGTGATCTACCCATCTCATCTTCAGCATGATTCTGTAGCACCACATTTCGAAAGCTTCTACTCTCTTCTTGTCCAAACTATTTATCGTCCATATTTCACTTCCATACATGGCTACACTCCATACAAATACTTTCAGAAATGACTTCCTGACACTTAAATCTATACTCGATGTTAACAAAGTTCTTTTCTTCAGAAACACTTTCCTTGCCATTGCCAGTCTATATTTTATATCCTTTCTACTTCGACCAACATCAGTTATTTTGCTCCCCAAATAGCAAAACTCCTTTACTATTTTAAGTGTCTCATTTCCTAATCTAATTCCCTCAGCATCACCCGACTTAATTCGACTACATTCCATTATCCTCGTTTTGCTTTTGTTGATGTTCATCTTATATCCTCCGTTCAAGACATTGTTAATTCCATTCAACTGCTCTTCTAGGTCTTTTGCTGTCTCTGACAGAATTACAATGTCATTGGCGAACCTCAAAGTTTTTATTTCTTCTCCATGGATTTTAATTCCTACTCCAAATTTTTCTTTTGTTTCCTTTACTGCTTGCTCAATATTCAGATTGAATAGCATCAGGGATAGGCTACAACCCTGCTCACTCCCTTCCCAACCACTGCTTCCCTTTCATGTCCCTCGACTCTTGTAACTGCCATCTGTTTTCTGGACAAATTGTAAATAGCCTTTCGCTCCCTGTATTTTACCCCTGCCACCTTCAGAATTTGAAAGAGAGTATTCCAATCAACATTGTCAAAAGCTTTCTCTACGTCTACAAATGCTAGAAACGTAGTTTGCCTTTCCTTAAACTATTTTCAAAGATAAATCGTATGGTCAGTATTGCATCACATTTTCCAACATTTCCACAGAATTCAAACTGATCTTCCCCAAGGTCAGCTTCTACCAGTTTCTCCGTTCGTCTGTAAAGAATTTGTGTTAGTATTTTGCAGCTGTGACTTATTAAACTGATTGTTCGGTAATTTTCACATCTGTCAACACCTACCTTTTTGGGATTGGAATTGTTATATTCTTCTTGAAGTCTGAGGGTATTTTGCCTGTCTCATCCATCTTGTTCACCAGATGGTAGAATTTTGTCAGGGCTGGCTCTCCCAAGACTATCAGTAGTTCTAATAGAATGTTGTCTACTCCCGGGGCCTTGTTTCGACTCAGGTCTTTCAGTGCTCTGTCAAACTCTTCACGCAGTATCGTATCTCCCATTTCATCTTCATCTACATTCTCTTCCATTTCCATAATATTGTCATATTGTCCTCAAGCACATCACCCTTGTATGGACTCTCTATATACTTCTTCCATCTTTCTGCTTTCTCTTCTTTGCTTAGAACTGGGTTTCCATCTGAGCTCTTGATATTCATACAAGTGGTTCTTTTTTCTCCAAATTTTCCTGTAGGCAGTATCATATGCCTCTAGTCCTTACATTTTCCTCCAGCCATTGCTGCTTAGCCATTTTGCACTTTCTGTCAATCTCATTTTTGAGACTTTTGTATTCCTTTTTGTCTGCTTCATTTACTGCATTTTTATATTTTCTCCTTCCATCAATTAAATTCAATATATCTTCTGTTGCCCAAGAATTTCTACTGGACCTCATCTTTTTACCAACTTGATCCTCTTCTGCCTTCACTATTTCATCTCTCAAAGCTACCAGTTCTTCTTGTACTGTATTTCTTGCCCCCATTCTTGTCAGTCGTTCCCTAATGCTCTCTCTGAAACTCTTTGCAATCTTTGGTTCTGTCAGTTTATCCAGGTCCCATCTTTTTGCAATTTCTTCAGTTTTAATCTGCAGTTCATGACCAATAGATTGTGGTCAGAGTCCACATCTGCCCCTGTAAATGTCTTACAATTTAGAGCCTGGTTCCTAAATCTCTGTCTTACCATTATATAATCTATCTGAAACCTTCTAGTATCTCCAGGCCTCTTCCATGTATACAACCTTCTTTCATGATTCTTGAACCAAGTGTTAGCTATGATTAAGTTATGCTCTGCACAAAATTCTACTAGGCGGCTTCCTCTTTCATTCCTTATCCCTATTCCGTATTCATCTACTACGTTTCTTCTCTTCTTTTTCCTACTATCGAATTCCAGTCACCCGTGACTATTAAATTTTCGTCTCCCTTCACTATCTGGATAATTTCTTTTATCTCATCATACAATTCATCAATCATCTATAATATATTGTATTGGAATCCCGAATAAAACCAATCTGGATTCAGGAAAAATAGTATTGCATCGCTTATTGAACATCTCTTGTAGAAATCAGTAGAAACTGCTGAGAATGTCAAATGCAAGCTGACTGACATTACAGCTGATATTGGGCACAGAACAGTGAATACATTTCACACTGTGTTGGCAACAAATCTAGGTTACTCAACATTTGCTGCAATTTGCAGTATCCTCCAAGGAAGCGAAGATGAAATTCAGGTAGGCATCTCCCCAGGAATATTTCATCTCCTAAAAGTTGCATTAATAACACCCTGTCATATGCAGATATCATTTTCCTTCCACAAAAACACTCTTTCTGATGGGTGACAGTCTGTGACTATAACACGTTTGGATAAGTTCCTGGATGTTCATAGTGCTTCAAAATTTCAGTGAAGATGGGCATTTTAGTAAACAGATATGGTCGAAAATAATTTGTTTTATTAGCACAGCAGAGACTTTCAAATTAAAAGAGTAAGTACTGTAAAATGTGGCTTCTTGATGTACTTTCCACAAGTCAGTTATGTGCAAGTGTATATCAAAATAACATAGTAGGCTGAGGACTAATTCAGAAGACGATTTCACTTGAAATTACCAGTTTTGTTAAATATTTAATAAAATATTTCTCATATATTTTATCCATTTTCTGTACATAAAAATGCAGGCTCTAGTCATGTATCATGTATGATGACATGTATCACTCATGATATAATGGGTTGGTTATTCTGAAGTAAGTAAAAGTGATATAAGCGATAATCTTGCCTCGGGAAACATTAATCTGATCTAAAACTTGCTGGACAAAAAGACAGTTAAGTTACATTTAATATTTGATATGATTATCTGACACTCTCAGTGGAAATAGTAGGTGGTCTTCTGTATTTCAGAGTCTGGTGTCCTTTCAAAGCACTTTGTTGCCTAAATTGCAATGTCTAATACGTTGCAAGTTCTGGGATTAGGGATCTGAAGATGCCCACTGAACTGGCTGAAACTGGTTATCTGCGTAACAAAACTTGTGATTTACACAATAAACTGTTCTAAAAGGATACTAGACTATCTTTAATATTTGTGGTGCTCCTTGAGATAGTATGATCAAAGCTCACACCAATACATTGATGTGTGAATTCTGAGTGACTCCTATGTAGCATTGCTTTTGTTACATAGCTAGATATAAGTGTTTTCCTATTTCACTTGGACAAATAGGTAACCTAGCTTCCCTCATACCTTTTTATTAAAGTAAAAACATGGAGTATTATTATAGAATCTGTAGTAGCAATCCCAAAAGCCACACTGAATTTCACAATTAAAAATAACAATATTATGAAAAGGAAAGTTGTTACTCACCAGTGTGGCTCCAGTAGCCAGAGACTGCAGTTGTGTGTGTGCGAGCTGTGTATACCTTTCAAAATGTTCTAACGCGTACCATTTCTGAGTTTTTAAAGGTTTTTTATTTTTCGTATTCAGTATTTCATTATTTGCTGTTCTTCTGTTTTGATGTTTAATTGTTTGTTTTTGATTTGCAGAGGGGAGCTAGAAGATCTACAGATTGTCAGTAAATGGTTGGTGTGGCAATCCAATGGTGTGAAAGAGATCCTAAGTGAGTGTTTCCTATGAAAGATAGTGGATTTGATATCTTTTTTTATCAAAAAGCATAAAATTGGTAGAATGCAGATTTCCATTGCTTTTGGTGCTCAGTTAGCTATTTTCTTCGTTTTAGCATAACTGCTGCATCGCACGTCACCAATCTTCCTTATACTGTGTCTTTAAACAAAAGTGTCCCATATTCTTATTGTAGATAGTATGGGTCAACATTAGAAAAAAGTATCAGCAGAGCCAAGCCATGCCATTCACTGTCCCGATGATGTGGTGTGAGCCTAATGACCATTATTCAGACTGTTACTTCTGTCTTACAAAAATTTCAGGACATTCAAGCAAAACTAGACATAAAATAAAGTAACCAATGTCTCTTCAGTGATGAAGGGTTGCCTGCTCCTGTCTGTAACTTAAAAGCCACGGAACCAGACACCATGTCAAGTGAATAAGAAAGTATTGCACATATAGAAGAGTACTAACCACAGTATCATGACACTTCGCCTTAGCTCTTTAATCAAAAGTTCATGATCTAAAACTTTCGAAACAGCAAGCTGAACTCTTGGGGTCAAGACTGCAACAGTGGAACCTTCTAGCTCCAGGGACAAAAACTTCCTGTTTCAGATCAAAAGGAGCTTCCTTCGCTCAATATTTCGATATGCAGAATTCAATGTGTGTATGTAGAGATGTCAAGGGTCTGATGAAGCAGCTAGGTGCACAACATAATCCACAGGAGTGGCAACTATTTATTGACTGCAATAAAACCAGCATGAAAGCGTTACTAATGCATGATGGCAATGCATTTCCATCAGTACCTTTTGCTAATGCAGTAGACGTGCAAGAAACTTATGAAACCATGGCTTTGCTGCTACAGGCAATCAAATATAAGGAATATGAATGGCAGCTTTGCTGTGATTTAAAAGTTGTTGCACTCCTTACAGGTTTACAGGCTGGATTCATGAAATACTGCTGCTTTTTGTGCCTTTGGGACAGCCGTGACACCAAGAACCACTATACAGTCAAGGAATGGCCTATAAGGAAATCATACGTTCCTGGAAACGTAAATGTTGACAATACCCCATTGGTTGAGCTCGATAACATAATTTAGCCTCCCCTTCATATCAAGTTGGGCCTTATCAAGAACTGTAAAAGTTTCCCAAATTAAGTGAGGCAAAGCTGAAAGAGGGTATATTTGCTGGACCACGAACAAGAAAATTGCTGAAAGATCCAACCTTTGACACCAAACTCACAGATATCCAATTATCTGCTTGGCCTTCTTTTAAAGCAATTGTGAAGGGCTTCTTGAGTAACAGAAAGGACAAAAACTATATTACCATTGTGAATGGTCGGTTGGACAACTATAAGAACATGGGGTGTAGAATGTCGCTTAACACTTTCGCTGTGGCTGACGCTTATAAGCATCACAACAAGCCACGAGCCAGTGCGGCTGACACTTATAAGTGTCCGCGCTCACTGTTGGATTACTCGGCCTAGTTGCAGCGTCTAAGCTAGCATCAAAGCGTGTAAACTTTTGTTTTGAGTGGTCAGTTATCAAACGTATATTGTTCGTAATGGCGGCTAATGAACCGACACCTGGTCCTTCCAATGTGATAAGGAGCAGGAAAAGTGTTAAATTGACAGAGGAACAGCTACTTAGCGTACTAAACAACAGTGATTTTCTGTGCAGTGAGGACGAGGCATTCCACAGAGCTTGTCATTCAGAGGGTGCAGAAGAATTGCAGAGTGATGATAGCGTGGAAGCACAGCTTTCGAATCTGTTTCGTGACAGTTCCGCTACTAAACTGATGACCTCTAACAGAGACAATCTTAAAAATGTGCATTTGAAGTAAATATAATTTCAAATGAATCCAGTTTCCTTTTCCCTATTTTTCCTTCATAAGAATTTGCATTTTGCAATCCAAATTTTCCCTAAATGTGGTGGATTTGGTGCTTGTTTGAATTGTATTTTTTGTTACATTATCAACAAATCACGAACATTTGAATGACCCCTATAGGTGTCAGACAGCAAACAGACTTTAAAACATGACCACAATACAGTCGAAGCATATTTGAAGTAATGCATCTAAGGTGTCATCATGAAGTCAGTGTAGAACTTGATCCTACAGATCTTACAAGGTCTTGATGTCAGGCTGTACCTCAGGCGTGCTTAGGATCGCTTCAGTGTTACCGGCCTGCACTCGCACGTTGCCGGGCCGCACTGGAGAGTTGTGCACCTGCACTGATGCCGCAGTGAAAGTGTTAAAATTCACTTTCTACTTTCTCACCTTGATTTCTTCCCAGAAAATTTGGGAGCCATAAGCGATGAGTAGGGTGAACGCTTTCACCAAGACATTCTTATCATGGAACACCTTTACCAAGGCCATTAGAACCCTTGAATGATGGGTGACTACTGCTGGGGTCTTGTTAGGGAGAGTGATGAAATGGGAAACAAGAGAGCTCAGTCGTAGCATTTTTCAAATACCAAAAACGATTAAAGGTGAATGTATCGTATGAACTAATGTGGACCTTTTTTTGGCATCGTGCCCATATATACCTACAAAATAGTATTGATTTCACACGTTCTGAATGTGTATTTTTGTTTGACTTAATTGTGTCAATTTTCACTATTACCATTTTTTATTCTGCTGTGTGTCTAGGAAATGTCACATCATAGAGAAAAACTAATTTTACTAGTGTATTCAGCACCCCAAAATTAGGTAAATCCACCCATTTACAGACCAGATGCAGAAAAAATACTTTAAATTTGTTAACTAGTGTAAGTTGTGAGATTCTTTTTGTTGTGCCTACCTGAGACTCAGCATCTCAACTATACGGTGAATAAAAATGTTCCATTTCATAATATTGTTACATTCCATCATGCATTTTCCATTGTTTGATTTTTGCCCTTAAAAATAGCTACTGTTGAAGTCTCGACATACGGAGAAGAATTCCGATGAGGAGAACAAAACAACTTTAGAAGATATGAAGTAACCAGGCCTCTTCTTGAACAAACATTGAAATGCCATGTGCAGACTGATAGTATTTACTCTAGTAGTTTATCCAGTGTAGCTGTCCATATGCAGCTTTACATGTTAACATATTTAGATGCATTAATGTACTACAGCAAGGAAGGTTCCCTGCGGTAAACTTTTTTGGTAGAAGAGACTGGGACCAGGGAAACTGCTACAACCTGGTGAGAACTTGTTGTTTGGAAGCCATAATGAATTTCAAAATTTGTGAACTACTGTAGCATATCACTGTCAGCTTTTGATGAGATAAGTTATATTTAACACAGCCCCTCTCAAGCATTTTTTATTTCATTGCTGTAATCTTTGTTTCCTGAATTGTAGGGCAATACTCTATTTCAATAATTAGGAACACTGCATCAAAATCCAGTGCAAACAAATCATACAAAATGATGATGATGTTCAATTCACATACAAACAAGAATCAATCATACAGAAAGAGAAGTAATAAAATGATACAGGGAGGCAAAAGCTCGAGTGTATGTAGGTTGCCCAAGTTACCTGTATACAGAGACGAAGAGACTCATTGGAAAGCATTCTTTGGAATGAACATTAAAACAAGAAAAAGTAGATAAAAGATGGATATCTGCAATAAAACTTGCATGCTCTTCTGCACAGCATCTGTGTCAATGTACCACCTTTTAACAAACCTTATTCCTCCTCTTGTGTGTCACTAATTTCTTAACTTGAAGTGGCACAAGCCAAACTAATTTTGGGTTCTGTAATACGTTTTCTTGCCTTCCGAATGAAGAAAGTAGTATCTGTTTCAGCAATTATACTAGGAGGAGGCACATTTGCTGAAACAACATTCATTCTCTGTTACATCACTGCTTCGGCTTTCAGAAAAATGATCAAAGAAACGGTGGTATGGTACTGGTGTGAACAGAACTTCCTTTCACTAACTGACTTTTTCTGGACAAAATAAAAAGTTGTTCCATGCTTATATCGTTTCTGATCACCAACCACTTGAGAAGGAAAATGTGTCAAGACATTTAACATTGTACAGTCTCCTCAATGGAAATCCACCAACAACAGTATGAAAACTAAAATAAAATGCCCCACAATCGTAATTCCTTGAAAACAAAGAGCTTTTTTTCCTTTTTTTTCATGTGATCAAAAGGTGAAAATAAATATCACTGTTAATGTTATACCGCCCATTTAATAATATTCCTTCCAACGTTGGTGAATGTACTGAATACTATACACTTAAGTGTGCAACATATCATTCTCTCATCCAGGAATATATGTGAATATAAACGCAAACACAAATTAGTGTAGGTGTGTGTACACATGTACCCCATCAAAACACAAAAAAACTTTATGTTCTCTAGAATGAAGAATTTAAAAGTTAGTCTGATGAACAATCCTTGTCACAGGATATTAACTATCAAGATTAAAAACCTTGAGTCTAAGCGTAGAAAACATAGTTTTAAACTGTACCTCTTGTTGTTGTTGTTGCTGTTGTTGTGTGGTCTTCAGTCCTGAGACTGGTTTGATGCAGCTCTCCACGCTACTCTATCCTGTGCAAGCTTCTTGATCTCCCAGTACCTACTGCAGCCTACATCCTTCTGAATCTGATTAGTGTATTCATCTCTTGGTCTCCCTCTACGATTTTTACCCTCCACGCTGCCCTCCAATACTAAATTGGTGATCCCTTGACGCCTCAGAACATGTCCGACCAACCCGGTCCCTTCTTGTGCCACAAGCTCCTCTTCTCCCCAATTCTATTCAATACCTCCTCATTGGTTATGTGATCTACCCATCTAATCTTCAGCATTCTTCTGTAGCACCACATCTCAAAAGCTTCTATTCTCTTCTTGTCTAACCTATTAATTGTCCACGTTTCACTTCCATACATGGCTACACTCCATACAAATACTTTCAGAAATGACTCCCTGACATTTAAATCTATACTCGATGTTAACAAATTCCTCTTCTTCACAAACGCTTTCCTTGCCATTGCCAGTCTACATTTTATATCCTCTCTACTTCGACCATCATCGTTTATTTTGCTCCCCAAATAGCAAAACTCCTTTACTACTTTAAGTGTCTCATTTCCGAATCTAATTCCCTCAGCATCACCCGACTTAATTCGACTACATTCCATTATCCTCGTTTTGCTTTTGTTGATGTTCATCTTATATTTGCCATTCAAGACACTGTCCATTCCATTCAACTGCTCTTCCAAGTCCTTTGCTGTCTCTGACAGAATTACAATCTCATCAGCAAGCCTCAAAGTTTTTATTTCTTCTCCATTGATTTCAATACCTACGCCGAACTTTTCTTTTGTTTCCTTTATTGCTTGCTCAATATACAGATTGAATAACATCGGGGAGAGGCTTCAACCCTCTCACTCCCTTCCCAACCACTGCTTCCCTTTCATGTCCCTCGACTCTTATAACTGCCATCTGGTTTCTGTACAAATTGTAAATAGCCTTTCGCTCCCTGTATTTTACGCCTGTCACCTTCAGAATTTGTAAGAGAGTATTCCAGTCAACATTGTCAAAAGCTTTCTCTAAGTCTACAAATGCTAGAAACGTAGGTTTGCCTTTCCTTAATCTATTTTCTAAGATAAGTCGTAGGATCATTATTGCCTCACGTGTTCCAACATTTCTACGGAATCCAAACTGATCTTCCCTGAGCTCAGCTTCTACCAGTTTTTTCATTCATCTGTAAAGAATTCGTGTTAGTATTTTGCAGCTGTGACTTATTACATTGATAGTTCGGTAATTTTCACATCTGTCAACACCTGCTTTCTTTGGGATTGGAATTATTATATTCTTCTTGAAGTCTGTGGGTATTTCGCCTGTCTCATACATCTTGCTCACCGGATGGTAGAGTTTTGTCAGGACTGGCTGTCCCAAGGCCGTCAGTAGTTCTAAATGTAATGTTGTCTACTCCTGTGGCCTTGTTTCGACTCAGGTCTTTCAGTACTCTGTCAAACTCTTAACGCAGTATCATATCTCCCATTTCATCTTCATCTACATCCTCTTCCATTTCCATAATATTGTCCGTAAGTACATCACCCTTGTATAGACCCTCTATATACTCCTTCCACCTTTCTGCTTTCCCTTCTTTGCTTAGAACTGGCTTTCCATCAAAGCTCTTGATATTCATGCAAGTGGTTCTCCTTTCTCCAAAGGTCTCTTTAATTTTCGTGTAGGCAGTATCTATCTTACCCCTAGTGAGATAAGCCTCTTATTCAGCAGCAAATAGTTATAATGCCTTTTGTACTATACAGGAACTCATCTGATAAAAAGTGTGTGTCACACTAACATCAAATCACTCTTAATGAAGTTGTGATAAGATCTTTTCATTCACACTTTTCATGAAGTTCATTTAAAATAATCAGTTTCCAAAAACAGTTTACTGAAAGGCAACATTTCATGAACTTTATTTTACAATGGTCTAAACTTACAGTTTAAAGATAGTGTATTAAGGAAGAGGAAAATAAAGCAGGTGAAGGGAAAGGAAGTAAAATAACAAACAAGAAACAAAACTTAAAGTAACAAATTTTATATGGCATAGTGCACGAACTTAACAGTGTTACAAAAGCAGTCTTGGCTGTGACACACAAACATGTGCAGCTTCTGGATCTGATTGAGTTTACAAGAAAGATGTGACTACTATTCATGTTTCACAGCTTCGTAAAGCTTCCATTTCCGTCACAGAAAAATATGCTCAATCTTTTAGCATTGCACTACCTTCTGAAGAACAACTTGTACTGAAAAAAACTTTAAAAAGGTTTCTTCCATGAAATCTCTGGTTTTATACAAGTTATGACCACACAACAAGTACACAAACACGTCTAACATTAATACTGGTATCTCAAAAGAGTGATTATAATTCTCTCTCTCTCTCTCTCTCTCACACACACACACACACACACACACACACACAGACACAGACACAGACAGAGAAAATCTCAAATATCATATACATGTGTAAACAGTACGGTCAGCATAAACATTTTTATAAAATAAACAAAATGTGCAGGTCCCACACTTTAGGTTAAAAGAACTATTGCCAAACATAGCCTCCCATACAGGAGAAATTATGACTGCGTATTTACAATTCATTATAACTTTCAACTGTCTCATAGGCTTGAGTGGAGTTTAACTACATGATGATCTGCTTCCACTTCTCATGAACATATAGTGAGGATGAAGTAAAAAAATAAACAGTTAAAGTGAATTACAACAAGATAAACCTCAATAGTTAATCTTTTTAAATGCAAGTGGGACCCTGCTAACAACATCTATGGGCTACAACAATGATGATGATGGTAAAATTATAATAATTATTATCAGATAAGTTACAAAAGCACCATCCAAAAAATTATCTCAAGTACAAAATATACAGATGGAAGAAACAAAAAAATATGTTTTATATATACATACACTTTTTCCTTTAAAGAATCTGGTTTCTGATCTCAAGTGTATTTGTTTTGACTATAGTGTAGCACCAATTGAAGAAGATATCCCCAGCCTGTTTCCAGGAAATACAATTTTCAACAGAACACTTATTTTTTCATTATTTGTATATCTCCACAGAAATACAATCAAAATACACACTACAACTATTTCACTTCATAAATATCCATTCTGCAGACATTATACAACATCCAGGAACTAATAATTTGTACTTACACATACATTCGTAAGCTACTGCAGGGTTTAGTATATATGTCAGGCAAATCAATAAGCTGCTCTTAAAAGATAACTGGAAAGCTTCTTCAGCATAGCTCAGAATTTCCAACTCTAGTTTGATTGCAGACATATCATCTGTCCTTGAGAATGACAGGAAGGAATACATATGCATATTTCACAGACAGCACTAACAAAACAGAAAAGTCAGACTAATTCACAAAAAAAGGCCACAGTAACTGCCACTGGACAATCTTGAGGAACTGCAGTTAGAATCAGATTTTTTTCTGTTATTAGACATCATTTTACACTTACAAAGAACATTTTAAAACTGTCATTCATTGTGAAAACTTTTTCCATTTGTGGTAATTTCATAAGGACACTTTTAGAACGTTATCTCCTGTCTTCCCAACACTTTTCAGTTTTTACAAATAAAATGGGTATGTATGCAGTTTTGTTGCCTTTATAATGCTCCACTGCATAATTTAGGATCACAGCACAAAAAACCCTGTTATAAAACAGATCTTGTTAGTGTGGTTAGCACTGGCTGAACTAGAAATACATCATCTCTAATTCTGCAGCTGCTACTGAATTTACAAATTTACAAAAGACGGCACAAAATCTGTAAAAGACTTTATTTGGTAGCGTGATAATTACCACTTTTGAAGAGTTAGGGCTCTAATGTTGAATACCTTCGCTCCAAAAATACAAACAGCACATTTATTTTGTTATTTTCCACCCCTTTCACTTTTGGAATAGCTGTACAAGTGCAAATCTTGTACACTAATGTTATGTTATTAAATGCCAATTACAAGATTATAATAGTGACTCATGTAATTCCTGCAGTCTTTACTAATTGAATAAACTATCTATCTGAACAAAACTGGAATAGCAAACACACCTACTCTGGGATTACACACACTGTTGCAGAAACTACTATCCATTCAGCATCGATAATGTATACAAAAAAGTGACACTAATAACCGTTACTTCAAGACACAGGTTGCAGAAAACAGATGATATGTGCTGCGAGCATAAACAGCAAGACTCCAACTAACACAATTAGAAACACTTGCCGACATCGATCTTACTAACACACTAAACAAATACACTACTCAACAACAAACATCACACAGAAGTGGACCATACTGTCAAATACATTAAAACTTTCCATACATTAAATTCTTTCAGTTCATCATCACACTGGGCACGTTACAAAAAAATGATAACAATGAAACCAGGCTTTTAAGATGAATTATCTAAAGAATACACACTGGTTCCAGTGTGAATAACTATTAAATCACTGGAAAATATAAACATATACATAATTCAATCTAAGCTTCTTTAATCAGGTCTCAAATGATATTAAATAAATAGCTTAATAAAAGGAACAAAATCTGGTGACTTAGCTCCACACTGTTATATATGATTTACTTTCCATATAATAATAAAAAACATACAGTGCAATTTCAGGAAATATAATCTCTGCAAATAATTTTACTAAAACATTTCATTGGGGGCAGCAGTGCTGCACAGAGATAAAACTGTACACTCAGTTTTACAATGGAACGAATAAAGCAACGAATGAATATCGTAGACATGGCAAATCACATCTGCAAATTCTAGCCTGTTCAAACTACAAATTATCCTAAAACATTTCACATTCCTGATACATTCATTAATCCACGTACCATCTTCATACAGCTACAGACACTAGCACCAGTATTTGCACAGCCCAAACTCTCCTCAAACTTCTCACAAAATCTTCTCCCAGCAGGTACTACTTACTATTTCACTAGCTTGCTTCCTGTGACAGCAATTGTGGCCAACGAAGACAGCGCAATATTGCTGAGGACGGCTGGTTCAACCACTGCCGTATCTGCAAAGAATTAGAAAACCAAAACTGCAAGTCATCATTGAAACTTTAAAGCACAAATTTAGAAAACAGTACATGTTCATGAGCAATAGGTAGCTGCTATGTTGGAGGTAAGCCACTCATCACTACAACAAAAGAAATAGAACATGTGTCGATGTACACTCAGGCTACAAAAGAAAATTTATTTTCCTACTTATAAAAGGTTAAATTTTTGGGAAAAGTAATTTTAAATTTCCTGTAACTTACCAAATGAAAGCGTTGGTATATTGATACAGACACTAACAAACACAAACACACACACAAAATTCAAGCTTTCGCAACCCACGGTTGCTTCATCAGGAAGGAGGGAAGGAGAGGAAAAGACGAAAGGATGTGGGTTTTAAGGGAGAGGGTAAGGAGTCATTCCAATCCCGGGAGCGGAAAGACTTACCTTAGGGGGAAAACAAGTCTTTCCGCTCCCGGGATTGGAATGACTCCTTACCCTCTTCCTTAAAACCCACATCCTTTTGTCTTTCCCTCTCCTTCCCTCCTTCCTGATGAAGCAACCGTGGGTTGCGAAAGCTTGAATTTTGTGTATGTGTTTGTTTCCACCTATATTTGGGTAGTCTGTTCCCCCCCCCCCTCACCCCCCTCCTCCTCCTCCTCCCCCCCCCCCCCCAACTTTCCAGTTGAGATGCGTATTATCAGACCATAGCATTGTTGCCATGTCATTCGTATTTTGTTCAACATACAGAGCTACATAAACTGTTCACTTTCTTTATTGAGCCGCATCAAGAATTCTCTGTAGCAATCACTTTCCCAGAGGTAGAAATACATTCCTTTCAGCTACAGTGCAACACTTTATTCTGTAATTTATACCTCTCATACACAAGTAGTGTTAAGAAAATAGGAATTTTGTAATTTCATGAGTTGTATTAGCCCAATTCATATGATTTCTTGTTGTTGTGTTCTGTCAGAAACATATCAATACACTGATAGTCATATTGGATGTTTAGCCTGCTGTCAATCGTCAAGGTGGTTACATGTGTTTGCTTACAAGTGGCAATTATTGGTTTGTTTTAAAAATGGTTCAGAGAATTTTGCTCTAAAGATTGAACAACATGTAATTTTTTGTTAGAAATGTTGAATATTGCTTTTGGTGAGTCCGCTATGAGTAAAACAAGGGTTTATGAGGAGTTTCCAAGTTTCCAAGCTGGATATGAAGACGTTGAATGTAACAAGTGTAACGGACACCGTAGCACAACAACAACCGATAAAAATATGGAAAAAGTGAAAGAAATGATAATGAATGAGCACCAAATCTCAATTAAAGAAGTTGCTGATGATGTTGGCCCATCACTTGGCTCATGCCATGAAATCTTTGTGGATGTTTTGTGTATGAAACATGTGACAGCAAAATTTGTGCCATGTGAATCTGCTCACACTTCATTGCTCGTTTGTGAAATTTTAGTGAAAAACAAGATTATAATTATGCTAAGGCCTGCATATTCACCAGATATGGCCCCTTGCAGATTCTTTCTGTTTCCAGTAATAAAGAGAACCTTAAAGGGCAATCATTTTACAAGCATAGCTCAGTTAAAAGCACATCACTGAAAGAGCTAAGTGCTGTCCCAAAGACAGAGTTCCGGAAGTGTTTCAAAGATTGGAAGAACTACTGGCATAAGTGTATAACATTTAACGGGGACTACTTTGAAAGCGATAACATTAATGTAGATTAATAAATGAAATTACTTCCAAAAACCAAAAAATTCCTGATACTTTCGGAACACACCTAGTATACTTTCCTCAGATTCGTCTGCACTATCAACAACAATATTAGCCTTAGCTCCAACACTTGGAAAAATCAACCATTCACAGATAGAACCAAACCAGCAGTAACAGCTTTTCGCTGCCACAACAATGTGGATATGTGCTCTGGCTTGGGTTGGGCTCATCTTCCAATCACTTGTAGAAATACTGGGATCACATTTTCCTAAACTAATGTCCCCTCCACTCTAGTGGAGAATGATGCAAGCATAATAATCTTCATTGAAACTAGGGCCGCAACTGCAATGAATTGTGCAGATGATTAATGCCACCTGCAGCCGTCATTTTTTTCTTTATTCATTGTACAATTGCACTATTTCAACATTAGACCATTATCAAGTACCCTATTGAACAGAAGCAATGACAGTGGATTAGGAATCAGTAAAAAGTTAAACGTAGTAACAGGTTATATCTCTTCATGGGACACCAACTTAATGTACTGATCATTCAGGCAGAGAGGCTTGTGCGTTCGCATAAAACTGAGGGCTATGCTGATTGTAGTACAGCTACTGACAGGGTCCCCCATGCCGGATATGCCTCAGAGGATGAAACACACTAAAAACATCCCAAAATGCCCCATCTCTCGCAAATCTACTCCCACAGTCCTTCTCATATTACCAAGATATCCTACCCAATGTGTGATGTGATTTGCACTGATGGGTGTCTGGCACATGGGAACATTAATGGAACTTCAGGGATACTGGGTGACCAGCCTGAATAATTAAGCATTACACCGCGTGGGGATCCATGGTGTCGACCAAATAAACCACCTATTCTCATGGGATCAAATCCGCTAATACTGTAATCTAACACTGCACAATTATTTTTCCTGTTCATATGCATTAACTTACTTCCTCCCACATTTATAGCAAGTTGATATTCATCACACCAAATAGAAATTCTATCCAAGTCATTCTGTATCATGCTACAGACACTTGAAAATGATACTTTCCCATATACTACACCATTATCAGCAAACTGTTGCAGATTTCTGCTTATCTTGTCCATCATATCATCTATGTATATAGAGAACAAAAATAGTTCTATCATGTAACTTCTTGGCAGATTAAAACTGTGTAATGGACAAGGACTCTAACCCGGGACTATTGCATCTGCGTGCAATTGCTCTACCAACTGAGCTACCCAAGCACAACTTACAATCCCTCCTAACAGCTTCACTTCCACTAGATCATCATCTTCCACCTTCCAAACTTCACAGGAGCTCTCCTGCGAAACTTGCAAGACTAGCATTCCTGGAAGAAAGAATATTGCGGAAACACGGTTTAGCAACAGCTTGGGGGTGTTTACAGAAATTTTCACTCTGCAGCGGAGTGTGTGCTGATATGAAACTTCTTGGCAGGTTAAAATCGTGTGCCAGACTGCATTTCAAACTCGGCTCACGAAGTGTAAAGTTCCCGAGTTCAAGTCCCAGTCCGGGACACAGTTTTAGTCTGCCGGGAGGTTTCGTATTGGCACACACACTGTTGCAGGCTGAAAATTTCATTGCAGTCTATCATATTTCCCTGGGACACCCCTGGCGATATCATTATCCCTGACGAATGCTTGCCATCGAGGACAACATACTACTTTAGAAGTCTTCGAGCCAGTCACATTCTAGGAGGCTCATCTGTCTGCTCTGACCTCCTTTAACAATCTTCGGTGTGACACCGTGTCAAATGCTTAATGGAAATCTACAAATATGGAATCTGCCTGTCGCCCTTCATTCACGGTTCACAGTATATCATTTGAAAAAAGGGCAGAGAGAGTTTTGCCATCACGACGCTTTCTAAATCTGTGTTGATTTGTGGATAAAAGCTATTCTTTCTGAACAAAATTTATTACATACAGACTTAGAATATACTCAAGAATTCTGCAGCAACCTAACCTTAAGGATATTAGTCTGCATTTTCTATAGCCCTTGTAACATACAAGTGCAGAAGTGTGAAGTGCGCCTGACTACTCACCCCTGAGTATGCGCACATTGTCAGAGTCGAGCCTAGTGATGCTCTGTTTGCGGGCCTTCCGCTTCTGGCTACCGACAAGCTGCCGTGACGCGTCTGCCGCACTACCCACCGCAGACGCCGAGGTCACTCCCCCTGCACTCTGCAGGTGTGCCGTCGAACACAGCTGGCTTCCATCAGAGGAGGTGACCACTGCTGTCGCTTCCACAGTCAGTGTGACTCTGTTCCCTGTCGAACACAGAAACACACTAATGTGGGACTGTAAAACAAAACCTAGAAAGTATAAAGATATGAAACAAATACTAACAAAGAGAGAGAGGGGCTGGCCAGTACTTACCTCAACTCAGTACAGCCGATAGATACACATAAAACAGAACTGAAAATTTACATTCCTAGCTTTCGGAACTTTGTTCCTTCATCAGGGAGGAGAGAGGGGAAAAAAGGGAAGAAGGGAAAGTGGATTCAGTTACTCACAACCCAGGTTATGAAGCAACAGGGAAAGGTAAACAGGGAGGGTAGCAAGGATGGAGGCATGGTTGTCAGAGGGAAGCCAAAGATATTCTACTGTAAGTACTGTGCCAGCTTCAAACCAAAGAGGATGCATACAGAAGTAAATGTACCCTAATCCTATACCACATTATTTACATTCATTCCGGAAACATGCATTCACCGTAGCCAAACTGCAATCCCATATACTTTTCCTCCAGTCCTGCTTAACCTTTGGAATTACCCCTAAAGGGCTTACCTTAAAAGTTCCCATCTCCGGGTGCAATTCCTCCTTCCACCAGTCTCTCCTGGACTTCCAGAACCTTCAATCCTTAGCCCTTACCCAACTTGTCCTGAATCTCTACACTACTTCATGTAACCACCACTCTCAACAGCTCCTATCTCTCTTCAAAGTCCTCCACCTCTCAAACCCTTGCTTGGAGAACACACTGAGGAACATCATCCTAGAAGCCAGCTGCAAACTTGAGTTCCATGCCACACACCACCTGAAAAAACTATCCACAGTGCTAGTGCAACACCTAAGAAGTGGGGTCCCTCTCCCTATCCCTCACAAACACCAACCACAACAGAACCTTCAACAAACCCCCCCTCATAGCCAACAAACCTAGCCTAGCCACCCTACTCAATCTCCCCATCCCAGCACATACCCCACACAGACCAAATCTCAACTATAACCACAGTCAAATGCCACATATCACCAGTCCCAATTCAGTCCTAAACCTCTCATCCAGATCCCTCTCTCCTACAGAGACATCTGTTCTATCAAAAGGCTTAACCTTTAGCCCCACACCTAAATTCAACCACACTGCCCTGGTTAAAGATCTCCTCTCATTCACCCGGAACCTCAACTGGAAATATCACTTCACTACCCAAACACAGCCCCCAAGTACTAGACCCAGTGTTGAACCCTGTCTAGAACAGTTCCGACTGCCTTCTCAAAGGGATCCTCCTCCCCTCCCCCAAAACCATCCCTTGCAGACATTTCAGGAATTCCTCACATCCAGTGTTGCCTCCCAGTCCTTCTTGAAGAACATCCCGACAACCCCCAACATCACCCCAGCTGAATCCCATGCCATTAAGGAGCTGAAAATAGACCGCTCTATTGTCATCCTCCCGGCGGATAAAGGCTCCACAACTGTCGTACTTGACCGTGTGGAGTATGTGGCAGAAGGACTGCGTCAACTCTCTGACACCTCAACCTACAAAGCTGTTACCCAGGATCCCATTCCCTCCATCCAGACTGAGCTGCAAAAAATCCTAAAAATCCAAGGTCCCTCACAATGCCTCACAACGGCTTCCATAGACTTACTCACTCCACCTGAGCCACGTACCCCTACCTTCTACCTATTACCCAAAATCCACAAAGAGAACCATCCTGGCCGTCCCATTGTAGCAGGCTTCAAATCCCCAACCGAACGTATCTCAGCTCTGGTAGACCAGCACCTACAACCTATCACCCGCAGACTCCCATCCTACATCAAAGACACAAACCACTTCCTAGAACGCCTCAAATCCATTCCCACTCCTCTCCCACCTGAAACCTTTCTTGTCACCATAGATGCTACATCCCTTTACACAAACATCCCACATACCCATGGTCTCTCTGCCCTTGAGCACTACCTCTCCCAACGCCCACCCGAAGATCTTCCAAAAACCTCATTCCTTATCACACTTACCAACTTCATCCTCACCCATAATTACTTCACTTTTGAAGGCCAGACCTACAAACAAATCAGGGGAACGGCCATGGGAACCAGGATGGCTCCCTCCTATGCCAACCTCTTCATGGGCCGCATGGAGGAGGCTTTCCTGAAGACCCAACAGCTGCTTCCCCTGGCCTGGTATAGGTTTATAGATGACATCTTTGTGGTCTGGACTCATGGAGAAGAAACACTCCTTAATTTCCTCCATAACCTCAACTCCTTTTCGAATCTGAATTTCACCTGGTCCTTCTCCAAAACCCAAGCCACCTTCCTGGATGTTGACCTTCATCTTGTTGAAGCTCACATCCACACCTCTGTCCATATCAAACCCACAAACAAACAACAGTACCTTCACTTTGATAGCTGCCATCCTTTCCACATCAAACGCTCCCTTCCCTACAGCCTAAGTATTCGTGGCAAACGTATCTGCTCCAGTGACGAATCCCTCAACAACTACACCAATAACCTGACCAGTGCTTTCCTCTCCCGCAACTATCCTGCAGACCTTGTCCACAAACAGATTTCCCGAGCAATACATTCCTCCCCGTCCAACAACAATGTTCCTACGCCCAGACCACACAGAAGCATCCCCCTTGTCACCCAATATTATCCTGGCCTCGAAAACATCAACAAATTACTCCGCCAGGGATATGACTTTCTCAAGTCAACCCCTGAAATGAGATCATCCTTTGACAAAATTCTCCCCACACCACCCAGAGTTGCCTTTCGTCGTCCCCCTAACCTCCGTAACATCCTTGTTAAACCCTACAATATTCCCAGACTACCTTCTCTACCCAGCGGTTCCTACCCCTGTAACCGACCCCGCTGCAAAACCTGCCCCATGCATCCCCTTACAACCACCTACTCCAGCCCCGCTACTGGTAAAACATACACAATTCAAGGCAGGGCTACGTGTGAAACTACACATGTCATTTATCAACTGATATGCCTGCACTGCACAGCCTTTTACATCGGCATGACAACAACCAAACTGGCTGAGCGCATGAACGGACACAGACGAACTGTCCGCCTAGGAGATGCCCAATACCCAGTAGCAGAGCATGCCCTCCAGCATAATTCTAGGGACCTAGGAACCTGCTACACCGTATGTGCCATTTGGCTTCTCCCACCCAACACCAGTCCCTCTGAACTGCGGAGAAGGGAACTTGCACTCCAACACATCCTTTCATCCCGCCATCCCCCTGGACTGAACCTACGTTAAACAACCTCACTCCCATTCACTCTTCAGTCTTCTCCTCTTTCCCTTTCCTCTTTAGCCATTCACGCATCTTTTCATCCTACTAGTTGTGTTTATCTTTATACTATATACCTCTTTACTTCTGTATGCATCCTCTTTGGTTTGAAGCTGGCACAGTACTTACAGTAGAATATCTTTGGCTTCCCTCTGACAACCATGCCTCCATCCTTGCTACCCTCCCTATTTACCTTTCCCTGTTGCTTCATAACCTGGGTTGTGAGTAACTGAATCCGCTTTCCCTTCTTCCCTTTTTTCCCCTCTCTCCTCCCTGATGAAGGAACAAAGTTCCGAAAGCTAGGAATGTAAATTTTCAGTTCTGTTTTATGTGTATCTATCGGCTGTACTGAGCTGAGGTATGTACTGGCCAGCCCCTCTATCTCTTTGTTAGTAAAAGTATAAAGATAATCACACAACACACAAGGAGGTTAAAGAACAACTTTAATGTAATGCTTAGCTTAGCTTTTCTGAACTCTGGAGACTGGGTATTCCTCTCCAACAATCCCTTGCAGCCCACCACTCTCCTAGATTCAGTCTCTGTCAACATGCCTCCCCTTTCCCTTTTTTTACTGATGATTATCCTCTCAATACCTCTTCCTCTTTTTATCTTCATCTACCCCCTTCTCCCGCCCCCACCATCTCTCCATTTTTTGTTTTGTTTTCCCCCTTCTTTTTCTGATTTGCTCTTACAAGAATGGCTTAGAGACGCGACTCTTCAATTTTGTTCATACTTTCAGGATTTAGAGGGCGATGCCTGGACATCAATGTCCTAAAGTAATGCAATGAAATTTTGCAAAAAACTTGAAAAAAAAAATTATATTTGAAGATTTCCAAGCACCATTAAAACCTTTGTGAAGAAGCAGCCGGGCTGCAACACTGCATTCAAAGGAATACATCTGAGTATATCTCACCCCACTGCTTGAGAAACCTATTGCTTGAAAACTGGATTGATTTCATATGAGAACAATGTATGGACTTACTACTACCTGTCCCTTGACAGATGCTGCCTTGTGTTGTCCATTTATGAACTTACTTTGAAAGAAGCAGCAGGAAACTTTAATGCGACATCTTCGTAAATGACTGACACACACAGTGTGCTTTCTTTGTAATGAGATTCTTGCATCTATTTAGTTAGGTACATCCATTTGCTTTAATTCTGCTACAAATGTATCAGATTTGTTGTGTACAAAATTTTGGAAGCTCCAGAGTAAGAACTCAATGATTCTGGACTGGAGGAAGAAATATCTCAATGGGAACAGCCTGAAGTATATTTATATTCAGGAAGGCTGTAGTCTGCTACAATTTCTCATTGCTAATATTGTTGCTGGATACACCGCTACTGTAATTATGATTTAGTTTTTGATGAAGCAACATCCAATAAAAGTTTCCAAGATTTTTATTTTGGATAAGATGAAGCTATCTACTGGCAAAGCAAGGAGCTAAGAAACAAGCTGATATTGGCCTGACTGCAACATACTTCGCTGTGCGCCAGAATGCATCAGACTTTTTCAAGCAAAAGTCAATTATGTTTGAAATTGCTCAAGAACTCATGCAGCACCTTTTTTCTCACAAAGTTCATTATACTTTGTGTCATCATTATTGTTAAATTTGTAATCTATCACACAACTAAAATAATTCTAAAAAATAAACCTCGGTCTTTTTCAGTTGGCGTGCTCTACCCTTTAAGATATGTGAAACACAAATATGCCAGTAAATTGTGGCTTAAATGGCTGATTTTCTGGACGCAAAATTTTTCTCAGTAGCTGAACCTGAAAATATTAAGTACTAGACATTTCTAGATTCATCGGTACCTGTCTGTGTAGTGTAACAGATTTGTAACTGTTAAGCTGATGCTTCAAATCTCACCAGTAGCAACTTCTTTTTTTTTTCCTTTTATTTAAAATCCATGTTTGTTATCAAAAACATAAATAAACAAACAATGAATGATAGTTTCTTGAAATAGATAACATCTTTTTGTTTTTAATTACTGGTCATATGAAAACATATTAAAATTTGATAGACATGTGAAGTGCTTTTTGTAAAACGATAAAAATTATTTAAGTCAATGATCTGTTTTATCTCTAAAAATAAATAAGTATTTTCATTTCTATTTAATATTTCACATTTGTGTACCAAAATTTAATTTATTGCGATTACTCATACTTTTATGCAAATAGTAATTTAAAATAAAAATGTTAATTTTATTAAGAAACGATGATTCAATATTTGTTCATTTCTTTATTTCTCAATAAATATTGAATTAAATAAAAGTAAAACATAAATAGTCTACTAGCGAGTTTCAATTGCAAATATGTTAAGCATCGCATTCATCTGCACTTTGTTATGTTCTCGTTTTTAAGCCTTTAACCGTTGGGTTGGTTAGCAGCAGCTCACCACGCTTTTCTATCTTCTGTTTTCCTGTCGAGTGAGGCATAGGTGGTATCTTGACGATTTGGTTGATGTATTCCAGACTCAGTCTGCCTCTTGTGTTGTTCCCTTCTCCTATCCCTTCAATAATACATTCAATGACACCATCATGTCTCAGCAGATGGCTGGCCCACATGTCCCTTCTGTGTTGGAAAAGCTTCCAAACACGCCGCTTCTCTGCCTCCACTCTGTGGAGCTGCTCTTCATCTGACACCTCACCTACCCAGGCAATATTAAGCAGTTTGCAGTAGCACTTCATCTCAAAAGCTACTATTTTGCATTATTCTGCTTCTCTGAGTACCAAAGTTTCGCTTCCACACGGCAGCATACTCCTAACAACTGTTTTTGTCTGGTAGATTCAGCTTGCAGTTTACTCCTACATCTGATGTAATTTTACTCCCTAGGTAGGCTTCACAATGATAACACTCCCTGTGCAGTGTGCATACAGTCTGCTCCCGCCGACAGAGCTGTCTCAGTCTCTCATCCTTAGTACCTCAGTATGTCGCATCGGGACTCAGTTTGCATTGCACCTCAATATGTCACACTGTGCTCTAGCCTTCCACAGTGACAGTTGTCATCTTGCACCTTAGCTAGCTGTGAGGGGACATTAGTCATTACACACAATTAAAAAAAAAGCTTTGCATCACCTCGGTTCCGAGAGTTCCGGAAACTGTACAGAAAATTGGAATAGAGGTCAACACAAACATTATTTCCGTCCTTTTTATTGCTCACGAAATCCATACATTGCATGTTCTACCACCATACAATGAGATCTTCAGAGGTGGTGGTCCAGATTGCTGTACACGCTGATATCTCTAATACCCAGTAGCACGTCCTCTTGCACTGATGCATTCCTGTATTCGTCATGGCATACTATCCACAAGTTCATCAAGGCGGGTTGGTCCAGATTGTCCCGCTCCTCAACAGCAATTCGGTGTAGATCCCTCGGAGTAGTTGGTAGTTCACGTCACCCATAAACAGCCCTTTTTGGGTAATGTTGTCCGTAAACAGCCCTTTTTGGGTAATGTTGTCCGTAAACAGCCCTTTTCAATCCATGCCAGGCATGTTCAATAGGGTTCATGTCTGTAGAACATGCTGGCCACTCTAGTCAAGTGATATTGTCATCCTGAAGGAAGTCATTCACAAGATGCGCACAATGGAAACGTCAATTGCCATCCATGAAGACGAATGCCTCGTCAATATGCTGCCAATATGGTTGCACTATCGGTCGGATGATGGCATTCATGTATCGTACAGCCATTACGGTACCTTCCATGACCATCAGTGGCATACATCAGCCCCACATAATGCCAACCCAAAACAGCAGAGAACCTCCACCTTGCTGCACTCACTGGGCATTATGTCTAAGGCGTTCAGTGTGATTGGGTTGCCTCCAAACAAGTCTCCAACAATTGCCTGGTTGAAGGCATATGCGACACTCATCAGTGAAGAGAATGTGATGCCAGTCCTGAGCAGTCCATTCTGCATGTTGTTGGGCCTATCTGTACCGCACTGCATGGTGTCATGGTTGCAAAGATGGACCTCACCATGGATGTCGGAAGTGAAGTTGTGCATCAAGCAACCTATTGCGCACAGTTTGAGTCGCAACATGACATCCTGTGGCTACACGAAAAGCATTATTCAACATGGCGGCGTTGCTATCAGGGTTCTTCCGAGCCATAATCTGTAGGTAGAGGTCATCCACACAGTAGTAGCCCTTGGGCGGCCTGAGTGAGGCATGTCATCAACTGTTCCTGTCTCTGTATCTCCTCCATGTCCGAATAACATCGCTTTGGTTCACTCTGAGACGCCTGGACACTTCTCTTGTCGAGAGCCCTTCCTGGCACAAAGTAACAATGCAGATGCGATCGAACTGTGGCATTGACCATCTAGGCATGGTTGAACTACAGACAACACAAGCTGTTTACCTCCTTGCTGGTGGAATGACTGGAACTGAGTGGCTGTTGGACCCCCTCCGTCTAATAGGTGCTACTCAAGCATGGTTGTTTACATCTTTGGGCAAGTTTAGTGACATCTCTGAACAGTCAAAGGGACTGTGTCCACGATACAAAATCCATAGTTAACGTCTGTCTTCAGGAGTTATGAGAACTGGGGTGATGCAAAACTTTTCATGGTGTGTGTGTGTGTGTGTGTGTGTGTGTGTGTGTGTGTGATATGGACATAGATAAGGTTCATGAATTAGTACATGTTATTTGATTGCCGTTAACAACAGAACTTCAGATTGGACATCACTAACATTACGTAGCCAATTGGTTCCTGTAATAAAGTGTATTTTAAACATGTGTGCATTTTGTTTTGTAGTGAGAGGAAACCAACCACCCACCTATCATACCACCCTCTCCTCATCCTCTCCCCACGACCGCCCCACTCAGCCACCACAACGAGCGCACACACAGACACACAGAAAGCCTTTTAACCAAGTAGTCACCCCTATAAATCTAGTCAAGCCTTGCCGTCACTGTTTTGCTAGCCATAAGCGACAAGACTGCCCCTCGTGCAACGCGACATGTTACTCGTGTGGTAAGAAAAGTCATGTCCAGGCAGTTTGCTCACATTGGAAAAAGAATGCCAATTCTGCCCACTCTTGCAATAACAGGTCTCGTGCACATTCTGTGAATGCAGTGTTTTCAAAACCGACTATAAGTTTTAGCAGTAATTCAAGTATGGCTGTGTCCTCATCTGGCCCCAGATGCAGTGCAACGCCATTCCAACAAACTATTTGTATCACTACAAACTGCTGGCTGTCATGTTGACTTTTAATTGGACACAGGTGTTTCTGTAACTTTGCTTAATTGTGCGATGTACAAATGGTTAAGTCTCACTATCCCTGTCAAAATCTAGCACACAGCTCACTGCATACAACGGACAGGAAATCCCAGTACTTGCACGATGTAGTTTGCCACGTACTAGAGGTAGCTGTGGAGATCAAACACTGTAGACGTAGACAGAAATTGGAATACATCCAGCAAATAATTGAGGACATTGGTTCCAGGTGCTACTATGAGATGAATAGATTGGCAGAGGAGTGGAATTTGTGGTGGGCTCCATCAAACCAGTCAGAAGACTAATGGCTCAAAAAGGTAGCACAAAACACTGCAGCATTGATTGTTGCACCATGAGGGAGTAAATTCAACAGAATAACCCCATCAGTCCCAGAGGACTACTCCCATCATGTTACCAGCTGAGGGTGCAACTTCGAATTGTCTCTTTGGAGAAGTGGTGGTGCAGCACCACTCCACGGATTGCTGTGTTGTTTCCATTTCGAAGTAATGAACCAGTGTTTCACTACCTGTAATGACATTTGACAACAAATTGTCACAATCAGCCTCATAACGTACATACAGCACAGATGGTCCTTTGTTGCTCTTTGTGGTCTTGTTTAGGCAGCAACAAACCCAGTGAGCACACACCTTTTGAGTACTCCAACATGTAGACGAGTGTGTCAGCACTGCCAAGAAACGTCATGTTGTGAAGCGAGGTGTTTGATTGTGATTCACCTCAAACAGAGTGTCTGTACATTCCGACACTGCAGGGGCCAGAAATTTACGCGGCCAGCCGGCATGCAGGAGACTGGACAGGTTTGCACGACCTTGTTGCAACATGTGTTTGCTCACTGCCAGTTCTTCAGACATTCTGCAAGCATTTACGAATATCTGCAAATCTCTGGTTTTCCACAGAAAGAAACTCAATGATAATTCTCCATTAGAGACACCATTTTGACTGCTACGTGTAATGTCACCACCAATCAGAATTTCATGAATCTATAGGGACTGAAGCAGGTATATTCCACAATGTACCATTGCACACTTTTCCAACTGAAATAGGCCAAAAAAAAGAGGGTAGCATTACTTATTGAACACCCTTCATAAATAATTACAGCATTAAATCATGAAATACATTGGATGATTGTTGTAAATGCATAGGTCTTACAACTTTTATTTGTCGTCTTAACTCAAGCCCACTTGAAATTGGCTGCATAAACAAAACTATCAATAGTTGTATAAATAAACACTAACCCAAGCAAATATGGTCCTGCCAGAAATCATGCCATTCTTCAAACAATTTTTAATAATTGTGGCATCAAACTGGTGTGTGTGTGTGTGTGTGTGTGTGTGTGTGTGTGTGTGTGTGTGTGTGTGTGGGAGGGGGGGGGGGGGATTGGAATGGAAAAACTGTTGCATTGAAATCAAATCTCTGTCATTATTGAATCTCAATACGATGGGAAGATTCTAATCTTTTCAGACTGCATTTAGTAGTCATTCCTCAGGCAATGTTCTGTCACAGCTGATTTGTTAATTCCACATGTTTTACTTGGTATGTGTTTTAAGTACAATGGAGAGGATTACAATATGGCCTCATCATACACTTCTTTCTCCCTTAGCAAACACCTTCTGTAGCAAATGTCAAAAAGGCTGCCAGCAGTAAATTGGAAATATCAAAACATTGAAAACGAAAGTAAAAGGATTCCTCATTAGCTACTCCTACTGTAGTAGCCACCAGAAAGATCGCGGGAGGCGCACATTGGCACGGCGCGTCACGGACGGTAGTTGCCGCAAGTAGAGTCCCGTCCACCAGAGGGCACGCGAGAATTCGGACGCGACCTCTGCCGGCATGACAACAACAACAACCACCCAATTGTGTAATAACACTGTTCACGTTTACGTCGCACTTCACTTAGTGTAGACCGGGACTGTGTCCTAGGCATGCCCGATGTTAACTGACTGGGCACGGCTCGTGCTGCCGGAGTTGTTGTTGTTGTTGTTGTTGTTGTCATGCCGGCAGAGGTCGCGTCCCAATTCTCGCGTGCCCTCTGGTGGACGGGACTCTACTTGCGGCAACTACCGTCCGTGACGCGCCGTGCCAATGTGCGCCTCCCGCGATCTTTCTGGTGGCTACTACACCTACAATGTATCAGAATATTGGGACTGAGAGGTTCATATTGCAGTTAACACCACTGTTTAATATGAGCAAGTTTTGATTTATCAATATATTGAAAGCTAATACTCAAAAGAGGCAACCTTCATCACTTGTAGTATCTATTTTGCTGTAACTGTTTCAGTTTTACATGTTTTGTTTATTTCTCTCCAGAAATTGTTGACATTGGATATAGTGTTAGTACTAACAATTAATATGTTCAATGCAGATTTTATCATGAAGTGCATGATGAAAATGAGTTACATATGGGTACTGATCATTGTTGGTCGGCTTACTACTTCCCAGGTGGCCGAGCTGACCGTTCACTTTCCATTCGACTGACTAACCTTTGTGAGCAAGTGTAATTTCAGCTCACCTCTGGAGGGTTCTCTACTGCTTTGTCAAACCAACAGAGGACAAAACAATAGTCCCAGTTGTCAGGAGCTCTACTCTCGGTGACAGCCATCTAGCACTCAAGGACTTATCAGATTTGATACACTTAAAACTCTGCGAGGATTCCATTCGAGCGTACCTAAGTCTGAGACAACAGGGACAGATCGTTACCTGCAATGTTGCTGCCTTCAGTGCTGTCTGGAGAAACTGCCGGTGAGGGAACTGTCTGTTTCGTAGGCAGCCTGGAGTCTGGAGGTGGCAGAGGAGGGGCGACTTTCCTCTTGCGAGCCTTCTTCTTCATCTGGAACTCCTCCAGGCTGAGGGAGGGCAGCGCCTCAATCTTCTCTTCCAGATTGAAATCCCTACAAGTAAAGTTCATACCCAACAGTTCTTCCTCAGTGACAAGGGAAAGTCGTGGAGCAGCTGCAGAAGAATTCCTCTCTGCATATTGCACTACAGAAAAATAATAAATACACCAACATCTGCAGACAAAGTAACACCTCAAAAAATTTGTGTAAGTAAAGATATTCATCATATAGCCACTAAATATATTTACTTGCAAGTCATTTTGGAGCATTTATAGCTCCTTTTTCAATGCAAAAAATTCATCTAGGATTTAATAATACCCATCTTATCTTTCTAAATAAAGCTCTCTGTACAGCCCTTGAAACTACAATTTATTTTGCCTTCGCTCAAATACTGTCAAGCACCATGAGAGGGAAAGTGCTGCAAAAATACTATCAGTTAAGGTGTCTTGACTTTTACTTAACATTAGGGCATAATTTACCAGTCTGTCAGGGAAAGAAGACTGACAAGTGATAGGATTGCCTTTTAAAGTATCCACACGGTACTGTTGGTTAAGGTCCAGGTATTACATCCTACAACCATTCACCCTGGTGTGCCCTCAATTGCAAGTAATCAATTAAAAAAAATTTCATAATACAGCATACCATTCTACAACTTTGAAAAAGAAATGTTATACAGAATAGCTGTGTAGCATAATGCTTGTAACACCAGCCTCATAAGCAGGAATTAGAATTATATTAATACAGTCAGCTGCTCACGGGCGTTGACATATATCAACGGCGACATGTGAAAATGTGTGCCCGACCGGGACTCGAACCTGAGATCTCCTGCTTACACGACAGACGCTCTATCCATCTGAGCCACCAAGGGCACAGAGGATAGTGCGACTGCAGGGACTATCTCGCGCACACCTCCTGCAAGACTCTCATTCTCACCTTGTATGTCCGCACACTACATTCGTAGTGTCCCACCCCAACACACTCATTACTCGTGGAAGACACTCTTACCAAGTCCCATAAGAGTTCGGGGAATATGTGTGCATCCTCACAGAAGAAGGAGGTCATGGCCGGTATTGCCAGAATTATATACTTATTTGGATATGGTGCCTGTTCTTCCGGACATGTCCGAAGTCATAAGCAGGAGGTTGTGGGTTGATGTCTGATCAAGTGCTGTGAAATTTATTTTTATTTTTAAATTTTTTCTCACCAATTACTTGCTTTAAATGTAATCTCTTATTTATATTCCTTTGTCACTTCATTTTAATCACCATATTAACTTTTTCAATTGCTCTCATTTTTTCCTTCCCAGCATAATTTTTCTAGTCGGAATCTTTGTGCATGTGAATTTGATTATTTTTACTTATCTTTCATAATATTTAAAAATTTGAGAATGCTGACCAATTAAATGAAAAAAAAAATGAATGCAGTGGTATCAAAAATATTATTTTCATTACAAGACGCACATTTTCTTGGATGGTAAAAGTGATACAAACATCTGAAACATAAACTCTTATTGCAATATGGACAAAATAACACAGATGAAGTTTTAAGCAAAAAAGAAAAAAAAGAAAAGAAAAGAAAGAAAGTAAAACGAAATTCAAGTAAAACGAGGACTAGAAATAATGAATGCAATAACATGGACAAAAATATAGAGTAATGAAACTGAAGAAATTAAATCAATGTTAATATTGGAAATAATTAAAATCACACATACACAGCAATTCCAAGTGCAAAAAGAATTATACAAAGAAATAATGAGACCAACTGAAAAAGCTAATATGGTGATTAAAATGATGTGACAAAAGAACAGAAATAAAGAAGTACATTTAAACCAATTAATTGAATAAAATTATTGATCAAAGTCATTTTGATAAAGATATAAAAATAAAAAAAATTCGAAGCCACTTCCTAGTGTGTACAAGGTCTGTACAATAAACACTACGTTACGCAATCAGTTTGTACATTATATCTTTTTTAAAGCTGTAGAGCAACAAGTTAAAATTGAAAATTTTTTCATCAATTACTCGAAAACAAGGGCCCACCAGGACTAATGGCTGTAGGATGTGATAGCTCGGACCTTAACTTTCAATACCATATAGATGGTTTCAAGAAGTTGATCCCATCCCTGGGGACCTCTCCTAGTAAGTAAAACAAACTTCTGGTCATATTGTTACTAAATTAATCCTAAGTACTGAGGAATTTTAAATTTGTGCCATCTTTATTCTCATACATTAAATGAGAGAATATTTCTATTACTTACGCAGCACGGAATCTCTTTTTAGCAGGTGAGTCCGGCATGCTGTCTTCCAGGACATCTTTCCCGGGCTTCTCAAATTTAGATTTTACGGTGTATATCCTCTGCAAGCTGGATGACATAAGAAAAGGAAAATAAGATCTGTCGGATTGAGGAAAGCCTCATTTTCACTAAGAAAGTGGATGATTTTTAAGTTACATTTTAAGTTACATTTTAAGTTACATACTACTGAATTGCACTGCAATTAGAGTAGTGTGCAGGTACAAAAGGAAAGTGGAATGGATAAGCACAGTAGAAAACAAAGAGTTTTGCAGGACAAAACTGCTGACTGTCATTTAACTTATTGTGTGCATTTCAGTAGTGTCACTGCAGAGACTGGAATTCGATAGTAGGAAAAGGAAGAGAAAGAAAAGAAGTAGTTGAATATGGAATGGGGGTAAGGAACGAAATAGGAAGCCGGCTGGTAGAATTTTACACAGAGCATAACTTAATCATAGCTAACACTTGTTTCAAGAATCATGAAAGAAGGTTGTATACATGGAAGAGGCCTGGAGACACTAGAAGGCTTCAGATAGATTATATAATGGTAAGACAGAGATTTACGAACCAGGCTTTAAATTGTAAGGCATTTCAAGTGGCAGATGTGGAATCTGACCACAATCTATTGGTTATGAACTGTAGATTAAAACTTAAGAAACTGCAAAAAGGTTTGAATTTGAGGAGATGGGACATGGATAAACTAAAAGAACCAGGGGTTGTAGAGACTTTCAGAGAAAGCATTAAAGAACAATTGACAAGAACAGGGTAAAGAAATAAAGTAGAAGAAGAATGGGTAGCATTGAGGGACGAAGTAGTGAAGGCAGCAGAGGATCAAGCAGGTAAAAAGACGAGGGCTAGTAGAAATCCTTGGCCAGCAGAAGAGATATTGAATTTAATTCATGAAAGGAGAAAATATAAAAATGCAGTAAATGAAGCAGGCATAAAGGAATGCAAACGTCTCAAAAATGAGATTGACAGGAAGTGCAAAATGGCTAAGCAGGAATGGCTGGAGGACAAATGTAAGGATGTAGAGGAGTATATCACTAGGTGTAAGATAGATACTGCCTACAGGAAAATTTGGAGAAAAGAGAACCACTTGTATGAATATCAAGAGCTTATATGGAAACCCAGTTCTAAGCAAAGAAGAGGAAGCAGAAAGGTGGAAGGAGTACATACAGGGTCTATACAAGAGTGATATACTTGATGGCAATATTATGGAAATGGAAGAGTACGTAGATGAAAATGAAATGGGAGGTATGATGTAGACAACATTCCATTAGAACTACTGATAGCCTTGGGAGCACCAGCCATGGCTCTACCAACTGGTGAGCAAGATGTATGGGATAGGCAAAATACCTTCAGACTTCAAGACGAAAATAATAATTCCAATCCCAATAAAGGCAGGTGTTGACAGATGTGAAAATTACCGAACTATAAGTTTAATAAGTCACAGCTGCAAAATACTTGCATGAATTCTTTACAGACGAACGGAAAAACTGGTAGAAGCTGACCTCGGGGGAAGATCAGTTTGGATTCTGTAGAAATGTTGGAAGACGTAAGGCAATACTGACACTACAACTTATCTTAGAAGATAGATTAAGAAAAGGCAAGCTTACGGTTCTAGCACTTGTAGACTTAGAGAAAGCTTTTGACAATGTTAACTGGAATACTCTCTTTCAAATTCTGAAGGTGGCAGTGGTAAAATACAGGGAGCAAAAGGCTACTTACAATTTATACAGAAACCAGATGGCAGTTATAAGAGTTGAGGGGCATGAAAGAGAAGCAGTGGTTGGGAAGGGAGTGAGACAGTCTTGTAGCATATCCCCAATGTTATTCAATCTATATATTGAGCAAGCAGTGAAGGAAACGAAGGAAAAATTTGGAGTAGGAATTAAAATCCCTTGAGAAGAAATAAAAATTTTGAGGTTTGCCGATGACATTGTAATTCTGCCAGAGACAGCAAAGGACCTGGAAGAGAAGTTGAACGGAATGGACAGTGTCTTGAAAAGCGGATATAAGATGAACATCAACAAAAGAAATATGATGATAATGGAATGCTAAGGGAATTAGATTAGGAAATGAGACACTTAAAGTAGTAAAGGAGTTTTGCTATTTGGGGAGCAAAACAACTGATGAATGTCAAAGTAGAAAGGATATAAAATGTAGTGTGACTAAGGCAAGGAAAGAGTTTCTGAAGAAGAGAAATTTGTTTACATCAAGTATAGATTTAACAGCTAGGAAGTGTCTTCTAGAAGTATTTGTATGGAGTATAGCTATGTATGGATGTGAAACACAGACAATAAATAGTTTAGACAAGAAGAGAAGCTTTTGAAATGTGGTGCTACAGAAGAATGCTGAAGATTAGATGGGTAGATCACCAAGTAATGACGAGGTACTGAATAGAATTGGAGAGAAGAGGAATGTGTGGCACAACTTGACTAGAAGAAGGGATCAGTTGGTAGGACATGTTCTGAGGCATCAAGGGATCACGACTGAGTACTGGAAGGCAATGTGGAGGGTAAAAATTATAGAGGGAGACCACGAGATGTATACACTGATCAGATTCAGAAGGATGTAGGTTGCAGTAGGTTCTCGAGGATGAAGAAGGTGGTACAGGATAGAGTAGCAAGGAGAGCTGCATCAAACCAGCCTGTGGACTGAAGACCACATCATCAACTGACAATCACCAGGGAAAGTAGTCGATGAATAACAGGATTGTCAATGGATATGATAAAGTGACCCAAAGACTTGGAAACAAAAAAAAGTACTTTTAACGTTAAAAATAAAATGATAGGAAGAAAAATGACTGAAGTACAAATTAGTCTACATTTGGCTGTTGTATTTAAAAAATCATCTGCTGCAAATATTGTGTATTACTGAACAAACATACATTGTAAAGTCTGAAATATTTCACATCAAATAACTCTTGACTCATTAAAGGTATCTGTAATCTTTTTCTCACCTATATCAATCTTTTGCAGGTCTGACAAGAAAGTCCAGAGTACAAATATGAGGAGAAGTCAAAAAGTTAAGAGACTTATGAAAAAAGAAATATTTATTATAATGATAGAAAACTGAAACAAACGTAATTTTTCTATGTAACCTCCCTGCACTCCAACACACTTTGACCAACATTTCACAAGTTTTTTGATTCTGTTGGAAAAGAAGTTTTTTGGTTGCACATGTAACCAGTTTTGCACTACATCATTGACTTCTGCATTGGTTGCAAATCTTCTTCCCTTGGGTGCTTCCTTCCATATCACTTGAAGCCAAGTCTGGACTGTATGACGGGCACTAAGCAATTCGAATACCAACTCTTCTATTGTTTCGGATGTCCATTTGGCAGAATGTGGATGAGCATTATCGCTACAGAATGACACCTTTTTGCAGTTTTCACGAAGTTTGAATCTGATTGCAGGTTTCAGTTTAGTTCGCAACACATCACAATAGTTCTCACTGTTCACAGTTTCGCCTCTTGGGGTGAAATGAACGGCTACCATGCCTTTCATGTTCCAGAATAGTGTTAACATGATCTTACCAGCTAAATTTGATGTTTAAATTTCTTTACTTCTGGTGATGATGGGTGTTTCCAAACCTTGCTTGCAGCCGTACTTTTTGGTTCGTGATGATGCACCCACATTTTGTCTACAGTAACAATTTGCTGTAAAAATGCAACTCCCAAATGTTTACGAGACATGTCCATAATTTGTGCTTTAAGCTGTGCTGAGAATTCTTCTGGAACCCACCTTGCACACACTTTCCAAAAAATTTGTCTGTAATGTAAGATGGAGTATGCTGAACTATGATGGATATGTAAAGTATTGGAAAATTTTTCCACTCTGATTCGTTTGTTTACCATCACCATGCCCGCCAATGGCTTCCAAATTGTCCTCGGTTGTTGATCTCAATGGCCTGCCTGATCTTTCCCCATCACATAGAGAAGTTCTCCTCTGTTTTAAGTGCCCTATCCATTCATAGATCTTGCTTCACAATAAACAGCTGTCACCATACTGCACTTGCGTTCAACAAATCATCTACACAGGTTTAACACCTTCCACAAATAGAAAGCAATTCATTGGTGCAGATCAACACTGGAGCTGCCACGTTTCACAGTCTGCTACAATATGACGACTAAAGCAGTAATAAGAGTGGCAATGTGTTATATAGAATTGTTGCAGATGACAATACTTCAGCCCTGGATACTAGCAGTGTTACCGAGCCTTATGGTGAGAAATTGCAAACTCCTCATATTAAAATGTGAGGGTTTCTGATCTTTTGTTGTGGTTGTTTAAATAGCGACTGACGAAAAGTGTACACCATTTTCCACGAAAACCAGCATCACTGAGGGAAAGTGATGAGTGTTGTTTATGCCACTCTCAGCAGAGTTGATAGTGAAGTAAACTCCCAATCGGCATGCCATTTGAACAGCACAAAAATCCCTACACTCGGTTTACATTTACTCTGCAATTTCTTATCACACATACAAGTGGGCTATTCACTGAATTCCTGCCTTACAGATCTGCTATTGTTGCATACAAAAATACCACGGGACCACTTAAAACGACAAAGTATTGGCAGCATCTCTATGATTAATGAATGTATTATTATGACATAAATGACCATCAGTCATATTATTCTAACTACTAGTTTTTGTTGGTAAGAACTGTTCCATTTTTCACTACATAGAGTATGGCTGCACAGAACTTACTTGTCTGGACTGCTAAAACGGTTCCTCATTTCCAACGGCATGTCCATTTCGGCATCAGAACGGTCACTGCCTGACGAGACATCTCTGCTGCTGCTGCTCAATGCATTTGAGCTTCCTACAGGTGGAACTGCGACTGAAGGAAGTGCACAAGTCACATCCGAAGGTGATGTCACAGGAACCGAAGCAAGCACACCTGCACTGTGCACTGCAAGAGCACAGCTGTTGGACCTACATAACAAAACAATCACAACACGGGGCCATTAGTACAGCACTCCTGTGTTTGTGGAATACTGGCATTTTGAAAACTGATTATTGTTGCTAAACTGTAACCACACAGTATCTTCATACAAGGCATATTCAAAAAGCAGGTCATTTGCTTGTATTTAAACATTAACAGCTCACGATAAAGTTGTACAAACGAAGTGGCATCTACTGACTGTTTACAAAGCCACAGAAGCCTTTGTTTTCATTCAGTGAGTGAAAGTACACACAATAATCACTTCGAAAATCACTGGTCCCACTGGTTGTGAAGTGTGTTCTATAATTCAATTTTTGTGTTCAAGAGGATGTAAGCTGCTCAGATTCATCAGGAGTAGTATATAGCTTACAGGCCTGGAAGTGAGTGAAGGACATGTTAAACTATGGAGCCGACTCTTTAGAAATGTTCATATGAATTTAGTGATTGGAGTGACAGCCTCAACATCCAAAACACTGAAACTTTTCAATAAGTGCACCTAAAGCTGTGCTGTAACTGACAATATGTGCTCTAGCTGATTAATTTCCTCATGATGGCTGCACGACTATTTACACAACTAACATGAGTTCAGATACGACAGATTATGTGCAATGTGGGTTCCAAAAATTCTTACCAACACACACAAAGAGAATAAAATATCAAGTGAATCAGTGTTTTTAGACCACTATCAACAAGATGGAGATGATTTTCCCCATATTATTATGGGCAATGAAATGTGAATATACACCAACAACACCAACAAAGGGTCGAAGTAACAGTCAATGCAGTCAACTTATCTCCTTACTTTGGTCGAGAAATGATGGCTGCCATTCTCTGCGGGAGGGAGGGGGGGGGGGGGTGAAAATGTATTCTTTCATCTCATTTCATGGAATGGGCGTGAACAATTACAGCTGACGCTTACTGCGAAACACTCACGAAACTGAGATGCGCCATCCAAAAGCTGTAAACTGTGGCTCGTGACAGCCCACCTCCAACACAGCATGCACCCACACATCACCGCCCGTACTGACGATAAGATTCAGCATGTCCACTGGGGACTTTTTGACCATCCACGTTACAGCCCAATCTTAACATCCAGCCACTTTTGCCTCTCCCTGCACTAGAAACAAAGGCTTCGTACACAACGGTCTGAAGGTGACAAACTCAGTACTGTCAGCTGGTTCAGTTCCCAGGCAGAGAAGTTCTATGCAGGGGGGTCGAAGAAGCTGGTGCAACATTATGAAAAGTCGTGTTGTTCTCCACAGGGAAAATTATATGAAAAAATAAAGTAAGATGAAAGGAGAAAATATAAAAATGCAGTAAATGAAGCAGGCAAAAAGGAATACAAACGTCTCAAAAATGAGATCAACAGAAAGTGCAAAATGGCTAAAGGACAAATGTAAGGCTGTAGAGGCTTATCTCACTAGGGGTAAGATAGATACTGCCTACAGGAAAATTAAAGAGACCTTTGGAGAAAAGAGAACCACTTGTATGAATATCAAGAGCTCAGATGGAAGCCCAGTTCTAAGCAAAGAAAGGAAAGCAGAAAGGTGGAAGGAGTATATAGAGGGTCTATACAAGCGCTATGTACTTGAGGACAATATTATGGAAATGGAAGAGGATATAGATGAAGATGAAATGGGAGATACGATACTGCGGGAAGAGTTTGACAGCGTACTGAAAGACCTAAGTCGAAACAAGGCCCCGGGAGTAGACAACATTCCATTAGAACTAATGATAGTCTTGGGAGAGTCAGCCCTGACAAAACTCTACCATCTGGTGAGCAAGATGTATGAGACAGGCGAAATACTCTCAGACTTCAAGAAGAATATAATAATTCCAATCCCAAAGAAAGCAAGTGTTGACAGATGTGAAAATTACCGAACTATCAGTTTAATAAGTCACAGCTGCAAAATACTAATGCGAATTCTTTACAGACGAACGGAAAAACTGGTAGAAGCTGACCTCTGGGAAGATCAGTTTGGACTCTGTAGCAATATTGGAACACATGAGGCAATACTGACTCTACGACTTATCTTAGAAGAAAGATTAAGGAAAGGCGAACCTACGTTTCTAGCATTTGTAGACTTAGAGAAAGCTTTTGACAATGTTGACTGGAATACTCTCTTTCAAATTCTAAAGGTGGCAGGGGTAAAATAAAGGAAGCGAAAGGCTATTTACAATATGTACAGAAATCAGGTGGCAATTATAAGAGTCGAGGGTCATGAAAGGGAAGCAGTGGTTGGGAAGGAAGTGAGACAGGGTTGTAGCCTCTCCCCAATGTTATTCAATCTGTATATTGAGCAAGTAGTAAAGGAAACAAAAGAAAAAAAATCGGGATAGGTATTAAAATTCTTGGAGAAGAAATATAAACTTTGAGGTTTGCCGATGACATTGTAATTCTGTCAGAGACAGCAAAGGACTTGGAAGAGCAGTTGAATGGAATGTACAGTGTCTTGAATGGCAAATATAAGATGAACATCAACAAAAGCAAAACGAGGATAATGGAATGTAGTCGAATTAAGTCGGGTGATGCTGAGGGAATTAGATTAGGAAATGAGACAGTTAAAGTAGTAAAGGGGTTTTGCTATTTGGGGAGCAAAATCACTGATGATGTTCAAAGTAGAGAGGATATAAAATGTAGACTGGCAATGGCAAGGAAAGCGTTTCTGAAGAAGAGAAATTTGTTAACATCGAGTATAGATTTAAATGTCTGGAAGTCATTTCTGAAAGTATTTGTATGAAGTGTAGCCATGTATGGAAGTGGAACATGGACAATAAATAGTTTGGACAAGAAGAGAATAGAAGCTTTTGATATGTGGTGCTACAGAAGAATGCTGAAGATTAGATGGGTAGATTACATAACTAATGAATGGAATTGGGAAGAAGAGGAGTTTGCAGCACAACTTAACAAGAAGAAGGGACCGGTTGGTAGTACATATTCTGAGGCATCAAGGGATCACCAATTTAACATTGGAGGGCAGCATGGAGGATAAAGGTCGTAGAAGGAGACCACGAGATGAATACACTAAGCAGATTCAAAAGGATGTAGGTTGCAGTAAGTACTGGGAAATGATGAAGCTTGCACATGATAGAGTAGCATGGAGAGCTGCATCAAACCAGTCTCAGGACTGAAGACAACAACAACAACAGGTTTATAGGAGACAAACTGTTATACCATCTCAGACAATAAGTCATTGTGCTTAGAGCTTTGATTCTGAAGAAGCCAAATTGCTTTTTGTTTCCTTAGAGTAGCTGTTCAAAGTTAATGTTGCAATTGAAAATCCTGACAAATGTGAAATCCATTCTGTAATACAGCTTCAAGTGGCAAACAATCCCACAGCTGTTGAAATTTATGTTGTACACTGACAATATGTGATGATCGGGGTTAGGATTTTAGGTGCATATTTCAGATGAAAAAAAGGAAGTTAAAAGGTACTGCAGTGAGGTAAAAAAAAGGGATAAACGGTGTGGTTCATTCAACTAATTTACCAATTTCTCTTTCCTCTATTATAGTTTATTGAATGACAAATGTGTACATCACATTATCAAAACACGTACATCAAAGAAGGAAAAAACATGTACCTCAGGACATCAAGCATACCTACATTCTTTTAAAATAAGTCTGTTTCTATTAGGAGATAGAATGTCTTTGTAGATGCTAAAGCTTCTTTCAACATCCACAGAAACCAGTGGGGCAAACCTTGTATTCACTCAAAATGGCCATTCTACAGATGTGGCGAATTCCTCAATGTCTAGATTCTTCTGAAGATTAGACTCAAGTTTGTCTTTGGCAAAGCCATTTAACTGCCCCCTCACAGAAGTAAAAATATCCCATTGGTTTTCCATTCCCAGACTTTTTCTTCTAATTATTTAATAGCTGCAGTCAGGTACTTTTAACTATGGATGAAATACAGTTGTCTCTGCAAATTATGTATTTTCTCCGTTAACAGAAGTTGCTGTGCCTTGGAAATTACACCTGCATTGGCTGGATCCAAAGAAAGCAAAAACTCTCTAATTATTCTCACACAACATAGCAGCACAGTAATGGCTGAGAAATTTGGAGGGGGCAGGCCAATGGTTTCCCTGTGGGCAACAACATGTCTTGGGGCTTTCAGAAGACTCTTCTTCATGGCAGAGACGAACTGATCTACAAGGCTGTATTCATTCCTTAAGGATTCACAAACGCTGAGATGCACATGAACCAAGCATGTCACATGCTTCAAGTTAGAAAGTAAAGGTTTCAATTGGTTAACAACTGAAACCATGTATGGAACACATATTGCTTTGTTGGGGGGTGGGAAGCAGGCACTGAATGAAGGTTGATCAATTCTGAAGCCTACCATTAGGCATTAAGGTTCATCAAAGAGGCATTCAGAGCAAGCAGTGTGATGTGTGTGACATTTCTGCATTACACTGCTCAGCCACACTCAACCCATCGAACATGAGAATTGTTGCATGCAGTTTAACTGGGGCACTTTTTCACAACCACCCAATAGACGAGACTTTGCTCCAAGTGATTGTCATCTATTTACATCCACAGTAAAACACCTTGGTTCCCAAAGCTCAACTGCGAGGAACTTTGAGATTATGTCGCAGGCTGCCTGCAATAATACGTGGCAGAATTTTATGCAGAGAGAATTTATCTACTCCTAAGAGACATGACAAATACTTACATCTGAATGATGATGATCTAGGAAAGTAATATAAAGGTGTAGTTTAAGAAAGTTCTAACAAATCTGCTTCAACTATTCAAGTATTTTAGTTGCATCAAAGAGAGACCTGATTTGAGGAAACTCAGCAGCATCCCCTTGGCACCCAGGACCTCACTTCCCTCAAATGTTTCAATACATTACCCCACCAAGGTTGTGACTTTCTCAAGTCGATCCACAAGTCAGATCATTTCTCCCCGACATCCTCCCCACTCAACCTACTGTTGCCCTTCTAACCACTGTAACGTCCCTGTCGAATCATACTATATTCCCATACAATTATCTCTACTCTGAGATTCCTAGCTGTGCAATCATTCTCACAGGAAAACTTGTCACATGCATGCATCCACTGCCATATACACCAATCCCATTACAGGCAAATCCTACACTGCCAAGGTAGAATAACGTGTTTACCAACTAACTTGTGACCACCACATGGCATTTTATTTTGGAATGACCACCACTAAACAGGCTGATCACGTGAATGGGCACAGAAGATACCCAGTACTCAGTTGCTGAACATACACCACAGTACGACTCGAGGGACCTGAATGCCACCCAGCACTTATTTCCCTGATTTGTGGAACAAACAGGATACATACCACCATGCTTACCTCAGCACCTTTCCTCCTTTCTCAGATGAGCCACGAGAGAGTGGCCGACGATGGCCTTTCTTGAGACGGCCTTCTACCATGAACTGGTGGTACCGAAGACCTTTGCATGTTCTCGTCGATTTCCTCCTCACCGCATTCAACTCCCCGTCATAATTCTCTTCACTCTTCTGGATTGAAACAGAAAAATCAGCAGACTCGTCCATTACTGGAAGACATTTGCCAGCACCAGTCAGTGGGATCTGTGTTTCAGAAACTGCTCCAGACGTACTGCCGCCCACAGACGGACTCTCTCCATCATTCACTGCAGCACTGTTAGGTCCCGCATCACTCGCCTCCAATGGTACAGCTTCTGTAATATTTGTGGCTGTTGTGACAATCTCTTCAGACATCGATTCTCTACTGTCTTCACTTTCATTGCTGGACGTGTCCTTGTCAACGGCAGACAGAACACCACCTCCGACAATCTGTCGACAAATATTTCTCTGTACAATAATGGAAATGAGAATGACACGCATTGTTACACTGTAGAAAGCTACCAAATACAGAGAGATGGTCCTACCACCAATTCTTTTTACATTACACAAAGTATGCCATTCTATGTGGCTAAGACAAAATAGATCACAAAAGAAAAAAGATTAAAAGAAAACGAAAAATACAGTTACTGGAAATAAAATAAAAATAACACAGAATTAATAGTTTTTATTCTACATAATAAGAGATTTTTGAGTAGAATATTTGCTTCTGCAAAAGCTTAAACAGCTTTTTCCAAAATAGTCTTTGCCTGTTCTTTTCTTTGCTCTTTGTTTAAGCTTCCAGCAAGTGATTGCTTCTGTTGAGAAGCAGCAGCATTTTCTCACCTCTGAACAGACAGCTTCTTTAATGCAATGTGTTTCTCAGCATCCAGCCAGTTCAGTAATCATAAAATCTGCAGGACACCTATTTCAAATTTGTAGTGTATAAGCCCTAGTTGCATGTTTCAGAGCCCTTTTGTCGGACATTTGACCCATACTTGACAATGCTAAGATAGGCAGTTTGAGTGGAAGTAGAACCGAAAATAACTCTATTCGCACTATACGGGAAGACTTTCAGTGTGGTTACTTTAATGCGATCAGCCGCCAGCTGCAAGCATAAGCAAATTATATCTGTGAACACTGAACAGCTGAGGAATGGTGCAGGGGAAGTAAGTCCAACCAACCTCTCTCAGGACAGCCACCTTACAACCATGATCTACGTTTCTGCAAAACCAGAATTGACGTTCGGATGCCGATTCCTTCTGGTGTCGCGAGAGTCATGCTCGAACCTCGTGATAGACCTCCATCAGTCTCACCACTCATTTCAAAATAAGAAAAGAAAACAACAAGCAACACACAATGTAATATAATGTTGAGTGCCCAAAACATTTGGTAACAGCTATTCCACAATTACTTTTTAAGGTTGGCAACATTGTAAACGAGGCAGTTCAACTTCTACCAGTACCAGGGATAAACATTAGTTGTCTGAGTGTGCAAGCACACGTGAATCATTAAGCCTCTACAGGTGGCACAGCAATCGAGTCACATCTTGAACAGCACATTCACTGCCACTATCTGAGCATAAAAAAGTAACAATGAGTGAGACATTTATATTTCAAGTGGACATTGTATGTAAACATGGGTAAATGTATGGATGTTACAGACTGGCAAAAAGAGGCAACAGTGTTTGGCTATGCCCACAGCTGTACAGTGTGCGAAGTTGCTGTATTTGTTACTATTTCACAGTGTCTGTCTAACATATGTACAAGCAACGGTGTTCCACTGTCCCTCTTTACACCACCTCAAGTGTCGCTTAGCATTCACTACAGAAATACGTGGCTTATGGTGAGCTTCTGAACCATTGTACCCTATTCTCCATAACTCCCTATGCACAGTCATTGTGCTACCTGCTTCTAACACTTCGGAACTTACAAGTGATTCATTCTGCTGATTTCAACACACATGGCCACGAAACACTTTAGAATTGCGATTGGAAAAAGATCCTGACTGAGAGGGACTGGAGACATGTTTCACAGCTTGTGAATCAAAATCCCTTCCAAACCCAACAGCATTTGCTGCAGGCAGTGAGTGAAGGTCCAGCCTCACCAGTTAGAGAGAGAACATTGCGACGGGAACTGTATGCAGTGAAGATTTGGAGTCGGTCATTTCACCAGAGACCATTGCTCACACAGGTGAATAAAGCTTCAACGAGCTAGAAATCATCGAACGTGGACAGTAGCTAACTCGCGGAACAGAAGGTGGTCTGCGAATCATGTTTTTACCTTTATTCAAATTACACACATTGTTAAGTGTGATGAAGGCCATTTGAAGCATTTCATCCTAAATGTGTGCAAGGTCAGGTTCCTGCCAGTGGTGGGTCTGTGACATTTTGAAGATATTTTTTGTATCACTGAAGTGACCATTAATAGGAACCAGCATGTTTATTTAAAAATTATAAATGGTCAGACATTGCCTTTCAGTCAACATCTGCATGATGAGTAAGCTCTTGAGCTCAGTGACTTTGAACATGGATGTCACATGAGTAACAAATCCATTAAGGACATTTTTTCAACCTTCCCACTGCTCAAGTCAATTGTTGGTGAAGAGATTGTGAACTGGAAGCACAAAGAGAAAACCACTGCTAGATCATGACCAGGACACTTCACGTACAGACAGACAGCGGTCACTGAGCACTGCGAAGGGTGGTTGTTAAAAATCACCTGAAATCGGCAAAATGAATCGCTTTTAAGTTCCTAAGTATTAGAAGCACGCCAGGTGGCACAATGACTCTGCATACGAAGTTAAGGAGAATAGGGTAAAATGGTTCAGAAGCTCACCATAAGCCACATATTTCTGTAGTGAATGCCAAGCGACACTTGAGGTGGTGTAAAGAGGGACTCCACTGAACAGTGGATGATCAGAAATGATTGATGAATCAAGCAATATCCTATGGTAATGTCATGGAAGTGTTTGGGTTGTACAATGCTACCTGCCACCATGTGTAGGGCCAACAGAAATAAAGATGAGGTGGTCCTAGGGTACAAGAGTGCTTTCCTTTGAGAGGGGTGGGGGTTGGTCCCTTACTGTGCTTAAGAAAATGCAAACTGCAGAGCGGTATGAATACATTTTACAGCACTGTGTACTAGGTAGAGTAGAGGAACTTTATGAACACTATGTTTCCATCAGCATGACAAAACCACCCTGTCATAAAGCACCATCTTTAAGGCAACTGTTTTGTGGACAACATTCCTGAAATGGACTGGTCTGCCAAGAGTTCCAACCTGAACTCAACTGAATAACTTTAGGATGAGTTAGAACTTAGCTTCAGATCACAGATTCCAACACCAGCTCTATAGGAACGATGGGCTGCTTTTCCTCCAGTTTCAGACTCTTCTAAGAGGGGTCCATATACTTTTTGAGAGGAAAGAATATTTAATGGAGACGTGTTTTGTGAGAGAATACGTCACACAGCACTGGATACCAATGATGAGTTATATCAGTTTCTTCATTCTCTGAACTGCAAACATACTTTTCATTTATTTATGAACAGTTTTGGAGGACCTCAAAATGCATAGAAACTGTTTTATTCCTTTATCATACTGTAAGGAGTATGACGATGGGAACACTGCGAAGTAACAACTTAAATTTAAAATGGGACCATGTGCCTAGTGGTACTATTGTTAACCTGTGGCACAGATATGATAACAAAACTGCAGTGTTCCAAACCAGTTATACAAATGGCATTCTACACAAATTTTGCCATGCAAGCGCTTTTTGATATTGATAGTTCCCACTAATTACTAGCCTCTCTGGCCACAGTAGCTTTTCAAGTGGTTTGTCACCTGTAAAGGGTAGGTCCGTGGACCAGCATTTAAGTGCTGTTGCGGCCAGAAGGCAATCTTGAACTGATGGTCGGCTGAGTGGTTTATTGCACAGTGGCTGGAGTAAACGCCGTGACAACGTGGCTGACAGTATCCTCGACCCGTGTTTTTGGTTGCTGCGGGTTCAGTGAGTGTCAGCTGAGGCTGTGAAAATTGCTTGTTGAAAAAGCTATCTTCGCACAATTTGTGGAACCCGATTTGTTCTTGGCATGTGAATTTGCAAGAAGCCTGTGTCAACTGTGGTGCCAGGCTGAGTTCTTGTCTGCCAGTTTTGAGAATCGGGTGCAGAGGTGTCTGCTGCATAGCATCTGGTGATTCCCGATTCTTAGTATAACACCTACTTGATGGCAGTCCTTGGTCGAGTGGTTCTCAACTTACGCTTCGATTTGCAAGAAATTATGGTGAGCATCTGACTACCGTCTGCACAATTATGTTGTCGCACAGCGGCTATTCTAACTGCCAACCTCGCTACACATTGTGACATGTCAACGTTTTCGTTCACACTCAAGTTATGTTTTTGTGAATGGGTGTGACTAAGCTAGTGGTGCTTGAGCTGTCTGATTAAGTTTGGCCATACTATAAATGAAATTTTTTGTTTGTTTATTTTGGAACCAGGTACTTCATGCATGACATTTGTCTTTTTCAAGTGTATTTACAGTGACTATTTGTGTTGTAAACACAAATTGCTAATTAGTGGTTCATCCTTATATATAAAATTCTCGTGTCATGCTCCTCGTGCCATACTCCTCCGAAATGGCTCGATCGATTCTGATGAAATTTTACATGTATATTTGGTAGGTCTGAGAATTGGTTGTAATCTATTTTTTATACCCCTAAGTGATAAGGGTGGTCCACCCCAAAAAAAATTTTTCTTATTTTTGGGACAGAACTTTTTATTTTTATTTTTTATGGTGTGGCATTAAAAAATACACACAACCCTAAATTTTCCCCTCCTACCACCAACCCCTATTTTTAAAAAGCGATTTTAATAACTTAATAATGTTCAACCCTGGTCAATAACTGATAAATTATCACTTGATCAGTTATTCCTGCCAGGTGTCTACTGGTGATAGTCTCACTATTTGGTAGATATTTAATTGAAGAAAACTTACCAAAAGCAACGACTCTAATATCCCTCTTTGAATCAATGTAACTAGACCAAGAAGTTTAACTAAGTAGCATGTGTCATTCGCCAAACCTACATTTAGGCCTAGCGCACACGCATCGATTTTTACTGTACAGAAACATACCGTACGATCAAATTCTTTTAGTGGAACAAAGAAGTTCCTATGCTCTCCTTTGTTCCTCTAAAAGAATTTAATCGTACAACATTTTTACGTACAATAAAAATCTAAGAGTGTGCACTTGGCTTTATTCATAATGCTGGCAAACACGTTTCGACACGAAATTGCCTATGTTTGTACACACATGGATGAGCCGTGTATCAGCTGCAATTGCTAAATCCATGCAATCTACTGTAAAAACGCTAGAACTAATAGTAGCTGATACTGCTGGACTTTCTCCTAAGCCTTTTCTCACTCCCTACACAGTTTTCGGCCATTATTAGTTTGTGTCACGAGCTCCCGCCAACAACGGCTACTGTGTTACACGTATGCATTGTGTTACACGTATACATTATTCTTATAAACTAGAGATAATTCATACGGCAAAACAACGTTTGCCAGGTCAGCTACAACATATAAAGATTTTCAGACGTGGAACGAAGTTCACTAGGTATAGTTAGTATGTTATAAGATAGTTTGACGTATCTGTCGTTTATATTTTGGGTCCACGTAAAGTGGCCTGGGTACGATAAATGCCTTTACTGAGGGTGTTTATACTGGTAATCGCCATCCACACTTAAATGAAGAAAGAGAAATGGATTGTCTCTGCAACTCCCACTTGTATCAATCATACTCTTAATTTAATGTTGTCAGGTTATTCTGCTTGCTTGGACCAGTGGTCTTCCTTCTAATTATATGTAAACAGCCACAAGATTGTGAATGGCTGATGTTATTAGTCTATTAGCTATTTTCAATATGTTTCTGAAACTTGTAATGTGCAATACGCAGGTTAATTTTACCCGATTAGACTTCTGTGCTAAACATCTATCAATTTTCTTTAACTTAATGTTGTTTTCAAAACAAGCAAAATATTTTCTTTATTATTCCAGTCAGTCATTTCTGAAAGTTATGTAATATCTACCATCAGTTTCGTTGTTGAAAATTAATTTAATTAATGCTCTGGGAGCTGCTCATATTGTCCTGCATTATTTTCTAAATATGTTTGTGTTTTTAATAAATTATAAATTAATTTATACATTTGTGGCACAGTATCCTTCCACTCAACATCAGCTCCCTATGAAGAGAATCTTAACTGACAATAAATAAGTTAAAATAACCTTTATGATCCAGAGAGCCAAAAAACTATTATAATTTACGAGGCCTACAGATACCAAGATAATGCCACATTTATAAAAAATGACAGTGTCATGCTGAGAAGGCACATCACCCCAGCACCATTAACAGCCAGGAAGTTACATATCGTGCACACGATTTGACTGTTCTGACAGATGCCAGTGCAACTTTAGTCCCAGGCAGTCTAGTGCCCAGCATTGGCAGTATCAAAATAAGATCAGCCTCACACGCCGGAAACTTTCAGCTCTGCTTACCGAGCAAGCAGCAGTGTCCCGCGATTCGACATCCGTGAGCGTCTGGCTGGCAGCTTCCAGACACTCCACAGCAGCTGGCTGCACCGCGACAACAGCTGGCTGTGGTTCGGACAGAAGTGGAGGGAGCACTAGCTCATCATCCACTGGTAAGGTGAGGACGACAACGCCATCCTTAGCGGCAAGGTCTGCAAGTCCCTGCAAAACAAAATCCAGTATGCTTCTAAACGGAGAGTTAATACTGTGCATATTGACAGGAAAAATCACTAGAGAAATGTTCAAAACTACAAAGAGACTGTGCTTACCTTCATGATGCATGATTAGTACTGCTGACACACACACACACACACACACACACACACACACACACATACAAACACAAAAGTAGATGACACACTAAATATATTGTGGGTTGTGGGGGTTGAAGGGACCATACTACAAAGGCCATCAGTCTATCAAAGGTATTCAAAGTTGTAAATATGAACAACTGTCAGCTGTATAAGGGGATGACGACAAAGAAAATATGCACTGGACTGGGACTCAAACTCTGATTTCTTGCTTTACGTGAATGTTCGTTTTAACCGCTTTTGCTATCCATGCATGACCCTGGACAGACCCAAACTTCCATACATTGTCAATCCTACATCACAGCCTGTACTCCTACACACATTATATAGTTCCCCTTTATGGGAAAGACATTGTAATTGAAAGTTGCTGCCTGGTATCAGCAGATAAATACAATACTGCCGTGCCTTTGTTGTTAAGAAGAACAATGCAATGTTCCTTCAAGTCCCAGTCCGGCAGAAATTTTCACTGTCATTGCTCCCTCATACAGCTGACTGTTGATCATGTTTGCAACTGTGAATACATTTCATTTATTTCATAACAGCTGTAGTCGCCACAGTGCCTGTTCCATCGGACATGCACGAACGTGCGAAGGAACACTGCATCACTCTTCTCAGCAACAAAGGCATTGCAATATCATATTTATCTGCTGATACTGGGCAGCGACTTTCAATTAAAATGTCCCTTCCTGTACAGGAATTACATAATGTGTGTACGAGTAGAGGTTGTGACACTGGAATGATGACATAGGGAAGTTTGAGTTCTGGCCATGGGTCATGCGCGAATAGCCACAGCGGTTAAGGCAACTGCACATGTAAAATGGGAAATCCAGGTTCGAGTCCCAGTCCAGCACGAATTTTCATTGTCGTTGTTCCCTTGTACAGGTGATGGTTGCTCGTATTTGCAACTGTGAATAGATTTCATGTATTTTGTAAGGGCTGTAGTCACTGCAGTGCCTGTTCCTTTGGACATCAATGCATGTCCAAAGGAACATTGCATTGTTCTTCCTAACACAGGCACTGCAATGTCGTAAACTACATTTTGAAACAATGGAAAATCCAGGATGGAATGCAACAATAGTATGAAAAGGAAAGTTGCTACTTACCATATAGCGGAGATACTGATTGTGGATAGGCACAACAAAACGACTGTCAAAATATAAGCTTTAGACCATCAAGGCATTTGTCGAAAATAGACAACAGACACACACAATCACATACACAAACGCAACTCATACACAGTGTGGCTTCAGCTACCAGAGGCTGCAGTCGTGTGTGTGTGTGTGTGTGTGTGTGTGTGTGTGTGTGTGTGTGTGTGTGTGTGTGTGGGGGGGGGGGTCTATTTTCAACAAAGGCCTGGATTGCCAAAAGCTTATATTGTGACAGGCTTTTTGCTGTGCCTATCTGCGACTCAGCATCTCCACTATGTGGTGAGAAGCAACTTTCCTTTTCACAATATTGTAAACTCAACTTCCCTAGATTTCAGTAGTATTATTTCTTCCAGAAATAATTTTTACTCTGCTGCACAGTGTGCCCAGAATGAAACTTCCTTGCAGATTAAAACTGTGCGGCATACTGGGATTCGAACCTGGAGCCATTACCTTCCATGGACAAACGGTCCCCGGCTGAGCTATCTGGGCACTATTGACATTTCCCAACCCCATTTCATAGTAGAACCAGCCAGAAGCTCCTCTCCTACCTTCCAAATGTAATGGTACAGGCTAAGACAGGAGCCCAATGCCATATTCAGAGTGAGAGCCAAACCCAGCCGATGCAGCATTTTGTCATACTGGCAGCTTCCTGGATAGGAACACCATTCTCTAAGAAACAACTAGCCATAGGAAGTTTCAACAGCACTGAAGTATGGGGGTAGTATGTGCCTTCTACATTAGAAAGGCATTCTGATGTATACACGGTGGTTTACCCGAAGAAACTGAACTAATTTTTTGGTGGGCAGAGCTGTTGTAGTACCATGTTTTGCTGCTGAGAGCACATAACGTGAATACTTCAGAGCCAATAAGCAGAGTGCTATCACTGAGGAGTGTCGGAACTAGTTTCAGAAGAGTTTATAGCGACAACTGTTTTTTTGTGTGACTTACTTTTTCAATGGCTGATTTTTCTGAACAGCACGCTCTGGTGAAATTCTGCTTTCTGCTCGGAAAAGATGGAACAGAAACTCTTGAAATGTTAAAAATGACATACAAGGATGACGCTATGGGAAAACTCTAGTGTTTGGGCGTTTTTCCTCTTTCAACAATGGTGAAATGTCAACTGATGACAAACCTCGCTCTGGTTGTCACATGAAAATGTTGAAAACATCCGCGTAATCATCAATAAAGATCAACTATGGGCCACTGAAAAAACTGTGGAACTGTTGGGAGTGACTTTGAGTATAGTTCAACGAACTGTCATTGAAGATTTTGGAATGAAAAGGGTGGCTCCCAAATTCGTATAACTGCTGCCTAAAAACAATGTTGCATGAAAGCAAGGTTGCATGAAGAGTCCTGAAATGATCCAAACTTTTTTTTTTAATTGTCACAAGTGATGAAGCTTGGTGTTATTTTTACAATCCTGAATCAAAGCTACAATCAAGCCAGTGGAAGAATTCAAGAAACTCATCAGATGAAATTATACATTAAAACAATGTCGATTTGTTTTTATGTGAGAGAAGTTGTTCATTCAGAGATTTTTCCCCACAGGGCCAGCCTTAACCAGCCTTGACTTGGAAGTCTTGAAAAGATTGCACAACAGCGGCCTGATATGCAGCAGTCAGGCGACTGTTTCTTCCATCATGACAATGCCCCTGCTCACACAGCCCCTTGTGTATGAGAATTCTTGACCAAAACTATTATGGCTGTTCCTCATCCCTCATCCCCCACATACTCAACCAACCTTGCTCCGTGCGACTTCTTCTTCTTCTTCTTCTTCTCCCCCCCCCCCCCCCCTCCCCAAACCCCAAGAATGAAAGGAAATGTGGAAGGAAAGCGCTTCAATGATGTTGCTGAGGTAAAGAAAAAAATTAAGATGGCAATATCAAGCATGACAAAAGATGAATTTAAACAATGTTTTGAAAAATGGAATACAAGATTAGCCAAGCGTTTTAGTGGACTGGAGAACACCTTGAAGGGAATTGAAGCTTAGTGCTTAAAACGTGAATAAATAAGTTAAAAAAAGTTTAGTTTCTTTTGTGTACCCCCTTGTACACACCCAGACCTTCCGAGAAGGACACTGGCACAGCCAGGCTAAGGATTGGTCTCTACCGAGGGGTCATTGACACTCTCCAGACACAGCTATCACAGATGCAACCCACTCCAGCGCATTCTCCACGTGAATTCCTGCCAGGGGTCCAAACAACATCTCAAAGTCCGAGGTAAGAACCGTACACCTTCCAATCTCAAATCACTGGGGTCCACTGATGCCAGCCGATGACCTCCAGCCACCAATATGGTGTTTTACACTGGGCAATGCCACCAACTACCACTGACACCGAATATCAATTCACTCCACCTGCAGCCGTGGGAGGTGAGGCACTACAACTTGACTCAGAATTGTGGGGCAGCTGCTAGCCAGACAGCAGCAGAGCCACACAGGTGAGAGGTACCGAGACCAGCACGCCAATGTCAGCCTACCCTGGCCTGAGGTTTGTTGCCTGCAGCTCGACACCTGTCACCAGTGGGCAAGTACAGGAAAAGGAAGTTCGTATCTGAAGAACACTCTTCGCATGCGCTACAAATCTGAAGAGAGTGGGTGGTACGTTCATCACGGGATTGGCCTTTAGGAATTCAGTTGATACGGACTGCTTCTTGGGAGCTGCCAGTGTGCTCTGTACGTGAGAATTTTACAAAAACAGTGGTTTGGCAATTGTAGTGTGGGGGAAATTTTGCAGTGATTGTGGACTGTATAATGTAAATGATGCTCCAAGCGTTCCCCTTACCTGAAAATGGATCACAACATTTGAGGAGACCGGTTGAACACCAACCAAACTGAAATCTGGGCGAACAAGGTCATCAGGCACAAGCAGATACTTGGAAACTATAAATCGGTGTGTACCTGACAATCCTAACCTCTCCAATCGTAAGTGTGCAAGTTCTTTGAATGTACATAGCTCATCACTGCATCAAATTCTGCAAAAAGACCTTAAACTACACCCTTACAAAATCTAATTGCTGCAAGAATTAAAGCCTCAAGTTGCCAGACATAGATTGCACTTAGTTAATGATGTGACAGTGCCCTTCATTTAACAATGTCTCATTTTCTGACGAGGCTCATTTTCACCTGAATGCTCATGCTAGTAAGCAAAACTACCACCACTGGAGTACAATGAACCCCAAACAGAAGCACGAGAAACTTGATGACTCGCCAAAAATTACTGTACAGACCGCGATGTCGGCTCGAGAAATAATTGATCCGGACTTTTCGGAGGATGAGAGTGGTCGTCCAGTGACAGTGAATTCAGAATGTTGTGAGACAATGTTAAATGACTTTTTGGTGCCCTAATTGCAAAACTTTCCTGGTTATAACCAAAGAACACACTTTCAACAAGACGGAGCAACAGCTCACACGTCCAGCACATCTAGTTCGTGAAATTTTCACTGGAAATTTAATCTCCACGAGGGGTGACATAAAATGGCTCCCAGGCAGTCCTATTTCTGCTCCATGAAGTTGTCCTTATGGGGATATGTCAAATTTAAAATGTATGTCAAAAATCCGACTTCTCTGGAGAAACTGAAAGACAATATCCGTAGCAAAATGGCAGCCATCCCAGTGTCCACAAGCCAAGGCGCCATGCAAAATTTTGTTCATTGTTTGAGTGCTGCAGACAAGTTATTGCATTTAAATGATTTTTTAAAAAGTAAATTCCTGAACTGCATTCTTCAATAATAAATAAAGATTTTGTTGATAGCCTTCAACCTCTATTTTATTTTGACACATCAAATATGAACTTACTTTCAAGCCACTCTATTGTTTCTACACCTGTTTATTAGAGAATGAATGAATGTTTCATCAACTATTGGCTGTCCACTCTACCACTCCACTCTTCCGGAGAACCACACCATTACACAAATTGCACAGAAGTTGTCCTGTATATTTTGCAGGGCTACACCAATTCAAGGGATAGGGTGGATTACACTAGAAAGGAGCAGTAGATCATTCAGACCCCAAGGTCAAGAGGGACAGGCCTATTGTAAGCATTATTTTACAAAAATGACGTAACCTGTGAAGAACAAAACTCACGATAACAAAAACCCAAATCTATTGACATTTCTAAGAATGCTTGTCAGTATAGTAACTGAAGCGCCAGCTTTAACTAATGATTGTAAACAACAGATGTGCATTTGACAAGTCAGCTGTGAGCAGGCAATATTACGTAGTGGGCATGCAGCCACAGTGTGTCAATGTCTTTGTGTCACAAAACACAATGGAGCAATGAGCAATCATTCAATTTCATGTTTTACATCTACACTTTGTAAACCACCATGATGTGCATGGCAGAGGGCACATCCCACTGTGCCAGTCGTTAGGGTTTCTCTCCGTTCCATTCACATGTTGGGTGTGGGAAGAATGATTGTTTGAATGTTTCTGTGCATGCAGTAGTTATACTAATCTTACCCTCACTATTCCTTTGTGAGCAGCACATAGGGGGTTGTAGTATATACCTAGAGTAATCATTTAAAGCCAGTTCTTGAATCTCTGTCAATAGACTTTCTCAGGATAGTTTACATTGATCTTCAAGAATCTTCCAGTTCAGTTCCTTCAATATCTCTGTAGAACTGGGAACCATCTTTTGTTCAAAGGATCTATGACAGATTTTAGTTGGAAGTTTTGCTAGGTGAAACGGCTACATAGACATTCAAGTGAAAAATGCTTGCATGAAAATAGTTTAATTCGTGCATAAGTGTATGAGGGGTTTTAAACATTTTAAAGGACAGGTGTCTCTTGATGACAATGATAGGTCAGGGATTTCTACCCAAGTTCATCCCATGAAAACATTAAGAAAATTTGTGATCTTTTGAAAACTGACTGTCATCTATTGTGGAGAGCTAAGCTGAAGACAGCCACTGCTATTGCTGAATGTCCGTGAATCAAGTGTTCAAGACATTCTCCAGAATACTTTGAGGAACAGAAAGTGTGTGTGAAGTTTATCCCACCACCTTTGACAACAACAAGGGGTGCGGCAACTAAATCAAAATGAAAAACATGGACTATTCGTTTCTGAAAAATCCACCATGGTGAAGGAAGAGGGATGAAAGGAAAGGACTGGTGATGTTTAGGAAATGGGGAGAGTTACAGAAAAGTCATCCAGATACCCAGGTCTGGGAGGACTTACTGGACAGGACGAGAACGAAAGACTCTGTCCCTTCCTTTCCTTTCTTTCCTTTCCATCTCATCCCCTCCAGTAAATCTTCCCTCACCTGTAGTACTGGGCAACTTTCTGTATTTCTCCCTACTTCCTGAACCTCACCTATCCTTTTCGTTCATCTCTCTTCCTTTCCCTTCAACCCTTCTGCCAGAACAAGGAGCCATTGCCCCCACAAGCATAAGCTCCTATTACAGGATGTGCGTAAATCGTACAGCCATGCACCAGTGCCCCAAGGGTGCGTATCTGTAACTACAGGCTGGTTCACGTAGACCTATTACACCATCCTTGTGGGATATACCTGGCGAACATGAGCAATAGACAGTGACAATGCGCGAAACGCAAACAGAACAGTCTGATTTCTTGTAGAGGTGTTTGTCCTACCGTGTGAAACCCAATGGGGACTGTGCAACATATTGGAAGATCATTCGTTCAAATTATTTGTGTGAATCAAGGTTCCTATTTAATAATAAATTATTTTTATCATTATTTATTAAGTAATTGTTATTCTCTTATGTAGGTTACTACTGTTCTGAATTACGTACTCAACAGTTAGTTTTATATTACGACACTTGGTTACACAGGTACATGTATTTATACAGCAATTTGCAAATTCAGGACCCCTTTTGTTTTTGGAGCTATTGCCCTGGCAGTGACAGTAAATCTTTGGATTATGGCAGAACGATGAAGAAAACAAAAAGCCAGATGTTATTGAGTTTGACCATATCTGAAAAGAAGGGACAAAGGCAGTGATTATATTCACTGCTTATGAAAGAATTGATGCTCTAAGATCCATATGAATTTTGGAGCTTCATGAGGATGGACGTGGACTGTTGCGAGAAGTTGCCGTCTGTGGTAGAAGACGGAATTAGCAAGTGTCACACAGTCATGAAGGAGGTTGTCTCACGTTCTCGAAAGTAAGAATTACATCATATGTTTATATATTTTGTGATCACACCAGTCAAGACCATGAATAAAATACCAGTAAATACCCTGTTGCATCGCAGGCTGGTTGTAACATTACATTTCCTGGCCAATGGGGCATCTTAAGAGTCTGGCTTTTAGCCACAGAATAGCACAGCCCACCATTTCAAAAGCAGTTGTGGATATATGCACTGCAATTTGCAATACTATAAAGGATTAATACTGAAAGGTGCACTAGTGTTATTTTTCCAAGTTTGGACTATATATATGCGCTACTCAGAGCTTTGCAGTCCTCGTCTGTTGCACTGAGCCAATCTGCACGAATGCAAGGACTTTCTCCCCTACCACAGCCAGTTTCTCTTTTCTGGCATGCTGAAATAAAACAAGAGATGCAATCAAATCAAACATGAACTTTCGGAAACTAAGGCATTACGATACAAACTGAAAATCACCGTATAACGTTGTATGCATATTACTCAGAAAGAAACATTTGCCAATGTACCTTATTGCGATACAGCAGTCATAAGTACACCTTCCCTCACTGTATGCCCAATTTAAGATGCTTAATGCCTCTTTGCTCCATTTCATTTCTAGAATACGAAGCAATCAACAAGAAAAATGCTTTCACAAACAGCTAGTATAAAAAAGTTACTCCAAAAAAAAAAAAAAGTTTTTTTTTCTGCATTTATAAAACCAAGTTACTGGGTGGGTGGGTGGGTGGGGGGTGTGTGTGTGTGTGGGGGGGTTGGGGGGGGGGGGGGATTGCGGGAAAATCCCCAACACGAAAATCTGAAATTGGTCACTAGTCACCACACAATAAGCAAATAACAAGCAGAAAGCATTGTGGTACACCCTTCTGCGCTTGAGCAAGTTATTGTTATTGCTGCCTACTGTGCACAAGCAGACTGACAGCAGTCCAGAACTGCTCTCTATTCTGGCACGCGAATAATGTGTCTGCTAATTTTCATAGTTTCACCCATTCTACTATTAGATGGTGGTCGAGCTAGACCAGTACCATTCACAGCAGATCTTTGTGCAATACCCACATTACGCATTTCCGTACCTTTTAAATGGGTTTTTGCCTGTTGCTGCTTGGTGAATAGACTTCTTTATCTATGCGATTATATTATACGAGGTGCTATCCAAAATTCAGGACTGGTGCTGCCACCTGTTGAAAACCTTACCAGTCACTGTACTGTCTGCCATCAGGTTCCCCTAAATGGCAGGCAGCACCGCATAACAGCCACGCTATGAGGGAAACAAACCAACAGCCAAACAGGCGAAGACATCAGGTAAACACACCGAAGATTCCAGTCGATTAATAGGAACCTTTCCTTGCAGAGGTCGCCACGACATATCCAGCCACGGATTCCTACGTCGGGTTTCTATTGGCGCCAGCTCACTATATAGTCCCGGTCGGTCAAAGGTAGGCCAGTCTTCGTCCGCTGCTAATGGCAATCGCTATAGCAGAGTCTCCGAGAAGATATCACCGAAGCCGTTGTACTGCACCGCCGATCGAAGTACCAGCTGACCGAGAGGAACCACATCTCCGGCTAGATCGACAGACACCTACATCTATTGTACAGCCAGCTATTGTATTGTAGCAGAAGTTACGTTCAATAAACTGTTGGAGGATACAACAGTCACCATCACCCTCGAAGTAGTTCCCATCCGCACATACATACCGGTCCCAGTGCTTCTGCCACTGGTCAAACGTTTTCTGGAAGTCCTGTTCTTTCAGGGTGTTCATCACCGCCAGCGATGTTTCTTGAATCCTCTCTAGTGGTGAACCGACGGCCTTTCTACTTGTGTTTCAGTTTTAAGAATAGTGCGAAGTCGCATGGTGCCAAATCTGGCGAGTATGGTCGTTGGGTACAGCCGCCATGCTGTTTTTGCCAAAAAGGTCCTCGTGAGCAAGGACGTGTGACAGGATGCGTTGTCGTGATGCAGCAGCCAGTTCCCTTGACACCAAAGTTCGGGCTGTCGCCGCCACACATTTTCACAGTGCTGTCACAAACGTCACAGTAGTACGAGGAATTCACTGTTTGGTTGGGTGGGATGGATTCTGTGTGGCGTTGTGCAGATAATGGGCCTTCCATTGTGAGCACCATCTTCAACATCTGTACGGCCAGCCCTGAACCAAGCACGTCACTCAAACACACGCGTACAGCTCCTGCTCTGTCCCCAAACACTTGTTGAACCATTGCAAGGGGCTCCATAGCACTTTTCCCAAGATTCACACAGAATATGATACACACGTGCTGTTCTGTTCAGGGATCCATCGTAAAATTGCCACAAACCAAACACAGAGTATTACAGAAATCACTGTGGACATGCAACCCTTCCTCCCAGCTGAATGCCACTCCGCACACTGACTGATCACATATATGGCTCTCGCCACCCAGCAGTGCAAAGATCTACTACTCCTACTTTCCAGATGGCAGCACCGGTCCCAAAAATTTTGGATTCCACCTCGTATAATCAAACCTTATGATATCCTCAAACCATTATCCCTATCACAAGGATCCTCACAATGCATTCTCCCTGCTGTCAAAACTGCCTCACCCAACAATCACTACCCCATACGCCAGCCCCACCACTGGTAAATCCTCCAGTATCAAAGGCAGAGAAGCTTGCAAAACCTCACATATTGTTTTTCAGCTAACACAAGTTCACTGCACAGTGTTTTAGGTAGATATGACAACAACTAACTGTGTGCCTCAAGACACCAGTACCCAATCACTGAACAATTGCATTATTCATCTCTCTTACCCCTAAAGGCATCACAGGATGAGAAAATGCTCACGGGTAAAGAGCTGGTCAAGTTTTGTGATGTCACACTGTGGCCTTTTCCGTTCCACAACATTCTGTAGCATGAAACACTGAGTAAAACATTTCAGATTTTGGCTTTGCAGAGAGGAATGTGACCAATGAAATGCAAGATCATGTTATATGTCACAAGCAGAACTTGGGATACGCCACAATGGATATTGTCATTTTCAGTTGAAGCCCATATTTAGTTTTATATTATAACTTATGTCCTACAAATACATGCCGTTTTGAAGTGCCAGCCGATTGACAATGTACTGAATACACGTCATTACTGGTGCAATTCATCGTCTGAAGAATTATCAAAAATACATTTTTCTTGGTACATTACATATATAAAAGCCATCAAGGAGATCCTAGTATTAAAGACCTGGACACGTGTTACAGAAATTCAGCATAGTGTAGTGGACAGAGATGCAGAGTTATGGAGTCGAGTGTAGTTGATTCACGTCCTGCTATATCCAAATAATTTTACTCATCTTTGCATTTTCAGATGGTCCTGGATCTTCTTATTTCTCCCATAGAAGTATGTTCTGTAATATTCATTGCCATGTAAATACAAGCGTGCTCCCTGTCAGAGTGAGTGTGTTTGATTTTCTGAATTATGCTAGGGAACATGCACCAACAAATTGCGAGATTGCTTTCTACACTATTGCCTGCTTTGATTGCAATTCAGTATTCTCCCCAGTAAACCATTCATTCTTTAAAGAATCGACCTCCCATGAATACAACAGCTTCAAATGTGTGATTACATTGCAAATGAGTTATTGTGTTAACTACTTGATATTAAGCAAGTAACCGAGTAATCGATAAAAAGTTCAGAAAAGGTTTAAAATTGTGCTTAAAGTTTGCTGGAAGTTGCTAAGTGCTATGAAACATTGTATGAATACATTCTGGGCAATTTGTGCTGCTTTTTAAGCAAAAGCAAGTTTTTTCTACACCTGAATGTTTATGCCACCATATCTCCAGAACTTATATTTTCATGACACTGTATCAGCATGGGGTCAATCTACAACAGTCTGGACTCTGAAGAAACTTTCGAACTCCAAGATAGCTAGTATAGTATTTATCAGATTTAGACAACAGGTTTTGACAAGAATATGCTGCCATCTTTGGAGCTTCTGAACTATGTATCATATACTGGTATCATTTAGCAGGTACACTCAGTGGTGCCTTTTTATGTGGATATTGTCGGCAAATTCCATTGTGGATAGAGTTGGTACTAAAGAAGTAATAATTTGTAAGTCATGCCAGAGGCTGACTTCTAGTGCATGAGCAGTAAAAATGTAGTGATAAGCTTTTCCCTTTCATCATTTTGTTGGGGATTCAGTGAGAAAATGTTTCGAAAAGGTTTGAAATTATGTGCAAAGTTTTTTGGAAATCACTTTGTGCTCTCATTCTCAAATACTGAATGAATAAAGTCTGCGTATTTGCATGCCATGTTACACTACCTCAGAACAAACCCATAGGTTCTAGCTGTAATGCTTGGGTTACTGCATTAAGCTTTTAACATAGGAGTATACTATGACAGCACTGTTAATTTTTAAATTCGGTCAATAATTACTTGGAATAGTGAGCGTTAAATTTTTGGTGCTCCTGGAAACCGTTAGATAGGCAACTTCCAACAGGCGCTGGGCTCAGGGATGGTCAGTTATTGACATAGATGACACTTTTATTAAAATCATACAATGTAAACTCCAAGTAGGAATTCATCAATGTAGGAAGTCTCTTGTAAATTGATATCACACTATTTTTAACGTAACTTTTATAAGCTGATGTCCTTACTGACTGGATGCAGACGTTTCCTTTTTGTCAAATTACATTTTCAGGGATACTGAAGATTTTACTTATGTATACTACAGACAGAACATCATCACTAGCATTTGCACAAGGGAGAAAATGTAAATATTAACAGAGCTAATGAAGAAATTTTATACCTGTCCATTCTGATAAACAGAATGTATGATATGTAAGCCAGAAACAGCAGACAACTGCCATTGAAGAGCGATGTAGGAGGGCTAGCTCCAGAGACTCTTGTCACCCCATCATCGCATGTGAAAATTTCGAGCCGCCCCCCCCCCCCCCTCCCCCCCACCCCCACCACACTTCCTGTCTCCTTGCATTTTCAGATAAAGTCCACTTTTTTCACAAAGTCACCCATCCAAGACTTCTTCTTTCCACACAGCATACTTACTCACACACCCTTTTGATGTGAATATGTAGGACTTAAGATCAACTACAACATAAGGGATAGATAACATTCCATCAGAATTTCTAAAATCATTGGGGGGGAAGTGGCAACAAAACGACTATTCACATTGGTATGTAGAATGTATGGGTCTGGCGACATACCGTCTGACTTTCAGAAAAAATATCATCCACACAATTCCGAAGACTGCAAGAGCTGGCAAGTGTGAGAATTATCGGACAATCAGCTTAACAGCTCATGCATCCATGCTGCTGACAAGAATAACATACAGAAGAATGGAAAAGAAGATTGAGTATCTGCTGGATGATGATCAGTTTGGGTTTAGAAAAGGTAAAGGCAGCAAAGAGGCAATTCTAATGTTGCAGCTGATAATGGAAGCAAGACTGAAGAAAAATCAAGACATGTTCATAGAATTTGTTGACCTGGAAAAAGTCTTTGACAACGTAAAATGATGCAAGATGTTCAAAATTCTGAGAAAATAGGGGTAAGCTATAGGGAGAAATGGGTAATATACAATATGTACAAGAGCCAAGAGGGAATAATAAGAGCAGACAACCAAGAACGAAGTGTTCGGATTAAAAAGGGTGTAAGACAGGGATGTAATCTTTCCCCACTACTGGTTCAATCTGTACATTGAAGGACCAATGATCGAAATAAAAGAAAGGTTCAGGAGTTGAATTAAAATTAAAGGTGGAAGGATATTAATGATAGGATTCACCAATGACATCGCTATCCTGAGTGAAAGTGAAGAAGAATTACATGATCTGCTGAATGGAATGAACAGTCTAATGAGTACAGAATATGGACAGAGTAAATCAAAGAAAGACTAAAGGAATGAGATGCAGCAGAAATGAGAACAGCGAGAAACTTAACATCAGGATTGATGGTCACGAAGTAGATGAAGTTAAGGAATTCTGCTACCTTGGGAGTAAAATAACCTATGATGGACAGAGCAAGGACGACATCAAAAGCAGACTAGCAATGGCAAAAAGGGTGTTCTTGGCCAAGAGAAGTTTACTAGTATCAAACATAGGCCTTAATTTGAGGAAGAAATTTCTAAGAACATATGTCGGGAGTACAGCATTGTATGCTAGTGAACATGGGCTGTGAAAAACCGGAACAGAAGAGAATTGAAGTATTTGAGATGTGGCGCTAGAGACGAATGTTGAAAACTGGGTGGACTGATAAGATAAGGAATGCGGAGGCAGAGGCACTATGCAGAACCTGAGAGGAAAGCAAGAGGTGGAGAACACAGACAAGAAGAAAGGACAGGATGATAGGAGAACAATTATGACATTAGGGAATGACTTCCATGGTACTAGAGGGAACTGTAGAGTGGCAAACACTGTAGAGGAAGACAGAGACTGAAATACACATCCACCAAATAATTGAGGACGTGGGTTGCAAGTGCTACTCTGAGACGAAGAGGTTGGCACAGGAGAGGAATTCATGGCGGGCCACATCAAACCAGTCAGACGACTGATGACCCAAAAAAAAAAAAAAGAGAGAGAGAGAGAGAGAGAGAGAGAGAGAGAGAGAGAGAGAGAGAGAGAGAGAGAGAGACCAGAGCTAGGTATGGGGCACATCTACGTATTTATTTCTTAAGGCAAGGAACACATTCTCCCAATGAGACACACCAGTAGGATATTTGACCTTGTAGATGGTGCCACAGACTCACTTCCACTTTGACTGCTTAATTACCATCAAAGTGAAATCATCAAAGATGTTCTTTAAGTTGTGGTGACATGAAAATCAGATGGGGCCGTGTTGGGACTCTATGGAAGATGATCAATGACAGTGAACCCAAAGCATTGAACTGTTGCAGGTATCACAGCACTCACGTGTGGTCTAAAATAGTCGCACTGAACAAGAGATTACTCCCTGTGGGGATGAAGTTTTCTGCTGTTAGAAACTCGATTACAGCACACTGTTGCTCCTGCCCCACCAGTTATATTACACGCTATCACATTACACACTACAATTCACAGCCCTTCAGCGGCAGAAGGTTGCAATCTGCATCAGCAAAGCAAGAAAGTCGACCGAGTAATATGTATGGCTTGTAACACCACAACTGATATTGGCCACAGAATAAAAAAAATCAGAGACATTACTTTTCAGTACACCTCCGCATAAAGTTTTTCGACTCTCTTGGCTGACTTGGGTACATTTCAAGTGTTGTGTAGATGCAGGGTAGAAATTCAGCTGGCAACACTGCCAGTAGTAAGCTTTGCCATTTTGAAAGATGCAACCAAGATGACCAAATCCACTGCTTCATTTGCAACCTGTTTCACAGTAGTGTAAATAATTTCTTTGTGGAACATGAAAGGAAATGACTAGTAGTGCTACAGGGTACCCTCTGCCACACACCATAACGTGGCTGGCAGAGTACATCTGCAAATGAAGACTGCTTAATGTATCTTTACACATCACTCAGACCTCAGCTCTCGACTGTAGATGGCTTAGTACCATCTCTGACGTCTCCCCTTTCAGCTTTATCAATGCCGTTCCTCACTACGAACAGGTACTTCTTATTTTGGGACCTCAATGACTGGCCCTTTCTTTTTCACCTTTCCCCATTCTATCCTTCTCTCCTATCCAAGGAAGGAACGGATAGTCGTAAAAGCCAGGATAATGTTATCACCTTTACTTTTGTATGCACTATTATATTACACTAATGCTCCCCACGACTCTGCTGATACACACTCGTTATTTCAATTAATTGTTCCATAACATTTTGTCACACCTGCACTTCTACTTCTGAAATAACTACACAATGAATTACGGCCTTGTGGTCTGGAAGTGATCATAGTTTGTTCACACACACACACACACACACACACACACACACACACACACACGATTTCAAACAGCCCCACAGAAAAAAAAATACTTTGCATCAAACCACAAGTCTGGGTGGCTGATTCATGTCACCATTGCAAGAAATCATCGGGCCAAGGATCCTCTCTTGCAACAAGTCCATTGTTGCAATCCAGATGTCACATATTGCAGCCATCAACATGTGACATACTGTGCCATATTGTTTAAAATAATGTGTCTCACCATTCACATGATCCAGTTCAGACCACAAAACCCTGTAAGTACCATATTGCAATAAGTTTCATAGTCCACAATTAATGCGTTTCTGACCCTATCTTCCAATACATACAGCCCAATTACACTCTTCAGCCGAAATGCCACACCACAAAGTCACTCACTGTGGACGTAGTGGCTTCTCCGTAATTATTACCAAGAGTTTTCAGTGCCCCAAATCTTACAATTTTGATTGTTCATGAAGCCCTTCAACAGAAAGTCTCTCTCATCAATGAACATTATTTTCTTAATGATTGTTGTTCACTCTTTGTTTCGCAAGCACCTGATGGGGAAATACTCAGTGCTTTTTGTGATCGTATGGGCCTCGGTGCATCAGTTGGATTTTATAAGTCCCAAGGTGCACATCATCTTTTGGAATTCATTATGTGCTGGCTCTTGGAATATTTGATTGTTGTAAAGGTCGGGGAATAGATTGCACCAGGCTTTCTCCAGCATTATCACCCATGATAGTAATGTTTGGTGATGTTTTCTACATAACTACACTAGAATGTCCCAGGAGTTTAATGTTCACAACTGAACCAGTTTTCTCAAATTTAGCAATTAGTCGCATCACAGCCAACTTATTTGGCATATTACTTTGACCAAACATTCCACACCATTTGTGAACAGACCTACACAATATTCACTATGTTTGTAATAAGTTTTCATTATGACAATACACCATTCCTTCATGGCATGCTCCATTAATAACCACAATGAAAATAGTGCAACATTCAGTGCTGCTAACTTACTAGAACAGAAATGGCAGACATTTCAAACGTTGCGTTCTTTATGGAACACCCCCTCACTAGCGTACTGAAGCATGAAGAATGCAAGAGATGGCTTTTCAGGCCTATATCTACCACAATGACAAATCTAAAAGTAAATAAATTAAAATTAAAGAAAAGAACTTACAGTGTTCTTACCTGTGGGCTCAGTCGTGTTTGTGTCAGGTCCAGATCGATGTCAAGAATGACAGATGATGAAGTGGCAGTCAATTCACTGATGATGGATTCTTCCACTACACTAATATTACTACCCTCATATGACTCCACAGGCACAGAAGTCCGTACTAATTTTGAGCTGGTATTGGGAGCACTTTCATCACATGTCTTTTCATCTGCACTGTTAATAATTTGGTCCATACCACAAATGTTCACCAGTTCTACATTATCAGTGTTATCTGGATTTTCTTCTGTCCTTGTCATTTCTGCAAGCTCATCACGAGTTCCAAATGCTTCTCGCACACTCGGTATTGTAGATTCACACATTTGAAATGCACTGTTATTCTCTACATCGGTGCTCAACTCGCTACTTACAGAATGAAATGGCACCTCACACAAAACCTTTTCTTCTCGACTGATATTATCTTTATTTGCATCGGCAGAGCAAATGGTACTACCGGCACTTTTAAAGTTTTCAGAACCGTAAACAACAGTTTCTTTATGGTCACCTTTCTGGGCAGTACTGTATACCTTGAGATCCAGACACTTGTTTGATGTTTCACTACCAGTAGCTTGCTTTTGGTCATCCAGATGGAAGCCTCTTCCTTCTGAAATGATATGAGGTAGCACAACACCAGCACCTTCCGTGAATCCTTTGCTCGTGCTTTCTACCATGGGCACATTTTTTGTTTGTAAGTTGCGTGGAATTTTGTTGTCCATTTTCATTCTTTTAAAATGTTTTCCAGGCTGAATTTTCGACATTTCAGATCCAGTAGACACAAGGAAGTGTTCACGTTTCCTGCTGGCACCTCTCAATTTCCCTGGCTTTTTCAAAATTGAATGATTCAAAATGTTAGCTGGAGAAGCTTTATTTGCTGTTTTAACTTTTACCTCTCCACTGTACTTTGTGACACACTCACCGTTACAGTCTGCAGATTTTAGAGGGGGGAAAATACCAGTGTCATTTGTATGACAAATAATGGTGGCAAGTCCTTCAGTTTTCCCACTGTCTTTTCCCTCCGTATCGTCCACCACATGCCGATATTTCAATAATGCTGTCGAACAGTCATTTTTTATCTTACTGCACTCATTCTTCGATGTCTTACTGACAAAGACATGGGTGTACGTGCCTCCATCAAACTGTGTTGCACTTTCTACAGTCCTTACAGATGGCTTCACCTGCAGAAGTTTCCGCTCTGGTTTCTTCCCTTGTATCTTTACCGTTTCTTCTACATCCGGTGCTCTGCACAAAACATCGCTACTGACATGCTCCTTCAACTTTGAGCCTGAAAAATTGTCTGTGGATTCCTTCGAACAAATGTCCATAGCATGTGAAACAGTCAATTCTCTTCTCTGTTCTTCAGTTGAGACCAATGGCACTCCTGGACAGTCTACACATTTTAATAGATCACTTGCATTTTGTACATTATCTACTGATTCAGAATGGTGCAATTTCTTTACTTTAGGACACAAATGACCTCTTTTCCCGATAGGCTTTGCATTGGGAAGACACCCAGAGGCAGCTGTCGACGGTCGGACAGAGTTGTCACCTTCTAGCAAACTAGTCACTGCAAGAATTGGTCCCACATATTCCACATTTTTTGTTGCTACAGAATTGTTTGATGTATCTTGTGAGGGAGACAACTGTGTGATACAATCATTGCTGGTATACTTGTCAGTGAGCAAAGAGCATTCCTCTGACGGACACTCAAAACTCGTAGGATTTCCACCTGGTGAACCAGGGATTCTTTGTCGTTCAGCATTTCTGGAGTGTTGCTGCGGACATTCTACCCCCTTATCCTGAGGAGAGGCAGAGAAAGGTTGTGTACAATTACTGGAAGAACTACAGAGATCTTTGGATACTTTGGTCTTTGTTTCAGGTTCCATTTTCTCCCCAGAAGTGATGCTCTCTTCGCTGACAGAACTCTCTCTAGTCGAACTACATCCAACTTCCCCAATTGAAGTACAAGATGCCATGATGCTGTCCTCTATTGTTTCATAGCTTTTCTTCGGAAATTCTTTCAAGCTCGCTTTAGTCTTCTTGAGGTTAAGGCAATCTACAGTGCTGTTAACAGTTCCTAGTTCACAACCAGACCTAAAACTAGACAATGCGCTTTCTCTCTCAGCAACAGAAAAGTCCTTTAACTCATCCGCCAATTTCCCTCCAGCCACGACTGCACCAACAGGAAAGTTAGCATAATCCTCGCTATCGTTTCGCACAGTAGACGATCCCTTCAATCTTATAGGAGAATCTTCAAACCCTGGTGGCACAACTATACCATCTTCCCCATCACTCATTTCTCCAGCAACTTCGAGGGCACTATTTTCTTCAACTGGCGGTCCAGGACTGCCACTGCTGCGAAACAAACTCTTGTGGGACTGGGCACCAGTGCAGCAGCGGGACTCTACGTCGCCGACCAGCGACCTCTCTCTAGAGCACGGATACTGTGCATCATTATTGTTATCCAACAGCTTCGACCCAATGCCTTCACTGTCCGAAAGACGGCACATCCGGTCGACAACCCTGTCGATGATGTCCTGCTGGGACGTCTTCAGCGTTGTGCCTTCACCAAGAACGCCGCCTTGTTGTGGCAGAGCAGACGACGGTCTCAACTGCCTGAATGGTGATCGGCTTTCTGTAGTCCTGTCAGTTTCCTGTCAACAGAGAAATCACACTAAGGCAAATGACAGGGCTTAAACATGTTGTTTTTCACTGTGAACCACAACAGAATTAAAACTCAGCCTAACTGATTGTTGAAAAGCTGCTCATGGAAATCTGTCGACCTCAGAAATTAATAATCACAGAACTGTGAGAAACAAGCATGTTACTGTATGAGCCCCTAATGCTCCCCCTCCCCCTCCCCTTTTTCACAAAGAGCAGCTAAAGGCTATTTCACAATGTTACAACAAGGTGGTGATGCACTGATCATACACATCCAAGGGTTTTTATTTTTCAACTAAAGATGTTATTACTAAACACAGCACAGAACTTTGGAACTAATATAACTATCTCAAGAAACACACATGATCACAATCTACAAAAATTACTGCAGGCTTCATTTTTCTGGAAAAGGGTAGTTTCCCCCATCTCAAGCATTGGTTCAGTTCGTAGGACAGACTGTAATATTTACTGGTAACTTTTCTTCCCCTTGCATATATTATTTGCACAAAACAAGTATTATTTATTAGCTTTGGTACGCAATCAACAACAGCTGTGAAGCAAACCTCTATTTTACAACAAGCTTCAGTCTCATAATTTGATCACCATCAGGTTTTTAAAGAAAGGTAAATCTGAAGCAATGTAACACCAGTCATAATGAACCAAAAGGACTAACACAAATATTGTCATAAGTTGTGCTTCAGTCCTCCTAGTACATTTACTTTTTACGCATATATCTGATGACAGTCAAACTCTAAGAGCGAATCACGTTGTAAAATAGAGGTTTGCAGCACATTATCTGTTGCACGTAATGGGAAAAAAAAGCACATAAGTAAAATACAGTGATGGACCACAGCCTGATTTCATTTCTCAACAGTTGTAAAAACAGTTGTGGATGTCACTAAAGTGATTACTTTTAAGAAGGAAATGAAGCCAGTTAATATTTTTTACTATCAAAAATCCATTCCATCAGTCTCTAGTCACAATTCTTGTTAACCCACTTTATTTGTTAGATAACAGTCTGAAAAGTTATAGGGGGACGAAATGTAACCACTCATCACATTCTCTGGTACTGAGTGGTTGAGAGGCACCTAAATAAGGTTTTCCAAAAGCTAAGCAACAATTACAATTACTTCAGAGCTAATGAAGTAAAAAACACACTGCAGCCAGATTGAGGCGACGGATCATATTGGATAGGAAGACAAAACAGATAGAAGAGGGAGACAACAGAGAGAACAGTGCAGATGTAAGTTAATAGGTGAATTTAGCAAAAAGAAAATGGGAGCATGAGTAGGGAGAAATGAGGGATGAGGATAGGGACTGCAAGGTGTGAGGATAGGAGGAGGAGGAGGAGGAGGAGGAGGAGGAGGAGGAGGATGATGACGATGATTGGTTTGTGGGGCACTCAACTGCACGGCCATGAGTGGTCTCACAAATCTTGCTATCACATTCTTCAATAGTTCCCAAAAATTGACCTCAATAAGTGGATATGTTGGGCACTTGACTGAAGAGCTACATTTGGGCTCTCAAACACAGGCATAAAACTTGAAAGGAAAAGACATAAAGATTTACGTAAATTTGATGACAGAAACATGAACACTCATTCCTCACGTGATAAAGCATGGTCCACAGTGTCAATGGTTTTCTGTAAAACTGATGATTGGGTTTTTCTTTTAAGTGAGGAGTGTGGTGAAATCTTATCACAGTGCTTGGACTTGTGATATGAAGTAGACGCATCTACATTTTGAGTATGTTTTGGAATTTTATAATTCTTCGAAGTTTCCACTTCAGAATCCTTACTTACAATTTCACTCTTGAACAAACTAACCAAAGGGTCCCACTGCTCCAAAATCCTACCCAAACATCTTTTCAACGATAACCATCGTGTAGGCACATGTTTCAAAATTTTCCTCATTTCTGTGTCATGTAAAGTTTGAAACTTTACAAATTTTTCTTTCCTCTTTGCACTCCTTTCCAAATAATAAAATATGTCAATAATATGTTCTTCAATGTTTAAAGGCAAACATGCCGCCCCCTTCTCAGCAGCAAGATTAATTAGGTGACAAGAACGGCCTACAATGACGACATTAGCAATTTCTTGCTCCAAACATCCTGCCACACCCTTTTTTAGCCCAACCATTACAGGAGCATTATCGGTGCCATAAGACAGACAGTTTTTAATGGAATTCGGAATTCCCATAACGTTGAAAGTAGAAGATCAGCAATATTAGCTCCAGTGACATCCCCTTTTAAATTAGGCACAGAGAGTAGGCAATTTTGAATTTCACGGAGTTCAGGGCTGAAGAACAATACGGTAATAGGATATAACAAAGTCCGTTTTATTACTACCATCGGTAGCAACAGCGAATGGACTCGACTGCAAGTGCATAATAACTTTCGCTTTTTCTTCCATGCACATTTCCGTAAGGGTAGCGCTCATTTTTGTTCTGGCGCACCCATATCATTTCGCAATTTCAGAATCGGGGAAACATTTTGCGAAACAAATGCCCAGCGTGGTTAACACAGTTTATAGGCAAGTTATGCTCTACAATAAATACGGTAAATAAAGCCTCGACATTCGTCACAGAATCTACATTTTGGGGTTTACACGAGAAGTTAAGTTTCTGGTTCCGTTCTACATAATGGACACTCTCCTGGTGTTTTTCAGTTTGCATATGTTTAAAAATGCCGCATTTCCCACCATGAGATGCTGAAAAGTCACATCTACATACACTACAAAATGCGCAAGTTTGTCCCTTCCTCGATTCACTTAAACACAGAAACTCTTCCTTATATACGTTTCTGAACACTGCATCATATTTCTTCGCCATTCTGTACAAAAAATAATCAACACCTCCAAGATATGCAGCCAACAACTACTACTGAGTACACAAATCGCGCAACAGAACTGAGAACACAATGATCCTACGTTCTATACAATGGTCTTGTGGCAGTGATGCCAACCCTCGCGCACCATTTCCCCCTATATTGCACTTCAAATTCCCCTAAATAATTTATCACACCGTCGGGTAAGCAAGCAGGGTAGTGGGATGGTAAAAGGGAATCAAGAATGAAACTGTCGAGCGGAGGGGAGGGGAGGGGAGGGGAGGGGAGGGGAGGGGAGGGGAGGGGAGGCGAGGCGAGGCGAGGCGAGGCGAGGCGAGGCGAGGCGAGGCGAGGCGAGGCGAGGCGAGGCGAGGGGAGGGGAGGGGAGGGGAGGGGAGGGGAGGGGAGGGGAGGGGAGGGGTGGGGAGGGGAGGGGAGGGGAGGGGGGGTAGTAATCCTAAATATTTTTCCCCCTGAAACATTTATCTCTCTAACTTCCCCCTAGGCAGCTTAATTCCCCCTAAATTTAGGGGGAAATCCCCTAACTTGGAAACACTGCCTTTTAGACACAACAACGCTAATCACTTCGCTTGGAACAACTATTGACTACTCCTTGTCTATGATAATTTTACGATTGTGCTGGTGCTACCAGAAGTGGAGGAAATTGGCACTAGTTGAAAGACATTCATTTGTCTCTGAACGCTGCCAACGATAAGTTCCTTACTTCCTTGTAGATACAAAGCGCGAGCTATGCGTACTGCCACTCCCGACAGCCACCGCAGCAATCTACCAAGTTAACATAGACAAGTAGCAGTCATACCTTGTCATCCATCAATATATTAAAGGTGCAGGATTTTCAAATAATAAGGGAAGTATTGAAACTGCTCTGAAAATTGGGAGATCGGTCTTCACTGTCGGGAGATCTGGAGGATGAAGGAAAAATCTGGAGTCTCCCACTTAAATCAGGAAAGTTGGCACGTCTGCTAACATACAAACCCCAGGAGAAGAAAAACCCAGGACAACAAAGGCAAAATAAGGGACAAAAAGAAGAAAGGGAGACAGAGGAAGATAGGCAGGTAAAGTCCCCCATCTACGGAGCAGCCAGAAGCCTCTGAAAGCAGAGAAGCATATTACATTAATCTTTTCTACAAATTTCACCCTAATTCCTACCTGAAATAGTGACAGAGCACCTTGGCTACAAAAAAGTGTGTTATTGGCAGACGGCTAACACTATGACAGATGCCTGTAAAATGAAGTGGATGGGGGCTGCTCCTCAATTTTTGTCCAAATATGAGAATGCTGCTGATGAATTTTTCATCCGCATCGTAATGAGAAATGGAACTTGGGTTTCAGATACGGATCCAGAGAACAACCGTCTATCTATGGAACAGAGAGAGAGAGAGAGAGAGAGAGAGAGAGAGAGAGAGAGAGAGAGAGAGAGACACCAAATCTCAACTCCAGAAAAGAGTTTTTCTGGACCTAAAGGGTTTGATCCATGTGGAGTTCACCTACAGGAAAAACAAACAATTCAGAAGCCCATCGTGAAACTCTTCAACAGTTTTGGCGTGCCACCTCATACAAGAGATATGGAATGTTGTCAGCAATGGTGTTTTTGATTCATGACAATGCATGCCCTCATCCATCAGCATGAACACACCAAAGACTTCAATTTATTAGAGGGAAGTTTTTGGACACACTGCCTAGAGCTCAGAGTTGGCACCAATTGATTTTCACTTATTCCCAATTATTGAGTGGAAAACAGTCTGCAAACAATGACGATCTTAAACAAGCCGTGACATCGTGGCTCAAATCTTTGCAGAAAAACAGTACATCATAGGAACGAAAAAAATCGGCCCCACATTGCAGTAAGTGCCTTCACAGCTATAGCGACTATCTTGAAAACAGAGTAAGGTACTGTAACATTTTTTGCAAAATTGTGTGTTTATATCTTTCATTTAATTATGCCAAAGTGTTCTTTACTTTCTGGACGACCCTCTTATATGGCTGCACCATTACACCGAACAATGACATTGTCACTTTGCAACCAAACTATCACCTTCGAATCTATCCTTGATCTCGAGCTGTGCTGCAAAATAGTGCCAACACAATCTACATAAAAAAAATGGGAGGGCAACATCAATGGTTTAAGTGGAACAGCATTATGACAAGCTTCACTGCGGCCTCTTTTACAGCTGTCTTTCTTGTTAACATTTACTTACTGAGGCAGTTTAGTTCCACAAGCGACTGGACAAATTTCAACAAAAATGTATGTTTCAATCATCTTATGATGAAGGATTATCCACTCAAAACTAGTTATGAGTTTTCAGTAAACGACAACAAGAAACCAAATGTCATGTAGTTATGATGAAAAATCTTGAAACATATTTCAGTGCTTCAGTCAGCAGCATGTGTCATACTGAAACAAAAATTGTAATATTGTGAATTGTAACTTGTCAGTGGACTAATTGCCTTATGAACATGCAATGTGTTCAAGTTTTTAGTAAAATTGCCCACTCCATTTTGTATACATTATTTTAATCACTGACATACCTAATAAAATATTCTCGGGTTTCAAGCCGCACCAAGTGGTTAACTGTCCACGTGTTTTCGGCAGAGATCTCCTCTGCCACTGTCAAATGGTTAACTGTCATCTGAATGCCACTGGCACATTTATACAGCTGTGCTGCCATTAGTGACGTCATTGGTGCCTAGCCCCGTGCCACATGTGGCAATGTTTTGGTGGCGTGACAACTGCGCCCCCCTCAGGGAGCTGAAGGGGATGCAATGGTTGCGCCACCAAAACATTGCCACATGTGGCGCGGGGCTAGGCACCAGTGACATAACTGACAGCGATGGAGCTATATAAGCACTGCAGCAGCATTTAGATGACAGTCAACCACTTGACAGTGGCAGAGGAGATCTCCGCCGAAAGCCCATGGACAGTTTACCACTTGACACGGCTTGAAACCCAAGAATATTTTATTGATGGATATCAACTGCAAAAGCATGCATTCATACTGACGTAGCTTTCTTCTCCAGGTATTGCATACAATGGTCTCCAATGAACTCACTGCCTCGAAGCCAACCAGACAGAGGTATAATTCATGTTGTACCTCCACTTACAGCCAAAATCAGTTCCTGGGACCGTGATGCTCTACAAAATGTTACATTTTCTACCCACCAACACAAATTACAGCTTGTACTTTTATGATTGACGTCTTTTATATATGAAATGCTCCATCTCTCATAATCTTTGCTTCAATGGTGCAGATAAGGTTCTCACAGGAAATTATGTGCAGAAACGTTGCATTGGATAGAAGATGGTAAGACATTCTTGAACACAATTATCTTCAGCAATGAGTAACATTTCATATCAATGGCAAGGTGAACACCCACAAATGCAAAATATGGGGCAGCAAAAAATCCACAAGCAGCCCTGAAACACACTCAATACAGACCCAAAGTTAATGTGTTTTGTGCCCTTTGCAAATTGAAAGTGTACTGTCCTTTCTTCTTCATGGAGAAAACTGTCGCTGGTATTGTGTATCTGGATATGCTTGAAAATGTTTTAATTCCACAGATCGATGAAGATGACCGAAATTGTACGAATTACTACCAGCAAGATGGTGCATCACCCCATTCTCATGTAAGTTCTAGGTTTACTCAACCATTTCCCACGTAGGTGGATTCGCCGTGAAAGGCTAATCATTTGCCCACCTCACTCCTCATACTTGACTTACGCAACTGGGTTTCTTTTTCTGGAGTTTCGTGAAACACCACGTGTAACTTCCTCGCCTCCAAACAATTTACTTGGCCTGAAAAACTGAATCTATGCAGCTGTTACACAAATTATGCCCAATCTACTGCAAAGAGCGTGGAAAAAATTGATTACCGGTGGGACGTTTGCCACTTCACAAATTATAGTCACATTGAACCAAATGATGTGAAACTTGAGTCTGTTTGCTCCAAACTGCCACATCTATTGATTCTTCAAGTTATCTCAATTACTTTCTACAGTACTCCAATGTTAAAAAGTCCTTTTCATGTCACACTGTATACAGTAGGGGTAACGAACTACACTGTCAAAAATCAAACTGTCTGACCTCGGACGCCGCCATCCTGAGGCGGTAAACTGGAGGCATCGGCAGAACGTGCTGTGCCTCCCCAGCTCCCAGCTCCTGCAAGTAGCGCTTCTTCGGCGGTTTTGGTGGTCCAGTAGCCGGAGGGACCGGGGGCGGCGTCAAGGGGGCGGGGCCGGGGGGCGGCAGTGACGCCAGCAGGCTGCTCAAGCTCCCCATCTGCGTCTCGTCTGCAAGCATCGTCACAGCATTTAAATCGGGCACCTGTAAAATGTCTGTTAGATACTAGATATGGCACCTACTCATTACTTTTATGGTACACTTGTTATCCAGTTGAAGAGTTCATAGTGTTTTCATTTTGGATGTTGGTATTCCAGCTGCTATGGGTTTATTTACCAATGTCATTTTTATTTGCAGTTCACAGTTACTATTTGAGTTTACATTTTGTCATTTGGAGGTAGTGAGTGGAGCTATGGATGCTAGAAAATGGAGTGCCAAGTGGAGAAATCTAAACATTTCTGACATTCTTCTGTCGGAGTTCAATAGAGGGTGACAGCAGCGGAGGCAACAAGAAAGATTTGCCCTGCAAATGAGGATAATGCCACGGGACAGAGCACGGCAAGAAAATAGTTTTCGGGTTTTGATATTAGTGATTCCACATTCAGGAAGCACTTTGGGGTTTGATGAAGATCACTTAAACGCATTAATCCACAATAATCAACATCAGTGTATATGATAACTGGGAAAAGTGATGAAGTGTGATCAATGTACCATCTTGAGACATTTACATGCATTGGGGGTATGTCTCAAGATGGTACCACTTGATCTATGCCAAAATCACAAAAATCAGTAGGTGGCTGTATGTGCATCCCTGCTTGCTCATCATCAATTGGCTTGTGAACAACACCAACCACTCTTATCCTTTATCATTACTGGTGACAGGAAATGGTGTCCTTATGCTAACATAAAGAAAGGAAAGGAATGGTTGAGCCCAAAACAAAGCAGCAACTTCTTGTACAAACACCTGTGCGCATCCACGAAAGATAATGTTACGCATCTGGAGGATCAGCGACAGTGTGGTGTACTATGAAATGCTTCCCTGAGGTGTAACCATCACTGCTGACATCTACTGTCAACAACTGAGATGCTTTGCAGATGGAAACCAAGAACGATGATGAGGAAGACCGCATGAAGTGATGCTACTCCATGGTAACACCCAACCCGATTCTGCTAGACTGCCAAAAACACTTTACAGGAGATGGGTTGGGAAGCCATTCCGCGACCACCTTATTCACCTGATCTTGCACCATCAGATATTCACCTTTTCTGTTCTCTGTCAACTAAATTTCAAGGAACTTCCTTTCCAGATGAAAATGCACTCCAAACATGGCTCAGCAAGTTCTTCACCTCAAAACCATGTGATTTCTACAGTCATGGAATAAAAAGGTTACCCCAGCATTAGCAGACTGTTGTAAATAGTGCAGGAGACTATATTATTGATGACTAAAGTCTCTGTTAATATGCATTTATGTGTTTATTAAATTTAAGGAAAAACACTATGAAGTTAGGCACCAACCTAATACATCTGTTGTGCTTTTTATTCAGATAAGTCATTGTTTTCACATACTTCTACAGACGCTACATATTTTTAAAATCATTAATTCGACCTAAAATTTTATTCTTAAGAAGTACATCAAAGGTTACCTGCGTAGTTTACTTGCAAAATGAGTGCACTTAAGTTGCTGGACAAGTTAGTGACATCACTGTGGAAACTCTCAAAAATACAAATTTAAAAATTTAGAAGGTCCGGATTGTTTCATTTTATGATACTAGGTACAATGGGAACCATACAGGCAACCAGACGCACATTTAAAGTTTATTCAAAACTTATCTAGGTTTTGACAGATATAAACCTGTCTTCTTCCTAAAAATAGGATACATTGCAAGCAGTACATGGAAGATATAATGTGCAGCAAAAATAAACATAAAAATTACATACAGTGTAAATATACAGAAACGAAGTCATAGGGCTTAGTAAACAATAAAATAATCCACATAAATGCTGTGGCATAGCCACATGACTTACTCAACAGTAAATTGTTCCAAGTAAAATCTAAGTTAGATGTGCATCATACACACATACATACAACTGGCATGACAGAGCGGACAAGCTAGCAGGAAAATTACAACAATGAGGTGTTCACACAAGAAGTGGTGCCAACCACAAAAAACACCTGAAATTGAAATGACATTACAGAAACAGTAATCTAACAAAAATTATAAAAAAGCAAATAAACTTATGCAAATGGTGAACAAAACCACGAAGCACATTAAAGTAGCATAATGACAAATAGCATCTTTGAGAAAAGCAGCATCTCAAAACAGAGCGGAAACCAGATGCAGCTGCTATGTCTGTCTAAGAACAGGCCGAAAGCCATCAGAAGAGTTATGCTTTCAAGCAAACTCTTAGCACAGTTTTAATTATAGGGGATTTATCCTTAATGAACAATTACAATCAGGCAAAAATCTTCTTTTTAGGTTGGTTGGTAAAAATAGGACTCATAGCGTTTGCAGCAGCTGTATTGCACACTGATGGGGGTAGCGACTTCTGCAACAAATGGTAAGTACTGAACAGAATAGACAACAAGTCAGTTGTCAGTGGGCAATTCGAATGCTCACTCATAATTTTCTATAGTTCATAAATAAATTTAGCTGGTATTTTGTTCTATTAGGTTGAAATTTAATGACACCATCACAATTTTTGCCAAAATCAAAAAGGAGGCATACAAGTAGGTTACTGCAGTGGTAAATGTGTATCTCAGATTGCACTACACATCAACCAGTTATGGCAATCCTATTTTTGAGTTGAAATGCTGACTGAGCTGCACACTGCCACATTCCAACTTAACCTAGCCCTCGGCTATGCTACAGACCAGTCTGTCAGCATATCTAGTGTTCTTCCATTTATTTTCATTGGCTTTGTAAACTCGCAACCAAACCGTCAAATTTTATCCTAACCTAGGCTAGGTCTCAGGGTACCTTACAGGCAACTTTGTCAGCACATCTAGTTTTCTTCCATTCACATCGATTGCCTTCACCAATCACAATCAAATTGTCACATTCCAAACTAACGTAGGCCTACGACTTCATTGCAGGTCAGTTAGTCAGTGAACATGTATTGTTTTTTTTCCCATTCATCAAGGGATTTTCTCTGCCTGAGGACTGGATGTCTGTGCTATCACCACCACCACCACCACCACCACCACCTGTGACAGTGGCTAGATTGGACTGTGTAAAAATTGGGACTTTGTACGGGCGCTGATGCCTGCGCAGTTGAGCACCTCACAAACCAATCAGCATCATCCATTCATCAAATAAATATGAAAGACAGAAGCCAACCTCCAAACCCACAATAACCAGATCAGTGAAATTTGCGCTGGCACTCTCTATACCAGAAACAAAAGTAATCAATTGGTTTAGTTGCATACAGGCACAATTAAAAGTGTCTCTTAATTGTACATATCTGCAACTAGACGTGCCTTCTTTGCGGTTAGCAGCAATCTGCCTTTCCCTACATTGCCGATATTCCTACCAGCAGTTTCTGTTGTTTAATCAACTAGTTTCTTCTGCGTAAAGAAATCTTTACATTCCGCTATTCTCACCGCCTAACATATTCTATTACCTGATTGGCTATGACCAATGTCAACAAATTTTCATCATCACGCAAAGCAAGAGCCAATGACATCATGTGCACTTCAGCTGAGTGTTCTATTAAACTGAGAAGTAACCAACAGGGTAGGCGAAAGAAGTGCTAAGTAACAAGAGTGACTTTTTCTTATGAATTTTATGTAATATATTCAGTTAATTTCAAAGACAAGGTTATAAATACAGGAAGACAATAATTCATATAGAAGTGAATTCTAGCTGTCCATATGTAGCTAGAAGTTACTAGAAGGTTGTGTATTTGAAAATTTAGCTGGTAAGATCATAATTCCAATCTTAACTAAACTTAGATTTAGCACTTCCTTCTGTTGATGGACACCATTTCATCTCCAGACCCACAATACATTATTATCGATATTTATTCTGCTGTATTAAGAGTCTTGAGTTTTCTCTGAGTAACAGGGAAATGGTGTGGACCCGGTGTCACTAACCTGTGAAGTTTGGACAGTGGCTGCTGGTCACTCTCAAGTGGTTGAATGGAGGTCTCCAAAGAACAGACAAAACAGAATGTAACATTGACACTGACTGAAAGTCATTTTAATGTACCAATTTTTTCAGTTAGTGCTCTCAAAGACCTCGTGTAAACTCCACGATGATATTAACAAATCAGCATTGACTTATTTTGGAGTCTGCCACTGACATCCTAGGTTCATCACAAAGAAATATCTGACTTACAGAAAACCAAACCTCAAGTAACTGAGGAATATTTCGCAATGCAGGCTTTCCTCAAAGCTAACCAGTCTGAAAATAAATGTATCATCAGTTATTTTAGCATGCAAATCTTTCTCCTGTGCTGTTTTCTTTATTTTCAGAAACAAATTAAAAATCCACACATGCTTTCCTCAGTATCAGACGAGGATGAAAATGTTTATAAAGTTTTCCACTTCAGCTACTTGTGTCTGATGGTGAATGAAAGCCAATGACATAACTGTCAACTTCTTGCCCAACTTGCTACTTGAATAGCACAATAACTGACACACCTGCTTCCAATCCTCATGAAACAGTCCAAAATGCACTAAGAAGGAAGCAAAGTTAAGAGATAGCAAAATATACATAGGACAAACAATACACATGCCCAACAAAGCTACAATGGCCGAACAAAGTCGTATTTCCTCTGGCCACACCATGAATTACAGGAAAACAGAGAAACTGCCCACAGCCTCAGGCCCTTAGGATACAGTGGTCAAAGAAGTTGTGGAAAAGCAACTACCGAGCAGCCTGCTCAACCAAGAACAGTGTTTTCAGCTCGACAAGGAAATCACTCATTTCATGTCTAGACTCCCAGAGTAATTATTGTTCCGAGTCTTCATTGTCCAGTCTTCCAACACATAGCATCCAGTTTAATAAATAACCACAATTTATTACCATTGTGAATTTGCTGACTAGCCACTTGCTATGTTTTATTCTTAGATGTACGAAGTTTTATCTAAGACCGTCTCTCATGTTCCAACTGTCATATCACTGACACAAATGCGAATATTCCACAGAACACGGTGGGCATAAGGACATTTCCCTAATTACAAAAATTTATTTCCAAGGAACCACTCTAGATACAGTTACATGGTTTGATGCTACTGACAGTCGAATTTCAATCGTGGGCAGTGATTCAACAAGAGGAAGCATCACCACAATGCAAATCATTTATTCACCACTTATTGGGTAAAACCTTGCTGGACAGATGCAGTGATAGATACATTCCAACACATGGCCACCACGTTCACCAGAGAGAACCATTCTTGACTTGTTTTATGGGGTTCTGTTAAGGATGAAATGCTCAGTTTAACAAGTCATGGTGTGTGAACTCATGGCATGAATACTAGACTCTGTAGAGAGGCTCAATAATAGCTGGTGAATAGAAACCCATGAGAGGAAAACAAACTCACCTTGTGACCCAATCTATGGGAAGCACAGAGTACGAACCCATGTAGAGACGAGCACAGGAACAACACAGCACATGACGGGTGCAGATGGCTAATGGCTAAACAATCTGCAACAACACACAACGCTATGTGCAAGGGGAGATCCACGGTGGTTGAACTCTGCCACCCGGATGTAAATACCTCTGCCAATGAGTCTGCCCACACTATGCATCACGTGCGCCCTCTATGGCAGGTCTCTGCACTATCCACACCAATCTGGCTGCCTCTATGATGACTTCTGATGGCAGGGATACTAAACCACCATTTGCAACAAACAGAGTGAAAAATACATTCTAGGAACAACCCCCCAGCTGTGGCTAAGCCATGTCTCCTCAATATCCTTTCTTTCAGGAGTGCTAGTTATGCAAGGTTCACAGGAGAGCTTCTGTGAAGTTTGGAAGGTAGGAGACGAGGTACTGGCGGATTTAAAGCTGTGAGAACAGGGTGTGAGTCATGCTTGGCTAGCTCAGTGGTAGAGCACTTGCCCGCGAAAGGCAAAGGTCCCGAGTTCGAGTCTCAGTCCGGCACACAGTTTTAATCTGCCAGTAAGTTTCAGTATATATACATATCATAATCCTCTATAAATACAACTTTGTTATCGGGGAACACTCACCCTGTATGTCATTGCAACAAGTGGTTTTAAATCAGTTACCAACTCACACTGACAATATCTATAGAGTTGTCAACCAAAACAACACCAGTCCCAAATGCATGCCTAAAGATGATGGAACAACAGACACTTTTTATTTTGAGGTTTGTGTAGTGTGAATACACCTCCATTTGAAGGTAAAGACAACATTCCTTTCCATTTGGTAGACAGCCAAAATGTATCAACCTTCAGGAAAAATGTTAGCACAAAACTACACAGGGGATAGTGATCTTGGCACCGCCATGGGCAAACACAAATGGTCATTCTTGACAACCAAGTCCCAGTACAACAATAACATGCCAGAGCACTGCAACAGAATCATCTGCCGCGAGTAGTAGCCCGAGATGAGAAAGTCACTCATACAACAAGAACTTAGCATGATGCCTCTGTAGATAATTAAACAAATAGTTTTGTGCTGTGGGCAACCACAGCTGAAGTAATCCATATACGAGGTGTGATAAAGTAATGAGATTTATGTGGGGGGAGGGGGGGCAGGGGGGGGAGAAAAAAAAAGAAAAATGATGCTTACAGTTTTAGTCAAGTTTAGTGTTTTCTCCTTCGAAGCAGTTCCCTTCTGATTGCACACACTTTTTCCAGTGCCTCTGCCATTGACGGTAACATTTCTGGAACTCATCTTCTGTAATATCCTCCAAGACCCTTGTCACAGCTTTGTGTTGTTTGAAAATGGTGTCCTTTGACGACCATTTTGACTCTTGGAAATAGAAAAAAATTGCATGGGGCGATATCTGGTGAATAAGGTGGCTGTGGTAGTACTGAAATTTGTTTTGAGGTTAAAAATTGCTGTACTGACAGAGCAATATGGCATGGCACATTATCATGATGCAGAATCCAAATATCAGCAATGTTGGCATGGACAGGAGGCACCCACTCTTTATGAACAATTCCCTTGAAATCAAAGAAGCACATAAGCATGCATTTCACTTTTGATTTTGACATGCGAGCCTTTTTTGGTCAGGGTGATCCCTTTGAGCACCATTGCGAGCTTTGGCATTTTGTCTCTGGATCGTATTGAAAAAAACCAACTTTCATTACCAGTGATAACACAACTCAACAATTCTGGATTGATTTCTGTTTGCTCTAACAGATTGGCTGCCACATTTTTCCGTGTTTCTCGCTGTTGTGGTGTGAGATTTTTGGGGACCATTTTTGCACAAATCTTTCTCATACCAAGATCTTCAGTTATTACTAGATGAACCATTTCTCGATTGATGTTCAGTTCTTCTGCAATCATTTTCACGGATAATCTTCAATCAGATCGTACGAGTTAACGCACCCTGGCCAAGTTGACATCCGTCCGTGAGGTTGATGGTCGTCCACTGCGGTCTTCATCTTCAATATTCGTTCTGCCTTCACTAAACGTTTTATGCCAACGAAAAACTTGAGCTCTTGACATAACCTCCTCTCCAAAAGCCTTCTGAAGCTTATCGTAAGTTGTCGTCACATTTTCACCCAGTTCAACGCAAAAAGAAATGGCATACTGTTGTGCAATATTATGCGGTTCCATTCCTGTGACAAGAGACACAAACACGTGTTAACTTATTACAGCACAACTCACAATTGAGCAGTTGCATCGATGCGCTGCTTGGACTAGAAGCAGCTTATAGACCGTCAAAGATATTGTGCCTACGCAAGCCTGCAGGGTTGCCACATCTTGCAAAGAAAATCAGTCTCATTACTTTATTGTCACACCATGTATGACACACAAACTGCTTCCAGCTGCATATGAACCTTACTTTATAGAAACAAGACCAGTTCCGCAAATGAAATTGCATTGTCAAGTGTACACACCCAAAACAATAAGCCCATTGTGTGAGAAAGAGGTGGACTCAGCCTTCTCCTAACAAAATTCTGTTACCTGCAACACACAGTGTGTATGTACACCTTGTGATACGAGTGATATCACAAAACTGGTTGCGTTCCAATAAACAGGTTCATAGACAGATAATTAAAATCGGCAGTGACAAGAGAGACTACTGTACCCTACCTGCCAGCTTTCCAGGAGTAATGGGACCACCGCACGCCGTGTCACACTCCAGTTTTAGGGGTCTTGTCTGGTTGGACGGTCTCGTCACCAGGGTGCGCAGTGGCGGAGCGGGCAACTTGTACCACTTGAAGTCTGGATTCGCTTGTAGAAATGCCTCTTTATACTGAAACAATGATCACGCATTTTTTAAAATTTTTTTATCATTCACTACAGTATTAGTAATTTAGTCGTACAATGATACCAAATTTGTCAACTTAATAGAAAGAAAAACAGAAGTCATACACATACAGGTGTATTTAACAAGGAGAGGACAGGTATGCAGAAGGAACCATCACCAGCATTTGCCTGAAGTGGCTTACAAAAATTGCAGAAAAACTACATCTGGATTGTCACGCGAGAGCAGAAATGTACCGAGTGTATTGCAGCAGCTGTCGATTCCTGTGAGATCTGCACGCATTGCTGGTGACAAGCAGGACCCTTTCTGACCCAGAGAAATCTTGGGCAGTGCCCCTAGAGATAGCTGCAGCTGGAGAAATGGAAGTGTCCATAGAGAAGAAAGAAAGCAGTCGCCAAAGTGAGCGAAAGTAAGTAACACGGTGTAGTGTGGAACCAAATTAGCGGCGAGTGTGCTTGGCTTCCGGCACGCCGACCAAGTTTCCCCCTTGCTGATGCGATGCTTGTGGACCGAGGAGAGCATGAGGCTGTGGCAAGCTGCCTTCCACTGTTTCCGTTACTGAGTGTGGACAGAAGCGAGAAGTGAAGGGGGTGGGGGTGGGGGTAGCTAGTGGATAGTGGTGAATTTCACTAGCGAGAATACTAAATCTGACAAATCAGTGGCTGTCTGCCATCTCAAAGTACTATGGGTATTTTGTTGGAGCAATGCACTTAGCAATGACAGGTTATGTTAGACAGTGTTGCACTGAATTATTCAATCTGATTAAGTCAAGGTGTTTGGCACAGCTGTGAGTCGGAACTGCCTGCTGGTAAACACTTGTGCAGATATTCAGATATTTGTTTATTGAAGGTCACAGTGTCAAACTGTTTCTGCCTAACAATTCCAGTTGAGCTTAATTTGATTCCATCTGATTGTGCTGCATAACAGGTTATTGGTTCCATGAACCTATCCTGTGGCACATTAAGATTAAAGGATTTTTTTATGAATTTGTGACTGATGTGTAACAGGTTCTACCCTGATGGACGAAGGAAATTATTGTTAACCTGTTCCGAGGCACATTAACATTAGGAGACTTGTGTATATGTTGCTGTCAAGGTACGTTTACACTGGGATACATGTATCGCGACATGTATGAGCGACATGTCAATTTGACATGTCGCGATACATCACCTCATACAAAAATTCACGGAACTTGTATGCGGACCCTCCAGCTCATACATGTCGCGTATACATTTTGTATATCGCTTTTTGGCCATATACGCGACATGTATGAGCGACATTTGAAGAACTCGCGCATGCGCAGTACTATCATTTCCTGTCGTCTTGTCGACTGCCGCTTATTTCGACGATTAGCGCATGCGTAGTACCAGGCTCTTTCGCGGCTGTTTGAGTTTTGAAGGTGCCGACTGTCGTTTCGACGTTAATGTATCTGCATAGAATATCAAAAAGTGCCATATGCAACATTATTCTTCGTGTGTTTGCGAGGCCATAGTGCAAGTTTTATCCCAAGAAGTGAAGGTAAAAGTTTTTTATATATCAGAGTATGTAATACATTATACAATTTTTTCATGCATCTGGCACGTATATCAATGTTTTGCTATTATTCCGGCGGCCTCGCGTGATAATGTTGACAACGGATGCCGACAATCGTGTGTGAGACGTTGGCATTAGCAATCGCGCGACAATGCAAATGTTTTGTAATGAAATCTTCGTTTTACGAGGAATCCCCAGTGGCTAAAAAACGGAGCGTTACTGCCAACTGATCCTCTGGTGGAATCGCTTCCCGAAAGTTTGTGTTGGTTTTGGACACAAGAGGAGCCACAAGTGATAACAAACCGCGGAAATCCTCCATACTCATCCTAACATAATTTCTAAAATATGCGCCATCCTCTAGCGTTAATTCGCGAGAAACTCTCTGTGCCACCATCTACGCTTCCTCCGCCTTTTCTTCCTATCATCTTCCAAAAGAGCAAGTGTATCAGCACATAAAAACGTGAAATCTTCCAAATCGTCGTCGGAAGCTATCGCACAGTGATACATATCAACCAGTGTAAACGCACGCTCATACATGTATGAGGTTGATACTTGTCAACTCATACAAGTCGCGATACATGTCGCAAAGTCGCATATACATGTATCTCATACATGTGCCGATACAAATCGCAGTGTAAACGCACCTTCAGGTGTAACAGGTTCTCTCCTGTTGGAAGTAGTCATTTATTGTGACTGCTGAGGGGCACATTTAGAACTAAGCCTTCCAATAAAGAGTTTAGTTACTTCTGAATTATGATGACTGTTGGGCAAATAATAGTTGTACAGAACTAAACACATTTAGTAACTGTGTGAATCCTGTTATTATACTTTAACATTACCTCTCATGGCCGTTTGATTGGGTTAACAAAAAAAAAAAAATGTGCGAACAAAGCAAACTGTGGTTCACATCATGAAGGAAAATATTTTGCTACTATTGATTCATGTTACTGATGTACTTGTGTATGCATTTCTCTTATGTACTCTGAAGGCAGGTTAGCAGTATGACCGGATTAATGTATACGTGTTTCTTAGAACGCTCCATGCAAGTGGAGCATAATCCACTATTTGGCACATTTACTTGTTGTTAATTGAACTGATTAAACAGCTCTGTTGAGGAAGATAAATTGATTATTGTATAACATGATCTATTTTGAACTATCAACACAGTTGTTCATAACAACAAAAACAATCAATTACTGACAAAATTATTTAATTGGGTCGATAAAAAAACTACTCACCAAGCGGCGGCAGAACACACACGTAATTGGCAAGCTTTCGGAGCCAGTGGCTCCTCCTTCAGGCAGAAGGGTCGAAAGGGAAGGAAGAGGGGTGAAGGAAAAGGATTGGAGAGGTCTAAGGAAAGGGGTAGATTTCGGGAAAGTCACCCAGAACTGCATGTCACGGGAGACTTACCGCACGAGATGAGAAGGAAAGACTGATTGTTGGATACTGCATCGGACAAGATTTGAAAATCTTAAGAGCTTAAAGGTGGAAGAAAAGGTAATATGCAGACATAGATTACTGCTTAAACATCACGCGTGAGTTGATAAGCGTGAAAAGCTAAGTGCATCACACTTAACAAGAGGTGGGAGGGGGGTGGGGGGCGAAAAATAGATAGGACGAGCATCTTTCATTGCAGTTCTGGGTGACTTTCCCGAAATCTACGCCTTTACCTAGACCTCTCGAGTCCTTTTCCATCACCCCTCTTCCTTCCCCTTCAACCCTTCTGCCTGAAGAAGGAGCCACTGGCTTTGAACACTTGCCAATTACAACAGTCTTATGTGTGTGTGCTGCCATTGCTTGCTGAGTAGATTTTTTATCTATCCAATTAAATTGCTACATTATGATAATTTAACATTATTAAATTTCTGTTAATGGGTTTCAATGCTTAACAGAGTGGAGAGTAAATTTTAATTTATACACTGTGAATAAATTTTGTCATCTGTAATTATTGTGCTGTCAAAACACCCAGCACACACCGCACCTTCACTTTGCGGCTTGCTGTCCCACCTACATCCTCCTGAATCACACGCCAGTGTGCTAACAAGTGCACTAAATCGTTCTGTTACATCTAGCATGTATGTACATATGTATGTATGAATGATGATGATGCACACTAGCACATGGCCTTAGGACCAAGCCCACGCTGCCCTGTCTCTGTTCCATCTCTACGTCTTTCTTCTGCCCATCTTAAAAACCGAGTGACCATTCCCTGATGATGAGCGAGATACTGAGCTTAGAAAAACTGTGTGACAGAAGTATTATGCACTACCAATCTTGGGTGCACAATTTTCTTGTACTTTCTGAACGAAACAGACACATGAGTATGGTAAGAAGTGGCACTGGGTGAACAATATTTGCATTCTAATGGGCCCCAATATTCCCAGCGGCATCACGGAGGTTGACAAGTCATGAAGTGCTGCTCAACAATCACATGACACAAATGCACAATGTGTGCCAGTAATAAATGGAAGAGTTTCAAACCATCACTCTGCTTAAAAACTGACAATTTCATGAACAACTGCATTAACTCCTGCCCTCCACACCTCCAATATACATAGTACAAACATGCAATAAGTGTCTTCATGCAGGATATATGCAACACCATCCATTAATCTGTCTTATTTGATTTTATGCAGAACAGTAAAGAAATTTTGTTGATGTAGCAAAGGAGGCAGGTGGGAGGGAGGGGGGGGGGGGGAGAGAGAGAGAGAGAGAGAGAGAGAGAGAGAGAGAGAGAGAGAGAGTGTGTGTGTGTGTGTGTGTGTGTGTGTGTGTGTGTGTGTGTGTGCGTGTGTGTGTAGGAGGGGGTGGGGGGTAGTGTCGCCCTTGGAAAACCATTGTGTAGGCTAGCATCGCAGGTACACCGCACTGCAGCCATACGTCTTGGTGGCCCCTCATTTGCGAGTCATCTACAATATAAATAAAATTTCTAGTGATTCACTACAACCATTATGAAAGCACTCATTTGAAAATGGCACTGTAGCTTAGCTGTTAAAGTATTTGATAAATATGCTGCAGGTTTTGGGATCAAATTCCATTGGGCACAATCAACTTTCTTTTTATATACCTTTATCGAAATGACTGATCATTATTTCTGGACAATTAATTGAAGTATAATTTTTTCATTTGTATCGTTTACAGCATGTTTTTAATCATCACAGTAACTTTCTATTGGGTCCCTTTTTTTACTCCATTTTATTCTTTTGTTCACTTGGAATATTTACCCATGTGAATTTAATCAATCTTATGTATTTACTTTGATTTAATTGCTTGCTTTTTGTGATTCAATATTTTCATCCACCTTATTGCAATCACTATATCTGTTACTCATTTTACTCAAATTTCATTTTGCATATAAAACCTGCTTTCATTTAATCTTCACCTGCACTATTTCACCCATGGTGCACAAATAATCTACGTTTTAAATTTCTGCGTGACAACTACCACAGGAAAAAAAAGAATATCTTTGAAACAAAAATAATTTTTTTACCACACTGAACAGCCAATAGAAACAGATCATTTCACCTTTTATTTTTTTATTCAATAAATTTGCACTTCAAAAAATGCAAGTACCATGAGAGATAAATAAGATTATAAATAATCTTATGGAACAAGATTCCATATGAAAAAAGAATAAAAGGAAGAAAAAAATGAGAATAAATGATGCAGCAAATGATTAAAACTGAGAAGTTAAATTTAAACCAATTAACTGAATAAAAATTATGAACACAATGATTCTGACAGAGACTTTTTCTAAAAAGTGGATTGCATTTATGGTATTCAAAACCACAACCTTCTGCATACCAGCCAAATAACTTAACTGCTCAGGTACCATGCTGTTTTGAAATAAGGGCCAATTTCAAGGTCCCAGGGAACCACAAGGAATTCCAAGCTTACTTTCTGTTAACTACTTGCAAATGAGGGCTCGTACAGATTGTTTTGAAAGGTCGATCTGCCCGTGGAGACCTCTTCCACATTAGACAATTTGTCGTATTTTACAGAACACAATAGGCTACAAGCCACGACGAACCTGCTTGGCTAGTTCTGTGTAGGAGGCCTTCTCCCGAGCCTCGAGGTTCGCCCACCACTCCCCAAGTATCTTGGTGACCGAGCGGTTCTCCAGGTGTGGAAAACGATCACGAACGACACCGCGGTGACGCTTGCAGAAGATGAGGAATGCATTCATGGGCCGCCGGGCATGGTGCGGTGGCTCCGGACCTCTGGCACTCTCCGGCTGCTTCCGGATCCCCTCCTCACACTCCGCCTCGTCAGACTGCGACGCTTCTCGCTGCTCCGCCTGAACTCGGTGTGCATTTCCTTTAGCTGTGTTTTGTTCCTTGGCTACTCCCTGCATAAACAGATCACAATATTACAACATACTACCCATATGCGTGTGGCTCGAAGACTAAGTAAGAGAAACCAGTATGTTGCCTGGACAGTGAGTGTACCGTTAGAAGTGCCGAAGGGAAGTGCTCTCTACATACATAAATTATCTGATGGATGGGGTGAATACCAATCTGCAGCTATATCCTAAGAACACTCGGGTTTAAGGGATAGTGTCATCTTGAAGAGACTGTAGGATGATACAGAATGTTTTTGAGAGAATTTCTATTTAGCGAAATGCATAGCAGCTTGCTCTAAAGGTGGAAAAATTTAAGTCAACGCAAATGAGCACAAAAAACAATCCTGTAATGTTCAAATACACTATTAGAGGTGTGCTGCTTGACACATTCACGTCGATTCAGTAGCTGAACGTAACGTTTCGGGTCAATTCAGTACCTGGACATAATGTTACAAAGTGACATAAAATGGAATGAGCTGGGGAAGGTGAAGGGTAGACTTTGGTTTAGGTAAAGCGTAGCTCATTTATAAAGGAGACTGCATGCAGAGCACTACAGTGATCCATTCCTAAGTATTTGAGATCTCCACCTGGCAGGATTTAAGGAAACAATTTTGAAGTGTGCTGCTGGGTCTGTTGTCAGTAGGTTCATTCACCACACAATTGCTACACAGAGTGGTCAATCCAAATGAAGTGGTCCAATAAAAATTAAGTTGGTTGCTTGACCATTTTTAAATATTTTATATGTGATTACCCTATAATTGAGAAGCTCAAAACAAGTTTTTTAAAAAAATTTACCTTTCACCTTTACTGAATGGCGGCCATTTTCATTTGTAAGCGCACGATGATTTTTCAGTTCAGAGACGTTATCAAAAATATGAATAGCTCTGCACTGGGTTAAGTTACAACATTGCAACTGAAATGATTGTTTTTAGAAAAGTGTCCTCTACAACATTGTATATTACACAAAATACCCTAAATTCAAAAATAACCAGTCAAAATGACCTCCAAAGTTTGTTATCCAAATTTTCAAAAATTTGCTTTTTAGGCCCAAAAATAATTATGAGAGTCTATTTTTTTCCTATACTTAGATATCATACACTACTAGCCTCCTGTAGAGCAAGAACACTTACAAATGTTTCCTTAATTTTTTGATTAATTTTTGAAATTTGAAAATTTTCATTTTTTTGTAAAGTTTGGGGTTAGTTATCTCAGGTGGGACTGAATATAAAAATATGATTTTTCCACAAAATGAGGAGATAATTCACATTACTCTGCAACTGATCTTATGGCTGTTGCCTATTCATGTGTGATATTGGTGGGATATAATTAATTATTATTCAAGTAATGTACTGAATTATATACAAAAAGTGAAAACATCACTGAAATTAACATTTATATTATTTTGACATACTTAAAATAAATATTTTCAATTAATATCCTTCGAAATGCGGCTGTTCCTAAACCTGAAATATTTTCAATTAACATCCTTCGAGATGCGACTGTTCCTAAACCTGGTGGTGAATGTTAAGAACACTTATTTCTTCAGACAGCTTCTGTGATATAGAACAAGACCTCCCAGTTGCTGTCATAAGTTCAAGGACTGAAAGTTTCCTTAAAACATTTTTCATTGGTATCCAAACTTTGTCACTAGTAGATTTCTTGAATGATGTTCTTGGGCCAGCAGGGTGGTAAAAATGCATAAAAACAATACTGTTTTCCAAACTTATTCTTTCAACCCCTGCAAGCCACTACTGTCCATCATACACACATGCCACCATGTCATTCAATGTTAAAGACAGTGATGTAATTTTACTGACACAATGATCCTCGTAAATTTCGGCTTCTGATGTTACATAGCATCCAACAAAGTTTTCTGCAATGCCAAGGAATTTGTGGAAATGCATTGTTCCTTTTATTGCTATACAGTTTTCAAAACTGGTCTGATGTGTTGTTTTCATATGCAGAACCACTTCTTTCTTGATCAGAAAATAGGTAATGCCTTTAATATTATCCTTGCAAAAGACATACATGTCCTGTACTGTGAGAATTTGGTTTGTGGTTAGTCTTTGTAGGTTGGCTTTACTTTGCGTTTTGTTGTACCTCCTACTTCATCACATGCATCTTATTATGGCAAGATGAAAAAAAGTGCCATTCAGCCTCCAACCCAAAGTCTACTTTGTGGTTGCACAGATTTGAAAAATTCTTTTTGTTCTTATCCTGACTACCACTTCCTTCTGAAACGTATATCAGCTTCTCAACCTTGGGAAAATTTTCTTCAAAAGTATGTAATTTATTACATACTTTTGTAACGCATGTACAGCCAAAGTGTTGTGATACAAATAGTTGCTTACAATGCAAATTGAAGAACTGCAAACTTCATCTTTCTCATTTTTAAAATAGAGAATAAATGGATGCACTGTTGCCTGGTCATTGACCCAATGGTACCCTTGTATATCATCCTTAATTATAAATGTAAAATTTTCTGCATTATCAGCTAACACTATGCATTCAGTTTCATTATGACATGTTTTATTGTTTTAAGCTGTAGAAAGTCCAATAGTTGTAATTGGTTTTCCACATTTTTCTGCAGATCTGAAGACGATTATTGCTAACCAAAATCGGTAATCAGAGGACAAAAAATTTCCTTATTTCAGAAGACAATTAGGGTCGACAGAAGCGTCCGATTCCACGCGTCGGCTTTGACCCGTGACGTAAGGGTGTTGTCGTATGTGACGTCATGATGGCACGGAGTTTGGTTTGAGTTTGGCTGTCTCCAGTTCTGTTTTATCTTATTTTATTTACTTTTCTGATCTGCTCGTTTTATCTCGTGAGATATTTTTTTTTTATTTAAAAACACTTATTACTTATTTTAATTATCTGTTTCCTCGAATTTCTGTTTTAGTTTATTATATTTATCTTTCTGATCTGTTCGTTCTATCCCGTGAGATTTTTTTTTTAAAAAAAGACAAAAAACACTAATCAGCTACTGAAGCATCTTTATCTTCTATGGGTTGCAGGGGTTACGACCCCTGGGGAGGTGGGTGGGTATTCATGCATGGCTGTCTTCACTTACACGTTGTAACTACGCAAGGCGTCTAAATTTGTTTATATTTAGTTTGCCCCCCCCCCCCCCCCACCCAAAACACCTCATTTCCTGCGCTTGTCCCGTTAGTGTCATTAGGCTTCTTGTGGAAAGTGTGTTTGTTTGTTTTTGTTTCCGCCATATTTGTGACGTCATGGGTCAAAGCAGACGGGCGGGATCGGATGCTTCCGTATTTCCGACAATTACTCTTTTTCTATTAGAATTCGGAAGCTTTTGAAAAGAAGGCACACTGAAATAAAAGGAAGGAAGATTAGGATTTAAAATCAAGCAACAAGGTCATTACAGACTGACCCCAATTTTGCTTTAGGGAATGAATGGGCTCCTTTTAAAAGGAGCCACCCAGGCATCTCCTTTTAGTGATTTGGAAAAATAAAGAAAAAAAACTAAACCTGTTTGAGTGACCAGGGATTTGATCCTCCATCCTCTCAAATGCATGGCCTCTGTCTAACTATTGTGTCAACTCCTCTGCAGTACAATGATCTGCTTTTTAATCTTGGTATTGGAGTATTTCACAGACATATATGAGAAATGAGCAGCAAATTCTCCAGTTCTGGCTTTTGAAGCAGCTCTTTCTCGGCCATGGGTTCCATACTTTGCTTTTAGTTCCACATGGGCATTATCAGTTTCACAACATCTGCAAACCTATGTATTTTGAGAACTGTTATACACCACAAATATTGTAGTGAAGAATAGCTCATTCTGAACTCCTGAAACCCAGGCCACCAAATATACTTCTTTTATAAGTATATGGTATGTAAATTACACTCTGGCTGCTGTAAAGGAAATGCTTTAATTTGCACAATCAACTGTGTTAAAAGCTTTTTCTTAACAGCAGCACAAGTAGTGATTTGTGTATATTTGTACCTTAAAGTATCAACAGGTGTGGCAGCACAGTATGAATCATGCTCAAAATTATGTCATGCTCACTTCTTCATTGCGTTTGAAGTGTGAGCACTGACATATGAGTCCAGATAAAATTAGATGTCAAATCATTCATTCTATTTACACAAACTTAACACAATTATTTTTGATCTAGTATGTGTGTGTGGGCATAAGTATAGCTATCTATAATCCGACTTTTCCCACAGCACTGTATAAAACTGTGGAAGTATAAATAAATAGTATAGCATAAATCAGTATTCTAAAATGTTGGCCTGAGTTTCTTACTAACTACAGCTCCTTTCCCACTACCCGATTTCGAATTCTCTTTCCTTTCCCTTTTTATTTCTACATTATCTTCATTCATTTTCAGCTCGATGTAGTATGTCAATTTTATATAATTATTATTTTTCACAGCTGACGTACATTTCGACCTCTTCCTCCCTTCGGATTTTCCTGCTTTTTATGTTGTTAGGTTCATTTTACTATCTTTCGGCGTAAGGCCTCTTATTTCGTTCCTAACAATTTTAATCACGAAGATTTAGTAATGTATTCTCCCGAATCTTGTCCATAACATTTTCCAATATCTTGGAAAGAACTGATGATGGATATGGTGTTCCTACAACCGGTCAGATGAAAATGTTTCGTCTATTATGTAGCATCTCGGCTATCCTGTCAATGTTTTCGATGGGTATTTCAAATGCCCTACACATCGAGAAATTTAATATTATGCTATTTTAGTAAGTCATTTCCTTGTATCAATGACTAACACAATAACTCGTAGAACTGGAGTTACGCTACTATTAATATCTTTCATCTGCATAACGGTGCGAAATCACCAGGTCTGAACGTAAGAATGAATTGCGCAATTCCTCGCAAAACACAGGCGGCCATGTATGAGACGGCGTACGTTAATGTCACAATCTGCATACATGGTCAAGTAACATTAATATTATTTTAAAACTTTTACTTTCCGCTGGAGTGTTTCAGCTGATGACATTTATGGACCAAAATTTACTACCCATGCCAATGGAGGGTCACGTAAGGTCATGTTTATACTTTCTTAACCGTACAATGGCTTCCAAGTCATTTTGAAAGAAGATAATCACGTCAAGGATTTCAATAAAAGGCACCAATACAAAAAGACACCGCGTAAATTAGATGTGTACCTAACACAGCGCTGACAAAACATACTTTGCGTGATGGATGTTTTGACGTCTGTCAGTGCAAATCATTTTACGCACACGCACCTGGTCCTACCTCAAATTATTGAATTTTATAGCATTAGAATGACTGAAATATGCCCTTCGACATCGCTACCTTACACAATGCGAAGCAAATACCTTCCTTTAAAATTTTATTGCTCTTACTATATGACATGACAGATGTTTCTAAAATTAGAGTTCTTACCTGGCCAATCTTAATGACTTCAAATTATCACACTATATGATATAAATTCTGTGTTTACAATTTTTCTGTTACGCACAATTTCATTGTGAAACACTGCTGTCCAATATCATGAAACCGCTTTCAAGGTTATTTCATCTTTACACCACGAAAGTTGCACACTGTGCTTTATATGAGTATTTCTAAATGAAATTTTAATTTACGTGTGAGAAATAATCCACATTACAACAACCTGCACTTTGCTCTATCATCTCAACAACATGTATCTGTACTGACATTCTTACTACACCGCAAAAAGCGTAAAATACTCACAGTCGTCTTTAAAGCGTCGCTCGCCATATCGGAACATAATGCTGTGACGTCACATTTGCATTCAATCGACATGCCGAAAACTTGGCAACACGCCTCCTCTCGTAGAAATGTGACCGTGACTCAATAAACATTAATCCATACGTATTGTATGATCTTAAAGCTCCCATTATAGATTTCTATTTGAGGTACGAAACTATATTTTGACGTTTAAAATTGGTAAGCTCCGACACAGACAATGTTGTCCGTGATCAGCTGGTAAACTTGACGCCTGATGTGTCCAATCAACGAGCAACTGTATTTGAATTTAGCGGAACTTTGCAAGCGAAAATTTGCAAGTGTATTATGACAGTAGGTTTGTTTATAAGGACAGTAATGGCCTTTACGACAGGACAATAACAAACGCGTAATAGTAAAAGAACATAACGTGATCTGTACAACAAACTGGAGGCGACGATTGTGTGTATTACGCTCATGTCGAATGTGAAGACAATTATAATACCATTCCCTAATTATACGTCACCATAGTCAATGACAGGACTTTTTTTTTTTTTGACAATGCAGGAACTGAACATCTGTTTATTCTCTCAACAAATTCATACATGTATATAAAGCTGAATCAGTTTCTTGTTACAGTTACATACAACGCGCAATGTTCGTCAGAGTGCGAAATCCGCTGTTTAAAAGTCTTCACAGAATCCACAAATGTCATAGTAATCAATTCATAAAACTATGACAGTATCACTACTGGATTTTTTCATAGGTGCAGGTTTGATAATTTGAGAAATTATGTAACTTAAAAACGCGTTGGCCATATTCACTTGTACTGTCGTGCAATTTGAATGTGACCATCCGCAGAAACGAATTTCGGTGGAATCGCCACCATGATAACCTTGTAGCTTGTACCGGCTAAAACACTTTCTCTTGCCGCTTATGTGACAATGACCTCCATTCGGCTCAAGGACACACAAAGATCTCGCTTATTAGCACAAGGGATGGTCTGTATTTGACGCAGAGACGTAAGAGTGTCAGATACTAAGAAAAGTCTCAGATGTTGTATCTTATAGGAATATACCGAGAAATGGCCCAAGTAGGTTTCTACAAAGAAGCGAAAGAGAAGACCTGTTGCGCAACCTACCGCACGGAAATTGGAAGTGACTTGTCGCAATGCAAAAGGTCGCGTAAAACGCTTTAAAACAGTAGCTCGTGTGCTTATTACTGTTCTCACAACGCATATAAAACATGGATCTTCCGTTAAATAAGTTTAGTGCGAGTTGCTGTTATGACTCGGTAATGTGGAAAGATTTTTTTGTTCGTTTTTCTCAAAACTACGGATGACACGACGCTACAACGACGAGAGTGAATTACAATCGGAAAAGACTTATTTTGCGAAACGCAGAAGGAGAAACATTTTCGGTTCTGTAGGCAGTAGTTGCCCTCTGAAAACATTGAGGAGAAAAGTTTGTCATTTTTTGTTGAAGAATCTGTTGCACAGTTCTGAAGCCAATCGCGCTATGCTAAAAAAGGCGAACCAAAATTCACTTTGGCAAGAAATTCATAACTGTGGTCTGTGCTGGAGACTTCGGAACAGATGTTTGGTATCCACAAGTGCAAACAGTTCATGTTAGCAAACTACTGCAAGCACTCAGCTAACGTGTAGGGATGAATGCATTTATTCTAGCATTGTTCTGACAGCAGAAATACAGCAATAGCCCTAGAAAAGTGCAGGAGCCAACGTTCAGCATTGTACATTGAAAATAATTGTAAATTATATAGCTTATTATCGTGGCTGCAGAGCTGTCAACAGATATAGAGTATCTTCGGGATGGTAACGAATCTTGCTGTTTCTGTTATATGCTAGTGACCGGGCACACAGTATTAACAGTAAACTCATACTTATTGCAGATGATCTATAATGAAGTACAATCTTAAAAAAGCTGCACAAATATTCAGTCAGATCTTCGAATAATGCTCAAGTTTTAAGAACCAGTACTAAGTGAAGAATCCAGGAACATACTACAGCCCTCTACATAAAGCTCCCAAAGAGACTACAAACGCTAGATTAGCCTAATTTCAGCACATACAGAAGTACCTAAGTCATCATCCTACCCATACTCCATATGCAAATGGAATATGAAGAAAGCATAATACAATGCCACACATCACAGTGGTTTGCAAAGCACACATTTACATAGACAATCTGTGTAAAAGAGATTGGCAGTCTTCTGCTGCCTTTGGCATGTACTTAACAGGGCATACTAACATACTGTACAGAAGCCTTCGGCGGCCACGCTGATAGGGGATCATATGCCACCTGATGGATTTCAGTAACATTTATTTTATGGACTGTGAGAGACTGACATCCACCTTAGGACCTCATTAATTGGCATCCTTAAGAGATCGGACTATTTGCTGCCTCCCAAGACTGTGTGCTGGATGTTTTTAAGGATGGTGCACCAATCCAGTTCCTGTATATAGAAAGAATGAAGGTAGCAACTACCAAACATTAACAAATCACCAGTGCTTATGATCTCACAGTGTGTGTGTAATAAGCATCTGTGGTTTAGAGAAACAACTGAAGGTACTTAGAACAAATAAGTCACCAGGTCTGGATGGAATCCCAATTCCGGTTTTCAAAGAGTACTCTGTGGCATTGACACCTTACTTAGCTTGCATTTAGTATGAATCTCTTGGCCAGTGCAAAGTCACAAGCAATGGAAGAAAAGCACAGGTGACCCCTGTGTATAAAAAGGACAAAAGAATGCACCCGCAATATTATAGACCAATATTCCTAACATCGGTGTGCTGCAGAATCATTGAACATATTCTCACTTCAAATACAATAAATTTTCTTGAGACCGAGAAGCTTATCTCCATGAATCAGCACATTTTCAGAAAGGTTGGTTGGTTGGTTTGGGGAAAGAGACCAGACAGCGAGGTCATTGGCCTCATCGGATTAGGGAAGGACGGAGAAGGAAGTCGGCCGTGCCCTTTGAAAGAAACCATCCCGGCATTTGCCTGGAGCGATTTAGGGAAATCACGGAAAACCTAAATCAGGGTGGCCGGACGCGGGGTTGAACCGTCGTCCTCCCGAATGCGAGTCCAGTGTCTAACCACTGCGCCACCTCGCTCGGTTTTTCAGAAAGGATCACTCGTGCAAAACTCAGCTTGCCCTTTTTTTGCATGATACACTGTGGACTGGCTGGTTCAAATGGCTCTGAGCACTATGGGGCTTAACTTCTGAGGTCATCAGTCCCCTAGAACTTAGAACTACTTAAACCTAACTAACCTAAGAACATCACACACATCCATGCCCGAGGCAGGATTCGAACCTGCGACCGTAGCGGTCGCGCGGTTCCAGACTGTAGCACCTAGAACTGCTCGGCCACCCCTACTGTGAACTATGGAAGAAGGACAACAGCTTCTTTCCATGGTCCTGGTTTTCTGGAAAGTGTTTGACATGATGCTCCATTCCAGGAATAGGTTCAGCGATATGTGAGTGGCTTGAAGACTTCTTAAGTTATAGAACCCAGTATGTTGTCTTCGACAGTGTGTGTTCATCAGAGACAAGGGTATCATCAGGAGTGCCCCATGGAAGTGTCATAGGACCACTATTATTTTCTGTATACATAAATGATCTGGCAGACAGCATGGGCAGCAGTCTATGGTTTGATGATACTGTGGTGTACTGGAAGTCGTTGAGTGACTGTAGGAGGGTACAAGATGACTTAGACAAAATTTCTAGTTGGTGAGATGAATGGCAGCTGGCTCTAAATGTAGAAACATGTAAGTTAATGTGAATGAGTAGGAAAAACAAAGCCATCATGTTTGGATACAGCATTAGTAGTAGCCTGCTTAACACAGTTATGTCATTTAAATATCTGAGTGTAACACTGAAAAGCAAAATGAAATGGAATCAGCATGTGAAGATTGTCGTAGGGAAGCCAAATGGTTGATTTCGGTGTACTGGGAGAATTCAAGGGTAGTGTGGTTCATTTGTAAAAGAGATCACATAGGCCTATAGGACACTAATGCGACTATTCTTGAGTACTGGTGGAGTTTTTGGGATCTGTACCAGTTCAGATTAAAGGAAGAGATCAAAGCACTTAGAGGCGGGCTGCTAAGTTTGTTGCTGGTCGGTTCAAACAATGGAAATGCCTGGAGGAAGGTTGACATTCTTCTGAAGGAACACTATTGAGAAAACTTAAAGAACTGGCATTTGAAGCTGACTCCAGGATAATTCTTCTGCCTCTAATATACATTCCACATAAGGACCACAAAGATAAGATACAAGAAATTAGGCCTCATATGCAGGCATATAGACTGTCATTCTCCACTCCCTCTATTTGCAAGTGGAACAGGAAAGCAAATGACTAGTAGTGGTATGGGGTACCCTCTGTCATACTCCGTAAGGTGGATTGTGGAGTATTGATGTAGATATAAGTGTAGATGTAGATTTAGATGTGTAAAATTCCTTGAGGTCTACCTGGAAAATGAATTAATATGGGGCAAACAAATGGATAACAAGAAGCTTAGTTCAGCATGATATACTATTAGAAACTTCTCCCATTGTGCTGACTGAAAATAGTTTATTTTTTTTTTTTTTTTAAGTGATGGCTTATTTTTCATACATTTACTCCCTGTTGTCTTACAGAATTGTCGCCTGGTACAGTGAATGCACCTAAGTAAATAAAGTGTTCGTTCAGCATAAGTGATCAGTAAGAATATTTTGGTAAGCAGATGATTTGACATCTTGCAGAAGCCTTTTTATGGGTCTTTGGATTCATACATTCATTTTCCAGTGTATTTACTCCTTAATCGTTTTTGTTGCTTTAAAAAGAATCAGTTTCAACTGAACTACAATGTATACAATAACCATACAATACACAAAAATAATTCAGTAGGGTAGTGCCTTGTATTTTGCAGTGTCTGTATAGCTGGATCCAATGTTTCTTCGGACATGCATCTCTGTCCAAAGGAATAGATGTTGCTGATGATTCACAACAGTATTTAATTATTAAATGTATTTGCAAATTGTGAATATGATTGTACAAGGGCTATATGATTTGCTAATATGATATCAAACTGTACAGACACTGTACACTGAGCTGACAAAAGTCACGGAATAGTGAGATGCATGTATACAGATGGCAGTAGCATCACGTACATGAGGTATAAAAGGGCAGTGCATTGGTGGAGCTGTCATTTGTACTCAGGTGATTTATGTGAAAAGATTTCCGACCTGATTATGCCCACACAGCAGGAATTGACAGACTTTGAATGCACAATAGCAGCTGGAGCTAGACACATCATTCAGTTTCGGAAATCATTAAGGCATTCAATGTTTTGAGATCCACAATGTCAAGAATGTGCTGAGGATACCAAATTTCAGGCATTACCTCTCACCACAGACCAACACAGTGGCCAACGGCCTTCACTTAACAACCGAGAGCAGCGGCGTTTGCCTAGAGTTATCACTGGTAAAAGGCAAGCAACACTGCGTGAAATAAATGCAGAAACCAGTGTGGGACATATGATGAATGCATATGCTATGGCAGTGCTGTGAAATCTCCCTTTAATGGACTATGGCAGCAGATGACCGACACAATTGCCTTTGCTAACAACATGACGTCACCTCTCCTGGATTCATTGGTTGGACCCTAGATGATTGGAAAACCATGGCCTGGTCAGAGCTAATGGTGGATTTTGAATGTGGTGCAGATTTCACAAAACCATGGGCCTAAGTTGTCAACAAGGCACTTTGCAAGCTGGTGATGCCTGTATAATGGTGTGGTTTGTGTTTATATGGACTGGACTGGGTACTGGATATGTAAGGCTATTTGGAAACCATTTGCAGCCATTTATGGACTTAGTGTTCCCAAACAATGAAGGGTTTTTGTAGATCACAATGCATCATGTCACAGGTCCACAATTGGTTTGAATAAAATTCTGGACAGTTCGAGCAAATGATTTGGCCACTCAGATCGCCACACGTGAATCCTGTCCAACACTTATGGGACATAATTGAGAAGTCAGCTTACCTACAAAATCCTACAGTGGCAACACTTCTGCAGTTATGGACAGCTATAGAGGTAGCATGGCTCGATATTTCTGCAGGAACTTCCAATGACTTGTTGAGTCCATATTATGTCAGGCTGCTGCACTACACCCAACAAAAAGAGGTCCAACATGACTTTAGGAGATATTCCATGACTTGTCACCTCAGTGTAGAATACAAACACTGCTATTCCATATTTCATGCCAAAGCAATGCAATCTGATGACCAAAAACAATGGCTCTCCACGTACGGAAATCATACATTTTGTACGCAAACACTATGAGGCACAGACACTAGGACATGGGAGTTTGAGTGCAGTGAGTTGCTCACCAATAGGCAAAGCAATTAAGACAGTAGCTCTCATAAAGTGGGAAATCTGGGTTGAGTCCCAATCTGGCACAGGTTCTTATATGTTACATGTAAATTGCATAGCTGGTGTATGCTTGTACTCGCAGTCTGAGAATACATTTCATAACAAAATAATTTTCATGTAAACTTTGATTCCTTGTCCAGGCTTCAGAGTGGAGTTACGTACTGTGGTGTTAAGATGTTAAACAATCTCTCATCTGACCTATAGCAAAAAACTGGGTATTTTTTTATCAAATCAAAAGAAAATAAAAACATACATAACTAACCAATTTTCATACAAATTATTTGAACATTTAGATTGAAAATTCTGTTAGTTACATGACTTAGCATTGTTTGTTACAAAGCTGTTTTATAACAAATGATAATGTAGGGGAGACTGGGGCTGAATGTAGGGAGGACTGAGGTTTTTTTTTTTTTTACAATATTTGGAAGAATTCTGATGAATATGGCAGATGGCTTAACTTAACAAAATTATGTAGGAACCATAAATTAAATACTTGTTTAGGTAGCCACAAAAGCACTTTTCCAAAAAGCCTACAACTATGCTAACTAACCATTTAGCTGACATACTCCTAAGGATGAGTTGGCATAACCTAATATGGACAGGGGTACTTAGGCACAACATACCATTTTTCAAGGAAAAACATTTCATTTTATGAAAATTAACGATTAATTCCTTTTCAGGGATTAAACTCTTCAAAAAATAAATTCCACGTGAAGATATAATATTTAAATAAAAATAAATTCTGCTTGAATGTGTAAATAACAGTATGAACTTATATGTATGAACAAACAATGAATTCTGTAAGAAAACTAACTTGAGCTTAATATTATAGCTACCTATAATTATTCAAACAGAATTAGTTCAGCATTTTAAATCAACATTGTATGTTCAAATGGGGTGCTCATTTATTTGAACAGGTGGGTTCAGTTTCATTATAATTTTACTTTGGCTGTATCAGATTGAATCATCACTGTCTGGCCATCTCCACTTTTTCCTCTTTTTGATCGTGGTGGACACACAAATCTCATTGTCGCAAGTTTAGACGACCTTTCTCATACTGGTGGGAGTAGCACTTCAACAAAACAAAGTCATTTATGTGGTATTCAGGGTTATAAGGAGGCCCTTGAGTTTGTGGTGGATTCATTGCCGGTGTTGTTCCATGTGACATGCATGCGTCTCTGTGACATGCTCCATGGTTCGTGGGAGTTGTCAAATGAGAAGCCTCACCACTACTTTCACAGGAGACTAAGGGTGGAAGCTCTTCACCATGGAGAGGTTCTTCAGGCTCTGAGCAGTCGTTAAGGAAGGGCAAGCTGTCATCACTTTGGGCATAGCTAACGTCTGACAGGCCATTGTCAGAATATGTAGAAGAAAATTCAAATTTTCTGGGAAGTTTGTTGTTCTTCAACTTCTCAGTCCAAGCCATATCATCCTTCTTTCCATACATAGAATTTTCTTCTTATTATTCCTTTCAGCCATGTTTCTATCTTTTACGGGGCTGCCTTTCCATGACATTCACTTCCTGCTTGGGGAAAGGCCAAATTTCTCCTGGGGTGATGTGTGTTTATTTACTTTTTACAGGTTTTTTTTAAATGAACTGTAGTGCAGCTTTGTTTAGTATAGGTGTGGGGTAAATTGTCATAGCTATGCCAGTTAGTCCCATGGGTATATCAAAAATGAAATAGATATCACCTAATCCCAAACATCAGGAATAAAAGATTTTGGTATATGCATGCAACTACAGTTAAGAACTCTTTTGGAAACTGCCACCAGTAGGATCTCAGATTGATTTACAAGCTCACCAAAACAAAAACAAAAAAATTGCAATTAAAAAAAATTTTGTCACTCATTAGAAAAAACAATGAAAGAGGGTTTCTTCCTTTGTGATGTTTCTCAGCAGACTGAAGTTGAGGTGAATGCTGCACCTTTACATACACTCCACACAAGCCCAATGACAGTGCTCTACCTCCAACGTGGCAGCAAATAGAAGCTGTACGCCAACCAGCCCCTTATCCTAACTAACCCTGGTCTCCCCTGCCATGTATGGTGTCCCATTTATCTTGATCACCCTAAATAACTGTTTGTCCAGATGCAAATTACAAAATGTTTCAAGCAAATGTTCTTTAGCTGTCAGCGGGACACCAATCAGCACAATTGCCTATGTTATAGCTTTGTTTTTTACAAAGATACGAACAGAGGTATGACTTTTTTTAACTGGCACCCTGTGTTTTTTACTAAGTAATTCATTTCCTCTCCTAAAGACCTATTCAAAAATGTATCACAGTGTACCATTTAGCGAAACACGACATTTAATTACGTAACACAACACTGACGTTGACACACCCAGCGCTTAGGGCAGCTACTGGGGGTAATGGAACACATCCACGTGCTGATGTCAGAGGATAAATGTAAAATAAGTAGACTGCACACTCGTCATTCTGTCAACCATTGTGAGTTGAAGAGTTGTGCGAGCAGAATGTACACCAATGAAGAGGAGATAGAAATGCTACTCATCTATGGGGAATGTAAGTTAGCAGAACAGTAATTGCAATGCTGTTTTCTTATGTATGGGTACGTTTAGTACAGTAGTTTAGTCCTTTTAAATACTGTTGTGTAGAGTAGGCATACAGTAAAGCTGTCCTGCATCAACATAATGTTTCTTTTATTGTTGTTGTTGTTGAAGGTAGGCGTAATGCTACACAGGCAGCGGAACTGCACAGAGAGTGATACCCTGACAAGAACCACCTTCCTGACGGATATTTTCTCATCTTGTTGTGATGCTTTAGGAAACGGGAAGTTTCAACCCACGACAATGCAATCATCATAGCATCGCCCAGACGAAGTTGCCAAAGTTACTGTTCTTGCTTCCATTGCTATGAATCCACATGTGAGCACATGACAGCTTGAACATGAGATTGGCATTCCTAAAACCAGTGTACATCATATTTTTACACGTCACCTGTTCCATCCTTACCATGTACACCTACATCAAGGATTGCATGGGTATGGTTTCCAGAATCATGTACAGCTCTGTCAGTGGGAACAGAGCAAATCCTTGCCAACCCGAACTTCTTCTCCAATGTTCTATTTACCAATGAATGTTCCTTCTCAAATAAAGGACAAGTAAATACAAGGAACATGCATTATTGGTCCAGCAACAATCCACAATGGCTTAGACAGGTGGAACATCAGCGCCAATGAAGAGTTAACATCTGGTGTAGGATGCTTGGTACCACAATAGTTCGTCCTTATTTCATCAATGGTTGTCTAAACAGCATGACATATGCCAACTTCTTCAGACGAATTCTTCCTCCTCTTCTGGATGAAGTGCCGCTAAGAACTAGAATGCTTATGTTGTATCAATACAATGGATGTCCAGCACATAATGTCTTGTGTGCACATCGTGTTCTGAACCGAAGGTATCCTGCCAGATGGATTGGTTGAGGTGGAACAGTTACTTGGCCTGCTAGGTCTCCTGATTTAAGTCCTCTGGACATTTTTTGTTGGGGATGCATTAAAGACCCCTATCACGATATTACAACTCCAGAAGACATGCAGGAATGCTTGTAATTCTCTTCAGCAGGCAAAACTGGAAACAGTAAATAATTCTTTCATTCAATAAGGGCACCAGTGTATCGGTGTCCAGGGTCACCTCTTTGAATGTTCTACTCTTGGGCAATGATACGGGAGAGTCAAAGTCAAATTTGTGTTGTGTTTTTACTTGGTTTTCATTTGTTTTCTGACAACTCCAGCAGGCGGACGAATTTGTGATCCTGGACTCAAAGTCAATGTTGTGTTTTGTAATCAATAACGCTGTGTTTCAGTGAACAGTACACAGAGATACATTTTTGAATAGGTCTTTAGGAGAGGAAATGAATTACCAAATAAAAAACACAAGGTGACATTTAAAAAAAGTCAAACCGCTGTTCATATCTTTGTAAAAAACAAAGCTACAATGAAGGAAATCATGCTGATTGATGTCTCCGTGACGGCTAAAGAACATTTGCTTGAAGCATTTTGTAATTTGCATCTGGATAAACAGTTATTTAGGGTGGTCAAGGTAAATGGGACACCCTGTATATAGAACTTGGTGTTATATTTGTAATTTTTCAATAATGCAATTGTAATCAAGTTAAGCTTAAGGTACTAATACATAAGTTTTTTCAAAGCAGCAGCTTTCTTGCCAATTTACACAATTAAATTTATATAGCATAAGTGTGAATAACATTAATCAGTATCAATGACCAACGCACAGCACACAGAAGCACGTAACAGAAAACAGTATTCACATTAGCTTTCAAGCTCTTGCTCTCTTCCTTGTGAAAGTACACACATTCATACCCACATAGGCACCCAAACGTACTCTGCTGCAGTAGCTGCGAAAATGGCATGGAATACCGATTACTTAAAGCAGTTGCCTAGGTGAATGGAGATTGGGAGACAGGTAGTGATGGAAGTCTGAGACAAGGAGGGGGGAGGGGGGGGGGGAGGGAATTGGAGCAAAAGTGATGAGAGAAGGCAATACATGATCTGGATGGGGAAGGAGTGATGTCGACAGAATGGAAAAGTGGAAAGCTCCCTTTTCCTTTCTCTATTCTGTCCACATCATTCCTCCCCCATCCAGGTCATGTATCTCTCCCTCCCTCTCTCTCTCTCTCTCTCTCTCTCTCCCTCTCTCCATCTCTCTCTCTCTCTCTCTCTCTCTCTCTCTCTCTCTCTCACTCTCTCTCTCACTCCCCCCTCCCTTACCCCCCTCCCTTCCTCCCCCTGCCCCTCTCCCTCTTCATCATCACCTTCCTTTCCTTCCCCCTCCTTCTCCCTTTCTCTGTCTCTCATATGCTCTAGCCTCTGAACTCCTTTTGTCTTGTGCAGCCGCTGAGTCAACCTGTTGAAAAACCCACCTCACACTATGCTGCCACCTCCTGCTTGCCTCGTGTGGCCATACCTATCCCCTCCTCACCTGCATGTGCTCTTAATAACTGGTATTAAATGGTCATGTCATTACTGCAGGGGATTGTATTTGGGTGTCTGCCTGGGTGTGGGTGTTTACCTTTACTAGAAAAGTAGCAAGAGCTTGAAAGGTAGTGTGAATAATGTTTTCTTTTATGTGTTTCTGTGGACTAGGCATTGGCCCACTATAAGTGAATGGTTGCCTTTCCCTTAGTCTATGTATTTTCCCATCCAGGAATTTCCATTATTGTTAACCAGCATAGTGATGGCTTATTATTAATACAGTATACAGATTAAGTTTCTATTATGTCTAAGTCTCATGTTAATCTTTCCACATCCTGAATCATTCTACATCCTTGAACGTTCTGCTTCTTAATGGGAACTATGGAAACTCTGTGAATGTATGATGCACAGTATTTCAGTTTTCTTGTGTACCCACATTTAGTAAATTGTGGTGGAATCATTTTTATTTGTCTATGGTGCATTATATTCCTAATATTACCTGCAACCAATGAAAATTTCATGCTTCCCATTCAAAGATTAAAACTCTATTCCCACACTCTGAAGCGTATGAGTATGAAAATTTGTAATAACATAAAGGAGAAAAACTTCCATGTCATAGAACTTCCTTTGCTGAAAAGAAAATTACACGTTATCGTTGTGCAAAAAAATTATTATTCAGTTACATAACTTCTCAATGAAAATAGAGTTTGAAATGTGGCAGACCCAAGGGGCACTATATTGAAGTGACTGATACCATATACATTAAGCAACTAGATCCACATTCTGATTCATTAGAGTCATATTCAAATTCATTACATTTATCTATTCATTTATATTAATTACTTGTAAATTTTGATTCTTTTGTCAAATATGTAAAGACTCAAGTTACGAGGGCAGTTCAATAAGTAATGCAACACATTTTTTTTCTGAAACAGGGGTTGTTTTATTCAGCATTGAAATACACCAGGTTATTCCCCAATCTTTTAGCTACACAACACTATTTTTCAACGTAATCTCCATTCAATGCTACGGCCTTACGCCACCTTGAAATGAGGGCCTGTATGCCTGCACGGTACCATTCCACTGGTCGATGTCGGAGCCAACGTCGTACTGCATCAATAACTTCTTCATCATCCACGTAGTGCCTCCTACGGATTGCGTCCTTCATTGGGCCAAACATATGGAAATCCGACGGTGCGAGATCGGGGCTGTAGGGTGCATGAGGAAGAACAGTCCACTGAAGTTTTGTGAGCTCCTCTCGGGTGCGAAGACTTGTGTGAGGTCTTGTGTTGTCATGAAGAAGGAGAAGTTCGTTCAGATTTTTGTGCCTACGAACATGCTGAAGTCGTTTCTTCAATTTCTGAAGAGTAGCACAATACACTTCAGAGTTGGTCGTTTGACCATGGGGAAGGACATCGAACAGAATAACCCCTTCAGCACCCCAGAAGACTGTAACCATGACTTTACCGGCTGAGGGTATGGCTTTAAACTTTTTCTTGGTAGGGGAGTGGGTGTGGCGCCACTCCATTGATTGCCGTTTTGTTTCAGGTTCGAAGTGATGAACCAATGTTTCATCGCCTGTAACAATCTTTGACAAGAAATTGTCACCCTCAGCCACATGACGAGCAAGCAATTCCGCACAGATGGTTCTCCTTTGCTCTTTATGGTGTTCGGTTAGACAACGAGGGACCCAACGGGAACAAACCTTTGAATATCCCAACTGGTGAACAATTGTGACAGCACTACCAACAGAGATGTCAAGTTGAGCACTGAGTTGTTTGATGGTGATCCCTCGATCATCTTGAACGAGCGTGTTTGCACGCTCCGCCATTGCAGGAGTCACAGCTGTGCACGGCCGGCCCGCACGCGGGAGATCAGACAGTCTTGCTTGACCTTGATGACACACGCTTTGCCCAACGACTCACCATGCTTTTGTCCACTGCCAGATCACCGTAGACATTCTGCAAGCGCCTATGAATGTCTGAGATGCCCTGGTTTTCCGCCAAAAGAAACTGGATCACTTCCCGTTGTTTGCAACGCACATCCATTACAGACGCCATTTTAACAGCTCCGTACAGCGCTGCCACCTGTCGGAAGTCAATGAAACTATACGAGACGAAGCGGGAATGTTTGAAAATATTCCACAAGAACTTTCCAGTTTTTTCAACCAAAATTGGCCGAGAAAAAAAATGTGTTGCATTACTTATTGAACTGCCCTCATATCAGTCATGTAAACACTACTGTATTCATTGTTCACACATAATTTGTGATGAATTTTGAGCGACTCAGCAACAATAATGTCTACTAATGTAGGAAAAACTCTCAGGTCAGTAGTGCCACAGTACTATTTTTCACTCAGTTGGTTCTGAACATTCATAGTGTATACATGTATTTGATGTATTGCTGCCAAGTAGTAAAGTGATCTTTCACAGGCTCGTGGTCTCAGTTATTCTACCTCAACCAGGTCTTTTCCACATTGTGGCCCAATGAAAAATAGCAGTGACCACACAGGTGGCAGCACTCACAGTCAGGATGATGAAGTAGTTCTATTGCAAGTATACACACACACACACACACAGATATATATATATATATATATATATATATATATATATATATATATATATATATATATATATATCTTTTTTTTTTTTTTTTTTTTTTTTTTTTTTTTTTTTTTTTCAGTGAAGAGATCTGGGTTAGACTTGGCAACAACCTTCTCGTAGTGAGAGCACAGCCTGTTGGATGGCTGAAGAGTGAAGGCATACCTCTGGGAAGATTCTCTCACCATTACAGTCTTCCACAGGATATTGATCCAGACACTCTCTCTTTTCCATTATTGGTGGACAGAACCCTTTTGGTCCTGGCCACTAAGAAATGACTGCAGCCTCAGTACTCGCAAACTGAGTGGGATAGCCTTGTACATATAGTTTCACCACCTCCACGAGTTCAGGCTCTACCACACTTCAGTGTGATCAGCAATCCCATTATGGACAACTACTGTGGCTCCCCCTCATGTCAGGTAATACCATCTTCACTGACCAGCAGAAATCACGCCTCACTCTATCCCCTCGACTCGATGAGAAACAGTCCAGCTGTGCACTGCTTCTGCAGCAAGCCATGACACTGCTTGTCACGTGCACCTGCATAGAAAGAAGAGAAGGTCAACAGTGGCATCATTCACCCTCCTCCAGTGCTCTGCACTACTGGGGGTGGTCCCTGTGGTGACGCGACACCAATGACATCAGCTAACGTAGATTGTGCAACTGTGTCACAATACTATCTTTGGACTCGGTTGGTTCTGAATCTTTGTACTGCGTACACATTTTAGACGTATTGCTGTCATATAATAAAGTGATCAATTACACAGTTGTGGACTCAGTTATTCTACCTGGAGTATCCTCGCCTGGCTCTTCTGCACAAAGACATATACACCAATCAAAATTACATAATGTTCTAATACACTGAAGATATTGGTAAATCTAAAAATGAAGTAATTATTGAATTAAGTAAGACTTAATGACTACATATTAATAAAACTGTGTATGTTACAACTTTCAGATCTAGTCACTGAATATTTTATTATTTTGAGGATCATGGTGTATTCACACTCCATTATGCGTACCACAAAATCAATGTCAGTGTTATATAGCCAATTGTCAGGTGTTTTTAGTCTATGTCAGTATATACAGAAAAATTACAAAATTTCATTAAAGAAGGCAGTTAAAAATTAAACAATGTGATGTGTTCTCATTAGAAAGTCGTAAAAATACCACACAAAGTTAAAACTTGTGATGTATTTGTTTATAGCAATGAGCACCTCAGCCCCACTGTTGACAAATCACAGTGAAGTATGACAACTATTTACTGTATGTTATTGCTATCCAATTTGATTTGTGCGTTACTTGCTTAGTATTGATCATTTAACAAAAGCATGACACATACTCACACTCTTCACATTCATAAAAGAACTGATAGCAAATCGTAAAGTTGCAAGCTGTATTTTTAGAGTAGTGATCATTGTGTTCACTCAGAAACAGGATGAGATGGACTTGCATTCACCAACAGCAGCAGTTCCTGTCAGATTTGAAACTGATTGTCACTGACAAGGTGTGATACTTGTCTCCAGTCTCTGCTGGTTAGGATCTTGTTATGACCACTGTTCTTACTGTGTGTTACATGGCTGCACGTGGTACACAATTCCTTGTAGGTACCTTGGACAGTGTATCTCAATACACCAACAAATTAGACAACATCATTCACAGGGTAGTAATACGCACATCCAAACACGATGATGCTTGCTGCATTTTATCACGTATTCACATCGAACCATCTTACTGATTTGTTACAACTGGCTGGCACATACACTTCACTTCACTGCTGTGAGTAATATCACCAGTGGACGGTCACCAGAGTCGTACCGAAGTGATCCTGCACCCTTTGCAGAACTGCCGAAACTGCGGCCCCCACTCCCACCCCCAAAAAACTATCTTTCTGCACTGATTTATGGAAGTTTGAATAATTTGTAACATAGATTTAATAATGTAATATTATTTAAATGAGCTGTCTAAATGAAAAATATAGCATACAACAAATTAAATGTGTCAGTGTCATAAATAAATAACAAATTGTGTAACTTTTTAAAACAACTGAAAGCAAAACAAAACCTTTGTCTTATTGTTTGTGGTAGCTACTGTATGATGTATAATAAATAACATATTTTATGTCCTCTTCATATATTATTAATAGTGCGGGAATTGTTAACTGTAAATAAAAAAATGGGCTATAATTAAGTGTCAAAAACATGCCCCTTTACTATAACTGTGTTTTTATTATAATTTTACATTCCATTTCCTTGCTTTGAGCAAAACAGTCTCATTGATTATGTCTCCGAAAAATTTAGCAACTGTGTCAAGATAGCTGAAGCTGACCACCTGCTTCACCTATACTCAACCTTAAGTAGTCTTTTTCTCATCTTTCATTTTCTGAAACTGCATTGATGAGATGTTGCAGTCACTGGAATTACCATATCTTCATAGCTAATTTGATGAAGCATCTCTTAATCCATATTTTGAAGAAAAAAATCTTCAAAATACCCAAATGGGAAGGTGTGTCTTGTTCTACATCAGCTGTTTCTACTGGAATTTGAAAGCCACCATTTCATTACATACCTCAGATGTATTGATATTTCTCCTAAATATGGTACCAAAACATGCTGCATTTTTTCAAAATAAGATACAGAGCTTTCACTTAAAGCATTCTTGATGAAAAATTAAAGTGAGATGAAACTGTGTTCTATATGTGAGATTTGTTTGCTGTTTTGCTTATTATTCTGTGGCGCCGATGAGGTCGACACCAGTATCAATCTGAGTGTCATCTTTGAACTAAGCTAAACATTATCTTTGTGTAGTTCCACCTGCCAGTTCTTTGTAAGCCTTGCATGTGTAAAGAGGTGAATAAATGAACTCCTGATAATGAGGTGTTGTTTGGTGTAACTGACCCAAGCATCCACCTCACTGGTGACGCTGAGTTGTAACGTCTTTTGTTTTCGCCATTTTACTGTGTCTGCGGCCTCCACGTCAGTTATTATCGCATGTATTACATCAACACAACATTCGAACAATGGCTTCGGCCCAACGCCTAATGCCAGATTTTGTGATCAACATGCATTGTGTTGCGAGCGATGTACACCCGCCAGGACTGCAACACGATGCCTCTCACTTGACGATTACGCCGATTTCGCCGGACATTTTCGAGCCTGCAACAATAAGTGAGGTTAGGAGTGTGCATGACTCTGGCTATCAGATGCCTTTGTTCCCACCACATGTGCCTTCCCTCATCGATGGTGCAGTTACCTCTTACATATCTCCGTGCAGTGTGGGACCAATGCCGATTTCTGCAAATGCTTCGTCGGACAACCTACCACCACCAGGACAATGATTTGCCACGCCACAATCCATGCAGTACCACACAGATACCTGCCACGTGGCCGGAACTGCTTTGTTCACAGGTCAGCCTTCCTGCTTCGATACCTCGGCCTGCAACAGGAACAATAGCTTGTTATCTGTGCTTGACCTCCACCTCCATCCTACTGTTATGCCTCAGTGTTTTGTGCCACGTCATTCACCTTATCCGCACACTACTTTGAGTGGAGTGACTATGAACAGTGAATATTCACACATTCCGTCTGATGTTCAACATCATTTTCCACACTGTGCTTCTGGACAGCCCACACCTCCGCAGCCTCCCTGCAGCACAGGTGTCTCCGGCTCTGATCGCACGTCAAGCTTTCCGCGGACTAGCATGTGTTTTCAGACTTAGAACTTTTTCTCACCTGTCGCCCCCGCGCTGATTCCAGTCGAGCTTCCGCTACCGTTCTCGGCACATCTCGGTGCCTCATCCATGTTGGTCTTCCGCGACACGTCAATCTGAACACACCCACAACGCGCTGTTCTTCCGCAACTGCAATAGACACATTACAGTGTCACACCCACATCGCGACGAATCGCTCTCAACCACAACGCATCATCTTCACACTGCCACTCAATCAGCCGTCGTCGCCACATACCCTGGAGACACACACTCCCGGAATACTGCAGCAACAGCAGCTCGTTTCAGGCAGTGCCCTAATGAATTCAACTCAACCTGTTCTTCCGAACATTCTACAACCCTTACCAACGCTGCCGCTGTTCAATCCCGACAGGGCAACAAGCTGGTTCAAAATTGTAGATGAAGTGTTCAACCATTTTAAACTCAACGAATCAACCAGATTTCCGTGCCTTATTACCCACCTGCACGACCAGGGTGACTTGATTGCTGACCTGGTCAATGCCCCGGACTCAGCTACCCGGTACACTCTGGCCAAAAAGACACTTCTATGTCGGCTTGTGCACTCAACTGAGACAGCAATATGGCAAATGCTCCACGTCGAGCAACTAGGCAACAACAAACCTTCCCAACGCTGGAGACAGCTACAGGCCCTGGTCAGCAATGATCTACTCTGTGACATAGCTCTGCTCGCCATCTGGTCAGATAAACTACCTCCTCACATTCACTTTGCTCCGGCTCAGAGGTCTCCCAAACCTGTCGAGCAATGAATGATAATTGCTGACAAACTACATGATGCATCACTGCTCTATTTCGCCAGCCACTGCCTACCCGGCAAGCCTCAGGTTCAGGCTCTGGGGCCGTACTGTACCGACTGTTCTGCTCGCTCCGGGAAGCAGTAAACAAGCAGTTGGGACGTCACTGACTATGCGCACACTCACGCCCCCTCCAGCAACTGAACCTGCTGCAGCCACCGAACCTCGGCCATTGCCTCTGGCAATGAATTTTCCGCAGGAAATGCAACCGCACTACTCATAGTGTTACTTCCACACATGGTTTGGTGAGGTGGCACGGAACTGCAGACTACCCTGCTGCTTCCCAAATGCCAATTGAAGGTAGGTTCAGGTGCAGCCTCCTGCGCACAACATGACAGGCACCTCCCAGTGTTCCATTCTGTCCAAGAACAATCGGATAATTACGGACGACTTTATACGAAAGACATTTCGTCAGGATACTTTTTCCTAGTGGACACAGGCACCGATATTTCGCTGCTGCCTACGTCCTTAGTGTCGTTGAACATCCACCCCATCATACTTCACTGCAAGCCGTGAATTCAACCACACTACAATGCTCGGGTTCAACCTCCCATGTCGTCTCACTATCCACCAACTGCAAACTCAAGTGGACTTTTTTAGTGTGCAATATTGAGGAACCTATACTAGGCATTGACTTCTTGCAACACCACAAACTTTCACCGGACCTAGTGCGAAACACCATGTTTCATCACCCGTCCAAATCTCACTTCACCTGTGCTCCGTCAAGCAAACCCCCCACTGTGACACGTTGGTCTGGGCTCATCTCATCTGTACATGTCCGTCTCTGTTGACGACGTTACAAGAAACAATGCACAAGTGCCTTGTCGAGCTTGAAAACGTCACTTGCCTATGCAAGGAAAACTTTGAGCTCTCCCTCCGGCTTCCATGAAACTCAGCTCCAGCTCTCCGACACAGCAAAGTAATTACAGACACTGCAGCAAGGACAAAGCAAGGCCAGTAAGTGCGCCGAATCTGCTTGTAGTCCCAGCAATTGAGCCTCCGTGTGCTTACCTCCCGCTACCCCTCGCAACTGTGCTATCAAGTCTACCATAACGTATACTGACAGTTCCACAGGACCACACCCCCCTAACACGGCAGCATTTGACACTCGGCCGGACATGAGTGCGCATGTGCGACGAGCATCACGTGTTCCTGAACTGACAGCTCCTACACCTCCCCTCGTGGACAGCACCTCAAACTATGCAGCTTCGGCTCCTGCGCGCAGCCGTGCGACCACCACCGACAACACAAACAGTGCACTCGCGCCTAGTGCTTCGTCCACGACCGTGCTGCCAAGGGGCGCGCTTTCGGACAATGGACTCACTAACGCTTCATGAGCTCACCCGACCACAGTGCCACTGCTTTGGGCCGGCGGCTATCTTGTCACGTTGGCTCCTGGGACACTTCGCCGCCTCAGTTCCCGTCGGATCTGCCGAGTGGCTCCGAACACCACGACCACGCCTCGCCTGCCCCGCCCACCACACATTGTAAATAAACCGCCTCCCATGCCGCCAGCAACATTTCCGTCGTCGCCAACGGCAAGGTTCACAAGCTTCGCCTCATGCCAGGCCCCCCGATCTCCAGTAAACCACGTCAACTTTGTCCCGAGCGACTCTCTGACCTTAAAAAGCATATTTCTGAGCTTCTAAGCTACGGCATCATTGAACCCTCTGCCAGTAGCTGGTCTACGCCCATTCATATGACACCCAAGAAAGACGGGTCCTGGCACATGTGCGGAGACTACTGTTGACTAAACGCACAAACAATTATGGACAACTACCTCATACCCAACATTGCCGACTTGACCGGATCCCTCGCAGGTGCGACCACGTTCTCGGTCATTGATTGCAAAAAGGCCTACAACCAGATCCCCATGGCACCTGAAGACATCGAGGTTATTTCAGTTTCGATTCATGCCCTTCGGTCTGAAAAACGCAACCCAGACCTGGCAACGCTTCATCAACGAAGTGCTATTCAACCTAAAATTCTGCTTTATATACCTTGATGACATACTTGTGTTCAGCTCCTCCATCAAGGACAACATTCGACATGTGCAAACTGTTATGAACACTCTTGCAGCAGCAGGCATTGAGACCAACCAGGACAAATTGCAGCTACATCAACCCGCTGTCACTTTTCTTGGTTTTCGGGTCTCTGCCAATCGCATTTCGCCTCCCCCTGAGAAGGTACAAACAATACTAAAACTACCCAGACCTGCGTCATTCAAAGAGCTCTGGCGCTTTCTGGGGATGGTTAATTATTATTGGCGACATCTACCTCGGGCTGCGGAGATTCAGGCTCCACTGATGGACACCTTGGCAGGCACCCACACTTCTGGATCTCGGGCCGTTCCATGGACCCCTGTTATGACTGACTCTTTCACCACCTTCAAAAGTCTTCTTGCCGAGGCCTGCACCATCACGCATCCTCATCCCAATGCGCAGCTTTTCATCACCACAGACACGAGCGATACTGCCATCGGTGCTGTCCTAAGCCAGACAATCGACGGCCAGACTTCGCCTCTGCAGTTCTTCTCGCGCTGGCTCACCAAAGCACAACGGAAATATTCCGTGTTTGACAGGGAGTTGCTCGCAGTCTACGAAGCGATCAAGCATTTTAAGACTGATGTTGAGGGACGCCCTTTCTATGTTTTAACGGACCACAAACCCCTGGCTGCAGCCATTACAAACCCACCAGCGGACCCGCCTCCTCGCCGCTTCAGATACATGGATTTCATATTTCAGTTCACCACCGATGTCAGACACATAAAGGGTGCTGACAATATAGTTGCTGATTTCCTTTCATGAGTCGACGCCATTCATTCGCTGTTAGACCTCTCTGAACTGCCTAACCTCCAACCCGCCGACGAGGACACCTGATTTCAGACTCTACCTCTTCACTACACTTCGTCCGCACCACCTTCGCTGGCATTTCTGATGAGATGTGGTGCGGCGACAGTATAGGCACGTTACACCCCCTCATCCCAACCATGCTCCGTCGAGCTATCTTCAACGCACTGCATAATTTAGCCCACCCCGGTGTTCGTGCATCTGTCCGCCTCACTGCGGAGCGCTTTGTGTGGAGAAATGTCAACAAGGACTGCCAGCAATGGGCACGCTCCTGCGTCGCGTGCTAATGCTGCAAAGTACACAAGCACACTTCACCCCCCCTCAGAGCCTTTTCGATCCCTCCTGGGCATTTCCAGCATATTCATATTGACATTGTCGGCCCTCTCCCCCCCCCCCCCCCTCTAACAACTTTCGTTACGTCCTCTCGTCTATCGACTGAACAACTCGCTGGGTTGAGGTTGTCCCCCTCCCCAATATTATGGTATAAACTGTTGCTCGAGCTTTTGTCGAGTCATGGATATCGTGTTTCGGATATCCAGCTATCATCACGACTGACCAGAGCAGACAATTTGAGTCAGCCCTGTTCAATGAGATTTGTAACATCTGCGGCATCCAGCGCATCCATACCACAGCATATCACCTTCAAAGTAACGGGCTAGTTGAGCACTGGCACCACACTTTCAAGGCGGCTCTTTGATGCCACAACTCTCTATGGACAGAGGCCCTTCCCCTTGTGCTACTCGGCATTCATGCGATCCATAAGAAAGGCCACAATAGCCAAGTTCGTATATGGCCAGAACATTGTTCTCTCTGCCAACTTGTGAGCCCTTCCGTTTCTCTCCCTCAGTCTGACTTACGTTCCTTCGCGGACCACGTCAGACGCCACTTCATCAATCTCCACATCCCTCTGCCTGCCAGCCACTCCCGCCCCAAGGTTCACGTCCCAAAATATCTGGACAACTGCTAATACGTCATGCTCCAAGATGACACTGTCCGTGCTCCCCTCCAACCTCCATATACTAGCCCGTACCGAGTTCTTTGGCGCTCAGCCAACACCTATGACATCCAGATAAAAGATTCAGCTGTCACAGTCTCTATCAACAGACTTAAGACTGCTCATGTCGGGCCTTCTTCTACCCCACTTCAGGCCACAACCACGCCACTCACTGTCGTGGCTCACGACACTCTGACCACTCCCTCCAGGTCGGACTTACACACTTAGTCGAGTGACCTCCAGCTCCATTCGTTGAGCTCTCCTCTGAACTCGCTCCCTACTCCAGCCTCACGCACTCCATTGAGTGACCCCTTGCTCCCCATGTCAAGCTTACCTATGATCAAGCCCTCACTGCTGGGTCCCTTGCCGGTCCCTTCGACCTTTCCCCCTTCGCCTCCCTCACCCTTTCGATGTTTCTCAACCCCCCCCCCCCCCCACAATGTTGAATGTGCCCTCGCTCCAGGTGTTTGTGCCTGTTCCCCTGGACATAATCCATGACATCTCTATAATAATACATGATGATACACTGTTTGTCATGTGTTTCCCTTCATCCAGTGCTCATGACACAACCTCTGCCATTCCCTGCCACCTGGTGAAATGTGTTCTCCTCTTCCCCGATGTCGACCTGGACATGCTTCATGTGTTCGCCATGCCCACCAGACACATCGTCGTCGTCGCTCCGTTCCTCCCGCAAACCGCCGGCCTACCTGTCGCCACACGACCAGCACGCCCAGTGCAATGCCCGGTGCGCTTCAACGACTTCCAGGTTTGGTGGCCGGACCTTTCTTCATGACATCTACCCACACAGCTACCCGACGACGCTGTCAAGCTGACCATGGTCTGGCTCCCGCGGACCACCCCTGCCAACACCATAGTCACCCCGCCCTCCCCTGGGATCTCAAGAGTACTCCGTACTGCAGGGAGGGGGGGGGGGGGGGCGGCTATGTGGCGCCGATGAGGTTGACACCAGTATCGATCTGAGTATCGTCTTTGAACTAAACTAAACATTATCTTTGTGTAGTTCCACCTGCCAGTTCTTTGTAGGCCTTGCTTGTGTAAAGAGGTGAATAAATGAACTCCTGATAATAAGGTGTTGTTTGGTGTAACTGGCCCGAGCATCCACCTCAATTCTATCAAATACTTTTGAGCAGGCTAGCTTAAACAGGTTCACTGCCATCCATACTTGGTAGAAATTTGCAAAAATTGAAAGACATCATCAGATAGCGTATTGGCTTCAGCGTTCGCTCTTCATTTGAGACACTACAGTACATGAACATGAGTTAGCTGTGTAGGCGGCAGCTGTATGAACCTAGCACCCTGTTGATACTTATCCTACGTGATGCCTGTTCAGGAGTAAGAGGCTTCCTCTCGCCGACAGAAATCAGGTACACATCTTTCATGTTATTTCTTTTCGGATCAGTTTGTCGCCCCCTCCGTCCCTGTGCTCTTGGCATAAGCCTATCTCGCCATGGCCTCAGTATAGCTCTGATTGTCACATGACCATCTAGTACCAGTTAATATTATCTAAAGCACTCCAAAGCAACTATCTTGCTCTTTTAAGGGAGTGACTAATATTTTGTTCGGTTGGCTTCCATAGATTGTATCATGAATTAGAGCCTTCAGAGATGTGCAACAAGACAAATTATACAGTAACTGACTGAAGCAGCCATCTATATTTACACATATACTCTGCAAACCACTGTGAAGTGCATGGCAGAGGGTACAGCCCATTGTACAAGTTATTAGGGTTTCTTCCGGTCCCGTTTCATTCACATATGGAGCAAGGTAAGAATGATTGTTTTTATTCCTCTGTGTATGCTGTAATTATTCTAATCTTATACTCACAGTCCCTATATGAGCAATACATAGGTGGTTGTAGTATATTCCTAGAGTCATCAGTAAAATCTGGTTCTTGAAACTTTGTTAATAGACTTTCTCGGGATAGCTAATGTTTATCTTCGAGTCTGCTAGTTCAGTTACTTCAGTATCTCTGTGACACTCTCCCATGGATTGAACAAACCTGTGACTATTCATGCTGCTTTTCTCTGTATACAAGGCATGGCAATAAAGAAACTGGACTCACACTATAACTCTTTACTGAAAAAACTTACACAGCTAAAATGTTTCCCCCTTCAGAGTAGTCACCTTCTCAATCCAAGCACTGCTCCATGCAAATTTTCCACTGCTGGAAGCAGTGTTACAAGTCTCTTTCTTTTATGCCTTTGAGGAGGTTCGTCACTTTTTTCTACACTTCATCCACAGAATCGAACCTGGTTCCTTTGAGTGCAGACTTCAGTTTTAGAAAGAGAAAGAAGTTGCCTAGTGCTAGGTCAGATGAATACAATGAATGTTTCATAACTGGAATGTTGTTTTCTTGCCAAATAACTCTTCACAGACATCACATTATGTGCCAGTGCATTGTCCTGATGAAGAGTCTATAAGCGATTCTTCCACAGATCTGGTCTCCTCCATTGCACACGTTCACTGAGGGTCTGCAGAACAGCTACATAATAAGCTTGATTGACAGTCTGACCGTGAGACACCCAATCAGAGTAGATAACCCCTCATATATCGAAGAAAACAATCATCATTGCTTTGAATTTTGATTTGCTCATGCACACTTTCTTCTTCCCATGAGATTTAGGGGTCTTCCAATGCATGGATTGTCAGTTAGTCTCTGGATCATATTAGAATATCCATGTTTCATCACACATAATTACTTTCATGAGGTAATCAGGGTTATTTTCAGGAGTTGTTACATTTCCTCATTTGTGAGGATTCTTGGTACCACTTTAGCACTAACCTTTGTCATGCCCAGATCATCATGCAAAATCCATCTACCAGTTTCATTATTGAAGAAGGCAGGTTCTGAAATAGCCCAAATGCTCAGGTGGCAGTCTTCTCAAACAATTCTATTGACCTCCTACACACTCTTCAGTTTTCAAAGTGGGACAGCCTGATTTCGGATCATCTTTTTGACATCTCCCATACCATTCTTGAACTTCTTAACCAACTCAAAAACTTGTGTCTAAGATAGACACTGATCACCATAAACTTGTTTCAACAAATCTTAAGTTTGTGTGGTGGATTTTCCAAGTTTTTTGAGGAATTTGGTGTTAAAACATTGTTCCACTTTAGAGTGTAACATAATTCCAACAGAGCTCAGACACAAGATCCATTTCTAAGAAGATTCACAGTCAGATTAACCACCACAGTGGCATAAACTTTTGTGCACATGTCAGGGAGAGTCCAAGGTTATTCCCCCACTCTTCTCTTCGTCACTGATGAAGCCATAAATGTGCACAACAACCAGTGTGGTTTCTTTATTAGCATACCTCGTATATTCAATATCCCCCATTAGTCCTACCTGGTCGGGTCCCACGCACTTGAGCAATATTCTAGAACTGGTCGCACAAATGATTTGTAAGCAATCTTCTTTGTAGACTGCACTTCTCCAGTATACTACCAATAAACTAAAGGCTACTACCTTCTTTACCCACAACAGAGCCTATGTGACCTATTTGCATGAGTTAGTCGATGCCAACAGTCGCTCATTGATATTATAGTCACAGGATACCATACTTTTTCATTTTGTGAAGTGAACAGTTTTGTATTTTTGAACATTTAAAGCAAGTTGCCAGTCTTTGAACCACTTTGAAATCTTATCAAGATCTGACAGAATATATATAAGCAGCTTCAGACTATAGATAAGTGTGTCACCTGCAAAACGTCTGAGGTTACTATTAATATTGTATGCAGTGTCATTAATATACAACATGAATTTGCTAGGGTCCCATCACACATCCCTGGGACACACCTGAAGTTACTTCTACACCTGACAATGACTCTCCATCCAAGATAACATGCTGTGTCCTCCCTACCAAAAAGTCCTCAGTCCAGTTACAAATTTGACTTGATGTCCCATATGAGCGCCCTTCTGACAATAAGCATAGGTGTGGTACTGAGTAAAATGCTTTTCATAAATCAAGAACTGGCCTACCTAACTGCCTTGATCCAAAGCTCGCAGTATGTCATGTGAGAAAACTGCAAGTTCGGTTTCACGTGATCGACTTTTTTTGAACTGACCTCATACCTGGTAGCTTGGATTGGGTTACTGCTTAAATTCAGTCCACTTATATTCACTTTACACAGCTGTTCTGGCATTAGGATCAACCCCATCTTGACAGTGCTGTGGGGCATCTTAATACAGAACTTGAGGAGGTGCTGATGACTGCTAACGAATTACACAGTTCAGTGGTGCCAGTTGAGAGTATATACAGGTTGGGCTAAATTAGATCCTGGCCTCGAATTGAATAGGGTTGGGGAGGAATGCTTGGTGAAGCTCATAGGTGATATCCAGGGTGCTCCATTGATAGTGAGCGGCCAAATATCTCACGAAATTAGCATCAAACAAACAAATAAGAACAACAAATCTGTTTGAGCGTGACGGGGGAAAACAGATGGTGCTATGGATGGCTCACTAGATGATGCTTCATAGGTCAAACTGATAGAAACTGCATTTTTATTTGGAACATTTGTTTCATTTTGTGATGGATTGCACTGTAATATTCCTCACCCATTTAGATGAACAGTTGGTAACAATGTGGTTTTTTAAATTAAAACAGAAAAAGTAGTTACTTTTGCACTTTATTTCTATTGTTCCAATGTGATACAATTGCATTTGTGACATAATCATAAATTATGGGAACACATGCTGTTACTGTATGAGCAACTGTAATAACCTCATTAATGCAATAAATGCTCAAAATGATGTCCTTCAGCTTCAATGCATTTGGCAATATGCGTAATGAAATTCCTCTAAACAGCAAGTAGATCACCTTCAGTAATTGTCACACATGCACTGACAATGCACTGATACATGTTTTCAGGTGTTCTCAGTGGATCATGGGTAAAACATTAATTAATTAAGAAATCAGCATACATTGCACCATTTATATTGCCATCGATAAAATAAGGGCCAATTAGATGTTTAGATGTCCTCCCATAATTCCACACCATACATTAACCCATCAGGATTGCTGATGTTCCTCTTGTCACAGCCATCGTGGATTTTCTGTTGCCCAATAGTGCATATTATGCCAGTTTACATTACCTCTGTTTGTGAATGATGCTTCATGACTAAATAGAACTCTTGAAATAAAACCTGTTATCATCTCATAACTTATTTTGTGCCTAGTGGCAAAAATTTACATGCTGCTCAAAATCATCACCATGCAATTCCTAGTGTGTAGAAATATGGTAAGGGTGAAATGTATAATGATGTAGAATTCTCAAAACTGGTGATTTTTAAATTCCCAATTCCGGCTGAATTTGTCTGCTACTGATGTGTGGATTAACCTCAACTGCAGCTAAAACACTTATTTGGGCATCTTCATTTGTTGCAGTTCTTGGCCATGCCCTCTTCTTTGGCTGAACACTCCCAGTTTCTTTAAATACATTAACTATCTGATGAAAGGTCCAGATACTTGGATGTTGTCTGCCAGGATAACAATCAACATACATAGCACAAGCTCGTTGGGCATTTTTATCACAATAGCCACAAATAAACACCATATCTACCTTTTCTGCGACTGTTAAACATTCCATTTTAACAATATCATGTCTTCCACGTAATTATTATGACTGGACAAGCTTATTGTCATACCTAATTTAAGTAATGAATTGTACACAGTGCTATTGGGTGGGTTGCTACATTTGTGAGACTATTACTGCGCCATCCATCACAAAGCGAAACAAATGTTCCAAATCAGACATTCCTATTTATTTATGTACTATACAAATATGTAAAAAATGGGGGTACCTGTTTAAAAAATGCAGTTTCTATCAATTTGTCTTATGGCAGCGTGATCTAGTAGGCCATTCATAGCGCCATCTGTTTTCCCCCATCATGCTCAAACAGATTTGTTCTTCTTATTTTTTCATTTGATGCCAATATCGGGAGATATTTGGCCCAGTCACTATCAATGGACCACCCTTTATAGTAGGTGGATATAGGTTCACTCAGGGTCAAATTCTAGTAATAACATGAAGAATGGCTAGACATTTTCTAAGATGAAGTAGGAGGTATCTGTGCTTGAGGAAGGCTCATTTAATGGCGGAAGTTTGTTTAATAAATGGGAAATACAGATCAGAAAGTGTTGAAAGCTTATTTCATCAAAATATTATGGGAATTGACGATAAAGCTGATGACCTGCTAATAGGTCTTGACACTGACATTACTTGTAGGAAGCATATTCAATAAGTAATGCAACACATTTTTTTTCTCGGCCAATTTTGGATGAAAAAAAATGATGTGGGACATAATGGAATATTCCTGCTTCAGTGCCTTGGTTTTGTAGGCAGTGGGGAGCGGGTGTGGTAATAATGACGAAAAATAATCACTTGCACTCCTGTCACTTGCTATGAGTACATGTACTACAGAGAACTGATCGGGCAAAGATAAAGTTATCTATATCTACATCCATACTCTGCAAGTCACCCGACGGTGTGTGACGGAGGGTACTTTGAGTACCTCTATCGGTTCTCCCTTCTATTCCAGTCTCGTATTGTTTGTGGAAAGAAAGATTGTCGGTATGCCTCTGTGTGGGCTCTAATCTCTCTGATTTTATCCTCATGGTCTCTTCACGAGATATACGTAGGAGGGGGCAACAAAGGGCTATTTGTGTCAAACCATGCTTGACTCCTCGGTGAAGGTATGTTCTCGACACTTCAACAAAAGCCCATACCGAGCAACTGAGCATCTCTCCTGCACAGTCTTCCACTGGAATTTATCTATCCTCTCCACAATGCTTTCGCAATTACTAAATAATCCTATAACGAAGCATGCTGCTCTCCATTGGATCTTCTCTATCTCTTCTATCAACCTTATCTGGTATGGATCTCACACTGGTGAGCAATATTCAAGCAGTGGGCGAACAAGTGTACTGTAACCTACTGCCTTTGTTTTCGGATTGCATTTCCTTAGGATTCTTACAATGAATCACAGTCTGGCATCTGCTTTACCGATGATCAACTTTATATGATAGTTCCATTTTAAATCACTCCTAATGCCTACTCCCAGATAATTTATGGAATTAACTGCTTCCAGTTGCTGACCTGCTATATTGTAGCTAAATGATAAAGGATCTTTCTTTCTATGTATTCGTAGCACATTACACTTGTCTACATTGAGATTCAAATGCCATTCCCTGCACCATGCGTCAATTCATTGCAGATCCTCCTGCATTTCAGTACAATTTTCCATTGTTATAACCTCTTGGTGTGGTAGGGCAGCGATATTATTGGGGGGGGGGGGGGGGGGAGGTAGAGGCAGTGGTTCGACATCACCACAGTTTCATGAAGTGATGATGGGTGGCAGAGCTATATGTAGCCTTCAAAATGTTGTCTCTAATGGAGGAGCATTCCAAGCAGAGAGCTGTCACTGAGTTTCATTTGGCAGAAAACTAGAGAATCTCTGATATTCATGGGCGCTTGTAGAATGTCTGTGGAGACTGGCAGTGAACAAAACCATGGTTTGTCATTCAGCAAGGTGTCTGTCATCATTGCAACATGGTCCAATCTCCCATATGCTGTCTGGCTGCACATAGCTGTGACTCTTGCAATTTTGGAACATGTAGACCCTCACATGTGAGGTGACTGACAGATCGCAATCAAAGAACTCACTGCTCAACTGGGTGTCTCTGTTGGTAATGTTGGGACATTCATCAACTGGCAGGGCATTCAAAGGTGTGTGCCCATTAGGTTTCACACTACCAAACAGAAGACCATAAAGAGCAACAAAGGGCTATTTGTGTCAAATTGCTTGCATATTATAAGACTGATCATGACAATTTTTTGTTGAACATCTTCAGAGGTGATGAAGCACGGGTCCATCACTTCGAACTGGAATCAAAATGGCAATCCACAGAATGGTGCTACTCCACTTCTCCTCTGCACAAAAAGTTCAAAGCCACAGCCTCACCTACTAAAGCCATGGTGACAGTAATCTGGCACTCTGAATGGATTTTTCTGTTCAATGTCCTTTGTCATCATGGAACAATCAGCTCTGAAGTGTATTTTGCTACCTTCAGGAAACTGAAGAAATGGCTTCAGTGTGCTTGTCACCACCAAAACGCAAATGAACTTCTCCTTCTCCATGACAACGGAAAGCCTCACACAATTCTGTACACCTGAGAGGAACTCACAAAACTTCATTGGACTGTTCTTCTTCATCCACCCTACAGCTCAGGTCTCACATCTGTTTGCCTCATGAAGGATGCTCTCTGTCGCAAGAAGTACGTGGATCATGGGGACGTTACTGATGCAGCAAGACGTTGGCTCCAACTTCGACAAGCAGAGTGGTACGATACTGGCATACAATGTTTCCCAGTAAAGTGGCATAAGGCCACAGAATTGAATGGAGATTATATTGAAAAACAGGGTTTTTGGCCAAAAGAGTTGGAAATAATATGATGTATTGGAATCTTGAATAAAACTTTCAGAAAAAAAATGTGTTGCATTACTAACTGAACACCTCTTGTATCTCAGAGCATCATTTATGTCAAAAAGAAATAGTAAGGCTTCCCTTGGAGGGGTAAATCTTATCTAATTTGTAAATCTTATCCAATTTCTATGCAAGAAGTTTGTTGCAGAAGGGAGGAGTGGCCATTTATGTCAAATGTAATGTTTCACTTAAAAGAGTTGCCACGTCAAAACATTGTAAAGTTCAATTATTTGGAGCACATGCAGTTGAGATTGAATATTCAGGGAAAAAGACTTTTCATTACAGACCTGTACACCCCCACCCCCTCCCCCCTCACATTTCTTCTGGAAAGTAGGAAGGGAAGCAGAAGGTCATCCTCCAGTGTCAACAAACAGGGAAGAGTTTTAAAACTGCCTGGGGTCACATAAAGTGGCTAGTGCCTCAGGGCTCTGTTCAGGATCCATCATGTTTCTTGATACACGAGGTGTGGCTATAAAAAATGGGACTGATGATGCTGTCACAGAGTAAATATGCATGAGCCAAAGATAAACAACCAATAGCTGTAAAGTGTGATGCCTTCTCAATTGAATATGGCATGTCTGCTGTCTGCAGGCAAATCAGTGTTCGTTTGTGTAAGAGGTATTATTTTGTTTTGCCCGAAAAATTACAAGTTTAATAATAGAGCAATGAATTGTCATGAAGATCATCATTTTACATAAAAAAACTGCTACTGGGACATATCCTTACTAAAAGAAGTGTATGGTAAATACTGTTTATCATGTATACAAGTTTTCAAGTGGCTCAAGCATTTCCAAAATGGCTGAGAAGACACTGAAGATCACTCACGCCCGGGATGCCCTACAAAATCAAAATTAAGTGAAAATATTGAAAAAGTAGGAAATCTTATTTGATCTGACCATCAGCTGAGTATCTGATCGACTGCTGAAACCTTAGAAATTCACAAATAATCTGCAAGGCAAATTTTACATAACCAATTTAACATGAGGAAAGTGTGTGCAAAATTGGTGCCAAAAATTATCACCTTCAAACAAATAGAAGCACATGAAAATGTTGGTACTGACACTTTGAATTCCCCTGAGTATGATCCTAATTTCTTGGAAAGAGGACAAATTTTAGTTTTTCACTTATGTTCTAGCATTACTACCTTCAGATTAGTGCTCAACTCCATGAGAAAATAAGAAAATAAAAAAAAACCTAGTTGTGGAAAAATAAGTCATTGGTTCCGCATCAACACAACGCGTTGGCTCATACCACATTGTCTGTTAAAAGGTTTTTTAGCAGAATACACCATTCTAGTGTTAGTTCATCCATATTATTTGCCTGACCTAGAACTCTGTGACTCTTACCTATTAGCCAAGGCCAAATCTGCATTAAAAGGAACAAGATTTTGGTCCATTTAAGCACTGAAAGAAAAAGCAGTAAATGTGATCAAGGAGCTCACATAGGAAGACCTCCAGCATGGATTCTGTCAATATAAAATTCTGTAACAGGAACGTGGGTGTAAAAACACAGAGTGACTGATTGAGCATGATTTGGGATACAATTTTTAAATACATTTATTAAGATATACCAGGTTGAGACAATCTTAAGAAAACAGCAATAAAATATCACATTTTGTAAATATGGACTATACTCAAACAGAGTGGCCAATATAAAAACATGTAAACTATTAACTATTGATCTAGCTGATCTAAACAATGCATCAATATATCAATCATAAGTTTTCTCGTTAATGCACAAATAACTGAAAAAACACACATGCAGCAGAAAATTAATCAGTAATTAACATTAACAAGGAAGTAGCCAACAGACCACAAAATTACTCTCTCCTCACATCAGGACTAATCTTATAAGCATGAGAAATGGATTTAACAAATCGGTGAAATGCAGTAACTCTCAAAATGTGGAAAACTAATAATTAACATCAATGTATTAGAAAGACTTTGTTAGAAAATTCATCATGTCAAGCACTCAGAAAATCAGTCTTAGCCAAATATTTGTACATTAAGACCAACACTTTGAAATGCATTGCCTTCAAGAATCGATGACAGTCAAATAACGTGGGTGCATTAAAATTATTCCGTTAAATAAATCATCACCTTGAGCACTTCATGAATTAGACTTTACAGAACAGGCACACACTAAACCAGTACCCTAAGCTTGAAAAGAAAAAAACATATTTTCCCTTATTCTCTGCATGATGACAAGAGGACAAGTTCCTCTCACAGCCACAACATGTTCACATCAGTCACATCTCACAAAAGTTACACAATTCTTGATATGTCTTACTTTTCTACGATGATGAGCATCCACCAGTTACAAGTCTGAAAGGTGATAGGGTGTTCCACTGGATAAGTGATATCATTTCAATCAGAGCTAATTTATGCCTCTGAGTACATCCGTCACACTCAGTTCTTGGAGCTTTTCTATCCAACCACAAGAACTGATAGACAGCTTTGGTACATGATTCCAAAGCCAGGGACCAGCTGTACAGGCTCCATCCCAGCTGTCACTCCCCACCCCACCCGACATCGTGCCCCCTAGCCTCTAGCGTGCACCGACACCACATGATCCTATTGTGCCATTTTGGTCACACAGACCACAAACTCCATCCTTACGGAAGGAGAAAGATAAAAAAAATAGGTGGCAACAATGCCGACATGGTACATATTTGACCCCCCCCCCCCAATCCAAATCTTGACCAGGGCCAAAAACTCCCTTCATTAATTCTTAGCACCCAGCATAATCTGAGCAAGGTGAGCTGTAACCTCCTTACCAGTGCTCTGTCTTCTAACAGCACAATTACCAGAGTAATAAATAAATCTTCTAATACACAACAGCCCTCTATACCAATGCAATTTTTTTTTAGATTTTCCTTCTGCCCCGTTGAAATTCTTAATGAAGATGACGTCCCCCACTGGGTAAACATTTGAACAGTGCTGCTGTTGTAATGCATAGCTTCCCTCCTGTGGGCCTCCCAGATATTTCTCGTGGTCAACCTCCATTGTGCAGCAACCTGTCTGTGTGGGATTCTTCCCTACAGGCAACAGACCCTCAATTAAATACCATGGTCAACCAGGACAGAGAACAGTCCGAATTAGCAGACAGCTTCTGCCTGTATATGTGCGGATGTATATGTGTGTGTGTGCGTGAGTGTATATCTGTCCCTGGCAAGTGCTCTACAGACTGAGCTACCCAAGCATGACTCACGCCCCATCCTCACAGCTGTGGCTAAGCCATGTCTCCACAATATCCTTTCTTTCAGGAGTGCTAGTTCTGCAAGGCTCGCAGGAGAGCTTCTGTAAAGTTTGGAAGGTAGGAGACGAGGTACTGGCAGAATTAAAGCTGTGAGGACGGGGCGTGAGTTCTGCTTGGGTAGCTCAGTCAGTAGAGCACTAGCCTGCGAAAGGGAAAGGTCCCGAGTTCGAGTCTCGGTCTGGCACAAAGTTTTAATCTGCCAGGAAGTTTCATATCAGTGCACACTCCACTGTAGAGTGAAAATTTCATTCTAGAAACTTTAAACTGATGGCAAATCATGATCTGGTGAAGTATGTGCTCAGTAAGTGGATTACAGATGGAAATGACTCACTGTGGTTTAACAACAAAATTCGAAAGATGCTGAGGTAACAGCAAACGTTACACTCTTAGTTCAAAAGAGAAAGTGCACATGGTGACAGACTGAAGCCAATAGAAATGGATTGATGTCTGAAGCTTACAACTACCACCACCATACCTTTGCTAAATATCTTGCTGAGAGCCTGAGAAAATTCTGGTCCTATGTAAAATCACTAAATCAATGTAACATTTCCATCCAGGTACTTGCTGACCAGTCTGGTGTGGTAGTTGTTGTTGTGGTCTTCAGTCCTGAGACTGGTTTGATGCAGCTCTCCATGCTACTCTATTCTGTGCAAGCTTCTTCATCTCCCAGTACCTGCTGCAACCTATATCCTTCTGTATCTGCTTAGTGTATTCATCTCTTGGTCTCCCTCTACGATTTTTACCCTCCATGCTGCCCTCCAATACTAAATTGGAGATTCCTTGATGCCTCAGAACATGTCCTACCAACCGATCCCTTCTTCTAGTCAAGTTGTGCCACAAACTTCTCTTCTCCCCAATCCTATTCAGCACCTCCTCATTAGTTATGTGATCTACCCATCTAATCTTCATCATTCTTCTGTAGCACCACATTTCGAAAGCTTCTATTCTCTTCTTGTCCAAACTAGTTATCGTCCATGTTTCACGTCCATACATGGCTACACTCCATACAAATATGTTCGGAAACGACTTCCTGACACTTAAATCTATATTGATGTTAACAAATTTCTCTTCTTCAGAAACGCTTTCCTTGCCATTGCCAGTCTACATTTTATATCATCTCTACTTCGACCATCATCAGTTATTTTGCTCCCCAAATAGCAAAACTCCTTTACTAATTGAAGTGTCTCATTTCCTAATCTAATTCCCTCAGCATCACCCGACTTAATTCGACTACTTCCATTATCCTTGTTTTGCTTTTGTTGATGTTCATCTTATACCCTCCTTTCATGACACTGTCCATTCCGTTCAACTGCTCTTCCAAGTCCTTTGCTGTCTCTGATAGAATTACAATGTCATCGGTGAACCTCAAAGTTTTTATTTCTTCTCCATGGATTTTAATACCTACTATGAATTTTTCTTTTGTTTCCTTTGCTGCTTGCTCAATATACAGATTGAATAACATCGGGGATAGGCTACAACACTGTCTCACTCCCTTTCCAATCACTGCTTCCCTTTCATGCCCCTCGACTCTTATAACTGCCATCTGGTTTCTGTACAAATTGTAAATTGCCTTTCGCTCCCTGTATTTTACCCCTGCCACCTTCAGAATTTGAAAGAGTATTCCAGTCAACATTGTCAAAAGCTTTCTCTAAGTCTACAAATGCTAGAAACGTAGGTTTGCCTTTCCTAAATCTAGCTTAAATAAGTCGTAGGGTCAGTATTGCTTCACGTGTTCCAATATTTCTATGGAATCCAAACTGATCTTCCCCGAGGTCAGCTTCTACCAGTTTTTCCATTCGTCTGTAGAGAATACACGTTAGTATTTTGCATCCGTGATGTATTAAACTGATTGTTCGGTAATTTTCACATCTGTCAGCACCTGCTTTCTTTGGGATCGGAATTATTATATTCTTCTTGAAGTCTAAGGGTATTTCGCCTGTCTCATACATCTTGCTCACCAGATGGTAGAGTTTTGTCAGGGCTGGATCTCCCAAGGCTGTCAGTAGTTCTAATGGAATGTTGTCTACTCCCAGGGCCTTGTTTCGACTCAGGTCCTTCAGTGCTCTGTCAAACTCTCCACGCAGTATCGTATCTCCCATTTCATCTTCATCTACATTCTCTTCCATTTCCATAATATTGTCCTCAAGTACATCGCTCTTGTATAGACCCTCTATATACTCCCTCCATCTTTCTACTTTCCCTTATTTGCTTAGAACTGGGTTTCCATCTGAGCTCTTGATATTCATGCAAGTGGTTCTGTTTTCTTCAAAGGTCTCTTTAATTTTCCTGTAGGCAATATCTATCTTACCCCTAGTGAGATAAGACTCTACATCCTTACATTTGTCCTCTAGCCGTCCCTGCTTAGCCATTTTGCACTTCCTGTCGATTTCGTTTTTGAGACGTTTGTATTCCTATTTGCCTGCTTCATTTACTGCATTTTTATATTTTCTCCTTTCATCAATTAAATTCAGTATTTCTTCGGTTACCCAAGGATTTCCACTAGCCCTCGTCTTTTTACCTTTTTGGTCCTCTGCTGCCTTCACTTCTTCATCTCTCAAAGCTAACCATTCTTCTTCTACTGTATTTCGTTCCCCCATTCCTGTCAATTGTTCTCTTATGCTCTCCCTGAAACTCTGTACAACCTCTGGTTTAGTCAGTTTATCCAGGTCCCATCTCCTTAAATTCCCACCTATTTGCAGTTTCTTCAGTTTTAATCCACAGTTCATAACCAATAGATTGTGATCAGAGTCCACATCCGCCCCTAGAAATGTCTTACAATTTAAAACCTGGTTCCTAAATCTCTGTCTTACCATTATGTAATCTACCTGAAACCTGTCAATATCTTTTGGCTTCTGTGGTAAGAAAAGATACTAAAAGTAAAGTCGAAGTTTTAAATTTTGCATTTAAGAAATAATTTGCACGTTGCATTTAAGAAATCATTTGCATGGAAGAATTGTAAAAATATACCATCATTTAACCATTGCACAGACTCCTGAGTGGAGGACATAGTAATAAGCAAACCTGGCACAGAGAAACAATAAAAGAGTTGAAAGCATATAAGTCACCAGGTCCTGACAGAATCACAATTCAGTTTTACAAAGAGTACTCTACAGCACTGGGTTCTTACTTATTTTCCATTTAAGGCAAATCTGTCTCCCAGCACAAAGTCTCAAGTGACTGGAAAAGTGCAGGTGATTTCTGTAGATAAAAAGGGTAAAAGAACGGATCTGCAATATTACAGATAAATTTCCTTATAATAGGTTTGCTGACGATTTCTTGAACATATTCCAAGTACAAATATAATAAAATTTCATTGAGAGAGAAAAGCTTCTGTCCACAAATCAGCACTTTTCTATAAAATATCGCTGATGCAAAACTCAACTTGCCCTTTTCTCACATGATATATTGCAAGCTATGGATGAAGGGCAACAGGCAGATTCCATATTCCTAGATTTTCATGAAGCATTTGGCATGATGCCACACTGCCAACTGTTAATGCAAGTAGCAGCATATGGATGTGTGAGTGGCTCAAAGACTCTTTAAGTAACAGAATCCAGTATGTCGTCCTCGACAGCAGGAAAGTGTGATAGGACCATTATTACACTCGTGCTCATAAATTAAGGGTAATGCAGATACATGGTGAAACAATGCTCTGCTGGGTGGTTTACGGGTTTAAATCACCTCGGGCTATGATCATGCAGTGCATTTGACCTGCGGTCATCGCACGGTGGTGCTGGCTGCAGTCCACATACACAGAGGTGTGTTGGTGCATGTCAGAGTACGGTGCAGTGAGTAAGTGTGCAGACGTTTTTAGACGTGCTAATGGTGACTGTGTGTTGAAAATGGCTCAAAGGACACATATTGATGACGTTATGAGGAGTAGAATGCTAGGGCGACTGGAGGCTGGTCAAACACAGCAGGTCATAGTATGGGCTCTCCATATGCCACAAAGAGTGATCTCATGTTTATGGCAACAATTCCAGCAGACAGGAAACATGTCCAGGCACTACAGTGCAGGATGTCCACAGTGTACAATGCCACAAGAAGACCGATATCTCACCATCAGTACCTGCAGACGGCCATGGAATACTGCAGGTAGCCTTGCTCGGGACCTTATTGCAGCCACTGGAACAGTTGTCTCCAGACACACAGCCTACAGACGACTGAACAGACATGGTTTATTCACCCAGAGACCTGCAAGGTGCATTCCACTGGCTCCTGGTCACAAGAGAGCCCGTAAAACCTGGTGTCCAGAACACAGCACTTGGTCATTGGAACAGTGGTCCCAAGTTATGTTCACGGGTGAGTCCAGGTGATTCTCACTGGATTTTCATCTGGCATGAACCAGGAACCAGATATCAACCCCTTAATGTTCTTGAAAGGGACCTGTATGGAGGTTGTTGTTTGATGGTGTGGGGTGGGATTATGATTGGTGCACATACACCCCTGCATGTCTTTGACAGAAGAACTGTAGCAGGTCAGGTGCATTGGGATGTCATTTTGCACCAGTATGTCTACCTTTTCATGGGTGCAGTGGGTCTCACCTTACTCCTGATGGATGATAACACACGGCCCCACCTGGCTGCCATCATGGAGGAGTACTTTGAAACAGAAGATATAAGGCGAATGGAGTGGCCTGGCTGTTCTCCAGACCTAAACCCCATCGAGCACATCTGGGATGCTCTCAGTCGACATATTGCTGCACGTCTTCAAACCTCTACGACACTTCAGGAGCTCAGACAGGCACTGGTGCAAGAATGGGAGGCTATACCCCAGCAGCTGCTCGACCACCTGATCCAGAGAGTGTCAATCCATTATGCGGCTTGTGAACGTATGCACGGTGATCACATCCCATATTGATATCGGGGTACATGTGCAGGAAACAGTGGCATTTTGTAGCACATGTGTTTTGGGACGGTTTCCTCAAATTATCACCAGTACCTTGGACTTACAGATCTGTGTCATGTGTGTTCCCTATGTGCCTATGCTATTAGCACCAGTTTTGTGCACTGCCACATTGTGTGGCACCACATTCTGCAATTATCCTTAATTTATGAGCATGAGTGTATTTTCTATATACATAAATGATCTGGCAGACAGGGTAGGCAGCAATCTGCAGTTGTTTGTTGGTGATGCTGTGGTGTCTGGGAACGTATTTTTCATTGAGTGACTGTAGGAGGATAAAAGATACCTTAGACAAAAATAGGTGTAATGAATGGCAGCTCACTCTAAATGTATAAAAATGTAAGTTAACACAGGTGAGAAGGAAAAACAAACCCATAATGTTCAAGTACAGCACTAGTAGTGTGTTGCTTGACACAGTCAGGTCAATTAAATATTTAGGCATAATGTTGCAAAGCAACACGAAATGGAATGAGAATATAAGCATTTTAGTAGGGAAGGCAGGTGGTCAACTTCAGTTTATTGGGAGTATTTCAGGAAAGAGTGGAAACCATATACAGGTCACTAGTGTGACCCCATTGTTGAGTACTGTTTGAGTGTTTGGGATCTGCATAAGGTCAGATTGAAGAAAGACATCCATGAAATTCAGAGGTGGGCTGCTGGATTTGTCACTGGAAGGTTCAAACAACATGCAAGTTAATGGAGATGCTTCGGGAACTCAAATGGGAATTGCTGGAGGGAACACAACATTCTTTTCGAGGAACACTACTGAGAAAATTTTGAGAAGCAGTAGACTGCAGAATAATTCTACTGTCACCAATATATATTCTGCATAAGGATCACAAAGATAAGGTCAGAGAGATTAGGGCTTGTACAGAGGGGTATAGACAGACTTTTCCCTCGCTCTGTTTGCGATTGAACAGGAAAGGAAATGGACGTAAAGATGCAGGTTACCCAACGCCAAATACCATACGGTGGCTTGTGGAATATGTATATGTATGTATACAGGGTGCTATAAAAAGGTATGGCCAAACTTTCAGGAAACATTCCTCACACACAAATAAAGAAAAGATGTTATGTGGACATGTGTCCGGAAACACTTAATTTCCATGTTAGAGCTCATTTTAGTTCCGTCAGTATGTACTGCACTTCCTTGATTCACCACCAATTGGCCCAATTGAAGGAAGGTAATGTTGACTTTGGTGCTTGTGTTGACATGCGACTCATTGCTCTACAGCACTAGCATCAAGCACATCAGTACGTAGCATCAGCAGGTTAGTGTTGATCACGAACGTGGTTTTGCAGTCAGTGCAATGTTTACTAATGTGGAGTTGGTAGATGCCCATTTGATGTATGGATTAGCATGGGGCAATACCCATGGCACGGTATGTTTGTATCGAGACAGATTTCCAGAACAAAGGTGTCCCGACAGGAAGACGTTCGAAGCAATTGATCGGCGTCTTAGGGAGCACGGAATATTCCAGCCTATGACTCGCGACTGGCGAAGACCTAGAACAATGAGGACACCTGCAATGGACGAGGCAATTCTTCGTGCAGTTGATGATAACCCTAATGTCAGCATTAGAGAAGCTGTATGGAGAGTGCTACGGGAGAACCAGTTGTTTCCGTACCATGTACAGTGTGTGCAGGCACTATCAGCAGCTGATCGGCCTCCACGGGTACACTTCTGCGAATGGTTCATCCAACAGTGTGTCAATCCTCATTTCAGTGCAAATGTTCTCTTTACAGATGACACTTCATTCCAACATGATCAAACTGTAAATTTCCACAATGAACATGTGTGGGCTGACGAGAATCCGCACGCAGTTGTGCAATCACATCATCAACACAGATTTTCTGTGAACATTTGGGCAGGCATTGTTGATGATGTCTTGAGTGGGCCCCATGTTCTTCCATCTACGCTCAATGGAGCACGTTATCATGATTTCATACGGGATACTCTACCTGTGCTGCTAGAACATGTGCCTTTACAAGTACGACACAACATGTGGTTCATGCACGATGGAGCTCCTGCATATTTCAGTCGAAGTGTTCGTACCCTTCTCAACAACAGATTCAGTGACCGATGGATTGGTAGAGGCAGACCAACTCCTGACCTCAACCCTCTTGACTTTCATTTATGGGGGCATTTGAAAGCTCTTGTCTATGCAACTGCGGTACCAAATGTAGAGACTCTTCGCGCTTGTATTGTGGATGGCTGTGATACAATACGCCATTCTCCAGGGCTGCATCAGCGCATCAGGGATTCCATGCGATGGAGGGTGGATGCATGTATCCTCACTAATGGAGGACATTTTGAACATTTCCTGTAACAAAGTGTTTGAAACGCTGGTACGTTCTGTTGCTGTGTGTTTCCATTCCATGATTAATGTGATTTGAAGAGAAGTAATAAAATGAGCTCTAACATGGAAAGTAAGCGTTTCTGGACACATGCCCACATAACATATTTTCTTTCTTTGTGTGTGAGGAATGTTTCCTGAAAGTTTGGCCATATCTTTTTGTAACACCCTGTATGCAGATGCCATGCTACAGAGCATTGATCTGCAACCAATCTATTGTCCTATTAGGCCTTCTGCTTCAAAGAACAACAAGTGCTGGATTAGTGTATGGGTAGACAATTTGACTATCAGGAGAGTTCTTTACTGACACATCAAATTGTATTATTGAAGCCTTTGATTTTGCATGATGTATTCACTTGCAGATATGTAAGTTCTGTCTTGCAATTTCCAAAGAACATTGCGCCCAGCTATCATTTATTTTGTGTGACTTGAAGTCATGCAAACAGGTTTTCATCCGGCATGACGTTATTTAAAACTCTCTCCAACCACCATACAATAATCCATACATGGCATTGGAATGCTGTGCTCAAACATTCTATCACAATACCCATGAACAGACTCAAGCCAGCCTTCACTCGATTAACACCGAGATGCTACTTACTTGTTGTTCTGTGAGGACACAGGATACACCTAATCTTCCACAGCCTCCAATTAAACTGCAAGTCACATCTCATTTTGGGTGCAGTATACATTTCAGCCTCAAATACTGTTGACTCTTGGGGGTTGGGTGGTGGGGGGGCGGGGGAGGGGGGGGGGGGGGAGAAAGAAGGAAGAAGGGGTGGAATGATGTGAACATTGATATGTCTGCTAAATGTAAACTCTTTGATTCTCCACACTGAGCTCAAAACAAAATATAGGTACAAATGGTGTCCATAATTCTAGTTTCTAAAAGCTGTAGAAAGAGAACCTCTGCTCAGATTGACATCAGATCTGAACAGCATATTGATGCTGGGGGAAAACAAAAGCACAGATGGTGCTGTAAGTGTCTTAACATAAATGACAGATGAATCGCAAGACAATGGCTATGATTTGTGTATGACATTACACCATCCATACTATTCAATGTTCATGACTGTTCAGGCACATTGAACAGTTTTTCAGTCAACAGTTGTGGAACTGTTAGTTAGGTACGCCCATCTACCACGGCACAGTCATACCACATCAGAGGGAAAAAATCATTTTTTAGTTGTCCAAAAGCTGAAAAACCACATAAAAAGTAAAATGACATTGGTTTCTAATTATCGTGAGACTGGAACAAGACATGTGCCATACGCTGCCAACTGTTTTCTGCCACAAGTTAAAACTGAGAAACAGCATGTTCCACAACCAATTGGAGTGTCTCTGGAGTCATGTTCAGAATGTGTTGTGCAATGTGTGCCTTCAATTAAGCTATGTTCATTATTGGAGCACTTAACACATCTTCCAGATCACCCACAACAACCAGAAGTGACACGTATTAAGATCAGATGATCTGGACCGCCATGCTGTAGGGAAAAGGTGGCTGATAATCTAGATTTCTGAAATGCCTCTGCATCTTACATTTCACTGATTGAGCAATGTATGGAGGATTTCCATCTTGCATAAAAATGATCTTATCCACACATCCCTGCTTTTGAAGGATGGTAATGATATTGTTATGCATAAGACTCTCATAGTGTTTACCAGTGACAGTACATGTAACAGGATCCACAAGACTCTTCTCCTCGAAAAAATATGGCCCTATGTAAATGATGCTGTAAATCTGCACCACACAGTCACCCTTTGCAGAATGCACTGATACTGGTTGATGTATGTGTGGATTTTCCACTTCCCATATTCTGCTATTCTGCTTATTGACATGTACCTGGAGATAGAAATGAGCTTCATCTGTCCACAAAATGATCCACGGCTGTTCATTGTCCACTTCCATGCAAGCAAGATATTCCAAAGTGAACATTTGTCTTACTGGCAGGTCAGCAGGAAGCAACTCCTCAACATGGTTAATTCTGTTTGGGTAGCAATGCAGGATGTTTCGTAGGATTTTCTGCATTGTGCTCACAGGAATGTCCAGCATTCAGGCAATTTCCCATGCAGCGCATGTTTGCACACCCCTTGCTCAGACTCTCCTGCAATGCCATGCCCAAATCTTTGACAGACATCAGATCAACTGCTTCCCTCCCTCTGCCACACTGCACTTCAAAATAATCTGTCTTTTCGAATTTTGTAATCATTTTCTCCTGACACTTAGCAGACATTGCACCATTTTTAATACCCTCAAGTGTCCAGAACTTCTGCAGGGCTACTGTCACACAGTCAATGTTCTTGTAAAAGAGCTTTACCAGCAGCACACAATCCTTCATGGAGACAGTCATGGACATCTCTGTCACTGACTGAGGAACAATGATCTACACATTCTGATGCTTGCAGCACCATCTATTTCTCAAAATTGGGTCAAATTTTTGTTTGTTCTGTGGTACCCCCCAACTCCCGTCACTAATATGCTGTACAAATTTGATGTGATTCTGAGCAGTGGTTCTCTTTATACAGTGTTTTGAAACTGGAACTTTAACTATGGACTCCCTGTAGATGTTCTTAGCAGTCTCGTAATTACCATTACTTGTTGAAATTGATTGTTATGTCTTGTGCTTACATAAACTGCATTTGCACATGACATGTGCCATCTCCCCCGTTAATCTTCTATGGCATGGATCCCATACACTTGATTAATGTTCTAAGATGGGGCTTACAAGTGATTTGTAAGCAGTTCCTTTTGTTGATTGACCACCTGTGATCTGCGTCTTACCCAGAACCACTCAACATTCAAGAGGGTACTCAAAACTTACATATTAGGGAAGGTATAGCCACCTTTGTTGTGCCCCTCTCATCTCTTTCTTTCTCATCTCCATCATAGCTTCGAATTTTACCATTCTATTTCTCTTCCTCTAACCCAGCTTCCTCTTCTATATCTCTTTCACCCCATTCTATCATCTTATGTCTCTGCTCAATGTGAATAACTCACACACTGCAAGAACATAACGAGAAAATTCCCAACTAGCAATAGGACTGACATTCATAAAAGAAAAATATGTTTTGTTTCATATACATAGTCATTACTATTATTATTATTGATTGCTATAATTATTTTTTGATTGTTATAATTATCCTTGTATTACTGTTATAATCTCTATTTTTTTCTTTAACATTAATACTGTATAACGTGGTAAGTCCATAATGTTCTGTACAAACTGAAATTTGTTCAATCTGAGTATGCCTGGTTAGGTGTAAGAGAGGAATTATTTTTTTGATTGTTATAATTATCCTTGTATTACTGTTATAATCTCTATTTTTTCTTTAACATTAATACTGTATAACGTGGTAAGTCCATAATGTTCTGTACAAACTGAAATTTGTTCAATCTGAGTATGCCTGGTTAGGTGTAAGAGAGGGCCTGAAGGCCCTAGTCTTGCCAGGTAAAATAAATGCATAAATAAATAAATAAATAAATAATATTTTTCCAGAAAACTGTCAACGAACTGAAGTCTGACACCTGCCTTTTCTATGATTAATCCTACATGATGATTTCATAACACTTAAAACAAATTGTCAATCTTTGCACCACTCTGAAATCATGTCAAGATCTGACTGAATATTTGTGCACTTTTTCCAGATAGTACTTCAGTCTAGATAATACCTCCATTATTTGCAAAAAAATCTGAGATTACTACTAATACAGAGTTCAATATAAATGTTGTTTATTGCTTTATTGTCAATACATGATATAAAAGGAAACAAAAAGATTTTGTTCCTTCAGATACAGTCATAAGAAAACAAAAATAAAGAACAAAAACACATAACATTCCAAATATTTCCACTACAAACACTACAGTTCCTTCTCACTGTAAAATTGCACAACACATTGTTTGTGAACTAACTGGCCCTCCCCATAATGAGACACTCTTTTGAATGTATTTAGGAATATGTCTTACCAAACTGTTGATATAAGCAAGTGGGATATATCCCCATTGTATAATATCTCTGAGCATTTCTTGCATGCACAAGACATCACAGTTTATATCTTGAAGTTTATAGAAATTCTTCTTTGTTGGCTGATAAGCCTTCAATGTATACGGTCATCATCACCAGTTTTGGTCTTGGGAAAGATGCTTGCACTTTTTCTATCACACTTCGCAATGCTTCCAAAATATCTGGGGATCATTCTGGACTATGTGCTGACATTTAGGAAGCACTGCCTAAACACACAACAAAAAGTATCCCCCCACAATAACATCATCAGAAAGCTCCCAAGTACCAGATGGGGTGCTCAACTGAAAATACTCAGAACATCAGCACTTGCATTATGTTACTCTGCTGATGAATATGCCTGCCCTGTTTGGTACAGTTCTGTACATGCTAGAGGCATGTGCATATTGCCCTCAATGAGACATGTAAAATAACATCAGCATGCCTTAGAGCAATGTCTATCCACAAACTCTACAGCTTGTGGTTATAGCCCCACCATATGTAAGGCGGGAAGTTGCCATGAACACAGAGAGAAGAAAAGTGGAACTAAATATGGCTCACCCACTGCATGGATACCAACCTCCCCCAAGCAGGCTCAAATCTGGGAAGAGCTTTCTAAAACTTTCTGTCAAATACTGTGCAACACCACCAGTGTCACAATAAAATCAGCTGACAACCAGAAATGCAGATATCACTTCGTGGATACCACATTCAGAGGCCTTCCCCTAGACTAAAACTTGTGATGGAAAATGTGAACGCCCTCAGCAGACTAAAAAGTGGTGTGGGTTGAACAAAGGATAATATGACCAAACGGTTCTATCTTGGCGATCCATCAACTGTATGTGAATGTGGAGCCAAACAAACCACAAAGCACTTGTACGAGTGCCCTCAGTGCCCAGTCTCCTGCACGCTGGAGGACCTGCTGTGGGCCAGAGACAATGGTGTCGAGATTGCTAATTTTTGGTCTGTTTATATTTAGGGTTTGTAATCTGTTTATATATAACTATTATTATATGTCTCTATTTGCCTCACATTGTATCTATACTTGTATGTTTTAATTTTATATATTTATTCTGTTGTTCTCCTTTTGTCTATTTTTTATGCAACACTTTTAACATGAATAAATAAATAAATAATTGTCCCATTCCTCCACAGTGGCCTCTGTGATTCCCTGTAAGGTCTCTGGTGGGATGGGACAATTGCAAAGCATTTGTTTTATCATGGGCCATGCATTCTCAATGGAGTTGAGAGCTGGAAAGTATGGAGGCTATCCAATCCGACTGATTCTGTGCTGCATTTGGAAAGATGCTCACAAGATTGTGTGTCCATCAGCACAAATCCTGCTCCAATATGATGGGGGACCCAAAAGTAACCGGAATCGTAATGCTGCACATCGTATACTTGTAGTAGCAGGTTGCGCCACCAGAGGGTTGTAGTAGGAGCTCTGCTGAGTCATTCTGCCATGCGGCATGACACAACAATGAGAAGTGTGGTTTCTTTGGCAGTTCTTTGAGTGTGCGTACAGTGCAGACGTGACACGAGGAAATGGCTAGTTCTTACGAACAACGTGTGGCAGTGAAGTTTTGTTTCTTGCTCGGCAAGAACACAGTAGAAACTGTTGCGATGATTCAGACAGCCTACAAGGACCACACTCTTAGTAAAACGCAAGTGTACAAATGGTTTTCTCGGTTTAAAAAGGAAGAAATGGTGGTTGAAGATCAGCCCCATTCCGGTCCACCTTCAACTGCTCGAAGTGGAGACAACATCGACAAAATTGGTGATCTCATCAGTGAAGATTGAGTACTTGTCTGGGTTGTCCTGGAGCTCAATTCAGTGCATCTTGACCGTCGATTTGGGGATTTGAAGAGTGGTAACAAAATTCATGCCGAAGCTTCTTACTAGAGATCAAAGGGATCGTCGCGTTCAAGCCTGTCTCAAAATGAAGGACGCGTTCATAGATGATCCACATTTTTTCAACAAATTCATTACAGGTGATGAGTCATGTTGCTATGGGTATGATCCAGAAAGTAAACAACAGTCATCACAATGGAAGTCACCTGGCCCACCTCGACCAAAAAAGCTCGACAAGTGAAATCGAATGTGAAAACAATGTTGATCTTTTTTTTTTTTTTTTTTTTTTTTTTTTTTTTTTTTTTTTTTTTTTTACGTCAAAGGGATCATACACTCTGAATTTGTCCCTGAAAACCAGACAGTAAACCAACCATTCTATCTGGAGGTTATGAAATGGCTTCACAGAAGTTTGTCGCGAAAACGTCCAGCTTTGTGGGATTCTGGCGTGTGGTTCCTGCAGCATGACAATGCTCCCACACACACGGCTCTCAGTGTTCACCAGTTTTTGGCCTCAACGAAGACGACTACCTTGACCCACATGCCCTATTCGCCAGATTTAGCACCCTCAGACTTCTTTCTATTCCCGAGGATGAAAAGAGACTTGAGAGGGAAGCGTTTTGTGGATGTGGAAGACGTAAAACACAATGTCATGAAAGTGCTAGCAGGTATTAAAGAGGATGAATTTAAAAGGTGCTTCGAACACTGGAATGAATGTTTGGACAAGCGCATTAATGCTAATGGAGTGTACTTCAAAGGAGATTAAGGTTGTATTTGAAAACAATGAAGTATATACTTTCTAGAAAGAAATTCCGGTTATTTTTGGGTCCCCCCTCGTAATCCACCAAAAGAAACCGCAATGTGTGCGAGGATGTTGTCTCAATACTTCACATCACTAATCTTCCCATGTATTGGTACAAGGGATGTCCTGTGGCCATACATGACTCCACCCCAAAACATGTCTCAGCCACCTTGATAAGGGTGGCCATCTATGATGCAGTTATGGTGTAAACATCATGTTCATTGTCTCCACAGACGAATGTCAGTCCTGTCCACTTGGAGACTTACACAGGTCTCATCAGAAACCCATATTGTGCACCACTGCTGCCTAGCTCACAAAGAGCGGTTTTGTGCCAATGTGACACAAACCTCTCTCCAACTATAATTTAGAGGAGGAGCCTTGAGAGGTCTTCTGGCACATAATCCCTGCTCACTGAGCCTACTTTGTATCATTTTTGTTGACACCTGCACTCCTGTAGTGATTTGGACCTGCTGCCGTATATGCGTAGCATTATGTTGTGGATTTCTGCTTGCTGTTATACTCAAATATTGGTCCAGCAAACCTGTCGTTTTTCTTCTGGAGCCACATCTGTGGCGGTACTTAACTGATCTGTCATGGGAAACTTGTTCCAAGTATAGAGAGATAACTTTGACTCTCACTGACATTTGCTGCAGTGTCCACCTGTCTCATTCCCTGCTTCATTAGAGTGGCCATACGGAGCTTCTGATCATACTTTATTGTTGTCCAAACCAAGCTGAACCTTTGTAATGACACAAAGCATGATTAAATTTATAGATGATCTGGGTGTATACACAGTGCAAAATTTAGCACACAGACCTGTCACCTCTGGTAACAACAATGGCTCTATCCCAGCTGAACATCAAGCCAAATTGAAATCAGATGAGGTATGTCAATCCACACTACTTCAACTCTGTGCCACAGTTTATAAGTCGTAGTGCTTGTCAAGTAGTGGCATCATCCTCTCTCGGCAAACTGCTACCAGATATTTCCAATGGGTGAGAGAGAGAATGTATTGACTAAGTTGACAGTTAAACACCATCCGTATCAAGAGAGACCCGGACAATATGGGCAATTTGCGACCTTGCATTATTTTGTTGAAAGATATCACCAACGACACTTCTCAATGCCAGTGGGTAATACAAATAAAATAAGGTCTTGCATTGTTTTGTTGAAAGATATCACGACCAATACCTCTCAAGACAGTGGGTAGTATAAATCAAAATGGAAAATGTACTTTATTCAGGGTGTCTACATGGACAAGGAAAAATAATTCCCAGATTTTTCCCGGATTTCCCGGTTGAAAATACTTTCTCCCAGGTGAAAATACACTTTTTCCGTGTTAAGTGGCAGTATACTTTTTCCCGGCACTTATCAATCCTTTTTTTGGTTTATGGCTTTAAACACCGGCGTAAAATTTCCTGGCACTTTAGAAAATGAAACTCAGGGGAAAAAACACGTTTTGGAAAGATCCTTGATGTGCAGCAACATATACACTGCATATTTCCATGTTACGAAGGTATAAATTCGAATTCCACCAAACACCGCATGTTACTTTCCGAAGCATTAAAATCTAGATTTGTAAGCCAGTCATAGGTCATGTCACATGATCTCGCCAGCTGATGACAGCATAGGACACGTGATGTAGTCAGCCAATAGCAAGATCACTCTTAAGTAGCGCGAACACACAAATACGAAAAATTAATGGCTTAAATTAATGTACAATTGTTGCTACAAGAAAAGCAAAGCTATCACATATAATATTGGTCTCTAAGATTAATAAGCTGCAAGAGAAGCTAAGCTTCCACATATATTGTTGATCTTTTTTGCACGTCATACATCACATAAATGTGCCAGTAAAATTTTTTAATAACGACGTAAATGTCTGATCTTCTGGGCTCGAAACTCTTCATATGGTCGTCCCCAAAGAGTTGATTTTTAAATGAGAGTCAAACGCTCTGTGATTTAAGAAATTCGTCGTACACTCTCTCACATAGTTCATCTTACATAAAAGGAAATTTACATTGAAAGTAACGCTTTTCAAAGCAATATTCGCAATATTTTTCCATGACCTATTAGAAAGGTAGGTTTCAGCAGTTGCCAGAGAGCGCCAGATAACAGGCATCACTGCACTTTCACAGCTACGATGAAGCAGGAAGCTCGCATGTTCGTGCGTGTGAAACATTAAAAGATCTTGCATTAAAACGATTCTAATGTAAAAAACTGTCATGTCACGCTCATTGGTGGCAATTTGTTGTTAAGAAGCACTGCACAGTCTTCCTAAAGCCTTTGACACACTTTGCTGTTGGCAGAGGCTTGTATCCGCACTGTGTTTTGTTGTTGTATATGGCGCATTTTCTTTGCGACTTAAAAGTTTTATTTTCGTTCTTTTGTCTCGTTCATGTTTTGTTGCTGCAGTATTATTCTGCAGAAGTGAGATACAGTAAATTTTTTTGTCAGAGTATTGGTTCTTACCAGTCAAAATCACAAAAATTTAACTGAAAACTAAAACAATGAAAAATTCCCGGAATTCAGAAAGATTCCCGGGTTTTTCCCGGTTTTCTCCCAGATGAAAAAATTCCTGGGTTTTTCCCGGATCTCCCAGTTGTCCCAGGTCATAGACACCCTGTTATTCTCAGAATCAGAGAACATTCTCAGGTTCACACAAGTAAAGTGAGTCAGAGAATGTACTTCATCTGAGAATTTCTCAGCTTGAGTAAAATGGTGGGGAAAGTTACTTAATGCTTATAACATTCTCCAATTTTGTATGAATAAAACTAGAGACTCTCAAACAAAGGGTATTCACTGTTAATTGAAGTGAACCCTGTGGCATACTTCAGGTCACTTAAGTTCTGACGAGGTTAAGTTATACTGAGTTTCTATTAGTAAAACTGGAAGAATTTATGTTACTATTATACTGCAGTGCCTGCGTTGTTCTAATGTACTATTCAATGCCCTTCAAAATACGTTCATGTCTGAAGGAACAGGCACTGCAGCCATCAACACCTGTATGAAATATGAGAATCGTATTTGCATTTGTGAATATTGCTGAACTATGGCTGCACTATGCATTGATTACAATGAAAGTCTGTGTATGAGCTGGGACTTGAACTCAGATCTTGCACTCGACACAACTGGTGACTCTGACTGCCTCAGCCACCTGAGAGCGCTCCCTGGACCTACCCAAACATCCGCACATCTTTTTCTACATCCTATACTCACACAGCTACTGTGAGTCCCATACAGGAAGAGACATGATTGAAACTGAAGCTGAGTTATTAGGTGTGAAATACTATATTGCAGTGCCTGTGTTATTCTAATGCACTTTCAAATATGCTTCAGACATGAAATCATGTCTGAAGAAACGAATGCTATAGTGATTGACAGCCATATGAAATACAGAAGATCCAGGTTCGAGTGCCAGTTCATACACAAGTTTTCATTGTCACCAGTGCACAGTACAGCCAAAGATTATCAATAATTGCAAATGCAAATACGAATCTCTTATTTCATACTGCAGTTAATCACTGCAGTGCCCTTTTCTCAGACATGCATTAGGACAACACAGCTACTAAAATATAGTATTTCATGCCTAATAACTGGGCTTTGACTTTAATCATACATCTCTTCCCATAGAACACCCACAGTATCTATGCGAGTGTAGGACATAGCCAAAGAAGTGACATATGGATGTTTGGGTTGGTCTGGGGAGCATACTCCCGTGGCTGAGGTCATCAGGGCAACAGCCAGCATCAAGCAGATCTGAGTTCGAGTCTCAGTCCATGCACAAATTTTCACTGTCACCAATGCATAGTACAGCCAAAGTTAAGCAATATTCACAAAGATGAATATGATTCTTGTATGTATAGTTTTTATGTTGCTTGGAAGCCAAAAAATAAATATACACAGCCCAAAGAAAGATAGAAGAGAAAAACTGTAGAAGTTTATAGAGGTTTAACAATAAAAACATTATTTGGCTGGTGAACTTACTTCCTGAAAATCATGAATGAAAAGGGTGTGACCCATCAAATAAAGTGAAAATGAAAACATTTTTGTGTTGTTTAGCACACCCAGATTTTTAGGCTGGTGTAGGAGATGTTTATAATGTTTTCTCACAGCAAAAATCTTATATAGTAGTATGTTAGAAATAACTAGCCAGATCAGAAAAATTAATAATTAATTTATTACAAGCCTAGCAATCTATTTCTTGTAATGAAACTGCACAGCCAATTGCTTAAATTCTTGAAATGTGAGTGGGCCATTAAGCATCATATTTAACCAAAATAATCTTGTGTTGGAAATCTCTATCAGCGTTCCAGTTTGGGGTAGATGAAAACGTGATGTATTCTCAGGATTTTTTTCACTTAATAGGTTCACCTAACTTCAGCAACAAAAAAAGTTTCCCGCATGTCGAAAATTTGGTAACATTGTTAGAAACTGCATTTTTGTAGACTGTGTGGAATAGTCTCAATAATTTGGTGCCACACATAAAACTAAGATCGAAGCATAGTGCAACACTTCCAGAATATACTGATGCCAATCCAATATTTGAACACTGGATACTTTGCCTGCTTGAGTGAGCTGACTCAAATGTACCATTACACTTGTGTTCTGTGGCAGATGACAAAATCTGAGAACTTTTTCAAAGAGAGGAGGTAGTAAGAAAGAACTCCCTCGTTACAGAATATGCTTCGAATTTTTTATTCATACAAAATTGAGAACTTTCTCAGATAATGTTCTTTTCCTCTGAAAATTTTCTTTTTTTTTATTCACATGACCCAATGCATAGAAACCAGACTCAGTACATCATAAATATACTGCTTGCTGTCCAAATTACAAACTATGCATGCCAGAGTTTTCTATACGCTACCTGGGTCTACCACTGCTACATCCAGTATTGTTGGGCACACTTCTGCTGGTGCGCCTGTCTCTGTTGCCACATCAGCAGAAGCTACAACAATGGTCACCTTGGTACTTCAGACATTGTTGCACTATTCGTGTGTGTACTTGTCTTATTAAAAGCAGGCCCTTTACATGACTTAGTGTTTGTGGCACGGCTAAGTGAAAAGTCAGTCTGTCCTGTTGGGTACTACTCAAATGGGACCATTGACATCCTGCAATGCACAAAGTGTGGCCCTACTGAACTCATCGATTCCATATTTGCATGACAATCATCGGATTCCAACCAGTGAATGCACAACATTCCTGAATGATAAACCACATTTTCAACTAGGCACCATTTTACTGCTGTCCAATTCCAGCACATGCTGACAGAAGTTTCTCCTCCTTACATGACACACAAAGTGGTAACCCACTGGGCTACCACATAGGAGCATAAGCTCAGTGAATCAGCATGGTTTTAGAAAGCATCACTTGACCAAAACTGAGCTTGCCCTTTACTGATATGATGTACTGTGAGCCATGGATGAAGGGCAACAGCCAGAGTCAATATTTATAGTTTCCAGACACGGTGCCCCATTTCAGGCTGTTAAAGAAGGTACGAGCATCTATTATTCTCTACATACATAAATCATTTGGTGGACAGAACAGGCAGCAATCTTCAGTCATTCCCTGATCATGCTGTGGAGTACAGTAAGGTGATGAAGTTGAGTGACTGCATAAAAGATAACTTAGACAAAATTTCCAGCCGGTGTGATGAATGGCACCTAGCTATAAATGTAGAAAAATGTAAGTTAATGCAGATGAGTAGGAAAAAAAAAAACCCTGTAATGTTCGGATACAGCATTAGAAGCGTCCTGCTTGACACAGTCACGTCGTTTAAATATCCAGGCGTAACATTGCACAGCAAAATGTAATGGAATGAGCATGTAAGGATCGTGGTAGAAAAAGTGAATGGTCAACTTTGGTTTATTGGGAGAATTCTAGGAAAGTATGGTTTATCTATAAATGAGACCACATACAGGATGCAAGTGCAACATATTCTTGAGTACTGCTCAAGTGTTCGGGATCCGCATCAGGTCGCGTTAAAGGAAGACATAGAAGAAACCCAGAGGGAGGCTGCTAAATTTATTGTTCACACAGCACACAAATGTTATGGAGATGCTTCAGGAACTCAAATTGAAATCCCTGGAGTGAAGGCGACATTCCTTTGGAGGAACACTATACAGAAAATTTAGAGAGCCAGTATTTGAAGCTGACTGCAGAATGATTCTGTTGCCTGCAACATACATTGCACATAAGGATCATAAAGATAAGATGCAAGAAATTATGTTTTTGTATGTCCATCCTAAGGGACCGAGTTCGATTCTTGGCTGGGTCAGAGATTTTCTCTACTCAGGGACTGGGTTTTATGTTGTCCTAATCGTCATTTCATCCCCATTGATGTGCAGGTCGACAAAGTGACGTCAAATAGAAAGACTTGCACCTGGTGAATGGTCTACCCAACTGGAGGCCCTAGTCACATGACATTTACATTTTACTGGAGGTCTTGGGGACCATAGCCATTCCCTATTGTATGAAGATGAAACACCTACAGTCGTTCTTATGATCTTATTTATTGTGTAGCTACCAGTTTCGGCACTTAAATCTGCCATCTTCAGACCTTAGTTGAAGCTGAAGGGATTACCATGATCCATATATGTAAGTATATGCTGCATCAGTGGCAGTTAATAGTTGGAGTGGTGACATCACATTTATAGACAGTCAACATAAACCAGTTATGTTGGCTTCTGAGGCACTGTATATATGAATTGTGATAACCCCTTTGGCACTAACTAAGGCCTGAAGATGGTGCATTGAAGTGCTGAAACTGTTAGCTACACAATAAATAAGATCACAAGAATGGATGAAGGCATTTAATTTTGCAATGAGAAATTAGAATCCATAAGGAGCAATATACACAGTCATTTTTCCCTCGTCCTATTTGTGTGTGGAACATGAAAGGGAATGACTAGTAGTGGTACAGGGTATCTTCAGCCACATGCTGCAATGTGGATTGCAGAGTATCATTGTAGATATTGATGTAGATGTGGGTCACCAGCCGACGTCGCTGCTGTCACACGAATGAGATATTCAATGTGATTGTCACTCCATGTCCACTGTTGCAAAGTGTGGCTGCCAGGGGAAGACACCATGGCCAAGTGACCCCGCACGACAGCTGCGCATGCACCTCCCAGCACCACACTATTTACATATGCGACTGCTGCCAGCAATCGCCCTCAGTCTGATCTCACTCATCATGCTATTTACCATCAGCTAGAACTGTACTGTAACTTCTCGCCACATGGCTGCACCATACATTGTATCCGTTGTGAATGAATATCCTTTTGAGACTTAAATATAATTGTTCTGGAGGTGCCATCTTGCATTTTTTATGTTGTGAGGTATAACTTTTCACAAACAGTCAGCATTTAAAAGTGATTTCTGAATGAGAAACCCTGTTGTGTATGTTTTCTTATACACAGGATGTAGATGTTGTTACTACTACTTAATATGCTTCATTGCAATGAAATGTTAATCATTTGCATGTCCAATCAAGTATGACTGGGTACCCAAAAGAAACTACACTTTTTAAAAAAAATCTTATTTATTCACATTTTAAGCGCAAACCTTCAATACCCTTCAAAGTAATCTCCACTTGTACTAACAAATTTATCTAATCTTTTATTCCACTTTTCAAAATATTATTTAAATTAATCTTTTGGGATGCTCGACAATGCCTCTGTTGTTTTTTTCTTCATCTCAGCAAAAGATATTCCTTGCACATCTCTTTTCATTCTAGGAAACAAAAAGGAAGTCGCTCGGGACGAGGTCAGATGACTATGTGTGGTGAGGAACAGGGGCCATACTATTTTTGGTCAAGAACTTTCGTACAGACAAGACTGTGTGAGCAGGGGTATTGTCACAATGGAAAAATCTGTCACCTGACTGCCACAAATGAGGTCGCTTCCGCCACACAATTTCGTGTAGTCTTCCCAAGTCTTCTGAGTACAAAATCCTTGTTAACTGTCTTACCCTGTGGAACAAACTCTGAATGGACAACTCCATTAACATCGAAAAAACAAATCGGCATTGTGTTAATGTTTGATTTCACCTGACAAGCTTTCTTGGAGTGAGGTGAACTTGAAGTCTTCCACTGGCTTGATGTTACTTTGATTCAGGATAAGCATAGCACTAAGTTTCATAACACATGACAGTTTTTTAAAAAAAAGTTTGCATCATTTCAGGACCCTTGTTGCAAAGCACAACATGCTTCAAGCAACCTTGTTTTTGTTCAACAGTCAGCAGTCATGGCATGAACTTGGCAGCCGCCTTTCTCACTCCCAAATATACTGTCACGGTTCGTTGCACAGGACTCTTAAGTCACTCCTTACAGCTCCACAATTTCTTCAATGGTCCGTCATTGATCTTGATTGATGATTGTACAACTGTTTTCAACATTTTCATGTGTTCGGACTGCGAAAGGACAGCCAGAACAAGGTTTGTCATTAATTGATATTTGGACATTTTAGAAAGGGGACAGTCACTTAAACACATGAATTTCCCCCTTACTATTGTCCTCATACACTGTTTCTAGCATTTCAAAAGTTTCTGTACATTTTTTCCAAGCAAAAGCAAAAAGGAGAACCTCACCATCACACGTTGTTCATGAAAAATCAGCCACTGCTAATATGACAACCACGAAAAACAGTTGTCTCTATAAACTCTTCTGAAACTAGTCCTCACCTCCTCCAGTGATGACACTTGGCTTATTGACTCTGTAATGTTCACTCTATGTGCTCCTAGTGCCCAAAATGTGGTACTACAATAGCTCTGCCCACCAAAAAATTTGTTCGCTTTCTTTTGGGTACCCCCTTGTAGTACACTTCATGACAATTTGTCATTTTCTGCTTGCTGACTTCATAGTTTTGCAATTTTGATGGCCAGGAGTGTACTTGTTGCAGGAACTCTTCTGGTTTCTCTTTTCGATGAGCCCAAATTGCAAATGTGTCACTTATTTAGTGAAAGGATCAAGTCAGCTTCTGTGTAGTTGATTTCAGTGCTCCCTCTTTGAGGTGTTAGGTTTAAAATGGCAACAGAATGGGGCTGCCCATGTTTACCCCATCAGTCTGCATCAAAACTAACAATAATGTTGATGTTGTGTAATCTGAATTGGCTGAGCCACTATACGAAGTCTCTGAGAGTTAATCTCTTCTCAAAATCTAAGGTTATTGTCTACCACATATATCCTACATACAAGTGGAACCTTTTTGTCATGGTTGGTCTTCTCGAGGATCTTAATAATTCTGAGAGTGTGTGTACTAGTCCTCTTGACTTGTTCTAACTTAGGTCTCTCAGTGCTCTAGCAAATTCTTCTCACAAGATCACATCCGCCACCTCACCTGCATCTACTTCCTCTTTTCTTTCCATAATATTAGTTTCAAATTAATTTTCTTTACATAGCCCTCCAGCTTATTCCTCCTGCTGTTTCTTCTTCACTTTGCTCTTGATATTCATACATTTGCTTCTTTTTCCCAAAAATCTATTTTACTGTACCCTGCACTTGTATTTCCCATAGTCTCTCACACTTCTACAGCTTTGCATTTCTTCCCTAGGCATTCCTGCTATGCCATTTTCATATTCTATTGATTTAGTGTTCCAGAAGTCTGTATTCCCTTTTGCTTGTTCCACATGTTGTAAATTATTTTTAAATTTTCCCCTTTCTTCAAGTAAATCTTATATCTTGTGTGTTACCAAACATTCCCACTAGGCCTTCACTGTTTCATCTCTCAAAGTTAACCATTCATCTTCTATTGCATTTCTTTTGCTTATTTCAGTCAGTTGCTGCCCAATTCACAAGAAACTTTGCTTCAATTTATTCAGGTTTAATCTGCACAACTTCCCACCCTTTTCTTCAGCTTTATGTTATATAGAATAAATTATGGTCAGTCAACACTTGCTCCTGGAAATACAATGTGGTGACAAATGTCGATATCTCCTAATATCATGTCGGACCTTGTGGTGCAGTGCAGCAACTCAATGTGGCATGGACTCAAGTCGTTGGTAGTCCCCTGCAGAAATATTGAGCCATGCTGCCTCTATAGCCGTCCGGACGTTGATGGTGCAGGATTTTGTGTACAAACTGACCTCTCGATTATGTCCCATAAATGTTCGATGGGAGACATGTTGTGCGACCTGAGTGGCCAAACCATTTGCTCGAATTGTCCAAAATGTCTTTAAATCATTTGCAAACAATTGTGTCCTGATGACATGGCATATTTCCCGTCCATAAAAATTCCATCACTGTATGGTAATATGAAGTCCATGAATGGCTGAAAATGATCACCAAATAGTCAAACATCCAGAGCACCCAGTCCATTCAATATAAACGCAGCGCACACCATTATTGAGCAACCACCAGCTTGCACAGTGCATTGTTGGCAACTTGAGTCCATGGCTTTGTGGGGTCTGTGCCACACAGGAACCCTATCATCAGCTCCAGTTGAAACTGGGACTCATCTGACAAAGTCTTGGTTTTCCACTTGTCTACGAGTCCAACTGACGTAGTCATGAGCCCAGGAGAGGCGCTACTTTAGCAAAGACACTTGCATTGATCATCCGCTGCCATAGTCCGTTAACACTAAATTTCACCACACTGTCATAACAGATATGTTCATTATATATCCTACATTGATTCCTGAGGTTATTTTACGCAGTGTTGGTTGTCTGTTAGCACTGGGAACTCTATGCAAATTCCACTGATCTTGATCATTAAATAGAGGCCATTGGCCACTGTGTTACCCGTGATGAGGGGTAATGCCTGAAATGTAGTATTCTTGTCATACTCTTGACACTGTAGATCTTATTGATTGAATTTCCTAATGATTTCTGAAATGGAATGTCCAATGAGTCTAGCTCCAACTATCATTACAGGTTGCTAATTCCCATTATGCAGCCATAATTATGTCAGAAACATTTTCACATGAGTTATCTTAGTACCAATGACAGCTCCACCAATGCACTGCCCTTTTATACCTTATGTACACGGTACAACAACTGTTGGTATATGCACCTATCGTTATCCCATGAGTTTTATCTCCTCAGTGTATTTTGCAGTTTAAAACCTAGTATCTAAATTTCTCTTGGAGTTTATAAACCATTTGGAACTTTTTGGTGCCTCCAGTCTCTTTTCTTTTCCCCGCAAAGGAAACAATGGAGAAATCTGGAAACAGAGCTAAAGTTCGGGGAGAATAAGTAGTTACAAAAGCCTGGAAGATCTGTTTAATGGAATGGAGATCTTGAAAACATTACAAGATGAAGAGAAAAGTAAGACAAGGATAATGTCGTGCTGTCGACTTACATCAAGCGATGTTGTGGAAATTAGAATATGAAATGAGAAGCTAGATGTAGTAAACAAGTTTTGCTATACATGGAGCAAAATACCTAAGGACAACAGAAGTAGGGAGGATACAAAATGCAGACTGGTGATAGCACGAAAAGCTTTCCTCAATAAGACAATATATTAACACTGATATAAATTTAAGTGTTAGGAAGTCTTTCATAAAAATGTATTTGACTGGAGGCTAGCTGAACACGGAAGTGAGCTACTGACAATACACATTACCAATAAGAAAGAAGGTTTTGAAATGTGATGCTGCAGAAGAATGCTGAAGATTAGATAGGTAGATTGGGTAATTTAATATGAGCTACAAAATGTAGTCAGGAAGGAAAGAGTTTTATGGTACAACTTCAATAAAAGAAGTGATGTGTTGACACGGCACATCTTGAGGCATCAAGACAAGTTAATTTTGTAATAGAGGTGACTGTGGAGAGCAGGTAAAAGTTCTAGAGGGACACCAAGTTTTGAATACAAAACAAGCAGGTTCAAATGTCTGCAGATTGCAGTAGCTATGCAGAGATGGTGATTCTTGCACAGGATACGATAGTTACATCAAACCAGTCCTCTGATTGATTACAACAATGGAACATTTATACTTCAACTTATTGGATGCAGTGTCTGTGACTGTCTTTAGTGATGTCACTTTCTTAACTGATTACCTCAGCTTTTCTTTCCATTATCTGCAAGTTTTTCTGGTGGTTTCCTCCCATTATTTGTTCTGGGATTAATTTCTGCATTCTTTCATTTCACTTTGTTACCTAACAACTATAATTGGTTGGAAATGAACTATCCCCCCCCCTCCCCCCTCCCCTTGTGTGAAAAAAGTTCCTGCAAACTTAACAAAACCATTTTACACTTGTTTTTACTCATATTTATCCTGTACTGTTGGAAGTGGCTCTTTATTGTCACGACCATTAATTCAAATATGATCTGCAATTACTCCTAGGGCTTTTGTCACACCTAAAACAACTCTCACCTGCGCTAAGACACAATGTTTGTTAAACATACCAAACTACACTGTCGTAAATTTGATTAACCTCTCTGCCCTAATGGCAGTCAGTAACTTCAATGATATTTTTTCATACCATTTCAGTAGCTAATAAATCATATGAATAAGAAAGGCACAGTCCTGTCTTCCTTTAATTGGTATTACACGACACTGCAATTTTTGTATAGGGTCAATCCATACCAAGTGGTCCAAATAATTGGTTGCTTGATCATCACAGAAAAAATTTATGTTTGCTGGGTGAATTCCCCAATGTTTAGTAGTCACAAAAATATTTTTTAAAAAATTTATTGTTTATTATTTTGAAATGGCGGCCATATTTGTTCCAGGCCGCATGCATTTTTTCGTATGTGCAAGCATCTACATTTTTTACAATTATTCAGAAGTGGATTGTCCTAAGCCTTTCAGATAAAATGCATTTAGTTCAACACACTCTGGGCTACAAATTAACATAATTATCACTTAGCTGAATGTATTGTTTAATATATTTTTAATAGTTCAAATTTATCAGCCACAAATTAAAAAAACTCAATTTTTGAACAGTAGTTTCCCAAACAAAGATTAATTTCTCAGTTTTAATATTTTGTCTGCTATTACACTGTAGAGTATAGTTACTTTTTATAAAGTATCAATGGTAAGCAGCTTACACTTAAAAAATACACTATTTTAAAAAATGGATTTTGTAATTTTTCCATTTTGTGGCCTGCAATATCTTTGTTGGGGCACCAGATAAAAATCTGAAAATATCTCAGTTACTATACCTTTATGATATCAATCTTCAGTATAAATTTCAACTTTGAGATTCAATTGGAAGTTATGGAAAAAAAAATTACAAACATGAGTAAAAAATATGTTTTTTAACATCTGAGATATCTAGGCTTATGGAATAGAATATATCAGTTACAGTATATAATTTAATCAAATCTATGATTATCTACTTTTTTATTGAAAATAAGCCTATTAATTACATTATATTGTTCTTTATTTTTAGTACATCGCTCATTGAACATTTGAGAAATTTGTTCACTCAGTTTGGGTGTTAGATTATAAGTTCGCCCAGTCACTGTTGTAAATTCCATGGGAGACAGCTTCCTTAGTACATTTTTAAGTGGCATCCAAACTTCATCCTTCTCAATTTTTTCAAAAGATGTCCTTGATCTTGGAGGGTGATAAAATACAACATGTACATCTTGGTTTTGATAGTCGATATTATCAACTTCGCCTATCCACCACTGTTCATCATAAACACAAGCCAAGAGGAGACGTTGAATCATAAGCTGATTTACCAAAATCTTTACTACCAATTTCAAACATATGATACGTACGATAGGCAATTACATCTCTATCATTAAAACTTTCAAGACCAGATACACTAGAAACTCCGCTACCACCTCTTACTATGGCAACGGTGAACCACCCATTTCCACGTGAGAAAGTGTCGTTTATATCCAAGCTAAAATTAAGGGAACATCCAAGAAATACACAGGGTCCATCGGCGAGGGCGTGGGCTGCAACACTCTTCACTGGAATGTGATTTTTCTTGTCTCCTGATGTTGTTGTAAGTTCAATGTTTTCTAGACTGTTGTGCGGGTACGACGATACCTCCTGTAGGGCATGTTGGCGGCATTCAATGCAATTGCCCGTGCAGCAGCACGACACAGACTGAGTGTAGCGCGAGAGCGCGCTCGCTTATATAGTGTTCGAGGTCATTGACCTTAGATAAGGACTTGGGAGTTTTCGCAGTGGCCAGCGGAACGTTATCCCAGACGCGCACACTAGTAGCTCTAGGTGTGCGCGTTCCCACTGGCGTGCCGCCAACGCCAAGCGATAAGAGTGTTTACATAACAAAACTGTTGCATCCTTATTTTGAAGAACCAGTTGTACAAGTTTTCCACACTGATGAAGTTCACTATCAGGCAAAGCTGATGTGATCTTACACTTCAGTAAGTTGTGTCAATGGGGTACAAAAAAATGAAAAGATCGAGTTCCGTTAATCTTCTGACAAGTGTTGTACCTTTCCTTCAAGACACTGTCATAGACTTCTAGTATTTCCTCACACTGTACAAAAACATAGGTAATTTCTTTGATATGTTTTTTACAGAATTCAAACATTTATTGAGGTGTTATGATACGATTGTCATCGGTCCGCTGCAGACTTGCTTTTGTGACAGTTGCTTTGTTGTACCTCTGACAGCATCATAAGCATTCTTCCCATGGCATGAAGCAAAAACGTGCCATTCTACATCAAACCCAAAATCTTCCTTATAAAAGGAGATGTTGATAATTTTTTTTTGTTTTTATACTGACTTGCTGCCCCATCAAAAAAGTAAATAAGTTTTTTCTTATTTTTTTTTTTTAAATGGAAGGGTGGTGCTGTTTAATGTAGTTTGTTAATTTTAGTTGAAAAATGTACACTGCTGTGTTCAAGGTAGTCACTTATGACACAAAAGCTGTGGCTCATTAGTTTACCTTCATCTTTATAACAGAATATAAATGGATGAACTGTGGCCCGTTTGTTTACTCAGTGGTGCCCTTGTACTTCATCTTGAACAACAAAGGAATAATTTCCCTAAAAGTCAGAAAGAACTAAGCTTTCATCAGCTGCCAAGGTTTGCTTTTTGTCTTCCGAAATTTACTTTGAGCTTTTGCAATAAAATTATGCATTTTCAGATTTTCAAGGTTAGCCACCAACACTTCAAAAAAATTCTCCTCGTGATTTTATGACTCTCACCATTTCAGTTCTGTCTTGTGTCACCCACTGTTTGTATTTTATATTGTCAGGAATCAAATCGTCTTCTTCGGAGTCTTCAAACATGTCAAGTAAGGCTTGTTTGCCTGGACAATCTTCACATTTTCTCTTGATCATACAATTGTAACTGTCAATATTGCATACCATAACTTCCAAAAGTTTGGCCCCCATCTATCACCAACTTTGTGTTCTGATGATACAAACAAACACAAACATTACGGGTGCCAGATGCCTGGGCAACAATACACCATCTTGGTCTCAACTCGCAAATCTTTGATCTTCCTATTTTAATGCCAGGATTTTCTTTTTTAAATTTAGTGAATAGTTCATTTAAATCACACAATATTAACCTTTTTTGTCTTTGAATCTTATAAGCATTTTCTTTCACAGAAACACAGTCTTTTTTGCTAGACATCATATGGTTACTATTGTCATTGTCATAATACTTAATAACTTTATTGATTGTATTTTCATCTACCAAATTAGATGCACTTTTCTTTTGTAATGCTAGTAAAATCCCCTGTTCTTTTAGTAATTGCCTTGTTAACTTAACAAGACATTGCAACACATTAAATTCCTCACTAACTTTTGCTCGATTCCAAGAATTCGGCAGATAATCTTAATTTTACCATCTTTGTTTGAAGTACTGCATTTAGTTCTTCTATCAAATCATCATATTCAGCTGGTGAAGTTTTAGAACTTCCATCTGTTTTAGTATAAATTGTATTTTGAAATGAAACTTCCAAATTCTTTTTGACTGTAGCTGCCACTTTCTCATTTTTAGTATTCAAGGCACTTGGTCTTTTATCTTGACTCAGTTTTCTAATTGTACTAGCAGGTGATATACCCAGGATTTCACAAGTTGCATCTACTTTTTTTAATGGTTACTGATAAGTCACAAAATTCTGTGTCAGGTTTCACTATCCTTTCTCTTGTGAATTACAAATATCTTAGATTAACATGGTGGACACAATAATTTTCCTGGTATGAGATTGACAAAACTTTTTTTTTTTTTTTTTTTTAATGTAATAATGATCAAATGTTATTTCTCGCAGACCTTTTGTTATAGGTTTCTTGTGTTTCTCAAAAGGGTCCATGCAAGACTGACCAAAAAGGTGATCAAATTTTTTCAAGTATTTCATTTCATGGTACTTGCAAGTTGATTTGACGTCTGGCTGACTCTTCAGTAAATCAACACTTTTTCTTCTTCACTGTAATCTTCGATTAAAGTAATGTCTTTAGGATGCACTCCATACACTTGTATGACATGCTTAATTAATAATAACACCAACAGAACACTGAGACACCAATTTCAACTGCACACGTCAAGAACTTCTAACTAAATAAGTGTGAGTTGACAATTGTTGGTGGAAGAAGGAAGACAACAATCAGACTTGCATAGGCCTGCAGATGCAATTGTTAGCTGGCTGAAACAATTAACACAGCATTGTTTCGACAAATAATCATTAGCTAGTGTAATGTGGTGTGTTACATTATGCAATTGGTATACGTTATTTGATTAGCCTACCAGATATCGCAGACGTTAAAAAACGTTTTTTTGACTGATGTTCATAATCTTTTTTCTATAACTTCCCATTGAATCTCAAAGTTGAAATTTATACTGAAGTTTGATATCATAAAGATCTATTAACTGTGAAATTTTCAGATTTTTATCTGGTCCCCCAACACAGATATTACAGGCCACAAAATAGTAAAATTAAAAAAAAAATCCATTTTTTAAAATAGTGTACCATAAATCGGGGTGAATAGGATCACTTTTAATGTTCAAAGATGTGTATCTCCTCAATCAATTTATGTAAAGCGATGAAACAAAAGCCATTTTGTGTGTCTTCATCTGTAGTTTTGAATCCAATATATGGCTCTCTCTTTATTGTTTATGACAAATTTTAATAATTTTTTAAATACTTTGATCCTATTGTTCTGAAGGTCAGGGTGAATAGGATCAGTCATAGTATTTTCCCAAGTTATTCCATTAAGATGCTTGTTTTGCAATTAGGATCACTGGCTTATTTTTTTAAAAAAAGTAAAAGATGATTGCGAAACAGAAAAAAGAAGTATACATACGATTATAATTATTTTATTGAAAAAAAAAAAAAAGAAATACATTTTATGTAGAAAACTTAAAATAATGCTACACCTTATTCTAAAAACATGGGATCCACAAAAAAGGTGTGTTGACCCCTTTGAATGTTAGTGACTTTTATCTTTCTCTCCACTTGTATTGGGTTCACCTCACATATATTGTCCACATCCGGGAAAACAAAGAGTGTTCTTTTTCCCAACCCTCTTTCGAACGCACTTAACAGTCATTGCTGACTCAGTTACAGTGACAATTGTGCCTATGAACCTCCTGTGCCTCTTTTTTGCGCCAAATCTAACAATGACAAAGTCACCAGGCTGAAGTTCATAAGGAGAAAAGACTTCAGAGCCACCGATTGCGCTTGTGTTCTCACGGTCACTGTTGGAGAGAGTTGGTGAGTTGTCATCTCCAGAAACATCGTCACTTTTGTCTGAGGTGTCACTCTTTTCATCATCAGGGAAATCGTGTACTGGACACACTTTTCCCAGCCTGCACTGGAACCCTGGTTCGCCACTGTCTCACAGGCCTTTCATCGCTCCCTCGAAATTCTTGGAGCAACTCAATGAGACCTCCATCAACATCCTGTGGATTTGCGGATCCTTTACCATCTTCAACACCAGAACTCTGCTAATTAATCTCTTGGGACTGAATGGCAGAATCCCAAATTTCTCGAAACCAGCCTGGATGTTTTTTTCGGCATTTACTTCCACAGCCCTCACAAGCTGGTTTAGTAATTGGGGGAATGGTGGTCTCCTTACGACCGGAACCCAACTTCCATTTTTGGAGAATGCTTCGCCAGCTGGTCTTCAGTGGACGAGAAAATACCACGTCAAGAGGCCGAGTGAGATGCGTAGAGTTTTTGGGAAGAAAAATCATTCTTACATCATTCTCTTCACAAGACTTGACTGAAGCCACTGAAAGATGAGAGGAAAGGTTGTCGCTGATTAAAATTTTGGGGCCTTCTTTCTTCCTATAATAAGGCAAAAAGATTACAATAATCCAGTCATCAAAACACTGAGCATCAAACCACCCACTTTCACTTCTGTTAAATCTGGTGTCTTTGGGAGCACCATCCATCCATGAAGCATACAAGTGCTTTGAGAGATAAACAACAGACAATGGCAGCAGTTTTCCATTTGCTGCAGCAGCAAACATAACTGACGTTGCTGCTTTGGAGGTATTCATGACTCTCTCAGGATATTTTGATCCTCTTTTCGTAACCCCTTTCACACGTTCCAGATCATCTGCTAAGTTCGTTTCATCGAAATTCACAATATTACTTAGGGGAACATCTTTAATTTTCTTCTCTAAATTATCAAAATATTCCCACAGGGCAGCTCTCAAAACAGAAGTATATGCTCTTTATATGTTCTGGCACAGTCTTAGACGCAATTTTTCTTTGTGCCTCTTCAAAAAGCTAACTGTGAACTCGTGACCACGTAAATTACTTTTGAATTTTCTAACAACTTTACCTATACGGTCCAAGAATCCTTTGACAAACAATTGCAGAGTCAACCGGTCAAAGCAATAGCCCCACTCGGCACAAATAGCAAGCCTGTCCACAATCAACACCTCTTCATCTGCAGAGAGTGCAGTTTGTCCCCCTTGGGGGTGCACATTCTTATTCCCCAAATGTCGGTGGAGAACTGTGTATGGAATGCTGAAATTTCGGGCAGCTTGCCTAATGCTCCTCACTCCTTTAACAGCAGTAATGGCTTGGGCTAATTCATCCTTGCTTCTCTTTGTGTAGGATTTCCCACAAGGATCAGGAATGTAATTCCTGGGCATTTTAATCAGTCTGGAAATTAAATAGAACAAAACATTCAAAACACAAGCAGGTAGCGTCCAATAAGCAAAATGTAAGCCCGATAATAGTGTTATTTTATACTGATCCTACTCACCCCATTTTTTTTTTTTTTTTTTTTAAAAAGTGCGTTCGTTCAAGCGAAATAAAATAAAATCAAGAAATATATTTAATACTCACCAAAAACAAAGAAGGACCTGATTTCAGAACACAATTCTTGGTAGAAGCACTGATTCTGACGATACACAATCCCAACCACACACCACTGTATACCAAGTTTTCGGAACATACATGTTTACAGTGCTCTAGAAGCCAGGGTAGCCACTATTTGAACACAAAATGTTCGTGAATGTGTTCCCCAAGGGCAATACTGCAGATTGACGCACTGATTTCCATATTTTATTGCATCCTGTGTAGTTTCTATTGTTTTAAAGTTTTTCCGGCAGAATTGATCCTATTCACCCTATTTTACGGTATTTTTTTAAGTGCAAGTTGCTCACCATTGATACTCTATTAAAAGTAACTATACTATACAGTGTAATAGCAGACAAAATATTAAAACTGAGAAATTAATCTTTCTTTGGGAAACTACTGTTCAAAAATTGAGTTTTTTTAATTTGTGGCTGATAACTTTGAACTATTAAAATATATTAAAGAATACATTCAGCTAAGTGATAATGATGTTAATTTGTAGCCCAGAGTGTGTTGAACTAAATGCATTTTATGTGAAAGGCTTAGGACAATCCACTACTGAATAAATGTAAAAAATGTAGATGCTTTCAAATACGAAAAAACGCGTGCGACCTGGGACAAATATCACCGCCATTTCAAAATAATAAACAATAAATTTTTTTAAACAAATATTTTTGTGACTACTAAACATTGGGGAATTCACCCAGCAAATATAAAATTTTTCTGAGATGGTCACGCAACCAGTGCTTGGTATGGATTGACCCTATAGCAAGGGTCATCTTTTTTTTCACTCTAGTGATAATATGATGCAGTTTTATTTATTTACAAAAATTTCACTAACAGTCCATAACCTTCACTGGCTATTTATTTTGATCTTATGGCCTTCATTGTGTACTTTTGTCAACTGCATAAAAGAGTAAAGACACAAAGGAAGTAATGACATTAGCTGCTAGTGGACATTGGTTTAAATCAATTGGGAAGTTAACAATTTCTGCCAGACCGGAGTTGGAACCTGGCCTCCTCCACATGTGTGCATAAAGCGTTTTTCAATCTCCAGAGGGTCATCTTGCCACCCCATTCTTCCATGACATGCCTGTATCACTGAATTTGTATCAGTTCAGATATGCAGAGACAATGCATACTTAGGAGTATGCGCTGGGTAGATCAAAAATAACTTTTGCTTTCTCTGTGAAGAAATTTTCATTTTCCTGGGCCTCAGAACTGCTATCTGATGTCTTGTTTCTTTGTTGTCTTTATTAACAAAACTAAAAACTACAGATAATTAACTGTCACTTTTTGTGGCTATGAGAAACAGAGATCCTTGCAATTTTTCCTAGAGTCACAAAGAAAATGCGTTTTATGAACCCAAACAGTGATACTCAAGTAACCTGCAACACATGTGCACAAATCAAATCACATCCGCTATGTGTGGTGGCACACATGGATTTGTGACAAAAGCATTTTACACATGGAAGATGTCGCAGGAGTTGCCAGCACTTGCTTGTGACTATAACTGTGCCCACTAACTGTACTTCTGTCGACAGCAAATGCTCCACAGACTTTGTACAAATGTTTTTGAATATTCCCCACAGTTTCTTTCTTTGCAGTGAGAAATTCAATGACGGCACATTTCTTGTAACGTACATCACCTACAGACGTCATTTTGAAACTGTCCTGCCACTACGCAATTTGTCAGACGTGACAGAAACTTGCTGTACTCACTCAGGAGACTTCAAATATCATGTACACGACGCTTCTCATTTGTAGCATTGTTTTTGGTTAGGAAAAAAAAAAATGCGGTGTATTACTTGCTGGGCAACCCTCATAAATCCAACTACGAGGGTGGTTTGAAAAGTTCTCAGAATCACCCCTAGAGGTCAGCACTAGTGCAACAAGTTGTTCATGTGATATTCATTTGACTGTCGCCTGTAAACAGGTGCCACGTCAGTGATCTTGGAAAATGTGACACGGCTCTGTTGTTCCCGCGTAGTGATTTGCGAAGATGGGGGGGGGGGGGGGGATCGAGATTCAAGCTGTGATTAAGTACTTCATAAATAAAGGTATGAAAGCAAAGGACATATATGCCAATTTCCAGAATACACTGGAACTCTGCTCCTTCATATTCAACTGTTGCCAAGTGGATAAATGAATTTAAATTTGGTCGGGAGAGCTTAGACGATGATCTATGCAGTGTTCAGCCAAGATGTGTCACTACTACAGAAATCATTGCAAATGTGCACAAAATGGTCATGGAGGATTGCCGATCGAAAGTGCGAGAAATTGCTCACACTTGCCAGATCTGCAAGGGTATATCACATTTTAACTGAGGAGTTAGAAATAAAAAAATTATCTGCACGATGGGTGCCGCGACTCTTGATGCTGGATCAAAAATGCATGAGAATGACATATTGGAACAATGTTTGGCCTGTTTTAGGAGAAACGACCAAGATTTTTTGCACCGGTTTGTGACCACAGATGAAACTTGAGTGCACTACTAAACCCCAGAGACAAAACAACAGTCAAAGCAGTGGAAACATGTTGATTCTCCACCACCAGAGAAAGCAAAGGCAATTCCTTTGGCGGGAAAGGTCACGGCATCAGTATTCTGGGATATGAAGGAGATTCTGTTTGTAGATTATCTCCCCACTGGGCAAACAATTACTGGAGAATACTACGCTAACCTCCTAGACAAATTGCAACAAAAGTTACGTGCAAAAAAAGCCAGATTTATCAAGGAAGAAAGTCATCTTCCCTCAAGACAATGTGCACCTGCACACGTCATTGAGATGGCAAAATTACACGAACTAAGGTATGAATTGTTGCCACAGCCACCTTATTCACCTGATATGGCTCCACCAAACTTCCATCTCTTCCCAAAACTTCATGGAGGAAGATTCACTTCAAATAAAGAAGTGATACCTGGAGTTGACAACTATTTTGCACACCTGTACCACATGCATTAATCTACAAGGAGACTACATCAAAAAATAAAAAAAGGTTTCAGTGGTGTACGTACTTTTTATCTATTCTGTTCTGAGAACTTTTCAAATCACCATCATAGAAATGTGAAATGATATGACAGGAGGAGGACTGCAATGGGTGAGGTAATCATTAGAATGTGCAACAAATAAAAAAGGCTAAGTAAAAAAAGACATGGAATTCAATGAGATAAAGCACGGATTTCACATACATGTCTGTAAAGTCCAGAAATTATCTTACAACTACACAATAATTTAGTTCCACTTTGCACCATTAGCACACACAGCTTCTGCAGCAGTCTGCAATATTACACAAAATATAAAACAAATACAATTTGCATTCCACAGATCAACCCTGATATGACTTCAATATCTAATTAAGAAGCGTCACTTCAAGTACTGAATGAGCAATGCCAAGTAACGATTCTGAGAAGACGCAAACATTGAAAAGAGAGTGAGAGAAGAAGAAAATACTTGTTCCCAAATTTCTACACAAAGCCAAAATAACTTCACTGTCAATTCAAAATATTGTGCACTACAGCAATCAAACTATTGCTTCCTCCTCCATCTAATAACATTTATTAGTTCATGATAAATTTGCCATTACTCATCCAGAACTTCTATTACACTGCTCTCAGTTTTGTACTATCTTCTTTTTATCTTTTCTCTTGTTTGTTTTAGAAATATTAGCTCTTAAATTTTGAAATGTTTGCAACTGTAAGAGAGATAACGGCAAATCAGTTGTTTCTGAAAAATCAACAGACAGACATCAATGAAAGACAAATAATTGTGTGTACGTAGGGAAGTTTCCCATTACAGTGGCACAACAGTAGTAATACTTCACAGTCTCTTCACATTCCAACTGCACCCTAAGTTACAAACAATTCAAAACTAATGAGCATTCCAATACATTTTTAGCCACATGGTTCCAAAGTTTCTAGTCTGTGGACAACACAGCCAGGTAAGAGCAGTGTCAATTTGTTGTATTTGTGCAAGTACGTTCTGAAAGACGTGCTGGTAGAAAGGCTATTAGGTTATATAGGGATGCGACAGCATTGGTAAAACTAAATTGCAGAAAATTATCTGTTCATGCAATGTAAAAATATGCATACCAGAGGCCATCTATTTGATTTTTCCATGCTTTAGTACTTGAATAATACCACCCTGTCACCAACTAATAACCTTTCCACCATAAATCTGACACACTGTTCACTTTCATACTAAAATAAATTTAGCAACAAATTTAAAACTACAGTTGCAAATTTCAGGGGTTTGGAAAAATTAGGTACAAAATATAATTTTCTGAATAACACTATAATACTGAAGAGTGGCAACTAATATAAACTAGAGAAAAAAGGGGAGAAAATGGGTGCAATTTCATTTGTAATTCTGTTTGTTACAGCTCTGGTGATTATATGTTCTTGATGATGTAGTATGGGAACAAATGCGTTACATGTTTAGCGCATGCGCGCTCACACACACACACACACACACACACACACACACACACACACACACACAAGAGAAACTAACTTCCATGGGCACCACAGACTGACAGTTTGGAACCAAATAAAATTTTTCCTTGAATACGAACAGAGAACATTGATTTTTACACAGATAAAAGTAATTACATGTTTACAATTCTGAACAGTTTTTTTTGCCCTCCATTATCACAGCTTCTCTGAAGTTATTTCCACTTCCTTTCATGGAGGTGGCACATAATAAAGGTAGGAGCAGATTACAACCAGAGCACCAATTCTGCAGTTTCTCATTATAGTAAAGCTGTGACTGAAATATAGTTCCAAAATCAACTGATTTTTCCCTACCCCAACAGTTGATAATTATTATTTTCCCTCTGCAATACATGCACAAAAAAGCAAAATTTTTGAATTCACATCACAAACTTTATAAAACAGATAAATTTGTCACAGAAATTCCTCTAAGCAAAAAAATTATCACGAATCATTTTTAATTTCTGATCTTAAAGTAAAAACATTTTTACCAAAGGAAAACGTAATTGCAATACAACATTGGGGTATTTGCATGCAGGAGAAAGCTTCCCCTTTAAAACGTGATTTTACATAAAATCTCATCAATAATCTCTAAATTTTCTATAGCACCAAAAGATTGGACATCACTATGTGAGATTAAAATACCTGTAGCATCTGCTGAGCTTTGTAATTCATGATAATGAAAAAAAAAGCAAGTTTGAAGTATCTGTAACAGTTATCATTTGTCTCCCTGTTATGTTGTAGGAAATGGAGTGTATGCTGAACTATGTGGACGATCAACTGTGTGACTGTCTCTTGTACAGAATTTCTAATAAGAAAGTAGTACAATATAAAATTGGTGCAGCAGAAACGGACACTGACAGCTGTTCACAATGATTGCACTTCCCAGATTAGTCAGCAATTATTTCACCCTTACTGTATTTATGGACATAATATTATGCAATCTAAACCGTTATCACAAGATTCCCGATAATACTGTCGATAAATAATTTGTTGTGCTGAAATACTTTTACAACTTTCAAAGAAATCTCATCTGCAGTTTCTTCTAACACAATACACAATTTCCTGGAAGTGATTTGGAGACTATTCCTGTACCTATATACACATATATTGACATCTTTTTTTATTATTTTGGCAACCTGCTCCTACCTTCTACATAAATCCTGATACAATTACAGTCTCTTGCTTTGTCAATTTTTGAAAGTACAGTCTCACAATAGATGAATACTATATACAGTGTGGTAACAGTATTATACAATATGACCATCAGCATGAATGGGAAACTTTTAACTCTTCGCAGCAAACATTTTCTATAACATTCATCACTGGCAGATTCAGTTGTATGATTTATCTTAAAAGAATGGCTAGGTGTGACTGAGTGGTGCTTCTTAACCAAAAATAAGGAAAATGTATGTTGTCTTGAATCCATCAGTTCAAGAATGAAATAAACATATTACTAGTTTTAAGGATTTTCTCGTAGGACACCTTCAGAATATAGTTTGTATGAAAGTAAAGTTAAATGAAATTACAACAACTTTTAAAAAATTCTTCATTTTTCCCAAGACCTTTCTTCATGTGTGCATGTGTTTTGTGAAGTTTGTAGACTGTCTGGACAAATCATCACAAAAATTAATAAATTTCAGTATGTAACTCTGAGATACAGGGCTGTCAACAACCAGTCTGATAAATCCTAGGGTGTTTCACATTTCAACCTGCAGCAAAATTTCCAATTATTGTCTTTTGGATCACACCTGGATTTGTTCAGACTAAAATTGCACACAAATCTCTCAATTTACCAAAATGCAAATCTGAAACTATGCAAAAGGGATGGACTTAAACAGCACTGACAGTAAGAATGTTCACAGGAAAGCAAATTATTTCTGACAAATTTATTGTATTAACATATTCGATACCTTACACCGTTGTTGAATGCACGTGAAAAGATGCGAAAGCTTATACTCATCATTTAAGACAAATAGCTATATTACTGTGGCTTTTGTAAACAGTCAAGTTAATTTGAACTGCTAAATATGACAGTAATGAACTGGAAAGTTTATTCCAATAACACTTCTACTTATTATAATTGTAAAAGAATCTCGGCTTAAGCATATATGTGATTCTGCTGTTCTGCTACCCATAAATGAAGATATAGTACATATTGATAATCCTTTTATTTTATTTATTGTGAGACTCTCGCAGTGCTGAACACAAGGTGTGGAAAACTGGCCATAGAGAACGCTTAGTATGAACCAATTCGCTCAATGCATCATTGTCTGTGTGATGTATTTCTGTTTCCAAATCTGTGAAGGAATATAAGCCGATTTCAATGAAATACAAGCTGATAATATTAAGGGATACAGAACCAACAGCCTCATTAAATGAAAAGAAACCAAATGCACAAGTACAAAAAAGAATTTTGATTAGTTAAAGTAGGATCATATGTACTAGTATGCAAAGAATGAGAACTCATATACTGAAGCATCACTGTTTGCAAACTTCTCTTTTGTCTCTCTAACGTCCTGCCTACAACATTCTCATACGAGTTACCAGCAGATCGGCAAGCAGTCTTTGAAGACATTTTTGACTAAAGTGACAATGAGTGAGAGGAAATGAATTAACTCAGAATCTAACAGCAGGAAGGAACTCGAGAAAACCTGAATTTTGATGAGTCAGAGTTCGGTTTCAGGCTATTAGTCTCCCAGTAACTTGCAGCATGAATTTTGAGACAGTCACAACTAGCCACATTTTAAGAATGCTGGTACAGATATCTCAACTGCATAGTAGTAAAGACACTCAATTGCACATATAATAGGCCACCCTGGCCAAAGTTGCAAACAAAGAAGGAGCGGCAGCAAGAAAATAATACAACCAGTAATTACCGTGGAACATACCAAATGGTATACTTTTACCTTGTAACATCTCTCCAAAATATGATCGACTAATTTTTTAAGCTACTGACTGAGAGATGGGTAGAAGCTACGGTTCCTTGTGGTGTTCCTCATTCAGGTCACCGTCTCCTCATCTTGCTGCCGCTTCCTATTGTTGGATCATTTGCCAGCAGTGCACCTGAATTTCAGTAAATTTCTTCTCAAGTGCTGAAGCTTGGCAAATATCTAACTTCCTGACTGACATACTTACATAAGAACAATCAAAAGTGTGCATGGTGCACACACACATACAAACACATGCTCTATTACACACATACACAATAACAGCCACATATGAACACTGTACAGCTTCTAACTACACCGCCACATGGCAGAAGAACGAAGCCACGTGGCGGGCCTGCCGCCATCACAGAGGCGGCACTAATCCGCAGCCGGGCTGGGTCATGCCAGCCGCCGAGCGCAACTGCGGACATGCCGGACAGGCGATGCAGCGCACGAACGCTTGTGGAGCGGGACGGCCGGCGCTACCGCTGCCGGCGAGTGGGAACACGACGAGTAAGGGGGAGGCACGTGCCACTGTCACCACTTGGCACGCTTCGACCAGTCCTTCGGAGTCCAGTGCAGGCACTTGGGATCGATTCGGATCTTCCGCTTCTCCATCGCACGCCTGTGGTTCGCTATAGTCTCTTTTGTCAGTGTAATTATGTACTGTCCCTTGTAGTAGTTTATGAGATTGAGTATCTGCAACGTGGAGATCACATCTTCTTTCTTGATGCTCGTCAGCTCACAAATCTCACTGCCAGAAGAGAAAAGATAAGCCGTGATTATGATTAGAAACTAAAACATAATTATACATAATGGTTCCTAAGAAACACCTTACACTTAAAAAATTAGAAGAATATTCAATCATAATGAACAAATGCAAACTCTCCTCTTCAAGAATAGACACAAATCCCACAAAAAGAGGTCTTGTGACTCTCAGCTTGCTCTGTTTATCTGTGAGAGACACAGTACTATAGACAACAGCACTCATATTGATGCCATGTGCAACATACTCAGGCACCTATAAGATACTTTTATTTAGTGTACATTGGTCAAAGAAATAAGCAGAGGGGTCCCTCATCTACCATAATAATATTTTTTTTTCAGGAACATTTTCTAAAATCTCAGTTAGCTTGTTTAGGAATACAAGAAGACAGTTGACTAATTTTCTTTTTCTTCTAAGCTCTATTTCGTGGTAGAAGTACATAATTAACTGTTTTTGCACTAGGCTGCAGGCTATCTCTTAATAAACTGGGTGATTTATGAAAAGCTCTTATAATTTATAGCGAACAATATGAATCAAAGTTTCTGGCAGATTAAAACTGTGTGCCTCACCAGGACTCAAACCTGGGACTTGCCTATTGCAGACAAGTGTTATGCCAACGGAGGTACCTGAACACTACTCACGCTGCAGACTGAACATTTATTCTGGATACAAATCAACTACCTTAACAAACTTTTCTAGTTTTCTTATCGCCTTAGCACCAGGAGAGATCAAAGCCTGACTACATGTTTACTGTTAAAAAGAATTCTACATCATCGAGAAGAAATGTAGTGTTAATTTCTACCAAAGTCCGATTACCTTCATGCTGAATACGTACTCAAGAGTACTCAGCACCAGGTTCAGGAGAAGTGCTCGCTCACTTACACAAGATATTTGGTACAGTTTGAAAGTTCAGTGCCACAGTCATCCTACATTTCAAGAATCATGATTTAATTAAAGCAGACACAATATACACCAACAGAAAAAAATTCGGAACACTGAGAAGAAGTTGTGCCACGTAAACAAAAGTTTATAGGCATTTTCTATTGCTGAAATATGATGTCTATTTGTGGTGTGTGTACTGTAAGACCTTCGGTACATACACCATCAGATTATTTGACTTGTCGCTCTAACGAAGTAGGCGAGAGTCAGCAATATGTCTCGTGGTCTTGCACGCTTAGAGTAGCAGATTGACGGTGACCAACTTTAAACAAAACTTGATTAATTTTCACACACATTTATTAAAATAATAACAAGCATAAAAATAACTTAACTTGGTTCTGGATGCTATTTACAATTGACATTCTGAAGTTCCTTTGGTCTTGGTATATTAATCTTATTCTCACATATCTCTGATACTTGACAAAGTGTCTATACATTTCTCCTCATGGCTATGTACAGGAATATAATAATCTTATTAGGTGCAGACTGAAACTTGACTATAGACTGGTACAGACTAATGCAGACTAGTGCAGACTAATGAAGACTGGCACAGACTGGTGCAGACAAATGCAGACTGGTGCAGACAAATGCAGACTGGTGCAGACAAATGCAGACTGGTGCAGACAAATGCAGACTGGTGCAGACAAATGCAGACTGGTGCAGTCAAATGCAGACTGACTATCGGAGGTCTGTACACTCGTTACAATACCTCACGCATTCAGGTATCACGGCGCGAGTGTGATCCGCTTGGAGAAAAGGTTCTACGTTAGCAGCAATCTCATTGGCTGCGTTACATATTAATACGCGGATTGGCGGAAGCAGAATTTGGTCCGTCTCTAAGACAGCGCCATCTCATAGTGCGGAGACAGATGAGCGCTGCGCCTGCACTGTTGTGCTTAGCGGGGCACCCTCTAGTGGGAAAGTTGTGTATGGACTGACTACGCGGAACTATGTACACAACACTATTCGAATTTCGTGCCAGTCACACAAGGGTGGCACTAGCAGCACCACTATGAGGATGCAATACACACTGTAACGATCGTGAGCATTGGTTGCTTCTGAGATTCGACACGGCGAGGTGACGACGGCCAAGAATGCCTTTAGGGCATCAAGGACACCATTATCAACACCTCACAGAGTTTGAATGAGATCTTGTAATAGGGCTACTAGAAGTTGGATGTTCCTTCTGTGATACTGCAGAAAGACTTGGCGGGAATGTAGCCACTGTATATTATTGCTGCCAGTGGCGGTCATGAGAATGTACGGTCGCAAGAAGGCCGGGCTCCGGATGGCCCCCTGGCACTACTGAGAGGGAAGACCATCGTGCTCGGCATGTGGCTCTGGCATATCGTACTGCATCTACAGCAGCAATTTGAGCAGCAGTAGCATCAGTGACACAATGAACTGTTACAAATCGGTTACTTCAAGGACAGCTCCAAGCCAGGCGACCTGTAGCCTGCACTCCACTGACCCCAAATCACCACCATTTGGGACTTCACTAGTGTCAAGTGAGAGCTACTTGGAGGGCAGGGTGGAGGTCTGTTATGTTTACTGATGAAAGTCGGTTCTGTCTCAGTGTTAGTGACAGCCGTGCGACGGTTAGGTGGTGGCCAATCGAGGGCTTGCGACCAACCAGTCTGCGTGTCAGACACACTGGATCTACAACTGGTGTTACGGTCTGGCGTGGACTTTCGTATGACAGCAGGAGCACTCTCGTGGTTATCTTATGCACCCTGACTGCAAATTTGTACGTCAATCTGGTGATTCGACCTGTTGTGCTGCCATCCATCAACAACATTCCAGGGGGTGTTTTGAGCAGGATAACGCTAGCCCACATACCGCTGTTGTAACACAACATGCTCTGGAGTGTCTATATGTTGCCTCGGCCTGCTCGATCATCAGATCTGTTTCCAGTTGAGAACACGTGGGACATCACTGGATTACAACTCCAGTGTCATCCACATCAGGCACTAACTTTCCCTGTATAGACCGACGAAGTGCGACAGGCACAGATCTCCATCCCACAAACTGACATCCGGCACCTGTACAACACAATGCATGTATGTTTGCATGCTTGCATTCAGATGGTTGCACCTGTTATTAATGTACCTGCAGTTCACATTTGCCACGGCTTATCTTGCACTTACATTAACCTATGATCTTAATGAATGTATTCCCAAAATTTCATTACTCTACATTAATTATTTTCTAGTGTTGTAATTTTTTTTCTATCAGTGTATTTCCAGAACAAATCTTTCACTCTGCAGTGGAGTGTGTGCTGATTTGAAACTTCCTAGCAGATCACAACAGTGAGCCAGTCTGGAAATTGAACCTGGGTCCTCTGCTGTTTGTGGGCAAGTTCTGTATCAACTGAGCTTTCTGCACACATATCACGACTGGCCTGCACAGCTTTACTTCTGCCAGTACCTCATCTTGTACCTTCCAAACTTCTCAGATGTTCTTTCAGGACTTACACTCCTTGCTTCTAGGAGTTTTATCCTCACACTGACAGCGATTTAGTGAAACAGGGAGCGGCTGTATCTACAGTAGCAGCAGTGTAGCTCATACTGTCAATTTATTGTAACAATTTAAAGCACTGGGAAATATTATTGACTTACAGTGGGCGACTCAGAACAACATTGTTGGAAAACATGTGACTGTCTATATCTCACTGTGACAGAGACACCAAATAAATCCTTGAGATGATAATGCAGAGAATTTATTTATTCATCATTATTTTTATTTATTTATCTCACAATTTTTTATTTATTTATTCTCACAACTTTAGTCTATTATCTGGGAAGCTAACATAAGCTGTACAACTCACATATTTGTGAATAATAAAAGAAGTATGCAGGATGTCCACATCTTTTGGGTCAAACTGAAACGGGTGATAGTGGGTCTGTGGTGTCACCGCCAGACACCACACTTGCTAGGTGGTAGCCTTTAAATCGGCCGCGGTCCGTTAGTATACGTCGGACCCGTGTGTCACCACTGTCAGTGATTGCAGACCGAGCGCCACCACACGGCAGGTCTAGAGAGGCTTACTAGCACTCGCCCCAGTTGTACAGCTGACGTTAATAGCAATGGTTCACTGACAAATACGCTCTCATTTGCCGAGACAATAGTTAGCATAGCCTTCAGCTACGTCATTTGCTACGACCTAGCAAGGCGCCATTACCAGTTATATTGAGCTTATATTAATGTATCAACAAGAGCGATGTTCTACAATTATGGATTAAAGTTAAGTATTACAGCAACTGCGTCCATTTTTCTAAGTTCTCATTTCCTTATAATGTTACAGACCTCGCGCCAGCCTGCGTGAGCTTAAGTGCGTGCCTTTCGGCTTCCTCTCATAGTGACTTGGCTGTCTTGCCAAGTCACAACAGGGTCCACAACCAATTATATTGAGATTGGGAACCAACAGTTGGAAATGCACATTTATTGTGTTACAGACATACTCAGCGTACATTGCATAACAACAACATAGCTCAGAGTAACTGTTCAAAGTGACGACCACCATTCTCAATGTGCACAAGGCCACCGCACAGGAACTACGGGTGTCTAATACACCAACATCTTGACATGACACCACGAGGAAGAAATCCAGAGCTGTGAAATCCGGCAATCATGCTGGCCATGGGACAGGAGCCCCCCACCCCCCTTCCAATCCAACAATCAGGGTACGTGTTATTCAGGTGCTTGCCAAGATTAACACTGAAGTGCACCGTCATGCTGAAACAACGTCATTTCATGGACAATATAGGGTACAGTCTCCAAGAACTGTGCGAGCACATCTCGCAGGAACACCAGGTAATGTGGACCATTCTAAATCTACATCGATACTCTGCAAATCACACTAAGTGCCTGGCAGAGGGTTCACTGAACCACCTTCACAATAATTCTCAATTATTCCAATCTTGAACAGTGCATGGAAAAAATGAACAACTATATCTTTTTGTGCGAGCTCTGATTTCCTTTATTTTATTATGACGAACATTTCTCCCTATGTAGGTCGGAGGAGAAAGTTGGTGATTGAAATTTCATGAGAAGATTCCGCTGCAATGAAAAATGCCTTTGTTTTAATTGTGACCATCCCAAATCCTGTATCGTGTCCGTCACCCTCTCTCCTCTATTTCAGGACAGTACAAAACGTGCTGCTATTCTTTGAACTTTCTTGATGTACTCCGTTAATCCTATCTCGTAAGGATCCCACACCATGTAGCTGTACTCAAAAAGAGGATGGACAAGTGTAGTGTAGGCAGTCTCTTTAGTAGATCTCTTACATTTTCTAAGTGTTCTGCCAATAAAACACAGTCTTCTGTTTGCCCCCTCAGCATTTTCTGTGCGTTCTTTCCAATTTAAGTTGTTTGAAGGCCTGTAACACTACCTTGGGGAATGCCAGAAATCACTTCTGTCTTACTCTATTACTTTATGTCAATTACTACGAACTGTGACCTCTCTGAGATGAAATCATGAATACAGTCATATAACTGAGATGATATTCCATAAGCTCATAATTTCACTACAAGCCACTTCTGTGGTACAGTGTCAAAAACCTTCTGGAAATCTAGAAATACGGAATAAATTTGAAATCCCTTGTGTGAATAAAGAGCTAGTTGTGTTTCACAAGAACATTTTCCAAATCCATGCTGATTGTGTGTCAACAGATGATCAGTCAAACGGGGAAGCAACAAATAAGGTCATATCAGAAGATCTTGGACAATGGCTGCCCATACATGACAGAGAATCATTGCTGGTGGCCATCAATGTGGGTGGCGTGTAGATTGTCCTCACTTCAGACATGGCTGCACCTTTGCAATACATGCATTTAGACAGGTGGTCGTCACTTTGAACAATTACGAAAAACAGTATTGTCGTTATACAGTGTACACTGTGTATGTCTACAACACAATAAATATGCGTTTCTGACCACTGGTTCCCTATCTCAATATAATCAGTTGTGGACCCAACATCAACTGTTTCGATTTGACCCAAGAGATTTGAGACATCGTGTACATTGATTATTTATTCCTGGTACTTATTCCCCCCATGAACCATGGACCTTGCCGTTGGTGGGGAGGCTTGCGTGCCTCAGCGATACAGATAGCCGTACCGTAGGTGCAACCACAACGGAGGGGTATCTGTTGAGAGGCCAGACAAACGTGTGGTTCCTGAAGAGGGGCAGCAGCCTTTTCAGTAGTTGCAAGGGCAACAGTCTGGATGATTGACTGATCTGGCCTTGTAACATTAACCAAAACGGCCTTGCTGTGCTGGTACTGCGAACGGCTGAAAGCAAGGGGAAACTACAGCCGTAATTTTTCCCGAGGGCATGCAGCTTTACTGTATGAATACATGATGATGGCGTCCTCTTGGGTAAAATATTCCGGGGGTAAAATAGTCCCCCATTCGGATCTCCGGGCGGGGACTACTCAAGAGGATGTCGTTATCAGGAGAAAGAAAACTGGCGTTCTACGGATCGGAGCGTGGAATGTCAGATCCCTTAATCGGGCAGGTAGGTTAGAAAATTTAAAAAGGGAAATGGATAGGTTGAAGTTAGATATAGTGGGAATTAGTGAAGTTCGGTGGCAGGAGGAACAAGACTTCTGGTCAGGTGACTACAGGGTTATAAACACAAAATCAAATAGGGGTAATGCAGGAGTAGGTTTAATAATGAATAGGAAAATAGGAATGCGGGTAAGCTACTACAAACAGCATAGTGAACGCATTATTGTGGCCAAGATAGATACGAAGCCCACACCTACTACAGTAGTACAAGTTTATATGCCAACTAGCTCTGCAGATGACGAAGAAATTGAAGAAATGTATGATGAAATAAAAGAAATTATTCAGATTGTGAAGGGAGACGAAAATTTAATAGTCATGGGTGACTGGAATTCGAGTGTAGGAAAAGGGAGAGAAGGAAACATAGTAGGTGAATATGGATTGGGGGACAGAAATGAAAGAGGAAGCCGCCTGGTAGAATTTTGCACAGAGCACAACATAATCATAACTAACTCTTGGTTTAAGAATCATGAAAGAAGGTTGTATACATGGAAGAACCCTGGAGATACTAAAAGGTATCAGATAGATTATATAATGGTAAGACAGAGATTTAGGAACCAGGTTTTAAATTGTAAGACATTTCCAGGGGCAGATGTGGACTCTGACCACAATCTATTGGTTATGACCTGTAGATTAAAACTGAAGAAACTGCAAAAAGGTGGGAATTTAAGGAGATGGGACCTGGATAAACTAAAAGAACCAGAGGTTGTACAGAGATTCAGGGAGAGCATAAGGGAACAATTGACAGGAATGGGGGAAATAAATACAGTAGAAGAAGAATGGGTAGCTTTGAGGGATGAAGTAGTGAAGGCAGCAGAGGATCAAGTAGGTAAAAAGACGAGGGCTAGTAGAAATCCTTGGGTAACAGAAGAAATATTGAATTTAATTGATGAAAGGAGAAAATACAAAAATGCAGTAAGTGAAACAGGCAAAAAGGAATACAAACGTCTCAAAAATGAGATCGACAGGAAGTGCAAAATGGCTAAGCAGGGATGGCTAGAGGACAAATGTAAGGATGTAGAGGCCTATCTCACTAGGGGTAAGATAGATACTGCCTACAGGAAAATTAAAGAGACCTTTGGAGATAAGAGAACGACTTGTATGAATATCAAGAGCTCAGATGGAAATCCAGTTCTAAGCAAAGAAGGGAAAGCAGAAAGGTGGAAGGAGGTTATAGAGGGTCTATACAAGGGCGATGTACTTGAGGACAATATTATGGAAATGGAAGAGGATGTAGATGAAGATGAAATGGGAGATATGATACTGCGTGAAGAGTTTGACAGAGCACTGAAAGACCTGAGTCGAAACAAGGCCCCCGGAGTAGACAACATTCCATTAGAACTACTGAGGGCCTTGGGAGAGCCAGTCCTGGCAAAACTCTACCATCTGGTGAGCAAGATGTATGAAACAGGCGAAATACCCACAGACTTCAAGAAGAATATAATAATTCCAATCCCAAAGAAAGCAGGTGTTGACAGATGTGAAAATTACCGAACTATCAGCTTAATAAGTCACAGCTGCAAAATACTAACACGAATTCTTTACAGACGAATGGAAAAACTAGTAGAAGCCAACCTCGGGGAAGATCAGTTTGGATTCCGTAGAAACACTGGAACACGTGAGGCAGTACTGACCTTACGACTTACCTTAGAAGAAAGATTAAGGAAAGGCAAACCTACGTTTCTAGCATTTGTAGACTTAGAGAAAGCTTTTGACAATGTTGACTGGAATACTCTCTTTCAAATTCTGAAGGTGGCAGGGATAAAATACAGGGAGCGAAAGGCTATTTACAATTTGTACAGAAACCAGATGGCAGTTATAAGAGTCGAGGGACATGAAAGGGAAGCAGTGGTTGGGAAGGGAGTAAGACAGGGTTGTAGCCTCTCCCCGATGTTGTTCAATCTGTATATTGAGCAAGCAGTAAAGGAAACAAAAGAAAAATTCGGAATAGGTATTAAAATCCATGGAGTAGAAATAAAAACTTTGAGGTTCGCCGATGACATTGTAATTCTGTCAGAGACAGCAAAGGACTTGGAAGAGCAGTTGAATGGAATGGACAGTGTCTTGAAAGGAGGATATAAGATGAACATCAACAAAAGCAAAACAAGGATAATGGAATGTAGTCTAATTAAGTCGGGTGATGCTGAGGGAATTAGATTAGGAAATGAGGCACTTAAAGTAGTAAAGGAGTTTTGCTATTTGGGGAGCAAAATAACTGATGATGGTCGAAGTAGAGAGGATATAAAATGTAGGCTGGCAATGGCAAGGAAAGCGTTTCTGAAGAAGAGAAATTTGTTAACATCCAGTATTGATTTAAGTGTCAGGAAGTCATTTCTGAAAGTATTCGTATGGAGTGTAGCCATGTATGGAAGTGAAACATGGACGATAAATAGTTTGGACAAGAAGAGAATAGAAGCTTTCGAAATGTGGTGCTACAGAAGAATGCTGAAGATTAGATGGATAGATCACATAACTAATGAGGAAGTATTGAATAGGATTGGGGAGAAGAGAAGTTTGTGGCACAACTTGACCAGAAGAAGGGATCGGTTGGTAGGACATGTTCTGAGGCATCAAGGGATCACCAATTTAGTATTGGAGGGGAGCGTGGAGGGTAAAAATCGTAGAGGGAGACCAAGAGATGAATACACTAAGCAGATTCAGGAGGATGTAGGTTGCAGTAGGTACTGGGAGATGAAAAAGCTTGCACAGGATAGAGCAGCATGGAGAGCTGCATCAAACCAGTCTCAGGACTGAAGACCACAACAACAACAACAACAACTTATGATACTTTAATGCTAATATACAAGTGCTGATGCTACATCTACTTTCTACCACAACACAACTACAATCAAACCCCTTAATCAATTGCCCAACTACTAACACCACAGTTAGTACTACAGATTCTGTTCTGGTTATGTTCACTTATTAGGATGAATCTGAACTGTAAATGGTTGTTTCCACTACTGGATCTGCTCTTATACTTGCCCGGTCAACAGCCAATGCCTGCTGGATTCTTCAGACACAGGAAAACATGTCAGTAGCATTTTCACTGTAATAGTGATTCACTGTAATGTCATAGAATACACATTTCTGTTATCACTTGCACAAATGTGATGCAAAGTCATGAAAAACCATTTCATTCAGTGGTTGCTGACCTCAGCTGCCTTCTCTCCATTTGTAGGAGACCCTCATTTGCCAGGATGGCAGCATGCTGACAGACGGTTGAATGCCTCGTGAAGTCTTCCTGGACACTGTGGTTGCAGCATTGTTCAAGACGCGCCAAGTGTACTCATTTCTTAGTGTTGCTTTTGGATCCTGCATCCTTAAAGCCTGATGACCACAGCCCACTGCATCTCTGCAGAGCGCACAGCCCACAATGTCTGCTCCGGAGTACCACACTGCCGCAGCCACAGCTATTTAGCATCTGTTTTTTTCATATTGCATAGATATGTAGCATACAGGCCATTACTTGTCAGATAATGTATCAATCCACTCAACGGGTTCAGGAAACTCATTTTTTCTCTCCCACTGACGATAGGGAGAAATTCGTGTGTTCTCCTGCGAGTGCCTGAAGTGTCTCATTCATTTTCTGCGGTTGTAACATGCCATCTTGTTTTGGCCTCATTTCCATGGAATCCTTTATACTTCCATTTCATTGACTTTCTTTAAACAATAAAGGGCATCCATTTTCCTGAATTCTAAGTCCAATGGGAATATTCATACAATTACTAACAATACATCAATTGAGGTAGTGCGAGTAAGACCCATTAATCTCAGTAGCACTCATTGTTGAAATCTTCTGAATGATGGCATTAGCTTCACTGCATGGAGATCTACCCAGTGCCTGTAAGACTTACAGCAACTGATAATGTATATTTCCCACCCATTTCCAGATCCACCTTACAGGAGATTCCAATGTTCTGCACTAATGCTTAATTCATACAACAGTGATTCCAGTTTATTTCACGACATAATATGATCATTATCACAACAGCTGAAATGATAGAATGGCAATTATCTGATAGTCATAAAATTGAGCAGTTGGTTTGTAGCTAACACCAAATCAACCAGATGTAAATGCTTGGGAAGTAATATCACATTGTGACATTACAGGGTTATACTTTATCAATAGTAAACTTCCATGACACAATTTCTTGTGACAGCAGAAATTATGATGCATAGTTGCAGTTCTGAACAACTCTACTTCTATCGTGAAGGATTGCTCCTCATTATGCAAGCAATTTCAGATGCTATTCTGTTTCCCACCAAAGAGAGATAGATATTGTACCAGTACTAAAATACTATCAAATTTGCCTATCTCATATCAATGGAAGCTATCCTGTAGGGTGCAGTTTTAGACAAAGTGTATGGATACGGGGAGGGGGGATACAAAATGTTGAACTGAAAGTATACAATGAGGATGACGTCAATAGTCTAGTACTAACCAACCTGTATGTGGATTTTAATGTTCCAGACGGACTCAAATTCTATAAATGAAATTTACGATTTGCAACTAACTTACTGTGAAGGTTCCTTTGTAGCACCTTATATAATGAGAATTTTATTTTCTTACCTCACTTCATCACTTTTCTGTCTACAGGATGCACAACTGCTCATATAAAAAAACTCGTGGCGTGGTATTGGTGTAAGATAATGTTGACCTTAACCTACAGGCTGGTTAGAATGCAACAGTGCTCCACTCCCAGCCATAGTCCTATAAAAAACGGTATGCTTTCGCCTTCCTCAGATGTTCCGACTGACTTACCTAGCAAGTTATATGGGTGTCTACAGTTTAACAAGAGCTCTGAACCCTGGCGGAACTGGGAACTTTTCACATTAACAATTCATTATCAGAGGTGAAAGCAGCAACACATGACAGAAAAAATCGCAGCAACTGTTGAGGAAAAAGCCCCTGACCTCCATATTTGAAGTGTAACACCCACAGAGCCCAGTGAAAACAAATAAAAAGTGCTTCAGCTGGTTACAACTGAGAGGGTCCATGAAGCATTGAAAATTAGAAGCAAGGTAGATGGCGCATGTGCTAAAAACATTAGCACTCTTTGGGAAAAGAACAGCCATCAATGGTTTGCAATTGAAATAAGATGTTACACATCTCAAATTACAATTTGTTTTAAGAAAGTCTTTAGGTTGTTATTTACTTTGTATCAGATAGGACTTGGATAAACTGACTAAACCAGAGGTTGTACAGAGTTCCAGGGAGAGCATAAGGGGACAATCGACAGGAATGGGGGAAAGAAATACAGTAGAAGAAGAATGGGTAGCTCTGAGGGATCAAGTAGTGAAGGCAGCAGAGGACCAAAAAGGTAAAAAGACGAGGGCTAGTAGAAATCCTTGGGTAACAGAAGAAATATTGAATTTAATTGATGAAAGGAGAAAATATAAAAATTGTGGTAAATGAAGCAGGCAAAAAGGAATACAAACGTCTCAAAAATGAGATCGGCAGGAAGTGCAAAATGGCTAAGCACGGATGGCTAGAGGACAAATGTAAGGATGTAGAGGCTTATCTCACAAGGGGTAAGATAGATATTGCCTACAGGAAAATTAAAGAAACCTTTAGAGAAAAGAGAACCACTTGTATGAATATCAAGAGCTTTGATGGAAACCCAGTTCTAAGCAAAGAAGAAAAAGCAGAAAGGTGGAAGGAGTATATAGAGGGTCTGTACAAGGGCAACGTACTTGAGGACAATATTCTGGAAATGGAAGAGAATGTAGATGAAGACGAAATGGGAGATACAATACTGCGTGAAGAGTTTGACAGAGCACTGAAAGACCTGAGTCGAAACAAGGCCCTGGGAGTAGACAACATTCCATTGGAACTACTGACGGCCTTGGGAGAACCAGTCCTGACAAAACTCTACCATTTGGTGAGCAAGATGTATGAGACTTCAAGAAGAATATAATAATTCCAATCCCAAAGAAAGCAGGTGTTGACAGATGTGAAAATTACCGAACTATCAGTTTAATAAGTCACAGCTGCAAAATACTAGCGCGAATTCCTTACAGATGAATGGAAAAACTGGTAGAAGCCGACCTCGGGGAAGATCAGTTTCGATTCCGTAGAAATGTTGGAACACGTGAGGCAATACTGACCTTACGACTTATCTTAGAAGAAAGATTAAGGAAAGGCAAACCTACGTTTCTAGCATTTGTAGACTTAGAGAAAGCTTTTGACAATGTTAACTGTAATACTCTCTTTCAAATTTTAAAGGTGGCACAGGTAAAATACAGGGAGCGAAAGGCTATTTATAACTTGTACAGAAACCAGATGGCAGTTATAAGAGTCGAGGGGCACGAAAGGGAAGCAGTAGTTGGGAAGGGAGTGAGACAGGGTTGTAGCCTATCCACGATGTTATTTAATCTGTATATTGAGCAAGCAGTAAAGGAAACAAAAGAAAAGTTCGGAGTAGGTATTAAAGTCCATGGAGAAGAAATAAAAACGTTGAGGTTCGCCGATGACATTGTAATTCTGTCAGAGACAGCAAAGGACTTGGAAGAGCAGCTGAATGGAATGGACAGTGTCTTGAATGGCAAATATAAGATGAACATCAACAAAAGCAAAACGAGGATAATGGAATGTAGTCGAATAAAGTCAGGTGATGCTGAGGGAATTAGATAAGGAAATGAGACACTTAAAGTAGTAAAGGAGTTTTGCTATTTGGGGAGCAAAATAACTGATGATGGTCGAAGTAGAGAGGATATAAAATGTAGACTGGCAATGACAAGGAAAGCGTTTCTGAAGAAGAGAAATTTGTTAACAGAGTATAGATTTAAGTGTCAGGAAGTCGTTTCTGAAAGTACTTGTATGGAGTGTAGCCATGTATGGAAGTGAAACATGGATGATAAATAGTTTGGACAGGAAGAGAATAGAAGCTTTCGAAATGTGGTGCTACAGAAGAATGCTGAAGATTAGATGGGCAGATGACATAATTAATGAGGAGCTATTGAATAGAATTGCGGAGGAGTTTGTGGCACAACTTGACTAGAAGAAGGGATTGGTTGGTAGGACATGTCCTGAGGCATCAAGGGATCACAAATTTAGCATTGGAGGGCAGTGTGGAGGGTAAAAATAGTAGAGGGAGACCAAGAGATGAATACACTAAGCAGATGCAGAAGGATGTAGGTTGCAGTAAGTACTGGGAGATGAAGAAGCTTGCACAGAATAGAGTAGCATGGAGTGCTGCATCAAACCGGTCTCAGGACTGAAGATCACAACAACAACAATTTACTTTGTTCATCAACACATCATTGTCTCCTTGGGCATATCATCGACTCTCACTCATGAGCAATGGAATCAGATACAGCTGCTGTGGCAGAAAGAGAGTGCCTCAATACCCACAGTGAACAGAACTGTTCGATGGGTCACATGATTCGGACACTGTCCGAGCTTAGGTGCAGGACAGAAAGACATGCGATATCAGCACACACTACCACAGCAAGATGTCAGCCATCAGATGCATAGGTCACTCCTTATACGAGATCACACAGGCACCAGGTTATTCGTACACCACTGTGTTGAAGGTGTGCTATTGACTGTCTCAACTGCCTCCAATGGGCAGTACAAGCTCTGACGACATCTGAGTTCACATGACATGCCCAACAATTCCATTAGCCACGGCTATTGTTGACCACACGGTCTGACATGCCAGCTGTCTCAGATTCCGTTGCTGACAGGTGCAAGTCAGTTACATGCCCAGGTAGCCAATGACACACTGATTAACAGAAAAAAGAACAGCTAAAAACACAAAGAAACTTTGTAAAAACTTATTATGGCTGACGATTTTGCCAGGGCACAGATATTGCTACTGTTTTTGTAACACTACTGCTGATGTTACTTATAATGGCCTCATCTAAATTCTTTGTCTGCTTTTACTTAATGTAACTTCCTTTACAATTCCTCCAGCCAGTTAAAATGCTGTGATCTAAATCAAAATTCAGATTTACATTACTTGAAACAGTTGATCCGAGGTATTTGAAGTAATATATCCTTTTTAGACTCTCTCCACTCATTATGACTGTGTCATCTCCCTCATAACATAATACTTTTTAATATTAATTTGATGCTCGCTAGTACTTTCCTACGATTTTAAGCCCTCCGATATGACCACTGTTTCCAATTGATGCATTGTTTTTTAGGCGAACAAATGGAAACACAAATAAAAGGTGTTTTGTTAGTTTTGTAATAAACCAACCATCTTGTAATATGATACACAAAAACATTGATAAAATTTTGAATCAAAGTGAAAATACGTATAATTCTAAAATTGCTTGGTATAAAGGAAGAGCAACTATAATTTATTATTTATTTAGTTTCCTGTCACCATTTCATACATATTACTTAATGGTGACTAGTTTCGAATTAATCTGTTCATTTTCAAACCACTGCCTATGTCAAAAAGTAGATCATTAGTGAAAAATACAAAGTGCAGACCTTAAGATCATTGGTACCTTAATATGTTCTCATTTCAGTGTGTTAGTTGTTTTTCTCTACGCCTATCAGTCTTCCCCAAAATACTTCACATAATTTACTACCTGATGTTTTCTGCACTATCATAACTGTACCACTAAGTGGACCACACCTTTCAATATAGACTAATCAATTTGCATCCAAAATTCCCCACCTCACCTTCTGCCCCGGGAAAATAGGTGTTAATGGCTTGCTTTAGTCACACAGACTTGGAGGTACTAAACAATCTAAAAAAGTACTACTCCAATACTTACAGTTATTTGCCTGCAAATGAAGTAAATACTGATGTAATGTCATTCAGTACACTGTCCTCTCAGTCTGCACTTATACTCCTAACACTCTGTATAAATAAAAAATGATAATGTATGTAGAAGTTCTCAAGTATCCTATATATACAGATCACAGACATATCTTTGGCCTGGAATCTCACTAACTGTAGTGGAACTGTCTTCAGTAATGAGTCCTGCTAACTGATGACTAGCGAAGACGAGTCTGGAGGTGCCCTGGACACCGACGATATTCTACTTCCCAATTTGTTGCCCTTCATGGCAAGCCATCTTGGGCTTACATTTCAGAAAGAAAATGCCTTCCCTCACATTGCAAGTTTCTACTGCTTGTCTTCGTGCTTACCAAACCTTACCGTGGCCAGCAAGGTTGTGGATATCGTCACAACAGAGAATGTTTGGAGCATTATGGACAGTGTCCTCCAATCATATTGGGATTTTGACAATCCAAAACACCAGGTGGACTGAATTTGGTATGTTACACTTCAGGAGGACATACAACAACTCTTATCAGCCAATGCCAAGCTGAATAACTGCTTGTATAAGGGCCAGATGTGGATTAATGCATTATTTTCTTGCTGAATTTGTAAAGCCCTTTCTCTTGAATAAATCATTTGCCTGTACATGTACATCACATCTACTTATTTCCATCCAATTTGGATAATTACTTCGTGGTGGAACACACCCACCTTTTTATTTGTTTTAGAGTGTATATTACAATGGATTATTTTACAATCAAAGGATAAATGCGCAGCTATCAGGTATGTCATAACCATTGTAGTGACCTTCTGTGATCTGTATAAAATAAATAAAAGTTCATGAGCATTTTGTTCAATGTTTTATATTTATCTTTCTCACTAATGATTTACTTTTTGATGTAGGTAACGGTTCAAAAATGACCTAGCTCTCCTTTCTAACCTTACCTAACATATCTTCTTCCCTCTGTAAGGAACTAACAGCTCCAAAACCTAAGAACAGCTTATCACTTTTGGTAAAAGTGCACTTACAGTGTAGGCGTTCCCGCTGTTACTGCTGTCGGTAACAGTTCCCGTCATGAACTGTAGGGAGTCAACACAATGAATCACGAGTCTGATGCACTTAGTCAATCAGATTCTCATTCACAATTTTCTATGGTTTGTAAAAAAAATAAAAGTTAGTCAGTATTTTGTTAAGTTAGAATATAAAAATGGTGTCAGAAAATTCGGCAAAATTGGAAGTAAGACATACAAGTAGGTTATGGCACTGATGGATGTATACCTGGGGCTGCTAATATCAGCATGCAACACATGAGCTACTGACATTGTAAGTACACTTTTAACCAGCTCTTAAATATGTTTATGGACAGTACTGGAATTTTGCCTCTTGAAGGCAAGTACTGGACAGCCATTCTATCCATTTGTAATTTTTTTCCCTCGATTATAAACATTCTTTCATATGTATGACACGAATACAAATTTTGCATGCTTTTGCCCTCATTTGCAATTTTACTCATCACTTACTTGATAGTGATGAGGGGTTTCTCATTCTCCCCCACAGGCTTGACGTTGATCAGGAATTCGAGGATGGTCTGAGCCCAGTAGCTACGGTACGAGAGCAGCCCCAGGTCCGAAAGGGGCTTCTCCGGAGAGCCCGTCTTGCCTTCAAACTTTGACAGTTCGTAGCCTTAAAATAAAAAATAATAATAGTTAAATTTGTTAGTCTCTACCATAGAGAGGTATAATACCTGGCACTGTATATTTAACAATAGACATTTCTTTTTGAAATAGTGGTACTCAAATGTTTTGTGCAATGATTAGCCTAAAAATAAGAAATACGGTAGATTGGAGAAATGTTTTAAGCACCTCTGAATGATGTTCAAAATTATGTAAGCCAGACAGATATCAGCTAATACTCTTTACAGTTCTAAGTCATACACTGAAATTTAAATTCTCAATCAACATCGCATCTGCTGCAGATTATTTCGAGCATCAAATATTTCTCTCATCTGTTTTGTTTCTTATTTTTAGATAAATCATTTTACAAACCATTTGCCATTTCTTCCATATTTTATTTTCAAGTTTTTCTCAGAAAGTATGAAATACAATATACAGGGTAATTACAATTAAAGTTAAGCTTTCAAAACAATGTAGAAATAACACCACTGGTCAGAATGACGTCAAATTGCAATGGAATATTATCGTAGAAGGGGGAAAATAGTGTGAAAATTGATCAATAGATGGCGCTGTATGTGTCAGAATATGTAAATGAAAATACCTGTCATGCGCACGACCCATTGAAGTTGGTATAAACACGTCGGGTACGTGACTTTTCCTCCTTTCGCATCTGCTACACTCGCCATGACTGTCTCAAAGCAGGATCGCACTCTGCTTGTAAAGCTGTATTACAATAATGATGACTGCACATGTTGCTCTGCAGAGGTTGCGTACACTGAAGGTTCGAAAAAAGGTGTTGTCTGAAGACTGCCATGGGTCCGGACAAAATGATTCGGAAATTCGAAAAGATGGGTTCTTTTGATGTGTGACCTGGTAGAGGGAGGAAACGAACTGATTTGATGTCAGTGGAAGCAGTGGCCACAGCAATGCAGAAGGAAACGAGTGGTGGCATGCAAACGTGCAGTGCACGGAGAATTGCCCGAACACTGGACATACCTGTGAGCACGGTACGTAAAATCCTATGAAACATCCTTCTTTTCTATCCATTCAAAATTACCCCTGTGCACGAGTTGCTTCCTGTTGACATGCCAGCAAGAGAGACCTTTGCCTTAGAATTTCTTGCTCGCATGGAAGTGGACAATGATTGGCCTTGGAAGATTTTGTGAACAGATGAAGCCCACTTCCATCTGATAGGATATGTCAATACACAGAATTGTCGAGTATGGGCAACAGAAAATTCACACGCAAATCAACCGATACCACTTCATCCTGGAATGTTACTGTGCTGTGTGGTTTTATGGCATCATTTATCATAGGGCCATATCTTTTTGAAGAGACAAGTGCTTCCGGTGCTGTTACCTGTACCATCACTGGTAAGCAATGTGAGTGTCTTTTGCGCAACCGCATCATTCCAGCTCTCTAGCAGCGTGGATGTGTACATGGGATCATTTTTATGGAAGAAGGTGCATCTCCACACATTGCAAATCCAGTTAAGCAGCTAATGAAGCAACATTTTGGAAATGCTAGAATTATCAGCCTTCATTTCCCTACAGCCTTAATCTGCATGTCTTCTGGCTGTGGGGGAGTATTTGAAAGGTGTTGTGTTCAGTGTTCTGATGGCAAACTTAGCTGCATTGAAGGCATGCATTGTGCAACACATTCTGCACATGATCCTGGAAACATTTCGGTCAGTTGTGGAACATGCTGTTTCTCGATTTCAACCTGTTGCAAAAAACAGGTGGACAGCATACTGAACATGTTTTGCGCAAGGAAATTAATAATCTGATTTGATTTCGATTTATACTTTTTATGCGGTTTCTGGCCTCAGGGCAATCAAAAACAAAAGTGATTGATGCTTTTATGCACGTTTTGGCCTCAGGATAATTAAAAACCGATGTGAGTGATGCTTTTTATGTGGTTTTTGGCCTCAGGAGAATTAAAAACTGATTTTTCCCATCCGATGTGATATGACCTTGCTGTGGTGAATGGGCTTACGTAACTAACAGTATCACACCTGTACACCCATGCACACTGAGTAGTACAGTTTGTTTAACGTCAAACATACACCTTAGGCACTGTTGTGTGATTCATTTGTCATTTGTAGTCAACCACTATTAAATTATGATGCTTACAGCAACATCTATTGCTACATTTTGGAACTATTTATTTTTCTTCTGCCATATGTTTCCCCCTTCTCCGATAATATTCCGTTGCAATTTGACATAATTCTGACCAGTGGTATTATTTCTACAGTGGTTTGAAAGTTTTACTTTAATTATAATCACCCTATATATAAATATTGACTGGTATTATATTATCATTAAGAGTATATAGATTAAAAAAAAATTAAAAAAAAGGAAAGTTTAATTTTCTGCTGTGATATGATACTTTAACACTTGATTTACAAAGCTAGCAGCAAGTGTTCATGAAAGATTTTGATTTCCCTAAAATCACTAGTCAATTTTTTCTTAGTTACCCTCATTACATTCAAGCAATTAAATCTTTCGTTGAAAAACTAGACTTCACACTTGATGAATTTGATACCCCATTTGGCCAATTCCCTCCTTCACTTGGCTATGAAAATTTTGTAAAAAATTCTCTCTCAAATCACTAAATAAGTTCATCTTAATTATCCTCATTCCATTCAAGCATTATGTATGAGGCCACTTGTGTCTCAAATTGTTCCTTAATAACATGTCAGAATCTTTGTGTTGTTATGATCCACTGGGTGACCTGTACTAAGCCAATGTTCTGAAATTGCAGATTTTCTTGGCTGTTGTAAACGTGTATGATGCTTATGCTCTGTACAACGAACATCTGCAGTGCTAAGGTCTGACTGGTTTATGAGATACTACAACTGCACAGAATACAGCAGGCATCTACCTTACACAGACCAAGACCATTTTTCATCGACTTTACGAGAGTCTTTTACAGAAAGACTGTGTACTGCCTTCTTTCACAAACAAAATCGTTCCTTCTGTGCAACATATTTTCTTCCCCTTACATCATAACCTTACGATCTAATGAAAAGTGTGATGTAGTACTTACTGAATTCTATGAGCAGTTTCCCATACCCTTTCCGCTGGTAAGGGGGCATAGTCAGGATGCAGGCTACGTTATAGTCTTCCGTCGACTCCTTCTCCTTGCTGAAGTAGCCGACTATGTGGAAGCCACGGGCATCAGCGTCCGTCATTACGTAGAACAGGAACGGGTCCGTGTCGTAGTAGAGCGTCTTGTGGTCGAGGAAGAGTTTCGCCAACAAGCAGAGGTTCTGCGCGTACACCTTGTTTTTACGGCCATCTATCTCGAAGAATGAGATGCTATCTTTCCTATAAATTTCATTCCCTGGAGGATGCCGCAGGTTACATTTCATCTGCAGAGAAAATAAAGCAGCTGTACATTAACTGGTACTCTTGTGGAAAACACAACAGAGTGGTAGTATTACAGCTGACTGGATTGTATTACAATTAACAGAAAAAAGTTTTACTCTATTTATTGGGTGGGTGCATTAGTTCATAGCATTTTTCTTTTACACATTGGTATTCCGGTCACTATGGGTTTACTTATTGATTGTCATATTTTATTTGTAGTTCACTGGTGCTATTTGAGTTTACACTATGTCATTTTGTCATTCGTAGACAGTGAACGGAGCTGTGGATGTTAGAAAATGGAGTGTCAAGTGGAGAAATATCAACATTTCGGACACATTCTTCTGTTTGAGATCAATATAGGGGTGAGAGCAGTGGAGGCAGCCAGAAACATTTACATTGTGTATGGGGATAATGCCACTGGACAAAGCATGGCAATAAAATAGTTTTCTTGTTTTGAGGAGGATCATTTTGACATTAGTGACACTCCAGCTTCAGGAAGACATTCTTGGTGTTGCAAAAAGATGAACTGTGACCATTCCACCACCGTGAAACATTTGCGTGCAATGCGGAAGGTTCAAAAGTCGCGAGTATGGGCGTTGCATGCTTTAAGCCAAAAATCACAAAAATCAGTAGGTGGTCACATGTGCATCTCTGCTTGCTCGTCATCAATTGGATTGTGAACAACACCAACCATTTCTATCCTGTATCATTACAGGTGATGAGAAATGGTGTCTTTATGCTAACATAAGAAACTGAAGGTATGCAGGACAATAATGCCCTGTATAAAGACCTGTGCACACCCGCAAAGGGTAATGTTATGCATCTGGTGGAACAGCAATGGTGTGGCATATTACAAATATCCGAGAGCAACAACCAGGAAGACTACATGAAGTGACGCTATTCCACAATGATGTCTGCCCGCTTTCTGCTAGACTGCCAAAAACACTATACAGGAGTTGGGTTGGAAAACCTTTCTGCACCCACCTTATTCATCTTATCTTGGGCCCTCAGATTTTCATCTTTCCCGCTATTGAACAACCTTTTAAGGAACTACCTTTCCAGATCAAAATGCAATCGGAACATGGCTCTAAGACTTCTTTGCCTCAAAACCACAGGATTTCTACAGTCGTGGGATCGAAAGGTTACCCCAGCACTGGCAGACTGTTATAATTAGTTAAGGAGTGTTTATTTCTGATGACTAAAGTCTCTGTTATGTGTATCTGTTTATTAAACTAATGGAAAAATGCTACGAATTTATGCAACAATTTGATAAGTCCTGTAGTCTCCCTAGAGCTCACGTTGCAAAAGCTGCAATTTATTTTGAGAATTCAGACAAAATTTGTCTTAAGAGTATCACAACAGCAAAAACAAGCATCATCTGTGATAGAACCTCACAAGTAACAGATTGATGGGAAAAGTGGTAAAATAAAACACTGGTACTGCTAACAAGTCTAGTCGTGCCTCTGCGCCAATGTTGCAACTTACGCATGCTCTTAATGAAAACCTGTAAATATCTACAAAAATATCTATACTACTATGATGATTATTAACACTGGCAACCACACATACCCTGCTTTTGGAATTTAGTGTATTAGGAAAAAGAGAGCAATGGAAAGATGAAACATATGATTAGTATTTTCCTGCTATACTGCCATGACAGGATTATTATGTGCCCTGTATATTGAGCGCTGTTTTACTGTAAGTGCTACACAGAGACTCAAACTTAAGACACTTGCACTTTCTAGACCGAACAGTGAAAAGATTATTTCAAAAAACCCCATTGTCAATTTATTCACTCTCCTGGTACACACAGCTGAATTTGAATGTTGCTGAATCTGAAACAGTACTGAGATGAACATGGAAGTTTGATTTTAGTTATCAGCATGTTTAATGTAATTTCACCTTTTCTGGCAAATATTAGCATACCTTGAGGTTAATAATTTGGAATTACATATTAGTGTGTCCATGTGTGTGTAGGGGGGGTGGGGATCACGGGGGAGGGACGGAGCGAGGGTGGGAGGGAGAGAAGGAGGGTGGGAGGGAGGGAAGGAGGGAGGGAGGAAGGGAAGGAGGGCGGGCAGGAGGGAGGGCGGGCGAGAGGGAGGGAGGGCGGGCGAGAGGGAGGGAGGGAGGGCGGGCGAGAGGGAGGGAGGGCGGGCGAGAGGGAGGGAGGGAGGGCGGGCGAGAGGGAGGGAGGGAGGGAGGGCGGGCGGGAGGGAGGGAGGGAGGGCGGGCGAGAGGGAGGGAGGGAGGGCGGGCGAGAGGGAGGGAGGGTGGGCGGGCGAGAGGGAGGGCGGGCGAGAGGGAGGGAGGGAGGGAGGGCGGGCGAGAGGGAGGGAGGGAGGGTGGGCGGGAGGGCGGGTGAGAGCGAGGGAGGGAGGGCGGGTGAGAGCGAGGGAGGGAGGGCGAGAGCGAGGGAGGGAGGGAGGGCGAGAGCGAGGGAGGGAGGGCGAGAGCGAGGGAGGGAGGGAGGGCGGGCGAGAGCGAGGGAGGGCGGGCGAGAGCGAGCGAGGGAGGGAGGGAGGGAGGGCGGGCGGGCGAGAGCGAGGGAGGGAGGGAGGGAGGGAGGGAGGGCGGGCGTGAGCGAGGGAGGGAGGGAGGGCGGGCGAGAGCGAGGGAGGGCGGGCGAGAGCGAGGGAGGGCGGGCGAGAGCGAGGGAGGGCGGGCGAGAGCGAGGGAGGGAGGGCGGGCGAGAGCGAGGGAGGGAGGGCGGGCGAGAGCGAGGGAGGGCGAGAGCGAGGGAGGGAGGGCGGGCGAGAGCGAGGGAGGGAGGGAGGGCGGGCGAGAGTGAGGGAGGGAGGGAGGGCGGGCGAGAGCGAGGGATGGAGAGAGGGAGGGAAAGCGGGCGGGAGGGAGGGAGGGAGGGAGGGCGAGAGGGAGGAAGGCCAATGTGGGAGGGAGGGAGGGAGGGCGGGCGGGAGGGAGGGTGGGAGGGGGGAGGGGGGGAGGGAGGGAGGGCAGGCGGGAGGGAGGGCAGGCGAGACGGAGGGAGGGCGGGAGGGCGGGCGAGACGGAGGGAGGGAGGGTGGGCGGGCGAGAGGGAGGGAGGGATGGCGACAGAGAGGGGGGGAGGGAGGGAGGGCGAGAGAGAGGGAGGGCGGGAGGGAGGGAGGGAGGGCGAGAGAGAGGGAGGGCGGGAGGGAGGGAGGGAGGGAGGGCGAGAGAGAGGGAGAGAGGGCAAGAGAGAGGGAGAGAGGGCGGGCGAGAGGGAGAGAGGGCGGGCGAGAGGGAGAGAGGGCGGGCGAGAGGGAGAGAGGGCGGGCGAGAGGGAGAGAGGGCGGGCGAGAGGGAGAGAGGGCGGGCGAGAGGGAGAGAGGGCGGGCGAGAGGGAAAGAGGGCGGGCGAGAGGGAAAGAGGGCGGGCGAGAGGGAAAGAGGGCGGGCGAGAGGGAAAGAGGGCGGGCGAGAGGGAAAGAGGGTGGGCTAGAGAGAGAGAGAGAGAGGGGGAGGGCTAGAGAGAGAGAGAGAGAGAGAGGGGGAGGGCTAGAGAGAGAGAGAGAGGGGGCGGGCTAGAGAGAGAGAGAGAGGTGGCGGGCTAGAGAGAGAGAGAGGGGGCGGGGCGAGAGAGAGAGAGAGGGGGGGGCGGGGAGAGAGAGAGAGAGAGAGAGAGAGAGAGAGAGAGAGAGAGAGAGAGAGAGAGAGAGAGAGAGAGAGAGAGAGGGGGGGGGGGGCGAGCGAGAGAGGGGGGCGAGAGAGAGGGCGGGCGAGAGGGAGAGAGGGCGGGCGAGAGGGAGAGAGGGCGGGCGAGAGGGAGAGAGGGCGGGCGAGAGGGAGAGAGGGCGGGCGAGAGGGAGAGAGGGCGGGCGAGAGGGAGAGAGGGCGGGCGAGAGGGAGAGAGGGCGGGCGAGAGGGAGAGAGGGCGGGCGAGAGGGAGAGAGGGCGGGCGAGAGGGAGAGAGGGCGGGCGAGAGGGAGAGGGGGCGGGCTAGAGAGAGAGGGCGGGCGAGAGGGAGAGGGGGCGGGCTAGAGAGAGAGAGAGAGGGCGGGCGAGAGAGAGAGAGGGGGGGGGGCGAGAGAGAGGGGGGGGCGAGAGAGAGGGGGGGCGAGAGAGAGGGGGGTGAGAGAGAGGGGGGCGGGAGAGAGGGGGGGCGGGAGAGAGGGGGGGGCGAGAGAGAGGGGGGGGCGAGAGAGAGGGGGGGGCGAGAGTGAGGGTGGGCGAGAGTGAGGGTGGGCGAGAGTGAGGGTGGGCGAGAGAGAGGGTGGGCGAGAGAGAGGGTGGGCGAGAGAGAGGGGGGCGAGAGAGAGGGGGGGCGAGAGAGAGGGGGGCGAGAGAGAGGGGGGCGAGAGAGAGGGGGGCGAGAGAGAGGGGGGGCGAGAGAGAGGGTGGGCGAGAGAGAGGGTGGGCGAGAGAGAGGGTGGGCGAGAGAGAGGGTGGGCGAGAGAGAGGGTGGGCGAGAGAGAGGGTGGGCGAGAGAGAGGGTGGGCGAGAGAGAGGGTGGGCGAGAGAGAGGGGGGCGAGAGAGAGGGGGGCGAGAGAGAGGGGGGCGAGAGAGAGGGGGGCGAGAGAGAGGGGGGCGAGAGAGAGGGGGGCGAGAGAGAGGGGGTGGCGAGAGAGAGGGGGTGGCGAGAGAGAGGGGGTGGCGAGAGAGAGGGGGTGGCGAGAGAGAGGGGGGGGCGAGAGAGAGGGGGGGCGAGAGAGAGGGGGGGGCGAGAGAGAGGGGGGCGAGAGAGAGGGGGGCGAGAGAGAGGGGGGCGAGAGAGAGGGGGGCGAGAGAGAGGGGGGCGAGAGAGAGGGTGGCGAGAGAGAGGGGGGCGAGAGAGAGGGGGGCGAGAGAGAGGGGGGCGAGAGAGAGGGGGGCGAGAGAGAGGGGGGCGAGAGAGAGGGGGGCGAGAGAGAGGGGGGCGAGAGAGAGGGGGGCGAGAGAGAGGGGGGGGGCGAGAGAGAGGGGGGCGAGAGAGAGGGGGGCGAGAGAGAGAGGGGCGAGAGAGAGAGGGGGGAAGGGGGGAGAGGGAGAGAGAGGGGGGGTGAGAGAGAGAGGGGGGAAGGGGGGAGAGGGAGAGAGAGGGGGGGTGAGAGAGAGAGGGGGGAAGGGGGGAGAGGGAGAGAGAGGGGGGGGGAGAGAGAGAGAGAGAGAGAGAGAGAGAGAGAGAGAGAGAGAGAGAGAGAGAGAGAGGGGGGGGGGGGGCAGGCTTTGAAGAACAACTTTGTTTGAATACCAAACCACTAGAAACCCTTTTAATGCTTAAGGCTCATTGATCACCACTTTTCCAATTTTCAAAGTAGTGACCTATCTTCATATTACCGAATTATTTATTGGACTGGACAAAACAAAACTATCAGTGTACCACAGTATGTAAAGAGGGCCGACAGCATTATCACAGTGGTAACACTACTTGCCATCAGATCACCGAAGCTAAGTGCTGTTGGACTTGGCTAGCATTTGGATGGGTGACTGTCCGGTCTGCTGAGCGCTGTTGGCAAGCAGGGTGCACTCAGCCCTTATGAGGCAAATTGAGGAGCTACTTTAATGAGAAGTAGCGGCTCCGGTCACGAAAACTGACAATGACCAGGAGAGCGGTGTGCTGACCACATGCCCCTCCATATCCGCATCCAGAGACACCTATGGGCTGTGGATGACACGGCAGCCTTTGAAGGTCTGTTCAGATGGAGTTTAGTATTTTTTAAAAGGGTGTTTATGCTTTTTCAGGCTTCTAGTTTTGCACCTCCTGTGACAGACATGTGCAACATTGGCATTTGTGTGAAAAAAAATTGTAATGTGTCCCTGTAAGATGCCCACCCCCATTTTGGCAACAGCCTCATTCCTACCCACACACCTTTGATGAGAACATTAAATCTGTACCCATCGGAGACTTTTATGACCATTCAGCTGGCTGGTGCCTCGTAGCTGCTCTGGCACCTGGGGACCGATATCTCAGCTGCGAGGGTGTCAGACATCATTAACACACCTAACAGCTAACACAAATTTCTGAGCTGTGGCCTTTGTTTTGACACCTTGCCGTTCCAAGCGTCACTCATCCTGAGGGTGACATTGGGCAACACGCTTTAACACCATTACAGAGAAAGGCTGCAGACACTTTTGGGCCAAATTTCAAACTTAAATATTGCAATGGGACACAATTACGGTTCTTTCAAAAAGGAATACTTTTTGCACTGTGTATATACACTGCAGCACCAAAGAAACTGAAATAGGCATGAGTATTCAAATACAGAGATACGTAAACATGCAGAATACGGTGCTTCGGTCGGTAATGCCTATCTAAGACAACAAGTGTCAGGTACAATTGTTAGATTGGTTACTGCTGCTACAATGGCAGTTTATTGACATTTAAGTGAGTCTGAACATAGTATTATCGTTGGTGTACGAGCAATGGGACACACCATCTCCGAGGTAGCGATGAAATGCAACCGTTCCGCAAATTGCTGCAGATTTCAATCCTGGGGCATCAACAAGTGTCAGCATGCGAACCATTCAACAAAACATCATCGATATGGGCTTTCGGAGATGAAGGTCCACTCGTGTACCCTTGATCACTGCACGACAGAAAGCTTTACGCCTCGCCTGGGCCCGTCAACGACATTGGACTGTTGACTGGAAACATGTCACCTGATCGGATGAGTCTCGTTTCAAACTGTATCAAGTGGATGGACATGTACGGGTATGGAGATGACCTCATGAATCCTTAGAGCCTGCATGTCAGCAGCGGATTGTTCACACTGGTGGAGGCTCTGTAATAGAGTGAGGCATGTGCAGTTGGTGTGATACAGGACCCATGATACGTCTAGATATGACTCTGACAGGAGACACGTACGTAAGCATCCTGTCTAATCACGTGCATCAATTCATGTCCACTGTGCATTCTGACAGATTTGGACAATTCAAACAGAACAATGCAACACCCCACATGTTCAGAATTGCTAAAGAGTGACTCCAGGAGCATTCTTCTGAGTTTAAACACTCCCGCTGGGTACCAGACTCCCCAGACATGAACATTATTGAGCATATCTGGGATGCCTTGCAACATGCTGGTCAGAAGAGATTCCAACTCCTCATACTCCTACGGATTCATGGAGAGCCCTACAGGATTGATGGTGTCAGTTCCCTCCAGCACTACTTTATACATTAGTCGAGTCCACGCCACGTTGTATTGCAGCATTTCTGTATGTTTGCAGGGGCGCTACACAATATTAGGCAGGTGTAACAGTTTCTTTGGCCACATGCCACCACCGAGACAACGGTTTTCTAACAGCAGTCAACCGATCTGAAATTACATGACTGGTTGATGTTTCCAGTACCAAATTTTTCCATGAACGAAAGTAATGTGGGTCAACAGTCTGGTCGCAGTGGTAACACCGGTTCCCGTCAGGTCACCAAAGTTAAGCACTGCCGGTCTTGGCTAGCACTAGGATGGGTGACCATCCTGTCTGCCAAGTTCTGTTGGCAAGCAGGGTGCACTCAGCCCTTGTGAGGCAAACTGGGGAGCTACTTGACTGAGAAGTAGTGACTCCGGTCTCATAAACTGACATACAGCGGGGAGAGCAATGTGCAGCCCACATGGCCCACCACATCCGCATCCAGTGACGCTCCTAGTTGTGGACGACACAGCGGTCGGTCAGTGCCGTTGGATCTTTTGAGACCTGTTCGGACGGAGTTTAGTTTAGAGTATGTAAAGAGAATTACTGACAAGGTGTGTGGTGTTCATTAAGGTAAGCCCAACTTTACACTGTAGCATAATGATGCAGAGGTGCCAGTGCAAGACTGGTGTCTTAATAGAAGTGCACTATCTGCTGTGAGTGAGAAAGGGTTAGCTAGCATATTGTCTGCCCATTGCAACCTGAGTGCCGTTAAACGATTTTGGAGAGAAGTTTGAACCAGTGCCTGGAACTCCTGGTTGTGTGTGTGGGTGGGTGTGGGTGGGTGGGGGGAGGGGGGGATGCAAATGTAAAGTGCCAGATCACATATACTGCCTAAGTTACAGTAATTTTCTCTGACCAAGAATGATGGTAATCTTGAGAATGATAGCTACAGAACTTATATGTGCACTGCAAAACATCAACTATATCTTTTCACAGCTGCATTTAGGACTTTTCTATTTACTTACCTAACGACTGTCGATAATACCAAATGCTACGAGGATCTTTATGTTAGATGGTAAATAAATACTTCACACACAGATACATGAAAACATTGTCAAGCTGCCCAACCATGCACTAACAAATGGGTTCCTTCCTTTATTAAGGAATATTACATTTTATTTTCCATCACAAACCACAGACTTTGCCATGGTGGAGTGGCTTGTGTGCGTCAACGATACAAACAGCTATACAGTAGGTGTAAACACATCAAAGGAGTATCTGTGCAGAGGACAGGCTAACATATGGCACTGTAACATTATCCAATATGGCCACATTACAATGGTGCAGCGAATGGCTGGAAAAAAAAAACAAACGGGAAACTAGAGCGGTTATATTTCCCACGAACATGCGACTTTACTGTATGGTTTAACGATGTAAAATCTTCTGGAGGAAAAATAGTCCCCGCATTCAGATCTCCTGGTGGGGACTACTCAGGAGGATGTTATTGTATGAGACGAATCTGATGTCTGAGGGTAGAGCGTGTAAAGTGAGGTCTCTTATAGAGCAGGTAGGTTAGACAACTCAGAAAGAGAAATGGATGGGTTGAAGTTCTTAATAGTGGGAATTACTAAAGTATAGGGGCAGGAAGACCAAGATTTATGATCAGCTGAGACCAGAATTATCAACAGAAAATGAAATAGTAGTAATGCATGAGTACGATCAACATGGAGTAAGAGAACAGGAACGGGAGTGAGCTACTATTATAAATTAACACTGCATGGAGAAAGACTGAACAGTTTTCTAATTATCTTAACATGCTACTTGTTAATGCATGCAAAGACAGTGCTGATTACTTGCTAGTATAGTGCTTGTGTTTGGACATTTAACTGTGAACGCAATATGTGCAGTACCATGAATAATGGCAGTATCACACTGACATTATTCATGGTACTGCACATGTGGAAATAGTAACTCATTGAACATAAAGTCACTTTTAAAAAACTAGTGAAGAACTCTTGCTTGCTGAAAAAACATTTTCCAACAGATTCTTAAGGTATTTAGTGGTGAATAAAGTAGTGAACTTCCAAACATTTTCGATCCAGGACAGTATTTAAGTGACCAGAAGATATACATTTGAAGGAAGAAATATTTTGGGTCAAAGTCATGTAATTTTGGGTCAAAGTCACGATGTAGATAGATGTATTTACTAGTAGTGCAAGAGGAAAGGCAAATATTTAATTGTTGAAAGGAAATGTACAATGGTGCAGAAGTACTATGACATCAGACTTTTCTCTGTATGAACTATGAAAATGATCCATGGTCATGCTGCCAATGAAACTTATATTGTGTGTAAAACTAAATGGTTAGACTAATTCTATATGTTTCCTTAAAAGTGTCTCTTCTGTTAAGGAATAAATATTTGCATTAACTGTGAAAGATATTTGCCGTGGGATTTTTATTTTAGCTTTTCATTTTCATCTAACCTGAGAGAGCCTTAATTAAAAATTATACTGAGCAAAACAGTCAATGATTAGTTACCTACATAAATATCAATTGCTGCTGAAGGAATTACATTTAACAGAATGTCTACAGATTAAAGCAGAAAATGTCTTTTGGTATTTTAAATGTGGCGTAAGCTTTATGAAAACAATATAACTGCAGCCATACCTTTTCAGTGAATACTCAGAACAAAAAGTATTACGCTGCATAATTAGCAACTGAAGGTTGGCATTGTAAGAGTATTTTGTTTCTATTGGATATTCAAGCTGTTGATTTCCTTATGTAGTACTCAGATCATGATGATGTTTATCAGAAATGATTTTGTTTTATTAAATTAGTTTGCAGCAAGAGATTATTTTCACAAAGCTTCTCCCCGCATTCAAAGTAAATTTACTGACTCTGTATTTAATATTTTGCAAAAACTTGGGTGTAGTGACAATTAATATAAGCTGATGTTAGGTGAAGTTCGTGTATAGTAGAGAGTATTTACGCAAAAGATTGTAGCATGACTTCAAATTTGAGCATTGTTTTGGCACATACACTGTGTTTTGGTATCAGTAAGTCATTCAGTAGCTTAAGCTCCAGTTCCTTCCATCTTTAAATTCATATTACTAAGTAAATATTCAGTAGCAGATCAATTTATTTTCTTACCTAACATCCCTTACTGTTTTAAGAGTACTAGGGGTCTGTGACAAGAGCACCACTTCCTTGGTCGGCTCAATTGTTGCCCTGATTAATTACAGCATTTTCTTTAATAGGCAAATATTTGAATAGTGGTAAGTTTTTAGGGTCAGTGTGTAAAACGCGCACACGCACATGCACACACACACAGTCTCTGGTCACTATGGCCGCACCTATGGGAGTAGCAATCTGGCATGGGTACTGAGGATAGGGAAGTGGTGTTGGGCAGGAATAGCAGGGTAGGGGTTGGTGAAAGTGAAGAGCTGCTTCTGATAGTGTGCAAGGATGTGGTGGGGACAGGGTAGGGCTGCTGGGAGCAGTTGGGATGTTTGGGGGTGAGAGGGAACCAGAAGAGGAGATAACTGGAGGAGGGGAAAAAGACTAGTGGACGCATTGATGGATCAGAAGACTGTGTAGTGCTCGAGTGTGAGCTGGGAATGGACAGGTGGGCAGAGGACAAGGACTATTGACGATTGGGGCCATGGGCGTAAACAGGAACACAGAATATACTGCAGGGAGAGTTACCACCTGCACAATTCAGAAAATCTGGTGTTGGTAGGAAGGATCCTGATGGTGCTGGCTGTGAAGCAGTCACTGAAATGATGAACAATGTGTTGGGCAGCATGTTTAGCAATCAGGTGGTCAGCTGTCTCTTGGCCACAGTTTGTCAGTGCATATTCGTGTGGACAATATGTTAGTTGTCATGTCCATGTAGAAAGCATTACAGTGATTGCAACTTAGTTTGCAGATCACATGTCTGCTTTCACAGCTATTCCTGCCTTTGATGGGATAGGAGATGCCTGTGACCAGATTGGAGCAGGTGATGGTGGAAGGATTTATGGGACAGGTCTTGCCTCTAGGTCTCCCACAGAGATATGAGCTATGAGGCAATGCATTGGGAGCAGGTGTGGAGTAAGGGTGGAACAGGGATCTACCTACATCTAGAAAGTAGAAGAGGGTATCAGTGATCATAAGTCAGTGGTTGCATCAATGACTACAAGTGTAATAAGAAATGCCAAGAAAGGAAGGAAAATATATTTGCTTAACAAGAGTGATAGGGCACAAATCGCAGAATATCTGAGTGACCACCATCAAACGTTCATTTCTGAGGAAGAGGATGTGGAACAAAAATGGAAAAAATTCAGAAACATCGTCCAGTACGCCTTAGATAAGTTCGTACCGACTAAGATCCAAAGCGAGGGGAAAGATCCACCGCGGTATAACAATCATGTACGAAAGGTACTACGGAAACAAAGAAAGCTTCATCATAGGTTTAAGAGTAGTCGAATCATAGCTGATAAGGAAAAGCTGAACGAAGCGAAAAAGAGCGTAAAGAGAGCAATGAGAGAAGCATTCAACGAATTCGGACATAAAACATTGGCAAACAATCTAAACAAGAACCCTAAAAAGTTTTGGTCATATGTAAAATCGGTAAGCGGATCTAAATCCCCTATTCAGTCACTCGTTGACCACGATGGCACCGAAACAGAAGACGACCGAAGAAAGGCAGAAATACTGAATTCAGTGTTCCGAAACTGTTTCACTGCGGAAAATCGTAACACGGTCCCTGACTTCAGCCATCGCACGGACGCCAAAATGGAAAATATTGAAATAAACGATATCGGAATTGAAAAACAACTGCTATCACTTAGTAGCGGAAAAGCATCCGGACCAGACGAGATACCCTTAAGATTCTACAGTGATTATGCTAAAGAACTTGCCCCCTTTCTATCAGCAATTTATCGTAGATCGCTGGAAGAACGTAAAGTACCTAGCGACTGGAAGAAAGCGCAGGTCGTTCCCATTTTCAAGAAGGGTCATAAATCAGATGCGAATAATTATAGGCCTATTTCGCTTACGTCAATCTGTTGTAGAATAATGGAACATGTTTTGTGTTCTCGTATTATGACGTTCTTAGATAATACAAATCTCCTTCATCATAACCAACATGGATTCCGCAAACAGAGATCATGTGAAACTCAGCTCGCCCTATTTGCCCAAGAAATTCACAGTGCCGTAGACACTGGCGAGCAGATTGATGCCGTATTCCTGGACTTCAGGAAGGCATTTGATACGGTTCCGCACTTACGTTTAGTGAAAAAAATACGAGCTTACGGAATATCGGACCAGGTTTGTGATTGGATTCAGGATTTCCTAGAAGAAAGAACACAACATGTCATTCTTAACGGTTCAAAATCTGCAGATGTAGAGCTAATTTCGGGAGTACCGCAGGGAAGCGTGATAGGACCTTTATTGTTTAAAATATACATAAATGACTTAGTTGACAACATCGGTAGCTCCGTGAGGCTATTTGCAGATGACACGGTTGTCTACAAGAAAGTAGCAACATCAGAAGACTCGTACGTACTCCAGGAGGACCTGCAGAGGATTAATGCATGGTGCGACAGCTGGCAGCTTTCCCTAAACGTAGATAAATGTAATATAATGCGCATACATAGGGGCAGAAATCCATTCCAGTACAATTATGCCATAGGTAGTAAATCATTGGAAGCGGTAACGACCGTAAAATACTTAGGAGTTACTATCCGGAGCGATCTGAAGTGGAATGATCACATAAAACAAATAGAGGGAAAAGCAGGCGCCAGGTTGAGATTCATAGGAAGAATTCTAAGAAAATGTGACTCATCGACGAAAGAAGTAGCTTACAAAACGCTTGTTCGTCCGATTCTTGAGTATTGCTCATCAGTATGGGACCCTTACCAGGTTGGATTAATAGAAGAGATAGACATGATCCAGCGAAAAGCAGCGCGATTCGTCATGGGGACATTTAGTCAGCGCGAGAGCATTACGGAGATGCTGAACAAGCTCCAGTGGCGGACACTTCAAGAAAGGCGTTACGCAATACGGAGAGGTTTATTATCGAAATTACGAGAGAGCACATTCCGGGAAGAGATGGGCAACATATTACTACCGCCCACATATATCTCGCGTAATGATCACAACGAAAAGATCCGAGAAATTAGAGCAAACACGGAGACTTACAAGCAGTCGTTCTTCCCACGCACAATTCGTGAATGGAACAGGGAAGGGGGGATCAGATAGTGGTACAATAAGTACCCTCCGCCACACACCGTAAGGTGGCTCGCGGAGTATAGATGTAGATGTAGGATGGACAAGGATATTGCATAGGTTTGGTGGGTGGAATACCAATTGGAAGGGATGGGGAGGATAGTGTGTAGGATATTCCTTATGTAAGGGCACAATATAAGGTGGTTGAAACCCTGGTGGAGAATATGATTCAGTTGCTCCTGTCCTGGGTGGTACTGGGTTACAAGGGGAGTGAGCTTCCTTGTAGACAGACAGTGAGAATGTTGGAGGTGGTAGGTGACTGGAGAGACAAGGCATAGGAGATATATTCCTGTACAAGGTTGAGAGGATAATTTCAATCTATGAAATACTTAACCAAACGGGTGAAGTATTTGGAGAGGGACTGCCCATCCCTACAGATGCTATAACTACAGGTGGCTTGGCTGTATGGAAGGGACTTCCTGGAATGGAATGGGTGCAGCTGTTGAAGTGGAGGTACTGCTGGTTGTTGTTAAGTATGATATTTGCCGGAGGTACTGAAGTAGCCATCTTTGAGATGAAGGTCAACATCTAGGAAGGTGGCTCGTTGGTATGAGGAGGACCAGGTAAATTGAACAGAGAAGATGTTGAGGTTCTGGAGGAATGCGTATAGGGTGTTCTCATGCTCGGAACAAATCACAAAGCTCTCATTAATGAATCTGAGCCTGGTGGAGGGTATGGGATTCTGTGTGGTTAGTAAGAATTCCTGTAGAAGGGCCATGAATAGGGAGGCATAGGATGGTACCATGCTTGTGCCCACTGATGTACCATGGATTTGTTTAGTTATGCCTTCAAAGGAAAAGAAATTGTGGGTGAGGATATAGCTGATCATGGTGACCAGGAAGGACTTTGTAAATCTGTAGTCAGTCAGGCATTTGGAAAGGTGGTATTCAATAGAGTCAAGTCCATAGGCATTGGGGACTACAGTATAGAGGGAGTAATGACATGAGGAGCATCCTGTTGGATTTCTGGAATGGAGTCACTGTGGCAGGGTTTTTATGCGGATGGATGTAACAGCCGGCAGACTCTCTCTGCCAGGTAATCACTGCAGTTCCAAACCATTGTGGCAGAGCCTTTGTCAGTAGGTAGGATTATAAGGTTGGGATCAGGTTTTAGGTGGTGGATTGCGATTCTTTCTGCTGATGCAAGGTTGGTTTCCATGTTGAGGGGTTTCGGAAATGATTGTGAGGCAAGGTTTGAGGTTAAGAAATTCTGGAAGGTTAACAAGGGGTGATTTGGGGCGCAGTGTGGGTGGATCACGATTGGATGGATGAGTGAACTGAGTCAGGCAGTGTTCAGTATTAATTTTGGGTTGAGCACAATTGGTAGGGATGGTGGCAAAGAAGTGTCTCCAATGTAGAGACTGGGAGAGGAGAGATCTTTAATAAGTCAAGCACGATCGAATTCGGGAGTGGAGCAAAAGGTAGGGCCTATGGAAAGGCCTGATGCTTCTTTGGGACTAACGCTCTTGGAGGACAGCTCATGACTGTATTTTGGGCCTGCTTATGTTCTAGATTGTGAATAATGGCGGGAGGGAGTTTCAGTACAATAGCGGCACAGCCACATAACCAATATCACTGAGATATTTATCAAAACTATATAAATGACAAAACGGTGGTTTGAAACTTACCAAGTGCCTCCTAAGACATTTCCTACTTTTTCTATATTTTAGGCAGAATTCGCATATGTATATGCAAGGCAGGTTAACCATTTCCTGAAAGAGACAGATAACAATTTGTTATAATATAACTACAATCATAAAGACACACAAAAATGTAGATCCCTGTCTGCCAACCACCCACACAACACAGTGGATGCACACAAAATCTCACACATTCATGTAATTCAATAGCTCATGAGTTTATGTTGCATCACAGTCAAACAAATAAAATAAAGATATTCTAAAAGTTTTGAGATTTTATCTCCCAAATATAACATGACATCTTTCAAAATTTTCAGCCAAGATATGTAAAACGTTAAATTCTAAAAAGAAAATAAGCTCCAAATTGTAACTCTGTTGCTGAGCAACAATTTTTCAATATATGAAAGCAATGTAATACTTTAATAATAAAATACTGATTTTTCTCTCATTAGGGAACGGTGTACAAAACAAAGTGGATGGTGAGGTGGTATGTAGTTGCAATAGAAAATGTATCCTGATGTGCCAGCCAAAAGCATCACTCTGCTAAATGTATCTGTAATGTGCACTTCAGCATGCATGTTGAACACTTAACTGTAATTTTTGTGTTAATGTGTGTGTCTGGTAAAGGCTGTTTTGCGACTGTAGTATTCCATTATAGCTAACAAAGTAAAAATCCAGTATTACTTTATAGCACTTCCATTAAGTATTCTTGTTTGTTAAATACACATTCTTTTCATATTTGTTTTTCATTTGCACTAACTAATTCTGACTCACAAAATTTTAAAAGATAACTGCAACCATCAAGTAAAAAATGTGGTAATATACAACACTCAAGACAACATACACAGCAATACAACCTTAATAGTTCTATAACAGCTGATGGTAAGACGGTGTTTTATACATGGGTTAATTATAAAGCAAATTAAACATTTTAAAACACCAGTATAGGTAAATGGCTAAACATAGCATAGCAAATGATGCAGTACAGGAATGAGAAACTCTCAATTTTTTTTTCTTTTTACATGGTGCCAGTAAATTAGTTTGGAAAACTGCAGAGAGAGATGCCACCAACTGTAGTTGATGAGAAAAAAGACAGCAAACAAGGCAGGAAAAGCGTATGATGAGCTAGAACTCGCCCGTCGTCAATTGGTAATGGGTGTGAAAAGAGCGTCCGGTTGAAAGTTTCAGAAGACACTACAAGTTTACAACAACAGAGATGCAGTACAAGAAATCTGAGGACAACAATTGCCTGTGCGACACTAAATGTTCGGGCTGAATGGGTGCATCAAAACATGCAGTGGACCGTGTGAGGGATGTGATGTTGCAAAGTCCCTTAGAAGACTACTTATCGAACTAGTGCAGAGTTGATCATTGCTCAACCAGCTGTGTGAAAAATCCTTTGTACAATGGTTTCCACAACAAAACTGTATCTCGAGACCTGGCAGAACATCCAAAGAGATTCTGGATGTATGTACAGTATGCTAGTGGCAAGACACAGTCAACGCCTTCTCTGCGCGATAGCAATGTAAATACTACTGACAACAGTGTTGCAAAAGCAGTGTCACTAAACATAGCCTTTCGAAATTCATTCATCAAATAAGACGAAGAATTTGAATCAATACGAGTAACGTAGAATTAGATATGCTCGGAGTAGTGAAGCAACTTAAACCACTTAATAAAAGCAAGTCTTCTGGTCCCGGCTGTCCACCAATTAGGTTCCTTCCAGAGTATTCGGATACAATAGCACACTTAGTAATCATATACAAACGCTTGATCAACGAAAGATCCGTATCCAAAGACTGGAAATCTGCACAGGTCACACCAATACTCAACAAAGATATTAGAAGTAATCCACAAAATTACAGGCCCATATCATTAATGGCGATATGCAGCAGGATTTTGGAACATATATTGCATTCGAACATTTTGAATTATCTCAAAGAGAACAGTCTATTGACGCACAGACAACACAGATTTAGAAAATGTTATTCCTGTGAAACACAACTAGCTCTTTACATACACAGAAGTGTTGAGTGCTACTGACAAGGGATTTCAAATTTATACCGTATTTCTAGATTTCCAGAAGGCTTTTGACACTGTACCACACAAGCGGCTTGTAGTGAAATTGCATTCTTATGGAATATGGTCTCATTTCTGCGACTGGATTTGTGATTTCCTGTCAGTTCACAGTAACTGATGGCAAGTCATTGTGTAAAACAGAAGTGATTTCTGGTGTTCCCCAAGGTAGCATTTTAGGCCCTCTGCTCTTCCTTATCTATATAAATGATTAAGAGACAATCTGAGCAGCCATCTTAAGTTTTTTGCAGATGATGCTGTCGTTTATTGTCTAGTACACTCATCAGAAGATCAAAACAAATTACAAAACAATTTAGAAAAGATATCTGAAATGTGCAAAAATTGGCAACTGACCCTAAATAATGAAAGTGGGAGTCATCCACACAAGTGCTAAAAGGAATCCATTAAATTTCAGTTACACGATAAATCAGTCTAATCTAAATGACAGAATCTCGAAAACTTGTGACAAGGCATTGCAGCAGCTGTTCTTAGCATCATTCCTGATATCCTGGGCCGGGTATGAGCAGAACTGGACTACCGACTATATGTGGGCCATGTTGTGAAGGTTTAACACACAACATTTATAAACATTATTGGGGAGGGGGAAGCATTAGGAGTTTGTCATTCATATACTGTACCATTTGTTACGGGTCATATATCTGTGATTTTTTGAAATGTATCATGGGGTTTATAATTACCCTGGCAAATTTCCATGAAAGAATGGAACATTTTTGCTGTGTCTCCACGGTTGGTGAGCTCGATTATTCAAAGGATAAGAATTTCAACAACATACAACAAACAGTTCATTGTTGACAGCCACCTGAATTGGTCAGTGAGTCAACTGCGATTGAAAAAGGAGAAAACCAAGTTTTGTGCTGTTACTAAACATTTTCATCTGAACTGTTGGACTGCCACACAAATTAAAAAAGAATTGGATAAGTTCATGCATAGTCTGCACCATCATGGTCCCTTTGAATTGCATTTGCTTTTGGATTAATGAATTTAAACATGCTCGGACAAACACCAAAGATGAACTCTGCCCTGACAATTCAATTGAGGTTATCATGAAGGAAACCACTGACAAAATGCATGGCACGATAATGCAAGACTGATGAATAAAAATTTTTGAGACTGCTGACACAGTAGGCATCTCAACTGAGCGAGTACATAATATTCTGCATGGAGAATAGGCTATGAAGAAGGAAGCTCACGCAAGGTGGGTGCCATGATTGCTCACAGTCAACCAATGGTGCATCTGGCACAACATTTCAACACAATGTCCAATGGTATTTAATAGCAATCAGTGTAGTCAAAAAGAGTGCATCCAATAGGCAAAGATTATTTTGTCAGTTGGTAAGGTGATGTCCACTTTTTTTGGATTCTCAAGGAATAATCCTCATAGATTACTTGGAGAAAGACAGAACCGTAACTGGACATTATTATGCTTCATTGTTGAATAATTTGAAACTTGCATTGGCTAAAAGAAGATCGAAGTTGGCACGCAAAAAATTGCTCTTCCACCAAGATAATGCACTTCCCACACATCAGCGATAGCAGTGGCAAGAGTGTATGAACTAGGCTTTGAACTGGTTCCTCATCCACCCTATTCAGCAGACTTAGCACCAAGTAACATTTTCCTGTTCTTAACTTGAAACTTTGGCCTGTCGTGAAGAAATTTTCATCAAATGAGGAAGTGATAGCTGAAGTCAACGAGGATTTTGCAGTTTGACAGAACCTATTTTTCGATGGGACAAAACAGCTGGATGATTACTTGGGTAAATGTATTTCCTCAAAGGAGACTACATCGAGACGTTAGGTGAGTTGTTTATGAAACATTTTTTTTTGTTTTTTTACCAGACTCATCAAACCACCCTCGTGTACATGCTGTAATTTGATTCAGATACGATCATAGTCTTGATGCACACTTTTAGCTTATCAATCTACTGATCTATTTCGTCACATCTCCGTTCCGCTCACAAATAATACTTGCGAGAACGATTGTCAGTGAGGCTTCACATAAAGTGTGATTTCTCCAATTTTTGTAGCGGAATTATTTCACTGATGAATTTGATAGGAAGTAATATGTTGCTGAACTCATTGTAAACTCTCAGATTTGTAACAGTAGCCCTCTTCACGATGCGCAACACATCTCTTGTAGTGCATGCCACTGTGGTTTGATGAGAAAAGCAGTGACAAATGTGTGTCTCATCTTTCATAGACAAATCTCGTTTCCTTAGTGCTATTACAACACATTTCAGCTTGGCGGCTGCTTTTCTAACAATTAATTTCATGTGGTTTTTCTCACAGATCGCTCAAGATGAACACTCCTAGATATTTTACAGTTGTTACTGTTTCAGTGATTGACTGCCCATCAAGTAATTGAAAAAGAATGATTCTTTCCACCTATTTATGTACTGCAGCACATTTATCCATGGCGAGATTGAACTGTTAGACCTTGCAGGCCTTTCTGTATTTCAGTGTAGTTGTCTGGCAATGCAACTTTCCTATACACAACACCATCATCTATAAGCTTCCCTACAGAATTTCCATTATCATTCACCACATCATTTCTACATTTCGTGAACAGTAGTAGCCCTCTGGGTTACTCCTGAAATTACTTTTGCATCTGATGATTTTGCATGATATGTCTCAATGTTACTTCCACTTCTAAAGTCATCTCCCCATTTAGTTCTATACTAGTAAAAACCCCACACCCAATCTTAAAAAAACTGCCATGTATAAAACTGCTTCAAATGCCAGATTACTCTACTTAAATATTACAATCCAATGAAAAGGATAGTTGCTACTCACCAAATAGTGGAGATGCTGAGTTGCAGAAAGGCACAACAAAAAGACTGTCATAAAGTTAGCTTTCAGACAACAAGGCCTTTGTCAAAAATAGCCCCCCCACACACACACACACAAAACCATAGTCTCTGGCAGCTGGAGCCAGACTGCAAGCAGCAGCGTATGGTAGGAGAGGCAACTGGGTAGGATATATTTTAAGTTCCTGTAACCCTCTTAGCCTCCACCTTTGTTAGTCTTTGTCCTTATCCATCTAGCCCCTTCCCTAGTCCCATTCCAGCACTACAAAATCCTGTACGCCACCAACATACCCAATCTTTTTTGCTTCTCTCCTTTTCTGCTACCCCCCTCCTTGCCCCTCCGTCTGACCACCCAACCGCACCTAGCTGCCCTACTCTACAACTCTTTCCTGCATGCTCCCAGCAGTACTTCACCATACCCCGCCGCTACCCTACTATCCTTCTCCCTTCCCACACCGGCCTCCTCCTTACCCCCACCCCAAGTGCCTCTCTCATAATGTGCTGCTGCTTGCAGTCTGGCTCCATCTGCCAGAGACTGTGGTCTCGCGCGCGCGCGCGCATGTGTGTGTGTGTGTGTGTGTGTGTGTGTGTGTGTGTGTGTGTTTTCACGCACACACTTGCGCGTGTTGTCTATTTTTGACTAATTTCTTATTGTGTGTTTCTGCGACTCAGAATCTCTGCTATCTGGTGAGTAGCAGCTATCCTTTTCATTATATTGTTACATTCCATCCTGCATTTTCCATTGTTTGGTTTTACTTAAATATTTTATGCTAAATACGAAACAAGAAAAAGTTTGGAAAAAGGATGAAATTATGTTTCAAGTTTCTTGGAAGTCACTAAGTACTATTATAATCAAATGCTGGGTATATTTAGTATGGGTAATGTGTAGTCTGTTTTAAGTCAGTCTTTTAAGAATCTCAATATTTATGACATTTTATGCCCCACACTATATGTTGTACAATGATACAATTTTGCTGCTGCATTTGGTTGGTATATGAAGATACTGTCAGCATATTGTGTAACAAATAAAGATAGTAGTAGTAATGAAGTAAGATACTGAAATGTCATGCCTGATACTGAAGTCTGACTGCACAGAGTCAAAATGTAGCAAGGGATCAAATTTTTCCTTTCATTATTTTGTGGTGGTGTCAGCAAGAAAAAGTTTCATAAAGGTTTGAAATTATTTGTAAAGTTTGATGGAAGCTGCGAAGTGCTTTCGTTCTCAAATACTGGATGAACATTATCTCGGTGATTTGTGCACCTAAGTTTTGCTGCCTTGAGACACACAAATATTTTCTATCTCTAATATTTGGTTTACTGGGTTAAACCTGCAACATAAGATTGTACTTCTTAATAAGTAGATTATGGCAGTATTTTAAATTTTTGAATTTGGTCAATAATTATGCAAATTACTGAAAATCAAGTTTTGTTGTCTCTGGATGCAGAAAAAATGCACCGGATTAGTCATTTAGTAATACAGATGCTCAGAAGATTTCAATTAAACTACTTCACATAATATTTCATAAAGAGACATTTTGCTTGCAAAAAAGCAGTGCAAAACTATACCGAAAGGTTTCCATTAACAGCCTTCTCTATTCTACAATACACAGGTGACCTGAGGAAGAGAAACAAATATAGACAAATACTTGCTATCCCTCCCCAACCCCACCTGCAACTCTCTTGCTTTAAACCCTCTCCATTATCTTACCTGCTTCCACAATCCTCTCAGCTGAGATAACATCTACATCTAGACTGCAAAGCACTGTGAAGGGCACGGCTGAGGGTACTTCCCATTGTACCACATATTTGAAATTCTTCCTTTTGAGACTGGAGTGCCTAAGGAACTATTGATTACATGTCTTCGTGGTACCTAGAGATGTGATACACAGTTCACTTAATGATCATTCTTAAAACTTGGTTAGTAGGTTTTCATGGGATAGTTGCGGTCTGTCTTCAAGTATCCGCCAGTTCCAGTTTTCTGCACATCTGTGACTCTCCCCCAAGTGTCAAACAAACCTGCAACTATATTTGTATTGTTTATTTATATACATTCAATATTACCTGCTAAATAAATGTCGGGTCACTAGGGCCTCCTGTCAGGTAGACCATTTGCCAGGTGCAAGTTTTCCGATTTGAAGCCACTTCGGCGACTTGCGCGTCGATGGAGATGGAATGATGATGATGATGATGATAACACAACACCCAGTCCCATGAGTGGAGAAAATCTTGAACCCAGCCAGGAATCGAACCCAGGCCCTTAGGACTGACATCCTGTCGCGCTGACCACTCAGCTACTGGGGGTGGACAATAGTACCTGCTAATACTGTATGATATGGGTCCCATAAACTTCAGCAATATTCTGGAATCGGTTGCACAAGTGTTTTGTAAGCAGTCTCATTTATAAATTCATTGCGTTTTCTTAGTATCTGCAAATAAAACTAAAATCTGCCGCCTGCTTTACCTATGATGAACCTAAGCAATTATTCCATCTTGTATCCTCAGAAATTGTTACACCCATGTGTTTGTATGAGTTTACCGATTGCAACTGTGGCTCACTACCGTTGTCATTATAGGAAACTACTATTTTTTGTTTTACATTTCTGAACATTTAATTAAGTTGCAAATCTCTGTACCACTTTGGAATCTTACTAACAAGAAGACTACCTAGCAATTCGATTTTGTAATTATTATTATTATTATTATTATTATTATTATTATTACTATTTTTTTAAAGATTTATCATACGTGAGGTTCAGAGCTCAAATACCAATTTCCCAAAGCAGTTCAATGCAACTCTCAAAAATTCCTGAGAAAATTGACCTTCAAGATTTCCAAGGAACTGTAATTTGCTGAAATTAAGTCAATTTTCCTGCCAGGCTGCATGGCTCATTTAGTGACAATGGAGAATGGTAACCAGGTAATTAATGAATCGTTGGTTTGAAACATGCGCTAGACTCCTCCCTTCCCCAATACCTACACCATTTAAATATAAAATTCATCAAATACATGCTAATTAACATATACCTAACCACAATCTTTTATAAAAAAATGCACTTCATCTTGTTTTTCATTCCATATTACACACAAAATTACAATTTTCTTTGCAAATATAAGTTTATAATTTGATATTTTATGAAAGATGGTTAATACATTTGTAACATTTTTTAAATTATATAATCTTTTATAAAATATCAGCAATGAAGAATTTGTATTTGCAATGCACATGACGTGCAATTAAAAACAAGATGATGTCAAATTTTCATAAAAAAAATGGTGATCAGGTATGTGTTAATTAGCATACATTTGTGTAATGTACCATAAAATAATATTAAAAATACAAAAACTTGATTGCTGGGCTGTCTCCTTGCAAGATGTGGCTGAATATTTGTGTAGCTTTTTTCAGACAGTATTGCCTTAGGGGTAGTTGTATCAGCTGAAAAATATCTGGAATTTTTATTAATATTGTGTGATGTCATTAATATACAACATAAACACAAACGGCCATATTGCACTTCCTTGATGAATGGCTTAAGTTACTTGTACGTCTGTTGATGACTCTCCATCTAAAATAACATGGTGCATCCTCTCCACTAAGAAATCATCAATCCAGTCACATATTTTACTCATGAAAAACTGCATCTAATTCTACCTTGAAGCATACTTTTAAGTGTGTGTGTGTGTGTGTGTGTGTGTGTGTGTGTGTGTGAAAAACGTGAATTGGGTTTCATACTATTGATACTTTTGGTATCCATGCTGGTTGGCATGGTTGGTTGATTCGGGAAGGGCACCAAACAACGAGGTCAACGGTCCCATTGGATTAGGAAAGGATGGGGAAGGAAGTAAGCCGCGCCCTTTCAAAGGAACCATCTCAGCATTTCTCTGAAGTGATTTAGGGATATCATAGAGAACCTAAATCAGAATGGCCGGACATGGGGTTGAACCGTCATTCTTAGTGTTGGGTGGTGTGGAAGACATCATTCTGTCTGAGAGACCTCACTATGTTTGAGCTCAGCATGTTCTCACATTTTACAAGGACTGGATGTTGAGGATTTTGGATGTTAGTGTTGTTACCCTTCTTGTAGATGGGTGTGACCTATGCTTTCTTCCAACTACTGGGCGCAGTTTTTTTGTTCCAGGAATCTATGATGATAAGATTAGAAGGGGTGCCAAGTCAGCAGCATATTCTGTACATAATCTGTTATAAATTACATTGGGCCGTGGAACTTCATCAAAGTTTAGAGATTTCAGCTATTTCTCATCACCCCCTCTCATCTTTGCAGTGGTGAGAGAACTGAACTGGTGTAATATTCCTAGATTTTACTGTCCAAAGGAACATTTGAAAATGGAGTACAGCATTTCTGCTTTTGTTTTACCATCTTCACTTTTGTTCTTGTGTCATTTGTGAATGTCTGAACATCAGTTTTAGTATCACTGACAGCCTTTACATACACCCAGAAGTTCTTAGGGTTTTCTGAGAGGTCTTTCAATAAGATTCTGTTACAGTAGTTGCATTGCCTTTTTGTCAGTTATGACAGCAACAGCACTTCATTTGACATTTCTGTATCTATGGCACTACGCTTTATTCTGCAATTATGATGTAGTAGTCACTGTTTCTTTGAAAATTTCTTTAGAGAGACTGTAAACCATAGAGACAACCCCATCATAAAGTCATTCACTAGGTATATATCTATCCAGTGTACAGTCAAATACCCTTGTAAACTTAGCCACAGTTCCTCTATATGCTCAAAACAAGAGCTAAATGTTTCAAGTTTGTCCTTGAGATGTGACATTACTGACGCCTTTTTGTGTTTCGGTAATCACTGCTGCAACAACTGCCCCATGTTCACTGATATCAGTTTCAATGTGAACATTCTCAAAGAGATCAGGTCTATTTGTTGCCATTAGGTCTAACCATCTATCTGTTCTAGGTAGTTTGTAGACACAGCAGCCAGAGACATTGGTGTGTGTGTGTGTGTGTGTGTGTGTGTGTGTGTGTGTGTGTGTGTGTGTGTGTGTTTTTTTTTTTTTTTTTCCTGTATTTCAGGAGGTCTTTAGGCCGAAAGCTTAAAAGTGGCAACTCACCACCTCCTCTACATGGTTAGTAGTAACCTATCCTATTCATAATATTGTTGTTAAGCAATCCTGGAGTTTCCTTTGCTTAAATTTTAAACTGTGTCAGATATCCCCTTTCTGCATCTCATAGCTCAATTCTAGAGTTCAGGTTTTTGAATTAAGGTTGTGATTTTTAGCTGTAACCCCAAAAACTTAAAAGGACGACTGTCTGTCTCAATTGGAAAACTAGAATCCTACATTCAATTAACGAGTTGCAGAGTATGTTTTGTGTAAAGTCAACTTACATGGATAATGCAGATGGTATTTTCATAACACAGAACTGTGTAATAAAAATTACATTTGGTTACTGTACATATTACAAAATTAAAGTCCATGCCATATTTTTCTGTCTGTATCTGAAAGCTAATCTCAGGAAATGCTGTAGCGATTTGCATATGGTTTACACTAACAGACAGACTACTTCACAAGGAAGATTCATGTATATAATTTACTAGCAAGACACGTCGTCCAGCTGCGGATATTTAGTGCTACCCACATGAAGGTTGCTACTCAACAGTAAAGCCTCCTTCTGAAGAAACATAGCTTCTTGATAACTCTCAGACCCTATATCCTTTGGCACTGACAATTCCTACCTTTTTTTTTTATTAAAAATGTTGAAAAAGTTGAAAGTAACACTAACACTGAACACCTTCCCAGAGCATATTAAATGTGTTATGAGGAATGTGGCAGAGTTTAAGAATGAATAACTTTCTGTTGGGCACTTTCCCTCTCCAACTGAAGACTATTTACTCAAAAACATCTTAAAATTTTGTTTTATGTTACTTTGAAGTACATGTTAGCACTATAATACAATAACGTTTCACACTATCAAAGCGGCATAAACACTTGACTAAAGCGTTGCAATGCAGGGAGATAATGCTGCAACCGCTCATTTGTTCATTTCATTTCACAAGCTTGAATTATTTATTGCAGAAATGCCTACCAATACTCTAAAATAATGTATCTAACTTTTCTCCATTTTATAGACTGCTTCTCCTATCCATTTTATATATTGTTTCCAGCATTGTGAAAAATGAAATATGAGTAGTACACGTACAGCATCTTTTTTTGTGTGGTAAGGTGTAACGAAGTTCACCAATTCGTTGAAAGATTCCTCATTCATCATTAAAATCTTCCGACAGCCATCTGCCTTTGCTGCAAGTTCTCTTAGCGTGTTAGTATAGTCGAACATAGGACGCCTTCCAAGCCACTTTCCACCCACTGCTGCTTCCCCTGTTTTTCTTTCACAGCACATAGTGACTGAAATCACAATACATGCGAGTTTTACATCACTAAGTGCCAACATGTTCACTAGGAAGGCAGAATTCTAACTGGCACGTCCCGGGCGCTCATACTGCACAACAATACTATGCTGTTCTCGGCCTAGCATTTTTGCGCAATACATGGACACAATATTATTTCACGATAAATTGGAGCATTTGAGGGACCCATGAATAGGTTAATTGTATTGCACTTAAATAAAATGTACAGCCTCACTTAAATCCACATCCCTCAGACCGTATAGCAGATTAAAACTAATGCTGCAGTGCGACTCAAACTCAGGACCTTTGCCTTTCCCTGGCAAGTGCTCTATCAACTGAGCTATCCAAACACAACTCATGACACATCCTCACAGCTTTACTTCTGTCAGTACCTCATCACCTACCTTCCAAACTTCACAGAAGTTCTCCTACAAAACTTGCAGGACTAGCACTCCTGTAAGAAAGTATATTATGGAGATGTGCTTAGCCACAGCCCGGGAAATGTTTCCAGAATGAATTTTTCACGCTGTAATACAGTATGCGCTGATTTGAAACTTTCCTGGTAGATTTAAACTGTCTGCCGAACGAAGACTCAAACTTGGGACTTTTACCTTTTGCGGGCAAGTGCTCTACCAACTTCTGTGAAGTTTGGAAGGTAGGAGATGACATACTGGCAGAAGTATGGATGTGAGGATGGGTCACGAGATGTGCTTTGGCAGTTCGGTTGGTAGAGCACTCACCAGCAAAAGGCAAGGGATTAGAGTTTGTGGTTTAGTAGAGCACACAATTTTTAATCAGCCAAGGAAGTTTCATATAAGTGCACAATTCACAGCGGAACATTAAATTCATTCTGACTACAGTAATGTATTACAGCTGACACACAATCCCTCCTCCAAAACCGCAGGTTTTTTGTTGAATTTCAAGGACAACGCAGTCGCTGGAGAGCGCAGAAAGATGGTCTACCTCAGGGAAGCGTCTTTGCTCCACTTCTCTTCAACATCTATACCAACGACCAGCCATTGACCCCAGGCACAAGAAGATTCTTATATGCAGATGACCTAGCTCTTGTTACGTAGAGCTCATGCTTTGAAAGAAACCTGACAACAGCACTTAGAACACCGTCAAGCTACTGCAATCGGAACCAACTCGGACCAAACCCTTCGAAGACACAAGTGTGTGCCTTTCATTTAAGGAACAGGGAAGCTAATCGTGAGCTACATATTGCATGGTCAGGCATCCAACTCCAGCATCATCACGCACCTAAATACTTTGGAGTCACTCTCGATAGAACTCTGACATTCAAAACTCACTGCAAGAACACCAAAATGAAAATCTCCGCTCGAAACAACCTAATTCACAAACTAGCGGGGACACAGTGGGGATCACATCCACAAACTATTCGCTGTTCTGCAATGGCACTGTGCTTTTCTACTGCTGAATATGCTTCTCCAGTCTGGTACAGGTCATCTCATGCCAGACAAGTAGACATTGCTCTCAACGAAACCTGCAGGTTGATCACAGGTTGCTTAAGACCTACCCCAACTGATAAGATCTACTGCCTGGCTGGAATAGCGCCAACATGAATACGCAGAACAGTGGCTGCCAACAAGGAGAGACTGAAAGTGGAACAGGACAGTGCCCATCCACTGCACGGACATAATCCACCACAGCAATGGCTGAGATCACGAAAGAGCTTCCAAAGAACATCTGAGAAGCTCAGCATTTCACCAGAGAAGGCAAGGCTGGAGTTATGGAAGAAGTCGACGCCTCACCTGCAGACGCCAGAAGCTGAAGAACTATCACCTGGACACAACGAGAGCTGGCTGGTGTGGAAATCTTTAAACAGCTTACGATCAGGAGTTGGACGTTCCAGAGACAACCTGTAGAGATGGGGCTTCATAACAGAAGATACGTCCTGTGATTGTGGACAAGAACAAACCACAAGCCACATGCTCCAGTGCCTTTTGTGCCCTACATCCTGCAAGAAATGTGTGTGTGTGTGTGTGTGTGTGTGTGTGTGTGTCTATATATATATATATATATATATATATATATATATATATATATATAAAAACAAAGATGAGGTGCCTTACCGAACGAAAGTGCTGGCAGGTCGATAGACACACAAACAAACACAAACATACACACAAAATTCAAGCTTTCGCAACACACTGTTGCCTCATCAGGAAAGAGGGAAGGAGAGGGGAAGACGAAAGGAAGTGGGTTTTAAGGGAGAGGGTAAGGAGTCATTCCAATCCCAGGAGCGGAAAGACTTACCTTTGGGGGAAAAAAGGACAGGTATACACTCGCACACACGCACATATCCATCCACACATACAGACACAAGCAGACATTTTTCCCACGTGGAATGTTTCCTTCTATTTTATATATATATATATATATATATATATATATATATATATATATATATATATATATATGTGTGTGTGTGTGTGTGTGTGTGTGTGTGTGTGTGTACACATTTAAAAACACAGATGATGTGACTTACTGAACGAAAGTGCTGGCAGGTCGATAGACACACAAACAAACACAAACATACACATGAAATTCAAGCTTTCGCAACAAACTGTTGCCTCATCAGGAAAGAGGGAAGGAGAGGTAAAGACGAAAGGATATGGGTTTTAAGGGAGAGGGTAAGGAGTCATTCCAATCCCGGGAGCGGAAAGACTTACCTTAGGGGGAAAAAAGGGGTATACACTCGCGCGCACACACACACATATCCATCCGCACATACACAGACACAAGCGGACATTTTTCTGCTTGTGTCTGTGTATGTGTGGATGGATATGTGTGTGTGTGCACGAGTGTATACCCCTTTTTTCCCCCTAAGGTAAGTCTTTCCGCTCCCGGGATTGGAATAACTCCTTACCCTCTCCCTTAAAACCCACATCCTTTCGTTTTTCCCCTCCTTCCCTCTTTCCTGGTGAGGCAACAGTTTGTTGCGAAAGCTTGAATTTCATGTGTATTTTTGTGTGTCTATCGACTTGCCAGCACTTTCGTTCGGTAAGTCACATCATCTGTGTTTTTAGATATATTTTTCCCACGTGGAATGTTTCCCTCTATTATATTTATATGTACACATTTATTGATGTGTATGGCTACTGTAAATTTGTATGTTTCTGATTCGAGAATAAAAGGGAAGCACACTACATGATGCTGCATGTTTATTGTTCATTGATTTAATGACTTGCTGCTATGGGCGTGTACACACATACACAGCACTATGGACCTTGGTATGCATCGTGGGCAGCAAACCTCTCACTGCTACGGACAAATTAAGTAAGTGCTTCAGTCAATATAAAAGTTTTGAGTATTTATTACACACATGCCTCACTGTGTGCTGTCATTTGCAAACAAACTTCTTTCTATACTTTAAATTGTTTATGAGATATTGTAACATTACGAGTCAAGACAGATGTAACAGAACTTGAATAGCGTAAAGTTATCGTTAAAAACGCACGCCGCGCGATTTGTTACGATTTGGTCGGTCATAATAGTAGTAACATGCTTTCGAATACAATTAAAATATAACGGCGATACCTGTTTAGCATTATTGGAAATAATATGTAATAAATTAATGAGTAAGGTAGCCGATCCTATAAGAAGAGGTAGAATTGGGCATATTAAGGTGTTTTGCTTTATATCGACTAAGCCGATGATACGGCGTCTTTTTTTTTCCGTTTACTCTTAGAAGAAAAAAAAGAAAACAAGTAACGAAGTGCTAATTGTGCGTTGTGAAAAATATAGGGGCGAATTTTAAATAGCTACAGTGTATAATCAGACTAACAAATGGACATTCAGTTACGCGAAATAGCGGACAGCGAAGTGTGGTCATTAAATTGAGTACACTTACAGGGCGGTCAATTCCGGGATAAGTCTATTCGCATCTCACGAGGGACGCGGTATTGAGACTGGGTTTTTTTTTTTTTTTTTAATATATCACGGAGAGCGGGCTTCAATTTATAAAAAGGAGAAAAGCTGTATCCTTATCATTGACTGTTGGTGTTAAGCAACCAAAACTGTTCATCAAAGGGTTTTGGTGAATGCGAAATGAAACTGTGAACGAAGTTATGTTAAATAAAGCAGAAGAGACAAGACAGTTTGGTCGTATCTGTTATTATTCCATAAACCGTAACATTTATTCTCGTTGTACAAAGCCTTTATAGACGATCGTTATGACAATTTGCTTTGAAGGGATCTCATTACGAATTAAGTTTTGGGGACCTGGTCAACAGGGGATAGTTCGTAGATCTTAACTACTGCAGCTATTCTGGAATCAGGCGCTACCGTGAGCGTTGTGTGTTGTCAATGGCTTAAGGTCATCATATCTCATGCTCTAAGATCGACGTGCCTTTCCTCTTGGTATAACGGTGTCTCACAGTAACCACGACAACGCCGACGGCGAAGGAAGATACGGTAGAAGTGGCGCCACAACGTGCGGCTCAATCGAGGAGGATTGCAGCATCGAGTCGAGTGTCATCCGGATTCACGAACCCTCGAGTTGGAAAATATTGTAGCAGCCAGTGAGCCAGTCCAATGAAAGAGGTACTCTTCAATAATCGCTAAAAGTGAGCGATACTATCAGGTATGATTAAAATAACTGTATAATTATAAAAAAAAGGGAAGTTGAGACTTGTGATTTCAGTAGATAAATATATATAAATACATAGTGAAAATAAGTGTATGTCTTGGTAATGAATAATCATATCAAAACGAACGAAAAGAATACATGATAATGTGCAGTTGAGTAGAGTAATGAGTAGAGAGAGAGAGAGAGAGAGGAAAGTGAAGAGGATAGGGATGATGCATCCCATGAGCTCAATGTGGGACAGGAGACATGTACAGATAATAATACAGTTATTGATTTAGAGCCGTTAGGAGATTCAAATACAATGATAAGTAAGGTAAGCAGCGTGGGAGAACATAAAGATCTTGAGGTTTCGGAAGTAGATCAGCAAGTCGATCCTCAAAATGGAAATATTAATCAAAAAATGTTTGATATGCTGGTATCAATAAATACTCAAATGGGTGTAATGAATGGAAGACTTGGTTCACTAGAAAAAGATAATACGCAATTAAAAGAGAACAATCAAAAGTTAAATGAAAAATTTGAGGCCAAATTTGGTTCATTAGAAGTTAAAATGGATTCTTTGGAAAGCAAACTGAACACCTTTGATTATAAACTCGAAAATACTAAGAAAGAATTAAAGGCAGACTGGGAGACTCAATTAAATGCGAAATTTGGAGAACTAGATGTAGAGTTTTCTAACACCTTAGAAAGGCAATATAATAATTTAATGGGAAAACTTCATGACGTAGAAAAGAAATATGAGGTAGTTTCAAAGAGTTATGATGGCCTGTCCAATAGGATGATTAAGTGTGAAAGCAGCTGTTTCAATGCTAGCGCACAGATAGAAGAGCTTTCGAAACACATAGTCGAGTTTGAGTCTGATGCTCGTAAAGGAATTGACAAGTATTTAGTAGATCAAACTAAAAGACTTGACGAAGATCTAACTGAATGGATAGAAATAAAAGGAAATGAAATTGTAGACAAGGTTAAGACTACTATTGGATCCCAGCCAAATGAAAATATCAATGAGCACCTAAGTAGAAATGATGAATTAATTAAGCTCTTCACTAGCGAAATTCAGAAAATAAAAGAGAAAATAGTTGATGAGTTACCTAAATGGCAAAAGGAAACCAATCATAAATTGGCGGAGTTAGAATGAAAGTCATCGCAAAATTTGTTGACAGAAGACGAACGTTCGGAGAATAGGTCGAAAAACAACCGAACATGTGATAATACGAAGTACAATTGTGGTGAAAATTTGCATTGGGAAGTTGTTGATTCGGTTGGTAAAGATGATGATTCTTTTGGTCAGCGAGGATATTTGTCTTCTTTAAAGGTGGAGAACAGCATTTTTAAAAGTAGACAATTCCCAACATTCTCCACTGAAAAGAACAGCCTGCATCCGAAAATCTTTATCAATAATTTCAAAAGAATATTTCCGCGTAGCTGGTCAGAACACGACCGACTTCAATTTATAGTATCCAAAATTACCAGAGAAGCCGCATTATGGGCCGCCGAAGTAAGTGAAAGTTGCCATACTTGCGCTGAGTTTGAACAACTTTTTTTGGCTAAATACTGGTCGTCGAGTAAGCAAGAGAAATTAAGAAAAGAGGTTTACCAACCTGAGTATTTTAACAGTAAAAGGAGTACTTTAAGGCAATATTTTGAAAAGTACATAAATAAGACACGTTATTGGAGTGAGTATGAGATCGACAGGAAGTGCAAAATGGCTAAGCAGGGATGGCTAGAGGACAAATGTAAGGATGTAGAGGCTTGTCTCACTAGGGGTAGGATAGATACTGCCTACAGGAGAATTAAAGAGACCTTTGGAGATAAGAGAACCACTTGTATGAATATCAAGAGCTCAGATGGCAACCCAGTTCTAAGCAAAGAAGGGAAGGCAGAAAGGTGGAAGGAGTATATAGAGGGTTTATACAAGGGCGATGTACTTGAGGACAATATTATGGAAATGGAAGAGGATGTAGATGAAGATGAAATGGGAGATAAGATACTGCGTGAAGAGTTTGACAGAGCACTGAAAGACCTGAGTCGAAACAAGGCCCCGGGAGTAGACAACATTCCATTAGAACTACTGATGGCCTTGGGAGAGACAGTCATGACAAAACTCTACCATCTGGTGAGCAAGATGTATGAGACAGGCGAAATACCCACAGACTTCAAGAAGAATATAATAATTCCAATCCCAAAGAAAGCAGGTGTTGACAGACGTGAAAATTACCGAACTATCAGTTTAATAAGTCACAGCTGCAAAATACTAACACGAATTCTTTAAAGACGAATGGAAAAACTGGTAGAAGCGGACCTCGGGGAAGATCAGTTTGGATTCCGTAGAAATGTTGGAACACGTGAGGCAATACTAACCTTACGTCTTATCTTAGAAGAAAGATTAAGAAAAGGCAAACCTACGTTTCTAGCATTTGTAGACTTAGAGAAAGCTTTTGACAACGTTAACTGGAATACTCTCTTTCAAATTCTGAAGGTGGCAGGGATAAAATACAGGGAGCGAAAGGCTATTTACAATTTGTACAGAAACCAGATGGCAGTTATAAGAGTCGAGGGGCATGAAAGGGCAGCAGTGGTTGGGAAAGGAGTGAGACAGGGTTGTAGCCTCTCCCCGATGTTATTCAATCTCTATATTGAGCAAGCAGTAAAGGAAACAAAAGAAAAATTCGGAGTAGGTATTAAAATTCATGGAGAAGAAGTCAAAACTTTGAGGTTCGCCGATGACATTGTAATTCTGTCAGAGACAGCAAAGGACTTGGAAGAGCAGTTGAACGGAATGGACAGTGTCTTGAAAGGAGGATATAAGATGAACATCAACAAAAGCAAAACGAGGATAATGGAATGTAGTCAAATTAAATCGGGTGATGCTGAGGGGATTAGATTAGGAAATGAGACACTTAAAGTAGTAAAGGAGTTTTGCTATTTGGGGAGCAAAATAACTGATGATGGTCGAAGTAGAGAGGATATAAAATGTAGACTGGCAGTGGCAAGGAAATCGTTTCTGAAGAAGAGAAATTTGTTAACATCGAGTATAGATTTAAATGTCAGGAAGTCGTTTCTGAAAGTATTTGTATGGAGTGTAGCCATGTATGGAAGTGAAACATGGACGATAACTAGTTTGGACAAGAAGAGAATAGAAGCTTTCGAAATGTGGTGCTACAGAAGAATGCTGAAGATAAGGTGGGTAGATCACGTAACTAATGAGGAGGTATTGAATAGGATTGGGGAGAAGAGAAGTTTGTGGCACAACTTGACTAGAAGAAGAGATCGGTTGGTAGGACATGTTTTGAGGCATCAAGGGATCACAAATTTAGCATTGGAGGGCAGCGTGGAGGGTAAAAATCGTAGAGGGAGACCAAGAGATCAATACACTAAGCAGATTCAGAAGGATGTAGGTTGCAGTAAGTACTGGGAGATGAAGAAGCTTGCACAGGATAGAGTAGCATGGAGAGCTGCATCAAACCAGTCTCAGGACTGAAGACCACAACAACAACAACATTGGAGTGATCCAATTTCTCACAAGGAAGTGATCAGAATTTTGAAGGGGAGGTTGCCCATAAATATACGTGAAAAGTTAATAAATGTTCCTGTCCACGATGTAGATGGACTCTATAGATATGATTATGGAAGACGCAAGACAAATGAGTAGTAATCAAATGTCGACTCACACTCATAGTAATACGAATAATTATAATAATAATTTAATGTATGATAATAATAATACCGAAAACCAGGTCAAACCCGCATCACAGGAGCGTGGACAATTTTCATCCTATGGTTGCAATGAAAACAATGATTATAATAAATATACAAGAGATACTTACTGTGCTAGAGGTAAACCTCAATATGGTGACGCGAATGTGCATAGTAGTGATATTAATAAGAGTAACAGGTACCCAAGTGATGAACCCAATTGCATTTGACCTTGGGAAGATAATTCGAAGCATAATGTTCATCGGCAGTATGGAACATATGCCTCGAGTCCTCATCCAGCACAAGGAGTTATACCAGTGGGCGAAGGAGCCTCCAATGTGCGACGGGGTGAATACCATAACTCGGATCATACTGTACGGATTGTGGAAGTTCATGAACCCCCACCGATGACTCAACGAGATAGATTAAACTAATACCAGTCACCAAATGCCTTCCTAGGATGACTGGAAAGGAGAAGGAAGGCAGGCATCAATTTGAAGTGAGAGTATTAAGGTACAATAATGATCAGGATATAAGGAATGAGTTAATTGAAGAAAAACCTGAAGTTTCTAATAAATGCGGACAAATTTTACAGGCAATAATTCCAACAAGTATAAATAATGTTGATGTTGAAATATTAATTGATACTGGAGCAACTATTAGTGTCATGACGTTTAAAACAGATAAGCCGAGGGGTAAAAATGCCCACTTTTCCTATCACAGGATGTACCGTGTCTGGCGCGTTCAGCGCAAAAATGCAAAAAGTTGTGAAACAGGTACGTGTTGACGTTACAATACAGGGGGCTCAAATAGAAAGTACATTCCTGGTTGTTCCTAAAATGACAGTACCATGTATCTGGGGTTTGAATTTTTTTATGTGAGACCGGTGCAATCATTAATTTAGAGAAAGGTGAATGTATATTTAATTCCAATGGTAATGTTTTGACAACCACCCTGAGAAAGGGCCGAGTAATTCCAAATCAATTGTGTATGAATCTAATGGTAAAATATGTCAGTATTGATGATGAAAATGTGTATGATATATGCCTTATTGAATGTTCTGAAGAAATGATGGATAAAATGTCATTGCAGGAAAAGGTGTTAGAATCAGAATATTTATCTGTTATCCAAAGGGATGAACTGTACTACTTGTTGGAAGCATATCAGTCAATTTTTAGTAAACGTCCGGGTATAATAAAAGACTTTGAATACCATATAAAGACGTATGCACATAAACCCTTTTGTCGTACTTCCTATTCTATCCCATGGACAAAGAAAGAAGTAGTCAGAAAGGAAATCGATAAAATGTTAGAATGGGGCATTATTGAGCCCTCAGATTCTGAATATTGTAACCCTCTTGTGGCGGTAATTAAACCCAATGGTGACATCAGATTGGTGTTGGATGCCAGAGAGATCAATAAGATCATTATACCTGTACAAACGCGACCGGAGGACCTAGAAGAGTTAGTACAAAAGTTTTATGGTGCCCGCTTCTTAACCTCTTTGGATATGCGTAGTTCATATTGGCAAACTAGAATATCGAAAGAATCTAGAAAATATACTGCATTCGTTTTTCTGGGCCGAAGTTACCAGTTTACTGTCATGCCATTTGGGTTGAAAATAAGTGGTGGTGTTTTCATATCGGCATTAGATACCGTACTGGGCAGAGGCCTTTTGAATGAAGTTACTTTATATGTGGATGATTTGCTAATTGCTTCTGAAACTTGGGAGGAACATTTGGACTTATTAAGAAGAGTTTTTGCGAAATTTTTGGAATACGGAGTTACTGTAAATTTGAGAAAATCCAAGTTTGCTCATAACCAATTGAAATTTCTTGGACATATAATCACTCCTGAAGGGATAAAACCAAATCCTAAAAAGATGGATGCGATTAACAGATGTGCTTATCCAAAGAATAGAATGGAATTAAAGTCATTTATCGGCTTAGTTTCATTTTTTCGACGATTTTTACCCAATCAGTTAGGAAGCCAAGACTGTTTGTTACGGCTGTTAAGAAAAAATGTCATGTGGGAGTGGAATTCCGAATGCACGCAAGCTTTTGATAACACCCGCAATGCTTTGACTAATGCTCCACTGTTACATCATCCGAGACTTGATCAAGATTGTTATATTGCTGCGGATGCTTCTGAAACAGGATTGGGTGCCACTCTTTTCCAGATGGCCAATCCAGAAGATATCAGTACCATCAAGATAATTGGGTTTGCCAGCAGAACACTCTCTAGCTGTGAACGTGCGTATTGTACTACTGAATTGGAAGTACTGGCCGTGGTCTGGTCCCTTAGAAAGTTTCGCTATTTTGTATATGGAAAGAAGATCATTGTATTCTGCGACCACAAAGCTTTATCTTTTATTTTAACAGGAAGGATGTTCCATTCACGTTTAACCCGGTGGGCCTTGCTACTGCAAGAATATGATATTACGCTCAAATACATCAGAGGGAAAGACAACATCATAGCCGATGCTCTTTCAAGATTACCGAAAAGAAAGAATGACGACGAGTGTGAAGAACGGACTATTGACTTTAAAGTCATGAATTTATCAAGGCAATATTGTGAGAGGCAGATTTCACAGCTATCTCGAAGTCTTCCACAACTGCAAGAAGATGATAAGTTGTGGAAAGCCATTAGGCATGCTGTTGAAAGCAAAATGCTAAGTCACTCTCAAGAACAGTATCAATTAAAATCCGGAATATTGTATCGGAGGAAGGGTGAAGAAGATGTTTGGAAAGTTTGTGTTCCAAATAAATATTTAGAATCACTAGTATGGTACACTCACTTGAATTGGGGTCATTTTGGTTCCGCTAAATGTACAGCCAAAATAGCACAATACTGCTATCATCCAAATTTGGGACGTATAGCTACAAATATTATTAAGAAGTGCAAAATATGTCAGAAGGCGAAACCCATAAAATATTATCGGAAGATAGAATTACATCCTATCATCCCACAACAACCTTTAATGTTGGTGTCATGTGATGTCTGTGGGCCATGTCCCATGACACGTGGACGGTTCAAAAATGTATTGGCTTTCTATGATCTCTTTTCAAAATATGTGAAATTATATCCTTTGAAAAATCTCCACGTTCGACCCATGTTACGCAAATTTATCAACAACTATATAACTGAGCTTGGCAAACCTATAATGATCTTGACAGACAACGCTGCTTAATATACAAGCGAAGTATGGAGAGACACTATGAAAGAACAAGGAATCCAGCACATTTACATCTCAAGATTTTACCCTTGTGGAAATCCGGTTGAAAGAATCTTCCGAGAGTTGAACCGATTTTTATGGACGTACATACCCAAACAACATTATAAATGGATCAATTGATTTATGAATTTGAGAAAGTGTATAATGACTTACCACACTTATCTACAGGTTATTCACCTAACCAAATAGTATTTGGTGAAAGTATTGTGCCAGAATGGATGAAGAAATTACCTGCGATAGAACAAAAGATTACCAAGAAAGAAGATATGGTGAAGAAGGTCTACGAAAACCTGAAGCCTCAAGCACAATTGAGAAAAACCCGCTTTGATAAAAATGTGAAGAAAGTAGTCACATATGATGTAGGGGAAGAAATTTTATTGAGAAATCACCCAAAAGCATCAACCAGGAAAAGACTGAATAAGAAATGGCAATATTTATATACAGGTCCATATAAAATAATGAAAATACCTCATGAAGGGAGCTACCTCCTGGCAGATTGTGATACTGATGTAATTAAAGGCTTGTTCCCTCACATAGACCTGAAGAAGTATTATCAATAACGAGCAAAATATAGATTCAAGAAACACTGAATGATACCAAGACTACACTCAGTGGACTAAATAAAAGCACCAATGGATAAATACGTACTTAAACTAATTTACAAAGAAAATTAAAGAATGTACCGACGATTTCCATGAGATACCTTTTTGGTATCAGCAACAATGACGACGCTGAAATACGATTTATCCTCTCACCGAACAGCGAGGATGGATGATTTAAAAGTGGAATTAAGAGGAAAAGAAAAGGACCAAATCCTCTCTGGTTAAACAAGTGGCCTGATAAGGGTTTTGGCCTAGGATGCCAATCGTCGAACCCGGCTGTGATCCCTGCCTTGCACAGTCGGTTGAAGAACTGAGAGCTTCATCCAAGAAAAAAAAAAATGTGGTGTGAATATGAAGTGATTAGTGCGAAGTGTTTCTAAGACAGCCTATAAACAAATGTGGAATTTAGTTAAGGGCATTTTGCCTAGGCCCATTAACTTAAATATTGTAGAATGTATGTACTGACTTGTTGAGTGAATCTGAGAGTGAGTGTATTCGCCGAAACAAATACCCTCTCCTGTCACAGTACACACACACAAAAAAAGCCTGTTCTGTTTGGAACCCTCTTCAAGACATCACAGTCTGGGGGGCTGTGTAACATTACGAGTCAAGACAGCTGTAACGGAACTTGAATAGCGTAAAGTTATCGTTAAAAACGCACGCCGCGCGATTTGTTACGATTTGGTCGGTCATAATAGTAGTAACATGCTTTCGAATACAATTAAAATATAACGGCGATACCTGTTTAGCGTTGTTGGAAATAATATGTAATAAATTAATGAGTAAGGTAGCTGATCCTATAAGAAGAGGTAGAATTGGGCATATTGAGGTGTTTTGCTTTATATCGACTAAGCCGATGATACGGCGTCTTTTTTTTTCGTTTACTCTTGGGGCGGGGGGGTGGGGGGGTGGGGGGTGGGGTGGGGGGGACCAACAAGTAACGAAGTGCTAATTGTGCGTTGTGAAAAATATAGGGGCGAATTTTAAATAGCTACAGTGTATAATCAGACTAACAAATGGACATTCAGTTACGCGAAATAGCGGACAGCGAAGTGTGGTCATTAAATTGAGTACACCTACAGGGCAGTCAATTCCGGGATAAGTCTATTCGCATCTCACGAGGGACGCAGTATTGAGACCGGTTTTTTTTTTTTTTAATTATATCACGGAGAGCGGGCTTCAATTTATAAAAAGGAGAAAAGCTGTATCATTATCATTGACTGTTGGTGTTAAGCAACCAAAACTGTTCATCAAAGGGTTTCGGTGAATGAGTGGTGAATGCGAAATGAAATTGTGAACGAAGTTATGTTAAATAAAGCGTTTGGTCGTATCTGTTATTATTCCATAAACCGTAACATTTATTCTCGTTGTATGAAGCCTTTATAGACGATCGTTATGACAATTTGCTTTGAAGGAATCTCGTTACGAGTTAAGTTTTGGGGACCTGGTCAACAGGGGATAGTTCGTAGATCTTAACTACTGCAGCTATTCTGGAATCAGGTGCTACCGTGACCGTTGTGTGTTGTCAATGGCTTAAGGTCATAATATCTCATGCTCTAAGATCGACGCGCCTTTCCTCTTGGTATAACGGTGTCTCACGGTAACCACGACAATGCCAACGGCAAAGGAAGATACGGTAGAATAAAAGGGAAGCACACTACATGATGCTGCATGTTTATTGTTCATTGACTGGACAACTGCCAGCCATCCTCAGGTGAGGATGGCTGGCAGTTGTCGAGTCGAAATATCGTGGATGGAAGCTAACGATGACCGACTGCAAGCTTGAAATCTTTTCAAATATCAGTTCACTGGGAAAATTTTAAATTTCACAAGGTTAACAATGCTCAAGGTTACACAAGCAGTTTCTGAAACAGGGGTGTCCAAACTTTAGCTTAAGTAGGCTGCACATAATGCACTTCACACTAACAATAACAGCTGAGCAAAAAACCACAGGATGGGTCAAGGAGGGAAGAGTATCATGTGGGAGGAGTTTCAAATTTAAAATATTCAGTTTATCATACATTTACACAAATAGAATTTAATACGATTTTTTCTCTAATTGTGTGACAGATACTCATTTCTTGGGTCAGACTGAAAATTGCTTTGGGTCGCACGTGGCCCACAGGCCACGATTTGGACACCCCAGCTGTACATGGTTAGTATAAATATGACAGCCAGAGAGCAGTACCTGAGGGTACGGGGAGAAGTACCAGGGCCGTATCCGGTGCCTCCCCAGCTCGATCATCTCAATGTTCTTCATGCGGGTGACAATGTCGTCATGGTGCGCTACCATGCTGCCGGTACTGCGGGGGCAGGGCGGGGCCTGTGACGGTGCCGCCGCAGCTGCCGTCGTCGTCGGTGGCGGCGCGGGTGCGGGCGCAGGCTGCGTGGACCCATCCTGCGAGTCCTGCGGGCACAGCCAGCAGCTGCTAACGGGCACAGTGTACTTCGCAGTCAGTGCTAGCACAGCGACACACGCTTAATTGAGACCGTAGGACTTGTGTACAAGGAAATGAGGAAAATGGAAACGTGTTCCTGTAAAGGATTAACATCTTATTAACAGGTATGTCATTATGAACTATCCACCAACAGACAGCCACGTCTGCACGATTCCTATGAAATACACACTCAAGTATTTGACATGCGGTTCATACAACAACTTTCAGACTACTACTAAACTGTGTCGCTCTGTAACAGCGTGTGTGAAAAATGAAAACCTAATACATCCTATGCGAGTTCCGATTGTCCTTATATTATTACGAGGGTCATTTCTTCTCATGTAGGTGTGAGGAAATGAAACATTTTGGCATTCGGAGGAGAAAGTTAGTGATTGAATTTTTTGTGAAAATATCTCTCTGCAACTGAAAATATCTAGGTTTCAATGCGTGGCATCTCACCTCGCTTACAGTACCTGCGACAATCTCTCTCCTGTTTTGTGATAATACAAACCAAGCTGCCATTCTCTGAAGTTTTTTCGGTGTCCTCTGTCAGCCCTGTCTGGTAAGTATCCCATACTTTTACAGCAACACTCCAGGAGAGGGCAGACAAGTGTAGTGTAGGCAGTATCTTCAATACATTTGTTGCATCTTTTATGTTCTGCCCAGTGTAATGGATCTGGGAGGTGTTTTTTTTTTTTTTTACCGTAGTTGTCGATACTGAATTGAAAATGTTTTCTTATATTTTTGTCAGAATTTATTATAATTTGTCTTATTATATGTTAATTTACTTCTGTTTTTGAGAGTAAAAGCATATTGATTACTATTAGAAAATGTATCAAAGAATAGCAAAGAAACTGATTGTGTAAAATATCTTTGACGTTGGAGTAGTCTTTGACGTTGGAGTAGTCTTTGACTATAGTCAGTCCGAGTCGGAAGCTAACTCTTGGTGTGTGTTGACGGAAGAACATGGTGAAGGTCGCCGTCATAAATAATTTTGAATTATGTTGCTATTATTTTTGTATTATCTGAAAAGAAGAAACTACGTTTGAAGAAACTGTATTTGAAACACCAAAATGAGAGAAACACGCTGAACCACGTCATTTTCTGCAGCCGACAACGATGCATTGTGGAATCATACTTAGACAACTGAAGCCAAGACTTATATTTGCTTGCAAACGTCTAATGGAAAAGGTACTGTCACGAAATATGGCAAATTTAAGTTTATAAAAAATAGTGACCATATTTTTCAACTTGTGTAATAGCTGGGATGCCATATTTCACCAGCAAAACCCTGTCTTCTGTTCAGCTTCCCTATAATGTTTCCTATGTGATGGTTCCCATTCATGTTGTTTGTAATTGTAATCCCTAGGAATTTGGTCAATCTACAACATTTCAATTTGTGTTATTTGCTGTGTAACGGAAATTTAACACACTTTATTAGCACTCTGTGGAGGACCTCATATTTGCTTTTCAGAGCATTCACACGAGGTTGGCGCAGGTGGCGACACCTACAATGTGCTGACATGAGGAAAGCTTCCAACTGATTTCACATACACAAACAGCAGTTAACCAGCATTGCCTGGTGAAACGTTGTTGTGATGCCTCGTGTAAGGAGGGGAAATGCATACCATCATGTTTCCAACTTTGATAAAGGTTGGATTGTAGCCTATCGCGATTGTCGCAACATTGCTGATCGCGTTGGTCGAGATCCAATGACTGTTAGCAGAATATGGAATCGGTGGGTTCAGGAGGGTAAAACGGAATGCTGTGCTGGATCCCAACGGCCTCGTATCACTAGCAGTCGAGATGACAGGCATCTTATCTGCATGGCTGTAACGGATTGTGCAGCCACGTCTAGATCCCCGAGTCAACAGATGGGGACGTTTGCAAGACAACAACTATCTGCACGAACAGTTCGACGACATCTGTAGCAGCATGGACTATCAGCTCTGAGGCCATGACTGCGGTTACCCTTGACGCTGCATCACAGACAGGATCGCCTGTGATGGTGTACTCAACGACGAACCTGGGTGCACGAATGGCAAAACATCATTTTTTCGGATGAATCCAGGTTCTGGATACAGCATCGTGATGGTCCCATCCGTGTTTGGCAACATCGCGGTGAACGCACATTGGAAGCGTGTATTCGTCATCGCCATACTGGCGTATCACACGGCATGATGGTATGGGGTGCCATTGGTTACACGTCTTGGTCACCTTTTGCTCGCATTGACGGCAATTTGACCAGTGGACGTTACATTTCAGATGTGTTACAACCCGTGGCTCTACCCTTAGGTCGACCCTTGCGAAACCCTACATTTCAGCAGGATAATGCACGGCTGCATGTTGCAGGTCCTGTACGCGCCTTTCTGGATACAGAAAATGTTCGACTGCTGCCCTGGCCAGCACATTCTCCAGATCTCTCACCAATTGAAAACGTCTGGTAATGGTGGCAGAGCAACTGGCTCGTCTCAATACGCCAGTCACTACTCTTGATGAACTGTGGTATCGTGTTGAAGCTGCATGGGCAGCTGTACCTGTACACGCCATCCATGCTCTGTTTTACTCAATCCCCAGGCGTATCAAGGCCGTTATGGCCAGAGGTGGTTGTTCTAGGTACTAATTTCTCAGGATCTGTGCACCCAAACTGCGTGAAAATGTAATCACATGTCAGTTCTAGTATAATATATTTGTCCAGTGAATACCCGTTTATCATCTGCATTTCTTCTTGGTGTAGCAATTTTAATGGCCAGTAGTGTAGTTGCAACAATCACATACACTACTCATGTAAATACTTTGGACCACACATTGTACATTGTAAAGATTGGCAGCAGTGATAGAGGGCACGAAGCGGAGCTGTAGCACCTGAGCTTCTTTTCAAATTTACATTTAACACAGTGTACAGAAATTCACTGAGCTGACTTATAATAAGCTTGTAACGTCAACTGGGGAAGCAAACTCATTTTTTCACATCTCTCCTCTCATCAAGCCTAAAACAACACATTAATGATGGTGAGCATATGAAGTGCAGCTCGTGAGAAAAGCATTAAACCACAGCATTGGTGACAAAGTTTGTCATTAAGCAGATGTCCACATTTATGCTTATGGTTTAACCACATAGTTACTGTGATGTTTTTGGTTTAATTCAACATGTTAATCTTTTTTTTTTTTTCTGGGTCAGCACAGAGGATGATCCATCAAAAACGCTTGTTTTGAATTTATAATTTGTGGTCATAGCATGTCGGAAAACAGCTCAATTACCTTGTCTTGTATGCAGATACCATTTTCAGTTTTTTGATGAGTTTTTCTTGGTCTCGTGCATCTGTGATTCTTTTAAGAACTGATGAAATTCACTACTACAAATTATTGTATAAACCTTGAACTGTACATTTAATTTTCTTCACTAGACAGATTTTATACAAAGTACTGGAGAGGATTGTGATTTTTAATCATATATGCTAATTTCATAGGTTTTTTGTTCATATTTTTTAGGGGAGGGGTTTAACATTTTCCTCTATTTTATGTTTTTTAAGTCTAAACCACATAAAAACATAAAATAGGGGTTCCACTGTATCTTGTCAGTTCTGAAGAAAGAATGATCTGAAATCTTAGCAACATTTTTCATTTTATATATGAGCCTATTAACCATTTAACATCTCAACTCTATGATGACTACATTAACAAAAATAATCAGTGTTAGAAAATACAACATAGGCAAAAAATCTACTCAACAAGTGAGGCAAGAGAAAAGAAGTAGACAAGATACAGAAATTCATGAGCTTCAAGAGCCAGTGGCTCTCTCTGGCAAAAGGGCTGAAGGGAAAGTAAGAGGGATGAAAGAACAGGACTGGCGAGTTTTATGGAGCACTAAGTTACAGAAAAATCACCCAGAAACTTAAGTCTCCTCTGACCTGTATTTCTGGGTGTGCAGATTTTTTATCTATAAGGGATGTTAAAAAAGAAACAAGCCAGAGGCATAATTACAGAAATCAGTACTTGTATGTTAGAAGTACTGACCCTGGCTGTTGAGAAACTTGTCCCACTGTGACACAATGTGGTGAATGGCTGTCTAATAAAATTCCCGAGGCTGGGATGTTAACCAGTTCCACATGTACAGCTGGACGTCGTCGTCCAAGGTGAATCGTTATGCTGACATTCTTCTTTGACCAAGATGGCCCCTTTTGATTCACTTTCTGAAGCACGGGACAACAGCGAATTCCTAGCGTTACTTGCAAACTTTGACCAACCTTTGCCAAGCGTTCAAATCAAAATGAACAGGCAATCTCGCCCTTGGGGTCATTCTGCTCCACAACAATGCAAATCCTTGTGTGGCCAACACAGGTTCGGCACTCCTGCAGAAATTCAAATGGGAGGGTCTTGGCCACCCTGCATGCAGTTCGGACCTCTCCCCCTGTGATTACGCCATTTTTTGTCCCCTTGAAAAGCCTCTGAGGGGCAAACGATTCACCTCAGATGATGTCCCTGTACGTCCAGAACTGGTTAACATTGCAGCCCTGAGAATTTAATGAGATGACCACTCACCGCCTTGCGTCACAGTGGGACAAGTGTTTCAACAGCCAGGGTCAAAACTTCTAACATACAGGTACTGGTTTCTGTAAATATGCCTCAGGCTCATTTATTTTTGAACGCCCTTTATATTCATATTATATTTTCAACCACAGCACTTGATGTATAAAATATTCTCTGACTTCTTGCATCAGTTCTGGGTAAAACCTAGAGCTTTTGACGATTACTGCCACTGCCTTCATCAGGAGCAACTGACTGTCTTGGTTGTTGCTGGACACGTTAAATAGCCTGTGGAGGGCTTCTGACTGAGTTGCAATTACATCACATTGGGATAGTGTCAATGTCAGCATTCGTGGCGCTATCCCCCCTCATAGGAGCATAAATGATGTGGCAAATTTATACATTTCTTCTGAGCATCGAGAGCTCAACATTATGATTATATCCACTTTCCAGGTTGATGATGTTCTTGCACATTCTCATTTCTACCTCATCTTTAATACCATAAACCCGGTATGAAGCAGCTTACCAATGTAGTTGTTTCTGCACTCACATGGGATTTATGAGGGCAATGCTACAAGTAAGTTCAAATGGCTCTGAGCACTGTGGGACTTAACATCTGAGGTCACCAGTCCCCTAGACTTATAACTACTTAAACCTAACTAACCTAAGGACATTGCACACATCCATGCCCGAGGCAGGATTCGAACCTGCGACTATCGCAGCAGCGTGGTTCCGGACTGAATCGCCTAGAATCGGTTGGCCACAATGGCCAGTCCTAGAAGTAAAGTCTCCCACATTTGTTGGTATACAAACAACCACTTATTTTCTGTAATAGTTACACCATTTTAAAGGTTGAAGAATGGTTTATTTTTTACATAATCGCCATTCTGGACAGTGCATGTTTGTAGGTGCCCATATCACATAAGCTCACTGCAATATCTTTCAGCAAGCACTTCCACCTCATTTTCGGAACAGGACATCTGTCCAGACAAATGTTTCTTCAACTTAGGGAACAAGTGGTAGTTGTTTGATGCCAATCCAGACTGTATGTATGTTGGGTGGGTAGATGATGATGATGACGATGATCCAACCTCCACACACCTTCCAATATTGCAACTTTTCTGTTAAAATGACAATATTAAGAAAAGCAAACAATGGAAAATCCAGGATGGAATGTAAAAATGTTATGAAAAGTAAAGTTTTACTCACCATATAGCAGAGATGCCGAGTCACAGATAGGCACAATAAAAAGACTGACACACATAAAGCTTTCAGCCAGTAAGGCCTTCGTCAAAAATAGAGCCCCCCCCCCCCCCCCCCCCCCCCACACACACACACAGGTGTGTGCGCAAATGCAACTCACACACATGACTGCACTGCAGTTCCAGGTAACTGAAAAAACCACAGTCTTTTTACTGTGCCTATTTGCGACTCAGCATCTCCGCTATACCAACTTTTCTTTCCATAATAATATTCTTCCAAAACAGCCAACATACACACATACACACATTCGCACAAACACAGCTCACACACACGACTACTGTCTCCGGTTGCTGAAGTCAGACTGCAAGTAACAGCGCATGATGGAAAAAACAATCTGGGTGGTGGGGGTAATGAGGAGGCTGGGAGGGAGGGGGGGGGGGGGGGGCAGGGTAAGAGTGGGAGATAGTAAAGTACTGTTTGTGGGAGCACACAAGGACGACGGGAGGTTAGATGGCGGGAGAGGGGAGGGAGTGTAGAGGGGGGAGTGGAAAACATGGGGAGGTAAAAAAACTGTGAGTGCGCTTGTGGAATAGAAGGCTGTGGAATGAGAACAGGGATGGGATAGGTGGGTGAAGGACAATGACTAATGAAGGTCAATGCCAGGAGAGTTATGGAAATGTAGGATATATTGCCTTATTTCTCCAGTCGCTCACCACCTGCCGAATGCACACCATCTGCCTACAGAGGAGGATTCCCCTCTTGACTCAGTACCATCCAGGACTGCAAGAACTGAATCAAACGGCTCTAAGCACGATGGGATCCAACATACGAGGCCATCAGTCCTCCAAACTTAGAACTACCCAAACCTAACCAACCTAAGGACACCACGCACATCCGTGCCCGAGGCAGGACTCGAACCTGCGACTGCAGCAGGAGCACGGTTCCGGACTGAAGCGCCCAGAACTGCTCAGTTACAGCAGCCGGCGGAACTGAATCACATTCCTGCCAGGGTTTCGACTATCTCTCCTAGTGTCCTGAAATGAGGAATGTCTTTTCCACCAGCCTTCACACCCTTCCCACAGTGGTATTCCGTCGCCCACCTAACACACACAATATCCTTGTCAATCCCTACACAACCCCTGCTACCAAATCCTTGGCTCGTGGCTCACATCCCAGTAACAGGGCTAGATGTGAGACCTGTCCCATACATCGTCTCACAACCAACTTCTACAGTCTGGTTACAAACACCACCTATACTGTCAAAGACAGAGCAACCTGTGAAACCAGTCATGTGATCTACAAGGTGAGCTGCAACCGAGCTGTCCTGTCCGCATGAATGGCCAACGACAAACTGTGGCCGAGAAACAGCTGTACCACTCTGTTACTGAGCAGACAGCTCAACAAAAACTTCTTCACTCCAATGACTGCCTCATAGTCTGTACCACCTGGATCGATCCCATCAACACCAGCTTTTCTGAACTGTGCAGGTGTGAACTCTCCCTGCAATATATCCTACATTCCTGTAACCCTCCTGTCCTCATCTTCCATTAGTCTTTGTCCTTACTGCACTTCGCTGTCCTACCCTCTCTCCACCTCATCCGTTTATGCTCCCACAAGCTACACTTTACTGTTCCCCATTCATACCCTGCTCTCCCGTCCCTCCTCATCCCAGCCTCCTCCTTACCCTCGCCACCCATATTGTTTCTACCCTCATGCACAGTTGTCACAGTCTGACCCCGGCAGCCAAAGACAGTGGTCATATGTGTGTGAGATTCATTTGCGTGAATGTGTGTGTGTATGTTGACTATGTTGGAAGAGGGCCTTCTGGCTGGAAGCTTATGTGTTTAGTAGCCTTTTTGTGTTATGCCTGTCTGTGACCAACACCTCTGCTATATAGTGAGCAGCAATCTATCCTCGTCACAATATTGTCATTGCTCCACCCTGAATTTTTCGTTAAAATCCTGCAGATGATGCTTGTAAGGAAACCTCATGAACCACACTTCAAATGGCAGCCAGAATGATCCTCCTATCTTTAGGCACAGTTTCCTCAACCTCTGTGACCGTCTCGTCAGAAATTGATGGCATACATTCCCCTTTCATCATGAATTTCAGTACAGCTGGTTGTAAGCTCTCTACACCAATTGCTAACAGTTATGACAACCATATTCAACTGTCAATAGACATCCATCAATTGGGGATGATTTTCAACTAGTTTAATGCCTTTTGCAGTAAAAAATCAGATAATTGTGCGAACTTCACACTAGTCAGTAGTGTTCCATGGGAGCTCCATCACAAATACTGCCAAACTGAGAGTGAGCATCCGAGCGAAGCACATGTGTGCTTATTTGGGAGTCGAGGAAGCGCCACACAGACCAACATGCCCAACAACCACATTAATATTTTACAAATGTCCCCAAAATGGGATTGCCACATATACAATATGTGTAACTAAAGTAATGAGACTGCCTTTTTTCACCCATTTTATTCCAATAATGCTACAACTGAACACTGCCCCGTTGCTGTACTTGCCTTGGGAAATCACACAGTGCTGGAGATGGTTCTTCCACACCTCACAGCATAACTGGAACTTTGATATAAAACCTTCAGGTGGTTGGTTACAGCCATTTCAGTGTTGCCCAGGGCTCCAAAGTGACATATCAAAAAGTGTGTTTACAGTCTTGGAATGTGACAAAAGTCACAAGGACTCAAGTCGGTCAAATAATGATGCTGAGGAGCCACAAGAACATCCTTACTGGCCAAAAAATTGTTAACTGAAATTGCTGTGTGACAAGGTGCATTATTGTGATGTAACACCCGACTCTTTTTTTATCATTGGTCTCTGATGAACGGTGATGTGACTCAAATTTAACTCTGTCCCAGTCATTCTGAATGTCAACCGAAGATCTGCATGCTCAACATCCTGGACTAAGTCAACATTTGCATTAGGTCCTGAAACCGGCGGCCTTCCACTGGATGATTCACCTTGAATTGATTATTTCCTTTCTACAAATGCCCACTTAAAAACCAGCCCCTTGACAAAACACTGTCTGTAGGCTTTCCAAAGTTTTTGTTGCATTGTGTCCAAGTCTGAAGCAAAACTGGATTGCACACCATTGCTCAATATTTCTGTCACTGATTGTTAGAATGTGCAAGCAAAATCTTTGTCACTATAAAAAATGGCACTAAACACAACAAATGCGCACTAGCATGGTCCAACATGCACTGACGATGTGTCACATGTTTACCTGCTTCCCTTCTAAGTCCAGTGTCACCAGCATTGCTAGATCATACACTATGGTATCAGTCTCATTACTTTATTTATACACTTTGTAAATCCCATGGGCCCAAGGCTATGACTGTCCTTGAATCATTTCAGCATCTCTTTATCTTTTTAGGTGGTTGGCAACACCATCTTTGGCACCACGATGAAATTGACAACCAATCAGAAGCTGTTCACAGATTACATAAGGCCACTAAAGCAGCAGCGAAGGCAGTTGGTTGCTTCTGATGAAGGAGATTGTAGTGTTGTCAACAGCTTGAGGTTTTACACAAGCTTCACTTGGCAAGAAATCTGAAAAAATTTTATGTAAGTATTGCCATGAAAAACTAGATTCTCATAAAAGGCAACATGCTATCTTTATTTCTTTTATTATTTATATTCCACCTAACGCTCTCCATTATCATATTTAATTCTGCTGTAAGGAATTTTACATTGTGTTTCTTGTGAGTTCACAGCAGAAATTGCATTACTTAAGTCTTCAATGATTGACTGTGGTATTTCTGGTCATACCAGGTGTGCATTTATTTATTAATAAGATGAATAAATTGAACTGTGAGATGATTTGTTGCAAAGTACATGACAGAGCTATCCAGAAAATTAAAAGGCTCTAAAGTTTTAAGCATAGCTCATACAGATCTCATACAAGGTCAGCATCCAGGTGAAATAGATCAGTCAGTGGTGTGCTAGAATGTCATATGGCTGATCCGGGTTCGATCCTACTTGCAGGCTCAATTTTGTTTTAAAAATTATAACAACTTTAAACAAAGTTAATGACCTAAAGTATTATCAGTTAAATGATAAATAATTTTATTTTGTTTATTAAATAGCTGTCACAGTGAATTACACTTGTCAATACCTTCTTTTTAAAGAGTTTCTGTTTTTCCACAAAGACATCAGTTCCTCGAATTTACAGCGAATATTTATAACTTTTCCACAGCTTATATTATCACCCAATTCTGTAATAACATTGTAATGATAGTAAAGGTTTACTTTACCACCATTAAAAATGCATTTGAAATTTTAAACTTTTTAAAAAGAAAATATGAGTGTAATTCACATTTTAAGCAGTTGTGACAACCATTTCATAAACAAAATACAATTATTTATGATTTAATTGATAATACTTTATGTCATTAACTTTATTTAACAGTGGCTATAATTTTTAAAACAATTAAAAATACAAAATGAAACCGAACCAATGGGTAGATAGGTTCGAACCCAGATTGTCCACATAACAGTCGTGCACACTAGTGACTGAGATACTTCACTTACTGACTGCTTTGCTACTTATGACCCATGAATGATGTGTGTATGAGGTATGTTCAAAACCTTTGAGCCCCCCCTTTTTTTAATTTTTTGTATATTGCGCTATACGACTTCCACGAGTGGACACCCTTGAGGTACACCATTACCCTGCGAAGCCTCATCCTGAATTTAATTTCCAAGACCGCAAGGTCCCTTGTCAGATGGTGAGTAAGGATCCTGCCTCTGAAAGAAGTAGTGGAAGGATAGGCCAATACTCCATAGCTATCTTTGTTACATATTTTAATGTAAACATAATCACCACTCACAGATTAGGCTTTAGGCCTGTTCCAATTGGCCGACTGCTGCCTGGAAGACAGTATGAGGGATGATCTCAGATTGCAGGACATGTAAGTCATTAATCCCTCCAGCCGTTAGTGCCAATAGATGAATCTTGATGATGCTGCTGCTTCTTTATACAAGGAGCTCCTCATTTGGCCTAACTAGTTCACCCTGCTCATAATATCCCTACCCAAGAAAAATATTGGGGGTTGTACCAGAAACCAAAATTTGGTCCTGCCCCACCAAAGGCAGAGAGACTAACCGTTTGGATGATCTCATATTTTAACAGTGATAGAATGATGATGATGATGATGATGATGATGATAATTTACTAAGACCACAGGAGAAAATGTAATTTCAGAATGACATCATTACATAAAGTAAACTTTCCTAACTTATGAAACAGCTGGTGCCAGGACTCTGATGAAGACTTCTGCAAAATTAAGGATCAGGCAGTCACTTTACTATGATCTGCCAGAAGCCGGCACCACCATTTAAGTGGCACTCAGATGAGTTAAGCTGTCCTCTGACAGGATGTGAAAATGTATGTGCCTGAGGATCTGATGATGTCACAATGCCCCACTAGATTGTGAAGCATGAAACGAAGAATCTAGCATGTCAGATTTTTGTCTTGTGGAGAGGTATGTGGCCTCTGAAATGCAGTGTTGTATTTACATCACTTGCAGAACTTAGGAGATGTCATGTTTTGGTGCTTTTCTTTGTCTTAAGTGTATGTGGCATGAATCTTAGCTGTTTCACAGCACCAGTACATTGAAGAGCTCTCAAAAATTACTTTAGGTAGAATTTGTTATAATAAAATGACAGGAAACTACATATTGGTAGTTAACAGCTTTTCATACTTGAAGCTTTTCACAGTATAACTTACATGCTATGAAGGTATGCCAATTGAAAGCTATGGCCCATTGGTGATTTATTAAAAGCGTGATGTTTTGGTATAATTTGCTGCAGTTAACTACTGACAAATGATATCTGTGGTTATATCCTTTAAAAAATCTAAAAAATCATACGCAATTTATCTAATACACTGCCCTTATAATCATCCTGTACTTTGACAAATAGCATCGTGAACTATGAAGGAACAGGTAGTAGATTGTAGGTTTGCAAACCCACAGCCTGCAACCTCCTTTCTGGTCACCGTGACAATCTATATCCTCACCCACAAATGCTTTTCCTTCGAAGGTATCGGCTACAAACAAATTTAGGTTACGGCAAAGGCCACCCGCATGGCACCATCCTGTGCCAAACTTACTCATGGGCCATCTAGAGGAATTCTTTCTTGTCACCCAGAATTCCAAACCCCTCACCTGATTCAGTTTCATTGATGACACCTTTGTAATCTGTATCAAGGGTGAGACTACCCTATCCACATCCCCCCCAGAACCTCAATACACCCCCCCCCCATTTGCTTTACCTGGGGCTTCTCAACCCAACAATCCGCCTTCCTCAATGCTGAACTCTCCACCTCAGAGATGGCTAGATCAGTACCTACATCCCAATCAAACCTACCAACCACCAGAAATACTTCCACTTTGACAGCTGCCACCCATTCCATATCAAGAAGTCCCTTCCATGTCCATGTGGACATCCCTCCTGTAGTGATGAGCACTGTGTCTCTCTAAATATAATAATGTATCTAAAAACAAAGATGATGTAACTTACCAAATGAAAGCATTGGTATGTTGATAGAGACACTTACAAACACAAACACACACACAAAATTCAAGCTTTCACAACCCACGGGTGCTTCATCAGGAAAGAGGAAAGGAGAGGGAAAGATGAAAGGATGTGGGTTTTAAGGGAAAGGGTAAGGAGTCATTCCAAACCCGGGAGTGGAAAGACTTACCTTAGGGGGAAAAAAGGACAGGTATACACTCGCACACACAAACATATCCATCTGCACATATACAGACACAAGCAGGCATATGTAAAGGCAAAGAGTTTGGGCAGAGATGTCAGTCGAGGCGGAAGTACAGAGGCGAAGATGTTGTTGAATGACAGGTGAGGTATGAGTGGCGGCAACTTGAAATTAGCGGAGGTTGAGGCCTGGAGTGTAACGGGAAGAGAGGATATATTGAAGGGCAAGTTCCCATCTCCGGAGTTCTGATAGGTTGGTGTTAGTGGGAAGTATCCAGACAACCCAGACAGTGTAACACTGTGCCAACCAAGAGGTTACGAATGTTAGGTGGACAGCGGAAAGACACTCTTGGTGGAGTGGGGGGGATTTCATGAAGGATGGATCTCATTTCAGGGCAGGATTTGAGGAAGTCGTATCCCTGCTGGGGAGCCACATTCAGAGTCTGACCCAGTCCCGGAAAGTATCCTGTCACAAGTGGGGACTTTTGGGGTTCTTCTGTGGGAGGTTCTGGGCTTGAGGGGATGAGGAAGTGGCTCTGGTTATTTGCTTCTGCACCAGGTCAGGAGAATAGTTGTGGGATGCAAAAGCTGTTTTCAGGTTGTTGGTGTAATGGTTCTGGGAGTCAGGACTGAAGCAGATTCGTTTGCCACGAAGACCTAGGCTGTAGGGAAGGGACCGTTTGATGTGGAATGGGTGGCAGCTGTCATAATGGAGGTACTGTTGCTTGTTGGTGGATTTGAAGTGGACAGATGTGAGAAGCTGGTCATTGGAGAGATGGAGGTCAACGTCAAGGAAAGTGGCATGGGATTTGGAGTAGCACCAGGTGAAACTGATGGAACCAAATGAGTTGAGGTTGGAGAGGAAAATCTGGAGTTCTTATTCACTGTGAGTCCAGATCATGAAGATGTCATCAATAAATCTGTACCAAACTTTGGGTTGGCAGGCCTGAGTAACCAAGAAGGCTTCCTCTAAGCGACCCATAAATAGGTTGGCGTACGAGGGGGCCATCCTGATACCCATGGCTGTTCCCTTTAATTGTTGGTATGTCTGGCCTTCAAAAGTGAAGAAGTTGTGAGTCAGGATGAAGCTGGCTAAGGTAAGGAGGAAAGAGGTTTTAGGTAGGGTGGCAGGTGATCAGCGTGAAAGGAAGTGTTCCATCGCAGCGAAGCCCTTGACGTGCGGAATATTTGTGTATAAGGAAGTGGCATCAATGGTTACAAGGATGGTTTCCAGGGGTAACAGATTGGGTAAGGATTCCAGGTGTTTGAGAAAGTGGTTGGTGTCTTTGATGAAGGATGGGAGACTGCAAGTAATGGGTTGAAGGTGTTGATCTATGTAGGCAGAGATACGTTCTGTGGGGGCTTGGTAACCAGCTACAATGGGGCGGCCGGGATGATTGGGTTTGTGAATTTTAGGAAGTAGGTAGAAGGTAGGGGTGCGGGGTGTCGTGAAAGGTATTGTAAGGGGCTTAAGGTTCTGAGGATTCCTTGAAGCTCTGCCTGGACATCAGGAATGGGATTACCTTGGCAAACTTTGTATGTAGTGTTGTCTGAAAGCTGACGCAGTCCCTCAGAAGAATTGAGAGGCAAGGCTGGAAGTGAGAAATTCCTGGAAGGTTTGGAGAGGGTGATTTTCAGGAAGAGGAGGTGGGTCCCGCTGCGACTGAGGACGGAACTGTTCCAGGCAGGGTACATTTTGGATAGTGTCTTGGAGAGTTGTATCATTAGGAGTAGGATTACGATTATTTTTCTTCGTGGCCTAATTCAGTAGTTAACCTTTCCTCCAAACCTCTCTCCCAATCCGAAACCTCTGTCCTATCCAAAGGCCTCACCTTCAGCCCTACTCCCAGATTCAACCAAACAGCCCTCGTCAAAGATTTACTGTCCTACACTCATACTCTCTGCAGGAAATATCACTTTGCCACGAAGAAAAATAATCCTAATCCAACTCCTAATAATCCTACCCCACTGTCACTGTGGTTCCTGTTTGATGATGGTCCACATTTTGCTGACTCTCTATCCCTGGTGGTAGGAGATGATGCATCAGTGGCTGACTTAGTTTCACATTTTATTCATGACAGGGGCCTTTACCACTCACTTTAAGGGATGGTCACTTAACCTTATAGGCTGACTGAGGGCTTGGCAGAAAACACTGTTGGCTCCTATGCCCAGACCAGGCTGTGGCTGTCTGGGCTTGACATTACAGCCCGGTCCTCCCACCTCTCATGTGGTCTGTTTGACTTCTTCATCTACCATCTGTCTTTCTCTTGCCCTGTCCGTGTTGCTAATCTTTCCTAGGCTGTTTTTGAGTGGGGTGCATCTGATAACTGGCGGGGTGGGGATGTATGCCCCCTCATTGCACTCTGGCTTCGGGGACTTCTGGCTGTTCCCTAGATGGGAGACCTCGCTTGCCTTTCTTCCTGTGTCCCCCATTCTTCTTTTTTGCCCTTTTCCAGCCATTGGTGACCTTTGGTTAACCTATGGGCTATCTTTGCATAGGTTTTGCATGGTAGGCCATTTCTGATGTACAGTTGTGTAGACCTGTCTGTTCAAGGAAAAAGGGACTGATGACCTATTAGTTTGATCCTTTTTCTTTAATCACCCAACGAACCAACTAGCCAACCAATCAACACCCCAGACAGTGGTGGGATACCAACCTCTCTGTCGCATGCCATACAGCAACCAGGAGCAGTGGTCTGGGGCGCCTTTCATAGCAGAGACCTCTTTGGTGTTCGTCCACAGCACCCTTGCAGCACAATGGTACATCATTGATATGCTGTGCACCGTTGGGGACAGATGTGTATCAGTGCATTAATGACATGCTCAATTTGTGAAAATTTTTATCTCAAATAAATCACTCAATTTTCCTGAAACTGTAATCATTTACTTGTCTGGGTATGTACATCACATATACTGGTTTCCATCCCATTTTGATGATTCCTTTGTGGTGTGTTGCCTTTTTCTTTGCCAGAATTTGTATGTGGCATGTAAAAATGGGCAAACGCCAAAACTAGTCACTCAGTAAATAGTTAGCAGCTTTGTTGTAAACTTTTTTCAAAAATCTTTTCTTCACTGCAAGTTACAGATCCATTATTTAAGTATTTACAATAATAAACTTGTATTGAAAGGTTGCAAGGTTACAAACATTCAAGTAAGCTTTAGACTTTGAAAAAGGGTGTAATATGTTTGACGTAAACTGAATTTGGACAAGAGTTGGTTTTCTGTGTGAAATTTTTCAGTTTAGGAACCGATTGTGTAAACTTCGCCGACTGCAAATCAAATTTGACATTAGATCAGAAATTGAACTATATTCAGGACTCAACTCTATTGTATAATGCTAAACTTGGATCCATAGAAGCAGCTTAAGATTTGATTTTAAGTAGCATGTAACATGTTTGGCAACATGGTTAAAATCCGCGATCAACACAATTATTTCACTTTGACCACTGATATTTATCGTACATCGTAGACAAGCAGTATTTATTATCAAAGGTGTGGTCCTATAGGCATGGGAACAAGTAAACAGAAAAAGGAATGATTGTCGAACTTCTGTCAATATGACAATATAATGAAAAAGATAGTTGCTGCTTGCCATAAAGCAGAGATGCTAAGTCGTGAAAGGGCACAAATAAAGACTGTCGGAAAGTTAGCTTTCGGTCAGCAAGACCTTTGTCAAAAATAAACAACGTACACACGGGCAGAAAATAACACAAACACAACTCACACATATGACCACAGTCTCTGGCAGCTGGAGCCAGACTGTGAGAAGCAGGCAACCAAGTGAGGGGGGGGGGGGGGGTGGGGGGTAAGGAGGAGGTTTGGGTGGGAAGGGGAAGTGGTGGCAGGATAGGGGTGTAGGAGGTATAGTGCTACTGGGAGGGTGCAGGGACAAGGTGGAGACTGGAGCAGCTAGGTGCAGTTGGGAGTTTAGACAGAGGGGGGGGGGGGGGAGGGGTTAACAGAAAAGGAGAGAAATAAAAAGACTGGGTACATTGGTGGAATAGAGGGCTGTGTAGTGCTGGAATGGGAATGGGGAAGGGATGGAGGGGTAATGACAATAACTAATGGAAGATGAGGCCAGGAGGGTTACAGGAATGTAGGATATATTGCAGCGAGAGTTCCTACCTGCACTGGTGTTGGTGGGAAGGATCCAGATGGCACAGGCTGTGAAGCAGTCATTAAAATGAAGGAAGTCATGTTGGGCAGCATGCTCAGCTACAGGGCACTCCAGTTGTTTCTTGGCCACAGTCTGTTGGTGGATATTCATGCAGACAGATAGCTTGTTGCTTGTCATGCCCATGTACGAGGGTTGCCCAGTAAATAATGCCCCATATTTTTTTTTCTCCAGAAGTATTTATTCCACAACAATCAAATTTACATATGTGAAAAACTGATGTTTTGTCTACTTGCTTTATTTTTCCACATAATCTCCTTCAAGTTCGACGGCCTTTTTCCAGCGAGACACAAGAGCGTGTATTCCCTGCCGGTAAAAATCTTTACTCTGCCTACGGAGCCAGGTTGTCACTTCGTGAATCACTTCTTCGTCATCGGCAAAACGTCTTCCACGAATGAAATTCTTCATTGGCCCAAACAAGTGAAAGTCTGAAGGAGCCAAATCGGGGCTGTAGGGTGGATGGGGTAACACTATCCAACCCAGTTTCGCGATGTGTTCACAAGTCCTCAAACTTGTGTGAGGACGAGCGTTATCATGCTGAATCAAAACATCCTGTGGGTTAACATGACGCCCAAGGCGCCGGAAGCGCTGCTTAAGTTTGTCTAATGTTTTGACATAAGCCTCTGAATTAATGGTACTGCCTTTTGGCATCACATCAATGAGAATTAGCCCTCGCAATCCCAAAACACAGTCATCATGACTTTTCCGGCTGAAGGAACTGTTTTGAATTTTTTCTTCTGTGGAGAATAAGCATGACGCCATTCCATCGATTGTCTTTTTGTTTCGGGCTCAAAATGATGCACCCAAGTTTCATCACCTATCACAATCCGTGACAAAAAGGCCTCCCCGTCAACGTGAAAGCGTCGCAACAAATCGAAAGAAATGTCTTTTCTTTGGGATTTGTGATCGACAGTAAGACACCGAGGAACCCATCTTGCACACACTTTTGAGTATCCAAGCTGATTGATAATCACATCCACACTTCCTTTGCTTACTGACAACTCCAGTGCCAATTGTCGAGTCGTAATGCGTCGATCCCGTCGAATGAGAACATCAGCCCGCTGCAACATGTCAGGCGTGACAGCCGTGGGAGGCCTTCCCGACCGCGGCAAATCTCGGAGCTCCGCAGCACCGCCCTCTGATGCTTTCACCCTCTGTGCCCAGCGACCAACAGTACTCCTATCGACTGCAGATGTTCCGTAGACGTTGCACAAGCGTTGATGAATATTGCCCATGGTTTCTTCCTCTGCTACGAGAAATTCAATCATTGCACGTTGTTTCTGACGGATGTCACTTGCAGACGCCATTTTAGAACATTCCTACACCACCGCTCTCTGTCGGAGGAAATTTAAACTTTGCGTACACACGCGGGAAACTTCAAATAACTCGCACATAAAGTGTCACATTTCTAATATTTTTTATTTCGGAGAAAAAAAATATGGGGCATTATTTACTGGGCAACCCTCGTAGAATGAAGCACATTGGATGCAGTTTAGCTTATAGATCACTTTACTGGTTTCATAGGCAGCCCTTCCTTTGACGGCATAAGTGATGCTTGTGGCAGAACTGGAGTAGGTGTTGCGGGAGGATGTATGGGACAGGTCTTGCATCTAGGTCTGTTATAGGGATATAAGCCACGAGGCAAGGAGTTGGGAGCAGGGGTTGTTTAGGAATGGACAAGTATATTGTGTAGATTTGGCGGGCAACGGAAAACCACTGTGAAAAGGCCGCACGGTTTGAGGCGCCATGTCACGGACTGCGCGGCCCCTCCCGCTGTAGGTTTGACTTCTCCCGCAGGCACGGGTGTGTGTGTGTTTTGTTTGTTCTTAGCATAAGTTAGTTTAATTAGTGTTTAAGTCTAGGGACCGATGACCTCAGCAGTTTCGTTCCGTATAAACACACACACACACACACACACACACACACACACACACACACACACACACACACACTCATATATATATATATATATATATATATATATATATATATATATATATATATCAAAATAATAGAGGGAAACATTCCACGTGGGAAAAATTATATATATAAAAAAAGGTGAGGTGACTTACCGAACGAAAGTGCTGGCAGGTCGATAGACACACAAATAAACACAAACAAACACACAAAATTCAAGCTTTCGCAACAAACTGTTGCCTCATCAGAAAAGAGGGAAGGAGAGGGAAAGACGAAAGGATGTGGGTTTTAAGGGAGAGGGTAAGGAGTCATTCCAATCCCGGGAGCGGAAAGACTTACCTTAGGGGGAAAAAAGGACAGGTATACACTCGCACACACACTCATATACATCCGCACATACACAGACACAAGCAGACATTTGTAAAGGCAAAGAGTTTGGGCAGAGATGTCAGTCGAGGTGGAAGTGCAGAGGCAAAGATGTTGTTGAATGACAGGAGAGGTATGAGTGGCGGCAACTTGAAATTAGCGGAGATTGAGGCCTGGTGGATAACGGGAAGAGAGGATATATTGAAGAGCAAGTTCCCATCCCCGGAGTTCGGATAGGTTGGTGTTAGTGGGAAGTATCCAGATAACCCGGACGGTGTAACACTGTGCCAAGATGTGCTGGCCGTGCACCAAGGCATGTTTAGCCACAGGGTGATCCTCATTACCAACAAACACTGTCTGCCTGTGTCCATTCATGCGAATGGACAGTTTGTTGCTGGTCATTCCCACATAGAATGCGTCACAGTGTAGGCAGGTCAGTTGGTAAATCACGTGGGTGCTTTCACACGTGGCTCTGCCTTTGATCGTGTACACCTTCCGGGTTACAGGATTGGAGTAGGTGGTGGTGGGAGGGTGCATGGGACAGGTTTTACACCGGGGGCGGTTACAAGGGTAGGAGCCAGAGGGTAGGGAAGGTGGTTTGGGGATTTCATAGGGATGAACTAAGAGGTTACGAAGGTTAGGTGGACGGCGGAAAGACACTCTTGGTGGAGTGGGGGGGATTTCATGAAGGATGGATCTCATTTCAGGGCAGGATTTGAGGAAGTCGTATCCCTGCTGGAGAGCCACATTCAGAGTCTGATCCAGTCCCGGAAAGTATCCTGTCACAAGTGGGGCACTTTTGTGTTTCTTCTGTGGGAGGTTCTGGGTTTGAGAGGATGAGGAAGTGGCTCTGGTTATTTGCTTCTGTACCAGGTCAGGAGGGTAGTTGCGGGATGCGAAAGCTGTTGTCAGGTTGTTGGTGTAATGGTTCAGGGATTCCGGACTGGAGCAGATTCGTTTGCCACGAAGACCTAGGCTGTAGGGAAGGGACCGTTTGATGTGGAATGGGTGGCAGCTGTCATAATGGAGGTACTGTTGCTTGTTGGTGGGTTTGATGTGGACGGATGTGTGAAGCTGGCCATTGGACAGGTGGAGGTCAACATCAAGGAAAGTGGCATGTGATTTGGAGTAGGACCAGGTGAATCTGATGGAACCAAAGGAGTTGAGGTTGGAGAGGAAAATCTGGAGTTCTTCTTCACTGTGAGTCCAGATCATGAAGATGTCATCAATAAATCTGTACCAAACTTTGGGTTGGCAGGCTTGGGTAACCAAGAAGGCATGCTCTAAGCGACCCATGAATAGGTTGGCGTACGAGGGGGCCATCCTGGTACCCGTGGCTGTTCCCTCTAATTGTTGGTATGTCTGGCCTTCAAAAGTGAAGAAGTTGTGGGTCAGGATGAAGCTGGCTAAGGTAAGGAGGAAAGAGGTTTTATGTAGGGTGGCAGGTGATCGGCGTGAAAGGAAGTGCTCCATCGCAGCGAGGCCCTGGACGTGCGGGATATTTGTGTATAAGGAAGTGGCATCAATGGTTACAAGGATGGTTTCTGGGGGTAACGGATTGGGTAAGGATTCCAGGCGTTCGAGAAAGTGGTTGGTGTCTTTGATGAAGGATGGGAGACTGCATGTAATGGGTTGAAGGTGTTGATCTACGTAGGCAGAGATACGTTCTGTGGGGGCTTGGTAACCAGCTACAATGGGGCGGCCGGGATGATTGGGTTTGTGAATTTTAGGAAGAAGGTAGAAGGTAGAAGGTAGGGGTGCGGGGTGTCGGTGGGGTCAGGAGGTTGATGGAGTCAGGTGAAAGGTTTTGTAGGGGGCCTAAGGTTCTGAGGATTCCTTGAAGCTCCGCCTGGACATCAGGAAAGGGATTACCTTGGCAAACTTTGTATGTGGTGTTGTCTGAAAGCTGACGCAGTCCCTCAGCCACATATTCCCGACGATCAAGTACCACGGTCGTGGAACCCTTGTCCGCCGGAAGGATGACGATGGACCAGTCAGCCTTCAGATCACGGATAGCCTGGGCTTCAGCAGTGGTGATGTTGGGAGTAGGATTAAGGTTTTTTAAGAAGGATTGAGGCAAGGCTGGAAGTCAAAAATTCCTGGTAGGTTTGGAGAGCGTGATTTTGAGGAAGAGGAGGTGGGTCCCGCTGTGACGGAGGACGGAACTTTTCCAGGCAGGGTTCAATTTGGATTGTGTCTTGGGGAGTTGGATCATTAGGAGTAGGATTAGGATCAGTTTTCTTCGTGGCAAAGTGATACTTCCAGCAGAGAGTACGAGTGTAGGACAGTAAATCTTTGACGAGGGCTGTTTGGTTGAATCTGGGAGTGGGGCTGAAGGTGAGGCCTTTGGATAGGACAGAGGTTTCGGATTGGGAGAGAGGTTTGGAGGAAAGGTTAACTGCTGAATTAGGGTGTTGTGGTTCCAGATTGTGTTGATTGGAATTTTGAGGTTTTGGAGGGAGTGGAGCTGGAAGTGGGAGGTTGAGTAGATGGGAGAGACTGGGTTTGTGTGCAATGAGAGGCGGATTTTCAAACCAACTAAGATAATAGGCCAAGCACTTTGTTCTGTTAAGGACAAATGTCCCCCTCTGTCTGCAAGTGGTGTATATAAGATTCCATGTACGTGTGGCAAGGTCTACATTGGAACTACAAAGAGAAGTGGGAATACACGGTTGAAGTAACATAAAGGTTTGCCAACTAGGGAAAACAGACAAATCAGCCATGGCAGAACATGCTCTTCAATCAGGTGATCATGTAGTGAAATTTTAGGAAACTGAAGTTTTATGTATTATGACAAAATATTATCCATGGCTATATAGAGAAGCCATCGAAATATATAAACACGGGGATAATTTTAACAGAAAAGAAGAAGCAATGAAACTCAGTGATACATGGACTGTGGCACTACAGAATCGATGAGAAGTTTTTTACCTTTGACGTACTATAATCGATAGCTGAAAAATTTTATCTTTGACAATGCTTATCTCTGCTATCATGTGAAATCCAGACCACACCCACTTTCCAAGGTATTTAGGCCACTCTTCGATGTCCGACTCATCAGTCGGTAAGACTCAGCACAACCAGGAGCCCCAACGAAGATGTCCAACGTAGCCGTGGACAAAACGTCAGGGAATGACGAGTTCCATGGACCACGGCCATACAACCTGGAAAAATTCTCAGTTGCTGAAAAACATCATCCACACAATTCTGAAGGTTGCACATGAGCTAATGAGTGCTAGAATTAATGCACAATCAGCTTAACAGCCCATGCATCCAAGTTGCTGACAGGAATAATACACAGAAAAATGGAAACAAAATTGAGGGTGTGTAAGATGATGATTCATTTGGCTTTAGGAAAGGTAAAGGCACCACAGAGGCAATTCTGATGTTGTGGCTGATAATGGAAGCATGACAAAAGAAAAATAAAGACTTGTGCATAGGATTTGCAAATTTGGAAAAAGCATTCGACAATGTCAAATGGTGCACGATGTTCAAAATTCTGAGAAAAACAGGGATAAGCTATAGGGAAAGACGGGTAATACACCGTAAGTACAAGAGGCAAGAGGGAACAGTAAAAGTGGAACACCAAGAATGAAGTGCTTGTATTAAAATGGGTGTAAGGCAGGAAAGTAGTCCTTCGCTCCTACTGTTCAGTCTATACACTGAAGAAGCAACGACAAAAGTAGAGAAAAGGTTCAAGAGTGATATTCTTTCACCCCGAATTTTAATTCCAATGATTACATTTACTGGTGAGATTGCTATCCTCATTGACAGTGAAGAAGAATTAAAAATCTGTTGAATGGAATGAACAGCCCAATGAATAAAGAATAAGGACTGAGAGTAAATTAGGAAAAGACAAAAGTAATGAGAAGTTGCAGAAATGAGAAGAGCAAGAAACTTAACCTCACAGTTGGTGACCACAAAGTATTCAAAGTTAAAGAATTCTGCTACCTAGGCACCCAAATAACCCATGGTGGACAGAGCAGGGATGACATAAAAAGCAGATTAGCACTGGTAAAAAGAGCATTTCTGGCCACAAGAAGTATACTAGTCTCAGACATAGGCCATAATTTGAGGAAGAAATTTCTGAGAATGTATTTTTGGGGCATAGCATCATACGGTAGTGAGACATGGACCGTGGGAAAAGTGGCAAAGAAGAGAATTGAAGCATTTGACATGTGGTGCTACACAAAAATGTTCAGAATTAGGTGGGCTGGTAAGTTAATGAATGAGGAGGTTTTCTGCAGAATCGGAGACGAAAACATTGGCAAGAAAAAGGGACAGGATGGTAGAACATCTGCTAAGACATAATGGAATAACTTCCCTGATACTAGAGGGAGCTGTAGAGGGTAAAAACTGTAGAGGAAGATACACCGGAACACATCTAGTAAATAATTGAGGATGTAGGTTGCAAGTTCTACTCTGATATAAAGAGGCTGGCATAGGAGAGGAAATTGTGGCGGGCCACATCAAACCAGTTAGATGACTGATGACACAAAATCTCTGTCCTGTTTTTCCTCTGTGGAAGGACTGGACTAGCATGTACTCAGCTCCATGACGCCAAACCCGATTGAGAGGTAGTGGATCCACACTCGAAACGTCAAGGCCAGGTGGGTGCTGTGCTGACCCATGCCCCTCCATACCACATCTGATAATAATTGACAGAGGACGACATGGCAGTCATTGATTATCATGTGGGTTCTCGTTTTCTGTTAACCAGGCAACAGCGAAGCTGAAGCATTACAACATCCTTCAACAAATTCATGGATGTGGTATCCTACATGAATCTTTCTTCCACTCTCTGTAGTCTCACCTAAGTATCATGAAAGGTCGTATATGTGGAGGGGAGGGGGGGGGGGGGGCGGGAATTCCTATATTTTTCGGTTAAAAACAGACTTTTTCCCATGTGCAAAACACACTATGCCCCAGGTGAAAATACATTTTTTTCTGTGTTAAGTGACAATATACATTTCCATCACAGCTTCAAAACTTGTCAATCTTTTGAATGGTAGAGATTTTATACACAAGCATTGAACTTCCTGACACTTTAGGAAATGAAACCCAGCAAAATAACAATGCATTTTGAAAAGATCTTCGATGCGTGGCAACATGTACACTGCACATTTTCGTATTACAAAAGTATAAATCTGAATTCCATGAACTACAGCACGCTAGCTTCCGAAGCACTAAAATTGTGATTGTGCTGCACACATCAGATATTCAGAGCATAGGACACACGATGTAATCAGCCAATAGCAACATCACTGTTAGGTAGTGCGAACACACAAAGAGATAAAGTTAATTGTTAAAATTAATATACAGGTGTTGCCTTCTGTTGTCTATTTATAGAATCACTTCAAAAGAAGCAGCAGTGAAGAACACTGAGTTTTCTGTAGAAAAGCCAGTTATGTGTGAAATGCTCAAGAACTCACCTCCCACTTGATAAATATAATTTTTGCCCTTATTACTGCATTTGTAATCTATGAAAGAACTGTAATAAATATGAAAAGCTAACCTCAAAGCTTAGTCTTTCTTAACTTGTGTTACCCTTTAAGATATATCAAACACCAATGTCCTTGTGCAGTTTTAATTAATGCCATAAATGGCTGCTTGTCTTGGCCCGAAAATTTTCTCAGCGAATGGTTCTCAAAATGTTAAGTTTCGAAAGAGAGTCAAACGCTCCACGATTTAAGAAGTTCATTACAGATTGTCACATATAACATAATTCATCTTATGAAAAAGGAATTTTACTGTGAGAGTAACACTTCTCAAAGCACTATCCACATTTTCCTGTGATCCATTAGAAATGTAAACAATTGTGACATCATACTCATCAAAAACAGCTCATTGTATTGCAACAAAGTATTGTACAGTCTTCATCCTAAAGCCTTTTGACATATTTTTCTGTCGGCAGACGCCTTTGAGTGCACTGCATTATGTTGGTGTAAATGGCACATTTTCTTTGCAACTTTGGTATTTTTCCCTCGTTTATGTTTTATTGCTGCAGTAGCATTCTGCAGTACCAGGGTAACGTAAAATTCTTTGTAAGAGTATCAGTTCTTATCAATCAAAATTACAAAAATTTAACTGAGAACTAAAACAATGAAAAATTCTCATGTTTATCATGGATTTCCTGGTCGTTCTGGGGTGCATACAACCAGCTCGATCCTGCAGCGGGCGACTGAGTGGCAATTGTGTAGTCAAGCAAATGATCAGGCCAGCTGTCTGAGCAGAGGATGCTCAAACTAGCATGAAAGAAGTCAAATGCAGTTGCTCTCTGCATCTAGAGCGACTATGTTGACATTAGCAGGAACTACACACACTAATTAATTCAATCGAGCACAAATACCCGATGCAGACTTGTATTATACACAGATGTTTTGCCAAAAAATTTGTGAATGTGAAACTTATTTTTCAAGGCATACAAATAACTATACAATAATAAATGAAAAATTTAAAAAATAGGGGAAGACTGGTAACAAATTGCAATATAATTTTATTTACACGATGACTAGTTTCGACAGCATTATCATGTCTCAGTTGACCAATTGTTATTTAAACTAGCCATTACATTAATAAAGTGGTACTGGTTCTTCTAGGAAGATGTGGCTTCCTTTCTCGAATTCTCTGAGGCTATGGTAGGATATCTGTATAAAAGATATCACATTCACAAATGTAGATCCACGGTGAATACTCACCTCATTTTCGGGCCACCCAGCTTTCCTCTTACGCGACATCTTCTTCTGCAGAGCTGCAGCAAGAACGGCACCACCATTGACCATTTCCGGTACAACAGGAGACGTGGGCCGCGACGGCCCGCCATTGTTGGTGCTGACGGAAGGCACCGGGAGGGTTCCACTGCCAGAGGTGACGGTGCTGGTAGTGTTGGGTTTGGCATTGCCAGAGCTCGGGTGCACGGGCGTCGAGCATGCCGACGATGTCTGCTTTTTGGGTGTCGACATCCCAGTACCTGGACCGGCACCATCGCGTCGCGGGTACTGCACTTTCCGAGTATCCAAGCGGTCTTCCGTGACCCACTCATCGAGCCGCTTATTGACTGCAAAATGACAACAATAATTACACTGAGATGCTAATTTTATACACTGACATGCTAATTTTAAATTACTCTACAAATACAGAATAAACAAGCATATTTCAAATCCAAAATAGAGTACATAAAAAAAGATCAAGGTATAATGTCTTGCTGATGATGAAGTCACTGGAGACAGAGAGGGTGCAAGATGAGAAAGGGGAAAGAAATTAACCACGTCCTTTTCAGAGGAATCATGTTGGTAAGTGTCTTAGTCATTTCTGGGAAACTGTAGAAAATCTAAATCTACACTGCTCATTGGGGATTTAAACTGCCAAGCCCAGAGTCTCACCACTTATAATGTACAGAATAAACACATGTGTTTAATGTATTACACAATACAAGCTAAGCTACAACCACTGTGCTGTATTCTATGTAGGCATGACAACCAACAAGCTGTCTGTTCACATGAATGGCCACCAACAGGCTGTGGTCAAGAAACGAGTGGACCACCCTTTCGCTGAAGATGCTGCCAAACATGATATCCTTCATGTCAATGACTGATTCACAGCCTGTGCCATATGGATCCTTCCCACCAACACCAGCTTTTCTGAATTGCGTGGGTGGGAACTTTCGCTGAAATACGCCCTACGTTCCCATAACCCTCCTGGCCTCAACCTTCATTAGTCACTGTCCTCATCCATCCAGCCCCTTTCCTGTTCCCGTTCCAGCACTACACAATCGTCATTCCACCACCACACCCAGTCTTTTTATTTCTCTCCTTTTCCGACCCCCCCCCCCCCCCCCGACCCCCCGGCCCCACCTAACCTGCAGCACTTCATTGTCTGGTGTGTATGTGTGACTACAGTTGGCGAAGACCTTAATGGCCAAAAGCTTTAATTGTGAGAATCTTTCTGTCGTGCCAATCTGCGACTCAGCATCTCTGCTATATGGAGAGTAGCAATTTTCCTTCTCATACCTTTATAGAAAAAATGACCTGATATTAGTTATATTTAATGGTATATCGGATAATGTAATACAAAAATCAGCTAAACTAAAATGTACAACTCCTAGGGCTGATTGTACAAAGCATTTAACCTTAGGTTAAGACAGAAAATGACCTTAGATCAAGCTTAACCTGGAAATCTGCACTGTATAAATGTTAATTCCAGGTCATATTGCCATGAAGTTGGATCGTGTTTGACGGGTGATAATTCGAGGTTCAAAGTCATGTTCAGCTCTAATCATCAGTTTATAGTGTAATGGCACTACAATTCACTGTTTTTGTTTTTATCAGATATCAACTGCAATAATAAAAAAGTAGTTATTAACAGAAAAAATGGCAACTAAATATGTGACCACGCCATTCGCACACTGCAGATGCTCGAAATACTTTTTTTCAATCTGGGAGGTTACGTTAAGGAAATTACCAAATACGTTGTGTTCTTAATGATCGATCTCGCAACAGTTCTTGAGAGACGACTCTTAATTTATGTGATTAGTTCAAAGACATTTTATGGACACGTAGCAGCAAAGTAAGAAAGGAAAATTCGAAACATTTGGCAGTGAACAGTTAAGTATGGGAATTTTGACAGCAACCAATAACGACTAAACATCACTTACATATGTTCTCTTTCAGCTCAAGTAGCATTAACTATGCAATTTGTATTAAATTTTAACTACTGAACCTGTCCCTAAACTGCTCTGACAATTCCACGTGCATTGATAAATAGAACATAAGCAATTAATTTGAAATTAACTAACAACAAAATCATGTTTCATTTTTCCCACTTGTTACTACTCTCCCTACTTTATTGGTTGTAAAGGTGATTATAACAATATTACCATGCTATTCCATACCATTGAAACAATTCCACACTCACTGTTTTCCGAGCATTCTGGACCACTGTTGGGCAAAATTCGCTGTGCAATATCACTGCACAATGTGAATTACATTGTTTACTTTCATTTACTTTACAAATATCTGAGCATTCAGGTGTGTCCATTGAGGACGACGATGACAAGACCCAACGAGCTCCCTGCACATTCCATAAAGGGTGAATCCACTCTTGGAGTTAAATAACAAGTCATTTAAGCTGAGGTTTTGTTTGGAGAAAAGCACTGTAAAGCAATTGGAAATGAGGCTCAGAGACTATCTGATGAAAACAGCCAAAAGATATCAACTGCTGACAGCAATGTGAATGTTGCTGTTAATCTTAAGATGGTGGTTGGTAATCTGTTTAAAGTAGACACAGCAACAGCTTGCTGCTGTCCATAAGATACTGGCCTTATGAAAGAATTAAAGTCAACAGCAAACTCTCTCCATGCCTTTGCTTGTTGACCACAGTGACTATCTGTTTTTAGACACTCAATTATACCTTTATACTACCCCAACACCATTTCCAACGGCAAATCTTTCTTTTCTTGAGAGAAAATCCAGGATGGAATATAACAATATAAGGGAAAGGATAGTTGTTACTCATCATAAAGCGGAGATGCTGAGTTGCAGAAAGACACAACAAAAAGACTGTCGGAGGAGGGGGTTAGTGAAAAAGAAGAGAAATACGAAGACTGGGTATGTTGGTGGAATAAAGAGCTGTGTAGCGCTGGAATGGGAACAGGGAAGTGCTAGATGCGTAAGACGATGACTAACAAAGGTAGAGACTGCAAAGGAGGAGAATTTTACAGATGGAGAGAAGGTACTGCACGGAGGTTTGGGCCAGACTGATTTGGTTTTGCAGGTTGGTGAGGGCTAAGCTTGGCGGAATATGAAAAGGTGGAAATCATTGTGGAAGGTAGGGTGGCAACCGGAGGTGGGTAACTTGATGATAAGGTGGTTTGGGGGATTCCATTAGCAAAACAACAACGCAGGAACAGTTGTGGGACTGGGTTCTGGCTAGGGATAAGGAAACATTTTTGTACTGATGCAGATGGGAGGAGCAAGGATCCATGTTGGTGGAAGAAATGTCTAAAAAGAAAATATGAAAATAACATAGAATTACATCCCAAAAAATTCACTAAAACACACTCAGACAACCTACTCTCGTATATGGAAGATAACAACCATTCTACCCTCATGAACCATGGACCTTGCCGTTGGTGGGGAGGCTTGCGTGCCTCAGCGATACAGATGCCATACCGTAGGTGCAACCACAATGGATGGGTATCTGTTGAGAGGCCAGACAAACGTGTGGTTCCTGAAGAGGGTCAGCAGCCTTTTCAGTAGTTGCAGGGGCAACAGTCTGGATGATTGACTGATCTGGTCTTGCAACACTAACCAAAACGGCCTTGCTGTGCTAGTACTGCGAACGGCTGAAAGCAAGGGGAAACTACAGCCGTAATTTTTCCCGAGGGCATGCAGCTTTACTGTATGGTTAAATGATGATGGCGTCCTCTTGGGTAAAATATTCCGGAGGTAAAATAGTCCCCCATTCGGATCTCCGGGCGGGGACTACTCAAGAGGACGTCGTTATCAGGAGAAAGAAACCTGGCGTTCTACGGATCGGAGCATGGAATGTCAGATCCCTTAATCGAGCAGGTAGGTTAGAAAATTTAAAAAGGCAAATGAATAGGTTAAAGTTAGATGCAGTGGGAATTAGTGACGTTTGGTGGCAGGAGGAACAAGACTTTTGGTCAGGTGAATACAGGGTCATAAATACAAAATCAAATAGGGGTAATGCAGGAGTAGGTTTAATAATGAATAAAAAAATAGGAGTACGGGTAAGCTCCTACCAACAGCATAGTGAACGCATTATTGTGGCCAAGATAGACACGAAGCCCATGCCTACTATAACAGTACAAGTTTATATGCCAATTAGCTCTGCAGATGATGAAGAAATTGATGAAATGTATGATGAGATAAAAGAAATTATTCAGGTAGTGAAGGGAGACGAAAATTTAATAGTCATGGGTGACTGGAATTCGAGGGTGGGAAAAGAGAGAGGAGGAAACATAGTGGGTGAATATGGATTGGAGGAGAGAAATGAAAGAGGAAGCCGCCTGGTAGTATGTTGCACAGAGCATAACTTAATCATAGCTAACACTTGGTTCAAGAATCATAAAAGAAGGTTGTATACATGGAAGAATCCTGGAGATACTAGAAGGTATCAGATAGATTATATACTGGTAAGACAGAGATTTAGGAACCAGGTTTTAAATTGTAAGACATTTCCAGGGGCAGATGTGGACTCTGACCACAATCTATTGGTTATGACCTGTAGATTAAAACTGAAGAAACTGCAAAAAGGTGGGAATTTAAGGAGATGGGACCTGGATAAACTGACTAAACCAGAGGTTGTACAGATTTTCAGGGAGAGCATAAGGGAACAATTGACAGGAATTGGGGAAAGAAATACAATAGAAGAATAATGGGTAGCTCTGAGGGATGAAGTAGTGAAGGCAGCAGAGGATCAAGTAGGTAAAAAGACGAGGGCTAGTAGAAATCCTTGGGTAACAGAAGAAATATTGAATTTAATTGATGAAAGGAGAAAATATAAAAACGCAGTAAATGAAGCAGGCAAAAGGGAATACAAACGTCTCAAAAATGAGATCGACAGGAAGTGCAAAATGGCTAAGCAGGGATGGCTAGAGGACAAATGTAAGGATGTAGAGGCTTATCTAACTAGGGGTAAGATAGATACTGCCTACAGGAAAATTAAAGAGACCTCAGATGGAAACCCAGTTCTAAGCAAAGAAGGGAAAGCAGAAAGGTGGAAGGAGTATATAAAGGGTCTATACAAGGGCGATGTACTTGAGGACAATATTATGGAAATGGAAGAGGATGCAGATGAAGATGAAATGGGAAATACGATACTGCGTGAAGACTTTGACAGAGCACTGAAAGACCTGAGTCGAAACAAGGCCCCGGGAGTAGACAACATTCCATTGGAACTACTGACGGCCTTGGGAGAGCCAGTCCTGACAAAACTCTACCATCTGGTGAGCACGATGTATGAGACAGGCGAAATACCCTCAGACTTCAAGAAAAATATAATAATTCCAATCCCAAAGAAAGCAGCTGTTAATAGATGTGAAATTTACCGAACTATAAGTTTAATAAGTCACAGCCGCAAAATACTAACGCAAATTCTTTACAGATGAACGGAAAAACTGATAGAAGCCGACCTCGGCGAAGATCAGTTTGGTTTCCGCAGAAATGTTGGAACACATGAGGCAATACTGACCCTACGACTTATCTTAGAAGGAAGATTAAGAAAAGGCAAACCTACATTTCTAGCATTTGTAGACTTACAGAAAGCTTTTGACAATGTTGACTGGAATACTCTCTTTTAAATTCTGAAGGTGGCAGGGGTAAAATACAGGGAGCGAGAGGCTATTTACAATTTGTACAGAAACCAGATGGCAGTTATAAGAGTCGAGGGGCATGAAAGGGAAGCAGCGGTTGGGAAGGGAGTGAGACAGGGTTGTAGCCTCTCCCCAATGTTATTCAATCTGTATGTTGAGCAAGCAGTAAAGGAAACAAAAGAAAAATTCGGAGTAGGTATTACAGTCCACGGAGAAGAAATAAAAACGTTGAGGTTCGCCGATGACATTGTAATTCTGTCAGAGACAGCAAAGGACTTGGAAGAGCAGTTGAACGGAATGGATGGTGTCTTGAAAGGAGGGTATAAGAAGAACATCAACAAAAGCAAAACAAGGATAATGGAATGTAGTCGAATTAAGTCAGTTGATGCTGAGGGAATTAGATTAGGAAATGAGACACTTAAAGTAGTAAAGGAGTTTTGCTATTTGGGGAGCAAAATATCTGATGATGGTCGAAGTAGAGAGGATATAAAATGTAGACTGGCAATGGCAAGGAAATCGTTTCTGAAGAAGAGAAATTTGTTAACATCGAGTATAGATTTAAGTGTCAAGAAGTCGTTTCTGAAAGTATTTGTATGGAGTGTAGCCATGTATGGAAGTGAAACATGGACGATAAATAGTTTGGACAAGAAGAGAATAGAAGCTTTCGAAATGTGGTGCTACAGAAGAATGCTGAAGATTAGATGGGTAGATCACATAACTAATGAGGAGGTATTGAATAGGATTTGGGAGAAGTTTGTGGCACAACTTGACCAGAAGAAGGGACTGGTTGGTAGGACATGTTTTGAGGCATCAAGGGATCACAAATTTAGCATTGGAAGGCAGTGTCGAAGGTAAAAATCGTAGAGGGAGACCAAGAGATGAATACACTAAGCAGATTCAGAAGGATGTAGGTTTCAGTAAGTACTGGGAGATGAAGAAGCTTGCACAAGACAGAGTAGCATGGAGAGCTGCATCAAACCAGTCGCAGGACTGAAGACAACAACAACAATAACAACAACCATTTCCTCCAACAACTCTCAACACTTCTTGCTCCTTTACCACAAGGTTCCCTGGCCATCACTACTGATGCCACCTCCCTTTATACTAACATCCCTAATGCCCAGGGCTTTAACGCTATTGAACACTACCTTTCTCAATGCTTGATATATTCCAAACCAACCACCTCCTTCCTAGTCGTGATGATCAACTATATTCCTTCTCCTTCGAAGGCATTGCCTACAAACAAATCCGGGGTACGGCCATGGGCACCCGCATGGGAGCAACCTATTCATGGGCCATCTAGAGGAATGCTTCTTGAACACCCAGAATCCCAAACCACTCACCTACTTCAGATTCACTGATGACATCCTTGTGATCTGGATCGAGGGTGGAACATCTTATTCATATTCCTCCAGAACTGCAACACCTTCTCCCCCATCTGCTTCACCTGGTCCTACTCAACCCATCAAGGTACCTTCCTCTACATTGACCTCCACCTCAAAGATGGCTACATCAGTGCCCAATATCAAATCTACCAACCACCAGCAATATCTCACTTCAACAGCTGCTACCCATTCAATACCAAGAAGTCCCTACATCCAGCCTAGGCACCAGTGACTGTCGCATCTGTAGTGACAGGTGGTCCCACTCGTAATATACCATGGGTCTCCGAACCTTGCACAAAAACAGATCTCCAGTGCCTTATCTTTGCAGACAGCCAACACCTTCCAAAGCCCCACCTTCTAGCCACAGAGAGGCACTCTCTTCGTCACTCAGTACCAATGAGGACTGGAACAACTGAATAACAATCCCGCCAGAGTTTCAACTATCTCTTGTCAGAACCTGAAATGAGAAATGTCCAACCCACTATCCTTCTCCCTCCTCCCACAGAGAGAGAGAGAGAGAGAGAGAGAGAGAGAGAGAGAGAGAGAGAGAGAGAGAGAGAGTGTGTGTGGTCCCTAGACTTACACACCAATTAAACTAACTTATGCTAAGAACAAAACACACACACACCCATGCCTGCGGGAGAAGTCGAATCTCCAGCGGGAGGGGCCGCGCAGTCCGTGACATGGCGCCTCAAACCGTGCGGCATTATCACAGTGGTTTTCCGCTGCCCGCCAAATCTACACAATATACTTGTCCATTCCTAAACAGCCCCTGCTCCCAACCCCTTGCCTCGTGGCTTATATCCCTATAACAGACCTAGATGCAAGACCTGTCCCATACATCCTCCCACAACACCTACTCCAGTTCTGCCACAAGCATAACTTATCCCGTCAAAGGAAGGGCTACCTGTGAAACCAGTAAAGTGATCTATAAGCTAAACTGCATCCACTGTGCTTCATTCTACATGGGCATGACAAGCAACAAGCTATCTGTCTGCATGAATATCCACCAACAGACTGTGGCCAAGAAACAACTGGAGTGCCCTGTAGCTGAGCATGCTGCCCAACATGACTTCCTTCATTTTAATGACTGCTTCACAGCCTGTGCCATCTGGATCCTTCCCACCAACACCAGTGCAGGTAGGAACTCTCGCTGCAATATATCCTACATTCCTGTAACCCTCCTGGCCTCATCTTCCATTAGTTATTGTCGTTACCCCTCCATCCCTTCCCCATTCCCATTCCAGCACTACACAGCCCTCTATTCCACCAATGTACCCAGTCTTTTTATTTCTCTCCTTTTCTGTTAACCCCCCCTCCACCCCTCCCCCCCGCCCCCCCCCCCCCCCCCCCCTCTGTCTAAACTCCCAACTGCACCTAGCTGCTCCAGTCTCCACCTTGTCCCTGCACCCTCCCAGTAGCACTATACCTCCTACACCCCTATCCTGCCACCACTTCCCCTTCCCACCCAAACCTCCTCCTTACCCCCCCCCCCCACCCCCCATCACTCGGTTGCCTGTTTCTCACAGTCTGGCTCCAGCTGCCAGAGACTGTGGTCATATGTGTGAGTTGTGTTTGTGTTAGTTTGTGCCCGTGTGTATGTTGTTTACTTTTGACAAAGGTCTTGCTGGCCAAAAGCTAACTTTCCGACAGTCTTTTGTTGTGCCCTTTCACGACTTAGCATCTCTGCTTTATGGCAAGTAGCTACTATCTTTTTCATTATATTGTCATATTGAAAGAAGTTCGACAATCGCTCCTTTTTCTGTTTACTTGTTCCCATGGCTATAGAATCAAACCTTTGATAATAAATACTGCTTGTCTATGATGTACGATAAATATCAGTGGGCAAAGTGAAATAATTGTGTTGATAGTGGATTTTAGCGATGTTGCCAAACATGTTACATGCTACTTAAGATCAAATCTTAAGCTGCTTCTATGGATCCAAGTTTAGCATTATACAATAGAGTTGAGTCCTGAATATAGTTCAATTTCTGATCTAACGTCAAATTTGATTTGCAGTCGGCGAAGTTTACACAATCGGTTCCTAAACTGAAAAATTTCACACAGAAAACCAACTCTTGTCCAAATTCAGTTTACGTCAAACATATTCCACCCTTTTCAAAGTCTAAAGCTTACTTGAATGTTTGTAACCTTGCAACTTTTCAATACAAGTTTATTAATGTGAATAATTAAATAATGGATCTGTAGCTTGCACTGAAGAAAAGATTTTTGAAAAAAGTTTACATCAAAGCCACTAACTATTTACTGAGTGACTAGTTTTGGCGTTTGCCCATTTTTACATGCCACATAAAAAATTCTGGCAAAGAAAAAGGCAACACACCACAAAGGAATCATCAAAATGGGATGGAAACCAGTATATGTGATGTACATACCCAGACAAGTAAATGATTACAGTTTCAGGAAAATTGAATGATTTATTCGAGATAAAAATTTTCACAAATTGAGCATGTCATTAATGCACTGATACACATCTGTCCCCAACGGTGCACAGCATATCAATGATGTACCATTGTGCTGCAAGGGTGCTGTGGACGAATACCAAAGAGGTCTCTGCTATGAAAGGTGCCCCAGACCACTGCTCCTGGTTGCTGTATGGCATGCGACAGAGAGGTTGGTATCCCACCACTGTCTGGGGTGTTGATTGGTTGGCTAGTTGGTTCGTTGGGTGATTAAAGGAAAAGGATCAAACTAATAGGTCATCAGTCCCTTTTTCCTTGAACAGACAGGTCTACACAACTGTACATCAGAAATGGCCTACCATGCAAAACCTATGCAAAGATAGCCCATAGGTCAACCAAAGGTCACCAATGGCTAGAAAAGGGCAAAAAAGAAGAATGGGGAACACAGGAAGAAAGGCAAGTGAGGCCTCCCATCTAGGGAACAGCCAGAAGTCCCCAAAGCCAGAGTGCAATGAGGGGGCATACATCCCCACCCCGCCACTTATCAGACGCACCCCACTCAAAAACTGCGTAGGAAAGATTAGCAACCTGGACAGGGCAAGAGAAAGACAGATGGTAGATGAACAAGTCAAACAGACCACATGAAAGGTGGGAGGACCGGGCTGTAGTGTCAAGCCTAGACAGCCACAGCCTGGTCTGGTCACAGGAGCCAATAGTGTTTTCTGCCAATTCCTCAGTCAGACTATAAGGTTAAGTGACCATCCCTTAAAGTAGGTGGTAAAGGCCCCTGTCATGAATAAAATGTAAAAATAAGTCAGCCACTGGTGCATCATCTCCTACCACCAGGGATAGAGAGTCAGTGAGATTGAGGGTCGGTTGCAGGCCAGTTAGGTAGGGACAGTTCAGCAAAATGTGGACCATCATCAAACAGGAACCACAACGACAGTGGGGTTGGTCCTTATAATGGAGGAATTGTCTGAGTCAGCCAAGTATAGCCAACATGGAGCCACAAAGGACGGTACAGTCCTTACTAGAGGCCTCCATGGAAGATCTCCACAGAATCATAAGTCTCCTTCATTACTTGCAGTTTGTTGGGTGATGTCAAGAGTGAGTCATTCTGTGTTCCAGATCCCTAAAACTTGACATTGTAATACTGATCAGAGGTCTGATTCCGGAATATCGATCTCAAGAGTTGGTTCACTAGTAGCCAGTTTAGCAAGGCTATCAGCAAGTTCATTTCCTGGATCCCGATGTTGCCCAGGGTCCACACGAAGGTCACTGAGTGTCCACATTGTTCGAGGGCATACAGGGAATCTTGGATAGCAATGATCAAAGGATGGCAAGGGTAGCACTGGTCGAAAATTGCAAACTGCTCAAGGCGTCGTTACAGATGAGAAAGGACTCACTGGTGCTGGAACAGATGTGCTCAAGAGCATGGGAGATGGCTGTCAACTCCACAGTGAAAACACAACAACCATCTGGAAAAGAGTGAATTTCAGTATGTCCTATGTGAGCACAAGCAAAGCCCACATGACCAGCAACCATTGAACCATCAGTACAGTGTGTAAACTTTTAGATGGCAGACCTCTTCCTAGTCCTGAATTGGCAGAAGTCAGTAAACGTTGGGAGGCTTCGGTAGGCATGCAGTTTCGACTGCTGCTAACATTACGTAGCTGACTGTGTTGTTCAAGGTACCCATTTTCGTCTGCTTCGTTATTGTTTTGCGCTGTACTGTTCTGCATGTTTTTATTGTGCAGTTGTGCTAAACATTATCAAAATGAGTGAAGAGGCAGTTGCTGGCCCATCTTGGGAGTCGCCAACAACCCCTACCGGTAGGCCTAGGGTTAGGAGGAAACCAGTATTATGTAGCGATGCTCACAAAATTATATTGCGTGTGATTGAATGCTGCGAAAGGGAAAGGGAGCAGAAAAAATTGCTTCATCCCATTTACAAATCTTCAGTGAGAGCTGCTACATACACAGGACAAAGCATGCGTAGCATTGGAAGATTCAAACAGTTTTCCAAGAATCATCCTGGTGTATCACCACAAACGCCTGGCAAGAAAAGGTGAGTTTCCATTTCAGATATTTTGTTCGCGATCACTTTGAAGGAATCACCAAAATTTCATCACAATCAGATGAATGGTTTGGGAATGCACAGAGAACAGACATACATACTTTCAGTTTTATATATAGAGATTGACAGTTACGTTATACTACATGACCTGTGTAAGTTTATTTAAATTTTATAATTAATAGTTTAACATTGTGGGGAATGAAAGAAAATGGAAGAAAAATAAAAATAAAAAAGAAAAAATTGCGAGTAGTGGGAATCGAATGCGAGTCCACTGCGTGACAAGCCTTTCCCTAATCAATTGCGCTACGCATACAACGGTGACCTAACAGTTGAAACATTGTCCATTACTGTTTTTGGGCGTTCGGAGAACAACTCATCAAAGTCTCAATTCAATCGGATGAATGGTTTGTGAGCGCATAGTAGACAAACATACATACATACATTCATTTTTATACATATAGATTTTAATGCACATGACAATTTCAGTTTCATTTACGAACAACATTTAAAGCGAGTTTTACTTCCAAGCCTTTCATCTGCTTTCGTGTAAGCACGACGCGCAATTTGTAGTGTGAGCACTGCAACTGGTAGGTGTGCCTTGTCTCCCCCCCCCCCCCCCAACGACTCCTCTCCCCTTGCCAGCCAATGCTTGCTTCCACCTCTCCCCGCACTCCCCTCACAACTCTGCCATCTTACAGTTAACACACTGTATAGACTACTTGTGAATACCAGAATGCACCAACAACGGAGAAAGATTGGTGGCAAGGGTCCTTGGGCTGTACTGGGTCTTTTGGACCTTGTGCTAGATCAATATACAGCTGTGGTTGAAGGATGCACCACAGAGGTGGGCCTGGAGGAGCGGTGGTAGAGGGAACAACTGAAGTTCAGAGATGAGGGACTGGGCATGGAATGTGATCATAATTCCTGAGCTGGTTTGCCGCTGATGGAGATGGATTTCCACGTTTGGAAAGAGGGCCAGTAGTTCAGATGCTTAGTGGAGCTGCAAACATGTGTAGCATAATCGACAAGCTGTTGTCTGTACCTGACCCGCAGTGGAGGGATCTCAGTGTCCACAAGTATGCTGTTCACAAAGCTAGTTTCAAAGACTCCCGCTGCAAGTCGAACCCCACAATGGAGTATAGGATCCAGTATCCACAACGCTAAGTGCGATGCCGAACTGTACGTCAGACTCTTATAATATTCAAGACGAGATTGTATAAGAGCTTTGTAAAGCTGCAGAACAATAGTGTGATCTGCACCCCAATTGGTGTTACTCAGCCAGAACTTTTGCTTAAGCTGGAGAAGACGGGAACCCACGTCAACCGAGCATCGGAGACTGGTCTTAAAAAGCAATAAGTCTCCTTGTGATGGAGGAACTGACTGTGAGTCAGCCAAGTATAGCCAATGTGGAGCCGGCAAAGGACGGTACAGTCCTTCCTAGAGGTCTGCACGGAAGTTGTGGGTGAACGATATAATGTCGACAGAAGTGCATGACCCAAGTCTTGGCAGATGAAAACCAAAAGCCATTGGTGAGAGTCCATGTCTGCACTTCACTTATGGCACCTTTCAGTCGATGTTCAGTGACACCCACACAAGAGAGGCTGTAGTAGACGTAAAAGTCATCAGCATACAAGGAGGGTGATGCTTAGGACCCCACAGCTGCTACTAGACCATTGATGGCTATTAGAAAGAGAGAGACACTGAGTAAACAGCCCTGGGGACCCATTCTCTGGATATGGCAAGAACTGTGGGAGGCACCCACTTGAACCCAGAAAATATGATGAGACAAGAAGTTCAGGATAAAAATCAGGAGCGGACCTCAGAAACCCCATTCATGTAACATAGTGAGTACGTGTAGTTGCCATGTGGTGTCATAAGGTTTTTGCAGGTCATAGAAGCGAGAATACTGGGAACTGTGTGTTTCGGCCATTGGACCATGTACCTCTCCCCTAACAGGTGTTCAAGCAACTTACAGAGAACACTGGTGAGATCAATTGGGTGATAACTGTCCATATCTAGAGAGTGTTTACCCGGTTTCAGTACTGGGACGATAATGCTTTCTCACCACTGTGATCGGAACTCACCCCTGGTCCATCCACTGGTTGTGGATGTGGTCCAGCCCTGAGGCTATGTCAGGGTAGTGGGCTACGGCACTGAAGAGTTCCCACTCACCACAGGTGGTGTCTTGTAAAAGGTAATTGCTTTCCATCCGTCCACTGATTTAGGACATGAAAGGCAGGTCAATAATTCTCAGACGGAGAGGCTAGAGCAAAATGCAGAGCAAAATGTTTGGCGACGGTGTCTAGGTCAGTTCAGACAGCATCATTCAAGGTAATACCAGCAATACCTGCAGATGTCTTGTATCCTTAGAGGCACCTGATCTTTGCCCAAACCTGTTAGGGGAGAGGTACATGGTCCAATGGTCGAAACACACAGTTCCCAGTATTCTCGCTTCCGTCACTTTATGAAATGGCATGGAGCCACTTAAAGGCAATGAGGTACTCCACTGATGGGTGCTGCTAGTGGCGTTATAGAGCCCACTTATGATCTATAATGGCCTTTGCGATTTCTGATGATCACCAAGGTATTGTCTTCTGCCAGAGCGGTCCCAAGAAACATGGGATCACTAAATCAGTCATGAAAGAATTGCTGTAGTTGTATTCTTGAATGCCTCATTGATATCTCCTTGATGCAAGCAGCCAGGGGCTACACCCTGTCATAGATAGTTAGATTCTTATAATACCTCAGTATCTATGAAGGGCCGGGGTCTGCATGGCTGGAAACCAAGTCTCCTGAAGGGCAATGCAGAAGGAGTGCTTAAAAAATGTTGTTGCTAAGCCAGGTGGTGGAAAAAACCACTACAATTCCAGAGGAGAATAATGTTGTCTATGTACTATGAGGCCATGAAGGGACCAAGGAGGCAGGTTAGGCCCTAGGGTCACCTGCTGCCATTTGTTAAGGGGTTACAGCATCATCACACAGTTTCTGGGTTCCATCGTGAGGTGTAGCCTGCGGCCTCAAGAGCCACCAGAATCTCATCCTTCTTGGAAAATTACTTCTCATCTTTCCTCTCGTTAGAGGACTTGGAGTAATATGAAGGCTTCTCTGTATCAGTTTGAGGTAATGATGACAATTGTGAATCCCTGCAACCATAAGCCTGTGGCTTCTTTAGCCACTGGCTGGCGTCCTGTTGTAGACCGACAGGAACCTGGGAAAGAAGTGTCCCAAGAGACCTATAGCTGGGAAGAGAAGCTGGAGGAAGGTGATTTATCTCTGGCTGGGAGGTGGGAGCAAATGCCCATGGTGGGTGGGAAAACAACGATCCCAATGTGGGTGCAGGGGAAGCAGCAAGAGGAGCACCCCCAACGGTCAGGCACTGTCGAGTGGCCTGAGAGCCCACTATAGGAGGTGTAACGGGCAGGAGTATCATCGCCAAAGGGGCCAACGTCGTCATAGCTGTAGCGAATGACACTGTTATACACGCTGGGTGCAATCGTACATACTACTTCTTGGCCAGAGTCTCATATTCTTGTATTTTCTTCTCTCTCTGGAAAAGGGTGCAATCTGGTAAGCACGGAGGTTGGTACTTTGCACGGGTGATACAGATGGGAAGAGGGGCACAAGGATCGTTCATCTTGCAGTGGTCACCCACAATCTCTACAGATGGGGCTAGCATTGCAACACAAAGACATGTGCCCAAATTTCAAACACCTTTTCAGGCAATGTTTGCCTTCAAAGGCCGAGAAGAAGGCACCGGTAGCCATCCTATTTTCCTCTGGCCCCCTTCGGACACTACAGGTAAAGTGTATAGCCCATCGCTCAAAGTTAGCACAGATTGCAAGAGCAGGTCTCCATGGCAAAAGACGCCCTGAACCACATTTAGACTATTAGGGGAGAGTCACCGGTATCTTACCTAGCTTCTTACAAGTGAGCAGCACCCGAGACTGGGCAGAGGATGTCGTTTTGATCAAAACTGAGCCACTTTTCACTTTGGAGATGGCTGCCATTTCACGAAACTTGTCTTCTATGTTCTCCACAAAGATTACGGGCTTTGTGGCCAAGAAGAAAATCAGTCCTCAAGCAAACCAAGTCCAAGTATTGGAAAGGGGGGGAGGGGGGGGGGGGGGAGATTTCTCTGCTTGCTCCTTAGCCATACGTTCATCCCACGGTGTAGCCAGGGATAGGAACTTCTTAGAGTTGTATCTATCCACATTAAATGAGGGCTTTCCCTCCATCGACACTGCTGGGGCCATATGGCCACCAGAGGGAGACAACTTCAACTTCACCTGCTTCATTTGTGGCTCATCTGCAATGGTGCCAGCCACTCCGAAGTGGGCCTTCTCCCCATGGACACTGCCCAGCCTCAGCAATGGCTGCGTGGCCAGCAATCCATTGCTCGGAGAGCTTCTGCCCCAGTCACGACGACACATATCCCTTGGCATACGTGGGGAGTTTTCAGCTCAGGCACCAACAGTGTGATCCTTGGGTGGTCATTGGGCTACCACGGTGCAGGTACTTGACGACTCCCTGACAACAGGATGGCTACTGTGTTGAGTTGTGTGTGTACTGCCTTATTAAAGTGGAGGGTGCAAAGATGCAAAGGTCAAAAGGTGAAGGGTACAGGTACTGGGTGACCTTCCCTGGATGACCCACACTTCTGGAGAATTTTGAAAATTGGTGGCACATCAAACTCAATGATGGGAATCATGTATTTAGTTAATGAAAAGTTGTAGAAAATGTCTGAAGTGGAAACTGGAGTTCTGCACCAAGAAAACCATGCAATGGAGAGGCAAAGTGAGAATGGGATAGTGGAAGAATAATCTTGCAACATGGAAAGCAAGTAATGCTGCAAAGGCTCGAACCATGTGGTAGCCAAGCACATAAAAGAGTTGTGAGCCCTATGGGTAGTTCTGGGGTGTTTCCAGACGTGTCTTCACTGGTTGTCGGGGCTTAGTTTGAAATCAGACTCATAACTGAAGACAATTCTATTCCAGTCAGATTCCAGGCCAAATGTGCCAGACACCACTGCAAACAAACTTCTTGATGTACAGAGGTCAATGGTAGTCGGTGCAAGTGGTACCATTAGCTCAGCCCCCTTTCTGTGAGCCACTTGCTAATGGTCTTTGTGGTCACTAAAGCACCAGTTGCACATAAGATTAATGACATTGATGAATCTACGGCTCCGAGGGCCTTTCTTACGATCATTCAGTCCTTATGTTCTGTCATCTATGTAGGTTGACAGCTTACTTCTTGATGATGTGTTCGGCCACGGTTCACCCATTCCTGCCAACATTGTAGAATACTGGCGTCACTCGTATTCAAATGTTGAGCAACTCACCAATTGCTTCAGCCAGCTTCTTTGAGCCCGTCTACGTGCCCTCTTCCAAATGCTGACATCTGCGTAAATTGTTCAAGAGCCCGTCAGCGAGGCGCAGTTACTGTCCAACTGAGTACATGGAATGAAATTAGCGAAGACTTTATGCTGTGGTATCAACATTTCCCCTGTTTACTATCCTTGTTATCTGTGTGGTGAAGTTGCACTGCAGCACCACACAATCATCCACCGGTTCTCAAACTTTACGATTTTGCATTTTCCATTGATACCTACATGAATGGCAATTTGTGACCAATTTGCACACCTCCTTCATGGTGTGCCTTTTTGTCTTAAGAGTGTATATTTAGGACATGTATGGTGTGGATGATTCTATTTATGTCAACACAGTTAAAAATATTTCAGATCTTCAATTTCCAGTATGATGTAATCCATGTAACTGTATTTTATACACAATGGATTATTTTTCCCAATTGGATTACACTACGTGCCATGCTGGCTTATTTTTCATAAGAAATAAAAAATGAGGACTGTACAAAACTGTGAATATAACTGGTGCTACTGGAATGAATAAAAAGAAAATCAAGTGCAAAAAGTCTGCAGGTTATTTACACCTACAAACCCTGGACCTACTTACTGAAAAGTCAAAGTTAAGTACACTACTGGCCATTAAAATTGCTACATCAAGAAGAAATGCAGATGATAAATGAGTATTCATTGGACAAATATATTATACTAGAACTGACATGTGATTACATTTTCACACAATTTGAGTGCATAGATCCTGAGAAATCAGTACCCAGAACAACCACCTCTGGTCGTAATAACGGTCTTGGTACGCCTGGGCATTTATCCAAACAGAGCTTGGATGGCGTGTACAGGTACAGCTGCCCATGCAGCTTCAACACGATACCACAGTTCATCAAGAGTAGCGACTGGCGTATTGGGACAAGCTAGTTGCTCGGCCACCATTGACCAGACGTTTTCAATTGGTGAGAGATCTGGAGAATGTGCTGGCCAGGGCAGCAGTCGAACATTTTCTGTATCCAGAAAGGCCCGTACAGGACCTGCAACATGCGGTCGTGCATTATCTTGCTGAAATGTAGGGTATCGCAGGGATTGAATTAAGGGTAGAGCCACAGATTGTAACACATCTGAAATGTAACATCCACTGTTCAAAGTGCCGTCAATGCGAACAAGAGGTGAAAGAGACGTGTAACCAATGGCACCCCATACCATCACGCCGGGTGATACGCCACTATGGCAATGGCGAATACACGCTTCCAATGTGCCTTCACCGTGATGTCGCTAAACACGGATGCGACCACCAAGATGCTGTGAACAAAACCTCGATTCATCCGGAAAAAAAATAAATAAATAAAAATAAAAATAAAAAATAAAATAAAATAAAAATTAAAAAATAAAATAAAAATAATAATAATAAAAAAAAAGACGTTCTGCCATTCGTGCACCCAGGTTCGTCGTTGAGTACACCACTGCAGGTGATCCTGTCTGTGATGCAGCGCCAAGGGTAACCGCAGCCATGGTCTCTAAGCTGATAGTCCATGCTGCTCCAAACATTGTCAAACTGTTCGTGCAGATGGTTGTTGTTTTGCAAACGTCCCCATCTGTAGACTCATGGATCGAGACGTGGCTGCACGATCCATTACAGCCATGCGGATAAGATGCCTGTCATCTTGACTGCTAGTGATACGAGGCCATTGGGATCCAGAATGGCATTCCGTATTACCCTCCTGAACCCACCGATTCCATATTCCGCAACAATCTTTGGATCTCGACCAACGCGAGCAGCAATGTCGCAATACGATAAACCGCAATTGCAATAGGCTACAATCCGATCTTTATCAAAGTCGGGAACATGACGGTATGCATTTCTCCTCCTTACACAAGGAATCACAACGTTTCACCCGGCAACGCCGGTCAACTGCTGTTTGTGTATGAGAAATCCGTTGGAAACTTGACTCATGTCAGCATATTTTAGGTGTAGCCACTGGCGCCAACCTTGTGTGAATGCTCTGAAAAGCTAATCATTTGCGTATCACAGCATCTTCTTCCTGTCAGTTAAATTTCTTGTCTGTAGCACGTCATCTTCGGGGTGTAGCAATTTTAATGGTCAGTAGTGTATTTAAAATGAATTCCTTTGTAATGTCTTTCTCTTCCCGGATAGCAACGTGTGTTAAAGTGCTGCTTCTGGGATTCAAAGAGGGATCGACTCTGGCTCGCGGACTGGTTTGCCGACCAGCCTGGATGTAATTTCTACGTGTTTCCCCACATTCAACTAGGTAAACAACACATCCTGCGCAGATGTTGTTCTTGTTGTTGTGGTCTTCAGTCCCAAGACTGGTTTGATGCAGCTCTCCATGCTACTCTATCCTGTGCAAGCTTCTTCATCTCCCAGTACCTACTGCAACCTACATCCTTCTGAATCTGCTTAGTGTATTCATCTCTTGGTCTCCCTCTACTATTTTTACCCTCTACACTGCCCTCCAATACTAAATTGGTGATCCCTCGATGTCTCAGAACATGTCCTACCAAGCGATCCCTTCTTCTAGTCAACTTGTGCCACAAGCTCCTCTTCTCCCCAATTCTATTCAATACCTCCTCATTAGTTATGTGATCTACCCATCTAATCTTCAGCATTCTTCTGTAGCACCACATTTCAATAGCTTCTATTCTCTTCTTGTCTAAACTATTTATTGCCCACGTTTCACTTCCATACATGGCTACACTCCATACAAATACTTTCAGAAACGACTTCCTGACATTTCAATCTATACTCGATGTTAACAAATTTCTCTTCTTCAGAAACGCTTTCCTTGCCATTGCCAGTCTACAATTTATATTCTCTCTAGTTCGACCATCATCACTTATTTTGCTCCCCAAATAGCAAAACTCCTTTACTACTATAGGTGTCTCATTTCCTAATCTAATTCCCTCAGCATCACCTGACTTAATTCGACTACATTCCATTATCCTCGTTTTGCTTTTGTTGATGTTCATGTTATACCCACCTTTCAAGACAATGTCCATTCCGTTCAACTGCTCTTCCAAGTCCTTTGCCGCCTCTGACAGAATTACAGTGTCATCAGCGAACCTCAATGTTTTTATTTCTTCTCCATGGATTTTAATACCTACTCCACACTTATCTTTTGTTTCCTTTATTGCTTGCTCAATATACAGACTGAATAACATCGGGGAGAGGCTACAACCCTGTCTCACTCCCTTCCCAACTACTGCTTCCCTTTCATGCCCCTCGACTCTTATAACTGCCATCTGGTTTCTGTACAAATTATAAATAGCCTCTCGCTTCCTGTATTTTACCCCTGCCACCTTCAGAATTTGAAAGAGAGTATTCTAGTCAACATTGTCAAAAGCTTTCTCCAAGTCTACAAATGCTAGAAACGTAGGTTTACCTTTCCTTAATCTTTCTTCTAAGATAAGTCGTAGGGTCAGTATTACCTCACATGTTCCAACATTTCTACGGAATCCAAACTGATCTTCCCCGAGGTCGGCTTCTATCAGTTTTTCCGTTCATCTGTAAAGAATTTGAGTTAGTATTTTGCAGCTGTGACTTATTAAACTGATTGTTCGGTAAATTTCACATCTATTAACAGCTGCTTTCTTTGGGATTGGAATTATTATATTTTTCTTGATGTCTGAGGGTATTTCGCCTGTCTCATACATCTTGCTCACCAGATGGTAGAGTTTTGCCAGGACTGGCTCTCCCAAGGCCCTCAGTAGTTCTAATGGAATGTTGTCTACTCCGGGGGCCTTGTTTCGACTCAGGTCTTTCAGTGCTCTGTCAAACTCTTCACGCAGTATCTCCCATTTCATCTTCATCTACATCCTCTTCCATTTCCATAATATTATCCTCAAGCACATCGCCCTTGTATAGACCCTTTATATACTCCTTCCACCTTTCTGCTTTCCCTTCTTTGCTTAGAACTGGGTTTCCATCAAAGCTCTTGATATTCATGCAAGTGGTTCTCCTTTCTCCAAAGGTTTCTTTAATTTTCCTGTGGGCAGGATCTATCTTACCTCTTGTGAGATAAGCCTCTACATCCTTACATTTGTCCTCTAGCCATCCCTGCTTAGCCATTTTGCACTTCCTGTCGATATCATTTTTGAGACGTTTGTATTCCTATTTGCCTGTTTCATTTACTGCATTTTTATATTTTCTCCTTTCATCAATTAAATTCAATATTTCTTCTGTTATCCACGGATTTCTACTAGCCCTCGTCTTTTTACCTACTTGATCCTCTGCTGCCTTCACTACTTCATCCCTCAGAGCTACCCATTATTCTTCTATTGTATTTCTTTCCCCAATTCCTGTCAATTGTTCCCTTATGCTCTCCCTGAAAATCTGTACAACCTCTGGTTTAGTCAGTTTATCCAGGTCCCATCTCCTTAAATTCCCACCTTTTTGCAGTTTCTTCAGTTTTAATCTATAGTTCATAACCAATAGATTGTGGTCAGAGTCCACATCTGCCCCTGGAAATGTCTTACAATTTAAAACCTGGTTCCTAAATCTCTGTCTTACCAGTATATAATCTATCTGATACCTTCTAGTATCTCCAGGATTCTTCCATGTATACAACCTTCTTTTATGATTCTTGAACCAAGTGTTAGCTATGATTAAGTTATGCTCTGTGCAACATACTACCAGGCGGCTTCCTCTTTCATTTCTCTCCTCCAATCCATATTCACCCACTATGTTTCCTTCTCTCTCTTTTCCCACTCTCGAATTCCAGTCACCCATGACTATTAAATTTTCGTCTCCCTTCACTACCTGAATAATTTCTTTTATCTCATCATACATTTCATCAATTTCTTCATCATCTGCAGAGCTAATTGGCATATAAACTTGTACTGTTATAGTAGGCATGGGCTTCGTGTCTATCTTGGCCACAGCAATGCGTTCACTATGCTGTTGGTAGGAGCTTACCTGTACTCCTATTTTTTTATTCATTATTAAACCTACTCCTGCATTACCCCTATTTGATTTTGTATTTATGACCCTGTATTCACCTGACCAAAAGTCTTGTTCCTCCTGCCACCAAACGTCACTAATTCCCACTGCATCTAACTTTAACCTATTCATTTGCCTTTTTAAATTTTCTAACCTACCTGCTCGACTAAGGGATCTGACATTCCATGCTCCGATCCGTAGAACCCCAGTTTTCTTTCTCCTGATAACGATGTCCTCTTGAGTAGTCCCTGCCCGGAGATCCGAATGGGGGACTATTTTACCTCCGGAATATTTTATCCAAGAGGACACCATCATCATTTAATCATACAGTAAAGCTGCATGCCCTCGGAAGAAATTACGGCTGTAGTTTCCCCTTGCTTTCAGCCGTTCACAGTACCAGAACAGCAAGGTCATTTTGGTTAGTGTTACAAGGCCTCAGATATACAGTTAGAAAACATTCACGCTTAAACGAAGATTTACTCTGGGCGTAGAAAGATGGGGTGCTCAGATACCATCCCCGGGCGAGTAGTGGCAGAAGAACGTCTGACCACTCACTGTCAGTAACACTGACACACCATGGAGAAGGATGAAGAAGAAGAAGAAGAAGAAGAAGAAGAAGAAATGTAGACTCTGATTGGGTTGATTTGGGGGAGGAGAGCAAACAGTGAGGCCACTGGTCTCATTGGATTAGGGATGGATAGGAAAGGAAGTCGGCTGTGCCCTTTCAAAGGAACCATCCCGGAATTTGCCTGAAGCGATTTAGGGAAATCACAGAAAGCCCAAGTCAGGATGGCTGGAAAAGGGATTGAACCGTCGTCCTCCTGAATGCGAGTGCAGTGTGCCAACTCACTCAGTTTAGACTCTGACAAATGAGTTGCAGTGCAATTTCATTTTCAGTTAGCTTCAGTTTTATGTTTTCACACACAAGGACAGTGTATTGGTTAGCTGTATGTAATTTTGTGATGGACTTGAAAGTACAATTAAAAATAAAAATAGTCTAAATTGTGAAACAACTGGTGTTACTGGAATGAACAAAAGGAAGGATAAGCATAAAAAGCTGCTGCAGCTCCAGAGCACAGTGATGTTTGACCAGAATTTAAGTAAGGATTGGTCATCCAGTGATGAAGCACATGCATGGGAACTGAAAGATCATGAGATTGAATCACGATCAGATCACAGGTTCTTTAGTCTACCTTTCAACCTAGCATACACTCCTCAATGATGTAGAGGTCTGCCAGAAACAAGACATGGTTTGGATTACATGTTAAAATTGTAGGTCCCCATTCCCGAGTTGGATAAGTGAGATAGGTTAGGGACATACAAGTTGCCGAAGTGGCGTCAAATTAAAAAAGTTGGATCATGCTATTCAACCACACGAAATTATTATTACTAGAATGTATGCATATATTCTTCTACACATATTACAAATTACAAGCACCGCCCCACTGAATTTTCCTTTCTGTATGTGAAGGCTAACTCCTCAGGAACTAGTATAGAGATTTTGATACAGGTTTCACTAATAGATAGGTTGATTCACAAGGAAAGTTTGTGTATACATTTTATTATCGCTAGATCAGACAAGTAGATATTTACTGCTGTAGAAATTTAGTGCTATGTATCCGAAGCCAAGGCACTGTATACGAGGTATGATCAAAAAGTACCAAGAATTTTTTAATATCACAAGCTTTATGCATCCGACTTTCAATTTTTTTTTTTTTTTTTTTGAATCTTGCAGATACACATGTTCCTGATGTACAGGATGATTATATTAAAAGTTAAACATTCAAAACGCCGCAGAAAAAATACCACTGGTCAGAATAATGTCAAATTGCAACGAAATATTATTGGAGAAGGGGGAAAGCGTATGGCAGAAGAAGAAAAATAGTGTGAAAGCTGATCAATAGATAGTGCTGTATGTGTCAGAATACATAAGTGAGAACACCTGTCACGCACATGACCCACTGAAGTTGGTATATATACGCTTTTCCTCCTTTTCGTCTGCAACAGTCATCATGACTGTCTCAATTCAGGATCGTGCTCTGCTTGCCTAAAATCCTACGAAACATCCTTCTTTGCTATCCATTCCAAATTACCCATGGCATGAGTTGCTTCCTGTTGACATGCCAGCAAGTGAGACCTTTGATTTAGAATTTCTTGCTTACATGGAACTAGACTGATTGGCCGTGGAAGATTTTGTGGACATATGAAGCCCACTTTCGCTGACAGGATATGTCAGTACACAGAATTGTCAAACATGCGGAACGGAAAATCCTCACGCAAATCAACCAGTACCACATCTTCCTGAAAAGGTCACTGGGTGGTGCGGGTTGGCGGCTTTATTTATCATAGTGCCATATTTTTTTGAAGAGACTGGTGCTTCCAGTCCTGTTACCTGTACCGTCACTGGTAAGCACTATGAGTGTCTTTTGTGCAACATCATACCACGTTTCCAACAGCGTGGATATGGATGGAATCATTTTTATGCTAGAGGGCGTACCTCCGCATATTGCAAATCCAGTTAAGCATCTGCTGAAAAGCCATTTCAGAAACGCTAGAATTATCAGCCACCATTTCCCTGCAGTCTGGCCGGCCAGATCACCTGAACTTAATCCATGTGACTTCTGGCTGTGGAGCTATCTGAAAGATGACGTGTTTAGTGTTCAAATTGCAAACGTAGCTGCACTGAAGGCTCACATTGCGCAACACATTCTGAACGTGACCTCAGAAACAGTTCGATCAGTTGTGGAAAATGCTGTCTCTCGATTTCAACTTGTTGCAGAAATCGGTGGACAGCATATTGGACATTTTTAGCGCCAGTCACATGGAAATTAATAATTCGATTTGATTCCTGTAGACATGTCAGCAAGTGAGACCTTTGCTTTAGGGCAATTAAAAACTGATGTGAGTGATACTTTTTATGAGGTTTCTGACTTCAGGACAATTAAAAACCAATTTTTCCCATCTGATGTGATATGACCTTGAAATGGCGGATGGGCTTACGTAACTAACAGTATCACACCTGTACACCCATGCACATTGATAGTTTAGTTTGTTTAACATCAAACGTACACCTTAGGCATTGTTATATGATTCATTTGTCATTTGTAGCAACCACTACTGAATTATGATGCTTACAGCACCATCTATTGCTACATTTTGTAACTATTTATTTTTCTTCTGCCATACGTTTTCCCCCTTCTCCGATAATATTCTGTTGCAATTTGATGTCATTCTGACCAGTGGTGTTATTTCTACAGTGGTTTGAAAGTTAAACTTCAATTACAATCACCCTGTATGTTTGCATTTTCAGCTGGTTTGAATATTTACTTTATTGTTGACATTTGAAAAGGTTGTATGTGTTTTCCAGCACACAGAAAATTTTTACTATGAAAAAGATGGATCAAAGAATTTGCATTAAATTTTGCTTGAAAAATGGAATAAAGTACAGCACCAAAATGTTGATTGTGTCTTTTGGGGAATCTAATATGAATAAGACAAGAGTTTACAAGTGGGATTAAAGTTTGAAAGATGGTCGAGAAGACAACAACCATCCTTGATGCCCTATCACATCAATTACTGATGACAATGTAGAAGAAAATGGTTCTCAAAAATCGCCTAATGACCATTGGGCAGGTTGCTGATGATGTTAACAAATCCTCTGGCTCCTGCTAAGCAATTTCTTCAGATGTTTTGGGCACGAAACACGTAGCAGATGGTCCAAAAATAGTTGAATTTTGACTAAAAACACATTGCGTGGACATCACTCAGGAATTGCTGAATGAAGTCGACAACAACACAGAATTTCTAAAGAATGGAAAAAGTGCTGGTACAAGTGTGTTATATCTGAGGGGAATTACTTTGAAGGGGACAAAACTGTTATTGATGAAAACAAAGATTCTTTATGAAGAACAAAAATTCCGGTAACTTTTTCATCACACCTCATATTAGGAAAGACTACCCATGGGGTTTCTCATTCAGGTATTGCATTTGAATATTGTTTGTTTGTGACAAAACATGTTATGCTTTATTTTAGAAGAACAGAACAAAAGTCTTGTGCCAGCACATGTCAGAATTAAACAGTGATACGACTGTGACATAACTGATGCTGCAGTTTATGATTCCATAATATAATTGCTTTTGTCACATGAATGACGTGGGAGTGTGTACTCGATAGGTTCAATAGTGTCTTTCATTGCCATGGGAGGTCTCAATGGCCTCATGTGAGTAGCACCTGAGAGGACACACATACACTGAGGTGACAAAAGTAATGGGATAGCGATACGCATATATACTGATGGCAGAACTTTCGCTTACAGAAGGTATAAAAGGGCAGTGCATTAGGGAAGCTATCATTTGTACTAGGTAATTCACGTGGAAAGGTTTCTGATGTGATTATGGCCACACAATGGGAATTATCGGACACTGACTGCAGAATGATAGTGGGAGCTAGAAATGTGGGCATTCCATTTTGAAAATCATTAGGGAACTCAATATTCAGTATCAAGAGTGTGCTGAGAATACCACATTTCAGGCATTATCTCTCATCATAGATAACACGGAGGCCAACAGACTTCACTTAATGACTGAGAACAGTGGAATTTGCAGAGAGTTCTCAGTGCTAACAGACAAGCAACACTGCGTGAAATAACCACAGAAATCAATATGGGATGTACAACAAATGCACCCTTTAAGACAGTGTGGACAAATTGGGTGTTAATGGCATATGGCAGCCGACAACAGACGCGAGTGCCTTTGCTGACAGCACGGCATCCCCTGCAGTGCCTCTCCTGGGCTCATGACTATATCGGTCGGACCCTAGATGATTGGAAACACTTGGCGTGAGAGCTGATGGTAGTGTTAAGAGTTTGGCAAAGACCCTACGAAGCCATGGCCCCAAATTGTCAACACACTCTACAAGCTGATGGTAGCTCCATAATGATGTGGGCTGAAACAACGATGAAACTTTTATGGGCGACAATGCGCCTTGTCACTGGACCACAATTATTCACGACTGGTTTGAAGAACATTCTGGACAATCTGTGTGAACGATTTGGCCAGCCAGATTTCCTGACACGAATCCCATTGAACATTTATGGGACACAATCGAGAAGTCAGTTTGAGCACAAAATCCAGCAACGGCAAAACCTATAAAATTATGGATGGCAATAGAAGCAGCACAGTACAACATTTCTACAGGGGACTTCTAAAGAACTGTTAGTCCATGCCGCTTCAAGTTGCTGCACTACACTGGGCGAAAGGAGGTTGGACATGATATTAAGAGATATCTGATGACTTTTGTCACCTCAGTGCTCTGTTTCCTCAGATGTGAATGGTAATACAGACACTTCAAATCTGTGAGTCACGAAACAGGCTGTTTGCAACAAGACGAGTACTTGCACAGACAGGTGGCGTATAGAGCACCACAGGCGCTCAGCTGGGTAACAATCATTATGGCTTTCCTCGTAACGGCAAAAGAGAAAGATACACCAACAGTGGATACTGGAATGGCGTGTGGTCTTTACAACAGTCCCACTTCTGCATACACTGTCACAATGTATGGATTAATGCGCGGAAGTTCCAAGAGAACAAATGTTGTCAGATAGCGTTAGTCATCCACATACAGGCCAGGTACCAGGTGTGAGCATACGGGGTGCCACTGGGTAAGCACCTCAGGTTCACGCAGCCTGTCCTTTGGACAGAAGCAATTACGTTTCTGATGTGTTGAGGGTGGTGACTGTGGCCTGCCTTTGAGGGAAATGTGACATTAACTCTCAACTCAATAATGCGAGACTGCAAGTTGCTCGTGCTGTCCTGCTCTACCTCGATAAACAGGCTGTTCGACTGTTGCACTACCGGTCCATTCTCCAGATCTCTCCGCCACAACTGGTCACGGGTTAGTGTGAGACTTATTTGCCACCACTCACCAGTTACTACAGTTCATGGACTTTCACACATAGCTGAAGCAGCACTGAATGACATACCAGAATCTGTCATCCGAGCTCAGCTCAAGACGGCGCCAAGCAGTGTTAGAGCCATCACTTCTGCCAGAGGTGGTAGTTCTGCCTACCAAATATCACACCCGTATACCCTCAAATAAATCTACAAATTTAAATTATGTATTCTTCCTGTTAGGTGGGTACATAAGTTCATAGCATTTTTCCAGATTTCAGTCATCAATAAAATATTCTCCTTCACTATTTACAAGGGTCTGTCAACTCTGGGGTAACTTTTCAATTTCGTGACTGTAGAAATCATGTGGCTTTGAGGCGAAGAACTCATTGAGCCCTGTTCAGAACGTATTTTCATCTAGAAAGGAAGTTCCTTGAAGATTGTTCAATAGGTAGCAGAAAAAGTGAAAATCTTAGGGCACAAGATAAGATGAACAACAAGGGGCAGAACGACTTCCCAGCCCCAACTCCTGACCCCCCCCCCCCCCCCCCCCGCCCTCTCTCTCTCTCTCTCTCTCTCTCTCTCTCTCTCTCTCTCTCTCTCTCTCCTCCTAGCACAATGCGGGCAGGCATTATCGTGGAGCAGCATCACTTCACACAGTCTTCATGGTCGTTGTTCGTGCACTGTGTCAGCAAGATGTCTCAGTTGTTGGCAATGTGTGTCAGTGGTGATGGTTACAAGGTCACAGTTCCACCAGATGCATGCAGGTCTTGTACAGGAAGTTGCTGCAGGAGTGCTAGTTCTGCAAGGTTCGCAGGAGAGCTTCTGTAAAGTTTGGAAGGTAGGAGACGAGATACTGGCAGAAGTAAAGCTATGAGGACCGGGCGTGAGTCGTGCTTCGGTAGCTCAGATGGTAGAGCACTTTCCTGCGAACGGCAAAGGTCCCGAGTTCCAGTCTCGGTCGGGCACACTGTTTTAATCTGCCAGGAAGTTTCATATCAGCGCACACTCCGCTGCAGAGTGAAAATCTCATTCTGAAAACATATTGTTTACGGTCTCTGTGCTAAGAAGAACCAGCAGGAACTATCACTACACACAGGCAGTGCTTGCAGTAACAACAGTGGCACATATATCACATTCTATCTTATGTCTGCAGATCATTCAATCGTCAAGATTCCTCCACCGCAATGGCAGTGAACTTAAGCCGTGGTGCACGCTCCAGCAGTTAGTTGCAGTTGCAGCTTTGCTTCAGGCCACTCACGCTGGTTGCCTACAGCCGACTGTGCACTATGTCACATCACTCTGTAGTGCTGCCCAGAAGCTATCAGCAGTCTCCCTGAGACCCTGTACTACAGTGTAGTTGTGCAGCAGTGATTACATCGTGACCTGTGTCACAATCCAGATCATGACAAACTCGTGGTGTTACTATGTTCATATTGATCAAGGATGATCATTTCTGTTATTTTCTTATGTGGAACTTTACTTTTCTGTTGTGAGACTGCAGTAAATATCAATTGTCACACTCTCTGCAGAGTCATCAATCAATGCGTGCAATACGGAGTACCGTCCAACATATGGACATAAAATTGTCCAAACTTTTTCACAAGCATACTGGATTTCTTTTTCAGTGGAGTATAGCTTCTTATTTACCAATACAGATTCCGTGTAGCCTGTCCTCCTCATAAACACATAAGAGAGAGAGATTTTCAGTACAAACCCATCACACTCTCCTTTACTCCATAAGTGATACCTTAATATTCTCACTGCTATGTAGCATTTCTTGGGGAATGTTTTGGATACCTCTATCACTATATCACCCTTTCTGGGCAGAGAACACCACCCTATGAGAATCTCATAGGAATTCCACACATGGGAGAAGCCCATTTCACTTGAAGCTTACTGGTTAGTAATGTCAAAATGAGGAAGCACATCTGTCAACTGCTATCGAGTTTCATTGTTGGCGGAGAAATAGAGTCGATGGGGACTGTTCACTCGGGACCAACGAGATATAGAGGCTCTGCAACAAACACACAATGTCACACTAGTCAGCTGGGCTGTCACACTTCATGAATGCTCTGCTCCATGCAAGGATCATGGGAAATCAATATTTAACTCTGAAAATATACCCAACAAAAGGTCTGAATTATGTCATGCTATTGAGGACTTGCACGCATGTCAACACGCAATTAAGAATTATTAAACTCATCTGAAATATTGACTTGCTCCCCAACAGAGACAGCTGTTGGTACTCTTAAGACCTGCAGTGTTGTACTGTTACATAAGCGGCACGGCCTGTCTTTCTCATGGTCCTTGATTCACTCGAAGATGACTTGGTGCTGATGAAGTATAGTATCACTAGATGCTTAAAATTAAATGTCAGTTAATAATATATTGGCACTAAATGCCTTCAGGAAATCTTAAGATGAATTACAAGTGTTAGAAGCAGTACTAGTTCCCGTGTTTTATTTTGATGACAGTTCAGAAAGAAAATCATCTAGTTAATATGCAGATAAATCGTAAAGTTTTTCTGTTGTTATTAATTATACTGTGTATGTCCATTCATTCATGGTACAAAATCTATTCTGTACATGTCTTTCCCTTACAATTACAGAACATTGTGTGTCCTCCGTACCTGAGTGACAAAATGCAATATAAATAAAGATATTCGAGAAAAAATGCTTGTAAACTCTAAAAGCCTATGTAACTGATTTGGCAGAAACAGAAACAAGACAGTTTTTTTTTTACAAAGTATAGACCTCAGTCTAATTTATAAAAAGGGGGGGGGGGGGGGGGAGTTGTCAAACAACTCTAGTACCTTATACGGGTGGTCAGAAACAGACTAAAAAGCTGATAAGCACAAGTGGAAGCTTTCTTGGACCTGTTGCACGAAGGAATGGACGGTTTATACCACACAGAGGCTGCGAAGGGCGTTGAGAGAATCGGAGCAGATGAAAAACCCGTGTAAGCATGAGCCCCAGGAATTTTGTAGTTTCAGCGAATGGGAGAGCAACAGGCCCAACGGGAGAGCAACAGGCCCAAGATGTAAAGATTGCGGAAGAAACCCACTGCACAGCCAGAAATTCATAAAAACGGTTTTGTCAGTGGAAAAGCAAAAGCCAATGTCGATGCACCACAAGTGAAGTCGACCGCAACATCGCTGAAGACGCCGCTCAAGGAGACAAGTCCATGGAGAACAGCAATAGATCGCAAAATCGTCAACAAAAAGGAAGCCAGAGATGCCCGGCAGGATACAGGCCATTACAGGGTTACTGGCAATAGCAGAGAGGTCGACACTCAGGATGGAACCCTGAGACACACAGTTTTCCCAGATAAAGGCACCCGACAAGGCAGAACCTACACATACCTTGAAAACTCGGTCTTTTAAAAATTGCTGAAGGAAACAGGGCTTGCAGCCGCGTAAGCCCCACAAGTAGAGTGTACAGAGGATGCCAGTCCTCCAGCAGACGTCGTAAGCTACCTCCAAACCGAAAAACATGGCCACAGAAAACCGTTCAAGACACGGGTTGACAAAGTGACAAGATGGTCAACTGTAGAACGGCATGCTCAAAATCCACACTGTGCAGTGGTAAGAAAGTTGTGAGATTTGAGCCATCATACCAGCCACGCACGAATCAGACGTCCCATCACCTTGCAAACACAGCTGGTGAGATAAATGGGGTGCTAACTAGAAGGAAGGTGTTTGTCCTAGCTGGGATTAGGTATGAGTACAACAGTGGCTTTGCACCAGCATCTGGGAAATGTGCCCTCTGCCCAGATGTGATTGTACATATGAAGGAGAAAATGCTTGCCCACAAGAGAAAGGTTCTTCAACATCTGAAAGTGAACATCGTCCGGCCCTGGGGCGGAGGATCAGGATGAAGTGAGAGCACGATCTAGCTCCCTTATAGAGTAAAGGCAGCATTGTAGCACTCATGATTCTGAGAAGAGAAAGGTATCGCCCGAGCCTCCTCCACTCACTTCCGATGGAGGAAGGCAGGGTGATAGTGGGTGGAGCTCGAAATTTCCGCAACACAGCAGCCCAAGGTGCTGGAGATAGCAATGGTGTCCACTTGACATCATCTGCTACTGACAGGCTAGAAATTGGGGAAAGGACCTTGGTCGCAGAGAGCCAACACAGGCTGCTCCACACGAAGGGATGGAACCGTTAAAAAGACTGGCAAATGAAATCCAGCTAGCATTTTTGCCACTGGAAGGAATTCGAAACACTGCACACGCAACTGTCTACAACGGATGCAGTTCACAATTGTAGGGTTAGAAACGTAGAGAGCACGTCTCCGTGTGTGAATTTCATCGCACCACACCTAGTTCCACTCCGAGGGACTGGGACTGGGACAGGGATCAGTAAAGATGAAGTGCAAGGAAAGGAATGTTCTGCGGAAATGTTTGTAATGTATTCTACCTGGTCATTACATCTGGGGAACTGCTGTTCATCAAAGGTTGCCCCAGGGAGGAGTAAAGCCCTCAGTCGGCCTTAGAAAGATGCCAATGGGGTTTACACGTAGGTGGGGCAGGAGTCAGCAAACGGGTAGCACACAGGAAATGCTTGTTCGAGTATGTGTCAAGAGACAATGGACCAATCGACAAGCTGGGCAGTACAGAATGAGAGGTCCAAGTGGGAGCAGGTGTGCATAGAGTCAGAAAGGAATGTGGTACTCCAGTGTTAAGGCAGATGAAGTTGAGTTGATTGAGAAGATCAGCAGAGAGGGCACCGCTCTGGAAGGTTCTGGAAGGGCCCCAAAGGGTATGATGTGCATTAAAGTCACAGCAGCTAAAAGGGGTGAGAGAGTTAACTGGAGAAGCTGGAGAAAGTCTGCTCTGGTGACACCAAATGACAGAGGTATGTACATATTACAAAGAGAAAATGTGAATCGAGGAAGGAAATTGTGGACTGCAGCAGCTTGCAGCCAGGTGTTCAGTGAGATGGTTTGACTATGAATGTCGTCCCAGATGAGCAGCAAGACTCCCCCCACGAGGCAGAATGCTGTCCTTGGGGGAAGATCAAAGCAGACCAGAAAGACATGCAGGAGGTCAAAGTGGTTGCAAGGATGCAATTTTGTTTCCTGGAGGCAGAAAACAACTAGACGCTGCAATGCCATGAGCAGCTGTAATTCCTCCTTGTTGGATCTAATGCTGTGAACGTTCCACTGGAGGAGAGTCATGAATGGGAAAAGCGAGGAGAGAAAAAATTAGGCATTTTCACCTCAGTGGCTGCCAAGTGCCACCCTTAGAAGACTCACTGCTACAGGGTGCAGAGGCTGGAGGATCCTGTTCCATGAGATCTACAGAGGTGTCGGCAGTCTCTCTGAGTTGGTCTGTGGATTCCAGCGCAGAAAAACGGTTGAATGCGTGCACTGGCGAAACGGAGGTCAGCTGGGTGAGAATATCACATAGCGATACTGAAGAGGATCTCCGAGTCGGTGAAGGAGAAGACTGTATGTCTTTGTTTGATTTCTTAGAGCCTTTGTGATTGGCACACGGAGACTCAGGTGTTTGCTGGCTGGAGGGACGCAAGAAGTCTTCACATTAATATTCCTTCTGTCCTTTCTGGCCTGCCAGTCATGTAGCAGGGATTTCGCTACTGGCAGAGAAGAATTTGTGGCTTCTTGTTGCACAGATGGAGCAGAAGGACACGGGGATGCTACCGTAACACTGGGTGATTTTGTAACTGCAGTGCTAAATTTGAGGTCATAAGTCTGCATGACCATGTCCTTGATGGAGCGAGGCATAGCAGTAACAGTATTGTACGTGCCTGATGGTAAGACGCAGAGCTTTCGAATAGCCAACAACTTGCGAGCAACTGGGTGAGGCACTTTTTCCTTCACCTGGATCTCCTGGATGGCCCACTCAAGATACAAGAGACAATCTCAAGATGAGGCTGCATGATCACCACTGCAATTGATACAACAGGAAGAGGGAGGTGATAAAGCAGGAAGAAGGATGGAGGCAATCATCCTCGTGAGCATCCCTACCATATGTAACACATTTTGCCGTGTTTTGATAGGTGTTGTAATGTTGACACTGGTAGCATTGCATCGGGTTTGGAATGTACAGTCGGACCATGATGATTTCATTGCCTGCTTTGATCTTTGATGGAACCACTACTCTGTCAAATGCGAGAAAAAGAGTGCATAAGCACTAATGCTGTATCAACCATTTTCATTACTCGAAGGACTGCAGTGACACCCTAATCAGAGAGGTAAGTTTGGATTTCTCTCTTGGGCCTACCATTGAGCAGCCTAGAGTAAACAACACCACACGAAGAATTCAGCATTTTATGGGCCTCAACATGAACAGGATAGCCATGGAGGAGTGAAGCTGCAAGCACTTGTTGGGCTCGAAAATCAGAGTTGGTCTCCAAAAGCAAAGTGCCATTACGTAAACAAGAGCAGCATTTCACAGGGTTCGCAACTGCAACACCTTTCTGAATAAAAAACGGATTAACCATAGCAAAAGACTGACCTTCTCCAGTACATTATACCATGAGGAACAGAGATGTGGCTGGGAGATCCTTGGGATCTTTAGCCTCATTCTGTTTATATGTAGAAGACGTAAACTGAGATGATGATTGGGTCATTGCAAGAAAATGTCCCACAATTGCCAGAGTCTTTGATAGAGTGCTCCTTCCAACTGAGGGGACATCAGGTCACACCACCTGAACTCCTGACAGAGGGACCAATAGGCAATTTGAGACGGTAATAGCTCAGGCAATCACCCCTCCCTGGGCCTGGCTTGTACCAGGGTTAGGTGTCAACCCTACTTGGTGATCCGACGCTGGGAATTATGCGTTTCCCAGTCAGCTGTTACACATCAGATCCATGCGCTGACCTTCAGAAGAGCTCAGGGAGGAAGAAGGAACATAGAGGAACCTCAAATGCTGAAGCTGAGGAAGGACAGGAGATGTAGAACGAAGAAAGAAAGAACACACACAATCGAAGGACTGTTCTGTCAGGCTACTGAAATTTCAGAACATATTCTCAAAAATATCTCGGACATGTTCCCTAAGGGATGGGGGAAAAGAATAGGAGGAGGACAGACATGCAGCACGGAAAGGGAAAGGGTGCTGCAAAGGCTAGGCCCTGTGATAGCCAAGCACAAACTCACCAAAGAGTGGTGAGCCAACTGGGGGATGGTAGAAGTGAACAAATCTTGCAGATCATTAGTTTTGTAGAAACATTATGAGTAAACCTACCCATCTCTACCTTCTCTAATAGCCCACAGTCCACACATCGACATCAGTTTAGAAAATATTACTACTACAAAACAAAGCACGCCCATTGCACAGGGCACCCTGCAAATCACAGATGCAGGTTAACAGGCAGATTCCATATTCCTATAGACAGTGTTTGACACTTTGTCACATTGTAGACCACAAACGAAGTATAGGTTCTCAACTATGTCAATGGCTCAAACAATGTTTGAGTAATACAGTCTAGTATACAGTGTTCTGGACCGAGAGTGTTCACCAGAGACAAAGGTAACATTAGGAGTGCCCCAGAGACATTTGGTAGGAAGCATGAAGGTAATCACACACTATATGATCAAAAGTTTCCAAACACCCCTATGTATTGCAGAATTGACCACTATACCTCACAGGAGGTGGATCTGCCAGTATAAAAGGAAGTGTGAAGTATTGTGTTGTCAGTAAGGGTGTCACCTGAGCAACAAATCCATCAGGGATGTTTCAATCCTTCTAAAGCTGCCCAGTTCAACACTTGGTGATGTGATTTGAAGCGGAAATGTGGAGAAATAATTACAGCTACACAAAGACCAGAAAGCATTCAGTCGAACACTGCGGAGGGTGGTTATAAGAAATTGCATGAAATCAACAGATGGAATAACTCTAAAGTTCCAAAGTGTTACCATTAGTCCAGCTAGCACAATACTGTGTGCAGAGGTTTTTTTAAAAAACCCTGGATACAATGGCCAAGCAGCTCCTCATAAGTCACACATTTCTGTAGCCAATGCTACGTGGTTCTCAAGGCAGTGTAAAGAGTGACGACGCTGAATACTGGACGACTGGATATGAGTGATCTGAACTGATGAATTGTGCTCTACCCTGTGGGCATCTCATGGAAGTGTTTGTGTTACCTGCCATCACGTATAGTGCCAACAAGGCATACCATAGAGGAACAGTTCAGAGACAAAGAGTGTTTGTATCAGCACGATTATGTCAACTCTGCTCCAGACTCCAGCATCTGATATCACTACTTTCTCTGGTTATGGCTCTCAAGGAAGAATGGATTGTCATTCTTCAACAGACATTAGACACCTCACTGAAAATGTCTGTAATGAAGGCAATGGGCAGACACATATTCACTAATAAGTATCCAGATACTTTTGATTAGACAGTGTACAGAGAAGACTGCACATTGTCTGACCCACCTCTTGCTGCCATTTCCCTGGCGCAGTGTGTAATTACTCACGATACATTTCCAAATTCCGTGATTACCCTTGAAGCAGAGACCTTGCCACAAGTGTAGTTTGGAAAGTTAAGGGTCACGCACCATGCCCAGGTAGCTCAGTCAATGAGAACAGTCACTGGAAGGTAGGTTCTGGGTTTGAGTCCTGATTTGGAACACAGGAAGTTTTAAAACAGTGCACACTCTTCTCGAGAGTGAAAGATTCATTCTGGAAACCTATGATTGTGGTCGGCTGCGAAAGCTCTTTAGCACTGATGTGCCAGTCACGTGGTTGCCTGGTGTGGGGATTGGTGGCTGACCCTCAATGAACAAACCTAACATATTATGGATACATAGACAGAAAGGCCAATTACTGCACAATTACAGTAATGCTGAACAATCATTGGAAATACTCACATCCATAAAATATTTAGGAGAATACGTACAGAGCAATTTCAAGTGGAATGACCACACATCATTAATCACAAGTAAGGCAGGTGCCAGACTGAGATTCACTAGAAGAATACTCACAAAATGTAGTTCCCCACAAAGTAATAACTTACAAAACCCTCGTTCAATCGAAACTTGAATATTGTTTGGCAGTATAGGATCTGTTCCAGATTGATCAGTGGAGAAGATCCAAAGACGAGCAGCGTGTTTTGTTACAAATTCATTTAGTAAAAGGTTCATGGAGATACTCAGGCAACCCCAGCGGCAGCTGCTGCAACAGAGCCATTACACACCTCGATGCTGTTTAATTTTAAAGTTCTGAAAGCACATGTTCAGATTAGTTGGTACATCGGTTCATAGTATTTTTCCATAAGTGTAATAAACACAATAGATACACACAGTTGAGACTTAAGTCAAAAATAATATATTCTCCTTGACTATTTACAACAGTCTGCCAACAAGGAGGTAACACCCAGTGCTGTTTTTCTGGGGGAGCGCTTGGGGATGCATACCCCTAAATTTTTTCATCAACAAAGTAATTTTCTTACAATGTTGAGAACTTGGAAGAGTGCTAAAGATTTATTTCACGGAGGTTGCTGTTGTTTTTGTTGTTGTGGTCTTCAGTCCTGAGACTGGTTTGATGCAGCTCTCCATGCCACTCTATCCTGTGCAAGCTTCTTCATCTCCCAGTACCTGCTGCAGCCTACATCCTTCTGAATCTGCTTAGTGTATTCATCTCTCTCTACGATTTTTACCCTCCAGTACTAAATTGGTGGTCCCTTGATGCCTCAGAACATGTCCTACCAACCAGTCCCTTCTTCTAGTCAAGTTGTGCCACAAACTCCTCTTCTCCCCAATTCTATTCAATACATCCTCATTAGTTATGTGATCTACCCATCTAATATTCAGCATTCTTCTGTAGCACCATATTTCGAAAGCTTCTATTCTCTTCTTGTGTAAACTATTTAGCGTCCATGTTTCACTTCCATACATGGCTACACTCCATACAAATACTTTCAGAAACGACTTCCTGACACTTAAATCTATACTCGATGTTAACAAATTTCTCTTCTTCAGAAACACTTTCCTTGCCAATGCCAGTCTATATTTTATATCCTCTCTACTTTGACCATCATCACTTATTTTGCTCCCCAAATAGCAAAACTCCTTTACTACTTTAAGTGTCTCATTTCCTAATCTAATTCCCTCAGCATCACCCGACTTAATTAGACTACGTTCCATTATCCTCGTTTTGCTTTTGTTGATGTTCATCTTATATCCTCCTTTCAAGACACTGTCCATTCCGTTCAACAGCTCTTCCAAGTCCTCTGCTGTCTCTGACAGAATTACAGTGCCACGGAGGTAAATTTTTTATTTCATTTTTGCTTGTTGGTAATTGTAATACGTGCAGTTTTTGGTGGGAAAAGCGATGTCATGGACTGTTTCAAGCATTTCGAAGCTGCGGCAACCGTTCTCGACAACTGAATCGCTGGCAGCCAGTTTGACAAGCATGTAGTGCCCTCGTCCGCTAATAGTGGGCGATAGTAGTGCTAAACGGATATGCGTATGCTCAAATGCCGAGCTATCGACAAATGTCTCTACGGTCCCGCTACCACAATCCTTCGTGATTCATTGTCATCTTTGTTTTGTTGTTCTTTATTTGTTTGCGTTTGCTGCTCCATTCTTGTCAGTTGTGCGAAGTTTTACAATATGTCCTGTCTTTCGTTGAAACTTATAAGTTAAGTTGGAGGTGAAAGATGAGCAGAAAACTAACAAACTACTTTACTTGTTCTCCTGCATCTAAAAAATCAAAAACTGTCAATAATTCGTGTGCAAGTGAAAAGCCAGGAAGTTCAACATCAGTGGATGACGGAAGTGAAACTGTGAACCTTCATTTGAGCTGTAGTAAAGTCAACTGAAGAGTCTGATACCTTTTTTTTTTTTTTTTTTTTTAAGACACGTTGATGACGTCAGGCGGCAGATGGGTGGTATCCCATGCTTCAGTTACAAGTAATTTTCGCTGCATTATATCCAATGCCGGAGTACCCTCAAACTTTTTTTTAGAAAAAAAGCATTGGGTACACCACATCATCACAATTTCACCAGAGGCAAAACATTATCTTTTGTGGATGCTTGTAGGTCTTTGTGTGAGGAGTTGCTGCTTTGTTGGGCTCAATCATTCCCATCTTTTCTGTATGTTAGCATAAAGACACCATTTCTCATCACCGGTAATGATACAGGCTAGGAATGGCCGATGTTTTTCAAGCGCCAGTTGATGACAAGCAAGCAGAGATGCACATATAGCCACCCACTGGTTTTTGTGATTTCGGCTTACATCATGTGGTACCCATCCACCCAATTTTTTAACCTTCTCCAATCCATGCAAATGTTGCATGATGGGGGAATGATCAATGTTCATCACATTTGCCTGTTCTTGAGTACATTGATGTGGATTAATGGGTTTAAACGATCTTCATCAGATCCCAAAGGTCTTCCTGAACATGGAGAGTCACTAACGTCAAAATGATACTTTTCAAAACAAGAAAACCACTTTTTTGCTGTACTTTGTCCAGTGGCATTATCCCCATGCATAGCACAAATGTCTCTAGCTGCCTCCACTGTTGTCAACCTTCTACTGAAGAATATGCCACAAATGTTTCGATTTCTAAGCTTGGCACTCCATTTTCTGGCTTCTACAGTGTTACTCGCTATCACAAAATGGGGATACGTAAAGCTGAATAGCAACAGTGAACTACAAACAAAAAATGAAAACCGAGTGATAAACCCATAGCAACCAGAATACCAACATGCAAAACAAAAATGCTACAAACATATGCACCAACCTACTACAATTCTCAACCAATATATTGCTTCTTCCTATCTCGCAAAAAAGGCAGTGAAGGTAAAACTAGAAAGATTCGAGCTCACACAGAAGGTCACCAGCAATCTTTATACTGCAAACCATTTGCAAGCAGAACAGAAAAAGGGTGAAGTGGCAGTTATACACAAAGTACCCTTCGCCACACACCATTAAGTGGCTTGCAGAGTAGAAATGTAGGTGTGGGTGACTGCTGTAAAAGATTTGAGACTTACGCTTGCTTATTGGTTAGCTGGTGTGGAATACAAGGCCCCGTTTGAGTCCAGCACTATTTGCAAATTCTCGCCACACTTCATCGTTACTGGCACTACAACGTACAATGCCCAACTTCATCATAAGTTCAATAGCAGTGCTTTCAATCCTTCTGCATCACCTTTGTAGTTTATGTAAACCTAACAGATGATGCTTGTTGAACATACATGTTGAGTTTTCTGTTGACTGTATGTTTTTTATCTTTGCCGTGAGACCATTCCTATGAAGACTGCTGTACTGTAAACACACTATATAGACTAAGGTGAAAAAAGTCACGGGGTACCTTGAAATACCTTGTCAGATCATCTTTTGCCCAGCGTACTACAGCAACTCGACATGTCATGGACTAACAAACCCGGTGAAAGTCTGCTGCAGGAAAGGAGCTGTGTTGTCTTTATAACCATCTATACCTGTGAAAGTGTTGCCAGTGCAGGATACTGTGCATGAACTGACCTCTCTATTACATTCCAAAAATGTTCATTGGGATTTGTGTCAGACAATCTTGGTGGCCAACTCATTTGCTTGAATTGTCCAGAATGCTCAACAAACCAGTTACAAACAATTGTCGTTTGGGAACATTAAGTCCATGAATGGCTGCAAATGGTCCCAAGAAGCCACACATGACCATTTCCAGTCAGTGATAGGTTCAGTTGGATCAGAGGACCCAGTCCATTCCACATAAACACAGACCACACCATTCCGGAGCCACCATCAGCTTGCACAGTGCCTTGATGACAACTTGCGTCTCGGCTTTGTGGGGTCTGTGCCACATTCGAACTCTCCCATTACGTCTTACCAACTGACATGTCCGCTCCATAGCTGAGTGGTCAGCACAGCAGGATGCCACGTATAGGGCCTGGGCTCGATTCCTGGGACTGGGCATTGTGTTGTCCTCATCATCATATTATGCTCATCGACGTGCAAGTCGCCGAAGTGGTGTCAACTGAAAAGACTTGTACCAGGCGACCTGCCTACCCAATGGGAGGCCCTCGCCACACGACATTTCATTTCACCAACTGACATTGTGACTCAAATGACCAGGCCATGATTTTCCAGTCATGTAGAGTCCAACCAACATGGACATGCTCAGAAGTGGCACTGCAGGCAATGTCGAGCTGTTAGCAAAGACACTCATGTCAGTTGTCTGCTGTCACAGCACATTAATGCCAAATTTCACCACACTGTCCGAACAGATACTTTTGATGTTCGTCCCACACTGGTTTCTGTAGTTATTTAATGCAGTGTTGTTTGTCTGCAGCACTGACAACTTTACGTGAATGTCACTGTTCTTGGTCATTAAGTGAAGTCTATTGGCTCCTCTGTTGTCTGTGGTGAGAGGTAATGCCTGAAATTTAGTATTCTTGGCATACTCTTGACACACCATTATTTAATTCTATAATTATTTCCAAAATGGAATGTCCCACACATCTAACTCCAACTACTATTCTGTGGTCAAGGTCTGTTAATTCCCGTAGTGCGGCCATAATCACATTGGAAACCTTTCCGCAAGAAATTACCCAAGTACAAATGACAGCTTAGCCAACGCACCACCCTTTGATACCTTATGTAAACGGTACGACAGCGATCTGTATATGTCAATATGGCTAAACCATGATTTTTCGTCACCTCAGTATAAATAAACCTAAAATACACCTAACATTCAAAGTGTGAGTCGAAAACTTTGGACAAAACAAAACTGAGAAATGAGAGCACGCAGGAAGTATTAGACAGCCAAGTTGAGGCGATAGAATGCATTAGCCGAGGCAGAGCTGTCAGGTCTCAAATATCCCAATCAAACGGTTACTTGAGGCCTCTTCTTTCATACCAGTATTTAAACTGATTCATATTCTTGAAGGTTTGTAGTAGAAGAGTGTCAATAAACTGGCTCAGGCTGATTTTCAGTTACAGACAACACTTCATATTTTTTTTGTTAACAAACATAGCACGTGAAATTGGCTTTGCTTACTTTGCTTGGAGAACCTTTCTACATTCAAACTGTTTCCTACTGTGTGATTCTTACAACAATTTTGACAAACTACATCAAAACAGTATACATTTAAGGAGATCTGCTGCGTATGGTGAATGTCAAATCCTTGCTACCTTGTTTACAGCACTGCCAATCATTACTAAATGCTTTGGGTACTTCGCTTCGCTTTGCTTTGCTTTGTGCTTTAGTTTGAAATTAGTGAAGATACTGATCCATGTTTGGGTACTTCGTTTTGCTTTGCTTTGTGCTTTAGTTTGAAATTAGTGAAGACACTGATCCATGTATAGCCCAGCGTTCATGTAAGACTACGGCAACCTGTTAAGGGAAAGGGAGACGCATCATCCACAGCAAATTACTCACAGTGTTCTGGAGTGCAGCCAGGTGGAAAAGCAATGCAGGAAACTCTTACACCCTATCACTCGGGCATACAAAAGAGCTGCCACTTACATCAGCAAAAACCTACTGTGCCAAGACAGAATAATGCAGTTTGTAAGATCTGATTCTGGTAAATCACCTAGGATTCCTTGGATGAGAAGGTCAGCTGCAGTTACAATCTGCACTGTACAACCGTACCTTGTAGACAGACATACTGCAAACCGACAGAGGTCTGTGCATAAGGAATAAATTTCCCACATGGGAATGCCTCGAAAGCTTTTTAGGTATTAGGTTGTTGTATAAGTTCACAGCATTTTTGTTTCGTATGTTGGTATTCCATTTGCTATGGGTTTATTTATCGATTGTCATTTTTTATTTGTAGTTCACTGCCGCTATTTGAATTTTAAATATAGTCATTTGTAGATAGTGACTGGAGCTGTGGACATTAGAAAATGGAGTGTCAAGTGGAGAAATCTGAACATTTCCAACATATTCTTCTGTTTGAGTTCAAGAGGAGATGTGACAGGGGCAGCTGCAGCCAGAAACGTATGTTATGTATGGGGTTAATGCCACTGGGCAGAGCAAGGCAAGAAATCTATTTCCTGATTTGGAGGAGGATTGTTTCGACATTAGTGACTCTCCACATTCAGGAAACCCCTTGAAGTCTGATAAAGATTGTTTAAACACATTAATCCACAATGATCCATGTCACTATACTCTACAACTGGCAAATGTGATGAACTGTGTTCATTCCACCACCGTGTGACATTTGCATGCAATGGGAAGGTTCAAAAATTGAGTGCATGGGTACTGCATGATCTAAGCCAAACTCACAAAAGTCAACGGGTGGGTCATATGTGCATCTCTGCTTGCTCGCCATCAATTGGCTTGTGAAAAATGCGGACTATTCCTATCCTGCATCATAACTGGTTATCAGAAATGGTGTCTTTATTCTAAACAAATACGGAAAAGAAAGGAATGCTTGAGCCCAAACAAAGCAGCAACTCCCCATATAAATACCTGCACGCATCTACAAAAGATAATGTCATGCATCTGGTGGAACAGCAATGGTGTGGTGTACCGTGAACTGCTTCCCCAAACCATAAGCATCACTGCTGACATTTAATGTCAACTACTGAGACATCTTGCAGGCACAATCAAAGAACAATGTCCAGGAAGACTGCATGAAGTGATGCTACTCCACAATAATGTCCACCCAAATTCTACTGGACTAACAAAAAACACATAAAGAAGTTGGGTTGCAAAGTTGTTCCGCACCCACATTATTCACTTCATCTTGTGCCGTCAGATTTTCACCTATTCAACTCTCCATCAAACAACCTTCATGGAACTTCCTTTCCGAATGAAAATGTGCTCCAAACATGGCTTGATGAGTTCTTGGCCTCAAAACCACAATTTCTAATGTCGTGGAACTGAAAAGTTACCCCAGTGCTGGTAGAAGGGTGTAAATATAAATTCCCAGGACTTTACAAGTTTGCAGCTATGACTATATCTGGACCTGCATACTAGTGTGAGCACCTTTTTTCCAATGAAGTGAATGAAATATATAAACATAAGTTCACTGACAGATTTCACCTAAAAAGCTTATCTTCAAATTAGCAGTACTCAGAAAGTGGTACCAGACATTGATGCGCCAGTGCAGTGCAAAATAAATAGGATTCATTGACCCCCAGTATTTTATATTTTTAATATGTGAATAAAATTCTTGTAAAATCCAAGCTGATGTCAATTTAAACTTTGATCAAAAAGGACATTCGCCATAACACTGCATCAATCATAATAAATACGAGGCATGTTCATAAAGTAAGTATACTGTGATCATAACAGACTGTGGTTTTTTTGTTTTTCGATGTTTGGTTACAATGAGTGGTAGAGGGGGATCCCCTGACTAGAGCGAGCATCGCAGGAACATGGTACAACATAAATTCATGTTGTAGTGTCCAGTTGCATGAAAGGTATCAGTAAGAAATTCCGCCAAGTACGAACCATGAGCTGTGATCCGCTTCCTACTCGCAAAGGATTAACACCTTCCAAAATTTTTTTGCAAACCAAAACAGTTTGCAGCAAATCTTTTATCAACAGAATGAATGTGTTTAAGTAGTGTAGGTAGTTTAATGCAGGCAGAACAAATGTTCAAATGCTTCATACTTAGCTACCACATGTTCTACTCTTCACCAATTAAAAGAAATGGAAGTTTCATTTCACTGTCATTTCTCATTATCACAACAATCTTGGAAAATAAAATTCGCACAACAGGCATTACCTAGCCATCGTGAAGACGCTTTAACCCTATGCCCGTCCACAATGGTAACGACACTGCTAGCCACATGGAAAATGATTTAAATCCAAATAGAGATGTTTTGCAGGATACGCTTCCTGCAACCACCCTACAAGGAAAACAAAGACAGAGGATGAGATGATCAGATGATCAACAAACTTAGAAACCAACACAATTGGATACAGATCACAAGTATACACAACATTTATTACCAAATACCCAGAATTAAAATTTTTAACAGAACAATGACTAGCTGATCAGATTCATGTAATAATAAAAAATAACAGGATACCACACAATATCCACCAGTACATCAACGCAATACAGCTAAATCCAAATGTATATATACAACTACAGAAATCTGTAATTATTGATACATGTTCAATTGCCCGAAAGTTCCTAAATGCAATGTAACATATACCATACAGTTAAAAGGAAGTCACACTTGATCTAGGTCCGCGTCACTTTCCATTTTTAACCAGACATAACATCTGAGAAAGGAAAGAAATAATAATAATAATAATAATAATAATATCAATATTATACAGATGATGGAGTACGAAACTGGGCAGTCTGCTGCCAATTTATTTATTATGCTAGATATATTTTCCTCTCATTTGTGTTTATTTAGTCCAGTGTTTGATTTACAGCAGTTGAATTTGGAACCTTAACATTCCGCCATGAGGCATCAGTAAACAATGCTCAGATGATAAAATTCTCTCAAGAGGTCATAAACGATGAAAGGCACCCACAGATTTAGCACATACAACAATTTACACCAGTTTCCATAATTAGTATCCACCTGAATCACACTATGGCCCTAAATACCATCTATGACGATTGGTACTACTATAATACTTTGTTCATTAAATGTTTCTGGTATAGAAAATCTTAATTTGCAGAACCAATGTGTCCTTTTAATAATCTCTCATTAAATTGTGGAGCATGAAATAATAAATTTATTTAGTTTATTGGCAAGTATTATGACTGTTGATAAAGCAGTGTTGTATCAACGTAATTTAAATAGTTTCACAGTTCGTGAAATCACTGTGTACATCACGTCTGCCACAAACTACTTTTTCTAGTGTTTAGTGATAACACAATAATGTGGGCACAACCACATCTCAAACATACAAAAATGTTTTTGTATTGGCATGTTACCTAATGTAGAAACATTCTCATCGACGACATCCAACAACAGTGACAACACAGAAAATTACCGGAACGATAGTTCTGCAGACTTTTACACTGTATTACAGGTATGGCAGTGGCAAAAAACAAATGTAAACCCAAATATTTTTCCAGAAGTAGCTACAACGCTTAGTCATAAAAATCGCCTACCACCTTTATACTGAAAAGTTTATATGGGGCGAATTATATTATTTCACAACGTTAGTGATTTAAAATGTGCTATACCAACTAGTCCCTCTATAACCGAATAACGACCTTAGCTGGAAAACATTACACGTTCGTTCTAACTTCCGAACAATACCTAAAAAATTCATGCTAGAATAAAAGACAATGAATGTAAATACTTACAATCGACGTAATGTACATAAAAACTCTTCGATCCATTGACTTCACGTAAGCTGACTATTTCTGCGAGAGCTGTAACAAAACCAAAACACATTAGATGAATGGCATATTTATCGAATTATGGAATAAATTCAGTCGTCGGTATCGGATAATCCTTTAACTTACGCCAATCGTCACCTCCATGCATCCGAACTGGCAATCGACATCCTTCCGTTAGAGATGCCTTCAACAAAACAATAGTGTCAACATAAAACATTTCCGAAATCTGCATTCACAATTAGTAATATCATTAACAACACACGTAATAATAACTATTTGTAGCTAAAAATATACTGAACGCATACTCACAAGGCTTTCGTGAAGTATTTATGAAGTACACTATCGGAACTTCAAATTTAAATTACACTAAATTATTGACATAATAGTATAGTTACGGAAAAACAAGGACAAGAACTAAACTGAATCTCGTACGGTGTCATGAATATTTAGCTATGATTTCTTCCCTAAACTGCATTTTGTTTGAGATTGTTTGTATCAAAACATAACCTGCATCATAGCCATAGCGAAAAACAATAAATGCCAGATGTAAACAAAGGCGTCAGACATCCGAACAACACAAAAATCTGCACATGCGACATGCTGGAACTTTTCCGCTTTGTTTAAATGGTGTATGAAAATGTGTGGTACACTAAAATCAGCTTACAAGTAAAACTACAGCTGAATGTGTACAGCAGACACCTGTCCTAACCTATTACACGATGAAACAACAATGCAGGACAAACTGAACACGACTCATGGGGTTTTCATAAAGCCTTAAAGTACATATTTTTTCAGTATTTAGGTATGTATAATGCAGCTGTAGTTTGTATTTACCACCGAATCACAGATAGTTTCTCTGTCATCTCCCTCTTCCGTCATGTTGAATTTCGAGTTCTGACTGTCGTTTGTTTTTATACAGCCTATCCAACATAACACAAGAGCGTGCCGGTATTCATTACATGGAAGACCATGTGGTGTTTTGTATCAGTTATTTTAACAATATAAATAACTTTAATCGCACTGATGTATAAAGGTTGCCTTATAACGAAACATATTCGTTCTTCGACCAAAGTTATTCATGTCTGAAATTAAATACATGAAAATTCTACTAGCAAATTTTATCTCCTGCTGTCATATATGAATGAATGCAATTTCCTTGAGTATATACCAATTTTGTTTCGGCCCCGTTTTTTTGTGTTTACTATGTTTTTCTGAAACCAGTTGAGAGCACATTGTTGTAGTCGCCATGGATTTTCAATAGTATACAGTATTTTCTCTGATTTTATAATTTACGGGAAAAGTCCAAAGAAACAATAATTACGCGCATGGAAAAATAACGTCAAAGACATTCATAACGCCCTTTTTATCAGTCAGATACTAATCTTGAGCACTGTTTGATCCACACGAGGCGCCCAGTTCAACTGAACCTTAGATATTTCTTGGAACGCTGTTTCTTGCGACTGCTATGATATACTGATGTAAATGTCACTATTTACGGAACCTTGGAAATATGTTAAGGTAGTGCCATTGATCAAAACGAGACGATTAAATAATTCCTTGCAAAGTTTGGTAGAGTAGTTTAAGCAAGCACGTGAATGTATATGAAATAGGCTATTACTATCTGTTGCGTTACTGTAGTTTCATTCGTGTATAAGGTTCAATGTAGTATAGTGTCCCAAATATGGTGGTTGTTTGCTGTAATGGGCTTAAGTCGCACTGTAAGAATAACACAGAAGTGTGTAAAACTACATTAGAATTGATCGACGTTTTTATTGCAATGCGATACTGCGAACCATATCGAATATTTCACCGTACTGGAGACTTAAGTGGACAGGTGAATGCTGGCGATCAGAGAAGCTGGTCATCAGAGGCGCCAACATTAAAAAGTGACCCTCCGCCGGTTAACTGCTTTTAACACGTTATCGGTTTGAAATTTAGAAGAACGCCCGTAAAAATTTGAGTGGCTCTATGCCAGTTTTAACACGCGATATGACAGTTTAAAAATAAACAGACGTAAAAAAAATCACAATCGAACCCTTAATGCTCATCACAACCATATTTCTGTTTTCCATTCCAACGAAAACCGCAGTTTTGTTGTACGATGAATTTAAATGATTTGTACGCGAAAAATGAGACAATGTTTGCCTAGATAACATCTTCACAATTACCTCACAAAATAGAACATCCTCTGTAGTAACTATAAACGAGAAGAATCCCTGGGGTTGGTTGGTTGTTTGGGGAAAGAGACCAGACAGCGAGGTCATCGGTCTCATCAGATTAGGGAAGGACGGGGAAGGAAGTCGGCCGTGCCCTTTGAAAGGAACCATCCCGGCATTTGCCTGGAGCGATTTAGAGAAATCACGGAAAACCTAAATCAGGATGGCCGGACGCGGGATTGAACCGTCGTCCTCCCGAATGCGAGTCCACTGTCTAACCACTGCGCCACCTCGCTCGGTCAGAAGAATCCCTGGGGCGTGAACCGAAGCAGGGGCCTACTAATTTATGGAATTACAGCGCACAGTATGCAGTCTGCGGTTAATATTCACGTGGTGATGAAATTATAACGTCCCTAAATGTATCGTGCAATAAAATAACTACCAGGATTATTTGAATTCCATCGTTAAACGAATCACAGAACTGAGATTCCAAGGGCAAAGCTCAGTTTTATGTCGAAACTAAACACTATCTGCGCTAGCACATGGTAACACCTGATGAAGTAGAAATACAAATATAATAACTGCGAAGTATCGTACGAATATAGTTTAATACAGTCTTTCAAGGTCCAAAAATACAACAGAAACAATAGCTGTAAACAATGCTTACCAAGTCTGCAAATCGACTATATGGGCTACACAATGTAGGCTGCAAGTAAAAGAAAAAAATAAATCTGTGAGCACATTTTCATTGGAGAGGCAGAAATGTAGGGGTGGCAAATACGTTAATTATCTCTAAAGCAAACTGCAATGGATTGTCAGCACAAAAATATGCACGGTATATTTACATTGTCAACTAATAAGTAAATTTCAGCACGAGAGTCAGAATAACAGAGTTGTAACACCAGAGAGCAAATAAAACATTTCACAACAATATGGTTCCAAATGCCAACAGCAGTAATGAACTTTATGAAAATCAACATTGATTACAATTGTCTAGGTGGTCTTGCTACATAAGTACGTAACTAAAAGCGAGTTGCCAGTTAAGCATGCCTCTATAGTAGTGATATGATAAGCTCACGATCAAGAGGATAACATTTTGAATTACTCTTGACAAATGTTAGCTACCAGTGGTAGGCACCCTAATTGGAAACTGATTATACTGCTACTGGTGATGATGCTATATAAAATAACTATGCAGAGTGTATCATAACTAGCAGCAAAGATTTACATGGTTGAAACTATGCTACAACAGAAATAAAGATGTTCCATTTTTTTAAACGTTTTATTGGCTTCTAGCATACAAACTATTTAGCCATCATAAATAAATGAACTTACACACACAACATGATGACTTTTTTTTTCTTTTTTTTTTTTTTTTCTTCTTCGTCACTTGTACTGTTTAGGGCATACATTCTTATGTTTTCAGATCAAAATTATTGTAATCAGATTACAAAACATAGTTGACTGCTTAAAATTTATTTGTTAATTAAGTTCAGTTCATTTTAGATTTTTATTTCTTCTTTTGCTAGAAACCGGGATATGGTATCATATGTACTCCTGGTTGTGTCTCCAAGAATTGGGATCGTGCAAAGTGGCTGGCAGTGACTAAGTCTTAAGAGCTCCTCTAAAAAGTCCACCAATTGTTTCCTCTTCACATTGACAGTAGGGTGTCTATGATACGCTGATTCTATATAAGTGGTCAGGGAAAGATACATGATTGAGGCGCATTCTCACAAAGATGTTCCAATAACCACGAGTCCACAAACAAGCCATTTGTGAGATATTTATGAATGTGGCCACTCACTTCAGTGAGAAATATTGTTTTAGTTAGTATAGGGGGTAGTAAAATGATAAAATGAAAATGAAACAGATGGGAAAAAGTAACTAAACTGTTTATTATTCTGAAATTAATCATCATAAATGTTAATACATTCGTCACACTGGGAGACAAGATGGTTAATGCCTTCATGGAAAAATGTTTGCAGCTGCCTATGGAACTATGGTTGTACCCAGGCATGCAGCTCTTCGTCTAAAGCTAATTGCCAGCCACAAATGTCTTTCTTCAGTGTTCCTAAAGTACGAAACTGCATGGAGAGAGACAAGGATTGCAAGGAGGATGTGTTAAGGCTTCCCAGCAAGACTCATAGCATAGCTGAAACAAACTTGGCAACATTTGGGAAAGTGTTATCTTGCAACAGGATGATGCTATCCATCAATATTCCTTGGCATTTAGACTTGATAGCACACTTCAAGTTTTGCAAAGTGCTCACATACCACTATCCACCAACTGTAGTGCCATGTTTTAGAGAGTCAATGAACGGTGAGTCCTTGCAGCCAATGAGAAAGGTCATCACGATTTTTGCAGAGCTGTAGTGAATGGATTTGAATTTTTTGGTGCGGTTCAATCCACGTGCTTCTATCGTTGGCTCTGAAGCATGTTCTGTGGCTCAAAAAGATGACGCCATGTTTCATCTTCTCTGACCATACAGGATAGGAAACAATATTTTTCATCATGATACCATTCCAGGTGCTGCAGTGACATCAATGTTCTGTTCATCTTCTGTTAGGCTGTGGGGAACCCATTGCACATAGAATTTCTGGAACTTAAGATTCTCTGTCATGGTGGCCTATGTGGCGGCACCATGATGGATGTCCAACGTAAGTCAAATCCCTTCCACTGTCCACCATCGGTCATTTCTGATGGCAGCATTCACCGCACCAATGACAGAAGGGGTAATGACACAATGAGCCTGTCCTGCCATCATCCTATGACAACAGATCTTTTCGAAGTTGTTAATTCCATGCAAACACGCATGCCATACACAGCAGACATTCAAGTATTACTTTCACTTCCCTGCACTCCCTCTGCAGTCAAAAACTGCACTACACTTTACTGTCCCTCTTTCACAGCCTACATAAGAATTTGGACACACACACAATTTGTTGTCCTCATATCAAACATGTCTAACAAGCAGATGACACAGCGGTGAACATTTGTGCTGTTTCTTCCCTATTCCCACTGGAGGGCACTTGTATACACACCCCTACGTGTGTTCCCAATGTTTGTGCCATGCTCATTATATAGTCTGTCTTTTTTTTTCATTTGACTGTCTCTCTGACAAATGTGTTTGGAATGGGAATTCTTTGAATAAGTCCCCATGTAACTGGGCTCAAATTTCACAATATAATCTTTTTCAGATATGCATACATGTCTGAAGGAACAGACACTGTCACTGATGATTACAGCTGTGGTAAGTGTTACAAAACAGATTTGCATTTTGTGACTGCAAGGATGTCATCTGTTTGCAACATGTGAAAATTTGTTCCAGACTGAGACTTGAACCTGAATTTCCTGCTTATGTAGAGCAGTCACCTTAACCAATTCAGATATCCAGGCACACCTCCAGGGCTCACTGATCCACACTTCCACACATCACGTAGACATAACCCTTATGCTCGCACAATTTGTGATGTCTGCACAGGGTGACAATTATTATAAGGGGTAGCCGCCACACTGGGAAATGGAATTGTTCCATTCAAAAGTAATCACCACATGTGTTAAAACATATATCCCACTGGAACACGAGACACTCAATTCCTGTTTTGTTGAATGCGGTTGGCTGGTGACGAATCCACAACTCTTGTATTTCCTCGTTCATTTGAAACCGATGTCCACGTATTACTTTCTTCAGATTGCCAAAGATGTGAAAATCACATGACGAAAGGTCTGGTTGTATGGAGGATGTTGCTGTGTTTCCCAACCAAATCACTGAAGCATAGCCTTTGTCCAATTGACACTACAGGGTCGGGCGTTATCGTGCAACAGAATGATTCTGTCTGACATTGTTTCTGGGCACTTTTTGATTTTATGGTGTATGGCAGTTTCTGAAAAATGCTTCACAATAATGTACGTGACTGTGGTTCCACACTCGAGGAACTCGATGAGCAGAGAGTATCTACAGTCAGAGGAGGTCATTGTGATCTTACCAGAACTTGTGTGAACAGCTATACTTGGGTGGGGGAAATGTGGAAATGTTTCCACTGCTGGCTTTGCCTTTGGGCTGTCAGAATGCTGTTGGATGGAATCATCCTGTTCCAGGATAATGCCCCACCCATACTTACAATCGGACGAAGGCTACATTTCAGCAATTTGGTTGGGAAAAACTGCAACACCCTCTGTGCAGCCGATCCTTTTCAATGTGATTTTCACATCTTTTGTGGCCCGAAGAAAGACATCTGTGGACATTGGTTTCAGCCAAGGAAGTGCAAGAGTGGGTGCAGTTGTGGATCTGTCAACGGCCAACAGTGTACTACGAAACAGGAATTGATCATATTGTCAGCCTGTGGGATAAATAGCCTAAAGCATGTGATGATTACTTTAGAAAGGAACCATTTCATTGTCCCATGGGTGTTTGGTTTTCATTTGACTGCTATTATTATATCATCATTTAAACCCATGGAGGCATGGATACATCATTAATGGTTACAATGTATAAACATAACAACTTCGAAAAGATCTGTTGTCATAGGATGATGGCAGGACAGGCTCATTGTGTCATTACCCCTTCTGTCATTGGTGCGGTGAATGCTGCCATCAGAAATGACCGATGGTGGACAGTGGAAGGGATTTGACTTACGTTGGACATCCATCATGGTGCCGCCACATAGGCCACCATGACAGAGAATCTTAAGTTCCAGATACAGAGACTTTATACTCTGTATCTTCACATCCAAATGACATTGTATTGTGAAGATAGAGACATTGTAACCATCAATGATGTGTGCATACCTTGATGGTCTAAAATGGTTATACAAAATATGGTTGGCAAATAAAAGTGGCCCGGAGAACAGAGTTCCAGGGTACAAAGAAACACTGGAGTCAGGTTGATTTGGTAGGAATCTGAAGCATTTTGTGGTGAAGTGCAGCCACATTTTCTGGTGTGTGGGCACGTTTCAGAATGTTTTTTACTTGTTTAAAACAGATCCTGGCTGACACCATGTTTGGACTAAAGCATGTGGTGGTACACTTTGATGGCACTGTGATACCATTAAAAGTCTCAGCAAACAACTGACCACACCGTTTCCACAACTTTGCTGTCATGTAACTTTGCACAATGAATACTCATTGCTCCACTGTGAGGACCATTGTACCCTTTGCACTGCTTCACCCACACAGACAGAGCCCCCACTATGTCCTGAACCAGTGTGGATCACGTGGCGAGTGTACATGTGATGTGTGTGTCACGGAGTGTGGTTATATGTATACACTCACATCCAATCATATCCGTTCATGCAGGCCATTTTTATTTGTCCCACCCTGTATTTGTCTCCCTGTGCAGGAGTCACAAAGTGCGGGGGAATAAGGATTGTGACTGCAAGGCATATAGAGGTTTTGATTGGTTCTGGATGAACTGAAGTGGTTATGGTGATCACTCACGATAAGAGGGAATTCCGGATTTGAGTCCTGGTCCAGCGCACACTTTCATGTGCCACAAACACCTGATATCAATGCACAGTCGAAGAACGCGATTCTGTTTCATAAAGTGCTTCAATGTGTTACACAATACAATTTACTATACACTTGTATATGCCGCCCTATTCTTGAAAACACCCCTGAATCATCTCCTAAATCTTGCCAAGACTGTACAACTTACTGTTCCTGTTCGTCAAATGTACCAGTGGGGGTGATATACATTTCATTTTTGAGATGATTCCAGACAGAAAACTCCAGAGGACTGAGGACTGGATATCTTGGAGGCCAAAATACAGATTCTACTTGACCTATCCATCTCACGCCATATTGGTACATTAGATGCAGTCTTACATCAGTACTAACACATGCATATGCTGCATCATGTATATACTACATTTCCCAACCATGGGCCACAGGTAAAATTTGTGCTCCATTAGAGGCAAGTTAATTAGAAAGTTAACATTTCAAATGAATTTCTACTAACTAGGACAACATTTCATGCTGAACTAACCACACATTCACAATTACCTCACACGCTGCAGATCTATTTTTACTGGAATGTTTTTTGTTATTTCTGTTACTATATTTTTTCATCTGTGTTCGTTTTTGCTAATAATTATGAGACACCTTGTATACATTTACTTCTAGAGTCTTGTACATAGCAGGCAACATCATGTTTGAGAGAACAGTAGACTCCTGTTACTTATGGCAAAGGGGGGGGGGGCACAATTTGGTTGTGTGCAGTTTTAACCTTAATGCTTCCATGAGTTTGTATGAATTCTGAGACCATATCCCTTGGATTGTGACTGTGGTTGGTGAGAACAATACCCTGTCTTCAGTTAGTTCTACCACCTACCTTGTGGAGCCACATGCCATTTATAACAGCTGTGTGGTTTGTTTCCCTGACCTAACGGGCTAATATGTGGGTTTTTTGCTGTTCTTGACCATGTATAGCCGATGAGAGCTAAGTTCTTAAATTGGTCAGTCACATACTGTTCACTGTCAGTTTAGCAGAGAAAATACTGAAACTTTTTTTTCATGTTGGTTATTATCAAGGTTCAGGCCTGGTGTGGATTTGCATTTACACTGTTATTGTTTTATGTTTATCCTTACACATAGTCCAGTCACATTAATGTAACCACTGCCCATGTTAGACAACAATGTGCAGTAACCACTCACAGATGGCAGGTTTCAGCTCTAGTAGTGGAGTGTATATAAAGAGTCTGGGGAGACATGGAAAATAGTGCAATCATTGTTGTTATGCAAAACTGAGTGATTTATCTGATGTCCAAAAGGGCACCATCAGCATCTTTCAGGTCAAAGGTGGAAGTATTTCCAAAATGGCTCAATTTGGAACCTGTTCGCGTGCTGCCATGATTAAAGTATGCCGTGCATGGCAAGGAGGGAGGATTGTACAATACTAGATTCTCCACTTGCAACTTTATAAGTAGGCTTTCAAGGAAAAACTGGCATCTATCTTTTGTTGTCTCTCAATTCAGGTTTTTCAGCATCTCTGTGGTGGTCTCCCATAGATCAAAGAAACCTATGGTGATTTGTGCTGCTCTTCTTTTTTGTTATACTGAATATCACCTGTTAGTCCAATGTAGTATGGATCAGATCAGATTAGATTAGTTGTTCATTCCATAGATCCGTGCTGATGAGATCCTCGTGGATGTGGAACATGTCAATTTTTAAGCTGAAATAACAATACTAATAATATGAATATATACAATACATCATTTGTTTCTATTACAAAATTTGTCCATGGAGTAGAAGGAGTTGGCCACTAGTAATTCTTTCAGGCTCCTTTTAAACTGATCTTTATTTGTAACTAAATTTTTTATGTTTGCTCGCAAATTATTGAAAATGAGTATTCCTGAGTAGTGGACCCCTTTTTGAACTAAAGTAAGTACTTTTAAGTCCTTGTGCAGATCATTTTTGTTCCTGGTATTGTATGAACTGAGCTGTTTGTTGGAAAAAGAGATATATTATTTAGGACAAATTTCATTAAGTATTTCTTAAGAATGTATGGTAAAAATTTTGACAATTTACCATGAACAGAAATTACTGAAGTGGCCATCCCCACGATTGGTACTTTTCCTAACCAAAGGTAGGGGTTTTGTCAGGTCCCACCCATGAACAAATTGTGCTTTTATGAGCTGCCTAAGGCCCACCCCAGACCACAGCTAAAGCAAAAAGATCAGCCAACCTGCTCAATTTGCCTGATCTAGAGATAGTGTGTAATGTTTAAATTTTGAACCTGTCTATAGAATATTTAAAGTATGCCCATTCTTCCAGTAGGTATGCAAGGGCTGATCAGTAGAGCCCGTACTATGACTCCTTGAAAAATCTGGTTTTCACGTGCAGCTTTTTGGAATATACTGGCACTGTGCACTGTCAAGCATGGACTGATTTCTCACATGCCATAATTATACAGTGAAATTAGGGAACAATTGTTTCTGAACAAGGATAGACCTACTGTAGTCAAAAATTTCTAAAAGTGCATACTTTTAACTTTAGGCCTACAATTGATGATGATAGTTTACCGCGGCCCTCACAAATATTTGAAATTTCATGATGTATCACAATACACCCAATTACCGACACAATTGAAGAAAGATTATGCAGAAGTGAAGTGAAGCAAACAGTAAAGTATTAGAATCAAGAATTCTGAAGCGGCAAATGAAACGTACGTGCTGTCTCATGCAAAGAAAATTTTGGAAGTCGGCTTTCATATGTAAATAAATGTGCAAACTGGAAGGATTTTTTACTTAGCTGATTTTGTAACAACTTATACACTGGTATATCTCACTAAATTCAGAGCAATGAACAATGCTGGTGATTTTCGGAAGAATGCCATCCATACAATCCCAAAAGCAGCAAGGGCAGATTAGCGTGAGAGCTTCGCACAAGCAGCTTAACAGCTCATGCATCCAAATTGCTGACAAAAAAATATACGGAAGAATGGAAATGAAAATTGAGGATATGTTAGATGATGATCAGTTTGGCTGTAGGAGAGGCGAAGGTGCTAGAGAGTCAGTTCTGGCTTTGCACTTGATCATTAAGCCAGACTGAAGAAAAATCAAGACATATTCATAGGATTTGTTGACTTAGAAAAAGCATTCAAAAATGTAAAATGGTGTAACAGATTTAAAATTCTGAGGAGGATATGAGTAAGCTGTAGGGAAAGATGGATGATGTACAGTATGTGCAAGAACCATAAGGGACCAGTAAGAACAGAAGACCATGAATGAAGTGTTCAGATGCCATCTTTCACCCATACTATTCAATGTGTACATTGACTCAGTAATGATACAAAAAATAAAAATTCAGAGGTAGGATTAAACTTCAGGATGATAGGATATCAATAAGATTCACTGATGACATTGCTATTCTCAGTGAAAGAGAGGAAGAATTTGAGGATGTGTTCAATGGAGGGAACAGTTTAATGAACACACACAGTGGATTGAGAGTAAACCAAATAAAGACAAAAGTAATGAGGTGTAGCAGAAATGAGATTGGCGATAAACTTAACATCAAAATTGGTGACCGCAAAGTAGATGAAGTTGGTGAACTCTGCTCCCTTGGAAGCAAAATAGCCATTCCTGGCCCTTTTTTTATTTTTCAAGAATTTCAAATGCAGCAATGTGGATTGAAAACCACAACACTGTCAATTAGTTTATGACTTATCAATATAATCTCAATCCATTTCCACATTTTCATCTATCTTTTAACAAGGGCATGTATTCCAGTGTTGTAATATGCATGGTCCTGTTTTCCAAGCCATTGTGCATGGACATTTTAATGGCCTCCTCATCTACAAAGTGAATCCCATGATGAGCTTCTTTTAGAGGCCCAAACAGATGGAAGTCTGGTGGTGCCAGGTCAAGGCTGTATGGGGACTGAGACAAGCTTTCCCATCTAACCTGTCAGAAGAATGACGAGTCAAAAGGGATAGGTAAAGTAGGTAGCAGACTTCAGTTCATTGATAGGATACTTGGAAAATGCCCTCAGTCTACATTGGAGACTGCTTGCAGAACACTTGTCTGACCTATCCTAGAATATGACTTGAGTGTGTGGCTTCTTTATGCAAGGATTTCACAATGGAGGATGCCGTGGTTATAGTGTGTGGTCTGGGAAATAGCATTGACAGAGACTCCGAATATTCCATAGAGAGTGACCTGGTGAAGACAGCATCAGCAATAAAGCATATGAGTGTGGGATTTCTGTCTGTGTCGAGACGCCATGATCGGCCTCATTTGAACTCTTCCATCAGGAGGGTGAACTTGGAGTTGGAGTGGCTGCTTAGGATGGATATAGGGTCTCATACTGGTTTGATTCCTGTGGATGCTATCAATAGGTGGAACTACACTAGGCATGGCCTTCACCTCAATAGGAAAGGGAAAGGAAAACTGTCTGGGTTGATTGCAGAAAACTAAAGGGGGGCACTGTCACAAGTGGTAAAATACCAGTGGTCACAGGTGTCAGAGGGATACCTTTTTTTCTTAGGATAGGGAAGGGCGAAAGAAAACGAGTTTTAAGAGAGATTGGCACACACACTCAGTTTGAGAAAACAGATGAACAGGAGTCAGATTTTAGCTTACAGCCTCCATTTAAACAATGTTTAACAGAAAGTAATCAGAAACTGCCAGTTCATCTTTGCCAAGGCAGTTAGAATCCCATTAGTATGTAATATCAGTTATCTTTATTACACTAGAACATTCCGGGACTCAGAAATGAAGTTGATGAACTATTTACTTGTATTGATGAAATGAATTCATCTAACCAAATTGACATAATCTGCCTCTCTGAATATCAAGTGACCACTGGTATAGATATGTTAGACATTTCAGGATTTAAGCTAGCTTCCTACTTCTGCAGAGTAGATATGGATGGAGGAGGAGTTGACACATTAAAAACTGCCATAAATTCAAGAACATTGACATTAATAAATTCTGTTTAGAGCAGCATCTAGAAGCATGTGCAGCAGAAGTAGAGTTCCATAACAGATCCTGTATAATAGTAACTATTTACCAAGCACCTGCAGGAAATTATAATCTATTCATAAATCATCTAGAAGCTCTTTTGGGTTATTTAACAGGAAGAAACAAAGAAATTTTGATTCCTGGTGACTTTAATACAGATTTTCTAATGCACTCTTCCAGTAAGCATTTACTGCAGTTAGTAATGTTGCCTTTCAATCTAACTCACACTGTAAACTTTCAAACTAGGATCACTAAATCCTCAAGGACAGCCATTGATAACATTTTTATAGACAAATCAAAGGAACAAAATCATATCATAAAACCTGTAATAAATGATCATGACATGCAGCTCCTTGTTTTAGATGTAAATTCTAAGCAGGTTATCAAGACTGCTAAATTTGAGTACAGGAGAGTAGTCAATCAACCAAAAATTGAGTGTTTTAGAAAACTGTTCAAAGATATGAACTGGAAAGATGTTTATAGTACTCATGACATGAATGAAAAATATAACATATTCATGAACAATGACAGTACCATGTTTGAAAACTGTTTTCTTCTAAAAGTTACTCAAATTAAACAGAAGTCTATAATAAAACCATAGATTATACAAGGAATAAAGATTTCCTGTAAGACAAAAAGGAAAATGTATCTGTCGACAAAGAATAGCTCCAATGCTGATGATTTAGCTAAATACAAAGAATACTGTGAAATATTAAAAAAAGTAATTCAGACATCTACACAAATGCACTACGAGAAGCAGATAGCAATGTCAGGGAACAAAATAAAAACAATATGGGATATAGTGAAAGAGGAGACTGGTAGAACCAGAAAGGAACAGGAGCAAATAGCATTAAGGGTAGATGACACATTAGTAACCGATGGGCATAGTGTGGCAAATCTATTTAACAAGTACTTTATATCCGTTACTGATAGAATGGGGTTGTCAGGATCAGTAAATAATGCCCTTGAATATCTTGAAGTAGCCTTTACAAATAGCTTCAGGTACATGAATATGTCACTCACTTCACCAAAAGAAATAACTTCCATAATAAAATCTTTAAAAACAAAGCATTCTAATGGTTACGATGAAATATCAACAAAGTTAATTAAGGCATGTTCTTGTGAGTTTAGTACAATTCTAAGTTACTTGTGTAACCAGTCAATTATAACTGGGACATTTCCTGACTGGCTAAAATATGCAGATGTTGAGCCTCTATTCAAGAAAGGGGATCAATCAAACTACAGACCGATTTCACTTTTGCCAGCATTCTCAAAAATTTTAGAAAAAGTAAAGGCAGCTTCTCAACCATCTGACCACAAATAACATATTATAAAGAACACAGTTTGGATTTATGAAGGGTTCTGATATCGAGAAGGCTATTTACACCTACAGTGAAAATGTACTTAATTCATTAAATAACAAATTACAAGCAGCAGGTATTTTCTGTGATTTGTCAAAGGCATTTGATTGTGTGAACCACAACATCCTTTTAAATAAATTAGAATTCTATGGTGTCACAGGCAGTGCTGCAAAATGGTTCAAGTCATACCTCGCTAACAGGAAACAAAGGCTGTCAGTGCAAGCAACTAGTGAATTAAGTCATCAGTCATCATCAGAATGGGAAGAAATTACATGTGGTGTCCCATAAGGATCCATCTTAGGGCCATTGCTTTTTCTTGTGTACATTAATGATCTCTCATCAGTTACACTGCCAGAAGCAGAGTTCGTTTTGTTTGCAGGTGACACAAGTATTGCAATAAATAGTACGTCGAGTGTAGTTCTAGAAAGATCTGCTAATGATATTTTCATGGATATTAATAAATGGTTTAAAGCCAACTCACTGACATTAAACTTCGAAAAGACTCAGTGTATGCAATTCAGAACCTGTAAGAGGTTTCCACCCAGCATATGCATAAAGTATGAAGAAGAGCAGATAGAAGAGGTTGACAGTCTTAAATTCCTGGGATTACAACTTGATAGGCTAATAAATTCAGTTGGGAGGAGCACACCACAAAACTGCAGAAACGCCTTAACAAATCCGTATTTGCAATTTGAGTGTTAGCTGACATAGGCGACATAAAAATGAAAAAGCTTGCATACATTGCCTACTTTCATTCCATAATGTCATATGGTATAATATTTTGGGGTAATTCTTCAAGTCAAACAAAAGTTTTCAGAGCCCAAAAGCGTGTAAGACGTATTATTTGTGGAGTAAATTCACGGACGTCCTGTAGAAACCTCTTCAAAGAACTGGGTATACTAACTACTGCCTCTCAGTTTATTTACTGAGTTAGCCCCTCTTATAGCTATAACCTATCATAGGTCCCTCAAACAAAAGACCATGCCCAGTTCTTGGAAAAAAAAGCACAGGTCACACCCATTTATGTGAAGGGTAGTAGAAGTGATCCACAAAATTACCGTCCAGTAGCCTTGACATTGATTTGTCGTAGAATCTTAGAACATATTCTGAGCTCAGACATAATGAAGCATCCTGAACAGAATGACCTCAATGCCAACCAGCATGGATTCCAAAAACATCGATCATGTGAAAACAAACTTGCACTTTTCTCATACGACATACTGCAAGCCTTGGACCAAGGCAGTTAGGTACATGCAGTATTCCTCAATTTCTGAAAAGCATTTGACTCAATACTACACCTGCTCTTACTGTCAAAAGCGTGCTCATACAGGGTATCAAGTGAGATTTGTGACTAGATTGAGGACTTTTTGGTAGGGAGGACACAGCATGTTATATTCGATGGAGAGTCATAGTCAGATGTAGAAGTAACTTCGGATGCACCCCAGGGAAGTATGTTGGGACCCTTGCTGTTTATGTTATATATTAATGACCTTGCAGACAGTATTAATAGAAAATTCAGGCTGTTTGCAGATGATGCAGTTATCTATGATGAAAGAAGCTGCATAAATATTCAGTCAGATCTTGGTAAGATTTCAAAGTGGTGCAGAAATTGGCAACTTGCTTTAAATATTCAGAAATATAAAATTGTGACTTCACACAAAAAAAAAAAACTGGAATTGTACAACTTCTACAAATACCTGGGTGTAACACTTTGTGGGGATATGAAATGCAATGATCACATAGGCTGTTGTCAGTAAAGCAGATGGTAGACTACGGTTTATTGGTAGAATACTGGGGAACTGCAATCAGGCTGCAAAGTAGATTGCTCACAAATCACTCGTGCAACTGGTTCTGGAATATTGCTCAAGTGGTTCGAACCCGTACCAAATAGGACTAACACAGGCTGTTGAACATACAGAAAAGTGCAGCATGAACGGTCACAGGTTTGTCGGATCCATGGGAGAGTGTCACAGAGATACTGAATGAACTGAACTGGAAGACTCTTTGAAGATAGACGTAAGCTATTCTGAGAAAGTCTACTAACAATATTTCAAGAACCAGCTTTAAATGACGACACTACGATACTACAAACCATTATGTAATGCTCACATAGGGATCGTGATTAGAACAATGACTGCTCCCACAGAGGCGTTAAAACAATCATTCTTTCCACGCTCCATATGTGAATGGAGTGGGAAGAAACCCTAATAACTGGTACAATAGGATGTACCCTCTGCCATGTACTTTTTGGTGGTTTGCAGAGTATAGTTGTAGAGGCAGAAAAGTGGGAAACCAACTGCCCCAATCCTTGTTACACCTTCCTCACCAAAAACTTGGGCTTACGAACATATTCGTGTTGAAAGAGTGATAGTGGAAGAGAGAGGAGGCAATACCAGTGGGATAGAATGAGAGAAGAGACAGTGATATTGGGAGAGAGAAAATGGCAGTGAAAGAGAGAGAGATGGACGAAGACAGCAGCAGTGAGAGACAAAGGGAGAGGAGGCAATGGAAATGGATAAAGAGGGATGAATGGAGACCATACACTGTATTGGGGTCTGGACTTCCAGATTGGTTAACTTGGACACAAAAAAGTTGCCCATATCCCTCCATCCTCTACACCCATGGTTAATGTTTCCAGCCATAGGGGTCAAAAACCAGAGCAAACTATCCCCAAGAACATGTATGGAGAAGAGACACTTGTGGTTGAGGAGAAAGACAACATATTGTATGTGAGAAACAAAGAGACAGTAGCAATAAGAATGCAAAAGAACAGGAGACATTGGCAGTGGGACAGAGAGAGAGTTAAAGCGGCAGAAAAATAATTGGAGAAATAGATAAGAGAAAATATTAATGGGAGAAAAAGAGGACAGTGGGAGAGAAACATTTACATACAGTGGCAGTGATAGAGAGATGCTGAGCATGATGGCTTCACTACAACGAGAGACCGAGCAAAAGGATTTAGAATGTTGTGTGTTAAAAAGAGTGCAAATTGTTCACATACCAACATTTTTTATGTGGAATGAGGATTGACACACCTAGCTCCCCACTTTTCTGTCTGAGTGTTTGAAAGAGAAGCATATTCACATTTTTTGGTGCTCCAACAAGAGCATTTTTCAGCTGGTAGATATGTTTTTGGGGATTTTTGGATGCTTACAAAAGCATATTTTTGAACATTTTTGTAAGTTGCAAGTGTTATGGATACCTTATTTCATAGCAATCAGCGTTTGTGATTTACAGTTAGCGGCAGAGAATAGTTCACCACAAATTTCAGTGTATATCAATGTGAATAAATGTACATTCACTGGAATTTTTGGAAGTTATCATTGTTGCGTGCATAAGCTGCTTCATAATAAACCAGTCTTTGTGTTTTGGTTACTGTAGCTCATATTATAACTAACAGAATGTACTGCATCTAGTTTTTCCTTTCAAGGGAAGTGCATATTATCTACATTTATTGCAAGTTAGTGCTGTTTTGAAATTTGTTAGTGGCTGTAGCATCAATAAATTTTAGTAAATTAGTAATCTTTACTACATGTTTCTCTGTTTCCTTAATAGAAATTGCGTTCGTGTACTAATTGCTTCAGTCTTCAAAGGTTATAAGTAGTACTTTAGCTCGACAGGTTTAAAAGATTAGCAGCACGATTAGTTTAAATTTATTTGTTCATTGTCCTGTAAAACATTGCACCGACCACAATGCGGCCTCATTGTGAATGCTGTTCTCAAACATGGGATGAGTTAGTTGATGTTTGTAAGCAGCTGAAAATTGCCCTGACTACTGTCAAATGATTGGCAGCCACTGCAAACTGGTGTATTGGGAGAGTTCCTGAGAGTCATCTAACAGAGGAACCAAAGATACCTCAAATACTATCCTCACCTGTAGACTTTTCTCCTCTGCACAAAGTACAGGATCTGTCATTACTCGACTACTTGACTGTGAGTGGTGTGTCAATGGTAAATCTAGGTATCATGTACAGAGAGGACAGGAACCAGGGAGGACTCAGGGTGTTATACTGTTTCCCCTGACCGACAGGTTTGAGGTGCTGTCTTTCAGTGAAACAGTAAACTCACTTCACCTGTCGGGAAACCTGTTTTGTTCTGTGTTAAGATGAGATGAGATGAACACAAAATGATAGAGATCTTTTAATCGTTGGCAGTTCAAACATATGGCGAATAATGGTACATCTTAGAGAAATGGAACTAAGGGACAGGAATGAACACCAGGTACACTCAGAGTGCATGCCTGGGGGCCTCATTCAACATCTTGAAGAGGCTATTCTGGCAACCACTGAAGGAACAGGATGCAACCAACTGCCGATTGTGGGCAAATGGTGCCTGTCGTCTGGGCTCCAAGATCAATCTTAGGCATTCCAGCAACTGGCAGAGAAGATTGAGGAGAACAGCCTTGTGCATGGACTTTCAATGAAGCTCACAATTTACAGCATTGTCTCCAGAACTGATCGCGGCCATTTGGTTCTGAGGACTTTGGAGGTTCTGTGACAAGCTAGGTTGCAACTTCCTGGACTTGCACCAGAGGGTTGAGAACTGTAGGGCATCCCTAAATAGGTGTGCACTACACATCAGAGGCTGCTATCCAAGTAGCTGACTGTGTGTGGGGTGCATACAAGTGTCTTTCAAGGTTAGGCGGCTCTCCATCCAGTCCAGTCAACAACAGCTGTAATAGACCAAAAAGTTCTGTGTAAGATCCAAAGGAATGCTCCCTACAGTTGAGGGTATTAAAATCCAAGTAATTAGCTGCTGATGCATTCACAATAAACTGTCAAAGTTTGAAGTGCTCCTGAAAATCAACGATGCTCACATAGTACAAGGTACAGAGAGCTGGTTCAAACCTGATGCTGATAGCAGTGCGATTTTTGGGGGGAAAAAAGGGCAGGCTAATGGGAAATAGAGGTGGTGTATTTCTTGCAGTAGACAAGACATGCAATGAGAAAGAAATTGAAGCTGCATGTGAGATTATTTTGGCAAAGACTCAGTATCGGGTGGACATAAAATTTTAATTGAATCATTCTATCAACTGCCAGACTCACCTCCTGATGTAACCAAAAGCTTTACAACTGTACATCAATACTCCGATTGTCTCATATCAGTAGTCACCAACATCTCAGCTTGTTGAATTCATGCTTGCCCCATAGACAGGCTGCAAAGAGACAACTAAAGACACATTCTGGAATGAGTTTCAAGATGCTGTTGTGATGTGCAATGAAGAAGATCTGTTTATACTCTAGGGAATCTTAATGGGCATATTGACAGTACACACGAGGGGTACAGGTGCCACAGAAATTCTGGCTACAGCATCAGAAATGAAGATGGGGTCAGAACTCTAGAATTGGCTGAAGGAATTGACCTAGCTACCAACAATACGTTCTTTAAGAAACGCACATCACAGCTAGGTTGGGGTTGGGTTGTTTGGGGGAAGAGACCAAACAGCAAGGTCATCGGTCTCATCGGATTTGGGAAGGATGGGGAAGGAAGTCGTCCGTGCCCTTTCAAAGGAACCATCCCGGAATTTGCCTGGAGCGATTTAGGGAAATCACGGAAAACCTAAATCAGGATGGCCGGAAGCGGGATTCAACCGTCGTCCTCCCGAATGCGAGTCCAGTGTGCTAACCACTGCGCCACCTCACTCGGTGCATCACACCTGGTCACCCATGGTAGTGACAGGCACAATACTCAGTTGTTGTTGTTGTTGTTGTTGTGGTCTTCAGTCCTGAGACTGGTTTGATGCAGCTCTCCATGCTACTCTATCCTGTGCAAGCTTCTTCATCTCCCAGTACCTACTGCAACCTACATCCTTCTGAATCTGCTTAGTGTATTCATCTCTTGGTCTCCCCCTACGATTTTTACCCTCCACGCTGCCCTCCAATACTAAATTGGTGATCCCTTGATGCCTCAGAACATGTCCTACCAACCGATCCCTTCTTCTGGTCAAGTTGTGCCACAAACTCCTCTTCTCCCCAATCCTATTCAGTACCTCCTCATTAGTTATGTGATCTACCCATCTAATCTTCAGCATTCTTCTGTAGCACCACATTTTGAAAGCTTCTATTCTCTTCTTGTCCAAACTACTTACCGTCCATGTTTCACTTCCATACATGGCTACACTCCATACAAATACTTTCAGAAACGACTTCCTGACATTTAAATCAATACTCGATGTTAACAAATTTTTCTTCTTCAGAAACGCTTTCCTTGCCATTGCCAGTCTACATTTTATATCCTCTCTACTTCGACCATCATCAGTTATTTTGCTCCCCAAATAGCAAAACTCCTTTACGACTTTAAGTGTCTCATTTCCTAATCTAATATCCTCAACATCACCCGACTTAATTCGACTACATTCCATTATCCTCGTTTTGCTTTTGTTGATGTTCATCTTATATTCTCCCTTCAAGACACCATCCATTCCGTTCAACTGCTCTTCCAAGTCCTTTGCTGTCTCTGACAGAATTACAATGTCATCGGCGAACCTCAAAGTTTTTATTTCTTCTCCATGGATTTTAATACCTACTCCAAATTTTTCTTTTGTTTCCTTCACTGCTTGCTCAATATACAGATTGAATAACATCAGGGACAGGCTACAACCCTGTCTTACTCCCTTCCCAACCACTGCTTCCCTTTCATGTCCCTCGACTCTTATAACTGCCATCTGGTTTCTGTACAAATTGTAAATAGCCTTTCGCTCCCTGTATTTTACCCCTGCCACCTTTAGAATTTGAAAGAGAGTATTCCAGTCAACATTGTCAGAAGCTTTCTCTAAGTCTACAAATGCTTTAAACGTAGGTTTGCCTTTCCTTAATCTTTCTTCTAAGATAAGTCGTAAGGTCAGTATTGCCTCACGTGTTCCAGTACTTCTACGGAATCCAAACTGATCTTCCCCGAGGTCGGCTTCTACTAGTTTTTCCATTCGTCTGTAAAAAATTCATGTTAATATTTTGCAGCTGTGGCTTATTAAACTGATTGTTCGGTAATTCTCACATCTGTCAACACCTGCTTTCTTTGGGATTGGAATTATTATATTCTTCTTGAAGTCTGAGGGTATTTCGCCTGTTTCATACATCTTGCTCACCAGATGGTAGAGTTTTGTCAGGACTGGCTCTCCCAAGGCCGTCAGTAGTTCCAATGGAATGTTGTCTACTCCGGGGGCATTGTTTCGACTCAGGTCTTTCAGTGCTCTGTCAAACTCTTCACGCAGTATCGTATCTCCCATTTCAACTTCATCTACATCCTCTTCCATTTCCATAATATTGTCCTCAAGTACATCGCCCTTGTATAGACCCTCTATATACTCCTTCCACCTTTTTGCTTTCCCTTCTTTGCTTAGAACTGGGTTTCCATCTGAGCTCTTGATGTTCATACAAGTGGTTCTCTTATCTCCAAAGATCTCTTTAATTTTCCTGTAGGCAGTATCTATCTTACCCTTAGTGAGATAAGCCTCTACATCCTTACATTTGTCCTCTAGCCATCCCTGCTTAGCCATTTTGCACTTCCTGTCGATCTCATTTTTGAGATGTTTGTATTCCTTTTTGCCTGCTTCATTTACTGCATTTTTATATTTTCTCCTTTCATCAATTAAATTCAATATTTCGTCTGTTACCCAAGGATTTCTACTAGCCCTCGTCTTTTTACCTACTTGATCCTCTGCTGCCTTCACTACTTCATCCCTCAAAGCTACCCATTATTCTTCTACTGTATTTCTTTCCCCCATTCCTGTCAATTGTTCCCTTATGCTCTCCCTGAAACTCTGTACAACCTCTGGTTCTTTCAGTTTATCCAGGTCCCATCTCCTTAAATTCCCACCTTTTTGCAGTTTCTTCAGTTTTAATCTACAGGTCATAACCAATAGATTGTGGTCAGAGTTCGCATCTGCCCCTGGAAATGTCTTACAATTTAAAACCTGGTTCCTAAATCTCTGTCTTACCATTATATAATCTATCTGATACCTTTTAGTATCTCCAGGGTTCTTCCATGTATACAACCTTCTATCATGATTCTTAAACCAAGTGTTAGCTATGATTAAGTTGTGCTCTGTGCAAAATTCTACCAGGTGGCTTCCTCTTTCATTTCTTAGCCCCAATCCATATTCACCTACTACGTTTCCTTCTCTCCCTTTTCCTACACTCGAATTCCAGTCACCCATGACTATTAAATTTTCGTCTCCCTTCACTATCTGAATAATTTCTTTTATTTCATCATACATTTCTTCAATTTCTTCGTCATCTGCAGAGCTAGTTGGCATATAAACTTGTACTACTGTAGTAGGTGTGGGCTTCGTATCTATCTTGGCCACAATAATGCGTTCACTAAGCTGTTTGTAGTAACTTACCCGCGTTCCTACTTTCCTATTCATTATTAAACCTACTCCTGCATTACCCCTATTTGACTTTGTGTTTATAACCCTGTAGCCACCTGACCAGAAGTCTTGTTCCTCCTGCCACCGAACTTCACTAATTCCCACTATATCTAACTTTAACCTATCCATTACCCTTTTCAAATTTTCTAACCTACCTGCCCGATTAAGGGACCTGACATTCCACGCTCCGATCCGTAGAACGCCAGTTTTCTTTCTCCTGATAACGACATCCTCTTGAGTAGTCCCCGCCCGGAGATCCAAATGGGGGACTATTTTACCTCCGGAATATTTTACCCAAGAGGACACCATCATCCTTTAATCATACAGTAAAGCTGCATGCCCTCGGGAAAAATTACGGCCGTAGTTTCCCCTTGCTTTCAGCCGTTCGCAGTACCAGCACAGCAAGGCCGTTTTGGTTATTGTTACAAGGCCAGATCAGTCAATCATCCAGACTGTTGCCCTTGCAACTACTGAAAAGGCTGCTGCCCCTCTTCAGGAACCACACGTTTGTGTGGCCTCTCAACAGATACCCCTCCATTGTGGTTGTACCTACAGTACGGCTATCTGTATCGCTGAGGCACGCAAGCCTCCCCACCAACGGCAAGGTCCATGGTTCATGGGTGGGGACAATACTCAGATTGACTACATATTACTCCATAGAAGTGACCTCCCGATCATCACAGATGCTACAGTCATATCATCTGAATGCCTTTCCCTTCAACATAAACTGCTAGTTACTGACATCTGAGGGTGAATAGGCATCTTATTGTCACACTGACATCTGAAGGTGGATAGGCATTTATTATCACAAAGTACCAGCAATCACATCCAGATCACTTTGATTCTTGCTCACACCTCGTCATCACATAGCCGTCACTCTTCAGTCGAGAACCTAGATACTAAAACATGTGCATCTTGGTAAGAGGAGCTCCACTAATTTGTTTAGTTCCAGGACATGGAATCGTTTCAAGGTACTCAGTCTTGTGGATGTTTAAATCTTTGTTGAAGGTTGTACCGATGAGCGTAATGTCATTAGCATATAGCATTGTACAAGGTGCACACTTCTGTAAGTCACACGCTACAGTACCCATTTTTTATATATGAAATGGTAGCAAAGAGCAGCGGAGACAGAGCTGAGCCTTCACGAAGGCCAATTGTCACAGGAAAGCTGTCTATCAATCCTGCAGAGCACTGCACTGCTGGTGATTTTGTACATTTTTATCTGGTTGATGTAGGTTTCAGGAACTTGATAATAACAAAAAGCATACCAAATCGTTTGATATAGGACTCAATCTATTGCCTTTTCAAGACCCATTCTGCTGTTATTGCTTCTCCACTGACAACACAATACTCCCTGCCTCTTTTTGTAATTCCTGTTGTGACTCTCTGAACACCTAGTCCTCAGTTCTGCACTACATAGGGATGTCTGGATACTTTTGATCAGTTAGTGTACAGAGCATGTATTGTGTACAGTAAGCAATTTCATCATACTTTGAAAGAACACAGAAGGATATTTTCAGTGTTGAAGATGTAACAAAAAGAAGTGTGTAGGGTGCTAATTTAGCTACTGGTTATGTCTGCTATTAAGGACTAAGTACTGACTGCTGCCAACAGAAATATATCAAAGCATACAACATTATTCTAGGTTTTGAAACTGTGAAGGAACCAGTAGTGCCAAAAGGTGGGACAGTGTCATATGCTTTTGTGCATCTACTGATAACATTAAATATTTCTCCTCCAGAGGTTAAGTACTGGCGAGCAATTCTGGCCCATAATTTTACAGTTTTCTGAAGTGAATTTCCCTTTTTATAGAACGATGTACTTCTACTTGCTAGCAAATCGGTGGTCCAGTTGTTTATGAGGGTGTGTTTTGTATACTAGTTTCTTTAAGGACCTGCTGAATATAAATCAGACTGCTGCTCAAAGTAAAATGAAATACACTCTTACATTTGTCATTTCATAGTCTTGCATTATCAGAGGTTCAAAAAAGGCAGGAGGGGAGATTAAGGTTTTATGCTGTATCAGTTACATTTTCATTGGAGGTGGGATGCAAGATGGGAATGGATGAAAACAGGACAGAAAATTGGCAATGACCCTGCCAAGGGAACTCTGATCAGTGGGACATCAGTGTCCACAGTAACAGGAATGTCCCACTATTACATGGAGCTGTGATCCTTTGTTTGGTTTACAAACCGTTTGAAGCTGACAAGTCCACTGTGTAGTATTTTGAACGAGAGCTTGTCATTAGAGTGGTGTAGTGCATATGTTCAGCAGACGCGGTGTCCAGTATTTTACTTTGGTTTTGAGAGAGGTATGGTGAGTGAAGACTTTTTTTTACCTTTATTACATTTTTATATACTAGTCAGTTCTTACGATCACTGATAAGTTGCTCTCAAAGTCCTCAAATGGCTGCCTCATATCCAATGTATGTAGAAGAATTCTCTTTTTTGCCATTTATTTGTACTTGAAATTAGGACTTTACATTCCATCATTGTAGGCACTATTTTTTGTTTGTCCAGGTCAGAATGTGTGATGGTGAGGTCACTAAAATGTGGCAGCGTCTTTCTTTCTATTTCTGCTTAGCTGTCTCAGTAGCGAACAGTTTCAGCAAGTGATACTGTTCTAATGAGAGTCAGTTTTCATTCAGTATTGTAAGGCAGCTTTCAGGCAGATAGCAATTGCTTCTCACAAAAACGACAAACCAGGACTTTGTGTAGTTGCTGGCTATGTGCAGCCACAAGCAGCAAGAAAGGATCTACCGGTAAAGAGGCGATAAAGACAATGCAGTTCACAAAAGGAGGGGATAAGAACTAGGAAAAGACAGATTGCTACTTACCATATGAAAGAAACGTCAGGTTGTAGACAGGCACAATCAAAAGACACTACCGGTAAAGAGGCGATAAAGACAATGCAGTTCACAAAAGGAGGGGATGAGAACTAATCAAACAATGGAAACACCAAGTAGAAATATCAACAATGTAGGAAAAGACAGATTGCTACTTACCATAAGAAAGACACATCAAGTTGCAGACAGGCACAATCAAAACACACTTACATAAAGCTTTTGGCTACAGCCTCATCATTAACACACACACACACACACACACACACACACACACACAAGCACACCTCACACTCCAGCATCTTGGGCCGAAATGCAGCTATGGGGTGCAAGCAGGAATCTGGGGGGGGGGGGGGGGGGGGTCAGAGAAGGGGAAGTGGACACAAAGATGAACGCTGTCTGGTGGAGTGCGCAGTGGACTACCAACAGGTGCAGCACCAATAGGTTGTGGGGCAGGGAAGTGGGGAAAGATGCATCGGCAGAGGGCTGCAAATAAACAGGGTGGGAGATCAGAATGGGGAGGGATGATAGGACAGAGAGGGTGGAGGGTGTGAGGACAGTATGTTACCATGGCCTGATGCTGGGATGATTACGGGAGCGGAGAATGTGTTGTAAGCGCAACTCCTATCTGTGCAGTTCAGGAAAGCAGTTTGGCGGTGGCTGTTCATCCTGGTGGACAGCTGGTTGGTAGTCATACGAATCTAAAAAGCTGTGTAATGATGGCAGTAGAGCTGGTAAACGACATGGTTGCATTCACAGGTGGCCTGGCCCCTGACGGGGTAGGGTAAACCTGTGACAGGAGTAGCAGTGCTGGGTGGGTAGATTGGGCAGGTTTTGTACCTGGGTGTTCCACAAGGAAATTATTTTTTTGGGGGGGGAGGGGGATACTGGGTGATGAAGGGGACACTCCTTTGTGGCTGGTTCTTGGGATTGGTAGGAGGATTGGGGGTGTGAGGGGGAAATGGTACGGGAGATCCCTCTGCACACGAGGATCATATCCCTGTGAAAGACCCAGGTGCAAAACCTGCCCAATCCATCCACCCGGCACTGCTAGGCTTGTCACAGGCTTATCCTACCCCGTCAGGAGCCGGGCCACCTGTGAAAGCAGCCGTGACATTTAGCAGCTCCGCTGCAATCATTGCACAGCTTTTTATATTCGTGTGACTACCAACCAGCTGTTCACTGAGATGAATGACCACTGCCAAACTGTGGCCAACAGCAAAGTGGACCATGCTGTGGCACAATATGCAGCTGAATATAACATACTTGATTTCAATGGCTGCTTCACTGCCCGAGCCTTCACCCCACCACGAGCTTTACTGAACTGCGCAGATTGGAGTTGGGCTTATAACACATTCTCCGCTCCTGTAATTATCTCAGCCTCGGCATACGGTAACATACTGTCCCCACACCCTCCACCCACCAGTTTCCACCCCCTCTGTCCTATCATGTTCTACCCATTCTCATCTCCCACCATGTTTATTTGCAGACCTCTACCAATGCATCCACTCGTCTTTCCCTGCTCCTCTCCTTTTTTGCATCTTTTATCCCCACAATCTACTGATGCTGAGCCCATTGGCAATCTAGTCCCTGCACACTCCACCAGTCTCTCTCCTCACCAGTAGACTGCTATCCCTTTCCATTCTGTGCCCCCTCGTGCTTCCTGCTTGCGTCCATGATAGCTGCATGACACCCTGAGATGCTGGAGCTGACAGTCATACATGTGTGAGGTGTGCTTGCTTTTGTGTGTGTTTGTGTGTGTGTGTGTGTGTGTGTGTGTGTGTGTTTTACTGATGAAGGCTGTGGCTGAAAGGCGTTTATGTAAGTGTCTTTTAACTGTGCCTGTCTCCAACTTGACACATCTTCTTTATGGAAAGCAGCAATCTGTCTTTTCCTACATTGTTGGATAAGAAATAATGTTAACAAACTCATTCCAAAATACAACTATGAATTAGTTTAAAAAAATTCATAGTTCTTAACTTTCAAATAAGAATTAAAGCTCCAATGGGCCATTCAGTACCAACTGGTTGCTGTGTCATTCTCTGCAAATGGCATCATTTGGATGTGATATTAAGGGGACAGGGTCAACACACCACTCACCTCGTGGTTGTCAACTTTCCAAACCTTGCTGCCAAGCTCCTCAACTGGCATCACAAGACTGAGTATATCCTGTTAAAGTCCTCCTACCAAGGGAAAATTCTTGGCAAGTACTTGAAATCAAATCCAAATCCTCCGCATAGCAATTATATGCGATGACCATTTTGCTTTTTAAACAATGAAATCGTACTAATATACCAGTTCATCTGATTTCACAGGGCTGTATCTACTACTAGAAACCTGGGTAAATTTTAAAATATGCATCAAAACTGGAAGATTTACCTTGAACCATCTTGCAATTTGCTTGTTCATGTAGTTACCAGTAGTGGTCTTTCTGGTGTAGCTAGTTTATTCGCTTGCTCATTCCTTATCTGATGTTCTCACTTTGAGATAGTGATACCAAAGCATCAGAAGTTGGTATGTGCTCCACTTCAACATGTGCAATTAAATTACAACTATGCAGCACAATTTTTGCTGCGAGTATGACCTTTGTAAGGATACCATTGTAGGTAATCTTACTGAAGATCAACATTAACAGCTCATTTCCAGTGGTTGGGATGCTGTTGATGTTGTAGAAGTTTGTGGATGTTACAATTTCTTGTCAGTGGTGAGTACCTCCAAGCAGACTGCACGCACCTTCGAGATATAAGAGTGAGCCAGTCGGTGGCTAGCATTGTTCGGTTGTGGCCCAGAAGTGCACAAAAAGTGTAACACTGAAGCACAATGAGTTTGAAAGTGATGCAGAGTCGTGATCTTGATTGAATGTTTCCAGGAAGTAATTTTTTTATTTATTTTTATTTATTTATTTATTTATTAATTTTTTTTTTGAGTGTGAAAACAATTAGGGTCATATGCACCCATGTCAGAAACATAGAACACAAAGATAAAAAAGGAGTTAAAAACAACTAAACGTTAAGCCCAATCAATGGAAGTAAAGGCAGCTAAAAACAGGGAGTCTGAGAAAGGTCTATAACACACGCCGTAGAGAAACTGAGGTCCTCAAATAGCCATATTGCTACGACGGATAAAAACTAGAACACGGTCGACACAATATGCGTCATTCGCTAAAACGGCCAATAACACAGACAGCAAACATAAATGAGAACTTCAGTGGTTAAAGAAAGGACATGCTGTCAAGAAATGGTGAACCATCAAAGGTTGAGGGCAATGAGCACAAATTGATGGGGCAGCACCACATAACAAATGGTAATGGTTAAAAAGACAGTGCCTAATAAGCAACCTAGCAAAAATGTTAAAATGATCTTCCCAAGGCAAGAGGGCTGAGAGGAGGTGTTCCAAACCACTGGGAGACACTTAATAACTAGGAGCTTGTTCCCATGAAGGGAAGACCAGTGGTGATGCCACAATGACACCACCTGCTGACAGATGGCAACACAGAGATCATAGGAGGGAGTGGAAGAACTAGCGGGCCGAGGTACAAGCACTGCAGCCTTGGCAGCAGTATCAGTGGCTTTTTTTCCCGTGAGACTGATATGACCAGGAACCTACATAAAGATCACAGAGGCTGCATCAAGAGTGAACAAGTGACAGCTTTCCTGGACCCATTGCACCAAGGGGTGGATGCTGTACAGCACATAGGCTCTGAAGGGCACAAAGAGAGTCGGAGCACATAATGCAACTGAAAGGCCCGTTTCGCCGGATGTACTGCGTGGCCTGATACTGGTTGAAGAGCTCCACTGTAAATACTGAGCAGTGTTCTGGAAGCCAATACTGAATATAGTCGGTGCCGATGACGAAGGCACACCCGACACCACGGAGCGAATCAGGAGTAGTGTCCTTAGGAAGTGAAAGAAGTCCAAGGTGAACACGGGACCCCTCACAAACCCAAGGTGGTGAAGCATTCACACCAATCAGGAAATTGGCAGGTAGCATCAAGTTAAGCTGCCGTAGCAATAGCCAAATGAGGACTCCAGGAGGTAACAGAGAAGAGGGGCATGCCCCATACTGGCAATCAAAGGAGTCATCAAAGAAAGAGGCATAAGATGGGTGGTCAGGCATGGCAGAGAAATGGCATGCGTGGGAGGAAGCAGTAGTTCATCGTCGGCATATAGACTCTCAACCAAGCTAGTGTAAAAGGTGCCAGTGGCCAATCGGATGCCACAATGGTGGACAGTATTGAGATGGTCTAAGAGGGACGGATGCAGGTGCACAAACGAAACACCATGATCTAGTTTTGAACAGACAAGGTACTGGTACAAGCGGAGGAGGGTGGTCCAATTTGCTCCCCAGAAAGTATCGCTGAGGACACATTGGACACTGAGGGTCTGCATACAGCAAGTGGCCAGGTAAGACACATGGGAGGACCAAGAAATTTTCCAATGAAGCACGTGCCCCAGGAACTTCATAGTTTCAACAAATGGAAGAGCAACAGGCCCAAGATGTAAAGACAGTGGAAGAAACCACTTGTGCCAACAGAAATTCATACAAACGGTTTTGTCAGTGGAAAAGCGAAAGCCATTGTCGATGCTCCATGAGTAAAGACAATCGAGACACTGAGGAAGATGCTGCTCAAGGAGACAAGTATGTGGAGAGCTGCAACAGATCGCAAAATCGTAAACGAAAAGGGAGCCGGAGATGCCTGGTGGGAGACAGGCCATAACAGGGTTAAAGGCAATAATAGCAAAGAGGACGATGCTCAGGAAGGAACCCTGAGGCACACCATTTTCCTGGGTAAAGGTTCTGACAAGGCAGAACCTACACGTACCTTTAAAACTCGTATTTTTAAAAAGCTCTTGAAGGAAATGGGACATGCGGCCATGGAAGCCAGACACACAGAGAGTATGGAGGATACCAGTCTTCCAGCAAGCATTGTTGACTTTCTCCTAATCGAAAAACATGGCTTCAGTCCGATATTTCTGCAGAAAATTGTTCATGACATAGATTGACAGAGTGACGAGATGGTCAACTGCAGAACGGCTTGCTCAAAATCCACACTGTGCAGTGGTTAGTAAATTGCGAGACTCAAGAAGTAATTTTGTGAAGCTAACTGTGAAGGATAATGAATTACGAGTAGAGCAGCCATCAGTAGCATATCAGTAAACCTTCGAATCTTTGAAGACTCGAACTCTGATATATGAAACATCTTCAAATGTCTGAATAGCTTGTCTGGATAATTTGCACACTTCATTTTAAGCAGAAGCTAGAGTTTCACTCATCTAAATGTTACATAATCATATCTCTTGAACTGTGAGTCGTACACTGGTATATGTAATTTTGCAGGTACATCAACAGTATACTGTCTGCAAACTGTGTTGTGAATAGAGTCAGTAGTAAATAACTAGTAAATTAAAATGACATGTCTAATGATGAAGTTTTATGCATGAACAGCGAAAATGAAGTAAGCGATGAACTGTTTTCCTTTCATCTTTTTTTTTTGGGTGGGGGGGGTTATCGGTCAGGAAAACTTTTGTTCAGCTTTGAAATTATGTGTAAAGTTTTCTGGAAGTCATTAAGTGCTCTCATTCTCTATCACTGTACAGGTATTTCAGCACTGTCAGATACACGGCCTTAAGACAAACACACAGCATTTAACTGTAATATTTGTCTTATTGTGCTAAACTTTTAGCATTATACTCTTAATGAGTAGATTATGAATGAATTTTAAATATATTCAATAACTATGTGAAATATTGAAATTCAAATTTTTGTTGCCCCTGGAAGCTACTACATAAGCAACCTACAACATGTTCTGGATTAGTCATTTAGGAACACAGATGTCAAACTAACTTCTTTATAGTGACCATGAGTGGTTCGGAAGAAATCTGAAACAATTTCAGGCGAATTAACCAAATAACAGAAATATTTTTAACAAAAACTACACTACTGGCCAACGAAGATGACGTGCTACAGACACGAAATTTAACCGACAGGAAGAAGATGCTCTGATATGCAAATGATTAGCTTTTCAGAGCATTCACAAAAAGTTGGTGCTGGTGGTGACACCTACAACATGCTGACATGAGGAAAGTTTCCAATCGATTTCTCATACACAAACAGCAGTTGACCAGCGTTGTCTGGTGAAACGTTGTTGTGATGCCTCATGTAAGGAGGAGAAATGCGTACCATCACGTTTCCGACTTTGATAAAGGTTGGACTGTAGCCTATCACGATTGCGGTTTATCGTGCTCACGTTGGTCGAGATCCAATGACTGTTAGCAGAATATGGAATCGGTGGGTTCAGGAGGGTAATACAGAATGCCGTGTTGGATCCCAACGGCCTCGTATCACTAGCAGTCGAGATGACAGGCATCTTATCTGCATGGCTGTAACGGATCGTGCAGCCACGTCTCGATCCCCGAGTCAACAGATGGGGACGTTTGCAAGACAACAACCATCTGCAGGAACAGTTCGACGACGTTTGCAGCAGCATGGACTATCAGCTCGGAGACCATGACTGCAGTTGCCCTTGATGCTGACCACACAGACAGGAGTGCATGCTATGTTGTACTCAACGACGAACCTGGGTGCACGAATGGCAAAACGACATTCTTTCAGATGAATCCAGTTTCTGTTTACAGCATCATGATGGTCGCATCCGTGTTTGGTGACATCGCGGTGAACGCACATTGGAAGCGTGTATTCGTCATCACCATACTGGCGTATCACCCGGCGTGGTGGTATCGGGTGCCATTGGTTACACTTCTTGGTCACCTCTTGTTCACGATGATGGCACTTTGAACAGTGGACGTTACATTTCAGATGTGTTACGCCCCTTGGCTCTACCCTACATTCGATCCCTGAGAAACCCCACATTTCAGCAAGATAATGCACGACCGCATGTTGCAGGTCCTGTATGGAACTTTCTGGATACAGAAAATTTTCGACTGCTGCCCTGGTCAGCACATTCTCCAGATCTGTCACCAATTGAAAACGTCTGGTCAATGGTGGCCGAGCAACTGGCTCGTCACAATACGCCAGTCTCTACTCTTGTTGAACTGTGGTACCGTGTTGAACATGCATGGGCAGGTGTAGCTGTACACTCCATCCAAGCTCTGTTTGACTCAATGCCCAGGCGTATGAAGGCTGTTATTACGGCCAGAGGTGGTTGTTCTGGGTACTGATTTCTCAGGATCTATGCACCCAAACTGCATGAAAATGTAATCACATGTCAGTTCTAGTATAATATATTTGTCCAATGAATACCCTTTTATCATCTGCATTTCTTCTTGGTGTAGCAATTTTAATGGCCAGTAGTGTAGTTGAAACAATCTGACTTGTGTAGCTCAGCAGGATGAGGAATATTGGACTGAAACAGACTATCACAGGCTTGCTTTGTGTGAAATAAAACTGTGTTTAAAATGAGTGAGTTTTATTATTTCACAACAATCCAGTAATGTAGTATCCTATTAGTGAAGGACACAGTGTGCATGTAGGTTTAAGCAGATGGTTCAATTCAACAGCCTCCTGCACATCTGATGTAACGAATCCCTCTCACTTGTCCAATTGCTGGCAACTTCAGTGACAGTTGTTATTTAAAACTTAGATAAAAGATACAGGTCTGGTAACACACTGCACCTTCTACAGTTCAAAGCATTTGATGATGGCATCAGCAGATTCAAGGCACTGGTGGTTTATGTAAGACGGTATCCACACGAGCCCTGTGTACTTATTCAAGACAGAGCACAGTCAACAGAGTTTTGTACATCATCTGCAGAAGTCTGTGAAATGTATTTAAAAAATCTAACCATAAAAATTATTCTAAAAAGTACACCAAGGTTGTATGACCATGCTTGTAATAGACATGCCATTGTTAAATTAGAAACTTCACATATTACTGCTTATCCTCTTCTTTTTACATATCATACTCTGTTTACTCTTAAAATGTTTCCCCAAGTTTATTCTGCCTCGAGTATAGTGGAACCATCAATTTGTGATGCATTAGAACTGTGTGCTGGAAGCATATCCAAATCTCAACATTTGCTAAAGGTAGTGTTCCACCACTGGAGATGTTCATGAACATTTCACAGTCCAGCTTGTGTGTTGAACTTGCACAGTGTTCTCTGCTGTCTTTCCAGACCTCACAGATTCTCTTCTCTCAGTAGTTCAGTGAGTGCAATAACTAAAGATTGGTTTTTGTCTAGTATTGGTAAAAACTAACGAAAACCATAATGTCCAGAAGGATATAAGCAATGAAGTGAGCTTAATACCACAGATTAAGTATGTACCAATGCATGAACAATTAGGCTTGCGAAACTGTAGCATAATTTGTGCTCCAGAAACATGCAACATGAAGGATAAAAGCAGAATACAGGAATGTGAAATGAAGTTCTCAAGGAGAAAACTGGATTTACATGGCTAGATTGGCATAAATTGGTACTGTACATACATCACTGCCATAACAGCATGTCATGAATGATCTGAAACATAACAGTACAAAAACACTTACTGAACAGAAAGCAATAATTATGCCCCATTTTAATTCTCACTGGTAGTGCTGATTGACTTCACATTTCCATTGTAGTTGATATGTCTCCAATGGCTGATCTTTATGTAACACTCACCTTTCCAGTCAAAAATGAGAGACAACACTGAGGCTACTTGTACTGTTAACGGAGACAAAGTTTCTTGTGCCAGCACCCTCATATAAAATATTATTGCTGATTTCAGTACGAGTACAAACTCTAGCTCTCAACAAAACACTCCACCATCTTCGTCAGGAACAAATGACTGTTGTGATTGCATCTGTGATGACCTTATAATCAGCCAGTGATTGGTCAACCTGCATCAATGTGACACGCTTCCACAGATCTCTGGCAATCAATGTGATGTCTCAATGGTAGAGGCTGACCAATCACAGCCTGACACAAAAAAAGTATATGTTGTTCCTCTTTCTCATTCCAGAAAAGTAAAATAATAATAATACATTAACAGTCAAAATGCCCACACACATACCTGTACTGACAAGAGGATCCACTTGAGGAAAGTGCACAATTACAAACTGACAGAATGGCTGGCCAGAACTTACTTTTGGAGACAAAATGCCAGTAATGTCAATATGCACATTAAAAGTAGACAAAAAGTCTTCTTAGCTTTCAGAAAGGTTAGTCCCTTTGTCAGGGAGTTTTGGGAAGCTTTGTGAAAGAGGGGCATCTCATGCCAAAATCAAGCCGAGAGATCCCCCCTGCTGCAAGGACAAAAATGAAAGGACAGGTATCAGAGAGTAAGATATTAGGTGGATTTAAAGGCAAGAGAAGTGAGAAGTGGAGTGAGTAGTGTGTGTGTGTGTGTGTGTGTGTGTGTGTGTGTGAGAGAGAGAGAGAGAGAGAGAGAGAGAGAGAGAGAGAGAGAGAGAGAGAGCAGGGGGTTAGTTGAAGGCAAAAAATAGAGTAAAAAACAGAGTGAATAAGGAATCTCTCTCTCTCTCTCTCTCTCTCTCTCTCTCTCTCTCTCTCTCTCTCTCTCTGTGTGTGTGTGTGTGTGTGTGTGTGTGTGTGTGTGTGTGTTTTGTGTTTTGTCTACTTTCGACATGTCTATCAGCAAGATAAGCAAAGGCTAGCCATCTTCTATCTTCATGCATATCAATCAGTTGAAAATTTAAAACTGATTTTTTCTACTTGTTATTTCGCCTTCCTGTCTGTCAGTATGGTGGTTGTACAGCTGGATGAAGAGCAAACATAGTTCCGAAAACCTGTGATTTTCCTAATAGGATGTACTATGACAGAGTAACACTCTCATGGAATTCTCTCAAAATTCTTTTACATCAAAAGATTTCTCCCCCATAAAGAACAATGTGTTGAGTTCTGTTTGCAAGAAAATCTCCATTTCAGTAACAACATTGGTCCAATGTATCGAAATACGGATACATCCATTAAAGATGTGGGCATTTTCTTTGTCTGTGTTGTAATGAATTTTATTATGACCCAGTACAGTGCTACATGTTACAGGTAGTGCAGAATCTTCTTGCCAGTACGAAAATAGCTCTTATGCCATGTCTACCCAAGGCTCTATCTATTTCGCTAGGTGTAGCTCCTCAGAACAGGGAGAGTGTGTGAGGTGTGACTGTTGAGCATCTGTCTGTTCCCATTTCTTGAAGGACTCCAACTTAGTATCTCCCAATCAGTCCCTATACTTGTTCTTTTGGATGTTTCATCTCTCAATGCAGGTGTCCTTGTCCGGAATACGTCGGTACACAGAATAAGATGAAAGGTAAAATTTTAGACAGTAAACATAACCACCCTTTTCAGCTCATCATTAACACACCTTTATTATGTTCTGTACATCTACACTCTTTTCCCCTTACCACTCTTCTTTCTTTGCTTCACAACTCAGCTGCAGTTTCCTGCAGATATTTGGGTCCTCATAGCAAGAAACTGTCTCAGAGCCACACAATGTAGGCTTTCATTACCAATCTTTGGTTCAGTTAAAACTTACAGGCTAAGAGGCCGTGATCAATTTAGGTATCTATTCACTAAAATTTCATTTTGATGCTGTGTCCTTAATTACAATGGTTCAAGTGAACAAAGTTACTTCATATTTCAGACATTTTCTGACTGTTATAGTAGTATTTGGACAAAGTCTCAGTACCAGATACTCCAGTACAACTATGAATTTTACAGGCATATTAACAGGGGGTCAAGGGCAGCCTTCTTATTCCAGCCGTGCCGACTTGTTTATGGAGATTTTTGAATGACGGGCACTGGAGGCAGCCAATGAAAGACCAGCTAAGTGGTACCTCTATGTGGACAATACTTTTGATGTATGGACTTGGATGTCTTCTTAGTACATCTCAGTAGTATCAACCCAAAAATTCAATTTACAATGCAGAAAGGGGGCAATAAGCAACGTTTTTTCTGATTGTATCGGTAATCAAAAATGTGGATGGGACTTTGGGCTGTAAGATATACAGTACAGCTATACTGATTGCAATCTCCATAAAAAATCCAACCACCACCTGTACAAAAACTGTCATTAAAGCCTTGGTGAACAGGGCTAGTAAAATTTACACGACAATTTATTTGCAAGATAAGTTGAATCATCTATAATTAGCTTTCAAGAAAAATTGTAACTCCAATGGAAATGTGGATTGAGCTATCCATACAAGAAGAAAGAACACCAGGACTAATGAACAACAGCCATGTAGGGAAAAATTTTTCCTGCTTTTTATTAACAAGATTATGGAATGCATTGGGAAAGTATTGACCTAGTATGCTGAAGCGATCTCTGGACCCACCAAGAAAATAAAAGGATGCTTAAGAGCAGCAAATACATAATGCATCCACTAAAGACAACTGAACTTTATAAAATCCTCTGTAGTTGTGGGCAAGCAGACAACAGAAATGTAAAACACATACTCATGCAATCGGCATCACTGATGAATGGTAGTGGCGTCTGTCCAGCTTTATACAGCAGCGTGCCTCTACAGACATTCAGACTCACGAGCTCAAGCTGCTGTAGAGGTGAAGGGTACACACATCCCATATTAAAGTCTGTGTCCAGATACTTTTGATCGGGCACTGTACTTTGCCTCTACTCTTCTCAAAATTGAAGAGCAGGCATCAGGATTCAAGTCCAAATCCTGCACACAATTTTATCACACAACAAAATTTTGCAAACCAGTTGTATCTCGACACCAGAAAAAACATGTAAATGGGAATAGTGTCAAGATTTCTGCTGAGGTACCATGATGGTGGTGATTTTGCTGACAAATATGTCCTCAGCCAAGTACATTATCAATTTGTCCACTTTCTTCTTGCTGGTTAGTTTTTAGGGTTCCACACTTCAATCAATTAAAACAGAACCCTTATAGGACCACTCTGTTATCTGCCTGTCTGTTTCTCTGTCCAACTTCTGAAACCCTTTTCCTCAGAAATGGGTGACATACCAAGCTGAAATTTATATTAAATATTAAGGTCTACGAAACACTGACAGTATAAAACAGTGAAGCTTCTAAGTCAATGTAATCAGAAGATACAGCCATTTATGTAACTTATTTTGATACTCGCAGATTCGCTCAATAAAACCTGTAGGGTACTTCCCCTTGACGAATTGTGAAATGTGGACAGAAGAAAGGTTTCACAGTACAACTAAATGGGAACAAGCATCAGAAAATTGTTAATTTGTATTTGTCTCACAGGGAAAAATATTTTTTTGTCATTTGTTACCAGATTTCAAACTTGAAATGAAAACATTCTCGAATGTTTGCAATCCCTGGGATCAATATCTTGTCAATGTCAATGTTGAGTACAGGCAAAAATTACTGACCTTCTCCATTCCTGGAATGGATGAACTGCCTAAATATAAGTTTGTATGAAACCCTCAGTGTTGAAATGATTTTACTAGGTGTGATGTTTAGGAGCAGCTAAGGTGAACAAGTATGACAGTGTCATCTGTGTTATTGAAAAGCAAACCACTGATCTCAATTCCTCTGTCAACATCATCCAATGACTTAGGAAAAACAGCATAATAAATTAAGTTGTCGAGTGTTGGAGACGATAAACATCCCTGCCTGGCACCATTTAGAATTCTGACGTTATCGAAAACAGGGTATTCGACCTTGACATTGACAGTTAAATTATAGCACAGTTTTTGAAATGTATTGATGTCTTTACTGCTGATCCCCATAAATTGAAGCTGATTAATTAAGAAGTGGTTTTCAACGTTGCCAACTGCCGTTTCATTATCTAGAAAGTGGGCAGAGATATGTACTTGTTGGTCAATATATTTTTGTACTAAGATTTGAATACGTGTGCTTCACTGATTGTTTTCCTTTATTTTCTCCATAGCCAGTTCTGCAGTATTATCTGAAATACTTTCCCAATATGACCCATTGTTGTGTAACTGTGGCTAATTAACTTTGACAATATACCTTCCTCAGTACTGAAATTTTCATAAGAGTAATGAGCTGCTTTATTTTGTTCTATTTGTTTTAAATGTTCCTGGCTTGTCACTTACCTACTGTATGATCAAAGCATTCACAACTTTTTGTAACTGGAGTTTTTGTATGTACTAGGTACTATGAGTGTAAAGAAAAACACAATCAGGCGGAAATGCTATTTAATGTTTTATTTATAACAATATGCAGACATTTTTCATCACATCTTACACACAAATTGTAAGAAAGTTGAAAAACAATTAAAAAGGTACAAACACTTAAGTAAAAGGTACTTTAGCATTTTCAAGCTGCAATACACTCCTTACATTATACTCAGTCTGAAGTTATAGCCAAACAGCATTTACATTACAAATGCCCAAACACTGAATCTCTCATGACTGAAGTTGACAAAAGTCTTAAATCAGACACACATACTGACTCCAATCTAATGAAAAATACCTTTACAAAATAACCCTACATTTGCCACATGTCTGATGGTGGGAAGTTACAGACACATCACAGGTTTCTGAATAATTGTTAACATATCAAAATATGGAAGATAAAAACAGATACACAGTTCTAACGTACACAGAAATGTGATATAACATTACTCTAGTATACCAAAGAAAGTACATGAGCAACATCACAATGTTACAATCATTTGTATTTTAGTCAATACTCTCATGTTATGATAATTTGTATTTTAGTCATTACTCTCATATTGAGCAAATTTCTCTTTGCAACCATCATGCTACTTTTGTATTTTTGTGTCTTGAAGTGTGTGCCTTTCTACACAATTAAAAGAAAAAGGCAAATCACAGCAATAACTATTTTTTTCAACGAAAGATACATGTATGTCCTTATAAACTGCCATGTCATTGCCATATGTATGAATAACTGGTTTTTAACAATGACCATATTAAAAAATATTTCAATGTAGCTGACATGTAAGTTCAGATGAAATGTATGTTAAAAAAGAGAATGAGCACATGTGCAACCCCCCCCCCCCCCCTTACACACACACACACACACACACACACACACACACACACACACACACACACACACACACACACACACACACACACACACACACAGAGAGAGAGAGAGAGAGAGAGAGAGAGAGAGAGAGAGAACATGCACAAAGGTCCCATTGTGACTTTTAGTCCTGCAATGCCATCTGTTGATTAACTAAAACATTAAGATTTTTGAATTTTCAACTGTGGAGTATATAATTTCAATGCATCATCACTACATCAAGTGTTCTGATGCAAAATGTACAACTATGTTCTAATCTCATTTGAGAGTAAGTGGTGGTTCAACAGAGCCAAAGCAAAATTTTGTTTCAAGATAGGCAAAATAGCTAGAAAAATATACAAAATAATAAAGCTGATTAGCTCCAGGACTACAGCAATATGCTGCACACACCAGCTTATTTTTGATGCTTACTAATAATGCAATAATTGTAATCTTCTGGAGGAGGCCACTAGGTGGCCAAAACTGGCAATGGAATTAAATTTCTTTTGTGCAACTGGTTGCTACTTATTTCAAAAATAGAAATACACTTGCTGAAGATGGGTAAAAAAGTGTTCGTGCATTATTCACTGTTTATGTCACCTGAACAGTTTTCAGTTTTCATGGTGTGCTCATTTAGACCTAAAAATTTTTCTGATCTTTCTATACAACTGTCCACTGCTCAATCCCATCCTCATTTGTTGAACAGTGCTCTAGAACAGTGATCTACCCTCATGATGTCTGGAATATGATTTAGCATTGGGGTAACAACTATTTTCGAAAACTTTTAAAGCCATTTCATCTATACAGTGATTGAGAACAACATTTTTTGGGAAGGGAGAGAGTACAGAATTAATTCATATCCCTACACAGAACAGATAAAACATCCAATGGAACTAGTACAAGAGAGAAACACAGTTATGCAATTGTACACAGTCTCAGACGCCAGCATATCCACTGATAAATATAGCAAATTAAAACTTGCTGACAGCTTTGGTTCAAAATCAGTTACGCATGTAGCCGTCCATTTTACATTGTGTGTTTTAATAATATTTCATCATAGTTTTGTCAGATTGTATAGCTGCTGCCACCATAACAAATGCTACTTACATGGGCGACAAAAACCTATTCAACGGGAAATGTTCTTGATGCAGCATGTTGTAATGGTTCTTTATTTACATGACCATTACGGCACCCCAAGCCCAGTTCTTGATACCAGTAATATCGTACTACTTTTCTGCGAAGTAACAGACATATTTTTGTAACAATATTCACATTTGGTTTTATTAATGTAGAGGTACTCCAATGTATCGATATATTACAGTGATATGGTTCTTGTGTGTATTTATTTCTGTGAGACTTTCATAATCTTTGACTTACTTGTAACCATTTTGGCGCGAATGTGCACAGAGCAGTCTTTGTTTCACTTTGCAGAAGTTAAGTTGTTATTTCGCTTTGTAAAAGAACAGTCAAATCTTGTGTTTGGTTAAAGTTGAAATTAAATATATGAAGATTGATACAAAAGTGTTTTCTTGATGATGTGACAATTAAGAAGAAGTATACGTGAATTTACAAGAAGTTTAATAAAAATGTGGATCATGAACACCAAATCAAAAATTATTTCTACCATACCATTGTTCTGATTTGGGATTGTTTGATCATTAAGAATTTCCTGAAAATGCATTTGTTAGGTCTCCAAGTACTGCTAAAATACAGATCTGGACCTTTTAGCAGTCAAAATGGTATCACCCTAGAATCAACAAGATGAGCCATAACAACTTCGACAAAATCTACATGGCAATCAAATCAAGATAAGTGCCAAAATTAATGCCTTTTTTACAGTGGCTTCATTATTTCCATTTTGACGATACCATCCACAGTCAATAACTTTGTTGTTGTCCAATAAAGCGAACATATGCTGCATGAGCAACATTATTAATCTGATTTCTAACCTACTTTGCAAGTGGTAGTATTGTTAGAATGTACAGGAAGGCCTACAACTTCCATTGAAACTTATGCTGCTGTGGTAGAATCAACTGAATAATTGCTGATATAGTCAACCTGTAGCAATCTGCAGAATTAGATAATTCGCTATTGACTCAGTCCACATGCAGAGAGGCTTGAAACTTTCATTTCATCAGCCATCATCAGTAAATGAATTGAGTTATTGACCTGGAGCAACACGAGCACATACATTAAATGCTGCTTGCACACTTACCGTGCGCAAATGATAAAAGAAAGAAATCTATGTTCTCTGATGAGTGTGCAATTATTGTAGCTCATAAAAATCATAGCATCTTTTTTGGTCGAAAGGCAATCTGCCCTTACATGAGGAAATAGAGAACAATCCACTGCATGTTACAATTTGGGTGGCATTAATGATGGTCTGTCTACTTGTACTGTTATTTGATGGTCCTGTAAACCAACACAGCTATCTTCACACAGTTAACTCTGCTTGCTTCTAGAATTAAAGGCATAGCTATCATTGTTACACTTCAACAAGACAGTGCTCTGGCACATTTTTCATTGAGTGTCCATAAATGGCTAAATGAATTGTTTCCAAACTGCCGGACTGGACACAGATCGCAAGAATTTCCAGGACCACATAAGCCCAGACCTCACCACACGAGACAATGCACTGTGGAGCATAATAAAAGACCTTGTAAACAATGATATGTGGATCTCAATTAACTGGAGGACTGAGTTCTCATGGCATTTGAGAGGATCATACATGATATGCTAAAATGGATGCGAACAAAAGCATGTCAATGCATTAAACTTTGTATCAGAAATACAGGACTGCAAATTTTTAAACATATGTTTTTGTAAGCATAACAATGTTTATCTATATGTTTTAATGCTACTGGTCAGTGCTCCAGCCCCCTCCCCCCTCTTTGGGCCTTGAGCTGTTGTAGCAATGTTCCCTTCTTAGTTTTTTCTATGCTTCCTCCTCTTTCTTTACTTTTAAAGTCTATTAATGTTGTCTCTTTGTATCCATAGTCACTCTCTCTTCCATTTGAAAGAATAACTATTTTGATGTATAGATTTTTCTTATGAAGTTTTTTTGCTGGTCTTTGTCAATAATTCAAGTATGTTTTAAATACGATGCATATTTAATCCATTTTTGTTACAGTCTCACAATCAGCTGCTGATCATTTATCATTTGTACGCTGACATCAAATTCTATATTCATGTCTTTCCTGTGTGCAAATACATATACATATGTTCATTTTCACACCATCTCTGGTGGACAAATCTCTCAGTGATAAGGTTTCTATGCTGCAGGGGCACGATTACAAATATCCATTCTGCCAATCTGCATTGTAAATTTACTTTGGTTGGCAGCTGGTGTCAGATACACTACTATGCTGGGTTCACCCCTTTTACATTCTTACTTTACAGCCGTATCACTGTTGCTATCCCTTCTTTTTCCTTATGTCAATGGGTGAAAGAGATACGAAGAGTTAACATTCTGTCAACATAAAAGTCATTAGAGACAGAGTAGCTGTGGCTAAACTTTTCCAGTAGTACCAGTTTTCTGTCTTTCTTTCCATCCACATATTTTGAAGCATCACATTCCCCTTGTCGCAGTGCCTGACCTTAACTTTTCTCTTGTTTATTTTGCCATTGGCTATGATGTTTCTTCTTTGAATTATCACTCTTAAAGTTATCTAGTTACTTAGAGTTTAAGAAAGTTTTCTTGGTAAGCAGAAATACTATTTTATGAAAGATGTCAAGTATGCAAATTAACAAAATTTGTTTACTAAATATCTTTTCCTAGTTAGTTAAAAGATATTTGCATAACCAAATTCAATTATGTTAGTATTGGGAACTCATGTCTTTTGAAGATGGGTCAGACATGGTACAGTGTAGATTCATAGTCAGAATATGCTGTTTGCATGTATGTTTAATTCATGCACGTGTATCATAACACTGATGGATGCAGTGTATCTGCTTGTCGGGATTACGATAAGCGTAGTACCGTGTAAGCGGTACCTGGTGGACAAGAAGTTTATTCTCTGCCATTGGTTCCTGCCTAGAAGACATGGTGCATGCCATAGAGGAAGAGTGGTGCCTATGACACCACAGGGACAAGAGAGAACTTGTCATGTAGATACTCTCAACTGGGCTCTGTTAATTAACCCGTACAAAGGCACGCTTTGAGCATTTCTCTCACACAAAAATTCATTTCGATAATTGTGTAGTTTATTAACACTATAGTGCGGCAAGTATCTCAGTGCCTTCCTAAGCATTCATCCCCTCCCTGTGCACCACACTTTCAAGTCGCTCAGTGTGCCTATGACCTCGCAGTGAATTGGTTGTGCCAAAGTGTCATAAAGTGTGGCATTTTACTCATTGCGTGTCTATATGTGTCAGTATTTTTTTATTGTTATGTAAATGTTTATTTCTTGCTTTATTAAATTTGAACAAGCCGAAGGTAATTTTATTTTTAGTAATTATGTCCTTGGCGACACTCTAGAGCAAGTACGCAGGGATACTTCCCGATTCCTCCACAATGCAGAGAAAATTGGGCTGGTGGTGAACGAGGAAAAAACTAAATATCTTGTTGTATCACGCCGCCGAGATCTCCCTCCTTCCATTGATGTCGACAGGCATACCTTCGAACGAGTTGAAGAGTTCAAGTACCTGGGCTCCATACTAACAAATAGAAGTGAAGTAACGAAAGAAGTACAGCAACGTATAACAAATGCTAATCGCATGTTCTTTAGCCTGAACAATCTTTTCAGATCTCGGCTGATATCGCAGAAGAACAAGATCCACCTATACACGACACTGGTGAGACCAGTACTTTTATACGGCTGTGAAACTTGGGCAACATCAGCAACAGCAGAAGAAGCAATATGTGCATTTGAAAGGAAGGTACTTCGGAAGATATATGGACCCATCTACAATGCCATGGAAGGTAAATGGGAACGAAGAAAAAAAGAAGATTTATACCAGCGGTATGGAAAGCCACACATTGGACGAATATTGGCGCAGAAGAGACTCCAATGGTTTGGCCACATCCTACGGGCAGACGGATCCCTTCCAAACAGAGTCCTCCACTCTCAACCCACAGGAAAACGCCCTAGAGGACGCCCAAGAACTCGATGGAAGGATAGGATAACAACGATCCTGAAAGAAGTGGAACCAGCAGCCGTGGAGGAGGACGCCAACGACCGGATGAGATGGACTGCCATCTGCAACAGCTCCCTCCTCTCGTGTAATTGACAGACACTGCGTGTGTGTTTTTTTTTTTTTTTTGTTTTTTTTTGTTTCTGTAATGTATCCCTCTTGCCTTTTAAACCTTTGATTGAATGCCCTGTTTATTTTTTCGTTTTTCTTTAAGCTGTAATGTACATATGTAACTTTTACTACTGTATAGAGTACCTTTGTAAGTCTTTTTGTCTTTACTTTTCCTTTTGTTCTTCTTGCTGTAGGCCTTAAAGGCCCGATAAGGCAATAAATGATGATGATGAATTATGTTCTTTATTATATACAGCTTACAATAATCAGTATGGATAACTGACAAACAAAACAAATACTTGCATGGTTAGAAGACCCTGATTTGGATGAAGAATGTATATTGGATCGGGATGATACAGAAGACAATCGGCGCGACAACCCTGAAAGCAACTGCTCTGATATTGATACTCCCCATCAGACAGATACAGAACAATCTTCGGATGAAGCTGTCACATGAAGAGCCACACAAACCAAGAGGTAGGATACCATTTTATACTGGAAAAGATGGGTCTACAAAATGGTTTATACGCAAACCCATAAGTAATATACGTACCAGGACTTGGAATATCGTAATTCATTTGCCAGGGGTCAAACAAGCAGCTAAGAAAGCACAAACTCCCTTACAATGTGTTTCTGTGTTTTTGGAAGATGGAATGACTGATAAAATAGTTACACACACACACACACACACACACACACACACACACACACACACACACACACAAATATACATATCACAAAGTTACAAGAAAAATTTTCACGAGAACAGGATTGTAAGCTGACAGACGTCGTTGAAATAAAGGCATTCATTGGATTGTTGAAAGTGGCTGGTTTGAAGAAAACAAATCATTTGAACGTGACAGAAACGTGGACTGATGATGGTATTGCCTGTGATTTTTTTTTTTTTAACAGCAACAATGTCCATGGAGTGCTTATTTTTGTTACGAGTGTTACATTTTGATGATATTAATAGTCAGGAGGCAACAAAGCAAGCTGATAACCTAGCACCTATCCGAGAAATATTTAAGGTCTTTGTTCGACACTGTAATGACAATTATACACCCGGAGAGTACTGTACTATTGATGAAATGTTGGAGTCATTCAGCAACCGCTGTAAGTTTCAGGTATATAATTCAAATGAACCCGCGAAATACGGCATAAAAATCTACACCCTCGTAGATGCAAAAACCTTTTAGACGTGTAATTTGGTGATATATGCCAGAAAACAGCCACCAGGACCGTATTTATAATTTGAGCAACGAGGCTGCTGACGTAGTCAAGAGGGTTGCTGCTCCTATATTGAACAGTGGTAGAAACATAACACTAGACAATTATTTCATGTCCATTCCACTATTCAAAGAACTGAAAAATGTCTACAGAACAAGAGCAGTCGACACATTAGGCAAAAATAAAAAAGAAATCCCTCCATTATTTTTGTCAACAAAGAACAGACCAATGCCGAGTTCTATTTTTGGTTTCGGTGAAAACAATATCATCATATTGACATCTTCAACTTTTGTCATCCTGTCTTCCTCAGTTGCACGTAACATTATGGTAGATGCCTTGCAGAAAATAAAGGCGAAATGCATATGGCACTAAAAATTGTTTTATTCAGTTGTTGTCAAATGGTCTATAAAGTAAAAATTATCAATATACCATAATATTACACGCAACTGAGGAAGACAAGACTACAAAAGTTGAAGATGTCAATACAGCTATGTCAAACATTCCCTGTCAACATGTACAACAGGTTCAAGAAAATACATCTGAGACTTCATAAGACGATACAGCTCATAAAATTCAACATATGCAAAAAGAACGATTTAATTCCTAGTTACATTAATGTAAAGGTTAGAAACAGTTCTACGGTGGCACAAAAGTTGAAATCAATTGCAGAACGATATTGGTTACTAAACGAAATTAAAATGCTATATTCAAAAACATGGTACTAAACATGATGCTCTATGAGACTCATCTAGAACTGGCGAAAAATATAGGAAACACCACAGTTTTCATGGCACTGATAGAAAAAACTGAACACAACATATACACAGCAGTGAAACATTTACAACACAAGCATAAACAGAAGATAATCAAACTAACAGTAAAACAAAGAAAAATAAAACTTCCTGGCAGATCAAAGCTGTGTGCCGGACCGAGACTCAAACTCGGGACCTTTGCCTGTCGCGGGCAAGTGCTCTACCAACTGAGCTACCCAAGCACGACTTACGCCCCGTCCTCACAGCTTTACTTCTGCCAGTATCTCGTCTCCTACCTTCCAAACTTTACAGAAGCCCTCCTGCAAACCTTGCAGAACTAGCACTCCTGAAAGAAAGGATATTGCGGAGGCATGGCTTAGCCACAGCCTGCGGGATGTTTCCAGAATCATATCTATACCAGTGGTCACTTGATGTTCGGAGAGGCAGTTATGTCAATTTGGTTAGGTGAATTCATTTCATCAATACAAATGAGTAGTTCATCAACTTCATTTCTGAGTCCCGGAATGTTCTGGTGTAATAAAGATAACTGATACTGCATACTAATGGGATTCTAACAGCTTTGGTGAAGATGAACTGGCAGTTTCTGATTACTTTCTGTTAAACATTGTTTAAAGAGGCTGTATCTGACTCCTGTTCATCTGTTTTCCCAAACTGAGTGTGTCTGCCAATTTCTCTCTTAAAACTCGTTTTCGTTCCCCCTTCCCTATCCTAAAAAAAAATGGCATCCCTCTGACACCTGTGACCACTGGTATTTTACCACTTGTGACAGTGCCCCCTTTAGTTTTCTGCAATCAACCCAGACAGTTTTCCTTTCCCTTTCCTATTGAGGTGAAGGCCATGCCTAGTGTAGTTCCACCTATCGATAGCATCCACAGGAATCAAACCAGTATGGAACCCTATATCCATCCTAAGCAGCCACTCCAACTCCAAGTTCACCCTCCCGATGGAAGAGTTCAAATGAGGCCGATCATGGCATCTCGACACATGTCTCGACAACAGTCCTCGAGACTGTAAAAAGGCTGTCCTCAGCAATTTTTGCCATTAGGACAATTTCGCAATTTGGAGACATAAATGTCATGAAGTCCACATACTTCGCATACTTCCACTCCATTATGGCATCATCTTCTGGGGCAATTTATCCTCATCTAAAAAAATCTTCCTCATGCAGAAAAAAGTAGTCATATAATGTGAAGAGTACCCCCGAGAACCTCCTGCCGTACGCTCTTTAAAAAACTTGGAATACTTTCCACAACCTGCCAGTAATACTTTCCACAACCTGCCAGTATATTTTTTCCCTAATGAGTTTCTTGGTTGACAATCCTGCCCACTATGAAACCAATGAAAGCTTCCATTATCACAATACAAGAAAGAAGGCTGACCTCCACTTTGAACTAAAAAGTTTAACTCGGGTACACAAAGGAGTGCATTACTCCAGTGTCAAAATATTTAACTTATTACCGAGCTATATAAAAAGTCTACGTAGTAACAGTGCATCACTCAAAAACAATCTAAAGACATATTTAATCGAGTAAATGTTTTACTCACTTGATGAATACTTCAACAGAGAAAAGTAGTCGTCGTACGTATTTATATTTACTGTTGTTTGATTATGTTCTTTTTGTTCCTATTTGTAACCATATACTTACTGTGACAAATAGGCTTTTCCAATGTGATAAACTTTGCATAATGTATTATTCCTACGACTTTAGTCATTATTATTTTTGCAAGTCTTATGTAATTTATGTCTAGTTCTGCTCTTGTAAACTAACTGATACCATGGTCTGTGAACATATATTACTCAAGTCGTTCTACATCCTAGCGTCATACGCATAACAGGAGCTATGGAATTTGTAGATAAATAAAATAAATAAAGTGATGTGCGCAATGGTTCCCCCACTCCTGAACCCGCCCATCCGCTATGTCGCTCAGTGTTGGCTTGGCAGCCATCAGAGATGGAAGTGTTGATCACCGCTTCCCCCAAATGTGTGGTTCGAGCAGTAATCCAGTTTCTCCAAGCAAGGAAGTTACCAGCCGTGGAGATTCATTGGCAATTGACTAAGATTTATGGTGAAGAGTTCATGTCCGTTCCGCATGTCCAAAAATGGTGCAGGACTTTTGCTGAGGGTCACACGGAAGTTCATGATGAAGAACGGAGTGGAAGACCACTGGTTTCGGATGCGATTGTCCTGAAGATCAATAGTGATGGAAGACCACTGGTTTCGGATGCGATTGTCCTGAAGATCAATAGTGAGTTGCTCAAAGATCAGAGGGTCACTGTCTGTGAACTTGTTGAATGCATTCCTGAAGCATCCCACAGCACAATTGAAAGTACTTTACCAGAAACGTTGGGTTATCACGAGTGTGCTCGCTGGGTCCCCCAAATGCTGACTGACGGACACAAGGAGCAATGCCTTGATTGTGCTCGCACACACAAATTTCTTCAATAATGTGAGGCAGGAGGCTACAAGGAGTAGTAGTTGGACTCTATCGTCACAGGAGATGAAACGTGGGTGTTTCATTACACCCACAAAACAAAACAACATTCTCATCAGTAGCATCAATCCAATTCACTGCCACCAAAGAAATTCAAACAAATGCAGTCAGCAGGATGGGTTATGGTGACTGTATTTTGAGATCGAAAGTGGACACTCATCAGCAATTTCATGCAACTGGGACAACAATAAACTGAGACAGATATTGTGAAGCATTGACCATACTCCGGCGAGCCGGAGAGGATGACAGAGAGGGAATAGTGCTTCTTCATGACAACGCTCAACCCCACATCACTGGTCAAACACAGGGGCTTTTGAAGAAATTTGGGTCAACTGTTATGCCTCATCCCCCGTACAGCCCAGACTTAGCCTCCAGTGATTATCACCTCTTCCTCAATCTAAAGGAACACTTAGGTGGCAAACGCTTCAAGAGCAACGATAAAGTCTGAGCAGAGATCACATGTTTCCTCAACGGGTTGGCAGGAGACTTCTTCAACTTAGGAATACAAAAGCTGGAGCACCGTCTAACCCTACTTTTGGTACAATCCTCGTAGACAGGCAAAACATAAGCCATGTGATGTGAGGGTGGTATTGAACAGCATTCTTAGTACATAAAACAATGTTTCAGGATTCGATGTGAAAGCTAGACAGAAAGTTACCTATCTGCTGGAGTGTGTGATGAGAAATCTAGGGAGGAAACTGAAAGATTTGAGTGGATCCACTCCCATAATCCTGTATGGCTGCACCCTTGTTGGTCCAGTCAACTTTCAAGAGATCATAGTGCTGGTTAATGTACTCAAGCATCTGTCTATTACATCAGACTTTTGACTGAAATTTGTAAATCGTTAGCCAAGAAATTATTCTATACGCAAAATTCTTGTACTTATATAAATTTCAAGGAACTATTTGTTTAGAAAAGAAGTCACTGCTATGGACAGTGTTATTCCACATGAATGTATTTTCTTTCTTTCTTTCTTTCAAGTAGGGGGATTAATACATAATGTAACTTTAAATCTTGTTCGACTTGGATATAATGCTGTAGAAGATTGATGTTCTATGACTGATGATTTGTTATGTCCAACACAGAAAGGTGAAAACTTAAAAAGTTCAGGAGTACATTCAATGAACCATGTTGTAAATAATTATCAGAGTCTGATAAAATTAGGCACTGTTAAATTAGTAGTCATACATTTCAATGAATTTTCTTATCTCAACACTTAGTATGTATGTATTTTTTTATAAATTGTAAATTAATTTTTTAAGTTTCTATGTAATAGGTTAGCTTGTATGAACAATTAGCAAATGGTGTGGAAGACATTCAAGTTTGTGATCATAAATTGTGTATAGACTGCATAACAAGATGTATACATTTGTGATTTCACACACTGGTTTTGGTCTTCATGCTACTCTATTATGTCATCATTCCAAGCTTGGTTGGTTGGTTGGTTGTTTTGGGGAAGGAGACCAGACATCGAGGTCATCGGTCTCATCGGATTAGGGAAGGATGGGGAAGGAAGTCGGCCGTGCCCTTTGAAAGGAACCATCCCGGCATTTGCCTGAAGCGATTTAGGGAAATCACAGAAAACCTAAATCAGAATGGCCGGATGCGGGATTGAACCGTCGTTCTCCCGAATGCGAGTCCAGTGTCGAACCACTGCGCCACCTCGCTCGGTCCATTCCAAGCTATTAATGACTCTGATTACCTGTATTCATCCTGAGTACTACATTATTGTACCTCATTCGAACTTGATTCATGTGCAAACTCATGCTTAATTCTGCTTTGGGTAGGGGAGAACAGGGCAAGATGGGGTGGAGGGCAAAGCGGTGTTTTTGTAAGTGCTGGCAGCCATTTTGAGCAAACCATTTAGAGTGTATACATCAAAACATGTTTTCGTCTGTGCTGATGTAATTTTTTGTCATTTTCAGACGTGAAAAGGTAAGAGAAGTAATTGTTTCTTGTACTTGTAAGTATCATAATTGAAAAAAGCAATAAATTGATGTATGCAATAACTAATTTAATATATCTTTTGTGCTATAATATTAACCTAACCTAAAAATGGTCCCTGGGGGGCAAGACGGGGTACATAGTGGGAGGGCAATATGGGGTGCCCCAAATGACATAACACATAATGCAAGAAGTCTAATTATTTTATTTCCAGAAAATGGTTCGGACATATAAAAGGAAAATGGAGAGGGGTTCAGGGAGTGAATAAGCTATGAAAAATGCTGTCACTGAAGTAATCAATGGCCAAATGGGTTATTATCAAGCAGCAACGGCATTTCAGGTGCCTCAAACAACTCTCGAACGTAAGGTAAAAAAATTCAAATCAGAATCTAATGAAGTTGAAAAAAGTGAATCTTTTGTTGTAAAGGATCAACTGGGACCTTACAAAAATGTATTTAGCCCTGAAGAAGAACAAGAATTTGTTATTTACATAAGGAATGTGGAAAGCCATTTGTTTGGTTTGGCTAGCATACTAGTTAGCTGTGAGAAGTAACAAGCAGCATAATTTTAACCAGACCAAAGAGTCAACCGGAAAGGATTGGCTTAGGGGATTTTTGCAAAAAAAACCAGGTTTATTATTTAGGAAACCTGAGCAAACCTCCGCAGCTAGAGCGATGGCTTTTAACAAAGTTAATGTATCCAAATTATTTGGTTTATTAGGGGAACTACACAACCAGCACAAATTTACAGCAGATCGAATTTATAATTGCAATGAAAGTGGGATTTCTGCTGTTTCAAAGAACACTTCCAAAATATTGGCATTGAAAGGGAAAAAACAAGTAGGCTCATTATCATCTTCCGAAGGAGGGAAAACTGTCTCCATTGAATTTTGCATGAATGCAGTGGGAGGTTTTATGCCGCCCATGTTAGTGTGCCGCCCATGTTAGTGTATCCTCACCAGCGAATGAAGCTGGAACTACTTAACAATTGTTCACCTGGAATGTGGGCGGAATGTCATGTCTCTGGTTGCCTGATAAACAAAGTAAGAGCTTACGGAAAATCAGACCAGCTGTGTGGTTGGATTGGAGAGAACAGAACACAGCATGTTGTTCTCAATGGAGAGACGTCTACAGACGTTAAAAGTTACCTCTGGCGTGCCACAGAGGAGTGTTATGGGACCACTGCTTTTCACAATATATATAAATGACCTAGTAGATAGTGTCAGAAGTGCCATGCGGCTTTTGGCGGATGATGCTGTAGTATACAGAGAAGTTGCAGCACTGGAAAATTGCAGTGAAATGCAGAAAGATCTGCAGCAGATAGGCACTTAGTGCAGGGAGTGGCAACTGAGCCTTAACATAGACAAATGTAATGTACTGCGAACACATAGAAAGAAGGATCCTTTATTGTATGATACAGGATAGCGGAACAAACACTGGTAGCAGTTACTTCTGTAAAATATCTGGGAGTATGCATATGGAATGATTTGAAGTAGAATGATCATATAAAATTAATTGTTGGTAAGGCGGGTGCCAGGTTGAGATTCACTGGGAGAGTCCTTAGAAAATGTAGTCCATCAACAAAGGAGGTGGCTTACAAAACATTCGTTCGACCTATACTTCCTATACTTGAGTATTGCTCATGAGTGTGGGATCCGTACCAGGTCGGGTTGACAGAGGAGATAGAGAAGATCCAAAGAAGAGTGGCGTGTTTCATCAAGGGTTATTTGGTGAGCGTGATAGCGTTACGGAGATGTTTAGCAAACTCAAGTGGCACACACTGCAAGAGAGGCGCTCTGCATCGCGGTGTAGCTTGCTCTCCAGGTTTCGAGAGGGTGCGTTTCTGGATGAGGTATAGAATATTGCTTTCCCCTACTTATACCTCCTGAGGAGATCACGAATGTAAAATTAGAGAGATTCGAGCACGCACAGAGGCTCTCCGGCAGTTGTCCTTCACGTGAACCATACGCGACTGGAACAGGAAAGGGAGGCAATGACAGTGACATGTAAAGTGTCCTCCGTCACCCACCACTGGGTGGCTTGCGGAGTATAAATGTAGATCTAGATGCAAAGACATTTCTGAGAAATGGTTTGACACATTCATTGAATTTTATAGAGCAACCAAAGAGAAATCCATGCTGTTTTTGGTGGATGGACATTCAACGCATATGCAGAGCCTGATTATAATTGATAGAGCAAGTGATAATGGAGTGGCCATCCACTGTTTTCCACCACATTCCACCCACAGGCTTCAGCCTCTAAATGTTTCATTCCTGAAGCCTCTCAGCACATACTATGATCAAGAGCTAACCAACTGGCTAACATCAAATCCTGGTAAAGTTGTTACAATGTTTTAGATTGCAGAGATTTTGAGCAAAACATTTCTCAGAGCTGCAACCATGTTGACTGTCATAAATGGAGGAAAAAAAAAAAAAAAAAAAAAAAAAAAAAAAAATGAAGAGCCAGGAATTTCCCCTCTTGAACCGAACATCTTCCCAGATTCAGCGTTTCAAGCTTCTCTCACTACAGACACTCCTTTAGCTACAAGTGAGGCCGCTAATGTTACTGTCAACGATGACCAAAGAGAGGCTTCAGTTGGCTCGCATAAGCATGTTATGCCAGAGACAAGCAATGGTCCTGTCAACCAAGCCGGTCCTAAAGAGCATTATGCACTTTCTGTAGGCCTAAGCCCTGGGTGCTCATTTTGGGATGATTACACAGCTCTACAAAATAAAATTTTTTTTTCGTTGCCAGGGAAGTTTGAACGAAAATGGGATATTGTTATGATACTCATTCCGAGTATATTTGTACTTTTTCCAAATTGGCTCTGGTTTTTGAGATATAGGTTATTTGTGGAAATGAGAGTTTCATGTGGATAATATCGACTGCAGGGTCCATATATGGTGTAATGTATTTGCTACCTGTTTTTTAATTAGTGATATTGTACTATCTTTATTAAACAATTGTGCTCGGGGAGTGCATCTGTGTGGTTGAGGATTACATCATGCAAACATCACACTGTCAGCATGTGTTCAGTCCTGTTGTGCGGTGCGTGTGTTGAAGATATTGAGGGTTGTGCCGATTTGAATTCGGCGGTACTCGACATTCATTTGTTGGCCGAGGTAATCCCCGCAACAGCCAATAGGTAGCACTCAGTGTAAACAAGAAAAATGGCGATGGTCGAAAGTCACACACATGTGCAGTGCAGCTTCAAGGAGATAGAACCTTTTCATCGTGACGTAGCAAATAAGAGTTGAGTATTCATTTCACACAAAACAATTAATGATGTTTGTTGGATGTGATTGACATGCAAATACAAGAAAGTTCTGCATAATATGTAGTATTTGTGCAATTTTGTTTTAGGAAAACATGAGTTCTTCACGCCGTCTTTGCGTGAACCATCCAGATGAGTTCTGCTACATTTGTGGTGAATACGTTCTTCAAAAGAACAGGAAGAATATCACTCCTTTTGTGAAGGAAGCGTATCTGGCATATTTCGGAATTAAACTTGGAGATCAAGACAAGGCGTGGGCACCCCATAAAGTTTGTAAATCCTGTGTGGAGTGCTTACGGCAGTGGACAAAACGAAAAAGGAAAAGCTTAAACTCCGGAGTGCCTATGGTATGGCGAGAGCAGAAGAACCATACAGATGATTGCTATTTTTGCATTGTTAATGTGAAAGGTTTTAATAGGTTCAAAAAACGAAAGTGGGAATATCCCGATTTGGAGTCAGCAAGAAGACCGGTGGTGCACAGCAACGATGTTCCTGTACCAACCTTCACAACATTACCCACGCTAACATCATCAGATGACGATGTGCACGGCGAGGAATGTACAAGTAGTGGTTCGGAATACGAAGGACGTGAGACACAACCCCAGCAGTTCGACCAGAAGGAGCTCAGTGACTTGATATGAGAACTCAATCTTTCAAAGCAAGCATCAGAACTCTTAGCATCCAGGCTTAAGGAAAAGAACTGTCTTCATCCAAGTGTTAAAATAACAGCTTACCGGACGAGAGAAGAAAACCTTCTTCCATACTTCAACCAAGAAGAGGTTATAGTGTATTGCAGCAATATACCTGGACTTTTACTTGAATTGGGGCTGCCGGAATATAGACCAGAGGACTGGCGTCTCTTCATAGACAGTTCCACTAGAAGTTTAAAATGTGTTTTCCTACACAATGGCAATCGTTACGCATCTATTCCAATTGCCCACTCAACAAAACTTTGTGAAGCATATGCTAACATCAAGATGGTTCTGCAGAAAATTCAGTATATGCAGCACCAGTGGTTGATTTGTGTTGATTTGAAAATGGTGAACTTCTTGCTTGGACAACAAAGTGGATACACAAAGCACCCATGTTTTATCTGCATGTGGGATAGTAGGGCAAAGCACGAACATTGGAAGCAGAAAACATGGCCACCAAGGGAACATATGGCTGTTGGTGAAGCAAACATCATTAATGAACCTCTGGTTAGTAGGGACAAGATTGTTCTTCCACCATTACATATTAAGTTAGGACTAATGAAGCAATTCACCAAAGCTTTAGACAGAAATGGTAATTGCTTCACATACATCTGCAATACGTTCCCTGGACTCAGTAGTGAAAAACTTAAGGCAGGAATATTTGATGGTCCTCAAATTCGCAGGCTCATCAACAATACCAATTTTACAAGTGTCATGACTGTCACTGAAGCATCGGCCTGGAACAGTTTTGTCGCTGTTGTAAAATGTTTTTTGGGCAATCATAAAGCTCCCAATTACGAGGAACTGCTCAAAAACATGCTCACTAACTTTCAAAACTTAGGAGCTAACATTAGCATAAAATTGCACTTCCTTCACAGCCACTTGGATCGATTTCCTCGTAATCTAGGTGATTTCAGTGAGGAACAAGGAGAGCGGTTCCATCAAGATATGAAAGGAATAGAGGAAAGATATAAAGGAAGATGGGACAGGCATATGATGGCAGATTATTGCTGGAATCTGCAACGTGACTGTTCTGAAGAGACCTATAAAAGGAAAGCGTGCAGGAAGCGGTTCGTCATGGACGGAAAATGATATACTTATAGAGAAACTTTTCAATTATGTTTTATACGTGGACAAATGCCTATCAGGTTTTCATAGAAGCTATTTATAAAGATTATTTTCTTTTTTCATTGTAGTTTGTAGCGCTCGAGTTCAGTATTAGCAATTTTTTCTAATTTTTTGAATAAATCATGCATTATCTCAAAAACTAGAGCCAAACTGCATAAATGGTTGCTATATTCGTCCTTAGCACCACTAACTCATCCTAAAGCCACTCAAATATCCTTGGCAAGAAAATGAGTGTTGACCAGTGTTATAACCCCAATTACCACATTACAAACAAGTAGGCTTCTGAGAACACCACCAATCAATTAAGATCATTTGCTGTTTCACCTGAACAAATTGTACCAATCCCTCATGTCGGAAAGAAAAACATCCAAAAAACAGGCCACAAAAAAGGAAAAACTGTTGTTACTAGCTCCCCTAACAAAAGAGAACTTTTGGAGATTGCAAGTAAAGTTAAGCCTGGCAAAAAGAAGGAAAGAGTGCACCTGAGAAGAATGTTAAAAAATTCCTCTTTCTTTGTACAGGAAAAATCGGTAAAAAGAACAATAACAAACTTGGCAAAGAAGATAAAAAAAGGGGAAAATGAAGAAGAAAGCACATCAGAAGAAGATGACACTGCGTGCCTGTATTGCGGCTATTTCTACTTGCAGTCAACAGAAGGATGGGTGTCATGCGTCTCTTGCAAAAAGTGGGCTCACTGTTCATGTGTGAGAGAAGAGGACGAGGATGCCGAGGTACATTAGGCCTGTGAATTTTGCTTACAGAAAGATGACGATAACTGAATAACAATAAACTAAACCAACTAGTGATTAAAGTAGAAATGATTCAACATCTTTATCATCCATTATCAAGAATTATTTTAGTTAGGCCTATTGAAGTTAATATTTTGAGTAACTAATATAACTTTTTTATCATATAGTCTTTTAGGTATTGAAGTTAATGTTACAATTACTTTTTTAAGTTAGTAGCCTATTTATATAATTTCATCGTAATACAATGTTAAAAAGATAATTCGTATTAAGTTATTGGAGTTATCTTTAGTAATTAAACAGGGTGCACACGCGGACAAGGAAAAAAATTCCTGGATTTTTCCCGGATTTCCCGGTTAAAAATACACTTTCTCCTGGGTGAAAACACACTTTTTCCATGTTAAGTGACAGTATATTTTCCCTTGGAACTGCAAAACTTACCAATCCTTTGAATGGTTATGGTTTTATACATGGGCGTAGAATTTCCTGGCACTTTAGAAAACGAAACTTAGGGAAAAAGACATGTTTTGGAAATATCTTTGATGTGCAGCAACATGTACGCTGCATATTTTCGTATTACGAAAGTATGCATTGCAATTCCACCAAACACCGCATGTTACTTTCGAGTCATTGAAATCGAGACTGCGATGCGCTTTTGTAAACCAGTCATAGCTCATGTCACGTGATGATGACAACGGATAGTGGACATTCAGAGCATAGGACACGTGATATAGTCAGCTAACAGCAACATCGCTGTTAAGTGTCCGCCCCGATAGCTGAGCGGCGGCCAATGGCCATACCATGTCGAATACACCGGTTTTTGTCCAGTCACCGAAGTTGAGCAACATTGGGCCCAGTTAGTACTTGGATGGGTGACTGCCTGGGAACACCGGGGTTTATGTAAGCACAGGCTTGGCAGACAAAATATCGCGAGTAGAGGTCTGCCCAGTCATGTTTTCTGACCACTCCTGCTACGATTGCAGCATCCGATTCGAAACAGAGAAGATGGTGGCGGGAAAGAGCTCCTGGAAGTTAAACACCGACACCTCTGAGAAAGGAAATAGCAGCCACGTGGCAAGAATGTTTGGTGCAGAGAGGAGAGCACAGTACAACAATAGACTGGTGGATCACGCGTACTAAACCAGTGCTGAGAAATCTGTTAATTCGATTCTGCGCCAAAAAAGTGTTCTGGCGGACGAATACTGCCGAGTTCTACCAACAGTGTCTCAAAGATACCCTAAACGTGCCACTAGATGACCAATCAATCTTGCTAGGGTGAGAAGGATCAAAGCCAAAATGCTACAGATCAAACAGCAACAATTGAGGGGAGTAATAACAAGAAGCAAAACATACGGCGAAGTGGATGACGAGCCCGCTACACTGCACCACATCAACAGGGAAAGGGAAGTGGCAGCGAGCAAGACTATTAAAGAACTGTGCGACGGAGATGGGCACTCTCTCAAATCAAAAACAGAAATCAAAACACACATTGAGATGTACTTCAAACAACTTTTCCAAAAAGAAGAAATAAAACAGCGAGCAGTAACAAACATTCTGCAACACACAACACTGATACTAACGGAGGCAGGCAGACCAAAACTGACAGACCGCCAATGAAGATGAAGTCAGAGCAGTCCTGAAGAGCAGCACCAAAGGAAGAGCACCGTGTGCCGACGGAATCCCGACCGAATTTTACAGTGCGTACTGGGACATAATCGGAGGAAAAGTGAAGGAGATGATAAATGAGACTTTCAACGGAGCAGAGATACCAGCCACACTCATGGATGGGACGATCATACTGATACCAAAACAGAAATAAAGCCCGACAAATTGAAGACTACCATCCCATCACGGTCCTAAATGCTGATTATAAGTTGATAGCTAAAGGCCTTGCAAACAACATGAAAACTGCTATGACCAAAGCGATAAGCCCATGGCAGACGTGCGGTGCCAGGTAGAAGCATATTTAACGCTACCTCCACGTATAGAGATGTGATAGTACACGCAAGGATCGATCACAGTTACTTGATGAAGACGCTAAGCAGACTAGGGTTCAGACCAAAATTTAACAGCATTGTTGACAAATTATTGAAGAATGCCAAATCCAGAATAGCCATAAACAGCTGGATAACCAAATACATAGCGCTAAACAGGTCTGTGAGGCAAGGTTGCCCCCTGTCAATGGCCCTCTTTGCAGTAGCACTAGACCCGCTATTGAAGAAGATCGCCAATAGCATAGCAGGCTACGTGGTGGAAGATAAAACAGTGGCTTGCGTAGCCTACGCTGATGACATAGGAATCTTCATCAAACAACATGAAGAAATAACAATGGTAGAACAAATACTGCAGTCTTTAGAAGAAGTGTCAGGAGCAAAAATAAACAAGAAGAAAACAGTGTTACTGCCAATTGAGAATAGCAAATAAATGCAGCAAATCAGTGGTATGAAGTAGTCAAAAACCATAAAGTACTCAGCATCATCATGCAGCCTTGCCACAGAAAATGGTTACATACAGATGGAGAAATGCTCTAAATATAATATGAGGCCTCATGAGACTACATTCAAACAGAAAACTAACCCTCCATCAAAGAGCAGACCTCATAAATACCACAATGCTATCGAAAGCCTATTACCTGGCACAGATCCTGACCATACCCGAAGAAATAGCTAAGACAATAAAAGGAGCTGCATACTATCTCCTGTGGTGCAGAGAAATCTTCAAAGTGGCGCAGGAAACATGCTTGCTACCGATGGAAGGAGGACTCGGTCTTGTGGAAGTAAAAACGAAATGTGCGGCACTTCTGCTAAAAAGGACGCTAGAAATCAAGGAGAACAACCCAGACAGCATCACTGCAGCACTTCTAAGAAGAATGCAACCTGCATCGGAAGAACCACCAGTAGACACGAGTCACATCACGTATAAGATCTGCCACGTAAAACAATACCACATAGGCAAGAGCTATGCAGTGACAACCATGGTCACAGGACAGCGAAGAAAATATACAGGATGCTGAGAGGAAGGCCTGCCAGAAACAAAATCGAAAACTAGTTTCCAAATCACAACTGGCCACAAATATGGAAGAACGCTACCAAAGCATGTGAAAGCAAGCTGGTACCAAAGAGTAAACAGGACGGTACCAACAAACCAAAAATTAGCCCAGATAGAACTGAGAGAATCAGACAAATGTGAAGCATGCAACTGTGTTGACACATTAGATCACCGCTTCACTTGTAAAAATGGGGTCAGTATATGGGAAACGTGCCAGAAAATGGTGGCAAAAATACATAGAACAGACCAGTGGGCTATAACAACCACAGCCATCATTGAGCCCGACACCAAACCATTTCCCAGGCCGAAAAGACTAGCAACCCTGTGGATCCTTGGCATGACAGACCACGCCAGCGTGACGAAACGGCAGACAGACCGTGTCGACTTTCTGATGGACCTCTGGGAGGAACATAAGGAAGCCCAGCAGCACAGATAATACTACGAGAACTTCCTCCGGATACCCCTGCAGGCAGCCATCGACAACGTCTTCCCCGGCGGCACTTGACCACCAGCGAGACATCCCACAGCATCACAGCAACTTCCAAAGTGCAGTGCAGTGATCAAAGTGATGATAGTATAAAACCAAAAAGAAAGTGAAAGTAAAAGTGCTCCAAAAGTGTTTCAAGCAATGCATCAATAAGAAAAGGAAAGTGTTTTTGTCTGAGTATACACCTTAGGTTTTAGTGTTCAGTGCTACAGTCTCCCACACACCACGGAAATAACAGGTACTGATTAAAGTGATCTTCTTCTTCTTCTCTCTTTTTTTAAATGTTTTCTTCCTTCCCATCCTAGGTGCCACAAAGATATAATATGTTCTAATAAACCCTTTCACTCATCTCTACTTTTACCTTTCGTCCATCAACTGTCAGATCTTCTCCCATTTAAATAATATGTTATTTATGATTAAAGGCTGAAATTAAGTTTTACCTCCATTTTTTCTAGCATATTTTCATACCTCAAATGGAAATATGTAACTCAAATAGATATAATGTAATGTGATCAGTGTATACATAATCTAGGCTTTATTTTAGTATAAAACATTGCAAGTGAACTACAACTATGACATCAGAGATATGCCAGTTGTGTCATTATTGCCACAACAAACTTGGACAAAACTAAATAGCAATGAAAACACAACACAAGGACTATGCTCAGTAACAAATATAGAACAAATACCATAAGCAGAACAACAAAAAGTAATATGATAAATATCTTGGTTTAAAAAAAGAGGGGGGGGGGGGAGAGGGAGGGGGGGGGGGGGGAGAGAGAGAGAGAGAGAGAGAGAGAGAGAGAGAGAGAGAGAGAGAGAGAGGTGCTGTTGGCTCCCATTCATTTTGCCGGCACGGTAGCTCAGCGTGTTCGGTCAGAGGGTTTAGCTAACCTCTGCAATAAAAAAACTGAGTGAACGGATCAACGAACAACCTGAATGGGTGTCATTCGACATCCGCCACGAACAAATTCAACGAACAGTATAGAACAGAATCCTACTTTTTTTAAGTGGTCAGCGTGACGGATTGCCGTCCTATGGGGCCTTTGTTCGATTCCCGGAAAGGTCGAAGATTTTTCTGTTGTGTTGTCTTCATCATCATTTCATCCTCATCCTCCGCACAGGTCGCCCAATGTGGTGTCGAATGTAATAAGACCTGCACCAAGGCGACCGGACTTGCCCCGCAAGGGGCCTCCCGGCCAATGATGCTAAATGCTCATTACTGTTTTTCCACTGTTAAGTAGCACGACACACAAACAGGGAAAGATAATAGTTTAAATTAATATACATGGTCTTGTTACAAGAAAAGCAAATCTTACATATAAAATTGGTCTCTAAGGTTAATAAGCTGCAAGAGAAGCTAAGCTTCCGTGTATATTGTTGATCTTTTTTGCGTGTTACACTTTAAGATATATCACACAAATGTGCCAGTAAATGTTTTAATAATGAGATAAACGTCTGATCTTCAGGGTTCGAAATTCTTCTAAATGGTTCGTAATCAAAGAGTTAATTTTTAAATGAGAGTCAAACGCTCTTTGATACATTCTTCCACATAGTTCAACTTACGGAAAAGGATATTTACTTTGAAAGTAACACTTTTCAAACTACCATTCGCAATATTTTACCACGACCTGTTAGAAATAAGTTCGTTTCAGCAATTGCCAGAGAGGCAGATAACAGGTGATGCTGCACTTGCACAGCTACCAATGTAGGAAGCCCTTATGTATGAATGTGTAAAACACTGAAACATCATACAAGAAGAAAAGAAACAAGACATCAGAGGATACTGCAAGAGCATCGGAATTTCGTGAATCTTACTAAAATGTGCACATTTAAAGTGCTTACTTCAAGTGCATATTTGTATGTTCAGATTCCCAATGAAGTAGACCTCGACCTGAGATTAAGCTTTTCAGTGTGGTTTCGGGCTGTAAATTTTCTTGGAGCACCAGTACTGTATTATATCAGGTTTGATTCTTTATTGTGGCATAATGCCATATGTGCCAGAATATGAAAATGTGCACTTGAAATGCAGCAAACAGTTAAAACTAGCCACTACTGTAAAAGTAAACATTTCGTTTCAAATACATTGACTGCCTCTGCGGAAAAGGCTAATAAAAGTCAAATTTCTGTAGCAAACAGACAAAAATAACTTCATTGTTCCGCAAGGCGATTAATGCTTGACAGTCAGAAAGGTGTAATAAAAGAAAATCTGAAACTAATAACATATTTTTGGCTTCCGTATTATGCATTGTAATTCACTTTATAGCTCCAGGCCATAGATATCCGTTTTGTTTTCAGTTGACGTGAGAGTAAATGGAGGGGAAACACCAAAATCACTAAATGTGAACACGGGTCATGTGGAGACTACCCACTATCTCAGGCTGCTCTGCGCATCAGCCTTGGATCTACGATATTTGCAAACTGGGTCAATTAATAATAATAATAATAATAATAATAATAATAATAATAATGTTCATCTTGTAGTGCACATCTTGCTGAAAAGTCTGAAACATAAAACATGTGTGTTCGAGGAAATGTAAGACATGTTATTTGGTCTTAAGTGTGCCAGAGTGCAGTGCCACGCCTCTTCATAGAGCATTCTTCTATGGCACGTCACTGTATTTCGCTCTGTGGAATTGAAACGTTTGTATTTTGTAATGGATGCCACCAAACCTAAACAGGTCAGTCGAAACTTTTTTTTTTTTTTTTTAAAAATAAAGAAAAAGAAAAATTAAGAGCGAATGGTATTATTTGTAATCGGGAGAAAAAGAACTCTTCAGAAAATTTGCACTCTTTATTGTCTATTAGTTAATAACTTGCTGTTTTGTGTGACATAAAATTAAATATAGGCTACATAAAACCAATAAAGACAAGAGACAAGCACAACAGTAAACATTTCTTCAATCCTTAGCTCCTAGCATTTTTTCTCTCTAATCTTGCTACAGCTTTACACGGCATGCTTTCATTTCTGCAAAAGATTCTATTACCTCATCAAAGTTTGTCAAACATTTTGCTACATGAAAAATCGAAATGTCGTTATCTAATACTGAAAAAAGCTGTAAATACAAATAATACCCAAAACTGGTGTGATTTCTCGATCTGATTACGTCTATTTTGTCACTGCCTGCTAGATAAAACAATATAGGCCTTTAAAATATTGCAGCAATTTTGTAACACACACCAAATGAGCGAGACTGTTTTGGCACAAATTGTCATTTTTATAACACGACAGAATATAATTCACGAAGTATGAATATCATATGCGTATAAGGCCTACTACAAGCCTGGTTAGGCATTGTTACATATTCGTACACCACGTTTTCTGCGTTACTTCCAGAATAGAACTCAAGTGGCTGCTAGCCGGGAACTGCACAACTGATCCTCACTAGTATAGTGATCTGGCCAAAAATTTTCTTTCAAAATTTCATTTCCTTGGATACACCGAGAAGATAATACGTAATCTTCCTCACCTGTTATTCCTATTACTTGTTTATTTCCACTCTGGTAGTCTGAGTCTATGGATTTCGCTAGTAATTATAACTCTGACCATTTGCAAACCCGATCAACCACATAACCAGACAGCGATTGGCGTTCATCTGTTCAGCTTTATTCCGCTCAGCTCGTATAGCCCCGTCCCCTTTCATCTGCGGAAAGTTTATTTCCAGATGCGATGAGGATCCTCCTGACAGAGATATCACGTACACTATACACGCATTCAAAAATCAACTTATGATTCATTTAGAAATCAACTTAAAATGTGATCAAAAACCTACAGGGATGTGTTTCAAAATCATATGAATAATCGATAGACCAACGTGCACTGGATGCTAGGCACTTCGTGAAACAAGTTTTTTTTCTCACAAGAATTTGGCGCCCCCTTTTCCCGGTAGCATCTACCTGCTTCCTTCGACTGCTTGCACAGCCAACAGCCACACTGCTGTAGCCAGACGGGGAAGAATCTGCTACTCAACTACTCAAACGCGACTCAACTGCACATGCGCATGAGCCCGCTCGTAACAGCTAAAATGAATCAAATGTAGACAGTTGTGACTTCACCTTCATCAGAGGCAATTTGTTGTTATGAAGCATTGCGTAGTCTTCCTAAAGCTTTTGACACATTTTGCTGTTGGCAGACGCTTGCACGAGCACTGTGTGTCGTCGTTGTATATGGTGCATTTCCTTTGCAATTTAAGTTATTTTCATTTTTTTTCTCTCGTTTATATTTTATTGTAGAAGTATTATTCTACAGTACGGGGATACAGTAATATTCCTTTGATAGAGTATTGGTTCTTACCAGTCAAAATTACAAAAATTTAACTTAAAACCAAAAAAATGAAAAATTCCCGGAATTCTAAAAAATTCCCGGATGAAAAAATTCCTGGATCTCCCGGGTCGTATACACTCTGTTAAACTTTTGTTTAAAGTTAATACTGCAGACGTGCCAACTCTCCCGATTTTTCCTTCTTCCTCTCGATCTCCCGACACTGAAGACTGATCTCCCGATTTTCAGAGCAGTTTCAATACTTTCCTTACTATTTGAAAATCCTGCGCCTTCGATATGTTGGTGGATGACAAGGTATGGCTGCTACTTGTCTATGTTAACTTGGTAGATTGGTGCGGTGGCTGTCGCTTCGTATCTACAATAAAGTAAGGAACTTACTGTTGGCAGCCAGTGATCTCCATACTAGAGATCACTGTTGGCAGCGTTCGGAGACAAATGAGTATCATTCAACTAGTGCCAATTTCCTCCGCTTCTGTTAGCACCAGCGCAATCATAAAGATACCGTGGATAGTTGTTCCAAGGAAAGTGATTAGCACTGTTGTGTCTAACAAGCAGTGTTGCCAAGTTAGGGGATTTCCCCCTAAATTTCGGGGGAATTAAGCTGCCTAAGGGGAAGTTAGAGAGATAAATGTTTCAGGGGGAAAAATATTTAGGGTTACTGTCCTCCCCTCCCCGCCCCTCCGCTCGACAATTTCATTCTTGACACCCTTTTACCGTCCCACTACCCTGATTGCTTACCCGACGGTGTGATAAATTATTTAGGGGAATTTGAAGTGCAATATAGGGGGGAAACGGTGCGCGAGGGTTGGCATCACTTCAACAAGACCATTGTCTAGAATGTAGGATCATTGTGTTCTCAGGTCTGTTGCGTGATTTGTGTGCTCAGTGGCAGGGGGGTGAAACTCATATAGGGATTTCTGGTAACACGACGTTGGTTTGGTCCCAGGCCACTTGGAGCGCTGCAAGTTTAGCAATCTATAGTCTCGTGTTCCTATTGGATGACAGTCTTCCATAATTGTTTTGGTATCGTAGCAACGTGATCGTGATTTTTCGTTTAAATTGCAGTGTAAGTATGTTGCTATTATTCTACTTAATTTTTGGATGCATTCGTAATATTTGATGGTGTGATGATTCAGTATTTACTTTTTTTTACTTTTGATTCATACAGAACACGATGTTGTATCATCACATTATGTTCTGTGGACTCTTGTATATTTGTTCCTGCAAAGAAATACAATTTCCGTTGGTCAGTTTACTTAAATGGTAAGTATATTTCTTATTTCTGTTCATATTTCCTTGTACAGGGTGGTGCAGGGGAACGGGAAATTTTGAACGTTACAGTTGGCACCACAATAGCGCTGGCAGATGTTCGAAACTTTGCACAATTGATGTGAACGCATTGCCATTTAGTAATCATGGAGAATTGGACTGGTGCGGAACGTGCAGTAGCTGTGAGAGCGTTTTACAAAAATGGTGATAGTGCGACTGCCGCGCAGAGAACATTTCGACAGCATTACCAGCTTGGACGTCATGGATGTGTCCCATCTGCGCATGCGATTACAACGTGGGTGCATAATTTTGAAGAAACAGGATCTGCCTTGAAAGAGAAACCTCCAGGTGGCATTCCAACGGTACATACCCCAGAGAACATTGCAGCTGCTGCTAGAGCTGCAATCGAGAGAAGTCCTCGCCGCTCCGTTCGACAGCATGCATCTTCGCTAGGGATTAAGTGACGAAGCTTCCAAAGAATACTGCACGAATTAGACTTCCATTCCTATAAGTTGCATATTGTGCAACACTTACATGAATGAGACCCGGCGTCATGTATGGAGTTTAATAGCCAGATATTGGCTAAAATCAATGAGGACGCGAATTTCCTTGGACGAAGCCCATTTCCACCTGAACGGATTCGTGAACAAACAGAATTTTCGTTATTGGGCACAGGACAATCCTTGCGAGTTTCACCAGCGACCACTACATAGTGCCAAGTTCACAATATGGTGTACTGTATCATTTAATGGTGTTATCGGCCCTTATTTTTTTGAACGTGTGGACGGTAGTGCAGTGACAGTAACATCCGCTCGATATGTTGAAATGCTTCAAACATTCTTTACACCGAGACTGTATGAGCTTAATCTTAACGTCGAAAACGTGGTTTCAGCAGGATGGAGCCACATCACACACTGCTCGACAATCGATGGCAGCAGTTTGTCAATTGTTTGGAAGACGCAAACGGTGACATTGCATGGCCTGCGAGATCCACTGATCTTAGTGTATGCGACTTCTTCCTGCGGGGATATCTTAAAGGCAAGGTGTACCGTACACGTCCTGCAACAATCCATGAACTGAAGGAGAACATTGAAAACGAAATCACTGCCATTCCCCAAGATTTGCTACACCCCGCATTCCAAGAGTTTTCATAACAGGCTGTTAGTGTGTGAACCAGTGATGGGATGGCGAGGCGCGGCAATTTGAGCGCACCGAGAATTTCTCGAGCCTCTAGTTCTTAAGCAATTCTCGAGAAGCTCACGAGAAATGGCTCGGCGGCGTGCGCCGCTGCGCACCAGTTGGCTGCGACAACATACGCCGCGCCGCTGTTGTTTTATGAATTGAATGCCGCCGCTAGATAAACACTATCGCTGCTCGCTGTGCTCGTAACTAATATGTCTCAGGTTTCATTCAAGTAAAGTTGTTATTAAAATCAATATGACACTCGAAAACGAACGTCATGGTGTTGGCAATACTTTACGGAGGATGGAGATAACGTTACTCGCAACGTTTGTCGTAAAAATCTCCGTAATGTATTAAAAAATACAACGGGCATGATTAGACATCTTAAACTGCACAATTTATCGAGCAATAAAACAGTGACGTCCGTGGATACAGAGGCTCATTCTTCCAATAGTGCGAGGCAAACAAAACATCCAGGTACGTGTGGTACAAAAGGCGAATTCCGTGCAAAAGTTCTGATAGTGTCCGAAGCGGTCCGCCATGCTTAAAAATATTGATTTTTTAATTGTTCTCCGATAATCTACAACATACCCCAAAATCAAACCTATACTATCCTAGCTTTTGCATGATACGATATGTAATTTTATTGGACTAATTGTCGAGCATAACGTATCCCCTCGCAGGAGCACTGATCTAAATCTTACGTTTCTCTTCATAGAGGGAAGTAAACGGCAACAACAGCTAGATGAAGCACTAGTGGCCATGATAACAGACGATTTTCAACCGCTTTCAATCGTCGAGGACACTGGTTTTCGATGTTTTGTTTCACTGTTGGACCCACAAAACTCGATACCAAATCGAAAAAAGTTGCGGCTCATGATTGAGGATGATTACCATAAACAGAAAGAGGCTGTAAACTTGGCCGTGGAAGACTCTACTTGTGTTTCGTTAATGACCGATATTTGGACCTCACTCAATAGTGAGGCATATATTGCTGTAACTGGTCATTCATTAACACTAATTGGTGCCTGAAAGCTTTAGCTCTCGAGACATTCCGTAAAGGGATGGCCTGATTTAGAAAATCTTTGTAAATGTAAGAACAAACTTTTCCAAAGTGTTAATCCTTTTTATATTGGGTTGGAAATAGCTGGTGATGAACCTGCAAAGAATGATGTTGTACAGAGTGAGGTTAAATATGTTACATTTGTAGTTCGCAACAGAGTGTATATGACCTTCTGTAAAAGGAAAGGTACAGTTACTTTCTAAATAAAGTTTATTATTTACAGCTAATGTCTGCGTTGGAATTTTTTTATGGAAACTGGGACCATATCAGGAACTATCCAGACGACCTTCGCCTCGCCTTCCTTGTTCCTACTTCGCAGCAACGAATCGACGATTTGGCATTAACATTTTATGGAAATAAAATTAATTATTCTGCTGCTTTATTGTTTTGGAGGAGCTTTGGTTTTATAAACCTAATTTGGAACAATTGATAGAGCAATTTAGAGTAGCATACAGAGAATTTGTATTTATGCCTAATGGTGTAAGATGTGCGCATCGTTATTACGATTTTAGGCAGGGTAGATACAGACCATTGTGGTATACTTATTAGAACCTCAATAGTAATCACACAGTCCTTCTCAGACGCAGAGCCGTAGGCCATCCTAGAAAATGGCCTCGCAGTCAGTGAGGTCTCCTATTCAGGGTAGAACAAAATATAGGCTTGTACGCAAGTTGGACAAAGAGAAAGAGAGGTGGCAGTGCAAATGTCAGTATGATTATTGTTTACATTTTAGATGGCAATCATTGGCGAGGCTCTATTACATTCTGGACATTTCAGGATGGCGAACAACGTGTGTACCGCATTGGGATATACAAGAAGAGACTATGAAATTGCTACCAGTAGTGTACAACAAACCCAGGGTGGCCAACATTACACAGCTGTTGCTTCGCCGGAGCATCGGAATGGTGACGATGCTTCACAATCTGCATTTGACGACGGATGGGAGGTGCCGTTGTCGCGCCTGCCAGCGCACATACTTGGAGTTCCAGGACCATTCGCTGCGATTGACCACCCATTGGGGGCCTCATTAGAAAGCGAATCGAGCCCACCTAGTATTACTTGTGGGCCAATTACGCGTTTTCAGGATGACGCAGCCCTTTCAAGGTCACGCGCAGGTTCAGACGTACCAGATAGTTGCGCAACAGCAGGCAGGGTAGGGTATAAAAGACGTGGAGAAACATTTTTGCTCACAGTTGATTCCCATTCTGTTGGCGGGAAACAACATTTTATTAAAACTGTCTTGTCTATTTGGAACGTTACGGAATATTGTGTGTCGGAGGAACCATTTGCAAGAGGTAATTCTACACACATTCATGCATATTTAAAGTTAGCAGAGCCAAAATTATTAGCAGATGTTAGGTCTGGGCTCGAATTTATGTTTGGTAGTATTAATGGTGTTTTTGACGTGCAGAAATGTAGGAGTAGAAAAAATGCTTTGATATATATAACGAAATCTGATCCGGAGCCTATATCTAACTGTAATGACTCCGCTTTGTCATTTAATGTACGTCTTCGTCGATGGGCCGAACGTACGCAATATATTGATTATACCGATTTATTTCTTGTCAACAATTGGTCGCGTATTAGATTTATAGAGAAATACTTTGAATCATTTCAGGCGAAGAAGTGCATTGTACGCGCCCTTTCTGAGTGTCACCTAAAGTATAATGGTTGGGCGGGCCGCGCGGTCCGCTGGTACAATGAGGCCTTTCGGTCCAAAGTGGTACGTAAGAAACAATTGTACTTGTATGGAGACACAAATATAGGCAAATCCACGCTTGTTGAAAAGATACTTTCCCGTAAGCAACATGTATATCTTCCGTTTTGTTCGGAATTTGGTTTTGGGGGTTATGATCCTCGTTTACATAATGTTATAGTATTCGAGGAATTCGATTGGCTTCGTTGGCGTCCGTATGCTTCTATTTTGAAACGTATTGTAGAAGGCCGACCTGTGACGGTCAATGTTAAGAATAAACTGGGAATGGTTATAAAACATAGCGGACTTGTCATATTTGTGTCTAATAACTTCAATATTGGCGATGAAACTTTGATATCCCGTCTTAGAGTTATACATGCCGACTGCCATATAATTCATTGTTTAAATGTTAAGGAGGAAATGGCGTCGGACGTGGAGGTCGAGCAGGAAGTTATATCCATTTCGTCGGAGGAAGATGATGACCAGGTTTCACCGTGCACGACCGAGGCGTTGGATACGCCGTCGGAACATTCTGACTAGGCCGTATTTCGGACGAATGTGCAAGTGGCGTACTGAATGGAACATTGAAAACAAAGTTGTAAGCATCACAACTGACAACGCCAGTAACATGACGGCGGCCATACAACTTATTCACAGTGGCAACATACATATGCAACATGTGCCTTGTTTAGCACACACTATCAATTTAGTTGTGAAAAGTTCTTTGAACAGCAACTGAGCTCTGCATAACGAGGGAAAAGGCCAGAGAAATTGTTAGCTATTTTAAAACAAGTTGCAATGGTAATGAAAAACTCCATGAGACCCAGGATCTAATTAAAAAACCTGCTCATAAATTGATTCAGGAAACCGAAACCTGATGGAACAGTACGTTTTACATGCTACAATGTCTAGTGGAGCAAAAGGAATGCATTGCAGCCTGTTTATCAACTTTGTATTCAGGTGTAGAGAACCTCACAACAGACGAGTGGTGAATTTTGAGCGAATGTTTACGTGTACTAGAGCCATTTGAAGTGGTAACAAGTGAAATCTCAACTGAAAACTACACTTCTCTTTCGAAAGCTATTCCAATAATCAAGACAGCTAATCATAACCGCATGCAATGGGAAGTGGGCTACCACAACATCGCAAGAGCTACAGCAACATCTGCACAACGCACTAATAGCCCGGCTAGGCTTAATAGAAACAAACAAAGTACATGCCGTTGCCACAGTTCTCGACCCACGATTCAAAACGTTACCATTTACGAATCCCATTCATTCAAAACATGCCGTTGCAAGCCTAATTGCAGAGTGCACAAACGTGATAGAGTCCGTACGATCTACTCATTCGGCTGCTAACTACACTAACCACAAGTACCATGTCGTACAAAACGCCAGTAGTTCCTTATGAGCTTCTTTCGATGAAAGGGTTTCCAATAAAAATCTAATGAAAAGTGGTTGTGATAGCATAGACTTGGAGGTACAACGATATTTGGAACAACCGTACCTAGAACGCACGGATAATCCTTTACACTACTGGAAAAAAAAAAGAAAACAGTTACCCGGGTCTAGCTATCGTAGCAAAAAAATATCTTGCAATACCTGCAACTTCTGTTCCCAGTGAAAGAATATTTTTGAAAACAGGGCTACTTATAAACAAACAAAGAAGCAGACTAAAAGGCCACTTGGTTAATAAAATCGTATTTCTAAACAAAAATCGACGGCAGTGTAGCAATGCGATGTAAAAATGCCTTCTGCTGAACAGCTTTTGTTTCCTTTCTTTCTTCAGTAAGTAAACCCATGTATGCAGTTTCTGTATATCAAAGGCTATAGCACTTCTCTTTTACGTTTAAGCATGCATGCATACATGCAGAATGTACAAGGTAACTTATTTTGTAAGAATAAAGCTTCTGTTTTATGCGAATTCTGTGCTTTGTTTTAAACAACAATTCTATGATTTTTGTCTTATGAGACATATACTAATACTTAAACATTAATATCGGTAGTACAGTTGATATCAGTCATAGAATTTCAAAGTTTTCCGAGCACGTACGTACGACGACTACGACCGTTGCGGCTCAGTGCTTCGTGTACCGAAGGTTTGCGCAATTTCTCAGAGAGCGCAGCACTGTCAACTTCTCGAGCGTACCCGAGGAATTCTCGGGAAATTGCCTTCGCGTCGCGCGTTTCTCGAGTGCGATCATAGCCCATCCCTGGTGTGAACGCCGAATGGGAGCACATCTTTCTGTGTCATCTTTAAAAAGTAAAGAGACACTTTTTGATATTTTGATTGTAAAGACAGACTGAATAATGGCATACTGAATACATTCACTTTCGTTAATAAATTACTAGTTTTATGAATTTATTCATGGAAATGACGTTATTTCGAAATTTCCCGTTTCTCTGCACCACCCTGTATTTCATGGAGAATCCCATGCTAGCAGCTTTTGACATAGTTGGTATTCAACTTTCCGCATCCTGTAATGGAATATAATTCTGGCTTTGATTCATCTTCCTTTTTGCCACGAAGTAATCTTAGAGACAGAATAAGTACCATTTATTGTGCCGTTTAGTACATACCAAATATTGGACGCGTTACAATTGATTCGTAATGCCTCGAGTGTGTTCTATTTCCCATTTTCGACAGTAAATATTCTGTACAGTACATAACCCTCTATCCAAGGTAAAAAGTGTTTGTTGCTGTTGTATTGACAAAGGTTTTGTTCTCACATAATAAGACATTTGTTTGGAAGTCACACAAAGCAGGTCCTTCAAGCAGTTGGACATTTACATGTATTATTGTCGCAATATCCAATGCAGTAGAAATCTTCTCGCACTTTAATGCTCAACACAATGTAATACAGATTTACAGCTGTAACTGTTACTGATAATGTACAGCTGAATTTGGTATCTATCATGGTATCTAGATGCTGAAATATACTGAAATGGTACAATAAGCAGTGTTTCTACTGTCTGATAGCACTGTTTAACGAAGTAGTGTTGAATATAGTGCAGCTACGCTCACACGGTTATAAATAGAGTGATGTGCATATCAGTAGTAGAAATGAGTTGTTTTTTCACTATTTTGTAGCAATACCACATCAGATTACAAGCCATGATAACAGTTATCAATACTTCAGTACAGGATAGCTGCATTTAGACATAAGCTAATATGATTTTTGATAGTGAAATTAATTTCACATTGAGTTTTCTTTAACATTAATCAATGTAAACCGCACCTGATCTTTTTTCTCGTTCTTAATTTTTGGTTTGAATAACATTTGAGACACATGAGGATTGATCATACAGTAAGAGAAGAATCCAGTTTGAGATTGAAATACTAGTGCAAGTTTCCCGGATGCAGGAGTAGTTATTATGTAAAAACAAATTCCAAACACAAGAATAATCATTTCTATAAATTTCCATCTGCATCAAAAAGTGAGACTTTAAAGAAGTGGAAATTGATCTGTAATATAGATGAAGGTGTCAACTGTAGTTATTATTATGTGTGTGAGGATCATTTATATGAAGCAGATTTTGTGACCTTTACTAGACACAGGCTAAATCCTGGTGTTATTCCAAAGCACATGGAACTGGTGTTGTATCACCACATCGGGTGCAAATATAAGTGTGCATGAGAAAGGTCACAATGCAAAATCTACAGTAATACAACCAGGCAGTCCCCCTTTACAGAGCACAAATGATGGTGAGTACAGCTTTTTATCCTCACCAGTTTATGATGTTGAAAGTAGTCCAGGTGTAATGGGATCTGGTGTTTCTAAATGTGATTTAACTCCAAGAAAACACAAAATGTATAAACTGCATAGAATTACAGTTTCCAGAGTGTGTAAATTGAAAAAACAGCTACAGAATGAGAGGAATAAATTGAAAATTCTAAAAGAGTTGTATGATGACAGGATATTTCAGTTAATTGACGAAGAGTTGAATGATATGACAAACTTTTATTAATAGTCAGTTAAGAAATGCCAATATGCAGCCCACAGCAGTACGGTAGTCTACACAAGATAAGGCATTTGCTTTATCTATTTATAAGCGTAGTCCCCGATTGTACAGATATTTGGCCGCATACTTCTCCCTTCCATCTGTCAGGCTGCTCAAGGGAGTGCTTTCCCACATACCATTTGATACAGGACTTAATCCAGCTTTATTAAACTTTTTAGCAAGTAAGTAATATGCATGAAAATGACAAGTATTGTGCTCTACTTTGTAATGAAATGTCTCTGGATGACGGTATGTACTATGATGCACACAAACAGCTAATCTATGGGTATCAGGACTTGGGTCATTTAGGACGTTCACCTGTGGCTGCTAGTCAAGCATTGGTTTTTATGCTGAAAGGCATTCACAGAACTTGGAAACAAGTTCTAGCATATTACTTTACCACTACACCCATTTGAAATCACTCATTGTTCACATCATAAGTGAACTACAGAATATTGGGTTCAAAGTGGTTTGTATTGTATGTAACCAGAATGCAACAAACCAAAAGGCCCTTTAACAACTGTGTGAAGCAAATTTGTTGAAGCCCAGTATATTTCATTTTGTCGTCAATAATCAACCAATTGTTACCATTTATGAAGTACAACATCTGCTCAAAAACACTAGAAATGCTTTAATAGATAATAAAATTCAATTTGAACCTCACAAAGCAGCAAAGTTAGAGTACATCAGTACATTGTTCTTTTTGGATTTTTAAAAAAAAACACTGTTCAAAACTCTATCCAAATTAAAAGCACAACACTTTAACGTTTATGATTTCCATGTCAAAATGAAGGTAAAAGTTGCTGCTGCACAAATGAGCCATACTGTTGCAGCTGCAATTGAAATATATGTTTCTACTCACACATTACCATCTGAAGCTATACACACAGCTGAGTTTGTGGAAAAGGTAGATAATCTCTTTGATTTACTCAACAGTAATGAGCAATATCCCAGGGATGGAAAACAATTTAGGTGTGCTTTATCAGAAAATTCGCCACATTTAGAAATGTGGTATAGCATATAGAGGGAAATGGGCAATCGGCAAATAATATGTTTAGCTTCATAAAAGGTTGCCAGATTATATTAAAGTCTATTATTTTCTTGTGGAAGACCTTGAAAGTGGTTGACTTTAAGTACTTAAATTTAAAGGCGTTCAATCAAGATGCTTTAGAAAATTTCTTTTGCTGTACAAAACAACATGGTATTCCTAATGCAAACCCAACTTGTTTTCAGTTTGTGCAAGCTCTGAAGACTTATGTTGTCAATCATATGACTTTACCTTTCAAAGTCATGAGTGTAAGTAACTGTGAAAATGATGATTACACTCCCTTGAGCAGTTTGTGTCACTTTTTGGCAGCTAGTGGTAGGAGTGAAGATTTAAGTGAATGTGAAATGAATGACACTGATACATCTGAGCAAATTTATTCTTACTCAGATGGTATCATCAAGTCTGTAGAAGATCAACAAGCCTTAGCCTATGTAGCAGGCTATGTACTAAAAGCCATAGATGTACCAGATGATTGTGAAACATGTAATATGCAAGTGGAAGAGTCATGATTTTCCTAAGGACACTCCATGATCAGCTGTATGAGTATGAGTATTGAAGTTCACAGCCAGGCCACAAGTAGCGCTGGTGTCTTTCTGTGTCTCCGTATAATAACGTGGTCTTTGCACTTCTACCATTACAGGAGCATCTCAGCCAGTGATGGCCGGTGCAACGGTAGCTACTGGGGTTTAGGCCTCGCTGACCGCTCTGCTCTACAGAGTGTTCCCTTTCGAGGCGCCAGCCCACATTCAAAGATTAAATGAAAAATATTGTCTTCTAATTCGCGTATTTAGAAATAGACATAAGAGATTTTAGCGCCATATTTTTTCGTGGCAGGATGTTTGAAGCAGGAAATTGCTAACTTAATCATTGTACAGGGTGTATACGACCCGGGACATCCGGGAATTTTTTCATCCGGGAGAAAACCAGGAAAAACCCGGGAATTGTTTAGAATTCCGGGAATTTTTCATTGTTTTAGTTTTCAGTTACAATTTTGTGAATTTGACTGGTAAGAACCAACACTCTAACAAAGGATATTACTGTATCCCGCTACTGCAGAACAATACTGCAGCAACAAAACATGAACAGGAGAAAAAAAAGATAGAAAATAAAATTTAAGTTGCAAAGGAAATGCGCCGTATACAACAACAAAACAGTGCTCATACAAGCGTCTGCCAACAGCAGCAAAGTGTGTCAAAGACTTTAGGAAGACTATGCAATGCTTTGTAACAACAAATTGCTCTGATGAGCGTGGCGTGACAACTGTTTAAATTAGATTCGTTTGAGCAGTTGTGGGCGGGCGCCTGCGCATGCGCAGTTGAGTCGCGTATGAGTAGTACCTTCTCCCGCTTCTTGTTACAGAAATGTGGCTGGGCGCCACTTCTTAATACTGCCCCGGTTCAGAAATTAGTAAATCTGGGGCTGATGCACAGAGCAGTCTGAGTTGTGGTGGGGAGGTGGGTCGTCTCCACATGACCTGTTTATGTTTAATGATTTTATTGTTTCCTCTTTGTTTATTGCTCTCACGTTAAACGATAATAAAACGGATTTTTGTGGCCGGGAGCTATCAAATGAATTAAAATACGTTCGCATAGTTACGGAAGGCTAAAATATGTTATTAGTTTTAGATTTTATTTCCACCATTCTGACAGTCAAACATTAATCGCCTTCTAGAACAATGAAGTTATTTTGGCCGGTTTACTAAAGAGATTTGGCTTTTATTGATTTTTCTGTTGAGGCAATCAATTTATTTGAAACGAAGTGTTTAATTTCACACTATTCGCTAGTTTCAACTGTTCGCTGCAATTCGAGTGCACGTATGGCATTATGCCATAATAAAGTATCAAACATGAGATAATACAATACTGGTACTCCAAGAAAATTTGCATACAAATGTGCATTTTAAGCCAAATTATGCGTTTTAGTATGGTTCACGAAATTCCAATGCTCTTGAAGTATCCTCTAATGTCTTGTTTCTTTTATGACATTATGAAAGATGAAACTTCCTGGCAGATTAAAACTGTGTGCCGGACCGAGACTCGAACTCGGGACCGTTGCCTTTCGTGGGCAAGTGCTCTACCAACAGGGCTACCCAAGCACGACTCACGCCCCGTCCTCACAGCTTCGCTTCTGCTAGTACCTCGTCTCCTACCTTCCAAACTTCACAGAAGCTCTCCTGCAAACGTTTGACTCTCATTTAAAAATCGACTCTTTGAGGACGACCATTTAGAAGAATTTCGAGCCCAGAAGATCAGACATTTACGTCGTTATTAAAAATTTTACTGCCACATTTGTGTGATGTATCTTAAAGTGTAACAAGCGCAAAAAAGATCAACATTACATGTGGAAGCTTAGCTTCTCTTCCATCTTATTAATCTTCGAGACCAATATTATAGGTGAATACAATGTATATTAATTTAAACCATTAACTTTTCTTATTTGTGTGTTCGCGCTGCTTACGAGTGATCTTGCTATTGGCTGACTACATCACGTGTCCAATGCTGTCATCAGCTGGTGACATCACGTGACATGAGCTATGACTGGCTTACAAAAGCGCATCGCAATCTCGATTTCAATGTTTCGCTAAGTGACATGTAGTGTTTGGTGGAATTCGAATTTATACCTTCGTAATACGAAAATATGCAGCATACATGTTTCTGCACATCAAAGGTCTTTCAAAACGTGTTTTTCCCCCCTGAGTTACGTTTTCTAAAGTGCCGGGAAATTCTACTCCGGTATATAAAACCATTAACATTCAAAGGACTGATGAGTTGTACACTGCCGAATAAGAGTATACTGTCACTTAACACGAAAAAAGTGTATTTTCACCCGGGAGAAAATGTATTTTTAACCGGGAAATCCGGGAATTTTTTTTCATTGTCCACGTATACACCCTGTTGTAGGCTGTTCTTGTCACCTAATTAATCTTGCTGCTGAGAAGAGGGCGGCATGTTTGCCTTTAAACGTTTAAGAAAATATTATTGATATATTTTATTATTTGGAAAGGAGCACAAAGAGGAAAGAAAAATTTAGAAAGTTTCAAACTTTACATGACACAGAAGTGAGGAAAATTGTGAAACATGTGCCTACATTATGGTTATCGTTGAAAAGAGGTTTGGAGAGGATTTTGGTGCAGTGAACCCCTTGGTTAGTTTGTTCAAGAGTGAAACTATAAGTAAGGATTCTGAACTGCAAACATTGAAGACTTATAAAATTCCAAAACATACTCAAAATGTCCTCCCTCAATGAACCATGGACCTTGCCATTGGTGGGGAGGCTTGCGTGCCTCAATGATACAGATAGCCATACCGTAGGTGCAACCACAACGGAGGGGTATCTGTTGAGAGGCCAGACAAACGTGTGGTTCCTGAAGAGGGGCAGCAGCATTTCCAGTAGTTGCAGGGGCAACAGTCTAGATGATTGACTGATCTGGTCTTGTAACACTAACCAAAATGGCCTTGCTATTCTGGTACTGCGAACGGCTGAAAGCAAGGGGAAACTACAGCCGTAATTTTTCCCGAGGGCGTGCAGCTTTATTGTATGATTAAATGATGATGGCGTCCTCTTGGGTAAAATATTCCGGAGGTAAAATAGTCCCCCATTTGGATCTCCGGGTGGGGACTACTCAAGAGGACGTTGTTATCAGGAGAAAGAAAACTGGCGTTCTATGGATCGGAGCGTGGAATGTCAGATCCCTTAATCGGGCAGGTAGGTTAGAAAATTTAAAAAGCGAAATGGATAGATTGAAGTTAGATATAGTGGGAATTAGTGAAGTTCGGTGGCAGGAGGAACAAGACTTTTGGTCAGGTGAATACAGGGTTATAAATACAAAATCAAATAGGAGTAATGCTGGAGTAGGTTTAATAATGAATAAAAAAAATGGGAGTGCAGGTAAGCTACTACATACAGCATAGTGAACGCATTATTGTGGCTAAGATAGATACGAAGCCCACGCCTACTACAGTAGTACAAGTTTATTGCCAACTAGCTCTGCAGATGATGAAGAAATTGATGAAATGTATGATGAGATAAAAGAAATTATTCAGGTAGTGAAGGGAGACGAAAATTTAATAGTCATGGGTGACTGGAATTCGACAGTAGGAAAAGGAAGAGAAAGAAATGTAGTAGGTGAATATGGATTGGGGCTAAGAAATGAAAGAGGAAGCCGTCTGGTAGGATTTTGCACAGAGTATAACTTAATCATAGCTAACACTTGGTTCAAGAATCATGAAAGAAGGTTGTATACATGGAAGAGGCCTGGAGATACTAGAAGGTTTCAGATAGATTATATAATGGTAAGACAGAGATTTAGGAACCAGGTTTTAAATTGTAAGATATTTCCAGGGGCAGACGTGGACTCTGACCACAATCTATTAGTTATGAACTGTAGATTAAAACTGAAGAAACTGCAAAAAGGTGGGAATTTAAGGAGATGCGACCTGGATAAACTGACTAAACCAGAGGTTGTACAGAGTTTCAGGGAGACCATAAGGGAACAATTGACAGGAATGGGGGAAAGAAATACAGTAGAAGAAGAATGGGTAGCTTTGAGGAATGAAATAGTGAAGGCAGCAGATGGTCAATTAGGTAAAAAGACGAGGGCTAGTAGAAATCCTTGGGTAACAGAAGAGATATTGAACTTAATTGATGAAAGGAGAAAATACAAAAATGCATTAAGTGAAGCAGGCAAAACGGTATACAAACGTCTCAAAAATGAGATCGACAAGAAGTGCAAAATGGCTAAGCAGGGATCGCTAGAGGACAAATGTAAGGATGTAGAGGCTTATCTCACGAGGGGTAAAATAGATACTGCCCACAGGAAAATTAAAGAGACCTTTGGAGAAAAGAGAACGATTTGCATGAATATCAAGAGCTCAGATGGAAACCCAGTTCTAAGCAAAGAAGGGAAAGCAGAAAGGTGGAAGGAGTATATAGAGGGTCTATACAGGGGCGATGTTCTTGAGGACAATATTATGGAAATGGAAGAGGAGGTAGATGAAGATGAAATGGGAGATATGATACTGCGTGAAGAGTTTGACAGAGCACTGAAAGACCCGAGTCGAAACAAGGCCCCGGGAGTAGACAAAATTCCATTAGAACTACTGACAGCCTTGGGAGAGCCAGGTCTAACAAAACTCTACCATCTGGTGAGCAAGATGTATGAGACAGGCGAAATTCCCTTAGACTTCAAGAAGAATATAATAATTCCAATCCCAAAGAAAGCAGGTGCTGACAGATGTGAAAATTATCGAACTATCAGTTTAATAAGTGACAGCTGCAAAATACTAACGCGAATTCTTTACAAGACGAACGCGAATTCTTTACAAGACGAATGGAAAAACTGGTAGAAGCTGACCTTGGGGATGATCAGTTTGGATTCCGTAGAAATGTTGGAACACGTGAGGCAATACTGACCCTACGAATTATCTTAGAACAAAGATTAAGGAAAGGCAAACCTACGTTTCTGGTATTTGTAGACTTGGAGAAAGCTTTTGACAATGTTGACTGGAATACTCTCTTTCAAATTCTGAAGGTGGCAGGGGTAAAATACAGGGAGAGAAAGGGTATTTACAATTTGTACAGAAAGCAGATGGCAGTTATAAGAGTCGAGGGACATGAAAGGGAAGCAGTGGTTGGGAAGGGAGTGAGACAGGGTTGTAGCCTCTCCCCGATGCTATTCAATCTGTATATTGAGCAAGCAGTAAAGGAAACAAAAGAAAAGTTTGGAGTAGGTATTAAAATCCATGGAGAAGAAATAAAAACTTTGAGGTTCGCTGATGACATTGTAATTCTGTCATAGACAGCAAAGGACTTGGAAAAGCAGTTGAACGGAATGGACAGTGTCTTGAAAGGAGGATATAAGATGAAAATCAACAAAAGCAAAATGAGGATAATGGAATGTAGTCGAATTAAATCGGGTGATGCTGAGGGAATTAGTTTAGGAAATGAGACACTTAAAGTAGTAAAGGAATTTTGCTATTTGGGGGGCAAAATAACTGATGATGGTCGAAGTAGAGAGGATATAAAATGTAGACTCGCAAGGAAAGCGTTTCTGAAGAAGAGAAATTTGTTAACACCAAGTATAGATTTAAGTGTGAGGAAGTCGTTTCTGAAAGTATTTGTATGGAGTGTAGCCATGTATGGAAGTGAAACATGGACGACAAATAGTTTAGACAAGAAGAGAACAGAAGCTTTCGAAATGTGGTGCTACAGAAGAATGCTGAAGATCTGATGGGTAGATCACATAACTAATGAGGAGGTATTGAATAGGATTGGGGAGAAGAGGAGTTTGTGGCACAACTTGAAGAAGGGGTCAGTGGTAGAGCATGTTCTGAGGCAGCAAGGGATCACCAATTTGGTACTGGAGTGCGACGTGGAGGGTAAAAATGGTAGAGGGAGACCAAGAGATGAATACACTAAGCAGATTCAGAAGGATGTAGGTTGCAGTAGGTACTGGGAGATGATGAAGCTTGCACAGGATAGAGTAGCATGGAGAGCTGCATCAAACCAGTCTCAGGACTGAAGACCACAACAACAAACAACTCAAAATGTAGATGTGTCTACTTCATATCACAAGTCCAAGCACTGATATAAGATTTCACCACACTCCCCACTTAAAAGAAAAACCCAGTCATCAGTTTTACAGAAAATCATTGACACTGTGGACCATGTTTTATCATGTGAGGAACGACTGTTCATGTTTCTGTCATGCAATTTACATAAATCTTTATGCCTTTTCCTTTCAAGTTTTATGCCTGTGTTTGAGAGCCCAAATGTAGCTCTTCAGTCAAGTGCCCAACATATCCACTTATTGAGGTCAATTTTGGAGGAACTACTGAAGAATGTGATAGCAAGATTTGTGAGACCACTCATTATTAAAACCTCCAGCTCTCTTATTGATGTAGATTATCACACTCCAGCAAATCAAAAGGATATTTGTGATCTGATGATAGGGAATTCTACATTTGCTTTGGTGACCACTTTGAAGCCTGAAGAAAAGTCTATATTCTTTAAGTCTGTAAGAAAATGTTTATCATCATGTGATGACATGATACACAAATTTCCATTCAAAGATGAAGTTTTAATGCATGCAGAAGTTGCAAATATTTCTATAGTTGGCAAAGCATCATTTTCCAGCATTAGATTTTTCATAAACAGATTTCCTAATATTCTGATTAGCAAAAGTGAAAACTTGGATACAGAAGTTGATATTCTTCACTCTCAGTTCTGTAACTTTCATCTGGAAGAAACCAACTAGGCAGCAGAGAGAACTGATGTTCAGTGGGCGTGGGTTGGTCAGAATAAATCGGCTGATGGGGTTCTTCAATATGATAAACTTGGAAGGTGATGCTGGCTATTTTGTCAATTCCACATAGTAATGCGGAGTGTGAGAGAATTTTTAGCACAGTTACAAAGACCAAAACTCAGTTCAGGTCCATGCCTTCAGAAATGTCTTTGGAGAAATTTTTGACTTTAAAATCAGTTCAAAAAGGCAAGTGCTTTAAGCAGACATTTAGTTCAGAGTTTTTGCAGAAGGCTAAGTCAGCTACGGGTGTGCTGAATAAGTAACTACCGTAATCAGATAAATTCAGACTGATAAACTATTCAGATTATTTGCTAAGCCTAACATGTACATCCTGTATGAAATTGATTTAAATTTGGGAAAGATGGCTTACAGATATAAGATGCCATGCAAATATGGGTTGCATTATGAAATGAAAACGTGTGATCATTTACAGTGATTTATTCATGCAAAAACTGTGCTAATGTCTAAACAAAAATCTAATACACGTTAATTTGTTTCCTCAGATCGTAATTTCGAACTGTAGTTCTCTCGAGAGTGCTTCATTTGAATGTGTGTGAATCCAAAGAAACCTGCAGAGCTCATCATTCATATTGTTCAGCATGTTGAATGAAAAATTATACAGTCCGAAGGCTCAGATATGTCCATTATTTAGTATTTACATGTAATTGAATTGTTACAGTTATTGAATTATTGCAACTTTAATCATCAGGGATGTGTTGTAATTCACAATAGTACACCGCTAAAATTCGCCTGATTTTTCACTTTTGGAAGTTGGCATGTCTGTAATACTTACTGAACTTTATCATCATATGATGTTTATTTAATGCATTTTCATTAGATATTAAAATAAATCTTCTATAAATTTGTAAACCTGTGTTCATTGAATCATCTTGCCCTAACTACGGGGCAAGCTGGGGTACTCGGTGAACCCGGTTCTAATTTTTTTATAATCTCTACAAATACTGAAGTTTAAGATGGAATATCTGGGATTTTTATTGAGAATTGTGTGTGTGTGCGTGTGCGTGTGTGTGTGTGTGTGTAAGCGCGCGCGCGCGCTCGCAACTACTGATTAAGCCTAGATGCTTCCTCTAATTATTCTTTACGTATGACTGATATATGATCATTAACTTTATTCATTTTGTTGAGTCTAAACATTTCTGCTGGTGTGTACCCGATGTAGCCTGGATTCATGGATCAGTCCCCACATCGTAAGCACAGGCCCTAATATTTTTTTTTTATTGTTTTTCTCTTTTCATGAATCAACATATCCTTACATACTCTGGTTTGTATTTGTGACTGAGTCCATACTTCTGGTCAGTACCTGCCGTCGTGAGTTTTTCCAAGTCAGCTCACTTGTTGTACACTTAGGCTCTGAATTTTTCCTTCTCTTTTGACGATTTTGAAGGTGTGACTTTATAGATGTAAACTTGCAATTTGTAATTCTGGTACTTTACATTACCTCTGCATTTATTTCTATAGTTTAGTGTTTTAATGTTGTAGTTTTGACTTTGTATCATTTGTCTTGGCACAGAATGTTGCACAGATCTGAAAATTTGAATTCCATGTCTTCATATATGTATAGATTATGACTTCCATAGTAGATTTTTTCTTACATTTCCTGTAATAGGTTAAGATTTTGGTTTTGGGGTCACTGTAATTATGTTCTGTAACACCTTAATCTAAACCTATATTGCACAAAAATTGGGTACATGTTTCTTAAGTTGCTGATTTGAAGCAGTGTTTCAGCTTAACTCCATTCATAATTAACAGCCTGTTACTCTCACTCATAAAGATCATTCAACCTTAAGTATATTGGTTAAAGGGACTTATAAACTGATGTGATCAATATTCTTGTAGTTAATATGTTATGTATCAGATACTTCCACACATCTGAATTCTACTTTATGATGGTTAATACGCGTACACTTGTGGTATTTACTATGTTAGTTGAAATAATGTTTCACTTTTGTATTATGTTCATTTAGATTAGGTTATTATGGTAACATTTTCCTATAATAATTTATTTATTTATTTTTACATAACATTAATAGACACTTAAACCTCATTCATTGCAATGCTGAAGGAGACTTAAAGATTACACAAGATTAGACCATTACGTACGAAGCTAGATATCTTGGAGGAACTGCGTGTAAATTTTGTCTGTAATTTTATGTTAATTTTGCCATTTCACTACTCAAGTTTCACACATGAGGACTATAGACAAATTGTAAGCAAGAAGAACTATGTTCGCTGTAATCAGAAATTTTTCAGAATCTGTGTATTTCCTGCTATACCTTTTTCAGTGTTTTGTAAGGTAACCTATACTTATGTTCGTAGGGAAGTGATGGTTATACAACCTAAAATTTTCTTGTAGTTTTGGAATTTAACTTTCACTATCTGTGTTCTATCTTTTGCCACCATCATTTTGTACACTGTTTGGCAAACCTTACAGGTGGTCACAAAATATTGTGAACACATTGCTTCCATATTATGTGAAGGGGATGTTGTGAAGGGACATCCTCCTCTAGCATCACTTTCCGTCAACAGCAGCTGTCAATACCAATAATATTGACCTGCCCAAAATTCTAAAAATAGTATCTTAATTGTTTTTCTGGAAACTTTCACGTAATTTTATACACAGTGTGTTATATTTCAAGCTAAAATTTATGAGAAGGAATTACTTTATGAAATGTTTTAGTTTAAATGTTTAATCAATAAGTACTAGTTCTGAATGCACAGTTAAAATTATTATTATTTTTCTTAGAAAGATTTGAAATTACAAATTATTTGCACACTTAAAATCTCCGTTATTAATTATGCAATCCTGTACTGTTTATTGTGTTTATTTCTGGATTAATTATTTATGAAATGATAATCAAAATTAATAATGTAATGAAAACTAATGTTTGTTGTATTCATAGATATAGAAAAAGCCTATGATAGTGTGCCTTTATCCAGTTTATGGAAAGCTTTAATATCAATAGGAATAAATCCAAGAATAATTAAAGCGATTCAAAATTTATATAAAAATTCTATTTCAAAAATAAAAATTGGTAAATATCTATCACATGGATTCCAAGTCACAAAAGGATTACGTCAAGGATGTAGCATCTCACCTACATTGTATAAAATATATACAGAAGTAACTTTACAGAATTCGAAGAAAAAAATGTCACGCTATGGGAATACCAACAAATGATAGAACAATATACTCGTTACAATTTGCAGATGACCAACTGATTATAGCCCAAGACTATGAGGACATAGAGTATATGACCAGAAAATTGATTCAAGAATATAAAAAATCAGGTCTAAATGTAAACATGAATAAAACAAAGTACATGGTAACTGGTGGAGTGAATGGAGACTTAATATTAGAAGAAGGGATGGGAACAATAACAGCTACTGAGGAATATAAATATTTAGGTGTGAAAATTACAAATGATGGGAAACAGGACAAAGAAATTAGATCAAGAATAAATTCTGGAAAGACGACAATCTCTTTATTGAATGGAATTCTCTGGGACAAACACATAACAACTGATAACAAAATAAGGATTTTTAAAACAATAGTTAGGAGCATTATTACATATGGTTCAAAAGTGTGGACAACAAAATGGCAACTGAAATCAAAATTATTAGCCACAGAAATGGATTTCTGGAGACGTTCAGCAAGAATATCAAGACGAGAAAGAATAAGAAATGAAGTAATCAGAGACAAGATGAAATGTAAAAATTCAATTATTGATTTCATCGAGCACAAACAACTTAAATGGTATGGACACATCAGACGAATGGAACAGGAAAGGCTACCAAAATGCATAATCGACTGGGTACCAATTGGAAGAAGAAAAAGGGGACGACCACCTGATACATGGATACAGGGAGTTCAGTCAGCAATGAGGAAGAACAACATTCCTGAAGATTTATGGACAAATAGAGAGGAGTGGAGAAAAAAAATTAGTGACTTACTGTAATCTAGAATAGGTGCTGGAAAAATGTACTCACATTGTAAATCCAGAATAATAATAAATAATAATAATAAAACTAATGGGAATTCATTTGTTAAGAAAAGTTGTAAACCCTTTGAAATATTGTTATTTCCGCAGAGAGGGAGAGTCAAAGCTTGCCTCTGATGTGATTGGACGTATTTTTGTATAATAGCTGGGGACAATGTAATTTCGTCTTTGTTAATGTGAGAAATCAAAATACTGTATGATATACTACAATGTGAGAAAAATCAGTGGAAAATACATTTATGTAAAAATAATCTGCAGCAACGATCTTCCAATTTATTTAGTTCAAACCAACCATGAGGACCTGATGTTAGATTTTCAGCTTCAAGAATCAGACCCCTAAACAAGAAGCACTGGAGTCATCTCAGCATGACAAGGTAAGTAAACTTGAAAGTTTATTGTAATCTTTGCTCTTCTCAAATCTTTGTAAAAGACTTTGCTTGGACTTTTACTTGGACTGGACATTGTTTAATGTGGACAACAGATAGAAGAAGGAAGGACAGGGGGGGGATTACACATTGCACACGTCACTGGACAGAGTTGTGTTCTAGGTTTTCAAACAACTGCACTGTTGGTTTATAACAAAGTGGTGACTACATCACAGGATAAATCATTTGTTGTGTTGAAATTTGCAGTAATTCTATGCACTGTATAAGTTCAATGTGCATTCCACCGTCGATTCTGCAGGAAGCAGCCCCTGCACAAATAGGTGATTTATAAATTCTTGTACATTGGTTGCATATGCAAAGGAAAGAGCACTGGTCAGTGACACACTTCTGATTAAAATGTCGAGTGTATCTCAGATGTGTTCACACGGAGCCCTTGGAAGACGACAAGAGGGGCAGACTAGGAATGTCAACTTCTTCAAAAATGGTGTGCCATGTTCTAAAATAGTACCTGCACTTCAAGCCTTAAAAGTTGCAGTTACTGAAACAATCGCTTCCCGGCAACCATAACAGAAGGTATGAATTTCACATTTCAATTCGCTAGGAAAATTGAAAGGACACTTATTCCAAATGACTCATCTTTTTGGATGAATTGGCATTACATCGGTAAGCCCCCATAATGTAAGAATTTGGTAGTCACAGATTGCTGGCACCACTGTCAAACATGAATGACTCACTGAAATTGAGTAGGTTTTGAGCCATTTCTGTTCATAAAGTTTATAGACCCCTCTCTTTTGCAGAGGAAAATGTGACAAGAATGTCATACCTGGACATACTGCAAAATTGGTGTTTCCGCAACTTAATTAAGATTCCAACATTTTCATTTTTATGTCCCAACTCACTTTCACCTGGAGTTGCAGTGTTCCCTTAACAACATCACCCCACAACATTGGATTGGGAGAGGTGGGCACCAAGATCTTGTTCATTGATTTAGCCTTTCAGGTCATCAGACCTCACACCGTGCGATTTTTTTCAGTGGGGATACATAAAAGACAGTGTTTGACCCACCTATGGCAGCTAAGATGCTACAAGACGCTACAAGACGCTACAAGTGCTGAGAGCAGTAGTATTAGTGTAAAGGAATGGCACGAGCTGGCAGGAGTGACTGGAGACAGGCAAGGAGAGCCATCGAGCGGCCAAAAGATGAACGGTACTGCAAGCATTACTATACGACGAGTATTCCCTAGTAAATATTCAATAGTTTTTAAGGAATATAGATAATAATTAAATGAATAAAAAAGGTAATTAATATGGACTGATGGAAAAACAATGTATGAAAGTAAATAGGATACAAGTAAATGTACAAGTTAATTTTACAAAAGTAGCAAGGTGGGGATTCACCCAGATAGCTCAAACGGAATAGCCTAGCTCGCCGTGGGAAGAAAGAACAATGAGCATTCGAATTGTGGGGTAGCAAGGCAGCAGACATATCGCACGTGAGCAGACCAAGACAAATTACTAAGTGCACTAAAAGTTATTAATTATTTAAAAATACATTACCAAAACAACGTCTTATGGAGCGGTTCATATTAAAAAGATGCAGAACGAGAAGAATATTTACGGGAAAAATGTGTTGTTGCGCAATAATGCGCTTTTAAAAATTTACTAATATAAACATAGCGTTAAGGTTGTAAACTCCAGGCACCAAGATACAGGTCATTGCGCACAATCTGTCGCACCAGTGTGCAGTCGCGCCATACGAAGTCTGATGATCTATCGTGTTGGGTTATCACAAGTAATATTACCAATAATCAAGAGGAGCGCAGCGACCGCCACACAGCTACTCTTCAAGAGTTGAGAAACTGAATTGTTGAAGCTGTCAACTCAATAAACAGGGACCTGATTCGAGTATCGAATGAAGTGGACTACAGTTTTAATGTTTCTCAAGCAATGCAGGGTGCTCATATTCAGTGTATGGTACAGTGTCTGTGTGAACATAAAAACTCTGAACCTTCTTCTATCCAGTGACATGCACAAATGTGTTTCTATCTTTGATAGTTTGTCAGTAATAAACTGACTGTTCTTTCTTTTTGGAACACCCTGTATATTTGCAAACCATTTTAATATTATGTTCAAAACCTCACACTGATCCATGCACAACTTGTGACAGACTGGAAAACATGTTAAAGCATGGCTATAAAAATGTTTGTGCACCCAAAATTCAGAAGGATATTCATCTGACAAAAGCAGAAGCTGCAAAGTGAGCAAAAACTAATGCAGTCTAACATTTTAGAGATGATAAGACTACTGCAGTCACGCATTTTGATTTAGAGATGACTCTCCCAACCTCAGTACTCACCTGCAGCAATATGTTTCATTGCAGACAGTAGTGGACATACAATTTTTGCACCCATGATTTAAAAACTTCTATGGTCACAATGTTCATTTGGTATGAAGGTCAAGCTGAGCGAAGTTGTCAGGAAATTCCATCCTGCTTACTAAAATATACTGAGAACTCGTCATCTTCTGTCAAACACATTGTCACATTTAGCAGCAACTGTGGAGGACAAAATATGAGTGCTATAATCATTAGGTTTTGGTGTTATGTTGTAGCCAGCACCCCAACTGATTGTGTGGATGGCTGTTTTTGGTAGCAGGTCGTCAATGAACAACTGTTACAGAACTACATGAATAGTTCAAACAGGTGTAGAATAACATATCCCAAGAGAGTATTCCCCATCTGTACATTGGGCAAACAATTTCCAAGATTTCCTGAGCTTGAACGAAAACACACACTGAATCCTATCAAATTAGCAAAATAAATTGATCTTCAAAAGCTTCTGGATACATCTGGTGACCACTGTTTCATAGAGTGCATTCGTCCAAGACATAATTCACCCCACTCCAAGCCTTATGGTCCAGAGTGCGATAAGTTAAAATTCTTGTTCATCTTTGGTGTTTCTGGAGGGGTTGCTAGCCAGCACTTGGTATGTGCACGATGTTAGACCTGTTCTTTTGCCATTCTTGCAAAGGAAGGTAATGTATTGTTCCAAGAGGATAATGCTCACCCAAACACTTCCCATGAAACTCAATGTGCTGTGTAAGACATGCAGCAACTTCCCTGTCCAGCACTATCTCTGGACTTGTCTCCAATCAAGCACGTGTGGCATATGATGGGATGAGAAGATACTCGTGCGACTCGTCAACGAACAACTGTTACAGAACTACATGAATAGTTCAAACAGGTGTAGAATAACATATCCCAAGAGAGTATTCCCCATCTGTACAATCAACTGGATGCCGGTGTCAGAAGCTATTGGTCAACAATTAAAACAAGGAATAGGAGCCTCAGCAGTCCTCAGGCTTTGCCAGAGTCTTCCAGATGGAACACGTTTGATAGATATTTTACCTCTGTTCCTTTACTGGAATCATTGGCTGAAAAAAAAACTTGCCTGCCATTGGAACAATCATGAAATCAAGAATACCCACAGCAGTCCATCTGACAGCAGACAAGATTCTTACAAATCAAGGATGTGGGTCTGTTGACCAGACAGTGAAAAAAGACAAACGCATTTCTATTGTAAAATGGTATGACCGAAAGCCAGTCATAACTGAATCGACGAAGGTTGGGAAGAACCCTATGGGTCAATGTAAAAGATGGTCGAAAAAAGATCGGAGATACATTCAGGTTCCCCATCCAGCAGTAATCAGCTGCTACAATAAAAATATGGGTGGCATAGACCTAATTGACACAATGATGAGTTTTTACAGGATCTGCACCGGAACCAAAAAGTGGCCCGTAAAAACTACTTTTCACTTCATAGATCTGGGAATTGCAAATAGCTGGATTCAGTACAGAAGTGACCAAATTAAGAACGACGAGCCAAAGAAGAATATCCTGCAGTACCTTGATTTCAAAACTAGAATTGCTGAACATTTGTTGGTTGGTTGGTTGGTTGGTTGGTTTGGGGGATTAAAGGGACCAGACTACTACGGTCATCGGTCCCTTTGTCCAAGTACTAAAAAACACCCACAGAGAATAAAAAACGAGTAACAGAATAGAGCATAGACGACACTGAACAAGAGAAACTGAGACAAAGACCAGACAAAACGAACTAAAAGCACACAGAGTGTGACGGTGGTTGGCCGACCAGAGAAATAAAAAAGGAAAAGCCAACCACTTGAAACACATTAAAAAATCAGCTTAAAATCGGAGGCCAAAGGCCAGAATCAACACAAAACAATAAGATAAAAACAGAAACACTCAGATTAAAGAATAAAAACCCCCTGCCCGAACAAAACGTAAAACTAAGTCAGCCATAGCCGAGTCATCTGTTAAAAGGGCAGGGAGCGAGTCAGGCAGTGCGAACGACTGCCTGAGCGCAGCTAAAAACGGACACTCCAATAAAACATGAACCACGGATAAAACAGAGCCGCAGCGACATAGAGGCGCGTCCTCACGGCGCAATAAGTGGCCGTGCGTAGGCCGAGTGTGCCCAATGCGCAGCCAGCAGAGGACAACAGACTCCTTGCGAGAGACCCGCAAGGAGGAGCGCCACACACCGGTAGCCCCCTTGATGGCCCGAAGTTTGTTGCGTGAAGGCAGGGCGCGCCATTCAGTGTCCCAAAGGTCCAGAATTTTGCGGCGTAGGAACGCTCGCAAATCTGTCTCTGGGAGGCCAACGTCCAGAGATGGTGCACTAGTCGCCTCTTTCGCCAGCCGGTCAACATTCTCGTTTCCGGGGATCCCAACATGGCCTGGGGTCCACACGAAGACCGCAGAGCGGCCGCAACGCGCAAGAGTATGCAGGGACTCATGGATAGCCATCACCAGACGGGAACGAGGAAAACACTGGTCGAGTGCTCGTTAACTGCTCAGGGAATCGCTACAGATAACGAAGGACTCACCTGAGCAGGAGCGGATATACTCTAGGGCTCGAAAGATGGCGACCAGCTCAGCAGTGTAAACGCTGCAGCCAGCCGGCAAGGAACGTTGTTCGGAATGGTCCCCTAGAGTGAGCGCATAACCGACTCGACCAGCAACCATCGAGCCGTCGGTGTAAACAATGCCAGAGCCCTGATACGTGGCCAGGATGGAATAAAAGTGGCGGCGGAAGGCCTCTGGAGGGACTGAGTCCTTCGAGCCCTGTGCCAAGTCTACTGAACATTTGTTAAGGGGCCAAAAGGAACAACATTCTGATGAAGATGGTGAGGAGTCAACTCCTAAAAGGCGAAGATTATTGCCGCCACAATCACCTTCACCTTCTGTAACCCATTTACCAGAAATGACGGGGTTGAAAAATGGCATGAGGTGTAAGAACAGTGGCTGCACGAATAAAACCAAAATAAGGTGCAAAGGTTTTTCAGTTTTCCTCTGTCTAACATCACAGAAAAACTATTTCTCTGAGTTTTTTTAAAAATATGTAAAAATCTACCAACCGGTTGCATAGATTTTCTATATACCTTGACCAGATTTCGTCACCTGTAAGTGTGACTTCATCAGAAAGTAAGGTAATTACCTAAAATGAATATGTCAGATTAAATTTCTTATCTAATAAAAGTTTACATAATGTAAACGAGTGTGAAACAAATAGTACTTACATGAAGAACATATCATCAAAGATGTACAATGATTTAAGAGCTGAGTTGCTCAAGTCATACATTAAAATATAAGACATAGTGTTCTTCAAAAAGTCAAACATTAAGACATAAGTAACACCAGAGTGGTGTGAGGAGACTGACTGTGTGGCAATTAGTCACGCTACCAAGTACACGTAATGTAGGGCGCACCACAAGTGGGCCACTAGTAACGCGAGCAAAACAATTTTGTATATTACACATTTTCTGAAGTAAATCATACGTATAGCCAATATAGCTTTTAACAAAAAATAATTTTACAAATTATTGAGTAACATTTATAAATGGGTTTCAAACGGGATAAAATAGTACAAAGTTCACTACGTTTTACGTAGCACAGGTAGAACCAGAGTTAAATACGACTGGAATTACATACATAATGAAGAACATCAGTTCATTATTATGACACAAAATTTGAAAAGAATGCTTGCATAACTAGGGCACAGAGGTCATCTGGTGTGTTAGTAATGAGTGTAACTTAACAGAGGTAAAATAATGTTTCTGAAAAGGAGGAGAGAACCTGGATTATAAGTATCATAAAACTGAGAGCTCTGGTTTAAAAGCATTAAAGAAATTTTTATTTCTCAAATGTACTTGTTCATTCAACGTCATCTTTATTTGGTGTGTGCCTGAAAATTTCAAGTTCTTCCAAGACATCAAGTTTTCTCCCTTCTTTTCTCTATGCAGAATTGTCATTTCATTTAATTCCTTGTGGTTATGCCCTGTTATGAAAAGATGTTCTGCAAATGTTGAATTTTGCACATTAGTGTCTTTTTTGCCTAAAAGATGTTTTTTATAACTTACGTTGTAAGCTCTGCCTGTCTGTCCAATATAAAATGCTGGACATGTATTACAGGAAATTTTATATACCCCTGAGCCATGTAAAGGTTCGTCTGAAGCTTTTAGATTATGAATTAAAGTTTTTTGTAAATTATTTTTGTGTGGAGAAAGCAACCTTGCAGCTGTATTATTTAGTTAAGAGATGCTGAATCCTATACGATATGTTACCTAAAAAGGATATTGAGATGTACTTTTTATCATTATTATTAGTTTGACCAGTACCTAAAGTGGTGACTCCTCCTTTAGCTTTTTCTTTAAGGATGTTTTCCACTAATGTGGGTTCATAGCCGTTATTAAATGCTATTGTCTTAATTACATCAGTTTCTTTTTGCAGTTTTTCTGGTGATAAGGGAGTAACCACGGCACGGTGAATTGCTGAATGAAAGAAAGCTTTCTTATGAGAGACTGAGGGTGTGTCGAGTCTGCAGGTACGGTATGATCAGTACTCGTCGGTTTTTGAAAAATGTCAAAAATTATTTTATTCTCTATTATCGCCAGCTTCAGATCTAGGAAATTTAACTCGCAGCGTTCATTTTGTAACTCACATGTGAAACTAATTTTTTTCATGGAGGTTATTGAACAAATTGAACAGTTGATCTACTCCTTCATTAGTGCCAATGTATATAGTCAAAATGTCATCTAAGTATCACGAATAGGATAAAATACCTAATTCTGTAGAGTCGTACCTACTGAAGAATTTGTCTTCGAGTGAATTGATGAATATGTCAGCTAAAATTCCGGCTAGGCCATCAAGTTGTTTATACAGTTTGCCATTAAACTCAAAGTAGTTATATTTTACTACCAATAACAACAAACGTATTAAATCAGTAATCTGTTTGTCTGTTACATATTTTTTATAGGTACGAAGGTTATTCTCCACAATTTCTACTGTATACAGGACCGGTACATTAGCGTAATGTCGAACGATATTAACTTTGTCTCCTAATAATGTATCTGAAATAGAGGACAACCCTACTCCCAGTCTACAAAAAGAAATTAGATGTGCTGTAAATGGGGCTAAACATTTGCTAAAGCCCTTTCAAAAGAAACAGCTGATAAACATGAACCCCCAGACTCCCAAACTTCATTCTAAATTCAAAGTACATAAAATAAACCACCCTATCCATCCAATAGTAAATAGTATTAGTAGCGGATATCACAATTTAGCCAGGTTCCTTCACAACAAGATTAAAAAACCATATGTATTTCAGAATAATTATTCAATAATGAATAGCCAATCACTGATTAATAAAATAAAAAATTTGGAATGTAATCAGGAGACAAAGTTAATATCGTTCGACATTACTAACCTTTACACTAATGTACCGGTCCTGTATACAGTAGAAATTGTGGAGAATAACCTTCGTATAATGACGTCTAATGTGAAGTTACCCCACAACTGCAAATGAGACTTCATTCACAGGCTGGTAGAACTGACGTTGTAGAAGATCTGGGTGAAGATGATGGAGAAGAAATTCCATTTACGTGTCCAACATTAAAAGAATTCCAAATACAATATTTTAAAAACATGAATTTGGCCGAGAAAATGAATGTGAAATGGTTGAGAGGAGAATATGATTCAGCTGTTAGAAACTACTTTGAGCAGCAAGAAGAAAATGAAGTACCTGCGACATTGAATCCTCTTGAAATTTTTCATCAGTACATACCAGATGACCTAATTGTGCAGATGGTGTATTGTACAAATTATTATGCGGTGCACAACAATATTGCCAACTATGCTCCAACAACAGTACATGAGATGAAGATTTTTCTAGGGATCCATTTAGCTATGGATAATCTAGGGTATCCAAGAGTACGCATGTATTGGGAGCCACGATTCCAGATTCCTCTCATAGCTGATAGGGATTTCACTCAACAGATTTTTTAATTTAAGAATGTGCTTTCATGTTGTAAGAGACAAAAAAAAGCCAGGCAACAAGGACAGGTTCTGGAAAGTTCGTCCTATCTATAACACCATCCGAAAAAGATGCAGTGAACTAGAAATTGAACCTAAACTAAGTATTGACAAACAAATGGTTCCATTCAAAAGTTCACTAGACGTAAAACAATACATACGCAACAAACCGACAAAATGGGGTGCAATAGTAATGGAATCATCAGAGAGAATAAATACACCATTTTGTCAGGTATATTTTGACAACTTCTTTAGTACTTATTCACTTTTTCAGTATGCTGTTGAAGAAAAATATTTATGCTGTAGGGACTATTCGAACCGATAGGTTTATGAAACCTCCATTTAAATCTGATTCTGAAATGAATAAATTGCCCCGAGGATCAGAGGATGAAGTTTTTAGCATGGATGGTGTTATACCAACCAAATGGTTTGACAACTCATGTGTCACCTTAAGATCAAACTTTATTGGAAAAGGTAGTGCTGACACATGTCGTCGTTGGGACAAGAGACAACGAAAGTATATAGACGTTCCCAGGTCTGAATGTGTTGAACTGTACAATGCCAGCATGGGAGGACTTGACAAACTAGATTTCCTCTTGTCACTGTACAGAACATTCATTAGATCCAAGAAGTGGACTCTTAAGAATGTTCACTCACGGATTGGATCTAGCAGTAACTAATTCATGGTCAGAGAATAAGTAGGAGGCTGCCAGCCAACAAGTTACAAAGAAAGATACCATGGACCTTATCCATTTCAGACAGTATGTCGCTGAAGCCCTCATAATTGGAGGTAAAACCCCTGCCAAGAAGAGAGGAAGGCCATCCAGTGATGAGGCACCACTTTCTGGGCCACTGCATCACAAACGGATTGCAGCTATCAAGCCAGTGATGGATGTACAGTATGACCAAATGAACCACCTACCGGAAGTGAGCACAAAAAATACCCAAGATAGGTGTAAGAATGAGAGCTGCAAAGGGAAAAAACTTATTTTTTGTGTTCGAAGTGCAATATCTATTTGTGCATATCCAAAAACAGAAACTGTTTTACACAATTTCACACAAAATAATAATATTATGTGATATATAAAAAAACAAAGATGAGGTGACTTACCGAACGAAAGCGCTGGCAGGTCGATAAGACACACAAACAAACACAAACATACACACAAAATTCAAGCTTTCGCAACAAACTGTTGCCTCATCAGGAAAGAGGGAAGGAGAGGGAAAGACGAAAGGAAGTGGGTTTTAAGGGAGAGGGTAAGGAGTCATTCCAATCCCGGGAGCGGAAAGACTTACCTTTGGGGGAAAAAAGGACAGGTATACACTCGCACACACGCACATATCCATCCACACATACAGACACAAGCAGACATATTTAAATATGTCTGCTTGTGTCTGTATGTGTGGATGGATATGTGTGTGTGTGTGCGCGCGCGAGTGTATACCTGTCCTTTTTTCCCCCTAAGGTAAGTCTTTCCGCTCCCGGGATTGGAATGACTCCTTACCCTCTCCCTTAAAACCCACTTCCTTTCGTCTTTCCCTCTCCTTCCCTCTTTCCTGATGAGGCAACAGTTTGTTGCGAAAGCTTGAATTTTGTGTGTATGTTTGTGTGTCTATCGACCTGCCAGCGCTTTCGTTCGGTAAGTCACCTTATCTTTGTTTTTATATATAATTTTTCCCACGTGGAATGTTTCCCTATATATATATATATATATATATATATATATATATATATATATATATATATATATATATATATATATATATATATATATATATATAGGGAAACATTCCATAGGAACAATTTCTCCATGCTGGCAAATGTTGCCACCGCAATAGCACAATTTGAAATTCCTTCCTTTAAAAATTTCAAAGGTGGGCAGCGAGATCGAGTTGGGAGCGCCCTAACCAATGTTGTTGAAAAAGTGTTGGAATATCACCTGAATCAATCTGGTAGGTATATATCCAGGAGTTTGGCAGTATTCCCTACCCGGGAAGATAGGAGACATTTCATGGAGTACATGGCACCTCAAAGTGGTGAAAGTGGTAACGCCATAGTACCTGCAACCTATGAGGTAGATAAGAGGGAGAGCTCCTCAAGGATGCCAAGTCCTGATGCATAGATACAGACACAAATATGTTTACAGTAGCACATCAGGTGAAAAGTTCCTACTCCATGGCAGACCTTAGGAAGTAAGATGAAAACCAAGACGATTTCTAGAAATATGTCTGCTTGTGTCTGTATGTGTGGATGGATATGTGTGTGTGTGTGCGCGCGAGTGTATACCTGTCCTTTTTTCCCCCTAAGGTAAGTCTTTCCGCTCCCGGGATTGGAATGACTCCTTACCCTCTCCCTTAAAACCCACTTCCTTTCGTCTTTCCCTCTCCTTCCCTCTTTCCTGATGAGGCAACAGTTTGTTGCGAAAGCTTGAATTTTGTGTGTATGTTTGTGTTTGTTTGTGTGTCTATCGACCTGCCAGCGCTTTTGTTCGGTAAGCCACCTCATCTTTGTTTTTTTATATATATATATATATATATATATATATATATATATATATATATATATATATATATATATATATATATATATATATATATATATATATATAAAACAAAGATGATGGAATGTTTCCTTCCATTATATAAACAAAGATGATGTGACTTACCAAATGAAAGTGCTGGCAGGTCGACAGACATGATCGGAAAGACTTACCTTAGGGGGAAAAAGGACGGGTATACACTCGCACACACACACATATCCATCCACACATATATAGACACAAGCAGATATGATATGTCTACTTGTGTCTGTATATGTGTGTGTGTGTGTGTGTGTGTGTGTGTGTGTGTGTGTGTGGGCGCGCGCGCGCGCGCGCGCGCGCGCGCGCCCGAGTGTATACCCGTCCTTTTTCCCCCTAAGGTAAGTCTTTCCGCTCCCGGGATTGGAATGACTCCTTACCCTCTCCCTTAAAACCCAAATCCTTTCGTCTTTCCCTCTCCTTTCCTGACGAGGCAACCGTTTGTTTCGAAAGCTAGAATTTTGTGTGTATGTTTGTGTGTCTATCGACGTGCCAGCGCTTTCGTTTGGTAAGTCACATCATCTTTGTTTTTAGATATATTTTTTCCCACGTGGAATGTTTCCTTCTATTATACAAAAAAAAAAAAAAAAAACACAAAGATGTGACTTACCAAACACAAGTGCTGGCAGGTCGATAGACACACAAACAAACAAAAACATACACACAAAATTCAAGCTTTCGCAACCAACGGTTGCTTCGTCAGGAAAGAGGGAAGGAGAGGGAAAGACGAAAGGATGTGGGTTTTAAGGGAGAGGGTAAGGAGTCATTCCAATTCCGGGAGCGGAAAGACTTACCTTGGGGGGAAAAAAGGACAGGTATACACTCGCGCGCACATACACACACGCATATCCATCTGCACATACACAGACACACCGTGTGTGTGTGTGTGTGTGTGTGTGTGTGTGTGTGTATATATATATATATATATATATATATATATATATATATATATATATATATATATATATATACTTTTTTACTAATAAAAAAAATTACGTAATTTTATGTAATTTGTACCTATAGATATTGTTTACATATTGGTACTATCCCTAAAAAAAGGTCCAAGAACAGGAATCTAAGAATGTTCATTCATTAATTGGATCTAGTAGTAACTAATTCATGGTCAGCGTATAAGAAGGAGGCAACAGAAAGAAGAACACCAGTCAACGTTTCCTATATATAGGATGATCCAGATCCAGCTTCCGGATGATCCAAATTAGGAAATTTTGTATTCAAAATTATCAAAAAAATCTGGTTAATAAGTATACCAAATTTCAAATTTTTATTTTGAAAATTGAAAATGTGTGACTGAAAGGGTTAAAGTCATTTTTTACATCAGAGAAACTTTGTGGTCAGGAGGAGAGTTTAGTTGCAACTGAGGGCGTTTTTGCGTATCATACAATTCAGCACAATCATAGTTTCAGATCTATGGATTGTACATCGAAGCTTCTTCAAGCGACATTACAGCCTAAATTTTCTTGTGCACGTACAAAAACAAAGGCCATAATTGTGAATGTGTTAGCTCCTCATGCATTAGATATGTTGCGACGTGATTTAGAAAAAGTGACATTTATTTCATTTATGACTGATGCATCTAACCACAAAGAGATTAAGGACTTTCCTATCCTCGTCAGATATTTTGATTACAAAACTGGTGTAAAAGTAAGATTATTACAATTAAAATCGTTGCCTGGGGAAACATCTACTATTGTGAGTGGCTATTTAACAGACAGCCTCAGAAAAAACAGCCTAGAAGAAAAAGTTGTTGGACTGTGTGCTGATAACACTAATTGCAATTTTGGAGGTGCTGACAGAAAAGGTCAGAATAATGTTTTTACTAAACTACAGGGTGGCACAGGGGAACGGGAAATTTTTAACGTTACAGTTGGCAGCACTGTAGCGCCGGCAGAGGTTCGAAACTTTGCACAATTGATGTGAACGCATTGCCATTTAGTAATCATGGAGAATTGGACTGGTGCGGAACGTGCAGTAGCTGTGAGAGCGTTTTACAAAAATGGTGATAGTGCGACTGCTGCGCAGAGAACATTTCGACAGCATTACCAGCTTGGACGTCATGGACGTGTCCCATCTGCGCATGCGATTACAACGTGGGTGCGTAATTTTGAAGAAACAGGATCTGCCTTGAAAAAGAAACCTCCAGGTGGCATTCCAATGGTACGTACCCCAGAGAACATTGCAGCTGCTAGAGCTGCAATTGAGAGAAGTCCTCGCCGCTCCGTTCGACAGCATGCATCTTTGCTAGGGATTAAGTGACGAAGCTTCCAAAGAATACTGCACGAATTAGACTTCCATTCCTATAAGTTGCATATTGTGCAACACTTACATGAATGAGACCCAGCGTCATGTATGGAGTTTAATAACCAGATATTGGCTAAAATCAATGAGGACGCGAATTTCCTTGGACGAAGCCCATTTCCACCTGAACGGATTCGTGAACAAACAGAATTTTCGTTATTGGGCACAGGACAATCCTTGCGAGTTTCACCAGCGACCACTACATAGTGCCAAGTTCACAATATGGTGTACTGTATCATTTAATGGTGTTATCGGTCCTTATTTTTTTGAACGTGTGGACGGTAGTGCAGTGACAGTAACATCCGCTCGATATGTTGAAATGCTTCAAACATTCTTTACACCGAGACTGTATGAGCTTAATCTTAACGTCGAAAACGTGGTTTCAGCAGGATGGAGCCACATCACACACTGCTCGACAATCGATGGAAGCAGTTTGTCAATTGTTTGGAAGACACATTATTTCACGTAACGGTGACATTGCACGGCCTGCGAGATCCCCTGATCTTAGTGTGTGCGACTTCTTCCTGTGGGGATATCTTAAAGGCAAGGTGTACCGTACACATCCTACAACAATACATGAACTGAAGGAGAACATTGAAAACGAAATCACTGCCATTCCCCAAGATTTGCTACACCGTGCATTCCAGAGTTTTCATAACAGGCTGTTAAGAGCGTGAACGCCGAATGGGAGCACATCTCTCCGATGTCATCTTTAAAAAGTAGAGAGACACTTTTGGACATTTTGATTGTAAAAGACATACTGAATAATGGCATACTGAATACATTCACTTTCGTTAATAAATTACTAGTTTTATGAATTTATTCATGGAAATGATGTTAGTTCGAAATTTCCCGTTTCCCTGCGCCACCCTGTACAAGTGGAACTCGGTCATAGACTGATAAAGGTTGGTTGTGTGCTGCTCATATACTGCATAATACTGTTCGAGCAGCTACTGATATTTTGCCTGTAGATATAGAAATTGTAGTTTCCAAAATATTTCTGTATTTCATATCATACATTTTGAGAGTTGAAACTCTGAAGGACTTTTGCAGCTTTGTTGAAACAGATTTTGCAATGATTTTGGGTTATGCTCAAACAAGATGGTTAGCACTGTTGTCTGCTGTTGAACGAGTCATCAAAATGTTTAAACCACTAAAATCATACTGCCAATCTGAAGTGTCCGTTGTTACTTCAAAACTTCTTTCAAAACCCTTTGTCTGAAATATGGCTATACTTTGTTCACAGTCAGGCTTCATCATTTCATGAAGCAGTTAAAAAAGTTGAAGGACAGACAGTCACTATATTTGAAGTGACTGATTGTATTAGTAAGTTGAAAACTACATTGCAGTCCAAAATTGAAGACCAGTTCCTTCCCTCAAGAGTTAAAACAATTTTTGAAACTCTTGAAACAGAGGTAGGTCTGCTTCCAGCAGAGGTAAAGAGTTTTCATGATGCTGTATTATTTTTCTATGAAACTGCTCTATCCTACTTAAAAAAAAAGTGGACTGAAAAAAGTTTCCAGAACTTGGACTGCTACAACTGGGTTACCTTGAATCAAATACCGGTATGGGATGACACTGAAAGAACTACTTCTCTAGTTAGCGAAACTGTGCCATATGTTCAGTTTGCAGAAAATGTTATGTATGATGAGTATGCCAGTGTCAAACAGTTTGTAACTGTGGTGTCACCGCCAGACACCACACTTGCTAGGTGGTAGCCTTTAAATAGGCCACGGTCCGTTAGTATACATCGGACCTGCGTGTCGGTACTACCTGTATCAGTGACTGCAGACCGAGCGTCGCCACACGGCAAGTCTAGTCTAGAGAGACTCTCTAGCACTCGCCCAGTTGTACAGCCAACTTTTCTAGCAATGGTTCACTGTCTATATACGCTCTCATTTGCAGAGACGACAGTTTAGCATAGCCTTCAGCTACGTCATTTGCTACGACCTAGCAAGGCGCCATATTCAGTTACTATAATTACTATCTTCAAGAATGTATTCTGAACAGATAATATTGTGAATCATGTACAGTCAAGAGTGACATTCATCATTAATGGATTGAAGCTAAGTATCAAAATAATTACATCCGCTTTCTGAATTCTCATTCCTTGTCATGTTCCAGACCTCACGTCAGTATAGTTCTTCCATCCTCATGCCAGCCTGCATGAACTAAAATGCGTGCATTTCGGCCTCCACTTGTAACGTGGTTTTGGCTCTTCTGCTAACACAAAAGTAACCACTGAGAAAATCATTGAATGGACTGCTAAGAACACTGTTCCAGGTCAAAGATGGGTTGAGATGATTTCTCATTTCAGCCAGAATCATGTGCCATTTACAAATGTACTCAAGCTAATGGAGTTTCTTTTCTGCTTCCTGGCAGTAATGCTGCTAAGGAAAGGGTATTTTCCCACATGAACAATATATGGACAAGTGACAAAACACAGTTGGCTGTAGAAACCATGAAGGCAATGTTAGTAAGTAGAGTAAATTATGATGAAACTTGTGTCGAGTTTTTTCATATGTCGTTGAAAAATACAGAATTGATAAAGAAAATTCACAGCACTGATAAATACAGTTGCCCTGATCACACTCATTCATCTTAGAAGGAATTAATAAAATGTAAATGTGCTTTTCTTTGTAACAAATTTAATTTATATTTTGTATTTATTATATTTAATTGAAACCTCCTTCTCATATAATAAATAAATAAATAAATATAGCCTATTTTACAAAATTTTTAATGTGTCTCGGATTTGGGCCTAGGAAATATGTTGATGTCCCGAATTTGAGTCTAGAAAATATGGTCACCTCACTATATAGGTTCTCTAGGTAAATTTGTATTGTTCTGCCATCTGTTGACGACAGCCGATACTACTTCGTCAACTAACTACAGACATATCTGTGCTGATCTGCTTCGAAGATCTTTGTCACGAAGTGAGGTAGTGCATTGCACAACTGGTTGCGCAGAACATCAACTTCGTATCTCACTCGAGGCCTGCCTGATAATGAAGACCTTGTCATAGGAGAAGTACAACTAGGTTCATGGAGGGACGTTCATACTGCTAGGCTTCAGGAAGTGACATGTCTTGGAAGCAACAATCACTCACGAGAAGCAGCACTTGTTAGGGACCAATATTGTCAATTCTTCATAACAACCAGAAGTGTTCCATGGCAAGACTCTATGATTTAACTTGTAATTTTCTGTAACTATTGAATAAAATGTATTCAAAATTCAATAAATACATATATTACTTGCCAAAGTGTCTTTCTGCCTCTCATGCTCCAATAATGCATCATGTTCCTTAGATCCCATCAATTAAGAGACCATTCAGAGATGTGACACTACTACTGTTAATCATTAATAGGCAGACTAGTCCAGTAAAGTCAGCTTGTACTTTGTAACAAATGATGATGATAAAATTTTGTCATTTGACTCGTTAAAGCAAAAGACAAAAGTCAAGAGCATACAATTCTACACTATCTATTATATCAATGTAATGTCTTTTACATGAAATAGGTAAAAGAAGAAATTGTGTGTTAGAAAGCAGTACATTCATCTTCAAAAAACTCAACTGTATAATAAACATTGTTTACTAGCAGCTTATGCAATGTAGCTTTTAAAATATTTACAGGCAATTCTTTAAAATCTGTGCTTAACCTGTTAGCCTAGGTAGTTGTTCTGTGATTTAGATAATCTACGATATGGCACATCAACACATGTTCTACTCTTGATTTTTAACTACTTGGCTGCTGTATTTATTTAACACTTCAAAGAAAGCATTTACTTAACACAGACCACTATTGGGTATTGGCAAACTCAAGGTTTGTTTAACCTACGATTCAATGCAGTACTCATATAAGTATTTATGCTTATAGTGAGAAGATACAGTACAGTACACTATATTAATACTTGTTCTGTAGATCATGAATACAATACTTTGTAATGATGTGGAATGTGTCAGTTTAATGAAAGGTATCTTTACATGAGATAACTGAGTTTTTTGAATTACTTTGTATGAAAAAAATTCATCTATTGAGTATAAGAAGTTGTCATTCAGAAATTCTTTTAATTTGTTTTTAAATGCCGACTGGCAACCTATTAAGACTTTTAATGCTTTTTGGTAAATGACCAAAGATTTTTGTGGTGGCATAATTCAACAGTTTTTGTGCCAAAGTCTGATTTAACAGAATAGTGAAGGTCATCCTTTCTTCTAGTGTTGTAACTATGCACATTGCTATTGCTTTTGAACTGGGATGGGTTATTATCAAATTTCATATATATATATTGTGAAGGTACTGTGACTATCCCTAGTTACTTAAATATATGTCTGCAAAATGATCTCGTGTGGGCTCCAGCTATTATTCTGATTACACACTTTTGTGCAATGAATACTTTTTCCCTTAATTGTGAATTACTGCAAAATATGATGCCATATGAAAGCAGGGAATGAAAACAGGTGTAGTAAGCTAATTTACTAATATGTTTAGTACCAAAATTTGTAATAACCCTCATAGCAGAAGTAGTTGAACTCTAACATTTCAGCAGATCATCAACATGTTTCTTCCAATTCAATCTTTCATCAATGCACACACCCAGAAATTTTGAATATTCTGCCTTAGCAACAGATTTCTGTTCAACATCTATATTTATTAATGGTGTTATGCCATTTACGATACAGAACTGTAAATACTGTTTTTTTCTCGAAACTCAGTGAGAGTCCATTTGCAGAGAACCACTTAATAATTTACTGAAAGACATTACATACAATGTCCTCTGTTAGTTCTTGTCTGTTGGGTATGATCACTATATAGCAAAAAGAACTAACTTTGCATCTTCATGAATACAGAGTGGCAAGTCATTGATATATATCAAGAACAATAAGGCACCCAAGACCGAACCCTGTGGGACACCACTCTTGATACCTCCCCAGTTTGAGGAATCTGCTGATTATTGCACATTGTGTGTACTGTTTATTTAAACCTTCTGCATTCTTCCAGTTAAATATGAATTAAACCATTTGCAGACTGCCCCACTCATACCACAACACTTGAGCTTAACTAGAAGAATTTCATGATTTACACAGTCAAAAAGCCTTTGGAAAAATCACAAAAAATGCCAACGGGTGATGTTCAGTTATTCAGAGCATTTAGTATTTGATCAGTGGAAGCATATACAGGATTTTTCTGTTGAAAAGCCTTTTATGAAAACCAAACTGACATTTTGTTAGCACTTCATTTTTACAAATGTATGTGAAACTACTCTTGAATACATTAATTTTTCAAGAATTTTGCATAACACTGTCACAAGTGAGATTGGGTGATAGTTGTTGGCATCAGGCCTATCCACCTTTTTATGCAATGGCTTAACGATAGCATAGTTCACTCTATAAAGTCGGGTTCACACAGCCAAGAAAAGTATCGCCACTGTTAATGGCGAACTGCAGTTGCTTTGTAGTTGCATGTGTGAACTCCTAGTTTTCGGTGGCACCATTTACGAAGCGCAACTTTTGTCACGCCACAAAAAGTTGAACTTGGTTCTACTTTGTTGCGCCATTTTGTCTTCTCCACAATCGAATAACATCATCCGATTGCTACCTCGCGGTTGGATTCAAACCTTTCTAGTGCGTATTCGTTCCCAGATAGTGCTTTTGTTTGTGTGTTTGCTATTAATATGTCGAAAAAGTGGTCGACAGTGACAATTATGAGATTCTTGGAGGTGTATCAAGAACGTGAATGCCTTTGGAACCACAAAAGCGAATCATACAAAGACAGAAATTTGAGAGATTCTGCATTAATTGAAATAGTAAACAGTATGCGTGAATATGTACCTAGAATTGATGTAGCTACAACAAAATTAAAAATTTGAAGCATTTGAAATGCTTACACGAATAACATAAAAAAGTACTGAAATCACTTAAGAGTGGTGCGTCTACAGATGGTATTTATAAACCCAGCCTGCTTGGTTTGAAGCTGCAGGCCGGTTATTAAAACATGTAGTCGAGACAAGAAAGACTAGAAACACTTTGGTAAGTAATATTTTACATTTATTATGTTTCCAAAACATCTTATTTAGTAATATGTACAGCCGTTTGATCTGTATAGGAAATCAGGTCGTAGTGTGTGCTGTGAAACATTCCCTGTTGTGATGAAACGAAAAATCTTGCGCCCAAGTAAAGTTCTGCACCTTTAAGACAAGTATTCCAGTGATTCCATGAAAAGTGAAATCAAAATGAATAATTCTAAAACCCAATAGATTTTGTCTTCTTGTACACAAACTCAAAAGTTAGACTGGATAATTTCTGACTTTGTAGCTACAATATTTCACACCATAATGACCAGTAGATTATATTTTTACTGGAAATGTACTGTTGAAGATTTAATGTATTTGGTAAATTTCATTGTATTCAATATCTCCAAACAGTTTCAAACAATAGTTGACAATACTTTTTACATTTCAGAGGCAAGAGAATAAAATTGTTTAGGGAAAACTGTCACACACCCATAATTTCGTATTTAATGAAACTAAAACAGTTATTTGTCCAGTTTCATATGCTATTATATCTGATTATCTGTAACAGAAGCTAATTGTTCATGCTTTTAATCAGAAAATACTTCAGTACCAAAAAATAATATTAAAGCTATGGAAATATTCTCTGATGGAGCTAATCAACATTTCACATTAATACACATAAGGTAAGTATTAACTTGTGGGGTTTTATTTCCATGTTTATACTTCGCTGTCAGTTGTACAAATCTAACATTCATGACCATGGAACGACCAAGCAGTAATGATTTTTAGCTGCTAATTTTTCAGTCCCTGAAATGTTACAACACATGTAATCACATTGTATTTGTGTATTAACTGTAGCTGAAATTCTTTTTTATCTTTGTCAGGCTGGTTTATTATAATTTAGGGTGCAAGAAAAATATTTTTGCAAAATATATGTTGTATGTGAGAAATCTTTCTTGTGGGAAGCCATAAAAATGCTTCACATACTACATGCCGCAAGATTTAAATTTGTCAATGTTGTAAAATATTCACAATTACTATTTTGGTTCAATGTGTTCTATATAATGTTGATTTGTTTTGACTTTTTTAGGATACACCATGTCAAGATGGAGACGATTCTATTGAAGTAGAAGCAGACATTGCAAACAGTATTCAATTGATAGATGATGCAAGTTATAGTAGCTTGGTTGATTCTCCAGGGTCGTCACAGACCCAAGACACCTCAAAGAAGATTTGCAGAGAAATGAAATGTAATTCGAAGAAACAGAGCAAAAAAATTGAAGCTCTATCTCAGGCAGTAGCAGCATTACAAGATATTGTAAAAGAGACAACAGAGCCTCCTAAACTAGAAGTATTTGGACAGACTGTGGTGGCTTATTTAAGAAAAATCCCAGAACACATAGCCTTGGATTGCCAGTCAGACCCCAGCAAACATTGTCGTCTCCCAGGTGCAAATGGCTGTGACGAAATGAATCAAATAAAAGTTAATAGCATTTAAATGTAAATTACTGATTTGAAGAAGAAGGGGAAAAAATAGATGCTTCAGTTATATAGGGTACTGCTGTTTATCTCCTACTAAATTTTTACATGATTAAGTTCTGTACCTATACTTTTCAAAGAAAAGAATTATTTACATTGTTGTGACACACCATTACTTACTAATCAGCTTTACAACAAACAGTGCTGCATGCCATGGGGCTAACAAGAATTTCCAATCCTTGACTAGAGTATCAGATATTTTGTAGAAAGAGTGGCTAATTACTTTTTAAATAGTTGCTTGCCTTATGAAAGAAGGGAGCTGGCTGACCATCTTATCACTGAAGTACATAATTCCACACTGAATGCTAAATGATGAGGTAATGTCAACATGAAAATTATTTTTGTGCCTTGTATTGTGAATGTTTTTCTGAGAACTATCATTACCCACAACACAAACCATTAAAGAGTAAAGGTAATGGGAAGTGAGCAAGATTTCTATTATTCTGAATGAGGCTTGGTGCTGACAATCATTTCCTGTCCTAGGTGTCTTTCCAACTGGATCAATTACACTGGGCAACAACCAAAAAAACGTCATGGGTTTCTCAGCTGATTTAGACTAATTTTGGTGTTCTGAGTCCGAATATCACATTGATTTTGCTCTATCAGGTCAACTTTTTGAGATACAGCCATAGGCCTACATGACCATTTTTCCCTGAAATGTAAGCCTTTTTATAGGCTTCAATATGCTAATATTAGGGGTTTTAAGGGGATTATTCAGGACATATGAAAACAAAAGAAGCCTTTAAGATTGTAACAGTTAATCATTCCAATAGATGCCTTTTTTTCTTACTATAGTATAAAATTTATTCTAATTTTTATTGTCTGACAGTCAACTGCATATTTCTATTACTATTTCAGATTGATATGGCTTCTGCGCGACGTTCATGCATGAATAATCCAGACGTTTTCTGCTACATCTGCGGAGAATATACGCTTTCAGTGGACAGGAAGAACATCACGGGATTTGTGAAGAACGCCTACCAGGCTTACTTTCAAGTCAAGCTGGGTGACCAAGATAAGCCCTGGGCACCGCACACGGTCTGCAAGAAGTGCGTGGAATACCTCCGGCGGTGGACGAAGGGCACGAAAACTTCACTGAAGTTTGGGATTCCGATGGTTTGGAGGGAGCCCTTGGACCATGCATCAGATTGTTACTTCTGCGCCATCAATACTACTGGCATCAACCGGAAGAATCGGCACAGCCTCCAGTACCCCGACCTTCCATCTGCCCGCCGTCCAGTTGCTCACTGCGAAGAAATTCCTGTACCAGCGTTCACAGAGCTTCCTAACATCGACGACGAGGCCACCACTGCAGACGAGGGAGGATATATAGCAGACGAGGAGTATGAAGCACAAGATGGTCGGCAGCTCTTTTCACAATGTGAGCTTAATGATCTTGTTCGGGATCTCAGCTTGTCGAAGACTTCATCCGAACTGTTGGCCTCCAGACTCAAAGAGAAAAATCTACTTGGCGAGGACGCGCGTATCACTTTCTTTCGTAGAAGGCATGAGGACTACATAGGCTACTTCTGCCAGGAGGAAGACCTAGTGTACTGCCGAGATGTCGCCGGTCTTCTTGTTAAACTCGGGGCTCCTACATACGATCCGAGAGATTGGCGACTCTTTATTGACAGCTGCAAGCGCTCTTTGAAGTGTGTGCTCCTCCACAACGGGAACGAGGTCGCCTCAATCCCTTTTGCTCACTCCACAACTCTCGTAGAGAAATATGAAGCAATGAAGTACGTGCTCGACAAAATCCAATATGAGCAGCACCACTGGATCATCTGCGTCGACTTCAAGATGGTGAACTTTCTACTTGGTCAGCAGTCCGGGTTCACGAAATACCCATGCTTTATATGTATGTGGGACAGTCGAGACAGAGCCCAGCACTATGTAAAGAAAATGTGGCCGCCACGAGAGCAGTTAGTACCTGGTGCGAGAAACATCATAAACGACCGGGAGAAGATATTGATCCCACCGCTACACATGAAGCTTGGGTTAACGAAACAGTTCACGCGTGCTCTGGACAAGGATGGGAGGCGCTTCCACTACCTGTGCCGAGCCTTTCCGCGACTGACCATTGAGAAGCTGAAGGCCGGCATTTTCGATGGGCCACAGATACGGCAGCTCATAAAGGACACAGAGTTCGAAAACTCCATGAACACGTTAGAGTGCGCCGCGTGGAAATCGTTTGTGCAGGTGGTGAACAACTTCCTGGGGAAGACGAAGGCAGCAAACTACGCCAGACTCATCAGCAGCATGATAGAGGCCTTTCAAAAGCTCGGGTGTTTGATGAGTATAAAGATGCACTTCCTGTACTCACACATGGAGAAGTTTTCTGAAAACCTTGGGGCAATGAGCGACGAGCAGGGAGAAAGGTTCCATCAGGACATGCGCCAAATGGAGGATAGGTACCAGGGGAGGTGGGACGCAGTCATGATGGCGGACTACTGCTGGATGCTGAAGAGAGACAATCCAGCAGCTGCTCACAAACGGGAATCGAAGAAACGCCGATTCATGCCGTGAACTCTGAACTTTTGTGTCACGTAACGCTCATTGTTATACTAATATTATGATAAATATGCTTATTTAATTTGATGGAGTAAATAAAAACTTAATGAATTTGCATACGTTGACTTTTATTTCTTGAGGAAAACAGAAAAAATCTTCCGGGGTTTCTCAGCAGATGATACAAAGAAATTTGTTTTTTTACGAAAAATCGATTTTTAAAAATTTCTGTAGCAAAAAATCCTGACCTGATAGAACAAAACCAAGGTCATTTTCGGACTCAGGGCATCAAAATTAGTCTAATTCAGCGGGAAAACCCTAGACTTTTTTAAAAAATCTTTTTTTGTTGCCCAGTGTTATCTGGAGGTTAGTGGTTGCCTATCTGAATTTTTGTTTACATTGTACTGAATAATTAATGTATTACACATCACCATGAAGCTTTAATGCTTCTGTGACAACACGCATCACTCTCCAGTATGCCTTTACTGATTGTAGTTATATGTAGGCCTACAAGTAATGAGTGTCATTTAATACCTCAATACAACCAGTTTGACATTTCTTAAAACACTGTAGTGCCTCAGATAACAGATTTATCTATCAGTAAACTATTTCATTCCATTTATCTAAGAAAGATAATCTCCCCATAGAAATGTTCCCGTATAGCACAATTAGTTTACAGGAATGGTCTCAACTTTTGCTTCTCCTTCTTCCCTCCACATTCAACTTATTCTTAATACCAGCCTATGCACTGCAAGTTGCACCAGTCCTTACCAAAGACATGAATATTTCTCCACCTGTTCCAACTTCTTCAATCATAGCAGTGCAACTACAGCATTGCTCAAAATTTGACTGGATTACTGCATTCTTCTTGAAATTTAAAATAACATTAGCTTTATGTCACATTACCTATTATGTCACATCAAATTTATGAGTTATTTGCTACATTTTAATGCATTAGCAGAGAAATTTTACTTGTTACTACACTGCATGTAATGCATTTGCTGACAGATTGTGAAAGTAGAATGTCACCATAATTTTCACTGAGAAAGCGTACTGAGTTTGTAAAACTGACTGTCCACATCCATAGCAAGAGGTCACAGTTATGACCCATAGAACATGCAAATATCTATCTCACTAACATTTGTATGGGACTATCTCATATAGCAGCAGCCACCTAAACTCTGCAACACATTTTATGGAACTTTTCACAATACACTGCTGGCTTTTCAAATCACCACAGGCAATTTCTTAATTTAAAGGTATATTTATGAATGTGCTATGTGTAACAAAAAACGATATGGAAGTCTTGGAAATTGAAGAGATGTACCTACAGGGATACATCATGAGATCAGGACTACAATACAGCTTATACAGTGGAAGATAGATACACATGGAGCCATGACTAAGATAATGCAATTGATTATGAAGTTTAACAGTTTTCTTCCTTGCTGAACAGAACAATAAAATACAGTATGTGTTAATATCTGCTTGATGGAACCCATGGAATCTGAAGAATAAAAAATATTACATGTTGAAAACATGTGCAGCACATAATTACCACGGAAGAATAAGCATGTAGAAGTATACATTACATGAAAGTTTCTAAAAACATTTCAGAGGACTGTCGCACCAAACTACGCAGCAAACAAGAAGACACGTTGTAACATATCTTAAAATTTACTTCGTTTTAGGGAATATATTAATGGGAATTGCCAAAACGATACAGATGCAAGTCAAGAAAAAGCCAAACTTCCATGAATTGATGAACCGTATGTAAGTTAATATGAGAGATCTGAGCACAAAAGTAGGATCAACTAGTGAACAATTAGAATCACAGCTAAAGATTAAAGAAAGGAAAAAAATAGAAACTACTATCAAGACCTACAATGATGAAACTGAAGTAATCTTAGCCAAAATAAGTGAGATATTGCTATTGTTATGGAGGTAGTATATAGGTATTATTGCTAAAGAATTTTTTATTTGAGAGGAAGTTTTGAAGATGAGATTTTCTGCAGTGACTTATAGGGGGTTCAACAATGATATTTATGGTTCCAGAATGAAGTTTGGAAGGTTGGAGACGAGGTACTCGCGGAATTAAAGCAGTGAGGACGGGGCGTGAGTCGTGCTTGGGTAGCTCAGTCGGTAGAGCACTTGGCCGCAAAAGGCAAAGGTCCTGAGTTCGAGTCTCGGTCCAGCACACAGTTTTAATCTGCTATGAAGTTTCATATTTATGATTCATCAGATATTATGATGATGAATGAGGATTTCTAGTAAAGTAGTCTGCGTTAATGACGAACATGTTAGGGAAGGGATGTATTGGGGATTTCTTTGGGCTCTGTTTGTAATGTTTTATACTGACATTTATAATGATATACTGAATAAGGTGAATTGATAAGATATAAGGTCTGTGGTTGCATTAAGAATTATTGCAAAGTTGTTGATACATAGGTCTGCCATTAGTATTTGAAATTCAATAAATGACTATGTAAATGACAGCTTTGGCCTGAGAATATGAAATACTAACAATGTATATTGTTGCTGACTATATAAAAAGTTAACGATTTATGATGAATTATAATAAAGCTGTCTCACCATTCTAATAAATGCTCATAATAAAAAATGTGATGGATTATTCAGACTTGAGAAAAGTGGGCAATAGTTCCATAATTATCTAAATGGGGGATTACCTTAATGAACTGATTGCAAAATATAAACTGAGCTGCCACGGTGTTCTTGGTTTTGGTTATAGATGAGACTCATTAGTCAACTTTAAAACTTTTATGTAAATAAATAGGGACCTTTCTTTTCCTTTTGAGACTTTACTGTATATCATGATTATTTCTTGTTCGAATGCTTGCTTGTTGCCTATGCTAACTGATCAATACTAAGACAGAAGACAGCAAAGAAAAATTTAAACATGTTGCTACTTTGCTTACTATTGTTAATATTTGAAAAGTAAAAGAATCGGCTTTTCACACACGATAGTTGTTACAGTCAAGCTACATTACTAATTATTACTTTACGTAATGTCTACATACTAATATAAATTTTCAATGGATCTGTTCTGACATTATGCCAAATTATTCTTTACTGTTTAAATATTGTCAAAGTCTATACATAATCTAATGCTACTATTATTTTGAGAAAAATTTAAATTATTTAACTCGATACATAGTATCGTTATGATCTGCCCAATGCTGAAGTTATACTTCCATGAAACTAATGCTTAGACCATTTGTTGGTGGTTGGGATAGCTCATAAAACATTCATCACTAAGTATTCTGGGATATAACTGTATGCTCTCTACTCATGGCCATTGCTGGGTAAAAGGAAATGCTTTTTTTATATACATTTTTACAAGGAAATGCTTGGCCTATTTGTCAATGGTCAAGACATTCCACGGAACTTTACACAATAAGATACTACCTTCAATATGAAATAGGCAAGAGGATCCTCAACCTTCGATGATCTCACTACTTGTCTAGTACTGTCTATCTCTTTGCTAAGCTAAACTTCAATAGAATACCCTGTCTGTTTACCCTATCTGCTAAGTCTAAGAAAATCAACACGACAGCCTCTAGCAAACTCAGAAAAAATTACTTAAAGAAGTGCTCACATACTGTAACATGTGGTCACATGATATTAATTTTTTTTTCTTTTTGTTTGATTACCAGATTTCATAGTGAGCATAATTAATTCCACAATCTTACTCTTAGTGCGAAACACTCGTTAAGCAAAACAATTTCTCCCAGATACATTATGTGATCAAAAGTATCAGAGCACCTAGCTGAAAATGACTTACAAGCTCGTGGTGCCCTCCATCGGTAATGCTGAAATTCAATATGGAGTTGGCCCACCCTTAGCCTTGATGACAGCTTCCACTCTTGCAGCATATATTTAATCAGATGCTGGAAGGATCCTTGGATAATGGCAGCCCATTCTTCACACAGTGCTGCACTGAGGAGAGGTATCAATGTCGGTTGGTGAGGCCTGGTACGAAGTCGGCGTTCCAAAACATCCCAAAGGTGTTCTATAGGATTCAGGTTAGGACTCTGTGCAGACCAGTACATTACAGGGATGTTATTGACATGTAACCACTCAGCTACAGATCGTGCATTAAGAACAGATGCTCGATCATGTTGAAAGATGCAATCGCCATCCCCGAATTGCTCTTCAACAGTGGGAAGCAACAAGGTGCTTAGAACATCGATGTAGGCCTGTGCTGTGATAGTGCAACATAAAACAACAAGGGATGCAAGCTTCCTCCATGAAAAAGATGATACATTATAATACCACCACCTCCTCCTCCTCCAAGTTCTACAATTAGCACTACACACGCTGGCAGATGACATTCACCGTACCCACACTCTGCCATCAGATCGCTCATTGTGTACCGTGATTCGTCAACCAAACAACATTTTTCCACTGTTCAATTGTCCAATGTTTACACCCCTTACACCAAGTGAGGCGTCATTTGGCATTTACCGGCATGATGTGTCACTTATGAGCAGCTGCTCCACCATGAAATCCAAGTTATCTCACATCCCGCCTAACTGTCATAGCACTTGCAGTGCGTCCTGGTGTAGTTCGGAATTCCTGTATGATGGTCTGGATAGATGTCTGCCTATTACACATTACAACCCTCTTCAACTGTCAGCAGTCTGTGTCAGTCAACAGACGATGTTGGTCTGTACGCTTTTGAGCTATACGTGTCCCTTCACATTTCCAGTTCAATATCACATCGGAAACAGTGTACCTAGGGATATTTAGGAGTGTGGAAATCTCACGTACAGATGTATGATAAGTGACACCCTATCACCTGACCACGTTCGAAGTCTGTTGAGTACCACGGGGCACCCCATTCTGCTCACTCATGATGTCTAATGACTATTGAGGTCACTGATATTGAGTATGTGGCAGCACAACGCACCTAATATGAAAAACATATCTTTGTGGGGGTGTCTGGATACTTTGGATCACAGTGTAAATTAATTAAAATATGATAATATGGTCCACACAGAAAAATTATTAAAAGTTTTACCTTATTCATGCCATTTATTGTAAGAAAATTGTACACGCAGTATTTTGTACTTTATTGTTCATGGTACATAAATAATTTTCTTGGAAGCTGTCTATGGTCACTTGTTTCTGCCAGCACTTCAACACTTGGCAAAAATGCAACACAGCATTGTCGTCAAATAAATTTGTACAGTGCATGGCCACTGCTTTATTGGGGTGATGATTTTTAATGTACAATGTAACCAATTCCCATGCTTTCAGTATTTCTTTTATTGTGCCAGAAGATTGCTGCTTTTCTGTTACCACCACCACCACCACCACCACCACCACCACCACCCTCCACCATCACCTCTCCTAAGGACTCCTCTCCACAACTTCCTGCTGTGAACGCAGTGCAACTCCGTAAGCTCTTCAGTGGTCGTCAACAAGCTCATTGATATCATTGTTATCCACTTCTAGTTCCATTGTCTTGGCTGAAGACACAATCTCATTGACTACAGACTCCATAGGTACTGACATAAATGCCTCAGAGTCACATCTGACAATGCACTCTTGCCAAAGTTTCTTCCAAGCAGAAGTGAGAGTTCTTTTGGTAACCCCATCCCACGCCTTTTCGAGCTTCTTATGCAGGCAATGATGTTGAAGTAATATTTTCAAAACTCTGTGAGAGTGAAATTGATAGCTTCAGTCAACTCAAAGCAATGCTCGAAGACTGCTTTATCATAGAGCTTCTTAAAGTTACAAATAATCTACAGCTCCATAAGCTGGAGTAACAGAGTGGTGCCAGGAGGTAGAAACTGGATCTTGATGAACTGAAATTCTGCAAGGTGGTGGTTTTGTAGGCCCGGGGAATGGACTGGAGTATTATTGATAACAAGCAAGACATGGGGTGGCAGATTCACCTCTAAGATATCACCTCTGAGTGTTGATGAAAGTCTTGTTGGGACAAAGGCGCGCACACACAGCTAATCCAGTACCTCCCCAATAATCATCATCACACGTGGGGAGTCAAATTTTGGATGCTATGTGATTCAGTAGTAAATTACTACCTAAGCTTCAATGTATACCATGATGACAAAAATAAAATAAAAGAGAATGGCCTGGGATATGTAGTAGTCACAAAACTACTAGCTCTTGGGAGCTACATGCAAAAAATGTTATGATGTGTTTTGTGATAACTTTTTTACATCTATTCCCCTGAGAGAAAAGCTGTATTCAGTTGGCACTTATCTAATGGGAACAATTAGAAGAAACAGAAAATTCCTGCCACGGGGTCTTCTGTTGAATTATGTTAATTATTAAATGTCTTTTTTTTTCAACTCTCTATATTATTTAACCCACCAACTGTGACTGAGAAGGCTACATTGTTGCCATCAATGATAATATTCTTTACTTATTTATTCGTGATTCCACTAGTGACATTTGTTAGTGCAAAAATGGAACAAAACCAGTCAAATCCGTCTTCAATGAAATAGGAGGTGGTGTAGACTAAATGGTCTATATTTTCTTTGTTGATTAATCACTGTATTATGTCACAATTTATCATAGCATCTGTCCTCGTAGTGGGTAAACTACTTGTTATACGCACCCATTTCTCATTCTAGTGTTTTAACCTTGTTGAAAATACTATCTGTACCATTTGTTAAAGTACAGATGAACAAAAGAAGTTACTAAAGTAATTTCCACTACACAAATTTTCTTTTGATATTCTGTCTTTCAGTAGCGTGTCTATGTATTACATTTTTTATTAGAAGGAATTTTATTCACAACGAGAGAGAATTATGTGAACATAAAAGGCTATAAGAGTTTTTAAAAGTCAGTTAACTTCGCATATATACCAAGCAAGATCACACATACTAAATTACTACTGAAATATATCACTGAACAAAATAACAAATATTTTTGCTCTCTGTGAGCACCAGTTCATTTGTGTAACAGTACCATGTGGTACCAGTTACGAGATCTACTTTAGTATTATTTGTTTATGATAATGAATCAAAACTCACTGGTCAATGTTAAAAAGTAACAGTTATGTAGAACTCTACAATTAATATACAGGGTGATTCAAAAAGAATACCACAACTTTAGGAATTTAAAACTCTGCAACGACAAAAGGCAGAGCTAAGCACTTTCTGTCGGCGAATTAAGGGAGCTATAAAGTTTCACTTAGTTGTACATTTGTTCGCTTGAGGCACTGTTGACTAGGCGTCAGCGTCAGTTGATGCTAAGATGGCGACCGCTCAACAGAAAGCTTTTTGTGTTATTGAGTACGGCAGAAGTGAATCGACGACAGTTGTTCAGCGTGCATTTCGAACGAAGTATGGTGTTAAACCTCCTGATAGGTGGTGTATTAAACGTTGGTTTAAACAGTTTACAGAGAATGGGTGTTTGTGCAAAGGGAAAAGGCAGCCCGTGACAGAGCACTTCATCACTGGCCTCCAAGAAGCCCTGATATTACCCCCTGCGACTTTTTCTTGTGGGGGTATGTTAAGGATATAGTGTTTCGGCCACCTCTCCCAGCCACCATTGATGATTTGAAACGAGAAATAACAGGAGCTATCCAAACTGTTACGCCTGATATGCTACAGAGAGTGTGGAACGAGTTGGAGTATCGGGTAGATATTGCACGAGTGTCTGGAGGGGGCCATATTGAACATCTCTGAACTTGTTTTTGAGTGAAAAAAAAACCTTTTTAAATACTCTTTGTAATGATGTATAACAGAAGGTTATATTATGTTTCTTTAATTAAATACACATTTTTAAAGTTGTGGTATTCTTTTTGAATCACCCTGTACAATGTACCGTGTTTACTCAGAAATATAAAAATAATTTTATTAATTTTCTTCAATATTTAAATTCTTGCACATCACACTATTGTAACGACTATTACAACTTACGTACAATTTACACTACTGCTCTTACATTGGACAAAAACAGGCTAAGTTTTATGTAAAGCATTTTCCATATGTAGAACACAGAATTCCACCTAAATGTAATTATCTTTCATTGTGCAGCGTAACTACAGAACCTTTGCAATATAGTTTATAAAATTAATTCCCATTTTCATACATGGGATGGTGATGCAAATTTGACCACCCTTGCTAGAGCTGCCATCTATCATCATACTTTAAAAGTTTTTCTGTTTGGGGTGTTGGTCCTCTGACCAGGTCAAAGGTACATCGTCACTTCACAATAGGCAAATATTTTTACTTACAGTAATTTTAGCATTATGTAAGATAGAAATTTTAATATGTTTGGGTTCATTTTGTGCTAGGTACTTTGAAAATTGAGTAAAGACGCCCAGAAGCAAACCTGGTGCTAAAAGTTTGATGATAAAGACGATCTGCAAGTTGCTATTAAGTCAGTTCAAGAGCAAAAAATGAATGTTTGTGAAGCAGCACAACATTTTTATTTGAAGAAACCAACTTCAATTTTCCACCTTAAAAAGTTTGACGAAGCTGGTACCTCAGTCTATTAATATTCTCCGATAAAGCCGAGAAAGGTCTTTACTGATAAGAGGACTTGTTACTAATTGATTATGAATTATCGAAAACTCAAGAAATGAGATTGGTTTATGAATTTCCAGAAGTGAATAACAAAATTGTGGACCCCCCTTGATTGGCAAGTAAAAGTGCTGGAAAGCAATGGTTATGAGATTTTCCTAAAAAGTACAATGATAAATTCTCTCTTCAGAAGCTCCAAACCACAAGCACACCTCATGGAACAGCTTTCAACTAACACAATGTGGCAGCCATATTTAAAATTTTTTACATGTTTTGGACATCACAAACTTGAAGCCTGTGACATGGAACTGTGGTGGGCCCTGAATCAGCACTGTTTATGAACCCCCAAAAATACTTGCTTCAAAAATTTAGAAACAAATTGAAGAAATAACAACATCTGCTGAAAGAGGAACTAAAGGGGCTGATTTGCATAATAAGTGCAACAGGGAACAGAATTCCATCCTCATTTGTGTTTCCTCGTGTAAATTTCCATCCTTTTTATGCTTAATGGTCGACCTCTAGGGTCTGTTGGGGTTGTAAATCCACAAGGTTGGTCTAACAAAACAATTCTTCATAAAATAAACATTTGCTTGTTTTTTTCCTCAAGTGCAGTCAGTTTCAAAAGCTCATTCATTCTCAGTCCGTTGAGAAGATGACACCTCGTGGGCCTGTTAATCTGTACAGCGACATATGCACGTTATAAGGCTCTCCTTGTGCGACACGTGGTTCCAGCTTTGCAAGAATGCAACTGTGGACACACCACTATTTTAATGCAAGATGGGGAACACCGCAGTTGCTTACTAGGTGAAATATTTGCTTCGAGAAACCATCTGTGACAACTGCATTATCTTCAGACAACTTCAAGATGTTCAACCTTCCAAACCCCACAACATAAATCTACATTATTTCTGGTTGAGGGATATCTGAAAGATTGTGTACAGCTAGTTCGCGTCCGTAGTAGAATACTACACGTGCACCCTGGGTAGCGCTAAATGAACTAGCAAAGTACAGGCGACCAGATAATCCTTAGTTGATCTCCTGGTCACGGCAAATCACGATGAATTCTAGCAAAACGAACCCTTTGACTAGAGAACTCGGATCGCTGATTCGAGTCTGCCACCTGAATATTGAAGGCATAAGTAGAGCCAAATGCATGTACTTGCATAAAGTTTTAACAAAGAACGACATTGACGTAGTCGCAATTCAGGAGACCCATACTGAAGATGACGAGCAGCTAAGATCAAGGGGCATAATATCTGGCTATGACCTAATAGGCGCCACACACCACAGACATTATGGCACGGCAACATACGTCAGGAGAAATATCGAAGAAGTGGCTCTCGTATCAACATCTACCACAAACGAGATTCACGAAGTCATTATAAAAGTGGGTGAAGTCACAATAAATAATATATACAAGCCTCCAGGGCAATTGTGGCCCCCACAAGCCCTTCACAGTATGAGGCCATTTACGTGAAACGACGCGACGCAGTCATGTTTCGATTCATGAGGGTCAGCAACTGATAAAAAAAAAGGAGCCCCCCGGGTCCCAAGGTCGCGATGGCGGCATCACTGTCCCGCCGAGATAATTTGTCCTTTTAGGACAATTATCTGAGCAAGCACCCACGCCAGCAAAAGGTTGCCCGACACGTGCTGTTCGATAATGTAATGTATATAAAAGGTGGTAATGATTTATTTATTTTAGTCAGCAAAATGTCTTGGGTAAATCAGTATTTAAGCACGGGCAACCATGGCTCTATACAATACGACGGAGGTGTTTTATATCCGGGACCTGAGGAAGACATTGAAATGGGGGAAAGAATTCCATTAACAAATGTTAATCGTTCTCGTAGTTCTAATGATATTCGAACAGTGCAAAGAGAGGATGCTGCTAATCGTATACGGTATGGCCATAATGCAGCATACGACGATTTGGATACCAGTGGCAGAACAGTTGAATTTGAACGCGTGCCTGAAACAACGCCAGAAGAAAGCAATCTTGGAGTGCGGCGGCGCTGCCCAAATAGACCACGAAATCGTGGTTGAGGTCAACCCAGTGCAGATACAGCAACCTCTAGCGAAACGGTGCCCTTGTTATCTGAAAGTGTCACGGACGGGGCAGCAATTAGCACAGCTGGTATTACAAGTTCAGGACAGATAGCGATAGCGGCTGGCGCGACAACTGCCGCCGCCGCAGGTGCTGCTTACGGCGTTACAAAACTAGTTGAACGTGTACAGAAGAAAGGATATACTTTACCTGGTAGTGATTATGTAGGACCTGGAAATCCTATAAATATAGACGCACCGCGCAGTGGAGCAGATGCCATTGCTAAAGAGCACGACGTTGGATACGATAATTTGCTAAAGGAAGCAAGGGAACGACCATTTACAGAAGAAGAATTTAGACAACGAGTTCAACAATTGGATGCAAAAGCTATAATTGATTTTGCAATTGACTGGAGTCATACACGAAATTGGCATTCATTTGTTGGAAAGTACGGACTGAAATTGAAGACAGCTGTTGAACAACGTATCGGAAAAGTTTTGTACCCGCAACAACCGAATGCCGAAAAAACAGGTATGTACATTTAATTTTTGTTGTTTATAATAATTTTTTGGTTACATTTTGTAATTGTAACGTTTCTTGCCTTCAGAATTATGAAATTCCACCGTGGGAACGGTCTAATTGGGAGTTTAAGCATGAAGGCCAGAAACGGTATGCCTATGAACAATGGATAATGGCTCGTGTTCGTCGTGGTTTGCCTATAGATCACGACCGCCCATCAACATCTGGTTCAGCCTCTGGAACAAGTTCTGTAGACGAACATCACGTCGACGAAGAAGTATCACATAGCGAAGAAGACGAAGACGAAGAAGGACCAGAAGAAATACAACAACATTCTGAACCACAACGTTTAGTACCATACTCTGACAGTGACGAAGGTATGAGTTCGCCAATGCAGGTAGATTCAGGTAAACGACAGGTTGCATCAGGTCAATCTGGTGGATCTAAGAAAAAAAAAACGTTAACAGGCACCGCAGCACCATCTGCTAATGTACTGGGTGATTCTCCTAATACTCGTGTTGATCCATTACCTGCTCCTTCTATATTAGATACCGGTAACAACACAAGATATCGCAAAGTTCATAGATTTTTCACATACGGTTTAGCATACAAAGTGATTGAACATGAAAAAGCAGTATGTATGATTACTCCTTTAGCAGAAATTCCCGTTGATCGGCCATTTCTGTATATGACGCCTTCTGAATTCGATTTATTGCCTGATGGTAGTAGAATTGTTCATTGTTCTGTAAAAGTAATTGCACGTAATCCTAGAATTGCTTTTCCGACTAATTCAAGTGATACAGAACTTGCAACATTAAATCAAAATAAGAATATGATTACAAGTGTAGGTATTAATTTGAAAATACCTGGTATTAATGTAAAGCCTACAGCATTTACTGCAAATGCACCTATGGAAACAACTGCCATAGATCATAAACGACAGTTTGATTCCATTTGGAAGTCATGGTATGGTTATAGAAATGATCATTTGGAAGTCATGGTATGGTTATAGAAATGATGAAGCAGACTTTCTTACTTAAGTGCCTGCACATCAATTTGGACAACCAGTTAATTTAAAATATTATTATGCGTGTGTTTCTAGCTCAAAAGATAAGGGTTTACATAATTGGGGTTGGAAATGTGTACAGTCTTGTGTTTCTGAAGTAGATGCAGATGCACGAACAGGAAGTGTTATTGTTGACTATACGTATACACCAACATTAGGTTTTCTGAAAATTCCAAAAGTGGCTAATGTTGATATTTTTCCTATTACAACTACTTCTCAAAATGTAATTCAAAGGTATAATATTAATGCTGATAAGCACTGTAATCCTTTTATGTCATGTGATAGTTTTTCTTTAACCCCCTTTGAACCAGCAAGAATGGAAGAACAATTAGTGGGAGCTGTTAGTCCCGTCACAAATGCAGAAGTATCAGGATATAATAATTTAATAGAAAAAGCTGATATTGCTTCTGCGGGATATAATATTAGACTACACGATACAAATGTTCAACCGAGCCTACATGTAGGCATTAATCCTACATATGCTTTAAGCACAAGCAGTTTAAATAGTGATGTATCAGTTGCTAATCCTCATGAATCGAAACATGACTGCGTCGCGTCGTTTCATGATTCGAGGGTCAGCAACTGATTAAAAAAAAGGAGCCCCCCGGGTCCCAAGGTCGCGATGGCGGCGTCACTGTCCCGCCGAGATAATTTGTCCTTTTAGGACAATTATCTGAGCAAGCACCCACGCCAGCAAAAGGTTGCGCGTGTAAAAGTTGTCTTTTTGGAGTGATAGAAATGTAAGTATTGATAACTGAAATTGCTTAGCAACCAATCTAGTACATAAGCGGCATAAAATTGTTGTCTTCACAGTATGTCCTCTGACTACACGTCAAAAACGTCTATTGTCTGTGACGAGCTGCCAGAAACAGTAAGTACATTTCTGTATAATGGACACTTTGTACAAACTTGCACGAATTGCTGTTTGTGGAAGACTTACAAATGCTTTAGATGTGTATCAATTAGAAGTACCACAAACCATACGAGAAGATATTTTACTGGAATTCAGATATTCAAAATTCAATTTCATGCTGAATTCATATAGACTGCCAGAATGCTATATTTTTGATAGAAGTGAAAATGTCCCAATGATTAACGAAATTGTAAATGATGCAATAGAAGCAGCTTCCAAAATAAGAGCTGGAATTCCAGTTCCATGGGAAACACTCGCTATAACCACAATGTCTTTCTTCGATACTACTACATTCTGGCAAAGTCGATTTAAAATTAAAATGTTTTTTTATGAAATTACTTATAAGCAATTCATATTTACCATTTGTGAAAATTGCTTATATAAATTATCAGATTCCTGGCAAAATCCGCTACTACAACCACTTCTAATTGATATGAAAATTAATATGGTTACCAAGCCACCATATTTTTCAAATGGTGTAATTTGTCCTCCACAAATTAAGCAATATAGCCATTGGTGCATGTTCTGTGCCAATAGTCCTTTATTCAGAAGTGTACGTTGTGGTGGCTCATTAAGCCAAGTATTTGATTCCGAAGACGACGATGATGATTTACCTGGTTTATTACTTGCAGACCTCTAATGGAGACGCTGATGGAGATCTTTCAGTCCATCTTCACGCTGGTTCACGCTCACCTGACGAATCCAACCCTGAAAATCTTCATTTGGATTGCTACGAGATTACACTGCCAGTTGGGAGCAACCGATGGACCCTTAGGGACATACATATTCACCATTTTGAATTGTTTGACGAAATTCGAAAATTCCTGTTCACAATTATCGTTTGGTTGCCAGAACTTTTGCGAATATCTGAAATCTCAGAACGATGGTATTACACTGATGTCATTGTCATCAGAGGACCAAACGATATTGATGAATTTAGTAGACGAATTGCTTCTATCGCATCAGTCTACCCTGGAGAAATTATCATATGGAAACATGATGACGACCACATCCACCTCGTCCACGATTGCACATACTCCTCTAGACGATGTAGATGCCGATTTAGGGTTGACCCATTTATTGCCACCAGAATTAAGAAATGTCGGTCTTTGGCATCAAAGATTAGTTGAGTATTATGATCTTCTGTCCATTTCACCAGGTCTTCGCCGTTTTGGTCAGATATTCGATATTTCCACAGTTCGTGGTGGCTATTAAAGTCACCTACGTATACTAAAAGGTATCAGATAGATTATATAATGGTAAGACAGAGATTTAGGAACCAGGTTTTAAATTGTAAGACATTTCCAGGGGCAGATGTGCACTCTGACCACAATCTATTGGTTATGACCTGTAGATTAAAACTGAAGAAGCTGCAAAAAGGTGGGAATTTAAGGAGATGGGACCTGGATAAACTAAAAGAACCGGAGGTTGTACAGAGATTCAGGGAGAGCATAAGGGAGCAATTGACAGGAATGGGGGAAATAAATACAGTAGAAGAAGAATGGGTAGCTTTGAGGGATGAAGTAGTGAAGGCAGCAGAGGATCAAGTAGGTAAAAAGACGAGGGCTAGTAGAAATCCTTGGGTAACAGAAGAAATATTGAATTTAATTGATGAAAGGAGGAAATATAAAAATGCAGTAAGGGAAACAGGCAAAAAGGAATACAAACATCTCAAAAATGAGATCGACAGGAAGTGCAAAATGGCTAAGCAGGGATGGCTAGAGGACAAATGTAAGGATGTAGAGGCCTATCTCACTAGGGGTAAGATAGATACCGCCTACAGGAAAATTAAAGAGACCTTTGGAGATAAGAGAACGACTTGTATGAATATCAAGAGCTCAGATGGAAACCCAGTTCTAAGCAAAGAAGGGAAAGCAGAAAGGTGGAAGGAGTATATAGAGGGTCTATACAAGGGCGATGTACTTGAGGACAATATTATGGAAATGGAAGAGGATGTAGATGAAGATGAAATGGGAGATATGATACTGCGTGAAGAGTTTGACAGAGCACTGAAAGACCTGAGTCGAAACAAGGCCCCGGGAGTAGACAATATTCCATTGGAACTACTGACGGCCGTGGGAGAGCCAGTCCTGACAAAACTCTACCATCTGGTGAGCAAGATGTATGAAACAGGCGAAATACCCTCAGACTTCAAGAAGAATATAATAATTCCAATCCCAAAGAAAGCAGGTGTTGACAGATGTGAAAATTACCGAACTATCAGCTTAATAAGTCACAGCTGCAAAATACTAACACGAATTCTTTACAGACGAATGGAAAAACTAGTAGAAGCCAACCTCGGGGAAGATCAGTTTGGATTCCGTAGAAACACTGGAACACGTGAGGCAATACTGACCTTACGACTTATCTTAGAAGGAAGATTAAGGAAAGGCAAACCTAAGTTTCTAGCATTTGTAGACTTAGAGAAAGCTTTTGACAATGTTGACTGGAATACTCTCTTTCAAATTCTAAAGGTGGCAGGGGTAAAATACAGGGAGCGAAAGGCTATTTACAATTTGTACAGAAACCAGATGGCAGTTATAAGAGTCGAGGGACATGAAAGGGAAGCAGTGGTTGGGAAGGGAGTAAGACAGGGTTGTAGCCTCTCCCCGATGTTGTTCAATCTGTATATTGAGCAAGCAGTAAAGGAAACAAAAGAAAAATTCGGAGTAGGTATTAAAATTCATGGAGAGGAAATAAAAACTTTGAGGTTCGCCGATGACATTGTAATTCTGTCAGAGACAGCAAAGGACTTGGAAGAGCAGTTGAATGGAATGGACAGTGTCTTGAAAGGAGGATATAAGATGAACATCAACAAAAGCAAAACAAGGATAATGGAATGTAGTCTAATTAAGTCGGGTGATGCTGAGGGAATTAGATTAGGAAATGAGGCACTTAAAGTAGTAAAGGAGTTTTGCTATTTGGGGAGCAAAATAACTGATGATGGTCGATGTAGAGAGGATATAAAATGTAGGCTGGCAATGGCAAGGAAAGCGTTTCTGAAGAAGAGAAATTTGTTAACATCCAGTATTGATTTAAGTGTCAGGAAGTCATTTCTGAAAGTATTTGTATGGAGTGTAGCCATGTATGGAAGTGAAACATGGACGGTAAATAGTTTGGACAAGAAGAGAATAGAAGCTTTCGAAATGTGGTGCTACAGAAGAATGCTGAAGATTAGATGGGTAGATCACATAACTAATGAGGAAGTATTGAATAGGATTGGGGAGAAGAGAAGTTTGTGGCACAACTTGACCAGAAGAAGGGGTCGGTTGGTAGGACATCTTCTGAGGCATCAAGGGATCACCAATTTAGTATTGGAGGGCAGCGTGGAGGGTAAAAATCGTAGAGGGAGACCAAGAGATGAATACACTAAGCAGATTCAGAAGGATGTAGGTTGCAGTAGGTACTGGGAGATGAAAAAGCTTGCACAGGATAGAGTAGCATGGAGAGCTGCAGCAAACCAGTCTCAGGACTGAAGACCACAACAACAACAACGTATATTGCTGGGTGAGGCTAACTGAGACCTGCCCTGACCTCAGTTTTGTTACAACTGACAAGAACAACAAACCCCTGCCGGTCTCTCGCAGGGTACTTGAGGATTTCCCCCACTCTCAGCATCGTCCAGTGCTCTTAGAAATAGGTCTTACTATTCCCCTGATATCCTCTTATCCTCGTCCTAGATGGAACTTTGGGAGGGCAGATTGGGCTGCTTTCTCGGAGAAACTTGATAAATGCCTTGGATGGATACCCCCAACGTATAAGAACTACGAAAGATTTGTTGGAGCCGTCATCAGCTCAGCTAAAGTTAGTATGCCCAGAGGATTCAGAAACGAATATGTGCCAGGATGGAGCGAGGAAAGTGAACGGCTTTATAGACAGTTTCTGGACAATGGGGACAAAGAAATTGCAGACGATCTATTACATAGCCTAGACACGGCCAGGCGTGCTAAGTGGATGGAGACTGTGGAACAAATGGATTTTACAAGATCAAGCAGAAGGGCGTGGTCTTTGCTTCGGAGACTTGGAGGTGGAGGTAAAAATCTGCGAATGACCAGCGCTATGTCCCCAAATACAGTTGCGGTTCACATCAGCAAGACGTCCAGGGCCCCAAAGGAACGAGCCCATACTATAAAAATTAAAAAGGAGCTTAAAGAGCTAAAATCGACAGCAGAGAACAATACATCTTATTCCCAACCCTTTTCAGTCGAAGAGTTAAATATGGCCCTGAACGATATAAAACCAGGAAAGGCCCCAGGGTTTGATGGGATTCACCCAGAATTTCTGCTCCACTGTGGTAAATTTGCAAGATTATGGCTTGCGCGATTCTTCTCTAACGTGTTGCAAACTGGAAAAATTCCGCACACTCTCAAAAAGGCTAAAATTGTTGCCATATTAAAACCGGGCAAACTGAGTGACCAACCTCAGAGCTTCCGCCCAATCGCCTTACTCAGCATGATCTATAAATTACTGGAGAGACTTATGTACAACAGAATGAGCGAAGTCATCCTGGAGACTGTACCGGTAGAACAGGCGGGCTTCCGGCCGAAAAGAAGCTGCACGGATCAGGTCCTCGCTCTAACAACCTACATCGAGGCGGGCTTCCAAAGACAGCAAAAAACATCAGTGGTATTTGTTGACCTGATGGCGGCGTTCGACACTGTCTGGAGACAGGGCCTGATTTATAAGCTCCTCCGCATCGTGCCATGTCTAAAAACGGCTAACCTTATCAACGAAATGCTCTGCAATAGACCATTCCAGGTTGTCATCGGTAACAACAGAAGTAAATTCATGAAACTTAATAATGGCCTGCCCCAAGGTTCAGTACTGGCTCCACTGCTTTTCAGCATGTATATAGCCGATATGCCTAGGACGAGATCCAAAATGTTCGGATATGCGGACGACTGGGCCTTGGCCACACAACACCGAGTGATGGAGGAAACTGAGATCACACTATCCAGCGATTTGACCACTCTAGGAAAATACTTCCGTGACTGGAGGCTCCAACCCAGCCCATCCAAAACAGAGGCCACTTGTTTCCACCTGAATAACAAATTAGCAAACAAAGAGCTCAAGATCCGCTTTGATGGCGGCATTCTTCCATATAATAGAACACCAAAGTATCTGGGCGTGACACTCGATAGAACATTGAGCTATAAACAACACCTTGTAAACACTGCTGAAAAAGTCAGAACTAGAAACAACATTGTCCAAAAGCTTTGTGGCACTAGTTGGGGGTCCACTGCCTCCGTTCTGCGTAGCTCTGCACTAGGACTTGTCTATTCTGCAGCAGAGTACTGTTCCCCAATATGGTTAAATAGTGCTCACATCAAGAAGGTGGATGCAGTCTTGAACCAAACGATGAGGATTATCTCTGGAACGATCAGGTCAACTCCTGTCCAATGGCTGCCTGTATTGAGCCATATCCCGCCGCCACATTTGCGCAGAGAACATGCACTTGTCAGGGAGTGTCGAAAAATCCAAAATAGCCCAGATCTTCCTATCCACACCCTGAGTAATGGAATTGAGCAAAATAGATTGAAATCCAGACACCCCCCTCTCGCAAGTGCCAAAGATCTGGTAAAGAACGCTTTTATTCTTGAGGACCGCTGGAGAGAAGAATGGGAGGAAAAGACACCGCCTCAGGTTAACACCTTATTGGGAACATCTAACAGACCTTGGGGCTTTGATTTGCCCCGCAAAATCTGGTCTACCCTTAACAGGATCAGGACGAGCCACGGCCGTTGTGCGGACTCCTTGTACAAATGGAGCATAGTGCCATCACCACAGTGTGACTGCGGCGCTGACAGGCAGACAATTCACCATATCGTGGTAGAATGCCCTCTGAGGGCCTACCCTGGGCCAACAAGGGACTTCATGGATGCGACTAACAGTGCAATCGATTATATTTCTAACCTAGATGTATGTTTGTGATATTGTAACTGTTTTGTGTGTTATGTACTTTTAGATTTTTCATACGTGATTTGTACTTGCCATACGCTAATAAATACAATTAAATAAATGTGTATTAGAGATGTCTCCAGATTTTTCCTGTTCTGAACATAGCACGTGACAACACATCACTGATTGTAACTGGAAAATAGTGTACTTACTAAAGCATATTTCCTCACCAGTGGCTCATTCTTGTGACTGATTTTAGAATTACATTAAGGAATGTGCACTAAATATCACAATAAGCAGTTTCAGGCATTTTCTACTTTTAGATATGAGTTGGGTGGTTGTGCAGTCTTTATAAATATTACGAATTCTACATTTTTAAGTGCTCCATAATATATGAAAGCTGTTTGGTAAGTACCTTTAATTCTTCAGTTAAAGAGTTATATGGTTAGTTACATAATGTGTGAACACCTAGGCCATACTTGCATCAGTTGTGGAGCATCTCTGTTAGATTTAAAGAATATCTCTTTCTATTAATGACAGTTTCATTCTGAATGAACAGTTGCAGCTATGTAATAATTTCTTTGATGGCGTAAAGCCGTTATTTAGAAACACCTAAAACCGATTTGTCATTTTCCTCAGAATAGACTTTTGAAATATCATCTTCCTCTCCATTTTTAATTTATTACACTGTAATTTGTTTTCTCATGAAATTCATAGAATATTTATTATTGCGTTGGCCTGCATAAATTTTCATTTTGCATAATACTGGCTGTTGACTTGCAAGATGAACACTTATATGCTATTTAAAATATTTCTCTTAATATAAGCAGGTAACTTCTTGAATTGTTAATAGATGGCGTGACTATTTTTGTGACCATATTTTCTGGCAAATTCGAGGCGTCGTGCCTATTTCCTCTTACAGCACACAGTGTGCTATGTCCCCATAGCTATAATTTTTAGTGACATGTACCATTGGTTTAGAAACAAGTCATGTTACATCTTGCAACAAACTGGTTGCCTGTATTACACAAATCATATTCTTGTATGCTTGCTGGCTCACAGCCCTGTTTAAGACAAACGTTCTTTTGTTATTTTTATGTAACTTTTATATTTTTCATGGTAATCAGTTTTTTGTAATAATTTATGATGGCTGAAAAGTGTAATGGTTGAATACAAAACAGGGTAATTGTGGAAATATAATGTAGGCACACTGAAGGATAATTAAAAAAACAACAATTATTTATGAATAAGAGGGACATTCATTAAATAATGCAACATTTTTTTCATGATCAATTTTGGTTGGAAAATGCGGAATTTATTGTGGAAATCTGTGAAACATTTCTTCTTCAGCCCCTACCATTTCATGAACTTCTGATAGCTGGAGGCACTGTACGTAGCCTTCAAAGCGGCATCTGTAGTGGAGCCATGTTCCAAGCAGATAGCTGTCATTGAGTTTCTTTTGGCAGAAAACCAGATCACAGATATTTGTAGGGGCTTGAGGAATTCCTATGGAGAGCTGGCAGTGAACAAAAGCACGAAGAGTCATTGGGCGAGGCAGCTGTCAGCATCACAATTGGTGGCGCAAACCTGTCCGATCTCCCGTGTGCCAGCCAGCCACACACAGGTGTGGCTGCTGCAATGTTGGAACATGTGGACACTTTAATTTGCTGACACTATCAGCAGATCACCATCACAAACCTTGCCAATCAACTGGATGTCTGTTAGTGCTGACACACTCGTCCACCAGTTGGGATACTCAAAGGTGTGTGACCACTGGATTCCTCGCAGCATAACAGAAGACCATGAAGAGCAACAAAAAACCATCTGTGCAGAAATGCTTGTGCATTATGAGGCAATTTGTGACAATTTTTTTTTTTTTTTTTTTTCGAGCATTGTCACAGATGATGAAACATGAGTTTATCATTTTGAACCAGAAACTAAACAGCAACCTACAGAGCGGCACCACGCCACCTATGCTCTGAACCAAAAGTTCAAAGCCGCCCCTCAGCCGGCCAAGTGATGGCAAGTCTTCCAGGGGTTAGTCTGTTTCATCTCGTCTCTCATGGTACAACGATAAACTCTGAAGTGCACGGTGCTACCCTTAGGAAACTGAAGAAACAACTTCGGTGTGATCATTGCCACAAAAATGGAAATGAATTACTTCTTCATGACAATGCGAGGCCTCACATCAGGCTGCATACTCTAGTGAAGTTAACAAAACTTCAATGGATTGTTCTTCCCCACCCACCCAACAGCCTTCACCTTGCAATTTCCAGCTTTCACATGTTTGGCCCGAAGAAGGATGCACTCCGCAAGAAGCTCTGCATAGGTGAGAGTGAGGTTATTGATGCAGTGATGCTGACTTTTACCACCAACCATTAGAGTGATGAAAGACTGTCTCATTGAAGAGATATTATGTTAAAAAAACAGTTTTGTAGCCAAAAGAGTGTGGAATAATATAATGTGTTGGAATCTTGGCTAAAACCAACTTGCTTTCAGAAAAAAAAGGGTTGCATTACCTACTGAATGCCTATCCCATAAGTAAAATAAAAGAGCCCTACAATAGCAGTTTTTAAGAATGGAGTAGCTTGATTCATGCTAGAGACTAAGAAACTAAATATAATTCTCATAAAGCAAAGAGGTTGACCTGAATTGGTAAATGAGTTGTTGCGAAGGTCTGACAGGGTTTGAACTGTGACTAGTCTGGACTTTACGGAAGGGTATTGGTAGGTCAGGCTAGCAACGTATTGTCGACATTACACTGCCTTTCTGTACGGGGAAAAAACATATCAATTTACCTGTTCAGTCTTCATGTATCAACACTGGCCTTTGTAATAGCCCTGGGTGAAAAGCTGCACCATGACTAACCAAAACAGGCGATTGTTTACATTGATGATTTGCTAACAGCCACAGAATGCCAGATAGAACACAATACCACTCAACCGAGAGTTTTCAGATCACCTATGACAACAGACTAACGGTAAATCTGAGGAACTCTGGATTTGGACAGTGGCACGTTAAATTTTTCGGACACACAATCAGCCTTGAAGGAATACTGACAGACCCATCAAAACTTAAGGATACAGGAGAAGCACCTGAGCTGAGAATTGCATGACAAGTGCATGCTTTTACTGAAAATGTAGGAGAAATCCAAGTTCTCAAAGCTTCCCACCTGTTAGCGCTCACAAATCACCTTTCCGTGTGGAGGTGGGATGTGTTGATACCAACATTCGGACCTTACACAATAAATTCATCTTGTGGCAGACAGCTCAATTTTTGAACAGGGAGCCCAATTTATTTCAAATGGTGGAGGAAGAACTGTGGCTTTTACAAGTACGAGTGCTCAACAAATGGAAGCTGAACTATGCAGTGATGGAACTGGAAGCACTGGCAGTTGTGCGAGCATTTGAAAGTTTTCCGCACTTTTTGCTTTGAAGGAAAATGGTGTGGAGTGATCACAAATAATTGGCATCCTTGTTCAGTGCCCAACTCTCATGTGAGGGGTTTTGGCACTAGATTTGTACGAATTTGAGATCAGGTTTCATCCAGGCAAAGAGAATGAAGTAGCCAATGCTCTATTTCACCTACCACAAGGAGAAGAGAAAAATCCTCTGACTGAAGGAGAAAAAGAGGGAAGGCAAAAATACTCTGCCTGAAGCAGGTACCACTTTAAAATTTCCTATACCAGCCGTACGAGAACATGTGAAGGAACAAAGGAGAGATCCTTGCCTATGGCAAATAATTCCCAAATAGGCTGACAAGTAGCAAGTAAAACTCCAGCAACATGACCTTATTTGGATAGTGTGCTGTTTCAAAGGGATTAAATCAATTTACATCAGGAAATATCTTCCTTCCATCCTTGCAGTGCAGGTGTCGAGAGAAATTGGTTGAATATTGCGTATTACACACATTGCGAACATGGTAAGTGGGGTGATGAGGACTGGTGAACTAGATGATATAATTAAGTCTCATCACTTGGGTGTACGCAATATGCATCGTGTGAGATTTTTTTTAGAGGAAATACCCATATCTTTCACGCAAGGGTATCCAATTCCTACACAGCACACAAGCGGCTGTCAGCGAAAAGACAAGGGAAAATTTGTTTAGCGCTCCAGGCAAGCAGAAAGAAAGGAACAACTTAAAAGCTAACTCAATTAAGTACAACAGAAGTGACTTGGTGTTAGTGAAGATGTGTAATCTGTAAAAGAAGACCACAAACTAGAATAAAAAATTATTCTTATTTATAAGGGGCCCTTCCACATACCAAGGATTGTGCATACCAATTCAACTGAACTGATGCACCAATAATCAGCTGAAGCATCCTCGTTTATAATGTTGTCTCAGTAAAATCTTAGCAGTCTTGCCTGATTAAAGAGCACATTTAGCTGGAGCTAGGGTGAAGTTTACCTAAATGAATAAAGTCTTATGTAAATATCCTGTGACTATGTACAACTTTTGATTTTGTTTATGATGTCAGAAGGAACTGTGCGAGACACAGGGAGGTATGCCTGGCAATGAAGCATGGAGGTAATGGTTGGGCGTGAGCACAGCTGAGCGGTCCAAAATGCAAAGTGTGCTGCCTGGCAGAAGCCTGATGGGAAAAAACAACTTCTGTCATCAATGGAGTGTGACTATCTGTGACCAAGCAGCACAGTTGGGATTGGAGCCACTGCGAATTGTCGCAGATAAGGATCTGCCCAGCTTGCATGTCATACAAAGAAGCCAGCACAGGCATATTGTGAATGGCACGCTGACCAACACCACTTGTCAAGAGAGACACCTCTGTTCGACAAGAAAGCAGTGGACTCAGAGCAAACCACAATGATGACGTTGTGGATAGTGCACAGGCAGCTGTACTCTGACCGGCTTTATGGGGACATATTTGGCACGTGACTAGAGTGTTGTACGTGTCAATCAGGGACAATCCGCAACGAGACCATTTTTTGGACTGCTAAACAAAGCTGGCTGGAACACAGCCACCGAACCAGGGAAAGGAGAAATAGAAGACAAGCTGTCCAATGACCTATGATTGGGGTAACAAGAAAGTAATACTAATTATTTTGCGGAAAATGATGATGCGACCAATGAATACAGAGAACAATTTATTAGGCAAACTGATGCTATTAAAGAGCAGCAGAAAAGTAGATTTTCAAAATAATGAACAGGGAGAGCATAGTGAATTTTGTGAGTTGTGACAACTTGGAGCAAAAGCTAAGCAATTTTCCATCTTTTTATTGATCGTCTCTCCTGCTCAGTCATCACTATTTGGGAAGAAATAATCTATCTTCCTTTACTTGTGTGAATCTACAGACCATATCATGTGTCAAAAGGTCCAAGATGGCAGCTGCAGCGTAATACGTGTTAAGTTCGGCTCGCTAATTTTAGTTGAATTCGAGGGTGCTTTCGCAAGTGGTGTTGTCTAGCACTAGTGGAAATTGTGTAAACAACAGTGTTCCGTGCAGTAGTGCTACTTTTTCTGTGCTCCACCAATATCTACGCTGGAAAAAATGGTAAACGGGAAAGTCAACAGCAGCACAACCAGCAGTGGGGAAGCAGCACATGTGGCAGGCCTGCTCTTTGCAGAAGGTTAGGCTGCAGCTCCCAGTATAGCAGAACTGGTCCGCTCTGAAGTAAAGACTGCACTTCACGACAAAGACAATCTCCATGTGATAGCAGACACTATGTCAGATGCAGTAACAGCAGCAGTATTGGCCAAAATGTGTGAAACTGTTGAGGTCAATATTACCAAAACTACAGCATTAAAAACGCCTGTCCGAGTACAAGAAAAAGACATGAGAGTTTGAAGTAAAACTATCTGCCATGACAGATGAGCTAGAACAGTCCCAAAGGCACAGTAGTCTACGACCCTATGGTGTAGCAGGAAATAAGGAAGAAGACACAGACAACCTGCTTATACCGGTTGCACATGAAAAATTAGGTGCTGAAGTGACTGACATACATTGACAGGAGCCATAGATTGGCACAAATACTACCAGGTGTTACCAAACCTCGCCCAATAATAGTTAAATTTGTCTCATACTGAAAAAGGGCAGAGATCTTTACCCACAGTGCTTAGCTTGTGGAGTAGGATGATAGAGACAGAGCCTCATAAGAATTGCTGATCTTAAAAAGGGAAGACAACATCGAGCAATCTCTGTGATGCTTGCAATGTAACTGCTGCTGGTGCTTTGTCAACGAACATGAAAAATGCCTTTTAGATGAGAATTTATATTTTCATTGTGCCTCAATTCTTAATAAATTCCCAACAGATTCACACTAACGGGGCCTTTCCATTAATAAATTATTTGTATGGGAATTATCTAAGAGCAATTGCTGGAACACTTGACTGCTTTGAGTAATACTCTATTTTGGGATGAATACGTCACAAGAACTGATGTCAATTTGATCATCAGTCCACGTCCTGTTGACTTAATACTGTCTGAATGATCTAACAGCTGTGTTGCCTCATGCATGAATTCTGTCAACTGTTATAGCTACTGTGAGTCAGTGCTGAATCCACACCGCAGTATGTGGGTAGGGGAGTGGGGAGGGGGAGGGGGGGGGGCGCAGGATACTCTCCAACCTTACATGTCCCCATACCATAACGAGTAAGGTAACGCAGGGTTCACAAGACTATGTCGATGAATGAGAATTTTTTACCAGTAGTTACACATGAAAGAATTGCGGTTCTCGGGTTATATTGTTTCTGATCAGGACTGTAATTAGAATCTGGTATCAGATTATGATAAACAACCCTAAAATTTTTATTTTCTCACTTCACATTGAAACAAGTGCTTTGATGCGAGCAAAGGAAATGAGTTACATGCTTCTCAGAAAGCTATTTACTTGTGTACTACTATCGGGTGCAGAACAGCTCTTTCGTTCTTTTTGTTTGTGTTGCATAAATTCTGAAGTCACCTCATCTTACTTTGCGAGTAAGTTCTCTTCCTACTGGTGTAAGACGAGAGTTGTCAACCACTGGTTAATATTCTGATGACTATTGACATGATACTGGTTCCACATGCTCCATCGTATCTGGGAACATAGTTTCACTTCGACTATGCGAAGAACGTGCACATACTAATGTCAGCACACTGCGTTAAAGGCCAAGATGATGTCTTCCTGTTCGTATTTCAGTGTGTGTTGGAGTGTCCGATGGTCGATCAACATGAACACATTGGGCACTGTTTAACACTGCATTTGTCGCAATATCCATACTGCACTGTTTTTGCTAAATACATTACAGACGTGATACATTCCCCACGAATTTAATTAACATAATGTGCAGGACACAGTTTGGGTGAATATTAATTTTATAGCTTGCCGCACCAATAAAATACTTCACACTGATATTTACTGTAATCTGTATTGTCACATTAAGGTTACCTCATAATGATATATTGTACCAAACTTTTTTCCTTCTCATTAAATAACCGGTAAACCTTTAATTTTTATTGAATAAATTTGTGTTCCTCTTATCAGCTTATGAGGTGGTCTGTTTAAATGAGGGCGCTGATAATGCTGTCGTGGTCACTCTAAACGCACACTAAATAGCTGCATTACATTGCATAGGTTTGAGAATATGTCACCACTGGTTGTACAGGGCATAACGGTGGAGGTGGATGATCCTGTGTGTCCAGTGAGAGAGACATTTGATGCCTGTCTGACAACATATGCGCCCATCTGTTCATTGGTTGCTGGCACCTAGGAGAGATTTCAGAGTTTCTTGGCAGTGCAAAACTGTGAGGAGGAGGTCGAAAGATAATGGACTCTTATGCCAAAGAACTGTTATAAAGGAATGGTTCACTATGTATCAGAAGAGCGATCACACAGCTTTTGTGGAAGAATACATTGCCTTTGACTGGGGAGTCATATTTTCAGATGAGAAAATCTTTTCTTCCTGAGCAATGCCCCAGTTCATGTTAGATGTCAGTAAATTAATTGTGTATAGTTTCATATATACAAGCGATTTAGGTAAAACTAGCTTCACGTTATTGCCGTACAGAACACCCTTTATAAAATTGGTTTTCCTCCTTTTATAGTTACACTTTTATGACACTGCATTTGTTCAATAAATGTTTTCACTGAATTTGTGGGATGTTTCATCAACATTAAATAGTTTTGATATTACTAGGTGTGCTGCCTGCGATGAGAGTAGTTTAGTCCAAGGTATCCTGTGGAAAGAGAAAGAAGTGGACGCTATTCTTTTGTCGTTTGGGGCTATATCTCTGCTCGGGGAGCAGTGCCCCTGTGACAAATTGAAGGCATTCTCAAAGCAGAAGCCTATGTTAATATTCTGGAGATATCAGAAGCGAAGTGTTGAGATTCTGTGTCCTCAAGGCAACATCTGTTTCCTGCAGGTATGAACAGCAAATAAAGTAAAAGTTTTTTCATAGATTTTAGATAGTCATTTATTTTGTTATTGTTATGTCATTCAGAAATCTGATACAGAGTATATTTGCACCACTAAAACATATATTTAATGTTCGTTCTGGTATTAGCATCACACAATGTGACAATTTTTATATTGTTGGCACTAGAGCCATATGCCTCAGCTTCCCATGTACAGTTGCTACCTGTTACGCCATCGATGGGATTTATTTGTGCAGCATTGTTGCAAACACACAAGTTCAAACTGTCAACCAGTTTCTGTATCAGAAAAGGAGACCATTAGCTCTGTAAATCAGAAATTTTGGTAAGTATTAGGTATATTGTAGAGGCACCTGTATTGAGTAAGTGACTTGCAGCTTTTCATCCAATGGCTCCGAGTTTCTGGGGAAATCTATTTTGAAGTTTTTTTGCATACCTCCTATACACTTAACGTGAGCTTTGTTCCAAGGTAGTGAAAGTAGCACAGTGGCCATATAGTTCACAGTTATGATGCAGAAGGTACACACTGTAATGATCCCGATAGGAGGGAAAAGAAGTATGGAAGTTACGATTTTTCAGTAATTTAAACTCAAATTAGTTAAATTTCGTATGGGTGCCATTATGATGCAATGTTTTTCAATGTCATTAATATATAATATTTCGATCCAAAAGAGATTGCAAAAGCAAGGTACAGTTATTTAAACTGTTTTAACACGAATATTTAATTAGGAACTGTTATGTTTCGCTCATATAGGTTTATTCAAAGTGTCAGCATATGTGACTACGAAATTGCTCGTTATAAAATTTGGCCAAGAAAACCTGATTATTCACTACACTTAGTATGAAAAACAAATAAGTTTAATAATACTTTTGTACTGTATACTCATGCAATTTATAGATTTGCACTTTTTAACCCCAGTATTATGCAAATGAGAAAGGTCATATTCAACACTTTGTAATCCAGCAATTTCACTTGGTTGACACTTGTAATTATTTGTAAAATCCACCATTTATGTTTTTAATCTACACATCTCAGCACCAGAATCATTCATAACTATTTCATGTAGATAATTCATTTAATAACAATTTAATTGACTCAAAAAAGAGAGAGAATTTGTTGATCTCTTTGGAAGGTTATAAATACACGTACTGTCAAAGACCAGCAGGCAGTTGGCTCAGTGTAGTTGTGAAAGTTATATCGATCAGTGTTTTTAGTGCCGGCTAATTCAATTGCATGTAAACGTGTGGATCGCAGAACCAAAGAGGTTGATGCAGAAGATGTAACTGTTTTGTCAGAGACACCATGTAAACTTTACGTGTGTTTTTTAAAGAGGAATAAAAACGTATAATGACTTTTATAGAACTACTAGATGTCTCCAGCCTTACCTTTTTTTAAATCTGGACTTCTTATAAATATATTATACCCTACACAAAAAAGTGAAGAGCCATAAACTTTATCTTTGAAACAGTATTATTCAGCATTGTGAAGAGCACCCTGTGAACATCTTTGAAATGTTTTGATGATAAATTATAGTCTCCTAAAGCATGTGACATTTTATTTACTAGCATAAAACTGAATTTTCATCATATTAAGGCAGGGGGCCATTATAACATGAAAGGAACTAAAGAGGTTTTCTGCACTCGATAGTAGCACGACAAGTCAGTAGCTTTTGTGAGAAGTATATAATTCATTTTGTTCTATCATATTACAGCACTGAGAAGTGATAAATATTTTAGGGCCCTCCATCCTGGCAGCCTACACCACATTTACAGAGCACCCGGGACAACTTCGAGGGATGGCATGGTTGGAAACATAAAACCAACAGTCTCTTCTTTCGTGCATAACTACTGCTCGCAAATACTTATTTATGGATTTGCAGACAGAGTTTTTATTGTGAATGAATCTTGTGTTACCTTATTCATTATGGTGTGTGGACATGTAAGGTTGGAGAGTACCCTGTACCAAAGGAATGAGAGAATGTTCACATTCTCGACAACATCTCACTACTTCAGTACTGCTGCAACTGCAGCCATACATTCAGTTCTCACTACAAACGAATGTTTAAATCCAAATATGTTTTTCTCTTCCTGTATTTTAACTGAAAACAACAGCAATGAAATCTGCTTAAGGAATCCTATGAAATACTCGAGTTCATAATTGTCAGATGACTGAGTTTACCTCATTTTGCCACTTACTACTATAATATTATCAGTCATAAGATCATTTATGTCCCTCATTTTCACTGTATTTTGAATGGTGGAGCTGGAAGGCTGGAGACACTGGATGTAAACCACAGTAAAATATTAGTATTTGCCTTAATATTCATCTTCAGATTGACAGTAGAATAACCACTCAAAAAAGCCAAAGAGGTACAGCATCCAGTGTCATATTTTAAGAAACATTCACAGTAGTTGGGTGTGGTGGACTGTATCACTTTATCAATTGTCTATCACTTTCAAAATGAGATGATGATCTACTGCAAAAAAAGGGACACTGCCAGAAAGATGAGAGCATATGGCATTTCACTGCAATTAACTGGCACATTATGGGTGTGTGTTATGTGCGGGGTACCTGGGTGTGGATGCTCTTCACCCCCTGCTGAGCAACTCTTTCATAAGCAGAAAATAAGTCTCAGCTACAATCCAACACAATGGGAGTTTAACATCATGAATCAGCAGTGTATAAATAGTCTCTGCAAGTACTAAAACTGTCTGCCCAGCATTGCTGTCTTATTACACCTTTATCAAATATCATCTGAATATTGTAGCAGGATAGAGGCATCATTCATAGATAATACCACCAGGGACTCCATTAATAACATCATGCACCAGCTGAAGCACTGCATAATAATTAGCACAATGCTCAATATGGTGAATGTATTGTCATCTCGATATCTTGCTGCCTAAGTGTAATGCAAGCTGAAAAAGCTCTTCAGCATGGATGCTCTTCACTTTTACTGACAAAACATCGGTAGTGGTTACACTGTAACCACTATGGGTAGATACATGTCATTCTTTAGAATTTATAGGCTTAATGACAGTTTTGCTTAAGGATGGCTTATTCCAGACTTATTGTCTGGATTTTTCATACCTTATTTCTTGTCCTGATGACAACTGCTTTTCCTTTCATATTAGCAGAAGCTCGAATTGAACTTACAACGCACATATTTGCTGGTGTCAATCTTTACATTCTTTTCTGAGCCCACTTTTCAACTCATTCTTACTTTGGAATGTAAAGTTATATCTAGCTTACAAAGCATCTCCTTGGATGTTCACATTTCGCAATGAAAGCTGAGCTGTTCTTTCATTTGTGTTGTTCTGTTTCAGGGATGGTGCCAATGACAATATTCTTCACAAAAACATTTCCAAAGTCTGTAAAGATCAAAAGACAATACTTCCTCTCAATGTACGCAGTGTAACCACTCGACTCTCCAGACATGTGGATCACATTTGGTGAATTAGCTTTTCAGTTTTCAATGCACTTACAACAGAAAAACAGAAATAATTGTGACAGTTGTTTCATCTGCAGTCACAGCATCTGAATATTATTAGTAACCAGGCGCGGCTCGTAATTAAAGGCTCTGAGGCGGAGCCGCCCCAAAATATATGTTAAAGTAAATTTCGCAAGAACGTATTACATAATTTAAATTATCAGGACGAATTTCGTATATTTCCCATTCCGATTAAAATAACGACGTTCAACGTTTTTGGAACTGTTTGTATCGATGAATGTTTTCCGAACGGTTAGTAGTGTTTAGGCTGCGCCTTGGAAAGTCCGTAAGCTGCGTGTATTAGCGGTTTAGGGGCGTGGCTTCTACATAGCATTGCTCGTTATGGGCGATCCGAAGGCTCAGAGCTTGCAGCCTAAGGGTGTTATACCAACCACCACACGTTTTTCACGTTCCACTATCTATGTAATAAAGGAATGTAGAGTGGCCGAAACTTCGCTATCCAATATCTGTCTCTGCACATCTCTACTACGCCTCGATGCGTCATTAATCGACGTTTAGTATTTTTGTTTTGATAATGTTTTACATAGTAGTTTTGTTTCTGCCATTGGCTATTGTATCCACATTTAGAGTAAGTTTGCAAATATCCCGCCAGAGTGCACTAGACTACAGTAACATAACAGTACTGCCATCTAGCGAGAGTTTCGTAAGTGATTAGAGGACAAAGCGCGCGAAATTTGTCCCGTTACTTTATTTTCCGTGCTTGCTGATGCTGACTGCTTTTGTTGACACCGTGTGATATTAGCAAGTTTCTATTTCGGAGTGTATTTTGCAAGATTTTAGTGAGTTTTACTTCCTTGTGAATATCTGCGAATTACGGCGAGTGTGAAACCAGCGCAACATGAATTCAGTGTGCAATTTAATAGGTAAAAGCTTGGAACACGGCCACAGGATGAAAGTGAAAGAACTTGGTGCACCCAGACCCGATCTAACGATCAATCAAGAACAGAAACAGTGTAAATCTAGGCAAGGATACAAACGCAGTTTTAATAGAGCAATGTACGATGCAGCTGAGTGGTTGTGTGGTTGTGAAGTGAAAAACGCATTTTTCTGTTTCACCTGTCTTCTTACAAATAGTACTGATAGTGCCTGGACTGAAACTGGTATCGCTGACTTAAAGAATTTTCACGCAAAGGTGAAAAAACATAATTCCAGCGAAAAACATTTAAATGGGTTCATTGAGTTTTCAATGCTAGGGAAAGTGGACATTATGTGCCAATTAGACAGTGCTTACCGACGTAATATAAAGATATATAATGAAAATGTATCAAAAAATCGGTATATTCTGGGTAAACTGATAGACTGTATTAAATTTTGCGGCAAATTCGAGCTTGCCTTAAGGGGCCACGATGAAACAGAAGATTCCAAAAACCCAGGAATTTTTCGAGGATTAGTCAGTCTTATGGCAGAACTGGACTGCGTCTTGAAGCAGCACATTGAGAAATCAGAAAACCGTGTTTTCTTAGGCCTATCGAAGACAATTCAAAATGAACTCCTGGAATCAATTTATGAGGTGTGCCTTAATCTCATCAAGAGTGAACTGTCGAAGGCAAACTTTCTCGCAATAGAAGTTGATGAAACTACTGACTGTGCAAATTTGTCACAATTGGTCCTAATAATTCGCTATGAGCTACTGGGACAAATAAATGAAAGATTTATTTCCTTTGTACGCCCAAAAAGTCACAGTGCAGACGATGTAACTGCAGCTGTTCTCTGCGAGCTAGAGAAAATGAATGTACAAGAAACACCTGAAAAACTGATAGCTCAGTGTTACGACGGTGCTCCTGTTATGAGTGGCCATAAAAGTGGAGTTCAAACTAGAATTAGAGAAGTGTACAGGAATGCTCACTTTATTCACTGTTACGCCCATCAGTTAAATTTAATTGTTGAACGTTGTGTGACGGGCAATAAACAAGTGCGGATCTTCTTTAGCAACTTGGAAGGAATTTCCACCTTTTTTTCACGGTCTTCTAGCCGTACAGCCATTCTTGACGAAGTAGTGAAGAAGCGTATTCCTACCTGTCCTCAGTCCATCAGATGGAATTTTAAATCACGGAGCGTAACCACTGTGTACAAATACCAAAAGGAAATTGTTGAGTGCCTAGAAAGAATTATTGATGATGATGCCAGTGATTACAAGACAATAAACAAGGCCACGGGACTAAAGGGTTTCCTGCAAGACGAAGATTTCCTCTTCTGGTTAAATTTTTTTAATACAGTCATGCCTCACTGTGACATTCTCTTTAATCAACTGCAGCAGAGGAATATTGATGCAGTGAAAACTGTTGAATATGTTTCGCACTTTGCAGATTCTGTCCAGCAAGTTAGGGCCTCACTTGAAACTGACGATCTCTGGGAACAGGTAGAACCAACTGCAAAACGGGGACGTTTCACAGAATCAAGAATAGTGTGTGCACGAAACGTTTGCGACCTCATCACAACTCAGATCAGAGAACGATTCAGTTTCAATGATCACTTATCGATTGCACAGCTGTTTGATCCATCGTTGTTTGCAAAACATCAAACTATTTTTCCGGAAAAAGAGTTTAAAATAGCTGTTAATTTGTTCAATTTACAGTCTTCTGATCTACGTCATGAGCTGAACGTGTTGTACAGCCAAAAAGATTTTATGAAGGCGTCAGGTGCTTTGACCTTGTTGAACTGTCTTTACGATAACAATCTGGCTAAAGCTTTTCCTGAAAGTGTAAAACTTCTGCAAATAATAGTAACATTCCCTATGACGACCGGCGAGGCAGAACGCTGCTTCTCCACGTTAAAGCGAGTGAAAACATTCATGCGCAACACTATGAATGAGGACAGACTTTGTGCGCTTGCAATGTGTTCCCTAGAAAAAGAATTATTGAATCGGCCAAATTTCAATGAAATGGTCATAGACCACTTTGCTGCGCAGAAGGGGAGACGAGCTGACTTCGTCTATAAACAAATGAATTGAGGTAAGCAAAAGTGCATTCATAATTGATAAGAGGTAATTCTTTATATTAAGTCCTACTTAGCCTATTAAGTGAAGTGGATAAAAAAGTGTAGTGTCATGTTTAGCCAGTCATAAACGTGATGACATTTTCCGAAACGAATCACTTTTGGTACCGGTACAGTGTGTTGCGCTACAGTGTCACATTTTGTGTACTTTAGCACAACAAACCGTACTAAAAATGACGTATTTTGGAGAGATCTTTAGTGCGCTATTTCATATAAATGCATATTTTCATAATACACAATAAATACGAACCGTTCGCTTCTCAAACATGCGAAATAATATGGCAGTTGCACGGATTGCTCATGCCACCCAATCACAGCACAAGACTTGTGACGTCACGAAAACATTACAGTATCGTCATGCGAACTCGTAAACTTCGAGCTTTGGAGGTTAACCACAATAAACGCCTTACGTTTAGTACTGAAAACACCAAAAATATTAAGCAACCGCAAAGTTAACATTCATCGCATTAAAGATCTCTCCAAAACGCGTCTTTTCATATGATTTGCTGCAGTGTCAGAATATGTAATGACGACATATAAAAACACTAACCAAAGATTTTAATTCGAAGTTAGCTTTTAATCATATTTAATACCTGATTATAGAAGATACAGTACGTAAAATCATGGGTAGAGAGTGATCTGCCACCCCCCTCCCCCTGAATTTTTAGTTGTTTATGTCAGACTAATCTGTAGTGTAACCCGAGGTCTATGTTGGCTCCAATCGATAAATGCCGCAGCCTTCCCCAATATAGAAACCACGAGCCGCGCCTGTTAGTAACTATGCTTTAGTTCTGAAAGGCAAATAAAATCCATTGCCATATACTTTTTGTATTCAGGCCTTCATTTGCTGTGTCTTTCAGATACAAGAGGTGCTCACTTCCACACCAGGCTTCACATCCTCTGGCGAAACAAATTCTTCCTGCTTGTACTATAACAAAATTGATAACACGGAATACGATTAGTAACACTGTGGCTACTTCGTTACTTCCTGGATGACACATAAATACGCTGAGAAATTCACTTGATATTTCCTTTCAGTTTGAATGGATAATCTGAGTTATTTTCTTTAAAGGTGGGACATCGGTATATCAATTTATGCTTTTGAGTCCAGGGAAGTCAGCTTTCGAGTCCAGGGAGGTCTTTCTATGCAGAAATTACAACTATTCTAGTCTTTTACGATTTAGTTGATCATTTCTAGCCGCCGTTGGGACAATAAGGAAGAGAGAACTACAACAGTGCTTCAGTGGCACTGAGATAATTTGTTTGCTTCTGAAATGAGAACTGCTTTGGGTCACGGTTCTAGTTTCACTGAAGGTTTTTTTTAAGCAGTGTCATGATAGAGCTACAAGCAGTCACATCCAAAATCAATAAATAAATTACAACTATGAAATGCCAAATTTGCAAACCGTTTCAGTTTGAAATAGAACAGCAAATAAACACAGCCTATTCTGAAGTCCAGAATGAGTAATATTATCTAACTCTCTAGTGTCCTGCATGATGTCATACTGGGTCTGAAGGGCTACAGAGACTACAATGTGTGTCTCCTTTCAGCTTAGTGCCTTGTGTGACATCTGATAACACCACCTCCCTAGGGATCTCTGGGGGCATTCATATGAATCAGCAGTGCAGACACAGTGCACCAATGTAGTTTCGTCATCTGACCACTGCTGTGAACAGCTATGTCATGCCAGGTAACATTGTTGGATTCACTGTCTTTGTATTACTACTGTTTGTTGCACTATTCTGATATATTATTTTATGTTGACATATCGCAAATACTAAATATTGTTTGGGAATGGAATAACTATTCTGCACTGTTCTGTAATAGGGGTAGCAAATGCATGTGACAAATGTGTTACATTGGGCAATGAGTAACACAGTTATGAATGAATCCCAAACTACTTTATTTCGTGAAACAATAGAACTTGTGATGAAACTGAAGTTACAATCACAGTTTATCATTTTTGTAGCTATCCACTGAAGAGACACTATTCTGGGCAAGCCTGATGTCAGTGACAAAAAAATATTTTTACTAAGGTGGTGGGGGTGACAATCGCTTATGAAACAATTGCAGTTATGACACGATACTTGTCAGCACGTGAACAAGTATCCCCTTAATATTCCTTTTCCTGCTGAAAATGATAATGAAGGTGTTTGGCTGAATACAGGAGGACTGCAATGTTTGAGAAAAGTCTGATCAACTACAGTGGAAGAAGGGAGATTTTGCTACAGTCATTGGCCATTGTTACTATTCCTGTATTGACTTCTACTGGACTAATGAGTCTTCTGGAATATTTCAGAACTCTTGATAACAGATGATACACTTCACAACTTGTTAGACTGATCAAATCAGTACAGGACATAAAAGGCTGGAACAACTATGACCAGAAATTGGAACTGGAACAAATGTTAGGCGTGTACCTGAGAATGGGACTTGCTCAAATGCCTTGCATTTGCTGCTACTGGAGATGCATATGGCCCACCCATTGATTTGTTATGTTACAGCATGAAACATATTTGAAAAATTTTTGAGCATCCTCTACTTCAAGAATAATTTATCATCAACTGATGAAATGAACTAAAGATAAGCTCTGGAAAATTTGACCTTGACTGAGTCAACTCAAAAAAATGTTTGAAAGAAGTTCCAGAGGAACACCACAGCATCAATGAAGTAATGATTGCTTTTAAAGGTAGAAGCACCATGAAACAATTTATGCAAAACAAATCTATAAGATGGGACCTCAATATGTGGAGGAGAGCCATGAGCTTCTGGCTACTTATACGGCTTTGGCATTTATCAGGGCGCAGCAGGAAAAAATTTAAAAAGGAAGAGAGAAGAAGGGAAAGGGCTCATGCAAGAATTGGTTGTAAAATTAACAGTTCATATTGCCAGGAAATTACAGTTTCAAGGTATATGCTGAAAACTTTTACAATATTCTTGTTCAGTATTTGTTGAACAGAGGTACCGATTTCACTGGAACAATAAGAGCATATAGGCTGAAAGATTGTGACCTGCCCAAGATATTGATTATACCGATTCATTTCTTGTCAACAATTGGTCGCGTATTAGATTTATAGAGAAATACTTTGAATCATTTCAGGCGAAGAAGTGTATTGTACGCGCCCTTTCCGAGTGTCACCTGAAGTATAATGGTTGGGCGGGCCGCGTGGTCCGGTGGTACAATGAAGCCTTTCGGTCCAAAATGGTGCGTAAGAAACAATTGTATTTGTACGGAGACACAAATATAGGCAAATCCACTCTTGTTGAAATATACTGTGTACGTTCCGCCCATCGACGAAAACGCACATTAAATGACAAAGCGGAGTCATTACAGTTAGATATAGGCTCCGGATCAGATTTCATTATATATATTAAAGCATTTTTTCTACTCCTACATTTCTGCAAGTCAAAAACACCATTAATACTACCGAACATAAATTCGAGCCCAGACCTAACATCTGCCAATAATTTTGGTTCTGCTAGCTTTAAATATGCATGAATGTGTGTAGAATTACCTCTAGCAAATGGTTCCTCCGACACACAATATTCCGTAACGTTCCAAATAGACAAGACAGTTCTATAGACATACGTTACAATCTTATTAATAATTACAGAGTCATATTTATTTGAAAAGAACTTAAATTCATCAGTAATGTCATAGAGTTTCAGTGTAGTAAAATTATGGGCATTTTCGTCGTATTTCTCAGTGGCTCCCATTTTTCCGTATTCAAAACGAACACCATCTGATTGTGTATATTCTGTACGGCACTTGCACATTCGGCCAAAATACGGACTAGTCAGATGTTAGGTCACTGAACGCCAAATCGTCGATTCGTTGCTGCGAAGTAGGAACAACGAAGGTGAGGCGAAGGTCGTCTGGATAGTTCCTGATATGGTCCCAGTTTCTATAAAATGAATACGGAAAAATGGGAGCCACTGAGAAATACGACGAAAATGCCCATAATTTTACTACACTGAAACACTATGACGTTACTGACGAATTTAAGTTCTTTTCAAATAAATATGACTCTGTAATTATTAATAAGATTGTAACGTATGTCTATAGAATTAATGTTAGGGTAGAGCGATTAACACTTGATGACAGGGCTAACAAAAAAATATCTGAAGATCAGGGTGCATTGGAGAAAGTACGTATAGCATGTAGTAATAAGTTAGATCCATTTAGTTTAAGGCCTGATAAATCACCCGGTGTTCCTTGGAGGAAATATAGTAGACTTGATCGATTTAAATTTGTTACGTATTGCAAGCCAGAGACAAGTGCTGATATAAGTAAAGGGATGGCCTGATTTAGAAAATCTTTGCAAATGTAAGAACAAACTTTTTCAAGGTCTTAATCCTTTTTATATCGGGTTGGAAATAGCTGGTGATGAACCTGCAAAGAACGATGTTGTACAGAGTGAGGTTAAATATGTTACATTTGTAGTTTGCAACAGAGTGTATATGATCTTTTGTAAAAGGAAAGGTACAGTTACTTTCTAAATAAAGTTTATTATTTACAGCTAATGTCTGCGTTGGAATTTTTTTATGGAAACTGGGACCATATCAGGAACTATCCAGACGACCTTCGCCTCGCCTTCCTTGTTCCTACTTCACAGCAACGAATCAACGATTTGGCATTAACATTTTATGGGAATAAAATTAATTATTCTGCTGCTGTTATTGTGTTGGAGGAGCTATGGTTTTATAAGCCTAATTTGGAACAATTGATAGAGCAATTTAGAGCAGCATACAGAGAATTTGTATTTATGCCTAATGGTGTACGATGTGCGCATCGTTACTACGATTTTAGGCAGGGTAGATACAGACCATTGTGGTACAATCATTAGAACCTCAATAGTTATCACACAGTCCTTCTCAGACGCACAGCCGTAGGCCATCCTAGGAAATGGCTTCACGTTCAGTGAGGTCTCCTATTCAGGGTAGACCAAAGTATAGGCTTGTACGCAAGTTGGAAAAAGAGAGAGAGAGGTGGCAGTGCAAATGTCAGTATGATTATTGTTTACATTTTAGATGGCAATCTTTGGCAAGGCTCTATTACGTTCTGGACATTTCAGGATGGCGAACAACGTTCGTACCGCATTGGGATATACAAGAAGAGACTATGAAATTGCTACCAGTAGTGTACAACAGACCCAGGGTGGCCAACATTACACAGCTGTTGCTTCGCCGGAGCATCGGAATGGTGACGACGCTTCACAATCTGCATTTGACGACGGATGGGAGGTGCCGTTGTCGCGCTTGCCAGCGCACATACTCGGAGTAAACCACACAGGACATTTCATTGTATTGAGATGCTATGACAAACACGTCACTCTGCTGTCATCCTTCACTGGTGTTGAGCCCCAAAATGAGGCAAACAGACGAGACAAATCATGAGAATATGTGCGAGTCCTAAGACCACCTGTTATCCCCACTTGCAACATCTGTTATCAGTAGTATTGATCTGATGGACATGCTATCATCACTATATAAATCCCACATAAAATCAAGGTGGTACTAATATATCTTCTGGTGCACAATTACAGTTGCAGTAGTTACAACAACTGTAAGTTTCTTCAAGAAAGACACATTTCGCTGCATAAATTCCAAGCACAAACTGCAAGTAGACTAGTATTGGCAGGGAAAGACCAACCAAGCAAGGACACCTAAGTAAAGATGACATATCAAAAAAGAAGAGGAATGCGCACAGCCTCTGCCAGTTATAGGCTGCCAAAAGGACAAGTATGTTCGCTGGCATATACGGAAGGAAACGAACAAGATCTAAGATATGTATTGAGATGGCATCATATGAGAAGTGTGAAAAATGTGATGTATTTTTGTGCTTAAATACAAGAATTGTTTCGGAGGCTTTCACATATAAAAACTGACGAACTGAACTGGCTAATAATTTCTGTTGCTTTTTTCTATTTTATTGTGAAAAGGAATTAAAATTTTGTATAATGTACTCTTTAGCAAATTGGCTGCTGTTTTATAGTATATAACAATCTGACTGTGCAAAACTAAGCTGGTATTAACATATTCATTCAACACACAATTTCCCATAAAAGTGAGAATAAAAGATTTTGCAAAAAATGGTTCAAATGGCTCTGAATACTATGGGACTTAACATCTATGGTCATCAGTCCCCTAGAACTACTTAAACCTAACTAACCTAAGGACATCACACAACACCCAGCCATCACGAGGCAGAGAAAATCCCTGACCCCGCCGGGAATCGAACCCGGGAAGCCGGGCGTGGGAAGCGAGAACGCTACCGCACGACCACGAGATGCGGGCAAAGATTTTGCAACTAGAACCTATAAATTAATTTAAAACCTTAATGACATGTCCGGCCATCCAGTATTTTATATTGTCTGCTGTATGGTTTGGCTAAAGTCACATTAAAATTTTGCAGTGGAAAATGTTAAGGGTCAGAACTGAACATGAAATAGTGACAGGAGGCAATAATTAGAACTTTTGGTCCAGGTCCTATGAGGTGGATGCTCATACCAAGGAGCTCAAAACTTTCCACAAATCCTTTTTGTGTGAAGTGGAAAATATTCCAGGCAGCACTAAAATAAGAACTGTAAACTGATGATACCTTGTGGCCAAGTTAAAAGCAAGAAGCCTTGTTCAGTTTTAGAAATGTCTTCCTGAAGAAAGCTACCCCAAGATCAAAGACCTAGCATGATGTTTGTTATCTGTATTTGGCCCACCCTACAAGCAGGCACAAACATTTTCTTTGCTGAGATTTACAAAATCTACATACAGATGTAACCTGAGTTATAAATATTTGAGAAATTTAGGCTAAGTTAGAGCCACAGTTCACAAAATATTGTGTGTGTTAAACAACAATAAATTTCATTATAGTTTCCTTCTTAAATTTCTGAGAGAATGTACGTTTGTGATCTGATGGCCTATTTATCTGGAGACCCTTTATGATTACTATCGAACTATTTATTTACAACTGGATTAAAAACATAATGGCAGTAGCAAAGGAAACTACTCAATAGCAGAAGCACTGAGAGGCTGACAACCAAAAAATGAGACTGAAATCGTGGTGAAGATTTCACAGGCAAACAGTCTCTCTCTCTCTCTCTCTCTCTCTCTCTCTCTCTCTCTCCCCATCTCTCTCTCTCTCTCCCCATCTCTCTCTCTCTCTCTCTCTCCCCCCTCCCATCCCCCCCTCCTCCTCTGAAGAGCCATATTAAGAGACAAAAGTTATTTTATACTATTGTTGTCTGAAGTGTTATGCTGACAGTAATTTGCATTAAAAATACAAATGTGCTTCTACAGTTTTTTGTTAATTAAATCACTAATAAATTACTCAACATCACTACAGGCAGACTTTCAGTTTATCTGCAGAGAACTATTATCAACAGTGACTGACTGACAGCTTTACAGATTCTGCAGATTGCTCCTATTAGCCAATTTCCAATGGAAAAGAGAAAGATGAAAACTAACTACTTATTCTTATTATTTACATGTATTTTAACAACAACATTTCCCTGAGTATTTACGATTTGCTTTTACTTTCTGTTCACCAATACACATTAAAAATGGGAATACCTTTACTAATTAGTCATTGTTGCCACCCATCTTTGCTCCAATTTCTAAGGTAATCCAAATGACTGAAGTACAAAAACACTGGGGGATACCCATAAACAAAACACAGGCAGTGTACGAAAACACTCAAATCCCAAACACACTTCTCACTGTGATCTCCTCATGCATCTTTTACACAATCTTCATTAAATAGCAGCAACAAAGTTTCAAACTTCACCTGACTTATTTTTAATAGGTCACTAAACTTAGGCTTCAACATTTTTGACACGAGGTCTGCGAGAGATTCGGCACGTGCCGATAACCGTCTCGAATGCCTAATTTTGTGACAAGCGGATTTATACATTTCAATGTCGACAAATTCGCAAGGCGTACAAATGACTCGCCACAGTACTGGCACAGGAATGGCTGCCGGTTGTCCCACTCACCTAAGTGTGAAATGTTTGATGCCACACAAACGGACTGCCCACAAGCTCCGCACGAGAAGAGAAACTGGCCCTTGTGTGCAGCTCTGAGGACAAGGAATGCGTTTGGAAATTCACTGACTTATCTCCAGAACCAAGAGACATTTATTACCAGAGCTTACCACTAAAGTTTACAAGAATACTATTTTTAAAACTAATTTCGAGCTACAGGAGCAGGCACTTCGCAGCTGCCCTGCATTAAAAATCTTCCAAAATTACAAATACAGAAACAGGCCCTGTTTCATTTTAATGGTACATTTTTACCATACAAACTGAGGATTTCTACAACAGTGTCTGCTGATTATGATACAGCTGACAGCACACTTAAGGAGATGAAAGACTTAATTCAAAGTGTGATTATTACAAAAATTATGTAAAACAGTTTTCTTCCCATTTAAGAGGTGTGACAAAGTAACAGGAATTTAATAATTTCACAGGGTTTATACAGACAATTTTCAATTCTTTTCTTTTAACTTGTTGGTTCACATGTTCTGGATATAGATTTGCATTTTCAGCTGTTTTGAATACATACTTTATTGTTGACAGTCTAAAGGTTGTGTGTGTTTCCTAGTGCTCAACAAATTTTTACTTTTGAAAGAGATGGATCAAAGAATTTGCATTAAATTTTGCTTGATAAATGGAATAAAGTGCACCACCACATTCAAAATGTTGACTGTGGCTTTTGTCGAATCTAGTATGATTGAGACAAGAGCTTAAGAATGGTATAAATGTTTCAAAAAAAAAAAAACTACAACTGCTCTGGTTGCCCTAGTACATCAATTACTGACAACAATATGGATGAAGTAAAGAAAATAGTTCTTGAAAATTAGCGAATCGTCATAGGAAAGGTTGCCGATGATGTCAGCATACTCTTTGGCTCACGCCATGCAATTTTTTCACGTGTTTTGGACGTGAAATGTGTAGCAGCAAAGTTTGTTCTGAAAAATTTTGACCAAAAATGATGTTGAGTACACATGGCTCAGGAAGTGCCAAATGAAGTTGAAAATGATCCAGAACTTGTAAAGAAGACCATAACAGGTGACACAACATGGTTATACAAATATGACATCGAAACCTATGTCTAATCGTCCCAGTGCAAACTGCCAGAAGAGCCAAGATTGAAAAAAATTAGATTACAATGTGAAAGCACATCATGAGTTCCTGCCTTATGGTTATACAGTCAATAAGAAATACTATTTGGAAGTTATGTGCTGTTTGCCGGAACCAAACTAAAGGAAACTGACAATGTTGGCAAAACCATTCATGGAAATTGCATTAAGATATATGCTGGAGAATCACCAAAGGAGCTGAACACCATAATAACAAAAGGAGAGTTAAAAATTCTTCCAGGATTGGCAAAAGCACTGGCCCAATTTCTCAGGAGAATTACTTTGAAGGGGACAAAGTTTTTGACTATGAAGAATAAATGATTCTTTATGGAAAACAAAAATGCCATTACTTTTTGATCACACCTCGTACATATAAAAATCTGAGCATCAAAATTAGAAAATTCAAATGAGTCGCAGACAGCCACAACAAAATGACAGGTGAGCGTATGGCCAAAGCCTTCTCCAGAAAGAAAAAGCGCGCGCGCGCGCGCACACACACACACACACACACACACACACACACACACACACACACACACACACCTGCGAGCTCTGGAAGGTATTCTAATCAGAGCAGCCAGAGATAGCAGTCGTTTGTGTAAGGTGTGCATGTTTTCTTTCTGAAGAAGGATATAACAATCTTTTCGCCAGGCCTGTCTGCAACTCAACGTGTCACCCTTACGGTGAATAGCAATATGTATACATTTCATAATATTGTTGATATTCTAGTCTAGATTTTCCATTGTTTGACTGCAAATGAGAAAACAGTTAATTACAGGAAGCTAGAAAGGGTGGATAGTGCTTAATTCAAAATGTAAACAGCTGGGTACCAATGTTTATCTTTGATTTCCTTCTCTGATGCCTCCCCCCTTCATCTTTGTCCCAATATTCCCCTTTCTTCCCAGTGAAAGGAATGCAAGTTGCAAAATCTTGAAAACATTTTTCTGTTTATGTATTCCTACGAGCAGTACTTCAAACTTTGAATCCTGAAAGCGAGTAATAGTCAGTTTGCACATAAACATGTCCACTTAGATTTACCTAATCTTCCACAAACTTAGAGTGGTTGTCTATATAGCAGAACACCTTAAAAACTGTACAGGAATCTACTGTTTCTATATCATAAACACTGCAGCAAACTGCATTATTCAGACCACCACAGCTGTTGACTATGAAACACAGACTGGTTTTCCGCATTTTCACACCAACACCTACTGCTAACATTTCCCAATATACTGGTGAAATGGAAACCTACAGTGTTCAAAAACTCCTCTTTAGCTAGTGGATCGTTACAGAAGGTTAGTAGGAATTTCATGCTTAAAGTCTGTAAAATTCGCGACTGACTGTGGAGTCTATGACAGTCTCATTATTTCTCTCCAGAAGTAAAGACCCAAGTTGAAAGGAACATGGATGTTAAGAAACTAATGGGTAGTTAAATAATGACACTACTACTACTGGGAGCACACTACACAAATCAGACTTAAAATTTCTTAAAACATTACTGAATAAATATTTGATACGCTGTAAATCTGGAGCATACATTTTCCTAAAATTCTAATAACTTATGCAACAATTTTGGTTGTTTACTCCATGCATTAGGAACTTTTACAGCTTTTATATGATCAGATGATAGTGGGTATTTATTTGACTAGGATTCAGTAGAAAACCAATAAAGTTCTCTGAAGAGCTTACCTCAATTTTGTACCAAACTAGATTTTTTATAAACAGTAATTCATAACTTTATGTAGTAGCTAGCAAACCCCCAGTTTCAACATTAGGTATTTCTCCACATTACAGCAAAATTAAATAGTTTTTCAGAATGCTACAGTTGGAGTCATCATCATCATCATCATCATCATCATCATCTGCATGATTAGGAACATACCTATAATTGTCAAATACAGCATTAATAGTGTGCAGCTTGACACAGTCATGTCGATTAAATATCCAGGCATAACAATGCAAAGCAATATGAAATGAAATGAGGATATAAGGACTGTAGTAGGGAAGCCAAATGTTCGAGTTCAGTTTATTGGGAGAATTGGGAAAGTGTGGTTCATCTGTAAAGAAGACTGCCTCTAGCACATAGTGCTAGCCATTGTTGAGTACCATCAAAGTGTATTAAAGGAAGATATTGAAGCAACTCAGAGGCAGGCTGCTAGATTCGTTACCAGCAGGTTCGACTAACATGCAAATACTATGGAGTTGCTTTGGGAAGTCTGATAGGAATCGCTGGAGGGAAGACTATGTTCTTTTCGAGCAGCACTACTGAGAAAGTTTAGAGAACCATTCTTTGAAGCTGACTGCAGAAAGATTCTACATCCACTAATTTACATTTTGCATAAGGACCAGAAAATAAGATTAGAGAGATTAGGGCTCATCCAGAGGCATAGACATTTTTCCCTCTCTCTATTTGTGAGGGGAACAGGAGAAAGTGACTAGTATTGTCTTGTGGACTATGTATGTAGATGTAAGACCACCACCACCACCACCACCACCACCACCACCACCACCACCACCACCACATACAATTTCCCAACCTCTCCCAGTCTGTTGGAAACATAAGCCTCTCTATTGTCTTCTGTCATTCCACCATCTCCAGCTTGATCCAGCAGACAATATAGCGTAGGTAACATGTTTTATATTTTTTTGGTCAAATCTTAAGATTTATTTAAAACACTACTCCCTACAAATTACACAATGGATTTTCATCTGAATTTTCATTGGCAAACAAAGAATGAGAACTGGGCAATTAAGAAATATCTAACTAGTGATCTGAAGGAAAATTAAATGTTTCACTAACAGCTGCTGCTAGCTATGTAAATGAAGTGTCAAAAAATTCACCTCCTCAGGCCCTAGCAATTTTAAGCATAAAAAGTTGCACTGGTGCGAAAAAGGATTGCTTCGAACCAAGTACTAACTCTAGGACATTTCAAGGACAGAAAAACTAGGAAATATGAGTAGTCAAAACATTCATGTCTCCAGGGTCTAGCTATTGTGCACATAAAACGTTGCACTGGTGTGATATTTATCTGCCATAATGACTTCCTTCAAATCAAGTACTAAATTCAAGACATTACGAGAACAGCAGACACTTAAAAAGCAAGTGAGCACGCATTCTGAACACAAGAAATAAAACAGATTAGTGAAACATTTGAAGTGCCCTTTGAATGCTGTTCGAAATGATGTGCAACAAATGAGATACAACAGAGTGAAAAGTTTGAAGTTTAACTTTGAATATTATAATTTTAAAGATCTATCTGATGGATTATGTAGACAGTGCAGTCAGCTATTGTGCGATTGGCACATTTCTATCATCTGTGCACAAAGGTCTAAGAAAGATATGAAAAACTTTTTTGTCTAAAAAATTTTCAATAAATAATCCTACAAATACCAGGAAAGGGAATTTGTATTCTCAATCAACACCTCATTTGCTGCATGCGATTTCTAGCACCATCAAAGGCATGTCAAATGATTCTAATACATTTTTCCTTTCAGACAAATTGTTTAACGAAGCATCTGACTTTATTCAATTTTTTAAATTATGGTAATTTTCTGATGTGCTCAGTGGCTTCTACTGGGAGGGAAACATGTTAAGTGGAAATTAAAAACACATTCTGCCTGCTTCATCACAAATGGATCAGTTACAATCAATATGTTGGCAGGACAACTAACTGTAAGAATGGCCAATGTCAAAACACCCAGTCTCGTGAACAGGGGTTGACAAAAGGTTTGTGAACTTACACTATGTGATCAAAAGTATCTGGACACCTGGCTGAAAACTATTTACAAGTTTGTGGCACTCTCCATCAGTAATGCTGGAATTCAACATGGTGTTGCCCCACCCCTAGCCTTTATGACTCTCACAGCCAGTTCTATGTCGGTCAGTGAGGCCTGGCATGAAGTCAGCATTCTAAAACATCCCAAAGGTGTTCTATGGGATTCAGGTCAGGACACTGTGCAGGCCAATCCATTACAGGGATATGATCGTTGTGTAATCACTCCGTCACAGGCTGTGCATTATGAACATGTGCTCGATCATGTTGAAAGATGCAATTGCCATCCCCGAATTGCTCTTCAACAGTGGGAAGCAAGAAGATGCTTACAACATCAATGTAGGCCTGTGCTACGATAGTGCCACGCGAAACAGCAAGGGGTGCAAGCCCCCTCCATGAAAAACACTACCACACCGTAACACCACAGCCTCAGAATTTTACTGCTGCTGGCACTACACACACTGGCAGATGACGTTCACCAGGAATTCGCCATACCCACATCCTACCATCTGGTAGCCACATTGTGTACCATGATTCGTCACTCCATACAACGTTTTTCCACTGTTCAAGCGTCCTTTCAACAAGTGAGGAGTCGTTTGGCATTTACTGGCATGATGTGTGGCTTATGAACAGCTGCTCGACCATGAAATCCAAGTTTTCTCACCTTCAGCCTAACTGTCATAGCACTGGCAGCGGATCGTGATGCAGTTTGGAATTCCTGTGTGATGGTCTGGATACATGTCTGCCTAGTACACATTATGACCCTTTTCAATTGTCGGTGGCCTCTGTCAATCAACAGATGAGGTCCGTCTATACCCTTTTGTGCTGTACGTGTCCCTTCCCATTTCCACTTCACTTTCACTTCAGAAACAATGGATCTAGGTATGTTTAGGAGCGTGTAAATGTCGCGTACAGACGTATGAGAAGTGACACCCAATCACCTGAGCACATTCGAAGTCCGTGAGTTCTGTAGAGTGCCCTACTTGGCAGTAGGTGGCAGCACAATGCACTTACAATGAAAAACATATGTTTTTGGGTGTGTGTGGATACTTTTCATCACATAGTGTACACCACTGAACTGCCCGTTTCCGAGCCAAAAATATCCTTTTAGAACAGGAAGCGTTACCCCAAAATATAACAACGTATGACATAAGCCAATGAAAATAAGCAACATATCTTTCAAAATGGCCACAACAGCCGAAGAAATTAGAGCTAACACCTGGGCTTACCTACAGACATTCTTCCCACACATTTTTCACAACTGGAAGAGGAGAGGGGAGAAAATGAAAGTAATAACCCACACAACAGACCATACAGTGGATGCTCCCACAGTACAGATGCAAAAGCATACACTATTCTGACCCAATGTATCCAGACACCACTTCATAACACAGATTTGACCACTAGAAGTGACGAGAGGCAAGTGCACCAGTATACAAGGAGGCAGGAGTATTGTGTCATCAGTAGACAAGCAGTCACAGTAGAATGTGTCGATCGAAAGTTTATTAGTAATTGAGTGTCACAACAGTGATAAGTCAAACAGGAACATTTCAACTCTTTTCAATTGTCCAAGTTAACTGTTGGTGATGCAACTGCAGCAGAAGTGCAAATGAAGAACCACAGCTACACCAAGATCAGCTAGATCAAGTACTGACTGACAGCAACCTCCAAGATCAAATAAATAAATAAATAAATAAATAAATAAATAATCAGCACATGAAATCAGCAGGAAGAATCACTCGATTTCTGAAATGCTACCCAAAAGTACAGCTACAACAAAACATTGTAGAGTGTTAGAAAGAATGGGGTCAGTGGTGGAGCAGCTCCTCATAAACCACAAATTTCTTTGTTAATGCTAAGCTTTGCTTGAGGTGGTGAGAAAAGCAATAACACTGAACAGTGGATGACTGGAAATGAGCAATTTGGAGTGATAAATCATGCTATACCCTGTGGCAATCTGACAAGTGTTTTGGTTTCATGAACGCCTGGAGAACGTCAACTGCCACCGTGTGAAGTAGTAACGGTGAAGTGAGGAGGAGGTGGATTACAGTACGGGGATGTTTCTCACAGTTGTGGTGCAGTCCACTGACTGTGCTTCAGAAAAGGATATTAACACATTCTGCAGAATAGTGTACTGCATACAGAAGAGAAACAGTTCAAAGTTAATGATTATTTCAGCATGACAATGTACCCTGTAACAAAGCAGTCACTACGATACAATGGTTTGTGCACAATAACACTTCTGAAGTGGGTCGGCCACCCAGAGTCCCGAACAGACCCCAACAAAATACCTGTGGGACGAATCAGAAAACATCGACTTCACTCCCGACCCCAGCGTCCCATATCTTTTCCTCCTCTGTTTTCAGGTCATGGAGGAGGAATGGGTTGCCAATCCTCTACATCTCATTGAAAATGTCCCTAGCAGATTTCAATCTGTTAATGATGAAGAGTATACACACCCCATTTTAATGTTCACTAACAGGTGTCTGGATACTTCTGATCAGAGTGTACATCTCACATGATGACCAAAACACTAAAATCAGATAAATCTGTGCGTGTAAAGAAAAGTATTGATTTTTTTTTTCTGCGTACTGTCCACGAACGGAATAGGAAGAAGCGAAAATGCCAACAGCGCAGAATGTATCCCTACCACCTACAATACAATGGCACAAAGCGTACAGACGGAGAGTAAATCAATATGACAAAGTGACATTTGGTGCTAAGAACACAATTCCAAACAGGAGAAAACTGAATAACTCACTTGAAAGCGACGACTGGACGCGTCCCGCCGGCACGCGGTGGCTCGATATCCACGAGGTGGTCCAACAGCGTCTCGGACCAGTGGCTCTGGAAGATGCTACCGGCCAGCAGCATGGGGCACTCATCCACCATCAGCCTCAGGTGGGCATCCAGTGGGAACAGCTTGTAGGCTGCAGAGGAAAAGAAAAACAAGAGAACTGAATAAATTCAGTTTGGTGGGAGTAACGTATACTTTTAAATACAAGAGTCTTCTCTCAGAATACTCTATACGTATATCTTTGCATGAACAGGTTACTACTAGCCGAACCAAACAGAACAGGAAAGTAGCAAAGGAAATTACTGAGCTTTCACACAGAATCCTTCATCAGTGAATTAAAATCACACACACACACACACACACACACACACACACACACACCAAATGTGAGAAACATTCCTGTTTAAGACAATTATAACTTGGATCAAAGTAAAGCCTGTCCTCTGTGGTGACCGATGAATTAAACATGGAGGTCACTGCTTGTAACAACTGTCATCAGGGGAAACCAAATCTATATCTGAGTTCCCATGGATGGGTTATAAGCCTTTTGCTGTTCTTAGTCTACAGGGTGTTTATAAGTAAGGTTTCACTACCTGATAGGCCCTGAATTTAACGAGTGCTTGTAAGCCAATGAAATTTATGGAAACATTTGAGGGCTTGCTGGCAAAAACCCCCACTAGTCAAAAAATCACAATGTTGAGGGGAGGGGAGGGGAGGGGAGGGGAGGGGAGGGGAGGGGGGGGCAAGCACATCCTCATCCCGTACATAGCTAAATGATTTTACTTTTGTCTAAATATTCTTTAGGCATCAGGAATATCATCAGAACTAATTGAGTGACACCAAATTATATTCCCTAGGTGTAGAGAAGGAAAATGGATTGGACTATTGGGGTTTTTGCAGAATTCCATAGAAACACCACTAATATAATGCATATTATTATTTTCCATGCAGATGTTGTCATACTGAATTAGTATCCTACAACTTGTCTTAAGTAAAAAATTATTTATTAAAGATAAAGGACAAAATATGTGGTACATGGCATACATCATCTCAAAACATTAATCTTAACCTCCATCACTATTGTTGTTATTGCCTGTTTCACAGTCACATCTGGTTGCAGGTGAAGCCACTGATGCAGCTCTGCCCAACAGTCTTGAGTACTTCTCTTTGACTGCACGACTTGAAATATTCTGCAAGTTTAATACCTCTTCAGCCTTCACAAGTTTCATTCCAGAAGGAGATTTGAAAGCTCCTGATTAGTTTGTTGTGTCGGGAGCCTTGAACTTCGGAGCTGTGATGATGTGACAGCGCCAAGTACCGTGGTAACACGTCTCGCAAATATACAGCTTTGTTTTTTAAGTGAAAAACTGCATAGGTCAAGCCCCTTAAAGCCTGAATGCTGGCTTTGGCGTTTTTAAAAACTGGCAGTTGCTTTTTTTAACTGATAGCAGCCCCTCATTTGTAAGGACATGCAGACAAAAAATTAAGAATAAACCATAAAAAGTAACATCTTAATTTCCACATGAGAGGATAACATTTTTATCCGCATACATTGTTTATGTGATGATCATCTACATCCATGACACTATGGAACCACACTAGAGGTTGCTCTTCTGCTACCCAAAGTATTTCAACTTGAGCATGGAATGTTCAGCTGTCTAACAGCTTGTGCACTGCTTGAAGATCACACATTGCGTCCAGCATTCTCAGCCATGGCAGTAGTAACTTCAACAATTTGGGGCATAATTGGCCATTGGCTTCTCCTAGGAGAATTCCCAAATCACCAGTTAATTTGAATTTCCAAATTGTGTTCTTCAACACTTGTGCAGAAAGAAGATCTCTCCATATCCCTTTACTGTGTCAATACCTGTGAAGGACAGCAGTGTTGACTATCTGCAACTGTAATGCACACTGAGTCTTGCTTTTCAAACCTACACTGCCATACCAGCACCTAACAGCAAGTCATGACATTAACACTACTAATAATACAATTCTGTTGTGCACTGTCTCAAAACCATTCCTAAAAAACTGGGTACCCATGCGGTAAATACACCGATGGGGAAACAAATTGCAACATCAAAAAGTAATTTATGCAGAATGATGACATTTCAGGAACACATTTGTCTAGGTAACATATTTAAGTGTTTAACATTGCAACATCACAGGTTAATGTAGGTGCAAGACAAGCCATTGTATATGTGAAACGCTGGTACATTAATAACTCTGTAACTGCCAAAATGTTGAATGCAAACATAGAAACAGGAATGCATTGTGCTGTACTGATGTCAGATGTGATTTTGTGGGGGAGAGAGTTCCATGCCTGTTGCACTTGGTCCGATATAATTAATGTTGTTTGTGGATGATGCAAATGTTGTCTGATGTCCCATTTGTGTTCAACTGGAGACAAATCTGGGGATCAAGCAGGCTAAGGCAACATGTATGTGGGTGGGCATTATCCTGTTGTAAAACACCACACGGAATGGCAGCACAACAGGTCACATCACCAGATTGACGTACAAATTTGCTCTCGGCGTGCATTGGATAACCACAAAAGTGCTGCTGTTACCATACAAAATCATACCCCAAGACCATACTTCCGAGTGTTGATCTAGCGTTGGTTGCAAGTCCTCATGCTCCTAACCAGCACATGGCCATCACTGCCTACGAGACTTTCATCACGAAACAACAGACTTCCCTTCACCCTGCCCTCCAATGAGCTCTCAATTGACACCGCTGAAGTCACAAACGGCGGGGGATTGGGGTCAGTGCAATGCACTCTACAGGCATCTAGCTCAGAGCTGTCGAAGTAACCAATTCGTAAGAATTTATTGGGTCACTGTGGTGCCAACTGCTGCTCAAATTGTTGCTGCAGATGCAGTACGATGCACCACAGCTATAAACTGTACATGATGCGCTTCCCTTTTGGTAGTGCCATGTGGCCATCTGGAACCCAGTCTCGTGACGGCACACAATGCGGTGCTTAAATCCGGACAAATGAAACTTTAAAAGCAAATCTACTAAGACACTATACAAATGAAAATATTTTTACACATAAGTAGTGGTATCTTTCAAGATTAATATTACTCAATGTAACCCCCTTCAGCCACAGTGAGTGCCTCCAATCTTGTTCTGAACTGATCACTCACACTCTTTAAGACAGCGCTGTCCATATTCACGGATGCTGCTTCAATAGGAATGTGCAGAGATGCGAGATTTGGTGTCTCATCTTGTTGGTAGCTCTTGACTGCACTCCAAACATAGTAGTCAAGGGGGTTCAAATCTGGGCTATTCGGGGGCCAAAACTACTTTGGCCAGAACGTGTCAACATTATCCGATAGCCAGCTTTGGACTAAATGGCTCGTACAAGGTCCTCCTCCGCCATCCGATGCATTGTTCACTCGATGTTCGACATTAATGCCTATTTCCTCAGCAACTGACCCAGGTCTTCCAAAATCAGTGCTTGAGCCTTTTTGACAACTGCCGCAGTTCGTATTGAGAGTTTCCTCGAATGAGGCTTCCTTGCCAGGTTAGCGGAACCTCCTCAACACTTCTACGAAGCATTATACTTTGCCTCAATATCGTAAACAGTTTTATCTGTGATACCTAAAGAATCTAACTATTTCAGTGGGTGAACACCCAGCATGAAGACTTTCGATAATCACAGCTCTTTGGTTGTACTACGCACTTGTCCATTACATCTCTGCCATTTTGAGGTTCTGTTTACTAGACGCCTAAGGCTTTCAAGAATGCCAATCGTGATGTCCGGCAGAACTACGATGTGGTGGGAAATTTAAATTGAAATCCATCCAGATTTAGGTGGTGCTCCCTTCACATCCTCGTGACCACTGCTGGCAGCAATCACGTACAATGGTATATTCCTGCCAAGTCTCTCTGCAACATCACAGAAGGAACATCCAGCTTCTCACAGCTCTAGTATATGACCTTGCTCAAACTCTGTGAGATGCTGACAATGACAATGCTGTGCTTGACTAACATCAACTCATCACATCACCTCTCAGAGGTAACTAATGCTCACGACCATTACAGCAAGTACGTAAAGCAAACCTAATCCGCTTTCTTGTAGTGGTGCTATCAAGGCCATTCTTGTGTGACTGGTGCGAAATTTTAAGACATTACCTTCCAGGTGTAAAAACACGTCTACCAACTTTTGTTTATGTTGCACAACTACTCCTTGGTGTTGCGATTTTCCAAAAGTAGGAAATGGAATGGACGACACAAACATTTTACACCTTTAGATGATGTTTGAAATCATGTACAGCAATTCAATGTTTACATGGAAACTTACAATTTAAAGGACAATAAGAGGAAATTTGTCTGGTGGATTATGTAGACCATGTAGTCTGCTGTACTGTGGCCTTGACATTTCTAACATTATGTCAAAGTTGTAAAAAAAATTCAAACATATTTTCAATAGAGAATCCTTCAGATGCCAGTAAAGAGAGCACATTCTCAGTTGGCACATCATTTGCTGTAAATGACTAAGCATCATTCAAGAGCATGTCAAATGTTCCATATATTTTATTTCTTACTTTAAGACAAATCATTTCACACAACATTTGACTTTTTTCTGAACTATTTATTTTAGAGTTTTGTTCACAAAGCTGCTCTTGAAAGGTCCTGAATACAGTAGTTGGTTTGAAGGTAGTAATTTTGACAGTTAAATATCACACCAATCCAATTCTCCATGCATGAAACAGTTAGGCCTCTAAGAGATGGAATCTGACACTTCATTTTCCTTTCTAGTATCTTGTTTTCTCAAAATGTGCTAAGTTTAGTACTTGCTTTGAAGGAAGGCTTTTTGACTTATATCACACCAACGTAACTTTTAATGTGAAAAATGGCTAGGCCTTGATGCTGTTTATGAAATATTTCAGTTTTCTCTCAAATCATTAATTAACATTTTCTTAATTATCCTGATTTATTTCAAGCAATTACACGTTGTTTTGCAAAACTCTTACTGTTCAATCTCATACCAATATGTCTGTTTCCCACTCTACATTTAGCTATGAAAATTCAAACAAAAACCTGTTCTGTAATTTATAAGGCGTCACTTTTTTTTGTTACTCTCAAATATGTCCAAAATAGAGTAGTGTGGCTTATGTATCACCCCTGAAGATTGATATTTCATACTGATACATGAATGAATGACAGAATGAAACTATTACAGAGGAGCCCACAACTATTGTGCAGATTTATTGTTTTATTTGCATGTGGAGTTTCAGACTATGGGATGATGCATGCCTTTGAAAGGGGATGATGATCGCAGTGACTTTGTGAGAAGAAATAGCTGTGAGGGCACGATACAGAAACCCCGTAAATCATCTGCCTACATTGGAGAAGAGTGTCATCCCCAGAATGAATATGAGACATGACAAGGGGTGCATTGATATTAAACAATGGAAATCATTTTGCATTCCGAATACTTCATGCCATGTGAATGAAAATTGTTCATAGAGTTTCCTTGTTGAATATTATGACTGAAGTCTTGTTAACTGGTGGACACTAAATGTTTTCTAAGAATATATGGAGTATATACACAAAGTGTCAAATATTGAAGGAAACTAGGAATAATTATACAGATTTCCTTCCAGCATAAATTGTAAGTAAGAATGCTGCATCCAAGGTAATGGTCACCTAAGAAGAAAAGCAGAATAATACTAATTTCCACTTATTTACCTAAGTCACACTCAAAACTTGAAACACTACAGTAATAGATAACGTTGGTACCCGACTCAAGGAGAGCAAATTCTTCAAGTTGCTGACAATTCTCTTCTGTCAAACAATAATCAGAGAAGTATTACAGTTTAGATTCTTACAACTGTCTTACAAATATGTTCAAGATCTTGCAAAAAAAATTCCGAGTTCTGCCATATTCACCACAACAACCTGCACAGTCTCTGACACTTGAAAGTTATTTACACTGCTTGTTCTCACTATTCGTGCCGTGGTACAACACTTGAGAGAAACACCGTGTATTCACAAAGTTGTACTTCTGATGTACTCCCAACCCTCAATTTGTCCCTGATAGAACAACCGTGGGACCAGTCCAGATGTCAATTCCATCCCAGACCATTCCCAAAATATCGAGGACTAGTTACAACAGTTGTATGCCAGATTGCCTGAAGACAGGGTAAAGGCTTTATGACAGCCTTCCAACAGAATAAGTGCATTCAGGTAGATGGGTTAGAAGATCATACAGTTAAGTGGATTCTTTGTAAATTTGATACTTGTGATCACTGAAATAACATTGCATACTCTCTTAACTCATGAAATTTCATTTCATTTTCTCCTTCCCTTCTGTTTTTAAGGCGGTATCTAAAATGTGATGTAATGCTAAAAATTGAGTGGACAAATACAGTGTGAAAGTAGAAGTACTAGAAATAATATGTATGGGGAAAATATACAAAAAGGGGGAGACAGGTTAATAGGCCACCTGCATACAGCAGTGAATCTGACACAAAGGGGTAGCAGAAGGGGAAAAACGACGGAAGTAGACAAAGATTAAAATATTTAAAACATTACAGAAAATATTAGGTGTAACACTTGCAAAGACATGAAAAGATTACCAAAGAATTGGGGGGGGGGAGTGGTGTGCAGTGTCAAACCAGCCTGAAGACTGATGTGTTCAAAACTAAAATTAAAGGAAATAACAAAAAAATTTGCACACAGCAGTATTCCCCATAAAAGACACACAGTGAGGTTTAGGAGCTTTGTCAATAGAAACAACAGAGCAGTCAGCCTATTTTCAAGGCATACGAGCTAAAGTTCATTCTATTTTTGTGCAGATACCAAATTATATTTATGCAAGTGAACACAAGAATAAAACAAGCAGTTGGGTTCAGCTGTTCTCATATTGGACACGAAAGCTAACGTGGATGTGATAGACATTTTGTCATCACAATGCGGGATTTCCTGTTATGAAGCATTTGTATGTGTCGAAAAATGCACAAAGTCCTACTGGATTTCCATAATGCGCTCAGAAATATGAAACGACATGATGAATGTGATATGTCCACATCACCGCTTTTGTTTTGTTTTAGGGCACAAAAACAACTAGGGTCATATACACCTGTATCAGAACTGTACAATACAAAGACAAAGAGGAGTTAAAACGACTACACATTAATGCCAAACAACAAGAGAAGACAATTAAAAACAGGGACATGGAGAAAGGTCTATAAAATACGCCACAGAGAAACAGAGGTCCTGGACTAAAAATTAAATGGCCTTCACCACATTGCCACAATGGATAAAAGTCAAACGCAGTCAACAGCCCATGTGTCGTTCACTAAAACTGCCGATAGCTCAGACGGCAAACACAAACTAGGTCTTCTTCTTCTTCTTCTTCTTCTTCCTCAGTCCAGAGACTGGTTTAATGCAGCTGTCCATGCTACTCTGTCCTGTGCAAGCCATTTCATCTCTGAGTAACTACTGCAACTTACATTCTTCTGAATCTGCTTAGTGTACTCATCTCCATCTCCTATGATTTTTACCCTCCGCACTTCCCTCCAATACTAAATTGTTAATCCCTTGATGCCCCACAACATATCCTACCAACTGATCCATTCTTCTAGTCAACTTGTGACACAAATACCTCTTCTGCCCAATTCTGTTCAGTCTCCTCATTGGTTATGTGATCTACCCATCTAATCTTCAGCATTCTTCTGTAACACCACATTTCAGTAGCTTCTATTCTCTTCTGGTCTTAACTATTTATCGAGCATGTTTCACTTCCATACATTGCCACACTCCATAAAAATACTTTCAAAAAGGATGGTCCACACGACAAGAATGTAAGGGGTTAAAAAAGAGCATTCCTTCAAGAAATGGTGGACTGTCAAAGGTTGAGCGTAGTGAGTACAAAGTGGATGGGGCGGCACACTAAATCCACACTGTGCAGTGGTTAGTAAATTGCGAGACTTTATGATGATGACGACGACGACGACGACGACGACGACGACAACGACTTGGTGGCACTCTACATCATGGTTATCATCACCCAGACAAAAAGTCAGCTTGCAGATCTCATGGGTGAGTACAAAGGCTGTACCCACATGCAGTTTATAATGTATTAAAGTCTGCTGCCCTTCCCCCAGGAATTTAGGTATGAGGCCTGACAGTTCACAAAATTTCACCACCTGTGTAGAACTGGTATTGGTATATGCGAGGAAGGCGGGCAGATCTCCAGCGAGACTGAGGGCTACTCTGATATCAGTATATAGGACACACACAGCCACAATATGTGGAACTAAAAGCACTGAGCCACAAACTTCACGGAGAGATGGATTCTCTTACCGGAAGAGGAAGCCATGTGTTAAAGGGCTATGCCCAATGCGCAGTCTGGTAAGGAAAACCTCCTTCCAGTGGCGAGGCTCACATGAAGTCTGCCAAGCCTTTGTGGTTGTTTTGAACAACTGTAGTTTGTCTGTCACCTCCAACCATTCAGTCTCCCAATGATGCATCTTAGAAAATGAGATGATGGCGTGGAACAGGACGAGAGCCCGCATCTCGTGGTCGTGCGGTAGCGCTCTCGCTTCCCACGCCTGGGTTCCCGGGTTCGATTCCCGGCGGGGTCAGGGATTTTCTCTGCCTCGTGATGGCTGGGTGTTGTGTGCTGTCCTTAGGTTAGTTAGGTTTAAGTAGTTCCAAGTTCTAGGGGACTGATGACCATAGATGTTAAGTCCCATAGTGCTCAGAGCCAAAGAACAGGATGAGATGTTGATGGACAGCACTATCCCAACATGCTTCCTTGGCGACTGTCAGCCATGCTGTTGCCCTGTTTCCCAATGTGGCCAGATAACCACCTCCCCACGGTGTTGGAGCCGCTGTAAGGAGTCATGGCTAGTTAAATCAGTGGGTCTACTGGATACATTTGGTGAAGTGCTTGCAGTGCACTAGGAGTGTCGGAACAGACAAGAAATCTTGTACGGTGATGTCTGTGAGCCCTCTCCAGTGCCATCAGAATGCCATACAACTCTGTATCATAATTTGAAATTGTTCTGGAAGGTGCACTTTAAAAACCCTATCAGGGAAAACAGCAGAACAATAGAGAGAATTCTCCTGCTGAGATCCATCTGAATAAATAACAATAAAACTGTGATATGTACTTAAAATAGATGAAAACAAAGTTGTGAAAACAAAAACTGGACTACACGTTTTCTTGTACTATGTGAAGCTTAAAATCACTTTGGGCATCTGAAAACGCCAAGGTGGCAATGTGTTACATCCCTGGCTATGTATTTTGATGCCCGAAAGATCCAGATCCTTGAGACAGTCTGTAGCATTATACCAAATGGCTGGGTCGCAAGGGGCCAATTCTTGAACAGCCATTCAAAGGTGGGTTGGACCACTGAACTAAATGTCAATGACTGAGACGACACTGATATTTTCAGCGCCTATCAAGCCAAAAGGATCCGTTGCCGAATCCAGAGTGGTGGTTCACCAGCCTGTGCACACGCACACTGAATTGGGTCTATATCCGAATGCTCTCTTGCTGGACATCATCTAACATCCTGAGGTAGGAAGGACGGGCTTATCCGTAGATCACACTGCCGTAATCTAAACGTGATCGAACAAATGCCCTATAAAACTGCAGGAGGCGGGACCTGCCAGCTCTTCATGTTTTCCCGTAAGATACTTCAAAATATTCAATGACTGGAAGCCCATCATTCATAGGTCTTTCAGGTGTGGGAGCCAAGTTAATTTCAGGTCAAATATTGAACCCAAAACATGCCCATTGTCTTGAAAACTTAAAATAGTGTCCCCCATTGTGAGCACTGGTTGGTTAAAACCATGATGGGCACAGTTAAAATTGACACATGTAGTCTGCTTGGGTGAGAACTGAAAACCAGTTGTCCGAGCCCATGTTTTCAGCCTCCTAATGCAAATGAAATGAGCATTTGGCGTCATTGGCCAGGAGGACCCTTACGGGGCAGGTCCAGCCACCTTGGTGCAGGTCTTATTACATTCGACGCCACATTGGGCGACCTGCACCCCGGATGGGGATGAAATGATGAAGACAACACAACACTCTGTCCCTGAGCAGAGAAAATCCCCAAACAATCCGGGAATCGAACCTGGGCCCCCTGGGACGGCAGTCCGTCACGCTGACCGTTTAGCTATTGGGGCAGACTAGCCTCCTAATGATCTGCTGTAGCTACCCTGTTGTCAATGTAAGATTAGAGGAAGAGTGAAAGATTGCAAAGTCATCCACTAACAAATAGCATTTAATAGGACTTTTGACTGCAGAGGAAATGCCATTGATAGCAATGGCAAACAATGTGACACTGAGGACACTGCCCTGGGGAACCCCTTTTCCTGAACATAGCAGTCAGACATGGTATTGCCAATGCGATAACAAAAATGCTGGTCCTCAAGAAAGGACTGGATCACAAGCGGCAGGCGTCCATGTAGTCCCCATTCATGAAGTTGGCGACTGATGATGTACCTCCAAATTGTGTCACAAGCTTTTCGAGGTCAAAATCACACAAACCAAATGGCTTTGGCGTAAGAAAGGTTCTTGTATTGCTGCCTCTAGAATGAAATTGTCAAGGGTGGAACAGTATCACCCGAAACCACACTGGGAGTGGCTCAGGTGACCCTCTGAATTCGAACAGCCAGACATGGTGGTGGTTGACCATACATTCAAGAGTCTTACCCATACAACTGGTAGGGGCGACACTCCAGTAAGTGTTAGGAGTGATACAGTCCTTGCCTCGTTTCCAGAATGGAATTAATATTGCCTCCTCCCAAGTCATGGGGTACTGTCAATCAAACCAGATCTGATTGAAACAAGAGAGAAGCTTTTCTTTCACTTCCGGACACAGATGACGAAGCATGGCGTAATGGATCTCATCAGGTAATGGAGCAGTGTGGCTGCAAACAAAGCCAACTCCAGTTCCCACATGGAGAACAGAAGGTTGTAGACTTCCTCATTATACGAGAAGAAACTGAGCTTCCTCATCTCTGCAGTTCTACAGAATGCCTGTAAAGTAGGAGCTTGTCTGGATGACGTAGCAACAGTACAGAAGTGTTCAGCTAAAACCTGAGCCATGTCGTCTGGTTTGTGTACCAAGACCCCATTACTGGACAAGGCCGTAAGGGGATATGAACTACCCTTGCCTGAAGCCTGTCTCATTGATTTCCAAACATGCGCAGTGGAAGTTGACCGACTAATGGAAGTTATGAATTCCCTCCAGGAAGCCCTCTTCCATTCTTTTATCACTTGCTTTGCTGTGTGCTCTCACAGCTCTGAAGGCATAAAGTTTGTCCATATTTGGACAGTGAAGTTCCACAAGCTGTTCACCTGACTGCAAATCAACAGTCATCATTCCACCAAGGTACAGGCCATTGTCTGAGGTATATGGGCCACCACCTCCTGTGCACAATCTCTTTGTTCAAAAATAGCCTGTCGACTGTACTGTCCTCTGTATCATCCATCTGCATGGTCTCCCGTTGGCCACCGCCCTAGTTGGCAGAAGGATCCACACTGGTAAGTGGTCACTAGAATGTAAATCTGGAGCCACTTTCCACTGAACTGAGCCTGCATTAGCTGGGGAACAAAAACACATCCCTGGAGCAAGCGGTAGCTGAGCCCCACGTCACATTGTGTGCACTGAAGTCCCTCACAAGGAGGAATGGGCATGGGTGCGCCTGGAAGAGTTCCACAAGTGCATCTGCATCTAAAGCATCATTAGGGGGCATGTACAAGGAAAACACTGTGATATTAAAGGGTGCGAGAACTTTCACAGCAACTGCTTGGATGGTCGTGGTAAGAGGGACAGGAGAGGAGTGGCATTTGTTGTCAACAAAAACAGCCACTCTACGTTTAGCTCTGTCTCCAGTAGTATCGTCCTTCCTGTATGCGTGGTAGACCCGTAATGCAGGTGTGTCGGTGACTAAGATGAGTTTCTTGTGAGCAGATGCATAAAGGTTTCTCCCAGACCAGTAGCTGCAATTCTTCCAAATGTGAGTGATATCCATCCAAATTTCACTGCAAAGCCACTGGTTAGCGATTGTCGTTCTTTTCTTTCTCCCTCGGAGGCGGTGATTTACCGGGCAGGTCAGGGGGAATGTTAGCCGGTTCCTCCAATTGGAAGTCCATATCCTCAAGAGCTTAGTTTCCATCAGAAAGGGAGATAGCTCACCGATCCAAAGGTTTAACTACTGCTTTCTTGGACTTAGAACTACTTTTCAGAGGACTTTTTCTTTACCGACAGAAGGAGGTGGTTGCCTGGGTTGCGGGGATGGCTTAATTTGTTTCTGATTTTGGGTAGTGGTATGTGGCTTAGGTGGTACACCTATTGCTAATGGCTTCTGTACAACATCAGTTTCAAGTAGTCTCCCGAGGCTCTGAAGGGGTTATTCTGTTTAATGTCCTCCTTTATGGTGCAACAATCAACTCTGAAGTTTAATGTGTTACCCTATCAAACTTAAAGAAATAATTTCGACATGTTGTTTGGTGCAAAATACGCAAATGAACTACTTCTCCACAACAGAAGGCCTCTTAACTATGTGCACCCAAAAGTAACTCCCTGAACATCACTGGACACTTCCTCTTCATCCACCCTATAGTCTGAATTTCGCACTTTCTAATTTCCATCTGTTTGGCCCAATGAAGGATGCACTCCCTAGGAAGCAGTACACGGATGATTGCGAGGTTATTGATGCAGCGAGACTGGCTCTGACATTGACCAGTAGTGTTGTACTGTGCACACATACAGGCCCTGCCAGTAAGGTGGCGTAAGGTGTCACATTGAACGAAGATAATGTTGAAAAATAGGGTTTTGTAGTCAAGAGTTGGGAATAATACAGTGTAATGGAATTCTGAATAAAACCGACCTGCTTTCACAGAAAAAAGTGTTGCATTACTTATTGAAAGCCCCTCGTATTTTTAACTAAATTTGCTTGTTCAAACACGTTGCCAGTGTTTTTTGGCTAAGAGGAAACTGAACATTTTTAAAGGTATTTTCCAACATGTTGAAAACCTACAAATCAACTGACATCTTCACAATGTTCTTCATCTTTGATAATTGATAATGCAGCTGATGCAGCTTTTTCACTCAAGTTTATTTTGGAAGAAAAATTGTGCAGTTGGTGTTCCATATGTAGCCAAAAACTGCTGTTGGAGAGACCTGGAGTCAAAGACAACACTGACTACCATGTTCCATGTGATAGTTTCTGGCAATCCCAACAGTTTCACAAAGCACCTCCATGTTAGCTTTCATGTCCCGTACGAAAATGCTTTTATAATAAGGATCACAAAGGAATAACAATTTTACTTACTGAAATCTGCTAGAAGCTTGCCACAGCCCATATCTTTGTAGGGAGGAAGTGTCACAGCAGAAGTACACCTGTGGACGTACGCATATGGCTCCTTAACTCTGTTGAAGTATCCCATTATGTGGCAGCCGTGGGAGTCCGAATGGGTCAGCACATAGTAGATGAACCAGTCCGGCCCACAATGTCCTGCCGTGCGATGCGGCAGGAACAACTTTCCCAGAAGGCAAAGGTTGTGGGCATACTTCTTCCACACGTGCCCATCAACTTCGAAGAATGAGATGCTTTCCTCTCGGTATATCTCTTTCCCCGGTGGATGCCTTAAGCCACATTTAGCCTAATGAGAATGAAAAAGTATTAGCATCTATTCGACATGAACCAAACTGCTTCACTATATCTAACTACTCAAATTCATACTTAAGTGCTTGGCAGATGGTGCAAGGCACTACTTGGAAACTATACCACTACTATTCCCACCTAGGACAGTGAAAGGGGAAACTGAACATTGAAATCCTCTGTGCGAGCTCCGATTTCTCTTACTTTACCAAAATTTTCTTCTGTATATAAGTGGGAGGCAGCATTTCAAGGATAAAGTTTCCAACTGAAATTTTCTAGATAGGTTTTGCCACAACAAAAGTCCTCATTTTAATGACTGTCATTCTCACCTACTTATCAGGTCTATCTCACTTTCCACTATTTCACAATACAAGCTGCCTTTCTCTAAAATTTTACTTAGTTTCCTACCGTAAAGAAGACACATCAAATTGCAGACGGGCACAATTAAAAAACTCTCATAGCATTCAGCCACGGCCTTCATCTGTAAAACAAATGTACATGCGCACATGACTGCCAAATCCAGCATCTAGGGCCTGTCTGCAGCTTGACGTGTCTTCTTTATGGTAAGCATACCTGAAGTTTTCATTATCTGATTTACTTTGATTCGTGTCATCCTATAAGATAAGAATCCCCTACTGCACAAAAATACTCTGGAAGAGGTTAGACAAATGTAGTTTATGCACTTTGGTGGACTGTCCATTCTTACAAGATGTTCTGCCAATAAAAATCCGATTCGCATGCCCTACAACATTTCCCATATGATTGTTGAGATTCAAGTTGTTTAGAACCATAACCTCTAAATATTTAGGTGAATCAAGAACATTCTTAATACGCTTGTGGAAGACCTCGCATTAGTGTTCAGTCAACTGATACCTTTCAAATGTTTAATATACTTTGTCTAAAACATTCTGAAATCTTTTCTGACCATTTCACTACATGGTAAGAGAGAGCATGAAATACAAACATTTATAAAGACTGCTCAGATACTCCTGCGTGCAATTTATTGGTATGAGATTATTACAAATGAAGCAGTGTCACCAATAACTATACTTTGACATGATATTGCAAATGTTTGCAGTCATATTGATAAACAAGAAGAAAAATTGCCTCATTGCAGGAGTTTCCCCTTCTGGTACAGTGCTGTAGTTGTAAGGCTTACATTGTACTTAAATGTAATTCATTACCCTGTTTTACCAGGGTGTACAGTAGTAGTAGTAGTAGTAGTAGTAGTAGCAGCAGCAGCAGCAGCAGCAGCATTCAGTCCAGAGACTGCCCCAAAGCAGCTCTCCACACTTCTCTAGCCTCTGCAAGCCTCTTCATCTCTGCTATTTGCATCTAGTCTAACTTCCTTACTGTATTCATTCCTTGGTCTCCAATTTTCACCATGCCTCTCCTCCACACTTCCCTATTACCCAACTATTCCTTCATACCACAGAATCTGTCATATCCACCAATCCCTTCCGTTAGTTGGGTTAGGGAAAATTTAGTTTTTCCCCAATTTGATTCCGGGCCACCTCGTTAGTTATTTGATCTAGCCATCTAATCTTCAAATAATTCTTTAGTGCCGCATTTGAAAAGCTTCCCTTCTCTTCTCTTCTTGCATAAGATGTTTATAGTCCACACTTCATTTCTAGACAAGGCTTCACTCCAGGCAGACACTTTCAGAGAGAGGAATAAAAAAAGCCCAATACCTAAATTTATGTTCAATATTAGAGACACTTTTCTTGCCACTGCCAGTCTGCATTTTATATTGTGTCTACTTTGGCCACTGTCAGCTCTTCTGCTGTGCAAAAACTCACTCGCTTTTTGTGTGTCATTTCCTAATCTAATTCCCTTAGCAACTTCGGATTTACTTCAACGACATTCTATTGCCCTTCTTTTACTTTTGTTGATGTTCACTTTATAACCTCCTTTGAAGACACTGTCCATTCCACACAACTGCTCTTCCAAGTCATTTGCCATTAGAGAGGTACAATGTTGCCAAACCTAAGTTTCTCTCTCTTCTCCCTGAACTTTTATTCCTTTCCTGTTTCCAAATTTCTTCTTCGTTCTTTCACGGATTGCTCAATGTGAAATTCATGAGAAGCTACATGGCTGTTTTATTCTCTTCTTAACCAGTGTTTTCCTTTCATTCCATTTGACTTTTAAAACCGATGCTTGTACAAGTCCCTGTGCAAGGTTGTCAATTTCCTTTGCTCTCTGTATTTAATCTCCGTTACCTACAACTAGTGTGCTGATCATTATGCATATATGCTAATAAAAGGCAAAGTTTGTTGAATATTGTTTTATTTTTCTCTTTTTTTTATAAAGCAAAATGGAAGCATATCCAAGTAGCACTTACCAAATGGTGCGCAAGACGTCTCCTTGACTTTGACGGTTTCAGGCAAAATTCACATATGTACATACATGGCACTTTTTCAAACATCTGAAAATTTATAAATCTGTATTAATATCTGTGTACATATAGTTTATAAGTACTGTTACAAGTGTGGTGCATTAATAAATTCCCTAACTATCACACCTACAAATGCACTGCAAGAGAGAAGACAGAAGATAACGTCCTACTGAAGTGCTGCTGATGTTTGAAATGTCACAGCATATAAATCTGAGGTGGACATAAAACTATTTTCCATTCACTAACAAAAAGATAGGACAGCCAACAATTGATCAAATGGTCCACAGGTATGCTGCCCTTTCAGTGTCCAACGGACACAGTATTTGGATGAGAAGACTTGTCAGGTGCGCTAATGCTGCTGCGTGCATGCGGCCTACTTATACGCACGTTGGCATCTGTGATTGTATCATAGTTGCTACATCACCCCTGCCACCGGTTTGTTGTATTGCTGAGTGTAATTAGGCCCAGAGCTGGTTCCTAAGCCTTGCTGAGATTATAGCCTTTGTCCCTGGTGTTAATTTTGATAGCTTCTCTAATGACACTGCCCCGATATTTCAAATTCTGTGCCAAAATCCTGGTGTGTCCGCATTCCATCGCACGATTCTCTTGCAAACACTGCTCTGTAACCGCCAAATTGTTAGGATACATTAGCTGAGTGTGTCACTCGTGTTCCTGGCATCGATCTTTGATGGTGCACACTGCCTGTCCAAGACAAGTCTTGCAGCATTGCCACAGAATCTGATACACACTGTCCTTCAGCAAACTGAGGTCATCTTTTATGGTTTCAATAATGCCCACCTTTTATTGGATCGCCAAAACACAGTTCTTACTCAGTGCTTTTTCAGTACACATCCCACTTTTCCTTACAATGTACTGGTGTGCAATATAAAGTGTGTGGCTACCTCTTCCTCAGTGATTTCTTCCATCTCCACAGGTTGTACTGTACTGGTAGGGTGAAGAGCGCATTTGATCTGCCATTCTTTTCTTGGAACGTAATTAGGAGGTGTTCCAATTCCTGGGACAGACATCCCACATCTGAGACTGTGCATGCACCATATGCTAGTGTTTTAGTACCCCATTCCTCTGTGCAGGTTGGTGGCAGCTGTCTGCAAATGCACTTCTTCAGCACACCTGACGGTAGTGATATATCTGATCACTGAAATACTGTGCCCATTTGTTGTTATGAACTGGCAGTATACCAGTGGACTGTTTGATGAACAAATATAATGGGCAAACTGCAGATTCACAACACGGAATTGTTTCTGTAGAATGTACAATTTCATAAACTTGCCGTAACAGTACTACATCTGAATTCAGTTGTGTTTTACACGACAATCTAGTTTACACACTGTGGCAAGAATATACACTAGGAGAAAATGAATCTCTCTGCAGAATGCATAAAGTTTTCACGGTATTCACTCTGTCTCAAACAAAATCGAGCTTTCTTCATTATCAGGAGCTGACTAACTGCCAATGATGATGTCGTCTCTCCTATGGAAGTGGTGTGGGTTACTATTGGTGGAATGACCACTTGGGGAAGAATTTTCATGTGCAAATGTGAGAAATGAGAACGAATTCTAAAGAGCAAGAATATTTAAAGCTTGCAACTGTGAGTCACACAGGAAGAATGCAACCATTCTACAAATCAATAAGAGTATTGTACCACTGCTGTATTGGTCATTAAATTAGAAGGCACCAGCAGACAAACTAATGACAGACACTTCACAAGAGCTTTGTTTGTTATACACTGCCTCTACAGGGTCATTTTTTTCCACTGCATACAAACTCTAGGGATTGATTGATGAGAGAATATGGAACAAGAAAGGTCTAATGAAGTTTTGTCTGGAAATGCACGATTTCCACCTAGAGACCATTTATTCATTCATACTTTGTTACAGAGCCTGCGGTCTAATACACGCTGTAACATGCAGCAACAGTTACAGTATGCCTGTTTTCCTCCTACAGGGTGGTACTCTTTCTCACGTCATGCCCTAGCATGCCTGCCTGCCACAGTAATTAGTAATAATGTGTGTGATTCACTTCTGTTGCTGACTCATCTTGTAGCGGATGTGATACAGAACTGTACACAATGGATCTGTATTGAAATTGACAACTTGCTGATATGGTGTTTACTTACGGGAAGGTAAATGGCAACAGATTGCAAGATTGTACCGGGAGACCTATCCCTGTCGACGACAACCACGGCATTTGATTTTTGCAACTGTTTCACCGTTTGTCTGAGGCAAGATTGTTTCCGGAAGCAGGAAATTATGAAGGACGTACCCAAAATGTTCGGACGCCAGACTTGGAGGAAAATGCGATTAACGCTATGGAAAGCGACCACCGTGCCAGTACCAGGTAGTTGGCTCGCCAGCACAGGGTAAGCCACATGATCACGTGGAACATCCTACTTGACAATTGTTGCTACCCTTATCACTTACAGGGTGTGCAGGGCTGTAATGTCTGGATGCATTTCAATCGTGTCTTTCCTGGTTGACAGATCAGAAGATGAGGTCCAGTTCCGTGGCCTGCTTATTCACCAGATCTCAACCCATGCGATTTCTGGTTATGGTGTCATCTCAAAAGTGTCGCGTATGCAGAGTCCATTCCACTTGTGGGACATTGGATTATTCACGCTACCTTTGTCACTGCTCCAATGCAGCTTGGCTGATGTGAATGTGAGAGACAGAACATGCTACAGTGCACACACGCATGTGTTGAGGAACATGGAAACCATTTTCAACAAATACCGTAACTGAGGCTGCATTGTACAGCGGTGTAGACTAACAATGTATGATAGAATAAATGGTCTATTACGGAAACCGTGCACTTCTGAACCTAAGTCCATTAGACCTTTTTTGTTCCGTATCCTGTCGTTGATCAATCCCTAGAGTTTGTATGCGGTGAAGAAAATATACATATCACCCTGTACATATCTGATCACCAAGATGTTCATCACAATCGGATGGATTTAACCAAACTGCATCACTGTCATTGGTTTATCAACTGGCGGCTTCTTATTTGTGCAGTACTCTTACTGAATATTTAAAGCAATAGTTGGGTGCACAATTACATGTGATTCAGAAATTTGTGCAATCAGATGGTAGCTAATTTCAAAATTATTACCTTGCAACATTGATTTCTGGCAACATTCAGCAATATTATCAAGAAAGGAAAAAAATAAACCCAACAATCAGAAACAGAATGAATGTTCAAAATTCAATTATTAGTTTTATTCAACAGAATCAACTAAAATGGTAAAAGCATACCAAAAAGACGGAAAAACAAGAGCTTGCAAAATGTATGCTGCCTTGGATACCAAATGGTGGAAAGAAAGTTGGGCAGCCACCTACTACTTAAGATTCAGAGGATTCAGATGTTAACGAGTGATGGGAACATTCCTGAAGAGTTATGATGGGATAGACTAGAACAGAGGGAACTAATTAGACATACAATGTAATCACAGGCGCTGGTGAAATGCAAAAACCTTTTTAAACCACAAATATGTATGTGACTCATGTATGAAATAACACCCCTTTTATTTTTGGCATTTTCAATAAATAACAGTACATAGAGCATGTTTAATCCCCTTAATTGCTGGATCAATGGAGACACTGAAGCCTCTTTTCTTGTGGAACGGTATACCTTGGTATCAAGCCTTTCAATCTGTTAATTGTATCAAAAGCCGTCGACAATGTTTTTTCAGGTTTGTTCCCATCAGAAACCGTGTGTTCCATAACCATATTAATGAGACCCAAGATAGGAGTACAGGCCGCATTGCTCATAAATTTTTAATCTTTTTGTTGCAGATCAATTTCAGCTACTGTGTAGTTGTCTTCAATGCAATTATCTAAAAGTCTGACAACCCATCATAAATAAAAACACAATGTAGCAGATTTCAGTTACAGTTAAACAGCTTTAACTGTAATATCTGTAACAGAAATGTGGTACCATGTGCAGTTTTATTTATGGTGAGTTGCTATGACATTGATACAATTACAATGAAATGAACACCCTTAACTGCTTACAGGCATTGACATACGTCAATGGGGACAGATGAAAATGTGTGCCCTGACCGGGACTCGAACCTGGGATCTCCTGCTTACATGGCAGACACACTATCCATCTGAGCCACCGAGGATACAGAGGATAGCGCAACTGCAGGGATTCATCTCTGGCACGCCTCCCACGAAACCCACATTCTCAATGTATTGTCCCGCACTACATTCGTAGTGCCCCCACCCATTATACTCATTACTCGTGGCAAGTTGTCGATTCCTGTAAGAATTCGGGCACTGTTTGTGCATTCGCACAGAAGAAGAAGATGGTCAAGTGGCCGGTGAGCCTTAACTATATATATATATACTACGATCGTATCTGTTCTTTCGGACATGTCCGAAAGAACAGATACCATCGGTGACCATGCAGCTCGTTAGAATGAAATTACAATGAGATGAACGCCTTTAGCTGCTTACACGCGTTGACATACGTCAACGGGGACAGACTGTCACCGATGGTATCTGTTCTTTAGGACATGTCCGAAAGAACAGATACCATCTTAGTATATATTGATACAATTGCACTGAGGATAGCTACACAGCAGCTGAAATAATCTGCAATAAGCAGGTTAAAAATTTACGTCCAATTCTACCCTTCCTTCTATCTTGGAAACACAAATATCTAAACACATTTTAATATCTTTCCTAAGCTCTTCCTATACACTAGAAGTTAACATACAATTCAATTTACTAATATTGAACCTGTATCCAAGTTGTATAAAGTAATGTCAAGAGGAAATCTTGTTTTATCTTAGTAGTGCAGGCCTATCTTCTTGCTCCATATGAAGACATGGCCTGAAATGTAAATTCCACTCCACATTGTTCATAGAAGAGGTGCTTCATAGTAACAAATATAAGTGCTCATAGTTACTGAGGTATGCACTTTAGAGACCATGTTTACTACACTTTTTGCTTCAAATGATAATTTCTGTCATTTCCCCAAATACTGACCACTCCTCCTGGGATACCCTGTATGTATAAGGCATCCACATCTTTGTTGATACAAGAAATTACAGGATTAAACATACAGAAAATTACTTGTCAAAATCCTCGTACTGCACCATGAAATGTTTACGAAGTAAAGGCATTATGCCTTGGCAAGTCTCACTGGTTATTTGCTGTCTTGAGAACAAAAGTGAAGCACCCAGAACAAGTGAAGGACATGAAACAAAATTTTGCACATTGATAGGGCATGTGGTGATATTGCAGTTATTACAAAACAGAATAAAATTTACAGAGAATTTGGCAGTAGGAGCCCACTTATCAGTACAACATTACATTCCTCTGGCATGGATGCATGCACTTATTCGGTTGGGAAAGATGTCAAAGCCATTGTATCCTTCACTCAGGAAATGGCCACAACTGTTGTAACTGGTCCTTCATATCCTGTATACTGGCACTGGGATGGAGCTGATATCTGTGCTGGTCCTACACGTGTTCTACTGGGCAGAGATCTGGAGATATTGCTGACCACAGGAGTACTACATCATCACGTGTACAGTTCAGAGATTGCAGTCCCACGCACACCCATAATTTTCCTGTCTAAAAATAGCACTACGCTACTCTCACATGAGAGGTAACACTTGCCACCAGATTGTCCCCAGTCACAACCAGTCTCGGACCGAAGTTGTATCCGACAGCTCCTCCATACAGTCACCTCTCCTCAAATCACTGCCGTACTCGCAGACAATCATTTGGGATAGTGCAGAACTACAATTCATTGATAACACAATGTAATGCCATTCATCAGCAGTTCGTGCTTCCCAACCACAGCACCACACCAAATAGAGCTGTTCGTGTTGGAATGTTAACAGAAGCCTACGCACAGGACTGAATTATCTAATTCGACCACTGCTATTCTTCCACCTGTGGTGCAGGATGACACAATGTTGCAGGGAATCCATACCTGTTTTTGGATGGTAGGTGCAGCTGTGAATGGGTTAAAATGTGCTTAGTGCACAAGACAGTGATTTTCCATTTTGGCAGTTTGACGTCGACCTGGTTCTCAACTATGAGTATACCTACCTACACAGTTCAACATTCGACATGTCGCATCCAAATGCCCTCCAAATCTGGTCATTCCACAACTTGACAAGGCATGTGTGTGGAGACCCGCAATAAGGTCTCTTTCAAACTCTACAATTGCCGATCTGTGTGTTCTCCACAAAGCCTACATTCATTATACAGTAGTCTTGGAAGAACTGTAACAGACGTCTGAACAACCGTGAACTGACATGCACTAATTGTATGAAATAATGCATTGATGATGGCTAGGCACTAGTGAAATCTAGATTTGCCAAACAAAACCCATAAAAAAGGACAACCGATTGCTGCGTTCTATCATTTGTAAATCATATGACAGTCACTGAGTGCACCCATGTTCCTAATGGAAGGTAACCTTTCAAACTCTTATAAGATGCTGACAATGCTGTCTCTATGAGAGTATGCAGCACCTTCGTGTCCTTCACAGTGATCGACATCTGGTGCTATTCGAGCCCCTTATGTAACCCACCAGTTCCAGTAACAACACTAAATATGAATAACACCAATGTACTCTGGTAGCCATTTATGCCCTTTTCTACTGTCAACATTTTGATAAACCAATGAAGTAGAAAATTGTTTACATTAACTTTTATCTTGACTGTGCCTAAACCAGTCTATGACACCGTTATGTTTAATCACCACCACCACCACCACCACCACCACCACCACCGATGATAATTTCACCTGACCAATGAAGTGAAAAAAGCAGCAGATTAAAGTCAATTTAGTTTCCAGAACAAAGAATTCAGGCAAACTGCAGTTTAAACAAGGTAGTCTTTTATAAGAAGCCAAGGAACACAGCATACATTCCCACAGTTGCAGCACAACATGATGCACCGCCCACTCACCGCTCCCTTCCCTACACTTGACCTAGTTCTCAGCTGAGCTGATAGTGTTCCTCTGTCACTCTTCCGAATTCCTCCAAATAAGTCTGCACATGACAATGTTCATGTCTGAATGTGAGATACCCCTATGACCTCCAGAGCAGTATTTTAATCTGCAAATGCAAGTGACCTGTATCTTTCAAATGATGAATTTGGGGAAAATTCTGATCAGGTAAATACAGTAGTTCTGGCCTGTGTGGATGGAGGGGCTCATGTGCTCCACTGCCCACTTCCCACCTCTACACACTGTTCCTTGACACACTACTCCACCAATACTAAGCAAGATAATTTCTACACGAAGAGACAAGCATTCAGGAGATGAAGATATTCAGTGTCTTCAAAAGCTCAAATTTTAACTCAAACATGACTCCATTCGAACTCTGAGAATATTTTGTGTGGACATACCCTTGAAAAATTCCACATCCTTTCCAGAAGTTATGCACAAATATATTTACCTGCAGGACTAAGAGGGGGCAGTAAGGGGAATGATTCAAAGTACTTAAGATATCGGACCTCAAAGCCTCTAACAATTTCTTGTTTGTGGTTCAGCTGATGAACACAATGATGCTGGTACTACTATTAAACAACCAAGGTAAGACTACTGATATTTTTAATGTAGTCAATTTACATTATTCTATTGTGCAAAATTATACAGCTATAATTGTATGGCTCACTGTTCAGGAGACATTGCATCATTAACAGTGAGACGTGTGAAAAAATTGCGCACTTCATATTAACCAAAAGCAACTTCTTCACACATCTCACTGTTTATGATGTGATATCTCCTGGATGGTGTGCCTTACAATTATAGCTGTATAATTTTGCAGGTTCATTCAGTGGTATATGTGGATACAATATGCAAAATGTACTACAAATACAGTTAGTAGTAAAGAAGTAATAAATTAAAACATCCCCTTGATGTGGCAGTTTTACTGCACGAACAGCAAAAAAGTAATAAGCATTTTTTGTTTCATAATTTTGTGGGGTATCAGCAAGCAAAAACCTTGTAAAGATTGGAAATTATGTGTAACGTGTTTTGAAGTCAACACAGTGCTCTAATTCTCAAATATCAGATGAATATAGTATATGTATTCATGAATTGATTCACACTGCCTCAAGACAATCTCATTGTTTCCAACTGCAATACTTGTTGCAATGTGTTAAATGCTGAACATGAGATTATACCTCATAGTGACTAGATTATAACAGCATTTTTAATTTTTAAATTTGGTCAATAATTATGCAAAGGATTGAAAATAAAATTTTTGTTGCTCCTGGAAGCCATTAGATAGGCAACCGAATATATTGGGTTGGTCCACAAGTTCACAGCATTTTACTTAAGTTTAATAAACACAACAGACTTACCAATAACACATTCTACTTCACTATTCACAACAGTCTACCAATGCTAGGGGAACTTTTTGATTCCATGACTGTTGAAATCATGAGGTTTTGAGTCGAACTCTGAGCCATATTTGTAGAGCATTTTCATCCAGAAAAAAATCCTTGCAGGTTGTTCCGTAGAGAGTGAAAAAAGTGAAAATTTTAGCATGCAAGATCAGTTGAATGAAATGGGAGCAGATTGCCTTCCCAACCCAACTCCTATGTAGTGTTTGTCAGTCTAGCAGAACAAGGGCAGGTGTTACAGTGTAGCATCACTTCACACTGTCTTCCTGGTAGTCATTCTTGGATTGTGTTTGAAAGGCATCTTAGTTGTTGCCAGTAAACATTAGCAATGAGTCAATAATTTTCAATGCAATGAATTTTTTGAAAGATTTCATGCCGCCTTCAGCTGCCACTCTCTCTATTTCATGTACGATTGTACAATTTCAGCCTTAGGCCATTTTCAAGTATCTAAAACAGAAGCACTATACATTGGCACATTAGTGACACTTGTGATTTTGATGTAGGAAAAAGTCATATCTGTAGATATACCAGGCGCATAATGCACATGACTTTCGAGCAGTTGCTGCCGAGCTCTTATATATAAGAGCCATGTTTTAATGTACTTAACACCAGGAAAACTACAATTATTTTACAGAAATTTGTTAATTAAACTCGACAGGCTTTTCTTCTCCATTATATTTAATTACCATTCATCACTGGTGTAATTACATATGTATTTTCTTTAAAAAACTTATAAATATTAGTTATTTTATTCTGGGAGCACATCATTTTTGGATAGTCGGTAGAAAGATTTTTTGAGCATAACATGGAGTAATAGGATTACTACTAAAGAATCACCCATAAAGTAAGTTCTAATGTGTTTAGTATATTACAGATATGACTTGTCCCTACACCAAAATCACAAGTGTCACTAATGTATCCAATGTATATTGCTTCCGTTTTAGATACCTGAAAATTGCCTAAGCACAAAATTGTACAACCATGAATGAAAAGCAATTGAAGCCATCATGGAATCTTTCAAAAAATTAGCGATGATGGATACGCCTTGGGGAGGCAATTAATAGTATACCACATTGTCACTGTTCCTCCAGATGCATAGCTTATCTTTTGTCGATGCACACAGATGTTTGTACGGCAAGTTACTGCTTTGTTAGTCCTCATCCCTTTCTTTTCATTGTGTTACCATTCTAATCACTGGTAACAATAAGGGTACGAATAATCAAGTGGTGTTCATGAGCCAATTTATTATGATGATGAAAAAAAAAAGCAGGGATGCATATATGGCCACTGACTGATTTTTATGATTTTGACTTAGAGCATGTGGTTCCCATACATCTGATTTCTGAACATTCTTTATTGCAAATAAACGTCGCATGATGGAATGATCAAAATTTAGCATATTTGCCACTTCTCAAGCACAGTGATGTTGATCATTGTGAATTAATGCATTTAAACAATCTTCTTCAAACCCCGTAGGTTTTCCTGAACATGTCAAGACAAGAAATCATATTCTTGCTATGCTCTGTCCAATGGCATTACTCCCACACATGGTGAAAATGTTACTGGCTTCCTCCGCTGCTGTCACCCCTCTACTGAATTCAAACAGAAGACTACTCCAAATGACAATATGTAAACTCAAATAGTGAGAGTGAACTACAAATAAAAATGACAATAGATAAATGAACCAATAGCACCTGGAATACCAACATGCAGAACAAAATCCTACTAGATTATGCACCAACCTAACAGATTACCAGGGTGTATTTTTAATGGTACCCTTTAACTTCAAGTGAAAAACATTCAACAATGTACTTTTACACACACACACACACACACAAAAGGAAGGATAATAATAATAAGATTACCTCAGGATACGGAGAGTAATAAAGTGGTCTGATGCGATACTTCCCGAGTTCTATCATTCTTATGTTCTGCTGACGTGTCGGCATCTTGTCATGCAGGCACACTCTTCCCAGACTGGCATACGCTGGTATTACTGGCAGACGTTGATCGAGGGTCAAGCTCTGCAACAGAAATAACCACCTAAAAGCTGAGTTAATCTCTCAAGGAAGCGAAGTCGTACAGCCATAGTCAGAGTATTTCAGAGAGAGAGAGAGAGAGAGAGAGAGAGAGAAAGAGTGTGTGTGTGTGTGTGTGTGTGTGTGTGTGTGTGTGTGTGTGTGTGTAAGTGGGGGTAAGGGTGAAGCCAGGGTAGAATAGCTAGAGGCAGTCAAGAGTTGCAAGAGTTGAGGGTAGGGTGGGGTGGGGTGTGGAAAAGGAGAAATGTAGGAAGAGGAGAAAGACTAGTGGCATGCATTGGTGCAGTAAAAGGCCACTTTTAAGACGGAAATACATCAAAAATATTTCTCAAAAAGGTGGAAGGATGTTGTAAGCAGTGTAAAAGTGTTATTTTCCTGTGGATAAAAGCTAGCTGTAATAGGGGATTTTATGAGAAAGCTGCCATTAACAGTGACATTAATCAGATCCAACTCTCATACACTGACTGACAGTAATCAAGAAAACAGACTACAGTGAAACCTCTATATAATGTTTTTCAAGGGACCACAAATTCTGAACACTGTATAGAGGAAAACACTATAAAGAGGAAGGCTTCCAAATAATAATTATAGGGCATTACTGAAGATCGGGATACCACTTATCAGCTTTGACAAATGGTGCCATAGATGACATTTTAAATTTTCACAACACTGTAATATGATATTCATTTCAAATGATCAATGTATCATATGATTAGTTTTTTGTAATTAAAACATGGGGCCCGGTAGGTGGATGGGTGAAAGTAAATGGCGCCAAAAAGATCGCAAGCAGAATGTGTGTGACATGTCACGTGACCAGGTTGTTCTGCTGACATACGAAACACGCTGAGCATGGGCTTTCCGAGCCGGTGCAAACTGTGAATCCACAGAACGGAAAATGATGCGTCTACATCCAGTCACTTAAACGTTATAAAGAGGTAAATAATTGACCAGGGTTCCAAAAGTATGGGCGTTACATGGAGGAAATTGTAAGAGAGGAAACACAGTAAAGAGGAAAATTTAACATTGGTTATATGGGCTTTTAGTCGGGACCGAAAAAAACAGATGTAACAGAGGAAAACATTATATGGAGGAACGTTATAAAGAGGTTTCACTGTATAGGAAATGGCAACTCAGGTGGACTCTGTATGAATGGTATTCAGTAAGTAACAACAATTATTTTTCTGAAAGTAGGTTGGTTTTATTCAGGATTCTAATACACCACAGTGGGGAGGGGGGAGAATGACAGCAGATATTTAAGAGCCTAGGACATACGATACTGTCCGTCAATAGCAACAGCACAGGTTAAGTAGCGTGAACACACAAATAGGATAAGTTAATCATTTAAATTTATATTCATACAGTACAATTACAATAAAAGCTAATCTGTCACATATAATATTTGCCTTTCCTAGTATGTGTTACCCTTGAAGATACATTAAACACAAAGTTGCCAGTAAAAATTTTAAATAATGGCATAAATGGCTGGTCTTCAGGACCCAGTATTTTTCCAAATCGCTGTTGAGTATTGAATGAGAGTCAAATTCTTCACAATTTAAGAAATTCATCGCACATTCTCACACGTAATTTAATTCAACTTGTGTGAAAGAAAATGCACTTTGAAAGTAACTCTTCTGAAACCCCCATCCACAATATTCTCCTGCAAACTATAAGAAATGTGACAATTGTCACGTCATACTCATCAAACTAGTTTGATACGAAGTATTGCATAGTCTTCATCCTAAAGTATTTTACACATTTTGCTGTCAGTAAAACTTGTGTGGGTACTGCATTTTGTCATCGTACATGGTGCATTTTCTTTGCAACTGAGGTGCTTTTTTATGTGTTATTCTAACTTTTGTGTTTTGTTGCTGCAGTATTATTCCGCAGTAGCAAGCTAAAGTGAAGTTCTTTGCTAGAGTATCAGTTCTTGCCAGACAAAATTACAAAAATTTAACTGAAAATTAAAACAATGAAAAATTCCAGTATTTTTCCCCATATTTTCTGATTGTCCCGGGACACACACATCATGTTACAGCACACTAATATGTTGATATTCTATAACCTTTGTGGCAAACCATACTGAGCTTATATTTTAGCAAGATAATGCCTGCTTGTAATCATGCTTGCCGATACCCACCTTGACCGGGTTGCCGGAGCTCTTCCCAACTGAGAACGTTTGCAAACGCCTCAGGATTTTGATCTACATCTACATGATTACTCTGCAATTCACATTTAAGTGCTTGGCAGAGGGTTCATTGAACCACAATCATACTATCTCCCTACCATTCCACTCCCGAACAGCGCGCAGGAAAAACGAACACCTAAACCTTTCTGTTCGAGCTCTGATTCCTCTTAATTTTATTTTGATGATCGTTCCTACCTATGTAGGTTGGGCTCAACAAAATATTTTCGCATTCGGAAGTGAAAGTTGGTGACTGAAATTTCGTAAATAGATCTCGCCGCGACAAAAAATGTCTGCTTTAATGACTTCCATCCCAACTCGTGTATCATATCTGCCACACTCTCTCCCCTATTACGTGATAATACAAAACGAGCTGCCCTTTTTTGCACCCTTTCGATGTCCTCTGTCAATCCCACCTGGTAAGAATCCCACACCGCGCAGCAATATTCTAACAGAGGACGAACGAGTGTAGTGTAAACTGTCTCTTTAGTGGACTTGTTGTATCTTCTAAGTGTCCTACCAATGAAATGCAACCTTTGGCTCACCTTCCCCACAATATTATCTATGTGGTCTTTCCAACTGAAGTTGTTCGTAATTTTAACACCCAGGTACTTAGTTGAATTGACAGCCTTGAGAATTTTACTATTTATCGAGTAATCTAATTCCAACGGAATTCTTTTGGAACTCATGTGGATCACCTCACACTTTTCGTTATTTAGCGTCAACTGCCACCTGCCACACCATACAGCAATCTTTTCTAAATCACTTTGCAACTGATACTGGTCTTCGGATGAACTTACTAGACGGTAAATTACAGCATAATCTGCGAACAACCTAAGAGAACTGCTCAGATTGTCACCCAGGTCATTTATATAAATCAGGAACAGCAGAGGTCCCAGGACACTTCCCTGGGGAACACCTGATATCACTTCAGTTTTACTCGATGATTTGCCGTCTATTACTATGAACTGCAACCTTCCTGACAGGAAACCATGAATCCAGTCCCACAACTGAGACTACACCCCATAGGCCCGCAGCTTGATTAGAAGTCGCTTTTGAGGAACGGTGTCAAAAGCTTTCCGGAAATCTAGAAATACGGAATCAACTTGAGATCCCCTGTCGATAGCTGCCATTACTTTGTGCAAATAAAGAGCTAGCTGCGTTACACAAGAACGATGTTTTCTGAAACCATGCTGATTACGTATCAATAGATCGTTCCCTTCGAGGTGATTCATAATGTTTGAATACAGTATATGCTCCAAAACCCTCCTGCGAACCGACGTCAATGATATAGGTCTGTAGTTCGATGGATTACTCCCACTACCCTTCTTAAACACTGGTGTGACCTGGGCTATTTTCCAATCTGTAGGTACAGATCTATCGGTGAGCGAGCGGTTGTATATGATTGCTAAGTAGGGAGCTATTGTGTCAGTGTAATCTGAGAGGAACCTAATCGGTATACAATCTGGACCTGAAGACCTGCCCGTATCAAGCGATTTGAGTTGCTTCGCAACCCCTAAGTTATCTGCTTCTAAGAAACTCAAGCTAGCAGCTGTTCGTGTTTCAAATTCTGGAATATTCCATTCGTCTTCCCTGGTGAAGGAATATCGGAAAACTGCATTCAATAACTCTGCTTTAGCGGCACAGTCATCGGTAACAGTACCATCGGCACTGCACAGCGAAGGTATTGACTGCGTCTTGCCGATTGTGTACTTTACATACGAACAGAATTTCTTTGGATTTTCTACCAAATTTCGAGACAATGTTTCGTTGTGGAACCTATTAAAGGCATCTCGCATTGAAGTTTGTGCCAAATTTCGCGCGTCTGTAAATTTTAGCCAATCTTCGGGATTTCACGTTTTTCTGAACTTTGCATGCTTTTTCCATTGCCTCTGCAACAGCGTTCGGACCTGTTTTGTGTACCATGGGGGATCAGTTCCATCTCTTACCAATTTATGAGGTATGAATCTCTCAATTGCTGTTGCTACTATATCTTTGAATTTGAGCCACATCTCGTCTACATTTGCATAGTAAGTTTGGAAGGAATGGAGATTGTCTCTTAGGAAGGCTTCTAGTGACACTTAACCCGCTTTTTTAAATAAAATTATTTTGTGTTTGTTTCTGGTGCATTTGGAAGAAATGGTATTGAGCCTAGCTAAAATGACCTTGTGATCACTAATTCCTGTATCAGTCATGATGCTCTCTATTAGCTCTGGATTGTTTGTGGCTAAGAGGTCAAGTGTGTTTTCGCAACCATTTACAATTCGCGTGGGTTCGTGGACTAACTGCTCGAAATAATTTTCGGAGAAAGCATTTAGGACAATCTCGGAAGATGTTTTCTGCCTACCACCGGTTTTGAACAAGTGTTTTTGCCAACATATCGAGGGAAGGTTGAAGTCCCCACCAACTATAACCATATGAGTGGGGTAATTATTTGTTACGAGACACAAATTTTCTCTGAACTGTTCAGCAACTATGTCATCGTAGTCTGGGGGTCGGTAGAAGGAGCCAATTATTAACTTAGTTCGGCTGATAAGTATAACCTCCACCCATACCAATTCGCACGGAGTATCTACTTCGACTTCACTACACGATAAACCACTACTCACAGACACAAACACTCCACCACCAATTCTGCCTAATCTATCTTTCCTGAACATCGTCTGAGACTTCGTAAAAATTTCTGCAGAACTTATTTCAGGCTTTAGCCAGCTTTCTGTACCTATAACGATTTCAGCTTCTGTGCTTTCTATTAGCGCTTGAAGCTCAGGGACTTTCCCAGCACAACTACAACAATTTACAACTACAATTCCAACTGTTCCTTGATCCAAGCACGTCCTGTATTTGCCATGCACCCTTTGAGATTGCAGCCCACCCCGTACTTTCCAGAGGCCTTCTAACCTAAAAAACCACACAGTCCACACCACACAGCCTCCGCTATCTGTGTAGCCGCGAGCCGAGTGTAGTGAACTCCTGACCTATTCAGTGGAACCCGAAACCCCACCACCCTATGGCACAAGTCAAGGAATCTGCAGCCAACACGGTCGCAAAACCGTCTGAGCCTCTGATTCAGACCTTCCACCCGGCTCTGCACCAAAGGTCCGCAGTTGGTTCTGTCAATGATGCTGCAGATGGTGAGCTCTGCCTTCATCTCGTAAGCAAGACCGGCAGCCTTCACCAAATCAGACAGCCGCTGAAATCCAGAGAGAATTTCCTCAGATCCAAAGCGGCACACGTCATTAGTGCCGACATGTGCCACCACCTGCAGCTGGCTGCTCCCTGTGCTCTTCATGGGATCCGGAAGAACCCTTTCCACATCAGGAATGACTACACCCGGAATGCACACTGCGTGCACACTGGATTTCTTCCCCTCCTTAGCCGCCATATCCCTAAGTGGCCTCATTACGTGCCTAACATTGGAGCTCCCAACTACCAATAAGCCCACCCTCTGCGATTGCCCGGACCTTGATGTCTAACACACCAATTGGACAGAAAGTGGCACACATGATATGCCTCAGGGGGACATACAACAATTATCAATCAACTGTGAATAAATACTTGTGTAAGAGTCAGAAGCGGACCAATGCGTTTTAGACTTGCTCAATTTGTGAAGCTCTTTCTCTTGAATAAATCATCCAATTTTTGTGAAATTTTAATGATTTGTTTCTTTGTATGTGGGCATCATGTCTACCAATTTAAGTCCCATTTGGATAATTCCTCTGTGGTGCATTTTTTTACCCTTAAGAGTTTATTTTGATACAAACTCACTCATCGAAACCTATAAATGAACTATCTATATAAATGTCACGTCTGGTGGTCTAGCAGTAAAGACTGTGCTTGGAAACCAAGGCATTACATTATCAAATCTGCCAGTCCACATATTTTCAGTCTTCTTTTTAAACCAGCCTTCATCTCTCCACGATGTGAGGAATTGCCAGAAACAATACATGGGTCAGACTCCACATTAAACTGTAGGTTTCTCCAGTTTCGTAACTGAGGTAGTTTAGGGCCACACAAATTGTCAACGTGGCCTCCAATAGAAAGGCATACACCAGGCCACTGAACCACATGAAAACATCATCTTCACCTATATGCAGAACTAAGTTAGTCTGGAGTGTTAATACTACAAGCACTTTTCCAATTTTTTTTTCCTTCTTCCTGTATTCATTGTAGTTTCAGCAGACATCGCCTGAAACCCCGATGGTACTTGTGAAAAAAATCCCTTTTTTTTTATGATGAGAGGGGGCAAGAGACCAAGGGGAATGTCAAGACACATGTGGCTCACAACAGAGGAAGAAAGTTTGCAGAAGTCCAGAGATAACAAAGAGGATTTTGGTCCAAGCAAAACCTTCCAACAGCAGGAAATTGTACAAGATGACTTATCATCATGAACATTGCTAATCTGACATTTATTCCAGTCCAAGCTCCAAGACATGGCAGTTGTGTGCATGCTTACATGTGTGAGAGAGAGAGAGAGAGAGAGAGAGAAGTAAATAAGTTACTTGTTCACTCTACTCTGAGGTGACAGAAGTTGTGGGATACCTCCTAATATCATGTCTGATCTTTTGCCAGACATAGTGCAAAAACTCTGATGTGGCATGGACTCAAGTAATTGGAAGTCCCCTGCAGAAATATTGAATCATCTGCCTCTACAGAAATCCATAATTGCTAAAGTGTTGCTGGTGCAGAATTTTGGGCACAAACTGACCACTCAATTACACTCCATAAAGGTTTGATGGGGTTCATATTGGGCAATCTGTGTGGCCAAATCATTTAGTGGAGCTGTCCAGAATGTTCATCAAACCAGTCATGAACAGCTGTGGTCTGGTGCTACGTCACATCATCATCCCTAAAAATTCCTTCATCATTTGGGAACATGAAGCCCACGAATGGCTGCAGACTGTGTCCAAGTGGCCGAACATTAGTATTTCCTGTCAATGATTGGTTCAGTTGGATTAGAGGGCCCAATCCATTCCACGTAAATACGGACCACCCCATTATGAAGATAGCAACAGTTTGGACAATACCTTGTTAACAACTTGTTTTCATGGCTTCATGGGGGCTGCACCACACTAACCCTATCATCAGCTTTTGCCAACTGAAATTGGGACTCACCCGCTCAGGCCAGTTTTCCAATCATCTAGGATCCAACTGATATGGTCACAAACCAGGAGAGATGCTGCAGGGAATGTTGTGCTGTTAGCAAAGGCACTCGTGTCGGTTGTCTGCTGCCATAGCTCATTAACACCAAATTTCACCACACTGTTCTAATGGATATGTTCGTTGTACATCCCACATTGTTTTTTGTGGTTATTTCATGCAGTGTTACTTATCTGTTGGTACTTACAACTCTACAGAAAAGCCACTGCTCCCTGTCATTAAGTAAAGGCCATCAGCCCCAACATTATCCATGGTGAGAGGTAATTCCTGTAACCTGGCATTATCGGCACAGTCTCGACACTGTAGATCTCGGAATATTGAATTCGCTAATGATTTCTGAAATGGAATGTGCCATGCATCTAGCTCCAACCACCATTTCACGTTGAAAGTCTAAATATCCATAATGAAGCCATAATGACAATGGAAAACTTTTCACATAAATCACCTGAGTAAAATGACAGCTGCACCAATGCAATGCCCTTTTATAACTTAAGTACGCGATACTAACATCATCAGTATGTGTGTATATCAATGTCACTTGACTCATAGTGTGTTGTTGTCAGTAAAACTGAATGCAGCAGACTTTTTTCATGAACATGTACATGATGTTTTAGATACAAGCTTGTACAGGCCTTGCCCCTATACAGAAGGAAAAAGTCCCACAGTATGATCAGTAGTACTGCAAAGCAGGACCACTGCACCAAAATACTATGAGAAGGCGATTGTCACAGAACAAGGTAAAAGTAATTGTGTTTCTTTTTACATAAAGCCTTCTGCTCATCTACATCTATACTCTGCAAACCACTGCGGATGCACAACAGAGGTCACTTCAACATACCAGTTATTAGAACTTCTTACAGTTCCATTTGCGTACTATGTGAGCTGTAATCGACCTAATCTTGTCATGACTCCTCTGGAAGTGATCTGCAGGGAACGGTAATGTATATCTAAATTGATGAGATACAGCTGGTTCTTGATGCTTTATAAATGGGCTTTCATGGGCTAGTCTGCATTCGTCCTTAACAGTCTGCTAGTTCAGTTTCTTCAGCATCTCCGTAACACACTCCACGTCTCAAACGTACCTGTGACCACACACATTGCCTTTCCCATGCGACCTGAAGAGTCACCCTACAATCTCAATACTGGTTCTTAAGCAAAAAGTTTTATGACCACTGTCATATACGATCGTTCATTTGATACATTAGTGTGGTGTGGTGTGGTACTGAGTCCTACAATTTTTAAAATTTGAGGAATACAACTACATGACTGCTTTGACTTGTTCATTTCAAGATACCAAAGTGCAAGATGGGGTCCACATGACCAGTGTTTCTACTGGTTGGCATAGGGGTCATCCTTGCTACTGTGTGTCTTGCATCCTCCTCCTCAATCTATTGTACTACCTAGAAGGCAAAACACCACCACCTTTTCAAACATCTCCTTGCCAAGTTTAATATTTACTCATCCAGCATCACCACCAGCTGCACATCATTACTTTAGTTTTATTTCTGTTTATGTGCGTCTATAGCTGTAGGCCAGCACAAGTTCCATTTCAATAAGCTTCCAACACTTCCTGTTCACATGCAGCAACCACCACTGTACATTAGCAAATAGTATCATTAAATTTTTCTGTCCATGACAACTTCCACATACAGCTCTTTAATTTCCTTATTGCACATTCTATACACAAATAGATACTAATTAAATGCCAGCTGTGACAATGAGCATCACTGGTTTACTCATTTTCTGATTTTGGTTCCCTGTATCATTCCGTTTGAGCTCATTATTACATGCTGCTTGTCATTAAGAGAGTTACTTTTGGATACAATATATGTTTACTTGTTTTTTTTTCCTGAACCTGCTAAAATTTCTTAAGTGAGGCAGTTTCTTCTTAAAACACACTAGTCCTCTCCTAATGGACTGCAATCACATTCTTTCAAAACCTTTATGTATCTTTAACACTTAAATTTCATTAATGAGCTTTCACAGTTCATTTTTTGCCTTTTGAGCCATGCCCACAAAGGCTGTTCTGGCATTTCATTAATAACTGGGTATCTGCTCAGACTGAGTTTGTACACAGCTTTTTGAAATTCAATAAACAATACTGTATCTTGCTTATCTTCTTGTATCACATCCTCATTTTAAATGTGGGTATCAAAGCTGCATACACGGCCACCACAGACTGCTGATTTTGTACATGTGTATTCCGCAGGAACTGCTTGCAGTACAACTACAGATATACGGTAAACAGGTAGAGCAGATGTTTCACACCTCACTACTGAGCAACTACTACTATTAAAAACATTATAATATCAACTGTTACACATTGGACTAAAGTGGATGGCTTCCACTCCCCTCAGTGTTGCTGCAGTAAGCCACTATATTGGTGCTTCCTGAGTAATCACTGTTATTGCTGCCATCGTTATCATTCATTATTCCTGATTATCAATAACAGCAAACTGTTCACCTAATGGATCAACAGTTTATTCCACTGAAAGATAATTCTCACAATTCGCAAATGTGACTGCAAACTTACTGTACGAAATTTAACTTCAACAAATTGTCTTATACATTGTGAATGTAGCATTCTTCTTTCCTACATTCTTTCACAACAGTGGATATGAGTTCAGCTGCATTTCAATAAGGATTTTCAAGTGGTAACTATGTGCTGTGTGTCCCACCCAACTCTCACATCAGCAAGAGCTTTGTTCATGACTATGTGACAAAAAAATGGTTCAAAGTTGGTTTGTTTAACACACAGGTGGCTTGGTTACGGATGCCCTGCTGCTTATGCTACTGGGTGACATTACAAAACGCAATGGTCACCCTAGACTTTTAAAAACATACTATGGTATTTCATCATACCAGAACAGGAGATGTGTACAAGATAAATGCAGTGACTACTCTTTTGCAGGTCTGGAAATAAATTACAGAGTAAAAACATGCAGATTGTGGTTTTTTGTACTGGCACTTTACACCTGAATTAAATAGGTGTAAGGTGGCAATAATCTAAGATCTGAACCTCGCATCCTGTTCACTTACGGGGCAACAGTGGGCTTTGTGTGAATTGCAACATGGGTGTTTCATAACTGCCATGTGGCTACCCGGAGAGGAGTTTCAAGTCTCCATGTAGAGCAGGTCATTCCAGAATGAGATTTTCACTCTGCAGCGGAGTGTGCACTGATATGAACCTTCGTGGCAGATTAAAGCTGTGTGCCGGACCGAGACTCGAACTCGGGACCTTTGCCTTTCACGGGCAAGTGCTCTACCAACTGAGCAACCCAAGCACAACTCACGCCCCATTCTCACAGCTTTACTTCTGCCAGTACCTCGTCTCCTACCTTCCAAACTTTACAGAAGCTCTTCTGCGAACCCTGCAGAACTAGCACTCCTGAAAGAAAGGATATTGCGGAGACATGGCTTAGCCACAGCCTGGGGGATGTTTCCAGAATGGCTGTGGCTAAGCCATATCTACGCAATATACTTTCTTTCAGGAGTGCTAGTTCTGCAGGGTTCGCAGGAGAGCTTATGTGACGTTTGGAAGGTAGGAGATGAGGTACTGGCAGAAGTAAAGCTGTGAGGATGGGGCGTGAGTCGTGCTTGGGTAGCTCAGTTGGTAGAGCACTTGCCCGCGAAAGGCAAAGGTCCCGAGTTCGAGTCTCGGTCCGGCACACAGTTTTAATCTGCCACGAAGTTTCAGAGCAGGTCATTGTTCACCTTTCTGCGTTAGGCAAAGAGCAACGGAAGAGGACAGCTACTTCGCTTTGGAAGAGTGCTTAGTGAGACATTTGTGGGCCCACGAAAGGAAACAACAATGAAAATATGACACAGGTAACGGGCTAGGTTCCACAAATGATTAAGTAAGAAGCCCAGACGTCAATCACATGGGAGACGAAAGCTTTCCATCTGGGAAGTGTTTCAGATGCCCCAGTTCTGATCATCCAACCTGAAAGGAAATGCGCTAAAGTTAATCCATCAGTGATACATTCACCCCATTAGTTGACCAGAAAGTGTCCTGCACAACTTTGAATTAAAAGAAGCATAATACAACTTCATACTAAAATGGACTCAGCAAGCATTCCAACCAATTGTCATCAATGAACTAATAATTATCAAAAAATGCCAGCAGGAACTGTGCAGGACTTGCTGGAGGCCCTCCCTACCATCCCTTCACTGAAGTGCATGCTTTCCTTTGGCAAACTTGCTATTTACCTGAACTCAAGTGATAGGAACATCTTCATACAAGAAAAGTTAAGTCCACATTTTTATCATGAAATTGAGACAAACTCCACATATCACACTTTGGGTGGAAATGAATTAACAACACAGCTTCAGTCAGTACCTCCTTGATGGCTCTGTGATCTACATTACTCATGTTATGATGTCAAATGAGTGGCTTCTCCCACAGCTGCAGAATTTGGCACTGACAGAGGACATTTACTGACATGATGGACCTTCCGCCAACTTTGCCACTGCCATTCATGAACATCTGAATGAACTCTTCCCTGGCTCATGGACTAAATACAGTTCCCCAAATTCACCGACCCCTTATCCTTGGCCGCCTTGAAGTCCAACCCTTACAACACCAGACAGTGCCCTGTTGGGGATCATCAAATCTTAATGAGGAAGAAGCGGTTCACAATCGATGATGCCTTGCAGGCAAGTATGCTCGAATCTCGTGTGACACTGCAGCTGCTGTAGTTCAGTTCACAAATGATGGTGGTCAGCAAAGGTCAGAGCACAGACAGGAAATGCACTGATGCCAGTTCCAAATAACAGTTGCAGTATGCATATACACAAGTTCACTCTTGAAAGTATGTAGCCTGAGAATTATGTTTCTCCCTCATTCTGAAGAATTTGTCACATACTACCACTATGAGTGATGACAGCTCATAACATTGGAATAAAAATTCACTAACTAGCTATGGTCACACTTAAGGCTCATGTTAGCTACGACAAGGCAGAGTACGCTGAACACTCCTGAACTATCATTGGCAGTCAGAGAATGGCAGAACAAGCCTAAACTTGACTGCCATCATTTGTGAATCCAACTATAAGGTAGGTGAGTAGGACAACAGAGGCATACTAAACTGTGCAAGGTTAATTAATGATGGTACATGTACCAAATTTTTGCACAAATAACTAAGTGTCATTAAAGTTACAATGAGATCACTGCACATGTAAATGTATCTCTGGCTACCCAGTGCAGAGGCTAATGCCACCAAGAAAAGTGATGTGTGATGTTTAAGACGCTTGTTGCCAGGATCTAAACAACCTTTTTTAATGATAATCATGTGACAAAACAGATATGAGTGGCTTGGCTGATGAGTCAGTCACTGCTGGATTTAAGCGGAACTTGCCGACTGGTCCCTCTGATTTTCTTCAACTTACACGATCTGAAGGCCAGTGCCGAGACATCAATCTCCTAATACAGTAAAATGTAATGATGTTTTTCTTTTTAATTGGGTGGAGGGGTGGGCTAATAATAGCCTTTGAAAATTAGAGGATTTCTTAGCACTGTTAAATACAAAACATTTCTATCTTGCAATTATTCAGTTTCTCTGAGTGTAATTATTGATTTAACAGTCCACGGGTGTACTGCCAGTACACAGTATCTGACAAGCACGGTATTTCACCTATCAAACACACCACCACCATTAGGTACACCGACGAGCTGCACACATCAGTGTCGGAGGAGCCACATGCTTCAGTGTTTGTGGCTGGCAAAGCCCGGTAGTGGGGCCAGCTGCGGTAGCGTGGGTATAGCTACTCCATGTACCATGGCTGCTGAGATGCTGTGTGTCTTCTTAATTAGAGCCAGTGTCAGTTCCTAAGCACCCACAAGAGTATAGCCACAGCACTGGATGACTAGTACCTCTGGTGTGTATTTCAATGGCCTCTAATGACACTGTCCCAGCATTTTGAAGTTTCTGCTAAGATCCTGGTACATTCAAGTACAATCACACGAGTCTCTGATGCAGTGCTCTGAATAAATAAATAAGCGCAACAGCTGCCGTGAGAAGATTTATTGATCTATTTGTTCACAATTAGTTGCATTTCTACAGCTGTGGCTGCCCCACTCGCCAAGCGATCTGTAAAGTGCTCTACGACTGTCAAGTTGTCGGGGTACAATAGTCTAGTGCGCCACTGGTGTTCTCTGCGTCAATCACCAATGGTGCGCATCGTTTGTTCAAAAATTGAGATCATCTTCGAAATTCCCAATAATGCCCATGTTTTATTTGGCAGGCTAAAGAATTCTTACGTGATTGTTCTTCAGTATGAGGCCGATTCTTCCGAGCAGTGCACTTGCATGGTAAACAAGCAGTGGCTGATACTTTATGATTTCCAGTATCTCCACAGGTTGTACAGTAGTGGTGGGACACAGAGCGAACGTAATCTGCCTTCCCGAATAACTGTTTTCTCAGAACACAGTCTTCACGTGTTTCAGTTTACAGGGAATAAACACTGCACCTAAGAGATCAGGGAATGGTAGTCTGCCTCCCATCTGTGCCCACTGGACACTACAAACTGGCAGTGCACCTGAGAACTGTACCATCATTCCTATCTTATTAGTGTGTGTGTGTGTGTGTGTGTGTGTGTGTGTGTGTGTGTGTGTGTGTGTGTGTGTGTCACTAACAGAGTGCTTAGCATAACAGATCAGTAACTGTGTTCCCTACTGGCAACATTTTTTTTTACTTTAGTTAAATTCCATATTTATAAACAAATGGAAATTGAAATAATTTGTAATAAAAATAACATCCTTTTATTCTTAATTTCTATTCACACACACACACACACACACACACACACACACACACACACACACACACACACACACACACACAAAAAAAGGTGAGTATTCGTGATAATATGAATTTGGTACAAAAACAAGAAAGACCGAAGAGAGAATTCCTTTTTATTTCTAGAGATTGAACTGTATTACTGATTAATATAATTTACATGTAATATACAGGCATTTCACATGTTTGTATCAAATTTTAGTTTGTTTTCACATGACCAGTAGTTAAAAATAAGGTTTTCTTTTTAATAAAAAATTATGATGCAATATTTATTAATTAATATTTCCAGTTGTATATACACATGGAATTTAACACTTTGGTGACCAACACCACATACAATTTGGCACTCCAAACTGACTAGTTTTGTGCGAGAACAATGAACAGATGTCTCATTACCCATCCCTTGACAGGTGCTGCCTTTGTTGTCAATTTCTAAAATTACTCCGAAAGAGCCACTGGTGAACGTAGAGCTACTGTCACAATCGTGCGCTCATGTCATCCTGTTTTTCATGTATGTACTCATCAGGTTTTGCAGTTGCTGTAATTCTGCTACAAATTTGCTACATTTGTTGGGTGAGCAAGAAATTTTGGAAGCTACGCAGGGAGAATTCAATGAGCTGGATCAAAAGGAGAAATAACTGAGTGGAGACAGTCTGAAGATCTGCTGCTGCTGCTGCAATTACAATTGAGAACTTTTTCAAAACTTGATAAATGCAAATAATTTCAAAACTGAGTTAGGCATAGTAAAGACATTATAATGTTTACCTTTTATATCAATATATTTCATTACAACACTTAATTTCAGTACCATCTAGTAATCATGTAAAAAATTAAATGTTTATATTCATCTCTCTAGGTGAAAACAGAAATACTCATTTTATGAAAAACTGTATCTGTTGCAGTTATCAAGTTTTGAAAAAATTTAGTTCTGTTTTAGTTGTCTTAATCTCATCTTACAGAAGACACACACAATGAAGCAGTATCCAACATGGATTTCCAAGGCAAAGAAGACTAGAATTTATTGGCAAAACAAGCAGGAAACAAACAAGCTGGTATTACCCTGACCATACTTTATCTCTCTGCATGTCAGAATAGTTCACATTTTTTCCACATAGAAGCCAATTGTGTGCCAAAGTGCTCAAGAACTCAGCTCACCTTACCCCACTCCCTATCAAATGTCTGTAGTTTTGCTGTAATCTTGTTTTACAAGATTTTAATAATGAGCACAGCACATTATTTAGGCAACTCAAATGTTTTCACATTTAGTACACTGACGACCACATGATGAAACACTTTGTCTATCAGATCGATCACAGAATGTTAATCACAGTTACACTCTTCCAATAAACTACATGCCACTTTTGCAATGGCTATATTTTTACAGTGTACTTTAAGAACTGAGTTATGACTACAGCAGATCACAAAGCATGGTTTCAATACCATAGCCATAGAACAGAACAAATTTTCTGATGGCTGATAGCAATACTGGTGATCGGGCAAATTGATGAAGATATGTTGAATGGTTGAAAGCTAGGCATCAACTTTGATACCAAAAGGATACTGTAGATTCCATCATGGAGATGCTTTATAAACTACATTTTTACCTCACACCAGATTTTATGTGCACAAGTAGGGTAATTTTGAACCTCTGTACCCCTGAAAAGGACGAAGATGGAAAACGTTTCAAGGTTTTTTGGAATCAGGATCTTTGCAATACATCATAAAAAGTACAGCCACTGGGTGTGAATAGCTGTCTTTGAATCCAAGGCTCAGTTTGGTATCCAAAAACCATGTTTCTGGGGTGTTTCTCAACAATAAAAGATTTTTGAAAACAGGAAGAATACCTGTCAAAATTTGAGCAGTGTGCTGTAGTTATTTAGATATCCACCACTGACTGAAAAAAATGGTAAAAAAACTTTTTTGGCCTTTCTCTGGAGTGGCCCATGAACTAAATGATGCCTCTGGAAGCCTCTTAAAGTGCACAATAGACCACATCTAAGGCAAAGTGTACCATGTGATTTGTTATATTTGCATGACCTGGAGGAAGTGTATAACATCCAAACTTTCACCATGTGCTGTGTAGGATAGTTACAAGTTGATCCTTCTGTTTAATACACTACTGGCCATTAAAATTGCTACAACAAGAAGAAATGCAGGTGATAAACGGGTATTCATTGAACAAATATATTATACTAGAACTGACATGATTACTTTTTCACGCAATCTGGGTGCATCGATCCTGAGAAATCAGTACCCAGAACAAGCACCTCTGGCCGCAATAACAGCCTTGATAGGCCTGTGCATTGAGTCAAACAGAGCTTGGATGGCGTGTACAGGTACAGCTGCCCGTGCAGCTTCAACACGATACCACAGTTCATCAAGAACTGCCAGTTGCTCGGCCACCATTGACCAGACGTTTTCAATTGGTGAGAGATCTGGAGAATGTGTTGGCCAGGGCAGCAGTCTAACATCTTCTGTATCCGGAAAGGCCCATACAGGACCTGCAACATGCGGTCATGTGTTATCCTGCTGAAATGTAGGGTTTCGCAGGGATCGATTGAAGGGTAGAGCCACGGGTCGTAACACATCTGAAATGTAATGTCCACTGTTCAAAGTGCCATCAATGCAAACAAGAGGTGACTGAGATGTGTAACCAAGGGCACCCCATACCATCACGCCAGGTGATACGCCATTATGGTGATGACGAATACACGCTTCCAATGTGAGTTCACCGCAATATCACTAAATACGGATGCGACCATCATGATGCTGTAAACAGAACCCGGATTCATCCGGGGGGGGAAAAAAGACGTTTTGCCATTCGTGCACCCAGGTTCATCGTTGAGTACACCATCGCAGGCACTCCTGTCTGTGATGCAGCGTCAAAGGGAACTGCAGCCATGGTCTCCGAGCTGATAGTCTATGCTGCTGCAAACATCGTCGAACTGCTCGTGCAAACGTTCCCATCTGTTGACTCGGGGATCGAGACGTGGCTGCACGATCCGTTACAGCCATGCAGCTAAGATGCCTGTCATATCGACTGCTAGTGATACGAGGCTGTTGGGATGCAGCAAGGCATTCCGTATTACCCACCTGAACCCACCGGTTCCATATTCTGCTAATGGTCATTGATATCAACCAACGCGAGCAGCAATGTCGCAATACAATAAACTGCAATCGCGATAGGCTACAAGCCGACCTTTATCAAAGTTGGAAACGTGATGGTACGCATTTCTCCTCCTTACACAAGGCATCACAACAACGTTTCACCAGGCAACAGCAGTCTACTGCTGTTTCTGCATGAGAAATCGGTTGGAAACGTTCCTCATGTCAGCACGTTGTAGGTGTCTCCACCAGCGCCAATCTTGTGTGAATGCTCTGAAAAGCTGATCATTTGCATACCACAGCATCTTTTCCATGTCAGTTAAATTTCGTGTCTGTAGCATGTCACCTTCGTGGTGTAGCAATTTTAATGGCCAGTAGTGTATAAAAATGGTCCCTAGTCCTAGGGCTACCTTCTCATTATCAACAGAACCCAAGGTATGAGCACCACAATAATCCTGTTTTATGTGCAGCATTTTGAAAAATATTTGTAGCGCACGATGTCGCATGCATACTGAAGAAAGTAATACTTGATGGGTCAAAGCTTCAAGTGTACATTTCTTCATTAATGAATTTTCACAAAAAAGTACACTGGCTCATGGAAAGAGTGAAATTAGAGCTATCCAAAAAGCTAAGCAAATAAACAGTTACTGACTCAACATTGTCTTTTTCACATTGCATGAAAACAAATTCATTTATCAATTTCTTTTCAAGGAAAATGTTTTCCATAAAATTAACTATGCCATGGGAATTCCAATGAAGTGGTGCCTAGACAGGACTTTTGAAATTTCTAAGGAAACAAGGTATGCCTGCTACCAATCTAATAATTAAAAGGAAAAAATAGTTATCTAAAAGGAACAGAACAATAGCAAAACGAGTAATTTGATCTCACTACATTTTAGCATCCTTTCAGGGTATGGGCACTGATTTTCAAATGGTATAATTATGAAAGGAAAATCAAATTGCGTCAGGCGGTCAGGTCCCCTCATCAGTTGCTGTAAGAACGAGACTCACCTCATAGACAACTCCATCGGGTCCTGTAGGCGTCTGCTGAGACGCAGTGTTTCCAGATTCTACTGGCGCACCAGAAATGGGAACGGGAGCTGCTCGAGGGCAGTCCACGTCATTCGGATCCAGGCGATCCTCCATAACCCATTCATCTTCCCGCATAGTGACTGCAAGACGATGAGAAAGGTGAATGCTAAATACACATAACAGAGGAATTGTACAGAACACAGAAACAAGCTGAGAAAGACGGAAATTAATTTCAGTCTTTTATGTTTTCTTTGTCACCAGCTTGTTACTCTCCTACACCTAAATGTATACCCTGTAAACCACTGAAATGCACAGATGAGGGTACTTTCTGTTGTATTCAAGGCTTCTCCCTGTTCCATTCTTGCGTGGAATGTGGGAAGAATGGCTGTTTAACCAATATGTTCAAACTATAAACAATATTGTTTTTCACCTTTCCATTGTTTCACAATTGTGAACCCGTAACTATTCCTTCATTATTGCTAAAGCTAACAGTGAAATTGTGTTGTGATACATACGAGTGAGCACCAGTAATATAAAATAAACAGCGGGCTGAGTGAGAAAAAATTTAAGCTCCGTGCAAGAAAACTACCCAGATTACAAGCTAGCAGCACAATTCCACAATTTGGCAATTGTCTATGAGATCATTAGTAATTGAATGAGCAACTGGTTGGGTCTGATGCAAACGCGCTGTTTAATGCATCAAGTGGGTCATTACTGTGGGGTAACACCTGTCTGTAGCCACCATTCAATAACGTTGTTAGTATGGTTTTTGCTAGTTTTGTTTTGTTTTAGGGTGCACATAAAACTAGGGTCACATCAGGACTGTAGAACACAGACAGAAAGAGGAGTTAAAAACAACTACATGTTAATGCCGATCGACAGAAGAGAAGATAGCTAAAAGCAGGAACATAGAGAAAGGCCTTTAAAATACGCCACAGAGAAATGGAGGTCTGAACTAAAGATTGAATGTCCCTCACCAAATTGCTACAATAGATAAAAAGTAAAACAGGACCAATAACGTGCGCAGCATTCACTAAAATGGAGGATAGCTCAAATGGCAAATGCAAATGAGAAGTAAGTGTTTAAAAAGGGCAGATCGTCAAAGATTGAGGGCAATGAGCACAAAGTGTTGGGGAAGCACCACTTAACAAAATAGCAATGGGTAAAATGAATGTGTCTCATAAGCAACCTACCTAAAATTATCTCCTCACAGCGAGAGAACCGAGAGGAGGTCGTCCAAGCCACTGGGAAAGGGTTAATAACACTGAGCTTGTTCCCATGAAGGAAGGACCAGTGGTGATGCCAAAGTGACACCACCTGCTGACAGATAGCAGCACAGAGATGATCAGAGGGAATGTAAGAACTAGCAGGCTGAGGTACAAGGACTGCAGCCTTGGCAGGAGCATCAGCAGCCTCATTTTCTGTCCAAGCAACGTGACCAGGAACCCACATAAAAATCACAGTGATTCCATCAAGAATGAGCAAGTGACAGTTTTTATGTAACCATTGCACTAACGGATGGATACTGCGCAGCACACAGAGGCTCTCAAGGGCACAAAGAGGTCTGAGCAGATGATGCAATTGAAAAGCCCGTGTCACCGGATGTACTGCATGGCCTGACACAGGGCGAAGAGCTACTCTGTAAATATTGTTCCGGAAGCCAATACCGAAAAATGTCAGTACCAATAACGAGGCACATCCAACACACCACGGTTAGTCTGAGAGCCATCAATGAACCCAAAGAGACTATTGCAATGTTCAGTGCAAAGGTCATGAAACTGAAGAAGATAGAGCGAGGCTGGATTAGTGACCTTAGGAAGCGAATGAAAGCCATGGTAAACATCGGCCACCACACAAAGCCAAGGTGGTGAAGGGTTCACACCCATCAGGTGAGTGGCAGGTAGCGTGAAGTTAAGTTGCCGGAGCAAGAGCCAAAAGTGAACTCCAGGAGGTAACAGAAGAGGGACGCACCCCATACTGACGATGAAAGGAGTCATCGAAGGGGGCGGCATAGGGTGGGTGGCTACATGTGGCAGACAAATGGCATGCTAGTGTAACAGGCACCAGTGGCCAAACAGATGCTACAATGGTGGATAGTATTGAGACAGCGTAAGACAGACAGATGCACAGATGGATAAACGAAACACCCATAGTCTACTTTCGAACAGACAAGGGACCGTTACAAATGGAGGAGGGTGGTTTGATCTGCTCCCCAGGAAGTAACACTGAGGACACGTAGGACACTGAGGGACCGCTTACAGAGGGCTGCCAGGTAAGACACAAACAAGGCCAAGAAAGCTTCCCACTGAGCACAAGCCCCAAGAATTTCGTAGTTTCAATGAACGGAAGAGCGACAGGCCCAAGATGTAAAGACGGTGGAAGAAACCAACTGTGCTGCCAGAAATTCACACAAACGGTTTTGTCAGTGGAAAAACGAAAGCCATTGTCAATGCTCCACAAGTAGAGACGACCGAGACATTGCTGAAGAAGCAGCTCAATGAGAAGTCTGTGGAGAACTGAATTGATGGAAAAATCGTCAACAAAAAGGGACGTGGAAATGCCTAGTGGGAGACAGGCCATTATAGGGTTAATGGTGACAGCAAAGAGGATGACGCTCAGGACGAGACCATGAGGCACACTGTTTGCCTGGATAAAGGTGTCAGACAATGTGTAACCCACACATACCTTGACAACTCAGTCTTAAAAATTCCTGAAGGAAATGGAGCATGCAGCTATGGAAGAATCACATGTAGAGAGTACAGAGGATGCCAGTCCTCCAGCAGGTGTCAGGTTTTCTCCAAATCGAACAACACAGCCAGTCTAGGATTTCTGCAGAAAACCATTCATGGGATAGGTGGACGCAGTGACGAGGTGGCCAACTGCAGGATGGTGTGCTCCAAATCCTCTATGTGCAGTGGTTAGTAAATTGAGAGACTTGAGCCACCGTAACAGCTGGGCATGAATCATATGTTCCACCATCTTGCAAACACAATTGCCGATTAGTAGAGAGATGGTGTTTGTCTTTACCAGACTTAGGTATGGGTATAACTGTTCCTTCACACCAGCATTTGGGAAATGTGCCCTCTGCCAAGACGCGGTTGTAGGGTATGAAGGAGGAAGTGCTTGCTCACAAGAGAAAGGTGCTGCAACATCTGAATGTGAACACTGTCTGGCTCTGGGGTGGAACATTGGGGTGAAGTGAGAGCATAATCTAGCTCCTTCACAGCAAAGGCGGCATTGTACCACTTGCTATTCCGAGAAGAGAAGGGTGTCACCCGAGAATCCTCAGTTCTTTTTCGATGGAGGAAGGCAGGGTTATAGTGCGAGGACCATGAAATCTCCATAAAATAGTGGCCCAAGGTGTTGGAGATAGCAATAGGGTCCACTATGACATCGTCTGCTACTGTCGAGCCAGAAATTGGGGAATGACCTTGGTCCCAGAAAGCTGTTGGAGGTTAGCCCACATGACAGAAAAGGGAAAGGAACTGTTAAAACACCCATTAAGTCAAATCCAGCTAGCTTTTTTGCTACCCCAAAGAACACGACAACACTGTGCACGCAACTGTCTATAATGTATGCAGTTTGCTATTGTAGGATGATGGTTAAAAATGCAAGGAGGATGCCTCCATACATGAATTGTCAGGGCACGCCTCTGTCCACCAAGGGACCAGGGCACAGTGCGGTAAAGAAGTGCAAGGGACGGAATGTTCTGTGGTGGTAATGATAACGTTTATAAGATATTCTCCCCAGTAATCATAACTGTAGAAACGTTTGTTGAAGGCCACCAGGGAGGAGTAAAGCCTCCAGTTGGCCTTAGAAAGTTGACATTTGGGTGTGCATGTAGGTGGGGTGTGAGTCAGCAAAACAGATAGCACACGGGAAATGGTCACTCAAGTGTGTGTCAGAGAGAATGGACCACTCAAGATAACAGGCAAGCTGGGCAGTGCAGAAGGATAGGTCCAAATGGGAATGTGTGTGCATGGATTCGGACATAGGTGTGCGTGGAATCCGAAAGGAACATGGGTGTTCCCGTGTTAAAGCAAATTAGGTTAAGGTGATTGAGAAGGTCGGCCAAGAGGGCACCTGTCAGACAGGGTTCTGGTAGAACCCCAAAGGGGATGGTGGCCATTAAAGTCACTGAGCAGCTGAAAGAAGTGAGGTAGCTGCCCAGTAAGCTGGAGGAAGTCTGCCCTAGGGGCCTGTTACTATGGGTCCCATATATTTGAGCAATATTCTAGGATCAGTTGCACAAATGTTTTGTAAGCAGCTTCGTTTGTAGATAGACTGCATTTGCCCACTGAATCAAAGACCACTACCTGCTTTACCTACAATACTACAACTGAGCATGTGAGATTGTTTCATTCCATATCCTTATCAATTGTTACACCCAGATATTTGTACAATTGACTGCAGCTGCGAGGTCACCTATATTGCAGCCATACTTAACAAGTTTTTAAATAATTGTATAATTTTAGATTTCTGAACATTTAAGACATGTTGCCAAGCTTTGCACCACTTGAGTATCAAGATCCAACAGAATATTTATGCAGCTTTTTTCAGACTACATAATGGATAACTGCACCATCTGCAAGAAGCTCAGGTAATCATGAACGGCAAGAGATCAAACAAACTTCCATGGAGCATGTTTAAAGATACTTCCAAAATTGTCAATGACTCTCCATCCAAGATAGCATGCTGTGTCCTCCATAGCAAGAAATCCTCAATCCAGTAACAAATTTTGCTTGGTAAAGGATGGGGTAACTCAGCCACAAATTCAATCTACAATGTGACAGGGGTTCCTTTGGGCCCTGGAGCTTTGTTCAGTTTCAGTTTCTCAGCACCACTAACACTTATCTATATCACTCACCTTTGCAGTAGTGCAATAATTAAGTTGAGGGCACTACTCCTGTATTTTCCTTTGTACCATTTGAAAATGGAGTTCAGCATTTATGCATTTGCTTTGCTATTCTCAACTTCACTTGCTGTTTCATCCATGTGTATCTGGCCACTAACTTGAGAACCACTAAAACCTTTATACAAGAATGTGTTTTGTGAGGGATCTTTCAATATTATCCTGCTACAGTTATCACTTAAAACTTCATATGTTGTCCCCTCAACAGCCTAATGCTTATTTTGTGTATCTCATACATAAAAAGATGCAGTGGCCAACGGCCTTCACTTAACAACTGATGGTAGTGGCATTTGCATAGAGTTGTCAGTGCTAACAAACAAGCAACACTGCATGAAATAACCACAGAAATCAATGTGGGACATATGACAAACATATTAGTTAGGCAAAATCTGGCCTTAACAGGCTATGGCAGCAGATGACCGACATTAGTGCCTTTGCCAACAGCACAACATCACCTGCAGCACCTCTCCTGGGTTCCTGACCATATCGGATGGACCCTAGACTGGAAAACTGGGGCCTTATCAGACAAGTTCTGATTTCAGTTGGTAAGAGACGATGGTAGGGTTTGAGTTTGGTGCTGACTCTACAAAGCCATGGATGCAAGTTGTCAACAAGGCACAGTGCAAGTTATTGATAGCTCCATAATGGAATGGACTGGGTCCTCAAGCGATCACTGACTGGAAATGTTTATGTTCAGCTACTTGGACACCATTTGCAGCCACTCATGCACTTCGTGTTCCTAAACAATGGTGGGATTTTTATGGATGACCATGCACCATGCCACCGGGCCACAACCGTTCGTGATTCTTTTGAAGAACATTCTGGATAATTCAAGCGAATGATTTGGCACCCCAGATCTCCCAACATGAATCCCACTGAACATTTATGGGACATCATAAAGTCTGTTTATGCACAAAATCCTGCACCCACTTTCGTAGTTGGACAGCTATAAAGGCAGCATGGCTCAATATTTCTGCAGGGGACTTTCAACGACTTGTTGAGTGCATGCCACATTGAGTGGTACAGTAAATACATATCAAGTGCATGGTCAGCTATTCTTTCAAACACTCTGAAACCTGATGTTAGTAACAGTTAAAAGCAATACACATGAAATTACATACAAGTAAACTGCCTCTGATTCAGGAGATTCCATTGGGGAGAGGAGAGAACTAAATATCAAAGGTAATTTCTTTACAGTGGAATGACTGGAAATGGATTTGTCATGTTTTCAGATTTATTAGTGTTCAGCTTCTGCTTTTTACACTGCAGTGGATACACAACAGTCCTCCTCCGTCACACATAGAAGCATTTTTATACATTAGTATGTATTTATAGTAAGCAATGAAGTAGAACTAATTAAAATTTGTAACATTTTGATTCAGTTATGGTTTTTAACTGTGTCACATACAAAACTGTCAAGTATGAATCTAAAAATTATGAATATAATAGGAAAGTTTGGATACAAGATAAATAATTTAGCAAATAAAGGCAACAACTTACAGAATAGCAGAAGCGTTGAGTCAATGACAGGCGTGCACACACAAGCACAATATTGTGCCAGCTGGACACAGAATGCAGGGATCGCATTTCAGCAACAGACTAGGTGTGTGTGTGTGTGTGTGTGTGTGTGTGTGTGTGTGTGTGTGTGTGTGTGTGTGTGTGTAGGTGGGTGGAAGGGGTAGGTGGGTAGAGGGGATGAGAGGCAGGAAGATGAGTTGGGGCTGGGTGGCTAGCAGCTTAGAGGGAGGCAGTGGCTTTTCTGGCTAGGAATGCAGTATGGGGGGGGGGGGGGGTTACATGGACAGGCTATAGGCATGTGATGCACAGGTACCACAGTCAGTGGGGTGTAGCAGGCCATGAAGGTGGCATGGAGATGTAGATTTGGGAGAGGGTGACAGAACGAAGGAAGGGGAAACTGCTGGCGGAGGGCGTGGGGACAGTGGACTAATGGTGATTGAGAGCAGGAGGGTTAAGGTAGTGAAGAATGTGTTGCAATGACAACTCCCATCTGCATAGTTCACAAAAGCTGGTGGTGGAGGGAAGGATCCAGACAGCCCAGGTTGCATTCAAAACACCTTGCCACAAGGATCAAATCCCTATGGAAGACAATGGACAAGACTTGTCCAATCCACCCATGCAGCACACACTATTCCAGTCCTGTCACAGGTTTATCCAGCCCCATCAGAGGGAGTAATATCTGTGAAGGCAGCCATGTCCTGTACCAATTCTGTTTCAATTACTGCACAGCTTTTTATCTACATCTACACTCTGCAGATCTCTGAATTGAATGGCAGAGGGGACATCGCACTGTACCAGTTATGGTGTTTTCTTTCCATTCCATTGACATCATCCAAAATCATCCTCCAGAAACTTATTTAAAGAGCTAGAGATATATATTCACTTATGAAATTTGTTATTAACAATCAAAACAAATTCAAAAGTAATAGCAGTGAACATGGCTACAACACTAGCAGAAAATATGATCTTCACTACTCAAGGTTAAATTTAACTTTGGCTCAGAAGGGGGTAAATTATACTGCCACAAAAGTCTTTGGTCACTTACCCAATAGCATCAAAAGTCTGACAGATAGCCATAAAGCATTTAAAAGGAAATTAAAATAATTTCTTAATGGCAACTCCTTCTACCCATTAGATGAATTTTTGGATATAGTAAGTGAGTAATTTCCCCAACCCCACAAAAAATATATTAAAAACATTAAGTGTCATGTAATATTTTGTGTAATTTAATATCTTGTATAGACACCTTTTATTAACCTGACACATTCCACATCATTACGAAGTGTCGTATTCATGATCTATGGAACAAGTACTAATCTAGCCTAATCTATTGAATGCTGAAAGAATGATTGTTTAAATGCCTCTGTGTGTGCTTTAATTAATTTAATCCTGTCCTCACGATTCACATGCGAGTGACAAGCAGGAGATTGTAATATATTCCTAGATTCATTATTTAAAGCTAGTTCTTGAAACTTTGTAAGTACATTCTCTCAGGACAGGTTATGTCCTGTCTCCAAGGGTCCGCCAGTTCAGGTTCCTCAGCATCACAACACTCTCACATGGGTCAAAGAAACTTGTGACCCTACATGCTGATCCTCTCTGTATACATTCAATATCTCCGTTCAATTTGGTATAGATCGCACATACTTCAGCAATATTCCAGAATGGGTCACACGAGTGATTTGCAAGCAATCTACTTTACAGTATTCTATCACTCACTTTACCCATGACTCAGCCTAGGTGATCATTCCATTGCATATTTCTACAAAGTGTTACACCCAGGTATTTATGGGAGTTGGACAATTCCATCTGTGACACTCTGATATTATAGTCATAGAATACTACATTTTTTTCCCATTTTGTGAAGTGCACAGTTTTAAACAAATTGCCAATTTTTGTACCACTTTGAAATGTTATCAAGTTCAGATTGAAAATTTATGTATATCTTTCAGACAGTAAATCACTACAGATGACTGCATCATTTGCAAAATGTTTTAGGTTACTATTAATATTGTCCACAAGGTCATGAACAGCAAGAGTCTCAACCCATTTCCCTGGGGCACACCTGAAGTTACTTCTACATCTGATGACAACTCTGCATCCAAAGTAACGAGCTGCATCCTCCCTCCCAAAAAAACCCTCAATCCAATCACAAATTTCACTTGATACCCCATATGATCATACATATGCAATAAGTATTTACATGGTACTCAGTCAAATGTTTTTCAGAAATCAAGAAATACTGCATCTACCTGACTGCCTTGATCCAAAGTTTTCAGTATGTCATGTGAGAAATGCGAGCTGGGTTTCACATTATCTATGTTTGCGGAATCCTTGGTGGTTGCCACGAAAATGTTCATTCTGTTCTGAGATTTGAGCTTACAATATGTTCTAAAATATTACAACAAATCACTGTCAAGGATATTGGATAAGAGCTTTGTGGATCACTTCTGCTTCCTATCTCGTAGATGGGTGTGATCTCTGCTTTTTTGCAACTACTGGACATAGTTTCTTTATTTCAGGGATCTATAATACATCATACATTGAAGATGGGCTTACTCAGCACTGACAGAGACTACAATGGGACCTGGGGCTTCATTCAATTTAAATGATTTCAGTTGTTTCTCAACATCATTGACACTAACACTTATTTCACTCGCCTTTTCAGGGGTACGAGGATTACATTGGTGCATTTCTCCTGAGTTTTATTTTGTAAAGAAGCATCTGAAAATGGAATAAAGCATTTCAGTTTTTGCTTCCTCTATCACTAACAAGTGACTGGACACTATCTTCAGTGTCTAACAGTTGTTACATACGACCAGAATTTATTTGGGTTTCGTGAAAGATTATTTGACAATATTATGCTATGGCACTCATTGAAGGCTTCGTGAATTGCTCTCTTGACAGCCAAAAGCATTTTATTCACCATCTCTCTACCTACAGCACAATACAATATCATGACAACCAACCAGCAGTCAACCAAAATGAATGGCCATCACCAAACTGTGGCCCAGAACAAAGTTGCCAACCCAAGGGCACAACATGCAAATGGGCACAACATTCTCCATTTCAAAGGGTGCTTCACAACCTGGGCCATCTAGATCCTTCCTTCTACCAATAGCTTTCTAATTACAGGCGCGAGTTATTTTTACCACTCATCTTCCACTCCCGTAATCCTCCTGGCCGCAATTTCAGGTAACCCACAGCCTTCGTGCCTCCATCCAGCTGTTTCCTTATCATCTATCCCGTCACCTCTTCCCAATTCATGCCCCCTTTAGTGGATGCTGCTACCCACCGGCCACTACAATCAGGTATTACATGTGTAGCCCACATTCCTGCCATACCTCCCTCCTGCATTCACGCAGGTGTGTGCGCGCGCGTGCGTGTGTGTGTGTGTGTGTGTGCGCGCGTGTGTGTGTGCGCGCGTGTGTGTGTGCGCGCGTGTGTGTGTGCGCGCGTGTGTGTGTGCGCGCGTGTGTGTGTGCGCGCGTGTGTGTGTGCGCGCGTGTGTGTGCGTGCGCGTGTGTGTGTGCGTGCGCGTGCGCGCGCGTGTGTCTGTGCGCGCGCGCGTGCACTTTTTGAAGATGACAAGTATAGGAGTAAGGAAATAAAATAAAATGCTATTGTCAGATATCTTACTGAAACAGTAGCAAATGAAAGATCTGGAAACACCAGATGATCAAGGAAAATGGATCACTAAATTCTGACAGGAGCCAGTGGATAAAATTAAGTACTTATAGAACTATTAAAGATACACACAATAAAATAAAAGTAAATATATTCTGATTTTTTCTCTTGTGCAACCTTAATTAGAAAACCGGCCTATTAGAATGAAGTGCCTTGTTCTGCTATAATTATAGTAAGCAGAACTACAGCTTTGGGCAATTTAAGGATGAAGAAACTTACATAATTCTGCACATTTTCATTCAGTGATGAGTTACAGGAGTCTCTGTCTGAATTCAGCTCACAGGGATAACGTACTTTCACAATATGGAAGTATGTTGTATCGAATACCTAGTGTTAATTTCACAACTTCCAACAGAGACCTTTTCCACAAAATACTTCATATTTGCAAACTGCTTCACAGTGTGTATCTTCTTGATGTCCTTTTGCCATTACAACTATTTCTCTTGTCTCGAAAAATAGAGCAAAACATGAATATAATGCTAGGACCATGAACAACTACTGCAAAGGGATGGGTTTAATATCAGAACAGGAGGAAGTTAGATTTGCACACTTGTATTCAGCAACCTTTTTGAGCATACTGAATATCTTGTGCGTAATCCAAAGAAATTTAATACTGAACTGCAGATATATCCAGCAAACAATGGACACTTCTGAATGGAATAATAAGTCAGGCCCCAGTATCTGGAGACAGGTGTGTGTGTGTGTGTGTGTGTGTGTGTGTGTGTGTGTGTGTGTGTGTGTGTGTGTGTGTGTGTGTGTGTGTGTGTGTGCGCGCGCGCGCTATTTCAAAAGGACTTCAATATTTTAGCACTTTTTCATTGTTCCTGTATGCAACTCATTGCCTCCTCCATAATATGAGTAGAGGTATCTGTTAAGTAGCTGGATTCAACTACACTGGAGAGTATCTTCATAAACTCAAATGTTTATGTATTAGTGTATATGAACACAAAAGTGAAGCCATAAGAAGGGTGATAAACCCATTCTTGATATTTGTTATTTATTCAATCTGTACATTGAAAAAGCTGTCAAGGAAATCATGTAGAAATCTGGAAAGGGAATTCAAGTTCAGAGAAAATAAATAAAAACTGAGGTTTGCCGATGACATTGTAAGTCTCTCAGACACAGCAAAGGATGTGGAAGAATAGTTCAGTGGAGTTGATAGCATCTTGAAAGGATATTACAAGATGAACAACAGAAGTAAAAGAAGTGTAATGGAATGTAGTGTAATTAAATTAGGTGACACTGAGGTATTTAGATAAGGGAGTGAGATGTTGAAAGTAGTTGATGGGTTTTGCTATCTGGGCAGCAAAAGAGCTGATGATGGCCATCTGTTAACATGAAATATACATTTAAGTGTCATGAAGTATTTTCCAATTTGCCTAGAGTGTATCATTGTACTGAACCAAAAAGTTGACACTAGGAAATTCACACAAGAGAAACTTTAGAAATGTTGTGCTATAGAAAAATACTGGCGATTAGATGGAGGGACTGAGTAATAAATGACGAGGTAATGAATCGAATGGAAGACAAAGATTTATGCCACAACTTAACTATTGGTCGATAGGACACACCCTGAAGCATCAAGAAATTGTCAGTTTGGTAAATGCAGAATATATATGTGTGGGGGGGGGGGGGGGGGGGGGTAAAATGTGGGAAGACTTGAAGGCTTGACTAAAGTAAGCAAGTTCAGATAAATGTAGGTTGCAGCAGTTATGCAGACATTAAAGGACCATACTAGCATGGAGGGCTGCATAAAACCAGCCTGAAGACAATGACAATAGAATATAATTAACATGAGCACCATAACACAAACATTCACACACGGCATTGCATCAAAATAAAATATACCTCCCTTGCTTCCTTGCATAACTAGACCCCCTGTGGAATGTGATTCATATAGAAAAGCAGGAAGGTCTTTAATTTTTGCCACCTTTCACTATCTACATCAGGAAGAGAAACTTCCTGAAAATGGTCTTTTGTCATCTGCACCTATATTACCTAATTATCTTTGACTGCCACAACTCCACACCCCCTTTCTAAAAATTATGTGTTTTTAGTTATATATTCAAATCAATTATTCAATTTCCACCATTTTATTTCTGTTCTGCTCTTGTCAGTTGTAGGTAAAGGTCTAGAATAGGACCAGTGGCATACTTACGTAGTTTATGCAGGAATGTTATCAGCACTTCTCGTACAGAATTATGGAAACACAAGATCTGACACTGTTACACAGTCAATGATACAACAGGCAGACAACATTTCGAAGTAATACATTCAGAAGAAAGGGTGAAACACTGTGGTTTGACTGGCAGCTATTTAAATTGTACTACCTGTAGTATCCGCAAACCAAGGACAGCATCACAACCCATCAGATATACCAAAAAGCAGTGAAATATTTTTCTGCTCTGAGTTGCTACACAGCTGATCTGCATGAGCACACTGACTATGTGGATCAAAGTTTCTTAATTAAGTCTTGGAAGAAGGTAGGTCGATACATGTTAATGAATACATCAAATGTGTAAACTATTATTAATAAACATTGTCCACCTACGTACTCAAATTATTTAAGGGTCATTCCATATCAAATCACCCAATAAAAAATAAATTTTACACCCACCTCCTTAGATTTTCATGAAATTTGGCTCAAATGGTTTGAATACCATCCTGACAACACCTGCAATTTTTTTTGCTGTATCTCTTATAGTTTTTTTTATAAATTTTTAAAGTTTTTATGTTTTGCGTTTTCTGAACCTTCGGAAATGGTAAATTTAATTTGTATTCAAAACTTTAAAACTGCTTATCTGAAAAACTCTTTTAGATAACATCATGAATTTTTGCAGCAAGTTTATTTATTATACATATTTGAAGATAAAAATGATACTATTAAAATATATTAATATTTTCTATGAAAAAAATTATATGTATTTTTTTTTTCTTTTTTAACGGATGTTTTGTTTTATAAGAATTGCAATATCTAGAGTCTCAGACCTGATAGAATGCTCAAATTTGTTTTAATTTATTCTTAAACATATAGGCTACTTGATAAAACAAAAATAATGATGGCTTTTTAACATGAAACTTGCTGGCAGATTAAAACTGTGTGCCCGACCGAGACTCGAACTCGGGACCTTTGCCTTTCGCAGGCAAGTGCTCTACCATCTGAGCTACCGAAGCACAACTCACGCCCGGTACCCACAGCTTTACTTCTGCCAGTACCTCGTCTCCTACCCTCCAAACTTTACAGAAGCTCTCCTGCGAACCATGCAGAACTAGCACTCCTGAAAGAAAGGATATGCGGAGACATGGCTTAGGCCGGTATTACACTATCAAATTTCTTTGTCAAAGATTTGATCAAAGATGTGATCCAATATTCCGTCCAATATATTTGACAAAGATCTTTGACGTAGCGCTACAAGGGGTATTACACTGTCATCAAATTTTTCGTCAAAGTTCAAGATGGCTGACAACAACTTGTTATTAACCGCAGCAGTTCTACGTACTCCAATTGCATTGTGTGCACATGCGGAAAAGAAGTGGGGGGGGGGGGGGAGGGAATGGAACCATACATACGAGGTTGACAGTCTTAAAACTCCTGGGATTACAACTTTATGATAAATTCAGTTGGGAGGAGCACACCACAGAACTGCAGAAATGCCTTAACAAATCTGTATTTGCAATTCGAGTGTTAGCAGACATAGGCAACATAAAAATGAAAAAGCTTGCATACTTTCATTCCATAATGTCATATGGGATAATATTTTGGGGTAAATCTGAAGTCAAACAAAAGTTTTCAAGGTCTAAAAGCGTGTAATACGTATTATTTGTGGAGTAAATTCACGGACCTCCTGCAGAAACCTCTTCAAAGAACTGGGTACTTCAGATTCTTGCATTGATACTGGGGGAAAATAAGAAAGAAAATGAAACTGTGGTGGGCCAGAAGTACAGTGAGACTGTCGTTTGGACGTACGAGATTTGCAGGTTAGCTTTTTTTGTTTTGTATTTCATGCCTAGATACTTCCGTAGAGATATTGTTGCATGTGGATCATTATATGTAATGATTATTACAATACCAATGTAATAGAGGGAAACATTCCACGTGGGAAAAATTATATATAAAAACAAAGATGAGGTGACTTACCGAACGAAAGTGCTGGCAGGTCGATAGACACACAAACAAACACAAACATACACACAAAATTCAAGCTTTCGCAACAAACTGTTGCCTCATCAGGAAAGAGGGAAGGAGAGGGGAAGACGAAAGGAAGTGGGTTTTAAGGGAGAGGGTAAGGAGTCATTCCAATCCCGGGAGCGGAAAGACTTACCTTAGGGGGAAAAAAGGACAGGTATACACCGCACTCACGCACATATCCATCCACACATACAGACACAAGCAGACATATTTAAAAGACCCTCTTTCCTGATGAGGCAACAGTTTGTTGCGAAAGCTTGAATTTTGTGTGTATGTTTGTGTTTGTGTGTCTATCGACCTGCCAGCGCTTTCGTTCGGTAAGTCACCTCATCTTTGTTTTTATATATGATTATTACAATACATGCAACGATATGTTTGTACAGTTATCTAGGCATGAGAAACAAACAAAAAAAAAAACTATAACTCTCGTAGGCCCAAATGACAGAGTCTCACTATACTTCCGGCTCGCAGGTTAACTACTGCCTCTCAGTATATTTACTTCTTAATAAAATTTGTCGTAAATAATATATCTCTTTTTCCAACAAACAACTCAGTTCATACATACAATACCAGGAACAAAAATGATCTGCACAAGGACTTAAAAACACTTACTTTAGTTCAAAAAGGGGTCCACTACTCAGGAACACTCATCTTCAATAATTTGCCAGGAAACATAAAAAATTTAGTTAGAAATAAAGATCAGTTTAAAAGGAGTCTGAAAGACTTACTACTGGCCAACTCCTTCTACTCCATTGGCGAAATTTTTAATAGAAACAAATGATGTATTTATTCATACTATTAGTATTTTTATTTCAGCTTAAAAAAAATCGACATGTTCCACATCCACGAGGATCTCCTCAGCACGGATCTATGGAACGAAAAACTAATCTAATCTGGGTGAAGCCGTGGGTTTTACGACGACACGATAAAAGCATTCAACAAAACTTGTTACGTGAGCTTACAGTGGAAGACGTCAAGTCGTACATCAATTACTTAAGAATGGATGAGCATACATTTCTGTATGTGCTCAATGAAGTGTATCCTCATCTCAAAAAGCACAATTTTCACTTAAGAACTGCTATATCTTCAGAAGACAGGCTCACTATAACACTCCGATTCCTTGCTACAGGAGAGGGTTATGTTAGGTTAGGTTAGGTCTCCAATCTTCTTAATGTATTTTTGTATTCAGGGTGCCTCACGTTGTAAAGCGCCTCATAAGCTTCAGACATCTCTATTAATTCTGTAGTTGTCGGCACACACCAATTGTATTTACCGGCAATGGTTATAAAAACACTACAGACGACAGAACGCTGCAGCGATGCTAGCGCTCCGCGTGGTAACATATCGCATTGCAGTGAACAGAAGACAAGCGATTTCTTTGATCAAATATACGGCCTCGGCCTAGGTTTGATCAAATATTGGACGACATTTGTCAAAGATCCCTATTACACTATCAAATATCTTTGACAAAGATATTGGACAAAGAAATTTGATAGTGTAATACCGGCCTTAGCCACAGCCTGGGGGATGTTTCCAGAATGAGATTTTCACTCTGCAGCGGAGTGTGCGCTGATATGAAACTTCCTGGCAGATTAAAACTGTGTGCCCGACCGAGACTCGAACTCGGGACCTTTGCCTTTCGCGGGCAAGTGCTCTACCATCTGAGCTACCGAAGCACGACTCACGCCCGGTACCCACAGCTTTACTTCTGCCAGTACGTCGTCTCCTACCCTCCAAACTTTACAGAAGCTCTCCTGCTAACCATGCAGGAGACGAGGTACTGGCAGAAGTAAAGCTGTGGGTACCGGGCGTGAGTCGTGCTTCGGTAGCTCAGATGGTAGAGCACTTGCCCGCGAAAAGCAAAGGTCCCGAGTTCGAGTCTCGGTCGGGCACACAGTTTTAATCTGCCAGGAAGTTTCATATCGGCGCACACTCCGCTGCAGAGTGAAAATCTTATTCTGGCTTTTTAACATGTTTATTAATTATAGTAGATTACATTAGAATTATGTACAAAGATAGTGTACTTACGACACTTATGTATAACCCAATTGATTGCTTGAAACATTGAATTTTTTGAGTAATTTTGTCTTTTTAATAAAGATTAATGCAGATTCAAACTGTTTTTCCACTTCATCCAAGAGCTTTCAGTTCTTTTGATACAGTCTTTTTTGAAGTAATACATTCTTCCAGTGCCGCTTGATTGAGGTGCATCTACTACACAGACTATGTTGCTCCAAAGGCACTATGCAAGAATCTTCTCTTTCAGGACAATAAAATGATGCAGCTGGTCCTGAAGGATGTAGAAACAGACTTTCTGCATCTTCTTCATCATTGAATATTGTTTTTACCAGTCCAAAGTACCACTTACCATCATAATTTGCAGCCACATAGCTATTTATGGATGGTTCAACACGAACCCAATCAGAAGAAGAATCGAAAGAAAAGACTAAGGAGGATTTTACACTATCTGTAGTCCTTCTAATTTCAAGGTTGTTTGTTGGAAGTGGTTTGAAGTTATGAAAACTTCTTGTTCCAGGAATGGTTCGGGTTGCTGAAAAATGTTTTTCTAGTTTTAACCGTAGCAAATCAGCTTCTTTTTTGTCAATAAAGTGAAAATGAATGTTTTCAATATTTTTTTCACAAAACTTGTACACATCGATTGCTGTCATTATTTGTTCTTCATCTGAAAGCTGTAGACCGGCTTTCCTTAAAATTCTTTTAATAGTTCCTCCTAGGCCATCACAAATTGACTTCCCATGACTTGTTGCAAAAAAAGAGTGTTGGGCCTTCAAATTAAAGTCTCTCAAGTGTTCAGTCAAATTTTTAAAACTGTTTCTATTTTTGTACTGCCCAGCACAACCATCTGTAAAGTAGTGAACTGAGTCAAATCAGTATGATGTAATGACAGCCACTTTGTAATTTCTTTTTGTACAAAGTTAGCAAAACCAGTGTCATGTTCTTGGTCATCAGTAATAAAACAGTGGTTGGAAACAAAAACATTGTTTTCCTCATTTCTTAGAAAAACTCCAACTCGGTGTAGAGTACAACCACCTCTATTCCAGTGGTAACTTTGGATCTCATTTTGTATAACAAAGGAATAATTTTCACTGAAATCCATCACAATAATTGCTGTTTTGGGTGGTGGGTCATCTTTCAATCTTTTAAAGGCTGCTGATTGGGATTTTGCTATAAACGAGTGCGGTGTGAGCTTTTCCAATGACCTAACCAATAAAGAAATGTAGTCTTCAACACTGATAGACTGTTTGATCATTTCTGCCCTGTCTGTGTTAACCCACTGACTGATTACAATTTCTTCTTCTAAATCATAATCTTCACTTAGTTTTTCAGTTAAGTACTCAGTTAGTGCAGTATTTGCAGTACAGCTGTCGCAATGATTTAGCATGCAGTTTTGGTTTTCCGTGTTGCACACAGGCATCTTAATTAGGTCTTTATAAGATTCTTCAATTTTCACAGCATCCAGTAATAGTTTAACATTCTGGTGGATACTGCATACACATACAGTGGGTGTGCCTGCAGCACCAGCAAGGATACACCATTTAGGTCTCAAGAAACAAAATTTTGAAAATGCTACTTCTACCTCGGGATTCTCCCATTTCAAAGAATAATAGAGTTCTCTCAAGTTATACAAAATGATTCTTTTTTGCATGTACACATTTATTTGAACACTTACTTTGTCTTTTGTTCCAGGTAGCACTCTGGAACTTTCATCCTTTTCATAAAAATCTGTTACAAGTCTTACCGTATTTTCAGAAAGAGTTTTACCTTTTCTTGGACCAGGAGTTTCCAAAATACCCTTTTCAGATTTTAGCTTTCTAGCTTGTCGCACCATGTACTCACTCACATTAAATTCTTTCATCACTTTATTTCGAGTCCAAGAATCTGGAGCCAAGGTCAGAATCTGGATTTTTCTAGACCTCCCAACAGATGAAATCCTCTCTTTCATAAGAGAGATCATTACATCAAAATCCTTTGCTTTCTCAACCACACTTGTATCTTCTTCGTCATCATCAGAACTTGGTGCATCATATTTTAATACTTTTGAAACTGCCTTTTTTTGCAGTCTTTTCAATACTGCTAACCTTCCTTTTAAAATAAGACCCTTTACTTTGTTCTGACAAGCCATGAAGCTTTATTGGTGTTAAACCTAAATTATCAAGAGCAATGTTTGTTTGTACGAGGGATTCATTTCTGGATTCCAATGATTCTAATTCAACCATGACTTCATCATCTGTTTCACTTTCATTGACTTCAACTCTTAATTTTTCCTCACAAAAGTTACGGCATGTTGAGCAAAGCTTTTGTCCAGGTTTTATGCTAATATTTTTTGTCAGTAATTGTTTAGAAACATCCAAGCCTACACTTCTCAACGATTTTTTGATGGGCTTTTTGTGTTTTTTTAGTGGGTCTACACATGTTTGATACTTTGCAAAAACATTTAAAAAGTAGTAGCTGTGGCATGAACATATATTCTTAAATTCACACAGATTAATTCCAGATCGTAAGTGGATCAAATCTTTTTCTTCCCCCACTCAATTCAGATACCGGTTGTAACTTTTTTGAAGGTGTGTAGGTTGTTTGGAAACAGTGAGATTTTTTAAATAACCCTACGCTACAGGTTTGAATATCTGACATACTGATTTTACTTTTGGTCTGATTACTGTTCTCGTTACTTTTATAGGATATTGGAAAAGAATCTCTGTAAACTAAGTAACAGTACTTACTGAAAGTTCGAATAAACTTAATAAAATACTATCCAAGCACTGTTTAACACTGTAATAATTTTTTACTTCAAAACACAGGAGTAACAAAACAAAATCCAAGTGTACATTGTTACTCCAAGAAGACAAAAACTTATTTTCTGTGTCTAAGTCACTTGGTACTTTTTATTTTTAAAATATAATTAATATTATTTTAAAAATTAGATAACTATTAAACAGGTTAAAAAGCCAACATAATATTTCTTTTATCTAATAGCCTATACAATTAAGAGTATTTTAAAAAAAATTTGAGCTTTCTATCAGGTCTGAGACTCCAGATATTGCAGTTTTTGTAAAACTGCACATCAGTTAGCTAAAAAACAAAATTGTAAATTTTTTTTCATTTGGAAGATTTTAATATATCTTTATGGTAATTTTTTTTAACATTTAGATATAATACACAAACTTATTCCAAAATTTCACACTGATATCTTGAGTATTCTTTAATATACAAATTTTTTTAGTTGTGAAGACACGTTTAAGTTACGATTTCTGACTGCTGCAACAACGCCAAATCTAAAAACTTTAAAAATTTATAAAAAAACTATAAGAGATAGAGCAAAAAACTTTCACAAGTGCTTTCAGGATGATGAAAGAAGTAATTGTACCAAGTTTCATCTAAATCTGACATGGTTGGTGTCAAGGCCTGGGTGACTTGACATGGAATGACCCTTAATTATAAAACACTGATCCACTTAGTGTGTTCCCACAGATCAATTGTGTAATCATTTTGCCACCAAATTTGATACATCTTTGTGTCCCTGCAATTAATCCATGAGACACACACTGACTGATGACCTCACCGTGCAGACCAAAATCACTTAAGTCAGTCCACTTTAAAGCACTTGCTGCCATAATAACATAATATTTTTCTCAAACTCACTAAAAAAGAAAACACAGAAAATAAGCCAATGGTTTCAATTTGGGTGCTATAAATACATTGTCTCTCTTCTCACCTCTTATTGTTATGTCAAAGACTTATCCCAATGGCTACACAAATTTACTTGTTGCCAAACTAAGACCAGTACATAAGCCCAGCTGTGTTTTACTATCAGTCTAAAGACTCATTCTCAGCAGTGCCAGTTACTGGAAATCTGGTAGGCTACTAAAAGTCAAAATGGCAACTTTCTGAACCCTTTGTCTGTACTGTGGAGTCAACAGATATTAATATTTGAAACTCTCAGGAAAAGTATAAAATTATGAGGCAGACTTGCTGGCCAGCAAAAATCCTAGTACCAATACACAAAGTACAAGAGAGCTAACTTTTTAGACTACAAGTTTCTTACTCTGAGAGGAAAGACCGATGTCAGGGAAGGGCAAAAGAATGCTGAACATTCAAAAGGAGATCACACAGCAATCAGATTTTGTGTAATTTTTATATTTATAGAACATGAAGTTCAGAACTCAAATTCCAGTCACCAAAAGCAGTTTGAAACAACTTGCAAAAATCGATGTTTAAGTTTTACAACCCTGTTTAAGACACTAACAAAAAACTGACTTTCTATGAGCAATGTGGGTGGCTCTGTGGTACAGTGCTTGCCTGCCATGTTGTGGGCTTGGGCTCAATACTTAGCAGATTTAAATTTTTAAACAGAGGTGCTAGCTCTACAATCATTTCCATGAAGCATAAACAAAAAATTGTAGCACTCAAGGCTGGTAATCACTGGGTCGAGTCTCATTTCGGCCATTTTTTCTTTTTTTCCCCTCTGTTCAGATCATATACCCACATCATTTAAATATAAAAATGCTAATTAACACACATCAACTTGTCATTTTTATCAAAAATTTACATCTTATTTTTGATTACATACTAAACACACATCCAGTTTTCATTGCAAATTTGACTAATTAAATAACGACCTTTTATAAAAGATCATTAATCAAAATTTTTAATAAAAAGGAAAACAATTTTCTTTTCCATCTTTCTGTATTATACGCTTCATGGACATACCATAGAACATGCATCTTTGTTTAAAAATCTGAATGAAACCCAGGCCTCCAAAGTGCCAGGCAAGCATTATGACTGAGCCACACCACTTATCAGACAATCAACCTTATATTACTGCATTAAAGAATGGTAAGAAAACTTCAAATTCTATTTTCTTCAGAATTTCTGAAAGTTGCAGCCAATCGATTGATATTTGAGTCCTGAACTTCATCTACCACAAATATATAAAAATTCAAAAATCCAGACACCTTTTGGTCTCCGTGTTAGGTCCCAGAATGAGAGGGTCCCTCCTCTAGAGAGGATAAGTTGAGAAAAATCTCTCAAACGAAGTAATTGATAGCTGCAAAAGTATGGATGCCTGATGGTTCTTTTATACTTGCCTTAATAACAGTACCAAGAACTTTAGCCAGCAGTTTTGTCTCAAAATTCTATAGTTTTTCCAAGTAAACTTTCAGGAAAAGGACTATTAAGATATTTGTATAATCAAATTAATGTGGGGGGGAGGGGGGGTATTTTATAATGACCAAGTGGCAGCAGATTTAGCCCCACACAAGACGACAAACCCAAGCTTTAGAAACTGGGAGCACTTTTTCTAATCTTTTAAATTGCTAACATTTCATTGTTAATTTCTTTCATTCTGTTGTATCACATCTCACAGTTCCCCACATCTCCTGCAAGTGAAATTTGTGACTGTATTGAGGACCTTTTGTTACGGTGGATGTAGAATGCTAACTTGGATGGAGAGCCATTGGCAGACGTAGTAGCAGCTACAGGTGTGCCCAGCGAAGTGTGTTGTGACCCTCACTGTTCACGTTGTATATTAATGACCCTACAGACAATGTTAATAATAATCTCAGACTTTTTGCAGAATGATATACGTATCTGTAATGAAGTACTGTCTGAATCTTGATAAAATTTCAAAGTGGTACATAGATTGGCAACTTGCCTTCAGTGTTCAGAAATGTAAAATTGTGCACTTCACGAAAGGAAAAATGTAGTATCCTATTAACTATAACATCAATGAGTCACAGTTGAAACTGCCAGCCCTACAAATAGATGGGTATGGAACTTTGAAGGGCTATGAAATGAAATGACCACACAAGTTGTCATAGGTAAAGCACATGATAGACTTCAGTTTATTATTAGAATACTGAGGAAGTGTAAGCAGTCTACAAAGGAAACTGCTTACAAATTACTCATGCTATCAGTTCTAGGATACTGATCAAGCGTGTGCGACCCATGCCAAATAGGATTAACAGGGGACGTTTAATGTAGACAGAGAAAAAGCAGAACAAATGGTCACAGGTTTGTCTGATATGTGGGAAAGTGTCAGATGTTGACCCTCCGCCACACACCGTCAGGTGGTTTCCGGAGTATGGATGTAGATGAAGGAACTGAACTGGAAGCCTCTTGAAGACAGACATAGTGAACTGTCCAGAGACAATCTGTTAAAAGTTTCAAGAACCAGCTTTAAAAGATGACTCTGGGTACATACAACAGCCTCCTATGTATCTATCACATAGGGATCATGAGGATAAATTAGAATAATTACTGCATGCACAGAGGCGTTCAAACCATCATTCTCCTTTGCTTCATACGTGAATGGAATGAGAAAAATCCCCAGTAATTGGTAAAATGGGACACACCCTCTGTCATGCACTTCACAGTGGTTAGCAGAGCATAGAGACAGATGTCATATTATGGAAATGTGCTGAGAAAGCCACAATATTTCTTTCCATGAACTATTTGGGAATGGGGTGAACTGGATATAACTGGTACATTATGTACGCTTCATCACCGTGTTACGACTTGTACACGAGAGAAGTTAACTAACCTTTCTTAATGGCATAACTAACTACACAAATTCAGAGCAATGTGCTAAGATACCTTACTACTAATAAAACAGATTGTAGAAAATCACAACATATAAATTAATTAGCAAATCACCTGACTCTTAAATAACACTTTTTTTTAATCCATATTGATGCAATTCTGGAACACTTCAGTATTTTTGCAGATCTATGTTCAATAAGCTGGAAATGGCGCACAAGGAATTATAATAATTAGACAATTATCATGAGCTATTACCAGTAGAAAACTATTTATGTAAACAATGCAGGACTGACAGACATGGTAGGATAGCTGAGCAATGAAGCACTAAGAAAAATGTTTTCAAAAGTTCTGAAGCTGGATATAAACGGGTACTAGCCCACAGTTAATTTCACATTTGTTGCCCTGTCTCTGCAATGGCATAACAACAGTCTCTCAGCGACATAACCACAACTGCAAAGTGCATGAATGACTTGCCAAAATACTTACTTCCCAAATAGCGAATGAAATAACTCCTTGTGCCGGAAATCTCGCGAATTTGCAACACCTCTCCCAGAGCTGAAACAACAGAATATGTTATGAGTGAAGTGGGTGACTTCAGTGCATGGATATTATGACGCCAAGCGTCTGCAAATAAAATACTTACCCCATTCATCAGTGTCCATACGAATGCGCAACCGACAGCCTTCACTCACTGGGATCTAGAAAATAGAGTAGAATCTTTCACAAATACTTCACAGTAGTTGCCAAATGTCTATGCATTGCAATAGCACATTATATACGAAACACAAAAAGTGTAATCGCAGAATTAAAAGGCAGCACAGTATCAGCGTCGTAATTTCGACAAAATATTACGCCATCTCTAAACGATTACCAGTAGAAATCTGATACTGAAGCTTACGCAGATTATTTACGTCCAGATAGAAAAACGATCAGCAGACCCGATCTTAAATAACATGAAACCCATTATTTACCCTTCTATTCTCAGAGGAAAGTAAGGATACGCGAATAAGGGCTTGTACAACAAGTTACAAATTGGGTTATATCTTATGGTCTTGTGAAAACAAGACAATGCTACTCCCATAAAAAATTTAAAATTGGTCGTTTCTCATTCTTGGTGTCTTTCAAATATACCTGCGTATCACATCCACATGCCCTTTCTGCGTTACCTCCCCCTTCCATCACGATGAGTCTGTCATAAATCAAATGTGCGACATTGCTTCCATACAGAAAAATAATGTCATCTCAACGAATTAGTTCGCTAGACGTAAACTAGAAAAAGGAAAAAGATCTTTCTCGTTCCTAAAATGACGCATCCCGAGTTAAAACACGTCTGCTTCAACGCCAACACACACCGCACTTCGAAATGATGTTACGCACCGGCTCAGAACGATGCGAGCGCTGTCAGTGGCCCCCAGAGGAACCATCGAAGGTTCGATAGCTCAATGTATTGCACTATTTATTTGATATCGCTGTTAACTCGACTTGTATTACCCTTCGTTTCGGTATACGTATACCATCCTCAAAGATCAAGTCCCTTTATTGCAGCTGTTCCAGGCTTACTATGTTTTTTGTATTAATGATCTACGTTACTCGATTTGAATTTCGCGGTGTACGTACAGTTCCTTGGCGGTCATATTTAGCCATTTGAAGTGGAAGCTCAATCGTCATCTGCTCGGATTTTAAATTACTTCTGCCCTTTGTCTAGTTTCTTTGATCCGTTAAACTACTGTTCAGATTTTGTCTGTGATTGTTGCCTTTCGAGTAAGTAAGTCTCTCGCATCGTTTAACGCTAGATAATTTCGAAAAAGACAGCAGAAAGAAACACAAAAATGTAGTAGACTTAGGCAATAAAAAGTAAACGAAATAGTCTGAGGTTGATGTACGTATAGGAAAAATGCCATAGTAAGAGTCAACATCTCATAAGTATGAGCCTACCATTTTTTCCACGTGAAAATACGGGACATCTCAAAAGCAAATGACATTGTGTAATTAACGTTGTATACAGGAGACTGGAGCATCCCCGAGGATTGATTGGTAGCCAATAAGGTTAGCACGAAAATTCCGCCTTTTTTGAGTGAAAGATCCCAAATTTGATTCTATCAAGTACAGGCGCATTTCAGCACTTGAAAAATTGTTACAGAAGAGACTATATTTAAAATCAAGTGGCAAATTAGGACTAAAATGCATAGAGAATATTCGGGACATTATTTGCCGCACGGAAGTGAATAAATATGTGTTGACTGAGAACGTCTACTGAATATATTCAAAGAAATCGAAGTTACGCGTGTTAAGAGATCAGTCAAGAGAATTGATTTGGAATGCCAAAAGCCTAGCCAGTTATTACCTAAAATGCAAGTAGTAGTGTTGCCAAAGGTCCTTGAGACACTCTGGCTAGAAAACCTTCCGGGTTATATAAGCAATATTTTAATTGTTAGTGAAGAGGGACTTGAAAAAGTGGCTATAATTGCTGGTAGACCAGTAGGAATGAATCCCTGTAACGAATTCTCTGCCATGTATAGTGATTCTTGTAACCAACAGGATGGTCTGAAAACAATAAGTGACATAATGACAGGCTAGAGAGACAAATAGCCGCACAATCAATTGGTTATCGAGGCAGTTCTCACTAAGGAAGTCTCGATCTCCTACGTAATAATAGCCGCAGTAAATTGCGAAATAAATACAATCTCAAGGGCAAGAACTGTTATCTAGAATTGCCATACGTACGTGGGACCTCGTCGGGACACTGAGAGATGAGGGTGTAGAAATGAAGTAAAAAATTTATTTAACATAATCACTTTTTATCTAGAACACAATTATATGGTGCTTGTTGCGGCAGAAATAGTTGGTAAACCATATTTTTCGTAAGATTTCACCTTTTAAACAAATCTTTTTTCCCTTTTACGTTTTTCTAAACCTTCATACAAGGCAGCTTGTAGCTAAACTGGTACAGTCCCTGGCAGCCGAATTCTTTCATTTGTCCACTGGGCGAAATCACCCTTTCCATAGTGGCGTTGTGCGCGGGAATAGAAAAGAAATACTCGCATAATTTTGGCAGTTGGCATTTGAATTCGGGATTTTCAATTTTCTTAAGGAAGTAAAGCTACCTGTCTTCCACGGAGTGTATAGAATTCCAGTCTTGTGAATCTTGAAAAGCTTTTCCTATATATACAATCCTGAAACAGTTGTCGGCAGAAATCTTCACATCATTTTTAGCCAGGTATATAATAATGTTTTCAATCATCACCCAATCAGAGGTTTCAGATAGCATCTTCCATTCAAATATTTTATATTTATTAAAAGGAATAGTCCATTTCTGAAAGTAACCAAATGCGTGATATAGAAAGCCATTGTCTCTTCCTCAGATTTCGAAATGAAATTAATTATTTCTTGATTAGGGTTCTCTTTCTTCAATTTACTCACATTCATCTTGGTCTTGCATGTCAATAAAAACTGGCAGTTTTCCTTTCATTCTGACGTTTTTGAGTGAAGATTAATATATTTCTTATTTTAGTTATCGAGACTCTATTCTTCTCCACAGTTCTTATATTTTGTACACACAGAGCCAAGTTTGACTGCAGAAACATGAAGTAAGTGTCACTGATCGGACTACTGAAAAATGTAAAATTAGTTTATGTGGCCTGTCTTCGAAGACAAAAAATTGTTTTAATGGTATCCAAAGCTTAAGAATTTTCTCAGCTGCGGGCATTAACGACAGAAATTTTGTTATTTTGAGAGACAGAAGGGCCTAATGACTGATATCAACGTATAAGCCCTATTATTTCAGGTCCTGGCTGTAAATCGCCTTGCGGCGACTTCTGGAATCAGAATACGTTGCAGCATTCAGTTTTGCGGTACTGTCAAGAGAACTGAACGATTGATTAATGGTTGACAACGTTATAAGCTGTCGTTAGTTCTGGAGCACCAACTAGCAATTCTTCCGGGGTATCTTCCTCAATCTTGAATGTAGAAATAGTCTTTGATGTCGACGCTACCGCGGATCTGTTTGTATGATTCTTCGTAGAAATGTGATGCCTCTCATCTGCCTTAAGCCCGGTCCACACGCAACGATCTGTCTGCGCAGACATCGGCGCAGATGTCTGTAGCCTACATGCAAAAGATCGCTGCAATTGTGATGTGTTCACACCACACAAACCCCAATCTACTACTCGCCCGCCATCTGTAGAAAAGGAATAGCAGTGGCAAGCGACTACGCTCCCCGTAAACGTCAAAAATTTAATTCAGTTATTTTGAAATATAGAAGTGGAGGAAGTTCGGTTGTGGTCTGTGTTCGCAACTTGTGATGCAAAAAAACATTCAGACCAACCGCAGGAAACAGAAAGCGGTCAAAATGGTGTAGACAGTGGCTGCTAAAGCGAAAGCAGTTTTCTCACGTAAATTTACTGCGAGAGTTGCAGGGCGAACCTAACGACTGGCGAAATTATTTGCTGATGGATGTCGAAACTTATAATTATCTCTTAAAGTTTTTAACCCCTCATATTATGAGAAAAAATACTTGTATGAGAAGGGCAATTTCTCCTCATGAACGGCTGGGGGTAACATTAAAATTCCTAGCAACAGGAAGGGGCTACAAGGATTTGGAATTTTCAACTGCAATATCGAAACAAGCGTTGAGTGAAATAATACCCAACACATGTGAAGCTATTTACGCTGTCCTGAAGGATGAGTTCATGAAAGCAAGTCATGTAAGTTAAGTCTGTCAAGTTACAGATAATATTTTTGGTGTTGTAGGCGTGTTTAAAACACAGTAGGCCTGTATTATTAGAGATTATATACCTACATGGCCAATGAACTATGGTTTACTTTGTTTCTGAGTAGGCATTTTCAGTTCGCTACTGTGTAGAAGTAACCTGCTACAAACTTTTGTTCCAGGATACAAAACTCACACACCAGATCTTCTAGATTTCTGAACTTTGGATAACTCTTTTCGGTAAACAGTTCGCAACGAATTTTTTTTTTTTTTATTACTGTTTCTCTGTTTGCCGATGCGTCAACTGTCCGCAATTTTTCAATTAGAGCATTGTATGCTGCTGTCTTTTTGTCTCGATCACTATATTCTTTACTGTTAATCTTCCACAAACATGGATGGTTTCTATATATTTCAATGAATTCACTTACAAACTGACGAGTATTAGCTATTTTAATGCCCTGTGCGCACAAATACAAACACTAGACTGAGCAAACAGCTGTTTCGCGCCAGATTTGCGGCGATCTCCGGTCCACACGTTCCAACTTGTCTGCACAGATGTGGTTTGAACCCACAGGTTTGAGAGGTTTTGCTCAAACCTCCAACTCCAATTTCCAGGTTTGCACACACCTCAGGTTAGTGCAAATCTTCTGTTCACACGCGACGATCTGTCTGCGCAGATGTGATGTGCGCAGACAGATCGTTGCGTGTGGACGGCCTTTAAATAATTCCAGTCCCGTACTACTGGAGAAGTCAGGTGTTTTCTCAAGCGATGGCGCTAGATCTGGGAATGGGTTTTCATCGTCGATACAGGATACTCAACATGCAATCCCATCTGCCATACGACCTTGTTAGCATATGCTTGTTGACGGAAATGAACTGAGGCTGCATTTACATGTTGCGCTAACAGATGGCGTTATTTTAATACTATGAGCCAAGCTCGTAAAAGTATTTTGCAAAATCGGGACAAAAGTGGGTCTTGTCGCGACGAGTCTTGACGGTCGCGATATATCGGAACAGGTGGCAACCCTAGTTACTACCACTTTCGCTTTGGACTGCACTGCAAATCTGAAAAACGCACGACGCCATAGCTGGTCCGAACAGCAAAACTCGGCACAGCAGCTCAAGTAGCGACAAGGTCGGCTCCCACGGCAATTGCCGCAAAATTTGCCTATTTGTTACTGACAAAAAGAAGGTACTGCAATTTTTAATTGACATTCTGCAATTCCAACAAATTCAAAGGTCAATGTTGAATCTCCATGTAAAGCGTATGCTGCTAATTCCTACATTCTTAATCCAACTTTGTACCATCGATTTGGGGCTACGGCTTCAATTTCAGTGACCATTTATCATTGCGAAAATAGATAAAGCTATACAGAGAGCTGATTTTTTTTGAGTAAATTACAGTTACTAATAGATGTACATAATAAGAAATTAATAGATGATGTAATCAACCGCACTTATGAGGTTATGTCAGTCTCAGAGAATATTTTTTTAAGTACTGGTAGTATGAGGCAAAATACAAAATTTACAGAGCCGTTGTTGCGGTATCCAGATGTAGCTAAACCTAATTTGGTACCAAGAGAAAGTAAACATTTTATCAAACACTATAGGACCATCGAAGGTCCACCTTTGTTTTCTAGGGCAAAAAAGTTGGATCAAAAGCGCATGGGAGTGGCGAAACAAGAGTTTAAATTCATGTTAGATTATGGCATCATTAGTCCATCTAAATCTGCCTGGGCTAGTCCTCTCCGTATGGCACCCAAGAAGAATGGCTCGATACGCCCATGTAGAGATTCCAGGCAGTTAAATGAAAGAACAGTACCTCTAATTGAAGTTTTCACAGTATTCCCATCTGTTTAAGGCTTGCTATCAAATACCGAATTATTGGAGAAGATTAGCACAAGACAGCTACACTGAAGCGCCAAAGAAACTGATATAGGCATGTGTATTCAAATGCAGAGATGTGTAAACAGACAGAATACCATGGAGGTACCTCCATGCAGAATACGGCACTGTGGTCGGCAACATCTACATAAGACAAGTGCCTGGCATAGTTGTTACATCGGTTACTGCTGCTACAATCACTTGGTTATGAGGATTTAAGTGAGTTAGAACGTGGTGTTATAGTCGACAAACGAGCGACAGGACACAGCATCTCTAAGGTAATGATGAAGTGGGGATTTTCCCGTACGGCCATTTCACGAGTGTACCGTAAATATCACGAATCTCGTAAAACATCAAATCTCCAATATTGTTGCGGCTGGAAAAATATCCTGCAAGAATGGAACAACGACAACTGAAGAGAATCATTCAACGTGACAGAAATGCAAGTCTTCCGCAAACTGATGCAGATTTCAACGCAGGGCCATCAACAAGTGTTGGTGTGTGAACGATTCAACGAAACATCATTCTGACCTGAAGACCCACACGTGTACCCTTAATGAAGGCACAAAACAAAGCTTTATACCTCACCCGGGCCCATCAACACCAGCATTGCACTGGAAACATGTTGCCTAGTCAGACGAGTGTTGTTTCAAATTGTATCAATGGATGTGTAGGGGTATAGAGGAAACCTCATGAATCCATGGACCCTGCATGTCAGCAGGGGCTGTTCACGCTGGTGTAGTCTCTGTAATGGTGTGGGGCGTGTGCAGTTGGAGTGATATGGTACTCCTGATATGTCTAGATACGACTCTCATAGGTGTCACGTAGCCTACATAAGCATTTTGTCTGATCATCTGCATCCATTCATGTCCATTGTGCATTTCGACGGACTTGGGGAATTCCAGCAGGACAATGCGACACCTCACACACCCAGAATTGCTACAGAGTGGCTACAGGAACACTCTTCGGAGATTAAATAGTTCCGCTGGTCACCAAACTACCCGGACATTAACATTATTGAGCATATCTGAGATGCCTTGCGATGTGCTATTCGGAAGAGATCTCTATCCCTTCGTTCTCTTACGGATTTATGGACAGCTCAGCAGGATTTATGGTGTCAGTTCCCTCCAGCACTACTTCAGACATTAGTCAAGTCCATGCTACATCGTGTTGCGGCACTTCTGCATACTCGCGGGGACCCACACGATATTAGGCAAGTGTACCAGTTTCTTTGGTTCTTCAGTGTATAATCACATGATTAGGGTTGTATGAATTTAATGTAATGTATTTTGACCTGTGGTCGTCACCTTCAACAATCCAGCTATTCATTAATGAGGTTTTGTTTGGACTGGATTTTGTATTTCCTTACTACAATGACATTTTAATTACCTATCCAGTATTGAAGAAGACCGAGGGCACATCAAACTAGTCTTAAAGTGATTATCTAATTATAGACTTCAAATCAACAGCTCAAAATCAACCGTGGGAGTAAATTAAATAGAATTCATAGGTGGCTTTTACTAACTCCGAGTTGCCTCTAGCACTATGCGCAGATGCTTAAAATTTTGCTGTTGGTTCTGTACTCCAGCAACAGGAAAAATTAAACTAAAAACCGATTGCACGATTTTGACAGAAACTGAGTCAACAGCAAAAGGTTTACAGTACCTATGATCAATAATTGTTGGGAATTTACCTCTCTATAAAAAAAGTTTAAGCATTTGCCAGAAAAAGGAGACTTCATAATCTTTGTTGACCATAAGCCACTCACATTTGCTTTTAGACAAAGGTATGAAATGGAATCTCCTCAACAGATTAGACAGCTGCAATACATTTCACAATTATTGACTGACATTCATCATGTCAGTGGCCATGGAAGTATTGTTACAGATGCCCTATCCAGGACTGATGAAGTAACAATAATGGACTATGATGAAATCAGTGAGCTCCAGCTGCAGGATCAAGAATAGCAGCAACTCCAAACAGGAAATAATTTCTTAAACTTCAAGTCGTATCAACTTCCACCATACATTCCTCAAGCCTTACAATATCTAATATTTCTCTATTTTTGTGGTTTAGCTCATGCTGGGAAGAAAACTACAGTGAAACTTCTAACTAATAGAGTTATTCGGTTAAACATAGAAAAACAATGTTTGACAAAGGATTATATCCTGTGTTGTCTGCCAGAAGACCAAGATCACTGACCACACAAGATCACAATTTAAAAAATTTGTAGAACTTTATGAATGTTTCAGTTTGGTACACATTGACCTCATCGGACCTTTGCCTCCTTCTAATGGCATGACTTACTGCTTGGCTTGTATTGATCCTTGCACATAGTGGATGGAAGTCTTACCACTCAAAGATATCAAAGTAGCAAAACCCCTATACCAGCACTGGACTGTATGATTCAGTGTTCCATTACAGGTGATTAACAACCAAGGTACACATTTTAGATTGCAGCTGTTTAATAATATGGGCACAGTATGTGGAATGAAAATTGTACACACAACATTGCACCATCCTTAGTGCAACGGCAAGGTTGAGCTACTACACAGAACTCGAGAACTCTGAAGTCTGCAATCAAGATCCATAACATTTATAAATTGTCTACTGTTCTAGTGAGGTTTGGTGCTGTAGCACAAGAGGTAGCACTGTAGCACAGATAGTATATAGAAAGACTGTAACACTTCCTGGTGAATTTTGTGAAGGGCCAACTATGAAGACTTACCTTGATTTGTCTGTATCTGATTTGCAAAAGCAAATGTTACATCTGAAACATAGAAGACCTACATGTAGCACATCAAGATTGGTATTTGACCCACAGGACCTGCAGGCATGTTCCTATGTCTTTCTGAGAAGTGATAGGACTAGAAAACCACTAGAATCTACATATGATTGTCCTTCCCTGTCATAGTAAGTCTTGAAAAATATTGCAAACACATAAACATGTCAGTGGACAGACTTAAACCAGCCTCTCTCTTGCAAGAAAAAAGAGAATCAGAAAAATATCTTCCAAACTGTTCCAAAGACATTCAACCACAACATTCTCCAGAAGAAACCACCTCCAAATACCACAGGAAGGACTACAAGGTTTCCACCTTGATTCTTGCAGCAAGTTATCTCTGTAGAGAATTAATGAACTATCACATCACATACTATCAACAGTTTCTTGTAATTATATTATATATGTTTTTTGTCATTTTAATATGCTGTATATTTGTTTTGTTGTTATGCTGTGTTGCTCTTTTGTAGGAAATCATCTTCACCACCATGTATTAATTCATAACTTAATTACTGGTGTTGGAGTAGTGTAGGGATCACAGTGATTCTGGGAGAAATTTTGGAAAAGCTATTGATTGTAATAACAGGAAAAATAGTTGAGAGTTCACTGCTTTTCATTATAATCTGAAATATCTTTGATTTTTATAAAGGCTCTGTGTGATCCGTTTTGGGAAAAGAGTAAGTGACATTATGTAATTAGCTTCGTATGTTGGAAACTATTAAATAAATATTGTTAAGCAACACTTTTTATCTCCAGTAAGTGTATCATGCTACAACAGATATAAATTCCTTCAAAACAAACGTTAAAACTCACAAAATTATTTTATTTCCTGTATTTTATCTTTGTTATGGGTATTTCATGACAAGATATAGTCTCTGCAAGTCAGGCATTCTGCTTTCTGTGTCTTGAATGTGTTGTTTCAAAGAGATTGATCTGACAATGAGCAAACCACAACCACAATTCAGAGTCCTTATTGTTGAAAATTGGTTGCAGAGATCAAGGACAACCTGATTCAGATAGGAAAAGGGCAGGATGTAATTCCAAAATTCTTTTGAGAGCAGGAAACAAGCTAAAGGATGCTATTTGTGGTTTTCATTCCATGAAAGACAGTTTAGCTACAAAATCTTGAATATGTGTGTTACATTTTAAATCAGATTGGATGTATATTGCCAAGAATTGCACATCATTCACCAGTTCTTAAACCTGTGTTATTTATTTTAAATTTGTGTTCATTTGGATTGGAGGGGATTTAAGAAAGTTAATGGCTACAGTTTTTTTCTAGTATTTCTTATACATTAACTTTTGAGTGTATCTAAGTTGTTTCAGCATCAACTCTGAAGTCGGTCTGTGGCAATTATCCACCCCTGTCATATACTTGCCACCCTCTTCATTACACCTCACATCATCAGCAATTTGCCTTGCATTTCATACCAAGTCCAAGTCTTTCTTCAACCATCCCTTCAGCTACGATTTTCAGCTGTGTGTATCATAATATGTTGATCAGCATGCGACATGGAAAGAGAATAGAAATACAACCTGCTTAAAAATAAATACTAATATATTCCTACAGAAGAAAATGTCAAAAGTTGTCAATACAGTTACACTGCATACAGTTTACTACGACATCATTTACACACACCTATAATATTCTATCCCATTGTAGGGATACACTACAGATACACATATTCAAAGATTGTTGGAACAAATCTAATCATAGCAAATCCTTCTTATCACATAATATGCTTTATACAAGTGTGGGGTTTCAGTTGAGTTGTAGCCCAAGGGAACACACTCATTTCTGTAAGACTCAGTATATTTCATTCAGATGTCCACATTACAAGTCATACAGCGAACTCAGCAAGCAAGATGGTGTGAGCCATTAGGTGAACAGTCAAAGAACTTGTGATGGCGGAGATATGTCATTCTTACTTGTCGACGCCACACAGTCCTCCCCCCCCCTCCCCCCCCCCCCCCAGAGCATGGTTTGAGTGGAAGGGGCGTGTCCGGCGATGAGGGAGACGGCAGTGATCGTCTGGCAGCATTCGAATGGGGGACACAGTCCATCCCCACACCACTCCATCTTCACGTGCAGGCTGACGCCACATCCTCCCACACCACCCACTGGAGTTCCACGTCCACCTCCCTGTGTGGCCCCTGCCGCAGTAACCTCCGGAGATGGATATCCCCATCACATCATTACCGTCTCCCTCACCACCTTCACTGCTGGACACGCCCCTCTTCCACAATGCTCAAGCTGTGCCCCACACTGCAGGGGGAGTGGGGGAGGGAGGGGGGGGGGGGTTACTGTGTGGCGTCGACAAGTACGAATGATAAATCTCCACCATCGCAAGCTCTTTGATTCTACACCTAATGGCCCGTACCATCTTGCTTGTACTGTTGGCTGTTATATAGGTACATAAGGAAAAGCCCCAACAAGCTACAACAAAAATTTAAAACCAATGATAATAATCATTAGCGTGGCCACTGTAAGCACCAGAAAAGATGTACTTTGCTACACCAAAAGGCGAATGACAAATGATAAAAACTCCATTCAATTTTTTTGTCCATTATTACACGGACTTTGTTATTAGTTCTCATGGCAGGAAGACATATTTCTTGTGGTACAATGTGTTGCCTGAATAACAATCCTATGAATGAAGTCTGAGAGTTCATTTTTGTGCAAAACCACGAAAGTTTTCTTTTCTTCCACACATTATCCCAATGTCATGTCAACATAGCTGCCTGCATCAGAAGAGGAAGTGTGATTAAGAATTAATATTGTACACATGGTGAAGAAAGAGAAAAACTTATGGCAGAAGAAACGAATATAACCAAGGATACCAGATTCAACATAAGTTCATGACACTACTGGCTCACAATTTACAAGATTTGTGAATTAAAAAGGAAAGACAATTTATTTGCTGCAAAATTCATAAAAATCAAATATGTCAATAGTATAATTAATTCATTTGATTATATATTTATATATATATAAATTAGCACACTGTACAACTTGTTGTAATGTGGACATCTGTAATGAAATGTACCAAGTCTTACAGAAATGTGTGTGTTTCCTTGTTCTACAACCCAACCAAAATCCCACACAATCACAGATAGTGACATAGGTGACTTGACAATTCTAATGCTATGTACAAACTAATAAGATTAATCTAATGTCATGATACTATGGTGTTACTTCTTCAGACAGGCGCTGTTGCACTTGGTTATCTTAAAAAAAAAAGAAACCCTATGGTTATAAGACCTATAGTATTACTTATTTACAATATAGGTAAAGATAGATTGCCACTTACCATAAAGATGACATGCTAAGTTGCACACAGCTTTCTGCACCAGTTCAGAGAAGTATATCTTTCTCTGCGTAAAACCCAGTCCCACATCCTATTTCTTAAATGATATCTAAACCATGGAATCCTCCCCCCCCCCCCCCCTTTCCCACCCCAATCGTCTGCAGCTTAACATGTCACATTTATGATAAGTAGCAATCTGTCTTTTCCTACATTGTTGATCTTCCAACCTGGAGTGTCCATTGTAATACTTATTTAGACAGATTAAGTGTTTATCATTCAAGAAATCTTATACACTGCAGCAATATTTACTTTCAGGTATTTCTCAAAGTCTCCTTCAATGTCTTTTGACTTTGGTTCACATTTCCCCTTCCACATTTAATTTATAAATTGCATGCCTTTAGAATGTGGAGTTTTGTCTCATAGTTTTAGTAGTGGCTTGATGACCCATAACTTGATCTATATCTAGTCTCATAACTACTGCAAGAAGCAGTTGCTCTCAAGAAGTTGTGGGTTTGTCTTTGTGAAAATGAGTGTCTTATATATATATATATATATATATATATATATATATATATATATATATATGTTTGGAATGATCATTAGATTTAGCTTTTCACAAAAAGATCTGCAGTATTGTCTCCTGTTAATCCCCACCATGGCTCAGATGGTGGTTTTTGTAGTCTTAAAGCTTTCAGCAGATTAGTTTTCTCAGAAGATTGTACCATATCTTATAACTGAAACAAAATCTACAGCTACATCTACATGACTACTCTGCAATTCACAATTAAGTGCCTGGCAGATGATTCATTGAAACACCTTCAAGCCATTTCTCTGCTGTTCCACTCTCTAACAGTGTGTTGGAAAAAGAAACTCTTAAATCTTTCTATGTGAGCTCTAATTTCTCTTATTTTATTACATCTACATCTATCTCTGCAAACCACAGTGAGATGCTGAGTGTATGTCCCATTGTAACAGTTTTTCAGGTACCTACCGCTCCATTTGCATATGGAGTGCAGGAAGAATGATTATTTGAACACCTCTGGTTGTACAGTAATTATTCTAATCATATCCTCATGATCTCTATGTGACTGATACATAGGGAAATATAAAATCCTAGAGTCATCATTTAAAGCTGTTTATTGAACTTTTGTTGACAGACTTTCTTGGGATAGTTTACGTCTGTCTTAAAGAGTCTTCCAGTTCAGTTCCTTCAGTATCTCTATGACACTTTCCCTCAGATTAAACAAACCTGTGACCATTTGTGCTGCTCTTCTCTGTATACTTTCAGTATCGCCTGTCAGCCCTACTTTGTACAAGTCCCACACACTTGAATAATATTCTAGAACAGGTCACATGAATGATTTGTAAGCAGTCTCCTATGTAGACTGATTGCACTTCTCCAGTATTCTACCAATAAACTGAAGTCTACAACCTGCTTTACCTATGACTGGACCTATGTGAACATTCCATTTCATTCCCTACAGAGTGTTACACCCATGTATTTGTACATGCTGGCCTATTCCAACAGTTCCTCATTGATATTATAGTCATAGGATACTACATTTTGTTTTGTTTTGTCAAGTGTACAATTTTACATTTATGAACATTTAAAACATGTTGCTGTTTTGAAATATTATCAAGGTGTGACTGAATATTTGTGGAGCTTCTTTCAGATAGTACTTCATTATAGATAACTGCATCATCTGCAAAAAGCCTGTTGATACTATTAATACTGTCTGCAAAGTCATTAATATACAACATGAGAAGCAGGATCCCACACACTTCCCTGGGGAACACCTGAAGTTACTTCTACACCTGACAATGACTCTCCATCCAAGATAATACACTGGTCCTCCCTTCGAAAAAGTCCTCTATCCAGTTACAAATTTCGCTAGATACCCCACATTATTGTACTTTTGACAACAGGTGTAGGTGTGGTACTGAGTCAAATGCTTTTAAGATATCATGAAATACTACATCTACCTGGTTGCCTTGATTCAAAGCTTTCATTATGTCATGTGAGAAAAGTGTGAGTTGGGTTTCACATGATCAATTTTTTTCAAAATCCATGCTGGTTGGCATTGAGGAGATCATTCTGTTTCAAGATACCCCATTATGTTTGAGATGAGAATATGTTCTAAGATTCTACAACAAATCAGTGTCAAGGATATTGAATGGTAGTTTTGTGAGTCAGTTCTACTACCCTTCTTGTAGAAGGGATTTCAATGATAATTTCTCCTAACAAAATATTTTCGCGTTTGAAGGAGAAAGTTGGTGACTAAAATTTCATGAGAAAATCCTGCTATAACTCACACAGGGAGATGCTTAACAAGCAATAAGAAGACACAGATAAACAAAAACAATGGCTTATACTGGCCACAGTAGAGATATATAATAACAGAGGAAAAGCTTTTCTCTATAAAAAATAATACAACTTCTCAGACACTAACAGTCACACACCTGGAAAACATAGTGAGTAAATGCAGTGAGACGTGAAATCTACATCACTGATAATCCATAATGACAGAGGTTGAGCATTCAGCATAGTTAACCGACAGGTACGTCTTGGGATATCTCTGGAAAGTCATAAATCCCACTGCAGTGGCTTCTGACTGGGCTCTGACTGACGGGATGCAAAGAGCCGGGACACAAGCTGGCCCAGAGTTCCAGTTGAATGAACTGCTGATGTGTTGGCTTGTGCCATCCCGTACAGTCGGTGTGGAGGTATTCGTGCTGATCCAGTTCTACACACATGACACGGCAGAGGAAATAGGTCCCTGGTGTGAAGGACCTCTGGTGGTGCTTGTCCTGTCATTTGTCATCTTTGTTGTGATTCATTCAGTCTGGGGAGGCATCATCTCATACATATGCAACCCAGTAGTGCTTCAGTGTCTGAGAGGTTGCTAATCCCTTTAGGCAAACGTTGGGTACATGGCAGATCCTGTTACAGTGAAAAATGTTGTGTCGGCTACTGTGGAAGTCAGCACTGACAAAAGGAAGGAAGAAAAGAATAGTTGTGATCTCACAGAATGCAGACTTAGTAACGTCTTCTCAATACTTAGCACTGATTCTCTCAAAGTCTGCGAACAAACTGGGGCAACAAGTGATGGGCGGCTGGTTAAATTAGCATTGACAGGGAGTGCTGAACTCTGTCTTCCTGGAGGTGTGGCACTGCCTGCTCTTTCCATTGGCACATGGGTCAGCACCTTCTTGAGTCTGTTCCACAGTGCCATGTCACTTGGTGTGCAGTTGATGCCTTAGGACTGCACGTTCTTCCCCCCACCCCCACAAAATGCCATACCATTGTCATGTAGGGAGCCATCCTATGACAATTGGGGGGGCGGGGGGGAGGAGGGAGAAGGCAGGAAGCTGGGTGGTATGAGGAGCTGGGATTCGCAACTGGGACTGACACCAAGACCCTGGCTGCACCTGACGTCCTTCCTGTGCTCCAAGGGGAATGTCAGATGGAAAACCGCAGAAAAGTGCCCACCCTCTTCCTGAGTTTGGCTGATGAAAAGCAGAAATGGCAGCATTGACAACAGCAGTGGAAATGACGATGATGACAACAATGGTGCCTGGTCCGTGGTGGGCACCAGGATGAGGGCTGGGAAGTTGAGCTGCTGTCGCAGTGAAGGTGATGGGTCCAGCTCTATTAGTTCTGCAGGTGGTGCCAAAGAGGTGTCCAGGGGTGGCTGTGCTGGCTGCACGATTCTGGTAGGATGTGAACCTGGAGACAGAAAGTATGCAGAAGAATCTCACAAGCAACAAGCACACATCTGGTTCTGATGGCAGCACAGCAACCTGTACAAGCGCCCAAATTTTGAGGAATTGTTCCTCTCTCCCAGTGTCTTGTGTGACCAAAAACTCTGAAAAGAACAAAATCATTATGCGCAAAGTGATACTCGCAGAATATGGAAGGTGCTGTGTGCTGTGGTGGGTGCACCAACTGGAGCAGTGTGCAGTGGCATTGGCCAACAGTGACGGACTGTTGTGGGGCTGGGAGCAGTACATTGTGAGAAAGAGCAGCAGCACTTGATCCCATGTGTGGGTGGCACATAGTTTGTTCATCTGTTGCTTGAATGTACGCATAAATCGTTCAGCTTCTCAGTTCGACTGAGGATGAAATACAGTACTGATAAAGTGAGTGATACCATTGGCCGCACAAAACTGTTCAAAGTCCTGAGCAACAAACTTTGGTCCATAACCTGTAACCAACACTTCAAGCAAACCTTTCAAGCAAAAAACAGATTACAAAGCCTTAATGGTACTATGCAATATAGTAAAGCACATGTGCACTGCAAATGGATATTTGATAAAAGAGTCCACAACCATAAGCAAACAACTGTTCCAAAAGGGACCAGCAAAATCAATATGCACTCGCTACTGTGGCAATTGAGATTTTGACCATGCCCAAAATGTTTGCCGGGAGGGGGGTCACCAATAGATTTTCAGCACAAATGCAACACTTTGACGTCATTTGTTCAGCGTGGGTGACCATACCCGGCCAAGTACAATGCCGATGCACTAACTTTTTTGTGTGTACAATGCCCTAATGTCCTTGGTGGAGCAATCACAAAACATCTTTTTGCAGCACCTTAGGAATAAGCACATGATTGTCCAGAGTCATTTTGCAATAAAATACGCACCATGCTGGATGGAGAAGCTACGCTGATGAGAAAAATATCATTGCACAAACGAATTCTGAATGTTTTTCATGAAACAAGTCTAAGCAGTATTGATGTAGTGCAATGAAAGGTTCAAGTTAGCGTCTGCTTCTGTGGCCTGTGCAATTTTCTTATAGTGTAGTGGAAAAGTCTATAAAAGTTCAGTGTCCTGTGCATCGATCTGACAACAAGATGCAGCAGTAGCATCAAATTCAGAATCAGGACCAACAGGAAGGCAAAAAAGAGCATCAGCATTTGCATGCTTTGACGTGAGCTGGGACAATATTTTGTACTGATACTGTGACAAAGCCCAATGTAGCAGCTTCTGAGCTTTGCATGGTGGAACAGGTTTGGGTGGGTGACTTGTGGCCTGTCACTAGCTAAAACTTCTGACCAAACAGACAATGATGAAACTTTGTCACACCATAATTAATAGCGAGCACTTCCTTCTCGATTTGGCAATAGTTACAGTGAGTGTTGGTCAGTAACTTGGAAGCAAAAGCAATCGGCCTGTCCTGTGAACCAAACCTGTGTGAGGGCACAGCTGTACTTCCATACAAAGGAGTGTCCACTGCCAAAACCAGAGGCTTAGTGGGATCAAAATGAACAAGGCATCAGTCACTCAACAAAGCATTTTTAAGTTTCTGGAATGCATCGTGACACTCTTTGGTCCAAACAAAAGGCACATTCTTCTGGCACAACTGATACAATGGTGCTACGATCTGGACTGCATTGGGTATAAACTGGATATAATATGTCATCTTCCCAAGAACTGACTGAAATTCTGTCACATTCTGCATGGCTGGAAGGTCCCGGATGGCCAGTAAATGTGATTGAAGGGAATAAACACCCTGGCTATAAGAATGTGGCCTAAGTACTGAATTTCAGTCTGTGGAAAAGCACATTGGTCCATGTAACACTTCAAACCTGCAGCTGAAAGTACTTGAAAAAGTGTACGGAGGTTGCTGATATGTTCCCATGGTGTGCATTCTGACACTATAATATCATCCAAGTAGTTTGAACAGAATGGAACTTTTGCAGTAAGCTGTTCAAATAGCATTGGGATATGGCAGCTGGAGAAATGCTGCCAAAGGGTAAGCACAAAAATTTGAACAACCCTAAATGTGTGTTGATCACAAACACTATCTGAGGCTCCTCATCTAGTGGAATTTGCAAATACGCATTGTGAAAGTCAGTTTTTGGAAAATAGCAGGCTGCACCAAGCCTGTCCCTTAATTACTCAGGGTGAGAAAATGGATAAGTATCAATTATTGTTTGTGGATTCACAGTGGATTTAAAGTCAATACAAAGACAAAGTCTTCCAGAAAGCTTTGATAAGATTACCAAGAGAGAAGCCATTGACTAACCTGGATAGGAGCAACAACACCACTGGCTAGCCCTTCTTTAAGTTCACTTGTAACTTTGTCTCTACGAGCATGAGGGATGGGACGTGGGTGACCATACCCGGCCAAGTACAATGTCGATGCACTAACTTTTTTGTGTGTACAATTCCCTAATGTCCTTGGTGGAGCAATCACAAAACATCTTTTTGCAGCACCTTAGGAATAAGCACATGATTGTCCAGAGTCATTTTGCAATAAAATACGCACCATGCTGGATGGAGAAGCTACGCTGATGAGAAAATTGGATGTACTGTGTTTTTTCAAAGTTTAGAGCAAGCCCATTTGCAGAAAACCAATTAATGACTTTTCCAAATACCTTATTTACATCATTTTCAATTGGAATTTCTTTTACTGGATTAATAATGATGCTTGTATTATCAGCAAACAGTGTCAGTTCAGCTTCCAGTTTCAGATAGGAAGAGAGGTCGTTCACATATATCAAGAACAGAAGGGGACCCATGATTGAACCCTATGGAACACCTAGTGTAATTTTACCCCAGTTAGATGAAGTGGCAAACTTGTTTAAATCACTTGACCAATATAAGGAAACTTTTTGCTTCCTGTTCTGTAGGTATACTTAAACCACTCATACACTATTCCATTTATACCATAGAATTGTAATTTCTGTAACATAATGTCATGGTTCACATTACTTTCTCAAAGATTTTTGAAAATGCTGTAAGCAAGGATCCTGGCTGAAAGTTATTGACGTCTGTGGTGTCCCCCTTTTTGTAGAGAGGCCTGACAATGGCATATTTTAACCTGTCTGGGTGAGTTAGTGATGCATTACATATGTGACTCAGAACATCAGCTGTAATTGCTCCACATTGTTTTAATAGTTCATTAGGGATGTCATCTACTCCAACAGAACATTTATTTTTCAAAGATTTAATAATTTTACTTATTTCGCAAGAGGTTGTTAGGTGAAACTTAATTTGACTAAATTTTTTCAAAACAGACTCTTCCACATACTGCCTGGCTTTTTCTTTTGAACTGTTCTCATCAATTTTTTCTTCTACACTTAAAAAATGATTGTTAAATACATTAGCTACTTGTGTACTGTTGGTTAGGATGGTCTCATTCTCTTTAATAGTAATAATGCCTACCCCCGTGGTTACTTTTCCTGTCTCCCATATTGATTTTATTTTATTGCTGGAGTTGTTAATTTCTCCTCTAACATACATATTTCCTGATTTCCTTACAATTTTTCTCAGTATGTTACAATGATTTTTGTAGTGAAAAACTACTTCTGGATCTTTACTAGCTCTTGCTGTCTCATACAGTTTTATTTTTCTTTCTGAAGACACTTTAATACCTGTAGTAATCCAAGGTTTCTTTGAAAAGTGCGTGGTGTTACATTTAGTAATTTTCTTTGGGAAACAATGTTCAAAAAGCGATATAAATTTATCGAAAATATGTTGCATTTATCACTAGCATTTGGCTCATTATATACATCTCCCCAATTAACATTTCTTAAGCTTTCTCTGAAGTGCTCTTATAGATACTGGGTTGAGTGACCTCACACTTTTACTTAATGGTTTCCGAACTGTTCACCCTGTTAGAGTTTGTAAGCTAATCAGTTGTGCATCATGGTCTGACAATCCATTTACCACAGGGAAAGCATGTGTTTGTTTTACATCCTCTTTCTGTACAAATACATTATCTATTATCATGCTACTGTCTTGAGCTATACATGTGGGGAAATTGATCACTGATTCTAAGTTATATATTGTTAATAACACTTCTAGTTCATTTTTCCTATCAGAATTACTTAGAAAGTTTACATTGAAATCACCACAGATTAATAACTTCTTCTTTTTGTCTGACAGATAGCATAATAGGGAGTCAAACTTTTTTATGAACAGCTCCCAGTCTCCTAATGGCGACCTGTACACTGTTGATAATATCAATACTACATTACCTAGCTGAAGTTCACATGCACAAATCTCAAAGCGCTGATCAACACAAAATTTTCTTACTTCTACAGTTTTGCATTTATACCCTTTTTTAATGAAAATGGCAACTCCTCCTTTATCCATCATAGATCTACTAGTGTAAGATTCTAAATTATACCCACTTATACTGACACTATCCATGCCCACAGTTACATGATGTTCAGACAGACAGAGTATGTCAATCTCATTCTTATTTTTGAAATCATCTAAACACACTAATAGCCCATCTACTTTATTTTTTATTCCCCTGATATTTTGATGAAGTAAGTTGATACTGCCCTTAGCTTTACTCTTATTTACTGTACATGAAGTTTCTTTTATTCTATTTATCTTGATTGTCATCTGTCTGGACTTTGGTTTTAACCTAAGAAACCTGTCTGCCTGGACTCATTAACCACAGAGATCACCCCTTGTGTGACTGTGGACCCCCTTACAGTTTCTGCTAATAGAGAAGCTAACTTATTTTTCTCCATCCTATTCAGGTGTAGGCCATGTGTAGTGTATCCCTGCCTACCAATAGCATTTCCTGGAACAACACTTATGTGGGATTTTGCCAGTGTCTGGAGCATCCTGTTTAGCTCAGTGTTAACATGCCTTACAGCAGTGTTTAGCCAGGGCTGATAATGGCACTGGAAGATCTCCACAAACCCCACAATTGTGTGCTCCATTTCTGCTCCTATTTTATACAGGTCAACTCCTAATACTAATACTATATCTCGGATTCATAGCCAGGCTGTTTCCTGCTCCCCCAAATTTAATTACCTGATCTTCCTTCTCAAAAGTCCCTGCCTAGCTGACCTACGTTTTCTGTCACCTGGCTAAGGCTAACACTTAGTTTCACAAAACTTGTGACCTGGTACCCTGCAACAAATTTCCCCTGAAGCTGTTGGCCTACATCCCTCCCATGACTGCTGCCTATAAGCAGAATTCTTCTTTTCCTATTCTGGTTCGATCCTGACCTGTATTTTTTTCTTTAAGCTAATATTCTGCTTCAACCTACTTTCATCTGGATGAGGCCCTTCCTCCACTTCAGATAGCAAGCCAAACTGATTTACTAATTGAATTTCTGGAGTTTTTCAAGTGTTTCCCTTTTTTGCCCTTTGCTTGCTACCTTTTCCAAGTTTCCAGTCTCTTTTTCCTCCCTTAACCTACATAATTCCAAGTTTGTGTTTTCTTATTCAGCCTTAAGGGCACAAATTTTTGCCTCCTGTTCAGAAATTTTTCTGTCCTTTCTGCATAACCTACACTGCCATTGAAGAACCTCCCTGGAGGTGTGGCGCTGCCAGCTCTCTCCACTGCATGCAGCCCAGAGCCTTCTGGTTTCCATTTTATGGGACTGCACTGGTCATTGTCCAGTTAATGCTTTATAACTGCACAAAAATTCCTTTGTTTTATTCATTGCTAGACCATATCGTATTTGTGACACTCTCTCCTCTGCAATAATACAAATTGAACTGCCCTTTGAACTTTTTCAATGTCCTCTGTCAGTCCTACACAACACAGATCCTGCAACGTGCAGCAGTAATCTAGAATATCATAGTGTAGGCAGTCTCTCTAACAGACCTGTCCATCTTCTAAGTGTTCTGCCAATAAATCACAGTCTTTGGTTAGTTTTCCCCATGACATTACCTGTGTCATCATTCTAGTTTAAATTATTCCTCATTGTAGTCCCTGAATATTTTGTTGAATTCACAGCCTGTAGATCTGTGTGGTGTACTGTGCAAATTTTTAGTATTGATTTGGATGACTTCACACTTTTCATTACTTAGAATCAATTGGCACTTTTTGTGCCATATATCTTGTCTAAATCATTTGCAGTTGGTTCAAATCATCTGATGACCTTATTAGATGGTAAATGACAGCATCATCTGCAAACAGTCTAAGAGGGCTGCACAGTCTGCCTCCTAAATTGTTTATATAGATAAGAAAAAGCAGAGGTGCTATAACATCTCCTTAGGGAACATCATATGTCACTTCTGTTTTACTCTACGGTTTTCCATCAGTTACTACGAACTGTGACCTTCTCACAGGAAATCATGAATACAGTCGCACAACTGAGTCAATACTCCAGAGCCACACAATTTGATTAGAAGTCACTTTTGAGGAACAGTGTCAAAAGCCTTCAGGAAAATCTAGAGGTGAGGAATCAATTTGAGATTCTCTGCCAACAGCACTCACTATTTTGTGTGAGTAAAGATATTTTCCAAATCCATGTTGACTATTTGCCAATAAATCATTTTTCCCAAGATAATTCATAATTGTGAAGTTCCAGTATTATGTAGGAGTGAAGACCAGCAAGTTGGGTTATTAAATTTTACTTTTTGAGTTTCTGTCTCAGTTGTGCTCAAAAAATTTTATTTGTCATGACTAATTTCAGACTACATTCTCCATTCTCAAACAGCAGCCCTCGTTGGAATAGTAACATACATTTCCACCAGTGCACACATATACAATAGCCACAACTAGTGATTTTACAGATTTTACATGTGCAGCATAGTGATGCTTACCCAGGACCCAGAAACTTCACAAATCCAAGTAGTGGAAGCTCCCTCCACATACTTTGGAGGGAGAGTTCACAAGTCATCTTTGTGAAGAGATTTTTGTGCCACATCTCAAGATGTGAATGAGGTTGCTGCATTGCAGCTCCCCATGGTTCCCTGACCCCTCACTCGACCAAGAGGAGCTGCACTGTTTTCACTCGGATACAGAGGTGAGGCACACGCTGGATAGTTTTCGCGTCACCACTTCCCATTGTGCCTCTAGTGTGGCAGCTGATGTGGTGCTCAGGCAGGTTGTGAACATGATACAACAGGGGTGACCTGAGCAACAGCCAGGCTGGGCGTCAGACCTGCTTCGGAACTATTACGTCTCTGGCTGGGAGAACAGATGGCTTCTCCCATCAGGAGTAGTTGCAGTCTACAGTCCGGCCTCAGAGGACTCCGGTTGAGTGTGTGAGTTGTACTTATGTTAACGTTTGTGTGTTTTCCACTTTAGAAGAAGGCCTTTTGGCAAAAGCTTAAATGAATAGCAGTCTTTTTTTTGTGTGTGAATTCATCTCCTCTATATGGTGAGTAGAAATCTATCCTTTTCATAATATTGCCTTTATTCCATTCTGAACTTCCAGCTGAGAATAACATTTACACATTCACAAACAAAATTTTAAAAGTGTTAAATAACAAAATAGTACAGTTTGTATTTTCTATGAGCTATCTGAGGCATTTGACTGTGTGACTCATAAACTTATCTTAGGTTTTATAGAATTGATGTTACAGCCATCCAAAAACCAATGTCACGTTTACCCAAGGGATTTCGCAAAGGGGTTTCACAAAGCTTGTTTATGCAGATGACAACAGTATTGTAATCAATTCAAAAATCCTTAAAGCAGTAGAACCAACAGTAAACAGCTTTCTCAAAAGTATTAGTGAGTGATTTACTGTGAATGGTCTAACTCTTAATTTCAAAAAGAAAAAACATATTTTGTTCCACACATCTAGAGGTACTACACCATTGATAGCTGTAACACAATAAGGAACCATATATAGGGTGGAAACTTCAAAAACGTTTAGGTTTCCATAGTGATGAGAATGTAAACTGGAAAAAATATCTTTTGGAACACATGTTCAGCCACATTTGCACTTCAGATTATTACAAATATCTTAGTGATAGACAAATTGGTAAAGTGACATTTTTGCATATTTTCATTCAATAATGTCAGATAGAATAAGGTTCTTTAAGAAAGAAGGTCTTCATTGAGGAAAAACATGCTGTGAGAATAATATGTGGTGCTCAGTTATGGCCATCTTCTAGACATCTGTTCAAGAAAATAGTCAAAATGCCTAATGCCTCACAGTGTATTTACCTCCATGAAATTTGTTATAAATAATCCCTTGCAGCTGAAAAGGAACAATGATGTTCATAATAATAATACCATAGGAAAAAAATGTTCATTCATTACTCCACATTAAGGTTGTCTTAAGCACAAAAATAGGTGCACAATGCTCCCACCAAAATGTTTGATCATTTAGCAAATGATATAAAATGTCTGAGAGACAGCAAAGTTAAATTTGAAAACAAACTGAAAAAGCTTCTCCTGTCTACTCCTTCTGTTCCATAGAAGAATTTCTATTTTAGTAATGTAAAAAAGATGGTGGATAGGAACTGCTAACTTATATTTATATTAAAAAAATAGAAATGATAGCTGGTTGCCATATTTACATTAGAATGTGTAATGTAGGTAAAACAAATCCTTCCAGCCACTATCATTATTCACACAAGTGGTCCATGGAACATGAAATTGACTAACTAACTAACTAACTAAACACATCTGCCCTCTTGTTTCTTATCCACTGTCAGATATGATAAACTGCTCCTTGATGGTGGTCAAATTCCATAAATTTTCGAGACAGCAAAAGTGAAATTTGGTTTTTGAAAAAGGGAGATCAATAAACTGGGTCCTATATTTGTCTCTAAATGAATTTTATAGTGCACTCAATGACAAAAAGCATAAAACTGGAGTATATTTTGATCTCACGTAGTCCATCGATTTTGTCAACAGTGAATTACTTTTGGCACAACTTCCACAATTTAGAATTAGGGTAAATGCAATATAGTTGGTTTGGATCACACCACACAGAGCACAAAGAGCTATAATAGCCTCTAAAAATGTTGGAAGTATTCAGTCAAAAGAACATTTGTAAGACAAGGCATTTGTAGATCCTCAGGTTATAGGAGATGATAACGGTGAATAATCATTTGGTCAATGCTCAGTAGAAGAATATTGATCACTGATGAGAGAACACAATGCATTTGAGTCACTAGACCAACTACTAGTCAAAGAGTCTATTGTGCCAGAACTTTGTTGACCACCAGTGATGATACCGTGCAGAGTAGTGTTCCCACAGAGCTCTCCCCTCCCTCCCTCCCTCCCCCCCCCCCCCCACCCCAGTGCAGTGCATTGCAAGGGAACACGAGCATGGGGTCAACAACCACTGAAGCGGTGGGTAATGATGTGTACGACATGTCGTGCAATGCCTTGGAACTTTTGTGAGACACGACTGGACTTTTTCTTGACATCATGGTGGGAATGGTATGGCTGTGGCTGACGAGGGAAGCGTCGGCTGTGTCAACACTGGACACTGGTGGTATAATCAAAGATCAAAGGGATGTTGGTGGTGGTGGGGGGGATTGTGTCTGTAGCGAGGATGTCAGGCTGTGGAGCCCATACGTGGCAGAGAGAATTTAGCGTGATCAACCCTCCACTAGGCATGTTGGAAAGGTTATATAATTTGGAGCACTTGGGGTCTTTCCAGACCCAGTTCATTTTATTGGAGCACTTTATTTATTGTTGGCTTTTGTCATCATTTCTTTGTTGTAACATCAAATTTTTATATCCCACACTGTTTTTATTATTAGTGGATTCTATACATCTTTTTTTTTTTTTTTTTTTTTTTGAGGAAATCCCCCCGAACCACGGACCTTGCCATTGGTAGGGGGGCTTTCATGCCCCAACGATACAGATAGCCATACCGTAGGTGCAACCACAACGGAGGGGTATCTGTTGAGAGGCCAGACAAATGTGTGGTTTCTGAAGAGGGGCAGCAGCCTTTTCAGTAGTTGCAGGGGCAACAGTCTGGATGATTGACTGATCTGGCCCTGTAACACTAACCAAACCCGCCTTAATGTTGTGGTACTGCGAACGGCTGAAAGCAAGGGGAAACTACAGCCGTAATTTTTCCCGAGGGCATGCAGCTTTACTGTATGATTAAATGATGATGGCGTCCTCTTGGGTAAAATATTCCGGAGGTAAAATAGTCCCCCATTCGGATCTCCGGGCAGGGACTACTCAAGAGGATGTCGTTATCAGGAGAAAGAAAACTGGCGTTCTACATGTTGGAGCGTGGAATGTCAGATCCCTTAATCGGGTAGGTAGGTTAGGAAATTTAAAAAGGGAAATGGATAGGTTAAAGTTAGATATAGTGGGAATTAGTGAAGTTCAGCGGCAAGAGGAACAGGACTTTTGGTCAGGTGAATACAGGGTTATAAATACAAAATCAAATAGGGGTAATGCAGGAGTAGGTTTAATAATGAATAAAAAAGTAGGAGTGCGGGTAAACTACTACAAACAGCATAGGAACACATTATTGTGGCCAAGATAGACATGAAGCCCAAACCTACTACAGTAGTACAAGTTTATATGCCAACTAGCTCTGCAGATGATGAAGAAATTGATGAAATGTATGATGAGATAAAAGAAATTATTCAGGTAGTGAAGGGAGACGAAAATTTAATAGTCATGGGTGACAGGAATTCGACAGTAGGAAAGGGAAGAGAAGGAAACATAGTAGGTGAATATGGATTGGGGCTAAGAAATGAAAGAGGAAGCCGCCTGGTAGAATTTTGCATAGCTAACACTTGGTTCAAGAATCATGAAAGAAGGTTGTATACATGGATGAACCCTGTAGATACTAAAAGGTTTCAGATAGATTATATAATGGTAAGATAGAGATTTAGGAACCAGATTTTAAATTGTAAGACATTTCCAGGGGCAGATGTGGACTCTGACCACAATCTATTGGTTATAAACTGTAGATTAAAACTGAAGAAACTGCAAAAAGGTGGGAAGTTAAGGAGATGGTACCTGGATAAACTGAAAGAACCAGAGGTAGTACAGAGTTTCAGGGAGAGCATAAGGGAACAATTGACAGGAATGGGGGAAAGAAATACAGTAGAAGAAGAATGGGTAGCTTTGAGGAATGAAATAGTGAAGGCAGCAGAGGTTCGAGTAGGTAAAAAGACGAGGGCTAGTAGAAATCCTTGGGTAACAGAAGAAATATTGAATTTAATTGATGAAAGGAGAAAATACAAAAATGCAGTAAAAGAAGCAGGCAAAAAGGAATACAAACTTCTCAAAAATGAGGACAGGAAGTGCAAAATGGCTAAGCAGGGATGGCTAGAGGACAAATGTAAGGATGTAGAGGCTTATCTCACTAGGGGTAAGATAGATACAGCCTACAAGAAAATTAAAGAGACCTTTGGAGAAAAGAGAACCACTTGCATGAATATCAAGAGCTCAGATGGAAACCAAGTTCTAAGCAAAGAAGGGAAAGCAGAAAGTTGGAAGGAGTATATAGAGGGCCTATACAGGGACGATGTTCTTGAGGACAATATTATGGCAATGGAAGAGGATGTAGGTGAAGATAAAATGGGAGATATGATACTGCGTGAAGAGTTTGACAGAGCACTGAAAGACCTGAGTCGAAACAAGGCCCCAGGAGTAGACAACATTTCATTAGAACTACTGACAGTCTTGGGAGAACCAGTCCTGACAAAACTCTACCATCTGGTGAGCAAGATATATGAGACAGGCGAAATTCCCTCAGACTTCAAGAAGAATATAATAATTCCAATCCCAAAGAAAGCAAGTGTTGACAGATGTGAAAATTACCTGCAGAAGAATGCTGAAGATTAAATGGGTATATCACATAACTAATGAGGAGGTATTGAATAGAATTGGGGAGAAGAGGAGTTTGTGGCACAACTTGACTAGAAGAAGGAATCAGTTGGTAGGACATGTTCTGAGGCATCAAGAGATCACCAATTTAGTACTGGAGGGCAGCGTGGAGGGTAAAAATCATAGAGGGAGGCCAAGAGATGAATACACTAAACAGATTCAGAAGGATGTAGGTTGCAGTAGGTACTGGGAGATGAAGAAGCTTGCACAGGATAGAGTAGCATGGAGAGCTGCATCAAACCAGTCTCAGGACTGAAGACCACAACAACAATGAGAGAAAATACAACATTACATATTTTGCAACATTTTGTTTTACATTGCTTTTTGTTGCAAAAAATTATGTTTATTTTTTACAATTTACATGCCATTGTTGTCTTACATCTTAAACATTTTTGGGACATATTATTTTATTTTATGTTTTTGAAGAAAACTGAAATATTTTTTTTTATTTCTCGGTTTTTGTTATATCTCTGGTGATCATAACAAAAATGAAAACTTCAGTGCAATAAAATACCTGCTGTAGTTTTATTGTGCTTAGAAATGGTCATGTCAACACAATACACTTACTCATTTTTATTACACTGTAAGCACAACACAGTCTGGCTTGAATGGGTGCCGCATACAGATTTTCTAAAGTTGTAACAGATTTGTCTAGGTTTCTTGGATGCAAGGAACACCTTTGTCTTTCGTTGGTGTTTACAAGTGTACTGTGCCTTTTAGGCTCATATTCATATCTAAGAGCAAGAAGACCACTGTGTGCTCCCTTTTGAGGGAACCTCATATCAAATAGTATTCTGTTAAAGTAAGGATGCACAAGCTGTCATCCTGACTGCAACAGAAACTGCCACCTCTTCTGCTTTGATGAGTGGCTTTGTGGGTGACGATACAACCATACCAAGTATTGTAGAACAGTGCAACAGGCCAATGCCTGGTGTTGTGTTTCATGCTACAGGTGCCCACAAGCTGATCAACACATCCCTCGTGTTTGTTGTAATGCTCTTTTACTTCTGGCTTCTTTTCATCACCAACTATAATTCTTGATAAGTGAAGGGGGAGACAAGTATAACTGCTGTTAATTTCTTTGGCGCATGTGATGCTAGTGGTATGGAATCAGAAAAACCAAAAACAGATGAATTTACCTCTCTTGAACATTATGGTTGCATCTCCTTAGAAATATCGATCTTGTTTTTCATTAGAGTTCCAGCAGAAGTGGTTTTCACTGTCAACAATTCTCTCACTAAAGGTCTTCTAGTGAAAAAGCTGTCAGCTACAATATTGTGGCCTTTATTGAACCACTTTGTCATTAGATATACTGTGACTCTGGAAACCTGATTTACTTCTCTCTGTTGGCTTTCTAAATCTGTCCATTCAGTGGCAATGCATTTCTGGAATGCTGAGTCCACCATATTTCTACACCTCTTTAGCAAGCTTGCTTTTCATATGGTGTTGAAATGGACATTTCTCTCTAAATTGCACAGGCTGTTTATCAACAGTCATTTCAAAGTGTAGACTGTATATGGAAGAAAGCTGTGAAATGAACTTTTCCCAAATGTCTCTAAATACAACTAATTTATCAAGAATCGTACAATCTGCCCTTGTTTCCTTATTCTCAAACTGTGAAAATGTGTGATAGCTGGAAACCTTTTTAGGTGCATTATTGCTCTGAAAATAGGCCTACTATGTTTCTCACACCAAAATTCACTCATGTGCTCCCTCCCTGATCTGTAGGTTCCAGAAGATATAAGCAAACCAATATAGGCCTCTAAAATTCTTCCCCATCTAGTTTCTCCCACACCTTAGATGTACTATCAGGCTCTGAGCACTATGGGACTCAACATCTGTGGTCATCAGTCCCCTAGAACTTAAAACCAATTAAACCTAACTAACCTAAGGACATCACACACATCCATGCCCGAGGCAGGATTCGAACCTGTGACCGTAGTAGTCGCACGGTTCCGGACTGAGCGCCTAGAATCACTCGGCCACCGTGACCGGCTGTACTATCAGGATAATCTTCATTCTACTTGTTATACACTCACTTAGCCTCTTTGTTAGTTTTCCTTACCATGACTGACATTATTTTGGAGTAATTAGGAACTTTAAGACTTCTTTTATTGAACTAGGAGTGTCACTTTAGGACCAGGTTTATCCAAAATTATTTTATGAGATAGAGTTTGGCACTTGGTGGGAGGCTCTTTGAACCAAATCATTCCATATTTTCCAGCGAAATAATCTTTCATAGCGTTGTCATTACTTACTATTCCATCATCATCACTATAAATGACATCATCTTCATTATCTTCTTCTTCCTATTCCATTATGTCATTGCCTTCCACCTCTACACTATCTGAGGGCAAGTATTTATCACTGTTCAGGTCAGAAATACTTTTGTTATTGACTTCAGCATCATACAACATCTGAAGAAGAATCTTATTGGTCTCTTCATCACAAACAAGTTATCCATCAACCCTAAACAAAAAATTAATTCTGTGTTTAAATTCTAACCTAACTTATGAGACAATAGTTTTGCCTCCCTACAGTCCCCACAAATGTCATAATTTATGACTTACTTACATCATAATAAACAAATATTCCTTTCTTTTTATTAATAGTATCATACATATATGAAAAAGTGTAAGATTTGAAAACAAATGTTGCGCTTGTGCAGCAATGCGGTAGCTAGGTGCTGAGGTGGGGCACAATACACTGACGTGTGTGCTTTGCTGTGTGCTCGGGGTCAGTGCCAGTGTGGGTGCTCGATAGGGTAAGGGAGGGGTGGGGCACGGATGCTTGGGCAGACATCAGGTAGGTGTGACTAGTCAGTGGGATTAGGGTCATGTTTGTGCTCGCACATTCTCTGTCTTGACGGTTGTGTGTCAAGGCTGTGGGCTGCTCACAGGCCAGGGTGCAGGCAGTGGATATCTCATTTTATATTGTGGTACCAATGTGTTCCTCATGGAGTGCATCTGACGACCCATAGCAATAGGCATAGCATTGGTGGATCACCAACAGCTCATTAGGTAAGGAGACACACCTCTTGAGTGTGTCGATGGACGCATGATTGCCTTCCTGTTGTTTGTCTTAAATGGGCATTGTACCAAGTTTGGGTGGAGGTGCCAGGGGAAAAGGTCCTGGAACGCAGCAGCCCATGTCAGTGTGCAAGAGCATGGAATGTTGAACAACTGGGGAGAGGTCAAAGTACTGTAAAACGTTCATTCCCCGGTCTGCTTTTACGTCTTTAACAGAGTGTGCCCATGTGAGGCGGCAAAACGGTGACAGTTGCAGAGTTCGGATCATGGATCTGTGTACTGTGATCTAAGAGCTGGCAGCAATGATGCAGATTCATCCTTTGTCAATGAGATGTGAAGTGGTAGAGGGGTAGGGATGGTGGTCATTGCTGTAACAATTGGTTTTAAGTTATAACGTTATTTTTTCAACATCGGTTTAACTTAAGTGTTAAAACTGCCCAAAATAACTGGTTTCTGAAATGCCTAATTTTCATTTGTTTTGTTCCTATTATTTCCTGTAACAAACATAGAAATCAAACAAAGACTGAAAATTTTTGACTCAGTTTGAAGATACATAGAATCAAAATATTAAGTTAAGTAGGCAAATAAAAGAAAATTTTATCCATCCACCATTTGATACTATTTTTGAAAAGTGGTACAGCTACTTTCTATTTTTATTGTGCTTTATGAATGAATAGTTGTTAAGTTTTTAATTTATTACTGTTACCATAATCTCCTTCCTGCTTAATTTTTTCATAGAAATGGTAGACAAAACTTTAATCTTTCAAAGCAAATTAAGCGTTATACTTCATTGTTATGCCACTTCACAAGAATGTTTCCAGAATAGAGCTGATGCAGTTCTGCACACAACATATGTCTGGCAATGACAACGATATACTACATACACTTTGGTACAGAAAGGGGCGAATTATGCTGCCACAAAAATCTGTGGTCATTTGCCAAATAATATTAAAAGTCTGACAGAGAGCCAACCAACATTTAAAAGCAAATTAAAAGAATTTCTGAATGACAACTCCTTCTGCTCAATATATGAATTCTTAGATATGAAGTAGTAACTGCAAAAAAATTAATTAATTAATTATTTTGTGCAAAGAAAACTTATGTTAAAGTAACACATTCCACATCATTATGAACTGTCATATTCATGATCTATGGAGCAAGGATTAATGTATGTATGTATGTATGTATGTATAGACCAGATGGGGGAAAGTCTTGCACATTGCTTGTACAAACTTACCTTAAGCTACGAAACACAGTAACAGGGACATTATTGTCTGAGTAATGCTGTACCAACTCTTTTTCCATCTGTTTGTTGCTCATTTCTGTCAGCACCATTATTAAAATAGCCCTGATCAAATTTCCTATTTTCTGTAATGACATAATATTTCAAAATAATGCAAATTCTGCGTATAAAAATTGCTTCTTATTAAGAAAGGTTTTTTAAAAAATGGAAACTGCGACTGATTGATATTTCGGTTTTTTTACTCAGTTATTAGTAAAAAATAAGAAACATGTTATAACTAAGACCAAACAAATACCAAAAAGTACCAGTTATTTGGAACTAAAATACTGGTATTGGTTTTAACCAGTCAATTTTCCTATCCCTAGTAGAGGATTGATGTCAGAACTTACGTCCGACATTAGGTGGTTTGTCGGAGGGACAAGGCAGGTGGCGCAGCTGAAAATGAGATTCTCGGAAGCTCACATGACATGACCAGCAGTGGTGAGAGCACATTTGGAGCAGGCAAAGTCCAGTCACCATACACAGTGTAGAATACACAGATGTCCTGTCCATTGCATTGCAGTGCTGGAAAAGTTCCATTTGATTGGCATCTGGGCACTGTTGTGAAACTGTAGGAACACCCTGTTGGAAGTTCGGTATTGTCAAATTGGTGAGCCAGTTGTGGGCACCATCAAGCAGTCACAAAACATGTGACAGTCACATGCAGTGTCATCAAACTGCTTCCATGCAGATACAGTTGCTAGGTGCACAGTTGTTTGTTTTGACTGGGTGGAGGTCGCTGTGCCTATATGTATGTTCCAAGACAACAGAAGAAGAGGTTTTGCTCAGGTGTGGTGTGGTCGGCCACGTCATGTGGCTGCGTGGGTGTGACCCAGTTGGTGGTGTTCTGTAAAGGCATGGGCATGGCTAGGTCAGTAGCACGTTATGGCTGCATGGGTGTGACGCAGTTGACAATGTTTTGAGCAGATGTGATTGCAGCAAGTCAGTGACATATAGCGGCTGTGCAGGCATGACATGGTTGGGAAGGTTCTGTGCAGAGTCAGGTTCTGCAGTTGGTGATATTCCACACAGGGATGGGCATGACATGAGGCAGTTAGTGGTATTCTGTATCAGCACAGCACATGCAGCAGGGAAAAGGGGGACTGTTGACATTGCTCCAGCCAGGTACAGTGACGTCCAAGTTGGAAGCAGTCGGGTGAAACTGGTTGGGTTAGGCCCACCACATGGAAGTAAGCATGCCTAAGCTGATACTGTGGTGCATAGCCTGCAGCATTGTTGCCGACAGCACGAGTGCATTGTCGGTGTTCGGTGAAATGTCCTCGATGTACTTGATTGTCCATTGTTCATGAAGGGCATTCAGCTGTGCCAAACGAGCATGAATCTGAGCAGATAAAATGTTGCAGCTTAGCAGGTGCATGGTATGGGAATGACAATGAGGTCCCCATAGTAAATTGTTTATTGCTCTCAATTGTTCGGGACTAGTTTTATATGTCGAACCACTGTATTGAAGCATGTCACTTACACTACTCAAGACTGTAGGTGGTCAGAAAGTCAGTTAAGAAGCACTGCACTGTCCAGGTTGAAAACCATTGGCATTGTGTGCAAATTTCAGCATGTGACTGTTACAAATGGTCGCATTGTCCTAATGTAGTAAATGTAACGGTGAGAAATTTACCTCTTATGCTGTTGTCACAAATGTCATGGATGAAGAGACACTGTCCATCAGTGAAGACTGCATATCATGATGTGAGCTCTTCAGTAGTATTGTGAATGTGTAATTGTTAGAAATGATGAATATCTGTGCTCTCACAAACATTGGGAGTCATCAGAGTAGTTCCACAGGGTATAAGAGGTGATTAAGATGAAGATCTACTCAGTCCTAATGCACTGCTCAACACTATTTATTACCAATAAGAGAATACATACATAAGATGCTGAAGGGGTTATCACAGTCCGTGCATACACTGCATCAGTTACTGGTTTATGCAGACTGTCTGTAACTGTGGTGTCAGCACTTCAACCATCAACTGCCTGAAGATGGACATTGAAATGCCGAAACTGGTAGGTACACAATAAATAATATCATAAGGACTGCTGTGGGTGTTTCATTTTCTTACAATAGTGAACGGCTGTGGCCCACAAGACCTCCAGTCAAAAGGATGGACATACAAAAACATACAAAAGCATACGAACACATCTGAGTCACTAGACTGACTACCGTTCAAAGAGCCTGTTGCACCGGAGCTGCATCGACCACCGACGATGATACCTTGTGGAGCAGTGCTCCTACACATTCTTCAAAGTTTCACATGTGGTCCACTTCTGTTTATTATTCAGGGTGTTAAAAAAGGTACGGCCAAACTTTCAGGAAACATTCCTCACACACAAATAAAGATAAGATGTTATGTGGACATGTGTCCGGAAATGTGTAATTTCCATGTTAGAGCTCATTTTAGTTTCGTCAGTATGTACTGTACTTCCTCGATTCATCACCGTGATTTCATACGGGATACTATGCCTGTGCTGCTAGAACATGTGCCTTTACAAGTACGATACAACATGTGGTTCATGCACGATGGAGCTCCTGCACATTTCAGTCGAAGTGTTCGTACGCTTCTCAACAACAGATTCGGTGACCGATGGATTGGTAGAGGCGGACCAATTCCATGGCCTCCACACTCTCCTGACCTCAACCCTCTTGACTTTCATTTATGGGGGCACTTGAAAGCTCTTTTCTACGCAACCCCGGTACCAAATGTAGAGACTCTTCGTGCTCGTATTGCGGACGGCTGTGATACAATACGCCATTCTGCATCAGTGCATCAGGGATTCCATGCGACGGAGGGTGGATGCATGTATCCTCACTAACGGAGGACATTTTGAACATTTCCTGTAACAAAGTGTTTGAAGTCACGCTGGTACATTCTGTTGCTGTGTGCTTCCATTCCATGATTAATGTGATTTGAAGAGAAGTAATAAAATGAGCTCTAACATGGAAAGTAAGCATTTCCAGACACATGTCCACATAACATATTTTCTTTCTTTGTGTGTGAAGAATGTTCCCTGAAAGTTTGGCCTTACCTTTTTGTAACACCCTGTATTTATCAATGATCTGCCCTGAAGCAATCAACAAGGTCTACCAGTAATGTCTGCTGATGACTCCAGTATACTGTATTGAAATCACTGTGCTAATGAACATCGTAACACAAGTTTTGATACATGCTTGAAGCTAGTACATTGGTTAAACACAAAGTGTTACTGAATAAAGGCGGAATTCTGTATATCAGTTTTCATCTGTCACATATAGTTTCATAGAGGATATGTTATGCCAGATTTTAAAATGTGCCTATAAACCAAGAGGTAACAAATAAATTCCTTGTAGTGTGTATAGCTGACACTCTGCAGTAGCGCATGCATTAAAAAAGTTAATAAACAGACCGACCAGTCAGTGCAATGCTTTTAATATCTTGAGTAAAGTCTGTAGCATTGAAACACTAAATGGGCATACCTTGCACTTGTACACTCATTACTCACATATTGCAGTCCGTGTTGTGGAATCTCACACAGAGAGATATTTATGATGAGAAGAGAATAATTAAGATAATGAAACAAGTGGCTCTCTCTTTCATCACTAAACATCTTTCTTCTGGAGTGCAATATCCTGCCAGATCTTGTATTTATCTTCACAACACGGTATATTTTATTCATGAAAATTTACATATTTTTACAAAAATAAAAGATCATCAGACCCATCATTCCAACAAGGTATCTATTATTAGTCAACAACTATGGAAAGGCCACAGCAGTGTTAGGCACAACAGGCTACCCAAAAGCTTACAGCTGAATAGAGAAGGAATCAAAACAAAAGTAAATGTGATGCTTCAGAAGAACTGCTTCTAAACAGTAGTAGAATTTATGGATGTCAGTCTAAAATAAGTCTCTCTCTGTAGATAAGTGGTCAGTATGGTTCACTGCCATGCAGAGGACCTGGGTTCGATTCCCTGTGTTGAAGAGGATTCTTCCCTGATAGGAGGACAGGAATGCACTCCACTCAGCCTCATGATCCCACTTGAGGAGCTACTTGAGAGAGAAGTAGCAGCTACAAGGATTGCAAACCCGACAACAGCTGTCAGAGCTGTGTGCTGGCCCCATACCCCTCTATACTACACTCCTGGAAATTGAAATAAGAACACCGTGAATTCATTGTCCCAGGAAGGGGAAACTTTATTGACACATTCCTGGGGTCAGATACATCACATGATCACACTGACAGAACCACAGGCACATAGACACAGGCAACAGAGCATGCACAATGTCGGCACTAGTACAGTGTATATCCACCTTTCGCAGCAATGCAGGCTGCTATTCTCCCATGGAGACGATCGTAGAGATGCTGGATGTAGTCCTGTGGAACGGCTTGCCATGCCATTTCCACCTGGCGCCTCAGTTGGACCAGTGTTCGTGCTGGACGTGCAGACCGCGTGAGACGACACTTCATCCAGTCCCAAACATGCTCAATGGGGGACAGATCCGGAGATCTTGCTGGCCAGGGTAGTTGACTTACACCTTCTAGAGCACGTTGGGTGGCACGGGATACATGCGGACGTGCATTGTCCTGTTGGAACAGCAAGTTCCCTTGCCGGTATAGGAATGGTAGAACGATGGGTTCGATGACAGTTTGGATGTACCGTGCACTATTCAGTGTCCCCTCGACGATCACCAGTGGTGTACAGCCAGTGTAGGAGATCGCTCCCCACACCATGATGCCGGGTGTTGGCCCTGTGTGCCTCGGTCGTATGCAGTCCTGATTGTGGCGCTCACCTGCACGGCGCCAAACACGCATACGACCATCATTGGCACCAAGGCAGAAGCGACTCTCATCGCTGAAGACGACACATCTCCATTCGTCCCTCCATTCACGCCTGTCGCGACACCACTGGAGGCGGGCTGCACGATGTTGGGGCGTGAGCGGAAGATGGCCTAACGGTGTGCGGGACCGTAGCCCAGCTTCATGGAGACGGTTGCGAATGGTCCTCGCCGATACCCCAGGAGCAACAGTGTTCCTAATTTGCTGGGAAGTGGCGGTGCGGTCCCCTACGGCACTGCGTAGGATCCTACGGTCTTGGCGTGCATCTGTGCGTCGCTGCGGTCCGGTCCCAGGTCGATGGGCACGTGCACCTTCCGCCGACCACTGGCGACAACATCGATGTACTGTGGAGACCTCACGCCCCACGTGTTGAGCAATTCGGCGGTACGTCCACCCGGCCTCCCGCATGCCCACTATACGCCCTCGCTCAAAGTCCGTCAACTGCACATACGGTTCACGTCCACGCTGTCGCGGCATGCTACCAGTGTTAAAGACTGCGATGGAGCTCCGTATGCCACGGCAAACTGGCTGACACTGACGGCGGCGGTGCACAAATGCTGCGCAGCTAGCGCCATTCGACGGCCAACACCGTGGTTCCTGGTGTGTCCGCTGTGCCGTGCGTGTGATCATTGCTTGTACAGCCCTCTCGCAGTGCCCGGAGCAAGTATGGTGGGTCTGACACACCGGTGTCAATGTGTTCTTTTTTCCATTTCCAGGAGTGTACATCCGAAAGGGGCCATGTGGCAAAAAATGACACTGCAGACAGTCAGTTTGAAGCCAGAATGGCAGAGTCTAAGATAACCATATGTTTATAGCTCATTTAGTTTATTCCACAGAAGTAAATGCTAGTTTTGTTCCACTGAATTGCAGACAGGCACAATAAAGAAACTGTTACACATTATAGCTCTTGGTCAAAGCGTAGTGCAGCAAAGAGAAACACCTTGTAGGTACATGACTGTTACCACTGGACTGGAATGTGACTGTCATGAGAATGGCAATGTGGAGTGGGGCAGGGAAGGGGGAGGGACATCAGGGTATGGCTGGGAGTGGGGGAGAGAAGAGTGTTGTCTGGCAGGGCATCCAGATCACAGCCAATCTCATCCCCTTGCCACAGGGATAACATCCCAGTGAAAGGCTCAGGTGTGAGACTGCCTAATCCACCCACCCAGCACTTCCTGTTCCACACCTCTCATGGGCTTATCAAAGGCTGGGCCACCTGTGAAAGCAGCCATGTCGGATACAAGCTCTGTCACAATCACTGAACAGCTTTTTATATTGGTACGACTACCAACCAGCTGTCCATCGGGATGAATGGCCACTGTTAAGCAGTAGCTGGGAGCAGAGTAGAACATCCAGTGGCACAGCAGGCAGCCGAACTTAACGTACTTGATCTTAGCGGCTGCTTCACAGCCCAGGCCATCTGGATCCTCCCCTTGTAATGGGACTCACTCCTCTAGAATTGCCTTTTTTTCTTTATAGAAATATGTGAACCAAAAACTATTTTAAATCTTGTATAGGTTAAAATTATCTCAGTTGCTTCACTAAAAGAATTTTATATGATTTTGTATACGATGTATTATATTTCATACTGTTGTTGTTGTTGTGGTCTTCAGTCCTGAGACTGGTTTGATGCAGCTCTCCATGCTACTCTATCCTGCACAAGCTTCTTCATCTCCCAGTACCTACTGCAACCTACATCCTTCTGAATCTGCTTGGTGTATTCATCTCTTGGTCTCCCTCTACAATTTTTACTGTCCATGCTGCCCTCCAATAATAAATTGGTGATCCCTTGATGCCTCAGAACATGTCCTAACAACTGATCCCTTCTTCTAGTCAACTTGTGCCACAAACTTCTCTTCTCCCCAATCCTATTCAACACCTCCTCATTAGTTATGTGATCTACCCATCTAATCTTCAGCATTCTTCTGTAGCACCACATTTTGAATGCTTCTATTCTTTTCCTGTCTAAACTATTTATCATCCACGTTTCACTTCCATACATGGCTACATTCCATAAAAATACTTTCAGAAACGACTTCCTGACACAAATCTATACACGATGTTAAAAAATTTCTCTTCTTCAGAAACGCTTTCCTTGCCATTACCAGTCTACATTTTATATCCTCTCTACTCTGACCATCATCAGTTATTTTGCTCCCCAAATAGCAAAACTCCTTTACTACTTTAAGTGTCTCATTTCCTAATCTAATACCCTCAACATCACCCGACTTAATTCGACTACACTCCATTATCCTCATTTTGCTTTTGTTGATGTTCATCTTATATCCTCCCTTCAAGACACTATCCATTCTGTTCAACTGCTCTTCCAAGTCCTTTGCTGTCTCTGACAGAATTACAATGTCATCGGCGAACCTCAAAGTTTTTATTTCTTCTTCATGGATTTTAATACCTACTCTGAATTTTTCTTTTGTTTCCTTTACTGCTTGCTCAGTATACAGATTGAATAGCATTGGGGAGAGGCTACAACCCTGTCTCACTCCCTTCCCAACCACTGCTTCCCTTTCATGTCCCTCGAATCTTATAACTGCCATCTGGTTTCTGTACAAATTGTAAATAGCCTTTCGCTCCCTGTATTTTAGCCCTGCCACCTTTAGAATTTGAAACAGTCAACATTGTCAAAAGCTTTCTCTGAGTCTACAAATGCTAGAAATGTAGGTTTGCCTTTCCTTAATCTAGCTTCTAAGATAAGCCGTAGGGTCAGTATTGCCTCACGTGTTCCAATATTTCTACAGAATCCAAACTGATTTTCCCCAAGGTCGGCTTCTACTAGTTTTTCCATTCGTCTGTAAAGAATTTATGTTAGTATTTTGCAGCCGTGACTTATTAAACTGATAGTTCGGTAATTTTCACATCTGTCAACACTTGCTTTCTTTGGGATTGGAATTATTATATTCTTCTTGAAGTCTGAGGGTACTTCACCTGTCTCATACATGTTGCTCACCAGATGGTAGAGTAAAATTTCAATGTATAAAAAGAAATTAATTTGTTACACTCTGTACCTATGGTTAATTTCTTTTAGAAATATTTGAAATTACAAAATTTCTGGCATACTTAAAATTCATATTATTGATTGCACAATCTAATGTGAATTATTAAATTTATTTCTGGACTCATTTATAAAATAATGATATAATTTGGTAAAGATCTTTCTTCTGTCAAGAAAGCTTGTAAACTCTTGCTTTGGAATATTGCGAGTACCGCAGAATGTAAGGAGTAGTGGGCATGCCTCAGATGGAAACTGATTTATAATTTTAACAGTGTGCATTTGTGTTCTGAAGTGGAAATTGTAAAGTCAGTGTGATATTGAAAACTGTGACAAAAAACAAAATTCAAGAGTAAAACAGGCAAATCTTCAAACATTATTCAGATCAACAGGAACACACAAAATCAAAATTTCAGCCTCAAGAATGTACCCCTTGATGCGAGAACTGCAGCCAACAACAAGAGAAAATGAAGATAAGTAAAAAGTTTTTCTTTCATATATCTTACTCCTCTCGAAGCTTTTGAAACTTTTAGAGACAGATAAATTTAATGATGATGAGTGGGAGGGTAAGATTAAACTCTCCATCACCAGCTTTTCTGAACTGTGCAGGTGGGAGCTATGCTTAAAACACATTCTCCACTCCCAAAATTATCCCAACTTCAACATACAGTAATGTAGTCCCACACCCCTCACCCAACATTTTCGGCCTTCTGCCCTGACACCTCCTCCTTTTTCATGTCCCTCACACTCACTGTGTGCTGCTGTCTAACAATGCACACACCTGTCCTTATCCCTTTCATCTTCCGCACTTCTCTCTTTTTTCACTAACCCCATTTCTTACTCCTCAACCCTCATCCCTTCACCTCTGCACTCAGCACTATCATCATGCTGTGATCTAATCCCTTCATCGTCTGCTGCCAGACAGTGCTCTTCTGTCCCTCTACCCGTACCCTGTTATCCCTCCCCCTTCCCCACTCCATTACAGATTGCTACTCACATGATAGTCGCATTCTGGTCAGAGCTGCCAGTGGTAGCACTCGTGGGTGTAAGAGGTGTGCTTGCTTGTGTGTATGTGTGTTTGTTTTCTTTGCTGCAGAAGGTTTTGGCTGAAAGCTATAATGTGTAACAGTCTTTTCATCATGCCTGTCTGCAACTCAACAGGTCATCCTAAAATTGTTGTTATTCCAACCTGGAGTTTCCATTGTTTAAATGTTTTTTTAATTATTATACACCATAAATAACCAAGTTAAATGTTTTCTTAAATACCATAAGTTTTTTTGCTGATTGATTTCAGTCTACAGCTGTAAATGTTGTTATTCTTATTATAAGTTAATAACAATTTTTATACTAATTGTAACCATGAATTATCCCATGTCCATGTGTAACAACATGTAACAGGATTTCTGGAATCAATAAAAATCAAATGAAATGTATAAATGTAATATAGCATTAAAATTTTTATTGTGTTTCTGTGTATTGAGTTAATGTGTAAACAATTTGTACCTTTGTTTAAAGCTGTATTAATTTGATGTGTCTAAATATCATTGTAAAATATGATCCTTGGGCAAATAAACTAGTCCATACCAGACACAGCCAGGGGAATAATGGAACAGGATTACAAATGTTCACAGCCAAGACCTTACTCTTACTCGTAGAAAAACTTGCACTATGCTATTTGAAACAAATAAAGCTGACTAATAGATACCAGAAATAGAGATTAATTGGCATACACTGGATGAGGCTCCATATGTAAAGCACATGGGCATCCACATGGATAGTGATCTGAGATGACACAAACATGGGGATAAGTTAACCAATAATCTTGTGGCAACACTGACATGCCATAACATCTCTGGCATACAAAAACTCTTTGGGCCAAGGCAGCCATTATTTTCTGTCTATGTGATACTTTTGATGTGTAATGATGTATATCTGAAGTGTGACAATAACATGGGCTCATTGTTTTAACAAGTGGATCAACGGATTGTTATTTATAATGATAAGGACCCAAAATCCCACATTGGTGACCCCGATGACAGTTTGTGATGCTCTTCTTGTGTTCTGCGTGAGTTCAATAACAATAACAATCGTGTGTGTACAAGTGAACCGCCTGTATCGTCATGTGGCCTATGCAACGAGGTGTACCGCCGTACGATTTCTAAGGTCAGATTCCAGCCATGCCACCCACCTGCACTACGCATGGACTCTATACATCGAACATTTCGAGGCCCTCCGACCTGGGAGTGGATTGCGGTACCACAACACTTACAGACAACACATACGTACCACCCACCATCTTGCCTCAAGATAGTTCTTTCGAACATACAGGACAAAGTGTGAAAAGAGATCCGGACATTCTACCGCTAACGTCGCACGCTCAGGGGTGTGCAATCCCCCTCAGAACCTTACACCAACTTTCAGAGCAGTGCCACTACACGGCTGCTACATCATCCGTGCCACGAATCGGTTCCACGCCTGGCTATGCACAGCCTCAATTTTCTGATCGAACTGAACAGTGTATAGTGAATGTGACCTCTCCTAGTACCTCGCCCACTTTTGCTAGACATCAGACAGCAGTAACAACCGATCCAAGGGGTGTAACAGTTTACATGCCCCCGGGCCTACCCCCCTCCCCCCCAAGCAGATGCCATATTGACTACTCCCACACCTGTGGCTCTTACACACCCAGTGTTCGTGGATTCCAAACCAACTAAGTTACCTAAACTGCCGACTTTTGCAAAAACGCAGCCCAACACATGGTTCACGTTAGTCAACTCTATTTTCGCCTCCACGTGCATTGACTCAGTAGATTCACATTTCGTGTGTTTGGTGGGACATTTGAATGACCATTTGGAGTTGATTAGCGACATGCTCAGCCCGCCGCCTTCACCGAAATATACGAATGTGAAAAGACTCATTTGTGAAAGACTTTCTCGAGCTCCGGACGAGATTATTCATCATATCATTCACGAGGAACACCTGCACGACCTGACTCCATCGGGACTATGCTGATGACATTGCGCCCTCGCACGTGTGGATTTGCTACCCGATACAGTGTTATGGTCGATGTGGCTCGTCAAAAGGCCAGAAGCATTACAACTACAGCTTCTGCCACTCACCAACAGCACCTTGGATGAGAAGCTTTCGGTCGCGGATCGAGCTTTCAGGATTATTAACAGGTGAGCACACAGCATGAAGAGTGGGGATAGCAATCTCAATGGCAAGCCATCCCCCCTTCCCCCTCCAGGATTCGGGCGAGCTTGCTTCCTCAGCACTCACACTATGACAGCAGTGACATCTGCCCGCCGTCGCGGGGAGCCAGATACAGCCTCCACAACATCCGCTATGACAACCAACACCACACTGCAGCGCTCCACAACAGACACAGCCAACACCAGGAGCTCTACATCACACCTGCCTAATGCAGCCTGGCCACTGTGTTCGTTCCACGCCAACTTCGGCGACATGGCCAGGAAATGTCATAGTCCTTGCGCAGCAGGAAACGCAGCTCGCGAGGCGCCACAGGCGCAGCGTTTCGTGCACAGGAAAAAAGACGTCTTACAGTGGCAACAGCATCTAACACGGTAAGCGCCGATGGTTGTCCATTCGCTCTTGACCTCGTCTCAGGAACTAAATTCCTCATTGACAGTGGTGCTGATACGAGTGTAATAACCCCAGCTCTTGCACCTACCGTGTTACCTTCCTCGCCCGGACTGCTACGCACGGCTAATGACTCTCATATCAAAGTGTTAGGTACGGCGCCTTTACCGCTCAAACTGTCAATAGACTTGAAGCTTTCGTGCACTTTTCATGTGGCACAGGTGACTTGTGCAGTCTTAGGCATTGACTTTCAGCAACACCACAAATTTTCGCTAGACATTTTGCGAAGTACATTAGACCACCAACCTTCGCAAAAGACTATTGCCCTTATGGTCACTGCGTCTGTATCACCCATTCAGTCAACAAACATTGACATTTCACTATTGCAAACCGAATGTGCTCTTCTTGCAGCCAAGTTAACTAGTAAAAGTTGCGACATGCTACTACAACGACAAGAAATCAGTGAACTGAAGCAAACGCAGGCCAAGCTCACCTCCCTTATCAAGCACACCGAACAGACATTACAAAGCACGAAATCCGAACTCGCAACACTTCGACTGAGGGCCCTCCAGTCAGACACCAACCACGATGCCTGAATCCACAGAAACTCACAGCAGCAAAAGCAATAATCTCGGACCTATTAAATGCAGGCATTGTACACCCATCCTCCAGTGACTGGTCGTCACCGATTCATCTCACACCGAAGAAGGATGGTTCCTACAGACTCTGTGGCGACTATAGACATCTCAATGACCACACAATCATGGACAATTATCCAGTACCGAACATTCAGGACTTCACTTCTCAGTTGACAGGTGCTGAAATTTTCAGTGTGGTAGACTGTGAGAAAGTGTATCACCAAATACCAATGTACGAAGAAGATATCCCTAAAACGGCCATCACCACACCCTTCGGCCTTTTTCGAATATGTTTACATGCCTTACGGATTGAAAAACGCCGCCCAAACCTGGCAGAGGTTCTTAGATACAGTGTTACGACCCCTACCTTCCTGCTACACGGACCTGGACGACATTTTGATCTTTTCTTCCTCTCAGGAGTAACACGAGCTTCACATCTGGGCACTGTTTGAAACATTACAATCCCACGGTGTGATCATTAACAAACACAAATGCAAACTGAGACAGGATTCTGTTGCTTTTCTGGGACACATAGTTTCAGCCGATGGTATCCAGCCCACACAAGAGAAAATAGACATTATCAAACATTTGCCGATACCAGAAACACACCATGAACTCCGCCGGTTCTTAGAAATGATCAGTTTTTTTCACCGCCACATTCCAAGAGCCGCCGAACTGCAGGTCCCCCTCACAGACGCACTGCGCGGGCCACGAACGTCAGGTGACAGCAGGCGCGTGCCGTGGACAGAGGTCATGCGTTCGTCTTTCAAAAAGCTCAAAACTGCACTCGCGGAAGCCATCACGCTTGCCCATCCACACCCGGATGCAACACTTTCGCTCACCACGGACACTAGCGAGATATCTATCAGCGCAGTACTTCAACAACACAGCAGAGAACTTAACTTTTCAAAAAAACTTTCTCCCTCTCAGTGCAAATGGTCTGCTTTTGACAGAGAGCTCTTAGCTGTCTACGAAGCCATTAGATATTTCCGCAAAGACGTCGAGGGACGGCCCCTCACGATCTTTACAGACCACAAACCTCTCACCCAAGCACTCACAAACCCTCCAACCGACCCACCTCCTAGGAGGTTCCGTTATTTCGACCTCATTTCACAATATACAACTAATGTACAATATGCTCGAGGATCTGACAACATAGCCGCTGATTATTTCTCCCGGATCTCGGGCGTATCTTCCTCAATCGACTTCGACGCTCTTGCTCGAGTGCAAACAAATGATGACTCCTTGGCGAACCTTTGATCTGACAATAATCACTCGCTGCGCGTGGCGCACAAGACGATCCCCGGCACACGTTCGGAGCTATGGTGTGACACTTCCACTGGCGTGCCACGCCCCCTCATCCCCTCCTTTTTGCGTGGCTCGGTGTTTGACGCACTGCACAGTCTCGCCTACCCGAGCATTCGCGCAACTACACGCATCATTGACGAACATTTCGTATGGCCTTTGCTTCGCAAAGACTGTCGCGACTGGCGTCGCACTTGTATTTCGTGCCAGCGGTCCAAAGTCGGACACCACTCAGGTGTCTTCCGCTCTCCTTCTGGAAGACTCCGCCACATCCACATCGACATTGTCGGCCCCCTTCCCCAGGTGGATGGTTACCAATTCTTGCTTACTTTTATCGACGGAACAACTATATGGTTCGAGGCAACCCCTCTAGCCCATATTTTGGCTGAAATAGTCGCCAACGCTGTCCTCTCCACATGGGTTGCACATTTCGGCTGCCCCGAAACCATTACTACAGACCAAGGCCGTCAATTCGAGGCTATCCTCTTCACAAGAATGTGCGAACTCCTCGGCGTCGGCCGCATTTGGATGACAGCCTACCACCCCCAATCAAACAGCTTAGTGGAATGATGGCACCACACATTAAAGACAGTGCTAATGTGCCACAAGGAACAGAGGTTATATGTTCTTCCGTGGGTACTGCTAGGCCTCCGTTCTGTATATAAAGATGACCTGCAGTGCTTGGTGGCCGAGCTGCTCTATGGCGAGCCATCGACCTACCATCCGAGTTTGTCGAGCCTTCACCGCTCCAAGATACCATCGAATACCCCATGCTAATCGAGACCATACCACAGACGATACGAGCGCAGAGAGCACCCGCTCCAAAAGTACACACTCCACCTAAAACACTCGTGCACCAGCAGTTAGACACATGTGAAGCTGTGATGCTAAGGTACGATACAGTGTGCGGCACCCTGCAACCCCTATACACAGGCCCTTACAGGGTACTTAGACGCTCATCGAATACATTCAATATCTGTATCAAAGGCAAACCCTTGACAGTGTCAGTGTCTCGACTCAAGCCAGCGTGGGTCACTGCAGACGACAACTCCAGCGATCCGACGCCATCGACCACGATGGACGACGACCTCCACACTGCAGCCTCCTCAAGGGACGACACGCCGGCCACACCCCCTTCCCCAACGCCGGGGACCCTCACTGGGCAGAGTCTGGGGTCCACGCCCTTCACTCCACCCTCTTCTGCTATGCCCGGCACACATTTCTCACCCGACATTCAACAACCCATTACCGTCTCCATCGATGTCTCACACTTTTCACCATCTGACATCTGTATAACTACCACAAATGATTCTCTCTTAGTCATCCACACTCCCCCCCTCCCCCTCCCCCACTCTGCCAACGATGACACCTCGCAAGCCGGCCGGAGTGGCCGTTCGGTTCTAGGCGCTTCAGTCTGGAACCGAGCGACCGCTACAGTCGCAGGTTCGAATCCTGCCTCGGGCATGGATGTGTGTGATGTCCTTAGGTTAGTTCGGTTTAATTAGTTCTAAGTTCTAGGTGACCGATGATCTCAGAAGTTAAGTCGCATAGTGCTCAGAGCCATTTGAACCATTTTTGAACACCTTCCAACTTTCCGTTCTCCACTCCTCACCAATCCCCAATTCCTTAGATCCTTCCCTCATTCAATCTTTCATTGACGCCACATGGACACTGTATGTGTTGTACCCCATGTCTCCGTCTATTCCCCCCACCCCCTGTCACCTCACGAACCGGTCATCGCACACTGCCACCAGTGTGACACCACAATTACATTTTTCCGTCCAAAAGGGCTTGAACACTGGTCCCGCCCCGTCCAGTTCCCCCTCCGGATGAAGACGGCGCGACACCCGCACCCTCCCCCCAAATCAGCCAGAGCCTCATTCTCCGCACTGCTGGGGGGGGGGGGGGGGGGGGAGGGGAGCTCTGTGGCATCACTGTGATGTACCATAACATCTCTGGCGTGCAAAAACTCTTTGCGCCAAGGTGGCCATTATGTTCTGTCTATGTAATACTTTCAATGTGTAATGACATATATCTGAAGTCTTACAATAAAATGTGCTCATTGTTTTAACAAGTGGATCAATGGGTTGTTAATTATAATGATAAGGACCCAAAAACCCACAGTCTCAATTCTGGCAACCTTGGACTCTGAAATCTCTTCCACTATTGAACAGATAGGATTTTGGGAAATGGAGGTGGTGATTTGTCACAGTACACAGGTAACATTCTCTGAAAACTACTTAAAACAGATAGTTCATAAACCCACTCATGATGGAAATATATTGGATCTAACAAAAATACTAGATGTCTTTGAGGATGTCTATATCAAAATTTCTGTCAGATACCATGACGCAATTGTGGCAATTACCAAAGTACAGAGGACAACTAAAGCAAGTAGAAAGATATGTGTGTTCAGTAAACAAGACAAAAAGTCAGTAGTGTCATGTCTCAATGAGGAACTTGGAACTTTCAGCACAGGGCAGGAGCATGTAGAGGAATTATGGCCCAGGTTTGAAAGAACAGTTAACCATGCACTGGACAGATATGCACCCAGTACAACAGCTCATGATGGGAAGGAAAATCCATGGTATACAGTCACTGTAAAGAAACTTCTAAGGAAACACAAATTACTGCATAATAGCTGTAAAACAAAGCATAGGGCTATAGATAGGGATAAGCTGAATGAAACCTTTTTGGGTGTCAAGAGAGCAATGCATGATACCTTCAGTGATTGCTGTAACAGAATATTGTCCACTGATATTTCACAATACCCAAAGAAATCCTCATCATATGTGAAGACAGTTAGTGACACCAAATATAATGTCCAATACCTAGTGAATGAGACAGGAACTGAAATTGAGGGTAACAAGTCAAAAGCTGAAATGCTTAGCTCTGTTTTAAAATGTCCATTTACAAAGGAAAACCCAGGATAATTGCCCCAATTTAATCCTTGGACCACTGAAACAATAAGTGACATAAGTATTAGTGTCAATGGTCTTGAGAAACAGCTGAAAAGTGTTGAAAAATGAACAAAGCTCCAGCGTCCCATGGAATCCCTATTAGATTCTGTATTGAATTTGCAGCTAAATTAGCCCCTCTTCTGACTATAATCTATCATAGATCCTTTGAACAAAAAACTGTGTCCAGTTCTAGGAAAAAGGCAAAGGTCACACCCATCTACAGGAAGGGTAGTAGAAGTGATCCACAAAACTACTGTCCAATATTCTTGACATCGATTTGTTGTAGAATCTTAGCACATCTTCTGAGCTCAATCATAATGAGGTATCAAGAACAGAATGATCTCCTCAGCATGGATTTTGTAAACATCAATCATGTGAAACTCAACTTGTCCTTTTCTCGCAATATGTAATGGAAGCTTTGGATCAGTTGCAGTATTTCACGATTTCCAAAAAGCATTTGACTCAGCACCACATCTATGCTTATTGTCAAAAGTATGATCATATGAGGTATCAGGTGAAATTTGTAACAGGATAGAGGACTTTTTGGTAGGGGGGTGCAGCATGTTATCTTGAATGGAGAGTCATCATTAGATGTGGAAGTAATTTCAGGTTTGCCCCAGATGTAAATACATCGGATTTAACAGCAACAAACAGACCTGATCTCTTTGAGGCTGCCCATATTGGAACTGATAAAAGTGACCACAAGGCATTATAGCACCAATAATTAACAAAGTTCAAAGGGCAATAAGAACAAGTAGAATGGTTTACAGGTTCAGCAAAGTAGATAATGAGGCAGCAAAGTCACATCTCAGCCAGAAATTTGAAACACTTAGCTCTGGATTGGAACATATAGAAGAAATGTGGCTCAAGTTTAAAAGAAGAGTTAAGCATTAGGTATACCTATTTGTGACATGTGAAAATCTGTGCTGGACTGGGATCTGGACCCGGATTTCATGCTTGTTGCATGTGGTTGCTTTAACCTGCTTTGGCTATCTGTTCATGGCTCCTGGACTGTCTTTCATATGCCACACTGTCTAAATCCCCTAATGCTTGCAACATGACTTGGACTAATACAACAGGCAGACCGAGATGACAATGAATATCATCATTTTGCCCATTCAGGCTATTCTTCTTCTTCTTCTTCCTCTTTCATGACCTCATTGAACCAGTTCACTCAGTCATTTTCTAGTGATCTTCAGTAGGTTTTCTTTCCAAATTGCCTAGTATCTTTTCATTTGTTTTGATGTTTTCTGTCATTCCTCAACTGTAAATAGCATTTTTAATGTTTGTCATTTGTCTATTTTTTGGCTTAAATCATACGTTTATGTTTTTCAGTTTCTTTAAATTTTCTGTCTCATTTTGCAAATCATCCATGATTAATTCTACGTCTTTTATATCTTACCTGATTTCCTTTATCCATCCTGCTTGCTTCATGTTCCAAAGTATCTGTATAATTTATTCTTAGTAAACTTGCTTCTGGTCTTCTCATAATGTGACCAAAAAAAAAAAAAATAAAAAAAAAATAAAGAGATCATTTTTATCAACAACATATGGAAAGATAGATTGCTACTTACCATAAAAAAGGTACGTTCAGTTTCAGACAGACAAGATTAAAAGACCTCACTTATAGCTTTTGGCTACAGCATTTTCATCAGTAAAGAGGTACACACACAAAATGTTCACACACACACAAAGCAAGTACACGTTATGCATGCATGACTGCCAACTACAACTGGAACGCAACATCACATGGGATGCAAGCAGCGATCTGGGGGGGTGGGGGAGGGGAAGGGGAAGGAGAAGGGATAGTAGTGTACGGTAATGTGAGAGATGAATGCTGTCTCGTGGAGTGTGCAGAGACTAGATTGCCAACAGGCACAGCACTAGGAGGTTGTAGAGCAGGGAGGTGGGAAAAAAAAGAAGCAAAAACAGAGAGGAGCGGGAAAAGACGAGCAGATGTATTGGCGGAGGGCTGTAAATAAACAGGGTGGGAGACAATAATGGCATGGAAACTGTTGGGTGGAGGGTGTGGGGGCAGTATGTCACCATAGGTTCAAGTGGGGTTAATTATGGGAGCAGAGAATATGTTGTAAGGATAACTCCCATCTGTGCAGTTCAGAATAGCTGGTGATGAAGGGGAGGATCCAGGTGGCTCAGGTAATGAAGCAGCCATTGAAATGAAGTGTGCTATGTTCAGCTTCATGTTGTGTCACAGGGTGATTTACTTTGCTCTCGGCCACAGTTTGGCGGTGGCCGTTCATTCTGGTGGACATCTGGTTGGTAGTAACACCAACATAAAAAGCTGTGCCATTATTTCAGCAGAGCTGGTAAATGACATGGCAGCTTTCACAGGTAGCCCTGCCACTGATGGGGTAGGATAAAACCGTGACAGGATTGGAATAGGCAGTGCTGGGTGGGTGGATTGGGTAGGTTTTGCACCTGAGCCTTCCACATGGATATGATCGTGGGAAGGGGTTGGGATTGGGAGTGGCATAGGGATGGACTTGGATGTTGTAGAGGTTGGGTGGGCAACAGAACACTGCTTCAGGAGGGGTGGGGAAGTATACAGAATAGGATGTCTCTCATCTCAGGGCACGATGATAGGTAATCAAAGCCCTAGGGAAATATGTGGTTCTGGGTGATGGGGGCACTCCTTTGTAGTTTGTTCTTAGGGATGGTGAGAGGATTGGGTGTGTGAGGAGAAATGGCAGGGGTGATCTGTTTGCGGACTAGGTCTGGGGGATAGGTAATGGGGTGGGGATAGTGGAGAGTTGGTGAAGAAGTGGTTGGTGTCTTTTATGTGGGAGGCTAGATTACCTACTCTCCTTCTCCCAATCCCTGCAATGGAAGCACTTCTTTGTTGCCAATCCAACCAAAATCACCATAATTCCAACATTGATCGCCGCCACTACCACCATCCAACCATGATCTCCCCCCCCCCCCCCCCCCCCTCCCCTCCTGCCCAACATTTTGTGTGTGTATCTCTTTACTGATAAAGGCTGTGGCTGAAAGCTATATGTCAGTGTCTTTTAATTGTGCCTACCTGCAACCTGACTTGTCTTCTTTACAGTAAGTAGCTATCAGTCGTTTCCTACCTTGTTTAGTTTAGTTTTGATTGATAAACATTTTTATTGTATGTAGACAATTTTAATTTTTGAGCTTTTATCATTTTGTTAGTACTTACTTGCCATGCATGCTTCTTGTCCAAGTATGTCATAATTTCTCCTGGATAATTAAACTGTTTCAATATTTTTACTTTCCTATTACTTACTGTTGTGTGGTTGATTACTAGTGGATCTGCTACCATTATCTCAGTCTTTTCAAATGGAGTCCTAATTTTTGCACTAAATTTTATAGACTTGTTATTTGATTTCTGGATTTTTGAATGTTATTAGCTAGTAATGCTAAGTCATCTGCTGATCCCAAGCAATTTAAATTTATTTGATCTTTCTTGGTTCCAATTCTTGAGTTTCTATGATTTTCTTTGTACCATTCCCTCATCACATACTCCAGAGCACAGTTGAAAAGTAATGGCAATGTGTAATCTCCATGTCTTAACCCTGTTTTAATTGTAAATGGTTCAGATATTTCTCCTTTGAATTTTACTTTTGATTTGGTGTTTGTTCAGTAAAATTTATCTGTTTTTATTAATTTGAGATAGCGACTGAAATTTCTTAGCATCTTCATCATTGAAGATCTGTGGGTACAGTCATAAGCGTACTTGTTGTTTTTGTCTGGGTCTAAATCCTTCTTGGTATGCTCCTAGATCTAGTTCAAGCTGACCTTCACAATGACTGTATAGAATTAGTCACATGTCTTTATACATGATATCCAAAGGGCAGTTCCTCTGTAGCTATCAGGATTTGATTTGCCTCCTTTTTTGTGTAACAGAGGTACTGTAGGTGTAATCCAATGTTCTGGTGGTTCTTTGTTCCAGATTTTCACTATGCATTGGTGTAATGATATCTTGACTGGTTCTGCTGCATATTTCCAAAGTTCCATAAATGTTTGATCTTCTTCACTTGTTTTGCAGTTTTTGAGCTCTTTCGAAGCTCTGTATACTTCAAGGGTTTGGATTTTCTGCTGGTGTTTGAATAGGGTATTTGTGTGTATTTTTTTCTATTGCTATGTGCCATCTTATTATTTTTACCCTTTAACGTGGTTGGAGAGTCATTTCTTTGTAGTTGTCTCGTGACTATTTTATAATAATCCCTTGAGCTTGTTTTCTCACTATTTGTTTCTGTCATTAGAAGTATATCTTTCTGATGTTGCTGTTCAACATTTCTTACTATTTCTGGGTTATCTTTCTTTGTTCTGTGAGTTGCAAGAGTGATTCTTCAGTTTTACGATTGTGATACTTAGCCAGGCTTGGTGTCTATCTACCTCTATCACACTCACGTTCCACCACTGGTGTTTTCCCTTGGATTCATTTGTGCTATCTGTTGAGTAATTTGTTTCAGCTGGGGAACTATTTCCTGTAGATCAGCTGTTGTTTTTATACTCCATATTTGTTCTTCATATTTCTTGTTACAAAATGGTTCAAATGGCTCTGAGCACTATGGGACTTAACATTGGAGGACATCAGTCCCCTAGAACTACTTAAACCTAACTAACCTAAGGACATCACACACATCCATGCCCGAGGTAGTATTCAAACCTGCGACCGTAGCGGTCGCTCAGCTCCAGACTGCAGCGCCTAGAACCGCACGGCCACATTGGCCGGCATTTCTTGTTATATATTGGTTTATGAGGGTCTTAGTTTCTCTTATTTTTGGGGTGGTCCAACATCTGTCCCTCTCAGAAATTTCACATTGTAGATTTCCCTGTTTTAGTTTTTATCCCTACAGACAATATCCAGTTGCCATTCTCCTTTTTCCAGTCTGGATGTTTCCAAGTTTTGAATTCCATTAGTCTCATGCAATTCCTGTTTGTTCTTCTGACCATTTTCTTTTATGTCACTTTCCCTTCCTAATTGAGCGTTAAAATTTCCAATTAAAATTTTGGTGTGATTTTTATTTATGTTCGTTGTCATCTGATCTAAAAGCTCCCAAAATTCATCCACATCTTATGTTTTCTTTCTTATTATTTTATCATTAGTTGGGATATGGGCACATATTATTGTGTATATTTCACTTGCAACATAGTTAGTGCTGGAAGCCTGGGGAATTGCGATTTAAATTCTATTACTGATTAAATTAGATTTACTTTCATTCCAATTGATCTGTAGTGAAGAGGTCCTCCAGGATGTAGAACATGTCAGAAAAACAATCATACATGACAAATATTTACAACTCAAACAAATAAGCTAATGTACCATTTCACAGGTCCCAAGCGGAATGATCGTCATTTTTTAATGAACACTATATGAAAGAAACATTTTACAAATACTAATGCACTGAATTTAAAATAAAAAAAGCTTTTTTTTATTTATTCATAAGGTAATAAACATGTAATACAACTACTATAATACTTATTTACAATGAACACATTACTGCACTGAAATGGTGCAGAAGTTATATTGTACTTACACACTCTCTCTCTCTCTCTCTCTCTCTCTCTCTCTCTCTCTCACACACACACACACACACACACACACACACACCACATACACACTTATTTACAATACACACATTACTGCACGGAAATTGTGCAGAAGTTACATTGTATATATATACACATACAGACACAAGCAGACATGTGTGGATGGATATGTGTGTGTGTGCTAGTGTATACCTGTCCTTTTTTCCCCCTAAGGTAAGTCTTTCCGCTCCCGGGATTGGAATGACTCCTTACCCTCTCCCTTAAAACCCACTTCCTTTCGTCTTTCCCTCTCCTTCCCTCTTTCCTGATGAGGCAACAGTTTGTTGCGAAAGCTTGAATTTTGTGTGTATGTTTGTGTTTGTGTGTCTATCGACCTGCCAGCGCTTTCGTTCGGTAAGTCACCTCATCTTTGTTTTTATATATAATTTTTCCCACGTGGAATGTTTCCCTATATACACACACACACACAAATCAGTTGGTCCTACTGAGAAATTCATCAATGGAGTAGAAGGAGTTGGCCACCAATAAATCCTTTAGGCTTCTCTTAAACTGAATTTCATTGGTTGTTAAGCTTTTTATGGCTGCTGGCAAGTAATTGAAAATGTGTGTTCCTGAATAATGCACACCTTTTTGCATAAGACTAAGTGACTTTAAATCCATCTGAAGATTATTCTTATTTCTAGTATTGATTCCATGAATTGAGCTGTTGGTTTGAGAAAGTGATGTATTTTTAAGGACAAATTTCATTAAAGAATGAAGCAGTAGTTAGTATCCCTGGTTCCCTAAACAGGTTCTGCAGGATGTTCTTGAGTTCACACCACATAGAACTCTTACTGCCCAAAAAACTTTAGCTTGGCTTGATGAATTACCCCAAAAAATAATCCCATGTGACATTATGGAATGAAAGTAAGCATAGTATGCCAGCTTTTTCATTTTTATATCCCCTATGTCTGACATAATTCGCATTGCAAATAGAGAGTTGTTAAGATGCTTCAGCAGTTCTGTGGTGTGCTTTTCCCAGTTGAATTTATTATCAAGCTGTAATCCCAAGAATTTAGCACTGTCCACTTCTTCTATCTGCTTGTCATCATATGTTAGGCGTATACTCGTGGGACACCCCTTACAAGTTCTGAACTGCATGTAGTGGGTTTTTCAAAGTTTAGTGACAAGGAATTGACTAGGAACCAGTGATTAACATCCACAAATATTTTATTAGCTGATCTTTCTAAGATTACAATTGATTTGCTATTTATTGCAATGTTTGTATCATCGGCAAACAAAACAAACTTGGCATCTGGTAATGTTACTGATGAAAGGTCATTGATATACACAAGAAAAAGTAAGGGCCCTAAAATGGAACCTTATGGGAACCCACAGGTAATTAGTTCCCAGTTGGATGATGCCTGATAGCTTGATACATGTCTCTTTCCTAATAACACCCTTTGTTTCCAGCCAGAAATATAAGATTTGAACCATTTTGCAGCATTTCCTGTTACACTATAATATTCTAATTTACTTAAAAGGATATTGTGATTTACACAGTCAAATGCTTTTGACATATCACAAAATATACCAGTTGCCTGCAATTTTTTATCTAGTGGATTAAGCACATTTTCACTGTAAGTGTAGGTAGCCTTCTCAATATCAGAACCTTTTAGAAATCCAAACTGTGACTTTGACAGTATGTTATTTGAGATAAGATGGTTATAAAGCCAATTGTACATTACTTTTTCTAAAATTTTTGAGAATGCTGGCAAAAGTGAAATTGGACGGAAATTTGATGCTATTTCTTTATCTCCCTTCTTAAACAGTGGCTTAACTTCAGCATATTTTAACCATTCAGGAAATATTCCACTGAAAACCGACTGGTTACACAGATAGCTTAATATGTTACTTAACTCAGAATCACATTCTTTAATTAGCTTTGTTGATATTTCATCATACCCACTAGATGTTTTTGATTTTAAAGATTTTATGATGGACATTATTTCCGCTGGGGTACTGATTACATTATTGTGAGACTAGTCACAAATCCTGTTCTAAATTTGTGGGCATTGCTTCATTACTCTTTTTCCTGGTAAACTAAACTCTCATTAATCCATCCGTCAGTATTTTGGCCTCTCAGTAACCAGGCCCACACACAGCCTCTAGTTGCTGAAGCAGAAATGACACATACTTTAATGAATACTCATGTGCAACAATGTTGTTAGTTAATTACAATTTTAAACAATTCTCTAAATGTTTGAAGTAGTGGCTTTCTTTACAGTTTAGAGTCATGGCTTCTAAAAGGAAACAGATTATGCTAGAACTCAAGCAGAAACCCAAAATTACAAAATTAGAGATAAGTTAAACTGAGGTTCTTCACAGAAAGCCACCACTGCTGTGTGCAATGTTTGACAAACAACTGTTTATGACGAAATTTTAGCAGATGAACAGATAATCAAAAGTATACAGGAGAGTTATGATGAAAGTGATGAAGAAGAGGACACAGGAGGAGACAACATGAAGATATCTCACAATGTTGATACTGAAGCTGCAGACATCTTCCTGGAGTACATTATGCAACAATCAGAAACACGCAGTACTGACATAATGCTTGCAAAGCCATTGTGTGATTAAGAACATTGCTGTTGCTTATCATTATTGTGACAAATAAAAATGTGGGACATGTTTTGTAGTGGGTAATACTACTGTATCTATGAGGGTAAGTCAATTATTATCCGCAATGAAGTTATATTTTTGTTTATTTTGGTAGTACTGTCATTTTACATTGATGACGCGTGTTTTGTTTGTTTGTTGTTATATCTTTGCAATTTTCAAGCTTCTAGGTTTGTTTCATTATCGCTGCTGTGCTGTTAATCATAGCTGCTCCACTGTCTATTTGCACCAAAGAAGAGCAACGCTCAGTGATCCGTTTTTTGTGGTTGGAAGGCGTATCAGGGGCCAAAATTCATTGAAGACTTTCGGTACAGTACGGGAACAGTGTTTTGCCACAACAGAGTGTCTATAAGTAGATTGAAAAATTCCGAAATGGTCACACAAGTCTTACGCACAATGAAGGAGCCAGACGACCTTTACTGCCACAAATGAAGATACTATTGAGCAATAACATGAAATGATTCTCTTTGATAGATGATTAACTACTGAAAAAGTGGCACATCATCTGCAAATTAGTCATGGTTCTGCCTACAAAATCATCCACAACAAGCTTGGGTTTCATAAAGTTTGTACAAGATGGTCCCAAAACATTTCACACAGTTGCATAAACAAATGCACTTGGACATCTGCAAAAAACATTTGGATCACTATGGTAATGAAGGGAACAACTTCTTAGACAGGATTATTACTTGTGACAGCAGAGTATGGAATGGAAACATCCAAATTTGCCGTGCAAGAGAAAGTTCAAGACCCAACCGTCCACAGGAAAACGGATGCTTATGGGTTTTTGGGATGCACAGGCTCCAGTACTGGAACATTATGGGGAAAGGGGAACAACGATAAACAGTGTATGTTACAGTGAGATGCTTACTGCTAGGCTAAAGCCTACAATTAAAAGCAAATGTCGAGGATTGCTGGCAAAAGGTGTTGTGTTGTTGCACGACAATGCCCGTCTGCATACTGCTGCCCACACTGCTGAAATGCTCCAGAAACTCAAATTTGAAGTACGGTATCATCCTCAATATAATCCCAATCTTGCCCCTCCTGATTACCACTTGTTTGGTCTACTCAAACAGGCATTAAGGGGCCATCGATTTGCCTCGGACGAAGCAGTGAAAGAAGCGATGCATTCCTGGCTCACAGCTCAACTGAGAACCTTCTTTTATGAAGGTATCAGGAAGCTTGTACAATGATGGACCAAGTGTATTGAAACACAAGGAGACTATGTCAGAAAATGATGTTCTTGTAAGTTTCCTGTTTGATTACAATAAAATTTTATAACTATTTCATGGATAATAATAGACTTACCCTCATACATCCACATCTAAATCTACAATCTGCAAGCAACCATGAGGTGCATCGCAGACAGTAATCCCATTGTACCATTTATTGGGGTTTCTTCCACTTCCATTCACATATGGAGTGCAAGAAGAAAGAGTGTTTGAATGCTTCTGAACATTTAGTAATTATTCTAATCTTATCCTCATGATCCCTATCTGAGAAATACATAGGGCTTTTAGTATATTCCTAGTAATCATGTAAAGCAAGTTCTTGAAACTTTGTTAATAGACTTCCTCTTGATAGTTTATGTCTACCTTCAAGAGTATTCCAGTTCTGTTCCTTCAGTATCTTTGTGATACTCTCCCACAAACTTATGGCCATTTGTGCTGCCCTTCTCTGTATGTGTTCAGTATCCCCTGTCAGTCCTATCTGGCATGGATCCCACACCCTTGAGCAATATTCTAGAACCAGTCACACAAGTGATTTGTAAGCAATCTTCTTTGTAGAATGACTGCACTTACCCAGTATTCTACCAATAAACTGAAGTCTACCACCTGCTTTACCCATGAGTGAGCCTATTTGTCTGTACCATTTCATATCCCTACAAAGTGTTATAGACAAGTATTTGTGTTAGTTGGCCAATTCCAACAGATACATACTGAAATTATAGTCATAGGATACTATGTTTTTCTGTTTTGTGTAGTGCACAATTTTACATTTTGAAATCTTTCCAAGAGCTGACTAAATATTTACACAGCTTCTTTCAGATAGTACTTCATTACAGATAACTGCATAATCTGCAAAAAGCTTGAGGTCACTATTAATATTGTCTGGAAAGTCCTTAACATACAACATGAACAGCAAGGATCCCAGCGCACTTACTTCTACATCTGATAATGACTCTCCATCCAAGATAACATGCTGCATCCTCTCAACCAAATGCTCCCCTACCCTGTCACATATTTCACCTGATACCTCATATGATCACATTTTTGAAAATAGGCATAGGTCTGGTACTGAGTCAAATGCCTTTCAAAAATCAAAATATACTGCCTGTATCTAACTGCCTTCATCCAAAGCTTTCAGTATGTCATGTGAGAAAAGTGCAAGTTGGGTTTCACATGATCGATGTTTTCAGAATCCATGCTGGTTGGCACGGAGGGGGTCATCTGTTCGTGATACCTCATTATGTTTGAGCTCAGAATATGTTCTAAGATTCTACAACAAATCGATGTCAAGAATATTGGACAGTATTTTTGTGGATCACTTCTACTACCCTTCTTGTAGATGGATGTGTCCTGTGCTTTTTTCCAAGAACTGGGCACAACTTTTTGTTCAAAGGATCTATGATAGATTATAGTCAGAAGAGGGGATAATTTAGCTGCAAATTCAATACAGAATCTAATAGGGATTCCATGGGACGCTGGAGCTTTGTTCATTTTTCAACACTTTTCAGCTGTTTCTCAAGACCATTGACACTAATACTTATGTCACTTATTGTTTCAGTGGTCCAAGGATTAAATTGGGGCAATTCTCATGGGGTTTTCTTTGTAAAGGAACATCTGACAATTGAGTTAAGCATTTCAGCTTTTGCTTTGTTACTCTAAATTTCAGTCCCTGTCTCGTTCGCTAGGGACAGGACACTAACCTTGGTGCCACTAACAGCCTTTACATATGACTAGAATTTCTTTGTGTTTTGTGAAAGATCATTTGACAAAATTCTGCAACAGTAGTTATTAAAGAATTCATACATTACTCTCTCGACTGTCAAATACTTTTCATTCAGCACTTGTCTATAGCCTTATTCTTTGTTTTACACCTAATAAGCAGTAATCTGTTTTTCTTTAGAAGTTTCTTTACAGTAACTGTATTCCATGGAGGTTCCCTCCAATTATGAACTGTTCTACTGGGTACACATGTGTCCAGTGCATGGTCAACTATTCTTTTAAACTTCAGCCATAGTTCCTCCGCATGCTCCAAACCTGTGCTGAAAGTTTCAAGTCCCTCATTGAGGTATGATACTACTGATTTCTTATCTAGTTTACTGAACATACTTATCTTTCTGCTTGTTTTACTGGCCTTTGTACTTTGGCAGCCATTGCTGCCACAACTGCGTCTTGGTAGCTGACACCATTTCTGATGTGGACGTTCTCAAAGAGGTCAGCCTTTATTTTGCAAGTAGATCTAATGTATTTCCATCATGAGTAGGGCTCTGAACTATCTGTTCTATGTAGTTTTCAGAGAAGGCATTCCGCAATGTTTCACAGGTTGCTTTATTATGCCTACCACTAACAAAACTGGAATTTTCCCAATTGATTGTTGGATGATTAAAATCTCCAGCTATAATAACAGTGTGATTGGGGAACTGATGTTTTCTCTAAAGTTTTAGGTTACATCAGGAATTGAATCTGGTGGGTGATAGAAGAATCCAGTTATCATTTTATGCTCACCGTTGATATTGAGTCTTGCCCAAATAATCTCTCAGTCAGCCTCAGTTTCTATTTTGGGGATTTGAGTTTCTTGTCTGTTGCTATAAATACACCACCACAATTTCCCATTTGCCTATAATTTCAGTATACTCTTACATTTTCCCTAAAAGTCTCAATCCTATCAGTTTCAGGTTTCAATAAGCTTTCTGTGCCTAGTATTATATGAGCTTCACTGCTTTTCAGGATTTTAATACTCACACCTGTGGGAGGTATTTCTTTTGATCTTACACTGGTACTTCTGGGTTTCCTACAGCTTTTGTTACCTGGAATGGATGGAGAGTTGCCTAATCTAAATAACCCTTGTGTCCACTCTACATACAGTCAGCTACCTGAGTAGCAGCCTTTGACCCTATAGTGCAAGTCCAGGAAGTTGCAGCCTTGCTTGGTACAGAATCTTCAAAGTCTCTGGTTCAGTCCCTTCACTCAATTCTGGGGACAATGCTGCAAATTGTGAGCTCCATTGAAACTCTTTGCATAAGGCCAGTCACCTGAATGACCCAAGTATGACCTCAGAATACAGACAACAAGCATCATTTGTTTCAACATGTGCCACAAACTGCAGTTGGTTGCACCCTGTTTCTTCAGTGGCTGACAGGATAGCCTCTTCAGCATGTTGAATGAGGCCACCAGGTATGCACACTGAGAGCACATGGTGTCCTTTCCTGCCCCTTGCTGCTATTTCTCTAAGGTGTACAATCATTTGCCATACATTTGAACTGCCAATGATTAATAGACCACAACCCTTTTGTATTTGCCTCCTCTTGACACTGGACAAAATAGGTTTCTCCAAAACAGCTGAAGTGAGTCCCACTGGATCAGTTTCAATTTCAGTGAAAGTCTATATATGTACACACCCAAAGACTAAGTTTTCTATGAAAATAAATGTGTCTTTTTATATAATAAAGTACAATGCCTATGTGTTTACACTAAATTTAAGACACACTCAGTAATATGGCACTTATGCTAATCTAGCATCCATGCAAGGGGGTACCCAAAAAAAACCAGAATTATTGTTTAAAAGCTATATATTTTCAAATTGTTTACAAACAATCTTACCCCCTTCAAAATGTTCTCCATTACAACTAATAAATATGTCCCCCTGGTGCTTCCACTGTTTGAAACATTTTTTTGTAGTCATCTTTAGAAATGGCTGACAGCTCCTCCCCCTTTTTTTTCTGTGACTTCTCCAATATTGTCTAATCGGTGTCCTTTCATCCCCTTTCCACATGTGGAAATAAGAGAGAGTTGCACGGAACCAGGTCAGGTGAGTGACGTGCGTGGGGCAGCGGAACCGTGCCACTTTTAGCCAAAAACTGTCTAACAGAGATGGCCGTGTGTGCAGGTGCGTTGTCGTGGTGGCAGAACCAGTCTCCTGTCTACCACAGATAGGGTCTTTTTTGACAAATGCTGTTGTTCAATGTTCTTAAAACTTTCAAATAAAAGGTGTGATTGACAGTCTGACCTGGGGATACAAAGCTATCGAATTTTTTCAATATTTTCATCGAGTCGGACAGTTGATGGATGTTCAGAATGAGGTTTGTCATCAATCAACATGTCACCATTTTTATATCGAGCAAACCACTTGTCCGCATGAGTTTTTTTCCATAGTGTCATCTTGGTAACCTGTTTTCAACATTAAAACAGTTTCATCAGAATTTTACCGAGTCGAAAACAAAATTTCACAGCTGCACATTGTTCAATTGAACTTGACATCATAAAAAATGAAACAAGAACAAAACAGCACTAGCAAAAACAATCATTGCAGATGAACAGTAAAAACCAGGATGATAAAACAGGTGGAACTGAACTGGCAATGAGTTGCGTTATACAGGCCTAGCGGCAGAAATGTGTTACTACACAAGCTCCACACACGGCAATGTTATTCCTTTTTTTTGGGTACCCCCTTGTATGTGCAAGGAATGGCCAGATTAGCAACAGTCTGGTGTCCTCCCTTACAAATTCTATATCCCTGTGATTCTATTGGATCCTCATCAATATTTCTCATTTTTTGAAGTTCTGTTATTAGACTCCATTTTGTCTGTCAAAATTTTGAGTTTCCCTGGTCATGTGATGGAATTTATGTTGTGTGTTGCTATGTAGTTTACCTGTTCTGTCTTGAGTCTAACTTTTGATCTTCTGTCAGTCCTGGGCGTTTTCATATGCTCTGTTCATCTAAGTTATCTTTAAATTGACTGTTTGCCATATCTGAGTGCAGTATTCCTTGACAATTGCCAGGTGGTGGATTTTTCCTTAAAGGATTTACTTCCATGCTTGGCTTTCAGAGGTGGTCAACTTTGTGAAGAGTATGCTCCGAGTTACAGCTATGGTTGTTAACTGTAGGGGTAGTTGTATTTGGTCTGCAAGAGCTGTTTTATTTCACTCAAGTCTGCTAGCAAGCCAGTACGGACCTCCTGTGCGCCACTTGGGACACGCCACATCCGAGTATCACTTTTCCGCCTGCTTTGAAAGTGTAGCAGGTTTGAAACTTCTTGGCAGATTAAAACTGTGTGCCGGACTGAGATTCGAACTCGGGACCTTTGCCTTTTGCGGGCAAGTGCTCTACCAACTGAGCTACCCAAGCATGACTGACGCCCCATCCTCACAGCTTTAATCCCGCCAGTACCTTGTCTCCTACCTTCCAAACTTCAACTGTAGCAGGTTTGTAGGCATCTAGGACCATAATATTTATTTTCACTATGCCTGTATGTATGCATGTCTGAAGGAACAGACATTGCTGATGAAGCCATATGAAATATTATGAAACTTATTTGCTGATTATGGATTCTTTGACATCAACTGTATTACATGTAGAAACTACCAGTCCGAGATGCTGGAGTTGGCGGTCATATGTGCATGAGGTGTGCTTTCTTTACCGTAAGTAGCAATCTCTCTTTTCCTGTAGTGTTGATATTCCTTCCTGAAGTTTCCTTGTTTGATTAAACTACCTATTAGTGACACATGAAAGTCAGTGCCAGACCAGGACCTGAATCTGGAAATCCCATTTGTCACAAGTAGTCACCTTAACAACTTCAGCTGTCTGTCCATGCTTCCCGCACTGGCTCAAACCTCCATATGCTGCATGGCACATGCATACAGGTCTGAAGGAAAAAATATTGTAAAAATAAAATTTACAAACCTAGACAAGCAAAATGAATATTCCTCAATCTCCCTATTGAGGGAACCCGAATAATATTGCAAGCATTATGCGATGTAGACAGTGTGGCATATGGACGTTTGGGTAGTTCCAGGAGGCATGTTACCCCTTCACAACAGGATACAAACTGGAACTGGCAGAACTTTGTCAAATATAGGAACAATTTGAAAGAGCATTTCTATCTAAATACCGATCAAGATGCCTGTAGAAGAGGCTTAGGAAACAGATACTCAGTCCAGATCTCTTTTGTGGTAAACAGAATGGTCTACAGAAATATTTTGAGAAACACTGAAATAAAACTAATTTCTGGTATGAACCTATTTCTCATAAAGATGTATCAAGAATTCTGAATGTGAGTTGCTATTTGGGAGAAATTAGTACATGTACCGGGTGATGACTTAGAACAGTTCATATCAATACTAGACTCCATAGACCTGATACAAGAAGTCTTAAAAGTCAGTAATAACAATAGTAATGACAACAATAAGGCACCATCACCAAATCAGCTGCAGACGCGGAACCAGAGCTCTGCTCGGACAAATGGCTATAATGCTGCCCACATGACATCACTGTCCACATCACCTGGGTATGACACACAGTGTAATGACCACCACCTGCTAAATTTGAATAATAATAGCAGGAGAAAATGTAATAATCAGTATAATCCTGGTTATCAAGTTAACAGGAACAGATAGCTATGTGGGAATAATGGCAACAGTTACTGGAATTTGCATAATGCGAATCAGAACCAAGGAAATGTGAATAATACACACCTGCAAAAAAATCTGATGAACAATGGTCCATCTGATACTTGCTGGCAGAATCAGGGCACTTCAGTAAGTATCACTGAGGTGACCAATAAGCCACAATTGACAACTATAATGAAATTAACTCATGAAACCCTGCAATGGTGGTCATTTCAAGGATTGTGGGCAATCAAGGCAATCACATTAACCTGTTAAAATATAATGAAGGTATCAATATAAGAGATGAACTCAGTATGTTTAAACACACATGTTCTAATAACACACAAGTATTAGTTAAAACTTTAATTGACACCATAGTTGGAAAAATTCCTACTTCATTTGTTTTAGAAACAGGTGCCTCTGTTAATGTTATGTCACAGCACTTATTCAATAAGATTAAAGAGATAAACAAAGTGGCAGCTTACTCATTACAGAACTGGGGTTTAACTGAAGCTTTAATTGCAACCTGTCAAGAAGCAGATACAAGTAGATGTCATAATAGGAAGTCGAATAATGTTATACCTGTTCTAAATTCTGGAGGTCATTCAGTGCTTGCTTGTCATGCAGTTTTTTCCAAGAAAAGTGCACAAAGTAAGACTTTTCCTTGAGTAAATGCCATTTGTGCACCAAAGGAAAAGATATTATAGTTGATTTAATGCAAACCGAAGTTGCACATGGCAAATATTAAGAGTGTATTAAGGTAAAATTCCAGAAAACAAAGAGTACATCTGTAAACAATTCTCTGAGTTGCTATAGTAAGAATGAGGACAACAAAGCTTACATCCTTGACAAAATAATAGAATCTGTTATCCCATTTCTGAACAACAAATTTAAGAAGCATGCTTATGAAGTATTTTCATGTATTTCATGAGAAATGATGTGTAATAAGTATGTATGTTTACCACATGGATGAGATGGTACACGAGACATTTTGCTGAGAATCCTACTCTGTCCTTTGGGCAAAACAATAGGTTATCGCCTGAGAAATAAAATGAATGCATGGTTGTGTACTGCTAGATTCATCATTGACCATTTCATTGTCAGGCCTATGGATGTGTGAAATAACTGTCTCTTTATTGTGTTCCCCTAAGGAGATGAATGCTCTACAAAGAAATAGCAAACTTCTTTATTGATGACACACAATTTTTGTACAGATGCAATGTATCTGAATTAAAAACTATTTCTTGTCTCTAAGATGAGAACGACACAAGAACACATACTCTCTGTTGGCTCAGAATAATTCACCATCGATATCAGTGCCCCTGGTGACTGATATGGAAAGCCAATTGACAACTGCACTGTAATGATACTTTTACATCTGTGCGCACATGACACAACTCTGCACTGCCCTAGACTGTGAGAGAAACTGAAGTTCAGACATTACATCAGCCCTGTCAGGGGAAGTGGAGCATTGTACAGATAGCACATCAGAAAGTGTACTTGCCATACAGATCTCGTTGTGTGTGTGGACAGATGTTCTGTGATGGGTAATGATGGTGTTGATACTGGTGCTGACCGGTGTGGTCAAGGTGTGTCAGGTAGTCAGTTGTCATATGGAACATATGCTGGTTTTACCCAGTCTACGGAGACTGTGATAAGCTTGCTGTTTACCGGTATCTCAAAGGTACCTTCCCCTCACTGCAGCACCTGGTGGAGTCCAGTGTACAGTGGTTGCAGAAGATCTGGCACCACACACACAGAGCATGATGTGGGTGCATGTTGGTAGGTCCTGATGCATGTAGACAACTGTGGTGCGATGCCTTGAAAGTTGATGTGGGCAAAATTGTGCGACACGTTCCCTCAGTCGAAGCAGAAAGTCACAATGATCGATACCAGGTAACTGTGATGGTTGTGCTTCTACAAACCCTCCAGGCAGGCACACAATTTCACCATAAACAAATTATGCTGGTGATTCATCTAAATTGAGTTTATATGTCATCTGTAGGTCCAGTAATATAATTGGTAATGCTGTCATCCAATGCAAATCTTGGCTCAAGATTTCCACTTTGACTGAGCAATGCCTGCAGTCTGTCATACCCTTACTGGCTGGGTGGTAGGTAGTGGTCCTATGGTGCACTGTGCCATAGAACTTTGTTAGTTGGAAGAACACAACATCTCTGACTTGAATTGGCACCAGTGATCAGTCCTTATGTGCAATGGCCAACCAAAGTAAGAAATCCAACTTGACGCGAAGTTGGATGCCAGTGTTTCCGTAGATAAGTTATTCACTGGGGTTGCTTCAGGCCAGCAAGTAAGATGACTGATCGTGGTAGGGATATATCATTCTCTGCTGGAGGAAGTTAGTGGACTCACAAATCGATTTGGATGTATGCAAATCACGCATTAATAATTGGAAATTTCCCAACCGATGCATATGTGTGATGGTTGATCTTGCTCCATTGGCATCTGACACACATGCCAGTCCATTCACCACAGTCTTTTTGTATTTCAGCCACACAAAGACTAGGTGAACTGTTGACCTGATGCCAGGATGACTTATTTGTGCAGGTCGTCAAAGGGAGGATTGCGAAATGCTACTGGTAAGAATGGGCTCAGTTTTCCAGATTTGGCATCAGCACCAAACACATCGGCTAACCTCAGTTCCAGCGCAGTTAATGTATTGTTGAGATAGTTTTGAAGCTCTTGATCAGATTTCTGTGCCTCAGCAAGTTGGCTCCAGTGCGTGAGCTGTTTGAAATACCATAGATGTAAGACAGGTAAATGGCCACCACGTTGTCAATACCCATTACATTGTACTGAGTTGTGCTATGAAAATGAATTGGTTGTGCTGGCAACGTGAGCAGTTGTTGTTTTTCTGCCAAAATGCATACATCAATGACTTGACGTCTGTAAGAATTGCGAACTCCCTTTCTTCCATTTGTGGGCAGAAGCTTTTATTGCCTTGTATTAAGAGGAACTCCAGTGGTCTAGTTCTGCTGAGATGATTACAGCTTATGGGAGTAGAAGTCCAAAAGTTGCCACATGCCCTCATGTAGACTGTTGTAGTGCAGCCCTGTTTGCTATTTGACTGGCGTCAACTATCAGTGGGAAGGGTGTTTCTAATTCTGGATGAGCTAGGAGCACTGCATCCACTATATATGCTTCGCTGCTTCAAAGGCCAAACTCATGGAGTCAGTACACTGTGCTGCTGAAGTACCCTTGATTTTCAGTCTGGGGAGTATGCATGCCTATTGCAATGGTTCCTGACTTCCTGCCCTTGACACAGCCACCAGGAGTACCAAACTTGGTATGCCATTATACCACAGTCTAACATATGTTATACTGTGATGATACTGTACATCATATCAATACCACCACTCCATCGCTGTCTCGGAGATGCTGTGTCCCATCTCTCGTGCGTCGACTGCAGCACAACGTTCAAACTCACTTGAATGTTGATAACCTGCCATTGTAGCAGCAGTAACCTATCTAACAACTGCGCCAGACACTTGTTGTCTTATATGGGCATTGCCGACTGCAGCGTCATATTCTGCCTGTGTACATATCTCTGTATTTAAATACGCACATCTATACCAGTTTCTTTGGCGCTTCAGTGTAATTTGCAAATTCCATACAACAGATTCAGTTTATGATGCACCACGAACTGATACAATTTTCACAGAGCTGAAGCTTGACGACATTTCGACATTATGTTGTGGTGTCCAACAAAATTAGTGAGGGGATTATCCCAAAAGGCTCATACGGCGGCACATAAAGATATTACCAAAGAACTGGGGATGTATCCGTATAAAACGACTGCTGTGCAACACTTACATTGTATGGACCATGCGAAACGAATAGCATATTGTGAATGATTTCAGCAATTTGTTACCAACGTGGAGTTGGTATTTTAGATCGAAAATTTTCCCGTGATGAGGCTTGGTTTCACCCATCTGGCTATACATTAATTCCGAAAATTCACGAATTTGGTCATCATAAAATCCACATGCCTTAAGAGAAACATCGTTGCACACAACGGAAATCGGAATGTAGGTTGTCATAACGCGAGTTCAAAATAAAAGGGCGATCTTTTTCAACACTACCATCACCTTCGATGTCTGTTAATCACAGATAATTTATAGATTTATTGCCCTGTGAATGAAAACGAAATCAATCATTCATTTTTCCAACTAGACAACGCTATTGGTCATATGACACACCAATCCCTACGACTTTTAGATGAAATCTTTGGAGCGTAAGTAATTACGAAAGGTCACTGGCCCCTGTAGCGTGCGATTGAAACATTTGGGATATTGGAGAGTACAGTGTATTTAATTGTAATTAATATAATTAATTAACTTCATTGTTCTAGTTGTAGAAATGTTGAGTCCCATCTCCCAACAAAACTGTAGCCACTAGCAGTGAATCGCGGCACCTAGCTGGGTCTAGTTTAGTAGGGGATACAACCCGTCGGCTTTGAACAATGACGTCATTCCTTAGTCATAGATAGTAATGTCTTCACTTCGAGGCATAGATAATAAATGAGTTCTGTGTTCCGGATAAGCGCTATCATTGTACATTAAAATAATTATTTATAATGATATTGAGGTAATTTGGAGTATTAGTTTGTTATTGTAGAACAATTTTTAGTGTCTTATTTTCGTTTATAGAAATGGATTTGCCTGTTTGTGGGTATGTAATTTTCGTTACTGTCTATCTTATACAGTGACATGAATCTGCTGCCAACCTTACGCACTCCGCATGGCGAGACACGCGGAGCTCAACACTGCGGACAGACATTACGCACGGATTTTACCCTATTATTAACTTTATCACATAGTATGAATGCCGTATAACATCGTACTCTTAACACAATTGCACTGTGTTCATGCACTCTATGTGTGCAAGCTTTGAAAATGTCTTTTTTGACGATGCTTGGTTATAATAACCTAGGAATTATCTTGTTCATTTTGATATGTATGCATGTAAATGATATGGGGAATTTTTTTAAATAATTTACTAGAGAAAAATGTATAAAATCTTTGAGTTTTTCAGTATTCTTGAGAACAGACTCACTTGGGATCTTAGGAAGATTAGGATATCATACATTTCACAAATATAACTCATATATATTTGTTAAGACAAGAAGAGAATAGAAGCTTTCGAAATGTGGTGCTACAGAAGAATGTTGAAGATTAGATGGGTAGATCATGTAACTAATGAGGAGGTACTGAATAGAATTGGGGAGAAGAGGAATTTGTGGCCGAACTTGTATAGAGGAAGGGATCGGATGGTAGGACACGTTCTGAGGCATCAAGGGAACACCAATTTAGTATTGGAAGGCAGTGTGGAGGGTAAAAATCGTACAGGGAGACCAAGAGATGAATACACCAAGCAGTTTCAGAAGGATGTAGGGCGCAGTAGTTACTTGAAAATGAAGAAGCTTGTACAGGATAGAGTAGCATGGAGAGCTGCATCAAACCAGCCTCTGGGCTGAAGACCACAAGAACAACAACATCATATTTTTGTTTCTATTACTTGCTCTCCATCTTTGAGGTTGCCTTTGATATGTGTCTATCAATTGAACAATGTATGTAATGTGATGTGATCATTAATACGCAAGAAATGGCTGTTTTGCTACATTTCAGGATGACATTTTTGTTGAGAAAAGAGCTCCATTTCAGAGGTTTTGATTTAAAACAATGATGTAGAGGCAGTTTTTATTGTTTAAATAGATATAAATTAATACACAATAAGCGAAATACAGTTCCACATCATTCTACAATACATATGACTTAATGTAAGATTAAAACACAGTAACAGATTATTATGTACACATTAAAAGTACAATAAAATAATTATAAATATTGTTAAGCAGTAAACAACAATTTGTGATCACTATATACATATATGGAGTCAATCATGACATTCTTCACCGGTTCTGTAATTGTGCAGGTAGACAGCCCAATGAATGAGTCATCTAGTTTATTTTGATTTTTCCAAAAAAAACTAACAGAGTTCGAATTATTCACACAGGCTGCTAAAGCACTTATACTGTGAAAGCTTTTCGCATAGTTAGTGAAATGTCGAATTTAACAATTGTAATAATTAACATTTTCATAAATTGAGAAATATTCTGAGGAATGTACTTTCAGTCTTTGTGTTTAACGCTGGTGCTTCTTACGGAAAATCAATGAGAAAACGTACAGCAAGTAATAAACATGGAACGTGGGTGTAATCTAGCTTTCATTCTGCTGTCGTATGGAAAAAAGGGAGAAAAAGAAAGAAGAAGGGAAAGTAACGAACGTGAAAGAGTGCTCAGCTGCTTCTCATTGTCTGTCTGTCGACTTGGTTTGCAGCTTATAGCCATACATTGGCTGCTCACAATGTATTGTACGTCACTGGTTTACCAGAAACCCTGAGCGGAGTATTTGGGCTGCAAGACAGCAATAATACTCCAAACGCTCTCATTGCATAAATAATGATCTGAGAGATGGAAGACAATTTTTAGCTGTAAAGATGATTAATAATTTATTAGAGAGCCTGAAACACACAGAGTAATGATCAAGGTGGATGAGTGAAATAACTGTGCCCAGAAGATGGCGCTGGACAATTATGAATGGATCAGCGTATCAGATTTATCCAAGATTTAGAAAACGACACAACAGACAGAAATGTTACAATAATTCACAGTGCGTACAGGGCGGATTGGCATGCATCTATTCCACAGGTATGAATGACATTCTCCTCATCATGTTGACTGGCAAATTACGTTTGCAGGTAGGGCTTGGAATGAAACCTTACTCCGTCAAATACGACAACTTACCTTCCTCCATGTGGCTACATTAGAAAGTGTCTCAAAATAATTTAATATCTCTTCAATTAAAGCACACAGACATAAAATTTTTGTCTCAGAATAATGTACACAATTGGCAGAACAGAACAATGTACAAAACTGTTTGTTGCAGGATTGTTACCAAACGTGATGGAGGTGCAGTTGGACAAGCGCGTTTACTCTTAAAAATTCCTCCCCCATCTTCTTGACTCAAAGTTTAATATTCGCTTTCGAAATAATAGTAATTTCCACAGTTACAGCGAGGTACTGCCTGCCAATGATCGCCGAACAATGTAGCCAGAATAGGAGCTCGAAGCCAGGAATCATTCCTAATGAAATGAATTATATTAAGGTCGTTGTCGGTTATGCATTGTGGAGGAAGATTGCCATTTTGAATTTTAAATCTTCGAGATAGGCGACTCCTCGAAAACTGTACATCTGTGTGCATTAACTAGAGAAATATCCAGCAACAAGGTTGTGAACACTATTTTGAAAAGACTCTGTGTATGCCAACACATCATCAGTCAATGTGTGCACAGTGTTTTGAGTTGCGACCTCAACCGAAGAGTTTCGAAATATGGCCGTTGGGACTCTGCGGTCGCTGTACTGCAAATGCGCGCAGAGCACCTTCCACTGTTGGCTATACGCAAACGCCATTACGGTTTCTTTCGCTGGCAAGAACGTTTATTTATACGCGTGTGAAATGGCTCACGCGTGGAATTTTTATATGGGAGAACTTTATCTTGACATGTAAAAGGACTTTTCGGAGTCTGTAACAATGTTTTTTCGGCAATCTGCTTTCGCTTCGTTAGTTTACAGCAGCGAACCTATAGAGTACATTTGAATAGATAGGTGCGGTGTTCTGTCGCATATGTCCGACAGAACGCCACACTAGCTATACAAATGTGCTCACACGTTTGCCACTGTCAACTAACGAAGCGAAAGCAGACTGCCGAAAGAACATTGCTACTAACTCCGAAAAGTCCTTTTACATGTCAGGAAAATGTTCTCCCACAAATAGTTCCACGCGTAAGCAATTAGAAAAAATGTCACCGGTGGGGTTTGAACGCGGGACCTTTAGAAGAACGACATTACGCTCTACCAACTGACATACGCGAGATCTCCTCAACCATCCCTCACAGCTATGCTTTTCCTGTGCTTCGTAGTTCTGATGTTACTTTTAACTACCGTGTACGCATGTTCTATAGGACGACAGCATACAGCACGAACTAAATCGGCGTTTTTCTTGATACTCTATAGACGTACAACGTTTGGCACCGATCTCAGTTTCTGACATCTGGAGGTTTGGGTGCAAGAAAAGGTAAAGAATACAATGACATAAATCAACTAATTCACGTCGATCTGACTCTGCTAAATTCGAATAATAATAATGATAATAAAGCATAAAAGTTTTTGAACACGAAATATGGAAAAATAAAAACAATTTCTCAGTTTAAATACTTGGGGGAAATAATGCAAGAAAACTGTCTGGAAAAAGCTGCAAACGAAGTTTGCTATCAAAAAATGCCAACTGCATTCAGATTAGCACAAAATATTTATAATAAAAAATCACTTTCTAAATTCAGTAAACTTAGGAATTACAGCGCTGTAATCAAACCTCAGGATCTTTATGGGACAGGAACTTTAATTTTAAATAGAAAGAGGGATATTGAAGAAATTCAAAAGAAAGATAATTAGGGAAATACTAGGACCCAAATTACTAACGGAGAAACTTACAGGCTGAGAAGTAATAAGGAAATAGAAGAGTAGACAGACATACATGGTGACATAAGAAAACGAAGACTTAAAAGTAATGGCCGCATTAAAAGAATGACAGCCACTATGTTGACAAAATAAATAGTGGAATTCTACGAAAACAGAAGCACGGCCAAAAATTGAGTCAGTTAAATGAATCGCTGCGATTAAGGAGGATCTTAAAGTAGTTGATATAACTCAGGCAGAAGTTAGAGATAGAAAAATATTCAGATAAAAGATATATGATTGGGAAGTTGGTCAGAGCGAAATTAGAAAACGGACTGGAACACCGTGGTGTGGTGAAAGAAAGAGACTTCATTCCGAAAGGATGAAACAAATTTGGACAGGAAGGAAGGGCAACCAACAAAAGCGACACTGATTGGTTGCACCTCGCGTGGACCTATTGGGCCCATACCTAAATAATAATAACAATAATAATTGTTTTCATTTTATTTGAGAACGGCTCTTTCTTTAGAAAGGCGCGTCGTGGAATAGAGAGAGAGTCGTGCCGGAAGACATCGGCGGAAAGCGCCTGCAAGAAGTTCCCGCGAAAGCGGCATCGCATTAGCACATAAGGCGAACGCCTTTGTAATGGCCGCGGAAAGAGGGACGTCTAGAGAAGTCGTTACGGACACGGCGGTATTTAGCTGCCCGAGTGGCTGTCATAAGTTTGATGGACTGCCTCTACAGCCAGGAGGCAAGCGGCCGGAGGAAACTGAAAGTGAAACACATCGAGTTTCTTGGCTGCCTTCCGGTTTCGGAGAAAGCGCAGAGAGAAAGCAATGCGTTTTCCCAGCCTGCGTTATTCCGGAAGCAGGCCGTTTGCATATTTTACGGGATTGGTCCACCGCATATCCCTCGCTGGAGGCCATCTCCCAGCTTCCAGGCTTCCTTATTCACTCTCAGCTTTCTCTCGTTCTGAGGAATGGTGTTCTTAGCGACTCCGTTAGTTAAATATCAAACTGATGAAATACTATGAGAACACTGAGATTTGTCTTAAAAGGTCATGGTTCTAAAAACAAATGAGATTTGTTCATATAAGGAGCACGTTTTAAAGCGTATTGAATGCAGCCGAGATCAAAATAAAGTTTGATGCGTTTTCATTGCAATTGTGGCATGCACTTTAACGCCATTGAGTCAGATCGGATCAGTTCGTATTGTTTCCCACAGTAATTTAGTGCCGAAAAACATAAATCGGATCGAATCGTATTATGTACACGACAGCCGACGGCTCAAAAGGTATTATGTTCAGGACATGTTTCCCAGCTTGCAGTTCCCACACATACTGGAATATACGGTAGGAGTACCATGGACATTCCAGCATACAACTCTGATTTAGCATCTTGTGATTACTTTTCGGTTCCAAATAGTGAAGATAAAATGCGTGGAAGCAATTTTTCATCACCAGACGAAGCAGCGGAACATTATAAAAGCCTGTTTTCTGAAGCTGTCTAAGGAAGAGAGAGAGCTTTAAGGATGGTTACATAGAATGCAAAAAAATGTATTTTTGGTAAAGGGGAATATTCTGAAAAACAATAAAATCATTTATTTTTTAAAAAAACTAATTCTCGATTGATTTTCTAAGAAAAATTTTAATGCCGCCCTAGTATTTCCGGGTTATTGACCAAAGCCTGAAGACCACACCGCTTCCACCCACAGTGTTAATGTCGCCATTACGATATCAGTATAAGTAACGGTGAGTAAATCAATGTAGTTTACAAGATTACTGGTGACCGTACGCAGCACATGAAGTGGTTTAATATTTAGAGAAGCGATATGAAATACGGTGAATACGTGGATTCAGTAGTAGGGGATGATTCTGGGAGAGCACAATGCACCTGTACACGAAATCGCATACGGGACGCTAGCACGGCCAATTCTTGAGCATTACTCAACGATCGGAAAGTCATTTATGTATGAAGAAACAAAGAAAAAGAAATTAATGGAGACGAAACACGCCAAGATCAAACTAGCTCCACAGTTTAAATACCTTAGTGAAACCTTCACGAAAATGGAATCGAAACAAAAGCAAACGAAGTTAGATGCCAGAAGGTGGAAAGTGCATACCGATTTACCCAAAATGTCTACAACAAGAAATGTATCTAAGGCGCATGAAATAAAGTTATTATATAACAGTAATTAAACTAGAATGTCTCTATGGATCTATTTTGAACAGTAAAACAGTAACTGAAAACATTGAGCCGAAGGTATGCATAATCATAAGAAACTTACTCGATCCAAAACTTGTAGACTAACAAAAGCGACTCGGAGGCAAACAGAAAATAGAAACAATACCAGTACACAAATGAATTTAGAAAACACAGGTTAAGATTCCATGGAGACATTAACACAGCAAGCCCAGACAGACTTGCAAAAGAAACAGTCGATTTCTGCGGCAACGGGAGTGAAGCCGATACGGACAAGGCGAAATGGATTGGCGATATCAAAACTGATCTTATATTGACAGGAACTGCACCAAAAGACGACCGAGATTGCTTTATCTTTCGGTCCAAAAGTCACAAACGGCACGTTGACCAACAGAGAAAACCAAAGAAGAAAACTGGAACAACACGCTCTGAAGTGAGAGAGCTAGTCCACAGGAAGAGAATGAAAGAAATACAGCCACAAGGGAAGGCGAATGTCCACTTCTAAGTGCTTCCTGTAGTCCTAGTGAGCTTATTCGCAAATAACACAACAGACATCGATCGTATTCAGAGACGCGAAGTTTGGGTCGTGGCAGATCTGTATGTCCCCGTACGAAATGCAACGGAATGGCTGTCAGAAAAAGAACGGCGACTTTGTTGCCAGGCAGTCCTGCCCGATAGTTAGAGAATCATAGTAAAACTGGAGACTCACTATAATAAGGTTACCTCTTTGTCTAGCGTGACAACACACTTACGATGACAGGTGGGGCAGAAGAAAGCGATACAACTTTCAGACAGAAAGCCAATGACATAGTCATCAAACTTTGCAAAAATTATTAACGTATTAATAAGTCAAGAAAAAAATTTGAAGATGCAGCAGTGATTATTATGTCTGCCTTCTACAGATGTGAAAGGTGGTAGGTCGCCCGACATATTCTGCAGATCCCATGGTCACATGGGATTTCACATGAAAATGGGTGGAAAGCTACTGAGAGGAGACTACTCACTTTAAAAATAAATAGGAAAAAATGGAGATAGTCAGGAAGTATGCTTAGGAAGCCAGTTGGTGCTGTTGAGGAGGGATTCCTAGACTGAGAGTGCAACAAATATCAGAAAGGGTGGAAACGTCTGGAAATGCGCTGTTGATGAGGAATGATTGCAGGAGGCGAAATAAATGGCAGAAATGAAAGTCACCGCCAAATCCAGAGTCATCTGGAGATCTCTGTGAATGGCCTATGATCCCCAAAACTGTTAGGAAGTCATGATGATGTAATAATGATGATCATTAGGTGGGGAAATATAATGATTATAATGAGGATGTAATAGTAAGGATGACGATGGTGATGTATTGATGATGATGATAGTAATGTAATGGTAATAGTAATGATGATGATGTAATTCTCGTAATGATGATGTGATGATGATGACGATGTAATAACGACAATAATGATGCAATTTTGGTGCTGTACTATTAATGTGACGATATAATAATGATGATGATGATGATGATGCAGTGAGGATGATGATGTATTGATGGTGATATTTGCAGTCGGCTTGTTGCAAATGATGATGCATTGATAAAAGTCATGATGATGTATTGATGATGATGACGTAATGGTCATGATGATAAAGATATATTGATGATGATCACACTTGCATGCAGCTGGTTCCAAATCGAAAGGCCAGTAATATTTCCCTGTAATAGATGAAATGTACATACTTTGAAGTTACTATATTTTATGTCCAATTTATGTACGTGCATTTTATATCTGAGGTCATTTTTTACTTCTAAGTTTGCGACAGAAGTGTCTTTAAACAACTCAGTTGTTGTGTCACCGGTTCTCGCATTCTATCAGTCAGCAGGCCTGGAGTAAAAAGGGAAACAAGTCAAAGAAGGAGAGAGAAAATAGTTTTAGATGCGAGATTACACTTTGTTCAACTAAAACAGTTCACATGTCTTGTGTCTCAGAACACCAGAATCTGTAGTTCTGAAATGGAGGGTCAGCTGGATGTTGTCTACACTTGTCGCAACAGTGACTTTTGTTGTGTCTGAGATGTTGAGGGCGAATGGCGAATCCGTCTGTGAACAAGAATTCTAACAACACGTCTGAGATTGGCTTTCTCATGGGAAATTCCGTTAGGAAGCTAGCTGCGTTGAAGATTCATTACTGTACGTGCACTATCGGCGAGTGTCTGAAACGGTAGAAATCGAAATACAGTGACAGGTGTAGAGCGCTCTCTGGCTGCTACTATTGTAAGCTTGCAGCCAACACAATGTTAAATGCGACAAACATCCCAATACATAAGATGTTGCAGAACTCTGTTGCATTTAACATTTTAATGCTTTTCATTTCTATTTGTACTGACGTAGGCGCATGAAACATTGAGTCGTCTGCTAGCTAACGTTGGCAGCGACCAGCGATAAGTACCTGTCAATGCCATTCGATTTCTGTCGAGGCAGCCTGATCGTGGTAGAGTCTTCTTAGAGAACAGTAAAAATATTTTAGTGCGTTTGCGTGTCTGCTGGTTCGTGTCGTACAATACGAGCTGCAGACAGCCTTATTTCTCCCAAGGAACAGTTCTGCTGAATGTGATGCAGTGGACGGACTTTCTTGCTTTGAGTAAGGACGGATGGACCTGCTCGTGCTTACTGTACGTGTCACAGTAAATTCTCCTCTTCCCTTGTGCAGGGCATTTCTCAGTTGCGAGCGTTAGAGTCAACGGAACGTCAGTCGCGGTAGAGAGGCTCCAGTTCGCTAGGTTATCAGAACACCACACAGTGTGGCCCATTGGCCAGTCGCCGTTAGCGTCTCTGACACAGGCGGTGGAAGCACTCCGCTGCCTTCTCGATCGCCTCGCGTCACCGCCTTCTCGTGGCCACCTCAGTGCAGCCTCGACAAGTCGCTGGGTGGCGCCATCTACCGCGGTCCCGGCAGAGACGAGCAGGCGAATGCCGAGCAGTCCCCCCTCCTCACGGCCGACATGACGTCGTTCAGGTGGTGCGTCACGGATGCGTCGCCACGGACCCTGTGAACAAACAAAAGACGTTTTTAGAACGTTTTCTGCAAACAGCTCGGCACAGTTTCAATGTACACTAAATTGAATTGAATGAAATTTTATTGTCGTTTAGCTATTACAGCAATCGACAAAGTCAAGTTACATATATACAGCATATACAGGGTGTTACAAAAAGGTACGACCAAACTTTCAGGAAACATTCCTCACACACAAATAAAGAAAATATGTTATGTGGACATGTGTCCGGAAACGCTTAATTTCCATGTTAGAGCTCATTTTAGTTTCGTCAGTATGTACTGTACTTCCTCGATTCACCGCCAGTTGGCCCAATTGAAGGAAGGTAATGTTGACTTCGGTGCTTGTGTTGACATGCGACTCATTGCTCTACAGTACTAGCATCAAGCACATCAGTACGTACCATCAACAGGTTAGTGTTCATCACGAACGTGGTTTTGCTGTCAGTGCAATGTTTACAAATGCGGAGTTGGCAGATGCCCATTTGATGTATGGATTAGCATGGGGCAATAGCCGTGGCGCGGTACGTTTCTATCGAGACAGATTTCCATAACGAAGGTGTCCCGACAGGAAGACGTTCGGCGTCTTAGGGGGCACGGAACATTCCAGCCTATGACTCGCGACAGGGGAAGACCTAGAACGACGAGGAGACCTGCAATGGACGAGGCAATGCTTCGTCCAGTTGACGATAACCCTAATGTCAGCATCAGAGAAGTTGCTGCTGTACAAGGTAACGTTGACCACGTCACTGTATGGAGAGTGCTACGGGAGAACCAGTTGTTCCCATACCATGTACAGAGTGTGCAGGCACTATCAGCAGCTGATTGGCCTCCACAGGTACACTTCTGCGAATGGTTCATCCAACAATGTGTCAATCCTCATTTCAGTGCAAATGTTCTCTTTACGGATGAGGCTTCATTCCAACGTGATCAAATTGTAAATTTGGATTATCAACATGTTGTGCAATCACGTCATCAACACAGATTTTCTGTGAACGTTTGGGCAGACATTGTTGGTGATGTCTTGATTGGGCCCCATGTTCTTCCACCTACGCTCAATGGAGCACGTTATCATGATTTCATACGGGATACTCTACCTGTGCTGCTAGAACATGTGCCTTTACAAGTACGACACAACATGTGGTTCATGCACAATGGAGCTCCTGCACATTTCAGTCGAAGTGTTCGTATTCTTCTCCACAACAGATTCGGTGACCGATGGATTGGTAGAGGCGGACCAATTCCATGGCCTCCACGCTCTCCTGACCTCAACCCTCTTGACTTTCATTTATGGGGGCATTTGAAAGCTCTTGTCTACGCAACCCCGGTACCAAATGTAGAGACTCGTATTGTGGACGGCTGTGATACAATACGCCATTCTCCAGTGCTGCATCAGCGCATCAGGGATTCCATGCGGCGGAGGGTGGATGCATGTATCCTCGCTAACGGAGGACATTTTGAACATTTCCTGTAACAAAGTCTTTGAAGTCACGCTGGTACGATCTGTTGCTGTGTGTTTCCATTCCATGATTAATGTGATTTGAAGAGAAGTAATAAAATGAGCTCTAACATGGAAATTAAGCGTTTCCGGACACGTGTCCACATAACATATTTTCTTTCTTTGTGTGTGAGGAATTTTTCCTGAAAGTTTGGCCGTACCTTTTTATAACTCCCTGTATACAAGTTATACAGCATATGTACATGGGTTGAAGATCAATATGTCACTGCTGGTTTTCCATAAAATACAATATTTAAAATCAAATAATATGAAAAACATTGCACCATAAATTACTCAGTTAAAGAAATTATGCTGTACTCTCCAAACTGGTACCACTATGATATTTTACAGTCATAAAATTCCTGAAGTGAGTAGCAAGGATTTGCAGCTGACCAATTGAATAATTTTCCTTTAAATAAATCAAATGTAGGTTCTATCCATTCTAGTGGCAGTTTGTTAAACATCTTCGTACCCACCACTTCGTAGCTGTTCAGTGACTTGTATAATCTGTAGTAAGGTATGTCAAGATGGCTACTATTTCTGGTTCCATGAGAGTGTACATCTCTTCTAAGCTGGTATTCTGGTAAGTTGCTCTTTATATGCAGTAGGGCAGTGTAAATATACATGTTTATAACAGTTAATATTTTTAAGTTGATAAACAGTGGTTTGCAATTGGCCAGTTTATCATTGTTTGTGATAATTCGAATTACTTTCTTCTGAAGTACCAAAATGTCCTGAAGGGGTGAACTATTGCCCCATATTAAAAGCCCATAAGATATAATGCTTTGAAAAAAAGCAAAGTAGGCCGATCTTACATAGGCTGCAGGTACATGGTTTTTTATTTGTTAAGAAGTGTATTGAATTGCACAATTAATTGATTGCAGAAATCTCTCAGAACAATGTGTGTTGTTAAACTACCGTCAATAGTTTCACATTTTCCTGTGTCAGAGAGGGAGACACCACCATTATGAGTATGCCTGCAACAGACGTGGCGTTCGCCATGCCTAGCTGACGTGACGTCACGAACAAGCGCCGAGGCCTTCCTTCGAGTCGGTGGTTGCCTCTACGCACTAGCCAGACTCCTGTGGCGGTCAACACTTTCTCCTGCTGAACTTGAACGGCACGCGCTTTCTCTGCCGACACGCCTGTGGAATGCGGCGTCTTCGCGCGAAGCAGACCTTCTTTTTGTTTACGTCACTTTCTACCTCTCTGTCTGTCTCACGACCTGCAGGATCCTAGAGTGTAATCTACGCCCACATACACAGGCATGCAAACCGTTTAGAACGAACGTAACTACCGCATGGTCTGTCACTGTCAAGTAACAAAGCTCGAGGAAACTTGGGGCATGCATAAGAAATACTTATATGGATATGGTGTCTGTTCTTTCGAACATACACATACATCATGACCTGCAGCCGTCTAGAACGAAATTAGAATTAAACTAATACCGTCAGCCGCGCACGGGCGTTGATATAGATCAACGGGGGACAGGTGAAAATGTGTGCCCCGACCGGGACTCGAACGTGGGATCTCCTGCTTACACGGCAGACGCTCTATCCAGCTGAGCCAGCGAGGGAACAGAGGATAGTGCGACTGCAGGGAATATCTCGCGCACGCCAACCGCGAGACCCACGTTCTCATCTTGTGTGTCCACACACTACATTCGTATGTCCCACCCCATATCCATATAAGTATACAGGGTGAGTCACCTAACGTTACCAGTGCATATATTTCGTAAACCACATCAAATACTGACGAACCGATTCCACAGACCGAACCTGAGGAGAGGGGCTAGTGTAATTGTTTAATACAAACCATACAAAAATGCACGGAAGTATGTTTTTTAACACAAACCTACGTTTTTTCAATGGAACCACGTTAGTTTTGTTAGCACATCTGAACATATAAACAAATACGTAATCAGTGCCGTTTGTTGTATTGTAAAATGTTAATTACATCCGGAGATATTGTAACCTAAAGTTGACGCTTGAAACTTCCGACGTTCAGTTGCGTGTTGTAGCAAACACGGGCCACGGTCGGCGAGCAGAATCTGCAGGGACATGTTTACGATGACGACTGTGTTTACTAGCGTGGCTGTAGTGCACAGTTGTGGTTTGGTCTAGCTGTCGCAGTGTCCGCATGTGGCGCTTGCTGCTATTGTTATTCTGCATTCGTCTCCGCACGCAAACCAACTGTAGTACACCGTGTTACCAGACGTCTGTGATAGTGTAGTGTTGTAGGAACTGTGACCATGGTGTATTCGAACTCTGAAAAGGCGGAGATGATATCTATGGCGTGTGTCGACGAAATGCAGCTGAAGCCTGCAGGGTGTATGCAGAACGGTACTCGGACAGAGAGCATCCAACGTGCCGCACATTGCAGAACATCTACTGCCAACTGTATGCAACAGGTATGGTCGTAGCACGCAAACGGGTCCGTAACAGGCCCGTCACAGGAGAAGCGGGTGCAGTTGGTGTGTTAGCTGCTGTTGCCAAGAACCCACACATGAGTACACGGGACATTGCGAGAGCCGGTGGACTGAGTCAAAGTAGTGTCATGCGCATACTGCATCGTCACCGCTTTCACCCGTTTCATGTGTCGCTACATTAGCAATTACATGGCGATGACCTTAATCATCGAGTGCAATTCTGTCAATGGACATTAACAGAGAATGCGTTGCAGTTCTACCTGTTTACCGATGAAGCGGGTTTCACAAACCACGGGGCAGTGAATCTACGGAACATGCATTACTGGTCCGTGGACAATCCTCGCTGGCTCAGACAGGTAGAGCGACAGCGACCGTGGACTGTAAATGTATGGTGCGGAATCGTTGGCGACCACCTCATTGGTCCTCACTTCATTGCAGGAGCCCAAACAGCTGCAACATACATCGCGTTTCTACAGAATGATCTGCCAACGTTGCTCGAAAATGTCCTAATGGAAACGCGTCGACGTATGTGGTATCAGCATGATGGTGCACCTGCACATTCCGCAATTAACACTAGGCTGACCCTTGACAGGATGTTCAACGGGCGTTTCATAGGACGTGGGGGACGCATAAATTGGCCAGCCCGTTCTCCTGATCTTACACCTCTGGACTTCTTTCTGTGGGGTACATTAAAGGAGAATGTGTGCCGTGATGTGCCTACAACCCCAGAGGACATGAAACAACGTATTGTGGCAGCCTGCGGCGACATTACACCAGATGTACTGCGCGTGTACGACATTCATTACGCCAGAGATTGCAATTGTGTGCAGCAAATGATGGCCACCACATTGAACATCTATTGGCCTGACATGTCGGGACACACTCTATTCCACTCCGTAATTGAAAACGGAAACCACGTGTGTACGTACACCTCACCCCTCATGGTAATGTACATGTGCGTCAGTGAAAAAGACCAATAAAAAGGTGTTAGCATGTGGACGTAATGTGCTGTTCCAGTCTCTTCTGTACCTAAGGTCCATCACCGTTCCCTTTGGATCCCTACGTAATTCGGTGCTCTCCGATACACACGATCGAACAGCGGAGGAGTGGTACTCAAGCGTCAACTTTAGGTTACAATATCTCCGGATGTAATTAACATTTTACAATACAACAAACGGCACTGATTACGTATTTGTTTATATGTTCAGATGAGCTAACAAAACTAACGGGGTTCCATTTTAAAAAACCTAGGTTTGTGTTAAAAAACATACTTCCGTGCATTTTTTTATGGTTTGTATTAGCCAATTACACTAGCCCCTCTCCTCACGTTCGGTCTGTGGAATCGATTTGTCAATATTTGATGTGGTTTACGAAATATATCCAGCGGTAATGTTAGGTGACTCACCCTGTATAGTTCTGGCAACACCGGGCAATGACCTTCTTCTCTGCGGGACTTGGTAAGAATGTCTTCCACGAGTAACGAGTGTGTTGGGGTGGGACACTACGAATGTCGTGTGGGGACATACAATGTGAGAAGTAAGCAGGAGATCCAGTGTTCGAGTGCCGGTCGGGGCACACATTTTCTCCCGTCCCTGTTGATATATATCAACGCCCGTGAGCAGCTGACGGTATTAATTTAATTCTAATTTCATACATAAGAAAAGCTAGCTGAGAGAAATACGGAATGAGACGAACAGAAATGAGACTATCATGTTGATGTTGAAGCTTTCTTGTCTGTGTTTGCTTTAACAACAACATAGGTTTTTGAGTGGGGTCCGCCTTTAGTAAAACAGGATTTTGTTTTTTTGTCCCAGACATGTTTCACTGCAGTTGCAGCAGCATCAGTGCTTTTTTTATTGTTATGGCTGTTAAACATAAGGAACGTTCTTTACTGTTTAAATACATACAAACATTAGTTTCTAAATCCTAATTACAGGTTTTTGAGGAGCGCACACACACACACACACACACACACACACACACACACACACACACACAACATATGGTTCAAATGGCTCTGAGCGCTATGGGACTTAACATCTGAGGTCATCAGTCCCCTATAACTTAGAATTACTAAAACCTAACTAACCTAGGGACATCACACACATCGATGCCTGAGGCAGGATTCGAACCTGGGATCTTAGATGTCGCGCGGTTCCGGACTGAACCGCCTAGAACCGCTCAACCACCGCGGCCAGCCCTCTCCGACCATTGATGTGGGATGACGCAGAATGCTACAGCTAGTCCAGTATTCGTTCTCCGATGGCAGAAGCAGTTGTGAGGTGATTATGATGTGCCTGGTGCACATTAGGGCAATCCTCCCTTGTAGCGGCCAGAAGTGGTCGAAGAGTACCTTGTCGACGAGAATGTCTTCCCGCACGCCCCTACTTAGTCCAACATCGGGCATCTGTCACACCTGAATGCCCCACAAATCTACATATTGCACAATTCGACCAGCTCGTGAAATGGACCTACAATGGGGCTCCTTTGAAACTCCGTCATGTGCTAATAACGATATCTCACACAAGTACTCGATATTTCCTGTCCTGGCGTGCTTCACGCTATTTACACTTATCAGCCAAAACATTACAACTACCTAATAGCCGGTAAGTCCACCTTTGTCACAGATAACAGTGGCAACGCATCGTTGCATGGGAGCAATGAGGCCTTGGTAAATCATTGGAGGGAAGTAGAACCATATCTGCACACACAAGTCACCTATTGCCCTAAATTCCGTGGAGGAGGGTGATGAGCTCTGATGCCACATTCAATCACATCCCAGATCTGTCGGCTGGGGTTTAGATCTGGCGAGTTGGGGAGCCAGCATATCAATTACAAATCGCCGCTGTGTTCCTCGTACCAATCCATCACACTCCTGGACTTGTGACACAGTGCATTATCCTGCTGAAAAACGCCACTGCCGTCAGGAAACGTGATCGTCATGAAGGGGTGTACGTGTTCTGAAATTAGTGTACGATACTCGATAACCATCATGGACCCTTGCATTAGTTCCACTGTACACGTGGATGCCCACGTGAATGTTTCCCAGAGCATAATGGAGCCGCCACCAGCTTGTTTCTCTACCGCAGTACAGGCGCAGGGAGCTGTTCGCCTGGAAGATGACGGATTCGTGCCCGACCATCGGCACGATCAAGAAGGTATCGGGATTCATCACACCAAGCAACGCTCTGCCACTGAGCCAACCTCCATTTCCGATGGTCAGATGCCCGTTTCAGTCGTATTTGCTGATGTAGTGGTGTTAAAGCTGTCAACGGCCTTGCCGCAGTGGTAACGCCAGTTCTCATTGGATCACTGTGTTAAGTGCTGTCGGGCTATGCTAGCACTGGTCCGACATGTGTCCCATCGGGGATGGACGTGGCAGTCTTGCTGGTAACAGGAGTACCTCAACATGGCGCAGACAGTTCATACAGACGTGTACCGTGAGTGGGCGAGCATTGTCCTGTTGGAAAATGGTACCACGATAGCGTCACATGATAGGTAACTGTTGTGTACATAGTTCCGCGTAATTAGCGCGTACACAACTTTCCCACTACAGCGCGCGCCGCTAAGCACAACAGCGCAGGCGCAGCGCTCGTCCGTCTCCGCACTACGAGATGGCGCTGTCTTAGAGACGGACCAAATTCTGCTTCCGCCGATCCGCGTATTAATATGTAACGCAGCCAATGAGATTGCTGCTAATGTAGAACCTTTTCTCCTCGCGGATCACACTCGCGCAGTGATACCTGAACGCTCGAGGTATTATAAAGAGTGTACAGACCTCCGATTAGGCAGTCTGCCTTAGTCTGCATTAGTCTGCAGTTAAGTTTCAGTCTGCGCCTAATAAGATTATCCTATTCCTGCTCATAGCCATGAAGAGAAATGTATAGACACTTTAGTCAAGTATCAGAGATATGTGAGAATAAGAACAACGTACCAAGACCAAAGGAACTTCAGATTATCAATTGTAAATAGCATCCAGAACCAAGTTAAGTTATTTTTATGCTTGTTATTATTTTAATAAATGTGTGTGAAAGTTAATCAAGTTCTGTTTGAAGTTGGTCACCGTCAATCTGCTACTCTAAGCGTGCAAGTGGCATTTCTATCGTCTGACCTAACGGCAGAAGATAAACATGCCACGATAAGACCACGAGACATATTGCTGACACTCGCCTACTTCGTTAGAGCGACAAGTCAAATAATCTGATGGTGTGTGTACCGAAGGTCTTTCAGTACGCACACCACAGTAACACATGAGGACTCAGTATGTTCTTGAGGTAGTATAGGGCCGCCAGTCATTACCTGATGGTTCGTCACACCCTGATGCAATCAATTGATCCACACGCCTCTCCAAAACAGTAGACCAGTGAAACCTCTGCCAAGGCTGTTGATGATGGACATGCAGGGTAGTGCAGAACCACATTCATTGCTCAAAACAATGCGTAGCCCTTCATCAGGTCTGCCGAGCACTGTTGGCAAGCAGGGTGCAGTCAGCCCTTGTGAGGCAAACTGAGGAGCTAGCTACTTGATTGAGAAGTAGCGGCTCCGGTTTTGGAAACTGACATACGGCTGGGAGAGCGGAGTGCTGGCCACATGCCCCTCCATATCCGCATCCAGTGACGCCTGTGAGGATTACATGGCGGCCGGTCGGTACCTTTGGGCCTTCATGGCCTGTTCGGGAGGAAGTTTCAGTTTTTAGTGGTGTTAACGTTCGCTGACGGATGGTTCATCGGCAGTGTAGGTCCATCGTTAGGAGCTTTCGGTACACTGTGTGTTCAGACACCCTTGCACTCTTCCCAGCATGTTAATTCCGTCACAGTTCGCCGCCTGTCCTGTTTTACCAGTGTGCCCAGCCTACAATGGCCGACATCTGTAATGATTGGTGACCGCCCAATCGCACGACGTATGGACGTGGTTTCACCTTCGTTTGGCCAAGTGTAGAAGACACTCACCACAGCACTCCTGAAACACGCGACAAGTCGTGTACGAGGGCAGTTCAATAAGTAATGCAACACATTTTTTTCTGAAACAGGGGTTGTTTTATTCAGCATTGAAATACACCAGGTTATTCCCCAATCTTTTAGCTACACAACACTATTTTTCAACGTAATCTCCATTCAATGCTACGGCCTTACGCCACCTTGAAATGAGGGCCTGTATGCCCGCACGGTACCATTCCACTGTTCGATGTCGGAGCCAACGTCGTACTGCATCAATAACTTCTTCATCATCCGCGTAGTGCCTCCCACGGATTGCGTCCTTCATTGGGCCAAACATATGGAAATCCGACGGTGCGAGATCGGGGCTGTAGGGTGCATGAGGAAGAACAGTCCACTGAAGTTTTGTGAGCTCCTCTCGGGTGCGAAGACTTGTGTGAGGCCTTGCGTTGTCACGAAGAAGGAGAAGTTCGTTCAGATTTTTGTGCCTACGAACACGCTGAAGTCGTCTCTTCAATTTCTGAAGAGTAGCACAATACACTTCAGAGTTGATCGTTTGACCATGGGGAAGGATATCGAACAGAATAACCCCTTCAGCGTCGCAGAAGACTGTAACCATGACTTTACCGGCTGAGGGTATGGCTTTAAACTTTTTCTTGGTAGGGGAGTGGGTGTGGCGCCACTCCATTGATTGCCGTTTTGTTTCAGGTTCGAAGTGATGAACCAATGTTTCATCGCCTGTAACAATCTTTGACAAGAAATTGTCACCCTCAGCCACATGACGAGCAAGCAATTCCGCACAGATGGTTCTCCTTTGCTCTTTATGGTGTTCGGTTATACAATGAGGGACACAGCGGGAACAAACCTTTGAATATCCCAACTGGTGAACAATTGTGACAGCACTACCAACAGAGATGTCAAGTTGAGCACTGAGTTGTTTGATGGTGATCCGTCGATCATCTCGAACGAGTGTGTTCGCACGCTCCGCCATTGCAGGAGTCACAGCTGTGCACGGCCGGCCCGCACGCGGGAGATCAGACAGTCTCGCTTGACCTTGCGGCGATGATGACACACGCTTTGCCCAACGACTCACCGTGCTTTTGTCCACTGCCAGATCACCGTAGACATTCTGCAAGCGCCTATGAATATCTGAGATGCCCTGGTTTTCCGCCAAAAGAAACTCGATCACTTCCCGTTGTTTGCAACGCACATCCGTTACAGAAGCCATTTTAACAGCTCCGTACAGCGCTGCCACCTGTCGGAAGTCCATGAAACTATACGAGACGAAGCGGGAATGTTTGAAAATATTCCACAAGATATTTCCGGTTTTTTCAACCAAAATTGGCCGAGAAAAAAAATGTGTTGCATTACTTATTGAACTGCCCTCGTAGATCTCGATAAGCTCCTGCCGAGCCTCCCAGTCCATCACAGTCTGCCCTCGGCGAAACTCAGCGAGATCGCCTGCCTCATCCATCCCACACATGGACAGCACGCTCACTGATACTACATGCACCGTGTGTGCGTGCCTGACTAGCAGTCGTTCCTCGCCAGGTGATGTTGCTGTCATTATTTATACTGACTAGGAGACAGCACGACCATTGCCTTTTTAATCAGAATAACAAAGTCTATTGAAAAACATTCAATTTCTGTACATACAATAATTATAAACAAGAACTGCAGTGGTAAATATCGTAAAAACAAACAAAGCACTAATTTTTGCGACATCTTGCGCAACATATAAAAGCAGATTTTTTACAATCACAGGGCGTTTGCAATAAATCTGTACAAAAATATGCTCCATTAACATATACGAAAATGTTTTGGGTTTCTGATAATTCTGAGGCAAACCAGGCATATTGAATCATGTCTCTGAATATTGCTGACGATAATTGATGGTGAATTATAGAATGAATTTTTATACAATGTTCCCGGGAATTAATTTCACGATTCTCCTGTAACAATGCGCTGCAATTTTGCAAGCAAGAGAAGAAAAAAAATAAAGTGCCAGAGGAGGAATCGAACCCGAGACCTTTCGCGTAAGGTTCCGAGCGCTAACCATGTATTTTTTTTTAAAAACAAGATTTTTTTTTTAATCTCATTTTGTTCGTTTTCGTTCGTTGTACCTGCCCTGGGTGGACGTCGAAAGACACACGTTTCAGTTCGTTGTTGATCCAATAACTTAGCTTTTTTATTTTTTTACAGAGGGCATCTATCCCTCTGACCGAACACGCTGAGCTACCGTGCCGGCATCTAGGCAAGACGGCGACTCGGCAGTGTACTAACATTTTATACTCATAAGGCACCTAAAAGCTTTGGATCGATTTTTCCCGGGATTTTCCGGGTAGTGCGTCCTAATATTTTAACGACGTGAGGTGTTAGGGGACCTCTTTCACCACACAAAATTTCGGACAAATCCCCGACCGCACGATCGTGCTGTCTCCTTGTGAGAGTGTGTGGGTGGTCATAGTCATCTCGCTGATCAGTTCGCTTAGCCTGCCACGCTTGGTATCAACGCTAAACACAAATAACGCTAATGCACTCTGGTGTCCGTTGTATGTGTCACAGAATTACGCCTCTAATCACTAACACATCCGATCGTAGATGTACGTGTGGGGAGATGCATTAACGTCTGACCATGTCTTCTGGGTGCTTCACTTGTTTTCTCAGGCAGTGTAAATGGCTTGATGTTATATTGGATCTATGAAATATATTTGCAGATGCCAATGTGGACAACCATCACCTGTATAATGGAATGACGACGATGGAAAGTTTTGCCGGACCGGGACTCTAACCCGGATTTCACGCTTATCTTTTATTTGAAAGTTTTTAGAAGATTGCACAACAGGCTTGGTGAAAAAAGACCCGATCTGTGGCAGACAGGAGACTGGTTCTTCCACGACGATAATGCACCTCCACACACCGCCATCTCTGTTAGACAGTTTTTGGCTAAAAATGGCATGGTTCCGTTGCTCCACGCACCTTATTCGAGAAACATGGCTGCCAGTGAGAGATTTTCTTATTTCCACACACGAAGAGGGATTGAAAGGACGCCAATCTTACGCCAGAGGTCTGGTGTTCGATTCCTCCTCAGGCACTTTTTTTTCTTCTGTTTCATTTTCTTTGGTTATTCCACCAATTATTCAGAAAGTTTCCCAAACCTACATTATCTTTAACAAATTAGTTTCATTATTGAATAAAAATTATTTTCTTTTTGTCCAACAACACAATTCATGGGGATGGGTTTTCCATTTTTCACTGTAAAGTATACGAGGAGAAACATTGCCTTTTTGATCAAAATAACAAAGTCTATTGAAAAACATACAATTTTTATACATATAATAATTATAAACAAGAACCGCAGTGGTAAATATCGTAAAAACAAACAAAGCAATAATTTTTGCGACATCTTGCGCAACATATAAAAGCGGATTTTTTACAATCACAAAGCGTTTGCAATAAATCTGTACAAAAACTGCCCTATTAACATTTACGAAAATGTTTCGAGTTTCTGACAATTTTGAGGCAAACCATGCATATTGAATAATGTCTCGGAATATTGGTGACGATAACTGATGGTGAATTATAGAATGAATTTTTGTGCAATCTTCCCGGGAATTAATTTCACGATTCTCCTGTAAAAATGCGCTGCAATTTTGCAAGCAACAGAAGAAAAAAAAAGTGCCAGAGGAGGAATCGAACCCGAGACGTCTGGCGTAAGAGTCCGAGCGCTAACCATGTAGGCCAGACGGCCGCTCGGCAATGTACTAACATTTTATACTCATAAGGCACCTAAGAATGGATCGATTTTTCTCGGGATTTTCCGAGTAGTGCGTCCTAATATTTTAACCACGTGAAGTGTTAGGGGACCTCTTTCACCACATAAAATTTCGGACAAATCCCCGACCCCACGATCGTGCTGTCTCCTTGTGAGAGTGTGTGGGTGGTCATAGTGATCTCGTTGATCAGTTTGCTTAGCCTACCACGCTTGGTATGAATGCTAAGCATAAATAACGCTGATGCACTCTGCTGACCGTTGTATGTGTCACAGAATTGCAGCTCTAATCATTGACACATCCGATCGTGGATGTACGTGTGCGGAGATGCATTAACGTCTGACCCTGTCTTCTGGGTGCTTCATTTTTTGTTAGGCAGTGTAAATGGCTTGATGTTATACCGAATCCATGAAATATATTTGCAGATGCGAATATGGACAACCGTCAGCTGTATAATGGACTGACAACGATGAAAATTTTTGCCGGACCAGGACTCGAACCCAGATTTCACGCTTATCTTTTATTTGAAAGTTTTAAGAAGATTGCACAAGTCGGAGGCGGTGGTGTTGTAGTGTGGCCGTGTTTTTCCTAGAGTGGGCTTGCACCGCTTGTTGTTTTGCGTGGCACTATCACAGCACAGGCCTACATTGATGTTTTAAGCTCCTTCTTGTCCTTCTTGCTTCCCACTGTTTAGTTCGGGGATGACGATTGCATCTTTCAACACGATCGACCACCTGTTAGCAATGCACGGCCTGTGGCGGAGTGGTTACACGGCAATAACACACCTGTAGTGGACTGACCTGCACAGAGTTCTGACCTGAATTCTATAGAACACCTATGGTATGTTTTGGAACGCCGACTTCATGGCATGCCTCACCGACCGACGTTGATACCTCTCCTCAGAGCAGCACTCTGTGAAGAATGGGCTGCCATTCCCCAAGAAACCTTCCAGCACCTGACTGAACGTGTGCTTGCGAGAGTGGAAGCTGTCATCAAGGTTAAGGGTGGGCCAAAACCATATTGGATTTCAGCATTACTGATGGAGGACGCCACAAACATGAAACTCATTTTCAGGCAGGTATCCGGATAATTTTGATCAAATAGTGAATATACTGTGGAAAAGGTAATGTAGATATTATGAGGGGCGGACGCGTCTGTATAATAGGAGCTGGGGACTAGTAGTCGTCAGTACAGAAGCAGTAACAACAGAATGGGTCTTGTGCGTTCCTTCGATCGTGGTCTCGTCGCTGCATGCCATCTGAGTAACAGACCAATCAGGGACATTTCAAAGCTTCTAAAGCTGCCCAAGTCGACAGTTGGTAATGTGAATGTGAAGTGGAAACGCGAAGGAACTAGAGCGGCTAAACAGAGACCAGGCACCTCGTGAACTGACAAACGGGGTCTCCCCAGCATAGCAGAACGTGGTTCTAAAAAATCGCATTAAATCAACTAAAGAAATCACTTGCGAGTTGCAAAGGGCTACCAGGAGCCGTGCTAAAGCAATGACTGTACATAGGCCGCTAAAAAGAATATGGTACATGGGTCGAGCAATGCTTCAGGTGGTGTAAAGAGAGATGCTGCTGGACCGTGGATGATTAAAAACGGCTGATTTTGGAATGATGAATCACGTTGTACCCTGTGACAGCCGGATGGGAGGGTTTGGATGTCTCGAATACCTGGAGAATGCTACGCACCATCATATGTAGAGACTACAGTGATTTACAGAGCATATAGTGCTATGCTATGGGTGTGTTTTTCGTGGCTGGGGTGTACTCCTCTTGTAGAACTTAAGGAAACGCTTACTGAGGAAGAATATGAATACTTTTAGAGCATTGCGTACGTACTGTGCACAGTAGACCAACAGTTTGGAAAGTCATCGTACAGCACAACAATATAGTCTGTCATACAGCAGCATATGTAAGGCAATCGACTGTGGACAGTAAGATTCCTAGAATGGACTGACCTGCCAGAGTCCAGACCTGAACCCAATGGACGACGTTCGCAATGGATCAGAAAGTCCAGTTCGCTGTAGACCCAAGCGTCCAAATTCGCTGTCTTCTGTTACAGTAATTTCGTGTCGCTAAATGGCCTGGTGCACATCTTTCAGTTTCATGCCACTTTGGCCTATCCCAGTTATCAAGTGGGGGAAATTGGACCTTCAGCTGCAGCCCGTGTTGCTTCTGGTGACTGCTCACGTCGTTGGGGCTAGGTTAAGAAGAAGAATGAAAAAATGCGTGATGCGATCGAGATTCTATCCCGCGACCTCTTGGTTTCCAGCCATATGCTTTACTTTCTTTTCTTTGGGAACAGGGTATGGGCGTACTTAACACCTCCATCTGTAAACAAGGGAAACCGAAAGTAAGCTAAAATGTATGATGCTGTAGACAAAGAGAGGACAAGGTAAGAAGGGGTGGGGACATGGCAAGACTTACAGGCATCCTCCTGCTTGGCAGATGGACCATGGCAGCAGAGTGGGCATTCACGTATCGTACAGCCGCTACGGCGCCTTCCAAGACCATCAGCGGCGTACGTCGGCCCCACATAATGCCATCCCAAAACAGCAGGGAACCTCCACCTTGCTGCATTCACTGGACGGTGTGTCTAAGGCTTTCAGCCTGACAGGATTGCCTCCAAACACGTCTCCGACGGTTGTCTGATTGAAGGCATATGCGACACTCATCGTTGAAGAGAACGTGATGCCAATCCTGAGCGGTCCATTCGGCATGTTGTTGGGCCCATCTGTGCCGCGCTGCATGGTGTCGTGGTTGCAAAGATGGACCTCGCCATAGACGTCGGGAGTCAGGTGCGCATCAGGCAGCCTATTGCGCACAGTTTGATTCGTAACAAGACGTCCAGTGGCTGTACGAAAAGAATTGTTCAACATAGTGGCGTTGCTGTCAGGGTTCCACAGAGACATAATCTGTAGGTAGCGGTCATCCACTTCAGTAGTAGCCCTTGGGCGGCCTGAGCGAGGCATGTCATCGACAGTTCCTGTCTCTCTGTATCTCCTCCATTTCCGAAGAAAATTACTTTGCTTCATTCAGAGACGCCTGGTCACTTCCCTTGTTGAGAGCTCTTCCTGGCACTAAGTAACAATGCGGATGCGATCGAACCGCGCCATTGACCATCTAGGCATTATAGAACTACAGACAACACGAGCCGTGTACCTCCTTCCTGGTAGAATGACTGGAACTGATCGGCTGTCGGATCCCCTCCGTCTAATAGGCGCTGCTCATGCATGGTTGTTTACATCTTTGGGCGGGTTTAGTGACATGGGAAACGGGGTGACGCAAAACGTTTTTTTAATGTGTGTAATAAAACTCATTAATACGAGTTGTTTAATTCTTTATCTACCACACCGAGTATGCAGGATTCCTAAACACAACAATTTCCGACAGGGAGTTTGATATCAGCGCACACTGCGATGCAGGGTGAAAATTTCATTCTGGAAACATCCCCCAGCCTGTGGCTAAGCCATGTCTCCGCAGTATCCTTTCTTTCAGGAGTGCTAGTTCTGCAAGTTTCGCAGGAGAGCTTCAGCGAAGTTTGGAAGGTAGGAGACGAGGTACTGGCTATTCACAATATACGTAAATGATCTTGCGGATAACATCGGAAGTTCACTGAGGCTTTTTGCGGATGATGCTGTGGTATATCGAGGGGTTCAAACAATGGAAAATTGTACTGAAGTGCAAGAGGATCTGCAACGAATTGACGCATGGTGCAGGCAATGGCAATTGAATCTCAATGTAGACAAGTATAATGTGCTGCGAATACATAGAAAGAAAGATCCTGTATCATTTAGCTACAATATAGCAGGTCAGCAACTGGAAGCAGTTAATTCCGTAAATTATCTGGAAGTACGCATTAGGAGTGATATAAAATGGAATGATCATATAAAGTTGATCGTCGGTAAAGCAGATGCCAGACTGAGATTCATTGGAAGAATCCTAAGGATATGCAATCCGAAAACAAAGGAAGCAGGTTACTGTACGCTTGTTCGCCCACTGCTTGAATACTGCTCAGCAGTGTGGGATCCGTACCAGATCAGGTTGATAGAAGAGATAGAGAAGATCCAACGGAGAGCAGCGCGCTTCGTTACAGGATCATTTAGTAATCGCGAAAGTGTTACCGAGGTGATAGATAAACTCCAGTGGAAGACTGTGCAAGAGAGACGCTCAGTAACTCGGTACAGGCTTTTGTTGAAGTTTCGAGAACATACCTTCACGGAGGAGTCAAGCAGTATATTGCTCCCTCCTACGTATATCTCGCGAAGAGACCACGACGATAAAATCAGAGAGATTAAATGGTTCAAATGGCTCTGAGCACTATGGGACTCAACTGCTGAGGTCATCAGTCCCCTAGAACTTAGAACGACTTAAACCTAACTAACCTGAGGACATCACACAGATCCATGTCCGAGGCAGGATTCGAACCTGCGACCGTAGCGGTAGCGCGGTTCCAGACTGTAGCGCCTAGAACCGCTCGGCCACTCCGGCCGGCCAGAGAGATTAGAGCCCACACAGAGGCATGGCGACAATCTTTCTTTCACGAACAACACGAGACTGGAATAGAAGGGAGAACCGATAGAGGTACTCAAAGTACCCTCCGCCACACACCGTCAGGTGGCTTGCGGAGTATGGATGTAGATGTAGAAGTAGAACTGTGACGACGGGTCGTGAGTCTTGCTTCGGTAGCTCGGTTTATACAGCCCTTGTCTTCGAAAGACAACGGTCGCGAGTTCGAGTCTCGATCCGGCACACAGATTTAACCTGCCAGGAAGTTTCACCTCATTGAAAGTGTCCCCGGCAGAGTGAAAGACGTCGTAAAGGCAAAGGCAGAATGCTACGTGCCGTCATGTGTAGCGACTACTGTGATGTACAGAGGATATGGTGCCATGGATGGAGGTGTTTTTCGTGACTGGGGTGTACTTCCCTTGTAGAACTTAGGGAACCCTTACTGAGGAAGAATATGGATACTTTTTTAGAGCATTGCGTACTGTGCACAGTACACCAACAGTTTGGGAACAGTCATCGTACAGCACATCATTATAGCCAGTCATAAAGCAGCATGTGTAAGGCAATGGATTGTGGACAGTAACATTCCGGGAATGGACTGACCTGCTCAGAGTCCAGATCTGAACCCAATGGAAGACGTTCGCAATGGGTCAGAAAGTCCAGTTCGCTGTAGACCCAAGCGTCCAAATTCGCTGTCCACTTTTACAGTAATTTCGTGTCGCTAAATGGCCTGGTGCAAGTCTTCCAGTTGCATGCCACTTTGGCCTATCCCAGTTATCAAGTGGGGGAAATTGGACCTTCAGCTGCAGCACGTGTTGCTTCTGGCGACTGCTCACGTCTTTGAGGCTAGGTTAAGAAGAAGACTGAAAAAATGCGTGGTGCCATCGAGATTCTCTCGGTTTCCAGCCATACGCTTTACTTTCTTTTCTTTGGGAACAAGGTATGGGCGTACTTAACACGTGCTGATAATTGATTTTGACCAGATAGGGTATTTATTCAATGATAAGTATCTCTTTTTTTTCTTCTAAATAATATCAGTTGCCCGCGAAACGAGGTAACGTGTTTGAGTCCCGGTCCGTCAGACAATTTTAATCTGTCAGGATGTTTCAGCGGAAGCGCGAAAAGCAACTCTAATTTGGGCGGCGAACGTATCGGGGCCACATTACCAAATTCATGAGCAGAGCCGGGCTGAACCTGGCGGGCGGCGATCGCACCCCGCTTCGACGCGGACACGGATGTGCTGCAGAACCTGCCGGCTCGGAATGCGGCGAGTCGGCCGGCGAACCGGCTGAGTGACGGCTGCTCAAGGCCGCTCGCCGCGCGTGTGAGCGCCAGCCTGTTGCGATATCTGGACTGCGCATGCGTGGCGCAGACCCGTTGCGATACCTGGAGAAACCGGGCGACCCACTTGGCAAGGCCGCTTCGCCTCGGTTCGATGCCCCCTCACGGAGCTGCCTGCTCGCGGGAGTGGTCCTCTGTTGATAAACGGCGACAGGAGGTCCCGTTTCTCTATCGCCTGGCTTCTGTCTGCGCCTTTGAACGCCATCTCTCATTTCTTCTCGTGTGACTGGTACATGTACACGAATAGGATGCGAGTCACACTTTCACTACTGGCCATTAAAATTGCTACACCACGAAGATGACGTGCTACAGACGCGAAATTTAACCGACAGGAAGAAGATGCTGTGATGTGCAAATGATCACCTTTTCAGAGCATTCACACAAGGTTGGCGCCGGTGGCGACACCTACAACGTGCTGACATGAGGAAAGTTTCCAGCCGATTTCTCATACACAAACAGCAGTTGATCGGCGCATGGCTGTAACGGATCCTACAGCCACGTCTCGATCCCCGAGTTAACAGATGGGGACGTTTGCAAGACAACAACAATCTGCACGAATAGTTCGACGACACTTTGTAAGTGTTGCCACTGGCGCCAACCTTGTGTGAATGCTCTGAAAAGCTAATCATTTGCATATCACAGCATCTTGTTCCTGTCGGTTTAATTTCGCGTCTGTAGAACGTCATCATCGTGGTGTAGCAATTTTAATGGCCAGTAGTGTATTTCTTGAGACGATCACAGTCGAAAAATAGCCGAAATGGCTTCCATCAGCAAGAGTCCCAACACACTTCTCTGGGTCATACCTAAAGTAACTTCTACATCTGTCGATGGCTGTCTGCATCCAAGATACGAGTAATATGCAGCGTCCTCCATACCAAAATATCATCTGTGCAGTCGCAAGTATTGCTTGATGCTCCGTATGATCGTAGTTACGATGTTAAGCCTAGATGTGCCACTGAGCCAAATGCTTTTTGGAAAGCTAGAAAGACTGACTCTACCTTCCTGCCTTGATTCGTGGCTTTCAGAATGTCATGTGAGAAAAGTACGAGTTGAATTTCACATAATCTATGTTTCCGGAATCCAATTTGGTTGGCATAGAGGAGGTAATTCTATTGAAGATAAGGCCCGAAAATAGTAGATAATATACACTCCTATGAAACTTCCTGGCAGATTAAAACTGTGTGTCGGACCGAGACTCGAACTCGGGACCTTTGCCTTTCGCGGGCAAGTGCTCTACCAACTGAGCTACCCAAGCACGACTCACGCCCCGTCCTCACAGCTTTAATTCCGCCAGTACTCGTCTTTTACCTTCCAAACATCACAGAAGCTCTCGTGCGAACCTTGCAGAACTAAAACTCCTGGAAGAAATGATATGCGGAGACATGGCTTAGCCACAGACGGTAGGATACGAGATACTGGCGGAATTAAAGCTGTGAGCACGGGGCGTGAGTCGTGCTTGTGTAGCTCAGCTGATTGAGCACTTGCCCGCGTAAGGCAAAGGCAAAGGTCCCGAGCAGCATGGACTATCAGCTCGGAGACCATCACTGCGGTTACCCTTGACGCTGCATCACAGACTGGAGCGCCTGCGATGGTGTACTCAACGACGAATCTGGGTGCACGAATGGCAAAACGTCATTTTTTCGGATGAACCGAGGTTTTGTTTACAGCATCATGATGGTCGCATCCGTATTTGGCGACATCGCGGTGAACGCACATTGGAAGCGTGTATTCGCCATCACCATACTGTCGTATCACCCGGTGTAATGGTATGGGGTGCCATTGGTTACACATCTCTGTCACCTCTTGCTCGCATTGACGGCAGTTTCAACAGTGGACGTTATATTTCAGATGTGTTACGACCCGTGGCTCTACCCTTCATTCGATCCCCGCGGAACCCTACATTTCAGCAGGATAATGTACGACCACATGTCGCAGGTCCTGTACGGGCCTTTCTGGATACAGAAAATGTTCGACTGCTTCCCTGGCCAGCACATTCTCCGCATCTCTCACCAATTGAAAACGTCTCGTCAATGGTGGCCGAGCAACTGGCTCGTCACAATACGCCAGTCACTACTCTTGATAAACTGTGGTATCGTGTTGAAGCTGCATGGGCAGCTGTACCTGTAAACGCCATCCAAGCTCCGTTTGACTCAATGCCCAGGCGTATCAAGGCCGTTGTTACGGCCAGAGGTGGTTGTTCTGGGTACTGATTTCTCAGGATCTATGCATCCAAATTGAGTGAAAATGTAATCACATGTCAGTATAATATGTTTGTCCAATCAATACCCGTTTATGATCTGCATTTCTTCTTGGCGTAGCAATTTTAATGGCCTGTAATGTAATTTTTTATGTTTTCACTTGCTATCAATATTGGTGCCGTGACTCTTCTTTCGGTAAAAAAAAAAAAAAAAAACTTGGCCAGGTGCGACTAGGACTCGCGCACTGAGGGCTCCGCAGAAACTTAATTATGTATACAGGTAGTTTATGCCAACGGCCTTGCCGCAGTGATAACACCGGTCCCCGTCCGATCACTGAAGTGAAGCACTGTGGGGCTGGGTAAGCACATGCATGGGTGACAACCGAGCGGGGTGCACTCAGCCCTTGTGAGGAGCTACTTGATCGAGAAGCAGCGGCTCCGGTCACAATAACTGACGACGGCCGGCAGAGCGGTGTGCAGATCACGTGCTCGTCCAGTGATGCCTGTCGCCCAAGGATGACATGGCGGTCGGTAGGACCTGATAGTTCTTCATGGCATGTCCGGGCGGAGTTTAGTTGTTATAGAGAGTTTATTCGATCCGGAAATCGAGAATCTCGATCATTTTTGGCCGTTATCGACTTCGACACTGGCAAGATATCGGTACCAGCGACTTTGGAGAATATCGTAAAGTCAATAATATGAACATGTCCGAAAGAACAGACACCATTGATGACCTGCAGCCGTCTAGAACGAAATAAGAATTATATTAATACCGTCAGCTGCTCACGGGCGTTGATATACATCAACGGTGACATTGGAGATACAGTTAAAAATATTGAGAATTATAAACCAATACGCAAAGATTAACTTACGAAAGAATTATGATTTAGTACAAAATACTATAAGCTTCATTAGCAGAGGTATCCCTGATCACAGAATGCAAGTAACTGTTGTTTATTTTCGCAGTAAGAAATACATTTTTGACCTGAGACGTCAACTGCTTTATAAAAATAATTAAATTCAGAATCTTTTTGTACATTTTGGAATGCGTAAGTGCTATAATTAAGAATTAGGATTAATTAAGTAAAATAATTTAATGATAAGCGCAACGTTGTTATTATCGGAGTAACGATTTACGATATGTCAATATTACGTGGTAGAGTACGACTATAAAGCATAATTTTCATTAATAGTACTTCGGGATAAATTCCAGTGTCAGATTCCACGCGTCGGCTTTGAGCAATGACGTCATACCTAAAGGAAAGGCGCTACGTATAGGCAACCACTACGAAAAACCATTAAATGCTATAGTTACAGCTTCCAAATTTTTCTCTTTTTCATAATAATGAAGATAGCAGTACCATATGCAGAAATCCTGTGACACTTTAGCGCACACACTGTTATTAAAACGATCTAAATAACGAACCGTGGAATGAATGGTATCGGTAACTAGAATATTCTATATAGGCCAGTTCCAGTTACAGATTCCAGAATTTGTTGGACCCTACTTTTTGTCAATTTAGGTTGCTTGTGTACTCGTCCTGCTAGATTTAATAATTAGTATATAATTAGTATATAATTATAATATATATATAATATATATAATATATAATTAGTATATAATTAGTATATATGTAATTAGTATATAATTAGTATTATGACTTCACCATGCGCTATGCTGTGCTGGATTTAAAGGTTCTCTGTGTTTTTCTTACTCGCATAAATTACGATAATAATTTATTTGAGTCATGGATACTTCTCGTTTTCTATTCTTATTTATTTTCGATACCTTTAATTCTTGTCGGTATAATTTGTGGCCAAGTAATTAATCAAGTGAACTGTGTTTGTAATTTTATCGTAGGCTACGTTCGTTTGTTTATGAATACGATCAGTTGCTTTCAAAGACTGCCTCTATGTAGCGTCTCTCCCTTTTGTATGACGTCATTGCTCAAAGCCAAAGAGTGGAATCAGACACTAGAATTATCTTCTGGTAAACCTTCCGGGATGTAAGGTCGTGGCCCATGAAACTCTTCAGCTCCTAACGTTTCGTCCAGAGCTGCGCTGGACATCTTCAGAGGGGTGTTTCTCCTCCGGTGAGTCTTGCCGACTGACGGGTCGGACGTCTGAGAGCGACTTATATATCGTAGAAAGTGGGCGTGACCAGAGTTACACGTGATATGCAGAGATAATCTTTTTCAGAGATAAAACTTAACTATCGATCGTAATCTCGTCCCAGATAAAACTGTCTAGCAATTCATCCGGTCGTGAAAGCCTTCATACTAAGACACTAGAATTGACCAGTACTTTATACGATACACTCGTTTGCGGTGTGCTAATGATCTCTGTAATTATTTATGAGCTTAATTCAAAAAGGATCCATGAGACCGGCATAATATTATAGTGTTGGAAACATTATCTACCTATTCGATCAGTTAAACGAGTTCAAATGGTTCAAATGGCTCTGAGCACTATGGGACTCAACTGCTGAGGTCATTAGTCCCCTAGAACTTAGAACTAGTTAAACCTAACTAACCTAAGGACATCACAAACATCCATGCCCGAGGCAGGATTCGAACCTGCGACCGTAGCGATCTTGCGGTTCCAGACTGCAGCGCCTTTAACCGGACGGCCACTTCGGCCGGCTAGTTAAACGAGTGCTGATTGTTTTCTGAACTGCTATTACAGTGTTTCCAAGAACCTGTTATCTTATGAGAGATTACGCTGACATCTATTGCTCTCCATAAATTATTAGCAACTCGTTATATTTATATTTTCTTTCTCGATTTGTACTAGGTTGGGGCGACGCCTGAGCGTTTTATCAGGGCTAGATACTTGGACACACATAGACGGTAATTCCAGGACAGTGCGCAATCTGTTATAAATGAGCAGTAATTAAGAGTTTATATCTGCGATGAAAACCGGATTTTTGTACGCGGTATATAATTAGAAACAAGAGTGAGTGCATTTTTCAGAAAAATGACAGATATGTATTAATTAGCATATATTTAACAAATTTTATATTTATATAATGTAGATATTCTAACTGAAGAGAAAAACACAAAAAAAAATAATAACCCGAGCGAGACTCGAACCGCCCGTCTGATGATTACCATTCTGCAGCGCTACTGATTTTTACCCACCTTTATGTTTCTTGCGCTTCGCGGAAATCCTCGTAGAATATGTTTAAAAAACCTCGGACGAGGTAGACGAGCTTCCTACAGCAGATCCACGGTGCCCGTCGGAAAACTGAACTGACATCAGGCTACTGAAGACCCTCGGAAAACTTCAAAGTCTTTTTTCTTCCAAATTTTTGAGAGTTGTGTCGACCGCTTCGCTTAATTGATACTTGAGTTCTGAACTTCAGTGCCGTAAAAGAAAATTACAAAAAATCGATTGCATGTGGTCTGTTTCTTATTTTTCAGTTTTAAACATGGCTGTCAGGCAGGTGTACCAGTTCCTTTGGCTCTCCAGTGTATTTGCTGGCATAAGGTCAACCCTATGCTTGGCTGGACGCTTATCAACCCTGAGAGGTACCAAAAGCAATGATATAACGTGTATCTTAAAATTTCCTCCTTCTACCTAAAGAGCTGGGGGGATAAAGTCGATAGGATGTGGATGAAAAACTCGAGCCTGTTTTTCGTTTAAGTCGATATCCCTTTAAGTCAATAGTCAGCGTGACAAAAAAGTCGCCTTCACAAACAATCGGAGCATTTAAATACAATAGAACGACATATTTGTGTCTACATAGCGAGACTTCTTGAAGAATCTTCTCATGTCTGTTCCTGCGGAAAGCCGCAGCAATTTCACCTGTGAGATCAGACATGACTCAAACCACAAGACGCGTGTTTTGAGTTCATAAGCATGCCGTTGAGCGCTCTAATGTCAACATCATCACCGTGATCAACACAACAACAAATTATCACCGTGATCAACACAACAACAAATTGATTACGCCAGAAAATAGTGAGAACACATAAACTGCAGAGACACATATCGAAATACAGACATTAATTGTTGAATATCTATCGTCAATTGCAAATAAAAATTCAGTTATTTAGAAACTCTTGGCAACCGTGTGTTCGTTCAAAAACAGTCTTTCTCTACTTCCATTGTACAGTTCCGGCCGGCCGCGGTGGCCGTGCGGTTCTGGCGCTGCAGTCAGGAACAGCGGGACTGCTACGGTCGCAGGTTCGAATCCTGCCTCGGGCATGGGTGTGTGTGATGTCCTTAGGTTAGTTAGGTTTAAGTAGTTCTAAGTTCTAGGGGACTTATGACCTAAGATGTTGAGTCCCATAGTGCTCAGAGCCATTTGAACCATTTGTACAGTTACGCGGATAAAAAAATGTTTTTAAGATTTTTCGGAAGCTTGCAAACGCATATTTTTTAGAGATTTCGTAAGTTACAAGTGTTATGCATAACTTATTTCGTAATAAATCGGCAGCCGGCCGCTGTGGCCGAGCGGTTCTAGGCGCTTCAGTCCGGAACCACGCGGCTGCTACGGTCGCAGGCTCGAATCCTGCTTCGGCCATGGATGTGTACGATGTCCTTACGTTAGTTAGGTTTACGTATTTCTAAGTCTAGGGGACTGATGACCTCAGATGTTATGTCCCATAGTGCTTAGAGCCATTTAAACCAATAAATCGGCGTTTCTGATTGATCTTATCTTGAACTTACTGTTCACCTAGGATTTCAGTGTTTATCAACGTGAACAAACGTACATTTTTGAGAATTTTCGCAACTCGCGTGTTTAGGCCATATCCTATTTTTGTAGTAAATCGGCGTTTGTGTTTGAGTTGCTGTAACACGCATCGGAACAGTTCCATGTACCTTTCCCTTTCAACAAGAGTGTATATTACTAGAATGAAATTTTCACTCTACAGCAGAGTGTGCGCTGATATGAAACTTCCTGGCAGATTAAAACTGTGTGCTGGACCGAGACTCGAACTCGGGACCTTTGCCTTACGCGGGCAAGTGCTCTACCAGCTGAGCTACACAAGCACGACTGACGCCCCGTCCTCACAGCTTTAATTCCGCCAGTATCTCGTATCCTACCGTCTGTGGCTAAGCCCCGTCTCCGCATATCCTTTCTTCCAGGAGTTTCAGTTCTGCAAGGTTCGCACGAGAGCTTCTGTGATGTTTGGAAGGTAAAAGACGAGGTACTGGCGGAATTAAAGCTGTGAGGACGGGGCGTGAGTCGTGCTTGGGTAGCTCAGTTGGTAGAGCACTTGCCCGTGAAAGGCAAAGGTCCCGAGTTCGAGTCTCGGTCCGACACACAGTTTTAATCTGCCAGGAAGTTTCATAGGAGTGTATATTATCTACTATTTTCGGGCCTTATCTTCAATAGAATTACCTCCTCTATGCCAACCAAATTGGATTCCGGAAACATAGATTATGTGAAATTGAACTCGTACTTTTCTCACATGACATTCTGAAAGCCACGAATCAAGGCAGGAAGGTAGAGTCAGTCTTTCTAGCTTTCCAAAAAGCATTTGGCTCAGTGGCACATCTAGGCTTAACATCGTAACTACGATCATACGGAGCATCAAGCGGTACTTGTGACTGCACAGATGATATTTTGGTATGGAGGACGCTGCATATTACTCGTATCTTGGATGCAGACAGCCATCGACAGATGTAGAAGTTACTTTAGGTATGACCCAGAGAAGTGTGTTGGGACTCTTGCTGCTGGAAGCCATTTCGGCTATTTTTCGACTGTGACCGTCTCAAGAAATACACTACCGGCCATTAAAATTGCTACACCACGATGATGACGTTCTACAGACGCTAAATTAAACCGACAGGAACAAGATGCTGTGATATGCAAATGATTAGCTTTTCAGAGCATTCACACAAGGTTGGCGCCAGTGGCAACACCTACAAAGTGCTGACATGAGGAAAGTTTCCAACCGATTTCTCGTACACAAACACCAGTAGACCAGCGTTGCCTGGTGACACATTGTTGTAATGCCTCGTGTAAGGAGGAGAAATGCGTACCATCACGTTTCTGTTTCTGACTTTGATAAAGGTCGGATTATAGGCTATCATGATTGCGGTTTATCGTATCACGACATTGCTGCCCATGTTGGTCGAGATCCAATGACTGTTAGCAGAATATGGAATCGGCAGGTTTGGGAGGGTAATACGGAACGCCGTGTTGGATCCCAACAGCCTCGTATCACTAGCAGTCGGGACGACACGCATCTTATCCGCATGGCTGTAATGGATCGTGCAGCCACGTTTGCAAGACAACAACCGTCTGCACGAACAGTTCGACGATGTTTGCAGCAGCATGGACTATCAACTCTGAGACCATGGCTGCGGTTACCTTTGACGCTGCATCACAGACAGAAGCGCCTGCGATGGTATACTCAACGACGAACCTGGGTGCACGAATGGCAAAACATCATTTTTTCGGATGAATCCAGGTTCTGTTTACAGCATCATGATGTTCGCATCCGTGTTTGGCGACATCGCGGTGAACGCACATTGGAAGCGTGTATTCGTCATCGCCATACTGGCGTATCACCCGGCGTGATGGTATGGGGTGCCACTGGTTACACGTCTCGATCACCTCTTGCTCGCATTGATGGCACTTTGAACAGTGGACGTTACATTTCAGATGTGTTACGACCCGTGGCTCTACCCTTCATACGATCCCTGCGAAACCCTACATTTCAGCAGGATAATGCACGGCCGCATGTTGTAGGTCCTGTACGGGCCTCCCTGGATACAGAAAATGTTCGACTGCTGCCCTGGCCAGCACATTCTCCAGATCTCTGACCAACTGAAAACGTCTGGTCAATGGTGGCCGAGCAACTGGTTCGTCACAATACTCTAGTCACTACTCTGGACGAATTGTGGTATCATGTTGAAGCTGCATGGGCAGCTGTACCTGTACACGCCATCCAAGCTTTGTTTGACTCAATGCCCAGGGGTATCGAGGCCGTTCAAAAATGGTTCAAATGGCTCTGAGCACTAAGGGACTTAACTACTGTGGTCATCAGTCCCCTAGAACTTAGAACTACTTAAACCTAACTAACCTAAGGACATCACACACATTAAGACCGTTATTACGGCCAGAGGTGGTTGTTCTGGGTACTGATTTCTCAGGATCGATGCACCCATTGAAAATGTAATCACATGTCAGTTCTAGTATAATATATTTGTCCAATGAATACCACTTATCATCTGCATTTCTTGTTGGTGTAGCAATTACTAAGTTTTCTCTTCTTCCACAGGATAACCACAGCATTCATGAAAAGACTATGTAACATCAGTACGATCATATTGTGCAATTGTTTTTGTAATGCCATTTAGCCTGAAGATGAGGTATTCCCTCGAAACATGTCGCAAAATAAATAAATAATACAATAGTTAACAAAGTTTGTGACTGGTAGCGGTAATTTAAAAAACGTTTAATCTTGCTGTTAATGTTGTATATTAATGAGTTTGCAGGTAATAATAGTGACCTCAGAGTTTTCGCAGATAACACAGTTATCTGTACTGAAACAGTGTCTGAAAATGCTGCACAAATATTCAGTCAGACCTTGATAAGATTCCAAAGTGGTGCAAAGACTGGCAGTTTGCCTTAAATATTCAGAAATATAAGACTTTGATTACAATATGAATGGACCAACTCATACAAGATACATGGTTGTAACACTTTGTTGGAATATGAAGATCACGTAGGTTCAGTCGTGGGTAAAGCAGGTAGTAGACATCGGTTTATCGTAGAATACTGGGGAAGTCCGCAAAGGAGATTGCTTGCATGCAGCTCGTGCGACTGGTTCCAAATACACTCCGGGAAATGGAAAAAAGAACACATTGACACCGGTGTGTCAGACCCACCATACTTGCTCCGGACACTGCGAGAGGGCTGTACAAGCAATGATCACACGCACGGCACAGCGGACACACCAGGAACCGCGGTGTTGGCCGTCGAATGGCGCTAGCTGCGCAGCATTTGTGCACCGCCGCCGTCAGTGTCAGCCAGTTTGCCGTGGCATACGGAGCTCCATCGCAGTCTTTAACACTGGTAGCATGCCGCGACAGCGTGGACGTGAACCGTATGTGCAGTTGACGGGCTTTGAGCGAGGGCGTATAGTGGGCATGCGGGAGGCCGGGTGGACGTACGGCCGAATTGCTCAACACGTGGGGCGTGAGGTCTCCACAGTACATCGATGTTGTCGCCAGTGGTCGGCGGAAGGTGCACGTGCCCGTCGACCTGGGACCGGACCGCAGCGACGCACGGATGCACGCCAAGACCGTAGGATCCTACGCAATGCCGTAGGGGACTTCACCGCCACTTCCCAGCAAATTAGGGACACTGTAGCTTCTGGGGTATCGGCGAGGACCATTCGCAACCGTCTCCATGAAGCTGGGCTACGGTCCCGCACACCGTTAGGCCGTCTTCCGCTCACGCCCCAACATCGTGCAGCCCGCCTCCAGTGGTGTCGCGACAGGCGTGAATGGAGGGACGAATGGAGACGTGTCGTCTTCAGCGATGAGAGTCGCTTCTGCCTTGGTGCCAATGATGGTCGTATGCGTGTTTGGCGCCGTGCAGGTGAGCGCCACAATCAGGACTGCATACGACCGAGGCACACAGGGGCAACACCCGGCATCATGGTGTGGGGAGCGATCTCCTACACTGGCCGTACACCACTGGTGATCGTCGAGGGGACACTGAATAGTGCACGGTACATCCAAACCGTCATCGAACCCATCGTTCTACCATTCCTAGACCAGCAAGGGAACTTGCTGTTCCAACAGGACAATGCACGTCCGCATGTATCCCGTGCCACCCAACGTGCTCTAGAAGGTGTAAGTCAACTACCCTGGCCAGCAAGATCTCCGGATCTGTCCCCCATTGAGCATGTTTTGGACTGGATGAAGCGTCGTCTCACGCGGTCTGCACGTCCAGCACGAACGCTGGTCCAACTGAGGCGCCAGGTGGAAATGGCATGGCAAGCCGTTCTACAGGACTACATCCAGCATCTCTACGATCGTCTCCATGGGAGAATAGCAGCCTGCATTGCTGCGAAAGGTGGATATACACTGTACTAGTGCCGACATTGTGCATGCTCTGTTGCCTGTGTCTATGTGCCTGTGGTTCTGTCAGTGTGATCATGTGATGTATCTGACCCCAGGAATGTGTCAATAAAGTTTCCCCTTCCTGGGACAATGAATTCACGGTGTTCTTATTTCAATTTCCAGGAGTGTAGGACTGACGGGGGATACAGAGAACGGCAGCATGAATGGTCACAGGTTTGATTAACCCATGGGAGAGGGTCACAGGGATGCTGAAGGAACTGAACTGACAGACACTTGAAGATGGACGGTAACTATCCTGAGAAAGTCTACTAACAAACTTGTGAGAACCGGCTTTAAATGATGACTCTAGGAATATACCACAACCCGCTACTTATCGCTCACATAGGGATCGTGAGAATAAGATTAGAGTAATTACAGCATGCACAGAGGCATGTAAACAATCATTGTTCCCAAATTCCATACGTGAATGGAACAGGGAGATGCCCCAGTAACCGCTACAGTGGAAAGTACCCTGTGCCATGCACTTCACAGTGGCTTGCAGACGCAGAAAGCAACGAACTGTCGCTGTCCGAACTTCAGTTATTTGAAGCACAAAGTAATTGATTGTGCGGTGTGGAGGAATGCACATGTCTGCTTGTCAAGTTTGTCGCTGCGTGTGTGGTCGTATTTACTAATTTCCATACACTCTGGACACGTCACTCAAAAAAGTAATGGTTCCGAAACAATTCCCGTTTGGGTGAAAGGCTCCCAGCGGCGTCATTAGCGATTTTTGTTCGCTGTCACAGCACCGGCTGCGTCTGGGGTCTGCTCGTCTCAGACTTGCGCCGGCGAGAGACGAGGCGGCATTGTTCAGATGGGGCAGTGGATCGGCAATTAGATGTCGTGCAAACAGGCGTGCGAAGCGGGGCGGGCACAAGGCGAACGGAAGTGGAAGGAAAGCGCAGATGGCGGGGAAGCGAGGAAGACAATTAAGGGAAGGGGAGAGAGTTCACCCACATTCCTCCAGGTTAGGTGGAGGGAGGGAGGTTGGGGGGGGGGGGGGGGGGGACGCTGTCCAGCCACGGGTGAAGACGACGCGATGATTGGGTTTCGAATTTTGGAAACGCCACTGGGCTATGCCCATCTGACTCCATAGGACGCTTGGGCTTCATGAAAATGGGGGCTGCAGCCGTGTGCGTGTGTGTCCCATGTAAATGTTTGTGTTTGGCGTTTTTGTGTGTTATTACTCCCTAAAGCCTCTTTCGCACGATCGACTTTCTTTTCTCAGTTGGCTACTCGAAACAAGCGCATTACCGCAGCGCCTCTGGCGTCTTATTGCCGTACTGAGTCTCGTCGGTTCTGAGTAATCATATTCGTTCCAAGTTAGCAGTAAAGTGGCGGTGTTGCGAGAGCTGTCTGCTGTGCAGTTTGGCAGCTGAATGGCGAAAGTGAGGTTACGAGAGTCTATTCTTTCTCCATAAATATCGAAGTACAGCAACAAACAGTGACAATAGACTTTATTAATGACCAAAGCAAAATTCATAGTGGAAGTTCTTTGTACAGGTCGTCTGGTAAATTCTCCACACCTCTCAGAATTGAAAGAATAGTAAAAGTGTCATCCAACATATCAGCACATATACACACATCAAAAAAGATTTTGCATCACCTCGGTTCCGAGAGTTCCGGAACCTGTACAGAAAATTTGAATAGAGATCACCATAAACAACATCCACGCCCTTTTTTTTGCACCTGAAAACCACACATTGCATGTTGTACCACCATACAGCGTGACTTTCAGAGGTCCAGATTGCTGTACATATCGGTACCTCTAATGCCCAGTGGCACGTCCTCTTGCATTGATGCATGCCTGTATTCGTCGTGGCATACTATCGTCAAGTTCATCAAGGAACTGTTGGTCCAGTAGAGCACTTGCCCGCGAAAGGCAAATGTCGCGAGTTCGAGTCTCGGTCCGGCACACAGTTTTAATCTGCCAGGAAGGTGCATATTAGAGCACACTCCGCTGCAGAGTGAAAATATCATTCTGGATACAGTTGGTCCAGACTGTCCCACTCCTTAACGGCGATTCGGAGTGGTTGGTGGCTCATGATGTCCATAAACAGCCCTTTTCAATCTATCCCAGGCATGTTCGATAGGGTTCATATGTGGAGGACGTGCTGGCCACTCTAGTCAAGCGATTTCGTTATCCTGAAGGAAATCATTCACAAGATATGCACGATGGGGACGCGAATTGTCGTCCATGAAGACGAATGCCTCGTCAATATGCTGCCGATATGGTTCCACTATCGGTCGAAGGATGACATTCATGTATCGCACAACTGTTACGGCGCGTACCACCAGCGGCGTACGTCGGCCCCACATAGTGCCACCCCAAAACACCAGGGAACCTCCACCTGCTGCACTCGCTGGACAGTGTGTCTAAGGCGTTCAGCCTGACCGCATTGCCTCCAAACACATCTCCGACAATTGTCTGCTTGAAGGCATTTGTGAGGCTCATCCGTGAAGAGAATGTGATGTCAACCCTGAGCGGTCCATTCGGCATGTTGTTGGGCCCATCTGTTCCGCACTGCATTGTGTCATGGCTGCAAAGAGGGATATCGCTATGGACGTCGGGAGTGAAATTGAGGACACTAGTATGTAGGAAAAAATACCAAGACCTTGTGTAACTGTCCAGTGCGCAACGAAATCAAAGCAGTCTACAAAGATTAAGAAGACATGAAAACCCAAAATCTATTTCTATAATAATAGTGAGCTCATCCAGAACAGGTTGTAACTTCCACTGTTAGCAAATGTTGCCACAGTCCCTTGTCTCTGTATATGCACAGCATACTCAGAAACTTACAACTCCGCACTCGGCACAACCTATAGATCATTGACAACTATAGATACACTCACATCGTGGTTGGTTGCTAGTCTAAACCTAGACACGAAAGGTGCATGCACTTCGAGTAGTCCTTTTTGACCAGAAAGTCGCGCGTGTAAAACAGGCTTAATGTGTTACATAAGTGTTAATTTTGGTGGTTTGTGCGAAGCTTCAGATGGTTTTTGGCCCAAATGTTGAATGACGAGGTGAGGCGATGCCTGCGATTATTTAAAAAATTTAATTGATTTATGCTTTATGAGTGAGTAAATGGTGGGCTGGTTCAATAAGTCTCATATGCGAGTGCATTTTGGATGTACCTGTTAGCACCTGAAATGATCTGGAAAGTTTTGTTCTGGAGGCGTTGTAGGTTTAGGAGGGTTGTGTCTGGTGCCACAGGCTTGAGCCATACAGTATGACCAGAAGTATGAGCTGGTGGCAGAGGAGGAGCTCACATTGCATGGCAAATCCTGCACCCTTCAAGAGAGGATACAGCCAGTACAAGAGAGTGCAACCTTTATTCGTTGTTTTAATTATGAGCTTGCACCATGCGAGGTGCCATTCAGTTTTGAGGCCCAGGCAGAATGAGTGCAGAATAATGTGGCCGCTAGATGCACAGTCAGCAGGGCATGCAAAGCTGAGAGTCATAGTGGTGGGGGTACAGGCACGTGCTGTAGGGGAAACAAGCGCTGGAGGGGAAGTCCCATTGTGAACTGCAGCCTAAACACAAATTTTTTGTAAATATTAAGTGGAGCTCTTCCACACTCACACTTGCACGGTGACCTTTCAAAAAGTTCTACTCCGTTTTGGTTACTAACTAAGAAGGTCTCTGCTGAAAATGTAACAAAACAGCGATTTACTTTTTCCTGGTTACTTAACCATTTGTAACTTTCAGGGAAGCGTCATGAGTGGAAAATTTTGAGTAAATCCCACACATTTCTCTCGTTGCCATGTAAAAATTTGCTTCTTTTGCCAAAACACCTCACCAATGTCACCTCACTACCATATTGTGGAGATGTAATTGCAAGAGAATTGCCAAACAGTGGCCTGTTAAGTGAGGAACTGAAGAAAAATAAGGTCAATAGCTTATGAAAAAGTGCATCCTTAATACAATCATAAATGTATAATGTCTTCACTTACGTTGTTCCTAAATCCATAATATTTCTTGTTTCACCAGCTGTGGCTGGTCCTTGAAAATTACATTGTCTCATCAAAAAGTTCTGTATTTTGTAGAATAATGAAGATTTGCGTAATACCCATATGGCAAAATACCCTCTCCCTCAAACGATTTTATAGAAATAGTTCAGTTTCTGACATGCTATCCACTGGGCCATCTTACCACTAAATCTGACGTGGGTGCGATGGGGAGTTTCCCTTGTGAGTGTATGCATCTGCAATACAATTTTTATCTGTTGTCTTAGGCTCCTGCCTAACGACACCCTCGTAAACTGCGACATATTCGAATATAAACAACCAAATATTTGTGGCGAGCAAGAAGTCATTTCCGCTCGTTTCATTGGCAACAGACGCTCGGAAATCGAGATATTTTACGATAAAACGGCCAAATACTTGTGATAACCAAGAATAGGAATGTCATTGCTTGTCGTTTCATCCATTATTTTCTAGTCAAATAGAAGTCACAAAATCGAAGAAATTCATATATATATATATATATATATATATATATATATATATATATATATACTTTCTAAAACTGTGCTGTTTTGTGGATAGAAGCTTCTCCAATTCAAGAAAGTATATACAGGGTGAGTCACCTAACATTACCGCTGGATGTATTTCGTAAACCACATCAAATACTGACGAACCGATTCCACAGACCGAACGTGAGGAGAGGGGCTAGTGTAATTGTTTAATACAAACCACACAAAAATGCACGGAAGTATGTTTTTTAACACAAACCTACATTCTTTTAAATGGAACCACGTTAGTTTTGTTAGCACATCTGAACATATAAACAAATACGTAATCAGTGCCGTTTGTTGCATTGTAAAATGTTAATTACATCCGGAGATATTGTAACCTAAAGTTGACGCTTCAAATCTCCGACGTTAAGTTGCGTGTTGTAACAAACACGGGCCACGGTTGGCGAGCAGCATCTGCAGGGACATGTTTACGATGACGACCGTTTTTACGAGTGTGGCTGTAGTGCACTGTTGTGGTTTGGTCTAGCTGTCGCAGTGTCCGCATGTAGCGCTTGCTGCTATTGTTATTCTGCATTCGTCTCCGCACGCAGACCGACTGTAGTACACCGTGTTACCAGACGTCTGTGATAGTGTAGTGTTGTAGGAACTGTGACCATGGTGTATTCGAACTCTGAAAAGGCGGAGATGATACTCATCTGTGGCGAGTGTCGACGAAATGCAGCTGAAGCCTGCAGGGTGTACGCAGAACGGTACCCGGACAGAGAGCATCCAATGTGCCGCACATTGCAAAACATCTACCGCCAACTGTATGCAACAGGTATGGTCGTAGCACGCAAACGGGTCCGTGACAGGCCCGTCACAGGAGAAGCGGGTGCAGTTGGTGTGTTAGCTGCTGTTGCCAAGAACCCACACATGAGTACACGGGACATTGCGAGAGCCGGTGGACTGAGTCAAAGTAGTGTCATGCGCATACTGCATCGTCACCGCTTTCACCCGTTTCATGTGTCGCTACATCTGCAATTACATGGTGATGACTTTAATCATCGAGTGCAATTCTGTCAATGGGCATTAACAGAGAATGCGTTGCAGTTCCACATGTTTACCGACGAAGCGGGTTTCACAAACTACGGGGCAGTGAATCTACGGAACATGCATTACTGGTCCATGGACAATCCTCGCTGGCTCAGACAGGTAGATCGACAGCGACCGTGGCCTGTAAATGTATGGTGCGGAATCATTGGCGACCACCTCATTGGTCCTCACTTCATTGCAGGGGCCCAAACAGCTGCAACATACATCGCGTTTCTACAGAATGATCTGCCAACGTTGCTCGAAAATATCCCACTGGAAACGCGTCGACGTATGTGGTATCAGCATGATGGTCAGTGAAAAAGACCAATAAAAAGGTGTTAGCATGTGGACGTAATGTGCTGTTCCAGTCTCTTCTGTACCTAAGGTCCATCACCGTTCCCTTTGGATCCCTACGTAATTCGGTGCTCTCCGATACACACGATCGAACAGCGGAGGAGTGGTACTCAAGCGTGAACTTTAGGTTACAATATCTCCGGATGTAATTAAGATTTTACAATGCAACAAACGGCACTGATTACATATTTGTTTATATGTTCAGATGTGCTAACAAAACCAACGGGGTTCCATTTAAAAAAACGTAGATTTGTGTTAAAAAAAGATACTTCCGTGCATTTTTTTATGGTTTGTATTAACCAATTACACTAGCCCCTCTCCTCACGTTAGGTCTGTGGAATCGATTCGTCAGTATTTGATGTGGTTTACGAAATACATCCAGCGGTAATGTTAGGTGACTCACCCTGTATATACTTTCTTGAATTGGAGAAGCTTCTATCCACAAAACAGCACAGTTTTGGAAAGTATAGTTTGTGCAAAACTCAGCTTGGTCTTTTCTCATGGTGAACTATGTGTCCTGGCATGCTGGCGTAAGCTATGCCAGCACAACGGTTAGCAAAGAAGTTGCTAGAAGATCGATAATGGCGCTGAATCAAGAACACCTATCAGGAGAGAGGCCAAAGACAAACTCGCAAGCAACGCACCGCCAAGGCCCTCTGTTGGACCGGAGGGCCCAGTCAGTCACAGGCAGTCAGCCCAGTGACAGTCAGAGACAGTCACAGTCATAATCACCTCAGTTACCGTCTCAGTTACTATTGTAGCAGCTCAACTGGCCCCACAAGGGCTGAGTGCAACCTGCTTGTGGACAGGGTTCGGCAGACAGAACGCGATGTTATTTTGGGGGACTGCTGCTGAGAATATTTTGAGAACCTGCATTTGGAGCTGACTGCAGAACGATCCTATCGCTGGCAACATACATTTCACGTAAGAACCCTGAGGATAAGATGCGAGAAATTAGGGTTCATATGAAGGCTTGTAGACAGTCATTTTTCCCTCTCTCTGTTTGTGAGTGGAATGGGAAAGTGGATGACTCGTAGAGGTGCAGGGTACCTCCCACCACGCACTGTCCGGTTGCTTGCGGAGTATGTATACAGATGCAGAACTGTGCGCTCAGGGCGTTAGGGCTCGTGGTACTCACAGCGCGAGGAAGGCGGCCATCCTCTTCTCCATGAAGAGCGCGGCGTCGTGCGACTGCGACAGCAGCGCCTCGCAGAAGAGCCTCTTGGCGCAAGGCGTGTGCGCCCACGCCTCCGGTCCGCCGGCGCCAGCCACCCGCCGGGCCGCGCTGTGATCGCGGCTGGCACCACTCCACGCCTCCTCCAGGAATCTCTCCTGCGCGTCCTCGCCGCCCAACGCAGGAGCGCCACCAGCTGCCGCCGCACCCGTCCACAGCCCGTAGTCGAAGCTCGGGACGCTGGACCACAGATCAACAGAGGAGCCACATTACCAACAAAGCTGTTCATTATACGAAGTCTTTCAACTCATTTATCTGTATGCGAGATGCCTGTTAACTTGGGTCCTTTGGCGACGTTTGTTTGACGCTTTTCCCGACTTTTCGCCCCTGGGACAGCGCAGTTGCCTCTACGCCGATTTTGAAATGGCTCTGAGCACTATGGGACTTAACATCTGAGGTCACCAGTCCCCTAGAACTTAGAACTACTTAAACCTAACTAACCGAAGGACATCACACACATCCATGCCCGAGGCAGGATTCGAACCCGCGGTTCCAGACTGAAGCGCCTAGAACCGCACGGCCACACTGGCCAGCGACGCCGATTTTGGATAGCGCCATTGTGCCAAGCACGGTATGCACCGACAAGATAAAAGTCATGGGATACCTCATAATAACGTGTCGAACATCTTCAACTTTTGTAGTCCTGCCTTCCTCAGTTGTGTGTAATATTACGGTATATTGATAATTTTTACTTACAGACCGTCTGACAGCAACTGAATAAAACCCAGTTTTAGTGCCATACGCGTTTCGCCTTTATTTTATGCAAGGCAACACCACTGGCAGGTTGCGTGAACAATTTCTTACATTCACAATAAAGGATGGCAGCCAAAAACAGTTGCAGGATAGAATTTTTTTATTAAAATTCTTGACCAAGGTTTCGGTACATATAAATATACCTTCATCAGAAGTACATTTCCTGAATAGAAAGACACATTCATTAGAAAAGCCATATCAACGAAAGTGAGAAACAGAAGCTTAAATAACGGTGAAATTGCTAAAGTAATACAGGCACACAATCTTTAGTACTTACTAAAATTACATCATGCACTGGAGAATAATGAAACAATTATGCCAAAAGGCGTCGTCAGTAATTAAAATATCATCTCCATTTGTACAACATGTGTAATGGGTACAGGATCAAAGCGAACAGTTTAACAATGTTACTTCGCCTATGAACTGTTGAGACACGAGTGTGAAGGCACTAAGGTAGATTGTTTCGCCGAGAGAGGGCACTTGCATGTGCCAGACTCGCGCATATTACAATCCATAAATACATATATATAAGCGCATCAAAAATTATTAAAGGTTGTGTTAATTCAAACTTTGTCTTAATAAATAAAGCGTATCACGCCAATTAAAGACATTTATGTAAACTAGAAATATAGAACCAAATTTACCTGTGTCCTAGTGTCAAACGGATAAAGCTTGCGCTTGGAACATCTAACGAGAGAGGGCACTACTGTAATGCGCGAGAGTCTCGCGTAACGTAGGCAGTGAAATACATACTAGCGAAACAACCAAAATGTTATAATAAAACGAAACCATCTGTCTGTATGAATAAAACATAGTAGTCATTTAACCACACATACACATTGAAATTCATAATTAACAAACATCACAATATGTAGATCCCAACAAGATAGGAAAAGCGCATTTCACCGGCATCAACAAGCAAGAAAATAACTCCTAGTCAGCCAGACTATATTACATTAAGGCAATGAGGGGTTTGAAACTGTCTAAAAAATTTTTGTTTCGAAGCTGCACCTGTTCATTAAGAACAAAACCATCTTTTAGAGACAGATGCTTGAAAATCTCTAATTCTTCGATTTCTTTTTATGCTCGTTATGTTGATGATATACTCATACTATTTCAAGGTTGTGACCAAGATCTACAACAACTGTTTCATGTTTTCAACAGTTTCCACGAGAAAATGAAATTTACAAAAGAGATACAAAACAACGAGAGAGAACTCAATTTTCTTGATTTGAAACTTAAATTATCGGGTAACACCATTAGCTTCGACATTTTCCGTAAAGAAACTTTTTCTGATAATATTATTCCAGCAGATTCCTGTCATCCTCAAACTCACAAGATCGCCTTTTTTCATTCTGCAGTTCATCGCGCTGTGAGCACACCTTTAGCACAGAATTGTTTTGAAAATGAAATATTTTTATTAAAATCAATAGCCACTAACAATGGATACGACCCTAAATTAATTGACCAAATTGCTAAGAAAAAAACAGCTGTAAAATTTTCTACTTTAGGAGATAACAGGGCAAAAAACTATGAGAGTATTAACTTTATTTCTATTCCATTTTTAGGGGACGTTTCATATAAGATTAAAAGACTTTTACAGAAACAATACGGTTATAGAGTTGCTTTTTCCGTAAATAATAGCCTCAAACGTAGAGTAATTCATAATATTGGAGCACGAGAAGAACTCAGCACTAAGTCCGGTGTATACAAAATTACTTGTAACGACTGCCCAAACTATTACATAGGGCAGACAGGTAGACCCAATAAAGTTAGGTATAAAGAACACAAGTTAGGTAAAAATGGGGAAAACGTATATAATTCCACCTTTGCTGAACATCTATGGCTCTTACAGCACACGCCAAGAGAACTGGACGACGTAGAGCTGCTTCATGAAGCTGATAAAGGTGACAAACTAGACTTGCTCGAAGAATTAGAGATTTTCAAGCATCTGTCTCTAAAAGATGGTTTTGTTCTTAATGAACAGGTGCAGCTTCGAAACAAAAATTTTTTAGACAGTTTCAAACCCCTCATTGCCTTAATGTAATATAGTCTGGCTGACTAGGAGTTATTTTCTTGCTTGTTGATGCCGGTGAAATGCGCTTTTCCTATCTTGTTGGGATCTACATATTGTGATGTTTGTTAATTATGAATTTCAATGTGTATGTGTGGTTAAATGACTACTATGTTTTATTCATACAGACAGATGGTTTCGTTTTATTATAACATTTTGGTTGTTTCGCTAGTATGTATTTCACTGCCTACGTTACGCGAGACTCTCGCGCATTACAGTAGTGCCCTCTCTCGTTAGATGTTCCAAGCGCAAGCTTTATCCGTTTGACACTAGGACACAGGTAAATTTGGTTCTATATTTCTAGTTTACATAAATGGCGTGATACGCTTTATTTATTAAGACAAAGTTTGAATTAACACAACCTTTAATAATTTTTGATGCGCTTATGTATGTATTTATGGATTGTAATATGCGCGAGTCTGGCACATGCAAGTGCCCTCTCTCGGCGAAACAATCTACCTTAGTGCCTTCACACTCGTGTCTCAACAGTTCATAGGCGAAGTAACATTGTTAAACTGTTCGCTTTGATCCTGTACCCATTACACATGTTGTACAAATGGAGATGATATTTTAATTACTGACGACGCCTTTTGGCATAATTGTTTCATTATTCTCCAGTGCATGATGTAATTTTAGTAAGTACTAAAGATTGTGTGCCTGTATTACTTTAGCAATTTCACCGTTATTTAAGCTTCTGTTTCTCACTTTCGTTGATGGCGGAGTTGCCATTGGTCACCACCGCCAGATCCCCGTTCGGCTCCAACCTCTCCTTCCCGACCCCACCGAACACCTGATCCTTAGTCTCTTCTTCCCCGGCCTTACCGTTACCTGCGCCACCATCTATGTCCGCCCCAACGCTCCTATTCCCTTCGACTTCCTCTCCCACGTCGATCGTACCTTTTCCTCCTACGTGATCGCCGCCGACCTCAACATCCATAGTCGTTCCGCTGCCCAGTCACGGCGATGGCATCGGTTCCTCTCCACCCTTCAAGGTGACCTCGTCCCCATCCCCCGGCATACCCGTCCTGAATCCAACTCCACTCCTGATGTTATCCTCTCCTCCCCCAACCTCCTTGGCCGCATCACGGTGGATGTCCTGGAGCCTATTGGTAGCGACCATCTCCCTGTCCTCCTCACCGTTTCCGACGGTCGTCGCCCTCGCCCCGACCCTCGTACTGACCCTCCGCCTAAGTATGTCCACGACTATTCCCGAGCCGACTGGAATGCCTACCGGGATACCCTTTCCACCCAGGTCGATAGCCACCCTCTCACCTACCACCACCCTGACGATGTCACCCATGCCGCCTCCTTTCTCCAGCAGACCTTGTCTGAGGCCGTGGAGGCCCACGTTCCTACTGTCGCCATCCACCCCCACCGTCCTACCTTACCCCCACAGGCCGTTCTCCTCCTCCGTGAATCCCGTCGTCTCTACCGTGCCTTCCTCCGGACGCGTGACCCGGACACACTACGACGCCACCGGCAACTCCAGCGACACGTTCGTAATTTGCTCGCGGCTAAGAAACGCCGGGACTGGCGACAGACATGCACCCGTTTAAATGCAACCCTACCAATCAACTCGTCCAAGTTCTGGTCGGCCTTCCGTCGCCTTACCGGTACTAAACCCTCCCCCTATTATCCTCTTCTCCATGATGATCACCCTTTCCCTGACTCCCTTAGTAAGGCCAATCACTTTGCCTCCTACCTCTCCGATGTATTTTCCGTCCCCGATGATCCCCAGTTCGATTACTCCCTCTTCCCAGATATCCGCGATCGAACTGACACCTCTTCCCCTCCCCTCGCTCCTGGCTTCCAGTACTTGGACAACATTACACACACGGAACTCAATGCCCCTATCACTACACAGGATCTCATTGATACACTCCGCACAAAACGCAACACCGCTCCTGGTCACGATCGTGCCACCTACCGTCACCTTCGTGAAGCTCCTGTCTCTTTCCTCTCCACCCTGGCCAGGCTCTACAATGTAGTCCTGTCCACCGGTTACTACCCCGACCTGTGGAAAACCTCCCGTATCCTCATGTTCCTTAAACCTGGCAAACCGCCGTCCGCCGTCTCCTCCTACCGTCCCATCAGCCTTACCTCGGTCTTCAGCAAGGTCCTCGAATCTATCCTCACCCGCCGCATCCACCAGCATCTCCGCCAGCACCGCCTCCTTCCCGTCACCCAGTGTGGCTTTCGGCCATCCTTCTCTTCCGACGATCTTCTCCTTCACCTCACTCATCTCCTTTCCGAACAGCTTAATTCCCGTCGCTCCGCCATCTTCCTCTCACTTGACCTTGAACGCGCTTATGACCGCGTCTGGCATTCCGGTCTCCTCTTCAAGCTCCAAACCTTTGCCCTTCCCATTAACTACGTCCGTCTGATCGGTTCCTTTCTCTCCCGCCGTCCTTCCTATGTCACCATCCATAACACCGATTCCTACACCTTTTTCCCCTCCGCCGGTGTGCCCCAAGGCTCCGTCCTCTCCCCCCTTCTGTACCTTTTGTACACGGCGGACATGCCGCCGCCGTCGCCCCCCGTCCACCTCCTCCAGTTTGCCGATGACACCGCCTTCCTCGCCCTTGCCCCCACCCTGCAACGCTCCCAACGCCTTCTCCAATCCCATCTTGACCGGTTCACCGCTTGGTGCAACCAGTGGTTGCTCAAGGTCAATCCCTCCAAAACCCAGGCGATCATTGTAGGCAAAACCACCCCTTCCTTCCGCCTCCTTGATTTCTATCTCACCGTCTATGGCCGTCCTATCGCCCTCACTCCCACCCTTAAGTACCTTGGCGTCACCCTCGATCGTCGCCTCTCCTGGACTCCCCATCTCCAGACAATCCAAGCCAAGGCACGTTCCCGACTCCGTCTCCTCAAGCTCCTTTCCGGCCGCACGTGGGGTCTGGACCCCTCCACAATCCTCCACACCTATAAATCCCTCATCCGCCCTATCCTTTGTTACGCCCATCCAGCCTGGATCTCCGCCCCCCCCTACCTTCTATAAATCCCTCCAAATCCTTGAACGCCATGCTCTCCGCCTTGCCTATCGCATCCGTCTCCCCTCCCCCACACGGATCCTGTATGATCTCATCCCCTTCCCCCACCTCCTCCTTTTCCTTGAACGGATTCGTATCCTGTACACCTCACGTAAACTTGATCCTCCTCACCCGCTCGTTTCCCCACTCCTCTCCCACCCCCGCCCGCTGCCGCGCCTGTATTCGCACGTCCCACCCGGTCTCCATCTCTCCACCCTCCATGCCCTCTCCCAAGGTGGCTTCCGCCGGCTCCCTCTCCCTGATGATGTCCTCGTCCCCTCCATCTACCCCTCCTATCAACTTTGACCCTGCCCCACCCACCACTTCCCGTGTCCTTTCCTTTCGGCACCCTCCCTCCCTTCCCTTCTCTTCCCTTCTTTTTCCATCTCCCTGTCCCCTCCCTTCCCCCTCTTCCCCCGGGCTTCCTCTCCCCCTTCCTCCCTCCCCCTATCTCCCCTGCCCGTGGCATCTCTGCTCTCCCCTCTCGCTCTCCCACTCCCCTTCCTCCTCCTCCTCTCTTGGCAGGTCCCCGGACTCGCACACGTATAGTGAACTTTCGCGCGCCGGAGATCGTCGCCTTTTGTGCTTCGTGTGTGTGACATCATATAGTGTTTTTGGTGTCCGCCGTCCCACTCCTACGTTCACTTGTGCCGTCGGACTCACCAGTGTTTTGTGCGCCGTGCCAACGTGTTCTCAGTGTTGCTATCGTCACATGTGAACGACTCCGTGTTTTTTATGTCTCTGTGACCTCTCTCTTTTTCCCGTCACTTTGTTCATTGTCATTCACCATGTTTCATACTCTTGTAAAACGCTATGGCTGAAGAGCGGCGTAGTGTGCCGCTGCCAGCCTGCCTGAATTGTACAGGTTTTAAAATAACAATAAAGAAAAAAAAAAAAAAAAAAAAAAAAAACACTTTCGTTGATATGGCTTTTCTAATGAATGTGTCTTTCTATTCAGGAAATGTACTTCTGATGAAGGTATATTTATATGTACCGAAACCTTGGTCAAGAATTTTAATAAAAAAATTCTATCCTGCAACTATTTTTGGCTGCCATCCTTTATTGTGAAGAATTTTAACAGTTGCTGCTGCAGCCATGTTTAAAATCTTGAAATTTCTTACATATTGCGCTCCTGTTGCATTTTTGTTGTTGTTATTCTTCTTATGAATGCCAATTTGCGGGTTTTTTTTCCCACATTCCACAGCACTATGAACTGAATGCTTGTTTTAATGTTATTCAAAAACATTGCATTAAAACAAGCATTCAGTTCATAGTGCTGTGGAATGTGGGAAAAAAACCGCAAATTGGCATTCATAAGAAGCTTTTGACAATGTTAACTGGAATACTCTCTTTCAAATTCTGAAGGTGGCAAGGGTAAAATACAGGGAGCGAAAGGCTATTTACAATTTGTACAGAAACCAGATGGCAGTTACAAGAGTCGAGGGGCATGAAAGGGAAGCAGTGGTTGGGAAAGGAGTGAGACAGGGTTGTAGCCTCCCCGACGTTATTCAATCTGTATATTGAGCAAGCAGTAAAGAAAACAAAAGAAAAATTCGGAGTAGGTATTAAAATTCATGGAGAAGAAGTAAAAACTTTGAGGTTCGCCGATGACATTGTAATTCTGTCAGAGACAGCAAAGGACATGGAAGAGCAGTTGAACGGAATGGACAGTGTCTTGAAAGGAGGATATAAGATGAACATCAACAAAAGCAAAACGAGGATAATCGAATGTAGTCAAATAAAACCGGGTGATACTGAGGGAATTAGATTAGGAAATGAGACACTTAAAGTAGTAAAGGAGTTTTGCTATTTAGGGAGTAAAATAACTGATGATGGTCGAAGTAGAGAGGATATAAAATGTAGACTGGCAATGGCAAGGAAATCATTTCTGAAGAGGAGAAATTTGTTAACATCGAGTATAGATTCAAGTGTCAGGAAGTCGTTTCTGAAAGTATTTGTATGGAGTGTAGCCATGTATGGAAGTGAAACATGGACGATAACTAGTTTGGACAAGAAGAGAATAGAAGCTGGTGCTACAGAAGAATGCTGAAGATAAGGTGGGTAGATCACGTAACTAATGAGGAGGCATTGAATAGGATTGGGGAGAAGAGAAGTTTGTGGCACAACTTGACTAGAAGAAGGGATCGGTTGGTAGGACATGTTCTGAGACATCGAGGGATCACCAGTTTAGTATTGGAGGGCAGCGTGGAGGGTAAAAATCGCAGAGGGAGACCAAGAGATGAATACACTAAGCAGATTCAGAAGGATGTAGGTTGCAGTAAGTACTGGGAGATGAAGAAGCTTGCACAGGATAGAGTAGCATGGAGAGCTGCATCAAACCAGTCTCAGGACTGAAGACGACGACAACAACAACAACAACAACAAGAACAACAAAAATCCAACAGGAGCGCAATATATAAGAAATTGTCCACGCAACCTGCCAGTGGTGATGCCTTGCAGAAAATAAAGGCGAAACGCGTATAGCACTAAAACTGGGTTTTATTCAGTTGCTGTCAGACGGTCCATAAGTAAAAATTATCAATATACCGTAACGTGTCGAACCTCCTTTCGCCTGGCAGCAGCTCGATGAGGCATGTACTCAACAAGTCTTTGGAAGTCCCCTGCAGAAATATTGAGCCATGCTGCCTCTATAGCCGTCCATAACTGCGAAAACGTTGCCGCTGCAGGATGTTGTGCACAAGTTGACCTCTCCATTATGCCCCTTAAATGTTCAATGGGATTCATGTCAGGTGATCTAGGTGGCTAAGCGATCGCTCAAATTCCTCAGAATGTTCTTCAGACCGTTGCAGACAGTTGGGGCCCAGTATCATGGGGCTTTGTGATACATAAAAATTCTGTCGTTGGCTGGCTGCAAATGGTCTCCAAGTAGCCGAACATGGCCATTTAAAGACAGTGATCGGTTCAGTCGGACCAGAGGTCCCAGTTTATTTCATGTAAACACAGCCGTTACCAGGATGCATATTGTTTTGTGTCAGCACAAGAGCCAACACCGTGTTACAAGTGGAGGCCGAAATGCACGCGTTTTAGCTCACGCAGGCTAGCGTGGGGAGGGAAGAACTATACTGACGTGAGGTCTGGAACATGACAAGGAATGAGAATTCGGAAAGCGGACGTAATTAGTTTGATACTTTAATCCATTAATGATGAACGTCGCTCTTGACTGTACATGATTCACAATATTATCTGTTCAGAAGACATTCTTGACGATAGTAATTATAGTAACTGAATATGGCGCCTTGCTAGGTCGTAGGAAATGGCGTAGCTGAAGGCTATGCTAAACTGTCGTCTCTGCAAATGAGAGCGTATGTAGACAGTGAACCATCGCTAGCAAAGTCTGCTGTACAACTGGGGCGAGTGCTAGGGAGTCTCTCTAGACTAGACCTGCCGTGTGGCGGCGCTCGGTCTGAAATTACTGATAGTGGCGACACGCGGGTCCGACGTATACTAACGGACCGCGGCCGATTTAAAGGCTACCACCTAGCAAGTGTGGTGTCTGGCGGTGACACTACACATTGTCTTATTGACAACTTGTGTGCATGGCTTTATGGTGTTTGTACCATACTCGAACCCTACCACCAGCTCTTACCAACTGAAATGGACACTCATCTGACCAGGGCAAGGTTTTAAGTCGTCTAGTGTCCAACCAATATGTTGACAACCCCACAATAGGCGATGCAGGTGACGTTGTACTGTTAGCAGAGACAATCGCGTCAGTCCTCTGCTGCCATATCCGATTAACGCCGCACTGTTCTAACGGATACGTTCGTCGTATTTCACGCAGTGTTGCTTGTCTGTTAGCACTGACAACTCTACATAAATGCCGCTGCTGTCGGTCGTTAAGCGAAAGCCGTCGGCCACTGCGTTGTTCGTGCTGAGAGGAAATGCCTGAAATTTGGTATTCTCGGCATGCTCTTGACACTGTGGATCTCGAAATATTGAATTCCCTAACGATTTCCGATATGGAATGTCTCGTGCCTCTAGCTTCAACTACCACTCTGCGCTCAAAGTCTATTAATTCCTGTCATGCGGCCACAATCTCGTCGGAAACATTTTGACATGAATCACCTGAGCATAACTGACACCTCCGCCAATGCACTGCCCTGCTGTACCTTGTATACACGATACTGGCGCCGTATGTACGTGTGCATATCCATACCCCCTGACTCAGTCTACGAGGTGCGACAATAAAGTAATGAGACTGATTTTCTTTGCAAGATGTGGCAACCCTGCAGGCTTGCGTAGGCACAATATCTTTGACCTTGGTCCATAAGCTGCTTCTAGTCCAAGCGGCACATCGATTTAACTGCTCAGTCGTGAGATGTGCTGTAATAAGTTAACACGTGTTTGTGTCTCTCGTCATGGAAATGGAACCGCATAATATTGCGCAATGGTACGCCATTTATTTTTGCGTTAAATTGGGTGAAAACGCAACGACGACTTACGGCAAGCTTCAGAAGGCTTTTAGCGAGGAGGTTATGTCAAGAGCTCAAGTTTTTCGTTGGCATAAAATGTTTAGTTAAGGCAGAACGAATGTTGAAGACGGAAGACCGCACTGGACGACCATCAACCTCGTGTGTTTCTTTGATTCCAAGGGAATTGTTCATAAAGAGTGGGTGGCTCCTGGACAAAGAGTTAACCAATATCACTACAAAGAAATTTTAGAAAGACTTCGCAAAAGAGTTCTTCGTGTCCATGCCAACATTGCTGATAATTGGATTCTGCATCACGATAATGCACCATCCCATACTGCCCTGTCAGGACAGCAATTTTTAATCTCAAAACAAATTTCAGTACTGCCACAGCCACCTTATTCACCAGATATCGCTCCGAGCGACTTTTTTATATTTCCAAGGGTCAAAACGGCGGTCAAGGGACACCATTTTCAAACAACAGAAGATGTCCAAAAAGCTGTGACGAGGGTCTTGGAGGATATTACAGAAGATGAATTCCAGAAATGTTACCATCAATGGCAGAAGCGCTGGAAAAAGTGTGTGCAGTCAGAAGGGAACTACTTTGAAGGAGACAACACTACACTTGACTAAAACGGTAAGCAACTTTTTTTCACATCATACTCATTACTTTATTGTCGCACCTCGTTTATCAAATTTGCTTAAGTATATCATGAAAATGCCTCGTCCGAATTGTAGGTAGTTCCCGCAATAGATCAGAAATTGCTTCATTATTCGTTTCACAACTATAATCGAATCGGCAGTGTGGTGGAGACTGAAGAGTCGTTGAACCCAAGTTGTCAACAAGGCGCTGTGCAAGCTGGTGATGGCTGGATAATGGTGTGGACTGTGTTTACATAGAATGAACCAATCACTGACTGTAAATGTTTGTGTTCTGTAACTTGGAGACCATTTGCAGGCATTCATGGACTTCATGTTCCCAAATAACGATGGAATATTTTATGGATGGCAACGCGCCATGTCACCGGGCCACAATTGTTCGAGATTGTTTTGAAGAACATTCTGGCAAATTCAAGAGAATGATTTGGCCAGCCAGATCGCCCAACACGAATCGTCGAACATTTATGGAACATAATGGAGAGGTCAGTGTGTGCACAAAAATCTTTCACTGGAAACACTATCGCAGTTATGGACGGCTGTAGAGACAGCATGGCTCAATATTTCTGCACGGGGTTTCCAACATCTTGTTGAGTCCATGCCTCGTCGAGTTGTCGCGCTCCGGCGGAAAAAATGAGGTCAAACACTGTATTAGGAGATATCCCATGACATTCGTCACCTCAGAGTAGGTGTCTCAATTTTACTGCCATAGATAAACAGTAGAAAGTAGAAAGTATATGTGTAGTGAGTGGATTATTGGACAAGGAAGATCTTCGTACATTGATTTCATCAGCCGGAACCTCCACAACACTGAATCAAGCGTTAATACTAGTTTGGAAACAAAAATGTAATTACTGGTAACTTGTGTAATCAGCAAATGGTAAAGATCTTTTAAAAGTAATGTAGTTTTGCGATCTAAACGCAACAGAATCCTTTTGTTTTTTACCGCTTAGTAAATTTCATTTTACCCCTCATTGGGTAACTACCCCGACGTTGTGAACCACTGATCTAAGCAGTTGGCCAACAAAAATCGAATTTCAAAGGTTCAGGCAATATCTTGTACAATATATTGGACAACCTTCGATCTTGTGCGCAGACGGTCAGTAATACTGCATGATATTATTGATAGTCTAGAGGCCGCTTTACACGATTTTGAGTCAGAACAACAGTGGTAACAACTTCTTTGTTCTTAGTGATTTCTTCGGTGCCATAACTTTAAAATGCTGAGTTTTGTATGTAAGTAAGAAATATTACATTTTTTTTATCTTTACGACCAACTGATGACATTTTCTATATTGTAGGCTATTACAATGTCTAGCAGTAGTAACAACACTGACAAGTTAAAAATATCATATCTGATGTTCAAGTCGTTCCAGAAAAAACAGATAGCATATAAACTTAAGTTCTTATGTTTTTTTCTTTAGCATGCAAAGATGGATCAGTCAGGACATTAAATGGATGAAAATAACTCGAAGGAAGTCGTAGAGAAACTCAAAGTAATATTTTTAGCGTGTTGCAGCAGAGTCAGCAACTGAAAAGTGTACTTATATTAAATTTCAGCGTCCAGTTGCATAAACAAAGAAACTTTACCTAGGTTTCGGCTGTAATAATGTAGCCTTCTTCAGAAATGTCACAATATAAAATTAAAACATGCAAGATATTGGCCTTGTCATACTTAAAATATTAGTAGTACAGTACATAGTCATAAGACTATGTACTGTAGTACACAATATGAAATTAAAACATGCCAGATATTGGCCTTGTCATACTTAAAATATTAGTAGTACAGTACTTAGTCATAAGACTATGTACTGTAGTACATGTTCGATAAATATGACTTCTCGAGGAAGAAGAATCTTGTCGACTGTTAAAAGTCGATTCTACTGGCCAATTTGAGGGTGGTTTTGAAAGATTACTCGTGCTCGTCTAGTCGGTTACAAACCCCAGGCTATACTTCCAGTGAGAAAGCCAAAAATTTTATTTTCAAAACGTATTTTGAGCAACATAAGGAAATAGAAAGGAAGAAAACAAGGAAAGAAATCCCTTAACGTGATCAAATGTGCTTAGTATGTAAGGAAAATATTGTAGATGAAGTCAGATCTAGTTAGCCTTTCTCAATGTTTGCGGCTTGTTCTTTCTCTTCGAGGAGTATTCATTGATAATTTTTGTTGATGTACAGTGGGATTTTCTCAGTCTTGTGACTATTCTCTGTTGCGATTGTTTCGTATGGGGCTATAAGTAAATTTTGTTGTAAACGTTTCCTAGATTTATTTCGTAACTCACTGGGAACCCTGGGTTTAACCATACGAGAACGAAATTTTAGATCGTTGAATCAAAGAATTCGAAACGACTAGAAAAGATGTCCTCCTACTTTATAGTTTTTTTATTCTGGCTAATTTGTGTACTGTTTGGATACGAAATTAATCTATCTATAATTATTAATTGGATTACTATCAGTCGTTTGTGTTACAGTAAATTTTGTATACTTCTTGGCAAATTTACTTCCTGAGATGCGACACATTTTCAGTCTCACTTAATCAGACACTGTATATTAAAAATAGCCATTTAAGAATTTTGCCCTCCGTCCGAACAGGCCGTGGAAGGCCCAACGGTACAGACTGGCGCCGTGTCATCCTCAGCCCACAAGCGTCGCTGGATGCGGACATGGAGGGGCATGTGGTCAGCACACCGCTCTCCCGGCCGTACGTCAGCTTACGAGACCTTAGCCGCTGCTTCTCAATCAAGTAGCTTCTCAGTTTGCCTCACAAGGGCTGAGTGCACCCCGCTTGCCAACAGCGCTCTGCAGACCGAGCGGTCACCCATCCGAGAGCTAGCCCAGCCCGACAGCGCTTAACTTCGGTGATCCCCATGTTACCACTGCGGCAAGGCCGTTGGTCGAATTTTGCCCCTCTTGGGAAATTTCTGTGGACACCAATGGTTGCAACTGAAGATGACAAGCAGTGCTTCAGAGAAATGTGCAGTTTAGACGATATATTCTGATTGAAGTTAAAATCTTCTGGGTTGTTAGGCAGCGTCATATTTCTTCTTAAATGTTCGACGTTTCGACCCCTCTGCTGGGATCTTCCTTAGGATCTTTTGGTGTCCACTACTGCTAGAACACTGTCTGAGACGAGTGTCGCGTCCACTTATACAGGGGGCGTTTTCTGGCGTTCGTGCTGGAGAAGTGATAGCATCGGTTAAAATTCAAATGGCTACCATTGGTGTGCCATAGTCATAGGCTAATATTGCCCTCTGATGCAGAAGAAGGGGCGTTGGTAGCGTATCGCCTGTGGACACCATTCGCGGTCAATCGTCATTGGATAGAAAGGCACTATTCCACACATATGCTCGAGAAGAGTTATTGGTTGAAATGCCTGCCACCGCTATTGGTTGGTCGTCATCAGTGGCTAGATTCGAAACGGACTAAGCAAGACAGGGGCAATGTTTACCCAAAATATTATTGTCCGCCAGGGTGACTTGCAGCGCGATGTTTATGCCGCTCACACACCGCGGCCGCGTATTTACTTCCTCGATGGCGGGGAGCCACGATGCCGGAAACCTATAGCCGTCCTCTCTGTTGAAATTAGATGCATTTTTAGAAATTTCAACCGCTTCACGGGCCGTTATTCTATAAATGTTTGTTTCTTTAGCCAGTACATGTACGTTATAAAAATCGATGTCAGAGCCATCCAATTTGAATTTTAACCAATGATATCACTTGTCCAGCACGCAGAATGTCAATGGTGAGAAGTCTTCCGAAGTAAGAGTGATTTCAGGTGTGCCGCAGGGGAGTGTCGCAGGACCGTTGCTATTCACAATATACATAAATGACCTTGTGGATGACATGGGAAGTACACTGAGGCTTTTTGAGGATGATGCAGTGGTATATCGAGAGGTTGTAACAATGGAAAATTGTACTGAAATGCAGGAGGATCTGCAGCGAATTGACGCATGGTGCAGCAGGGAATGGCAATTGAATCTCAATGTAGACAAGTGTAATGTTCTGCGAGTACATAGAAATAAAGATCCCTTATCATTTAGCTACAATACAGCAGGTAAGCAACTGGAAGCAGTTAATTCCGTAAATTATATGGGAGTAGGCATTAGGAGTGATTTAAAATGGAATGATCATATAAGGTTGATCGTCGGTAAAGCAGATGCCAGACTGAGATTCATTGGAAGAATCGTAAGGAAATGCAATCCGGAAACAAAGGAAGTAGGTTACAGTACGCTTGTTCGCCCATTGCTTGAATACTGCTCAGCAGTGTGGGATCCGTACCAGATAGGGTTGATAGAAGAGATAGAGAAGATCCAACGGAGAGCAGCGCACTTCGTTACAGGATCATTTAGTAATCGCGAAAGCGTTACAGAGATGATAGATAAACTCCAGTGGAAGACTCTGCAAGAGAGACGCTCAGTAGCTCGGTACGGGCTTTTGTTGAAGTTTCGAGAACATACCTTCACAGAAGAGTCAAGCGGTATATTGCTCCCTCCTACGTATATCTCGCGAAGAGACCATGAGGATAAAATCAGAGAGATTAAAGCCCACACAGAGGCATACCGACAATCTCTCTTTCCACGAACACTACGAGACTGGAATAGAAGGGAGAACCGACAGGTACTCAAGGTACCCTCCGCCACACACCGTCAGGTGACTTGCGGAGTATGGATGTAGATGTAGATGTAGAACGCCAGAAAACTCCCACTTTATAAGAGGACGCGACACTCGTCTTAGACAGTGTTCTAGCAGTAGTGGACACCAAAAGATCCTGAGGATGATCCTAGCAGAGGGGTCGAAACGTCGAACATTTAAGAAGAAACATGACGCGGCCTAATAACCCAGACGATTTTAACTTCAGTGACAACGGCCACGAAAGCCTGCAGACTTACATAATATATTCTGATGGTACACCCAAGAACCTTTCGAGCAAGAAGTAAAGTGAAACTTCCTAGCAGATTAAAACTGTGTGCTGGACCGACACTCGAACTCGGGACCTTTGCCTTTCGCGGGCAAGTGCTCTACCAACTGAGCTACCCAAGCATGACTCACGCCCCGTCCTCACAGCTTTACTTCTGCCAGTACCTCGTCTCCTACCTTCCAAACTTAACAGAAGCTCTCGTGCGAACCTTGCAGAACTAGCACGCCTGAAAGAAAGGATATTGCGGAGACATGGCTTAGCACAGCCTGGGGGATGCTTCCAGAATGAAATTTTCACTTTACAGCGGAGTGTGCGCTGATATGAAACTTCCTGGCAGATTAAAACTGTGTGGCCGACTGAGACTCGAACTCGGGACCTTTGCCTTTCGCGGGCAAGTGGCCTACCAACTGAGCTATCTATGCACGACTCACGGCGCGTCCTCACAGCTTTACTTCTGCCAATACCTCGCCTCCTACCTTCCAAACTTTACAGAAGCTCTCCTGCGAACCTTGCAGAAATAGCACCCCTGTAAGAAAGGATATTGCGGAGACATACATGGCTTAGCCACAGCCTGGGGGATGTTTCTAGAATGAAATTTTCACTCTACAGCGGAGTGCTAGTTCTGCAAGGTTCGCAGGATTGCTTCTGTAAAGTTTGGAAGGTAGGAGACGAGGTACTGGCAGAAGTAAAGCCGGGAGGACGGGGCGTGAGTCGTGCATGGATAGCTCAGTTGGTAGAGCATTTGCCTGGGAAAGACAAAGGTCCCGAGTTCGAGTCTCGGTCCGGCTGACAGTTTTAATATGCCAGGAAGTTTCATATCTGCGCACACTCCGCTGTAGAGTGAAAATTTCATTCTAACAAGGGAACCTCCCCATCGCACCCCCGTCAGATTTAATTATAAGTTGGCACAGTGGATAGGCCTTGAAAAACTGAACACAGATCAATCGAGAAAACAGGAAGAAGTTGTGTGGAACTATGAAAAAAAAAGCAAAATATACAAAGTGAGTAGTCCATGTGCAAGATAAGCAACATCAAGGATACTGTGAGCTCCGGAGCGCCATGGTTACGTGGCTAGCGTGAGCAGCTGCGGAAGGAGGGGTCGTTAGTTCAAGTCTTACCTCGCGTGAAAATTTTAATTTTTTATTTTCAGTTTATGTGACAAACTCTTATGTTTTCATCACATTTTTGAGAGTGATTATGACATCCACAAGAAAACCTAAATCGGGCGAGGTAGAAGAATCTTTTTACCCATTCGCCAAGTGTACAAGTCAGGTGGGTCGACAACATACTCCTGTCATGTGACGCACATGCCGTCACCAGTGTCGTATAGAATATATCAGACGTGTTTTCCTGTGGAGGAATCGGTTGACCTATGACCCTGCAATCAAATGTTTTCGGTTCCCATTGGACAGGCACGTCCTTTCGTCTACTAATTGCACGACACTAAACTTATTACAGTGAACAGAGACGTCAATGAGCGAACGGACAGATCATAACTTTGCGAAAATAAAAAGTTAAACTTTTCACTCTAGGGAAGACTTGAACCAATAACCTCTCGTTCTGCAGCTGCTTACGCTAACCACGGGACCACGGCGCTCCGTAGCTCAGAGCATCCTTAATGTTGCTTATCTTACACATGGACTACTCAGTTTGTATATTTTGCTTATTTTTTTCATAGTTCCACACAACTTCTTCCTGTTTTCTCGATTGATCTGTGTTCAGTTTTTCAAGGTCTATCCACTGTGCCAACTTATAACTAAATCTGAGGGGGGTGCGATGGGGAGGTTCCCTTGGTAGAACGAAATTTTCACTCTACAGCGGAGTGTGCGCTGATATGAAACTTCCTGGCAGATTAAAACTTTCTGCCTGACCGAGACTCGAACTCGGGACCTTTGCCTTTCGCCGGCAAGTGCTCTACCAACTTTTTTTTTGTAATTTTTTTTCTTATTTTTGTTTATTTGGTATTCTATTTGGATACAAAATTAGCAGTTCACAAACACTAAATGAAAAGTATCCTCTGCAAAAAATATACCATCAGAATATATATGTCTGCAGGCTTTCGTGGCTGTTGTCACTGAAGTTAAAATACTAAATCCGAGGGGCTGCGATGGGGAGATTTCCTTGTAAGAAGTAAAGTGTTTAAGAGTGAGAATATCAGTTACCTCGGTGCTAAACTGAAGAATCCTTCGAGCGAGAAGGGAAGTGTTGTGCGGTAAGAGTATCTGCGGAAAGTGAGAGTTACCTCAGTGCCGGTGTAGACCTCTTGGTCCTAACTGGTGAACCGGGTGCCTCCTCGAGCACCAGAATGACGTCCCGGTCGCGGTCGCCGGAGGCCCTCTTCGGGCGCTGGTCGGAGCCGTCGGTGCCCGGTCGGTAGACGACCAGCTGCTGGGGGTCCGCGAGCGTCTCCGCGACGGCCTGCAGGGCGCGCTTGTGCTCCAGCGGCAGGTCGGCGCCGGCGTCGTCGCCGCTGCGGCGCAGGGGGTCGACGTCGAGGAAGCGGCCCACGGCGACCGCCCCCAGGCCGAGCGCCGCCCCGCCGGCCACCAGCCCCAGCGCCGGCAGCAGCGCCGGGTGCGCCGCCGCCACCGCCGCCACGCCGCCCATCTTGTCCTGGAAGCCCGAGCCCGGGGCCTGGACGCCGAGCCCCAGGTTGTGCGAGATCTTGTGCGTCGCCTCCACCAGCGGCTCCATCACCGGCCGCGTCAGGTCGGACATCCTCTCCACCCCGATCTGCACCTTCTCCCTGATGGCCTCAGCTACCTGCAGTCAACAGCCACTTCTGTACTGTTTCGTCCTAGATGTCTCTAGGCTGCTTTTGCTGGGTATACGAGGGCGAGTCAAATGAAAACCTTAAATATTTTTTTAAAATATTATTTACTGTGCAGAAGTGGTACAAAGCTGTATCACTTTTCAACATAATGTCCCCCATGCTCAATGCAAGTCCTCCAGCGCTTACAAAGTGCATAAATTCCTTTAGAAAAAAATTCTTTTGGTAGTCCGCGCAACAACTCATGCACTGCGTGGCGTACCTCTTCGTCAGAACGGAACTTCTTTCCTCCCATTGCGTCTTTGAGTGGTCCAAACATGTGGAAATCACTTGGGCCGAGGTCTGGTGAGTATGGTGCACAAGGAAGACACTCAAAATGCAGGCCTGTGATTGTTGCATCTGTTTTATGGGCAGTGTGGGACCTTGCTAAAGGACACCTGCTGACAGCAATCCACGTCTCTTTGATTTGATTGCAGGCCGCAGATGATTTTTTTTAGATCTGTGTATGATGCACTGGTGCCAGTGGTCCCTCTAGGCATGTAATACTCCAAAATGACGCCTTTTTCGTCCCAGAAGAGTGTCAGCATAACCTTCACTGGTGATGGTTCTGTTCGAAACTTCTTTGGTTTTGGTGATGAGGAATGGCGCCATTCCTCTCTCGCTCTCTTCGTTTCCGGTTGGTGGAAGTGAACCCAAGTTTCGTACCCAGTAACGATTTTTGTGAGGAAGCCATCACCTTCTCGTTCAAAGCGCCGAAGAAGTTTTTCACAAGCATCAGCACGTCGTTCTCTCATTTCAGGAGTCAGCTGCCGTGGCACTCATCTTGCAGACACGTTGTGAAACTGGAGCACATCATGCACAATGTGGTGTGGTGAGCCATGACTAATCTGTAAACATGCTGCAATGTCATTCAGTGTCACTCGGCGGTTATGCTTCACTATGGCTTCAACTGCCGCAATGTTCTGTGGAGTCACAACTCGTTGTGCCGGACCTGGACGATAAGCATCTTCCACTGAAGTCACACCATTTGCGAAGTTTCTACTCCATTCGTAGACTTGTTGCTGTGACAATCATGGATCACCGTACTGAACCTTCATTCTTCGATGAATTTAAAAGGTTTCACACCTTCACTACCGAAAAACCGAATAACAGAACGCTGTTCTTCCCTTGTACCATCTTTATACTGCTACTCCGACGGTATATGTGCATCTGCACTATGCTGCCACCTACAGGCCATTCTGCACGCTGTTTGTAGCATGCTTACCAACTTATAGGATAACGACGCGAAATTTCGATTTGTTATTACTAGTTTAAGGTTTTCATTTAACTCGCCCTCGTACTTATAGTGATGAAGGGTTCACCACTCTCATGACCATACAAAATTTTAATTACAAGTCAGATCAGAAAATACAATAAAATAATTATAATTACATGTCAGACCGTAACGTAAGATCTGAGCCGGGTTCTCTATGCAAGATAGCCCGCGAGTGTGACATGGGAAGTTAAACAGGGTACTGGAGGCACCATCTTCAAGTGTGGGCAAATACGCCTGCAAGCAGTATGCTCGAGACCTCGCCAGCAGCACCGAGGGTCGAGATCAACAGAATGGTAGGGAACTTTCCAAGACGCATAATGGAAGAATCCCGAGTACAATTTAGAATGATAGTCGACCATTAAGACGATCACATGTCGAGGAAAGCTTCCAAGAGAATATTCTCTACAGATACTGAAGAAGACCGCGTGCACCCAGAGTAGATGTACAGTGAAGAGCCAAAGAAACTGGCCCCCCCGCGAGCAGAAGTGCCGCAACACGATGTGGGCGTGGGCTCGATTAATGTCTCGAGTAGTGCTGGAGGGAACTGACACCATGAATCCTGCAGGGCTGTCCATAAATCCGCAAGAGTACGAGGGGGATGTACATCTCTTCTGAACAGCACGTTGCAAGACATCCCAGATATGCTCAATAATGTTCATGTCTGGGGAGTTTGGTGGCCAGCGGAAGTGTTTAAAAGTGTTTAAACTCAGAAGAGTGTTCCTGGATCCACACTGTAGCAATTCTGGACTTGTGGGGTATTGCAGTCTCCTGCTGGAGTTGCCCAAGTCCATCGTAATGCACAATGGACATGAATGGCTGCAGGTGATCAGAGAGCATGCTTACGTACGTGTCACCTGTCAGAGTGGTATCTAGACGTATCAGAGGTCCATATCACTCCAACTCCACACGCCTCACGCCATTACAGAGGCTCCACCAGCTTGAACAGTCCCCTGTTGACACGCTGGGTCCATGGTTTCATGAGCTTGTCTCCGTACCCGTACACGTCCATCCGCTCGATACAATTTGAAACGAGACTCGGCCGAGCAGGCCCCATCGCTCGTACCCCGACTATAACACAACGTTCAAACTCAGTTAAATCTTGATAATCTGCCATTGTAGCAGCAGCAACCTATCGAACAGCTGTGCCAGACACTTGTTGTCTTATGTAGGCGTGGCCGACCGCAGCCCCGTATTCTGCCTGTTTATACAGGGCGAGTCACCTAACATTACCCCTGGATATATTTCGTAAACCACATCAAATACTGACGAATCGATTCCACAGACCGAACGTGAGGACAGGCGCTAGTGTAATTGGTTAATACAAACCATAAAAAAATGCACGGAAGTATGTTTTTTAACACAAACCTAAGTTTTTTTAAAAATGGAACCTAAAGTTGACGCTTGAGTACCACTCCTCCGCTGTTCGATCGTGTGTATCGGAGAGCACCGAATTACGTAGGGATCCAAAGGGAACGGAGATGGACCTTAGGTACAGAAGAGACTGGAACAGTACATTACGTCCACATGCTAACACCTTTTTATTGGTCTTTTTCACTGACGCACATGTACATTACCATGAGGGGTGAGGTGCACGTACACACGTGGTTTCCGTTTTCAATTACGGAGTGGAATAGAGTGTGTCCCGACATGTCAGGCCAATAGATGTTCAATGTGGTGGCCATCATTTGCTGCACACAATTGCAATCTCTGGCGTAATGAATGTCGTACACGCCGCAGTACATCTGGTGTAATGTCGCCGCAGGCTGACACAATACGTTGTTTCATATCCTCTGGGGTTGTAGGCACATCACGGTACACATTCTCCTTTAACGTACCCCACAGAAAGAAATCCAGAGGTGTAAGATCAGGAGAACGGGCTGGCCAATTTATGCGTCCCCCACGTCCTATGAAACGCCTGTCGAACATCCTGTCAAGGGTCAGCCTAGTGTTAATTGCGGAATGTGCAGGTGCACCATCATGCTGATACCACATACGTCGACGCGTTTCCAGCGGGACATTTTCGAGCAACGTTGGCAGATCATTCTGTAGAAACGCGATGTATGTTGCAGCTGTTTGGGCCCCTGCAATGAAGTGAGGACCAATGAGGTGGTCGCCAATGATTCCGCACCATACATTTACAGTCCACGGTCGCTGTCGCTCTACCTGTCTGAGCCAGCGAGGATTGTCCACGGACCAGTAATGCATGTTCCGTAGATTCACTGCCCCGTGGTTTGTGAAACCCGCTTCATCGGTAAACAGGTGGAACTGCAACGCATTCTCTGTTAATGCCCATTGACAGGATTGCACTCGATGATTAAGGTCATCGCCATGTAATTGCTGATGTAGCGACACATGAAACGGGTGAAAGCGGTGACGATGCAGTATGCGCATGACACTACTTTGATTCTGTCCACCGGCTCTCGCAATGTCCCGTGTACTCATGTGTGGGTTCATGGCAACAGCAGCTAACACACCAACTTCACCCGCTTCTCCTGTAACGGGCCTGTTACGGACCCGTTTGCGTGCTACGACCATACCTGTTGCATACAGTTGGCGGTAGATGTTTTGCAATGTGCGGCACATTGGATGCTCTCTGTCCGCGTACCGTTCTGCGTACACCCTGCAGGCTTCAGCTGCATTTCGTCGACACTCGCCATAGATGAGTATCATCTCCGCCTTTTCAGAGTTCGAATACACCATGGTCACAGTTCCTACAGCACTATACTATCACAGACGTCTGGTAACACGGTGTACTACAGTTGGTCCGCGTGCGGAGACGAATGCAGAATAACAATAGCAGCAAGCGCTACATGCGGACACTGCGACAGCTAGACCAAACCACAACAGTGCACTACAGCCACAATCGTAAACACGGTCGTCATCGTAAACATGTCCCTGCAGATGCTGCTCGCCAACCGTGGCCCGTGTTTGTTACAACACGCAACTTAACGTCGGAGGTTTCAAGCGTCAACTTTAGGTTACAATATCTCCGGATGTAATTAACATTTTACAATGCAACAAACGGCACTGATTACGTATTTGTTTATATGTTCAGATGTGCTAACAAAACTAACGTGGTTCCACTTAAAAAAACCTAGGTTTGTGTTAAAAAACATACTTCCGTGCATTTTTGTATGGTTTGTATTAAACAATTATACTAGCCCCTCTCCTCACGTTCGGTCTGTGGAATCGGCTGGTCAGTATTTGATGTGGTTTACGAAATATATCCAGCTGTAACGTTAGGTGACTCACCCTGTATATCTCTTATATTTGAATACGCATGCCTGTACCAGTTTCTTTGGCGCTTCAGTGTAGAACTAAACAAAACTTCAGAGAGCTACAGATTAATCAGCAACGACTATCAGGAGATTCGGCGTACAATTCTGGTTGACACACGGTAACTGCAAACGAAGTTGTAATTTTCAGTATTCATTGGAATAGCATTGAAGAGAGACTGCCTATCTCTGCCTCAAGGAACTAAGTTAGGGAAATTTCAATGAATAGCTGGAGCACGTTACTGATCGGTACTTGTCTCTTGTACTATAAGGAAAGTGGCCTTGACTGATAGTGAATTATTTTAAAGTTTTGATGATTTATGACCTAGGCCAAGTGGCCAGTAGTTACCAGACCGAGTGGCAGTGAAGGCGCTCATCTCTAATAAAGGTCCTTCCTAGTGATTATTGAAGGAATCTGAAATCCTATTAAGAAGTTTTGGTCTGACACCTCAATGAAACGCTACTGATGGAACAATAAACTAGCATTAATTTGCTACGCCAGCAGGTCACTCCTGCCAAGTCCATGAAAATTACCATTCTGCTGTAACCGAACGCCCATCCTAACCAAGGAGGTCTCCTCTCTCTCCCCTCCGCTCTGAAGGTTGATAAACAAACTAAATAAACCGATATTGCCGTTATTTTCCTGACTGCGCCATGCGGATAGCACCGAAGTCAAAACAAAAATAAAAGTGTAGGGAAACTGTGCCGTTAAGGGACACCGTTTCAATAGATTACCCTCAACTGGATCATATGGTAGGGAATGTTCTTTGGGCAGAACTTCGGATGACTGTATTATGGAGCGTATGCTTGTAGTGGTACGAGCACGCCTTTAGCACAAGCAGCTGAATTTGACGTGACATATCTTGTCGACTCATGTCGGTGTCCCAGTAAGAGCAGGCTGAGGGGTTTGGGTGGTTCGGTGAATTTTACGTACTATTAGTTGACACAGGCGGGACGATGGATTACAATGCTAATTCACCTGTGGCTCCGTCTCACACAGTGATGGGTCCTGGAATGCCTGGGGATAGTGTGGGTTTTCTGGAACCCTGATTCTAGCAGTCAGGGACTCTTTTCCACTGACATAAGTAATGTTGTCATAGGTTATAGATCTAGAATTACGCAACAGAGCCTTCGTGAAGAATATAACTTTCTCAACCCTGAGGTGTTCCAGCGGTTAACGTGAGGGACTGCCTGTAAGGTATTTGCTGCAGTGGTGCTGTAAATGATCAACAAATTTAGTAATATCTTTTATTGGTTTTAGGTGGTTTTTTCTTAGTTAATTTTATACTAACGAACTCAGCAGTGACTCACAATTGCTAAATGTGACGGATATACACAGGGTGTTACAAAAACTTTCAGGAAACATTTCTCACACGCAAAGAAAGAAAATATGTTATGTGGACACGTGTCCGGAAACGCTTAATTTCCATGTTAGAGCTCATTTTATTACTTCTCTTCAAATCACATTAATCATGGAATGGAAACACACAGCAACAGAACGTACCAGCGTGACTTCAAACACTTTGTTACGGGAAATGTTCAAAATGCCCTCCGTTAGCGACGATACATGCATCCACCCTCCGTCGCATGGAATCCCTGATGCGCTGATGCAGCTCTGGAGAATGGCGTATTGTATCACAGCCGTCCACAATACGAGCACGAAGAGTCTCTACATTTGGTACCGGGGTTGCGTAGACAAGAGCTTTCAAATGACCCCATAAATGAAAGTCAAGAGGGTTGAGGTCAGGAGAGCGTGGAGGCCATGGAATTGGTCCGCCTCTACCGATCCATCGGTCACCGAATCTGTTGTTGAGAAGCGTACGAACACTTCGACTGAAATGTGCAGGAGCTCCATCGTGCATGAACCACATGTTGTGTCGTACTTGTAAAGGCACATGTTCTAGCAGCACAGGTAGAGTATCCCATATGAAATCATGATAACGTGCTCCATTGAGCGTAGGTGGAAGAACATGGGGCCCTATCAAGACATCACCAACAATGCCTGCTCAAACGTTCACAGAAAATCTGTGTTGATGACATGATTGCACAATTGCCTGCGGATTCTCGTCAGCCCACACATGTGGCGGTGAATCGAGGAAGTACAGTTCATACTGACGAAACTAAAATGAGCTCTAACATGGAAATTAAGCGTTTCCGGACACATGTCCACAAAACATCTGTTCTTTATTTGTGTGTGAGGAATGTTTCCTGAAAGTTTGGCTGTACCTTTTTGTAACACCCTGTATATGTGCTATTTGTGGAAAATGTTTCAGGATTCTGCCGTCGGCTCCTCGTCGTACTCCGCCCATTTTGACGGTAGAAATTCGAAATCTTAATAAATCATTTGGAACATGAATGAAAGCGAAGCCTTTCCTATTGTTTTTTTACTGTTTTTAAAGCTTTTTAAATTTTCTGTACACGATACTATTAATTTCAGAATATACAGCGTTTTCATATACACACATCAAAAAATGTTTTCCATCATCTCGGTTCCGAGGGTTCTGGAACTTGTACAGAAAATTGGACTAGATATCATCATAAAGATCATTTACGCCCATTTTATTGCTCATGAAAACCACACATTGCTGGTTGTACCACCATACAGCGAGACCTCCAGAGGTGGTGGTCCAGACTTCTGTACACACCAGAACCTCTAATACCGAGCAGCACGTCCTCTTGCATTGATGCATGCCTGTATTCGTCGTGGCATACTGTCCACAAGTTCATCAAGGCACTGTTGGTCCAGATTGTCCCACTCCTCAACGGCGATTCGGTGTATATCCCTCATAGTGGTTGGTGGGTCACGTGGTCCACAAACAGCCCTTTTTCAGTGCATCCCAGGCATGTTCGATAGGATTCATGTCTGGAGAACACGCTGGACACTGTAGTCGAGCGATGTCATTATCCGTAGCCGTAGTCTGCGAGCTGATAGTCCATGCTGCTGCAAACGTCGTCGGTTCCTACAGATGGTTGTTGTCTTGCAAACGTCCCCAACCTCTGACTCAGGGGTCGAGACGTGGCTGCACGATCCGTTACAGCCATGGGGATAAAACGCCTGTCATCTCTACTGCTAGTAATACGAGGCTGTTGGGATCCAGCACGGCGTTCCGTATTACCCTCCTGAACCCACCGATTCCATATTCTGCTAACAGTCATTGGATCTCGACCAACGTGGGCAGCAATGTCGCGATACGATAAACCGCAATTGCGATAGGCTACAATCCGACCATTATCAAAGTCGGAAACGTGATGGGACGTATTTCTCCTCCTTACACGAGGCATCACAACAACGTTTCACCGGGCAACGCCGGTCAACTGCTGTTTGTGTATGAGAAATCGTTTGGAAGCTTTCCTCATGTCAGCACGTTGTAGGTATCGCCACCGGTGCCAACCTTGTGTGAATGCTCTGAAAAGTTAATCATTTGGCTATCACAGCATCTTCTTCCTGTCGGTTAAATTTCGCGTCTGTAGCACGTCATCTTCGTGGTGTAGCAATTTTAATTTGCCAGTAGTATAATTAATGGTGTAAACGCATACAGTTGACAGTACACGATACTAGAAGCCAAAACGTCTCAGTAAACATAGGGTCGAAAATGCATACCTTAAGAGCTACGAGCAATTTTTTCATCTTTGATACTGGGAAACAAGTCTCCTCTACTGCAGGTTCTTTGCTTTCCATGTTTTGGGAAGTGGTAGTATGGACTAAAATGAGAAAAAAATGTCCAGCAAACATGTGCTCTAAAACGCATACCTTGCACGTTACGAGCACTTGATCAATAGAAGAGTTGTGTTTCAAAGTAGCAAAGATGAACAAGTGCTCATAGCTGTTAAGGAACGTATTTTAGAGCAGATGCTGTAAGCGTATTGTCATATCGCTGGTTAAATTGTGGAGTATCTTTGCGGGCAGCCGCGTCTGTAGAGTGTCGAGCGCGGGACACGGAACTGTTATGTTGAGTAGTGTGTAGCTCTGCATGTGAGAGGCATTGTTAGTGTGGAAGTTGAAGTCTTGCTACAAGTGCTATTAAAGTGATAAAATAAGAAAATGATTCAGAGTAATGTGCGTCAAGAAGTAATTGAAAATGAGCAGTGCCGTCAATAACGCATTTATGCATCCACTCGTTGCGTGTCGCACACCATCGATCATCCGCACCATGTTCGGTCTCCCAGAATCAACTGATGTGAATCAGTAAGAATTAGTTACCATAAAAGAGTGCAGTCAAGTGCCAGTGTCTTGTAGCGAGCGTGAGAACGTGCGTTCGGTCATCGCGTTCCGCATTATCTACCATCAGCCGCAACTGTTACGCGCACGCTCGTACAAGTAAGAACTGAGAACTGAAAAATTAACTTTACGAACAGTGTTGTATCATTACTGCAGCTCCCACAGGGGCATTCCTCTTCTCTCAGCAGCGGGAAAAGTCCTTCCCCACATAATTAACACCCGGTTAACACACTTTGCAGAAAAACTACTACCAGAGACCGAGTATGGCTTTCGCCCAAACAGAGGCAGAGTGGATGCCATATTTGTTGTCAAACAAATGCAAGAGAAAAGCTTCGAGCAACATCGGCCTTTGTTCATGTGCTTTGTTGACCTGGAAAAAGCTTTTGATCGTGTCCCACGGGAAGCTCTCTGGATCATACTAAAGAAAACTGGGTGCCCTGACAAAATTGTCAGTTTGATTCGGCAGTTTCATGAAAACATGATGGCAAAAATCCGCCATGAGGACAAGCTCTCAGAACAGTTTCCCGTGACATGTGGTGTAAAACAAGGCTGTGTTCTGGCTCCCACACTCTTCTCACTTTACTTCGCAGTTGTTATGAGAGACGCGACCAAAGCCTGTAGTAATCAAATTAGTCTCGACACAAGGACAGACAAAAGTGTCTTCAACATCTCTCGCCTCAGAACAAAAAGTCGCGTAACCAAACTATCCATCTTAGAGATTCTCTACGCGGATGATGTATGCATGATGGCTAATTCTTGCGAAACTCTTCAGACTTACATAAATCTGCTAAATGCCTCCTGCAGAAGATTTGGCTTAGCCATTAGCATCACTATGACGTAAGTTCTCAAACACCCACTTAGAGGTCTTAATGCAGATGACTCCAGCATTGAGATAAATAACAAACCCTTGCAAAATGTGTCAAATTTCAAATACCTGGGAAGCCAAATTAGAAGTGACAACAGCCTGACAACGGAAATCGCAGCGCGTATAGCCAGCGCAGCCTCAGCCTTCGGTAAGCTTAATGACCGAGTATGGAAATCACATAATCTCAAACTACAAACAAAAATTGCAGTCTACAAAGCAGTAGTATTATCCACCTTACTCTATGCCTCGGAAACCTGGTGCTGTTATAAAGCTGACATTAAGAAGCTAGATAAATTTCATCTTCGATGTCTGAGATCAATTCTGCGCATCAAATGGGAAGACCGTGTCCCAAACACGGAGATTTTGCGCCGCGTGAAACTGGCTGGTATTGAAGCTCTAATAATGAAACATCAACTGAGATGGAGTGGTCACATAGTACGCATGGATGACAGTAGGCTACCTAAAGCGGTGTTCTACTCGCAGCTCTCGTGCGGGAAGAGGAGGAAAGGTGGTCAACACCTGCGATATAAAGACACCATTAAACGCCACCTTGCAGCCTGTGGCATCCCAAGCAACCGTTGGGAGGAGCTAGCATTGCGCCGATCGGAGTGGCGATCAACTGTACATAAGAGCATCGAACAATTCGAGCAAAAGCGTCTAATGAACCTGGATGCTAAAAGAGAGCTCCGAAAATCTCAGCTCAAGCCTGTCTACACGTATACTTACAACTCTGCTGGTCAACTTCACTGTGCTCCATGCAACAGAATATTCAAAGCGAAATTCGGATTCGCGAGCCACATCCGAGCCTACCACAACAAGGACGGAGAAGACTGACGGAGTCGCTGTTGCCGGACACGGCGGGGAGGACATCATCATATCATTACTGGTGTCAAGGAGGACAATTACCAGATATCTGTATGTGTGACGAGTGCAAGAACTTTCGTTCCATCATTCGGCTTCCGCATCATCAACAATCACCCGCGTCGTGCCGGTTACGCGTACGCTCGTCTGAGTGATGATGTGGATTGATAATCATCAAGATTGTTAATTGGGATAAACATTTACGACTTAGAGTGTTAACAGTGCAACCTGTGATTTCCTTATCGTCTCAGAATATAGACTTTCATACCAGACGTAGAACAGTGTTATGTTTTAACGTTGAGTGGCTCCCCTAAACCCGCTTGCATATCTCGATAGATAATTTCAGGCAAGCCGGCAGCAGTGTGGAGCAGAAGAGTACGACCACCGCGGGATTACCAGCTACGTGGTGTGGACAGGGCGCACGGTCGAAACGACAACCAGTTTAAGGGGCACCGGAACGCCCTATACTTGCAATGTTAAAATAACGCTTATAAATTACATCTTTCCTCACAAAGTATTTGAGGTAGGAAGTTGAACTTTTTACAGATTATTTATTGGAATATGGGCTACAACTTAACACAGGGATTTTACAAAATTTTAGTTCAGTTATTAAAGATGATTTTTTTTCAATTGTAATGAAAATTCACAACATTTTTTTGCGATTTTTTATTTATATATTCAAAAATATACAGTTTTTTGGAAAAAGGCTGTGTTAAATTATGCAGAAGGTACTGTGTAACATGTACTGAAAGTTTGAAACAAATATGTTTGGAAGATCCTTAGAAAACATGTAATTAGTATGAGAAAATAAAAGTTTTGGGAATCGAGCGACAAAGATTGGATTAACTTTTTAGTGCATTCCAGGTCCATAGGATGGATTATCTTCATCCTCTGCAAACTCCTCCTCCAGCTTCCTCTTGTTCCTCCTCCTGTTTACTCTTGCTTGTATTTCTAGACTCTTTACAGCCCTGTCTGCAGCCCGAAGGCGTTCCTTGTCTAAAGCAAGCATCGCTCGTTGTCGTGTTCGTAGATTTTGCTACCATTTTCTTCAGTTGCAGTTACTGCAACACTGTTCCAAAAGGTGGTCATGTATGAACACTTATCACATTTCAGTTGTATTTCACTAGCAAGTCCTACGTGCTTTATTATGGAGAGTTCCAGACCAACTTCACTACAATGAATACATCTTACACAGTTTGAAAAAATTCCTTTGAGAACCGACATATCAAATATTTCATTCACATCCGATTCGCCCATAAAACATTCATAGTTTTCACTCATTGATCCAAGCTTCTTCTGTGAAGTATTTTCTTTCCCACTTTGACTGCTATGGGCAGGTGTACTTGAGAGGTTAGGTTCACTCACTTGGTTATCGTCTTTATTGTTTACAGTAATAACACATACCTTTGGCTTTCCAACATTTCTCCTTTTCTTAAAAGCCTTCAGAGGATTTCTAATAACTTTACTTTTACTCATTATTATACTTCAACAAAACAGAGACTCAAGAAACAGAATTAATTACGAATATTTTCGAGATAACGACAGAGCAAATAAATATGAAACAATCGACAATCACACCAGCGATATATATTGAACCATCACAGGTTAGCCACAACACATACTTTATCTCACATCACTAAAATGTACCTGATGAACACGGACGTTAATAATAACACCATTTGACAGCAGTTTAACAGCGCCACAGTGGGTCACGCCCATGTAGAACACATTTCAAAAAAAATTTAAAAATAGTTGTAGTCTTCGGAATTGAATAAATTATATATCTATTAAAAGGTAATAGTCTGCAGATTCAGAAAAGGCAAAAAAGTAAAAATTGAACTTTTCATGATTTTGAGCCTTTCCGGAGCCCCTTAAGTACCTCCACCCACTCACGGGCGTGTTACAATGTGACTTCGCAGCAGAAGAGATTTGTTTCACAGTATGGAAGATGAAAAATTGCTCGTAGCTCGTAAGGTATGCATTTTCGACCCTATGTTTACTGAGACATTTTTTGCTTCTAGTATCGTGTACTGTCAACTGTATGCGTTGTAAGTAGGCTGTTTAGGTTCTTATATTGGTAACGCCACATAGCGCTCTGAAAATCACTGGCTGTGCTGTGTGCAGTCTGTGGCTCGTTTGCATTGTTGTTTGCTATTGTAGTGTTGGGCAGTTGGCTGTTAACAGCGCGTAGCGTTGCGCAGTTGGAGGTGAGCCGCCAGCAGTGGTGGATGTGGGGAAGTGAGATGGCGGATTTTTTAGAGCGGATGATCTTGACGTGTGTCCATCAGAAACAGTACATGTGTAAGAATGGATGTCATGAACTGCTATATATATTATGACTTTTGAACACTATTAAGGTAAATACATTGTTTGTTCCCTATCAAAATCACACATTTGCTAACTATGCCTATCAGTAGTTAGTGCCTTCAGTAGTTTGAATCTTTTATTTAGCTGGCAGTAGCGGCGCTCGCTGTATTGCAGTAGTTCGAGTAACGAAGATTTTTGTGAGGTAAGTGATTTGTGAAAGGTATAGGTTAATGTTAGTGAGGGCCATTCTTTTGTAGGGATTATTGAAAGTCAGATTGCGTTGCGCTAAAAAAATATTGTGTGTCAGTTTAAGCACAGTCTTGTATAATTGTTCTAAGGGGGCGTTTCATATGTCGACCCTTAGCTGAGGATACCTCACTGGAATCTTCTGATTTTTTCTTGTAGTTTGTGCAATTAGTGGAGCCTTTGTTTATTGCTAGCGCGTAATTGTAGAGAGAATTTCCTTTGTAGTTGTAGTTTTTCATTGTTGTACAGTAAAACACTTGTGGCATGCGTGTAGATTTGCACCAAGTATTTCGCAGCTGCGCTTGCAATTAACGAGATATTATTTTCAGAGCTATGTTAATGTGTTCTCTTATTTTGCCCTTCAAATTGTGCTTTTCTGTGTTGTCGTGTGAATTATTGTGACAATAATGGCGTGTGAAAAGCGTAATACTAGGCTCCAAAGTAAACTGAGAAATGACAGTGAAGACGAAACCAGTGTGTTAGCGCCACCGTATAATGAATTAACTAATGTTCAAACTAGTAATTTGGTAATTGTGCATAGGGAAATGGAGCGGGCTGCAAATAATGGTGTAGGCAGTGAAACAATTAGTGAACAGGGAAGCATTATCGATCGATCGGTCGGCAACAGCTTGCCTCAGGAATCCGAAATGACAGGACACAATCTTGCAAATACTGCAGATTCAGGTTTTGGGGCCTCACCGTTTTCTCAAATAAGTCAAAACACATTTTCTGCTTGTCAAAATGTGAATGCTGCCGGTGCAAATGCACTGCCGAAATGCATAGAGGAACAGATTCCAGACACTAACACATTATTACTGCAATTAATGCAGCAAATGAAACAAAATCAGAGACAAACACAGCAACAGTTAGACACCATGGAACAAAATCTTCAAAAGTTAGACACGATGGAAGAAAATCTTCAAAAGTTAGACACAATGGAACAACAACAATTCAAACCAGCCACAGACTGCACACAGCACAGCCAGTGATTTTCAGAGCGCTATGTGGCGTTACCAATATAAGAACCTAAACAGCCTACTTAAAGCGTTTACGCCATTAATTATGATACACCCTGCATACAGATGGCGGTAGTATGGTGTACACGAGGTATAAAAGTGCAGTGCATTGGCCGAGCTGTCATTTGTACTCAGGCGATTCGTGTGAAATGGTTTTCGACACGATTACGACCGCACGACGGGAATTAACAGACTCTGAAGTGCAAGCATGGGACAGTCCATTTCGGAGATCGTTAAGGAATTCAGTATTTCGAGATCCAGAGTGCCAAGAGTGTGCCGAGAATAAAAATTTTCAGGCGTAGCCTCTCACTATGCACAACACAGTAGTCGACGGCCTCCATTTGACAACCGACAGCAACAGACAAGCAACAAGGCGCGAAATAACCGCAGAAATCAGTGCTGGACGTACGACAAACGTATCCATTTGGACAGTGCGGCGACATTAGTCGTTAATGAGCTACGGCTTCAGACGACTGAGGCGAGTGCCTTTGCTAACAGCACGACGTAACCTGCAGCGCCTGGGCTTGCGACAAATCGGTTGGAGCCTAGACGACTGGGAAACCGTGTCGTGGTCAGATGCGTCCCGATTTCATTTCATAAAAGATGTTAGGGTCCGTGTGTGTCGCAGACACTACGAAGCCATGGAAACAAGTTGTCAATAAGGAACTGTGCGAGCTGGCGGTCGCTCCATAATGGTGTGGCGTGTGTTTACATGGAACAGACCGGGTCCTCTGGTCCAACTCAGCCGATCATTGACTGGAGACCACTTGCGGCGATTCGTGGTCTCCATGTTACCGTTGGTGGGGAGGCTTGCGTGCCTCAGCGATACAGATGGCCGTACCGTAGGTGCAACCACAACGGAGGGGTATCTGTTGAGAGGCCAGACAAACGTGTGGTTCCTGAAGAGGGGCAGAAGCCTTTTCAGTAGTTGCAGGGGCAACAGTCTGGATAATTTACTGATCTGGCCTTGTAACACTCACCAAAACGGCCTTGCTGTGCTGGTACTGCGAACGGCTGAAAGCAAGGGGAAACTACAGCCGTAATTTTTCCCGAGGACATGCAGCTTTACTGTATGATTAAATGATGATGGCGTCCTCTTGGGTAAAATATTCCGGAGGTAAAATAGTCCCCCATTCGGATCTCCGGGCGGGGACTACTCAAGAGGACGTCGTTATCAGGAGAAGACAGTGTCTTGAAAGGAGGATATAAGATGAACATCAACAAAAACAAAACGAGGATAATGGAATGTAGTCAAATTAAATCGGGTGATGCTGAGGGAATTAGATTAGGAAATGAGACACTTAAAGTAGTAAAGGAGTTTTGCTATTTAGGGAGTAAAATAACTGATGATGATCGAAGTAGAGAGGATATAAAATGTAGACTGGCAGTGGCAAGGAAATCGTTTCTGAAGAAGAGAAATTTGTTAACATCGAGTATAGATTTAAGTGTCAGGAAGTCGTTTCTGAAAGTATTTGTATGGAGTGTAGCCATGTATGGAAGTGAAACATCGACGATAACCAGTTTGGACAAGAAGAGAATAGAAGCTTTCGAAATGTGGTGCTACAGAAGAATGCTGAAGATAAGGTGGGTAGATCACGTAACTAATGAGGAGGTATTGAATAGGATTGGGGAGAAGAGAAGTTTGTGGCACAACTTGACTAGAAGAAGGCATCGGTTGGTAGGACATGTTTTGAGGCATCAAGGGATCACAAATTTAGCATTGGAGGGCAGCGTGGAGGGTAAAAATCGTAGAGGGAGACCAAGAGATCAATACACTAAGCAGATTCAGAAGGATGTAGGTTGCAGTAGCTACTGGGAGATGAAGAAGCTTGCACAGGATAGAGTAGCATGGAGAGCTGCATCAAACCAGTCTCAGAACTGAAGACCACAACAACAACATGTTCCCGAACAACGACGGAATTTTTATGGACGACAATGCGCCATGACACCAGGCCACAATTGTTCGCGACTGCTTGACAAACATTCTGGACACTTCGAGCGAATGGTCTGCCACCCATATCGGCCGACATGAATTGCAGCGAATGCATATTAGGCATAATCGAGAGATCAGTTGGTGTACCAAATGCTGCAGCAGCAACAGTTTCACAATTATGGACGACTATAAAGACAGCATGGCTCCGTATTTCTGCAGGAGGCTTCCAACGACTTTTTGATTCCATGCTACGTTGAACTGCTGCACTATGACGGGAAAAAGGAGGTCCGACACGATTTTAGGAGGTATCCCGTGACTTTTGTCTCCTCAGTGTACATAAAACTCCGCTCTTTTCAAATATTCATGTACGAGTGGCGTCCGAGAGATGGCACCACCGGCGGGTATCGAAGTCATGTTTAGTTAGCAGCAAAAAAAAAAAAAAAAAAAAAAAAAAAAAAAAAAAAAAAAAAAAAAAAAAAAGACTCTGAGCACTATGGGACGCACCTTTTGAGGTCATCAGTCCCCTAGAACTTAGAACTACTGAAACCTAACTAACCTAAGGACATCCATGCCCGTGGCAGCATTCGAACCTGCGACCGTAGTGGTCGCGCGGTAGTTAGGAGCATCTTTGGAAAGAACGCACACCAAGTATCAGCCATATTGGTCTATTTGTTTGCGTTTGACATTAGTGTGAATCAAGGGAGTCGTGTGATTGTCAAAAAATGGACGAAAAATAATTCCGTGCGGTGATTAAACTTGACTTTATGAAAGGCAAAACGCCTCAGGAGACTAAAGAGAAGCTTGATAAACATTACGGTGACTCGACACCTTCGATTAGAACAGTTTATAAGAGGTTTCAAAATTTTCGGAGTGGCCATTTGGGCACAAGTGATGCTGAACGTTCTGGACGCCCTGTGGAGGTTAAGACTGCAGAAATCATTGACAAAATCCATGATATGGTGATGGATGACAGAAGAGTTAAGGTGCGTGAGATTGCTGGTGCTGTGGGCATCTCGAATGAACGGGTACATAATATTTTGCATGAACATTTGGACATGAGAAGGCTATCTGCAGGATGGGTTCCGCGATTGCTCACGCTTGACCAAAAACGGAATCGTGTGAAGTGTTGCAAGGATAGTTTGCAGCTGTCCAGGAAGAATCCGCAGGACTTTAAGCGTCGTTTCGTCACTGTGGATGAAACATAGATACATTACTATACTCCCGAGACTAAAGAACAATCTAAACGAAGGGTTAACAAAGGAGAATCTGCACCAAAAAAGGCGAAGACTATTCATTCGGCCGGAAAGGTTATGGTGACTGTCTTTTGGGATTCGCAAGGGATAAGCCTCATCGACTATGTGGAAAAAAGGTAAAACTATTACAGGTGAATATTATTCATCGTTATTGGACCGTTTGAAAACCGAGCTGCAAGAAAAACGCCGGCGATTGGAACGCAAAAAAGTCCTTTTCCATCACGACAATACACCAGCACACACCTCAGCAGCTGTGATTGCAAAATTAAATAGGATTCCAACTCGTTTCACATCCACCCTATTCTCCAGACTTGGCTCCCTCGGACTACTGTTTGTTCCCCAATTTGAAGAAACGGCTGGCGGGACAAAGATTTTATTCAAACGAGGAGGTGATTGCAGCAACTAATATGTATTTTGCAGACTTGGACAATTCCTACTATTCGGAAGGCATCAACAAATTAGAACAGCGTTGGGCGAAGTGTATAAGTCTAAAAGGAGACCCTGACGAAAAACACGTAAGTAGTTTTTATTTTTGCACGGACTTTTCAAACACCCCTCGTACAGAAAGGAAATTATCGTGAAAGCCACAAGAAAGAAATCAGTGTTTGATGAACAGCCCTCGTAAGTAGCCAAACTGCTCTCTGGCCAAGAGCCAAAAAGTTCGCCCATTTGAGTTGTACCTTCTGGTGGCGTCTGCTGTGCGGTCCAGTGACCGTGTCGACCTACCTATCGATTCGATTAATCGATTCCACCTCCGTGTCGCTACCCTTTGGTAGAATGTCGCCAGCGCTACTTGGTAGGGGTGCAGTAGAACGTTTCCTGAACAGTCACAAAACGGTCTTATCCGTCGTTGGAATGAAGGCTGATTATGCAGAGTAAAACTGACTCCGTCACCAAATTTCATCTGTATCTACATACTCGCGGAAACCAGCGTACGGTGCGTGGAGGAGGGTACCCTGTACCACTACTAGTCATTTCCTTTCCTGTTCCTCTCGCAAATAGGGCAAGAGAAAAACGACTATGTGCCTCCGTATGAGCACCAATTTCTCTTATCTTCGTGGCCCTTAGGCGAAAATTATGTTGACGGCACCAGAATCGTTCTGGAGTCAGCTTGTAATTCCGGCTCTCTAAATTTTATCAGTAGTGTTTCTAGGAAAGAAATTCCCCTTCCCTCTAGACATTCCCACTTGAGTTCCCGAAACATCTCCATAACACTTGTATGTTGTTGGAACATATCGGTAACACAACTAACAGCCCGTCTCTGAATTTCTTCGATGTCTTCCTTTACTCCGACCTGGTACAGACTCCAAACACTCGGTCGGTACTCGAGAATAGGTCGCACTAGCTTCCTATGAGACGGATGAACCACAGTTTTCTAAAATTCTCCCAATAAACGAAAGTCGACCACTAGCCTTTCCTATCACAATCCCCGCATGCTCAGTCCATTTCATATCGCTTTGCAACGTCACGCCCAGATAATTAAACGAAGTGACTGTGTCAAACTGGACACTACTAATGTGGCATCCGAGCATTGCGGGTTTGTTTTTCCTACTCATACGCATTAACTTGTAGTTTTCTGCACTTACAGCAAGCTGCCATTCCTCACTTCAACTACAAATTCTGTGTAAGTCGTCTTGTATCTACCTACAGTCACTCATCTTCGACACCTTCCCGTACACCACAGCATCATCAACAAACAGCCGCAAATATCTTTTCACCCTTATCGCTGATGAACGATCTTCATCGAGGACAACACAGGGGGGGCCTACTATTTGAGAAGTCTTCAAGTTACTCACATATCTGGGAACCTATTCCGTATGCTCATGCCTTCGTTAACAGTCTGCAGTTGGACAACGTGTCAAATACTTTCTAGGAATCTAGAAATTTGGAATCTGGCTTTTGCGCTTCATCTATAGTTTGCAGTTGTTGTTGTGATCTTCAGTTCTGAGACTGGTTTGATGTAGCTCTCCATGCTACTCTATCCTGTGCAAGCTTCTTCATCTCCCAGTACCTACTGCAACCTTCTGAATCTGTTTAGTGTCTTCATCTCTTGGTCTCCCTCTACGATTCTTACCGTCTACGCTGCCCTCCAATACTAAATTGGTGATCCCTTGATGCCTCAAAACATGTCCTACCAACTGATCCCTTCTTGTCGTCACGTTGTGCCACAAACTCCTCTTCTCCCCAATTCTATTCAATACCTCCCCATTAGTTATGTCATCTACCCATCTAATCTTCAGCATTCTTCTGTAGCACCACATTTCGAAAGCTTCTATTCTCTTCTTGTCTAATCTATTTATTGTCCACGTTTCACTTCCATACATGGCTACACTCCATACAAATACTTTCTTCTTCGACCATAATCAGTTATTTTGCTCCCCAAATAGCAAAACTCCTTTACTACTTTAAGCGTCTCATTTCCTAATCTAATTCCCTCAGCATCATCCGAGGTAAGTCGACTACACTCCATTATCCTCGTTTTGCTTTTGTTGATGTTCATCTTATTCCCTCCTTTCAAGACACTGTCCATTCCGTTCAACTGCTCTTCCAAATCCTTTGCTGTCTCTGACAGGATTACAATGTCATCGGTGAACCTCGAAGTTCTTATTTCTTCTCCATGGATTTTAATTCCTACTCCGAATTTGTCTTTTGTTTCCTTCACTGCTTGCTCAATATACATATTGAATAACATCTGGGAAAGGCTACAGCCCTGTCTCACTCCCTTCCCAACCACTGCTTCCCTTTCATGCCTCTCGATTCTTATAACTGCCATCTGGTTTCTGTACAAATTGTAAATAGCTTTTCACTCCTTGTATTTTACGCCTGCCACCTTCAGAATTTGAAAGAGAGTATTCCAGTCAACATTGTCAAAGGCTTTCTTTAAGTCTACAAATGCTAGAAACGTAGGTCTGCCTTTCCTTAATCTAGCTTCTAAGATAAGTCGTAGGGTCAATGTTGCCTCACGTGTTCCAACATTTCTACGGAATCTAAACTGATCTTCCCCGAGGTCGGCTTCTACCAGTTTTTCCATTCGTCTGTAAAGAATTCGTGTTAGTATTTTGCATCCGTGACTTATTAAACTGATTGTTCGGTAATTTTCACATCTGACAGCACCTGCTTTCTTTGGGGTTGGAATTATTATATTCTTCTTGAAGTCTGAGGGTATTTCGCCTGTCTCATACATCTTGCTCACCAGATGGTAGAGTTCTGTCAAGACTGGCTCTCCCAAGGCCGTCAGTAGTTCTTGTTTCGACTCAGTTTGCAGTATATCATTTGAAGAAAGGGCAAGCTGAGTTTCGCACGAGTGATGCTTTCTAAAACCATGTGATTCGTGGGCGTAAGCTTTCCGGTCCCAAGAGAGTTTATTATATCCGAACTGAGAATTTGTTCAAGCATCCTGCACCAAACCGATGCTAGGGATATTGATCTGTAATTTTGCGGGTCCGTTCTTCTGTCCTTATACGCAAGAGTTGCCTGCGCTTTTTTTCCTGTCGCTTGTTGGTTTGCGCTTCGCGAGAGATCCGTGATAAATGCAAGCTAGATAAGGGGCCAATGCCGTGGCATTGGTATTACATCTTTGTAAAACAGGATTGGGATTCCATCCGAGCCTGGCGACATATTCATTTTTAGTTGTTTCTCTACACCAGGGATGATTATTACTATGTCGTCCGTACGGGAGTCTGTTCGATATGGTCAAACGACGGTATATTTGTACGATTCTCCTGTGTGAACGATTTGCTAAGCGCGACGTTTAAGACTTCAGCTTTTGTTTTGCTATCTTGAACTGCAACATCAGACTGGTCAACGAGTTACTGGATCGAAGCGTTAGAGCCGCTTAGCGAATGAACGTTGCAGCTTGATTTTTTTCGAGTTGATGATTAGAAGTTTCTGGCAAAGTTGTTGTGGAAATGGACTATGCACGTCACCTACACGGTCTAGGCCAGGGATCCCCAAACTATTTTGGACAAGTGACCCCTTTTCCAAAATGAACTGTTACCTCAGACCCCCATGGTCAAATTACCTACTTTTAAGATCAACCCCCTTATTCATAATGGTCCGCTAACTCAAAACAGCTCCTACAGAGTGTTATTTTTCATTCTGACTTAGGTCAATAGAAGAAGACAAAGTGAGAATTAGCAATGCTTTAAGTTAGCAGACTATTATGAATAAGGGGGCTTATCTTTAGTTTTTTCCTATTGATACAAAATACCTAGATACTAAGGTACCAACTGGAAAACTTTGCACTTGGTTAAGTGAGTAAAGTTGACTTCATTTTCTCATCAAAATTTAACAAAATAAAAAGACGTACGCTCGAACTCATTATCTTGCACAAACTTGTCCACACAGACTTGCCGAGTTTTTCATTTTGTACAAACTTGAGACTTTACATTACTACAACAATGCTATTTCCTACAAAAATATTAATTATTCTTAGTATACGTAACACAACATAAACAATACAGTATCTACCTATCTTGAAAGTTTTAAATAAGAACTTGTGTTAATTTAATAGGGGTCGATTTTTAGACGTCGACCCTCAAAATCAGTTTTCGTTTATGTCGACCCCTCGGAAACTGATATCGACCCCAAGGGATCTATATCGACCACTTTGGGAATCCCTGGTCTAGGCGGTATGGCAAAATTTCTGGTATTACATTAAAATTTCTTCCAACTTAAATGTTTGTGTGCAGTGTTGGTGTACAAAGCTAAGTACAGAGTAACATTGTCGCCTTAACAGAGGTTGTTCGTTCCCATGAAATGCGCTGACTGACAAGCAAGTGTGCGCCGCTTCAACAGCCAATAAGGAGCGTGGGAGAGAAGTCACATGATGGGTCCCGGACGCTGCTGGAGGATCGCTCCAAGTTAAGACTCTCCAGCTCCAGACTGCAGCTCCAGACTCCAGCTGGACATGACGCGTACTCTCTCCTGTCTCCCCATCTACATCTACACTATGCAGGGGAATTAAAGGACTACTTTTTCAAAACCGCTGCATTGCCTCCCGGTGCGTCGCGTAAGTTTGAAATTTGTTTCAAAGGTGCCTACAGACTTCCTCTGTAACGGTGCAAAAGCGTGCCGCTCTGCGCAGTCAGCCTTTGGCTCGGATACGCTTCAAACAGCATCAGGTGACACATGCTGAAGCAAAGGCCACATATCAGGAGTTCATGTGAGCTGTAGTGTGAGTTAAGGACGTCGCACTGGTACGAAATTTCACCACAATTCTGCCCAACGCCACCACGGACGTGTCACACGGTGGTAAGGTCGTCACATCCTCTCTTGCCCAGATTTCACCTCTTCTTTTGATGTCTTTGCGATGGAGGTCAGAACCACGACATCCAGCGTTGAAATTAACCTGTTTTCTTGTGGGTAAGCGAGGAAAACATTACAGACAGACCGCGGCTCATAGGGAAAACTCCCCACCGCACGCTCGTCACATTTAATGGTAAGACGACCCAATGGATAGCCCGTCAAAAACACTGATCAAGCATAAAAACAGGGAGAAGGCGAACTATGAAAAATGAAACAAAATAGAAACAGTGAACGGTCCAAGATCAACATGTCCAAGACCGAGCAACTCTTGCTGCCGTGGTCATGTGGTTGGTGGGTTGGCTGATGTGGGGGAGCAGACCAAACAGCGGGGTCATCGGTCCCATCAGATTAGGGAAGGATAGGGAAGAAAGTCGGCCGTGCTCTTTCGAAAGAATCATCCCGGAATTTGCCTGAAGCAGTTTAGGGAAATCACAGATAACCTAAATCAGGATGCCCGTATGCGGAACTCACGGACTTCGAACGTGGTCAGGTGATTGGGTGTCACTTGTGTCATACGTCTGTACGCGAGATATCCACACGCCTAAACATCCCTAGGTCCACTGTTTGCGATGTGATAGTGGTGGTGGTGGTGGTTAGTGTTTAACGTCCCGTCGACAACGAGGTCATTAGAGACGGAGCTCATGCTCAGGTTAGGGAAGGATTGGGAAGGAAATCGGCCGTGCCCTTTCAAAGGAACCATCCCGGCATTTGCCTGAAGCGATTTAGGGAAATCACGGAAAACCTAAATCAGGATGGCTGGAGACGGGATTGAACCGTCGTCCTTCCGAATGCGAGTCCAGTGTGCTAACCACTGCGCCACCTCGCTCGGTGATGTGATAGTGAAGTGGAAACCTGAAGGGACACGTACAGCACAAAAGCCTGCAGGCGGACCTCCTCTGTCGACTGATAGAGACCGCCGACAGTTGAAGGAGGGTCGTAATGGGTAATAGGTAGACATCTATCCAGACCATCACAGGATCCACTGCAAGTACTACGACAATTAGGAGGGAAGTGAGAAAACTTGGATTTCAAGGTCGAGCAGCTGCTCATAAGCCACACATCACGTCGGCAAATGCCAAACGACGCCTTGCTTGGCGTAAGTAGTGTAAACATTGGACGATTGAACAGGGGAAAAACGTTGGGTGGAATGACGAATCACGGTACACAATGTGGTGATCCGATGGCAGGTTGTGGGTATGGCGAATGCCTGGTGAACGTCATCTGTCAGCGTGTGTAGTGCCAACAGTAAAATTCGGAGGTGGTGGTGTTATAGTGTGGTCGTGTTTTTCATGGAGGGGGTTGCACCCCTTGTTGTTTTGGCACTATAACAGCACAGACCTACGTTGATGTTTTAAGGGCCTTCTTGCCTCCCACTGTTGAAGAGCAATTCGGGGATGGTGATTACATCTTTCATCACGATCGAGCACTTATTCATAATGCACGGCCTGTGGCAGAGTGGTTACGCGACAGTAACATCCCTGTAATGGACTGGCCTGCACAGAGTCCCGACCTGAATCCTATAAAACGCCTTTGGGATGTTTTCGAACTCCGACTTCTTGCCAGGCCTCACCGACTGACGTCAGTACCTCTCCTCAGTGCAGCACTCCGTGAAGAATGGGCTGCCATTCCCCAACAAACCTTCCAGCACCTGATTGAAAGTGGAAGCGGTCATCAAGGCTAAGGGTGGGCCAACACCATATTGAATTCCAGCATTACTAATAGAGGGCGCCACGATCTTGTAAGTCATTTTCAGCCAGGTGTCCGTATACTTTTAATCATATAGTGTAGTTCACACCCCGTTTATTTATTTATTTATTTTAAATTTCTGTGAGAGGTGTACCAGGCATCTGGCCTGCTCTCACTTTTCATCACACTTACTTGCGACGGTAATATATTCTTACCGCATGACTCATATTCTATAACCAATGTATAACAACTGTGAAGACTACAGAGGAACAGACACGTCAGTGACCGGAAGGAGAGTTCACACATTTGTGAAAAAAGACATGTGGTGCGAGGGAGGTACCCCGCTGTACAGTACAATACCGTAACCACACAACCACAATGCAATGGTTCTCACGTGTCGCTCGGTGTTGTGCATCTTCAGCTTGAAGAGTTCACTGCTTCTATTTTGCTCCTTTTTTCACAGTTCAGTACAGTTTCCTTGCTTCATCTGTGTTCAGTCATAGGTCAAGAACTTCTCGAGATATTATCTTACAATAGTTCCCATGTACGTCTGAATGTCTATTAGACTACCGTATAAGTGAAGTACATCGGTCAAGAAGTTTTTGAGACTTTGGAAACAACCTCAAACAACGACCTGTGCTTGTACAGTAGTAAAGATTTTATATGTAATATATATTAAAAATTGTACCCTAATGACCTTTCTCCTATATATACAGCCCGTTTCTGAACGTTTATTAGAATACGGTGAAAAAATGTGAAATAAATCGATTAAGAACTTTTCGTGATTTTTGGTAACAACATTAATCAGCCAGTTGTCTTTATATAACAGTGTAGAATTAAGCTGCATCACTATATCGACTATATCACTTCTAAGTCTTGATTGGAATTCTGAAATCTATATTCCGTCTTATTATTTGCACTTTGTTGCGACATTAAAACTGCAACATTCAGTGAGGACTTCGAATGTCTAATTGTTGGCATTCCATCTCGGGCACACACAGTTGTATACTGTGCACCAGTATACGGCCTGTAGCTCTGAAAGGAATTATTTTATTAGAAAAGTGCTCCCTACAGATAACCTCAACGGAGTTCGACCTGATCAGGACCTGGTCTGCACCTGTACGAGACTATAATGTGGTGGTGGTGATAAGTTCCTATGGGACCAAACTATTGAGCTCATCGGTCCCTAGGCCTACACACTACTTAATCTAACTTAAACTATCTTACGCTAAAGACAACACACACACCCATGCCCGAGGGAGGACTCGAAACTCAGACGGTGGGAGCCGCACGAACCGTGGTGCCTCAGGCCACGAGGCTATAATGAGTGAAGAGCCAGATAAATAAGTACCTTCTCCCAGAAGGGGCGCTCTTCGACCCTCTGCACGACGGGGTAGTAGTAGGCCGGCTTCCCGTGCAGGGCGAACCGGTGCAGGTGGAGGTTGTCGCCGCCGTCCACGTAGCCGCCGTACGGGAAGCGGCGGACGTACTTGTCGCTGGCGAGGCCGTAAGTGTCCGGGTCCTGCAGCCGACCCTTGGGTGGATGCTGCTGCTGCTGTGGCGGCGGTGCCTTGCCGCGGGGCTCCTCGGGCCTGGACGTGGTGATGTCCACCGTCTCGGGGTCGGCCACCTCGAAGCCTCCGACGTAGGGGCTGCGGTCGCTGTGGATGTCGTCGGCGAAGTAGGACAGCGCCAGGGAGTTGCCCGCGGTGCGCTCCGAGTCCTCGCGGTCCGCCTGCCGGCCGCCTCCCCTCCTGGCGCTGGAGTCACCGCCGTGGGTGTGGCTCTGACCCTGTGTCTGGGTCTGGGTCTGGGGCTGGGGATGGGTCGCCCTCCTGCGGTCGAGGTCCTCGTCGCGCTCCACCTCAACGTCACTCAGTGAGCCCTCGTCCTCCGCGTCTTCGCCGTCCTCGTCCTTCTTGCGGACCACTTTGGCCGGCTGCACCCCGAGTTCTGGGTGTGCGTAGTGCAGTACGGGCGGGCGCACGCCTTCCTCGAAGGACAGCACCTTGAACGACAGAGACACGTTTTGCGATGTCATCAAATGGCTCTGAGCACTATGGGACTTAACATCTGAGATCATCAGTCCCCTAGAACTTAGAACTACTTAAACCTAACCTAAGGACATCACACACATTCATGCCCGAGGCAGGATTCGAACCTGCGACCGTAGCAGTCACGCGGTTCCAGAGTGAAGCGCCTAGAACCGCTCGGCCACACCGGCCGGCGCGACGTTATCACCAGCAAAAGAAGGTGCCATTTTCCTCTTTTGCTGTACTAATTTTAGAGATCTTAGAGACATTTCAGTCTCGTCTTTATCTACAATATGGATGGACGCTGAAGAAATGAATTAAAAATTTGTACCACAGCCGGGACTCAAACCCAGGTCTCCTCACTTAAGTTTTATTTTGTTGATTTCATGTTGTTCATTACTGTTGGTTCTATTTGTTGGGGGCGGAGTCCCATGACTCTTGTTCAAGTTCATTGCTGATGCATTAACTCAGCCTTTTATTAACAGAATGCAGCATGTCATTCTCAATGGAGAGAAGTCTTCCGAAGTAAGAGTGATTTCGGGTGTGCCGCAGGGGAGTGTCGTAGGACTGTTGCTATTCACAGTATACATAAATGACCTTGTGGATGACATCGGAAGTTCACTGAGGCGTTTTGCGGATGATGCTGTGGTATATCGAGAGGTTGTAAAAATGGAAAATTGTACTGAAATGCAGGAGGATCTGCAACGAATTCACGCATGGTGCAGGGAATGGCTATTGAATCTCAATGCAGACAAGTGTAATGTGCTGCGAATACATAGAAAGATAGATCCCTTACCATTTAGCTACAATATAGCAGGTCAGCAACTGGAAGCAGTTAATTCCATAAATTATCTGGGAGTAGGCATTAGGAGTGATTTAAAATGGAATGATCATATAAAGTTGATCGTCGGTAAAGCAGATGCCAGACTAAGATTCACTGGAAGAATCCTAAGGAAATGCAATCCGAAAACAAAGGAAGTAGGTTACAGTACGCTTGTTCGCCCACTGCTTGAATACTGCTCAGCAGTGTGGGAACCTTACCAGATAGGGTTGATAAAAGAGATAGAGAAGATCCAACGGAGAGCAGCGCGCTTCGTTACAGGATCGTTTAGTAATCGAGAAAGCGTTACGCAGATGACAGATAAACTCCAGTGGAAGACTCTGCAGGAGAGACGCTCAGTAGCTCGGAACGGGCTTTTGTTGAAGTTTCGAGAACATACCTTCACCGAGGAGTCAAGCGGTATATTGCTCCCTCCTACGTATATCTCGCGAAGAGACCATGAGGATAAAATCAGAGAGATTAGAGCCCACACAGAGGCATACCGACAATCCTCCTTTCCACGAACAATACGAGACTGGAATAGAAGGGAGAACCGATAGAGGTACTCAAGGTATCCTCCGCCACACACCGTCAGGTGGCTTGCGGAGTATGGATGTAGATGTAGATGTATTACGGAGGGCAGCTAACCCTCTGACTGAACACACTGAGCTACTGTGCCGCCATACTAGGCAGGAATGTTGAACGTTACACCGCTGCATGACCGGCACTGCATGAACGGCATAAGCCCAGTACCCTCCGCAACACAAACTTCATATCTTCAGCTTATTTTCCCCTTCTTTCTTTCTCTCTTTCACTGGTGCTATGTCCCGCGCTGGCGCAGGGGCGGCATTGTTAGGAACGGATTTGGCAAGGGTAGTGGAAAGGGCTGGCCGGATGCCCTCCCTGCCGTCACCCCGTTCTCCCCCCGGGATGGAATCCGTGTACCCCTGCTGTCTGCGACTAGTGTAATTCGTGGAAGAGTGCGGACGTGTTCAGATGTCTGCGAGTCAGGTAACTGAGGCGGAACGTGGGGACCAGCCCGGTATCCACATAGCGGGATGTGGAAAACCGCCTAAAAACCACATCCAGGCTGGCCGGCACACAGGCCCTCGTCGTTATTCTGCTGGGCGGATTCGACCCGGCGCCGGCGCGCCTACCTGAGTCCAGGAAGCAGCGCGTTAGCATGCTCAGGTATCCTGGCGGGTCTTATTTTCCCCTTCATTTTCCATAATCATCGTAGATAAAGGTGAGACTCAAATGTCTCGAGGGGGCTTTAGTTATATGATCACCTACACCTGAGGTACAGGATCTCCCCATTACATCCAACACTGGGGTGCTATTCCGGCGCTGGAGAGCCCCGGCAATGGCGAAGATCTGAGAAGGGGAAAATAAGCTGAAGATATGAAGTTTGTGTTGCGGAGGGTGTTGGACTTGGGCAGCCTATGCACGCAATACTAGCCATCGTGCGGCAGTGGTGTGATGGTCTGCATTTCGTCTTAGTAAGCAAGGGCACTCCTAGCCATGGCAGAAATTTTAGTTCATTTCTGCAGCTTCCACCACTGTATTAATTTTATTTATTCACAACTAGTTTCAGCCTTCTAGCCCATTCTCAAATCATTTTGTGGTTCTGTACAAAATAGAATATACTATATTACCTCCACTTTTCACAAATGGTACAACCAAAGCACTATAATACTTCACTCTAAGACAAAAAAAGGGGCAACATTAAGGAGTCATGCAAATTCGTCAGACATTGATATTCATACATTTGTCGGCGGTAAATACAAACTGTTAACTTTGGCAGCCAACAGATGAACATTCGACGCTGCAGCGCAGTTTCACTGCACAGCTGGCAAGGATGCTAAATAGGTGGCATGTCGATAGCGGGGTAGAAACTCTTTGCGAATTAAATTACATATAGTCAGTTGGACAGTAATTATGCCTCGCACACAGGTGCCTGAACAATACATGCAAGTGTCAGCATTTGACAGACGACGTGTAGCTGTGCTCAAAGTTGGTTCGAATAATTAGCTAATCGCTCGACATTTGAATAGGAGCGATGCCACTAATCACTCACGCTGACAGGAATGGGTGAACCGTGGCCGAACAAAGCATGAAGAAGTGAGTGGTAGGCCTAGAGACACGACAGAACGTGGCGACCGATAAATCGTTAGGCACTCAGAGCCTTGGGTTCATCATTATCATCGATCCGACCTCCAACTGGTACTTCACTGACCACAAGGACTATTAACAAGTGGCTCACAGAAAGGGGGCTGAACTCACTGCGCCCCTTATGCTGACTACCTTTGACCTCGGTACACCAGCAAGCCCGTTTGCAGTGGTGTCGGCAACATTCGGCCTGGAATCTCGTTGACTGGAGTAGACTGGTCTTCATGAGACCAGTGAAAACGTGGCTGGGAACGCCTCACAATGCGGATACCAACCTGACTGTTGTCCACCATACAGCCTGCCGACCAACCGTGGTGGTTTGGCATACCGTTCCATTTCAGGGCATAACTGCTTCGGTTGTTATCCACAGGACCCGTGCAGCATAGATGTACATCGATGGTACTCTACGCCCCATTTTGTTGCCGTTCATGCGAAGACATTCTGGGGTTACAATTCACCGAGGTGATGCCCACTTGCCAAACCCTACTTTCGGCAGCAAGATCGCCGGATCTTTCCAAAATTGAGAACGTTTGGAGCGTCTCCAACCATTTCGGGATTTTGACGATCTAACGAGCCAGTTGGATAGAATTTGGTACGATGTCCCTCACGAGGACATCCAACAGCTCTGTCAATCAACGCCACGTAGCCGCCGTACACACGTGTTACTGACTTTCTGAATTTGTGAAGCTTTTTCTCTTGAATAAACCACCCAGGTACTCTGAAACTCTAATGCTTTTTTTGTGTGTACGAATACATCACATCTACCGTTCTCGGTCGCATTTGGGTAGTATCATCATGGTCAATCTTCTTTTACTTTTTCTTTTTTTTAAGAATATCCTTTACACCAGTTATTGCAAACGTCAGGAATAAAGAGTGATGCTCACTCGTACAGCACTGATACGTTAATTCAACAAAGGACCAAATCTGCAAGTTGTTCAATAGATATTTTCAGGAGGTGGTGCAGCACAGCTTTTTTATATTCGCAACACGTCATATACTACTGGCCATTAAAATTGCTACACCACGAAGATGACACGCTACAGACGCGAAATTTAACCGACAGGAAGAAGATGCTGTGATATACAAATGATTAGCTTTTTAGAGCGTTCACACAAAGTTGGCGCCGGTGGCGACACCTACAACGTGCTGACATGAGGAAAGTTTCCAACCGTTTTCTCATACATAAACAGCAGTTGACCAGCGTCGCCTGGTGAAACGTTGTTGTGATGCCTCGTGTAAGGAGGAGAAATGAGTACAATCACGTTTCCGACTTTGATAAAGGTCGGATTGTAGCCTGTCGCGATTGCGGTTTATCGTATCGTCACATTGCTGCTCGCGTTGGTCGATATCTAATGACTGTTAGCAGAATATGGAATCGGTGGGTTCGGGAGGGTTATACGGAACGCTGTGCAGGATCCCAACGGCCTCGTATCACTAGCAGTCGAGGTGTCAGGCATCTTATTTGCATGAATGTAACGGATCGTGCAGCCCCGTCTCGATCCCTGAGTCAACAGAAGGGAACGTTTGCAAGACAACAACCACCTGCACGAGCAGTTCGACGACGTTTGCAGCAGCATGGACTATCAGCTCGGAGACCATGGCTGCGCTTACCCTTGACGCTGCATCACAGACAGGAGCGCCTGCGATGGTGTACTCAACGACGAACCTGGGTGCACGATTGGGAAAACGTTATTTTTTCGGATGAATCCAGGTTCTGTTTAGAGCATCATTATGGTCGCATCCGTGTTTGGCGACATCGCGGTGAACGCACATTGGAAGCGTGTATTCGTCATCGCCATACTGGCGTATCACCCGGTGTGATGGTATGGGGTGCCATTGGTTACACGCCTCAGTCACCTCCTGTTCGCATTGACGGCACTTTGAACAGTGGACGTTACATTTCAGATGTGTTAAGACCCGAGGCTCTACCCTTCATTCGATCCCTGTGAAACCCTACATTTCAGGAGGATAACGCACAAACGCATTTTGCAGGCCTCTACGGGCCTTTCTGGGTACAGAAAATGTTCGACTGCTGTCCTGGCCAGCACATTCTCCAGAACTCTCCCCAATTGAAAACGTCTGGTCAATGGTGGCCAAGCAACTGGCTCGTCACAATACGCCAGTCACTACTCTTGATGAACTGTGGTATCGTGTTGAAGCTGCATGGGCAGCTGTACCTGTACACGCCATCCAAGCTCTGTTTGACTCAATTCCCAGGCGTATCTAGGCCGTTATTACGGCCAGAGATGGTTGTTCTGGGTACTGATTTCTCAGGATCTATGCACCCAAATTGCGTGAAAATATAATCACATGTCAGTTCTAGTATAATATATTTGTCCAATGAATACCCGTTTATCATGTGCATTTCTTCTTGGAGCAGCAATTTTAATGGCCAGTAGTGTATTACTGCCTTGAGATGCTTGTAAAGTACTGTTTCGTAGATGCAGTATTTCAATCCACATAAATGACATTAGGGTGTACTGCTGCAGGAAAATTCAGCCCAAATGTCATTTATCCTTTCACCTGGAATTTTAGTTCCCCCGCTGACGCTTTCTTTTATTTCTGTCAGTGATATAGCTTGAACATTAGGGGCGAAAGACTACATCTCTGTCTTACACCTTTTTAGTCCGACTTTTCGTTCTTGCTCGTCCTGACTTATTGTTGTCTCTTGGTTCTTGTAGATATTGTGTATTAGGTGTGTTTCCAGTAGCTTACGTTTATTCTTCTCACAGTTTAGAATATCTTGCACCATTTTATGTTGTCGAATGCTTTTTGCATGTGGACAAATACTGTCAACGTGTCTCCATTTCTCGTGTCTTGCTTCCATTATCAATCACAACCCGAGTACTGCCTCTGTCGTGCCTTTACCTTTCCTAAAGCTAAACTGATCGTCATGTACACCCATAGACATAAATGATCTACCTTTTGCAGGATATACGGATTTAAGCATACCCAGAAACAAATGAGTAGTTATCTTTGACATGGCATATAAATTATTGTACACCCAGAAAGAAAAGAGCAGCTACTTTCAAATGATAGAGCACACCCAATCAGTCGTCCTTTCCCTGCAGGTCTTATTCGGAAAAACTAGATTTCGGCTAGTGTATCCATTATCAATGCACCATTTCATAGTATCAATGTCTGTTCCAGCACGTCAGTCCCCTGTTGTTCACGTTTCTGTCAGAGTAGTGTTGAAACAACTGATGTACTGGAACAGGCATTGATACTATGAAATGGTGCATTGATAATGGCTAGGCACTACCCTAACTATAGATTTGCCGAGTAAAACATGCAAGAAAAGGATGACTGATTGGATGTACTCTGTCATTTGAAAGTCATATCACAGAGTGCATCCACGCTCGTAATGGAAGGTAACCTGATGGAGCTACTACTTTTGTGAGGCCGTACAGAATGAAGTACAGCCGTAAACTAATGAGCAGGTACCTTTGATGTGGTCGAGTACAGACAGAAATGAATTACCTACCTTTGGTAAAATATACAGAGTTAAACACACCAAGAAACAAATGATCAGCAACCTTTGGCTGGGTGTGTAGAGTTAAATACACCCACAAACTACTGAGCAGATGCGTTTAGCAGGGTATACAGAGTTAAACATACCCAGAAACAAATAACCAGGAACATTTGGCAGGGTATACAGAGTTAAGTATACTCTCCAGTTAATAAGCATCTACTTTGGGAGGGTATACGAAGCTAAGTACATCCACAAGCAAAGAAGCAGCTACCTTTGCCAGGGTATGCACAGTTAAATACACCCAGAAATAAATCTGCAACCATTTTTGGCAGAATGTACAGAGGTAAGTGCACCAAAAAAATAAGCATCTACATTTGGGAGGGCATACAGAGTTAAATACACCCAGAAACAAATGAGCAGCTATCTTTGGCAGGGAATACCTAAATACATCCAGAAACAAATGAGCAACTACCTTTGGGAGGTTATGCAGAGTTAAATACACCTAGAAACAAATAAGCAGCTACATTTGGGTGGGTATATAGGGTTAAATACACCCAGAAACAAATGAACAGATACATTTGGGACGATATACAGAGTTAAATACATTCAGGAACAGAGAAGCAGTTACAAGCTTTGGCAGGGTATGCAGAGTTAAGTATATCCAAAAAATAATAAGCATCAACCTTCGAGAGGGTATACAGAGTTAAATACAAGAGCAATCAAGCAGCTACCTTTGGAAGGGAATGCAGAATTAAGAACACCCAAAAAGTGATAAACAGCTACTTTTGGGATGGTATACAGAGTTAAATACAGCCAGGAACAAATAAGCAGCTATCTTTAGGAGAGTATAGAGAGCTCAATACATCCAGGAATAAACAAGTGGCTACAAGCTTTGGCGGGTTATGCGGAGCTAAGTACACCTGAAAAATAATAAGCATCTACATACAGGAGGGTATACAGAGTTAAAAACATCCAAGAACAAAACAAGCAGCTACCTTTGGCAGGGTATGCAGAGTTGAGTACACTCAAAAAATAATAAGCACCTACCTTTTGGATGGTACACAGAATTAAATACAGCCAGGAACAAATAAACAGCTACCTTAGGAGGGTGTACGAGCTAAATACATCCAGGAACAAACAAGCAGCTACAAGCTTTGGCATGGTATGTAGAGCTAAGTACACCCAAAAAATAATTAACATCTGCCTTGAGAGTTAAATACATCCAAGAACAAACAAGCAGATACCTTTGGCAGGGTATGCAGAATTAAGTACACCCAAAGAGTGACAAGTAGCTATCTTTGGGATGGCTTACAGAGTTAAATACAGCCAGGAACATATAAACATCTACCTTTAGGAGGGCATACAGTGTTAAATGCATCCAGGAACAATTGAAATGCTACCTTTGGCAGGGTATGCAGAATTAAGTACATGAGTCGCCTAGATGCAAGACTGTCCATGTCCTCCATAACCGGTTTTGAGAAAAAGTGGAAAAACTGTTTTCACTGGGTAAATACACGCTGCCCTACACTGTATGTTGTATACGTAAGTATGGATTAGTACAAAACCATTTGGGCTATTGAAAAAAAATCAGGAACTCAATGCATGTAAGATATAAGCGAAAAAAAAAAAATTGACTTGGACAGTTTTGCATCTGACTTTGCAGATGGCCACTTTTGCATGCAACTGAAATGGACGTGGACAGTTTTGAACCTGATTAGTTGTACATGAGGAGAGGATATGGGGTGAACATCAAACTGTGTATTCAGTTTTAATTTCTTTTAATATTTCTGAAGGTACATAGTGTAACAACTGACAAACTGCAATCCACTTAATACATCATATCTGGAACAATGTCTTCATCTCCTCCTGCTAGGCATTCTGATTCAACTGATGCCCCTGACCCGCTGGAACCTAGTAATGTCATTTACCACAACAGGGATTCACGTTCTCTCCAGGGCTCACCATAGTGTTTCTCGAGGGGTTTTGAGACATCCTCCAGTTTCTTTTCATTAATAGGAACAACCGTGTTCGTAATGCAGCTCAAGTTTATGTGTCCTAAGTGTTGCCCACGTTTGCATACGGACACTGGTAGGTTGATTTCAGAATTATAATTAGGTTCCCCTTGGACTTTTATAGCATTCTGAGAATGTGTATAACTTTCAGAATAAACAGCTGTAACAGACCACACAAGTACAATGTTTACATGCTTATGGTAGCCATCTTGCATTACAGCCACATGACCCCAGCCTTCAATGTGATTTGTCAAAAGGGACAAGGCAAGTTTTGCATCCAACTTACTGATGGAATGGACAGTTTTGAATCTAACCACACTTTTCGTGAGCTGTTTTCTATAGGACATGGAGAGCTTTGAGCATAAATAGCATTTCAAGCATGTGTAAAATGTCATGCTCTACAATCCAGAGTTGACAACTCAATTTTTTTAAAAAAGTGGACATGGACAGTTTTGCATCTAAGCGACTCACATGCAGAAACACCTGGTGTTGTATGCAGGGTGAAGCACACTCAGAGAGACATGAGCACCCAGCTGTGGTGGGTATGTAGGGAGGATGGATGGGGCAGCTAGCTGTCTACCTTTGGCGGCTTGATCTGCTGTGGCGCTGCAGCATACAGTGCCGCCGTGGGGTAGACCTGCGCGCCGGGGTGGTGGAGCAGCCTGGCCCTGAACTGCTGGTATTGGGTGGCGGCCGGGTCAGACCTCCTGGCGTGGATGCCGAAGGCATGCCTCCTGTTGACGGCGCTGATGTAGTCCAGCAGGCGGTCCCTGTTCGGGTCGCGCTCCAGCGTCGCCACGCGCTGCAGGATGGGCTGGAAGCCGTCGTCTCCCTGCTCTGCGGTGCCGGCAGCTTCCGGTGCTGGGGTTGGCCTGGCCGGTTCCCAGCCAGAGTGGTCCGCAGATACCGACCTGAAACAATGCAGCAACCGTAATGATCCCTCTTCTCACGTTCAGGAGCTGTGCACTTTAAAATACGACCGCGATTCGGTTTCGCCACCCAGCCTGAGTAGCATAATGTGGGCCTATGTTGAAAAGCATAAACACAGGGTAAAATTTTGTAAGAAAAATTTACATACCGGTATTTTTAGGTTAGACAGTCTCGGGAAAGCTCAAAAGGGCTCCGGTCTCAAAGGGTACAGGGCAGAGAAACGACGACAATCAACCAAGCAACAGTCGGTATTTTAGTAGTAAATTGTCGTAGCTGTGTTGGAAAACAAGGCAAGAAAAGAAATAGTCTACCTCTGTAACGAGATATATGACAAAGGGGAATGGCCTGAGGACTTCGCTGCAACAGTTATGATACCAATAGAGAAAAAGAGAAATACTAAAAAATGTGAAGAGCACCGGACAATCTGTCTAATTTCTCGTGCAGCTGAAGTCTTGCTGAGAGTATTGAACAGGAGGTTATATGGCAAGCTAGACAGAGGGATTCCAGAGGAGCAGTAAGGATTTAGAAGAGGAAAAGGAACAAGAGATGCTATTGGCCTGCTAAGAACTATAGGGGAAAGATATATGGAAAAGGGTAGAGAAATCTTTGCTGTTTTTATAGATTTAGAAAAGGCTTTTGACAGAGTTCAGTGGAACAAGCTGATGGATATCTTGAAGAGGAGATTGGAAAGAGGGACGACTGACACAGAAGCTATATTTACACCAGAAAGTAAGGATAAGGATTGGAAATGAAATGTCAGAAGGAAGCAGCATTGGACGAGGTGTTAGACAAGGTTGTTGCCTTTCCCTGCTGTTGTTTAACGTATACCTTGAAGAGATTATTGTGAAAAGCTTAGATGGGAAAAGAGGAATATGTATTGGCGGAAAGAGAATATAATGTATAAGATTTGCTGATGACATGGTATTAGCGGCAGAAAGTGAGCGGACAGTGAATAACATGCTCAAAGATCTGAATGAAGCTTGTGTGGAATATGGGATGCAAATAAACACAGCAATAACAAAGAGTATGGTCATCAGTACAAGACGCAGACTTTCCAATATTAAAATAGGAGAATCTACCATTAGCCAAGTAAGTCAATTTAAATATCTCGGAAGCACAAGAACTGAAGACTTGAGATGTAACCAGGAGGTGAAAACTCGAATTGCCATAGCGAAGGAGGCATTCAACAGAAAGAGGAGACTCTTATGTGGCAAATTAGATAAAAGACTAAGGAAAAGGACTGGCAAATGTTTTGTCTGGAGTGTGGCACTATAAGGGGCAGAAACATGGACACTGAGACGAGAGGATGAAAAAAGGTTAGAAGCATTTGAGATGTGGTTGTGGAGGAGAATGGAGAGAATAAGCTGGATGGAAAGAGTGAGTAATGAAAGAGTATTGGAAAGGGTTGGTGAGAGAAGATGTCTGCTGAAGGTTGTAAGAGAAAGGAAAAAGAACTGGTTGGGGCATTCATTGAGAAGGGAGTGCTTGCTAGTAGATGCTTTGGAAGGATTGGTTTGTGGGAGAAGACTGAGAGGAAGAAGGAGATACAAGATGACATAAAGGGAAGAGGAAAAATTATGCAGACCTGAAGAGGATGGCAGAAGACCGGACAGCCTGGAGAACTACCATGTGAAAACCTGCCTTTAGGCAGAACACTGATGATGATGATGATGATGATGATGATGGAAAAGTACCAGAGCTTCAAGCACTGAAGTTGAAATCGTTATAGGAACAGAAAGCTGCCTAAAGCCGGAGATAAATTCTGCCGAAATTTTTACAGAGGTACAAACTGTGTTCAGAAAGTATAGATTAAATAAAGTAGGCGGTGGTGTGTTTCTGTCTGTAGGTAGTAGTTTATCTTGTAGTGAAGTTGAGATAGATAGGTCCTGCGAATTACTATGGGTAGAGGTTACACTCAACAGCCGTAGCAAAATAATAATTGGCTCCTTCTACCGACCCCCGACTCAGATGATGTAATAGCTGAACGGTTCGAAGAAAACTTGGATCTCATTACAAACAAGTACCCCACTCATACAGTTATAATTGGTGGAGACTTCAATCTACCCTCGATTAGTTGGCGAAAATACATGTTCAAAGCCGGTGGTAGACAGGAAACATCTTCCGAAATTGTACTAAATGCTTCCTCTGAGAATTACTTTGTACAATTAGTTCATGAGCCCACACGAATTGTAAATGGTTGGGAAAACACACTTGACCTCTTAGCCACAAATAATCCTGATCTAATAGAGAGCGTCATGGCGGATACAGGGATTAGTGAACACAAGGTCATTGTAGTGAGGCTCAAAACCATATCAACCAAAACCACTAAAAATAAACGCAAAATGTATCTGTTTAAAACAGCACATAAAAATTCGCTTGATGCCTTCCTAAGAGAGAGTCTCCATTCCTTCCAAGCAAATTACGTAAGTGTAGACCAGATATGACTCAAATTCATAGACGCAGTACCGACAACAATAGATTCATACCCCATAAGTTAATAAGAGACGGAACTGATCCACCATAATACACAAAACGCGTCAGAACACTGTTGTAGAAGCAACGAAAAAAGCATGCTAAATTCAGAAGAACTCAAAATCCCCAAGACTGGTTAAGTTTAACGGAAGCTCGAAATTTAGTGCGGACGTCAATGTGAGATGCTTTTAATAGTTTCCACAATGAAATATCGTCTCAAAATATGGTACAAAACCCAAAGAGATTCTGGTCGTATGTAAAGTATTCTAGCGGCAAAAAACAGTCAATACCGTCACTGCGCGATAGCGATGGAAACGTTACCGATGATGGTGTCACTAAAGCGGAGTTACTAAATACAGTTTTCCATTATTCCTTCACGAAAGAAGACGAAGTAAATATTCGACATTTCGAAACCAGAACAGCTGTTAGCATGAGTGACATAAAAGTAGATAGCTTAGACGTTGCAAAACAACTCAAATCACTTAAGAAAGGCGAGGCTTCCGGTCCAGATGGTATACCAATTAGCTTCCTTTCAGAGTATGCAGACACAATAGCGCCTTTCTTAGCAATCATATACAACCGCTCACTTCACAAAAGGTCTGATCCTAAAGACTGGAAAGTAGCACAGGTCACACCAATATTCAAGAAAGGAAATAGGAGTAACCCATTGAATTACAGATCCATATCACTGACCTCAATTTGCAGTAGGACTTTGGAGCATATACTGTACTCGAACATTATGAATCACCTTGAAGAAAATGGCTTATTGATACAAAACCAACACGGATTCAGAAAATATCGTTCTGTGCAACACAGGTAGCTCTTTATTCCCATGAAGTAACGAGTGCTGTCGACAAGGGATCTCAGATCTATTCCATATTCCAAGATTTCCTGAAGGCTTTTGATACCGTTCCTCAAAAGCGACTATTAATCAAATTGCGTGCATATGGAGTATCGTCTCAGTTGTGTGACTAGATTCGTGATTTCCTCTCAGAGAGGTCACAGTTCGTAGTGATGGACGGTAAATCATCGAGTAGAACAGAAGTGATATCTGGCATTCCGAATGGTAGTGTCATACGCCCTCTGCTGTCCATGATTTACATAAATGATCTAGGTGATAATCTGAGCAGCCCCCTTAGATTGTTTGCAGATGACACTGTAAGTTATCGTCTACAAAATCATCAGACGATCAATTCCAATTACAAAATTATCTAGAGAGAATTTCTGTATGGTGCGAAAAGCGGCAATTGGCACTAAACAAAGACAAGTACGAGGTCATCCACATGGGTACTAAAAGAAATCCGATAAATTTTAGGTATACGATAAATTTCACAAATCTAAGGGCTGTCAATTACCTATGAATTACAATTACGAGCAACTTATATTGGAAAGACCACATGGATAATATTGTGGGGAAGGTGAAACAAAGACTGCGCTTTGTTGGCAGAACACCAGAAGATGCGAAAGACCCACTAAAGAGACAGCCTACATTACACTTGTCCGTCCTCTGCTGGAATATTGTTGCGCGGTGTGGGATCCTTACCAGGTAGGATTGACGGAGGACATCGAAAAAGTGTAAAGAAGGACAGCTCGTTTCGTGTTATCGCGCAAAGGGGTGAGAGTGTCACTGATATGATATGCGAGTTGGGGTGGCAGTCACTGAAGCAAAGGCGGTTTTCTTTGCGGCGAGACCTATTTACGAAATTTCAATCACCAACTTTCTCTTCCGAAAGCGTAAATATTTTGTTGACACGCACCTACGTAGGGAGAAATGATCATTTTAATAAAATAAGAGAAATCAGAGCTCGAACGGAAAGATTCAGGTGTACCTTTTTCCCACGCGCCGTTCGAGTGTGGAATGGTAGAGAAGTACTATGAAAATGGTTCGATCAACCCTCTGCCAGGCACTTAAGTGTGAATTGCATAGTAACCATGTAGATTAAGAAGTAGATGTATTGAACCAGAGATGGTCAAATGTAGTATCGATTGTGTAGTAGCGTCGCTGCTCAACAGCGATCGCTGGTTCTAGGTGTTATGGGTAATGTGTTAGAGTAACTCTATATAGAGAGAGAGGTATGGAAGACATGCAAGTGTAAAAATGTAAAGAGTAACTTTAGATAAGAGATGTATGAAGGACTCTCAAGAGTAAAGACGTGTTGTATTTGATGTGTGTTGGATATATACTTACTCGCTACGGGCAGTAATGGTTTTTATTTGCAAGATACCATACTGGAAATAATTAAGGTAAAGAAAGTTGTTTGTTACCAATGCAATGGGCATATTCGCAAGTGATGATTGAGACAATGTATAGCACTCGCATCCAATGATTTTGTAAGCCTAGTTGTTAATGTGTAATCAGTTTATTGTGTCTTAATTGTGAGAATTATTAACTTTCAAACAGTCAAGATACAAGTTTTAAAGTTAGTGCCATATTGCTACTTACCCCAAGTCAATACCAGTTGCCAGACCCATGTCATTTTTGATTAAGAATTTTGCTCGAAAAGTTATTGTCTCAGTCATATTCGATTTACGTAAAATGTATGCTAAGCAATAGTCTTGCACAATGCAACTGCACTATGCAATTTAAAGTACTAACAGAGAGCAGTGCAAAGAGCGATAGCATTCATTAAGTACAGGGACCATTTTTTTCAGATTGCCAAAGTTTTATTTCATTACCAGGGCCAATTTCAAAGCAATAGTATTGCAACCGAGTCAGTTTTGTGTTACTAAATTCATGCAGTTTTGGTTTGGTTTAAAGTTGTTGACAGTTTACATTCTCGCAGTCAGAAAAATTCAGTACAGGGCAAAGCGCATAAGCGACGAGATAAAATATGCATTCGCATGCCATTCCCATTCTAACAGATGTGCTGCAGACTACTGCCAGCTACGTACTTTCAATCACATTAAAAACTTAAATTTTTCACTGTAAACTAATCATTTCAACTGTTTGGACCCCAAAGGAGTAGTAAATATTTTGCTACGCATGTTAAATGTTAATCGTGAATAGATCAGTTGTAAGTTCCGTATGATAGTGATTCATTGCTTCAACATCTACTCTTCTTCACTGTAACTAGCGAAATTTAAAATATTTAAACAGCGAAAAAATTAAAAATGTTCAAGGAAATTCAGGAACACAGCAATACAATTCACTTAGGAATGAAATAAATAGGAACTGCACGGAAGCTAAGGCTAAATGGCCGCATGAAAAACCTGAAGATGTCGAAAAAAAATGGTTGTCAGAGGAACCGACTCAACATATAGAAAAGTCAAGCAAGTGTCGCAACATTAAGAGTGTGACAGGAATTCGACTACTTAATACAGTGGACAGAGCAGATGGGTGGAGAGCACACTGAAGGCCTCTATAAGGGGGACGAATTGTACGATTATGATGTAAAAGAAGAAGAAACAAGAGTCGACTGGTAAGAGATACGGGATCTAGTAGTAGTATCAGAACGTAGAAGAGTTTTGAGAGATTTAGGATCAAATGAGGCAGGAGGCATCGATAACGTTCCATCTAAATTTCTAAAATCATTTGAGGGAGTGGCAACAAAACGACTATTCACGTTTGCGTGTAGGATATACGGTACGTGTGAGGCGAGAAATCATCAGACTTTCGGAAAAAAAACATCATCCACACAATTCCCAAGATTGCAAGATCTGACAAGTGCGAGGATCATCACATAATCAGCTTAATAGCTCTTGCATCCGAGTTGCTGCCAAGAATAACATACAGAAGAATGGAAAAGAGAACTGAGGATTTGTAACATGCTGCTCAGTTTGGCTTTAGGAAAGGTAAAGACATCAGAGAGACAGATCTGACATTGCGGTTGATAATGAAAGGAAGACTAAACGAAAATCACGGATTTGTCTGCATGGAAACACCGTTTGACTATGTAAAGTCTTGCACAATGTTCGAAATTATGAGAAAAATAGGGGTAAGCTCTAGGAAAACCTGAGTAGTATACAATGTCTACAAGAGCCAAGACAGAACAATAGCACTGGAAGATCAGGAACAAAGTGCCCTGATCAAGCAGAGTGTACGACAGAGATGTGGCCTTTAGCCCCTACTGTTCAGTCTCTACATCGAAGAAGCTTAATAGAAGCTTAAAAGAAAGGTGCAAGAGTGCGAAGTGAAAGGATATCAATGATAAGATTGGATGATGGCACTGCTATCCGCAGAGAAAGTGAAGAAGAATTACAGGATATGTTGAATGGAATGAGAAGTCTAATGAGAAAAGAATACGGATGAAGGGTAAATCGAAGAAAGATGAAAGTAACGAGAAGTACCAAAAATGTGAACAGCGTGAAACTTAACATCAGGATTGGTGATCAGGATGTAGATGAAGTTAGAGAATTCTACTACCTAGGCAGCAAAATCACCCATGACGGACGGAGCAATGAGGATATAAAAAAGCATAATAGCACTGGCAGTAAGACCATTCCTGCCAAGAGAAGTCTACTAGTTTCAAATATAGGCCTTAATTGGAGAAAAAAAATTCTGACTGCGTACGTTTAAAGCACAGCACTGTATGGTAGTGAAACATGGACTGTGGGAAAACCGGAAATTAGGTGGACGGATACAGTAAGAAATGAGGAGATTTCCCGGAGAAAGGAATGTATGGAAAACACTAAAAAGAAGAAGGCACAGAATGGGAGGACATCTGTTAAGACATCAGGACCGAGCGAGGTGGCGCAGTGGTTACCACACTGGACTCACGTTCGGGAGGACGACGGTTCAATCCCGCGTCCGGACATCCTGATTTAGGTTTTCCGTGATTTCCCTAAATCGCTCCAGGCAAATGTCGGGATGGTTCCTTTGAAAGGGCGCGGCCGACTTCCTTCCTCGTCCTTCCCTAATCCGATGAGACCGATGACCTCGCTGTCTGGTCTCCTCCCCCAAACAACAACCCTTGCGGCAACAATAAGACATCAAGGAATGGCTTCCGTGGTACTAGAGGGAGCTATAGAGGGTAAAAACTGTAGAGCAAGACAGAGACTGGAATACATCCAGCAGATAACTGAGCACGTAGGTTGCAAGTGCTACTCTGAGCTGAAGACGTTGGTGCAGCAGAAGATTTCACCGCAGTAAGCCAGTCAAAAGACTGATGACATACACAGTATGGAAGATTACACTTTTTCATCGTTGCAGTAGTTGTTACATGCATTTCCCAAAGCGGAATGGTTTACGACCAGCAGTGCTCATACAAGTTTCGCGAAACCACACCTCGCAATTATACCTGATCCATTTCCCTCTCTTCACACATCAGAGGTAGCAACCACAAGGTACGTTTTCTTCCTCAGAGTCAGATTTTGGTGATGATGATGAAAATGAATCGTCTTCTGGATTTCAAGGCTTCTCTTGAATATCCAACGCATTTCTGCAGCCCTTGACTTTCTTTCCTTGTCTGTTTTCAAATTCCGATATATTCTTCCATCTTGCACGATTGAGATAAACTGGTGAAGCCACATGGGAAGCTGAATTTTTCCCTCTCCTCGTTTTTGTGGTACCAGGATGGTTTTCGTTGGCAGTGGTAAAGCAGAAGAAAACGGTAAACATGATGTTGCTGAACTCCGACTTCTCGAATTCCTTGAAAGATCAGTAGGAGTTGCAGGACCTTGGTTTACGTCTGATTTCATATCAGAGAGGGACATCGCTGAGGAATGCGGACGAAGGAAGAAATTTGTGTGATGGTAGTTTGTTGGGTTAAAGGGAAGTCTTCCTTCCAGATCCCTTCACAGTATTTCATACATTAGTTCCATATCTCCAGACCACCTCAGCAAATTTTTTATTGGCGGCCAAGGGATTATTGTGTATAATTGGGCTACATGGATTCTTTAACAAAAAATAAATAATACACTTTATATTCCTATTTAGAAAGCCCTTCGATGACCGATTCGTATAATCACATTCCCTTGAATTTTTTAAAAATGTGAGCAGTTCCTCTAATTTGTAACAGATACCGCTAGTTGTCTTGTTGACCGATCTGGTGGATCCCATACAACTTGTAGCGGAAACATATGTAACTAGCATTCATGCATTTCAGCAATATACCTCATTTTAAACATATTTAATATGACGTGGCGGATCATTATGAACAATACAGTCTTACCTCTTCTGTTTTCTTCTGGGTGATCCCTGTCTGGGTTATATACAGGGAGGTCCAAAAAGATGTATCCACTGTTTAAAAGTCCATGATTTGCAAACTAATTGACAGAGTTGTCTCATTTTTGGTGAAAGTGTTGCTGAAAGTCCAACTTAAAGATATCAGTGTAGGTGTTCGAAATGGTCACCATTAACATCCACACACGAACGATGCCGCCGAACTGCAGCACGAACTACTGACTGCAACCCTTTTTATTGCTCATGAAAACCACACATTGCATCTTGTTCCACCATACAGCGAGACCTTCACAGGTGGTGGTCCAAATTGCTGTACACACTGGTACCTCTAATACCCAGTAGCACGTCCTCTTCCATTGATGCATGCCTGAACTCGTCGTGGCATACTATCCACAAGTTCATCAAGGTTGGTCCAGCTCCTCAACGGCGATTCGGTATAGATCCCTCACAGTGGTTGGTGGGTCATGTCCTCCATAAACAGCCCTTTTCAATCTATCCCAGGCATGTTAGATAGGGTTTATATGTGGAGAATATGCTGGCCACTCTAGTCGAGCGATGTCGTTATTCTGAAGGAAGTCATTCACAAGATGTGCACGATGGGGGCGCGAATTGTCGTCAACAAAGACGAATGCCTCGCCAATATGCTGCCGATATGGTTGCGCTATCGGTCGGAGGATGGCGTACACGTATATTACAGCCGTTACGGCGCCTTCCATGACCACCAGCGGCGTACGTCGGCCCAACATAATGCCATCCCAAAACAGCAGGGAACCTCCACCTTGCTGCAGTCGTTGGACAGTGTCTCTAAGGCGTTCAGCCTGACCAGGTTGCCTCCAAACACGTCTCCGACGATTGTGTGGCTGAAGGCGTATGTGACACTCTTCGGTTCATTCGGCATGTTGTTAGGCCCATCTGTACCATGCTGCATGGTCTCTTGGTTGCAAAGTGGGACCTCGCCATGGACGTCAGGAGTCAAGTTGCGCATCATGCAGCTTATTGCGCACACTTTGAGACGTAACACGACGTCCTGTGGCTGCACGAAAAGCATTATTCAACATGGTGGCGTTGCTGTCAGGGTTCCTCCGTAGGTAGCGGTCATCCACTGTAGTAGTAGTCCTTGGGCGGCCTGAGCGAGTCATGTCATCGACAGTTACTGTCTCTCTGTATCTGCTCCATGTCCGATAACATAGCTTTGGTTCACTCCGAGACACCAGGACACTTCCTTTGTTGAGAGCCCTTCCTCGCACAAAGTAACAATGCGGACGCGGTTGAACTGAGGTATTGACAGTCTACGCATGGTTGAACTACAGACAACACGAGCCGTGTACGTCCTTCCTAGTGGAGTGACTGGAACTGATTGGCTGTCTGACCCCCTCCGTCTAATAGGCGCTGCTCATGCATGGTTGTTTACATCTTTGGGCGGGATTAGTGATATCTCTGAACAGTCAAAGGAACTGTGTCTGTGATACAATATCCACAGTCAAGGTCTATCTTCATGAGTTCTGAGGACCGGGGTGATGCAAAACCTTTTTTGGTGTATGTAATTCAGGACCTGTTAAAGACAAGATTAATTTCTTCAGCTATGGAATGTTACCAAAGTTTGTTGTTCAATTATTTTTTCTGTATACAACTGTTGTAATTGTCTATAGTTTATTAGTTATCTTAGTTTATCTTAGTTAAATAATCTTACGTCGCATTTACAGTGAAAATAATTCCTCTTGTTTTTTTCCTAATTCTAACATTAACATTTTTAGTCTCCGGAAATAGAGATACACTGTGCACGCACTAATTTAAAATCTTTGATCCAATAAAATTTCACTCCACCACATACTTATCTTTGTACCTGATGATGGCGTAACAACCGAAAACCGGTTCGTGAAACAAATAATGGATACTATAGAAATTTACCCCAGTGTTACGTGAAAGTCATTCACTACGTTCAGCATTTTCACTGTTGCTCTTCTTGGAGAACGCTAGCTTCATACCATGTCAGCCATAGTCGTTCTATCGCAACACGAAATTCAGATGATTAATTTCAGAAGCCAAGTGGTTCTCCTAACATATACTTTTCTCCCTGTGTACCAATGTATATAAAACTGTTCTCTTCTGGAATGGGTGTCAAAAGCTCTGGGCGCTACGATATGAATCAGTGTGTGTCGGCTTGCGGTTCTCTGCGTGACAGAGTCGTCCATCCGACTTTCGTTGTACAAAAACATCTAAAAAGGCAGCCTTCCTTTTTCGTCTGTTTCGAAAGTGAACTCGATGTTCGGTTTCATCTTGTTCAAATGTTCAAAGAAGTGCTCAACACCTTCTACGCCGTATGACTAACTGTGTCCAAACAGGTCTCGGTAGGTCCAGCGGTACCGACCGGCCGCCACGTCATCCTTAACCCTTAGGCGCCATCCGATGCGAATATGGAGGGGCATGTGGTCTGAACACCGCTCTCCCGGCCGTTGTCAGCAAGTAGCTACTCAGTTTGCCTCACATAAGCTGAGTGCACCCCGCTTGCCAACATTGTTCGGCAGACCGGATGGTCACCCATCCGAGTGTTAGCCAAGCCCGAGAGAGCTTAAATTCGGTGATCTGACGGGAACCGGTGTTACCACTGCGGCAAAGACGTTGGCTTTACCCCGTATGGCCAAACCATAAACGTGTCATCAAGATGGCGCTAAAATGAAGACGGATGAAGGGGAGCTCACTGTTTACAAAAGTTCCTTGTGGAGGACACACTGAAACTGTTGGCGGAGCATTTTCCTGAAACGATACAGTTATTCCGACATGTTATGACGACCAAGTACTTGTTGTACGGTGGTAATTTTTGTGAAATGACGGGCAGAATGACTGTTGCTAGTCTCCAGCAGTGGCGAACCTTTTTTATGGAACATTTTGATGAACGTGCATTAAATTCGGTTCCCATTCGTCCATCTTCACTTATTGAAGTAATGATTGTAAGTAGGCCAAATGCCTTCAAGTCGAAGTGACGTTGTAACTAATTCATGTCATTCTGCTTACATGTTCCGTTTTTATATCTTGCCACAGCTACACTACCCCTGTAAGAGGTCCATGACTAAGGAATTTTTTGCTAGCGCACTCGAGCGGATGTAATTTCGATGGATTGCTCACGCGCTGCCTGCGATATGTAAGCTATAAGAGAATCTCAGACCAGAGAGCAGTGTTGACTGCAGTAGGAACTGTGTGGCAGTAGGAGTAAGTTGTTGCTAGCAGTCTGGTGTATCGAGTTGGGTGGGTCGGTCGTGGGGAGCGATGGCGGTGCCCGAGCGATGTTGTATAAAGAAAAAGCAGCCTCGCGCATATGTACTACTGTTATATCAAGTCCCATGTAAATATTTTTAAAGAAAATCTAATAATAATAATCTTTCTCATAAAAAGTAACTTTTGACAATCATTCATTTCAATTTAAAGAATTTACTAAATTCTCCAATCCATGGTCATTCCGATTATTGTAAAGAAAAATCAGTTGTTTCTTTTTATACATGACAAATCTATCGGCCAGCATTGCACTGGGCTGTGCCAGAAAAATTTCTTATAAGAGCAGATATACACTCCTGGAAATTGAAATAAGAACACCGTGAATTCATTGTCCCAGGAAGGGGAAACTTTATTGACACATTCCTGGGGTCAGATACATCACATGATCACACTGAGAGAACCACAGGCACATAGACACAGGCAACAGAGCATGCACAATGTCGGCAATAGTACAGTGTATATCCACCTTTCGCAGCAATGCAGGCTGCTATTCTCCCATGGAGACGATCGTAGAGATGCTGGATGTAGTCCTGTGGAACGGCTTGCCATGCCATTTCCACCTGGCGCCTCAGTTGGACCAGCGTTCGTGCTGGACGTGCAGACCGCGTGAGACGACGCTTCATCCAGTCCAAAACATGCTCAATGGGGGACAGATCCGGAGATCTTGCTGGCCAGGGTAGTTGACTTACACCTTCTAGAGCACGTTGGGTGGCACGGGATACATGCGGACGTGCATTGTCCTGTTGGAACAGCAAGTTCCCTTGCCGGTCTAGGAATGGTAGAACGATGGGTTCGATGACGGTTTGGATGTACCGTGCACTATTCAGTGTCCCCTCGACGATCACCAGTGGTGTACGGCCAGTGTAGGAGATCGCTCCCCACACCATGATGCCGGGTGTTGGCCCTGTGTGCCTCGGTCGTATGCAGTCCTGATTGTGGCGCTCACCTGCACGGCGCCAAACACGCATACGACCATCATTGGCACCAAGGCAGAAGCGACTCTCATCGCTGAAGACGACACGTCTCCATTCGTCCCTCCATTCACGCCTGTCGCGACACCACTGGAGGCGGGCTGCACGATGTTGGGGCGTGAGCGGAAGACGGCCTAACGGTGTGCGGGACCGTAGCCCAGCTTCATGGAGACGGTTGCGAATGGTCCTCGCCGATACCCCAGGAGCAACAGTGTCCCTAATTTGCTGGGAAGTGGCGGTGCGGTCCCCTACGGCACTGCGTAGGATCCTACGGTCTTGGCGTGCATCCGTGCGTCGCTGCGGTCCGGTCCCAGGTCGACGGGCACGTGCACCTTCCGCCGACCACTGGCGACAACATCGATGTACTGTGGAGACCTCACGCCCCACGTGTTGAGCAATTCGGCGGTACGTCCACCCGGCCTCCCGCATGCCCACTATACGCCCTCGCTCAAAGTCCGTCAACTGCACATACGGTTCACGTCCACGCTGTCGCGGCATGCTACCAGTGTTAAAGACTGCGATGGAGCTCCGTATGCCACGGCAAACTGGCTGACACTGACGGCGGCGGTGCACAAATGCTGCGCAGCTAGCGCCATTCGACGGCCAACACCGCGGTTCCTGGTGTGTCCGCTGTGCCGTGTGTGTGATCATTGCTTGTACAGCCCTCTCGCAGTGTCCGGAGCAAGTATGGTGGGTCTGACACACCGGTGTCAATGTGTTCTTTTTTCCATTTCCAGGAGTGTATATGCGTTATCCAGCGACTTCATTGAGGTAAGAATTTTCAATTTATTCAGTATGGTCTTTCAGGACCATGACGCAGCACCGCTGACGTCCAAATTTACCAGTTTAGATTCACAGTCAGTCAATTAGTGAAAGGTTATAAGTGAGTCACATTTTTTGTTAGGAGGTTAGAGGTTAGTCATATTTTATTATTGATAGGTTATGGAATTTATTTATTGGGAGGTTACGCTGAATGTGAATGCTATACATATTATTATTTTATCTGTTGGGAAGTTACACCCCCACAACCGTCCGGATATATAATACAGGTATACCTTATGATGGTGAATAGTTAGGCAATTTGAAAACTGTCATGGCAAACACAAATTGAAGAATCACAAAAGATGGCTGGTTGCAGTAATTTCTAGAAACGTTTGTTCGCTGATTGTTTTCATTTGCAAAATGTCCTGTCCGCTTGTAGTAACTTGTAGTAAGTGGTGTTCCCAGTTTTATATAGATTCAATGAAACCTGAGGACCATTTAAACCCTCACATGCAGAGCCATTCAGTCTAAACCCCAGTGTACCAGTGAAAGGATAAAACTGGGGCACATTTGTATGTTGCACCCGAATATGATTTTGTAAACGATGTATGTCTTTGATAGGCTTTGTATCGCAGACCCAGAGATACTGACAGTGTGTGAGTAAGACAGCGCTTGGCGCACAGTTGTAGGTAGCTGTCTGTGAGGGAAAGACGACGGAGTAGGCAGTTTTCGTAGTGTGCTGTATGAAGTCACCAACTGTTAGATTAATGTAGGTATTTCAGTACTGTTGAACATGGGAGAAGAAGTCTTCATGCAACCAAGGTAAAGATGTTAAATCACTACGATTTCTGTTTTTGCCAGCGAGTTAGTATAGACAAGTTGGATGATGATTTGCAATTGTTGAGTAACCCCATAATGTACGTGAACTGTTTTGATAAAAAGGCTAGTTCGATATTTCAGTTTTGTAATGTTTCTAAGGTTTGTTAACATAGCCATATATAATTTGATGATCTGAGTTTATGTTGGATTGTTGTTGTGGTCTTCAGTCCCGAGACTGGTTTGATGCAGCTCTCCATGCTACTCTATCCTGTGCAAGCTTCTTCATCTCCCAGTACCTACTGCAACTTACAGCCTTCTGAATCTGCTTAGTGTATTCATCTCTTGGTCTCCCTCTATGATTTTTACCCTCCACGCCATCCTCCAATACTAAATTGGTGATCCCTTGATGCCTCAGAACAAGTCTTACCAACCGATCCCTTCTTCTAGTCAAGTTGAGCCACAAATTTCTCTTCTCCCCAGTTCTATTCAGTACCTCCCCATTAGTTACGTGATCTACCTATCTAACCTTTAGCATTCTTCTGTAGCACCACATTTCGAGAGCTTCTGTTCTCTTCTTGTCTAAACTATTTATCGTCTATGTTTCACTTCCATACATGGCTACACTCCATACAAATACTTTCAGAAACGACTTCCTGGCACTTACATCTATACTCGATGTTAATAAATTTCTCTTCTTGAGAAACGCTTTTCTTGCCATTGCCAGTCTGCATTTTATATCCCCTCTACTTCGACCATCATCAGATATTTTGCTCCCCAAATAGTAAAACTCCTTTACTACTTTAAGTGTCTCATTTCCTAAACTAATTCCGTCAGTATCACCCGACTTAATTCTAATACATTCCATTATCCTCGTTTTGCTTTTGTTGATGTTCATCTTATACCCTCCTTTCAAGACACTGTCCATTCCATTCAACTGTTCTTCCAGGTCCTTTGCTGCCTCTGTTGGATTAGTGAAGCCAAATAATATGTGCTGTTTAAATCTCATTGTTTGTGAATCAGTTGTGAGTAATGTAACTTCAATTGTCAGATGTTTTTGAGAAGACAAACTTAACTTGCAATATAATTTTGCTAAGAAACTTAGTGTTAGTAATTCAACATAATCAGTACCGCCTCCCTGTCCAGGACATATTTTTTAAAGAAATTGAATTTTCTTATATGTTCTCGTTTATCAGGAAATGAATTACATGTGCATTTCAAGTATTACGGCCAGCATTGCACACTGCTAAACCTGTAGTTAGCATATTTTTGTTTTTCATGAGAGACCAGAATATATCGCGTTCCACCGTTGCTGCTTTAGAGGTAAGACAATTTAATTTGTTTGTGATTTGCACAGGGACCAAAGTTATCAGTTTTGAACAGGGCCAGTTGATTCAGTGCCTAAGGGGAGTGACTGTATTACTTTATTGGTATTGGGAGTTGCATTGCCCAATCAATTACTGTAAAGTTTTGGTAACAATAACACAGAGTAAAAACATCACTTGCACTTACAACACGCAACACGAAAATTCGAATTCAGTACCCATTGCACAGATCAGATCGAGCATTATTTCATATGTTTAAAGAACGTTTCACCAGGAACAGGCCCTTTATTTTTTTCAAGTGCGCTAGTAATCTTACGGACTAGTCAGAAGTATCTGGACAATTCTCTGTGGAAATCAGCAGCAGATGTGACAAGATGGCGTCCTGCCAGCATAAAAAGAGGCGGGGAATATTATGCTGTCAGTGGAGAAGAAGTAACCGCAAAGAAATGGTTCAAATGGCTCTAAGCACTATAGGACTTAACATCTGAGGTCACCAGTACCCTAGAGTTAGAACAACTTAAACCTAACTAACCTAAGGACAACACACATATCCATACCCGAGGAAGGATTCGAAGCTGCGACTGTAGCAATCGCGCGGTTTCAGACTGAAGCACCTAGAACCGCTAGGCCACCGCGGCCGGCAAATGTGAAGGACCAACCACAGCTAAATCAAGACGAAGGAGACCTTGTGCAGTGATGGGCAGGGACCGTCGAGCATTGGGTGGTGCGACCAGTGGAAGGAATCACTCGTGAGTTCTGAAGTGCTACCAGCAATTCTGCGATGACTGTGCATAGGAAGTTAATAAGAAGGGGTTATAATGGTCGAGGACCTCCTCTTAAGCCACAAACTTCTGTAATCAATGCTAAGCAACGCTTGAGGTCGTCTAAGAGGAACACCAGTAGACTGTATGTATGTATGAATTAAACCAGGGATCTAGAAACCATGGAGAGGCTTTGTCCCGTCATAGCCCTCAGTGGTTCACATCTCCACAACAGGCCACAGCAGTCCACCCACCCCACCACCGCCCCACACAGAACCCAGGGTCATTGTGCGGTTCAGCTCCCAGTGGACTACACCCCCCCCCCCCCCCCCCTTGGGAGCGTCTTATACCAGTCGAGTGTAATCCCAAATGTTTGCATGGACAGTGTTTGTGCAGCAATCGCTGGCACAGTGCAACTGAGGCGGAATAAGGGGACCCAGCCCGCTTTCGCCAAGGTAGATTGAAAAGCGCCTTAAAAACCATCCATAGACTGACCAGCACACTGGACCTTGAAACCAATCCGCCAGGCGGATTCATGCTGGGGACCGGCATGCCTTCCCACTCTGGAAGCAGTGACCAAACTGATAAGGTCATCAGTCCCTAGACTTACACACTACTTAAACTAATTTATGCTAAGAACAACACACACACCCATGCCCGAGGGAGGACTCGAACCTCCGGTGGGAGGGGCCGTGCAATCCGTAATGTGGCACCTCTAACTCTGTGGCCACTTCGCGTGGCCGGGCTAGTAGACAGTAATTGTCTGGAAACGAGTGGTTTGGAGTGATGAATTATGCTATATAGTGTAGCATGGATGGGTCTGGATCTGGTGAATGTCTGGAGAACCTTACTGCAATCACTGTTCTGCCAACAGTGAAGTATGGGGGAGGTATGGAGTTGTTCTTAATGGTTATGGTACAGTCGCCTAGTTGCGGTCCAGAACACAGTAAACGAGGAAGGATAGGAACACTTTTTCAGTATTGTGTACTGCATACAGTAGCGGAATAGTTCAGGTACGAAGATTCTTTCTATCAGCATCACAGTGCACCCTGTCATAAAGTGGTACATGTGAGGCAATGCTTTGTTGGCAGTAACATCTCTGAAATCGACAGACCTGCTCAGAGACCAGACCTGAACCCCACGGAACACATTTGGGATGAGTTAGGTCGTCGATTTCGCTCCAGATCGCAGCACTCAACGGCACTACCTTGTCAGATTCGGGCTCTTCAGTAAGAATGGGCTATGATTCCTACACACACACTGAGACACTTGATTGAAAGCGTCCGCTATACAGTTCAAGACGTCATAATGGCATTGAATAGACCACGAAATAGTAATGTCCACTACGGCCGCGGCTGGTCCCGGCGGAGATTTGAGTCCTCCCTCGGGCATGGGTGTGTGTGTGTGTGTGTGTGTGTGTGTGTGTGTTTGTCCTTAGGATAATTTAGGTTAAGTAGTGTGTAAGCTTAGGGACTGATGACCTTAGTAGTTAAGTCCCATAAGATTTCACACACATTTGAACATTTTTGAACGAAGCCCGCCCGGCTGGCCGCGCGAACTAACGCGCTGCTTCCCGAGCGGGAACTCGTGCCGGTCGCCGGCACGAATCTGCCCAGCGGATTAGTGTCGAGGTCCGGTGTTCTGGCCAGCCTGTGGATGTTTTCAAAGCGGTTTTCCATCTACCTCGGTGAAACCGGGCTGGTTCCCCTTATTCCGCCTCAGTTACACTATGTCGGCGATTGCTGTGCAAACACTGTTTCCAGGTATGCATACACCATAATTACACTACCACGCAAACATTTCCAGGTATGCATACACCATAATTACACTACCACGCAAACATTGGTATGAGACGTTCCTGGCGTAGGGGGATTGGGGGGGGGGGGGGGTCCACTGGGGGCTGAACCGCACAATAAACCTGGGTTCAGTGTGGGGCGGCGGTGGGGTGGGTGGACTACTGTGGCCTGTGAAGCACTGAGGGCTACGGTGGGACGAAGCCACTCCGTCGTTTCTAGGTTCCTGGTTTAATACAATACAATACAACGTCCACTAATAGGTGGTTAGCTGGGAAGAGTACACTGAAGCCCTCTGCGAGGGAGAAGACTTGTCTGATGGCGAGATGGCGTTCTGCCAGTCTAAAAGGAGGCAGCGAATATTATGCTATCAATGGAGAAGCAGCAACAGCAGAGGAAATAGGAGTCGACAGGGAAGAGATAGGGGATGCAGTATTAGAGCTTTGGGCCAGCCAAGATCAAATAACGCAGAAGGAATAGATAACATTGCATCGGAATTTCTAAAATATTTCGGGGAAGTGGCAACAAAACTTTCGGTAAAACGTCATCCGCACAATCTAGAATATTGCAAGAGCTGACAAGTGCGACAATTTTCGCACAGCTTAAAAACTCAGTGCATGCAGCTTTCCGACAAGAATAATGTACAGAACACCGTAAAGGAAGACTAGGGATCTGTTAGATGACGAATAGTTGCCTGTAGGCAAGGTCAAAGCACCAGAGAGGTAACTGTGACGATCTGTTTGATAATGAAAGCAACAGTGGAGAAAAATCAAGCCACGTTTATAGAATTTATCGATCTCGAAAAAGCGTTAGACTATGTAAAACTGTGCAGGATGTACGCAAAATATGGGAAACCAATAAGGAAAGACTTACAAAAAACAAGAGGGAACAATAAAATTGGAAGGCCAAGAACGAAGTGTTCAGATTAAAAAGAGTGTAAGGCAGAGTTGTAGTCTGTCGCCCCTATTGTTCAATCCGCACAGCAAACAAGAAATGATGGAAATAAAAGAAGGGTTCAGCAGTGGAATTAAAATTCAAGGTGAAAGGATGTCAATGATACGATTCGCTGATAACATTGCTATCCTGAGTGAAAGTGAAGAAGAATTACATGATGCGCTGAATAGAATGAACAGTCTAATGAGTACAGAATATGGACTGAGAGTAAATCGAGGAAAGACGAAAGTAATGAGAAGTAACAGAAATGAGAACAGCGAGAAACTTAACATCAGGATTGGTGGTCACGAAGTAGATGAAGTTCATGTATTCTGCTATCTACACAGCAAAATAACCAGCGACGGACGGGGCAAGGAGGACATCAAAAGCAGACTAGCATTGGCAAAAAGGGCGTTCGGGGCCAAGAGAAGTCTATTAGTATCAACTATAGGCCTTAATTTGAGGAAGACATTTCTGCGAATGTACGTTTGGAGCACAGCATTGTATGGTAGTGAATCATGGACTGTGCGAAAACTGGAACAGAAGAGAACCGAAGCATTTGAGATATGGTGCTACAGACATATGGTGAAACTTATGTGGATTGATAAGGCAAGGAATGAGGTCGTTCTGTCCAGAATCGGAGAGGAAAGGAATATGTGGCGAACACTAAAAGAAGACGGGACGGGATGGGAGGACATTTATTGTCACATGAGAGAATCATGCACACAATTCCCAAGATTGCAAGAGCTGAAAAGAGCGAGAATTATCGCACGATCAGCTTAACACCTCACGCATCCAAATTGCTGACTAGAATAATATGAATAATATACAGAAGAATGGGAAAGAAAATTGAGGATGCGCTAGATGACGATCAGTTTGCCTTTTCACGTTCATAGGGATTGTCGACCTAGAAAAAGCGTTCTACAGTGTAAAATGGTACAAAATGTTCGAAATTCTGAGAAAAACAGGGATAAGCTATAGGGGGAGACGGTAAACACACAGTATGTACAAAAAACAAGAGGGAATAATGAGAGTGGACGACCAAGAATGAAAGGCTTGGATTAAAAAGTGCGTAAGAAAGGGACGTAGTTTTTCGCCCCCACTGTTCAATCTGCACACAGAAGAAACAGTGTCGGAAATAAAAGAAAGCTTCAGTTAGGGGTGGAAGGTAATCAATGATAAGATTCGAGATGATACTGCTATCGTGAGTGATAGAGATGAAGAAATACAGGACTGCTGAATGGAATGAAAAGTATAATGAGTACAGAGTAAGGAATTAGACTAAATCGAAGAAAGAGGAAAGTAGTATAGGAGTAGCAGAAATGAGAACAGCAAGAAAACATTAGGACTGGAGATCGTGAAGCAGATGAAGCTAAGAAAATCTGCTACCTAGGCAAAAAAGTAAATCATGATGGACGGAGCAAGAAGGACACAAAAAGCAATGTAGCGCTTGGAAAAAGGAATTCTTGAACAAGAGAAGTCTGCTAGTATCAAATGTAGGTCTCAATTTGGGGACGAAATTTCTGAGAATGTACGTTTAGAGCACAGCATTCTATGGTAGTGAGACACGGACTGTGGGGAAACCGAAACAGCAGAGAATCGAAGCCTCTGAGATGCGGTGCTACAGAAGACTGTTAGGAAGACTGATAAGGTGAAGAATGAGAAGGGAAAATGGACGAGGAAAAGAGCGTATCGAGAAAAATGACAAGAAGAAGGGATAAAATGATAGGAAATCTGATAATACCTCAGGGAATAATTTCTATGGTATTATAGGGACCTATAGAGGGTAAAAACTGGTAGACGAAGACAGAGATTGGAATATGTCCAGCAAGTAATCGAGAACGTAGGCTGCAGTTGTGACTATGAGATGAAAAGTTGGGTGCAGGAGAGGAATTAGTGGCACGCTGCATTAAAACCTTTTCAGAAGGCTGACGACTAAAGAGAAATGTGTCCAGATACTATTGGGCAGATAGTGTAGTTTGAATGTTTGGGAAGGTTTTACACTTGAGGTAAAATTTTGGATGAGACTGGGTCTTGCACGGGTGAGATGCGACGTTACTGGACTATGGGGATGGTGACGGGGCGGGGTGGGGTGTCGGCTGCCCTACCTTGCAGGGTTGGCGGCGTCCCAGGCGTTGGGCACGAGCACGTTGTCGACGACGCGCGCGTTGCGCCAAGTCTGGAAGCGGTCGGACTCGTCGTCGGGCACGCGCACCCCGTGCACCACGGGGATGCCGTCGGCGCCCACCTTGAGGACGCTCTTCTGGCGGCGCCACCAGTCCTCGGAGGAGTCCTTGCTGGCAGAGGCGTCGCCGGCCACCAGCAGCTTCCCGGAGCTCACGAAGACCGGCGCCGGTACCCCGAGGGGCTGCGACACCAGCCGCTCCTGCCGGCCGCCGGTCGACGCCGCCGGGGGGTCGTCCTTGAAGACCAGCCCCACCGGGGACACGCGGATCGACACGCTGGAGCCTGGTGACAAGCAAAGCCGGTCTCAATCTCGCTGCAGCCACTGCCTGTGGTGAGATCCTGGAACACTATGTGATCAAAAGCATCCGGACACCCCCAAAAACATTCGTGAGAGCGCAGAATGGGATGCCCCGCAGAACTCATGGACTTCGAACGTGGTCAGGCGATTGGGAGTCACTTGTGTCATACGTCTGTAAGCGAGATTTCCACACTCTTAAACATCCCTAGGTCCACTGTTTCCGATGTGATAGTGAAGTGGAAACGTGAAAGGAGACGAACAGCGCAAAAGCGTACAGGCCGACTTCGTCTGTTGACTGACAGAGACCGCCGACAGTTGAAGTAACGCGTAATAGGCAAACATCTAGACAGATCATGACACAGGAATCCAAAACTGCATCAGGATCCACTGCAAGAATTATGATAGTTACGTGGGAGGCGAGGAAACTTGGATTTCGAGGTCGAGCGACTGCTCATAAGCCACACTTCATGCCAGTAAATGCCAAAGGACGTCTCGCTTGGTGTAAGGAGCGTAAACATTGGACGATTGAACAGTGGAAAAACGTTGTGTGGAGTGACGGATCACGGTACACAATGTGGCGATCTGATGGCAGGATGTGTACTGTGGGCATGGTGTGTAGTGCCAACAGTAAAATTCGGAGGCGGTGGTGTTATTCATGGAGGGGACTTGCACCCCTTGTTGTTTTGCGTGGCACTATCACAGCACAGGCCTATATTGATGTTTTAAGCACCTTCTTACCTTTTTTTTAAAAAAATTTTCTTTATTTCATAACATAATAATTATACAAAATGACCCACCACCTGAATGATTAGTGGGTCCTATGTTTCTAGTTTTATAATAGCAGCTTCTACATTCTACTTGACTACAGACAGTACTATAATTATTACTAGGCAGACTACTTCTAATTTCTAGTTACTACGAAAGGTTAGTATTAACTGCCTGCAGCGTTACAGTTGTGCCAGTGTTAATAATATAAACCTACTTGGATGCTTCGCTCATAGAGCTAATCCCTATGAGCGTACCCCTGGCACAGGGCAGGCAAGAAGTTATTTATCGCTGCAGGTTCCTAACTTACTATCCTATTCTATTTAACTAAATCTACTTCCTATGCTACGTCATAGTCGGTGCGTTGTCTCAGTTCAGGATCACCCCAGTCCCCCTAGTCCTGCACGTGGCGGATTCCAACTGTAAAGTCGACCTATCCACGAACAGGCGGCACGGGATTGGGGCAGTGGTCACAATCGGTGATTTCTATTTATCTAGTCACGAAGGTCTCTCAGAAAAGTTTTTAATACTTTTTGTGATACCTCGTTGGCTAGCGTATTCAGTCTCTGAAAGATCTCCTCTTGTCTTAGAAGGTCATAAGTGTTTGTACTTGGTAACTGTCGTCTCAGTGTTTCGGCTACATCATGGAAAAGGGGGCACTCGTAAACCACATGGTCAAGAGTACCCTCCGGTGCGCCGCCACAGTCGCACGCAGGCGTCGCCCTTTTCCCAAACCGACCAGTGAGAAAGTGGAACAATCCCCGAGTTGGCTCGAAGTATTTCATTATCAATCTTTCCTTAACATCTGGTAGGAGCTGAAAGGTTCTTCTACCAGTTTCATCTGACTCCCATATCTCCTCCCTTCCCCGTATCTCCCCTTTTTCCCTGACTGGTGCCCCCATAATTTCCTCTACTTGGTGATGTTATCTTTTTTGGCCCAGTACCATGCAGCCTTATCTTTACATCCAGGGGAGAGAGCCCATTATAATTAACAGGGCTCCTCCCGGAGATGTTCTATATGCTCCCACGGACCTTAGTATCATGTTCCTTTGTACTCTCCTCACCGTCACGGCAGGCACCACCCTCGTGAGCCTGTGAGCCCAGACTCCCGAGCCATGACCCACTATTGACGTCAGTATACTATTATCATAGAGCTTAATTAGATGAGGCGGAAGGTGGAATCTCTTATGTCCGATGGAAATCAGGTTATTTAGGAGTTGTAGTGCTTTCTGGGTTACGGTTTCAGTGTGCTTGCAAAGTTCCACCTTTCATCGATGATGATTCCCAAGTAGCGCGTTTCTCGTCTCCGAAGAACCGGCGTACCGTCAATTCTCACGGTTGGGTTTCTCATTAGCTGAGTAAGTCGACTTGGCTGGTGAGATAGTTATCTTGGTGTTGCGGCACCATAGTTGTAGTTTGTCTATTGCTCTCTCTATTTTCGGTTCTATGTCCTCGCGACTTCGGCCGCCGACCAAAAGGAGGAGGTCGTCAGCGTAGGCTATCACCTCTAGCACCTCTTCGCTCTGTTGCAGGCTTTCCAGAAGAGGCTCCATGTGGATGTCCCAGAAAAGGGGACCCAACACGGAGCCCTGGGAGCAACCCTTGGTGATAGTTTTCCCGACTTTCCCGCTAGGGGATGATAGCCATACCTCCCAATCTTCACAATAGCTCCTCAAACAGCCATATAGCAGCCCTGGGCACTCCTTCTCCCGAAGGCAGGAGAACAGCGAAGGCCACCACGGTTTGTCAAAGGCGCCACTGATATCCACCATGATGCCAACAACATACTTACACGGGGCTGAGCCGCAGACCCCGGCCGCCAGGGCGATTGCATCAGATGCCGATCGTCCCGGCCTGAAACCGAATTGCCTGCCGCTCATCCCTTGCAGCATGCGGTGAGCAGTCAGTCTGTCAGCTAATAACTTTTCGAGAAGTTTGCCAAAGCCGTCCAGCAGGCAGATGGGCCTGTAGGATTTGCCCTCAACAGGGTCCTTCTCAGGGCCTTTCTTAATGATTACCACATTTGCGGTTTTCCATATTTTTGGAAATCTGCCCTGCCTGAGGCATTCGTTGAAGAGATGTGTGAGCGGCGCAACTAGCTGTGGGGCTAAGAACTGCACCACCTCCGCCCAATGCCGTCTGGCCCGGGGGCTTTTCCTTTCTTTAGGGACTTGATGAGAGCAGCAACCTCCTCCTCAGAGAAGGGGTGGCCCGCTTCGTCATTTACATACCTAGCAAGGTCTTCATTCTGTAATTGACGCTGCTCTTCGGTGTCTTCATTCCTGTCATCGTCAGGCAACAGGAACCGGAGAAGGACCTCGGCAGTTTCCTGCCAGGATTCCGTCATCCCGTCCCCGTGCCTGAGCGTTGATATCATCGTTGGGGAGCGGATCTACTCCCTCACCAATCTATATGGCACACCCAAAGGGTCGAGGGCCAGCTGGTTGGTTACAAAATTTTCCCAACTTTTTATTCTGGTCTTCTGTAACTCTTTTTGAAAGTTATCTTTTGCCTCCCGGTATAACTGCAGCCATCTTTGCTTTTCCCACCAGACGACACTGCGCTGGTAGTGATTCCTGTCTCCTGACAGACTGACGCAGTTGTTGTAGCTCGGCTGACCATGGTGCCGGTGTGGCCGCCACGGCCCTCCTCCTGGTTGGTACGGCCGCCTTCATCGCCCTTGTTATTGCACGTACCAGCCCCTCGGCTCTGTCGTCCACGTTAAAGTCCTGTCGTGCGTCCCCTTCTGGTAATGGAGGAATGACGCACTCTCTGGCCAGGCGTTCCCACTCTGTTTTCCTAAAATTTCTTTGCACCTCCCACCCCACGGCCCAGCGGCACTCTCTATCTCCTACAATAAAGGTAATTAAATTGTGATCACTAGTGGTGGCATTGTCTACCACTCTCCACTCTTGGAGCATATTTACTGCGTTTGGCGTGACCAGCGTCACGTCAATGTTGGTACCCTGTCCCCCTCCGGCCACGTAGGTGGGAGGATTGCCTGGTCTGTTTGCCACCACTAGTTGAAGAGCCATAATCATTTCCTCTGCTTTAGCACCACTTTCATCCCTTGTGCCACTATACCATAGGGGGGATTTGGCGTTTATGTCAGCAGTTATAATGATTTTGCGTCCCCGCAACGCCATGGCCACATTCACTCGATGGTCTATGTGCTGTTCAATTCTGTCTCCCTACTGGAAGTACATGTTAATGGTGATTACAATTCCAGCAGGAGATTGTATCTCCACGACGCTGCAGTGACTATTGGAGTACTGTGACAGAAGTGTTACGCGCAGTGCAGTGTTTGTTACCAGGATGGCCGCTCTGGGGATGTCCCCACTGCTAACGGTTTGCCATGTTGAGGCAGTGAACGCAACTTTTCCAGCCAGAGAGTACGGCTCCTGTAAACAGAGTACATCCAGTCTCTTTTCCACCACTTCCTTACAGAGCTCCTGCATTACTAGTCGACTGTTATGAGTATTGAGTTGTCCTATTTTTATTTTGGTCGTCGTGGAAAGTAAGCGTGTATGTGGTCATGTGGCCAGGTTTTGTTCCAGTCATATGCTAGTCGTCCGTTTGCCATCACTGATTCATGGTAGATTTCATCTAGGTCAAATTTTCCTCCACGTCTTTCAAAATGGTTCAAATCTACATCTACATCTACATTGATACTCCGCAAGCCACCCAACGGTGTGTGGCGGAGGGCACTTTACGTGCCACTGTCATTACCTCCCTTTCCTGTTCCAGTCGCGTATGGTTCGCGGGAAGAACGACTGTCTGAAAGCCTCCGTGCGCGCTCTAATCTCTCTAATTTTACATTCGTGATCTCCTCGGGAGGTATAAGTAGGGGGAAGCAATATATTCGATACCTCATCCAGAAACGCACCCTCTCGAAACCTGGCGAGCAAGCTACACCGCGATGCAGAGCGCCTCTCTTGCAGAGTCTGCCACTTGAGTTTATTAAACATCTCCGTAACGCTATCACGGTTACCAAATAACCCTGTGACGAAACGCGCCGCTCTTCTTTGGATCTTCTCTATCTCCTCCGTCAGACCAATCTGGTACGGATCCCACACTGATGAGCAATACTCAAGTATAGGTCGAACGAGTGTTTTGTAAGCCACCTCCTTTGTTGATGGACTACATTTTCTAAGCACTCTCCCAATGAATCTCAACCTGGTACCCGCCTTACCAACAATTAATTTTATATGATCATTCCACTTCAAATCGTTCCGCACGCATACTCCCAGATATTTTACAGAAGTAACTGCTACCAGTGTTTGTTCCGCTATCATATAATCATACAATAAAGGATCCTTCTTTCTATGTATCCGCAATACATTACATTTGTCTATGTTAAGGGTCAGTTGCCACTCCCTGCACCAAGTGCCTATCCGCTGCAGATCTTCCTGCATTTCGCTACAATTTTCTAATGCTGCAACTTCTCTGTATACTACAGCATCATCCGCGAAAAGCCGCATGGAACTTCCGACACTATCTACTAGGTCATTTATATATATTGTGAAAAGCAATGGTCCCATAACACTCCCCTGTGGCACGCCAGAGGTTACTTTAACGTCTGTAGACGTCTCTCCATTGATAACAACATGCTGTGTTCTGTTTGCTAAAAACTCTTCAATCCAGCCACACAGCTGGTCTGATATACCGTAAGCTCTTACTTTGTTTATCAGGCGACAGTGCGGAACTGTATCGAACGCCTTCCGGAAGTCAAGAAAAATAGCATCTACCTGGGAGCCTGTATCTAATATTTTCTGGGTCTCATGAACAAATAAAGCGAGTTGGGTCTCACACGATCGCTGTTTCCGGAATCCATGGCTCTGAGCACTATGGGACTCAACTGCTGAGGTCATTAGTCCCCTAGAACTTAGAACTAGTTAAACCTAACTAACCTAAGGACATCACAAACATCCATGCCCGAGGCAGGATTCGAACCTGCGACCGTAGCGGTCTTGAGGTTCCAGACTGCAGCGCCTTTAACCGCACGGCCACTTCGGCCGGCTTCCTCGTCTTTCAGACACTTTTTTGAGTAGGTCACGCAGTGCTCCGAAGTCAGTGGGGAGGTTCACTGACTTTAACTGTATTCTGTCCACAGCCTCCATCACCGAGAAGGTTACCCTCCGTCCGTTCTCATGTCCTGCTCGGACGACATGTCGTAAGGCAGTGGTCAGGGTAGTCGGCTGCTCCAGTCTTGCCAGTTGCATGGTGTACTCGAGATTCGGGTACACCCTCACCGGGTCTACGGGCGGCAACCTGACCACCGGGCTGTCTTTTGTGACGGAGTTGGCGGTGGAGCTTATCGTGTTTTCTTGAACAGGTTTTGCAGCTTTATCTGTCGCTACCACAGGATGCTCTTGCCGTTGTGGATTTGGCAGCGTGTCCCGGCATTGGGAGGAGGGCGCTCTGACCAGTGAGGGGAGCTCAGTTTGAATGCCAGTGTCCCTAGTGGGGGACTCTGTTTGTATTGATTTGTCGACTGTTGGTACGTCGGCGCTGGTGAGCGACTTCGGGAAATTCATGAATCTACTTGCTCTCATAGCATCCCTCCTCCTTTTGCTCGGGGATTTATGCTTTGGCATCCGGCTTGGTATGCCGTTTTCAGCCATAATCAATTCGCGATATTAATCTTTGTTCAAGCATCCTGTAGGTAGGGCAGTTCCGTCCTGTGGCTCCACAAGACTTTTTGCCACGACTCTTGCAGGGGATGCAGACACCTGTGGCCTTGCAATCTATTCGGGGCATTTTCCAACACCATAGAGAACCTTTTCATAGTGCACGGCCTGTGGCGGAGTGGTTACACGACAATAACACCCCTGTAATGGACTGCCCTGCACAGAGTCCTGACCTCAATCCTATAGGACACCTTTGGGACGTTTTGGAACGCCGACCTCCTGGCATGCCTCACCGACCGACGTTGATACCTCTGCTCAGTGCAGCACTCCGTGAAGAATGGGCTACCGTTCCCCAAGAAACCTTCCAACACCTGACTGAGCGTATGCCTGCGAGAGTAGAAGCTGTCATCAAGGCTAAGGGTGGGCCAACACCTTACTGAGTTACAGCATTGCTGATCGAGGGCGCCACGAACTTTCCAGTCAGGTGTCCTGATACTTTTGATAACATAGTATACCACACAGTACAATGTAATGAAGCAAGTGAACACAGAAGCAAATACACTCCTGGAAATGGAAAAAAGAACACATTGACACCGGTGTGTCAGACCCACCATACTTGCTCCGGACACTGCGAGAGGGCTGTACAAGCAATGATCACACGCACGGCACAGTGGGCACACCAGGAACCGCGGTGTTGGCCGTCGAATGGCGCTAGCTGCGCAGCATTTGTGCACCGCCGCCGTCAGTGTCAGCCAGTTTGCCGTGGCATACGGAGCTCCATCGCAGTCTTTAACACTGGTACCATGCCGCGACAGCGTGGACGTGAACCGTATGTGCAGTTGACGGACTTTGAGCGAGGGCGTATAGTGGGCATGCGTGAGGCCGGGTGGACGTACCGCCGAATTGCTCAACACGTGGGGCGTGAGGTCTCCACAGTACATCGATGTTGTCGCCAGTGCCGTAGGGGACCGCACCGCCACTTCCCAGCAAATTAGGGACACTGTTGCTCCTGGGGTATCGGCGAGGACCATTCGCAACCGTCTCCATGAAGCTGGGCTACGGTCCCGCACACCGTTAGGCCGTCTTCCGCTCACGCCCCAACATCGTGCAGCCCGCCCCCAGTGGTGTCGCGACAGGCGTGAATGGAGGGACGAATGGAGACGTGTCGTCTTCAGCGATGAGAGTCGCTTCTGCCTTGGTGCCAATGATGGTCGTATGCGTGTTTGGCGCCGTGCAGGTGAGCGCCACAATCAAGACTGCATAAGACCGAGGCACACAGGACCAACACCCGGCATCATGGTGTGGGGAGCGATCTCCTACACTGGCCGTACACCACTGGTGATCGTCGAGGGGACACTGAATAGTGTACGGTACATCCAAACCCTCATCGAACCCATCGTTCTACCATTCCTAGACCGGCAAGGGAACTTGCTGTTCCAACAGGACAATGCACGTCCGCATGTATCCCGTGCCACCCAACGTGCTCTAGAAGGTGTACGTCAACTACCCTGGCCAGCAAGATGTCCGGATCTGTCCCCCATTGAGCATGTTTGGGACTGGATGAAGCGTCGTCTCACGCGGTCTGCACGTCCAGCACGAACGCTGCTCCAACTGAGGCGCCAGGTGGAAATGGCATGGCAAGCCGTTCCACAAGACTACATCCAGCATCTCTACGATCGTCTCCATGGGAGAATAGCAGCCTGCATTGCTTCGAAAGGTGGATATACACTGTACTAGTGCCGACATTGTGCATGCTCTGTTGCCTGTGTCTATGTGCCTGTGGTTCTGTCAGTGTGATCATGTGATGTATCTGACCCCAGGAATGTGTCAATAAAGTTTCCCCTTCCTGGGACAATGAATTCACGGTGTTCTTATTTCAATTTCCAGGCGTGTAGTTTAAAGCACGGGCCAACGAGATTCCGGCTCGCTCGGGAGTGACAGAGAGCGCAGCCTCGCTGCACGTTTCCCCCACCACTGCGCTTCTCTGATTGCGAGGGGGTGGATGAGGGGAAAACTGCGAACGCGTCACATTTAAATAGCAGTGCAGCAACACTCCATCGGCTCTGTCTCATGTTTCACATTTCTCAACACCATAGATGAAAAGAAAACAATTTTTCAATATTGTTGAACAATTTTTGAATTTTGAATTTGTGGTAAAATCTTATGGGGCCAAACTACTGAGGTCATTGGCCCCTAAGCTTACACACTACTTAATCTAATTTAAACTAACTTACGCTATGGACAACACACACACCCATGCCCGAGGGAGGACTCGGACCTCCGACGGGGGGAGACGCACGGACCGTGACAAGTGCCTTAGACCGCACGGATAGCCGGCGCGGCGAATTATTTTTGATCCAATAAACATGTGCATATAAATTTTATCTGGCGAAAAGTGTCGCTATACAGACAGAAGCAGAGAATTTCACAGATTTTTTTTTTCCCCCGCACGGGGGTTGCCATATAATCGCGAATTATTTAGTTTCAAAATCGAAAAGCCCTCTTTCAAACACGCATGTTGCTCGGAATACTGTAGCACTTTTGCAACCTCATTATGAAAACGCGGAAACTACCTGACGAAAGCAATGTAGAACACCTTGCAATGTATTAATGTGGCGAGCATGCAGTCACGTCCACTTAAAATGCGAGGTCGGCAATCCATTCCAGATGCGCTCCTTTTACCTTTATAAATTCAACACCAGATTGTTTTAAATCGAATAATCGTTCCAGGTCTGCCCCCTGACTTAACCAACGTGCTTTGCCTGAGACTGCAGGTGTGTGCGAGTTGCGTTTGCGTGAGTGTTGTGTGTATGTGTGTCTGTGTGTGTGTGTGTGTGTGTGTGTGTGTGTATGAACTCTCCATCGTCTTCGTTCAGTTTCACTGAGAACTGTCGCATCTGACACCCTACATGAACTTCTGAAATTTTGCTATTCGTACCACCAATTTCTTCACGTGCTCCATGCCTGCAAATTTAGCACAATCTACTTCTGATGTACATAGCAATGAATCCTGTTGTCGATCGGTGTAACTTTTTACTCTTTAGTCGCCAACTAAATCTTTAAGTTCTTTCTCCATGGTATTCTAAAGTGGTTTTATATAAAATTTGGAGCACCTGCCGCATTTGTTTGAGTCATCAGTCTCTGGTTTGATGTGTCACATCACTTGTGCCAACCTCTACATCTCCGAGTAGCACTTGCAACGTGTGTCCTCAGTTACTTGATCGATGTATTCCAATCTCTGCCTTCCTCTACAGTTTTTGCCCTCCACACTGGGTTGTCACTAGAGTGGGGTAACAACTGAATGAGTCCGTCAGAAGAGTTCAGTGACTACTAACATGGGTTTATCATTGGACGTCACCTGAGTAAAAACTGCATCAGGGACATTTCAACCCTTCTATAGCTGCCCAAGTCGACCGCCGCGATGTGATTGTGAGGTGTAAAAGCGAAGAAACAACCACAGGTAAATCAAGACCAGGAAATTCACTTGCACTGATGGGCAGGAATCGTCGAGCATTATGGGGCTGGCTGTAAAAATTCGCATGTGATCAGTGGCAGGAATGGCTTGAGAGTTCCGAAAGGCTACGAGCAACCCAGCTGGTACAATGACTGTGCGTGGGGATGTAAAAGGGTCGGGGTACAATGGTGGAGCAGCTGCTAATAAGCCGAACATTTCTGAATTAATGTTCAGCGACGTCCTTGGACAGTGCATGATTGGAAGCGAGTGATGTGGACTATGAGTCACGCTATACCGTGCGGGAGTACGACTCACGTGTTTGGGTTTGTCAAATGCCTGGACGACGCTGCCTGCCATCAGATGTAGCGCCAACAGTGAAGTTCGGAGGACACGATGTTACGCTACAGGTAAGTTTTTCGTGATTAAGGTGAGGTCCTCCTTTACTGACCCTTTTTTTTTTGAGTCATCAGTCTTCTGGCTGGTTTGATGCGGTCCACCACGAGTTTCTCTCTTGCGCCAATCTCTTCATCTCAGAGTAGAGCTTGCAACCTATGTCCTCGATTACTTGCTGGCTGTATTCCGATCTCTGTCTTTCTTTAAACTTTTTCCCCTCTGCAGTTCCCTCTAGTACCATGTACGTCATTCCCTTATGTCTTAACAGAAGTCTTATCATCCTGTCCCTTCTCCTTGGCAGTGTTTTCCACATATTCCTCTCCTCTGAGATTCTGCGCAGAATCTCCTCATTCGCAACTTATCAGTCCACATTATCTTCAATATTCGTCTGTAGCACAACATCTCAAATGCTTCGATTCTGTTCTGTTCTGGTTTTCCCACAGTCCATGTTTCACTACCAGACAATGCTGTGCTCCAAATGCACATTCTCAGAAATTTTTTCCTCAAATCGAGGCCTATATTTGATACTAGTAGACTTCTCTTGTCGAGGAATGCCCTGTTTTCCATAGCAAGTCTGCTTTTGATGTCCTCCTTGCTCCATCCATCATTGGTTATTTGCTGCCTAGGTAGCAGAATTCCTTAACTTCATCTACTTCGTGACCATCAATCCTGATGTTAAGTTTCTCGCTGTTCTCATTTCTGCTACGTCTCATTACTTTCGTTTGTCTTCGATTAACTCCCAGTCCATGTTCTGTACTGTCAAACAATGAAAAATCCAGGCAGTGTGGTTTCAGTTGCCTGAGACTGCAGGTGTGTGCGAGTTGCGTTTGCGTGAGTGTTGTGTGTATGTGTGTCTGTGTGTGTGTATGTGTGTGTGTGTGTGTATGTGTGTCTGTCGCCTATTGTTGACGAAGGCGTTAACAGCCGATACCTTTAATTGTGAGAGTCTTTTTGTTGTGCCTATCTGCGACGCAGCGTCTCCGCTATATGGTGAGTAGCAACTTTCCTTTTAATAATTGTTACATATTCTGTACTGGTTACACTCTTCATTCCATTCAGCAGATCATGTAATTCTTCTTCAATGTCACTCAGGATAGCAATGTCATCAGCAAATTGTATCACTGATATCCTTTCAACTTGAATTTTAATTCCACTCCTGAACCTTTCTTTTATTTCCATCATTGGTTGTTTCATGTACAGGTTGAACAGTATGGGCGAAAGGCTACATACCTGTCTTACACCCTTTTTAATACGAGCAGTTCGTTTTTAGTTGTCAACTGTTATTACTCCCTTTTGGCTCTGTTGTGTACATAGTTCCGCGTAGTCAGCGCGTACACAACTTTCCCACTAGAGCGCGCCCCGCTAAGCACAACAGCGCAGGCACAGCGCTCGTCCGTCTCCGCACTACGAGATGGCGCTGCCATAGAGACGGACCAAATTCTGCTTCCGCCGATCCACATATTAATATGTAACGTAGCCAATGAGATTGCTGCTAACGTAGAACCTTTTCTCCTCGCGGATCACACTCGCGCAGTGATACCTGAACGCGCGAGGTATTATAACGAGTGTACAGACCTCCGATTAGTCAGTCTGCATTTGTCTGCACCAGTCTGTACGAGTCTGCATTAGTCTGTACCAGTATATAGTCAAGTTTCAGTCTACGCCTAATAAGATTACCATATTCCTGTACATAGCCATGAAGACGAATGTACAGACGCTTTGGTTGGTTGGTTGGTTTGGGGAAGGAGACCAGACAGCGAGGTCATCAGTCTCATCGGATTAGGGAAGGACGGGGAAGGAAGACGGCCATGCCCTTTGGAAGGAACCATCCCGGCATTTGCCTGGAGCGATTTAGGGAAATCACGGAAAACCTAAATCAGGATGGCCGGACGCGGGATTGAACCGTCGTCCTCCCGAACGCGAGTCCAGTGTCTACAGACACTTTGTCAAGTATCAGAGATATGTGAGAATAAGATTAACGTACCAAGACCAAAGGAACTTCAGATTGTCAATTGTAAATAGCATCCAGAATCGAGTTACGTAAGGTTTATGCTTGTTACTATTTTAATACATGTGTGTGAAAATTAATCAAACTCTGTTTAAAGTTGGTCACCATCAATCTGCTACTCTAACCGTGGAAGTGGCATTTCTGTCGTGTGACCTAACGGCAGAAGATAAACACGTCACGATAAGACCACGAGACATATTGCTGACACTCGCCTACTTCGTTAGAGTGACAAGTCAAATAATCTGATGGTGTGTGTACCGAAGGTTTTACAGTACGCACACCACAGGCTCTTACACATATTGTACATTATCTGTCTCTCCCTATAGCTTACCCCTATTTTTCTCAGAATTTTCAACATCTTGCGCCATTTTTCATCGTCGAACGCTTTTTCCAGGTCGACAAATCCTATGAACGTGTCCCTTTCTTTTTTTAGTCTTCCATTATCAACTGCAACGTCTGAATTGCCTCTCTGGTGCGTTTATCTTTCCTAAAGCTGCTTATTCTACTGCATAAAATGTATAGGGATTTCTCGTCTCTGTCCTACGTCATTCCCATTGATTTTTAAATGCGTATAACAATAGGTCGCTAAACTAAGTCTTTCGGTGCAAACAGCTGTGGGATCTGTGTACGTCCTTCATAGCACGAACAAGTAGCAAAGGGTAAACAACACTGACACCACGATTCTGCCGAACTGAAGAGAGTTGTGCGGACCGAGAAATGCCACACTGCATCACTAATGGCGCTGTTCCCAGAACTTTCGAGAAGGAACGAAGCCGAGACAGACCGAGCCTTGGTCCGCCCCTGCACACATGAAATATGAAATGCCGTGGCCGGCCCTGTGTTAGGTAATATGCCAGGGAGAATGTTGTATTATTTGACTTCCAGTACTGACAAAGACAGGCGTGTGTGCCTCGTACCTATTGGCTGCTATAGCATAAATTTCAAATGAAAGGAACGTAGATGCGTGAATGCGCCTTATAGAGAGGGCCGTCTTCAAATGTGGTACATATTTGCAAGGAATATGAAATAAGATTATGCTATTGTACAATGCAATGAGTGGAGAGAAATGACATTCACAATTTTAGCAAACATCTGTGACCATGTGTCATAGTTAAACGCATTACTCAATGTCAGTACACTGAAGCAAAAAAAAAAAAAAAAAAAAAAAAAAAAAAAAAAAAAAAAAAAAAAATGGTGTTCGCATGGTTATTCACATGTAGAGATACGTAAACAGGGAGAATACGGCACTGCAGTGGGCAACGCCTATACAACACAACAGGCGTCTGTCGCAGTTCTTAGATCGCTTACTATTGCTACAATGGCAGCTTATCATGATTTAAGTGAGTTTGAACGTAGTGTTACAGTCGGAGCACGAGTGGTGGGACACAGCATCTCCGAGGTAGCGATGAAACGGGCATTTTTCCGTACGACCATTTCACGGATGTACCGCGAATATCAGGAAGCTGGTCGAGGCTCTGTAATGGTGTGGGGCGTGTCCAGGTGGAGTGATATGAGACCCTGATACATCTAGATACGACTCTGACAGGTGACACGTATGTAAGTATCCTGTCTGATCGCGTGCATCCATTCATGTCTATTGTGCATTCCGACGGACTTGGGCAATTCCAGCAGGACAATGCAACACCGCACACGATCATAATTGCTAGACAGTGGCTCCAGGAACACTCTTCTGAGTTTAAACACCTCCGCTGGCCATCAAATTCCCCAGACATGAACATTATTGAGTATATCTGGGATGCCTTGCAAAGTGCTGTCCAGAAGAGATCTCCAGCTCCTCGTACTGTTAAGGGATTTATGGACAGCCCTGCGGGATTCATGGTTTCAATTCCCTCCAGCACTACTTCAGAGATTAGTCGAATCCATGCCACGGTGGGCTGCGGCGCTTCTGTGTGCTCGCGGCGGCCCTACACGGTGTTAGGCAGGTGTACCAGTTTCCTTGGCTCTTCAGTGTACAGTTACTGGTATTAATCAGTTACTCATCTAGTCACTGAGACAACGCAACAATAATTCGTGAGGCAGTTACAGTCCCACAGTTTTCGAGTCTCTGAGATTGGCAGCACTGTGAAACAGATAACAGTCGACACGAAGTGTTCCGAATGGTGCCGACATTTAAGGATCAACGTTTGGTCCAGGGAGCTGGCAGTCAGCGCACCTTTACAATAGCTCGTCTATAAAGCACTCACAACGTGCTAATTTATCTAGGTTACCAATCAATAACAAGGTCGTTCGTTCGAAGATTTTAATGACGTTAGCCGCATCTGGACGTTGAAGTGTATCAGTGATAGCAGGCGAAAACTAGTGTCGAAACCAGACTTACCGTTCAACACGAACGGTCCCCTTAACCGCCTAGTCCACACGAGATTGCCTTCCTTCCAACCCCAATTCCCATCCTGTCACTCACTACAGACGAGGTGACAGCCACCGATGTATCCCTTTATATGGTATTTGTTCTTTTTTACATATGGTACCTAAATATGTACACACACCAGGACGTTGGTTGTTTTTGCTGCGTTCACGAACTGTCTTTCGACAAACACATCACAGACTTTACAATCTGATGCTGTTTTGCATGGTCATAACTGCACTACTAAGTGGACTACACCTGTCACTACAGACTCGTCGCTTTATCTCCATGTATCCACACTTCAACACCTGACCCGCTGCCCAGCAAAAAATAAGCATTAATAGCTCTTCTTGCGACATGTACTTAGAGATGCTAACCAGCCTAAAACATTCTAATCCCAATAGCTATAACTATTAGCCCGAAAATGAAGTCAATGCTAATGTATGTTGTTCAGTACACTATACTCATTACCACCAAGAACAACTCCGAAAGTATGGTGGCTGTGGTTCAAGTGGCTCTGAGCACTATGGGACTTAACATCTGAGGTCATCAGTCCCCTAGAACTTAGAACTACTTAAAACTAACTAACCTAAGGACAACACACACATCCATGCCCGAGGCAGGATTCGAACCTGCGACCGTGGTGGTCTCATGGTTCCGAAAGTATGGTAGGAGCTGAAAAGTTTGTGGGACAAAAGTTGTATGGGACAGCGGGGCCATAATATGACGTTGGTGTTTTGTTGCTAGGTGGGGCGCTTCAGAGATATGAAGATTAACTTTGCTTTTTATAAATGGGATGCTATAGTTTGAACACTAAGGTCTCTGAAGGTCACAACGGTGGCATGAACGTTCATGTACAGAAGGTGTTCGAAGTGGCGACCATTGGTATCAATACAGTGCTGCAATCTTCTTATCATAGACTGAGTGGTATTCCTTCTCACTTCGGCACATCGAAGCACATGCTCTGACAATCCTCTCTCGCATATCTTCAGGCGTAGTTGGAACGTCTTTATAAACAATGTCTTTTACGAATCCCCACAAAAAAATACACAGGCGTCAAGTCTGGCAAACGAGCCGGCCACGACACATCTCGTCCGCGTCCAATCCAACGTTTTGGGAATTGTCTCTGCAACTCATTTCTAGACATCCGCGAAAAATGTGCCGGACACCCATCGTGTTGATACAACATTCTGTTCCTTGTTTTTAAACGTATTTCTTCCAATAACAGACCTAATGTTTCTTGCAGGAATGTGGTGTACTTCCTACCATTAAGATTTCCTTCGATGAAATAGGGGCGTATAGTTCTGTCCCCCAGAATCCCACACCATACATTCACCGACCACGGTTTTTGGTGATCAACTTGCCGTAGCCAACATGGATTTTCAATTGACCAATAACCCATGTTATGCAAATTAACATTTCCATGGTTTGCGAATGTAGCCTCGTCAGCAAACAAAATCAAATTACTAAATGTGCCATCCCTCTGAATCTGAAGTTGAGCCCATCGGCCGAATTCAATGCGACGCATACAATCCGTACCAGTTAATTCTTGGTGGAGACTGATAGGGTAAGGATGATATTTATGGCGATGCAGAACACGAACAACACTACTCTGGCTCTTGCCAGATTCCCTTGTGATTTGACGCTAACAGAAAGATCTCGGACCGCAGTGGCAAGAGTACCAATTGACGTTTCCTCGTTAGTAACTTTCCTTTGCCGGATATGTTTCCTATGCTTTAAAGATCCAGTTGTTCTCACTTTACCATACACATATTTACATGTACGACGTGTAGGGTGAGTACGTTGAGGCTATCTTTCAGCGTATAAGTCTCTAGCTCTCACTGAATTTCGTTGGAATTTTCCGTAAATGAGAAGGATATCGAAGGAATATATCATTCACATTCGCTTGATTCGACGATGCTAGTCTTACCGTTCCTGTTAGTGTAGTATGGCGAAACTGTCGAATGGTGTTTACATGTCAATGGCACGTTAGATGGATACGCCGTATTCGGTAAATATTCACTATTTATACGGTATACGAGAGAGAATTGTCGGAGCATGTGCTTCGATAAGTGCCGAAGTGATAAGGAATACCAGCCAACACACGATAAGAAGATTGCAGCACTGCATTGATACCAATGGTCACCACTTCGAACACCTTCGTAAATAGACGTTCATTCCACCTTTTTGCCATTCGTTGACCTTCAAAAACCTTACTGTTACACATAATTGGATTCGTCTCAATAGCCGCTATTAGAAAATAAGTACCAAACTATTGCATCCCATTTAAAAAGACAAAGTTGACCATATCTCTGAAGCGACCCCACCTAGAACAAGAAACCAACGTCGTATTACGGCCCCCGTTGTCCTATGCAACATTTGTCCCAGTTACTGTCATACTTTCGGAGTGATTCTAGGTGTCAATAGTTAGTGACTGACACTGTATATAATACCTATACATATGTGGCCTGAGGTGCTGCTCCATAATGCCAGTATTGGCTCTTGAGCAAAAGCGTCTGACGATCACTGGTGCTGTGAAACCGTCAAACATGTTTGCAGTCGTAGGGGATACGAAACGCACTTCCATATGCCATGGTTCACACTGACATCATTTTATACAACTTACGTAGAGGTACCCACCGGTGGGCTTGACTTTTTGAAACTCTCTGTACGGTTATATAAGTAAGTTAAGACCCAGGTATCACACACTGCAGTCGTCCATACTGGTGGGCCCTCATTCGCGAGTAATTGATGAAAAAAAATTCTGAATTTTGTGTGACACTCAATAGCGTTAAAATGTTGTATTGAACGGTCTGGCAGCATGGTATAGTGGATAGGATAGTAGCTATACATACAGGAGATTATGGGTTCGAATCTCGTCAAGTGCAGTAAATTGGTTTCTTATTTTTAAATGTTTATAAATTACTTTGATCATCATTTTAATCAATTAATTGACATAAATTTAATTTTTTTATTTCCATTCGTTTCTCACATCATTTTAATCACATGCCAGCTTCTTCATTTGCTCTCAGTTTTCTTCCTGTCATTCTTTTTCCACTTGAAATCTTGGGTGGCCATGTGTTTTTCATTAATTTTAAGTATTAAATTCGATTTATCTTCTTTCGTTTCATCATCCTAGTTCTTCATTCACATTATGGCTTTCATTATATCTGTTTCTCATTTTGTTTCAATTTCTTTACTTATAATTCTTTCTTTCAAACAAATTTTCATCTGTATCATTTTGTCCATAGTGCAATAGGTATTTAGGTTATGCTTTAAATGTTTGCATGACGATTAACACGCAAAAAGTTACACATCCGGCAAAGAGAAGTACGTTTTTCACACCACTACACAGTCAAGACAAAAATATTATTTTGTCTTTTGTTTTTTAACTCATAGATCGCAATTTTCAAATAACTGAATATTGTGATAGATAAATATAATTCATTTCATATTCAAAAAAATTCAGATTGGGAAAAAGAATGATACAAAGAAAAAATGAAACAAATGAAAGTAGTTTATATGGTGATTAACATAATGTGACAAAGGAATAAAAATAAAAAATCACATTCAAACTAACAGAATAAAATAATGATCAACGTAATTTCGCTAAGGATTTAAAAATAAAAACTTTTATTTTACCTGACGATATTCGACCTCACCGTCACGTGAAGCTATTATCGTGTCCTATATACCACGGAACCAGACTATGTAAATTGACTTTTCTAACCTTACTGAGAATCACGCAAAATTTAGAAATTTTTTTTCGTCAATTACTTGTAAACGATGGTCGACCAGGTTGAATGGCTGCAGGGTGTGATACGTAGGATCTTAACCTACACCAACTTATATTTGATTTCAGAAAGGCAACCCCCCCCCCCCCTTGTTACTAAAATAACTTTTTGTAACCAAGGTAGCATAAGTACTTTTTTATTTCCGATTACCGGTTTCGACAGGCGTTGCTGCCATCTTCTGGTCTTCAGAAATGTTTGTTACACAACCTGTTCGTTGTGAATTGGAGCTTAATGCTAAGTCGTCCTATTAGTTGGTAAACAGCAACGCATTATGGAAATTGTTAGAAGTAAAACTACAGTGAAGAAGCACGTTGAGCTCGTCGGCATGTTCATATATGTAGCACTCTCAAAAAAGTCTTAAAAAATTGGCCAAATGCGAGTACGATTCACGGACTGAGGGCTCCATACAAACTTAATTGTGTACATAAACAGTTTATCCATTCCGAGAATCGGGAATCTCGACCACTTTTATCTATTATTGACATTGATACTGGCAAGTTATCGATCGGTCCCAGCGATACCGAGATTTTCGAGAATGTTATACTTTCAATAATATAAATATGACGTAACATCATGCAGGAGGCATTATTACAATTATTATTACAATAATCAGTATTTATAGTCTAGACTAGTCTGCGAATGTTTGTTTCACTTACAGCTTGGAACGCCATAGCCATGTTCAGTGATCGCTCCTGCCTATCTGATGATGGATAAATTCTAAAACACGTCATATGAGAGTCCTTAGCTGATGTTTGACTTTTACTATTGCGGCTTAATCAGCTTGAATGCAGAACTTCTGATAACAAATACTAACATACTAAAAGATTAAATAACTTAGCTATTGCGAATAAAACACGAGCAGGTCTTTGAAATGTGGGCTCGCAAACAGTAATCACAGTTTATCATCGGTGAATTGCGGCATCATGGACTAATTATTAAATTGCTTATCCTGCCTCAGCATGTCGCCTATATAAATATTAAAAAGAAGCGGAGAAAAACTGCATCCTTATCTTACTCTCAAATTTGTAGTGGTCTTAGATTTTCCGTTTCCTGCAATGGCGGCTTTTGATCCTCGGTACATGTTTCCTGCTACCTTTAATATGTGCAGATCATTGTCTTCCGTAGCTTTTCTGTATTTACTCCCTCTTTAATGACCACATTGTTGACGGAACTTTTCTTCCTTTCTTCCCTGTGTACTTTATCGAAAGCTTTAACATAGTCTATGAACAATTGATGTGGCTCTAAACTGGCCACTCTGTGTTTCTCAACGAAGTGTCTAATAGTGAACGAATTCTCCGTGTACTATGATTACTCTCACTCGACAAGAAACGAATTTACAAGGGAGGCACTCCAAAAGAAATGCACACTATTTTTGTAAAAATACAGTTTTCATTCTGCATATGAGAAAGTTTTACAGTGTGTAGATACATCCTTCCTGCTTGTTTTCAAACTTAGTTCAACCTATTCCCGTGAGTGGCGCCGTCACAGCATGTCTTCGATATGGCTGCAATACTTGACGTTCCTCAGAAGCAACGTGCTGTCATAGAATTCCTGTGCTGTGAAAACGAGACAGTGGGAAACATCCACAAGAGGTTGAAAAAGGTGTATGGAGGAGCTGCGGTCGATAGCAGTACATTTAGTCGGTGGGCAACCAGGTTACGTGATGAAAGCGGGCACGGCAATATTGAGGATTGTCCTCGCAGCGGCAGGCCTCTTACTGCACACACTCCAGACAATGTGCAGAGAGTTAAGGAATTGGTGACTGCTCACAGACGCATCACAGTGAAGGAATTGTCACGCTACGTTGGGATAGGGGAAGGAAGTGTTTGCAGAATACTGAAAGTGTTGGCGTTAAAAAAGGTTTGTGCCAGGTGGGTTCCCAGGATGTTGACAGTGGCTCACAAAGAAACAAGAAAAACGGTATGCAGCGAACTTTTGGAACAGTATGAGAATGGTGGAGATGAATTTCTTGGAACAATTGTGACAGGTGATGAAACATGGCTCCATCACTTTTCACCAGAGACGAAGAGGCAATCAATGGAATGGCATCATGCAAATTCACCCGAGAAAAAAAATTCAAAACCCCACACCTTCTGCTGGAAAAGTTATGGCTACGGTGTTTTCGATTCCGAAGGACTCTTGCTTGTGGACATCATGCCAAGTGGAACCATCATAAATTCTGATGCATATGTGACGACACTGAAGAAACTTCAAGCTCGACTGAGTCGTGTTCGACCACATCGGCAAAAGCAGGATGTTTTGCTGTTGCACGACAATGCACGGCCACATGTCAGTCAAAAAAGCATGGAAGCGATCACAAAACTCGGATGGACAACACTGAAACACCCACCTTACAGTCCTGACCTGGTTCCATGTGACTATCATCTCTTTGGGAAACTGAAAGATTCTTTTCGTTGAACAAGGTTTGAAGATGAGGACTTCCTTGTGCACGCTGCCAAACAGTGGCTCCAACAGGTTGGTCCAGAATTTTACTGTGCGGGTATACAGGCGCTGGTTCCAAGATGGCGTAAGGCAGTTGAGAGGGATGGAAATTATGTGGAGAAATGAAAATATTGTTCCTGAAGGATGTATCTACACACTGTAAAACTTTCAAACATGTAGAATAAAAGACGATTTTTTAAAAAAATAGTGTGCATTTCTTTTGGAGTGACTCTCGTAGATGTTATGAATAGATCACAGAATATCGAGTATATCTACACAGGTGTCCAAAATTAAAGCAACATATCGCTATTTCCCCATGTTGTACCTAATTCACAGTACAATTCAAGTCAAGAGACGTCCGTACAATCGCGTTCTTCACGAAAGATGTCATTCCGGACAATGAACAACCACGTCAACAATGATATCAGGACACCTATCAAACGCGCCTATCTGACCTCGCAGCATCCCCTGGAGATGTTGTATCGAGCCACACAGTATACAGAAGGCTTCGGCATAGTAGCGTTTATTGTTGGAGACCTGATGTATGTGTACCTCTGATGCGCCTTCACAGAAGGGAATGTCTACAACAGAGTAGTCAATATCCACCTGGACGGACGAACAGCGGGCCAATGTTGTTTTCACAGATAAGTCCCGATTTGGTCTGGAGAGTGATTCTCGACGCATTCGCACCTGGAGGAACGTGGAACGTGATTTCGGAATCCAAAATTTGTGGAAAGAGATAGATCTCGAGGAGGATCCTTGATGATGTGGGCAGGGTTATGTTGACCACTCGAACACCTCTTTACGAAATTGTACGGGTGAATCGGAAAGGTTTAACTGCTGTCAGGTATCGCGATGAGGTCTTCGGACCTCATGTGCGGTTGTTCCGAGGTGCTGTGGACCCAGACTTCATACTGATGGACGATAATTTTCGACCTCACAGAGCAAGAGCGGTTCATGTTTTCTAGGAAACGAAGGACACTGAAAGCACGGCGTGATCTGCTATCTCTCCCATAGAGCACGTCTGGGATGCACTAGGAAGATGGATTGTACCCATCAACCACTCTCAAAGACTTGTTAGTAGGTCTGCAGGAAGACATCATTCACAGCATGCACCATCGATAGTGCATGCTGTTGTTGTGCATATAGCAGTTGTTGACGTTCTGTATTCTTTACATTGTTTCTGCTTTTACACTGTTTTGTGGCAAAATAAACGCAACTTTGCAAAATTTCCGTTTACTTTAATTTTGGTTCAAAAATGGTTCAAATGGCTCTGAGCACTATGGAACTTAACATCTGAGGTCATCAGTCTCCTAGAACTTAGAACTACTTAAATCTAAGTAACCTAAGGACATCACACACATCCATGCCCGAGGCAGGATTCGAACCTGCGAACGTAGCGGTTGCGCGGTTCCAGACTGAAGCGCCTAGAACAGCTCGGCCACAGCGACATCAGTGTATATCACAGGGAACAATCAGCGTAGTTACGTCTCTCAGAACATTCAGGATAATGGCAGTAATTACCCAGGTCCAGAATGGAACATCAGAGAAGGACTGTGGAAGGGATCCAGTCAAAGGGGTGAAGGCGGTGGTATCGTGGTGTCCCTCAACTGCGTCTTAATGTTGCTGTCTGATTTCCCAAGACTCTGCTCACAGAACGAATAAAACGAGAATACGACCACAAACGTGGATGTAATGAAAGCGGTGAAGTAATGACAGCGGTCACGAACTCTGTACAAATTGCGCTGTCGAGGAAACGAGGTCTTGGCGAAATTCCAGACCTCAGATAAATTCAGCGTGACTTGGTGACCGCGAACATGACTGCAAGTGTTGTAAGAGAAATTACACAGTAAAGCGGAAGAGTGCTTTGTACCGGATTTAAATTACCTCAGTTTACTTATTTTTTCAGAGTACTCTTCCTTGACACAGATACGAGAACTACCGCAGCAAGATCACTTAATCTTCCCCAACTCGAAAAAAAAACAAGAGAGTGCGATCTGGAATTTGGTTTACATTTACTGAGACTATCCGGAGGTTACAACTAGGTACACTTTTGTATCTCATAAGCAGAACGGTGGATGGTACCTCGTGCCAGCCTTTCTCGTGTTTGACATGTCTTATTTCACAGACATGGTATATGACACAGTATTAGTGAACCATAGGTATAACCTCTAATTCAACGTAAGGGTTAGATTGCTTGATGATATTTACCTGTTGCGAAGTTTTTTGAAGGATAAGTAAAGACGTGCATCCTCAGCGAAGAGATCCGTCACTCTAAACATTCTGCCCCGTTTTAGATTTACATCTGCAGCTACACGACTACTCTGCAACTCACACTGTGACTGGGAGAAGGTGCTTATAACCAGCTTCAGACTGTCCCCACCACTTCACTCTCAAATACGAGGCGTGTTTTTTTACGTAAGTACCGTTTTAAAATTAAAAAAAAGACGTGCTAAGATATCTCAATAATTTTATTTTTACATGAAAGCCTGTACCTTAATCTCCGCACTGACGTCATTACAGTCTGATTCTTCCTTGTTTACGTTGTGTACTGAGTGTTTAAGATGCCACCGATAATCGTGAGTCCCGCCGACTGTGAAGTACGGGCTGTTATAGGATTTCCTAGTGCTAAAGGCCTAAAAGCGATCGATATTCATCGTGAGATCTGTGCAGTTTACGGAGAAAACATTATGAGTGATGGAATGGTAAGAAAGTGGGTGAGAGCATTTAAAGATGGCCGCACAAATGTGCATGATGAACAACGGAGTGGGCGTCATTCGGTCGTTAATGGAAGTTTGGTGCAGGAAGTGGACAAAAAGGTGAGAGAAAACAGACGCTTTACGATTTCCTCCTTGCCGGATGACTTTCCTTATGTTTGTCGTATTGTTTTGTATAGCATTGTGACCGAGCACTTGAATTACCGAAAATTGTGCGCACGTTGGGTACCGAAAATGTTGACTGATGTGCAAAAAACCAAACGTTTAGACAGTGCATTGATTTTCCTTGAGCGGTTACATAACGACAGTGATGATTTCTTTAGCCACATTGTTACGGGCGATGAAACATGGGTGGCCTACGTCACACCAAAGCAACAGTCCATGGAAGTTGAACAAGGGCATCATTTTGCTGCGAGACAATACCCGTTCGCATGTGGCGAATCAGACCAAAGATCTCATCACATATTTTCGGTGGGAAACTCTAGATCATCCTCCGTACAGCCCCGATTTTGCTCCCAGTGGCTATCATCTGTTCCTGCACTTGAAGAAACACCTGGGCGGTCAGCGTCTTCAAGACGATGACGAAGTCGAAACAGTGGTGATGCAGTGGTTAACAAGTCAGGGGGCAGATTTCTACGAGGAGGGTATTCTAAAACTGGTACAACGTTATGACAAGTGCCTCAATATTGACGGAAATTATGTAGAAAAGTAGATTAACGTACAGGCTTTCATGTAAAAATAAAATTATTGAGATATCTTAGCATGTCTTTTTTAAATTTCAAAACGGTACTTACTTAAAAAACACGCCTCGTATCACGTGCGATGAATAAACGCCTAAATCTTCAGTCAAATGAAACTACACTCATATTCAGAAAAGAACAGAACACCTTGAACGACTAGAGATAGGACGTTCGTATTCACAGGCCATGTACAGGGTGTTTCAAAAATGACCGGTATATTTGAAACGGCAATAAAACCTAAACGAGCAGCGATAGAAATACACCGTTTGTTGCAATATGCTTGGGACAACAGTACATTTTCAGGCGGACAAACTTTCGAAATTACAGTAGTTACAATTTTCAACAACAGATGGCGCTGCAAGTGATGTGCAAGATATAGAAGACAACGCAGTCTGTGGGTGCGCCATTCTGTACGTCGTCTTTCTGCTGTAAGCGTGTGCTGTTCACAACGTGCAAGTGTGCTGTAGACAACACGGTTTATTCCTTAGAACAGAGGATTTTTCTGGTGTTGGAATTCCACCGCCTACAACACAGTGTTGTTGCAACAAGACGAAGTTTTCAACGGAGGTTTAATGTAACCAAAGGACCGAAAAGCGATACAATAAGGGATCTGTCTGAAAAATTTCAACGGACTGGGAACGTGACGGATGAACATGCTGGAAAGGTAGGGCGACCGCGTACGGCAACCACAGAGGGCAACGCGCAGCTAGTGCAGCAGGTGATCCAACAGCGGCCTCGGGTTTCCGTTCGCCGTGTTGCAGCTGCGGTCCAAATGACGCCAACGTCCACGTATCGTCTCATGCGCCAGAGTTTACACCTCTATCCATACAAAATTCAAACGCGGCAACCCCTCAGCGCCGCTACCATTGCTGCACGAGAGACATTCGCTAACGATATAGTGCACAGGATTGATGACGGCGATATGCATGTGGGCAGCATTTGGTTTACTGACGAACCTTATTTTTACCTGGACGGCTTCGTCAATAAACAGAACTGGCGCATATGGGGAACCGAAAAGCCCCATGTTGCAGTCCCATCGTCCCTGCATCCTCAAAAAGTACTGGTCTGGGCCGCCATTTCTTCCAAAGGAATCATTGGCCCATTTTTCAGATCCGAAACGATTACTGCATCACGCTATCTGGACATTCTTCGTGAATTTGTGGCGGTACAAACTGCCTTAGACGACACTGCGAACACCTCGTGGTTTATGCAAGATGGTGCCCGGCCACATCGCACGGCCGACGTCTTTAATTTCCTTAATGAATATTTCGATGATCGTGTGATTGCTTTGGGCTATCCGAAACATACAGGAGGCGGCGTGGATTGGCCTCCCTATTCGCCAGACATGAACCCCTGTGACTTCTTTCTGTGGGGACACTTGAAAGACCAGGTGTACTGCCAGAATCCAGAAACAATTGAACAGCTGAAGCAGTACATCTCATCTGCATGTGAAGCCATTCCGCCAGACACGTTGTCAAAGGTTTCGGGTAATTTCATTCAGAGACTACGCCATATTATTGCTACGCATGGTGGATATGTGGAAAATATCGTACTATAGAGTTTCCCAGGCCGCAGCACCATCTGTTGTTGAAAATTGTAACTACTGTAATTTCGAAAGTTTGTCTGCCTGAAAATGTACTGTTGTCCCAAGCATATTGCAACAAACGGTGTATTTCTATCGCTGCTCGTTTAGTTTTTATTGCCGTTTCAAATATACCGGTCATTTTTGAAACACCCTGTATATTAGTGTGTTCTGCAGAAACGATTAGCATTTGAACCACGTCGGCCCGTGGGTTAACATCGACATTGTGGCGCAACACCAACTACCGGCAAAATGTGCCCGCGGCTCTGGTTGTCGCTGTAAACCGAAGGTAATGGATGAGTGTGACTTGAGCAGACGTGCAGGGTGCCCCGCAGACGTATGCACGAACCGCACCGTCAAATGAGTGAGTTTGAAAGAGGGAGCATTATTGTCATGAGCGAATGTGCTGCTCGCGTGGGACTCAAGTGTTTCGGCAGTGCAACGGGTGTGTGCAGAATGGTTCACGGAAGGCCGTAGAACACGACGAGATGGGTCAGGTCGCGCAACCCAGACCCCCCCCCCCCCTCCCCCTCCTTCGAGGAAATCGACACGTCATCCGAACGGCATTTGCAGGACAAATCTGCGTCCTTCTTGGCTCTGGCGCAACAGTGGTACAGTATAACACATTGTACGCTAGCAGAGGTGACAGTCCACCACCGTTTATTATGGTATGGGTTACGTGCGCATCGTCCACTACCTACCTTCAACGAATGTGTAGAAACGCGCTAGAGGGCAGGTGTGTATGGAACTATGTCATTATGGAACATATTTTGTGTTGAGACATAATGACCTTTCTAGACTCTTAGAAGCTCATCTTCAGAAGCCAGCACGGTTTTAGGAAACAGCGGTCATGCGAGACACAGCTGGCCCTCTTTGTGCATGATATACAACAGGCTCTAGATACCGGCTCCCAGGTTGATGCCATATTCCTCGACTTTCGAAAGGCGTTCGACTCAGTTCCGCACTGTCGCTTGCTCCAAAAGGTGCACGCTTACGGTCTATACGATGACATATACGACATATACGGTTGAATAGAAACTTTTCTAACAGACAGGGAGCAGTATGTCATCCTGAATGGGGTGACTTCAGCAGGAACGAGCGTAACTTCAGTTGTGCCCCAGGGCAGCGTAATAGGTCCGCTCCTTTTTACGATTTGCACAAACGATCTGGTTGATGGCACTGACAGCGGCATTAGACTGAAGAGGGCCCATTGAGTTCCCTCCAAGGTCGGCAGTTCCAACAGCTATGGACTTTTACTTGTGGGGAACTGTGAAAGATAACGCCTATCGACGTAAGTCACGCACGCTGGAGGAACTTCTCCAGGAAATTACAGCGACTTGTGCCGCGATCTCCACTGTAACGTTGACTGACGTAGTTGCGGCGACCGCTCGTCGTTCTGCTACGTGTATAGCCGCCAACGGTGAACATTTTGAACGTTCAAAGTAACCATGTGCTAAACTAAAGGTTGTACAACATCCGTGATCAATTATTAAATGTAAAATAAACACTTGAGTAATACTTTTCGTTTCTTAAAGTGTGTATACACTTTGCTGCTGGTATCTGCATTATGACCGCTCCCCACCGCGGGTGGCGTTATGGGCACGTGACGCCGTAAAAAAGTATGTAAGCGAAGATCTGCGAATGGGGTACTATACTGTGATTAGCTCCTTTGATAAAGGGCACATTATTATTATGGAGAGCCTGTGAACGAGTATCCCGAAAATGGCGAAGGTGGTCGAGTGTTCATGTGCTACTGTCGTGAGCATCTATGGAAAGAGGTAGGACAGTGAAAACTGCCGGCCACGGTGGCCGAGCGGTTCTAGGCGCTTCAGTCCGGAACCGCTCTGCTGCTACGGTCGCACGTCCGAATCCTGCCTCGGGCATGGATGTGTGTGATGTCCTTAGGTTAGTTAGGTTTAAGTAGTTCTAAGGTCTAGGGGACTGATGACCTCAGAAGTTAAGTCCCATACTGCTCATAGCCATTTGAACCATTTATTTTAAAAATGAAACTAACATTACGCGCTAAATGGTTCAAATGGCTCTGAGAACTAAGGGACTTAACATCTGGGGTCATCAGTCCCCTAGAACTTCGAACTACCTAAGTCTAACTAACCTAAGGACATCACACACATCCATGCGGTTGCAGACTGAAGCGCCTAGAACCGCTCGGCCACTGCGGCCGGCCGTGCTAAATGGTTGGACGTCCATGACTCTTCACAGAACATGGGTTGGCTCTATGGGACTCAACTTCTGCGGTCATCAGTCCCCTAGAACTACCTCACCTAACTAACCTCACACACATCCATGGCCGAGGCCGGATTCGAACCTGCGACCGTAGCGGTCTCGCGGTTCCAGACTGTAGCGCCTAGAACCGCACGGCCACTCCGGCCGGCCAGAACGTGGGGTTCGTAGGCTTGCCCACTGTGTAAAGTAGGATAGATGGTGATCTGTGGCATCTCTGCCGAAAGGGCACAATGCTATTATAGTCCGATCCACAAACGACGTCAGTTGGCGCATGTCGAGGCACGAACGAGGATTGCGTTGTTGACGATTCCAAACGATAGTTACATGCGAGTGCAGGCTTTCTTGGCGAATTTCATACATGAAGTCTTCACGGTTTGTCAGCCGAGTAGCGTCATCGTCTCGTAGCAACGTTTCGATGGAATGCGTCTCCATCATCTCCATGTAGACGCATTCCATCGAAACGTTGCTACGAGACGACGACGTTACTCGGCTGACAACCCGTGAAGACTTCATACACCAAACGATAGTTGCCGTACATGCATACGCGTGCTTTCCGCTTGAAGAAAGTATACGTCCTGCAAATTAAGTCTCTCGGTTGCTTATGAGGACTGTATCACATAGCACCAAACTCAGCGACTACAGCTCGCAACAAATGGAATAAAACTCGCTAAAGAAACGTTTAATGCTCGCATTAGCTACGGCATTCAGAGCAGAGCGCTCGGAACACTACTGAACATTCATTCGCTGTCAGAGAATACGTGATGTAGGTGCAACTCTGCAATTCACTTTTAAGTGCTTGGCAGAGGGTTCATCGAATCACAATCATACTATCTCTCTACCATTCCACTCCCGAACAGCGCGCGGGAAAAACGAACACTTAAACCTTACTGTTCGAGCTCTGATTTCTCTTATTTTATTTTGATGGTCATTCCTACCTATGTAGGTTGGGCTCAACAAAATATTTTCGCATTCGGAAGAGAAAGTTGGCGACTGAAATTTCGTAAACAGATCTCGCCGCGACGAAAAACGTCTTTGCTTTAATGACTTCCATCCCAACTCGCGTATCATATCTGCCACACTCTCTCCCCTATTACGTGATAATACAAAACGAGCTGCCCTTTTTTGCACCCTTTCGATGTCCTCCGTCAATCCCACCTTGTAAGGATCCCAACCGCGCAGCAATATTCTAACAGAGGACGAACAAGTGTAGCGTAAGCTGTCTCTTTAGTGGACTTGTTGCATCTTCTAAGTGTCCTGCCAATGAAACGCAACCTTTGGCTCGCCTTCCCCACAATATTATCTATGTGGTCTTTCCAACTGAAGTTGTTCGTAATTTTAACACCCAGGTACTTAGTTGAATTGACAGCCTTGAGAATTGTACTATTTATCGAGTAATCGAATTCCAACGTGTTTCTTTTGGAACTCATGTGGATCACCTCACACTTTTCGTTATTTAGCGCCAACTGCCACCTGCCACACCATACAGCAATCTTTTCTAAATCGCTTTGCAACCGATACTGATCTTCGGATGACCTTACTAGACGATAAATTACAGCATCATCTGCGAACAACCTAAGAGAACTGCTCAGTTTGTTCCCAGGACATTTATATAGATCAGGAACAGCAGAGGTCCCAGGACGCTTCTAAATCTACATCTACATCTACATTTATACTCCGCAAGCCACCCAACGGTGTGTGGCGGAGAGCACTTTTTCGTGCCACTGTCATTACTTCCCTTCTCCGTTCCAGTCGCGTATGGTTCGCGGGAAGAACGACTGTCTGAAAGCCTCCGTGCGCGCTTGAATCTCTCTAATTTTACCTTCGTGATCTGCTCGGGAGGTATAAGTAGGGGGAAGCAATATATTCGATACCTCATCCAGAAACGCACCCTCTCGAAACCTGGCGAGCAAGCTACACCGCGATGCAGAGCGCCTCTCTTGCAGAGTCTGCCACTTGAGTTTGCTAAACATCTCCGTAACGGTTACCAAATAACCCTGTGACGAAACGTGCCGCTCTTCTTTGGATCTTCTCTATCTCCTCCGTCAACTCGATCTGGTACGGATCCCACACTGATGAGCAATACTCAAGTATAGGTCGAACGAGTGTTTTGCAATCCACCTCCTTTGTTGATGGACTACATTTTCTAAGGACTCTCCCAATGAATCTCAACCTGGTACCCGCCTTACCAACAATTAATTTTATATGATCATTCCACTTCAAATCGTTCCGCACGCATACTCCCAGATATTTTACAGAAGTAACTGCTACCAGTGTTTGTTCCGCTATCATATAATCATATAATAAAGGGTCCTTCTTTCTATGTACTCACAATACATTACATTTGTCTATGTTAAGGGTCAGTTGCCACTCCCTGCACCAAGTACCTATCCGCTGCAGATCTTCCTGCATTTCGCTACAATTTTCTAATGCTGCAACTTCTCTGTATACTACAGCATCATCCGCGAAAAGCCGCATGGAACTTCCGACACTATCTACTAGGTCATTTATATATATTGTGAAAAGCAATGGTCCCATAACACTCCCCTGTGGCACGCCAGAGGTTACTTTAACGTCTGTAGACGTCTCTCCATTGATAACAACATGCTGTGTTCTTCCCTGGGGAACACCTGATACCACTTCAGTTTTATTCGTGATTTGCCGTCTATTACGAGGTGCATTCAAGTTCTAAGGCCTCCGATTTTTTTTCTCTGGACTGGAAAGAGATAGAAACATGCACATTGTTTTAAAATGAGGCCGCGTTCATTGTCAATACGTCCCAGAGATGGCAGCACCGTACGGCAGATGGAATTTTACCGCCAGCGGCGAGAATGAGAACTGTTTTAAATACTTAAAATGGTGACGTTTTCCTTACTTGAACAGCGTGCAATCATTCGTTTTCTGAATTTGCGTGGTGTGAAACCAATTGAAATTCATCGACAGTTGAAGGAGACATGTGGTGATGGAGTTATGGATGTGTCGAAAGTGCGTTCGTGGGTGCGACAGTTTAATGAAGGCAGAACATCGTGTGACAACAAACCAAAACAACCTCGGGCTCGCACAAGCCAGTCTGACGACATTGTCGAGAAAGTGGAGAGAATTGTTTTGGGGGATCGCCGAATGACTGTTGAACAGATCGCCTCCAGAGTTGGCATTTCTGTGGGATCTGTGCACACAATCTTGCATGATGACCTGAAAATGCAAAAAGTGTCATCCAGGTGGGTGCCACGAATGCTGACGGACGACCACACGGCTGCCCGTGTGGCACGTTGCCAAGCAATGTTGACGCGCAATGACAGTATGAATGGGACTTTCTTTTCGTCGGTTGTGACAATGGATGAGACGTGGATGCCATTTTTCAATCCAGAAACAAAGCGCCAGTCAGCCCTATGGAAGCACACAGATTCACCGCCACCAAAAAAATTTCGGGTAACCGCCATTGCTGAAAAAATGATGGTGTCCATGTTCTGGGACAGCGAGGGCGTAATCCTTACCCATTGCGTTCCAAAGGCCACTACGGTAACAGGTGCATCCTACGAAAATGTTTTGAAGAACAAATTACTTCCTGCGCTGCAACAAAAACGTCCGAGAAGGGCTGCGCGTGTGCTGTTTCACCAAGACAACGCACCCGCACATCGATCTAACGTTACGCAACAGTTTCTTCGTGATAACAACTTTAAAGTGATTCCTCATGCTCCCTACTCACCTGACCTGGCTCCTAGTGACTTTTGGCTTTTTACAACAATGAAAGATACTCTCCGTGGCCGCACATTCACCAGCCGTGCTGCTATTGCCTCAGCGATTTTCCAGTGGTCAAAACAGACTCCTAAAGAAGCCTTCGCCGCTGTCATGGAATCATGGCGTCAGCGTTGTGAAAAATGTGTACGTCTGCAGGGCGATTACGTCGAGAAGTGACGCCAGTTTCATCGATTTCGAGTGAGTAGTTAATTAGAAAAAAAATCGGAGGCCTTAGAACTTGAATGCACCTCGTACTACGAACTGCTTCCTGACACGAAATCACGAATCCAGTCGCACAACTCGCCTATGTTGATGTCTATTTCATTTCTCGGTACCGAGGTGATGCAAAACTTTTTTCGATGTGTGTATTAAGCAAGTGGTGATAATGTTTCGGCTATCAGCATACGCTATAGGCGGCAGCGAGCGGCGAGTCGGTACGAACCGTCAGTGGAGTCCTGGGGCTGGAGGAACAGAGCTTTGGCCGACGGCGAAGGCGACGCCTGCTCGCCGAAGACGACCTTGACGGGCCGCGGCACGACGTCGAGCGTCGACGCCTGGTGGTGAGGGTCGGCGAACGTCAGCTTGCCCCTGACCGCGACGCTGCGGTCCGAGCCGCCGGCGCCGGCGTCGGCGACGGTGAGGGCGGGCGACGCGACGCTGACGGGGCGCGGCGGGGGCGGCGTCGCCGCCTTGGCGCCGCGGCGCTTCACCAGCAGCGTCGCGACGTCGCCGGAGCGCGTGCGCACCGCCAGCGTCTCCGTGCCGGCCGGGTCCAGGCTGCGCGACACGTGCAGCGCCGTGCGCGTCACGGACGCGCCACCGCCCGAGGTCGTGCCGCTCGCGCTGGTGGTCGTGGTCGTGGTCGTGGTCGCGGAGGCAGTGGTGGTGGAGGTCTTGGTCGCCGCCGTCGGCGACGGCAGCGGCGGTGACGCTCCGGGGTCAGCGTCGGCCGCCAGAGACGGCGATAGAGCTGCGAGCAGCAGCGCCGCGGCGACGTACGTGGGCCGCCTCATCGCTTCCTGCCAACACCACCGCCACTGTCAGTCTCCGTGTTCTCGTAGCGTTTTAGCTGAGCCACAAAGTTACGGGAATTGAATTGTTCAAAATAACACTCATAATCGCATTATTTACCAGTTTCAACCCGCGATGGGGTCATCTTCAAGGCTATTTACACCATTTGGTCGCTCGCTGCAGTCGTCACCGTGTCTGTGCCCGGTTGGTAACTGCCTTGAAGATGACCCCATCGCGGGTTGAAACTGGTTGGCGACAAAATAAATACAGTAGAGCGTCGATTATCCGAACGTCGGTCAACCGAACTACCGCTTAACCGAACTGTGTACTCGCTCGCACCTGTTACACTCCCACCCTACCGTCCATCATCCCCCTCACTCCCAAACCAAGTTTCCCACAGTAGTTGCCGCACTGGGCCACCGCTGGCGGAACATTGCTTCTAATGGGGCCTTCACAAGGCGCTGCTGACCGGCCAAGCCGCCAGTCGCTGGTCGCTGTGTTTCAACAATCAGCACACTTCTGTCGCCTTGGCACTGGCAGTGGAAGTAGCGGCAGTATCGAAGCTGTTCACACCAACAGCTGCGCCAGCTTAGAGTTGAGGCGTGCCGCTCCGCGCAGTTTGAAGGATTGCGCCCCCCCAAGAAGAGCTTCTCACGGTGCAAACAGTCACCTTCTGTTCTCTGTTACGACCACTTGTGTGCTGCTGCGTGAAGAAGTGAACTTGACGATACAAAATGCTGAAATGTAAACATGTTGTCCTTTCTATGAGGGACAACTACGAGATTATTACTGTATATTCCTACTGAAGTTGCCTTTGTATGTTACTTTGTAATACTAAAAGAGATGCCTGTTTTTATGAATAAATTTACTGTACACTACTTCTTTTTGGCAAATAAAAATGTACAGTTCGATTATCCGAACAAACCAGTTTTCCGAACACCCATGCCCCCCAATTATTTCGGATAATCGACGCTCTACTGTAATGAAATTGTGACAGTCATTTTGAACAATTGGTTATAAGTAGACCAATCGCTGTTATTTCCCTGCAGCTATGTTGTATAAAAATTTATATGGGAATTCAGCTGCAACTGTATGAATGGGAATACTGAGACATCCCACATGAAGTGGCGGCTGCTCTATAAGAGCACAAGAGCACGTGAACCCGCTGACTTTTGACACCTTTCCGAGTTGTTAGTTATTTTTCTTTGAATGCTGTTAAACACAATGTAGATGCTGTAATGTGAAATACTCGGCGTTAAATCTACTGCTCTGTACTTCATTGTTACTCCTCTAGACTCCGTGGAACTTAGTATCAGGGTCGTGAACACACCTTGGGTTGTGCACGTTTTAACCCTTTGTTGCCTGACGGTACTTAAAAGTACCAGTAAGTTTTGACTCTCATTATTTTCTCGTGGTGCAGTTTCGTGATCTGAGAGCCTGTCGGTACGTAACAGTAACTCCGCTCTACTGTTTCATAGATGTTATTGTGCAATACATAGACCTCTCTGGCGGTCAGAGCTTGAAATTGTTTTTCGCGCGCTGCTGTGAAAACAGAAGATTGTATGTGCTTGTTTCCATGGAGTTGCCTGAATTTGTGCGCAATTTATTGAAACTCCCTTTGAGTTTTCCATTGTACGTACTTACCTTCTTTGTTTTTTTATAATAGTTTGAAGCATTACGTTACAAGTGAATGACATAAAGTGGAAAATATAAGGCGGACTTATTAGTACCGTCAGGTTGTGCGAACACTTTATTGTAGCAACAATGCATTACCTCTCACTAGTTGTCCTGTCCACTTTTTCTCACACAGAAAACGGTAAATACATTTGCCTGTGGAACAATTAGAACAAACAGGATAGGTTTGCCAGGGAATTTACCTAAAGAAAAATGTCTAAATCCAATCACAGAGAGTCATCTTTAGACCTAACAGTATTTCAATGGAAGGAAAATAAAGTAGTGTATTTCGCGTCAAACTTCCATGGCACTGAACAGAGCGTAGAGACAAGAAAACAGAAAAATGGAACTAGTATGACTATACCATGTCCAGTTATTGTATGTGATTACAATAAAAACATGGGTGGTGTGGATCATGCAGACAGATTACGTTCAACTTATGGTCTTGACAAGCGATCAAAGAAATGGTGGCACCGTCTCTTCTGGGGAGCAATAGAAACTGCTTTTGTCAATGCTTACGTCATTTTCAGTGATTTACATGGGGCACTGCTACTGCTGGAATTCAGGCGTGCTGTGGCACTAAAAATAGGGCTAATGAATGAACAGCAAGTGCCAAATCTCAAGAAGAGAAACTCTTGTAAAGATGAAATAACTCCCCCAAAGAGAAGGAAGGATAACTTTTCTCTTCCGAAGGATGTACGTCTTGGCAACCGAGGAAACCATTTTGTAGTGTTCAGTTGTAAAAGAGGACGATGCGAAATGTGTGCGAAAAATAAAATTCAGTCGAGACCACATTCACAATGTAGTACGTGTAAAGTGTATTTGTGCTGCAATAAGAAAAAGAACTGTTTCCTACAATTTCATGAGGTATCACTAAATATGTGATATGTATATACTGTCAAAAATGTATAGCTAAGTTACTATGTATTGTGAAGTTGCTCTAGAATAAATTTATGCGAAATTTAAAAGAAATTCAGAAATATCATATTTCTGTAAATTAATTTTCAAATGTAAAAATATTTAATATTTATGTGGAATAAAGTACAAGTTATAAAAATTGGAGCATTTTTCTGCGAATGTTGTGATTCTGTCCATGGAGTCTGACGGTACTTCTGAGTGCCAGGTGAGACAAAAGTTGTGAAAAATAAAATAAAATTTTACAAAAAATCCTACCGTCATTTGAGGCCACAATAGCATAAATTCTGCAAAGAAAATGTTAAAAAGTAAATTTTTTCTTATGTCAGGAAACAAAGGGTTAAGGAGCCTTTGCTCATGCCCAACTGGCGTGACGTCATTGCCATACAGGCCAAAGACGTACCGATTTGATAAACAGCATGCATGGCTCAAGGCGTGCACTGCTAGGCCTTAGCACTCAACTAAAAGTTTACAGCAGTGCCACCAGATGGTAGCACATTGCAGCCAACTCTTGTTCTCCTTCGTTTCGCACAAATCCCGCTAGATGGTAGCACACTTCACAGATATACCAATTCACCCCGTATACACCAGGTGGTTATAATTAAACTTTCATTTAACACGTTATACACGGAGACTAATTACTGTACGAGAACCAAACTTGGTAGCATTAATGTCGAGAGTATAGGGTGCAGGATTCCCATGCATCACAGTGCCACCGTCCAGTTCCAACTATGGCCACAAGCTGCCATGATCAGTCATTCTGATGTGTAGTCTCGCGCACACCTGACCAGTTGCAGTGCACTTGTTGATGTGTCGACATGAGCTTGGACAAAAGGGGCAGGGCATTATTGATGAAGCTCTGTTAACAAAACAACAGTAATGGTGCAGCTGCACTTCGAGAATATTACAGAGAGGATTACAGAAGGGTCCTGTTTCTCCACCTACTGTGCGCAGTATGATTGGAAGTTCGAAGCAACTGGAGAACTGGGCGTCGCTTCAGAAAGAGGCCAACGACCGGTTACACCAGAGGTGGTTGACGAAATCGCTGTTGCTATGGCTGGCAACGCTGCGCCCAATTCTCGATCGTCAGACAGTCCGTGTAGTGTGTCATGACAGTTGAACATCCCGTGGTCCATTGTATGGAAGGTGCTTCAAACCATTCTCAAATGGTGTCCATACAAGGTCCATATCGTACAGCAGCTTGCACCACAGGACGCACAACGACGATCTGACTTCGCTGTCCACATTCTCGCAAGGATTGAAGTTGACGAGGGCTGGCCCTGGACCATCCCATGGACAGACGAAGATCATCTTTCTCTGACGGGGTGAGGTGAACACACAGAACTGCTGAATGTGGGGATCTGATGATCGCGATCTGATGATCACGCAGTTGAGCGCCCCAAAAACCAAACATCATCACCGTTAAAAGAGATGAGACCTGGTGCTACAGTATGACCTAGACACCAGACGACAGTGAATCGCATGGACTTTGTCTTCTCTGCATCCAAAAAGAGTTGGCTCCCAAAATTCAAGAACAAGACGATGATTATCCCATTTTTCTACCCAAAGGAAAGGGGAGGGGGGCTGGGGGCGGGACGATGAACACCATGCCACTGACTGTCACTTGGTGGGATGACATTGGCAGCACCAGGTCTCATCCCCTGTGATGATGCAGATATCCAACAATATTCGATACGTAGAAGAGCCAAGAGGGGACAATAAGAGTGGAAAACCAAGAAAGAAATGCTGAGGTTAAAAAGGATGTAAGACAGTGATATAGTCTTCCGCCCCTTTTGTGCAATCTATATATCGAAGAAGCATTGCCGGAAATAAAAGAAAGATTCAAGAGTTGAACTGAAATTCAAGGCGAGCGGATATCGATGATAAGATTCGCTGGTGACATTGCTTTCCTCAGTTAAAGTGAAAAAGAACTGCTGGATGTGTTGAATGGGGTTAACAGTCTAAAGAATACAGAATATGAATTGACAGTAAATCGAAGAAAGACGAAAGTAATGAGAAGGAGCAGAAATGAGAATAGCGAGAAACTTAAGGGGGCTAGGACGTCACACAGGAAAGGCACCACAGGACATTTTAATTTCCACTGTCTATACTTTTACAAATAAATTCATAAAACTTTGTCAGCATGACCAGGAAAGATTCAGGATTCACACTCATAGGAGTGGAAGTTAAAAAACAACAAAATAAATTTCTTTTACATGTTTCTGCTTGTATTTGGCATTCTTTTAGAACTGTCTACAACCATAAGCACGAACTTTTTCATTTTCTAAATCAGTTTTCTTCCTTTTCACATTCCTATGATGCATTCTTCTAAATTTTATCACCTCCAAAAATGACTTATCTGTTTTCGCTATACACTCTCTCTCTATCGCATACAAAGCTTTGGCGCAGTTCACTCCGGGCTTAATTCCCATTTTCTCGAAAACATATTTCCTGCTTTGCAAACCATCAATAAAACATGAAACTGCATCATAAACAACAACAGCAAGAGGATTTATTCCCACAAAAATGGTTTTTTGGCTATCTTTCCCATACACCTTGGTTAAAACTTTCATTAGGGTTTTGGGTACCGCCATGAAGACATTTCTTCAATAAGTTTTCATTTGCAAGCTCCCTGAATATAAGTTTGATGGATTCCATTACAGCAGTTGATACAGAATTCCTGTGATGATATTCTTCACCGCCATCATTTGACCTTCGGTAGCCACGCCATGATTCACTTCCTTTTGGGCACAAGTTGTGGATAGGGTTATTGTTTGTGGACATTTTTTGGAAGTATAAGGCCTCAACTCCTTGCTTCATATTTTTCAAGCCCCGTGTGTTCCTTGTTATTGCCAAATGAAAATCGTTTCGAAATTCACAACACCACACTACAAGCTTTTCAAAACAGAGAACAAACAAAATCAATGTCTATAGCAGCAGAAAAGGTAGTCCTTTGTTTCACATATGACAATCCCTGGAGCAAATATAAACATTCGAATTCTAGAGAGGGAAATACACTTAAGTATGACAGAAGCATATGTGCAAAGGGGTGTGGCTCTGCATCTTGGTACACTTAAGAACAAATAACGTACATTGTAATCTCTCAAATATACAGGGTGTTACAAGAAGGTACGGCCAAACTTTCAGGAAACATTCCTCACACACAAATGAAGAAAAGATGTTATGTGGACATGTGTCCGGAAACGCTTAATTTCCATGTTACAGCTCATTTTAGTTTCGTCAGTATGTACTGTACTTCCTCGATTCACCGCCACTTGGCCCAATTGAAGGAAGGTAATGTTGACTTCGGTGCTTGTGTTGACATGCGACTCATTGCTCTACAGTACTAGCATCAAGCACATCAGTAATTACCATCAACAGGTAAGTGTTCATCACGAACGTGGTTTTGCAGTCAGTGCAATGTTTACAAATGCGGAGTCGGCAGATGCCTATTTGATGTATGTATTAGCACTGGCGCGGTACGTTTGTATCGGGAAGGTTTTCCAGAACGAAGGTGTACCTACAAGAAGACGTTCGAAGCAATTAATCGGCGTCTTAGGGAGCACGGAACATTCCAGCCTATGACTCGCGACTGGGGAAGACCTAGAACGACGAGGACACCTTCAATGGACGAGGCAATTCTTCGTGCAGTTGACGACAACCCTAATGTCAGCATCAGAGAAGTTGCTGCTGTACAAGGTAACGTTGACCGCGTCACTGTATGGAGAGTGCTACGGGAGAACCAGTTGTTTCTGTACCATGTACAGCGTGTGCAGGCACTATCAGCAGCTGATTGGCCTCCACGGGTACACTTCTGCGAATGGTTCATCCAACAATGTGTCAATCCTCATTTCAGTGTAAATGTTCTCTTTACGGATGAGGCTTCATTCCAACGTGATCAAATTGTAAATTTTCACAATCAACATGTGTGGGCTGACGAGAATCTGCACGAAATTGTGCAATCACGTCATCAACACAGATTTTCTGTGAACGTTTGGGCAGGCATTGTTGGTGATGTCTTGATTGGGCCCCATGTTCTTCCACCTACGCTCAATGGAGCACGTTATCATGATTTCATACGGGATACTGTACCTGTGCTGCTAGAACATGTGCCTTTACAAGTACGACACAACATGTGGTTCGCGCACGATGGAGCTCCTGCACATTTCAGTCGAAGTGTTCGTACGCTTCCCAACAACAGATTCGGTGACCGATGGATTGGTAGAGGCGGACCAATTCCATGGCCTCCACGCTCTCCTGACCTCAACCCTCTTGACTTTCATTTACGGGGGCATTTGAAAGCTCTTGTCTACGCAACCCCGGTACCAAATGTAGAGACTCTTCGTGCTCGTATTGTGGACGACTGTGATACAATACGCCATTCTCCAGGGCTACATCAGCGCATCAGGGATTCCATGCGACGGAGGGTGGATGCATGTATCCTCGCTAACGGAGGATATTTTGAACATTTCCCGTAACGAAGTGTTTGAAGTCACGCTGGTACGTTCTGTTGCTGTGTGTTGCCATTCCATGATGAATGTGATTTGAAGAGAAGTAATAAAATGAACTCTAACATGGAAAGTAAGCGTTTCCAGACACATGTCCACATAATATACACTCCTGGAAATGGAAAAAAGAACACATTGACACCGGTGTGTCAGACCCACCATACTTGCTCCGGACACTGCGAGAGGGCTGTACAAGCAATGATCACACGCACGGCACAGCGGACACACCAGGAACCGCGGTGTTGGCCGTCGAATGGCGCTAGCTGCGCAGCATTTGTGCACCGCCGCCGTCAGTGTCAGCCAGTTTGCCGTGGCATACGGAGCTCCATCGCAGTCTTTAACACTGGTAGCATGCCGCGACAGCGTGGACGTGAACCGTATGTGCAGTTGACGGACTTTGAGCGAGGGCGTATAGTGGGCATGCGGGAGGCCGGGTGGACGTACCGCCGAATTGCTCAACACGTGGGGCGTGAGGTCTCCACAGTACATCGATGTTGTCGCCAGTGGTCGGCGGAAGGCGCACGTGCCTGTCGACCTGGGACCGGACCGCAGCGACGCACGGATGCACGCCAAGACCGTAGGATCCTACGCAGTGCCGTAGGGGACCGCACCGCCACTTCCCAGCAAATTAGGGACACTGTTGCTCCTGGGGTATCGGCGAGGACCATTCGCAACCGTCTCCATGAAGCTGGGCTACGGTCCCGCACACCGTTAGGCCGTCTTCCGCTCACGCCCCAACATCGTGCAGCCCGCCTCCAGTGGTGTCGCGACAGGCGTGAATGGAGGGACGAATGGAGACGTGTCGTCTTCAGCGACGAGAGTCGCTTCTGCCTTGGTGCCAATGATGGTCGTATGCGTGTTTGGCGCCGTGCAGGTGAGCGCCACAATCAGGACTGCATACGACCGAGGCACACAGGGCCAACACCCGGCATCATGGTGTGGGGAGCGATCTCCTACACTGGCCGTACACCACTGGTGATTGTCGAGGGGACACTGAATAGTGCACGGTACATCCAAACCGTCATCGAACCCATCGTTCTACCATTCCTAGACCGGCAAGGGAACTTGCTGTTCCAACAGGACAATGCACGTCCGCATGTATCCCGTGCCACCCAACGTGCTCTAGAAGGTGTAAGTCAACTACCCTGGCCAGCAAGATCTCCGGATCTGTCCCCCATTGAGCATGTTTGGGACTGGATGAAGCGTCGTCTCACGCGGTCTGCACGTCCAGCACGAACGCTGGTCCAACTGAGGCGCCAGGTGGAAATGGCATGGCAAGCCGTTCCACAGGACTACATCCAGCATCTCTACGATCGTCTCCATGGGAGAATAGCAGCCTGCATTGCTGCGAAAGGTGGATATACACTGTACTAGTGCCGACATTGTGCATGCTCTGTTGCCTGTGTCTATGTGCCTGTGGTTCTGTCAGTGTGATCATGTGATGTATCTGACCCCAGGAATGTGTCAATAAAGTTTCCCCTTCCTGGGACAATGAATTCACGGTGTTCTTATTTCAATTTCCAGGAGTGTATTTTCTTTCTTTGTGTGTAAGGAATGTTTCCTGAAAGTTTGGCCGTACCTTTTTGTAACACGCTGTATATGTTTTATACATCAGATCATTCAGGAAGGAGTGCGCTTCCAAATAGTCGTATTTTTGTGAACTCAGTTTTTTATAAATTTTTGACGTCCTAACCCCTTAACATCAGGACTGATGATCACGAAGAAAACGAAGTTAAGGAATTCTGCTACCTAGGCAGCAAAATAACCCATGACTGACGCAGCAAGGAGGAGAGACAAGGCAGACTAGTACTGGCGAGGTCCTTGGATTAGGGAAAGATGGAGAAGGAAGTGGGTGTACTCTTTGTAAGGAACCATCCCGTCATTTGGCTTAAGCGATTTAGGGAAACCACGAAAAAATCTGGATGGTCGGATGCAAGTCTGAACCGTCGTCTATCGGAATGCGAGACCCGTGCGCTACCTACTGCTCTTGGAGCTGTATTGGCGCTCCGTACCGCTATACAGCCTTGTATTGGAGACACTCTACAGCGGTTTTCACAGCAATACTACCGCAACCACACATTGCAGTAAAATATGGCCTGTGCAAACGGAAATATCGAATATTCTTCACCACTGGAAATACCGCGGCAATACATCGGCAATTGCACTATGTGATCAAAAGTATCCGGACACCCCCAAAAACATACGTTTTTCATATTAGGTGCATTGTGCTTCCACTTACTGCCACGTACTGCATATCAGCGACGTCAGTAGTCATTATACATAATGAATGAGCAGAATTGGGCGCTCCGTGGAACTCACGGACTTCGAACGTAGTCAGGCGATTGGGTGTCACTTGTGTAATACGTCTGTACGAGAGATTTCCACTCTCCTAAACATCGCTAGGTCCACTGTTTACGACGTGATAGTGAAGTGGAAACGTGAAGAGACACGTACAGCACAAAAGCGTATAGGCCGATCTCGTCTGTTGACTGACAGAGACCGGCGACAGTTAAAGAGGGTCGTAATGTGTAATAGGCAGACATCTATCCACAGCATCACACATGTATTGCAAACTGCGTCACGATTCACTGCATGTACTATGATAGTTAGGTAGGAGGTGAGAAAACTTGGATTTCATAGTCGAGCGGCTGCTCATAAGACACACATCACGCCGGTAAATGCCAAACGAAGCCTCGCTTGGTGTAAGGAGAGTAAACATTGGACGATTGAACAGTGGAAAAACGTTATGTGGAGTGACGAATCAAGGTACACAATATGGCGATCGATGGCAGGGCGTGGGAGCGGCGAATACCCGGTGAACGTCATCTGCCAGCGTGTGTAGTGCCTACAGTAAAATTCGGTGCCGTTGGTGTTATGGTGTGGTCGTGTTTCTCATGCAGGGAGCTTGCACCCCATGTTGTTTCGCGTGGCACTATCACAGCACAGGCCTACATTGATGTTTTAAGCACCTTCTTGCTTCCCATCGTTGAAGAGCAATTCGGGGATGGCGATTGCATCTTTCATCACGATCGAGCACCTGTTCATAATGCACGGCCTGAGGCAGAGTGGTTACACGACAATAACGTCCCTGAACTGAACCCTATAGAACACATTCGGGGGGTTTTGGAACGTCGAATTTGCCATTCCCCAAGAAACCTTCCAGCACCTGATTGAACGTATGCCTGCGAGCGTGGAAGGTGTCATCAAGACTAAGGGTGGGCCAACACCATATTGAATTCCCGTATATCCGATGGAGGGCGCCACGAACTTGTAAGTCGTTCTCAGCTTGGTGGCCGGATACTTTGGGTCACATAGTGTACTTGCAAAAGTCTGATCGATCAGTTCAAAATGGTTCAAATGGCTCTGAGCACTATGGGACTTAACATCTGAGGTCATCAGTCCCCTAGAACTACTTAAATCTAACTAACCTAATGACACATCACACATCCATGCCCGAGACAGAATTCGAACCTGCGGCCGTAGCAGTCCCACGGTTCCGGACTGCAGCCTCTAGAAACGCACGGCCACCGCGGCCGGCAATCGATCAGTAATATGCCCGTTCATACGCCTGTATTGCCGTGAACTGCTGCCAAATAGCTGCAATGTTGGCGAGAACACTATTGCGGAAACACTTTGCAGTAAAATATGGTTCGGCAGTTCGAAACATTCTCTATCCTTGGTGGTCGGCGCCGCTAACATCTCGGAACAACTAACTGAAGGAGTCTGGTCCATCAACAAGACTGCCCATCCATTCCGCAATATTGTTCTGTATTGCAGCCATATTTCAGCAATGTTTGGGGCTACCCTATTGCTGCCACTCAATGCAGCAAAATTTAGCCAGAGTGCCCTCACCTTTAGGAGGGGCAACTCTCGCGTCAGGCTGGGGAAAGCGGACAGCAGCGGTGAGGGGCCGACTTCGCGGAACGCTGACTGCCTGCTCTCTCTCTCTCTCTCTCTCTCTCTCTCTCTCTCTCTCTCTCTCTCCCTTTCTGTCTTCCTTCCTGCTTCCTCACGCATCTGCGGGGCCGCCTGCTATGAGGACCGAGACACGTGACCCCTTCACGGCTAGAACAGGGACGCCAGCCACGTACATGCCCTGCCGAGGAAGCTATTAAGCCTGTGTAACACGATGCGCCTAAACCGTAGACCTATGCACCAGCGCCCCAAGCGTGCGTATCTGTAACTACTGGCTAGTTCACGTAGACCTGTTACATCATCCACACGGGATGTACTTGGAGCACATGGGCAGTAGACAGTGATAAACTGCGAATAGCCAACAACCTCTTGTAAAGTCTTTCGTTCTACCGCGTGAAACACAAGGGGGACCGTGTGACATATTGGAACATCATCCGTTCGAATTATTTATATGACTCAAGGTTCCTATTTCATAAGAAATTGTTTTTTATCATTATTTATTACGAAATTGCTCTTCTTTTATGTAGGTTACTACTGTTCTCAATTACAGACTCAGCAGTTAGTTTTATATTACGACACTTGGTTACACATGTATATGCATTTATACAGCATTTTGCACATGGAGGACCCACTTGTTTTTGGAGCTATTGCCCTGGCAGTGACAGTACATCTTCGGATTAGCGTAGAACGACGACGAAAACAAACAACCAGACGTTGTTGAGTTCGATCCTGGCTAAAAAGAAGAGACAAATGTAGGGGAGTGTATTTACTGCTTATGCAAGAACTGAGGCTCAAAGATCCACATGAATTTCGGAGCTTCTTGAAGCTGCTGTCTGTGATAGAAGATTGAATTAGCAAGTGTGATACAGTCATGAGGGAGGCTGTCTCACATTCTCGAATGTAAGAATTAAATAATATGTTTGTCCGTTTTGTGATCATACTAGACTAGATCACGAATAAAATACCGGTAAACGCCCTGTTACGTAGCAGGTTGGTTGGAACATTACGTCTCCTTGCTACTGAGCCAGACTCTTATAAGAGTCTGGTTTTTATCCATAGAACAGCATATCCCACCATTTCAAAAGTCGTTGTGGATATATGCACTGCAATTTGCAACACTTTGAAGGACCAATACTTAAAGGTGCACTTGTTATTTTTCCAAGTTTGGAATATACGGAGGAGTCCAAAAAATGTGTCCACTGTTTAAAAGTCCATAACTGGCAAACTAATTGACGGAGTTATCTCATCCTTGGTAGTGTAATAGTTTGTAGTTCCGGCAATCGCCACACAAGCGTTGTATTGCGTCGTTTTGTTTTGTCAGATGACAGTCGCCAGATAGTCAGTGTTTTGTTCTCAGTTGCACCTGGTTGCACCTAGTTATTCGAGTAAACATGACTGGCGCAAGGCTTACATTCGATGAAAGGAAGTCAGTTTTGAAGTGGTATTTTAAGTACGAAAACATTAATGAGGTTCAACGGCAATGGCGAAATGAGTATCAGACAGAGCCACCGACACGTTTAACGATTCGTCGCAATCGAGACAAATTTGAACCCGAAGGCTGTGTTAAAGATGTACACAAACAACGATCTGGACGACCTGTAACAGAAACAAGTCCAGCTAACTCCCGTCGTGTGTTACAACAATTCACTCGCTCACCACAGAAGTCTGTGAGACAGTGTGCCCGTGAAACTGGAGTGAGTCGCTCAAGTGTTCCCCGAATTTTGAAGGCAGCAAAGTGGAAGGGCTACATCCCACGATTGCTACACGCAATGAACGAGGACGACCCAGGTCGTAGAATGGAGTACTGCGAGTGCTTTACTAACATGGTGCGCAACGATGAAGAGTTTGCAGAGATGATTGTGTGGTCTGATGAGGCACAGGTCAAACTCAATGGTACAGTAAATAGCCACAACTGCATCTACTGGGCCGCCGAAAATCCGAACGTCCGTGTAGACAAAGCCGTGAATTTGCCAGGAGTAAATTTGTGGTGTTGGTTGTCTTACCGGGGCTTGATTGGGCCATTCTTCTTCGGCGGCACAGTTACCGGTGAAGTGTACCTTCAGAAGCTTCAGACATCCATTTTACCTGCCATCCGAGACTTGTATGGAGACGGAAGAGTTTACTCTCAACAAAATGGTGCCCCAGCCCACTACCAAAATCGTGTTAGGGCGTATCTAGACGAAAATCTACCAGGAAGATGGATAGGCCGTAGAGGTGCTGCGGAGCATCCACCACGTTCCCCAGACCTCACTCCTCTGGACTTTTACCTGTGGGGAACACTAGAGGCCGTCGCTTATCGACAAAAGCCACGCACATTGGACGATCCATCGTACATTCATGTGCAAATATCCAACTGAACACGTTGCAGTCAGTAGTTCGTGCTGTAGTTCGGCGGCATCGTTTGTGTGTGGATGTGAATGGTGACCATTTCGAACACCTACAGTTATATCTTTAAGTTGGTCTTTAAGCTAAACTCTCACCACCCCGGCCGGCCCCATACATTTCTTTGCCGGCCGAGGTGGTCGAGTGGTTCTAGGCGGTACAGTCTGGAACTGCGCGACCGCTACGGTCTCAGGTTCGGATCCTGCCTCGGGCATGGATGTGTGTGATGTCCTTAGGTTAGTTAGGTTTAAGTAGTTCTAAGTTCTAGGGGACTGATGACCTTAGAAGTTAAGTCCCATAGTGCTCAGAGCCATTTGACCCATTTTTTTTACATTTATTTCCTCGCTGATTCAGTACAGAATCTCCTCATTCCTTATCTTATCAGTCCACTTAGTTTTCAAAATTCGTCTGTAGCACCACATCTCAAACGCGTCGATTCTCTTCTGTTCAGGTTTTCCCACAGTTCATGTTTCACTTCCATACAGTGCTGTGCACAAACGCATATTCTCAAAAATTTCTTCCTCAAATTAAGGCCTATATTTGAAACTAGTAGACATCTCTTGGCCAGGAATGCCCTTTTGCCAGTGCTACTCTGCTTTTGTTGTCCGCCTTGCTACGTCCGTCAAAGGCTATTTTGCGCCAAGGTAGCAGAATTCCTTAATTTCATGTACTTCGTGACCATCAATCCTGATGTTAAGTTTCTCACTGTTTCTCATTCCTGCCACTTTTCATTACTTTCGTCTTTCTTCGATTTACTCTCAGTCCGTATTCTGTACTCATTAGACTGTCTGTACCATTCAGCAGATCATGTAATTCTTCTTCACTGTCTCTGAATAGCAATGTTGTAAGTGGGCTGTTTAGGTTTTTATGTTGGTAACGCCACGTAGCGCTCTGTATGAAAATCACTGACTGTGCTGTGTACAGTCTGTGGCTGGTTGGACTCATTGTTGGAATATTCGATTGTGTAGTGTTGGGCAGTTGGATGTCAACAGCGTGTAGCGTTGGGTAGTAGGAGGTGAACCGCCAGCAGTGGTGGATGTGGAGAGAGAGATGCCAGAGTTTTGAGAGGTTACTATAAGCGGACGATCTGGACGTGTGTCCGCCAGAAAAAGGAAATTTGTAAAGATGGATGTCATGAATTGACAAATGACGACTTTTGAACATTATTAAGGTAAATACATTGTTTGTTCTCTATCAAAATCTTTCATTTGCTAACTATGCCTATCATTAGTTAGTGCCTTCAGTGGTTAGAATCTTTTATTTAGCTGGCAGTATTGGCGCTCGCTGTATTGCAGTAGTTCGAAGATTTTTGTGAGGTAAGGGATTCATGAAAGGTATAGGTTATTGTCATTCAGGGCCATTCTTTTGTGGGGATTATTGAGTCAAATTGCATTCCGCCAAAAATATTGTGTGTCAGTTTAGTAATGATCAGAATAAGTAAAGAGACAAATGTCTGAGTACATGCAGGTCAGTTGAAAATCAAATAACGTAAGAGGTTTACTAGCACAGTCACGCTTAATTTTTCTAAGGAGACGTTTCAATGTCATCAGCGAATCGTATCATTAATATGGTTTCAGCTTGAACTTTAATTCCACTCCTGAACCTTTCTTTTATTTTCATCGTTGCTTCTTCGATGTACAGATTGAACAGAAGTGGCGAACGGAGTACATCCCTGTCTTACACCCTTTTTAATCCGAGTATTTCGTTATCGATCTTCCACTCTTATTGTCCCCTCTTTGGTCTTGTACATGTGTATTACCCATCTTTGGCTATAGCTGACCCCTAATTTTGTCAGAATTTGGAACCATTTTATACTGTCAAACGCTTTTTACAGGTCGACATATCCTATTAACGTGTCGTGATTTTTCTTCAGTTTTGCTTCTATTACGAATCGCAATGTCAGAACTGCCTTTATTGTGCCTTCACCTTTCCTAAAGCCAAACTGATCGTCATCTAACACATCCTCAGTTCTCTTTCCCATTGCCGGCCGGAGTGGCCGTGCGGTTCCAGGCGCTACGGTCTGGTACCGCGTGACCGCTACGGTTGCACGTTCGAATCCTGCCTTGGGCATGGATGTGTGTGATTTGCTTAGGTTAGTTAGGTTTAAGTAGTCCTAGGGGACTGATGACCTCAGATGTTAAGTCCCATAGTGCTCAGAGCCATTTGAACCATCTTTCCCATTCTTCTGTGTATTATTCTTGTCAGCAAGTTGGATGCTCGAGCTGTTAAACTGCTGCTGCGATAATTCTCGCACCCATCGGCTTTTGCAATCTTCGGAATTGTGTGGGTAATGTTTTTCCGAAAGTCAGATGGTATATCGCCAGTTTCATACATCCTACACTCCAACGTGAATAGTCGTTTTTTTGACACTTCCCCCAATGATTTTAGAAATTTCTATGGAGTTTGATTTATCCCTTCTGCCTTATTTGATCTTAAGTCTTCCAAAGTTCTTTTAAATCCAGGTTCTAATGCTGCATCCTGTATCTCTTCCCTATCGAGTCCTGTTTCTTCTTCTGTCACGTCATTAGATAAGTTCTCCCTCTCACAGAGGCCTTCAGTGTACTCTTTCCACCAAATCACTCGCTCCCGTTGATATTTAACCGTGAAATTTCCATTGCACTCACCAGTGGAAACTCCCGCGTGCATGCGGGCAATCGGCTGTCGTTTTATGGCAGTATAAGTAGCCCCATTACTGTGCACTTCCGACTTGTGGCTGTCTGGAAACTTTCGCTCGATCCGGCGTCCGCCACCTCGGTCTGACCTTATTGCTGTGTGGCTTTTTTCCCCACCACGTTGACCGATAGTGAGCACCCATGCAGGAGCATAGCTTTTGTCGAGAGGGAAAGCAGGAGTGCGGCATTAAAATGCGGCCGATGTCTTGCCCGACGAAAGCGGCGTTTCGCGATCGAGAAAGTGATCCGCGAGAAGAGCGGCCGACTTCTTTTGTTCGGCGCGTGGCCTGCTTCTGGTGTGCATTGTGTGCGCCCCAGCCCGCGCTGTCCACGCGACAGAAGAAGGTGCCCACCGGCCGTGACGAATGCTCTCGCGCCTGCGCACGGCGGTGCGTGGCCGAGTATCACGCAACTTCTTCTCTTCTCCCCTTTCTGGCCCACCGTGTCCGGGGGCCCTAGTCTGTATCGTTCATACCGATCGGTGCAGTAGGTTAGCCTCGGCAGTGACGTCATTTTCGGTTCTTTATCCGAAGTTACTATTCTGTAAGCTTCTGAGACCTGTTACCGAACGCCGTCCGGAGTGGCCAAGCGGTTCTAGGCTCTACAATCTGGAACCGCGCGACCGCTACGGTCGCAGGTTCGAGTCCTGCCTCGGGCATGGATGTGTGTGATGTCCTTAGGTTAGTTAGGCTTAAGTAGTTCTAAGTTCTAGGGGAGTGATGACCTCAGAAGTTAAATCCCATAGTGCTCAGAGCTATTTGAACCATTTGAATAGTGACTTCGCGTACTTCTTTCCACAAATGGTTTACTTATTAATTATCGAAACATTTAAAACGTTTAACTAACAATGCACAGGGATTTTTTGAAGCCTGATAGAAGAAATCTCCCAAAATTTCATGCCTTTACAGCTTATGCCCGCATCATTCGGCAGCGGAGTCAGCCTGCGTCTCTCTGAACTGGAATCACATGGAAAAAAGCCCTGAAGGCAAGTGAGTTGTAGTAGCACAGTGGGTAAGGCAACGAACTGCTGTCGTAAGTTCAAATACCACTGGGTACCAAAATATATTTTTTACTCTTTGTGTCTGTAACAAATTCTGACACTTCGTTCATTGTCAAAGTTAAGCATTTTCTAATATATTCGTTGTCATTTACAAGTGAGAGTGTGCTTTCTCAGTAATGAGTATCTTCCATTTCGTGACTTCCATATATTTAAGAAGTGAAAGGTCAAATTGATATGCGTGACAGAACAGGCAGTGAAGTTTACACTTTTTCTTGTCACAAATAATTCACCATTGTTTTCCGAACACAAAGCGAGTTCCGAGAGTGTGGTCAGACAGGAATCTAAAAGCACAACTAATTTAACTTTAATTAATTGTGCTCTTAGATTCCTATCTGACCACACCCTCGGAAATAGCTACGTATTCAGACTAATATTTCGGAACGGAACCTCCGTGGCGAATTCAGCATAAAATTCGTTCGCAGTTCACAGCTGGTGTATTATTAGGAATCTTATGGTGGTAGCATGCTGCCGAAACACGTCATGCCAGCAAATACTGGAATAAAAACGTGTATGAAGCTCAAAACGTGTCGTTTTATAAATTTATGTTATACAGATGCAGGCCACACACGATAATACAATAGATAATACCGTATGCTATGGGATTCGGGACGTCTCCACAAATTACTTACATCTGTTTTATTTTTGTGCCCTCATACAGTTTTTGTATATGTTGTAGAGGGTACTTAAGTTTTAAGTGGGAATCCACGTCCGGGAACGTCATCCAATTACACTACAGGGTCAAAGTTACAGGGACGAATGCCGGTAAATGTGTGTATATACAGGGTGATTCCTTGATGATGTTACAAACTTTCAAGTGTAATAGAGAAGGATAAATGCATCAGTTTGAGGTAAGGGTCTCTGTACCGAAAACAAAAGAGTCGAAAGTTACAAACGAAAACCGTTCTGATACCTCTGAGCATGGAATGCATGTATCGATGCTGTTGTTGGTTAGATTGTAGGGTAAGCAACTATCAGAGGTGGTAGTATGGACCAAAACAAGGGAAAAAAGTTCAGTAAAAGCTCTAAAATGCATGCCTCAACAGCTATGAGCACTTGTTCAATCGAGGACATGTGTTCACACTAGCAAAGATAAACAAGTGCCCATACCTCTTAAGGTATGTATTTTAGAGCCCATATTTACTAGATATTTTTCCACGTGTTCCACTGTCAAGAAGTAATAGAATGATTTCCGCTTGTAACTTTCAACTCGTTCAACTGCATAATTTTATGATTTTCAAAACTAAATATATTATGTATGGACGGTTATGGTGTATTTTGTCTCCAATTTTGTACTTTGAAATCATGGAACATGTGTTGTTTACAAACCAGCTGAGTTTCTTCTTTTAAAGTCTTGACAATGTAACCTAGCTTTCAAATGGGAATTTGTGTCGCTTCCCAGTAGCTTCTGTTTAAAAATGTATTTACCATAGAATTGGTTTTGGAGAATATTTTGATTTAATTTAATTTCACTTACCGATTGTTGCTGTATTATAGAGGAATAATGTTACAGATTGACTACAGAATACGGTACTGTCAACATATATTCACTGGACGAATGTCGGATCGCTTCATTATTTGGTGTTTTTTTTCCTATGTGAAATTTTATTTACATGTATTTCTTAAGAAGATGCGTTTGTGTCCGTCGAAACCATCGTCAAAGGTTGAATAAAACCAGCGTTTGTTGCACCCAGTTGGCTGCTTTGGATTCGTATACCAGTACTGACAAGATTTTCTCGATTGCAACTCTTTTAAATTTCAGCAGTATATTTGTTCCTTAGTACATGACCGTTTTACACCTTGAAACATATTTCCACATTTGGGAAAACCTTACATTCCTGGAGTAATTTTTGTAGTTTCAGGGAAAAACTGCAGCATACAAAAAGTGAATTCCATCTGCATCTGTATATGTTAATAAATCTCCATGACTACTGTACAATTCACAAGTAAGCGTGTGGCTGAGGATTTATCGAACCACCTTCAAGCTATTGCTCTACTGTTCCACTTTCGAACAGCGCGCTGGATAAACGAACACTTAAATCTTTGCGAGCGAGCTCTGATTTCTCTTATTGGTCAACAAAAGATTTTCGCATTTGTAGGAGAAAGTTAATTATAGAAATTTCTTGAAAAGATCTCGCTGCAACGAGGAACGCCGTTGCTTTAATGCCTAGCACACCATCTCGCATCTCATTTCCGTGACATTCTCTTCCGTATTTCGCAGTAGTACAAAACCAGCTGCCTTTCTTTGAACTTCCTGTCTGCCATAAATCTCACACTACGCAGCAATACTCCAGAAGAGGCAGGACAAGCGATGTGTAGTCTCTTCAGTAGACCCGTTGCATTGTCTAAATGTTCTGCCGATGAATCGCAGTCTTTGCTTAGCTCTCTCCACAACGTTATCCATGTGACCTTTCCAGTTTAAATGTTCCGTCATTGTAATCGTTATGTATTTAGCTGAATTCACAGCCTTTAGATTTGTGTGATTTATTTATTAACCGGAACTTAACGGATATATTTTAGTACTCATATGGGTCTCCGCGTTTTCCATTATTTTGAGTCAACTGCCGGCTGTCGCACCATACAGATGTCTAAATAATTTTGCATTTGGTTTTGATCACCTAATGACTTCACGGGATAGTACATCGCTTCCGCTTTACGCAATGACTTCCTGTCAAGTAATACAAACTGTTACCTTTCTCACGTGAAATCATGAATCCAGGAATGCAGTTTGATTGTTAGAGGGTGCTTGTGAGGAATGGTGTCAAAAACCTTCCGGAAATCTAGAAATATGGAATCAGTTTGAGCTCTCCTGTTGATAGGACTCACTCCTCTGTGTGAATAAAAAGGTAGTCGTGTTTCACAAGAACTATATTTTATGAACCCATGTTGTCTGGCAATAGATCGTTTTTCTCTGAGGTAATTCATAACGTTAGAACACATTATATGCTTCAGATCTTGTCGCAAATCGGCGTTAGTGATATGGGCCTGTAATTCTGCGGATTACTCCTATGTCCTTTCTCGACTATTAGTGTGACCTGTGTATCTTTCCAGTCTTTATGTACGGATGTTTCGTCGAGGGAAGTATGGTGTATTATATCAGCATACTCTGAGACTTTAATTCAAAAATGTAACAGCAAAATATATTATACATCTATTACAGGAGTGCTGGCTAGAGGTGAATATACACTACTGGCCATTAAAATTGCTACACCAAGAAGAAATGCAGATGATAAACGGGTATTCATTGGATAACTATATTATACTAGAACTAACATGTGATTACATTTTCGCGCAATTTGGGTGCATAGATCCTGAGAAATTAGTACCCAGAACAACCACCTCTGGTCGTAATAACGGCCTTGATACGCCTGGTCATCAACACGATACCACAGTTCATCCAGAGTAGTGACTGGTGTATTGTGACGAGCCAGTTGCTCGGCCATTGACCAGACGTTTTCAGTTGGCGAGAGATCTGGAGAATGTGCTGACCAGGGCAGCAGTCGAACACTTCCTGTATCCAGAAAGTCCCGTACAGGACCTGCAATACGCGGTCGTGCATTATCCTGCTGTAATATAGAGTTTCGCAGGGATCCAATGAAGGGTAACACATCTAAAATGTAACGTCCACTATTCAAAGCGCCGTCAATGCGAACAAGAGGTGACCGAGACGTGTAACCAGTGGCATCCCATACCATCACGCCGGGTGATACGCCAGTATGACGATGACGAATACACGCTTCCAATGTGCGTTCACCGCAATGTCACCAAACGCGGATGCGACTATCATGATGCTGGATTCATCCGAAAAAATGACGTTTTGCCATTCGTGCACCCAGGTTCGTCGTTGAGTACACCATCGCAGGCGCTCCTGTCTGTAATGCAGCGTCAAGGGTAACCGCAGCCACGGTCTCCGAGCTGATAGTCCATGCTGCTGCAAACGTCGTCGAACTGTTCGTGCAGATGGTTGTTGTGTTGCAAACGTCCCCATCTGTTGACTCAGGGATCGAGACGTGGCTGCACGACCCGTTACAGCCATTCGGATAACATGCCTGTCATCTCGATTGCTACTGATACGAGGCCGTTGGGATCCAGCACTTCGTTCCGTATTACCCTCCTGAACCCACTTATTCCATATTCTGCTAACAGTGATTGGATCTCGACCAACGCGAGCAGCAATGTCGCGATACGATAAACCGCAATCGCGATAGGCTACAATCCGACCTTTATCAAAGTCTGAAACGTGATGCTACACATTTCTCCTCCTTACACGAGGCATCACAACAACGTTTCACCAGGCAACGCTGGTCAACTGCTGTTTGTGTATGAGAAATCGGTTGGAAACTTTCCTGATGTCAGCACGTTATAGGTGTCGCCACCGACTCCCAGCTTGTGTGAATGCTCTGAAAAGCTAATCATTTGCATCATAGCATCTTCTTCCTGTCGGTTAAATTTGGCGTCTGTAGCACGTCATCTTCGTGGTTTAGCAATTTTAATGGCCAGTAGTGTATATACATTGCAGGAAAAAAGTCAGTACACCTTTTTAGAGTTTCCAACTCACGCAACCTTTATTGTTGTGAAAGTGTATATAGAGCATATGAAGGGCTTGTATCAATAGTGGTACAAGTCCATTATTGTTCATTCTGAGATACGGCGTCCTAAGAAGAGTGCTCTTTTAACTTTAGGACTCTGTATCTCAGAACGAACAAAAATGGACTTGTACAGCTATTGAAATAAGCCCTTCATATGAAATGATTACATTTACATATCAGTAGCACAAGCGGTTTCTGATATTTCAGGTATCGACCCACGCTGAGACACCCGTACTACGTAGTACGTGACTCTGGCATCAGTCGATCGTACAGATGGTGAATACTGTCCCGCGATAAGCTATGCCACGCCTACTCGACCTGTTCACGTGGTTCTGTAAGAGTTGTTGGTTGACGAGTCGAGCCAGTCATCTCTCGTTCCATCATATCTCACACATGCTCGACTGAAGACAAGCCTGGGGGATCATGCTGGCCAAGGAAGTTGCTGCATGTCTTCCAGAGCACGTTGAGTTTCACGGGCAGTGTGTGGACGAGCATTATCCTGTTGGAATATCTCATCACCTTCCTGCCACACGAACGGCCACAGAACAGTTATAACAACGTTCTGCAAGTACCGAGCGCTGATTAGCGACCCCTTCAGAAACGAATGAGGGTTGTAGTTTATCACATGCCAGACAATAAGGCCTGGAGGGAGGGGGAGGAGGGGGTAGTACACCGTGGACGAATGCACCCTACGAGACAGCATTCATCAGGTCTACATAGTACGCGCAGACGATCATCGCGTGCACGCAGGCAGAATCTGCTTTTGTCGCCTAAGACCACAGAAGACGGGCTAGAGTTGTGCATGCCCGTAGTCCCACTCCTGACAACCGTTTCACAACAGCTGTTCTTGTTGACGCATCTGGGGTCACAAGCCCTCTTATCTGTATTGTGGTAGCTGCACGATCTGCCACTGCTGTCCTTACAATACGACGATTCCAGTGGGCGTCGGCTGCGTGGACGTTGAGAACCTCGTCTACGCGTGTGAGAATGTTCACGTGACCATTGATACCAGCATTGTCGCACAACTGACGCAGCACATCCAGTTTGTGTGACAGTTCACAGGTAGATGCCGTGTTTCTTGACTTCCGCAAGGCGTTCGATACAGTTCCCCACAGTCGTTTAATGAACAAAGTAAGAGCATATGGACTATCAGACCAATTGTGTGATTGGATTGAGGAGTTCCTAGATAACAGGACGCAGCATGTCATTCTCAATGGAGAGAAGTCTTCCGAAGTAAGAGTGATTTCAGGTGTGCCGCAGGGGAGTGTCATAGGACCGTTGCTATTCACAATATACATAAATGACCTTGTGGATGACATCGGAAGTTCACTGAGGCTTTTTGCGGATGATGCTGTGGTGTATCGAGAGGTTGTAACAATGGAAAATTGTACTGAAATGCAGGATGATCTGCAGCGAATTGACGCATGGTGCAGGGAATGGCAATTGAATCTCAATGTAGACAAGTGTAATGTGCTGCGAATACATAAAAAGATAGATGCCTTATCATTTAGCTACAAAATAGCAGGTCAGCAACTGGAAGCAGTTAATTCCATAAATTATCTGGGAGTAGGCATTAGGAGTGATTTAAAATGGAATGATCATATAAAGTTGATCGTCGGTAAAGCAGATGCCGGACTGAGATTCATTGGAAGAATCCTAAGGAAATGCAATCCGAAAACAAAGGAAGTAGGTTACAGTACGCTTGTTCGCCCACTGCTTGAATACTGCTCAGCAGTGTGGGATCCGTACCAGATAGGGTTGATAGAAGATATAGAGAAGATCCAACGGAGAGCAGCGCGCTTCGTTACAGGATCATTTAGTAATCGCGAAAGCGTTACGGAGATGATAGATAAACTCCAGTGGAAGACTCTGCAGGAGAGACGCTCAGTAGCTCGGTACGGGCTTTTGTCAAAGTTTCGAGAACATACCTTCACCGAAGAGTCAAGCAGTATATTGCTCCCTCCTACGTATATCTCGCGAAGAGACCATGAGGATAAAATCAGAGATATTAGAGCCCGCACAGAGGCATACCGACAATCCTTCTTTCCACGAACGATACGAGAATGGAATAGAAGGGAGAACCGATAGAGGTACTCAAGGTACCCTCCGCCACACACCGTCAGGTGGCTTGCGGAGTATGGATGTAGATGTAGATGTAGAGTTCTCCAAAAGGATCATCCTACCACTTGGGAGGCCAAAATTTGAACCCTTTCAGTCTCACTCAGATGGCTGCAGGAAGCACCAGCCTGTCTCTGTGGGGTGGTTGTCTGTTTGCTTCACACGTCTGCACCACACTCAGCCTTGTGGCTGTAGACACAGATGGTGCCTTGGTAGCTATGTCGCCAAGCTATCCATTGGCGGACAACGTTGAAACCATCATCAGTGCATCTGCAATCCGTCAGGTGGAATATACTATCATCGCATCGAAATTGACGTTGCCCTGTCCCTCGCCGATGCAGGCCACGGCGGGACTGGAGCGCCAGACCCCAGGAGTCGTCCAGTGGATGGCTGGCAGGGTTGGCCTGCCGCTTCATGCATACGCAGCAGGCAGCGGGCGCGCCAGCCTGGCGTAACCGCGCGGTGGGCGCGTCAGCAAACAATGGCGCATAACCAGCCAGGTGCTCAGCTACTGGTAGGAGCGGGCGGGGTTGAGCAACCAGCTCCCAAACGTTGTCGCCGCGCCCTCGTCAATGGCTGGGCTCTCCAGCGACACGCGTCTCTTACCGCCGATACTGTCAGGACTGGTTCCAGGGACAGGAAAAGAAAAAAAAAACTTCTGCTTCTTTCATAGGCTGGCTCGTTTATTCATCAAGGAGGCGAACCTTCAGGGATTTTAATGAATGACATTATATACAGGGTGGTCCACTGATCGTGACCGGGCCAAATATCTCACGAAATAAGCGTCAAACGAAAAAACTACAAAGTACGAAACTTGTCTACTTTGAAGGGAGAAACAAGATGGCGCTATGGTTGGCCCGCTAGATGGCGCTGCCATAGGTCAAACGGATATCAACTGCGTTTTTTTTTAAATAGGAACCCACATTTTTATTACATATTCGTGTAGTACGTAAAGAAATATGAATCTTTTAGTTGAACCACTTTTTTCGCTTTGTGATAGATGGCGCTGTAATAGTCACAAACATATGGCTCACAATTTTAGACGAACAGTTGGTAACAGGTAGGTTTTTTAAATTAAAACACGGAACGTACATATGTTTGACCATTTTATTTCGGTTGTTCCAATGTTATACATGTACCTTTGTGAACTTATCATTTCTGAGAACGCATGCTGTTAGAGCGTGATTACCTGTAAATACCACATTAATGCAATGAATGCTCAAAATGATGTCCGTCAACCTCAATGCATCTGGCAATACATGTAACGACATTCCTGTCAACAGCGAGTAGTTCTCCTTCTCTAATGTTCGCACATGCATTGACAATGAGCCGACGCATGTTGTTTGCCGTTGTCGGTGGATCACGATAGCAAATATCCTTCAACTTTCCCCACAGAAAGAAATCCGGGGACGTCAGATCCGGTGAACGCGCGGGCCATGGTGTGCTGCTTCGACGACCAATCCACCTTTCATGAAATATGTTATTCAATACCGCTTCAACCGCACGCCAGCTATGTGCCGGACATCCATCATGTTGGAAGTACATCGCCATTCTGTCATGCACTGAAACATCTGGTAGTAACATCGGTAGAACATTACGTAGGAAATCAGCATACATTGCACCATTTAGATTGCCATCGATAAAATGGGGGCCAATTATCCTTCCTCCCATAATGCCGCACCATACATTAACCTGCCAACGTCGCTGATGTTCCACTTGTCGCAGCCATCGTGAATATTCCGTTGACCAATAGTGCATATTATGCCGGTTTACGTTACCGCTGTTGGTGAATGACGCTTCGTCGCTAAACAGAACGCGTGCATAAAATCTCTTGTGCCCAGTGGCAGAACTGTACACGACGTTCAAAGTCGTCGCTATGCAATTCGTGGTGCATAGAAATATGGTACGGGTGCAATCGATGTTGATGTAGCATTCTCAACACCGACGTTTTTGAGATTCCCGATTCTCGCGCAGTTTGTGGCTGACGTTTCACGTGTGGCTGAACTCTTCCTGTTTCCTTAAATAACGTAACTATCTGGCGAACGTTCAGGCCACTTGGATGATGTCGTCCAGGATACCGAGCAGCATACGTAGCACACGCCCGTTGGGCATTTTGATCACAACAGCCATACATCAACACGATATCGTCCTTTTCCGCAATTCGGAAACGGTCCATTTTAACACGGGTAATGTATCACGAAGCAAATACCGTCTGCAGTGGCGGAAAGTTACGTCATACCACGTACTTACACGTTTGTGACTATTACAGCGCCATCTATCACAAAGCGAAAAAAGTGGTTCAACTGAAACATTCATATTTCTTTACGTACTACATGAATGTGTAATAAAAAATGCGAGTTCCTATTTTAAAAAACGCAGTTGATATCCGTTTGACGTATGGCAGCGCCATCTAGCGGGCCAACCATAGCATCTCGTTTCCCCCTTCAAGGTAGACGAGTTTCGTTCTTTGTAGTTTTTTCGTTTGATGCTTATTTCGTAAGATATCTGGCCCGGTCACTGTCAATGGACTACCCTGTATACACTGGAGCGCCAAAGAAACTGGTATAGCTACGTGTGTTCAAATACAGACATAAGTAAACACGCAGAATACGGGGCTGCGGTCGGCACCGCCTATATAAGACAACAAGTGTCTGGCGCAGTTGTTAGATCGGTTACTGCTGCTACAGTGGCAGGTTATGAAGATTTAAGTGCGTTTGAACGTGGTGTTATAGTCGGCGCATGAGCGATGGAACACAGCGTCTCCAAGGTAGCGATCAACTGGGGATTTTCCCATACGGCCATTTCACGAGTGTACCTTCAATATCAAGAATCCGATAAAACATCAAATCTCCTACGTCGCTGCGGCCGGAAAAAGATCCCGCAAGAACGGGACCAGCGGCCACTGAAGAGAATAAAAAAATAATGGCTCTAAGCACTATGGGACTTAACATCTGTAGTCATCAGTCCCCTAGAACTTAGAACTACTTAAACCTAACTAACCTAAGGACATCACACACATCCATGCCCGAGGCAGGATTCGAACCTGCGACCGTAGCGGTCGCGCGGTTCCAGACTGTAGCGCCTAGAACCGCTAGACCACCGCGGCCGGCTAAGAGAATCTTTCAACGTGACGGAAGTGCAACCCTTCGGTACATTGCTGCAGATTTTAATGCCGGCCATCAAGAAATGTCAGCGTGCGAATCTTTCAACGAAACAATATCGATATGGGTTTTCGTAGCCGAAGACCCAATCGTATTATCCTTGATGAGTGCACGACACAAAGCTGTTCAGTCGGGCCGGCTGGAGTGGCCGAGCGGTTCTAGGCGCTACAGTCTGGAAACGCGCGACCGCTGCGGTCGCAGGTTCGAATCCTGCCTCGCGCATGGATGTGTGTGATGTCCTTAGACTAGTTACGTTTAAGTAGTTCTAAGTTCTAGGGGACTGATGACCACAGCAGTTAAGTCCCATAGTGCTCAGAGCCATTTTTTTGTTCAGTCGGCAGGTGATGTTTGGTCACCGTAGCAAGCAGGTATCTACCAATGGCAGTATTGCTGGCCCCTGCTTCGATCACAAGCGAGGAAGATTATTCCTAGATGTCGGTAAGGGGCCTGAAGATGGCGTAATAAAGTTTGGGTTGGGTTTGTTTGGGGGAGGAGATCGGGCAGCGAGGTCATCGGTCCCATCGGATTAGGGAAGGACGGGGAAGGAAGTCGGCCGTGCCCTTTCAGAGGCACCATCCGCATTTGCCTGGAGCGATTTAGGGAAATCATGGGAAACCTAAATCAAGATGGCTGGACGCGGGATTGAACCGTCGTCCTCCCGAATGCGAGTCCAGTGTGCTAGCCACTGCGCCACCTCGCTCGATGCGTAATAAAGCGCCGAAACTGGTTGCCTAATAAAATAAGGTTGAAAATTGACAGCTGAAAGGTGTTTAATTTGGCTTTTACTTTACTTTTATTGTAAAACATTTCTTCTTGCCAAATTTCATGATCCTACGTCAACAGGAAGTACAGTATAGTTTTTAATGAGTGGGTTAGCGAGTTTCGACATGTGTGACATAAATGGCCGAATCTTCTGATTGAATTGACTTAGAAGCTAAGATATTTCATATCGCCAACGGATCATAGACTTTAGCGTGCGACATAAATATTAACTTGATACGCCATCATATTCCACAGAAGAAGGGGTCGTAAGAGACGGACAGGTGGAGATGGATAAAAAATGATAAAAAATATTATTTTCGTGTGATATGGTATTTTCCTATTTTTTGCTTTACTTGTAGCGTGGAACAGTGCGTCTTTGCAGATTTGGTGATTGTACGTCAACCGGAAGTACTCTTGAGGTATGGTGATAGTAACTATAGTCGAAAGAACAGATACCATTGATGACCGTGCAGCTGCTCTAGAATAAATGATAATTAATCCAAACCCTCAACTGGCAACAGGTGTTGTTGATATACCTCAATGGGGACAGCTGAAAATGTGTGCCGCGACCGGGACTCGAACCTGGGATTCCTGGTTACAGGATAGAAGCTCTATCCATCTGAGCCACCGAGGACACAGTTGAATAGCGCGACTGCAGGGACTTATCCTTTGCACGCTTCCCGTGAAACCCACATGCCATGTAAGCAGGAGATCCCGGGATCGAGTCCCGGTCGGGGCACACATTTTCAGCTGTCCCCATTGAGGTATCAACAACACCTGTCGCCAGCTGAGGGTTTGGATTAATTATCATTTACTCTATGGGTCTCGATGAGTGAGTTTACGAGTGTCAAGATAAGTGACAAAGACGCCCGTATATTTTGACTGCATTGACTTAGAAGCTTCAAATTTTTACAGTTCCAAGGCACTATCGACCTTAGTAAGTGCTATAAATTTTTACTTGATACGACAATCTTTTCAAGAGAAGGGCTCGTAACAGACGGACAGACAAAGAGACAAACGGATGAAAAATAATAAATATTTTTTTCTGTGTTATATAATTACAAATGAACAATTTTCGAATTTTCTTTTGATTGTAGTGTGAAACCTTGCTTCTTTGTATCATGTTACTACGACAACGGGGAGTATCCTGCAAGTTTTGGTGAGTGAGTTTGCAAGTGTCTAGGTGAGTGACAGAAATGGGCATATCTTTTGATTGCATTCAGTTACAAGCTCGAATTCCGTACACCGTCGAGGAACCATTTCAACTTGATACGGGTATTTCCTTCTGATAAAAGTGTTCTTGAGCATCGGACAGACAGGCACATGGATAACAAAGTCATTCTATAAGAGTCCCGTTTTTAGCAGTTGAGACTGGAAAGTTGCACAGGTCACACCAATATTCAAGAAAGGTAGTAGGAGTAATCCACTCAATTACAGGCCCATATCGTTAACGTCGATAAGTAGCAGGATTTTAGAACATATATTGTGTTCGAACATTGTGAATTACCTCGACGAAAACTGTCTATTGACACACAGTCAACATGGGTTTAGAAAACATCGTTCTTGTGAAACACAACTAGTTCTTTGTTCACATGAGGTGTTAAGTGCTATTAACACGGGATTTCAGATCGATTCCGTATTTCTGGATTTCCGGAAGGCTTTTGACACTATACCACTCAAGCGGCTCGTATTGAAATTACATGCTTATGGAATATCGTCTCAGTTACGTGACTGGATTTGTGATTTCCTGTCAGAGAGGTCACAGTTCGTAGTAACTGACAGAAAGTCATCGCGCAAAACAGAAGTGATTTCTGGCGTTCCCCAAGGTAGTGTTGTTATAGGCGCTTTGCTGTTCCTTACCTATATAAGCGATTTGGGAGACAATCTGAGCAGCCGTCTTCGGTTGTTTGCAGATGACGCTGTCATTTATCGACTAATAAAGTCATCAGAAGATCAAAACAAACTGCGAAACGATTTAGAAAAGATATCTGAATGGTGCGAAAAGTGGCAGTTGACCCTGAATAACGAAAAGTGTGAGGTCATCCACATGAGTGCTAAAAAGGAATTCGTTAAACTTCGGTTACACGATAAATCAGTCTAATCTAAAAGCCGTAAATTCAACTAAATAACTAGGAATTACAATTACGAACAACTTAAATTGGAAGGAACACATAGAAAATGTTGTGGGGAAGGCAAACCAAAGACTGCGTTTTATTGGCAGGACACTTAGAAAATGTAACAGACCTACTAAGGACACTGCCTACATTACGCTTGTCCGTACCCTTTAAGAATACTGCTGCGCGGTGTGGGATCGTTACCAGATTGGACTGACGTTTTGTATTATCGCGAAATATGGGGGAGAGTGTCACAGAAATGATACAGGATTTGGGCTGGAAATCATTAACAGAAAGGCGTTTTTCGTTGCGACGGAATATTCTCACGACATTCCAATAACGAACTTTCTCCTCCGAATGCGAAAATGTTTTGTTGACACCGACCTACATAGGGAGGAACGATCACCACGATAAAATAAGGGAAATCAGAGCTCTTACGGAGAGATATAGGTGTTCGTTCTTTCCAAGCGCTATGCGAGATTGGAATAATAGAGAATTGTGAAGGTGGTTCGATATACCCTCTGCCAGGCACTTAAATGTGATTTGCAGAGTATCAATGTAGATGTAGATGTACAAAACCTTAAAAATAGCTCACAAGGAGACGGCACGAGCGTGGGGTCAGGGATTTGTCCGAAACTTTGTGTGGTGAAAGAGGACCCGTAGCAACTCACGTGGTTAAAATATTAGGACGCACTACCCGGAAAATCCCGCGAAAAATCCAGCCAAAGTTTCTTAGGTGCCTTATGAGTATAAAATGGTTGTCCACTGCCGGGCCACCGTCTTGCCCAGATGTTTAGGGTTGGGACTCTTACGCCAGAGGTCTCGGGTTCTATTCCTCCTCTGGCACTTTTTTCCTTGTGTTTCATTTTCTTTTGTTATTCCACCAATCACTCAGAAAGTTTCCCAAACCTACATTATCTTTAACAAATTAGTTACATTATTGAATAAAAATTATTTTCTTTTTGTCCAACAACACAATTTATGGCGGTGGGTTTCCCATTTTTCATTGTAAAGTATATAAGGAGAATCATTGGGTTTTTAATCAGAATAACAAATTAGATTGGGAAACATTCAATTTTTTATACATATAATAATTATAAACAAGAACTGCAGTGGTAACTATCGTAAAAACAAACAAAGCAATAATTTTTGCGACATCTTGAGCAACATATAAGAGCGGATTTTTTACAATCACAGGGCGTTTGCAATAAATCTGTGCAAAAATATGCCCCATTCATATTTACGAAAATGTTTTGAGTTTCTGATAATTTTGAGGCAAACCAGGCATATTGAATCATGTCTCGGAATATTGGTGACGATAACTGATGGTGAATTATAGAATGAATTTTTATACAGTCTTCCCGGGAATTAATTTCACGATTCTCCTGTAAAAATGCGCTGCAATTTTGCAAGCAACAGAAGGAAAAAATAAAGTGCCAGAGGAGGAATCGAACCCGAGACGTCTGGCGTAAGAGACCGAGCGTTAACCATGTAGGCCAGACGGCGGCTCGGCAATGGACTAACATTTTATACTCATAAGGCACTTAAGAATGGATCGATTTTTCTCGGGATTTTCCGAGTAGTGCGTCCTAATATTTTAACCACGTGAGGTGCTAGGGGACCTCTTTCACCACACAAAATTTCGGACAAATCCCCGACCCCACGCTCGTGCCGTCTCCTTGTCAGAGTGGTCACTAAATCTTAGTCGTTCCAGTCTGTTTTTACCCTCAAAAAGTTTCATTCTACCGCTACTGGTGGTAATTAGCCCCAGTGTTGGGGATCACCGTTATAGTGCAGCCTAGGGGCGATATCCTAAGTGGTATGCGGAGCGGTGTAGAACAGGATGCGTCGCCTTCTTATCGCCGCCGTACAGCACTTAGCCTTTGAGCGCTCTTCTGGGAGGATAAGCAAAACACTGGGGATGTGGGCGTGGTGGCTGGAAGTGTGCCGCACTGGGCGAAAGCGGTTTTCACTGCCGGCGGAGGTCACGAGCGGAGTGAATGGCTGGAGGGGACTGGAGGAGGGGCAGCCAGTGTGGTCGAAGCGCCTCGAAGACGAAGCAGGCGCGATCCGCTAGCCCGCCCTTTAAACGAACAAACTTGTTTGTCAAACGCGCCCTCGTCTAGCCGCGGGTTTCTCAAACGATCCCGTACACACACAAACGGAGTCTGTCAGTGTAACCTCACTCTTTGAAGCAGGAACTGTTCGTCTTCGTGAGTACCTTGACAGTAGTGAGAATGGCCACAGATGCAGACAAAGCAGTCCTGGCATTGACTTTCGCGTTGTGTTTGAAGAATAAGAGGACAGGAAACAAGACATGAGCCCAGGGAGTGGATTAAAATAAGAAATTTACCCACGAAAATTTTCTAAAGGAAATATTACACTCAGGACCCGATGATTAAACGAATTTCTCTTCGAATGGAAAATGCAACTTTTAAAAACTACGATGGTGAGTCAAATGGAAACCTTAAATTTTTAATAACAAATCGAAATTTCGCGCCGTTATCCTGTAAGTTGGTAAGCGTGCTACAAACAGCGTGCAGAATGGCCTGTAGGTGGCAGCATAGTGCAGTATCAGTATAAAGATGGCCGCCCCAATTGCGACTTGCACCAGGGAAGAACAGCGTTCTGAGCCGGCCGGAGTGGCCGTGCGGTTCTAGGCGCTACAGTCTGGAACCGAGCGACCGCTACCGCAGATTCGAATCCCGCTTCGGGCATGGATGTGTGTGATGTCCTTAGGTTAGTTAGGTTTAATTAGTTCTAAGTTCTAGGCGACTGATGACCTCAGAAGTTATGTCGCATTGCGCTCAGAGCCATTTGAACCACGAGAACCAACAGCGTTCTGTTATTCGGTTTCTGCGTAGTGAAGGTGTGAAACCTATTGAAATTCATCGACGAATGAAGGTTCAGTACGGCGATGCATGTTTGTCACAGCAGCAAGTCTACGAATGGAGTAGGGAGTTCGCAAATGGTGTGACTTCAGTGGAAGATGCTTCTCGTCCAGGTCAGTCACAGCGAGTTGTGACTCCACAGAACTTTGCAGTAGTTGAAGCCATAGCGAAGGAAAACCACCGAGTGACACTGAATGACATTGCACCATGTTTACAGATTAGTCATGAGTCAGCACACCACATTGTGCATGATGTGCTCCAGTTTCATAAAGTGTCTGAAAGATGGGTGCCACGGCAGCTGACTCCTGAAATGAGAGAACGGCGTGTTGATGCTTGTGAAGAAGTTCTTCGGCGCTTTGAACGAGAAGGTGATGGCTCCCTTGCAAAAATCGTTACTGGGGACGAAACCTAGGTTCACTTCCACCAAACGGAAACGAAGAGAGCGAGCAAGAAATGGCGCCATTTCTCATCACCAAAACCAAAGAAGTTTCGAACAGAACCATCAGCAGGGAAGGTTATGCTGACTCTCTTTTGGGACGAAAAAGGCGTCATTTTGGAGTATTACATACGTAGAGGGACCACTGTCACCAGTGCATCATACACAGATCTCCTAAAAAATCATCTGCGGCCTGCAATCAAATCAAAGCCATGTGGATTGCTGTCAGCAGGTGTCCTTTTGCAACATGACAATGCAAGGCCCCACACTGCTGGTAGAAGAGTTGCAACAATCACAGACCTGCATTTTGAGTGTCTTCCTCATCCACCATACTCATCAGACCCTGCCCCAAGTGATTTCCATATGTTTGGACCACTCAAAGACGCAATGGGAGGAAAGAAGTTCCGTTCTGATGAAGAGGTACGCCACGTGGTGCATGAGTGGTTGCGCGGTCTATCAAAAGAATATTTTTCTGAAGGAATTTATGCACCTTGTAAGCGCTGGAGGACTTTCATTGAGCATGGGAGAGATTATATTGAAAAGTGATACAGCTTTGTACCACTTCTGCGCAATAAAATATATTTAAAATAATATTTAAGGTTTTCATTTGACTCACCCTCGTAGTTAAGGCATTCGTAAAAGAGCAAAGTTCTGTGTAAAGTTCGCCACGGACGGGACAAACAAGCCGTACACGTACCAAGAAAGGTTGTCAGTTTACTCTCACATTTCAAGCAGACGTTTTTTGTGTGTACTGTATTTTGCCACTACTGGCAATGGCTACAAATGCAGATCAAGTATTTCTAACACTGACTCTGTGTTTAAAGAAGAAGAAAACAAGACACTTGGCCAGGGAATTGTTTAAAATGAGAAGTATACACTTGCAAGCCTGTTAATGAAAAAGTTACACTCAAAACCTGATCATTACATCAATTTACTGGAGAAGGACAGTGAAATATTTAATAACTTGTATAGAGTTACTTCGCCCTCACATTGAGAACGAAGTCGCAAGTATTACAGTTCATTAAAATATCACATCGAGGGAACATGTAGCCCCCTTTAGCTGAATCGACGCCGGCACAGTAGCTCAGCATGTTCGGTCAGAGGATTAGCTGCCCTCTGTAATAAAAAAAGTGAGTTAATCGATCAACGACGAACTTAACATGGGTATCTTACGATGTCCGCCCCGAGCAGATGCAACGAACAAAAGCAAACAAACTGAGATTTAAAAAAAAAGTGGTCATCGCGACAGAATGTCAATCCTAAGAGCCCGGGTTCGATTCCCGGCTGGGTCGGAGATTTTCTCCGCTCAGGGACTGGGTGTTGTGTTGTCCTAATCATCATCATTTCATCACCATCGACGCGCAGGTCGCCGAAGTGGCGTCAAATCGAAAGACTTGCACCACGCGAACGGTCTACCCGACGGGAGGCCCTAGTCACACGATATTTTCATTTCAACATCTATCCCACATCGTCCGCGGAAGAACCAGAGAACTGCAATTTCTATTATTTCGTTGCAGTCCTGCTTGTATGCCATGCACTAAATATTGATTTTGTTCGTAACCTCTTCCTGCCTAATATATGGCTACGAAAAATGTAATACCTGTACCATTTTGTTAATTATCAGCGCTGTTTTCTTTATATCCATCATCGTAGTTTCCAAAGTTGTAGAAACTCGCCATACAGTGAGATAAACTGTAATAAAACAATTTTTCACTATACACATGCAACGGACCATCGACACTAACGACGCCCGCCATCTTGCCAAACGTTTCGTGAATCAAAATTACTCGCAATCACCACAGACATATATTATTAGACGAGAAAAAATGTAGCTTTCACTGAAGCCTGACGTTTGATGAGGTAAGATACCGACGTTTGGAACTTTCTGTACGGTATTAGTACGAGTTTCTGAAACGAAACGACGTCGTAAGCTTCACGAAGTGGTCTAAAGAAGTTCTGCAGTTGAGCAATTATTTGAGTACTATTTCAGTTTAACGCATACAGTGTAGAATCGTGTTATGAGAAGAACATCAAGTTACATACAGAATGTGATCAAAAGTATCCGGACGCCTGGCTGAAAATGACTTAAAAGGTCGTGGCGCTCTCCACCAGTAACAATGGAATTCAATATGGTGTTGGCGCACCCTTAGCCTTGATGACAGCTTCTACTGTCGCAGGCATACGTTCAACCAGGTGCTGGAAGGTTTCTTGGGGAATGGTAGCCCATTCTTCACGGTGTCGGCGTTCCAAAACATCCCAAAGGTTTTTTTATAGGATTGCGGTTAGGACTCTGTGCAGGGCAGTCCATTACAGAGATGTTATTGTCGTGTAACCACTCCGCCACAGGCCGTGCATTATGAACAGGTGCTCGACCGTGTTGAAAGATGCAATCACCATCCCCGAATTCCTTTTCAATAGTGGGAAGGAACAAGGTGCTTAAAACATCAATGTAGGCCTGTGCTGTGATAGGGCCACGCAAAATAACAAGGGGTGCAAGTCCCCTCCATGAAAAACACGACCACACCATAACGCCACAGCCTATGAATTTTATTGTTCTCACTACACACGCTGTCAGATGACGTTCACCGGCATTCGCCGCACGCGCACCCTGCCATCGGACTGCCACATTGTGTACTGTGATTCGTCACTCCACACAACGTTTTTCCACTGTGCAATCGTCCAATGTTTACGCTCCTTACATCAAGCGAGGCGTTGTTTGGCATTTACCGGCATGGTGTGTGGGTTATGAGCAGCCGCTCGACCATGAAATCCAAGTTTTCTCATCTCCCGCCTAACTTTCATAGTACTTGCAGTGGATCCTGATGCAGTTTGGTATTCCTGTGTGATGGTCTGGATAGATGTCTGCCTGTTACACATTACGACCCTCTTCAACTGTCGGCGGTCTCTATCACTCAACATAAGAGGTCGGCCTGTACGTTTTTGTGCTGTACGTGTCCCTTTAGGTTTCCACTTCACCATCAGATCGGAAACAGTGGACCTAGGGGTGTTTAGGAGTGTGGACATTTCGCGTACAGACATATGGCACAAGTGACACCCAATCACCTGACCACGTTCGAAGTTCGTGAGTTCGGCGTAGCGCCCCATTCTGCTCTCTCAAGATGTCTAATGACTACTAAGGTCGCTGCTACGGAGTACCTCGCAGTAGGTGGAATCACAATGCAGCTAATATGAAAAACGTATGTTTTTGGGGGTGTCCTGATACTTTTGATCACATAGTGTAGAGGATGCTCCATTGAACAATTTGAGCCAGGGAAGCTGGAGTCGGAGAATCCAGCTTAAGAATACGAATAAAATCACTTTACTGTGTACTTTTTTATTTACATTAGTTACAGTTAACTTCAATACCATCATTGACATAATAAAGGCACTATTTGTACTGTATCTTACAAAATGCGCTGAAACTGACGGCCATCAACCTCAATGCAAGCATGACATCAGCGAACAATATTCTGACGCAACTGACAAATATCCCTGTCGTGTTTCGAATCACATCACAGGCACTACATTCTGGCAACTAATTCCATCTCCGCGTTCGCTGGCGTCTCATACACCAAGTGACTTTAGATATCCCCATAGGAAATAATAAAGGGGATTCAGGTCAGGTGCCGGCCGCTGTGGCCGAGCGGTTCTTGGCGACTTAGTCTGGAACCGCGCTGCTGCTACGGTCGTAGGTTCGATGGTTCAAATGGCTCTGAGCACTATGGGACTCAACTGCTGAGGTCATTAGTCCCCTAGAACTTAGAACTACACTGCTGGCCACCGTAAATGCAACACCCTGAAGGAAGCATCCGAATCAAGTGAAATTTACACCATGGGTTTGCAGCGATGAGATATGCAACTGATTAGAATTTCAGCGCAGACGCACATCACGCGCGCCTGTGGCGCCACCTCATAGCGCCATTTAAGGCTTGGCGATATCGACGAGTGTACGTTCGGCACGTGTGTTTACCTTGTGGTTGTTTCACAAGACGATCAGTTATGCCTCGTAGACAACAGCGAACATCGTTTGATCAAGTATCCGAGTTCGACAGAGGAAGGATAGTGGCTTACCGAGATTGTGGATTATCATACAGAGAAATCGCTAGTCGTGTTGGACGAAACCAAACAACTGTAATGCGGATATGTGACCGTTGGATGCAGGAGGGTACGACGGACCGTCGTGGTCGATCGCATTCACCTCGGTGCACCACTGCACGGGCTGATAGGCAAATTGTGCGCATGGCAGTGACGGATCGCTCAGTGACATCCCGAACCATAGCACAGCACATTGCGTCTGTAACGCATCATCCAGTGTCTGCGCGTACCATTCGACGCCGTTTACAGCAGAGTGGTCTGTCCGCAAGATGTCCATTGCTTCGTCTACCATTGATGCAGAACCACAGACGTCTCCGTCGCCAATGGTGTGATGACAGACGGATGTGGACGGCAGAATGGAATGACGTTGTCTTTACTGACGAGGCACGCTTCTGTCTGCAGCACCACGATGGTCGGATTCGAGTGTGGAGACACCGTGGAGAGAGGATGCTGGACAGCTGCATTATGCACCGCCACACTGGTCTTGCACCGGGTATTATGGTTTGGGGCGGTATTGCATATTACTCTCGCACGCCTCTAGTACGCATTGCCGGTACTTTAAACAGCCGGCGCTACATATCCGAGGTGCTGGAGCCAGTTGTCCTTCCTTACCTTCAGGGCTCGGCCACAGCCATATTTCAACAGGATAATGCGCGACTACACGTGGCACGCATTGTCCAAAGGTTCTTCGTCAATAACCAGATTGAAGTGCTTCCCTGGCCGGCTCGCTCTCCGGATCTTTCGCCGATAGAAAACATGTGGTCCATGGTTGCTCAACGAGTGACCCATATTACATCCCCAGCTGCCACACCAGATGATCTTTGGAAACGTGTGGAAGCTGCTTGGGCTGCTGTACCCCAGGAACACATCCAACGTCTCTTTGACTCAATGCCGAGACGTGTGGCAGCGGTGATCTCCAACAATGGCGGCTACTCTGGCTACTGATTCTGGCAGGAACCACATGTCACAGACGTCTGTAAACGTAATCATTTGATACTTGGTCAACATGTTATCTACAAAATAAATTTTGTTGTGCTACCTCTTGTCTTTCTTGGTGTTGCATTTACGGTGGCCAGCAGTGTAGTTAAACCTAACTAACCTAAGGACATCACAAACATCCATGCCCGAGGCAGGATTCGAACCTGCGACCGTAGCGGTCTTGCGGTTCCAGACTGCAGCGCCTTTAACCGCACGGCCACTTCGGCCGGCCTCGTAGGTTCGAATTCTGCCTTGGACATGGATGTGTGTGATGTACTTCGGTTAGTTAGGTTTAAGTAGTTGTAATTCTAGGAGACTGATGACCTCAGATGCTAAGTTCCATAGTGCTTAGAGCCATTTGAACCATTCAGGTCAGGTGATCTCGCAGGCCATGGAATAGTAGCTCCCCTTCCAATCCAACGACCAGGAAATACAGCACGGAGATCTCTGCGGACATTCCCACTGCGGAGAGGCGGTGTACTCTCACCTTCTATCCACATCCTCTCACGAACAGCCAACGGTACTTTCTTCAACAGCTCAGGTAGAACTCTTTGAACGAACCTCAAGTGCAGGTTACCATTCAGATGGTCAGGTAGGAAATGTGGCCCAACAGGATTGTCGCCTACAATGCCAGCCCAGACATTCACAACAAGACGTACATGATGTTACGACTGAACTACAGCATGAGGTTTCCCTCATCCCACACATGGCTATTCCTGCTGGTCGAAATACCATCACGATCAAATAGGATCACATTTGAGGAAGTGGAGAAAATGGTCAATAGATTGCAGTGCAATAAAGCGACTGGGGTGAATGAAATTAAGTCCGAACTCATCAAATGCAGTGGAATGTCAGGTCTTAAATGACTACACAGGATAATTGAAATGGCGTGGCAGTCGGGACAGGTTCCATCAGAATGGACGAAAGCAGTAATCACACCAATCTTTAAACATGGAAACAGAAAAGATTGTAACAACTACAGAGGTATCTCTTTGATCAGCGTTGTGGGTAAAATCTTCTCAGGTATTGTTGAAAGGAAAGTGCGAGTATTAGTTGAGGACAAATTGCTTGAAAATCAGTGTGGGTTTAGGCCTCTTAGAGGTTGTCAGGACCAGATCTTTAGCTTACGGCAAATAATGGAGAAGTGTTACGAGTGGAATAGGGAATTGTATCTATGTTTTATAGATCTAGAAAAGGCATATGACCGGGTTCCTAGGAGGAAGTTATTGTCTGTTCTACGTGATTATGGAATAGGAGGCAAACTTTTGCAAGCAATTAAAGGTCTCTACATAGATAGTCAGGCAGCAGTTAGAGTTGAAGGTAAATTTAGTCCATGGTTCAGAGTAGTTTCAGGGGTAAGACAAGGCTGCAACCTGTCTCCACTGTTGTTCATATTATTTATGGATCATATGTTGAAAGCAATAGACGGGCTGGGTGAGATTAAGATAGGTGAACACAAAATAAGCAGTCTCGCATATGTGGATGACTTAGTTGTGATGGCAGATTCATTGAAAGTTTGCAAAGTAATATTTCAGAGCTAGATCATAAATGTAAGGACTATGGTATGAAGATTAGCATCTCCAAAACAAAAGTAATGTCAGTGGGAAAGAGATATAAACGGATTGAGTGCCAAATATGAGGAACAATGTTAGAACAGGTGGACAGTTTCAAGTACTTAGGATGCATATTCTCACAGGATGGCAACATAGTGAAAGAACTGGAAGCGAGGTGTAGCACAGCTAATGCAGTGAGCGCTCAGCTACGATCTACTCTCTTCTGCAAGAAGGAAGTCAGTACCAAGACTAAGTTATCTGTGCACCATTCAATCTTTCGACCAACTTTGTTGTATGGGAGCAAAGCTGGGTGGATTCAGGTTACCTTATCAATAAGGTTGAGGTATGGATATGAAAGCAGCTAGGATGATTGCAGGTACTAGTAGATGGGAACAATGGCAGGAGGGTGTGCACAATGAGGAAATCAAAGAAAAACTGGGATGTAGCAGTCAGGGCGAACAGGCTTAGATGGTGGGGTCATGTTACACGAATGGGAGAAGCAAGGTTACCCAAGAGACTCATGGGTTCAGCAGTAGAGGGTAGGAGGAGTCGGGGTAGACCAAGGAGAAGGTACCTGGATTCGGTTAAGAATGATTTTGAAGTAATAGGCTTAACATCAGAAGAGGCCCCAATGTTAGCACTGAATAGGGGATCATGGAGGAATTTTATAAGGGGGACTATGCTCCAGACTGAACGCTGAAAGGCATAATCAGTCTTAAATGATGATGATGATGATCAAATGAGGCCTCTTCAGTAAACAGTACGATTTAGAGGAAAATCTTGTCGATCAGTCCATTGTTGGAGCAACCACTGACACAATGCGACCCTTGGTGCAGAGTCAGTCACAAGCTTCGCACGGACTCGTTGTGGGCGATGTGGGTGCAATTGTTCTTCTTGGAGTACTCGCCACACACTAGTATGTGCAGCGGCCATTTCTCTTGCAATAGTAGTGTGGTCCGCTGCAACACGTTTCGCCACCTCCTCTTCAAAATCGGGTGTGCCAGTTGGGCTCATGTTGGCAGGTACATCGTTTCTTGGGAACAAAGTTTTTCGCGATGACACTTATATGTAAAACATTCTCGGTTTTCTTGCCGCGTCAGTTCTGGATAAAATCTCAAGCTTTCGACTATTACCTCCATCGTCATCGTCAGGAGCTGACTGTCTTCACTGCTGCTGTGGTAGCCTCTTCATAGCCCGTGGACGGCTTCTGATTGGTCGGCTTCTGATTGGTTGGCGATTACGTACTGCTGTCGCAGACGGTATCAATGAGTGCGCCGGTGGCGCCACCGCTTTCGTTGGAACGTAAACCTTGGAAGGAACGTCTCTGCTGCTTCTCTGCATCAAGCGCTCGTTTCCACGCACAGGTCAGATGGTATCCACTATCGCGGTTAAAGTTCTTTTGGCTCATTCTTATTTCAACAGCCTCCTTAATATCAGAATCCCAGTACGTGGAGGCATGAGACAGAATTTCTGCTTCATCGAACAACGTTTTATGTTTGTTCGTGAGGCTGTGCTCCGCAATTGCCGATTTCTCCAGTTCTCTATTTTTAATATGGCGCTGGTGTTCTGAACAGCGGTCGGAAACGGTACGAATCATCTGACCTATACAATTGCTTCCACACTCACAGGGGATATTATAAACTCCAGGGACCCTGAGGCCGAGATTGCCCTTAACAGGGCGCATCATCTGTTTAATTTTCTTAGGAGGATGAAAAATCGGTCTTATACCTCGTCTACGCAGGAGTCTTCCTATTTTGCTGGAAATAGCGCCACAAAAAGGAAGAACCGCAATCGGTGTTCCATCCTGTGAGTGTGCAGCATTTTCCCTTTTTTTTTTTTTTTTTTTAAATCTCGGACCTTAAGTGGTCCTCGTCAGAAACAGTTTTGATCTATATACCAATGTGTTGAAAACGGCTCTCTTCTGAGCAGGATGATGGAAACTCTGTGCATTCAGGCATAAATCGGTATGCGTCGGCTTGCGGTATACAGAGTAGCCAAGACGCCCGTCAGCTTGTCGTTGTACTAAAACGTCTAAGAAAGGCAGTCTTGCTTCCTTCTCCATCTCGACAGTGAGCTGGATGTTCGAATGTGTGCTGTTCATGTGTTCCATGAATTGTTCGAGAGCTTCTGCGCCGTGTGGCCAGATCATAAATCTATCGTCAACGTTGCGACAAAATAAGGATGGACGGAGGGGAGCCGAATTTAATGCACGTTCATCAAAATTCTCCATAAAAAGGTTAGCCAGTGATGGACATAACGGAGAGCCCATCGCCATACCGTCCGTCATTTCATAAAATTTGTTACCATCCAAGAAGTAGGAGGTCGGCATCACGTGCCGGAACAACTTTACAGTTCCAGGAGGAAAAAGATCCGGCAGCATTTTCAAAGTGACCTCCACAGGAACTTTTGTGAACAGCGATACCACATCCAGGCTGACTAAAATGTCATTTGGACCAACTCTAACCTGTCTGATTTTCTCAATGAACATCTGGGAGTTTTTGATGTGATGTTCACATCGGCCGACTTTAGGAGTCATCAAGGCTACCACAGCAGCAGTGAAGACAGTCAGTTGCTCCTGACGATAACGACGGAGGTAATCGTCGAAAGCTTGAGATTTTATCCAGAACTGATGCGGCAAGAAAACTGAGAATGTTGTTCATACCTCGTATCTTGTTTCCAATGAACCATTCTCCTGATTTCATCGATCGAGAGAAATAAACTCTCTTAGTGACAGGTGATGCCTGTTAGGAAATCGTTCCCTGTCCACGTCAGTCCACCCCAAAACATGTCTGAACCGCCTTGATAAGGGTGTCCGTCTACGATATAGTTGTGGTGTAAACGTCGTCCTCGTTGCCTCCACACGCGAATACTCCGCAGCGAGAGTATTGCAACGTATTTCCCCATACACAAGGTGCTTGTCAGTGAGTTCTGTGAAACTCTGCCGGTACTGCTCCATCGTATAGTACTGTACGTCCCTGAAGAGCACTAAGTGGCGAATGGTTCTGTCGTTGATTCATAGCACGTCCTGTCATGGGGCAACGCAAATACGACACAACAGAGCCACCTTAAGGACAAGTAAAGTAAACAATACTTCATCATGACTTCCTAGTAATCAGGCTCGTCCTCCTTGTTCCATTGCAGGAAATAAAGAATATACATGTAAATAAACGACACAGTACGTGTAAACTTATGCGCATGTTAGTTTTAAATAAGATGAAAAACAGTAATGCTAGACAAAGCGGTGGACAAGTTTACTTCCATATCTCCTTCAGCTGGCTTCTCCGATCCCGGGTTCCCTGGCTCAAATTGTTCAGTGGAGCATTCTCTATGTCCCGTTACAATTTTGCGCGCCCTTGCGGAAACACCCCATATAATGGAGAAAGGTTGTTACCAAAAATCTCTTTAAAGTTGTTGGTCGATTTATTTTAAATTTCTACTTGATCCCCAAATGTACATTTGGACGGACATAGTCTATATAAAGTATCAGTCGAGAGGAAAATGTTTTGAGATGTGATAGCGTTAGTGATTCTGAAGTTGAGGTAGAGTTGAGATCTGGATAATACCTAGGTCATTCAATCCGAGTGATTCTATGTGACTGTGACGATGTGGGCGGGAATTGTCGTGCATGACCGTGATTCCGCTCCAATACCTACACCAAATCGAGCCACAATGAGTGAAAGGATGTCGTCACGGTACTTCGCACCAACCGTCCTTCCATGTATTGGCACACGTGGTGTTCCGCTACCTCACGTCAGTCCACCTCAAAACATGACTGAACCGCCTCGATAAGGGTGGCCGTCTACGATATAGTAGGTGTGTAAGCGTTGTCCTCGTTGCCTCCACACGCGAATAACAGTACTGACAGGGTGCTGAAAAGAGAGCTTTGTTCCACTGTTCCCTCGCCCACACAGAGTGGTTTCTTGCCCTTACGACACGAGTCTCTCTTCGAACCTGATTCAGAGGAGGGTCCTCATGAAGTCTTCTGGCACCTAATCAAAAATGGCTCTGAGCACTATGGGACTCAACTGCTGAGGTCATTAGTCCCCTAGAACTTAGAACTAGTTAAACCTAACTAACCTAAGGACATCACAAACATCCATGCCCGAGGCAGGATTCGAACCTGCGACCGTAGCGGTCTTGCGGTTCCAGACTGCAGCGCCTTTAACCGCACGGCCACTTTGGCCGGCGGCACCTAATCCCTGCACAGGTAACCTATTTGGTTTCTACAATAGTGAACGAAGCAGAAGAAATGAATTAAAATTTATTATGCGACCGCGATTCGAAGCCGGGTCTTCTTGCTTGATAGGCAGAAGTGCTAACCATTACAACACCTATATTGCTGCACGAACTACGTGAGTGCCCTCCCCAACACAAACTTCAATTCATATCTTTTGCTTATTTTCCCTTACATTGTCACTGCTGCCAGGACTCTCCGCCATTAGAATAGCACGCCAGCACTGGAGGTAATGAGAAAGTCCTGTACCATAGGAGATCTTACAGATCTTATAATTAAATGTTTCCCTGAGACATACGAGTCTCTTTTATTATCTACAGTAATGATCGAAGCAGAAGAAATGCATCTTGGCCGTTGTACTCCGGTGGTGTAATGGTTAGCATTTCCGCCTGGCATGCAAAAAAGACCTGGGTTCGACTACTGGCTGCAATACAAATTTTAATTCATTTCTTCTGCGTCGATCATTATCGTAGATAATGAAAGAGACCTAAGTGTTTCAGGGAAACATTTTGTTGTGTACATAGCTCCGCGTAGTCAGCGCGTACACAACTTTCCCACTAGAGCGCACCCCGCTAAGCACAACAGCGCAGGCGCAGCGCTCGTCCGTCTCCGCACTACGAGATGGCGCTGCCATAGAGACGGACCAAATTCTACTTCCGCCGATCCGCGTATTAATATGTAACGCAGCCAATGAGATTGCTGCTAACGTAGAACCTTTTCTCCTCATGGATCAGACTCGCGCAGTGATACCTGAACGCGCGAGGTATAATAACGAGAGTACAGACCTCCGATTAGTCAGTCTGCATTAGTCTGCATTTGTCTGCACCAGTCTGTACCAGTCTGTACCAGGCTATAGTCAAGTTTCAGTCTGGACCTAATAAGATTATCATATTCCTGTACATAGCCATGAAAATAAATGAATAGACACTTTGTCAAGTATCAGAGATATATGTGAGAATAAGATTAACGTACCAATACCAAAGGAACTTCAGATTGTCAGTTGTAAACAGCATCCAGAATCAAGTTAAGTAAGGTTTATGATTGTTATTATTTTAATAAATGTGTGTGAAAATTAATCAAGTTCTGTTTAAAATTGGTCACCGTCAATCTGCTACTCTAAGCGTGCAAGTGGCATCTCTATCGTCTGACCTAACGGCAGAAGATAAACACGCCACGATAAGACCACGAGACATATTGCTGACACTCGCCTACTTCGTTAGAGCGACAAGTCAAATAATCTGATGGTGTGTGTACAGTACGCACACCACACATTTAATTATGATCTTCTATGGTACAGGACTTTCCCATTACGTCCAATTCTGGGGTGCTATTCCAATGCCGAAGAGACCTGGCAGTAGTGACAAAGTAAGGGAAAATAAGCAGAAGATATCAATTGAAGTTTGTGTTGGGAAGGGCACTGACCTTAGCTAGTTCGTGCAGTCATGTTCGCCCCTGTCCTCTGCTGGTATAATGGTTATCATTTCTGCCTAGCAAGCAGGATGACCCGAGTTGGAGTCCCGGCTGCAGCACATATTTTAATTCATTTCTTCTGTTTCTTAAGTGTCTCAGGAAAACATTTAATTATAAGACCTATTTTGTATCGTTTGTGTTGACACTTATTCTCCTGTAGCTGCGTGGATCTGCATCCGCAGACGTGTAGAACTGGTCAAATTCATGGTGACACCTTCAGTTGTCCTTTATTTCGCACAATTCGCTACTATGTTCTGCTCATAATAAGAATAAACCTGATGTAAACATTACGCCATGTATTCTTCCGCGTTTGCTTGAATCTCATTGGATTTCGTTTCACGCGGTGCGGAAGCCAAGGTGGTGGTGGTTAGTGTTTAACGTCCCGTTGACAACGAGGTCATTAGAGACGGAGCACAAGCTCGGGTTAGGGAAGGATTGGGAAGGAAATCGGCCGTGCCCTTTCTAAGGAACCATCCCGGCATTTGCCTGAAACGATTTAGGGAAATCACGGAAAACCTAAATCAGGATGGCCGGAGACGGGATTGAACAGTCGTCCTCCCGAATGCGAGTCCAGTGTGCTAACCACTGCGCCACCTCGCTCGGTCGGAAGCCAAGCTGTGACCAGTACTGCCAAGTACGATCACAGGGGTACGTTTTATGCCGTGTTACACGCACATAGACTGAGCGATAATGTGCGGGACAACAGCTTTTACCGGCGAATTAAACTTGGTTCAAATGGTTCAAATGGCTCTGAGCACTATGGGACTCAACTGCTGTGGTCATAAGTCCCCTAGAACTTAGAACTACTTAAACCTAACTAACCTAAGGACATCACACACATCCATGCGCGAGGCAGGATTCGAACCTGCGACCGTAGCGGTCGTGCGGTTCCAGACTGTAGCGCCTTTAACCGCTCGGCCACTCCGGCCGGCTAATTAAACTTGGACAGCACTAGTCAACCAGTGGTCAAACTAGCCTGCAATGATGTAAACAGTTGCAGTTCAGACGTAAAAAGAGACGATCAGAGAAACAGTATAGCTTCGAATGTCATTTAAAGAGAACGAAATAATATTCGGTAAACCTCCAGCACTACTGCGCGCTTCTTAGGTGACCAGACGGAAAGCACAAAATGACTCCTTCTCACCTGACATAATATTGTAATTACGAACAAGAGTGATGAAAATTTCTAACGTAAATATATGATAATTTTTCTCAGCGAGCTGTGTGTAATGCGAAAGCATACTGCAGGGATTTCACCGTACTGTTGAATACTGAAAACACTGAAGCTATTAATTACCATCAGTCGTCTGGTAATCTCTTAGCTCCTTCATTATCTGAATCCGAGGAATACATTTCAGTTCTGGAACTGTCATTTGGTACGATGATAACGAACCTATCAACAACAGAATCCACGCAGCCAACCTATCACCTCATTTTCTCTCCTTCTTTTATGACGTGCCGTTCTATATCCCGCCAGCGTTCGTCAGTGACGTTTGAAAAGGCTGCGTGCGTTAGTTCCAGCACGTCTGGCAGCTTAACAGCCTTGTTACTTCTCGGGCCAAACCCCGCAGCTTGGCTCCAGATCAGTTCTGTTGGGTTCATATTGTAATGGTACAGTAGCAAAGGTATAAAAAAAATGGTTCAAATGGCTCTAAGCACTATGGGATTTAACATCTGATGTCATCAGTCCCCTAGACTTAGAACTACTTAAACCTAGCTAACCAAAGGACACCACACACATCCATGCCTGAGGCAGGGTTCGAACCTGCGACCGTAACAGCAGCGCGATTCCGGAGTGAAGCTCCTAGAACCGCTCGGTCACATCGACCGGTTAGCAAATGTAAAAATGCAGCATTTGTATGATGTGCTCGATGCTGTGAAAATGATTGTTTTTCATGTTTCTACTCTCTGGTATAAAACGATGGACATAGACCAAATAAAGAGGATTTGGTTATTCATTTTTGCCTTTAAAATTAAATTGTTACGTTTTCTTAATTTAAGCAAATTTTATGAGCGTCTTTTTTTTTTTTTTTTTTTTTTTTTTTTTTTGTCATCAGTCTACTGACTGGTTTGATGCGGCCCGCTACGAATTCCTTTCCTCTGCTAACCTCTTCATCCCAGAGTAGCACTTGCAACCTACGTCCTCAATTATTTGCTTGACGTATTCCAATCTCTGTCTTCCTCTACAGTTTTTGCCCTCTACAGCTCCCTCTAGTATCATGGAAGTCATTCCCTCATGTCTTAGCAGATGTCCTATCATCCTGTCCCTTCTCCTTATCAGTGTTTTCCACATATTCCTTTTCTCTCCGATTCTGCGTAGAACCTCCTCATATCTTACCTTATCAGTCCACCTAATTTTCAACATTCGTCTATAGCACCACATCTCAAATGTTTCGATTCTCTTCTGTTCCGGTTTTCCCACAGACCATGTTTCACTACCAGACAATGCTGTGCTCCAAATGCACATTCTCAGAAATTTCTTCCTCAAATTAAGGCCGGTATTTGATATTAGTAGACTTCTCTTGGCCAGAAATGCCTTTTTTTGCCATAGCGAGTCTGCTTTTGATGTCCTCCTTGCTCCGTCCGTCATTGGTTATTTTACTGCCTAGGTAGCAGAATTCCTTAACTTCATTGACTTCGTGACCATCAATCCTGATGTTAAGTTTCTCGCTGTTCTCATTTCTACTACTTCTCATTACCTTCGTTTTTCTCCGATTTACTCTCAAACCATACTGTGTACTCATTAGACTGTTCATTCCGTTCAGCAGATCATTTAATTCTTCTTCACTTTCACTCAGGATAGCAATGTCATCAGCGAATCGTATCATTGATATCCTTTCACCTTGTATTTTAATTCCACTCCTGAACCTTTCTTTTATTTCCATCATTGCTTCCTCGATGTACAGATTGAAGAGTAGGGGCGAAAGGCTACAGCCTTGTCTTACACCCTTCTTAATACGAGCACTTCGTTCTTGATCGTCCACTCTAATTATTCCCTCTTGGTTGTTGTACATATTGTATATGACCCGTCTCTCCCTATAGCTTACCCCTACTTTTTTCAGAATCTCGAACAGCTTGCACCATTTTATATTGTCGAACGCTTTTTCCAGGTCGACAAATCCTATGAAAGTGTCTTGATTTTTCTTTAGCCTTGCTTCCATTATTAGCCGTAACGTCAGAATTGCCTCTCTCGTCCCTTTACTTTTCCTAAAGCCAAACTGATCGTCACCTAACGCATTCTCAATTTTCTTTTCCATTTTTCTGTATATTATTCTTGTAAGCAGCTTCGATGCATGAGCTGTGAAGCTGATTGTGCGATAATTCTCGCACTTGTCAGCTCTTGCCGTCTTCGGAATTGTGTGGATGATGCTTTTCCGAAAGTCAGATGGTATGTCGCCAGACTCATATATTCTACACACCAACGTGAATAGTCGTTTTGTTGCCACTTCCCCCAATGATTTTAGAAATTCTGATGGAATGTTATCTATCCCTTCTGCCTTATTTGACCGTAAGTCCTCCAAAGCTCTTTTAAATTCCGATTCTAATACTGGATCCCCTATCTCTTCTAAATCGACTCCTGTTTCTTCTGCTATCACATCAGACAAATCTTCACCCTCATGGAGGCTTTCAATGTGTTCTTTCCACCTATCTGCTCTCTCCTCTGCATTTAACAGTGGAATTCCCGTTGCACTCTTAATGTTACCACCGTTGCTTTTAATGTCACCAAAGGTTGTTTTGACTTTCCTGTATGCTGAGTCTGTCCTTCCGACAATCATATCTTTTTCGATGTCTTCACATTTTTCCTGCAGCCATTTCGTCTTAGCTTCCCTGCACTTCCTATTTATTTCATTCCTCAGCGACTTGTATTTCTGTATTCCTGATTTTCCCGGAACATGTTTGTACTTCCTCCTTTCATCAATCAACTGAAGTATTTCTTCTGTTACCCATGGTTTCTTCGCAGCTACCTTCTTTGTACCTACGTTTTCCTTCCCAACTTCTGTGATGGCCCTTTTCAGAGATGTCCATTCCTCTTCAACTGTACTTCCTACTGCGCTATTCCTTATTGCTGTATCTATAGCGTTAGAGAACTTCAAACGTATCTCGTCATTCCTTAGTACTTCCGTATCCCACTTCTTTGCGTATTGATTCTTCCTGACTAATGTCTTGAACTTCAGCCTACTCTTCATCACTACTATATTGTGATCTGAGTCTATATCTGCTCCTGGGTATGCCTTACAATCCAGTATCTGATTTCGGAATCTCTGTCTGGCCATGATGTAATCTAATTGAAATCTTCCCGCATCTCCCGGCCTTTTCCAAGTATACTTCCTCCTCTTGTGATTCTTGAACAGGGTATTCGCTATTACTAGCTGAAACTTGTTACAGAACTCAATTAGTCTTTCTCCTCTTTCATAAAACATTTATAATTAAGAATTCGTAATTCAAATTAAAACAGGAATTTCGCGTCCAATATGTAACTAGAAACAAGAAGACGTCCACTTTTCATAAAAAAAAGTGATGATGAGTTTTATAATTACGAGATGTTGGTAGTTCAAACTGAACGAGAGAAGAAAATTATGCTGCGGAGATTTGTATTTACGAACCATAAACTGTATTTGATTTGCATTCCATTATGCTACCAAATGTGCTACACCTCCGGTGCGGCTTTGTGAATCGACTGTATTACATACAGTCACTGGGAAAACTTCAAATCCGATTATCTCCGAAAATTTACGGAAAACATTAAGAAAAGCCTATTTCTCGTGACTTTTTAACCGTGTTCCACGCGTGTGTTTCACTACGTAATAGAAAGCAGCCTCAGCCATTTTCGCACTGCATATTAACAGCGCATATAATCAGAGGCTGTGACTGTACACGAATTTCGAAATAAAAACTACATAGCTAAAGCGTGATTAAGAAAAACGTCGATGGCTGTTAATACATTTGAATATCTTAAAGTTTCATTTAACGTAACGTAGTAATAAAATATCTAAAACATAAGTAGGACCTACTTCCAGGGGCGTAACAACACCAGTGTAGGTGTGCTACGGCTTCTGACCAATCATAGCGGTTGCGTTTGTTTACGTTTTCTTCTTATGATGAATGGACTACTCCGTTCATCATAAGAAAAAACCTCCTGTAAACATTACATGAATTTTTCCGCAGTTGCTGGACCCTCATTGGGTTTCGTTCCACGTGGACTAGAAGCCAAGCTGTCTCGAGTACAGTCAAGTACGACAATGAGGATAAGTTTTATGCTGAGCGTTACGCGCACATCGACTCAGTGATAATACGGGACAACAGCTTTACCGGCGCATTTAACCTGGAGAGCAGTGGCCAGCCATAGGGTCCAACTAACATGCCGTGCTGTGAACAGTTGTAGAAAGAGACGAGTAGAGAACAATATAGACTCGAATGTCGTTTAATTTTTGAACAGAAGGAAATAATGGTAAGACTTCAGGTGAAACGCCTCTTACGTGATCTGAAGGAAAACATGCTCTCGATCTTAGCTTAGTTCTGTAATTAAAAACGAGAGTGATGAAACTTCCTGACTTTAGCAAGGGTAATTTTTCTGCAGGAGCTACGTTCGGCGTAAAAGCGCACTGCTGGGATTTCACCATGTAGTTAAAATACCGAAGCCACTGAAGGTATTACAGTCTGGTAATCTCTGAACTTCTTTCAAATCGGACTCCGAGGAAAGCGGCACATTGCAGTACTGCTACGCTCATAACGGGGCGATCAACAACAGAATCCCAAGCCACCAAGAAGTCCACATTCCCTGCTCCTGCTCTTTTGTGACGCGCTGTACTGCATGTCGCCATCGTTCGGCAGTGACGTGTCACAAAGCTTCGTGCATTAGTTCCAGGAAGTCTGGCAACTAAAATGTCTTGCTATTTCTCGCGACAAATCCCTTCAACTCGGCTCCAGATCAATGCTATTGGGTTCAGATTGCAGTGTTAAGGTGACAACTGTCAAAATGCAGCATTTGCGCATTGTCTCGGCGCCGTGAAAATTGTTTTCCGAGTTTCTGCGACACTCTAGCTCGTGTGAGACCACATCTGTCCTATAAAGCAGTGGGCATATTCAAACAAAGAGTGTTTGATTTTTCATTTTCCTCCAAAACATTTAATTGTGTAATGTTGTCGCAACTTCAAATCTTTTGTAATATATCAATAATTAAGAATGTGTATTTGCAATGAAAAGCAGAATTCTTCTTGTCATGGGTAATTAGAAACCAGAAGACATGCATTTCTTTTGAAAAAAATGATGGTTAAGTATGAGTTAATTACCACATATTGATTAATTTCATGCTCAAATGATTTAGGTATTCAAACGGAACAAAAAAAATTGATCAGAAAGGATTTCAAAACACCGCTCAATAGCCCGCTTATTAAACATCATAGTTACCGTCTACGCCAAGATTACAAGTCCTCCGATGTGTCTGTATTTAGTGCATCATGTACCTGTATAAACGCCAAAACTCGTATCTCTCTGCAACGTTGTGAAAAACATTACGAAAAATTTGTTCGTAGCCATTACCGGTGTGCCGCGAGCGTGTTTTACTACGAAGCAGGAAGCAGTGTCATCTATTTTTGCTTTGTTTAATGAACAGTGTCACAATCAGAGCACACGTAGCACTTACTGAGACTGTGAGTGCACACAAGTTTTGAACTATATATTACATAGCTAAAGTAAAATTAAGAAAAACTTTGAATAAAATGTTCTCGGGTTTCCAACCGCGTCAATTGCTTAAAAGTACACGAGCTTTCGGCCAAGCACTCCTTGGCCATTGTCAATTGTTATGACTGCCAGTGGGCTGTTGGTGCGCCCTTATATACGCTAGCCGCCGGCTGTGACGTCACTGGTGCCCGTGACATTGCCGTATATGGGCATGTTTTGAGTCGGTGTTCGATGTGCCCTCTTCAACCGCGCGATCGCTGGATCCCATGCAGCGCTGAGCTGCAAGCCACCGTCTCTATTCAGGGTGTTTGCGGTAATTTTTACTTCAATAGCTTCCTTTATTAAACTGTCCCAGAAGCCGTTAGTGCGAGCCACGACAGAGGTATTGTCAAATTTTATGTGGTGACCGTTTTCCAACGTATGCTCAGCTAACGTGGATTTCTCTGGATAGAGTAGGCGCCGGCCGGCGTGGTCGAGCGGTTCTAGGCGCTACAGCCTGGAGCCGCGCGACCGCTACGGTCGCAGGTTCGAATCCTGCCTCGGGCATGGATGTGTGTGATATCCTTAGGTTAGTTAGGTGTGCTCAGAGCCATTTGAACCATAGCGTAGGCGATAACACCCCTCATGTTCTTTCCTGCGTTGTCCCACAGTGCGCACTGTTTGTCCGATGTACTTCTGGCCACACTCACAAGGTATTTCGTGGACTCCAAGTGTTCTCAGACCTACTGTGTCTTTAACTGGTCTCAGTAATTGACGGATTTTCGTTGGAGGCCTGAAGATTGATTTGATCTTGTGTCTTTTTAACAGGCGGCTTATCTTGTCCGACACAGAGCTACAGAATGGCAGCAAAGCAAGTTTCTTTTCCTGCTCTTCGTCGGTGGTCTTATTTTGATATTTCCAGAAGTCACTTCTTTCACTTGATGGGCGCTGTAGCCGTTATTCCTGCAAACCTTGCGTAGGTGGCTCAGTTTCATAGGGCAAGTTATCGTCGTCTGATATTACTCTTGCACGATGCACCAATGTTTGCAATACTGTGCGCTTCTGTGCTGGACGATGATGGCTGGTGGCGTGCAGGTACAGGTCTGTGTGGGTGGGTTTTCTGTAGACGCTGTGGCCAAGGCACCCATTTCGTTTACGGTGGACAAGTACTTCGAGGAAGTGCAATGCATTATCTTTTTCCGCCTCCATGGTGAACTGGATATTAATATTGATGTCATTGAGGTGTTCCAAAAACTCGTCTAGTTTCTCGCGTCCGTGTGGCCAAATGACGAACGTGTCGTCAATGTATCGAAAGAAACACTTCGGCTTCAATGGCGCAGTATCTATGGCAATATCCCCAAAATTCTCCATGAGTAGGTTTGCAGCAGCTGGAGCCAACGGGCTACCCATTGCTACACCGTCTGTCTGATCGTAATACTGGCCGTTGTACACGAAACAGGAGGACGTAAGAGTGTTATCGCCGCGAGACTGCCGGCCGCGGTGGTCTAGCGGTTCTAGGCGCGCAGTCCGGAACCGTGCGACTGCTACGGTCGCAGGTTCGGATCCTGCCTCGGGCATGGATGTGTGTGATGTCATTATGTTGGTTAGGTTTAAGTAGTTCTAAGTTCTAGGGGGCTGATGACCACAGATGTTAAGTCCCATAGTGCTCAGAGCCATTTTTGAGCCGCGAGACTGTGCATTCATACAAGAAAAACTTTGACGGCTGTTAATACATCAGGATGTCTTAAGATTCGTTTACAGTGAGATAGTAATAAAATATCTAATACATAAGTTGATCTGCTTCCAAGAACGGAACAACATCGGTGTTGCGGAGCTACGCGTGCTCACCAATCATCGCGTTTGTGTTTGTTTATTTCAGGTTTATGCTTATGGGGAACGGAGTATAGTTGTGGCTGAAATCGCAGTCGGATTCTGTAAAGCTGTTTCTGTGGTATCTGTGAGTTCTCAATCACTGTGATTTGTAACAGGCACGGGATTTCTAGCTCGCGCCTGGTGTCCACTAAGTCATTGAAGTACGACATGAACCGCAGCGGGCCTGTTACACTCACTCGCCTAAGATACAGCAGACGTTACTTCGGCGTCTGCCGATGACGCTCCGTCCAGGATGGCTGGCGGCGGTGCTGTGTATTGCTGGCGCGTCGCCTGCCCGTTAGACGAGCCGTTGTTGGCGCCAGTGAAAGTTGGCGCGCCAGCGGCCGCGTGTAGCGGACCTGCGCGGCGAGGCGCGGCGACCGCGTAGGCAGCTGGCGCCAGGGACATTGGCAGTGGGCAGCCGCTGTGGCTGTGGCCGGCGAAAGTGCTGGAGTTCAGAGCAAGCTGCAGCTGCAGCGGCAGACCGCCTGCGTCGCCGAGTCCCAGCCACAGCGGGGGAGCCCGGTTCCCGCTGCGGGAGGGGAAACGCTAGATTCACCTCGGTAACACTCTTACGTCGTCACGATCAAGTGTACCTGTACCCGCCAGGGTAACCGAGAGCGATGCCGGCACGGTAGCTCAGCTTGTTGGGTCAGAGGGCTACGTGCCCTCTGTAATAATAATAATAATAAAAAAAACTGAGTTAATCGATCATCAACGAACTTAAACAGATGTCTTACGGCGTCCGCCCCGAGCAGATGTAACGAACAAAATGAGATTTAAAAAAAAAAAGAGCGCTAAGGTGCTGCTTCCTGGACTCGGGTAGGCGCGCCAGCGCCGGATCGAATCCGCCCGGCGGATTAATGACGAGGGCCGATGTGCCGGCCAGCCTGGATGTGATTTTAGGCGGTTTTCCACATCCCGCTACGTGAATATCGGGCTGCTCCCCATGTTACACGGCTCGCAGACATTTGAAACACATTCGCACTATTCCACGGATTACACTCGACGCAGACAGTTAGGGTACACTAACTCCATCATGGGTGGTACAGGGTGGCGGCAGGAAGGGCATCTGGCCACCCCTTAACCATTGACGTGCCAAATCCGATTAATGTTGGCTGACCCTGCATAACTGCGGGACAAGGTTCAAGCGATAGAACAGAATAGATCAAGTGTAGATGTGCGGTTTCGACGGTCGAGGACACTTCTCCACTTTCGTGGTCGTATCGAGTCTGAGGGCGGTGAGTCTCCCGTGGAACGGCCATCCGTCGCGAAAATGGTTCAAATGGTTGTAAGCACTATGGGACTTAACGTCTGAGATCATCAGTCCCCTTAGAACTAACTAACCAAAGGACATCACACACGTCCATGCCCGAGTCAGGATTTGAACCTGCAACCGTAGCAGCAGCGCGGTTCCACACTACACATCCGTCTCGTGTTTACTGGAAGGTGTCGTCACAGTGAGTCTACAGTCGCACGTTTTCACTTGGTAGTTGACACCATCGTCCAGCTGATACACGCCACCACCGAGCCAACGATTTTGCAAAAGGATTCAACCGATCTGAAATGACTGGTTGCTGTTTTCAGTACCAAATTTTTTCAAGCATGAAAGTAATGTGGGGCAACGCCCTTGCCGCAGTGGTAACACCGGTTCCCGTCAGATCACCGAAGTTAAGGGCTGTCGGCCTGGGCTAGCACTTGGATGGGTGACAGTCCGGCCTGCCGAGAGCTGTTGCCAAGCGTGGTTCAGTCAGCCGTTGTGAGGCCAATTGAGAAGCTCCTTGATTGAGAAGTAGCGGCTCCGGTCTCGTAAACGGACAAAACGGCTGGTAGAGCGGTGTGCTGACCACACGCCCCTCCATATCCTCATCCAGTGACGCTTCTCGTCTGAGGACGACACGGTGACCGGTCGGTCCCGTACGACCTTCATCGCCTATTCGGGCGTAGTTTTTATAAAAGTAAAGTGAGGATAACAAAGTTATGTCCTTTTCATAAGTGGTCTGCGAATACTCAACCATTGTGTGTGCCTCTTTAGTATTAAAAAATTGAACTTCTTGGCTGTGTATTAGTGTATAAGTCACATCTTCCCACATCTTATTCGATTTGACATGTTTATTGACTTCGTTTTAATTGACATAAATATTCAAGAAAAGTAGTATGAGTATTCCACTAAATTAGAGGCCCGTATTATTAATGTCGATATGCAGCAGGATTTTGGGGCACATATTGCGTTCGAACATTATCAATTACCTTGAAGAAATGAAATGATCGCGTGATATAGTCGGTGGATTGGTCAAGGAGGTTTTGTAGTGTGACCACCTCGTTCACTGGACCTGAACTGGTTAGATTTCTAGTTAGGGGGACATTTAAGACCATTGGTGTAGGTCCAACCCATCGACAATGTGCACACGTTGCAGGTGCCAGGTGTATTTCAAAGAGTTCCTGACTCACTGTGAAGAAAGGTTGAAGCAAGTGTGTGGATATGTGGTAAACCCATGCAATACCGGCCATAGGGTTTTACTTCTAGGTAAAAAGCAGTTCGGAATAAGATGACAGTTTCGCCCATAGATCAACAGGTATTGGCTTGCCCACAATTTTTACCACTATACTCCGTTCATCAGAAGAATAAACCTGGTGTAAACAAACACAAACGAGATGATCGGTCAGAAGCCGCAGCACACGTACGTTGGTGTTATGCTCTTGAAAGTAGGTCCTACTTACGTATCAGTTATATAACTACTAAAATAAGTTAAATGAAACTTTAAGGTATTCAAATGTATTAACAGCCATAAACGTTTTTCTTAATACGCTTTAACTATGTAATTTTTACTTCGAAAGTGATGTACAGTCGCAGCCTCTGTACTTTTCTGCTCTGATTGTCGCGCTGTTGATATGCAGTGCGAAAATGGCTGAGGCTGCTTTCTATTACGTAGTGAAACATGCGTGTGGGACACTGTTAAAAAGTGGCGAGAAATAGCCTGCTCTTAATGGTTTTCATAAATTTACGGAGGTAATCAGCTTTGAAGTTTTCCCAGCGTTGTATACAATGCAGTAGACAAAGTTCCACATTGAATTTGTAGGACAGTCGATAGCGTAATGGAATGAGGGCCAAATGCGATGTTTGTGCGTTGGTTCCAACCAGTTGGATTTTTTTTCGTTCAATTTGAAATACCCACATCTCGTAATTATGAAACTCATCATTATTTTTCTATGAATAATGCACTACTTCTTGTTTCTAATTACATATTGGACGCGTAATTCCTGTTTGCATTTCTAATTCTTAATTATCGATGTTTTATGACAGAATGTTCATAAAACTTGTTTAAATTAAGAAAACATAACAATTTATTTTTTAAGGCAAAAATGAAAAACCAAATCCTCTTTATTTGGACTATGTCCATCGTTTTACACCACAGAGGTAGATAAGTATCGCAGAAACATGAAAAACAATCATTTTCACAGTACTGAGCACACCATACAAATGCTGCATTTATACATTTGCCACTGAACATTACAATACGAACTCAGCAGAACTCATCTGGAACCAAGTACGAGAAATAACAAGACTGTTAAGCTGCCAGATGTACTGGAACTAAAGCACGTAGCTTTTTCACACGTCACTGCCGAACGCTCTGGTTCAAATGGCTCTAAGCTTAACATCTGAGGTCATCAGTCCACTGCCGAACGCTGGTGTGATATAGAACGGCTCGTCATAAAAGAAGAAGAGAAAATGCTGCGCCCGGTTGGCTTCGTGGATTCTGTTGTTGATAGGCGGGTGACACTTCCAGAACTGAAATGTATTTCTCGGATTCGGATAAGGAAGGAGCTAAGAGATTACCAGACGACTGGCTGAAAGTAATCAGTGGCTTCAATATTTAACTATATGGTGAAATCCTTCAATACTCACTTACGTTACATACAGCTTGCGTAGAAAAATTACCCTGCGGTTAAGTCAGAAATTTTCATCATTATTGTTTTTAATTACAACAGTACGTTAGCTAAAAACGACAACGTGTTGTGGTTTTCGTCTAGTCGTCTAAGGAGCAAATTGTCGGAGATTTGCAGTGTATTATTTCATTCTGCTTAAAAATTAAATGACATGCGAAGCTGTATTGCTCCTCTGCTCGTCTCTTTTTACGTGTGAACTGCAGCTGGCCACGCCACTGCAGGCTAGCTGTACCAGCTGACCGGCCAGTACTGTCCAAGTTAAATGCGCCGGTAAGGCTGTTGTCCCGTATTATCACTAAGTCGAGTGCGCATAACGCACAGTACACAACGTACCCTCATTATCGTACTTGATAGTACTCGAGACAGCTTGGCTGCAGTCCCACGTGAAACGGAAATCCAATGAGGTTCCAGCATGCGCAGAAGAATACATGGTGCAATGTTTACATCTGCTTTATTCTTATGATGAACGGATTATAGTACCGAGTGTTTAGAATTAAATCGGAGCTACTCACAGAAGTTATAATACACTCCCGGAAATTGAAATAAGAACACCGTGAATTCATTGTCCCAGGAAGGGGAAACTTTATTGACACATTCCTGGGGTCAGATACATCACATGATCACACTGACAGAACCACAGGCACATAGACACAGGCAACAGAGCATGCACAATGTCGGCACTAGTACAGTGTATATCCACCTTTCGCAGCAATGCAGGCTGCTATTCTCCCATGGAGACGATCGTAGAGATGCTGGATGTAGTCCTGTGGAACGGCTTGCCATGCCATTTCCACCTGGCGCCTCAGTTGGACCAGCGTTCGTGCTGGACGTGCAGATCGCGTGAGACGACGCTTCATCCAGTCCCAAACATGCTCAATGGGGGACAGATCCGGAGATCTTTCTGGCCAGGGTAGTTGACTTACACCTTCTAGAGCACGTTGGGTGGCACGGGATACATGCGGACGTGCATTGTCCTGTTGGAACAGCAAGCTCCCTTGCCGGTCTAGGAATGGTAGAACGATGGGTTCGATGACGGTTTGGATGTACCGTGCACTATTCAGTGTCCCCTCGACGATCACCAGTGGTGTACGGCCAGTGATAAGAGGTTGCCGCTGAGGCTGCGAGAGCCGACCACCTGTTGCCGCTGGTGGCGGGGCGGTACCTGTGATGTTTAAGGCATGTGCCAGTTAAGGCGCTCAGCTCCATTCCGCGTGACTGACCGCAGAGTCGGCACCGCCGCTAAGTGAAGAAAGTCTGAAGGAGATGCGGCCGACGTATCTCATTACAGGGTCGGGCGGACTGAGCTGTTGTAGCCAGCAGGCGGATGAAGTCACACACCGCGCCACCTCGCTGGAAAGAGGCCAGATGTCGATCAAGGCGGGTTTCTCAGAACTGATGACCGAGTCTGGTTGTTCAAGAGTGTTGGGCATGGCGGACGGCGTACTTCTGATGAAGACAGAAAAGGCTTCAGTGTTTTGGCGTAAAGTAGTGGAAACCACACATTCGAAGAGCCGACTTTCTCGCAAAGCGGCGTTTGACACTGGAAGACCGAAACACACACAGAAGAATGGAGCTGCACGGGATTAGCCGAGCAGTCTAAGGCGCTCCAGTCGTGGACTGTGCGGCTGGTCCCTGCGGAGGTTCGAGTCCTCCCTCGGGCATGGGTGTGCGTATGTGTGTTTGTCCTTAGGATAATTTAGGTTAAGCAGTGTGTAAGCTTAGGGACTGATGACCTTACCAGTTAAGTCCCATAAGATTTCACACACATTTCAACATTTTTGAAGAATGGAAAAGAAAAACTGAGAATCTGTTAGCTGACGATCAGTTTGTGTTTCGAAAAACTGCGGCCACCAGACAGTTCTGACCTTACGGTTGATAATGGAAGCAAAACGTAAGAAAAATCAAGTCGCTTTCATAGGATTTCTCGACCTAGAGAAAGTTTTCGACTGTGTTAAATGTTGCATGGGGTTCGAAATTTTGAGGAAAAAACGGTAAGCTCTAGGGAATACCAGATAATATGCAATACGTACAAGAACCAGAGAGGAACTATAAAAATAGAAGACTTAGAACGAACGTGTTCGGATTACAAGCGGTTTAAGATAGAAATGTATACTTTTTGTCTCTACTATTCCATCTATACACCGTCGAAGCAGTGACAAAAAGCCGCGCGGAGTGGCCGCGTTGTTTGAGGCGCTGTGTCACGGACTGCGCGGCCCTTCCCGCCGGAGGTTTGACTCCTACCTCGGCTTGGGTGTTTGTGCTGTTATCATAAGTTAGTTTAACTAGTCTGTAAATCTAGGGATTGATGACCTCAGCAGTTTGGTCCCTTGGGAACTCGTACTCATTTGATTTTTTTTTTTTTTAGCAGTGACAAAAATAAAAGTTAAAAGGCAGGATTAAAACTGAGGGTGGATTGATATCAATGATAATATTCACTGATGACATTGCTATCAGGAATGAAAGTCAAGAAGAATTACAGGTCGTGCTGATAACAGAAGGTGCATTGAGAGTAAACCGAAGGAAGACGAAAATAATGAGAACTAGCAGAAATGAGAATAGCGAGAAACTTAACATCAAAATTGGGGGCCACGAAGTGGAAGCAGTCAAGAAATTCCGTTACCTTGGAGGAGAAACTAAGCAGGACATAAAAAGCGGATTAGCATTGGCAAAGAGGGCATTCCTGGCCAACAGACGTCTGCCAGTATCACATATCGGCATCAGTCTGAGGAAGAAATTTCTGAGGATGTACGTTTGGAGCGCAGTAATGAACGGCATTGAAACGGACTGTGGGGAAGCCAGGACAGAAGCGAACAGAAGCGGCTGAGATACGATGACGCAGAATGATGTTGGAAATTTGACTGGCTGATAAGGGCTGACGAGGTTCTGCGCAGTATCGGTGAAGAAAGGAACACTTGAAGAAGGAACACGATGATAAGACATGTGTTTCAGTGAACAAGGTTGATGATACCAGAGGCAGCTGTAGACGGTAAAAGCTCCACCATTCATCTCTCTAGAGGTTATCGAGGATCCGTAGGTGGGCTAATGAACTGACCCTCTGGGGCCTATGAAGTACCGAGCGAGGTGGCGCAGTGGGTAGCACACTGGACTCGCATTCGGGAGGACGACGGTTCAATCCCGCGTCCGGCCATCCTGATTTAGGTTTTCCGTGATTTCCCTAAATCGCTCCAGGCAAATGCTGGAATGATTCGTTTGAAAGGGCACGGCCGATTTCCTTCCCTAATCCGATGAGACCGATTATCTCGTTGTCTGGTCTGCTCCTCCAAACAACCCCAACCTATGAAGTCTGTCTGGTGAGAGCGGATGCCTATTATGTCGTCAGTTGCTAAAGACTGTGTTGAGCAGACGAACGAGATCGTGCAGCGAGAGTGAAATGGAAAGAGCGCTGAGGGTTATGAGAATCCAAATCATTTATTAAACGTAGGTAAAAATCATGCAAGATTTTAGGAAGCACCACGTTCCTCTTCAATTTCTTCTACACGCTCGACGTTTCGATCCATCTGCCGGGCAGCTTCTTTAGGATATTCACTGCCAGCTAAGCACTATCAAAGACCTGTGTCGAATTCATTCATAAAAGAGAGTGTTCACGCGCTTATTCTGGGGTTATTGCGTAAAATTCTTCTGGCAACGGTTGGTGGGCCATCGTAATTGGGCAGTAAGTGAAACAGGCAGCGGAACCAAGGGAGGGTTGTTCATCAACATATTAGTCGTGGCAAACAGAGAGGTTCCTGGTCGTATGTATTCTTCGCGCACTCCCGCTACTTGTTTACTTCTTTCACAGCGAGGAAACCACGAAGCTGCAAGCCTGTACCCGTCTGCCTATGTAGGTGGGAGTCAATGAAATTCCTTATCATTCGGAGGTGGCGACCGGAATTTCGTGGAATAACCTCTTCGCAACGAAAAACGGCTTTGTTTTAATTATTGCCACCTCTGCCTGCGTGACGTATCCGTGATATTCTCCCTCCTATTACCTGATAATATCAAACGAGCTTTCCTTCTGTGAGCTTTTTCGATCTTTGTTTCCAGCAAGGGTGCCGTACCGCACAGCAATACTCCAGAAGAGGACGGACAAGAAAATGTAGGCTGTCTCTTTTAGTAGAGCTGTTGCGTCTGCTAAGTGTTCTGCCAACGAAATGTAGTGTTTAGTTTGCCGTTTGCATGTAATGGTTCCAATCAATTAAACTATTCTGTAAGTGTTAAGTTAAAATGACAACCTTAAATTGTATGTGATATACCGAATAACTGATTTTTTTTCGTTTTGGCTCACGTCTTACCCCATTTACTGCTTAGGGTCCATTGTCAACATTCGCACTATACAGATGTCTCGTCTGAATCATTTTGCAATTCTTTTTTATCTTCCAATGACTCTGGGACGGTAAACAGTAGCATCATTTACAAACGAACTAAGACAGCTGCTGCGATCCATGTTACTAAGCGGCTAAAAGCAGTCGCACAATCCCAGTTGCAGCTTGACAGTCTTAAACACCTCGCAGGAGCGACAAAAATTTAACTCTCATCATTTCAGATATTATTGACTGAATTCAAAATACTGTCATAATCTGCTCATTACGAGGTATGATCTTGTGTTGAAGGTGTAACGCAGTACTCACGTATTAAAATGGGAAACTTGTGTATAATATTATGTCTTTTGGGGCAAAGTAATTGATGTCGCACAACGTGCTCACAAGGGGATGACACGAAGCTGGGATCACAGATTTACATCAAACCTTCTACACCTTTAGTAAGCTATCAGAACAACATAAAGTGCAAACAGTAAGCTGCAGCACTCTAGCATGGTATGACGAAAGTGTATTAAGCGACGGTTCGACTCCTGCTCAGACTTAAACTATATATTTTTTTCATCACTGGTCATATTACATAATTTATATGACATTTGAGAGGTAATATAATTAGACAACCACATGTATTACCATGAAGTGTTACTGAATTTCACGTTATTTGACTACTTACTATTTTTAATTAAATTTAATTATTAGAAGAAAAATATTTATAACTATCGAAAAGTAAATGAAGAAACGAATAGAGTATTCCTAAAATTGTATGCCTGTCGCTATTTGCGAAATGACTTACACAAGCATTCTGGTAAGGTACCTGGAATTGGCAGGTCCTATTTGACAGTCAACCTGCATAGCGGTGAGACGTTGCTAATGTAGCAAGAACGAATAGTGTTGGTGCAAATTTTTTGAATATCACATAATTTACTTTGTAGTGCAAAAATGAAGGTTTGAGCGGGAGTCGAACCGTCGTGCCGTCCACGTTCGTCTTACGAAGCTCGAAAGCTAACCACTTTTTCGTTTTTATTTTTTATTTTGTTCGTTATTGTTCCTTGCGTTTTTGTACGGGGCCGAAATCCCATGACGGCCTTTCAAGTTCATCGTTGATACGTTCCCACAGTTTTTTTATTACAGAGGGCAGCAAACCCTCTGACAGAACACGCTGAACTACCGTGCCGGCACCACTTAACCACTATGAACTGTAACGTTCAGAGCCTACGCACAGATATACTATGTGATCAAAAGCATCCGGACACCGCAGAAAAATTTGTTTTTCATATTAGGTGAGTCGTACTGCCACTGCCACATGTTATGCCTCTTGCGTTCCGTTTTGGAAGTTTTGACTCTTGAATTCCTTCGTCGTACATACACTCTGTGATCAAAAATATCCAGACACCTCCAACAACAAACATTTTTGATATCATTTTGCTGCCACCTACTACCAGGTACTCCATATCAGCGACCTCAGTAGTCATTAGGCAGCGTGAGAGAGCAGAATGGGGCGCACCGCGGAACTCACGAACGTCGTCAGGCGATTGGATGTCACTTGTGTCATACGTCCATACGCCAAATTTCCACACTCCTAAGCAGCCCCAGGTCCAATGTTTCCGATGTGACAGTGAAGTGGAAACGTGAAGGGGCACGGGCAGCACAAAAACGTACAGGCCGACCTCGTCTGTTGAATGACAGAGAACGCCAACAGTTGAAGAGCGTCGTAATGTGTAATAGGCAGACATCTATCCAGACCATCACAGAGGAATTCCAAACTGCATCACGATCCACTGCGAGTACTATGACAGTTAGGTGGGAGGTGTGAAAACGGATTTCATGGTAGAGTGGCTGCTCATAAGCCACACATCACGCCGATAAATCGCAAACGACGCCTCGCTTGGTGTTAGGAGCGTAAACATTGGTCGACTGAACAGTGGAAAAACGTTGTGTGGAGTGACGAATCACGTTATACAATGTGGCGATCCGAAGGCAGGGTGTGGGTATGGCGAATGCCCGGTGAACGTCATCTGCCAGCGTGTGTAGTGCCAACAGTAAAATTCGTAGGCGGTGGTGTTATGGGTTTCATGGAGCGGGCTTGCACCCCTTGTTGTTTTACGTGGCACCATCACGGTACAGGCCTACATTGATGTTTTAAGCACCTTTTTGCTTCCCACTGTTGAAGAGCACTTCGGGTATGGTGATTGCATCTTTTAACATGATCGAGCATCTGTTCATAATGCACGGCCTGTGACGGAGTGGTTACACGACTATGAGATCCCTGTAATGGACTGGTCTGCGCAGAGTTCTGACCTGAATCCTATGGAACACCTGTGCTATGTTTTGGAACGCCGACTTGGTGCCAGGCCTCACCGACCGACATCGATACCTCTCCTCAGAGCAGCACTCCCTGAAGAATCGGCTGCCATTCCCCAAGAATCCTTTCAGCACCTGCTTGAACGTGTGCCTGCGAGAGTGGAAGCTGTCATCAGGACTAAGGGTGGGCCAACACCATACACCATACTGAATTCCAGGATTACCGATGTAGCTCGCCACAAACTTGTAAGTAATTTTCAGCCAGGTGTCCGGATACTTTTGATCACATACTATATATATATATATATATATATATATATATATATATATATATATATGTATATATATATATATATATACACACTCCTGGAAATTGAAATAAGAACACCGTGAATTCATTGTCCCAGGAAGGGGAAACTTTATTGACACATTCCTGGGGTCAGATACATCACATGATCACACTGACAGAACCACAGGCACATAGACACAGGCAACAGAGCATGCACAATGTCGGCACTAGTACACTGTATATCCACCTTTCGCAGCAATGCAGGCTGCTATTCTCCCATGGAGACGATCGTAGAGATGCTGGATGTAGTCCTGTGGAACAGCTTGCCATGCCATTTCCACCTGGCGCCTCAGTTGGACCAGCGTTCGTGCTGGACGTGCAGACCGCGTGAGACGACGCTTCATCCAGTCCCAAACATGCTCAATGGGGGACAGATCCGGAGATCTTGCTGGCCAGGGTAGTTGACTTACACCTTCTAGAGCACGTTGGGTGGCACGGGATACATGCGGACGTGCATTGTCCTGTTGGAACAGCAAGTTCCCTTGCCGGTCTAGGAATGGTAGAACGATGGGTTCGATGACGGTTTGGATGTACCGTGCACTATTCAGTGTCCCCTCGACGATCACCAGTGGTGTACGGCCAGTGTAGGAGATCGCTCCCCACACCATGATGCCGGGTGTTGGCCCTGTGTGCCTCGGTCGTATGCAGTCCTGATTGTGGCGCTCACCTGCACGGCGCCAAACACGCATACGACCATCATTGGCACCAAGGCAGAAGCGACTCTCATCGCTGAAGACGACACGTCTCCATTCGTCCCTCCATTCACGCCTGTCGCGACACCACTGGAGGCGGGCTGCACGATGTTGGGGCGTGAGCGGAAGACGGCCTAACGGTGTGCGGGACCGTAGCCCAGCTTCATGGAGACGGTTGCGAATGGTCCTCGCCGATACCCCAGGAGCAACAGTGTCTCTAATTTGCTGGGAAGTGGCGGTGCGGTCCCCTACGGCACTGCGTAGGATCCTACGGTCTTGGCGTGCATCCGTGCGTCGCTGCGGTCCGGTCCTAGGTCGACGGGCACGTGCACCTTCCGCCGACCACTGGCGACAACATCGATGTACTGTGGAGACCTCACGCCCCACGTGTTGAGCAATTCGGCGGTACGTCCACCCGGCCTCCCGCATGCCCACTATATGCCCTCGCTCAAAGTCCGTCAACTGCACATACGGTTCACGTCCACGCTGTCGCGGCATGCTACCAGTGTTAAAGACTGCGATGGAGCTCCGTATGCCACGGCAAACTGGCTGACACTGACGGCGGCGGTGCACAAATGCTGCACAGCTAGCGCCATTCGACGGCCAACACCGCGGTTCCTGGTGTGTCCGCTGTGCCGTGCGTGTGATCATTGCTTGTACAGCCCTCTCGCAGTGTCCGGAGCAAGTATGGTGGGTCTGACACACCGGTGTCAATGTGTTCTTTTTTCCATTTCCAGGAGTATATATATATATATATATATATATATATATATATATATATATATATATGTACTAACGGCCAAACTGCTGAGGTAATCGACTTACACACCATTTAAACTAACTTATGCTGAGAACAACACACACACACACCCATGCCCGAGGGAGGACTCGAACCTCCGCGCAGTCCGTGACAGGGCGCGTCAAACTGCGTGGCTTATTGACAGGAAATCACGAATCCGTTCGTACAACTGAGACAAAACTGCATATGGCTACATAAATGGAGAAATCGAAAAGTGGAATTAATTCATAAATTTACAGTCAGAATATGTCGAACGGTGGATTATCAGGCGACAAGTGAAGCTGTAAGTTGCTTCTACAACTGTGTACTTTTCGGTACTGTGTGCGTACTGTTGCGCGGCAGGTCGTCGACCTGTGAGAGAGAATTATGACGTGAGACTGGCGCTTTCTCCGGCCGTGCTCGCGAGCAATTAGAATGCGGCCAGCTAGCCGGCTATTGTGGTGAGTAGGCGGCAGCTCTTACCGCCAGCAGCGAGGAAAGTCAGCCGGAGCTGCATGCAGGATGCGTTCACAAATAACGGAACCACCCGGGACTTAGTCATACACACAACACTCTCACACAGCGCTCCGGGAGACCAGCCGGCAGACAATGCACAGTCCAGTCTCGCTACATTTACGAATGATGATGAAATGATGAGGACAACACAAATACCCAGTCACCTGGCAGAAATAATCCCCAACCCGGCCGGGAATCGAACCCAGGATCTTCTCTGCCTCGTGATGACTGGGTGTTGTGTGATGTCCTTAGGTTCGTTAGGTTTAAGTAGTTCTAAATTCTAGGGGACTGATGACCATAGATGTTAAGTCTCATAGTGCTCAGAGCCATTTGAACCATTTTTTTGAACCCAGGACCCTGTGATCCAGATGTAGCAATGCTAGCCACATTTATTTTTTCTCTTCTTTGATATGGCCTTCGAAAATTCAAGAGTTTTATTCGAACTGACGTGGCATGAAAACCGAGCAGATTTCACTCAACTAAACCTGATGTAGATAAGAGCATGGTACTTCCTGGCACATTAAAACTGTGTGCCGGACCGAGACTCGAACTCGGGACCGAGTTCGAGGGTCAGTCCGGCACACAGTTTTAATCTGCCAGTAAGTTTCATATCAGCGCACACTCAGCTGCAGAATGAAAATCTCATTCTAAGATCATAGTAGTCACTTTCTTATTAGTTACTGTCCACTTACGGAGACATCAAACGCATCCATAAAGGCTATAAAGATGTGCAGAACTTATTGCTCGGTAAGCTGCTAAATTATAAGGCAACAAATTGGTTGCCTCCATTACAGCACCGTGATTGATGGTACTAGATTCAAATGAATTCATACAAAAAATAGATTACCATCCCTGTAACAGGCTAGGTTATAATGACTACAGTTAATTTGTCTACATTCATCTCCATGACTTACATTATCAAATAACGGTATTGCTCGGTAATTACCAAATATGACTTTAGTTATCATAATTTTAGACTTTTCTTCGACTACTCTCTCTGTTAGTATCAGTAGTGGAAAATTCACTGCTTCCAACACAAAATTTAGTGATTTCAACCAAATAGACACTATTTCATATACAAAATTAATTGATTTTGATATATAATTCAATTATTACAGTATAAAATTCGCTGCTTATCGGTACAGATATGATTAGTTTCGACATATATGCAGCTGACTGCTTCTGACATAAAATGGGCTGATACTGGAGGAAAGTGATCGCACATTGGCCTACTTGCACAAAAGTGATGAATTCGATGTTGTTTAGTATATACACAATAATTCACACACTGCTTTTAACATGAGGGACGTACAAGAAGCGTTGATGTTTTGCATGTTCTACACAGTTTACATGGGATTGGAGGTACATATTCACAGATTCTGCAGTCAGTTTCTCAGAGATGGCAAACAATATGTGGACGTCTCACTGTCGTCTGTACTCCATATCACACCTCGTAACTGCACGTGCCTAAGGCCGGTATTACACTATCAAACTCGCATTCGGGAGGACGACGGTTCAATCCCGCGTCCATCCATCCTGATTTAGGTTTTCCGTGGTTTCCCTAAATCACTCCAGGCAAATGCTGGGATGGTTCCTTTGAAAGGGCACGGTCGACTTCCTTCCCCGTCATTCCCTAATCCGATGAGAACGATGACCTCGCTGTCTGGTCTCCTCCCTCAAACAACCCCTCCCCCCCCCCCCCCCCCCAACACTATCAAATTTCTTTGTCCAATATCTTTGTCAGATATCTTTGTCAAAGAAATTTGATGGTTTAAATAGGGAACTTTGTCAAACGTCGTCAAATATTTGATCAAATCTGTAGATTTGATCAAAGAAGTCGCATGTCTCCTGTTCACTGCAATGTGACATGTTACCACATGGATCGCTAGCATCGCTGCAGCGATCTGTAGTGTTTTTATGGACATTGCCGGTAAATACAATTGGTGTGTACCGACAATTACAAAATTAATATAGATGTATGAAGCTGATGAGGCGCTTTACAGCGTGAGGCACCCTGAATACAAAAATAGATTAAGAAAATTGGAGACCTGACCTGACCTGACCTGACCTGACCTAACATAACCTAACCTAACCCTCTTCTGTAGCAAGGAATCGGAGTGTTACAGTGAGCCTGTCTTCTGCAGATACAGCAGTTCTCAAATGATTATTGTGCTTTGTGATATGAGGATACACGTAACTGAGCACATACAGAAATGTATGCTCATCCATTCTTAAGTAATTGATGTATGACTTGACGTCCTACACTGTAAGCTCACGTAACAAGTTTTGCTGAATGCTTTTATCGTGTCGTAAAACCCACGGCTTCACCCAAGTACGTTTCCTTTTTTCCCCCCGATTCTCTTCCGCATGGGCTCAGAGTGCGATTGTGGTACATGCAACTGCTGCGGTTAATAACAGGTTGTTGTTGTTGTCAGCCATCTTGAACTTTGACGAAAAATATGATGACAGTGTAATACTCCTTTTTAGCGCCACATCAAAGATCTTTGTCAAATATATTTGACGAATATTTGATCACATCTTTGATCAGATCTTTGACAAAGGAATTTGACAGTGTAATTGCGGCCTAAGCGTGCTGCTGTCCATTGGTTCAGGCTGTCACCACTGATCCGCCAGAGCCACGCTACCACACAAGTTAGAGCAGCAAGCGCTTCTCAGCATCACACGGTTTAATGTTTAACAAAATTAAACAGACAAATAGACTCTCGCTACAAAGTGGAACTGGCCAACGTCTTCGACTGCCTCAACCATTGCAACAGCTTCATGCAGATGACTGTTGCCTTAGGCAAATCATATTACAGAAGTATCATATTATTATGGCTAGAGAAACACATTTTTTCTGAAACTAGGATGTTGCAATCCACAATAATATCAAAAATATGGAGAGTTCCAAATTATGATTGGCTTCTAACAAAACATATATGTAGCACTACTATCGCTTTGCCATTAGTGTGATGGGATAATCTACATCTACACATCTACATCTACGTGATTACTCTGCCATTCACAATAAAGTGCCTGGCACAGGGTTCAATGAACCACCTTCAAGCTCTCTATCGTTCCACTCTCGAACGGCTCGCGAGAAAAAAGAGCACTTAAATTTTTCTGTGCGAGCCCTGATATCTCTTATTTTATCGTGACGATCATTTCTCCCTATGTAGGTGGGTGCCAACAGAATGTTTTCGCAATCAGATGAGAAAACTGGTGATTGAAATTTCATGAGAAGATCCCGTCGCAACGTAAAACGCCTCTGTTTTAGTGATTGCCACTCCAATTCACGTATCATGTCTGTGACACTATCTCCCCTATTTCGCGATAATACAAAACGAGCTGCCCTTCTTTGTACTTTTTCGATGTCATCCGTCAGTCCCACCTGATGCAGATCCCACACCGCACAGCAATACTCCAGAAAAGGGCGGACAAGCGTGGTGTAAGCAGCCTTTTTAGCAGACCTGTTGCACCTTCTAAGTGTTCAAATGTTCAAATGTGTGTGAATTCCTAAGGGGTTCTGCCAATGAATCGCAGTCTTTGGTTTGCTCTACTCACAATATTATCTATGTGATCGTTCCAGTTTAGGTTATTTGTAATTGTAATCCCTAAGTATTTAGTTGAATTTACAGCCTTCAGATTTGTGTGACTTATCGCGTAATCGAAATTTAGCGGATTTCTTTTAGTACTCATGTAAACAACTTCACACTTTTCCTTATCCAGGATCAATTGCCACTTTTCGCACCATACGGATATCTTACCTAAATCATTTTGCAAGTCGTTTTGATCATCTGTCGACTTTACAAGACGGTAAATGACAGCACCATCCGCAAACAATCTCAGACGGCTACTCGGATTGGCTCCTGTGTCGTTAATATATATCAGGAGGGCCTATAACACTTCCTTGGGGAACGCCGGATATTACTTCTGTTTTACTCGATGACTTTCCGTCTATTACTACGAACTGTGACCTTTCTGACACGAAATCACGAATCCAGTCGTACAACTGAGGCGATATTCCGTAGGCACGCAGTTTGGTTAGAAGACGCTGGTGAGGAACGGTGTCGAAAGCCTTCTGGAAATCTAAAAATATGGAATCAATTTGACATCCCCTGTCGACAGCACTTAGTACTTCATGAGTATAAAGAGCTAGTTGTGTTTCAGAAGAACGATATTTTCTGAAACCGTGCTGACTATGTGTCAATAAATCGTTTTCTTCGTGGTACTTCATAATGTTCGAATGCAGTATATGTTCCAAAACCCTACTGCGAATCGACGTTAGTGATATGGGCCTGTAATTCAGCCGATTACTCCAACTTCCCTTTTTGGGTATTCGTGTGACGTGAGCAATTTTCCAGTCTTTAGTGACACAGAAATCCGGTCTCGGATACTGTCATGCCGCCTGGAGAGCGGTGTGATGAGCACATGCCCCTCCATATCTGCATCCAGTGACGCCTATGGACTGAGGATGACACGGCGGCCGGTTGGTACCGTTGGGCTTTCATAGCCTGTTCGGGAAGACTTTAGTTTTAGCGACTCAGAAAAGTTGACTAGTCTAAAAGTATAGCTTCCAGATTGAAATGAGCGTACGGCATTGCGAGTTGGGAGTCCCCCATTCGCGAAAGTTCGACCGCCGAGGGCAAGTACTTATTCCATTTCTTTTTTCCACATCACTGAGAGATGCATGCTAGGTTTTAAGGTAGTCTGAAAAAGTCAGTGCTTCGACCGAGATTCGAACTCGCGAGGTTTCGGTTTCCAGGCACACGCTTTACCGCTTTTTTTGTGTTCGCCCTCCAATGCACTTATTTAAGGTAATCAATTAAAATAAAACAAAAGAAGTAATTTCGACAAAAACAAAAGGGTTAAATCAAAAAAACGTATATAAAGGAAAACTTTGAACATAGCTGCTAAGGTTCAGTGACCGTGTCAGAATCATATTAGAACAAATAAGCCATCGGTCACAAATATTAACAAAATTGACCAGGTTTCGATGCTACTATAAGCGTCGTCTTCAGAATTAGATTAACTGTTCTAAAACATATTCAGTATGTAATACATTAATAAAATCAAAATTTTGTACTGACCGGAAAAGATGCAGTACTTATAAGTCACATATTAAAAAAGATCTGAGCCGGAGAGGCGACGTCGTGAATACTTGTGAGATGGCGAGCCGCTAAGGGTTGCTCGTACTGTGAACAACGGTTGCAACAAGACTGAGGTGCCCACTTTAGAAAGTGTGGGCAAGTAAACATGGTGTTGCTACGAGCGCCATCTAGTAGCCGCAGAAACAACTAGGCTACTGTACATTCAAAATTAGACACATGAAATTGTGATGCAGCTGATTCAGGCATAACGTAAGCACTAATAATAATAGGACGAAGTAACATATTTATCTGCTTTAAATAGAGATACATTTTGTAACGTAAGAAACGTTAGTTATGACATAGAAGAAAACAGCAAAGATGTGACAGGAAAACAACATTTCGGTAAGCTGCATGAGGAAATCTGAATCAAAGATCAAGCAATGGCTTTATACAGTCGAAAAAGTTTTTATTTCCCAGCTGCTGCTGTTCGTTGAGAATGAGGCCATCATGACGAGTGAGATGTTTGAAAATCTCCAACTCCTCTAAGACATCTAACCTACGCCCCTTCTTTTCGGTATGCAGAATATTGTTATCGCCTATGGCTTTAGGCACGTGTCCAGTAATTAAGAGATGATCGGCAAAGGATGAATTTAGGGGACTGGTGCCGTTCTTTCTCAAAAGGTGTTCTTTATATCTGATGGTGAAAGCACGTCCGGTTAGCCATATATAATAGGAGGAGCAGGTATCGCAGATGATCTTATAAACGGCAGAACTTTCTGTAGGGGAGCGAATGGATTTCAAATTATGAATGAAGTTTCTCTTTAGATTATTATTAGTAGAGAAGGCAACATTGCAGTTGTATTTGTTGCGAAGCATGCGCTGAATCTGATAGGAAATGGGTCCTATGAAAGGAACACAAAAACGTTTTTTGGGTTAATTTCAGTGCATGAGGTGTTGAGCGTGGTAGTTCTCGCAGTTTTCGTTTTTAGGATATCGTCCACTATGTTAGGCGTATATTCATTATTGACTGCTATGGTTTTAAGTAAATTAATCTCCTCATTAAACTTTTCTGTTGAGAGTGGTATAGAGGTGGCTCGGTGGACGGCGTTAATTTTAACGTGCCCACGTTTTTTTCTCCGTCGTGTAACATTTAAACCCAAACAAGACTGTCCACAAAAAAGGGGGGGAGGGATTTCAACTCATTCAACTCCTTGTCGATGACAAACAAGATACAGCGTATTAGAAAAAAGCTCTCAATAACGTGGCATCCTGAGCCACGTCCCATGGGCTGTGGCCATATATTGGGAAAAGGCACACGGATCTGCGTCATATACAATCACATAGCGGACATAATGTCCAACCAGCCACATGATGGCATTGCTCTTCGATCGGGGAAAGAAGGCTGAATCGGGACGCACGAGAATCTCCCCGGAAATAGCCGCCTCCGACGTCCTGAGAAGAAAAGCCAGGTGTCGGCGAAGCCATCTCCAATGGCGCCACGAACTTGTGAGTTATTTTCAGCGAGGTGTCCTGATGCTTTTGATCACATAGTTTATATTACTAAACGCTTTGCCGCCGGCCGCGGTGGCCGTGCGGTTCTAGGCGCTGCAGTCCGGAACCGCAGGACTGCTACGGTCGCAGGTTCGAATCCTGCTTCGGGCATGGATGTGTGTGATGTCCTTAGGTTAGTTAGGTTTAAGTAGTTCTAAGTTTTAAGGGACTGATGACCTAAGATGTTAAGTCCCATAGCGCTCAGAGCCATAAACGCTTTGCCATCTGGAGCTCCGTCTTGTGTCACCTTCATTTCTGGTCAAGTCTTGCATATACCGCTAATCTGGAAGAAATCGGTGACGACATGCAGGCGCGGTCGCCTTGTGAGTCTTCATTTCGCATCTCTGCGGACAACTACACCCAGATATTTACAAGAGTGGATTGGTTTCTATTGTAAGTCACTGACGCTACGGTCACAGTCTATTGGACGCAACCACAGTTCCCATACTCCTCTTGTGCCTGGTATCGGCATTGTTCTCGGAAGCGCCCAGCCAGTTCCCTCTGGTACGCCTAGGGACGTCATTCGAACAAGTGCACGCGCATTGTCGCCGCGTGTTAGCCCCGTTGGTAAACAATGGTGGCTGTTATGCCCCGAGGTCGGGAAAAAGAGGCTTCGGTTCCGCTACAATAGCGGCGTGGCCTTCGAGCGGCATGAGATCACGGCATCTGCTCGTGTGTGTGTACGTGTGTGTGTGTGTGTGTGTGTGTGTGTGTGTGTGTGCGCGCGCGCGCCGACTACGTAGCTGCGCTGGTCTCGTGCACCCACGCACGTAAACATGTTGGTGCGCCGCACCCACGGAACTTTTAATTTGATAAAAACACTGGAAAACAAATATTTATCACTTGCCTTTATCAAAAAGTAATGAACACTGGGACGGAAGCTAAAATTTCTGACCTCCAAAACACATCTGTTTGTACCAGGTGTCTCTATGCAAAGGCAACCGAGCTTTCTCGAAGACCAAGTCGAAGGCACTCTCCAGAATAACAGTCGCACTGTACTGTGAATGGAATTCTATTTTTCGGCTTGCTTTCATGTTTCCTTACAATACGCCAACTCTATTCGTCAACAATTGTTTTAAAATATCTGCTTGCCAATGTTGCGCAATAACAAAAGGTTCAAATGGTTCAAATGGCTCTGAGCACTATGGGACTCAACTGCTGTGGTCATAAGTCCCCTAGAACTTAGAACTACTTAAACCTAACTAACCTAAGAACATCACTCACATCCATGCCCGAGGCAGGATTCGAACCTGCGACCGTAGCGGCTGTGCGGTTCCAGACTGTAGCGCCTTTAACCGCTCGGCCACTTCGGCCGGCAACAAAAGGATAATCGAGATACAATGAAGCCGATTATTACAGACTACCTCAATAGTTATTTTTTTAAAACGTAACAGCGGTGTGTTTTAAGATTTCATTGAAAATGTTTTTACTTAATCTGGATTTTTATCGTTTTGTTTGTTGAGACAATGGCTTTGAAGAACGCGGGAGCTGAAGTTGTAGACGGAGGAGGCATTGCTGCATTGATAGCTATAGTCTGTTCATCATAAGAACAAACGTGATGTATTCTTCCGCGCCGGCCATGGTGGCCGAGCGGTTCTAGGCACTCCAGTCCGGAACCGCGCTGCAGTTACGGTCGCAGGTTCGAAACCTGCATCGGGCATGGATGTGTCTGATGTCCTTAAGTTTAAGTAGTTCTAAGTTCTAGGGGACTGATGACCTCAGATGTTAAGTCCCATAGTGCTCAGAGCCATTTGAACCATTTTCAGTTCTGTAATGCCACAGTGGCAAATGTAAAAATGCGGCATTTGTATGATGAACTTGGTGCTCTGAAAATGATTGTTTCCCGACGCTCATGTACATCTGTGGCATAAAACAAAGGACATAGTCCAGATTAAGAGTATCTAGTTTTCCATTTTTGCCTTCAAAAAGTAAACTTACGTTTCCTTTACGTAAGCAACCTTTATTAACAGTCTCTCATAAAATATCGATAATTAAGAATTTATATTTGAACTGAAAACAGGAATGTCACGTGCAATATGTAATTAGAAACAAGAAGAAGTGCATTATTCATCAAAATGATGATGAATTTTACAATTACGAGATGCACGTATTTCGAATTGAAAAAAAGAGTGAGGGAAGACTTGAACCAGCGAACCATGCACGGCAGGTACAAGCTGTTACGCTACCGATAGCGCTATACATGTATTGTTAATTAGTGTCTCAACTGTATCTAATACAGTGAATCGAAAAACTTCAGAGCCGGTTATCTCTATGAATCTATGAAAAACATTAAGAACAGCCTATCTCTCAGCACTTTTTAACCGTGTTCCAGACTCGTGTCTCATTACGGAGCAGAAAGCAGCTTCAGCCATTTTCGCACTGCGTATTAACAGCACAACAATACAAAAGCTAGATAGTTCAAGTGTGATTAAGAAAAAAGTGATGGCTAATAATACATACGAATATCTTACATTTTCATTTAACGTAGCTTAGTAATAATATGTTGTTGTGGTCTTCAGTCCAGAAACTGGTTTGATGCAGCTCTCCAGGCTACTCTATCCTGTGCAAGCTTCTTCATCTCTCAGTACCTACTGCAACCTATATCCTTTTAAATTTGCTTAGTGTATTCATTTCTTGGTTTCCATCTACGATTTTTACCCTCCATGCTGCCCTCCGATGCTAAATTTGTGATCCCCTGATGCCTCAGAACATGTCCTACCAACCGGTCCCCTCTTCTTGTCAAGTTGTGCCACAAACTCCTCCCCAGTTCTATTCAATACCTCCTCATTAGTTATGGGATCTATCCATCTAACCTTCAGCATTCTTCTGTAGCACCACATTTCGAAAGCTTCTATTCTCTTCTTGTCCAAACTATTTATCGTCCATGTTTCACTTCCATACATGGCTACACTCTGTCTTACCGTTATATAATCTATCTGATACCTTCTAGTATCTCCAGAATTTTCCATTTATACAACCTTCTTTTATGATTCTTGAACCAAGTGTTAGCTACGATTAAGTTATGCTCTGTACAAAATTCTACCAGACGGCTTCCTCTTTCATTTCTTACCCCCAATCCATATTCGCCTACTATGTTTCCCTCTCTCCCTTTTCCTACTCTCGAATTCCAGTCACCCATGACTATTAAATTTTCGTCCCCCTTCACTACCTGAATAACTTCTTTTACCTGATCATACATTTCATCAATTTCTTCATCATCTGCAGAGCTAGTTGGCATATACAATTGTGCTACTGTAGTAGGCGTGGGCTTCGTGTCTATCTTGGACGCAATAATGCGTTCACTATGCTGTTTGTAATAGCTTACCCGCACACCTATTTTTTTATTCATTTGTAGACCTACTCCTGCATTACCCCTATTTGATTTTGTATTTGTAACCCTGTATTCACCTGACCAAAAGTCTTGTTCCTCCTGCCACTGAGCTTCACTAATTCCCACTATATCTAACTTTAACCTGTCCATTTCCCTTTTTAAATTTTCTAACCTACCTGTCCGATTAAGGGATCTGACATTCCACGCTCCGATCCGTAGAACCCCAGTTTTCTTTCTCCTGATAACGACGTCCTCCTGAGTAGTCCCCGCCCAGAGATCCGAATGGGGGACTATTTTACCTCCGGAATATTTTACCCAAGAGGACGCCATCATCATTTAACCATACAGTAAAGCTGCATGCCCTCGGGAAAAATTATGGCTGTAGTTTCCCCTTGCTTTCAGCCGTTCGCAGTATCAGCACAGCAAGGGCGTTTTGGTGAGTGTTACAAGGCCAGATCAGTCAACCATCGAGACTGTTGTTACCCCTGCAACTACTGAAAAGGCTGCTGCCCCTCTTCAGGAACAACACGTTTTTCTGGCCTCTCAACAGAGAACCCTCCGTTGTGGTTGCACCTACGGTACGGCCATCTGTATCGCTGAGGCACGCAAGCCTCCCCACCAACGGCAAGGTCCATGATTCATGGGGGACAGTGTTCGTAAAAGATTATAAATGAAAAGTAACCAGTTTAGAAAAACGATATTCCCCCAGAAAACATATACTACGTTCCGCCTTTGGTGTGCACCCACAGAGATTTTGGAAAGCCGGCGCCCTAGTGTGCGGTGCGGTCTCTGTGGCTGGCTCGGCTACCCACTCACCCACCCGCGCGCGAGGTTTGCGTCCTTCGTTGGAAAACGTGACACAGCCGCCAGCACGAGTGAGCCTAGCCTGGACTGGCCTGGCCTGCTGCCACAGATGCTGGAGAAAGCCGACGTCTGTTCGCAGGAACGCCGGTGCTCGCTACTCGCAGCGATCGTAAACCTCGGGTCGCTCGCTACTGACAATGTGTGCGCAGCGCGCCTGGATCACTGCATCAGGCCGCTAAATAGCGAAATCCACGTGGGCCATTAAATTTCAAGAGTGGAACCGCATAACTTGTGTTTCTTATTCTTCGTTTAATACGAGGAACGTTCAATAATTCGTGGAGGTATGTTCTGTCAACGTAACTAATTGAAGGCAATTTGTTTAATGTCATACGCGTTTCGCTTCTTTTATTTGAGGAGCATCTTCAGTGGCCTGTAATATATGTTTCTTTACACATATAATATACGAGGGGCGTTCAGAAAGTAAGCTCCGATCGGTCGCGAAATGGAAACGACTATGAAAATCCGATAAAGCTTTGCACAGATGTGTTGGGTAGTGTATCTAGCATAACCCCAGTTAGCATCACGTCGCTCTTCTCATTTCTGAGCTCGCAGTGAGTGCGTAAAGATGTCTAGAAAATAGTGTCTGCCGCCAAGTACGAGGGCCTGGTGAGAAATTTCGCCTGAAGCTATGCAGCTAACATTACATAACTGTCGTGCTGTTTCGTCTTCACGACAATTCTCAGCCGCATTCTGCAGGGGCAATGAAGATGCTCCTGCATCGTTTTCAAATGGAAATGTTAGATTACCCACAATACAGTCCGCAATTGTCTCCCCCTGAGTTTCATCTCTGGTCACATGAACCGCTGTCTTTGAAGACAACATTTTGACACAGACAACGAGGTGTAGGCCAGCGTGGAGAATTGGCGGAAAGCACTGGCGGCTGCCTTCTATGATGAGGCTGTTGAAAAGTTGGTACAATGCTATGACAAAAGTCTAAGTCAGAACGGCGACTACGTAGAAAAGTAGCTGAAAGGTGTAGCTAATTGTTACAAGTAAAACATTTCTGATGTTCACTGTGGTTTCAATTTGGCAATCAATCGGAGCTTACTTTCTGAACAGGCCTCGTATGTATTATGTGGTAGTGCAATATGTTACTATATTACATTTTGTCATGGTTTTCCAATGTTTTTAAGCTTAGAATCAAGTTTTGTAGCACAAATTTCGTGGTGTGAAATTATCGTTGTTAGCCAATTTATGTGGTAGCCAATTTATGTGGTCCTGGAGATGTGTTCATTAGTCTCCGTGTTCCTGTTGGTCGAAGCCAGCCGGTGTGGCCGTGCGGTTCTAGGCGCTTCAGTCTGGAACCGCGTGACCGCTACGGTCGCAGGTTCGAATCCTGCCTCGGGCATGGATGTGTGTTATGTCCTTAGGTTAGTTAGGTTTAAGTAGTTCTAAGTTCTAGGGGACTGATGGCCACAAATGTTAAGTCCCATAGTGCTCAGAGCCATTTGAACCATTTTTTTGTTGGTCGATTTTCGGCGTACTTTCACACACATTTGATTCAACACATCGTTTACATGACTTACACTTTATATTTTGTGTTCAACATGTGTGTGTTTTCGCTGTGTATTGTTGGCAACTGTCTGTGCGTTTCTCTCTCTCGCTTTTTGTTTGTGTCTTGCGTGTGGTTTGACATTTTCATTTGTTGTGTGTGTGTGTGTGTGTGTGTGTTTGTGTGCGTGTGTGTGTGTGTGTGTGTGTGTGTGTGAGAGAGAGAGAGAGAGAGAGAGAGAGAGAGAGAGAGAGAGAGAGAGAGAACGAGAAAGAGAGAAAGAGAAAGAGAGAGAGAGAGAGAAGTGGAGGAGTGGAAGTTTAATTAATTATTTATTCTGGCTACACTCTCTAAAGTGTAAATCATGTATGTGATGTGTTAAATGAAATGTGGGTGAAAGAACGCCAAAAGTCGATCAACTGCAGCATGGAGAATAATGAACATATCTGCAGTACCAACCAAATGGGCTAACAACGCTGGAACTCGTAGGTAACAGAACGGAAATGTCACATCACGAAATTTGTGTTTAAAAAGTTGATTGTAACCTTAAAAACAAGAGACGAACAGGACAAAATGTAACATAGTAACATATTGTAACTACCACATAATACATTTATTATATGTACAAAATGAAAAATGTATTACAGGCCACTGAAGATGCTTCACAAATAAAAGAGGCGAAACACTTATGGCAATAAACAAACTGCCTTCAAACGGTTCAAATGGCTCTGAGCACTACGGGACTTAACTTCTGAGGTCATCAGTCCCCTAGAACTTAGAACTACTTAAACGTAACTAACCTAAGGACATCACACACATCCATGCCGGAACCGCTCGGCCACGCTGGCCGGCAAACTGCCTTCAATTAAAATGGGCGTCTTATTATTTATTAATACACATTTTTTAACCTGATCTCCAAAACAGTTACCACAAACTTCTTTCAGCAAAACCAAATTTTACCAATTTGTCGGGTGAGGACCCGGTATGTTAAGCGATATCGATTCCTCCAAACCTTTATTGTATGATTAGAAAATTGCGGAACAATCACTGGAAGCAGATACTTCCATATCCAGAAGTATGCGTAGGGAGCTATTTGAAGCGGAACGACCACACGAAATTAGTCGCGATTAAGGCAGATGCTAGACTTTCATTGAAATAATTATGAGCAACGTAGTCCATCAACAATGGAAGTAGCTTACAAAACACTCTTTCCATCAATACTTGAACACTGATCATCAGTATGGGGGTTCGTACCAGATACGACTGACGGAGGAAATAAAGAAGTTCCAAAGAAGAGCAACACGTTCCCTTACAGGTTTGTTCAGTAGGTGTCACGGAGGCGCTTAGCCAAATCATGTGGCAGACGCTCCAAGAGAGGCGTTCCGCACCATGCCTATCAAGCACCATCTGTACACATTTAGAATATAAGCTAAACGATTAGCACACTCGTAAATGACGCTAGCTGGCATTTTTTGATCAAAACACTTCCGCTGGGAACTAATGTTTGGGGCAACTAACATGGCGGACGTCGGCTTCAAATTTGTGACAGCAACTTTCCTTCTTATACGCCATTTACAGCCACATCTGTATTCCGCAAGACTTCTTACGGTGTGTGGCGGAGGGTACTTTGTGTAGCGGTGTGACATTCCTCTTCTCCTGTCAACCTGATGGTTCCTTTCGCGAGATATTCGTAGGAGGAATCAATATACACCACTGGCCACCAAAATTGCTACACCACGAAGATGACGTGCTACAGACGCTAAATTTAACCGACAGGAAGAAGATGCTGTGATATGCAAATGGTTAGCTTTTCAGAGCATTCACACAAGGTTGGCGCCGGTGGCGACACCTACAACGTGCTGACATGAGGAAAGTTTCCAACCGATTTCCCACACACAAACAGCAGTTGACTGGCGTTGCCTGGTGAAACGTTGTTGTGATGCCTCGTGTGAGGAGGAGACATGAGTACCATCACGTTTCCTACTTTGATAAAGGTCGGATTGCAGCCTATCGCGATTGCGGTTTATCGTATCGCGACATTGCTGCTCGCGTTGGTCGAGATCCAATGACTGTTAGCAGAATATGGAATCGGTGGGTTCAGGAGGGCAATACGGAAAGCCGTGCTGGATCCCAACGGCCTCGTATCACTAGCAGTCGAGATGACAGGCATCTTATGCGCATGGCTGTAACGGATCGTGCAGCCACGTCTCGATCCCTTAGTCAACAGATGGGGACGTTTGCAAGACAACAACCATCTACACGAACAGTTCGACGACGTTTGCAGCAGCATGGACTATCAGCTCGGAGACCATGGCTGCGGTTACCCTTGACGCTGCATCACAGACAGAAGCGCCTGCGATGGTGTACTCAACGACGAACCTGGGAGCACGAATGGCAAAACGTCATTTTTTCGGATGAATCCAGGTTCTGTTTACAGCATCATGATGGTCGCATCCGTGTTTGGCGACATTGGAAGTGTGTATTCGTCATCGCCATACTGACGTATCATCTTGCGTGATGGTATGGGGTGCCATTGGTTACACGTCTCGGTCACCTCTTGTTCGCATTGACGGCACTTTGAACAGTGGACGTTACATTTCAGATGTGTTACGACCCGTGGCTCTACCCTTCATTCGATCCCTGCGAAACCCCACATTTCAGCAGCATAATGCACGACCGCATGTTGCAGGTCCTGTACGAACCTTTCTGGATACAGAAAATGTTCGACTGCTGCCCTGGCCAGCACATTCTTCAGATCCCTCACCAATTGAAAACTTATGGTCAATGGTGGCCGAGCAACCGGCTTGTCACAATACGCTGGCCACTACTCTTGATGAACTGTGGTATCGTGTTGAAGCTGCGTGGGCAGCTGTACCTGTATAGTACATCCAAGCTCTGACTGAATGCCCAGGCGTATCAAGGCCGTTATTACGGCCACAGGTGGTTGTTCTGGGTACTCATTTCTCAGGATCTACGCACCCAAAATGCGTGAAAATGTAATCACTTGTCAGTTGTAGTATAATATATTTGTCCAATGAATACCCGTTTACCATCTGCATTTCTTCTTGGTGTAGCAATTTTAATGGCCAGTAGTGTATACACAAATTTTACGGAGATATACAGTAGGAATTGTAAGAATAGTTTTATTCGCTCCACAACTAATCCTTCACAACTTTTTCACCTTTGTAGAAATGAAGTAATTACGGTAAGTAGGTTTATTTGTACGTAGGGAGAGTTGTACTTACCGAATAACAAAAGTTCAAGTCGCTTGCAAGTGCGCGTCTCCCCTCTTTCCTGCAAACACAAATTTTCGTTTTTACACAACAGTAATAACATTCCTCATGAAATGCACGCTACACAAATTACTAAATGTTGAATTAAAAAAAATGAAATTAGACAGGTTGTCGGGCTGATGTTATTCAGTAGCCCCAAATTGTCGACATGGAAAGGGAGCAAAGCCAATTTTTTAATTCAACACTATTTTATTGTGTTGTTATTTTTAGACCAATTAGTAACCGGAATGTAATAGCAAATTTGCTGCAAGAAATAAAACATATAGAGTGAAACGGGAATAATGGTAGATACTTTAATGTCTGGTACCTTAATATGGACACACATTAGTGTGTTGGTTGCTTTCTCTCTGCATCGAAAAGTCTTGCCGAAGACATATCACTCAATTTACAACCTCATGTTTTCTGCGTGGTTGTAACTGCACCACTAAGTGGCAACCTCTTTCAGTACAGACTAACCATTTGGCGTTCATCCATCTATACTTGTTAACCTGACTACTGCCCAGGGAAAAATAAGCATTAATGGCTTGATTAGTTTCGTCTTTCACAAATACTCTTCAAGCACAAGACATTTGTAATCTTCTTTGCATGAAGTTGATGACGATGTTTGGCTTGTGAGGCCCCCAACTGCGCGGTTATCAGAGCCTGTACAAAGTCCCAAGTCTAATTTCTTTTGACAATTCAATCTACTCACTCTCATAAATGACGATGATGATGATGAAGACAACACAAACACAGAGTCCCCGGACAGAGAAGATCCCCAACCGGACAGGGAATCGAACCCCGGACCCCGTGATCCAGAGGCAGCAACGCCAGCCACTAGACTTCGAGCAGCGGACTCCTTTACATGAAGATAATTTGTATATATGAAGATGGTATCTGTTCTTTCGAACATGTCCGAAAGAACAGATACCATATATATATATATATATATATATATATATATATATATATATATATATATATATATAGTTGAGGCTCACCGGCCATTTGACCATGTTCTTCTGTGCGGATGCACAAACAGTGCCCAAACTTTTACGGGAATCGGCGGTAAAGCCGCGAGAAATAAGTATGATGGACAGGAGCAGTATGAATATCGTGCGGGACAGTAAGTTGCGAATGTGGGTCTCACGGGAGGCGTGCCAGAGATAAGCCCCTGCAGTCGCACTATCCTCTGTGACCTCGGCAAGCCGGCACGGTAGCTCAGCGTGTTCGGTCAGAGGGTTTAGCTACCGTCTGTAGTAAAAAACTGAGTGAATGGGTCAACGAATAACTTAAACGAGTGTCATCGGACGTCCGCCACGAACAAATTCAACGAACAATGTAACAATATAGAACAAAATGAGATGGCTAGAGTGTCTGGCATGTAAGAAGGAGATCCCGGGTTCGAGTCCCGGTCGGGGCACACATTTTCAACTGTCCCCGTTGACTTATATGAACTACAGCTACAGTATGCAGCTAAGGGTATTCATTTCATTGTAAGATAATTTGGGACAGGAACGTGATAGCAATAATAGCGTTTTTTCATAGCAGTTGATGGAAATAAACTAGGATTTTTGACATTTATTTTAGTTTTGTCGTGTATTTGCTAATAGGTAAATTGCCAGCTTGCACCTACACGATGAAGCGAACCTTGTACAAGCAGCGTCCACACTGGCTCTTTGCGCCTCATTACGACTCAAATCGTACATAGCCTATGTGGAATAATCGACTAACAAACGCTAGAGTAAAAGAAAAAATAATAATATTAATAAATTTCTCGAACTCGACTGTCCGTTAAAAAATTTAAGAAGTTTGCAGCAGAAACGTCAGTCGGTGACGAGTTTCATACATTAATAACGACAATACACATCACTGTTATCTATTTTATGTATTTCTTAGATTACGAGTTGTGGTTAAGTTTCTTTTCAAGTGGACGCTGAATATCATGTAGAATCATCTACACTGACTCAGACGAACTCATTAAGCAAGTAGATCGCTGCGTGAAGCGATCATACCTTGGCCGTCTACTCGTCGTAACAAGACCGACAACCATAAATGTCAGACGACACGAAAAATAAATAGACGTAGCTCAGTGTAGGGATAGCGTTTCTGCTCGCCTAGCGACACGGCTCAAGGCGAACCATGTGTGACATTGAGGTATACAGTAACTGGTCAGGCGTTGGCAACACCTCACTACACTCAGAGCGGGTCGGAATTAGTCGCTCCTACACTTGGCACGCACTCTGCTTTCTCCTGCGTTGTGGTACCGCGAAACGAAAGTTAACAGCTGAGTCTGCTTCGTATGTGCTACACTTCCCAACAGTAAACACACACACACAAGGGTACAATAAATATTACAGAAAACACAGTTGTCCTTTTGTTCTGCCTGTCACTGACAAGCGGACGCTCCATACTGTAAATCACCGATTTTGATGCGCTTCAAATATGTTATACAGACACTTACCCTACCTCGCCATCCGGTTTTTTCGCGACGGGCTTTGGTTTTTAAGAACATCGATTTTGAAGTTCACTGCGCGCTTTGTTTACCCGTAACATTAGATACATTGCGAGCAAGTCAGCGTAGCGCAGCGGTAAAGGTTCGCGGCTACCGCGCTGGAGGTACCGTGTTCGAATCCTCCTCCTATATGTTTTTTTTATGTATGCAAGAACCGTCCGGAAAATTTGGTCCTAACGTTCAAAAACGAGTAGACGAATTAACTGGGAACTACAGAAATGTAGTCGTGTCCTGCACGAAATGCGGGAAGTTCACGAAACTGGTGTACGAAGAATTTTTGCGTTCTGTAATTCTTCCGTACGTGGGACAGAATTTTTTTTTTTTTGTATATTATCGATTCGTGGGGAGGGCAAACCGATTCAACTTTATACGATATTCACTGATGAAAGGAAAGCGAGCACCTGCAGCCTAAAAGTGGTCCCACCAAAGTGCACTCCTTATTGCCAGTCCTGCGATGTTTATTTTTACCGACAGGTGAAAATCTTCACGAAAATTATTCAGAATGTTCCCGACTTGATGAAAGACAATAGGGATATCGCTTGTAGAGAAGATTCGATAAAACTACATTCGCTAATCCTACATCAATTCAGCGCACCTAATTTTGAAAGCATGAATAGATACGAATGGTTCGCATCGAAATTAGCGGATGAAAGAGAAATCTTTTTGAATGCAAAAGAATTGTGTTTCCTCGGTACCGCTCATGAAGAAACCGTGCACCTGCAAAACGTTTGCTTTCATAAAATGCGAGTGGTGCTGCGAAAATTTATGCTTCGGTTGTTTCTATGATCAGTTCAAAATGGCTCTGAGCACTATGGGACTTGACATCTGAGGTGATCAGTCCCCTAGAACTTAGAACTACTTAAACCTAACTAACTTAAGGACATCACACACATCCATGCCCACGGCAGGATTCGAACCTGCGACTGTAGCGGTCGCTCGGTTCCAGACTGAAGCGTCTAGAACCGCTCGGCCACTTCGGCCGGCTATGATAAGTATAACCCACAATATTGTTCCGGCACATCTAGCAATATGGACCATGAAAAATAAGATTTTGTAATATTGTATGACAGAAAAAATTAATAACTGAATATATCTTTATAATTTCGCACACCTTACACTGTTTGTTGCTATTCTTTGAAACAAAATTGAAAAATTCGGTCGATTTAAAAAAAAAAAAGTACGCGAGCAGGATTCGAACACGGTACCTCCACCGCGGTAGGCGTGAACCTTCACCGTTGCGGTACGCTGACTTGCTTGGAATATATGTGATGTTACGGGTATGCAAAGTGCGCAGTGAACTTCAAAATCGATTTTCTCAAAAACCAAGGCCCGTCGCTAACAAACCGGATGGCGAGGTACTCAGGGTAAGTGCCCCTACAACATAATTGAAGCGCATCAAAATCCGTGATTTACAGTATGGAGGGTCCCCTTGTCAGTGTTGATGTTCGGTCACTAAAACAGGTAGCCAGCCTGCTGTCACTGGATGATTGCGAAACGGGAAAATAAAAGGAAAGAATTTTGCTGTCACTAAACCGTAATGGCCGATAAAGTTTCCGTCGTTCCTGGAGCGCACACGGAAGTAATGAAAAAGTCATGGGACAGAGATATGCAGACGGCGATGCTATCGCGTACGGAAGGTACAAAAGGGCAGCGTGTTGCCGGAGATGTCATTTGTACTCAGGCGATCCCTGTAAAAAGATTTCCGACCTGTTTATGACCGCACGACGGACGTTAACACGTTAACAGAGTCTGAACGTACACTCCTGGAAATTGAAATAAGAACACCGTGAATTCATTGTCCCAGGAAGGGGAAACTTTATTGACACATTCCTGGGGTCAGATACATCACATGATCACACTGACAGAACCACAGGCACATAGACACAGGCAACAGAGCATGCACAATGTCGGCACTAGTACAGTGTATATCCACCTTTCGCAGCAATGCAGGCTGCTATTCTCCCATGGAGACGATCGTAGAGATGCTGGATGTAGTCCTGTGGAACGGCTTGCCATGCCATTTCCACCTGGCGCCTCAGTTGGACCAGCGTTCGTGCTGGACGTGCAGACCGCGTGAGACGACGCTTCATCCAGTCCCAAACATGCTCAATGGGGGACAGATCCGGAGATCTTGCTGGCCAGGGTAGTTGACTTACACCTTCTAGAGCACGTTGGGTGGCACGGGATACATGCGGACGTGCATTGTCCTGTTGAAACAGCAAGTTCCCTTGCCGGACTAGGAATGGTAGAACGATGGGTTCGATGACGGTTTGGATGTACCGTGCACTATTCAGTGTCCCCTCGACGATCACCAGTGGTGTACGGCCAGTGTAGGAGATCGCTCCCCACACCATGATGCCGGGTGTTGGCCCTGTGTGCCTCGGTCGTATGCAGTCCTGATTGTGGCGCTCACCTGCACGGCGCCAAACACGCATACGACCATCATTGGCACCAAGGCAGAAGCGACTCTCATCGCTGAAGACGACACGTCTCCATTCGTCCCTCCATTCACGCCTGTCGCGACACCACTGGAGGCGGGCTGCACGATGTTGGGGCGTGAGCGGAAGACGGCCTAACGGTGTGCGGGACCGTAGCCCAGCTTCATGGAGACGGTTGCGAATGGTCCTCGCCGATACCCCAGGAGCAACAGTGTCCCTAATTTGCTGGGAAGTGGCGGTGCGGTCCCCTACGGCACTGCGTAGGATCCTACGGTCTTGGCGTGCATCCGTGCATCGCTGCGGTCCGGTCCCAGGTCGACGGGCACGTGCACCTTCCGCCGACCACAGGCGACAACATCGATGTACTGTGGTGACCTCACGCCCCACGTGTTGAGCAATTCGGCGGTACGTCCACCCGGCCGCCCGCATGCCCACTATACGCCCTCGCTCAAAGTCCGTCAACTGCACATACGGTTCACGTCCACGCTGTCGCGGCATGCTACCAGTGTTAAAGACTGCGATGGAGCTCCGTATGCCACGGCAAACTGGCTGACACTGACGGCGGCGGTGCACAAATGCTGCGCAGCTAGCGCCATTCGACGGCCAACACCGCGGTTCCTGGTGTGTCCGCTGTGCCGTGCGTGTGATCATTGCTTGTACAGCCCTCTCGCAGTGTCCGGAACAAGTATGGTGGGTCTGACACACCGGTGTCAATGTGTTCTTTTTTCCATTTCCAGGAGTGTATAATGGTAGCTGGAGCTAGAAGCATACGACATTCCATTTTGGAAATTGGTTCAGATTTCAATATTCCAAGATGAACAGTGTCAAGAGGAGCCCGAGAGTATCAAATTTCAGGTATTACTTCTCACCGCGGACAAGGCTGTGGCCGAGAGTCTTCACTTAACGACCGAGAACAGCGGTGTTTCAGTAGAGTAGGCAGCGCTAACGGATCAGCAGCACTACGTGAAATAACCGCAGAAATCTGCGTGGGACGTACGACTAACGTATCCGTTAAGACAGTGCGGCGAAATTTGGCGTTCACGTGCTGTGGCAGCAGACGACCGATGTGAGTGCCTTTCCTGACAGCACGGCATTGCCTGCAGCCCCTCTACCGCGATCTTGACCATATCAGTTGGAACCTAGAAGACTGGAAAAACATGGCCTGGTCAGATGAGTCCCGATTTCAGTTGTTTGAAGCTGACGGTAGAGTTAGTGCAAACCGCCGGCCAGTGTGGCCGAGCGGTTCTATGCGCTTCAGTCTGGAACCGCGTGACCGCTACGGTCGCAGGTTCGAATCCTGCCTCGAGCATGGACGTGTGTGAGGCCCTTAGGTTAGTTAGGTTTAAGTAGTCCTAGGGTACTGATGACCTCAGAAGTTAAGTCCCATGGTGCTCAGTGCCATTTGAACTTTTTTTTTTGGTAGTGCAGACCCACGAAGCCATGGACCCAGGTTCTCAACAAAACACTGTGGAAATTGGTGGTGACTCTGTAATGGTGTGAACTGTGATTAGATGGAATGGTATGCCACTTCTGGATGTTCGACTACTTGGTGACCATTTGCAGCCATTCAGGGACGCGATGTATCCAAACATCAACGGAATTTCTGTGGATGACAATGCGAAATGTCACTGGGCCAACATTCTGTGAACTTCGAGCGAATGGTTTGGCCACCCAGGTCACCCGACATCAGTCCCATAGAACTTTTACGGGACACAATCGAAAGATCAGTTCATGCATAAAATCCTGCACCGACAACACTTACGCAATTATAGATTGCTATGGAGGCAGCTGTTTTCCTATTTGGGGAGCAAAATTACTGATGGTGGTCGAAGTAGAGAGGATATAAAATGTATACTGGTAGTGGCAAGGAAAGCGTTTCTCAAGAACAAAAATTTGTTAACATCGAGTATAGACTTAAGTGGCAGAAAGTATTTTCGGACATCTACATCTACATGGATACTCTCCAAATCACATTTGCGTGCCTGGCAGAAGGTTCATCGAACAACCTTCACAATTCTCTATTATTCCAATCTCGTATAGCACGCGGAAAGAACGAGTACCTATATCTTTCCGTACGGGCTCTGATTTTTCTTATTTTGTCGTGGTGATCGTTCCTCCCTATGTAGGTCGGTGTCAACAAAATATTTACTCATTCGAAGGAGAAAGTTGCGATTGGAATTTCGTGAGAAGATTCCGGCGCAACGAAAAGCGCCTTTCTTTTAATAATGTCCAGCCCAAATCCTGTATCATTTCTGTGACACTCTCTCCTCTATTTCGCGATAATACAAAACGTGCTGCCCTTCTTTGAACTTTTTCGATGTACTCCGTCAGTCCTATCTGGTAAGGATCGCACACCGCGCAGCAGTATTCTAAAAGAGGACGGACAAGCGTAGTGTAGGCAGTCTCCTCAGTAGATCTGTTAGATTTTCTGAGTGTCCTGCCAATAAAACGCAGTCTTTGCTTAGCCTTCCCCACAACATTTTCTATACATTCCTTCCAATTTAAGTTGTTCGTAACTGCAATACCTAGGTATTTAGTTGAATTTACGGCTTTTAGATTAGACTTATTTACCGTGTAACCGAAGTTTAACGAATTCCTTTTAGCACTCATGTGGATGACTTCACACTTTTCGTTATTTAGGGTCAATTGTAAACCTTCGCACCATTCAGATATCTTTTCTAAATCGTTTCGCAGTTTGTTTTGATCTTCTGATCACTTTATTTGTGGATAAACGACAGCGTCATCTACAAAAACCTAAGACGGGTGCTCAGATTGTCCCCCAAATCGTTTATATAGATAAGGAACAGCAAAGGACCTATAACACTACCTTGGGAAACTCAATAAATCACTTCTGTTTTACTCGATGACTTTCCGCCATGACAGTATTTGCATGGAGTTTAACCATGTATGCAAGTGAAACATGGGCGATAACCACGTAGTTTAGGCGAAAAGAGAATAGAAGCTTTAGAAATGTGGTGCTACAGAAGAATGCTGAAGATTAGGTGGGTAGATGACGTAACTAATGAGGAGGTACTGAATAGAAATGGGGAGAAGAGGAATTTGTGGCACAACTTGACTAGAAGAAGGAATTGGTTGGTTGGACATGTTCTGAGCCATCAAGAGATCACGAGTTTAGTACTGGAGGGAAGCGTGGAGGGTAAAAATCCTAGAGGGAGACCAAGAGATGAATGCATTACGCAGATTCAGAAGGATGTATGTTGCAGTAGTTACTTGGAGATTAAGAAGCTTGCACAGGGTAGAGTAGCGTGGAGAGCTGCATCAAACCAGACTTTGGACTGAAGACCACAACAACAACATGGAGGCAGCATGGCTGAATATTTTTGCAGTGGACTTACAACTACTTGTTGAATACATGCCACGTCTGGTAGCAAAAGGACGTCCAACCCTATGTCAGAAGATATCCCACGACTTTTGTACCTTCACTGATTGATTCCGAAACGGTAAAATAAAAGGAAAGAAGCTCTTTTCCCGTGTGTAAACCGTAAGGGGCGCGATCAAAAAGTTTCCGTTTGAGGGGCTTGCCGTGCGGGATTAGGCGAGCGGTTTAAGGCGCTGCAGTCATAGACTGTGCGGCTGATCCCGGCTGAGGTTCGAGTCCTCCCTCAGGCGTAGGTGTGTGTGTTTTTTCAAAAATGTTCAAATGTATGTGAAATCTTATGGGACAACTGCTAAGGTTATCAGCCCCTAAGCTTACACACAACCCAAATTATCCTAAGGACAAACACACACACCCATGCCCGAGGGAGGACTCGAACCTCCGCCGAGACCAGCCGCACAGTCCATGACTGCAGCGCCCTAGACCGCTCGGCTAATCCCGTGCGGCATGTGTGTTTGTCCTTAGGAAAATACAGAAAGTGTTCGACTGCTGCCCCGGCCAGCACATTCTCCAGATCTCTCACCAATTGAAAACGTCTGGTCAATGGTCGCCGAGCAACTGGCTCGTCACAATACGCCAGTCATTACTCTTGATGAACTGTGGTATCATGTTGGAGCTGCATGGGCAGCTGTACCTGTACACGCCATCCAAGCTCTGTTTCTCAATGCCCTGGCGTATCAAGGACGTTATTACGGCCAGAGGTGGTTGTTCTGAGTACTGATTTCTCAGGATCTATGCACCGACATTGCTTGAAAATGTAATCACATGTCAGTTCTCGTATAATACATTTGCCGCGTGGGATTAGTAGAGCGGCCAAAGGCGCTGCAGTCATGACTGTACGGCTGGTCGCGGCGGAGGTTCGAGTCCTCCCTCGGGCATGGGTGAATGTGTTTGTCCTTAAGATAATTTAGGTTAAGTGATGTGTAAGCTTAGGGACTGATGACCTCAGCAGTTAAGTCCCATAAGATTTCACACAGATTTGAACATTTTTTTGAGGGTCTTGCTGCAGCCTATATGCCACTTAGAGCGACTCCGATGCGGGTATATAAGCACCGACATGTAGGCAAGGTATTAGTGTCGCGTTCGTGTCTTTCCGACGTGAGTGCGGCGAATGCGGACATGTGAACTATGCCGACGTTATTACGAAATGCGTCCAAACACGACCAATGTGCTGTTATTCTTTTCTCTCCTGCTGAAGGACAGACACCGGTTGACATACAATGGAGGATGAATAATGTGTATGGGGTAGCGTGTCTGTCGAAAAGCACCACTGTGAAATGAAAACTTCGACATGGGCTGCTGTAGCTTCGTGACAAAGCGTGACGCATAAGTTACGCCAACTGAAGTCGGAGACAGTAGAGCATCCGCCCTAGAGACTTGGTGTAGCCTCGAGCGCTGATTACGCCAGCGGTGCTTTAAATAGACCTTGCAGGGCCGACGAGGATGTGCAACAGCCAGTTCCGGACTTCTTCACGCAGCAGGAGACGGTGTTTTACCAAAAGGGTATCTTCAACCTCGAGCGTCGCGGGATGATTGCCTCAATGCCCTCGGCGATTTCGCCTGATTGGCAGACTGGTTCTGGGTTGCACGGCTTTCGAACGGAAACCTTTTCATCGCCCCTAGCGAGGGGGAAAAAAAAACCGGAATAACATTGTTGTGGGCAGAGCTTGTGTAGTACGCATTTCTGCCGCTAGGAGTGTATAGCGCAACTCGTTGCTAGTTTTGTGTCACCTGTGTTGTCGACCTGGCTTGGTCTGTTCATGCGGAGTGATTGTTTTTGCTAACGCTGTTTTTTTCTTGTTTCGTTTTTTTATGATGGCAAGTTAAAGTGCACAACGTACAGCTATGAAATTTTGTTTTCTACTCGGTAAACATGCTGCTGAAACTGTTTTAATGTTGGACGCAGCTTATTAAGATCACGCGCTACGGGAAAAACTCAGGTGTAGGAGTGATTTGCACGATTTAAAAATGGCAGCATGTCAATTGACGATCAGCTTCGTTCTGGACGTCCATCAACTGCCCAAATCGACGAAAATACTGAAAAAAATCGAGAGCAAAATTTTGTACATGGCTACATGTTCAGAGACTGTGAATAGTTACAATTGAAAGAAAACAGCCCTCGGTCATTATTTTCGTTAAAAATAGTGAGCGAGGGCTGTTTTCTTTCAATTGTAAAATTCGAGAGCTTGTGCCCACGCGCTTTCGACAGACCTTTTATTTGGAAGTTTTAAGAAGATTACGCAACAGTGTTCGTCAAAAAAGACCCGGTTTGTGGCAGACAGGAGACTGGTTTTTCCAGCACGACAACGCACCTGCACATACAGCCATCTCTGTTAAACAGTTTTTGGCTAAAAATTGCATGGTTTCGCTGACCCACGCACCTTACTCGCCTGACCTGGTTCCGTGTGACTTTTTCTTACTCCCATGCATGAAAATAGGCTTGAAAGGACACCAATTTGACAAAATCGACGAAGTCAAGAAAAAAGCGAGGGCGCAGCTGTCAGCCATTTTTGATGATGATTCCAAAAAACGTTTCGAACAGTGAAAGCACCAGTGCGACAAATGTATTAGCTGTAATGGAGAGTATTTTGAAGGAGATAAGGTTGTTTTGTAAACAATTTAGAAATACATAGCTTTTAAAAAATAATTTCGGTTTTTCTTTGGGTGCTCCCTGATATATCTACTAAACAAATATACTCCAAACGCCATCCTTCGGTTTCGGTTAGAGGCTACTTCTAATGCTTCTATCACATCCCTCCTTTCCCATTTCAATCGCTAATGGTACGCGCAAAGAACACGACTGTACATTTACTCAAAATCCAACTTGCGAAGACGGAAAAAAGTTATTGAAAATCTATGGCCTACTAACTTCAACAGTAGGTGCAGGATCGAGGGCCGGCCGGGGTGGCCGAGCGGTTCTAGGCGCTCCAGTCTGGATCCGCGCGACCGCTACGGTTGCAGGTTCGAATCCTGCCTCGGGCATGAATGTGTGTGATGTCCATAGGTTAGTTAGGTTTAAGTAGTTCTAAGTTCTAGGGGACTGATGACCTCAGAAGTTGAGTCCCATAGCGCTCAGAGTCATTTTGAACCAGGATCGAGGAAGTATGAAATCGATGCAGATATTGTGAGATGGAGAAAAACAATACATCTCATTGTTAATTTCTAGAATGGCGATAACGTCGTAGTATGCGATAAACCTTTCACAACACTTAGCGTTGCTCTGACGTATACATTGCTTCAACTCCTGCATATAGTATCTGACCAAAAGCCTCATCACAGTAAGTGAAATTTACAAGCTCCCCCACTCAGTAAATGACGATGATGATGATTCGTTTGTGGGCACCCAACTGAGCGGTCATCAGTCCCAATTCTTACACAGTCCATTTTTTTCCACAATCCAATCTAGACGCTGTCGTAAATGATGATGATGAAATTATAACAACAGTCTCTGGGCAGAGAAAATCGCCAAGCTGGTGGGGCATCGAACCCAGGACTCCATGATCCAGAGGCAACAACACTAGCCACTAGACCACTAGCTGCGGACCCGCTCTGTAAAGTAGGATAAAAGGAGATATGTGGCAGATATGACGAGAGAGTACAATGCCAGTGCAAGAACAAGTGTTTTGGACCACTCTGTTCAGTGCATGATGTTGCATGCAGACGAGTCCTATGTGTTCCCATGTTGATTCAATGACATACTCAGTTACTGTTTGTAATCAATTTTTAAAACAGTTACGATTAGTATGGGCGCTGGACCATCGTGATATACCACGGGTCAACAGAAACGCGTCACTCGGTCAGTTGAATCACATCTCTCGTTAGACCTGGTCGACAGTCGTGTCCAGATACGGCTGAATTCCAGCAAATGGACACTCGAACCATGCACACACCCTAGGCGTCGACAGGGTTGTGCAGTATAATGCTATGAGAGACACACACCTGGGTTTAAAATTTACCTGTGGTATGATTGGAAGCAACATGACAGCTGTACTAAATATACACTCCTGGAAATTGAAATAAGAACACCGTGAATTCATTGTCCCAGGAAGGGGAAACTTTATTGACACATTCCTGGGGTCAGATACATCACATGATCACACTGACAGAACCACAGGTACATAGACACAGGCAACAGAGCATGCACAATGTCGGCACTAGTACAGTGTATATCCACCTTTCGCAGCAATGCAGGCTGCTATTCTCCCATGGAGACGATCGTAGAGATGCTGGATGTAGTCCTGTGGAACGGCTTGCCATGCCATTTCCACCTGGCGCCTCAGTTGGACCAGCGTTCGTGCTGGACGTGCAGACCGCGTGAGACGACGCTTCATCCAGTCCCAAACATGCTCAGTGGGGGACAGATCCGGAGATCTTACTGGCCAGGGTAGTTGACGTACACCTTCTAGAGCACGTTGGGTGGCACGGGATACATGCGGACGTGCATTGTCCTGTTGGAACAGCAAGTTCCCTTGCCGGTCTAGGAATGGTAGAACGATGGGTTCGATGACGGTTTGGATGTACCGTGCACTATTCAGTGTCCCCTCGACGATCACCAGTGGTGTACGGCCAGTGTAGGAGATCGCTCCCCACACCATGATGCCGGGTGTTGGCCCCGTGAGCCTCGGTCGTATGCAGTCCTGATTGTGGCGCTCACCTGCACGGCGCCAAACACGCATACGACCATCATTGGCACCAAGGCAGAAGCGACTCTCATCGCTGAAGACGACACGTCTCCATTCGTCCCTCCATTCACGCCTGTCGCGACACCACTGGAGGCGGGCTGCACGATGTTGGGGCGTGAGCGGAAGACGGCCTAACGGTGTGCGGGACCGTAGCCCAGCTTCATGGAGACGGTTGCGAATGGTCCTCGCCGATACCCCAGGAGCAACAGTGTCCCTAATTTGCTGGGAAGTGGCGGTGCGGTCCCCTACGGCACTGCGTAGGATCCTACGGTCTTGGCGTGCATCCGTGCGTCGCTGCGGTCCGGTCCCAGGTCGACGGGCACGTGCACCTTCCGCCGACCACTGGCGACAACATCGATGTACTGTGGAGACCTCACGCCCCACGTGTTGAGCAATTCGGCGGTACGTCCACCCGGCCTCCCGCATGCCCACTATACGCCCTCGCTCAAAGTCCGTCAACTGCACATACGGTTCACGTCCACGCTGTCGCGGCATGCTACCAGTGTTAAAGACTGCGATGGAGCTCCGTATGCCACGGCAAACTGGCTGACACTGACGGCGGCGGTGCACAAATGCTGCGCAGCTAGCGCCATTCGACGGCCAACACCGCGGTTCCTGGTGTGTCCGCTGTGCCGTGCGTGTGATCATTGCTTGTACAGCCCTCTCGCAGTGTCCGGAGCAAGTATGGTGGGTCTGACACACCGGTGTCAATGTGTTCTTTTTTCCATTTCCAGGAGTGTATATTATTGCAGCCCATCTCCACAATTTCGTGACTGATGTCTTCCTTGAAGGCACTAGCATTGGACTACTGTCCGTGTCACAAAGTCACAATCATGTTGCAGTGGTTAGAGGATGGTGGTGGTGAAATGTTGACGTCTTCGCCACCAAATTCGTCCGATGTGATGCCGCTGAACACACGTGGGGCGCTATCGGTCGCCAGCTATGTGACCTGTGCGTGAACATTTGAGATCGGGTGGAGCATGTACGAGTCTAGTGATGAGGGTTGCATATCTTAGCGGGGCTGCTACGTGGGTGCTGTAATTCTGAGAGTCTGGCGTGTCTGGAAACAGTGGGGTGTTAGCACTTCCTATTCGTTAACTCATCCTCACTTGCTGAAGCCTGCAGGGGGCTAAGGCAATTCAGTACGAAGGTTGTAATGTACCACTGACACAATGAAATTACCGACGGTTGGCAACAGATGGCCTCTAAAGCTGCTGTGTTTTGTGACATTGTTGCAAGAAGAAAATTAAGTGATGCTCTGTGTACAAATGTGCTCGATTAGAGGAAGGGTTATGTGTAAAATACGTTCATTGCTACGCTTGAGACGAAAATTGCACTGAGGCTCGACTGCAAACTAAATGTTTGTAGTCTTTCTTATTCCATCTCTACCATGAGAAACGATATGCAGTCTGTCAAAGGAATAAGAACGAAATGCTGGTATTAAAAAGGATGTAAGACAAGGATGTAGCTTTTCGCACCTACTGTTCAATCCGTACATCAAGGAAGCAATGATGGAAATAAAAGAAAGGTTCAAGAGAGGTATTAAAATTCAATGTGAAAGGATATCAATGATACGATTCGCTGATGACATTGCTACCCTGAGCGAAAGTGAAGAAGAATTATATGATTTGCTGAACGGAATGAACACTCTATTGAGTACAGAGTATGGACTGATACTATGCCGAATAAAGACTACAGTAATGAGAAGTAGCAGAAATGAGAAAAGCGAGAAACATAACATCAGGATTGATGGGCACGAAATAGATGAAGTTAAGCAATTCTGCTAACTAGGCAGCAAAATAACCAGTGACGAGTAGAGCAAGGAGGACATAAAAAGCAGACGAGCGCTGGAAAGAAGGGCATTCCTGGCCAAGAGAAGTCTACTAGTATGAAACATAGGTCTTAATATGATGAAGAAATTTCTGAGAATGTACGTCTGGTGTACAGAATTATATGGTAGTGAAACATGGACTGTGGGGAAACTGGAACAGAAGAGAATCGAAGCATCTGAGATGTGGTGGTACAGACAAATGTTGAAAATTAGGAACGATAAGCTAAGGAACGATGATGTTCTGTGCGGAATCAGACAGGAAAGGAGTATGTGGTAAACACTGATAAGGAGAAGGGATGGGATGATAGGACATCTGTTCAGACATGAGAGAATGACTTCCACAGTACTAGAGGGAACTGCAGAGGAGAAAAACTGTAGAGGAGAGGAAGACAGAGAGATTGGAATACATCCAGCATGTAATTGAAGACGTAGGTTGCAAGTGCTACTCCGAGATGAAGAGGTTGGCACAGCAGAGGAATTCGTGGTGGGGCGCATAAAAAAAAAACACCGGAAACCTACCAAAGACATGTCGAAACCGTGGTATGCAAAACCGATGCTGTAATAAATTTCGTATGTGGGCGCACACTCTGTTAAGCAGGTGGTCATAATTGCTAGGTTCATCAGAGTGTGTGTGTGTGTGTGTGTGTGTGTGTGTGTGTGTGTGTGTGTGTGTCGCCGCGGAGAAGTTGAAGGTCGTCCTGCACTGGTGTCCTTCACACAGCCGAGCCGGTAAAATGCTTTGCCACGTCGCCTGTTGTGGCGGTAGTTAAACGGAGGCGTAGCCGATTCCGTGAATGAGGACGTGGTTTATGGCAGCGCGGCTGGAGGCGTTGCGCAGGTGTTGTGAGGCGACTGGTGTTAGGGTCGCCTACCAGGACGGATGTGGCTCTGTCACACGACGCAGGAACCCAAGGTTAAGAGCGCCTTGCCTGCTGACAGGTGGGCGGGTGCAGATGTCTGCGTCAGGCGGGCTGGGACTTTCCAAACAGCTGCCATCTATACGACAGCTGCGACACCGCAGCAGTATGTCCCGTGTCTACGCTCCGGCTCTGTCACTGCAGAGAATTTCTGAAGAGTCAACTGCGAAAGTTCTGGGTTATTCACAATGATTGACCCTTTCTCAAAAATTCTTATGTATTCAAGTAGAAATCCAAAATCAACAAGCTTTACACCAACCAAAAGATTGAGACGTGCTTCTGTCTGTCTCGTTTAAACACGCGCCCTAGTTACGCCTTGGCTTCCCGCCGGCGCTTTTCCGCGTGGCGGCGCCGTCTGTTCTCCTCGTGTCATGCCCCGCCCTCTAGGTCGGTGGAGTGGAGTGACTGAGTCGTGAAGCGTGGCAGTACGCCATCGACTCCGGAAGTGCTTGTTTGTCTTACTTGCGGTGCTTTGTGTGGTGTCGGCCGGCTCATTCCACCGTGAGGCTCTACAGCATAGCGTGTCTGACTTGGAGAAGTCGTTAGCTCCGATTATGCTTGTTCTTGTCGGAAGAGAATTGAAATAAGGAGCTGTGATGTTGCTGTTCCGGAGAATAGTGGGAGTCGCCGAGGACGGTTTCTCCGGGAATGTTTTGAGCACTGAGGGCCGCAGGTTTTCCTCCGGGACTGAAGTTGAGTATATTTCGCTATTGCCGTTGTGCTTTTGACTTGCTATTGCCTTGTATTAGGGTGGTGTTTGCGACTTCCTTTATGTTGCTGCCGCCGACATTGTGTGTTTTCCGTCCACTGGTTTAGCTTGCCTGTCTGAACCTATGAAAAAAAAGGGCTGAATGTTAGTTCTGCACTGCGTTTGCGTAGTTTGACTTCGAGTGTGTAAGTTGTTCCTGTTCTGCTGGGCCGGTTCCTCGGTTAGGCGTCGACGTGAGCGTGAATTGCTTTGTTAAAATTTGCAGTAGGCACTCTGGGCATGGTTGATACTGTACAACGAGGATAGTAGAACATGTTGAATCAAAGGCTGTGAATGTGGACTGTTGCTCTGTCATGTCACACTAGGAGACTGTCTAATTAGGTACTGATGTATCTATTAGGTACTGATGTATCTATTGATTCTTGTGACCAATTTGGTAGTCAGTTCCAAGCCTACGTGTTCTATGTATGTGAGAGAAAGAAAAGAAATTTGTGAAGTACGTGGCTGTGCACACCTTAAAAGTTGTTGGTGCATGTGTTTATCTTAAAGATTGTTTTAATACCGTATGTTATTATCAGTCCCCTTTTAGACTGAAAATTTTACAGGGTTAGAAAATTTTATTTGTATGTTTGCCTATATGAACAGTGTCGGTTGAGCTGGTGATTTTTACGCCAGTTTGTGGAATGTGGCAGCTTTACGCTGCGGTTTAATTATTAGTGATTGAAGGGCTTCATTTAATTCCTCTTTGGGGCTCGCCTCGTATTTCTCCTGTTTCGTACTACCTGAAGATCGTAAATCATTATATTGGGGCACGATGACTGATTGGTAGCCTTGCAGCTGCTTGTATTTCATACTCGGCAACTGTGGTTAAACTTTTGTAACTTTGCAGGCCATGTTGGTGTGCGATTGTTTGCATTTTAAATTTTGATTTTATGCAAGTTTACCTTTTAGAAGTTGTTGTTGTTGTTGTGGTCTTCAGTCCTGAGACTGGTTTGATGCAGCTCCCCATGCTTTTAGAAGTATTAGCATGTATTGTTGTCCCTAGGTTTTAAGCTGGATAGTATCAATTGATTTATTTAAGGTTGCTAGGTTTGAGGGAATTGCTTCGCTGTATGATAGTTCTTAATGCTTAATGTAGATTCTAAATGCACATATCTTAAATTTTGAAGCCAAGTGAATTTACTAGCCCCTCAGGCTCAACACGTTATATGTATTCTTGCTAAATTGGCCCTTCAGGCTTTCTTTGCGATTGCAGCCCTTAAGGCATAAGCAGTACTATGTTGCGTGGTACAATGTTAAATTGTTGATGAACTAGTTTCTTAAGGTTTGAGTCTCCCTATATTCATTATCTTGGCAGATTGTACATTGTATTTTAGCTAGTTTTAATAAATGCATTAGAAGTAAGGTGTTGTGTTACTTCTACCAGCACTTGGCCCCGCTTCCTCGCCCCATCCTAGTGGCCCTTACTTCCCTGATTGTTAGAACTTTGGCCGTTAGCCACTATTCTCGGTTTCAAAGATGAAGTTTCATGGCTTGTTTGCTGGCGGCGGCGGGCTTGCGGTGATGGTTTCAGAAGCGGCCGGTAGAGTTCGCGCGGCAATAGGCCCGTCATTCCGTTTCACTGTCAGTTGTGAGTGAGGTGGCGACCGTTGAGTACAAGGTTTTCTGCGTTCTTGACGTCGTGAAAAGTGAGTCGCAAATTGCAGTGCAGCGGGCATTTCGTAACGAATTCGGTATTCAACCAGTATCTCGCAAAAGCGTTAGCCATTGGTCAAAGCAATTGAAACAGACTCGGAGTGAGTGCAAAGGAAATAGCACAGGCCGACCGCGTGTGTCAGAGGGTGATGTCCGACGGATTCAAGAAAGTTTTGTGCACAGTCCCAGTAAGTCTACCAATAGAGCCAGTCGAGAACTTGGAATACCTCAACCAACTGTATGGAAAGTTCTGAGACGGCGTTTGCTGTGCAAGCCCTAACGATTACAACTTGTGCAGGCTCTCAACCCCAATGACAGAGAGAAGCGTCTTACATTCTGTGGTTGATGATGATGATGATGATGATGATAATGTCCCATACTCTGAGGAGCGTAGGGAACGATGCGGGAGACCCGCACCGCCGACTAGGCAAGGTCCTAGCACAGGTGGTTTGCCATTGCCTTCCTCCGACCGTAATGGGGATGAATCATGATGATGAAAACAACAAAACAACACCCAGTCATCTCAAGGCAGGGAAAATCCCTGACCCCACCGGGAATCGAACCCGGGACCCCATGCGAGGGAAACGAGAATGCTACCGCAAGACCACGAGCTAGCAAAGATGGAAGATGACGCATTTGTACATCGTGTAACTTTTAGCGCTGAAGAGACGTTCCACCTTAGTGGAAAAGTCAACATAATGTTTCCATATGGGGTTTAGAAAATCCGTATTCACCATTGCAACACGAAAGAGACTCAGCAAAGATCTATGTGTTCTGTGCTGTATCCCTTACAAAGGTTTATGGACCATTTCTCTTTTCGGAAAGAACTGTAACGGGAATCACGTACCTGGACGTGATGGAACTATGGTTATTCCCTCAAGTTGTGGAAGATTCGCAGGACTTCGTTTTCCAACAGGATGGAGCTCCACCCCATTGGCACCGTGATGTACGAGGCCCTTCCTCAGTGCAGGATCGGTCACAGGGGACTTGAGAGAACTTCTGGCCTCTCTGGACCTCACACCCTGCTACTGTTGTGTGAAGGAAGCTGTTTACGTCCCTCCTCTACCAACCACTCTGAATGATCTGCAGAACCGGATCACTACTGCCGTGCACTCAGTAACAGCAGATATGCTTTCGCCTGTGTGGAACAAGTTTGGCTACCACGTTGATGTTTGCTGTACAGCCAATGGGTGCCCAAATTGAACATTTATAACATGTCTAATTATTAAATAATTATTAAAAACTAATTAGTTACAAATTATTACAAATTATCAAATTTATTAAATTGAAATCAAACATTATGAAAAAACCTTTGAAACTTCCTCATTTCATTAGTATAAAGCTTGTTCATTTTGGATTTATACTTGAATAAATACGAAGTTTTGAAGATGGTTCTGTCATTTAGAATAACCCTGTTGTTAACATCTACATCCTTACTGTGTGAGCGACAGTGGTGTGCGCAACAAAGAGTGTTTTTCATTGTTCCACACAGCGACGTCCTGTCTGTGGTGTATACGATAATGCAGTGTCAGTATTCTTCAGAAGTACAATGTAAGGAAGAGGCACTGTGGTGATTACAGCCATTTCGAAATACATGAAATATATTCCCAGTTGTGAATCCAAACCATCGTTAGCTGTATAATGGGATGATAACAATGAAGATTTGTGCTGGAAATTTGGAAATTTGTAGTAAGTTCCTTTGCGACCAAACTGCTGAGGTCATCGGGTGATTTCCGTACAGGAGACAAAGGGGAGGACGTTTTAACTGAAAGTCGCTGCCTGGTGTCGGTGGATAAAAACGATATTCAAATACCCATGTAGTTGAGAAGAACGATGCAATTTTCCTTCGGAATATCTGGATTCGAGTCCCACTCTGGCACCAATTTTCACTGTCATTCTCTTATACAGTTGTCCACATTCGCAACTCCGAATACGTTTCATGTGCTCCTGTTGTGTCATTCGATGAGTGGGGTGTCAAAGCAAAGTTGGCACATTGCATCAAAACCACGCTACGCTCATCAGTCATAACATTATGATCACCTATCTAATAGCCTAGCCGACATGTCCCCTCTGCCACGGATAACAGTGGTGGCCCGTCGTGACATGGAGGCAATGAGACCTTGGTTTGTCGCTGGAAGGAGCTCGCACAACGTCTGCACACACGGGTCACCCAATTCTTGTAAATTCCGGGAAGGGGGCGGTGAGTTCTGACGCCACGTTCAATCACATTCCAGGTGTGTTCGATCAGGCTCATATCTGGCGAGATGAGGCGCCAGCACATTAATCTGAACTCGCCACTGTGTTCCTCGAACCACTCCATCACACTCTTGAGCTTGTGACATGTAGCATTATCGTGTTGAAAAATGCCGCTCCAGCAAGGAGACATGGTCGTCATGAAGGTGTGTACATGCTCTGCAACCAGTGTACGACACTCCTTTGTCACCGTGGTGCCTTACACGAGCTCCACTGGACCCATGGCTGCTCACGTCAGCGTTCCCCAGAGCACGATGGATCGGGCGCCAGCTTGTCTCTGTCCCATAGTACGCAGCAGGAAGACGATGGATTGCTCCCTGCTACCGGCATGATGAACAAGGTATCGGGCTTCATCAGAGCATGCAACTTTCTGCCACTGCGCCAATGTCCGTTTCCGATAATCAGGTGCCCACTTTAGTTGCAGTTGCCTATGTCGTGGTATTAACATTGGCACATGGATGGCTGATCGGCTGTGTAGGCCCATCTTTAGGGGTTTCCGGCGCAATGTGTGTTGGGACACCTTGCACTCTACCCGACATTAAAATCTGACGTTATTTCCGCCACAGTTCGCCGTCTTTCTTGTTTTGGCAGTGTGCCCAGCCTACAACATCCGACATCTGTAATGATGGGTGGCCGCCCAACCCCCCGAACTCAGGACGTATTTTCACCTTATATGGATATGGTGTCTGTTCTTTCCGACAGTTCGGGCAACACCGGCCATGACCTTCTTCTTCTGTGCGGATGCACCTTCGACCATAAGTATAATAGACTGGCCCTGACGTCATTTTCGTGGCTCCAACATCTCTGGGCTAAAGTCACTTGAATGTTGGCAAAACATGGTTGTTTCGTGTTGCGCTTATGGCTGTACGCAGCGTTTTGTCGGGGGAAATGGCATTACATTTCACGTGAAAGTGTTTCTATTATAGTGCAGATACACTGCTGAAGTGACTTTTATATGTTTTTTACACTTGAAATAGAGTATCACGTAATTACAAGTGTTGAAAGTGATGCCTGTAAATTCAGACTCATGTTACATTTTGGAAAGTATCTGCGATAATTCGGTTACAGAAGTAAGTATAACTGTTTCTCGTTCCTACTCATACGTTCCCTAAGGATGAAAACCGAAGGCAGTTTTGGATACAGGCCCTGAAACGGGAAAACGTTAAGCCATCTGCACATAAGCGCCTTTTCATATATACAAGTGAGATTATAATAAGGTAAGGGCACCTATAGTCGACACATGAAGAGAATTTTTTTCTATTAAATAAATGTAGGCTCCAAAATTATTTTCTGAAACTTCAAAGTCTCACCTTTCATCTTAAATATCAGTTTTTTAAACTGATAGTTTAAACTTTTGTAAAAATAGTAGGAACTGAACCTTTGAAGTGCACTTAAAATTGATACTCTAAAATGGACCTGCTCCTAAAGTCGACAATTTTGGCACCTGTAGTTGACATAATTCCCATATCCCATTTTCTTTCATAAGTGACTAGAGCTCAAAACGCGGCGAATCCAATGTTTTAAGTTTTGACACGAGCCCACTCTTACTGTTTAAAAGAATTTTAACGACATTTTACTTTAATTGATAGTTTATAGTAATTTCGTCCAGCTGCCCACCAGAGGGGCGTTCGATATATTTTTTAGATTTTATAAATGGTACTGTGAACAAATCCAGGTCAAATGCAGTCTGACATAATTTTTCGCAAATAAAGAAAGTAATTTTTGTTGGAAGCGTTTGGCAGTCAATTGAGAAATGTGGGTAAAATACAAACATAGGATGGCAGACCGCTGATTTGAAATCCCGCCACGTTTTGCCAACAGTCACGTGGTTTACGTTGGAGCCACACCAGCCCTATAGCTTCTGCACAGCGAGGCCAGTCTACTAGTATCTATGGTCGAAGGGATGCACACATATTTCCCCAACTCTTACGGGGAATATGCGTGCATCCGCACAGAAGAAGAAGGTCATGGCTGGTGTTGCCAGAACTTACACGGGTATGTTCTTTCGGTCATGTCCGAACTCTTACGGGACTTGGTAAAAATGTAATGAGTGTGTTAGGGTGGGACACTACGAATGTAGTGTGTGGACATACAAGGTGAGAATGTGGGTCTCGCGGGAGGCGCGCTACCCTCTGTGCGCTCGGTGGCTCAGATAGATAGAGCGTCTGCCATGTAAGCAGGAGATCACCTGTTCGAGTCCCGGTCAGGGCACACATTTTCACCTGTCCCCGTTGATATATACATCAACGCCTGTTAGCAGCTGAAGGTATTAATACAATTCTAATTTCATAATTTTCACCTTGATTTCGCCACTTGTTGAAGACATTTACCCCAGCACTCCTAGAACACCCGACAAGTCGTGCGCCGGCCGCGGTGGCCGAGCGGTTCTAGGCGCTCAGTCCGGAACCGCGCGACTGCTGCGGTCGCAGGTTCGAATCCTGCCTCGGGCGTGGATGTGTGTGTTGTCCTTAGTTAGGTTTATGTAGTTCTAAGTTATAGGGGACTGATGACCACAGATGTTAAGTCCCATAGTGCTCAGAGCGATTTGAACCATTTTTGACAAGTCGTGCAGTTTTTGAAATGCTTGCGCCGAACCTCCGGGCCATTACAATCCACCCTCGGTCAGACTCATATAGATCGCTCTCCTTCCCCATTCTACACACGGACAGGAGGCTCACTGATACTACATGCACGGTGCGTGTGTCTGACCAGCAGTCATTTTTCTCGCCAGGTAACGCTGCTACCGCCTGGACGGGTTTATATCGGTAGTAGGTCGCCGGTCATAAAGTTCTGCTGATCAGTGTAGTCGCTCCATGCCACACCGACGTACAAGAAACTTCGGCGTAGACACTCGTCCAGAGCGTCGCTACACCACCGCAGTCGAAAGTGTGCTTCCGGCTACCACAGTGACGCCCGCCCCAGTTCACAGTCGACGATCAAGACCACAGCGTCGTCTTAGATAGGCCGCCAGTGTATTAGGCAGAACATTACGCCAGTCACTCTTCAAGTAAAGAGTCTTGTAAATTCGTCTCTGAAGAGTCTTGTAAATTTGTCTCCATCATGTGATACTTTACTACTGAGAGACTGTTGTCAATAATCCGAACATTCCTGTGGAAATGGCTTGTACAGAGTTGAATAAATAATGTAGTGTAATAGAGTGAACTAATATTTTACATGTTAAAGTACTGCACAATCTGTTCCCCAAGCAATCGACACTACCCACCATTTTGCGGGCGCGTGGATTTTCATACGGCACAACACTTCCTGAATCGTTCAGAAATCGACAGTTAAACGTGGATTGGGGGAAAACCGGAACATGACAGAACTGCAGAGAAATGTTTAAAATTCTTCTTCTTCGTGGTTGGGTCTACAGTCCTTGAAGAACCTTGGCCTCCTGCATCACCTGCCTCCATTCTTCTCTCTCCATCGCCTTCCTTCTCCAACTTCTTATTCCTATCGCCTTTAGATCTCCTTCCATATCGTCCAGCCACCTTTTCCTGGGTGTACCTCTTCTCCTTCTCCCGTCACTATGAAAACTTTCTTGACACTCCTGGTTTCTGGCATTCTCTGTACATGTCCTGCCCATTTTATTCTTCCGTGCCTAATTTTAACAACAATATTCATCTGAAACCTCCTGGCAGATTAAAAATGTGTGCCGGACCGAGACTCGAACTCGGGACCTTTGCCTTTCGCGGGCAAGTGCTCTACCATCTGAGCTACACAAGCACGACTCACGCCCCGTCCTCGCAGCTTTACTTCTGCCAGTACCTCGTCTCCTACCTTCCCTACCTTTGAGGAGCACTTGTCCGCCAAAGGCAAAGGTCCCGAGTTCGAGTCTCGGTCCGGCACACAGTTTTAATCTGCCAGGAGGTTCCATATCAGCGCACACTCCGCTGCAGAGTGAAAATCTCATTCTGAATATGCATCTGTCCAAAAAGTGTTTGTAGTTCTGCATTCAAAATTAGGTGGATTGTATCGAAAGGAATGAGGAGGTCCTATGCAGGATCAGAGGGGAAACGTATATATGGAAGACACTGACAACGAGAAGGATATCAGTTAACATATCGGGGGATGGCTTCCATGGTAATAGAGAGAGCTATGGAGGGCAAAAACTGTAGAGGAAGACGGAGATTGGAATACATCCGCCAAATAATGGAGGATGTAGGCTGCAAGTGCTACTCTGAGTTGAAGAGGTTGGCACAGGAGAGGAATTCGTGGCGGGCCACATCAAACGAGTCAGAAGTCTGATGATCAAAAAAATTTTTCATTATTTTGTGACTCTGCGCAGAGCGAGAACTTCGCGATAACTGCAGGCTTAAGTCAGGGGCTTACGGAGAATACTGTCTGTCAAATAGAAAGATTCGAGCTGGACTTTTGCACCTACCTCTATACTCTGCAAGTCCATTGTGTCTTTGCACATGACACATCCGCATGCTGGATGAGTCAGCGCGAAGACCTCCGCACAGCCCGTGTACCTCGTTTTGTTCTGCGACTCGCCGCCGTTTGCGAAACTGGCTGCCTGCGTGAATGGGACGGCGAGAGCGGACGGCGGGAGCGCAAGGACGCGACCCACGACCCGTGAATCACGACCCCAGGGGCACACGTGACACGGCCGCGACCCTGGAGAAGCTGCCTCCAGAAATGACGCCGCTGGAAGCCAAGCGCTAAACCACGATGGCCGCTACGCTTACAACAAACTCTTGTGCGAGTGTCTAAATGGCATGAACGAACTGTCACAGGATGCAGGAAATCTCTCTGTTGTATACATGCAATCAAATGGTTCAAATGGCTCTGAGCACTATGGGACTTAACATTTGAGATCATCAGTCCTCTAGAACTTAGAACTACTTAAACCTAACTAACCTAAGGACATAACACACATCCATGCCCGAGGCAGGATTCGAACCTGCGACCGTAGCAGTCGCGCGGTTCCGGACTGAAGCGCCTAGAACCGCTCGGCCACCGCGGCCGGCTTACATGCAATACAAATTTATTCCAACCTCCCCCCCCCCCCAAAAAAAATCGGGGTTTAGCTCTGTCAAGGTTTTACTAATCTCATGTACCTTAGTAAGGAAGAGATGGTGAAAATTCCGGACTACTCGAGCTAGCGACCAATTCCTGAGTAAGATATGTGTCTGCAATATTGGATTGTTTCAGCACGTCAGTCCTTCCTACAATCACCCTGGATGCGAATGGGATAGGCCAGCCGCTGTGGCCGACCGGTTCTAGGCGCTTCAGTCTGGAACCGCGCAGCCGCTACGGTCGGAGGTTCGAACCCTGCCTCGGGCATGGATGTGTGTGATGTCCTTAAGTTAGTTAGGTTTAAGTAGTTCTAAGTTATAGCGGACTGATGACCTCAGATGTTAAGTCCCATAGTGTTCAGAGCTATTTGAACGATTTTTGAATGGGATAGGCGAAGTGGTTTTGATACGCTGTCTTTTCTTTTATCCGTTTCTTAGTCACCGCTGTTGTCAGTACCTGTCCTCACATACGCTATCTGTGTCGGGACAAAAATATATGTAACCACCATACGTAACGAGAGGCGGGCCCGCCGCTGTAAAACGAGGCGGAGTGTGTTCTGTTGTCAGCAGAGAAGCACTCACAGCAGAATCGGTCATTTAGGAGAGCTAAGTGACTTTGGTAGCGAATTAGTCATCGAATGTCATCCGAGTAACAAATCCGTCAGCGACATTTCAACTCTTCCAAATCTGTCCCACCCGACCCTTGGTGATTTGACCCTGAAGTGGATACGTGAAGAAACAACCGTAGTTAAACGGGGCCCAGGCATACTTCGTGTACTGAGAGACAAGGAAAGACTGTTGATCAACGTGGACGGTGGTTGTAAAAGAAATCGCGTGAAATTAGCGGACTAAATCACTCGACAGTTCCATAGTGCTGCCAGTAGTCCAGACAGCACAGAGACTATGCGTTGGGAGTAAAAAAGAATGGGATACAGTGGTCGAACAGGTTCTCGTATGCCATAACTGAAGAGCCAAACAAACTGGTACACCTGCCTAACATCGTGCAGGGCCCCTACGAGTGCCCAGAAGTGCCGCAATACGAAGTGGCATGGACTCGACTAATGTATGAATTAGAGCTGGAGGCAATGACACCATCAATCGTCTAAGGATCTCCGATCTCCATAAATCTGTAAGAGTATCAGGGGGTGGAGGTCTCTTCTGTCCAGCACTTTGCAAGGCATCCCAGATATGCTCAGTAATGTTCATGTCTGAGGAGTCTGGTGGCCAGCGGAAGTGTTTAAACTCAGAAGAGTGTTCCTGGATCAAATCTGGACGTGTGGGGTGACACATTGTCCTGCTGGAATTTCCCAAGGCCGTCGGAATGCACAATGGACACGAATGGGTGCAGATGATGAGAGAGGATTTTCACGTACGTGTCATGTGTCAGTCGTATCTAGACGTATCAGGGGTCCCATATCACTCCAACTGCACACGCCCCACACCATTACAGAGCCTCCACCAGCTTGAACACTGCGTTGCTGACATGCAGCGTCTACGGCTTCATGGGGTCGTCTCCATACCCGTACACATCCATCGGCACAATACAATTTGAAACGAGACTCGTCCGGCGAGGCAACTTGTTTCCAGTCATCAACAGTCCAATGGCGGAGTTGACGGGCCCAGGCGAGGCGTAAAGATTTGTGTCGTGCAGTCATCAAGGGTACACGAGTGGGCCTTCGGCTCCGAAAGCCTATATCGATGGTGTCTCGTTGAATGGTTCGCACTGAAATCTCCAGCAGTTTGTGGAAGCGTTGCACTTCTGTCACGTTGAACGATTCTCTTCAGTCGCCCTGGGATATTTCTCCGGCCGCAACGATGTCGGAGATTTGGGGTTTTACCGGAATCCTGATGTTCACGGTACACTCGTGAAATGGTCGTACGAGAAAATCCCCACTTCATCGCTACCTTGGAGATGATGTGTTCCATCGCCCGTGTGCCGATTGTAATATCACGTTCAAAGTCACTTAAATGGCGTTAACCTATCATTGTAGCAGCAGTAACCGATCTAGCAACTGTGCCAGACATTTGTAGTCTTGTGTAGGCGTTACCGACAGCAGCCCCGTATTCTGCCTATTTACACTGTATTTGAAAACGCATGCCTATTCCAGTTTCTATGGCACTGTAGTATATATACACAGAGCAAAAAAAGTACTCGTTTTTCGTAAACCCGTAATTGTATCCCATTGCGACGCGTAAGTTTGAAAGTTGGCCCAAAGGTGTCTACAGCCTTCCCCTGTGACAGTGTAAAAGCGTGCCGTCCTACGACGTCACCCTCGGGATGGGCGACGCTTCGAACAGCGAGGTGTCGATACATACGAAACAAAGACCACAGCTCAGAAATTCATGTTAGCTGTAAGGTGTGTTAATGATGCCTGAGGGAAGTCAACCCTTGGACACCGCCGCAGTTGGGATAATCGGCGCCCAGGAGCCAGAGCAGCTATGAGGCCCCAGTCAGCTGAATGGGCGTCAAAGCCTCCGACGAGTACAGATTTAATGAGCTCAACGAAGGTGCGTGGCTAGCAATGAGACTATTGCCGAAATGGGGGTGGGTGTCTTACAGGGCTGCATTACCGTTTTTTTTCATACAAATGTCAATGTTGCACACTTCTGTCACAGGAGGTGCCAAACGAGAGGCCTGAAAAAGCATAAACACCCTTTTCTTTTAAAAAAACTTAACTCCGTCCGAACAGGCCTTGAAAGGCCCAACGGTACCGACCGGCCGCCGTGTCAACCTCAACCACAGGCGTCACAGATGGAGGGGCATCTGGTCAGCACACTGCTCTTCCGGCCGTACGTCAGTTTACGAGACCAGAGCCGCTATGTCTCAGTCAAGTAGCTCCTCAGTTTGCCTCACAAGGGCTGAGTGCACCCCGCTTGCCAACAGCGCTCGGCAGACCGGATGGTCACCCATCTATGTTCTAGGCAAGCCTGAAGGGCTTCCGTGATCTGACGGGAACCGGTGTTACCACTGCGGCCTTTGGCATAAACACTCGTTTCTGTTCCGTATCACGTACAAATTTTGTCGAGTGGCTTTGGACGCTCCCTAGTCGTTTCACCCAGTACACCAGAGCACAAACTGCAGTCGCCCTACATCAGATCAGATCACGCTGAATGGGGTCGCAGCCCCACGACGTGGTTAGAGGAGGGTTGAATCGTCCGAAGGGTGTCAGCAGTGTCTGACGCTCTCTTGTCTGTCGCCCTGTTGTCCATCTGTTGTTTTCAACCGCGATATGTGTGGGAATCAACGCCCCAGGGAAAGGGGTGGTTTCATTGAAGCTTTTTGTGCGACCTCCTGAGGTCTTCCGTCTCGATTCTGAGCGGCCGTGTCTCTGAAATGTTTTTCTCGGCCACCCATAAGAAGACAGCGTGATTTCCTCGCTGGGTGTTGCAGGTCTGACCTCCGTCGGAGAACCGTCAAGAGAAGTGGCCTGATGTGGGTAAGATACGGGGTGACTAACTTCCCATTGTGAGATATTTCCACGATTGTAGAACTGAGGTGAAATTTGGTCCATTGTGACGTCATTAACCTATCTTACACCTCACACAGTCTACTGGGCTGTCGTCTTTTAAAGCACGTGTTGACACGTAGCTCTTTGACGGAGTCCGGGGGTGACATCGCAGCGCGCCACGTTTTGGCATCATTCCAGACTAACGTCGTGGGCACCTTTGTGTCAAATTTCAAACTTATGAGACGTAATGGAAGTCAATTACGGGGTTTCGAATATTTGTTTTCTGCTAAGTGTATATACGGGGGTTACCCAGAAAGTAATGCACCGCATTTTTTTTTCTTTAACAGTTCTTTATTCAACATAATGAGAATTACACACACGAAAGACTGGTGTTTCATCTACACATCCTATTTTTCCATGTAATCTCCATCCCGTTCTCTGGCATTCCTCCAGCGCGAAACAAGGGCGTCTATGCACTGTCGATAGCAATCCTTTTCCTGGTGGCGCAGCCAGTGCTTCACTGTGTGAATCACCTCCTCGTCGTCCTCAAAATGTCTTCCATGAATGGCGTCTTTTAATGGCCCAAACAAGTGTGCATGCCACAGGGGAGTGTTATGGGACCATTGCTTTTCACAATATATATAAATGACCTAGTAGATAGTGTCGGAGGTTCCATGCGGCTTTTCGCGGATGATGCTGTAGTATACAGAGAAATTGCAGCATTAGAAAATTGCATCGAAATGCAGGAAGATCTGCGGCGGATAGGCACTTGGTGCAGGGAGTGGCAACTGTCCCTTAACATAGACAAATGTAACGTATTGCGAATATATAGAAAGAAGGATCCTTTATTGTATGATTATATGATAGCGGAACAAACACTGGTAGCAGTTACTTCTGTAAAATGTCTGGGAGTATGCGTGCCGAACGATTTGAAGTGGATTGATTAATTGTTGGAGCCGGCCGCGGCGGTCTAGCGGTTCTAGGCGCTCAGTCCGGAACCGCTCGACTGCTACGGTCGCAGGTTCGAATCCTGCCTCGGGCATGGATGTGTGTGATGTCCTTAGGTTAGTTAGGTTTACGTAGTTCTAAGTTCTAGGAGACTGATGACCACAGATGTTAAGTCCCATAGTGCTCAGAGCCATTTGAACTATTAATTGTTGGAAAGGCGGGTGCCAGGTTGAGATTCATTGGGAGAGTCCTTAGAAAATGTAGTCCATCAACAAAGGTGGTGGTTTACAAAACACTCGTTCGACCTATACTTGAGTATTGCTCATCAGTGTGGGATCCGTACCAGGTCGAGTTGACAGAGGAGATACAGAAGATCCAGAGAAGAGCGGCGCGTTTCGTCACAGGGTTATTTGGTAAGCGTGATAGCGTTAGGGAGATTTTTAGCAAACTCAAGTGACAGACTCTGCAAGAGAGGCACTCTGCATCGCGGTGTAGCTAGGTGTCCAGGTTTCGAGAGGATACGTTTCTGGATGAGGTATCCAATACATGCTTCCCGCTACTTGTACCTCCCGAGGAAGTCACAAATGTAAAATTAGAACGATTCGAGCGCGCACGGAGGCTTTCCGGCAGTCGTTCTTCCCGCGAAACATACCCGAGTGGAACAGGAAAGGGAGGTAATGACAGTGGCAGGTAAAGTGCCCTCCACCACACGCCATTGGGTGGCTTGCAGAGTATAAATGTAGATGTAGATGTACAAGTAGAAACAAGTAGAGGTCTGAGGGCGCTAGGTCAGGGCTGTCACGTGTGACAGCCGTGGATGGTCTCCCCGACCGCTGCAAATTGTGGAGCTCCGTCGAACCGCCTTCTTATGACCTCACCCTCCGTTCCCAGCGACTAACTGTACTTCTGTCAATAGCAGATGCTCCACTGACTTCGCACAAGTGTATGTAAATATTTCCCTCAGTTTCTTTGTCTACAGAGAGAAATTCAATGACGGCACGTTGCTTGTAACGTACATCACCTACAGACATCGTTTTGAAACTGAGAAAAAAATACGGTACTTTACTCTCCCGGCAACTCTCGTATGGTGGTGGTGGAGGTTAGTGTTTAACGTCCCGTCGACAACGAGCTCATTAGAGACGGAGCGCAAGCTCGGGTTAGGGAAGGATTGGGAAGGAAATCGGCCGTGCCCTTTCAAAGGAACCATCCCGGCATTTGCCTGAAACGATTTAGGGAAATCACGGAAGACCTGAATCAGGATGGCCGGAGACGGGATTGAACCGTCGTCCTTCCGAATGCGAGTCCAGTGTGCTAACCACTGCGCCACCTCGCTCGGTAACTCTCGTATGGACTGCAATATACGCTGAGGTGCAAAACGTCATAGGACAGCGATATGGACACGTATAAATGGTGGTAGTACCTCGTACACAAGGTATGAAGGGAATTCAGTATTTCGCGATCCACAGTGACGAGAGCGTGTCGAGAATACCAAATTTCAGGCATTACCTCCCACCATGGACACCGCAGTGGCCAACGATGTTCAGTTAACAACGGGCAGCAGTAGCTATTGCTTAGAGTTGTCAGTGCTAACATACAAGCAATAGCGCCTGAAAAAGCCTGAGAACAACGAAGTATCTGTTTGGACAGCTCGACAAAATCTTTCTCTAACGGCCTACGGGAGCAGACGACCAAAGCGAGTGCCTTTGCTAACAGCACGACTTCCCCTGCAGGGCATCCCCTGGGCTCGTGACCGTATCGCCTGGACCCTAGACGACTGGAAAAACGTGGCCTTGGTCAGATGAGTGGCGATTTCAGTTCGTGAGATGTGATGGCAGGGTTCGACTCTGGCGCAGACCCCACGAAGCCATGGACCCAAGTTGTCAACAAGGCACTGTGCAAGCTGGGCTTTGTTTACATGGATAATTCAAGAACAGTCTTAATCGCATTTATTATTGTTATTATACCGCCAGCCGGTTTCAGCCCGGCGTAGGGGTCATCTTCTGGGCGTTTACACCATTGGTCGACGGCTGGCGGTGTCACTCCTGTCTACATAACGGCAGATAATCGCTTCTTCTCTCCACAACCATGTTGTCCAAAAATCTTTGTTTACATGGATTGGACTGGGTACTGTGGTGCAACTGAATCGATAATTAAGCGGAAATGGTTATGCGTGGCTACGTTGTGACCATTTGCAGTCATTCATGGACTTAATATTCCGAAACAACGATGGAATTTTTATAGATGACAATGCGCCATGTCACCGGACCACAGCTGTTCGCGATTGGTTCGAAGAACATTCTGGACAGTTCGAACGAATGATGTGGCCACCCAGCTCGCCTGTCATGAATTCCATCGAACATTTGCGGGACAAAATCGAGATGTCAGTTCACACACAAAATCCTGCACTGGCAATACATTCGCAACTGGACGGCTACAGCGGCAGCACGGCTCAATATTTCTGCATGGGACTTCCAGTGACTTGTTGAGTCCATGGGTCATCGACCTGCTGCACTAAAACTAAACTCCGCCCGAACAGGCCGTGGAAGGCCCAACGGTACCGACCAGTCGTCGTGTCATCCTTAGCCCACAGGCGTCACTGGACGTGCAAGATGGAGAGGCACGTGCCCAGTACACCGCTCTCCTGGCCGTATGGCAGATTCCGAGACCGGGGCCGCTACGTCTCACAAAGAGACGGCACGACCGTGGAGTTGGGGATTTGTCCGAAATTTTTTGTGGTGAAAGAGGATCCCTAACACCTCCCGTGATTAAAATATTAGGACGCACTACCCGGAAAATCTCGGGAAAAATCGATCCAAAGTTTTTTAGGTGCCTTATGAGTATACAATGTTAGTCCATTGCATAGATACCGTCTGGACTAGGTGGATAGGGCTCGGACTCTAGCGCCAGATGTCTCTTGTTCGATTCCTCCTACGGCATTTTTTTCTTCTGTTTCATTTTCTTTTGTTATTCCACAATTATTCAGAAAGTTCCCAAACCTACATTATCTTTAACGAATTAGTTACATTATTGAATAAAAATTATTTTCCTTTTGTCGAACAGCACAATTCATGGCGGTGGGTTTTCCAATTTTCATTGTTAAGTATATGAGGAGAAACATTGAGTTTTTAATCAGAATAACAAAGTCGATTGGGAAACATTCAATTTTTATACATACAATAATTATAAACAAGAACATAGCATCGTGAGAGATTTCTTCCGAAGATGTCGATGCAATTACATTATTTTCCATCAACAGCTTTTCATAATACATCATTGCGTCCTTCAATCGTAATTTTGATAGATCACTATGAATGGATTCTTCAGGAATTTCTTCCCCTATTCCAGACGAGCCAGCAACGTCTTCAGTCGACATATTTAGCCTCGGATCGGAATAATACGTTGAAATTTGAAACAGGTACGTGTGTTCACGACGAAATCGAAAAACAAACTACATTTACTTCTCACGGGTCGCGCACAGTCCTATGCGCAGATGACCGTTATAATCCCAAGAGGATCCTTACAAAGTCCCTTTAAACCTTGAAACCCCATAAAACGAAATACAACAACGAACACGAATATTTTTCAGTGAACGAAAAGCTTTACGTTCTTGAGCTAAAATAATGTTTTACAATAATGTAGGTTTGAGAAACTTTTTGAATAATTTGTGGAATAACAAAAGAAAATGAAACAGAAGAAGAAAAGTGCCAGAGTAGGAATCGAACCCAGAAAAAGAAAAGTGCCGGAGTAGGAATCGAACCCGAGACATCTGGCGTAAGGGTCCGAGTCCTAACCACCTAGGCCAGACGGCGGCTCGGCAATGGACTAACATTGTATAGTCATAAGGCACCTAAGAAACTTTGGATCGATTGTTCCCAGGATTTTCCGGATAGTGCGTCCTAGGATTTTAACCACGTGAGGTGTTAGGGGTCCTCTTTCACCACAAAATTTCGGACAAATCCCCGACCCCACGGTCGTGCAGTCTCTTTGTCAGTCAAGTAGCTCCTCAGTTTGCCTCACAAGGGCTGAGTGCACCCCACTTGCCAACAGCGCTCGGCAGACCGGATGGTCAACCTTTCAAGTGCTAGTCCAGCCCGACAGCGCTTCCGTGATCTGATGGGAACCGGTGTTACCACTGTGGTAAGGCCGTTGGCGGCTTACTGCTCTATGCTGCGAAAAAGTAGTTCAGAGGCGATATGAGGAGGTATTGCTTGATTTCTGTCACCTCAGTGTTATCTTTCTAATGAACTATGGATCTTTACGTGGCAGTGCAGGCAATCTGACCCGCCAATAAACGTTTCCGAATAAATCCACTGAGCGACATATCGTATAAATTGTCTCCCCCCCACACACACACAACGCGAAGAGCGTGTGGATTAACACGTGGGTCCTCTGTACGAGCAGAACACGGTCCAGCAGTGTCCCAGCGCCGCGCTATGACGTTACGAAGCAGGGTTCATCGACCCCGTGCTGTGACGGCAGCGGGATGACGGCGAGGCGCATCCGACCCGCGGCTGCAGGAAGCGGCGATGCGGGTCAGGGGTCGGCCGGACACGTGGCCGGCACGTGGCTTTCTGCCGGCAGCCCAGTCGCCACTGGCTAAGCGGGCCGCGTCTCTAGCTCGCCACCAGCCGTCGCAATCTGCCTGCCTTCTAATCTGGCTGTGGGCCACCTCTGTAGGTATCCCAAGTATAGCTTGAGGTAGGCCGGCGCCACTGGACAGTGGAAGTCCGGAAACGAACGATGAAAAGGTTTCTCGAGTGCCTGTAGAACCTCACCTGGCAACATGTGTAGTGCCACTACTGAAGTTGTGATGAGGTGGTGTTTCAGTATGGAGCTGAAGAGTTTCATGCATGGACCACGACCTTACATCCTGGAAGGTTTACCAGAAGATATGTTTCAGTATGGTTGTGTCCTTCGTGGTTAGGGCATGGTTCCCCTATTGCTTGGCTCTGAGCACCGTGGGACTTAACATCTGAGGTCATCAGTCCCCTAGAACTTACAACTACAGTAGAGCGTCGATTATCCGAACGTCGGTCAACCGAACGACCGCTTAACCGAACCGTGTACTCGCTCGCACCTGTTACTATCCCACCCTACCGTCCATCATCCCCCTCAATCCCAAACCAAGTTTCCCACAGTAGTCGCCGCACTGGGCCACCGCTGGCGGAACATTGCTTCTAATGGGGCCTTCACAAGGCGCTGCTGACCGGCCAAGCCGCCAGTCGCCGTGTTTCAACAATCAGCACACTTCTGTCGCCTTGGCACTGGCAGTAGAAGTAGCGGCAGTATCAAAGCTGCTCACAGCAACAGCTGCGCCAGCTTAGAGTTGAGGCGTGCCGCTCCGCGCAGTTTGAAGGATTGCGCGCCCCCAAGAAGAGCTTCTCACGGTGCAAACAGTCACCTTCTGTCCTCTGTTACGACCACTTGTGTGCTGCTGCGTTAAGAAGTGAACTTGACGATACAAAATGCTTAAACGTAAACGTGTTGTCATTTCTATGAGGGACAAGTACGAGATTATTAAAAGGTTAGAAGAAGGTGAATCTGCAACCACTTTATCCAATTTTAAGTATGTATACTGTGTGTATTGTTCATGCAAAATGCGTAAGTAATATGTATGTATTTTTGTTTAATAAACTGTGCCACATACTACATATTCCTACTCAAGTTGCCTTTGTATGTTACTTTGTAATACTAAAAGAGATGCCTGTTTGACTGAATAAATTTACTGTACAGTACTTCTTTTTGGCAAATAAACATGTACATTTCGATTATCCGAACAAACCAATTTTCCGAACACCCATGTCCCCCAATTACTTCGGATAATCGACGCTCTACTGTACTTAAACCTAACTAACCTAAGCACATCACACACATCCATGCCCGAGGTAGGATTGGAACTTGCGACCGTAGCAGTCGCGCGGTTCCAGACTGAAGCTCCTAGAACCCTTAATGGGGAAAGATATGACGAAATTTTCCAAAATTATGTACTGTGTACAGTAAAGCAACACCTTGGAGACGATGACTGTTTGTGCCAGCATGATGCATCTGTGAGGCAATGGTCTCCACACAATAACTTTCCTGAAATGGACTGGTCTGTCCGTAGTCCTAAACTGAACCCAGCCGAACACCTTTGGGGTGAGACAGGTCGACGTCGCTCCACATCCCAGCGTCCAACATCGTTTCTTTTTCAGGTTTCAACTCTTGAGCAATAAAGGGCTGTTATTGTTCCACAGACGTCCAGGTACGTCACTGGAAGTGTCCCGAGGAAAGTTCAAGACCGAGTGAGGTGTCGCTGCGGTTAGCACACTGCACTCATTACCCTGATTTAGGTTTTCCGTCATTTCCCTGAATCGCTTCAGGCAGATGTCGGGATGGTTCCTTTGAAAGGACACTGCCGACTTCCGTCAACATCGTTCCCTAATCCGATGGGACCAATGACCTCGCTCTTTGGTCCGCTCCCCTAAATAAGCCAACCACCCAACCAGAGTTCAAGCTATCGGAAAGATGGTGGACATACCTCTTATTAATATCAGCTAACAGGTGACTGGACACTGTCGATCAGATAGTGTGTCTGATCGCGCAAGAAATGTGCAGAAATTACAGGTACACACAGCTGTTTGCAGTTTCACATGTGTCAAATTTTTTGTAGTACTTTCTTAATCTTGCCTGTAGTTGCAGTCAACTGTCACAAACAAAAGTTTTCAGGCTATGGACTTCAGTCCATAATAACCTGCTTAAACCAATTGGAGCCATATATTATCATAACATGCTTATGCTAAGTGGTATAGCCAAAAGATATAAATGAGGCTATGGTCTGCACCGGGGGACACGAACGATAACCTCTTTTATACACTGTCAATGTTCCCACCTATCAAGAGCCTGAATGACCACCTTTTGAAGCGCGGACCGCAGCGAGACATGCAGGAAGGAGGTCAGTAGGTTCTGAAAGGTACCGACAGGGATGTGGAGCCATGCGACGCCAGTGCCGTGGCAAGCTTCGCTATATTTCTCGGTTGATGATCCATGGCTGTACCAGCCCAATCCATGTGGTCCCACCGATTCTCGATTGGATTTAAATCCGGGGAGATGGATGGCCAGGAGAGTACAGTTGAGTCAACTAGGTGCTCTTCGAACCACACGTTGCTTGGCGTGCTGGTAGATGTCATCTTGCTGACGAAAAACAAACTGACTTGGTTCCCAAAAATAGATGCGTCCTTGTGTTCAAGCATTGTCCCTTCTAGAATGACGAGATCATCTAGGGCATTGCCCCGGCCTGCACCCTTCCAACATTTGTTTCAGGGTTTCTGTTTTCAGACATTCCACGCCAAACCCGCCAACGGCCATCAGTCCGATGGAGCATAAAACACGATTCATCTGAGAAGGCTACCTGTCGCCCCCAGTCGACACCCAGTTGCCCTATTTTACTGAAAATTCCAGCCATCGTTGTCGACCAACAGGAGTCAACATACGAGGGCAGTTCAATAAGTAATGCAACACATTTTTTTTCTGAAACAGGGGTTGTTTTATTCAGCACTGAAATACACCAGGTTATTCCCCAATCTTTTAGCTACACAACACTATTTTTCAACGTAATCTCCATTCAATGCTACGGCCTTACGCCACCTTGAAATGAGGGCCTGTATGCCTGCACGGTACCATTCCACTGTTCGATGTCGGAGCCAACGTCGTACTGCATCAATAACTTCTTCATCATCCGCGTAGTGCGTCCCACGGATTGCGTCCTTCATTGGGCCAAACATATGGAAATCCGACGGTGCGAGATTGGGGCTGTAGGGTGCATGAGGAAGAACAGTCCACTGAAGTTTTGTGAGCTCCTCTCGGGTGCGAAGACTTGTGTGAGGTCTTGCGTTGTCATGAAGAAGGAGAAGTTCGTTCTGATTTTTGTGCCTACGAACACGCTGAAGTCGTTTCTTCAATTTCTGAAGAGTAGCACAATACACTTCAGAGTTGATCGTTTGACCATGGGGAAGGACATCGAACGGAATAACCCCTTGGTAGGGGAGTTGGTGTGGCGCCACTCCATTGATTGCCGTTTTGTTTCAGGTTCGAAGTGATGAACCCATGTTTCATCGCCTGTAACAATCTTTGACAAGAATTTGTCACCCTCAGCCACATGACGAGCAAGCAATTCCGCACAGATGGTTCTCCTTTGCTCTTTATGGTGTTCGGTTAGACAACGAGGGACCCAGCGGGAACAAACCTTTGAATATCCCAACTGGTGAACAATTGTGACAGCACTACCAACAGAGATGTCAAGTTGAGCACTGAGTTGTTTGATGGTGATCCGTCGATCATCTCGAACGAGTGTGTTCGCACGCTCCGCCATTGCAGGAGTCACAGCTGTGCACGGCCGGCCCGCACGCGGGGGATCAGACAGTCTTGCTTGACCTTGCGGCGATGATGACACACGCTTTGCCCAACGACTCACCGTGCTTTTGTCCACTGCCAGATCACCATAGACATTCTGCAAGCGCCTATGAATATCTGAGATGCCCTGGTTTTCCGCCAAAAGAAACTCGATCACTGCCCGTTGTTTGCAACGCACATCCATTACAGACGCCATTTTAACAGCTCCGTACAGCGCTGCCACCTGTCGGAAGTCAATGAAACTATACGAGACGAAGCGGGAATGTTTGAAAATATTCCACAAGAAATTTCCGGTTTTTTCAACCAAAATTGGCCGAGAAAAAAAATGTGTTGCATTACTTATTGAACTGCCCTCGTAGGTGCGGAGGCGTGTACGCAGCAACTTTCGCTGAACGGCGTTGGGCAGTCACTGTTGGTAACCCCTTGGTTCGTCTGCATGCTCAGTTGCTCAAGAGTTGCACGTTTGTTCACTCGTACACACCTTCGCAGCCCTCATTCATCTCTGGCCTCTGAGGCCCGGTTTTGGATAGTGCCATTTTGCCATGTGCAGTATATATTAACCACGATGGTGCCCGAACCGTTTTCAAACTTAGCCGTTCCACAAACGCTTCAGCGCTTGGCCCGAAAGCCAATGATCAATGCCTGTAATGTTTCCTTGTTCCCCCGACACAATCTATATACCCTCCACTGCTGATGCTGCCACCTGCCGTCTGTGAGTGGTTATTGCACGTGGACGTCGTTCATAGGTTGGCTGGTTGATTCGGGGGCGGGGACAAAACAGCGAGGCTATCGTTCCCATCGGATTAGGGAAGAATGGGAAAGGAAGTCGGCCGTGCCCTTCCATAGGAACCATCTCGGCCTTTTCCTGAAGCTATTTAGGGAAATAACGGGATACCTAAATCAAGGTGGCCGGACGCGGATTTGAACCGTCGTCCTCCCGAATGCGAGTACACTGTGCTAACGAAAGCACCACCTCGTTCGGAGAATTCATACATACGCGTTGGTCACACTAATGTGACCAGACCGCATATCTTACGACACTGCAAGTTTGGCGTAATCATTTTATGTTAATACACTGTGTGATCAAAAGTATCCGGCACCCCAAAAAACATATGTTTTTCATATTAGGTCCATTATGTTGTCACCTACTGCGAGGTCCTCCACATCAGCAACCGCAGTAGTCATTACACATCGTGAGAGAGCAGAATGGCCGGCCGTTGTGGCCGAGCGGTTCTAGGCGCTTCAAACCGGAACCGCTCTGCTGCTACGATCGGAGGTTCGAATACTGCCACGGCCATGGATGTGTGTGATTTCCTTAGGTTAGTTAGGTTTAACTAGTTCTAAGTCTAGGGGACTGATGATCTCAGATGTTAAGTCCCACAGTGCTCAAAGTCATATGAACCATTTTTAGAGCAGAATGGGGCGCTCCGCGGAACTCACGGACTTCGAACGTGGTCAGGTGTCACTTGTATCATACCTTTGTATGCAAGATTTACACGCTCCTAAACATCCCTAGGTCCACTGTTTCCGATGTGATAGTGAAGAGGAAACGTGAAGGCACACGTACAGCACAAAAGCGTACAGGCCGACCTCGTCTATTGACAGAGAGACCGCCGACAGTTGAAGAGCGTCGTAACGTGTAATAGGCAGACATCTATCCAGATTATCACACAGGAATTCCAATGTGTATCAGGATTCGCTTCAAGTACTATGAGAGTTACGCGGTAGGTGAGAAAACTTGGATTTCATGATCGAGCGGCTGCTCATAAGCCACACATCACGCCAATAAATGCCAAACGACGCCTCACTTGGTGTAAGGAGCGTAAACATTGGACGATTGAACAGTGGAAAAACGTTGTGAAGAGTGACGAATCAGGGTACACAATGTGTCGATCCAATGGCAGTGTGTGGGTATGGCGAATGGCCGGTGAACGTCATCTGCCAGTGTGTGTAGTGCCAACAGTAAAATTCGGAGGCGGTGGTGTTACGGTGTGGTCGTGTCTTTCATGGAGTGGCTTGCACCCCTTGTTGTTTCCCGTGGAAATATCAGCACAGGCCTGTATTGATGTTTTAAGCACCTTCTTACTTCCCATTGTTGAAGAGCAATTCGGGGATGGCGACTGCATCTTTCAACACGATCGAAGACCTGTTCATAATGCACGGCCTGTGGCGGAGTGGTTAACGACAATAACATCCCCGTAATGTAATGGCCTGACCTGGATCCTATAGAACACCTTTTGGTATATTTTGGAGCGCCGACTCCGTGCCACGACTTACCGACCGACATCGACACCTCTGCTCAGTGCAGCACTCCGTGAAGAATGGGCTGCCATCCCCAACGCACCTGATTGAACGTATGCCTGGGCGAGTGGAACCTGTCATCAAGGCTAAGGGTGGGCCAACACCGTATTGAATTCCACCATAACCGATGGAGGGCGCCACGAACTTGTAAGTAATTTTGAGCCACGTGTTCGGATACGTTTGATCACGTAGTGTATATGGCTTCATCAGTTTTATGCAAGTTTGCAAATGTTCATTATAGCCCGAAATCGACTGACGATAATTTGCTTGTGATCGTTAACCAGAATTAACGGAAAATTCTGTACTTCCCTGATACCTGCTTTATTCCCGGCTTTGTTGTATGTTATACGGGATCGTAGTGCATTGTATTAGTTTCGAGTTCAGGTGAAATCAGCTGGTACGAGACGCAGCGCAGCGGGACTTTGCGATCGCTGAGGCCGTCGCGATGGGTCGTCCCCTCTCAGAATAAGTTCTCCACTTGCTCCTGCGGCGTCCGTTTCGTCCCTGCGATCACGGCATGTGTTCCAGTAGGTCACCGCAGCGTTTCCAGCCGCAATGCGGGAAAACCAGTCGGCGCTGTGGAAAAAGCCGCGGCGCTCACGGCGGGCCGGTCGCGCCTTCGATTCCGGATGCCCGCATTTCTCGCCGGAAGCGGCGCTCGCTAAGCAACTCCGCCTCGTGAGCGACTGTGCGGCCAACAATGGGACCGGGACGGGGGTGACGACAACACGCGCTGAGGGACGAAAGTCTTCGGATGCTTCCCAATATCGTGTCGAAATACCTGTCGCCTGCCGCAGTGAAGCACTCGACTTTGTTGTTGTGGTCTTCAGTGCTGAGACTGGTTTGATGCAGCTCTCCATGCTACTCTATCCTGTGCTTCATCTCCCAGTAGCTACTGCAGCCTACATCCTTCTGAATCTGCTTAGTGTACTCATCTCTTGGTCTCCCTCTACGATTTTTACCCTCCACGGTGCCCTGCAGTACCAAATTGGTGAACCCTTGATGCCTCAGAACATGTCCTACCAACCGATCCCTTCTTCTAGTCGAGTTGTGCCACAAATTTCTCTTCTCCCCTATTCTATTCAATACCTCCTCATAAGTTATGTGATCTACCCATCCAATCTTCAGCATTTTTCTGTAGCACCACATTTCTAAAGCTTGTATTCTTGTCTAAACTATTTATCGTCCATGTTTCACTTCCATACGTGGCTACACTCCATACAAATACTTTCAGAAACGACTTCCTGACACTTAAATCAATACTCGATGTTAACAAATTTCTCTTCTTCAGAAACGCTTTCCTTGCCATTGCCAGTCTACATTTTATCTCCTCTCTACTTCGACCATCATCAGTTATTTTGCTCCCCAAATAGCAAAACTCCTTTACCACTTTAAGTGTCTCATTTCCTAATCTAATTCCCTGAGCATCACCCGATTTAATTCGACTACATTCCATGATCCTCGTTTTGCTTTTGTTGGTGTTCATCTTATACCCTCCTTTCCAGACACTGCCCATTCCGTTCAACTGCTCTTCTCTGCTCAACTCTCCTCGACGTGGCCTGGACTAAAGAAGTCTTTGTGTGGTGTCACCGCCAGACACCACACTTGCTAGGTGGTAGCCTTTAAATCGGCCGCGGTCCGTTAGTAAACGTCGGACCCCCGTGTCGCCACTATCAGTGATTGCAAAATGGCTCTGAGCACTATGGGACTCAACTGCTGAGGTCATTAGTCCCCTAGAACTTAGAACTAGTTAAACCTAACTAACCTAAGGACACCACAAACATCCACGCCCGAGGCAGGATTCGAACCTGCGACCGTAGCGGTCTCGCGGTTCCAGACTGCAGCGCCTTTAACCGCATGGCCACTTCGGCCGGCTCAGTGATTGCAGACCGAGCGCCGCCACACAGCAGGTCTAGAGAGACTTCCTAGCACTCGCCCCAGTTGTACAACCGACTTTCCTAGCGATGGTTCACTGACAAAATACGCTCTCATTTGCCGAGACGATAGTTAGCATAGCCTTCAGCTACGTCATTTGCTACGACCTAGCAAGGCGCCATTACCAGTTACTATTGATACTGTAATCATGTACCGTCAAGAGCGACGATCATCATTAAGGGATTAAAGTTAAGTATTCCACCAGCTACGTCCGTTTTTCTAAAGTTTAAATTCCTTGTCCTGTTCCAGACCTCACGCCAGGCTGCGTGAGCTAAAACGCGTGCCTTTCGGCTTTCTCTAGTACCCGGTGCTGGCTCTCCTGCCAACCCACAACACTTTGGATGCCCCCTACAGAAATACTGAGCCATACTGCCTGTATAGCGTTCATAACTGCCGAAGTGCCGCCGGTTCAGGATTATGTGAACGAACAGACCTCTCGGTTATGCACTACAGATGTTCGACGGGATTCATCTCGGGAGATCGGGGTAATCAAACAATTCACTCGAACTGTACTGGATGTTCTTCAAACCAGTCGTGAACAAAGGTGGCCCAGTCACATGGCGCGTTGTCATCCATAAAAATTCCAGCGTTTTTTGGGAACATCATATCGATGAATGGATGCAAATGTGAGATTTAAAACTTTCCCGGCGTACATATTGTTCCACTAAACTTCGGGCGAACTGCCGGATGTTTGCAACTTCCTGCCAATATTTCGGCGCAGAGTCCTCTGGCCACATGCGTGCCGCAGGTGGTCTTAAATACCATAACTCAGGGAGTTTTCGCCAGTATGACCTGAAAATGGCCAGAGGACTCTGCGCCGAAATATTGTGGCAGGGATAGGCAAACATCCGGCAGTTCGCCCGAAATTTTATGGAACGGTCTCCAAGTTGTCGAACACCCAGGGTTCCCAGTCCATTCCATGTAAACACGCCCCCCACTATTATGGAGCGACCAGAAGCTTGCATGCTGCCTTGTTGACAACTTGGGTCCGTGCCTCCGTGCTGTGTGCGCCACAGTGGAAGGGCAGATAGAAGAGGTTGACAGTCTTAAATTCCTGGGATTACAACTTGATAATAAATTCAGTTTGGAGGAGCACACCACAGAACTGCAGAAACGTCTTAACAAATCTGTATTTGCAATTCGAGTGTTAGCAGACAAAGGCGACATAAAAATGAAAAAGCTTGCATACTTTGTCTACTTTCATTGCATAATGTGATATGGTATAATATTTTGGGGTAACTCTTCAAGTCAAACAAAAGCTTTCAGAGTCCAAAAGCGTGTAATATGTATTATTTGTACAGTAAATTCACGGACGTCCTGTAGAAATCTCTTCAAAGAACTGGATGTACTAACTACTGCCTGTCAATATATTTACTCCTTAAGGAGGGTAGGACGTCAAACGGACCGACTTGGAGCAGGAGAGGCACCACAGCGCATTTTAATTTCCAGTGTCTATACTTTTACAAATAAATTCATAAAACTTTGTCTGTATCACCTGGAAGGATTCAGGATTCACACTCATTGCAGTTGAAGTTCAAAAACATAACAGAATAAAATTTTTTTGCGTGTGAAAATTTTTCACTTACTAATGGCTGCATTTGTTGCTATAGCTACACTTTTCTTCATAAGTTAGAGAAATTCTTCCATGAATTTTGCACAGCATACATACCATACTTACAGGTGCATGAAACTCTAGCATATATTTAAGTTATGAAAAAACGAATGAGCTGTTGTATTTTAAACTTCATGTTTAGAAGAAACACAAATTTTGTAGTTAATTTTACCACAGTTTTTAATGGATTTGGAAAATTCTAGACTTTCATACACCTTTCAGTATGGTTTGTATGCTGCGCAAAATTCGTCGAAGAATCTCTCTTATTTATGAAGAAAAGTGTACCTATAGCAACAAATGCTGCCTTTAGTAAGTGAAAAAAATTATGAAATTTCACATGTAAAAAAAATTATTTCGTTATGTTTTAAAACTTCCACTGCTAAGAGTGTGAATTCTGAATCCTTCCTGGTCATTCTGACAAAGTTTTATAAATTTATTTGTAAAAGCATAGACAGTGGAAATTAAAATGTCCTGTGGTGCCTCTCCTGCTCCAAGTCGGCCCGTTTGACGTCCTACCCCCCATCATGAAATTTGTCCTAAATAATATATCTATTTTTCCAACAAACAGCTGAGTTCGTACATACAATACCAGGAACAAAAATGATCTGCACAAGGACGTAAAAGCACTTACTTTAGTTCAAAAAGGGGTCCACTACTCAGGAACACTCATCTCCAATAATTCGCCAGCAAACATAAAAATTTAGTTACAAATAGAGATCAGTTTAAAAGGAGCCTGAAAGAATTACTAGTGGCCAACTCCTTCTAGTCCATTGACTAATTTAATAGAAACAAATGATGTATTGTATAAACTCATACTATTAGTATTGTTATTTCAGCTAAAAAAATGATGAATTGTATATACTCATACTATTAGTATTGTTATTTCAGCTTAAAAAATTTGACATGTTCCACATCCACGAGGGTCTCCTCAGCACGGATCTATGGAACGAAAAACTAATCTAACCTAATCTGGAAGCCTACCATCATTTCTTAGCGACTGGAATCGGGACTCATCCGACCTGGCTACTCTTTTACAGTCGTCTGGGGTCGAACCGATGTGGTCACGAGCCCAGGAGAGGAGCTGCAGGCGATGTCGGGCTCTTAGCAAAGGCACTCGCGCCACTCGTCTGCTGCCACAGACCATTAACGCCAGTTGTCGCCGCTCTGTCCTGACGGAAACGTTCGTCGTACGTCCCACATAGGTTTCTGTTGTTACTTCATGCAGTGTTGCTTGGTCTGTTAGCACTGACAATTCTGCTCAAACGTTGCTGCTCTCGGTCGTTAAGTGAAGCCCGTCTGCAAGAGCGTTGCCAGTCCTGAGAGAACCGGCCGGAGTGGCCGAGCAGTTAAAGGCGCTACAGTCTGGAACCGCACGACCGCTACGGTCACAAGTTCGAATCCTGCCTCGGGCATGGATGTGTGTGATGTCCTTAGGTTAGTTAGGTTTAAGTAGTTCTAAGTTCTAGGGGACTTATGACCACAGCAGTTGAGTCCCATAGTGCTCAGAGCCATTTGAACCATAGTCCTGAGAGGTAATGCCGGAAATCTGGTATTCTAGGGACACTTTTGAGCCAGCCAGAGTGGCCGAGCGGTTCTAGGCGCTAGAGTCTGGAACCGCACGACCGCTACGGTCGCAGGTTCGAATCCTGCCTCGGGCATGGATGTGTGTGATGTCCTTAGGTTAGTTAGGTTTAAGTAGTTCTAAGTTCTAGGGGACTTATGACCTCAGATGTTAAGTCCCATAGTGCTCAGAGCCATTTGAAACATTTTGACACTTTTGACACTGTGGATCGAGGAATACTGAATTCCGAAATGCAATGTCCGACTACCTTTCCGCGTTCAAAGTCTTTTAATTCCCGTCGTGCGGTCATAATCACTTCGGCAAGCTTTTCACTCGAATCACCCGAGTATAAATGACAGCTCCGCCAATGCACTGCTCTTTTATACCTTGTGTATGCAATTCCACCGCCATCTACAGATGTACATATCGCCATCCCATGGCTTTTGTCATCTCAGTGTAGTCTGCCCTCTGCACTAAACTTGCTACGCAGTGAACGCGGAGTGCGACGAACGTGAAACTGGAGCGAAACGTACTGTGCGCGGATTACAAGAAAAACGCCACATAAATAGCGCTGAGGGTGGCAGGGGTAAAACACAGGGAGCGAAAGCCTATTTACAATTTGTACAGAAACCAGATGGCAGTTATAAGAGTCGTGGGACATCTACATCTACATCTATACTCCGCGAGCCACCTTACGGTGTGTGGCGGAGGGTACTTATTGTACCACTATCTGATCCCCCCTTCCCTGTTCCATTCACGAATTGTGCGTGGAAAGAACGACTGCTTGTAAGTCTCCGTATTTGCTCTAATTTCTCGGATCTTTTCGTTGTGATCATTACGCGAGATATATGTGGGCGGTAGTAATATGTGTCCCATCTCTTCCCGGAATGTGCTCTCTCGTAATTTCGATAATAAACCTCTCCGTATTGCGTAACGCCTTTCTTGAAGTGTCCGCCACTGGAGCTTGTTCAGCATCTCCGTAACGCTCTCGCGCTGACTAAATGTCCCCATGAAGAATCGCGCTGCTTTTCGCTGGATCATGTCTATCTCTTCTATTAATCCAACCTGGTAAGGGTCCCATACTGATGAGCAATACTCAAGAATCGGACGAACAAGCGTTTTGTAAGCTACTTCTTTCGTCGATGAGTCACATTTTCTTAGAATTCTTCCTATGAATCTCAACCTGGCGCCTGCTTTTCCCACTATTTGTTTTATGTGATCATTCCACTTCAGATCGCTCCGGATAGTAACTCCTAAGTATTTTACGGTCGTTACCGCTTCCAATGATTTACCACCTATGGCATAATCGTACTGGAATGGATTTCTGCCCCTATGTATGCGCATTATATTACATTTATCTACGTTTAGGGAAAGCTGCCAGCTGTCGCACCATGCATTAATCCTCTGCAGGTCCTCCTGGAGTACGTACGAGTCTTCTGATGTTGCTACTTTCTTGTAGACAACCGTGTCATCTGCAAATAGCCTCACGGAGCTACCGATGTTGTCAACTAAGTCATTTATGTATATTGTAAACAATAAAGGTCCTATCACGCTTCCCTGCGGTACTCCCGAAATTACCTCTACATCTGCAGATTTTGAACCGTTAAGAATGACATGTTGTGTTCTTTCTTCTAGGAAATCCTGAATCCAATCACAAACCTGGTCCGATATTCCGTAAGCTCGTATTTTTTTTCACTAAACGTAAGTGCGGAACCGTATCAAATGCCTTCCTGAAGTCCAGGAATACGGCATCAATCTGCTCGCCAGTGTCTACGGCACTGTGAATTTCTTGGGCAAATAGGGCGAGCTGAGTTTCACATGATCTCTGTTTGCGGAATCCATGTTGGTTATGATGAAGGAGATTTGTATTATCTAAGAACGTCATAATACGAGAACACAAAACATGTTCCATTATTCTACAACAGATTGACGTAAGCGAAATAGGCCTATAATTATTCGCATCTGATTTATGACCCTTCTTGAAAATGGGAATGACCTGCGCTTTCTTCCAGTCGCTAGGTACTTTACGTTCTTCCAGCGATCTACGATAAATTGCTGATAGAAAGGGGGCAAGTTCTTTAGCATAATCACTGTAGAATCTTAAGGGTATCTCGTCTGGTCCGGATGCTTTTCCGCTACTAAGTGATAGCAGTTGTTTTTCAATTCCGATATCGTTTATTTCAATATTTTCCATTTTGGCGTCCGTGCGACGGCTGAAGTCAGGGACCGTGTCACGATTTTCCGCAGTGAAACAGTTTCGGAACACTGAATTCAGTATTTCTGCCTTTCTTCGGTCGTCCTCTGTTTCGGTGCCATCGTGGTCAACGAGTGACTGAATAGGGGATTTAGATCCGCTTACCGATTTTACATATGACCAAAACTTTTTAGGTTTCTTGTTTAGATTGTTTGCCAATGTTTTATGTTCGAATTCGTTGAATGCTTCTCTCATTGCTCTCTTTACGCTCTTTTTCGCTTCGTTCAGCTTTTCCTTATCAGCTATGATTCGACTACTCTTAAACCTATGATGAAGCTTTCTTTGTTTCCGTAGTACCTTTCGTACATGATTGTTATACCACGGTGGATCTTTCCCCTCGCTTTGGACCTTAGGGACATGAAAGGGAAGCAGTGGTTGGGAGGGGAGTGAGACAGGGTTGTAGCCTCTTCCTGATGCTATTCAATCGGTATATTGAGCAAGCAGTAAACGAAACAAAAGAAAAAATTTGGAGTAGGAATTAAAATCCATGGAGAAGAAATAAATATTTAGAGGTTCGCCGATGACATTGTAATTCTGTCAGAGACAGCAAAGGACCTGGAAGAGCAGCTGAACGGAATGGACAGTGTCTTGAAAGGAGGACGTAGGATGAACATCAACAAAAGCAAAACGAGGACAATGGAATGCAGCTGAATTAAATCGGGTGATGCTGAGGGAATTAGATTAGGAAATGATACACTTGAAGTAGTAAAGGAGTTTTGCTATTTGGGGAGCAAAATAACTGATGATGGTCGAAGTAGAGAGGATATAAAGTGTAGACTGGCAATGGCAAGTAAGGCTTTTCTGAGGAAGAGAAATTTGTTAACATCGAGTATAGATTTAAGTGTCAGGAAGTCGTTTCTGAAAGTATTTGTATGGAGTGTAGCCATGTAAGGAAGTGAAACGTGGACGATAAATAGTTTAGACAAGAAGAGAATAGAAGTTTCCGAAATGTGGTGCTACAGAAGAATGCTCAAGATAAGATGGGTAGATCACATAACTAATGAGGAGGTATTGAATAGAATAGGGGAGAAGAGGACAACTTGACTAGAAGAAGGGATCGGTTTGTAGGATATATCCTGAGGCATCAAGGGATCACCGTTTTAGTATTGGAGGGCAGCGTGGAGGGTAAAAATCGTAGAGGGAGATGAAGAAATGAATACACTAAACAGATTCACAGTGATGTAGGTTGCAGTAGGTATTGGAAGATGAAGAAGCTTGCACAGGATAGAGTAGCATGGAGAGCTGCATCAAACCAGTCTCGGGACTGAAGACCACAACAACAAACAACAAATAGTGCTGTACGGAAAGGCATCCAACTTCATGCTGTGTACCTCGATTTTCGTAAGATATTCGGTACAGAAACTCATAAATGTGGTAAGGATCGGTCTACCTGCAACATTCGGTTAGATGAAGATGGAAAAAAAAAGTTCAAATCTGTGTGAAATCTTATGGGACTTAACTGCTAAGGTCATCAGTCCCTGAGCTTACACACTACTTAACCTAAATTATCCTAAGGACAAACACAGACGCCCATGCCCGAGGCAGGACTCGAACCTCCGCCGGGACCAGTCACACAGTGCGACTGCAGCGCCCTGAGACCGTTCGGCTAATCCCGCGCGGCGAAGATGGAAAACTGATAACCAGATGACTCCGACATTGTGACTGATCTCAGGCAGGGAGATGGTTTATCTACTACCCTGTACAATGTCGCCCTTGGAAAGAATATACCTGAGACTTTTAAGAAAACTTAGAAGGGCTCCAAGTAGACGGGAAGACTATCACATGTGTAGACTATGCGGAGCACTGAAGAAGAATGACTTACTGGAGATGGCCGCCAGCAACTTCGGCCCACTCGTAATCGAAGTCAAGACGGAGTACGTTACCAGACGTCAGCAAGGTCAGGAGACTGAACCACAATGTTCACTGCGGCTGAGAGACTCGTCCTACAAGAGAATCCACGAATTTAAATATCTGGGAGCACTTTTCACGGAGAACTCCTCATATGAAGTAGAGATCAACGTCGGGTTACAAGCAGGAAACTGAATGTTTTACAGTCCAACATGAGGGATTTGGTTCAGGGGTCTCTTGAGGTGGTTCAGTATTCGGCTATGTAAAAATACTCTGGAGTATCCGAAATCAAGCCATTCATAAATTTCACTTATCTGGAACAAAACTGCCGCGGAAGATCTTTGGTACAAATTCGGACTCCAACAAGGTTGAATGGAGGATCAGACACAGTCATGATTCAGACGAACTGTACCGAGATGCCAGTACGGCAGGAGTCATTAAGAGGTAAGTGACTATAGTGCGCTGGACAAGTGACTCAACTGGTGGTCATGGAAGTTCCAGGGTTTCATCGTCACAGATCGGAGACCGCTGGGAGGGCCAAGGAAGACGCGCAGGAATGGCCTCCATGAAGACCTGCGACAGTCGGAGATAGGTGTGGACGGATGGTTGACGATAGCAGGGACAGTAGACAATGGAGAAGGAGACTTGTAACAGTGCGTGGTCCATTGAAAGCGATTCGACAGAGTACCGCTCTGTCGTTTAATGAACAAAATACCGGATTACCGAGCAAAGTGGTTTCGGGAAGGGGAGACAGGGCATGAGTAGTGTTTTCACCATTACAGAAATGCCAGAACGAAGAAGAGTAAAGAATTTGGAAAAACATCTCGCTTTTATGTACTTTCATAAGGAGTTTCACAGGCTACATCGGATAAAATTACGACAAATATTAGAAAACAGCTATCCACCGCACCTAATTTTGGTTATGAGTAAACTATAAAAACACTAATTTGGCATACTCACAGGAATTAAAAGAAGTGAGTAAATTCTGTTGAAGATAAAACTTAGATGAGTACGTAACTTATCAACCATGTTTTTTGATATACACACTGAAGCGCCAATGAAACTGGTATAGGCATGCATATTCAAATGCAGAGATATGTAAAAAGGCAGAATACGGCACTGCAGTCGGAAACGCCTATATAAGACAACATGTTTCTGGAACAGTTGTTAGTTCGGTTACTGCTGCCACAGTGGGTGTTATAGTCGGCGCACGAGCGATGGGAGACAGCATCTCCGAGGTAGCGACGAAGTGGGGATTTCCCGTACGTCCGTTTCACGAGTGTACCGTGAATATGAGGAATCCAGTAAAACATCAAACCTCCGACTTCGCTGTGGCCGGGAACAGATACTGGCAGAACGGGACCAACGAAGGCTGAAGAGAATCGTTCAACGTGACGTGCGGCAGATTTCAATGCTGGGCGAGCCATTCAACGAAACATAATGGGTGTACAGAATGAGATTTTCACTCTGCAGCGGAGTGTGCGCTGATATGAAACTTCCTGACAGATTAAAACTGTGTGCCGGACCGAGACTCGAACTCGGGACCTTTGCCTTTCGCGGCCAAGTGTTCTTCCACCTGAGCTACCCAAGCACGACTCACGACCCCTCCTCATAGCTTCAATTCTGCCAGTACATCGTCTCCTACCAAAGGTCAAGAGTTCGAGTCTCGGTCCGGCACACAGCTTTAATCTGTCAGGAAGTTTCATATCAGCGCACACTCCGCTGCAGAGTGAAAATCTCATTCTGGAAACATCCCCTAGGCTGTGACTAAGCCATGTCTCCGCAATATTCTTTCTTTCAGGAGTGCTAGTTCTGCAAGGTTCGCAGGAGAGCTTCTGTGAAGTTTGGAAGTTAGGAGACGAGGTACTGGCAGAATTGAAGCTGTGAGGACGGGTCGTGGGTCGTGCTTGGGTAGCTCATTTGGTGGAGCACTCGCCCGCGAAAGGCAAAGGTCACGAGTTCGAGTCTCGGTCTGGCACACAGTTTTAATCTGTCAGGAAGTTTCATAATGGGTATCGGCTATCGAAGCCGAAGGCCACTCGTGTACCCTTGATGACTGCACGACACAAAGCTTTACGCCTCGCCTGGGCCCGTCAACACCGACATTGCACTGTTGATGACTGGAAACATTGTGCCTGGCGAGACGAGTGTCGTTTCAAATTATATCAGTCGGATGGACGTGTACGGGTATGGAGAGAATCTCATCAATTCATGGACCCTGCATGTCATCAGGGGACTGTTCAAGCTGGTGGAAGCTGGTAATGGTGTGGGGCGTGTGCAGTTGGAGTGATATGGGACGCCTGATACGTTTAGATACGACTTTAACAGGAGACACGTATGTAAGCATCCCGTCTGATCACCTGCATCTATTCATGTCCATTGTGAAATCCGATGCACTTGGGCATTCCAGCAGGACAATGCGACACCCCACACGTCCAGAATTGCTACAGAGTGGCTCCAGGAACATTCTTCTGAGTTTAGACACTTCCTCTGGTCACCATACGCCCCAGACAGGAACATTATTGAGCATATCTGGAATGCGTTCCAACGTGCTGTTCAGAAGAGATCTCCTCTCCTCGTACTCTTACGAATTCATGGACAGCCCTGCAGGATTCATGGTTGCCTCCAGCACTACTTCAGACATTACTGAGTCCATTCTACGTCGTGTTGCGGCAGTTCTGCGTGTTCGAGGGGGCCCTGCACGATATTAGCCAGGTCTACTAGTTTCTTTGGCTCTTCAATGTAAATCAATAGTTAAATATACAGATTTACAATATACGTCAGATATTTTTACAGACCGGTAGTTCGATATAGTTTCTAGATAGGCGCGCAGTCCGGAACCGCGCGACTGCTACGGACATCACACACATCCATGCCGGAGGCAGGATTCGAACCTGCGACCGCAGCAGTCGCGCGGTTCCAGACTGTAGCGCCTTTAACCGCTTGGCCACTCCCGCCGGCGCTACTGTCGCAGGTTCGAATCCTGCCTCGGTCATGGATCTGTGTGATGTCCTTACGTTAGTTAGGTTTAAGTAGTTCTAAGTTCTAGGGGACTGTTGACCACAGTCGTTAAGTCCCATAGTGCTCAGAGCCAGTTTCTAGATGTATCGACGACCGACAGTGACGTTTTTTCTTTTAAATATCGATATATCGGATTCTCGATATATTTAAAAATATCAACAGTCCTAGTACAGACGTCGTGACTGATGACAACTTGTTTACAAGGGAGAAACCACAGCATCAGGCAAACAGAAGACAGAAGGAGTTCGGGTGTGGCCTCTGTTTCGCTCGCTGTAGTCACACCGCTGCGTGCGCGACAGCTACCGCCGCTAACGTAACTGCCGCCATTCGTTTGTGCTTTATTGGCATAACACAAGGAAAGCGCGTAACCCCGAAGGCTCAGAACATCACGAAAACGTGCTTAGAATACAAATCGCTCATCCCAAAAACAGTGGTACGAGCCGTTAGCATGCAAAACTACGGGTGTGTTACCTCGATAGGCATTTGTATGATCACCTGTTCAAGGTCTAAGACAGAAGCACTGGTAACGCGAAGAGACAAAATATCGATATACACTGGTGTCGAAAATTAAAGCAACAAACGCAATACCACGTTTGTTTTGCCACAAAACGGTGTCAATAAAGTAGAAACAATACAATGATTACAATACGCGAACAACTGCAACATACACAACGGAAGACAAAAATGTTCTTCGTTTTTTCGAACTTAACTGTGTTGCAGATACATTCCGACAACTGATTATTGCGCTCAGTATGGAGTCATCAATCTCATGTTGAGGCATTAACGCCCATTCGTCCTGCTAGGCCGCTCGCAAATCTCGGAGAGTGGCTGGCGGATACTGACGTGATGCAACCCGTCTTCCTAGTTCATCCCAGACATGCTCTATGGGATCCAAAGCGGCAGAGCCACGCGTGCAATGTCCTCCGTTTGCTCACAAGCGACTTCTCATCAAGCTGCGGGCCTATGGGATATCGTCTCAGTTGTGTGACTGGATTCGTGATTTCGTGTCAGGAAGCTCGCAGTTCGTAGTAATAGACGGCAAATCATCGAGTAAAACTCAAGTGATATCAGGTGTTCCCCAGGGAAGCGTCCTGGGACCTCTGCTGTTCCTGATCTATATAAGTGACCTGGGTGACTATCTGAGCAGTTCTCTTAGGTTGTTCACAGATGATGCTGTAATTTACCGTCTAGTAAGGTCATCCGAAGACCAGTATCAGTTGCAAAGCGATTTAGAAAAGATTGCTGTGTGGTGTGGCAGGTGGCAGTTGACGCTAAATAACGAAAAGTGTGAGGTGATCCACATGAGTTCCAAAAGAAATCCGTTGGAATTCGATTACTCGATAAATAGTACAATTCTCAAGGCTGTCAATTCAACCAAGTACCTGGGTGTTAAAATTACGAACAACTTCAGTTGGAAAGACCACATAGATAATATTGTGGGGAAGGCGAGCCAAAGGTTGCGTTTCATTGGCAGGACACTTAGAAGATGCAACAAGTCCACTAAAGAGACAGCTTACACTACACTCGTTCGTCCTTTGTTAGAATATTGCTGCGCGGTGTGGGATCCTTACCAGGTGGGATTGATGGAGGACATCGAAAGGGTGCAAAAAATGGCAGCTCGTTTTGTATTATCACGTCGTAGGGGAGAGAGTGTGGGAGATATGATACGCGAGTTGGGATGGAAGTCATTAAAGCAACAACGTTTTTCGTCACGGCGAGGTCTATTTACGAAATTTCAGTCACCAACTTTCTCTTTCAAATGCGAAAATATTTTGTTGACACCCACCTATGTAGGGAGAAATTATCATCAAAATAAAATAAGAGAAATCAGAGCTCGAACAGAAAGGTTTAGGTGTTTGTTTTTCCCGCGCGCTGTTCGGGAGTGGAATGGTAGAGAGATAGTATGATTGTGGTTCGATGAACCCTTAGCCAAGCACTTAAATGTGAATTGCAGAGTAATCATGTAGATGTAGATGAAGATGTAGATGTAGAATACATCAACCACCTGCGCTCTATGAGGTCGAGCATTATCGTCCTTCAGTACAATGTCTGGGACCACAGGATCTCGCAAGAACCGCGCATGTGATCCCAAGATCTCCTCACGGTACCTGACAGCAGTTAAATCCTGCCGGTTCACACGTCTCATTTCATGAAGAGGGGTTCGTGCAGTAAACACAATCCCTGCCCATACAATTAGGGATGCTCCTCGATATCGCTTTCCACAATGTCAGGATCCCGAAATCGCGTTCCATGTTCCCTCAAGATGCGAATACATCGAGAATCACTCTCCATATTAAATTGGGACTCATCTGTGAAAACATTGGCCCAGTGTTGGACCGTCCATGTGGCATGTTGAGAACTCCACTCTAGGCGTTCCCTTCTGTGAAGACGCATCAGAGGTGGATATACAGCAGGTCTCTGATAGAGGCCACTCTGCCGAAGCCTTCTGCACACCGTTTGCCTCGATACAACACGTCCAGTGGATGCTGCAAGCTCACATGACAGTTGCCGTGCAGTACTGAGGCGGTATCGTCGTGCCCTTACAAGTACATGACGGTCCTCTCTTTCTGATGTCTCATGTGGTCGGCCCCACCCTGGTTTTCGGGGTACAGTTTCGGTCTCTATAAACAGTCGTCACATCCAAGGAACAACAGAATAATTCGCATTAAGCAATCGGGCCAAATCAGTTTGCGACTGTCCTGCTTCCATTCTTCCCATGACCCTCCACTGGGAGTCTGGTAGGCATCTTCTCTGTGCCATACTGCACCGACTGTGACTGTGTATACATAGATTGTGGATTTGGGGCTACCCGGCGAACAGTACCCCATTTCATGGGTGCACGACGCCATCGTTGGCATGGTTGTGTGATTGGAATGCCATCTTCCGTGCAGAATACGACAGTACTGACATCTGGTTGACAATTAGAATTTGAAACTTCCTGGCAGATTAAAACTGTGTGGTGGACCGCGACTCGAACTCGGGACCTTTGCCTTTCATGGGCAAGTGCTCTACCAATTGAGCTACCCAAGCACGACTCATGCCCCGTCCTCACGGCTTTACTTCTGCCAGTATCTTGTCTCCCACCTTCCAAACTTTACAGAAGCTCTCCTGCGAAACTTGCAGAACTAGCACTCCTGAAAGATAGGATATTGAGGAGACATGGCTTAGCCACAGCCTGGGGGATGTTTCCAGAATGAGATTTTCACTCTGCAGTGGAGTATGCGCTGATATGAAACTTCCTGGCAGTTTAAAACTGTGTGCCGGACCGAGACTCGAACTCGGGACCTTTGCCTTTTGCGGGCAAGTGCTCTACCATCTGAGCTACCCAAGCACGACTCACGCCCCGTCCCCACAACTTTAATTCCGCCAGTACCTCGTCTCCTACCAAAGGTCACGAGTTCGAGTCTCGGTCCGGCACACAGTTTTAATCTGTCAGGAAGTTTCATATCAGCGCACACTCCTCTGCAGAGTGAAAATCTCATTCTGGAAACATCCCCTAGGCTGTGGCTAAGCCATGTCTCCGCAATATCCTTTCTTCCGGGAGTGCTAGTTCTGTAAATGAAGGTAGGAGACGAGGTAGTGGCAGAATTGAAGCTGTGAGGACGGGGCGTGAGTCGTGCTTGGGTAGCTCAGTTGACGCCGGCATGGTAGCTCAGCGTGTTCGGTCAGAGGGTTAGCTTCCTCTGTAACAAAAAAAACTGAGTTAATAGATCAGAAATGAACTTAAACGGATGTCTTACGACGTCCGCCCCGAGCAAATGCAACGAACAGAATCGAACAAAATGAGTTGGTAGAGCACTTCCCCTCGAAAGGCGAAGGTCCCGAGTTCGAGTTTCGGTCCTCCACACAGTTTTAATCTGCCAGGAAGTTTCATATCAGCGCACACTCCTCTGCAGAGTGAAAATCTCATTCTGGAAACATCCCCTAGGCTGTGGCTAAGCCATGTCTCCGCAATATCCTTTCTTCCGGGAGTGCTAGTTCTGTAAATGAAGGTAGGAGACGAGGTAGTGGCAGAATTGAAGCTGTGAGGATGGGGCGTGAGTCGTGCTTGGGTAGCTCAGTTGACGCCGGCACGGTAGCTCAGCGTGTTCGGTCAGAGGGTTAGCTTCCTCTGTAATAAAAAAAACTGAGTTAATAGATCAGAAATGAACTTAAACGGATGTCTTACGACGTCCGCCCCGAGCAAATGCAACGAACAGAATCGAACAAAATGAGTTGGTAGAGCACTTCCCCGCGAAAGGCGAAGGTCCCGAGTTCGAGTCTCGGTCCGGCACACAGTTTTAATCTGCCAGGAAGTTTCATATCAGCGCACACTCCTCTGCAGAGTGAAAATCTCATTCTGGAAACATCCCCTAGGCTGTGGCTAAGCCATGTCTCCGCAATATCCTTTCTTCCGGGAGTGCTAGTTCTGTAAATGAAGGTAGGAGACGAGGTAGTGGCAGAATTGAAGCTGTGAGGATGGGGCGTGAGTCGTGCTTGGGTAGCTCAGTTGACGCCGGCACGGTAGCTCAGCGTGTTCGGTCAGAGGGTTAGCTTCCTCTGTAATAAAAAAAACTGAGTTAATAGATCAGAAATGAACTTAAACGGATGTCTTACGACGTCCGCCCCGAGCAAATGCAACGAACAGAATCGAACAAAATGAGTTGGTAGAGCACTTCCCCGCGAAAGGCGAAGGTCCCGAGTTCGAGTCTCGGTCCGGCACACAGTTTTAATCTGTCAGGAAGTTTCATATCAGCGCACACTCCTCTGCAGAGTGAAAATCTCATTCTGGAAACATCCCCTAGGCTGTGGCTAAGCCATGTCTCCGCAATATCCTTTCTTCCGGGAGTGCTAGTTCTGTAAATGAAGGTAGGAGACGAGGTAGTGGCAGAATTGAAGCTGTGAGGATGGGGCGTGAGTCGTGCTTGGGTAGCTCAGTTGACGCCGGCACGGTAGCTCAGCGTGTTCGGTCAGAGGGTTAGCTTCCTCTGTAATAAAAAAAACTGAGTTAATAGATCAGAAATGAACTTAAACGGATGTCTTACGACGTCCGCCCCGAGCAAATGCAACGAACAGAATCGAACAAAATGAGTTGGTAGAGCACTTCCCCGCGAAAGGCGAAGGTCCCGAGTTCGAGTCTCGGTCCGGCACACAGTTTTAATCTGTCAGGAAGTTTCATATCAGCGCACACTCCTCTGCAGAGTGAAAATCTCATTCTGGAAACATCCCCTAGGCTGTGGCTAAGCCATGTCTCCGCAATATCCTTTCTTCCGGGAGTGCTAGTTCTGTAAATGAAGGTAGGAGACGAGGTAGTGGCAGAATTGAAGCTGTGAGGATGGGGCGTGAGTCGTGCTTGGGTAGCTCAGTTGACGCCGGCACGGTAGCTCAGCGTGTTCGGTCAGAGGGTTAGCTTCCTCTGTAATAAAAAAAACTGAGTTAATAGATCAGAAATGAACTTAAACGGATGTCTTACGACGTCCGCCCCGAGCAAATGCAACGAACAGAATCGAACAAAATGAGTTGGTAGAGCACTTCCCCTCGAAAGGCGAAGGTCCCGAGTTCGAGTTTCGGTCCTCCACACAGTTTTAATCTGCCAGGAAGTTTCATATCAGCGCACACTCCTCTGCAGAGTGAAAATCTCATTCTGGAAACATCCCCTAGGCTGTGGCTAAGCCATGTCTCCGCAATATCCTTTCTTCCGGGAGTGCTAGTTCTGTAAATGAAGGTAGGAGACGAGGTAGTGGCAGAATTGAAGCTGTGAGGATGGGGCGTGAGTCGTGCTTGGGTAGCTCAGTTGACGCCGGCACGGTAGCTCAGCGTGTTCGGTCAGAGGGTTAGCTTCCTCTGTAATAAAAAAAACTGAGTTAATAGATCAGAAATGAACTTAAACGGATGTCTTACGACGTCCGCCCCGAGCAAATGCAACGAACAGAATCGAACAAAATGAGTTGGTAGAGCACTTCCCCGCGAAAGGCGAAGGTCCCGAGTTCGAGTCTCGGTCCGGCACACAGTTTTAATCTGTCAGGAAGTTTCATATCAGCGCACACTCCTCTGCAGAGTGAAAATCTCATTCTGGAAACATCCCCTAGGCTGTGGCTAAGCCATGTCTCCGCAATATCCTTTCTTCCGGGAGTGCTAGTTCTGTAAATGAAGGTAGGAGACGAGGTAGTGGCAGAATTGAAGCTGTGAGGATGGGGCGTGAGTCGTGCTTGGGTAGCTCAGTTGACGCCGGCACGGTAGCTCAGCGTGTTCGGTCAGAGGGTTAGCTTCCTCTGTAATAAAAAAAACTGAGTTAATAGATCAGAAATGAACTTAAACGGATGTCTTACGACGTCCGCCCCGAGCAAATGCAACGAACAGAATCGAACAAAATGAGTTGGTAGAGCACTTCCCCGCGAAAGGCGAAGGTCCCGAGTTCGAGTCTCGGTCCGGCACACAGTTTTAATCTGTCAGGAAGTTTCATATCAGCGCACACTCCTCTGCAGAGTGAAAATCTCATTCTGGAAACATCCCCTAGGCTGTGGCTAAGCCATGTCTCCGCAATATCCTTTCTTCCGGGAGTGCTAGTTCTGTAAATGAAGGTAGGAGACGAGGTAGTGGCAGAATTGAAGCTGTGAGGATGGGGCGTGAGTCGTGCTTGGGTAGCTCAGTTGACGCCGGCACGGTAGCTCAGCGTGTTCGGTCAGAGGGTTAGCTTCCTCTGTAATAAAAAAAACTGAGTTAATAGATCAGAAATGAACTTAAACGGATGTCTTACGACGTCCGCCCCGAGCAAATGCAACGAACAGAATCGAACAAAATGAGTTGGTAGAGCACTTCCCCGCGAAAGGCGAAGGTCCCGAGTTCGAGTCTCGGTCCGGCACACAGTTTTAATCTGTCAGGAAGTTTCATATCAGCGCACACTCCTCTGCAGAGTGAAAATCTCATTCTGGAAACATCCCCTAGGCTGTGGCTAAGCCATGTCTCCGCAATATCCTTTCTTCCGGGAGTGCTAGTTCTGTAAATGAAGGTAGGAGACGAGGTAGTGGCAGAATTGAAGCTGTGAGGATGGGGCGTGAGTCGTGCTTGGGTAGCTCAGTTGACGCCGGCACGGTAGCTCAGCGTGTTCGGTCAGAGGGTTAGCTTCCTCTGTAATAAAAAAAACTGAGTTAATAGATCAGAAATGAACTTAAACGGATGTCTTACGACGTCCGCCCCGAGCAAATGCAACGAACAGAATCGAACAAAATGAGTTGGTAGAGCACTTCCCCGCGAAAGGCGAAGGTCCCGAGTTCGAGTCTCGGTCGGGCACACAGTTTTAATCTGCCAGGAAGTTTCATATCAGCGCACACTCCGCTGCAGAGTGAAAATCTCATTCTGGAAACATCCCCTAGGCTGTGGCTAAGCCATGTCTCCGCAATATCCTTTCTTCCGGGAGTGCTAGTTCTGTAAATGAAGGTAGGAGACGAGGTAGTGGCAGAATTGAAGCTGTGAGGATGGGGCGTGAGTCGTGCTTGGGTAGCTCAGTTGACGCCGGCACGGTAGCTCAGCGTGTTCGGTCAGAGGGTTAGCTTCCTCTGTAATAAAAAAAACTGAGTTAATAGATCAGAAATGAACTTAAACGGATGTCTTACGACGTCCGCCCCGAGCAAATGCAACGAACAGAATCGAACAAAATGAGTTGGTAGAGCACTTCCCCGCGAAAGGCGAAGGTCCCGAGTTCGAGTCTCGGTCCGGCACACAGTTTTAATCTGCCAGGAAGTTTCATATCAGCGCACACTCCTCTGCAGAGTGAAAATCTCATTCTGGAAACATCCCCTAGGCTGTGGCTAAGCCATGTCTCCGCAATATCCTTTCTTCCGGGAGTGCTAGTTCTGTAAATGAAGGTAGGAGACGAGGTAGTGGCAGAATTGAAGCTGTGAGGATGGGGCGTGAGTCGTGCTTGGGTAGCTCAGTTGACGCCGGCACGGTAGCTCAGCGTGTTCGGTCAGAGGGTTAGCTTCCTCTGTAATAAAAAAAACTGAGTTAATAGATCAGAAATGAACTTAAACGGATGTCTTACGACGTCCGCCCCGAGCAAATGCAACGAACAGAATCGAACAAAATGAGTTGGTAGAGCACTTCCCCGCGAAAGGCGAAGGTCCCGAGTTCGAGTCTCGGTCCGGCACACAGTTTTAATCTGCCAGGAAGTTTCATATCAGCGCACACTCCGCTGCAGAGTGAAAATCTCATTCTGAATTAGAATGATTATATTGTGGATTAGACACAGTACGGGGAAGTAGGGGTTTGTTGCTGCAGTTTTGGATACCAGTGTAGTACAATCAAAAAACCCAGATATTGTTAGATTTCCCTTCTCTTAAAAAATAATTACGCTGTCTGAACAACAAACTCTTTCTGCTGCCCTGATACGGTTTCGCAGCTATTCAGTGCTCTATGTACAGGTGTGTGACTTGAATGAAATGACCAAAATAAGCTGTAACAGAACAGTATGCACATCTGCCAGGAAGTTTCATATCAGCACACACTCCTCTGCAGAGTGAAAATCTCATTCTGGAAACATCCCCTAGGCTGTGGCTAAGCCATGTCTCCGCAATATCCTTTCTTCCGGGAGTGCTAGTTGTGTAACTTTATACTTGCGGCTATTCACGCTGTAGTCTAACAAAATCAACGACCCTTCTCATGTAGACATTATATTGCATAAAGAAGTACACTTTTCACATTCAGCATGACTTCTGCATTCAAGTGGTCTAATATCAAACGACAGAATGTATACATTTTCGAAATATGATATTGGTATGTCAATGTCATAACCTGCCTTTTGCCAAAAAAACCGTAACATAGGTTTGTACTTCCGTGCGTGAAATTGATTGAATAATAAAGACTGATGTCTGATGATTGTGTAACTTTATACTTGCGGCTATTCACGCTGTAGTCTAACAAAATCAACGACCCTTCTCATGTAGACATTATATTGCATAAAGAAGTACACATGGAGAGGTTGGCAATATTTCGTGTGGTTTCGCTCATATCAGTCTAACAAAACAAAAAAAAAAAAAAAAAAAAAAAAAAAGGATGCACCTCGAACTAGTAATGGAACTTGGTCACGATTTGATATTCATACGGGCATCGAAGGACAATGCAAAATTATAAACTGTGGTGGCCGATGGATGAATGTGTGATGTTGCAGCGTACTTTCACCGCGCAGGTGGCAGGAATAATAAACAGGGGACACATCGATACCAGAGAGTAAAGCCTCTTTGTGACAGATCATTTAACAATATTCTGCGACGGCAGTCATTGAAACCTTCACGCTTTGCTCTCTCGACAGCCAAACGTACGAGTACTTCATTCAGCACCTCACTCCATATACACTCAGCACTACGTCTTCAGGCCACGAGTGGCCGACCGGGACCATCCGACTGCCGTGTCATCCTCAGTGAAGGATGCGGATAGGAGGGGCGTGGAGTCAGCACACCGCTTCCCGGTCGTTATGATGGTATTCTCGACCGAAGCCGCTACTATTCGGTCGAGTAGCTCCTCAATTGGCATCACGAGGCTGAGTGTATCACGAAAAATGGTAACAGAGCATGGCGGCCTGGATGGTCACCCATCCACTCCATATACAGCGTTACGATTTGTTTTACGCCAGTTATGCAGCAGGCTCTGCTTCTTTAGAAGTTTATTTACGATGGAGGGGCCCTCCAATTATAAACTGTTCTACTAGACACATATCTATCCAAGGTATGGTCAACTAGCCATTGAAACTTTAGCCGCATTTACTCTACGTGCTCCTGTCCTATGCTAAAAGATTGAAGTTCCTCATTCAGATATGACTCTACCGCTTCTTTGTCTAGTTTCGTCAAGACATCAGTGTTTTTACTTGTTTCAGACGCCCTTAGTACTTTGGTATTCATTGTTACTATAACTGCCCCATGGTTACAGATATCAGTTTCGATGCGAACAACATCAAAGACGTCAGTCTGTTTGTTGCCATCAGATCTAATGCCTTTACATCATGAGTGGGGTTCCAAACTACCTCTTCCAGCTAGTTTGCAGAGAAAGCATTTTGCAATCTTTCACGGAATATGCTGTCACGTCCACTACTAACAAAACTGTAATTTTGCCATGACTGTTGTGTGATTGAAATCTCCACCTATGATTACAGTGTGATTGGGAAAGTTATCCCCTAGCGAACTGTGGTTCTCTCTAAGGTTTTCGATTGCATCTGGAAGTGAGTGTAGTGGTGGTTAGAAGCCCACCATTGATACTGAGTCTTGCCGAAACAATCTCATGTGCAGCTTCAAATCTGAGGATTTCCTTGTCTGCTGCGACGAAGATACCACCTCCATTTCCCATTAGCCTGTCCTTTTGATATTCTGTACACTTCAATTTTCTCCAAAAATCTCACCACTGCCAAATTGAGGTTTTAACCAGCCTCCTGCACCTAGTAATAGGTGAACCTCACTGCTTTCAGAGGCGCTTCAAACTTTGTTGCGATTGCTTCGGCAGATTACTAGGACTTTAATACTCTCGCCTGTTGGGAGCATTCCTTCTTATCATGCACTAATGCTTCCTGCTTCTGCGTCTGCAATAGTTGACGTTATCTGCAGTGGATGGAGGGTCGCCTGATCCAAAAAGCTCCTTTGTGCACGCCACACACAGCCAGCTACCTGGGTAGCAGCCTCTGACGTATAGTGCACACCTGACCCATTTAAGGGGACTATACAGTTCTCAACACTACGGCCCAAGTCCAGGATGTTGCAGCCTAGCTTGTCGCACAACCCTTGAATTCTCTGGTTAAATCCGTCCACTTTACTCTGAGCCTGGCGGGCCTGATCAGTTCTGGGGGCAAAGCTGCAAATTGTGAGCTGCGTTGAACTACGTGCCCTAGGCTAGTTTTCTCAACCTTCACCGCCAGTCGTTGCAATTATCCAAGTATGACCTCGGAGCCCAGACATGCGCCGAAATCTGCAACTGGCTTCACCCTGTTCCCTCAATGGCTCCCAGAACAACCTCTTCAACACGTTGAATGAGGCCCCCAGGCATACATACTGAATGCAGTCGGTGTCTTCTGTTGTCAGTTGCTGCCATTTCCCTGAGAGGTGCCATTAATCACTGCATGCTTGAACTGCCGACGATTAATAAGCTCTACCGTTTTACGTTCATCTCTTGATACAGGACAAAGCAGGTTTCCCAATAGATGAAGTGAGTCCTACTGGTTCAGTTTCAGTTTCAGTGAAAGATGGCTCGTCGAAATTGTTGGTAAGGGACCCCCTGCACAGGATTCATAGATCTATCATTGGCACATAATTTGCAGTCAAGTGGACTATAGTGGCAGATCCCGTTCTTCCTGCAGAGGAGACAGGATCCACAGGAGGGGACAGTGTATTGTGTATTGAGTATTGAACAGAAGATCTAGAAATGACAGAGGCTTCGTCCCACCGTAGCCCTCAGTGGTTCACAACCCTACAACAGGCGACAGCAGCCCACCCACCCAACTGCCACCCCACACCGAACCCAGGGTTATTGAGAGGAGTCATATCAGACGAGTGTAAGCCCAAATGCTTGCGTGGTTGAATAATTATGGTGCATGCGTACGTGGAGGCAGTGTATGCGCAGCAATCGCCGACATAGCGTAACTGAGGTGGAATAAGGGGAACCAGTCCGCATTCGCCAAGTTAGATGGAAAACGGCCTTAAAAATCATCCACAGGCTGGCCGGCGCACCGGACCTCGACACAAATCCTCCGGGCGGATTCGTGCCGGGGACCGGCACGCCTTCCCGCTCGGGAAGCAGCGCGTCAGACCGTGCGGCTAGCCGGGCGCGAAGGGGACGCAGCTGTCTAGCAACTGACCAGCCAGATGAACCAGGGGGCTCCTCAACAACCTTTCAGCTAACGTTGCACTGTATTGGCCTCCCCAGAAAACACCTGGTTCGTGCAGACATGCTGACTGCTGTTTATCAGCAAGCAAACCTGAAATTTGCACACCACACAACGACAGGACGTCCTCTTAGCGGTGATATGACCTATTCAGAAGTTAACGTTTCATGGTCAGTCTGAAAGATGGCCTTTAGCGTGCACAGCCATGCAGCAATCGCTGGTAGGATCCAGGCCGGAGAAGAAAACTGTATGGTCTGGCGGATGTTTTCGTTGCAATCCCTTCGTGACTGCCTTGAGAACCATGTCCACTCCTAAATGCAGTGTGTTTTCCCTCGGCACGACAGCATCCACCAGCAGGACAATACGGCGTGTGTCACACTTCACAGCGTACGTGTGAGGTTCCAAAAGCACCGGCTTGAGTTATTGTACTACCCTGACCACGACAGTCCTCGGATTTAAACCCAGTCGAGTATGGGACCAACTTGACCGGGCTATTCCCGCCATGGATTCTCAACAGATCAGGGGGCAGAAGTCGGCACGGCTCCACACCCCTGTCTGTACCTTCCAGAACCTCACAGTCTCTCTTCCTGCACTCGCTAGCAATCCACGCTGCAAAAGAGGGTTATCCACGCTTGTGACAGATTCCCACATTAACATGACTGGTGTATTTACACCGATTTCTGTTGCACTGAAGTCCTACTACTGTCAAACGATTGAACCCCTTCTTTTCAAACATCTTAGAGACAGAATGAGATTTTCACTCTGCAGCGCAGTGTGCGCTGATATGAAACTTCCTGGCAGATTAAAACTGTGTGCCGGACCGAGACTCGAACTCGGGACCTTTGCATTTCGCGGGCAAGTGCTCTACCATCTGAACTACCCAAGCACGACTCACGCCCCGTCCTACAGAAGTTTCGTATCAGAGCACACTCCGCTGCAGAGTGAAAATCTCATTCTGGAAACATGCTCCAGGCTGTGGCTAAGCCATGTCTCCGCAATATCCTTTCTATCAGGAGTGCTAGTTGTGCAAGGCTCGCAGGAGAGCTTGTGTAAAGTTTGGAAGGTACGAGGCGAGGTACTGGCAGAAGTAAACCTGTGAGGACGGGATGTGAGTCGTGCTTGGGTAGCTCAGATTGTAGAGCACTTGCCCGCGAAAGGCAAAGGTCCCGAGTTCGAGTCTCGGGCCGGCACACAGTTTTAATCTGCCAGGAAGTTTCATCTTAGAGACAGGTCATCTGCGACCACTCTTCAAGGTGACTAAGACGGCTCTTATACTAAAGCCAAACAAAAATCCAACCAAAGTGAAAAATTACGTCCCTGTTGCTCTCTTTAGGGTCACGTTCAAGCTCCTGGAGAGGCTCATTCATAACACAATCTGCTGAGTCATCAACAAACACGTCCCAACACAGCATGATGAATGCAGACCACGAATAGCGTGGCAGAACAGGTGCTAACAACTCATATCGAAAACTGGATTTGAGAAGCAAAAGATAAATAAATACAGCGTAGCATACCGTCTGGCGGGGACAGATAGCTGCTCAAATTCATCACTGTTACTCTGCATCGCAAACTGTAATTGGCAAGTTCCTGAGCAATAGATATAGAAATGGTTCAAATGGCTCTGAGCACTATGGGACTTAACATCTGAGCTCATCGGTCCCCTAGAACTTAGAACTACTCAAACCTAACTAACTTAAGGACATCACACACATCCATGGCAGGATTCGAACCTGCGTACGTAGTGGTCGCGGGGTTCCAGACTGACCTGAGCAATAGATGTTTGCGTATTTTCTCAAGGAAATCACTCATGTTTATAAAAAAATAGAACACCTTCAACGATTAGATATAGGACGTTCATATTCGCAGGACATGTATGTTAGTATGTTCTACACAAATATATGAAGATAGTAACTGTTCTCGAAAGAACAGATACCATTGATGACCGTGCAGATTCTCCAGAATAAAAGATAATTAATTGAAACCTCCAGCTGCCGACAGGCGTTGTTTACATACCGCGATGGAGACAGTTGAAAATGTGTGCCCCGACCGCGGCTCGAACCCGGGATCTCCTGCTTACATGGCAGACGCTCTGTCCATCTGAGCCACCGAGGACAGAGATGAATAGCGCGACTGCAGGGACTTATCCCTTGCACGCTTCTCGTGAGACCCACATTCCCGAATGTCCACAATCTACGTACGTAATGTTCCTAATAGATACTTTGCCCATCCACTCGTTACTCGCGTCTACTTAAGTTGACGATTCCCGTATCTATTAAGAACATTACGTATGTAGATTGTGGACAGTTGGAAATGTGGGCCCCATGGGAAGTGTTCATGGGACAAGTCCCTGCAGTCGCGTTATTCATCTGTGTCCTCTGTGGCTCAGATAGATAGACCGTCAGCCATGTAACCAGGAGATCCCGGGTTCGAGTCCCGGTCGGGGCACACATTTTCAGCTGTCCCCATCATTCTACACAAATGTTTAGCATCTGAACCATGTCGGCCTGCGGGTTCATGGTCAACATCGATATCGCGGCGCAATACCACCTACCGGTAAAATGTCCCTGCAGCTCTCGCTGCCGCTATAAATCGAAGATGATGGATCAGTGTGCCTTGAGCAGATAATTACGATGCCTCTCAGGTGTATGCACGAACCGTACCACCAAATCAGTGAGTCTGAAAGAGGGTGCATTATTGGCGTGAGTGAATGTGATGCATCCATGCGGGAAACTGCTGCTCGTGTGGGACGAAGAGTTTCGGCAGTACAACAGGTGTGTGCAGAATGGATCACGGAAGGCCGTACAACACGACGAGATGGCTCAGGTCGCACCATCCAGACCATACCTCCAAGAAGATCGACACCCCATCCAAATGGCATTGCAGGACAGATCTACGTCCTCCTCGGCTGTGGCACAACAGTGGAACAATGGAACACATCGTACACTATCAGAGGTGACAGTCCTTCGCCGTTTATTACGGCATGCGTTACGTGCGCCTGCCTTTGGCGAATGTGTGTAAACGTGCTAGACGGCCATGGCGTGTGGAACGATGTCACTGCGGACAAGAATGGCATCAGACTCTGTTTTCGAACGAATCCAGGTTTGTTTGAAAATGATGGGCGCATTCTGGTTCGCCGCAGACAGGGGGAGCGGCATCACAGTGACTGCTTTCGTACAACACATACGGCGCCAATTCAAAGGCTTATGGTGTGGGATGCTACTGTGTACAACCACAAATCACAGTTGGTGTCTGTCCAGAGCACTGTGACCAGTGTAACCTATGTGAGTGACGGCCTTCGACCCGTAACCATACCCTTTCTGCACAACTCCCCAGACTCCATCATTCAGCAAGACAATGCACGACCACATGTGGTGGTGTCACAGGATGTCAGCCTTTTGCCCTGGCCCGCCAGATCGCCAAACTTGTCGCCAATCGAAAATGTGTGGGATATGGGGAAACGACAGTTGCAGCTCTGTGAACCAATGCCAAGCACCACAGATGAACTTTGGAACCAGGTCAATGTAGCATGGATGGCTGTACCACAGGATCCAATTCGCGCCTTATACACGTCGAATCATCACGCATGGGACAAGTTATAAAGGCCAACAGCCGATCCTGATTTTTAGACAACACAGTTGCGTGGAGATAACAGCGATTGGTTTACATATAATCAATTATTCAAAATGACAGTGACAATCGCATTATTTATTTTGTCGCCAACCGGTTTCAACTCGCGGTGGGGTCATCTTCAGGGCAATTTACACCATTTGGTCTCTGGAGTCTTCATCCTGCCTGTGCACGGTTGGTAACTACCAAATGCTGTAAATTGCTCTGAAGATGACCCCATCGTGGGTCGAAACCGGTTGGCGACAAAATAAATAATGCGATTGTGACTGTCATTTTGAATAATTGAATAGGACATATGCTGAACCGAGGTGAGTGAAGTGCTAAACATTTCTGCAGAACATACTAATGTACATGCTCTGTGAATATGAAAGTCCTATCTCTAGTCGTTCAAGGTGTTCTGTTTTTTTTTCTGAACATTAGTGTATTTTCCACCGAATTTTGTTAAAAATACGTGAAGACCATTTATCAGTTAATCTGAATAATGTCTTTGCCTGCGATGTACATGGTTTAAATCGTTTGGTCTACGAATGTAACTGATCTCTCTCTCTCTCTCTCTCTCTCTCTCGCAGTTAGCTTGTGAGGAAGGGTCTTGCGAAACTGGTTGAAATGGTCAGACATGTTTTTGTGCTTACATAACGAACAGATAGGATGTTGTAGCTCATGCGAACAGATGATTAACATATTAACGTAGAAGTTGTATATTATTTGTGAACCAGTCGGCTGAGAATTCTTAAGTACAGAAACAGAACAGAACGAAATATCATTATTTTGTAGTTGAGGTAGCCCAACAAACAGAACAGTCCTGGGAAATTACTGATTTCTTGGTACAGGAAAAGCTGGAGACAGTCATACAGAGGAGAAGAAAAGGAAATCAGCATAAAATTCAACGAAACACCAGACAGAGAAATTATTTAATGTCAGCATGTCCACTTTTAACGTTACTCAAACTGACTTGCATCTTTAACAAGAGCACGGCCGCTGTGGCCGAGCAGTTCTAGGTGCTTCAGTCCGGAAACGCGCTGTTGCTACGGTCGCAGGTTCGAATCCTGCCTCGGCATGGATGTGTGTGATGTTCTTAGGTTAGTTAGGTTTAAGTAGTGCTAAGTCTAAGGGGACTAATGACCTCAGATGTTAACTCCGATAGTGCTTGGAGCCATTTGAAGCTTTATCGAGATTTGCCGACAGAGGTTTGACCGACATGTTAAACTTCCCCTTTGCTACTGACGTATTCCAGTCCCACATATAAGAACTTACATACCAGTTGGTTGTTTTAATCCATTTCCGGTGTTGAATATTTTTAATGACATTCTGAGAATCGAACGCAGTTAATAGCTTTACTAACGGAGTTGGAGACTCAAACTTGACTGCTTCCAAAATTTCCATTGTCTCTGCCGTAAGACTTTAAGTACTTCTAGATAGTTTGAAGCCATTACTATGATCTGAGGGCTTAGGAAACCGTATCCGGTATAGTCCTCTTGGTGAATTTTAGATCCATCTACAAACATACAGCAAGCCAGTAGGGTTCAACGACTCTCGGAATATGTAGTTCGATTTCACACGGAGTGAGTGTGCTGGTTGTGGCAATAACAAGTGGACCAGCCGTGTGCTGACGTAAAGTACCTGAATGTGTAAGGCGCAAAGCAATAGGCGTGTCCACACGCCTGGCGTTCCGGCTCGCGAACGGAGGCAGGCACACATACCTCATTCCTCCAGGTTTCGACCTCTTATCAGCATCTACGATTTCCCACGAATAATAATTCACGTTATCTGCGAGGTAAAGAAATCTGTGTGAACGCTGATTAATGAGCTGTGACGAGGTTATCCCACAGAATGTGGGACTGGCGCTATCTCTGAAATCGGAAAACTGCTCGTAGCGCGTAGGCGGCATTAATACCTGCCCCAGCTTGGAAAGTGAAAGCAAACAGTAGAGCACCTGTTGTATATTGTGGCTTCGAGGTAGATCAGTTGTTTCCAATTCTGCGGATGTGAGACCAGCGTCATCTGTTGCAATTGTGCCAGAGTTACGAGAATCTGTTCACAATGTTCTCGTGTATGGAGGAAAAGAAATAGGTAAGTCTCATTTGTTCTCCATCGATAACGCCACCAGAAGTAACAGAAATTCCAGTAACACTTAGCAAATCGACTGTCCCAAGTCTGTCTATACCAGGAAACGGCTAACCTGGTGCAGGGTTGCAAGTTTACTATCTAACGGCTTGCACTGGGAAACAAAAATTTGTTTTTCAATATTTCATCTAATTACTGGCAGAGCTGAGAAAGTTAAAAATACTGTCGTAATCTACTCATTTAGAGTTCTAGCCTTACGTTACAGATTTAACGCAGTAAGTCAAGATTTAAAGTTATATTTGTATACACGGAGGTGACAAAGCCATCCGACAGTGATATGAACGTACACTATGTGATCAAAAGTATCCGGACACATAGCTGAAAATGACTTACAAGTTTCTGGCGTCCTCCATAGATAATGCTGGAATTCAATATGATGTTGGGCCACCCTTAGCCTTGATGACACCTTCCACTTTCGAAGGCATACGTTCAATCAGGTTTCTTGGGAAATGGTAGCCCATTCTTCACGAAGTGCTCCACTGAGGAGAGTTATCGATGTCTGTCGGTGGGACCTGCCACGAAGTCAGCGTTCCAAAATATTCCAGAGGTGTTCTATAGGAATCAGGACTCTGTGCAGGCCAGTCCATTACAGGGATGTTATTGTCGTGTAACCATTCCACCACAGGCCGTGCGTTATGAACAGGTGCTCGATCGTGTTGAAACATGCAATCGCTATCCCCGAATTGCTCTTCAACAGTGGGAAGCAAGAAGGTGCTTAAAAGGTCAGAGTAGCCCTGTGCTGTGGTAGTGCCACGCAAAACAAGGGGTGCAAGCCCCCTTCCATCAAAAACACGGCCACACCATAACACCACCGCCTCCGAATTTTACTGTTGGCACTACACACGCTGGCAGATTACGTTCACCGGCATTCACCATACCCACACCACACCCTGCTATCTGATCGCCACATTGTGTACCGTGATTCGTCACCACACAACGTTTGTCCACTGTTCAATCGTGCAATGTTTACGCTCCTTACACGGAGCGAGGCGTGGTTTGGCATTTACCAGTGCGATATGTGGCTTATGAGCAGCCGTTCGACCATGAAATTAAAGTTTTCTCACCTCACACCTTACTGTCATAGTACTTGCAGTGGATCCTGATGCAGTTTGGGATTCCTGTGTGATGGTCTGGATAGATGTCTGCCTATTACACATTACGACCCTCTTCAACTGTCGGCGGTCTCTGTCAGTCAACAGACGAGGTCGGCCTGTACGCTTTTGTGCTGTACGTGTCCCTTCACGTTTCCACTTCACTACCACATCGGAGACAGTGGACCAAGGGATGTTTAGAAATGTGGAAATCAGACGTATGACACAAGTGACACCCAATCACCTGACCACATTCGAAGTCCGTGAGTTCTGCGAAGCGCCGAATTCTGCTCTCTCACGATGTCTAATGATTTCTGAGGACGCTGGTATGGGGTAACTGGCAGTAGGTGGCAGCACAATGAACCTAATTCCACGTATGTTTTTTTGAGGGTGTCCGGATACTTTTGATCACATAGTGTATGCAGTTGCCTTTAGTATAAAATAACAGTGCATTGGCAGAGCTATCATTTGCACTCAGGTGATTCATATGAAAGATTTCTCACGTGATTATCGCCAGATTTTGAATGTGGAATGGTAGATGGGGCTAGGCGCATGAGACAAAAAATTGGTTCAAATGGCTCTGAGCACTATGGGACTTAACATCTGTGGTCATCAGTTCCCGAGAACATAGAACTACTTAAACCTAACTAACCTAAGGACATCACACACATCCATGCCCGAGGCAGGATTCGAACCTGCAACCGTAGCGGTCACGCGGTTCCAGACTGAAGCGCCTAGAACCGCACAGCCAAACCGGCCGGCCGCATGGGATATTCCGTTTCGAAAGTCATTAGGGATTTCGATATTCCGAGATCCACAGCATCAAAAGGGTGTCGCCAATAGCAAATTTTAGGCATTACCTCTCACCACGGACAACGCAGTGGCCGGCGGCCTTCACTTAACGACCAGGAGCAACGGTGTTTGAGTAGCGTCGGCAGTGCTAATAGACAAGCAATACTGCGTGAAATAACTGCAGAAATCTATGTGGGACGTACTACGAACGTATCCGTTAGGAGACTGCGGGGAAATTTGGCGTTAATGGGCTATGGCGGCAGACGATCGGCACGAGTGCCGATGCTGAAAGGACGTCGCCTGAAGCTCCTAACGACGCCTGAAGAGAATCGTTCTACGTGATAGAAGTGCAACCCTTCCGCAAATTGCTCCAGATTGCAGTGTTGGGCCATCAACAAGTGTCAGCGTGCGAACCATTCAACGAAACATCATCGATATCGGCTTTTGGAGCTCGTGTATCCTTGATGACTGCGCGACACAAAGTTTTACGCGTCGGCTGGGCCCGTCAACACCGACATTGGACTGTTGATGACTGGAAACATGTTGCCTGGTCGGACGAGTCTCGTTTCAAGTTGCATCGAGCAGTTCTATAGACCTATATCTCTAACGTCGATCAGTTGTAGAATTTTGGAACACGTATTATGTTCGAGTATAATGACTTTTCTGGAGACTAGAAATCTACTCTGTAGGAATCAGCATGGGTTTCGAAAAAGACGAAACCCAGCTCGCGCTATTCGTCCACGAGACTCAGAGGGCCATAGACACCGGTTCCCAGGTAGATGCCGTGTTTCTTGACTTCCGCAAGGCGTTCGATACAGTTCCCCACAGTCGTTTAATGAACAAAGTAAGAGCATATGGACTCTCAGACCAATTGTGTGATTAGATTGAAGAGTTCCTAGATAACAGAACGCAGCATGTCATTCTCAATGGAGAGAAGTCTTCCAAAGTACGAATGACCTTGTGGATGACATCGGAAGTTCACTGAGGCTTTTTGCGGATGATGCTGTGGTATATCGAGAGGCTGTAACAATGGAAAATTGAACTGAAATGCAGGAGGGTCTGCAACGAAATGACGCATGTTGCAGGGAATGGCAATTGAATCTCAATGTAAACAAGTGTAATGTGCTGCGAATACATAGAAAGAAAGATCCCTTATCATTTAGCTACAATATAGCAGGTCAGCAACTGGAAGCAATTAATTCCATAAATTATCTGGGAGTACGCCTTAGGAGTGATTTAAAATGGAATGATCATATAAAGTTGATCGTCGGTAAAGCAGATGCCATACTGAGATTCATTGGAAGAATCCTAAGGAAATGCAATCCGAAAACAAAGGAAGTAGGTTACAGTACGCTTGTTCGCCCACTGCTTGAGTACTGCTCAGCAGTGTGGGATCCGTACCAGATGGGATTGCTAGAAGAGATAGAGAAGATCCAACGGAGAGCAGCGCGCTTCGTTACAGGATCATTTAGTAATCGCGAAAGCGTTACGGAGATGATAGATAAACTCCAGTGGAAGACTCTGCAGGAGAGGCGCTCAGTAGCTCGGTACGGGCTTTTGGTGAAGTTTCGAGTACATACCTTCACCGAGGAGTCAAGAAGTATATTGCTCCCTCCTACGTATATCTCGCGAAGAGACCATGAGGATTAAATAAGAGAGATTAGAGCCCACACAGAGGCATGCCGACAATCTTTCTTTCCACGAACAATACGAGACTGGAATAGAAGGGAGAACCGATAGAGGTACTCAAGGTACCCTCCGCCACACACCGTCAGGTGGCTTGAGGAGTATGGATGTGGATGTGGATCGACGTGTACAGGTATGGAGACAACGTCCTGAGTCCATTTACATTGCATGTCAGCAGGGACTGTCTAAGCTGGTGGGGGCTCTTTAATGGTGTAGGGTGTGTGCAGTTGGAGTGATATGGGACCCCTGATACGTCTAGGTACGACTCTGACAGGTGACACGTACGTAAGCATCCTGTCTGATCACCTGCACACATTCAAGTCCATTGTGCATTCTGACGGACTTGGGCAGTTCCAGAGGCACTGCACACGTCCAGAATGGCTACACAGTGGCTCCAGGTACACTCTTCTGAGTTCGAACAGTTCCACTTGCCAGAAAACTACCCAGACATGAACTTTATTGAGCACATCTTGGATGCCTTGCTACGTGCTGTTCACTAGAGGTCCCTACCCCTCTTACCCTTACGGATTTGCGGACATCGCTGCAGAATCCATGGTTTCAATTCCCCACAGCACTACTTCAGACACTAGTCGTGCTGCGGCATCCCGGGTTCGATTCCCGGCGGGGTCAGGGATTATCTCTGCCTCGTGATGACTGGGTGTTGTGTGATGTCCTTAGGTTAGTTAGGTTTAAGTAGTTCTAAGTTCTAGGGGACTGATTACCATAGCTGTTAAGTCCCACAGTGCTCAGAGCCATTTGAACCATTTTTTTGCTGCGGCACTTCTGCGTGCTCGCCGGGGTCCTACACGATATGAAGCAGGTGTACCAGTTTCTTTGGCTCCAGTGTAGAACACAGTAAGTTTTCTCGACTGCGAGTGTTCATCATAGACAAATGTATCGTCAGGTGTGTCCGACAAAGTGCGATAGCACCACTCTTATTCACTGTACAAAATTTCTAGTTGGTGAGGTGATTGGCAGCTTGCTCTAAAGGTAGGAAAATGTAAAGTAAGGCAGATAAGCAGGAAAAGCAATCCCATAATGTTCGAATACGATATTAGTGGCGCGCTGCCTGACACAGGCACGTCGATTTAACGTTTAGGCGTAAAGCTGCAAAGCGGTGCCAAATGGAATGAAGCAAGGAAGGACTGAAGTGAAGTAGGGAAGGGGAATGGTCGACTTCGGTGTTCTGGAAGAATTCGAAAAGAGGATAGATCGTATTTAATGAAGACCTGATGTAGAGCACTAGTACGACCCGTTCTTGGGTACTACGCGAGTGTTTATGATTCCAGGCAGGTCGCATCAAAGGAAGACATCGAAGCAATTCAGAGGCGGACCGCTAGACTAATAGGTTCGATCAACACGTGAATGTTACGGAAACGCTCTGTGGTCTCAAGTGGAAAGTCGTGGAGAAAAGAAGTTCTTTTCGTGAAACAGTATTGAGAAAATAGATAATCGGTATTTGCAAAAATCAGTATACTAGCTGAACGAAATCCATCTCTTTACATCACAGCTACACTGGTGTCAATGTAAATGTCCTACCACAGAATAAAACCTGTACTATATTTCTTAATGGTGAATCCCTGTACTGTTAACATAAATCAGTACTTTCATACACATTCCCTCTAGTTGAAACGAACAGTCTGCCTTTACTGATGTTCCAGATCATATTAATGCTGGAACAGAAATAAGTTACCAACTCGTTTCAAATTTCGTTCTTATTGTAAATCTATAGCTCATGGTCATATAAACACCTCCAGTACATGACAAAGATTATAACTTTTATACATATGACCTTTAGCTACAATAAACAGAATCGACTCTTACTATAATTCCAGATCATGTTAATGTAAAACAGAAATAAGCAGCAGTTCATTTGAAATTTTGTTATTGTTTTAAATCTGAATATGAAGTTCAAGGCCATACAAACATCTGCATCTCCTTGCCAATACGAGCACTATAAATCTGTATTATTATATTCCTGGGAATGCAAATCTTGATATTTTCTCATAAATTGATTGTATTATATGTTAATATACAAATAGAAATAAGACTCAGGTCACTTGAAGTTTGTTCTTGTAGCAATTTATTTTGTTTTGAGCTCTCAAGTTAACGCCAGTCTGATAAACGTATTTGCCCATATATCGACTTCAATCCATGAAAAAAAACCAATAACATCTCTGAACAAAGTGGGGCTATGTCATACATTTTTCTCGATCTTCGCAACAAGTAACAGTATAGCACATGCTAGATGCTGGCAAATCTTCGCTATCACAGTGTAAATGCATAAGACTGTGTAACAGTGAGTGAATTGATGTACCAAATAGCCATCAAAACGGGAGCAGACAGATGGACACTAACAGAAAAAAGCCGCCATACCGTCGCAGTAAATACACAACTAAAAATGGTTCAAATGGCTCTGAGCACTATGCGACTTAACTTCTGAGGTCATCAGTCGCCTAGAACTTAGAACTACTTAAACCTAACTAACCTAAGGACATCACACACATCCATGCCCGAGGCAGGATTCGAACCTGCGACCGTAGCGGTCGCTCGGTTCCAGACTGTAGCGCCTAGAACCAGTCGGCCACTTCGGCCGGCCACAACTAAAATTTTGCATCCATATCGACAGATAAACAATACTCATGGCGGTACATTAAATCATGTTCCATCTTATTGCCACAGAGCACTAGAAATAGTGATGTAACTTCGAGAAAACCACTGAAGATGATCCTGAAAAGGTTCGATAACCGGTTCATGGAATAGTAAATAACTATTAAAAAAAGTGACTGGTTGCAGTTTTATGCATTGACATTCAATTAATAGTCACGGTTTCTAAAACATCCGTATTGGCTAAGCTTAATACATTATTAACATTTCTAGTAATACAACAGAAATAATAGCATTCCCAGGAAAATATCCAGTCAGATCGAAAACTGTTCCGGATAATTCAGTTTCAGTACAAAGCTCTCAAATCTCTTACTTGGGCCGTGCTGTAAGTTTTAGTTTTGTCTCTGATATTGAAAATGAAACTCACAAACTTGAAGTTGTATGTGGTTCTATTAGCAGAACATTGAGACATAAAGTACGAAGCGAAAGCATGGAGAAATTCTATAAAGTGATGGCGGTTTCTATGTTATCCTACGGAAGCGAAAACTGGGTTACCACAAAAAAAAAAAAATTGAGACAGCAGAATTCAGTTTCTATAGAAGACGAATGGCTACACAAAAAGAGACATGATTAATAATGAAGATATTAGAGTTAAATATTTTCTACATAAATGAAAAAATTCAGAAGTATCGTGAAGACTGGAGAGAAAACCATACGAGAGCGCCTGGTCACAGATTCACAGAAGATCCTGAACTACAATGCGAATGGGAAAATATGTTGGAAGACTTCGAAAAAATGGTTTTATTTGTGAGTTCGGAACAGGCAACAGACTAATCCTTGAAAGGAAAATGGCGATGGAAATTGCAGCTGAATGCAGAGCGATTGCACTGCGGCTGACGTGGATTTCGCGCAAAGACCACGAAAATAAGTCAGGTCTTCACCGATGTTCCTCTTCGTTATAGCCATTATCTTCCATTTATCCACATTCATAGAGCGCTGTCCGTTGTTGAAACCAAATGGTCCAGTGAAGATGGCTTCCTCTTGACAAACTGCATCGTCTATAACGACATCTGCATAGACACGCAAAGCACCATATCGTTCATGGCTGAAGATACCTTGTAGTCATTATCTTTCCCGTCACACTCGCAAACAGAAAGAGGGCAAAACGACTCTCTCTATACGTCCGTACGAATCCTCAGTTACCTTCTCAGCCGGCCGGAGTGACCGAGCGGATCTAGGCGCTACAGTTTGGAGCCGCGCGACTGCTACAGTTGCAGTCTCGAATCCTGCCTCGGGCATGGATGTGTGTGATGTCCTTAGGTTAGTTAGGTTTAAGTGCACTACTGGCCATTAAAATTGCTACACCAAGAAGAAATGCAGATGATAAACGGGTATTCATTGGACGAATATATTATACTAGAATTGACATGTCATTACATTTTCACGCAATTTAGGTGCATAGATCCTGAGAAATCAGTACCCAGAACAACCACCTCTGGCCGCAATAAAGGCCTTGATATGCCTGGGCATTGAGTGAAACAGAGCTTGGATGGCGTGTACAGGTAGAGCTGCCCATGCAGCTTCAACACGATACTACAGTTCACCAACAGTAGTGACTGGCGTATTGTGACGAGCCAGTTGCTCGGCCACCATTGACCAGACGTTTTCAATGGGTGAGAGATATGGAGAATGTGCTGACCAGGGCAGCAGTCGAACATTTTCTGTATCCAGAAAAGCCCGTAAAGGACCTGCAACACGCGGTCGTGCATTATCCTGCTGAAATGCAGGGTTTCGCAGGGATCGAATGAAGGGTAGAGCCACATCTGAAATGTAACGTCCACTGTTCAAAGTGGCGTCAATGCGAAAAAGAGGTGACCGAGACGTGTAACCAAGGGCACCCCATACCATCACGCCGGATGATACGCCAGTATGACGAATACACGCTTCCAATGTGCACTCACCGAGATGTCGCCAAACACGGATGCTACCATCATGATGCTGTAAACAGAACCTGGATTCATCCGAAAAAATGAAGTTTTGCTATTCGTGCACCCAGCTTCGTCTTCGAGTACACCATCGCAGGCGCTCCTATCTGTGATGCAGCGTCAAAGGGTAACCGCAGCCATGGTCTCCGTGCTGACAGTCCATGCTGCTGCAAACATCGTCGAACTGTTCGAGCAGATGGTTGTTGTCTTGCAAACGTCCCCCTCTGTTGAATCAGGGATCGAGACGTGGCTGCACGATTCGTTACAGCCATGCGGATAAGATGCCTGTCATCTCGACTGCTAGTGATACGAGGCCGTTGGGATCCAGCACGGCGTTCCGTATTACCCTCCTTAACCCACCTATTCCATATTCTGCTAACAGTCATTGGATCTCGACCAACGCGAGCAGCAATGTTGCGATGCGATAAACCGCAATCGAGACCTTTATCAAAGTCGGAAACGTGATGGTACGCATTTATCCTCCTTACACGAGGCATCACAACAACATTTCACCAGGCAACGCCGGTCAACTGCTGTTTGTGTATGAGAAATCGGTTGGGAACTTTCCTCATGTCAGCACGTTGTAGGTGTCGCCACCGGCGCCAACCTTGTGTCAGTGCTCTGAAAAGCTAATCATTTGCATATCACAGCATCTTCTTCCTGTCGGTTAAATTTCGCGTGTGTAGCACGTCATCTTCGTGGTGTAGCAATTTTAATGGTCAGTAGTGTAGTTCTAAGGTTTATGGGACTGATGACCTCAGAAGTTAAGTACCATAGTCCTGAGAGCCATTTGAACAATTTGAACCATATACCTTATCTTCGTGGTCGTTACGCGAAATTTATGTTGGGCGGCATCAGAATCTTTCTGCAGCCAGCTGCAAATGCCGGTTGCCTGAATTTTCTCAACAGTGTTCCTCATTAACAACACCGCGTTCCCTCCAGGAATTCTGATTTGAATTCCCAAAACATAATATTTGCGCTATGTTTGAACCTACCGGCAACAAATCGAGCACCTCATTTCTGAATCGCTTCGAGGTCTTCCTTTAATCCCTACTAAATGCAGTCTCCTTTACAGATGAACCACACTTTCCCAAAATTCTCCCAATAAATGAAAGTCGACCATTCGCCTTCCCTACTACAGTTTTCACGTGTTCGTACCATTCCTTATCGCTCTGCTACTTTACGCCCAAATATTTAAACGATGCGACTGTTTCACGCAGCACACAACTAATACGGTATTCGAAGAATGACAGGATTGATTTTCCTACTCATCTGCATTAACTTACATTTTTATACATTTAGCTGTCATTCATCACACCGACTAGAAATGTTGTCTAAGTCGTTTTGTATTCTCCTACAGTCGTTCAATGATTACATCTTCCTATACAATCCGTCATCATAACTAAACGGCCGCAGATTTCTGCTCTCTATATCCGTCAGATCACAAAAATAACAGCGGTCCTATCAAACTTCCCTGGAGCAACAAGTGGTCATAGCTCTTAAGGTACGCAGTTTAGAGCCCATGTGCACTTTTTTTTCCTTGTTTTGGTCCATACTACAACTTCCCAGAATATGAAATATTATTTTTAACACTTCGGAGATCAAGCCCGAGCATAGCCCTGGCTGCAACTTTGTATTAAAAAGACCGCACAAGAGTATAGGTCCGGCTGCGATTTTCTCGACGTGCAACATACCTGTTGCTCGAAAACTGGACTCATTTCGTATGAGAAGAATGTCGAACATCTCGCGATCTGCTCTCTTGACTGGTGCTGCCCTCTGTTGGCAATTTCTAAAATTATTCCGAAAGACACATTAGCAAACAAAAGAGCTGCTGTTGCGAATGGCTGAGCCAGTATGACCACAGTTACGAAATTTCATACATGTACTCGTTAGGTTTCACAGTTTGCTGTGGAAAACAACGGAAATGAGCGGGGCGGGTCGGGCCGCCTTGGTGCAGGTCTCATTAATTAGACGCCACATTGGGCGACCTGCGCGCCGGATGGGGATGTGATTATGATGAAGGCAGCACAACACCCAGTGCCTGAGCAGAGAACCAGACCCAGCCGGGTCCGTAGGACGGCAATCCGTCACGCTGACCACTCAGCTACTTTTTTTTCATTTTATTCGTTGTTGATCGTTGTGTTTGTTCGTTGCGGACGTCACATGACATCCGGTGAAGTTCCTTTGTTGATCCTTCCGCTCAGTTTTTTATTAGAGAGGCCAACCAGCTCTGACCGAACACGCTGAGCTACCGAGCCGGCTCTATTGGGGCGGACACAGTTTGGTGTAATTCTGCCACAAATACGTCACTTTTGTTGAATGAACAAGAAATATTTGAAGCTCAGGGGGAAAAAATGCGCAATAACTCACCTGGAACTTTTTCCTTGGGAGCATAATTATACTTTCTGTTTGAAAATTTGTAATCCATCAACGAACCGAAGTAAATATGAAAAACAAAATCCTAATGCTTAGCCGTTTTTTAGTATCTCTGGTACTCTTGAACGTACGTCAACAACACATGTGCCAGAAACGCTTTAAATAACGCCATACACTGATGAGCCAAACATAATGACCGCTGCCCACTGGTAGACTGAATGACATTTGGATGCGTTGCAGGTACATGCCACATTAACGACAGTATATAGACGGAGCAGAAATGAATAGAGAACCATTTCTAGCGACGATACGAGTCGAAAATTCGGAAATTCAGCCGCATAAGCGACGCTGACAAACGGCAGTTGATATGGCCTGGCGCCTGGGAAGGGGCGTCTCGGGACGGCGAAGCTCGTCGAGTTTCACAATGTTATTTGTAATCCGTCCTGATTGGAACATGTTTATTCAAATGACCGGTTTCGGTTCATCTAGAACCATCTTCAGATCTGATATTTCGGTTACAGGAGTAACCCGTCCAAATCCAGCAACTTTCACATGCTTTGATGTGACGCAGCATGTAAAAGTTGCTGGATCTGGACGGGTTACTCCTGTAACCGAAATATCAGATCTGAAGATGGTTCTAGATGAACAGAAACCGGTCATATGGATAAACATTTTGCAATCAAGACGGATTACAAGTAACATTGTAAAATCACTGAGTGCGGCTATCCTATCGGACATTATGTCAGTTTTTGCATCGTCGGGTTTCGCCTGCAGCATCTACGGAACATGGTTGACTAATGGCAAAATAACAGGTGACAAGGCGTTGGATGCCCAAGCGTCGTCATGGACCCTGGATGTTGGAGGCTTTTCGGCTCTGTGAAACAGGGCAACCTGCGGCAGATATGGCAGCAGAGTAGAATGCTGGTGCAGGCATAAGTATTCTCGAGCACACCACTGAATACGCCTTGTGGGACATGGGGCTCCACAGTAGATGACCCCTATTTGTATCCATGTAGATCCAACGACATCGTTAATCACAATTGCAACGTGCAAGGGAAAAAGTGAGATTCGACTGTGGATCAATGGAAACATGGCGCCTGGTCCAAAGGTTCGCTTTTCTTGTTCCACCGGGTCAGTATTCTTGCACAGATGTGTCATCATCCAGGTGAATGGCTGCTCGAAATGTGAACCGCACCATGGACACATACTGCTGGGGAAGTATGATGCTGCAGGGGCGTTTGCATGGGCTTCTGTGGAACCTGTGCCAGTAGTATAAGGAACCAAGACAGCTACAGACGACGTGAATATTATTGTGGATCACCAGCACACCTTCGTCTTCATGTCTTCCCACCAGCAAATACCTCGTCTGGCAGGATAAATGACAATTTTTCAGGGCGAGAATCGTGCTAGAGTGCTTTGACGAGTACGATAGTGAGCTGACATTGATGTCTTGACCACCAAACATGCTTGATCCGAACCCAGTGTAATGTATCTGGGATGCTATCAGGCACGAGCTCCATGCAAATAAACCACTGGCTCATAATTTGTGAAAGTCTCTGATCTATTCACGAACGTCTGGAACCACATACCTCTTGAAACCAACCACAGATCTGTTGAACTGATGCCAGACAGGATCACTGCTCTCACCAACTGTGACGTAGTCGCGTATACAAACAGAGATCCAATACTGTCAAATGTTTTTTATTCCAGTCTCTGATCACAATATCAATTCTTTAGATGATGACCGGTTTCAGTCCGTAATGACCATTTTCAGATCTCTTTTACACCAAGTCCTAAAGTGATATGGCCATAATGGCATCGTCAAACCATATAATCAGTAGTAGATGTATGTGACGATGCTGTGCTGATTATATTTATATGTTTTGACGATGCCATTATTGCCTTATCATTTTAGGACGTGGTGTAAAAAAGATCTGAGAATGGTCATTATGGACTGAAACCGTTTGCTGTGTACATAGTTCCGCATAGTCAGTGCGTACCCAATTTTCCCACTAGAGCGCGCCCCGCTAAGCAGAACAGCACAGGCGCAGCGCTTGTCCATCTCCACACTACGAGATGGCGCTGCCATAGAGACAGACCAAATTCTGCTTCCGCCGATCCGCGTATTAATATGTAACGCAGCCAATGAGATTGCTGCTAACATACAACCTTTTCTCCTCATGGATCACACTTGCGCAGTGATACATGAACGCGTGAGGTATTATAACGAGTGTACAGACCTCCGATCTTTCAGTCTGCACCAGTCTGTACCAGTCTGCATTAGTCTGTACCAGTCTGTACGAGTTCCACATTTGTCTGTACCAGTCTATAGTCAAGATTCAGTCTGCGCCTAATAAGATTACCATATTCCTGTACATAGCCATGAAGACAAATGTATAGACACTTTTGTCAAGAATCAGACATACATGTGAGAATAAGATTAACGTACCAAGACCAAAGGAACTTCAGATTGTCAATTGTAAACAGCATCCAGAACCGAGTTAAGTAATTTTTATGCTTGTTATTATTTTAATAAATGTGTGTGAAAATTAATCAAGTTCTGTTTAAAGTTGGTCACCGTCAATCTGCTACTCTAAGCGTGCAAGTGGTATTTCTATCGTCTGACCTAAAGGCAGAACATAAATACGCCACGATAAGACCACGAGATATATTGCTGACACTCGCCAACTTCGTTAGAGCGACAAGTCAAATAACCTGATGATGTGTGTACTGAAGGTCCTACAGTACGCACACCACACTGGTCATCGCCTAAAGATTTGATATGGTGATCAGAGACTGGAATAAAAACATTTGAGGATCACTGCTGTATTGCATTGCAAAGGTGGACCAACACAGTATTAGCTACGTGGCTGTAATGTTTTAGCTCCCTGGTGTAAATGACTGGTTTCCTACTTTTCTAAGTAGCCAGTCTCGTAAGCGTTAAGACACGAACTTTTATCGCCTGCCTTGCAGGTACTCACCTGTAGCGCGCCTCTAGCTTTCGTCTTGGAGTCCTTCTTCAGGCGACGGACACGAGGTGCCGGCTGCTGTCGGGACCCTGGTCTGTGTGCTGGCTCGCCTCACGTCGTGCCTTTGCCGCGTCCCAGCCGCGACTGCCTCCGCGCCGTGCCTCCGCACGCATGCAGTGCTTTCCCTCCCCCTCCCCCTTTCTCCCTCTCCCTCCCGCCCCTCCCCCACCCTCGGCACCAGCGCGCAGCCTCTCTAGCGCCTGCTCCTCTCGCGACTGACCCACTTACCCACATCTCTCCGCGGCTTGCCTACCTACCTACCTGCTGTTCCCCAGTCCCCGCTGGGTGCCCAGGCGGAACCCTGATAAACGCGCGCTGTTTGCGCTCGTCCCTCCCACCGCCCGCGACTCTCATCTTCGGCTTTCTGTGCTGTTTTCTTGCGCCCAGGCGCCGTGTCCGCCCCTGAAATGCTCCCCGCTCTTCTTTCGGCATGCGTGCGATCCACAAGGCCGCGTCCTTGGTGCTATTAGGTCGGTGCATAAGATCGCAGCGTTTTTGCTTTCCGTGTTGATATTCCGGTTGCTATCGGTATATTTATGGATTGTCATATTTTATTTTTACTACGTTGCTGTTTGAGTTTACGTATTGTCATTTCGTTATTTGGAGGTAGTGCCTGGACAACAACATCGGAACTGAGTCTGGCTACATCTATATCTACATCTCCATCTACATGATTACTCTGCAATTCACATTGAAGTGCTTGGCAGAGGGTTCATCGAACCACAATCATACTATCTCTCTACCATTCCACTCCCGAACAGCGCGCGGGAAAAACGAATACCTAAACCTTTCTGTTCGAGCTCTGATTTATCTTATTTTATTTTGATGATCATTCCTACCTGTGTAGGTTGGGCTCAACAAAATATTTTCGCATCGGAAGAGAAAGTTGGTGACTGAAATTTCGTAAATGGATCTCGCCGCGACGAAAAACGTCTTTGCTTTAATGACTTCCATCCCAACTCGCGTAACCATATCTGCCACACTCTCTCCCCTATTACGTGATAAAAAAAACAAGCTGCCCTTTTTTGCACCCTTTCGATGTCCTCCGTCAATCCCACCTGGTAAGGATCCCACACCGCGCAGCAATATTCTAACAGAGGACGAACGAGTGTAGTGTAAGCTGTCTCTTTAGTGGACTTGTAGCATCTTCTAAGTGTCCTGCCAATGAAACGCAACCTTTGGCTCGCCTTCCCCACAATATTATCTATGTGGTCTTTCCAACTGAAGTTGTTCGTAATTTTAACACCCAGGTACTTAGTTGAATTGACAGCCTTGAGAATTGTACTATTTATCGAGTAATCGAATTTCAACGGATTTCTCTTGGAACTCATGTGGATCACCTCACACTTTTCGTTATTTAGCGTCAACTGCCACCTGCCACACCACACAGCAATCTTTTCTAAATCGCTTTGCAACCGATACTGGTCTTCGGATGACAGTACTAGACGGTAAATTACAGCATCATCTGCGAACAACCTAAGAGAACTGCTCAGATTGTCACCCTGGTCATTTATATAGATCAGGAACAGCAGAGGTCCCAGGACGCTTCCCTGGGGAACACCCGATATCACTTCAGTTTTACTCGATGATTTTCCGTCTATTTCCTGACAGGAAATCACGAATCCAGTCGCACAACTGAGACGATAGCCCATAGGCCCGCAGCTTGATTAGAAGTCGCTTGTGAGGAACGGTGTCAAAAGCTTTCCGGAAATCTAGAAATACCGAATCAACTTGAGATCCCCTGTCGATAGCATTAACACATTACATTTTTACTGTTCTTGTTTTGAAATACAGTTTTCTATGGATACTTTTGTTCCGCCTTATTTATCGTATGTAATGACATGTTTTTAAGAACTTAGTAGTACTAAACGAAGTCCATCTTTTAGTACTTGTTTACTAACAGCCGCTCACGCAGTTGCAGATGATATGATGTACGCTGAGTAAAAACGGCAACAGAAAAAAAGCACAGAAAATATGACGCAAACAGCGACAGTAATTCTTAAAAATATGCCATAGCATACAATAAACAAGGAAGTATGGAAGTATCCACAGAAAACTATATTTCAAAAGACGAACCGTAAAAATTTAATAGTGCGTAGTGTGTTTCTGTAACTATGCTACTTTCTGCATGTTTTAGATTTTAAAAAACCTCCTGGTGATGGTGGTATTTGTCCCCGAAAGTAGTTTGGGAAGTAAATAAGTAAAAAAATAACAAGGTTTGTTGCATCAAGGTGGACTCAGTTCCAATATTCTTGTTTTTCTATGCAGACACGGACAAAATGGAGGAGTTCCAAGATAAAGTTATAGTGGAGCTGTGGACGCTGCATAATGGAGTTCCAATTGCAGAACTCGTAACATTTCCGACATATTCTTCCGTTTCAGTTCGGTAGAGGGATGACGGCAAGGGAGGCAACCAGAAACATTTGCACCGTGTGCGGGGATAATACCATTGGACAGAGCACGTCAACAAGATACATTTCTCGTTTTAGGCAGGAGCATTTTGACATTAGTGACTCTATATGTTCAGAAGGACACTCAGGGTTTGATGAAGATCATTTAAACGATTTAATTCACAATGATAGCGTCAGTCTACTCGAAAACTGTCAAATGTGAAGAACGGTGATCATTCCACCACCGTGCAACAATTGCATGCAATGAGAAAGGTTCAAAAATCGGGTTTATGGCTACCGAGTGCTCTAAGCCAAAATTACAATAACCAGCAACTCTGCTTGTCGCCAATTGGCTAGTGATCAGCACCGACCATCCTGTCCTGTGCAGCCACTGGAGATGAGAAACGTTGTCTTTATGCTAACTTAAGGAAGAGAAACGAAACCTTGAACCCAAACAAAGCAGCAGTTCCCCGTACAAAAATCATCGCTCAGTCACAAAAGATGAAATTACACATGTGATGGAACAGCGACGGTGTAGCGCACTACGAACGGCTTCCCTGGGTTGTAAACATCACTGTTGTTGTTGTTGTGGTGGTCTTCAGTCAAGAGACTGGTTTGATGCAGCTCTCCATGCTACTCTATCCTGTGCAAGCTTCTTCATCTTCCCAGTACCTACTGCAACCTACACCCTTCTGAATCTGCTTAGTGTATTCATCTCTTGGTCTCCCTCTACAATTTTTACCCTCCAAGCTGCCCTCCAATACTATGTTGGTGATCCCTTGATGCCTCAGAACATGTCCTACCAACCGATTCTTTATCCTAGTCAAGTTGTGCCACAAACTTCTCTTCTCCGCAGTTCTATTCCATCTAATCTTCAGCATTCTTCTGTAGCACCATATTTCGAAAGCTTCTATTCTTTTCTTGTCCAAACTATTTTTCGTCCATGTTTCACTTCCATACATGGCTACACTCCATACAAATACTTTCAGGAACGACTTCCTGACACTTAAATCTATACTCGATGTTAACAAATTTCTCTTCTTCAGAAAAGCTTTCCTTGCCATTGCCAGTCTACATTTTATATCCTCTCTACTTCGACCATCATTAGTTATTTTGATCCCCAAATAGGAAAACTCCTTTACTACTTTAAGTGCTTCATTTCCTAATCTAATTCCCTCAGCATCACCCGAGTTAATTCGACTACATTCCATTATTCTCGTTTTGCTTTTGTTGATGTTAATCTCATATCCTCCTTTCAAGACACTATCCATTCCGTTCAGCTGCTCTTCCAGGTCCTTTGCTGTCTCTGACAGTATTACAATGTCATCGGCGAACCTCAAAGTTTTTTATTTCTTCTCCATGGATTTTAATTCCTACTCAATTTTTTTTCCTTCACAGCTTGCTCAATGTACAGATTGAATGACATCGGGGATAGGCTACAACCCTGCCTGACTCCCTTCGGAACCACTGCTTCCCTTTCATGTCCCTCGACTCTTATAACTGCCATCTGGTTTCTGTACAAATTGTAAATAGCCTTTCGCTCCCTGTATTTTACCCCTGCCACCATCAGAATTTGAAGGAGAGTATTCCAGTCAACATTGTCAAAAGCCTTCTCTAAGTCTACAAATTGTAGAAACTTAGGTTTCCCTTTCCTTAATCTAGCTTTTAAGATAAGTCGTGGGATCAGTATTGCCTCACGTGTTCCAATATTTCTACGGAATCCAAACTGATCTTCCCCGAGGTCGGCTTCTACCAGTTTTTCCATTCGTCTGTAAAGAATTCGCGTTAGTGATATTTATTGCCAACAACGGAGACGTCCTGCAGACGCAGTTCAAGAACAATAACCAGGAAGACTACGTGATGCTACTTCACGATAACGCCTGCCGAAATTCTGGTAGAGTGACAAAAAAGATTATACAGGAGTTCGGTTGAGAAGTCATTCCACACCCACATTATTCACCTAATCTCGCTTCCTCAGATTTTAATTTTTTCCGCTGTCTATCGAAGAACTGTCAAGGAACTTCGTTTCCTGATGAAAATGCGCTCCCAACACGGCTCGCCGAGTTCTTCGCCTCAAGAAACCACGCGACTTCTACAGTCGCGGAATCGAAAATCTGTGCCAGCGTCGGCAAACTGCTGTAAATACTGAAGGAGAATGTGTTATTAAGGATGGAAGTCTATGTTATGTGAATTTGTTGTTTTTGTTAAACTAAAGCAAAAACCTTACGAATCGAATAACCAACGGGGGAAATAAAAGATAGGTTCCGGAGTGGAATTGAAATTCAGGGTGAAGGGATATCTGTGATAAGATTCGACGATGAGATTGCCATCCTTAGTGAAAGTGAAGGAAAATTCAGGTCTTCCTGAGTAGAATGAGTACGGATGGGGCGGTTTCCTTATATTCTTCCGGCGCTGTTTTGCCAACCAGCTGGTCCGTAGTACGAGTTGCCACACGAATATGGGGATCTGCGTTTTTATCCACGTAATTATTTACTATCTCACGATTCTATTGAAGTCCTAAATTGAATGTCAGGAATCTTGAGTAAAATCGTAACTTCCTAAGAGCAACTCAGTTACACAGATAAACCGTCATTAGCAAAAGCATACCGTCAATCCTCAATTCAAAACCAATCAAACTTCCGTCCTTTATGGATATGAAACACTCCGACAGTGATGAATACACGTATCCAGAAATTACTGCAACCAGTCGCCTATTGTTTTATTCTTCAGTTTTTATTTTCCATTACCGGTTTCGAATCGCCTGCCGGTTCATCGTCAGGTGGCAGATATTTATTGCTTGGCTGCAGCATTGTGCGCGAGGTGCAGCCATGGCAAGTTGTAAGGACGGAACATGTAAGGACTTGATATGGCGAGAACTGTTCACATTATGAGATCGATTTAGTTGCATTACTTAAAATTATTAGTATCTGCAGGTTTGTTCTTGTTGCGAACAGCACACGTCTATTTTGCGATGTAACTACATGTTATTTTTACAATAATGAATATGATATAAACCCATATGTACTTACTGTCGTCAGTATAGAATGCAAGAGCTGAACAAGAAGATCACTGCCCCAACACAAACTCTTGGAACAAAATTTTATTCTTGCCTTTTGGTTTGTTTACATTTTTAAGGCACGTGAAAATTGTTAGCAGTGGCTAAGTTAGTGAAGTGCTGTAAAATTTACGTCACTGGAAAACATCTGTTACGTTTCGCATAATAATGTGTGCACCAAGAACAAACCATACTCGACTGGAACATGAAAAGGAGGTCGTGTCACCGGTACACGAAGTACGCTCCGCTACACACAGCAGAGTGACTTGCGAAGTGTAGATATAGATAAACAAGTTTGTGCCGAACCCGGTGACCGCGAGTCCTATCGCACTTCTCCGATTTTTTCATATCCGAATACAACGTGGCACACTTTACAATTTCTGTGTTTGCTCTTAGTCTCTACGTTCTTCTTCAATATAATCTGGACCTAAAATTTTCTCGATTACTTTTAATACTCTCATTCGGATATCGTCAGTGTCGCTCTGTTTAAAACGAGTGTCTCAGCTGCATAAAACCACTCTGGATTGATGACTGTGTTATGGTGTCTCTGTTTGGTCTGTTTTGAGATTTTTTTGTTATAGGTATCGTTTGAAAGTCTGAAGGCGTTTCCATTTTGTGGCAACGAAGTTCATAACCAGTCTGTTCGAGACCAGGTTCCCTACATGATTTCGTCTGCCCTTAAGACATCAGGGAACAACTTTCGTCCTTCTAGAGTGAGCTGTAGAGGAGAAAAACTCTAAGGCTGTGGTTCCCAAACTTTCTTAGAGGATTACCCCTGATTGCAATTAGACATTCACTAGTACCCCAAATCTCTTGGTCCCCACCAATTTTGGAGCTTTAGTACGTAACTCAACTTTAAAATGACAGATTTTTCTTGGCATATTTTTATTTTGAAAGTTATGAAAGATGAATGATAATTAGTTTGCGTGCGCGTGATGAGGGGGGCGGCAGGGGGATGTTAGAACGAATGACGAAGTGCTATAGTGCTTCACCACAAGTGCTACCAACAACTCCTACTCTGATAAGAAAGAAAACTATCCACAATGAGGGTATACACTTGTTACAAACTCATACTTCCTCTGCATTACTCCTCTCCATTGCAGAACTTGCTTGGTCTGCATACTGCAACCCCATTTAAAATCAAACACGTTCAGATATATGCACTATATATTTTTTTCTTTCGAGTCATCAGTCTTCAGAGTGGCTGAACGCGGCGCGCCACGAATTTCTCTGCTGTGCCAACCTCTTCATCTCAGAGTAGCACTTGCAACCTACGTCCTCGATTACTTGCTGGGTGTATTCCAATCTCTGTCTTCCCCTACAGTTTTTTCCCTCTACAGCTCCCTCTAGTATTACGGACATTATTCCCTCATGTCTTAGCAGATGTCCTATCATCCTGTGCCATCTCCTTGTCAGTGTTTTCCTCATATTCCTTTCCTCTCCGATTCTGCACAGAATCTACAGTTTTTTCCCTCTACAGCTCCCTCTAGTATTACGGACATTATTCCCTCATGTCTTAGCAGATGTCCTATCATCCTGTGCCATCTCCTTGTCAGTGTTTTCCTCATATTCCTTTCCTCTCCGATTCTGCACAGAATCTACAGTTTTTTCCCTCTACAGCTCCCTCTAGTATTACGGATATTATTCCCTCATGTCTTAGCAGATGTCCTATCATCCTGTGCCATCTCCTTGTCAGTGTTTTCCTCATATTCCTTTCCTCTCCGATTCTGCACAGAATCTACAGTTTTTTCCCTCTACAGCTCCCTCTAGTATTACGGATATTATTCCCTCATGTCTTAGCAGATGTCCTATCATCCTGTGCCATCTCCTTGTCAGTGTTTTCCTCATATTCCTTTCCTCTCCGATTCTGCACAGAATCTACAGTTTTTTCCCTCTACAGCTCCCTCTAGTATTACGGATATTATTCCCTCATGTCTTAGCAGATGTCCTATCATCCTGTGCCATCTCCTTGTCAGTGTTTTCCTCATATTCCTTTCCTCTCCGATTCTGCACAGAACCTCCTTCTTGCTTACCTTATCACTCCACCTAATTTTCAACATTCGTCTATAGCACCACATTTCGAATGCTTCGATTCTCTTGTGTTGCGATTTCCCCACAGTGCATGTTTCGCTACCATAAAATGCTGTGCTCCAGATGTACATTCTCAGAAATTTCTTCCTCAAATTAAGGCCAATGTTTGGTATTAGTAGACTTCTCTTGGCCAGGAATGCCCTTTTACCGTTGTTAGTCTTCTTTTGATGTCCTCCTTGCTCCGTCTGTCTTTGGTTATTTTGCTGCCTACGTAGCTGAATTCCTTAACTTCATCTGCTTCGTGACCATTAATCCTGATATCGAGTTTCTCGCTGTTCTCATTCCCGCTACTTCTCACTACTTTCATCTTTCTTAGTGTTTGTAAATGACTTGACTGCTGCACTCCTTACTTCTGAACTGGCAGAAGTAGGAAGACTTCAGGCTGTCTTGCGTCTGATCACTCTAATCATAATAGTAATAATAATAGTATTAATAATAATAATAATAATAAATAACAGGATACTCCAGTCAGAATTAGAAAACATCAAACAACAAGTACAACAAATACTGGAACAAAATAATGTGCAATCAGAAGAGGAAGAAAATACAGTAATGGACTCAAACATCCCAGAGCAAACAAACAAAGAAGAACACGCACCAATTACACAATCAGAGGAAAACGAAATCTTAAGACAGCCACCAGAACAAGCACAAATAGAACATGAAGTGACACAGATGTTAGATATAGAAGAAAAATTTCAGCTAACATATATAGAATACAAAGACACAAATACAGACATTAGACCATTCTTGCATAGACCACCAAATAACCCACAAGTCGAAACAACAATAAAAACTATCAACACAATCATACACAACAAAAGAAGAGCTTCTGTAAAGTTTGGAAGGTAGGAGACGAGATACTGGCAGAAGTAAAGCTGTGAGTACCGGGCGTGAGTCGTGCTTCGGTAGCTCAGATGGTAGAGCACTTGCCCGCGAAAGGCAAAGGTCCCGAGTTCGAGTCTTGGTCGGGCACACAGTTTTAATCTGCCAGGAAGTTTCATATCAGCGCACACTCCGCTGCAGAGTGAAAATCTCATTCCACAACAAAATAAATGAAAACACAACTATGGAAGAGTTACAACTACTGGTTTATATAGGAGCACTCACTACACTAAATATACACACTAGGCAGAGATCAGAACCAACCAACACACAGAAGAAACCCACAAAACCAGCATGGCAACACAGGCTACAGATCAAAACAGAAAAACTGAGAAAAGACATCGGACAGCTAACACAATTTATAAGAAATGAAATCTCGGAAAAAAAACGAAAAAGGTTAGGTAAAATCTCACAACAAGAAGCGACAGAGCAATTAGACGAAAAGAAGCAGAAATTACAAGCATTAGCCAAACGACTCAGAAGATACAAGAAAAGTGAAAATAGAAGGAAACAAAACCAAACATTCAACACAAACCAAAAGAAATTTTACCAGACAATAGATAACACACACACTAAAATAAACAATCCACCAAACATAACAGACATGGAACACTTCTGCAGCAACATATGGTCAAACCCGGTACAACATAACAGGCATGCACGGTGGATACAAGCAGAAACAGACACATACAAGATGATACCACAAATGCCTGAAGTGATAATTTTGCAACATGAAGTCACCCAAGCAATTAATTCTACTCAGAATTGGAAAGCCCCTGGAAATGATAAAATAGCAAATTTCTGGTTAAAGAAGTTCACCGCAACACATTCACATCTAACTAAATTATTTAACAGTTACATTGCAGACCCATACACATTCCCTGATACACTTACACACGGAATAACATATCTGAAACCTAAAGATCAAGCAGACACAGCGAACCCAGCTAAATATCGCCCCATAACATGCCTACCAACAATATACAAAATATTAACTTCAGTCATTAAACAGAAATTAATGACACATACAACACAGAACAAAATTATAAATGAAGAACAAAAAGGCTGTTGCAAAGGAGCACGAGGATGTAAAGAGCAACTGATAATAGATGCAGAGGTGACATATCAAGCTAAAACTAAACAAAGGTCGCTACACTACGCGTACATTGATTACCAAAAAGCTTTTGATAGTGCACCCCACTCATGGTTACTGCAAATATTGGAAATATACAAAGTAGATCCTAAATTGATACAGTTCCTAAACATAGTAATTAAAAATTGGAAAACCACACTTAATATCCAAACAAATTCAAATAATATCACATCACAGCCAATACAGATTAAGCGTGGAATATACCATGGAGACTCATTAAGTCCTTTCTGGTTCTGCCTTGCTCTGAACCCACTATCCAACATGCTAAATAATACAAATTATGGATACAATATTACTGGAACATACCCACACAAAATCACACATTTGCTATACATGGATGATCTAAAACTACTGGCAGCAACAAATCAACAACTCAACCATTTACTAAAGATAACAGAAGGATTCAGCAATGATATAAGTATGGCTTTTGGAGCAGACAAATGTAAGGAAAATAGCATAGTCAAGGGAAAACACACTAAACAAGAAGATTACATATTGGATAACCACAGCGACTGCATAGAAGCGATGGAAAAAACGGATGCCTATAAATATCTAGGATACAGACAAAAAATAGGAATAGATAATACAAATATTAATGAAGAACTAAAAGAAAAATATAGACAAATACTAACAAAAATACTGAAAACAGAATTGACAGCAAGAAACAAGACAAAAGCTATAAATACTTATGCCATACCAATATTGACCTACTCATTTGGAGTAGTGAAATGGAGTAACACAGACCTAGAAGCACTCAATACACTTACACGATCACAGTGCCACAAATATAGAATATATCACATACATTCAGCAACAGAAAGGTTCACATTAAGCAGAAAGGAAGGAGGAAGGGGATTTATCGACATGAAAAACCTACATTATGGAGAGGTAGACAATTTAAGAAAATTCTTTCTAGAACGAGTAGAAACTAGCAAAATACACAAATCAATCACTCATATAAATACATCGGCTACACCATCGCAATTTCATAACCACTTCTACAACCCTTTAGATCACATAACATCAACAGATACGAAGAAAGTAAATTGGAAAAAGAAAACACTTCATGGCAAGCACCCGTATCATCTAACACAGCCACACATCGATCAAGACGCATCCAACACATGGCTAAGAAAAGGCAATATATACAGTGAGACAAAAGGATTCATGATTGCAATACAGGATCAAACAATAAACACCAGGTATTACAGCAAGCATATTATTAAAGATCCCAATACCACAACGGATAAATGCAGACTTTGTAAACAACAAACAGAAACAGTAGATCACATCACAAGCGGATGTACAATACTAGCAAATACAGAATACCCCAGAAGACATGACAATGTCGCAAAAATAATACATCAACAGCTTGCCTTACAACATAAACTTTTAGAACAACACGTTCCTACATACAAGTATACACCACAAAATGTACTGGAGGATGATGAATACAAATTATACTGGAACAGAACCATTATAACAGATAAAACAACGCCACATAACAAACCTGACATCATACTCACCAATAAAAAGAAGAAATTAACACAACTAATCGAAATATCCATACCCAATACAACAAATATACAAAAGAAAGCAGGAGAAAAAATTGAAAAATACATCCAACTGGCTGAGGAAGTCAAAGACATGTGGCATCAGGATAAAGTTGACATCATACCAATTATACTATCAACTACAGGAGTCATACCACACAATATCCACCAGTACATCAATGCAATACAGCTACATCCAAACGTATATATACAAATACAGAAATCCGTAATTATTGATACATGTTCAATTACCCAAAAGTTCCTAAATGCAATATAACACATACCGTACAGTTAAAAGGATGTGACGCTTGATCAAGATCCGTGTCACTCCATTTTTAACCGGACTTAATGTCTGAGAAAGTGAAGGAGATAATAATAATAATAGTAATAATAATACAGATTAAGCATGGAATATACCAAGGAGACTCATTAAGTCCTTTCTGATTCTGCCTTGCTCTGAACCCACTATCCAACATGCTAAATAATACAAATTATGGATATAATATTACTGGAAGATACCAACACAAAATCACACATTTGCTATACATGGATGATCTAAAACTACTGGCAGCAACAAATCAACAACTCAACCAATTACTAAAGATAACAGAAGTATTCAGCAATGATATAAATACGGCTTTTGGAACAGACAAATGTAAGAAAAATAGCATAGTCAAGGGAAAACACACTAAACAAGAAGATTACATATTGGATAACTATAGCGACTGCATAGAAGCGATAGATGCCTATAAATATCTAGGATACAGACAAAAAATAGAATAGATAATACAAATATTAAAGAAGAACTAAAAGAAAAATATAAACAAAAACTAACAAAAATACTGAAAACAGAATTGACAGCAAGAAACAAGACAAAAGCTATATATACTTATGCTATACCAATATTGACCTACTGATTTGGAGTAGTGAAACGGAGTAACACAGACCTAGAAGCACTCAATACACTTACACGATCACAATGCCACAAATATAGAATACATCACATACATTCAGCAACAGAAAGATTCACATTAAGCAGAGAGGAAGGAGGAAGGGGATTTATCGACACGAAAAACCTACATTATGGACAGGTAGACAATTTAAGAAAGTTCTTTATAGAACGAGCAGAAACTAGCAAAATACACAAATCAATCACTCATATAAATACATCGGCTACACCATTGCAATTTCATAACCACTTCTACAACCCTTTAAATCACATAACATCAACAGATACAAAGAATGTAAATTGGAAAAAGAAAACACTACATGGCAAGCACCCATATCATCTAACACAGCCACACATTGATCAAGATGCATCCAACACATGGCTAAGAAAAGGCAATATATACAGTGAGATGGAAGGATTCGTGATTGCAATACAGGATCAAACAATAAACACCAGATATTACAGCAAGCATATTATTAAAGATCCCAAAACCACAACAGATAAATGCCAACTTTGCAAACAACAAACAGAAACAGTAGATCACATCACAAGCGGATATACAATACTAGCAAATACAGAATACCCCAGAAGACATGACAATGTAGCAAAAATAATAAATCAACAACTTGCCATACGACATAAACTAATAGAACAACACGTTCCCACATAGAAGTATGCACCACAAAATTTACTGTAGAATGATGAATACAAATTATACTGGAACAGAACCATTATAACAGATAAAACAGCACCACATAACAAACCTGATATCATACTCACCAATAAAAAGAAGAAATTAACACACCTAATCGAAATATCCATACCCAATACAACAAATATACAGAAGAAAACAGGAGAAAAAATTGAAAAATATGTCCAACCGGCTGAGAAGTCAAGGACATGTGGCATCAGGATAAAGTTGACGTTACACCAATTATACTATCAACTACAGGAGTCATACCACACAATATCCACCAGAACATCAACGCAATGCAGCTACATCCAAATGTATATATACAACTACAGAAATCTGTAATTATTCAATTACCCGAAAGTTCCTAAATGCAATGTAACATATACCGTACAGTTAGAAGGAAGTCACGCTTGATCAAGGTCTGCGTCACTTTCCATTTTTAACCAGACATAACGTCTGAGACAGGAAAGAGAAATATTAATAATAAGAGTCTGTACAGCACTATATGTAGTTACTGCTGGGTTGTGGTATCAGTTAATTCATATATCTGTAATGAAGAAATTTGTGGACTACTGCAGATACCGTCTACAGCTTGGAGGAAGCATTTTCTTGATATATTTAGCTTTTGTTACGAATATGTCTGTTATCGTCAGTGGTGTACGGTACAAAGCACAACATGAGTTTGTAGTCGGTGGACTATGTGAGAAACTTGTAACCTCCATCGCATTAATGCTAGTAATTGAGAAAAAGTAATAGTTGATAACTTACATAATCAATATTAGAGTCTTACAAAATTATGATAATAGTACGTAACAATCTTGTGAAAATTATTTAGTTTCGTGACTGAAACAGAATCGAAATGTTTAGGTTTTACCCCCCCCCCCCCCCCCCAGGAAATTTCATCTTACCATCAGGGGTTAAATAACTCCCATGTTGGGAGCCACCGCTGTAGGGGATGATGGTGGTGGTGATAAGTTCCTATTCCTAAGGGACTGCTGAGGTCATCGGTCCCTAGGCACAGCCACTACTTAATGTAATAATTTTTTCATAATGCGGGGCCACAGTCATAATATATTTCGTTATAGTCAGTAACGCCATTAGACTGTTGTTTATTTACAGTGTTACATTTACACTTACACAACCATGATTCCGGTTTCAAAATGTTTTAACTGTTACAAATTGCCTAAGATGGCATCTGACGTATTAAAATACGCTATAAGACACATTGTCTAAGAGTCGATATTTCTGGCAGAGCCTGCTGCTTTGTTTCATTACTGAGTACACCATCTTGACTGAATGATGCTATACTTACTAATGAAACAAAGCAGCAGGCTCTGCCAGAAATATCGACTCTTAGACAATGTGTCTGTGTATGCCAACTTAAGCAATTTATCACACTTAAAACACTTGATACTGGCACTTTGAAGCCGAAATCACGATTGTGTAAGTGTAAATTGAACACTGTAAATAAACAGGTCTGATGGCGGGACTGACTTTAAAGAAATACTTAATCTAACTTAAACTAACTTACGTTAAGGACAACACACACACCCATGCCCGAGGGAGGATTCGAACCTCCGACGGGGGGAGCCGCGCGAACCGTGGCAAGGTGCCCGAGACCGCTCGGTTATCAGGCACGGAAGGGAAGACGGACATTGGAATACACCCAGCAAGTAACTAAAGAGGAGAAGTTCAAGTGCTGCTCTGAGATGGACTCTAGACTCGCCGAGGAGTTGAGTTTGTGACGGGTTGCATGAAGCCAGTGAGAAGACCGGGGACTCTGGAAATGAACCGCTCTTTGGCAGCGCGTCCTGATGTGCACAGTGACGGTGCAGCGTGTTTTGGGCGCCACCGCCAGCCGAGCCGAGCCGCTGCGCCTCGCAGCCCCCAGCTGCCACGCCGGTCTGCTCCCACGGCCTGGACCCTTCTGGCCCCCAGCCAGGGGCGCCTGCTTCGTTTCCCGGTTCCCACAGGCTCCAGCCGTCCAGCCCTCCCGCCGTCCATCAGGCGTCCACGTGGACGCACCTCTCTGGCCCTTCAAGTGGACTTATTTTTCTAAATAGTGTATGTATCTCAAAGAATAAGAGTTGTAAACCCGTGTCATGCTTATCGTCTTTCAACAAATCTTTTGGGAACTATTTGATGTATGAACAACAGCTTTTGGTTTCCCACTTTTTACTGAATTGTATGTGCATGAACCAGCCGCCTGCTGCAGAGGCAGCAACGTCCACTGAATGCAGTTGGTAGCGCCTTGGTTCAACTGGGCGGTCAGTCGCTCGACGTTGCACGTACACTACTGGCCATTAAAATTGCTACACCAAGAAGAAATGCAGATGATAAACGGGTATTCATTGGACTAATATAGTATACTAGAACTGACATGTGATTACATTTTCACGCAATTTGGGTGCACAGATCCTGAGAAATCACTACCCAGAACAACCATCTGTGGCTGTAATAACGGCCTTGATACACCTGGGCATTGTGTCAAACAGAGCTTGGATGGCGTGTACAGGTACAGCTGCCCATGTAGCTTCAACACGATACCACAGTTCATCAAGAGTAGTGACTGGCGTATTGTGACGAGCCAGTTGCTCGCCCACCATTGACCAGACGTTTCAATTGGTGAGAGATCTGGAGAACGTGCTGGCCAGGGCAGCAGTCGAACATTTTCTGTATCCAGAAAGGCCCGTACAGGACCTGCAACATGCGGTCGTGCATTATTCTGCTGAAATGCAGGGTTTCGCAGGATCGAATTAAATCTGAAATGTAACTCCCACTGTTCAAAGTGCCATCAATGCGAACAAGAGGTGATGGAGACGTGTAACCAATGGCACGCCATACCATCACGCCGGGTGATTACTGAGCTTCTCAAACAACTAAGTTCAGCTTCTTTCGCTCTTCGTATGGTCGCTAGTCTTGATAATAAAGACTCCTAACGTAAGTTGCATATTTCCACTCGATAATGTCTTTTGGATTAGTTTTCTGGGGTAACTCACCACTTAAAGTATTGATTACACAAAAGAGAGAATGACGTCATGTAGTCACCTTTTCAATGAGTTAGGTATTTTAACTATGCCATCAAAGTACATATATACGCTAATGAAATTCGGTTACAAATAATCCATCTCAATTCGCGAAGAACAGTGATTTTCATATGTACAACACTAGAGGGAAAAATGACCTTTCCTATCCGTTATTGAAGCTGTCAGTTGCTCAAAAAGGAGTACATTATTCAGCAACAAAAATCTTTGGTCATTTGCCCAACAACATAAAGTTTCTGGCAGGTAGCAGATCAAGTTTTAAATATAGCTTAAAATCATTTCTTTTTGACAAATCCTTCTACTCCATCGACGGATTTGTGTTTCAGAAATGGTAAAAAAAGTGTACCTCTAAATGTAGTTGCATGTGTAGAACTAAAAATTTCAGTAATATTAATATTAGCACTATTCATGTGTGTATATATATCTTGTAATCTGACTTGTTCCACATCATATCGATAAAATAATAGGGAAAATTATCTACGGAACATGACATAACTAAAACTAAAACTAAAAATTAAACCGGGCGTCGAAACAACCAACACTGGTAATAGCACAAGACACAATGACACTCCAACTTGCTAATACTTCAAATGATACATAAAGTCAAAAATTCAGAAAAATCTTGCAAATCAATAAGCGTAACGTCTAAAAATTATACTTCAATTTAAGACAGCTGGCAGTGACTTCCATTTTAAATTTTAAATTATGCTACACCTTGTGACAAAACTTAGTTGCAAAATACAGTTTTCCTTAAAAACAAAACTAAAAAAAAAACACAAGCTGTAGGAGAAGACTTTACAGATATTCTACTTGATAAATGCAAATACTTTAGACAAAACTATTAGATGGAGGACTAACAAGCACGGCGGCTCCGAAAGAGGTTGAATTCTTTGAATAGTTTAAAACATCAAAAAACATGATTTACAATCTACATTTTCAAAACCAAAAAACATTTATTAGAGGTAGAATACATGCATCAGTTACAGTACTGCTCAAACTTAGCAGCCTTCCGCGGTCGTGGACCCACTTGGCTGTACTGGACAGGCGGCAACGTGTGAGGCGCAGCCCGTTCGGCCCAGAAAACAACAAGTTTCTCCTACACTGAAGACCCGAAGAAACTGGTACACCTTCATAATAGCGTGTAGGGCACCGCGAGCACGCAGAAGTGCCGCAACACGACGTGGCATGGACTCGGCTGGACTGAAGTAGTGCTGGAGGAAACTGACACCACGAATCCCTCAAGGTTGTCCATAAATCCGTAAGAGTAGGAGCAATTGTGGACGTGTGGAGTGTCGCATTATCCTGCTGGAATTGCCCACGTCAGTCGGAATGCACAGTGGACATGAACGGATGCAGGTGATCAGACAGGATGCTTACGTACGTGCTCCCTGTCAGAGTCGTATCTAGACCTATCAGGGGTCCCATATCACTCCAACTGCACACGCCCCACACCAATACAGAGCCTCCATCAGCTTGAACAGTCCCATGCTCACATGTAGAGTCCATGGATTCATGGGGTTGTCTCGATACCCGTACACGTCCATCCGCTCGATACAATTTCAAGCGAGACTCGTCCGACCAGGTAACATGTTTCAGGTACAATATCAAACGACACTCGTCTAACCAGGCAACATGTTTCCAGTCGTTAACAGCCCATTGCTGATGGGCCCAGGTGAGGCGTAAGGCTTTGTGTCGTGCAGTCATCAAGGGTATGAGTGGGCCTTCAGCTCCGAAAGCCCATATCAATGATGTTTCGTTGAATGGTTCGTGAGCCGTGTATCGACTCGTGCTACACCTTGTGTTCAGATTGCATTGGTTTACCTTTTCTTCCTCTGACATGTTTGTTTGATATGTTGTCTGTCATTAAGGGGCTGCTTGGTTGTCTTTTCCCTCTGCTATCGATATCTGCGTTTTTGCTTCCGGGAAACTGCTTGGAGGAAGTGAGATCTTTGACCGATTGTAACCTCGTGGCGCGGAAGTAGGGGTGTTGCGAGCAGAGAGAGTGTGGCTCTCCAGTGCGAAGCAGGCGTGGTCGGTTGTACCGAGTCGCCACGTGATGTATTTCGGTTGTGTGTAACGAGCGGGTCGAGTTGACGGAAGAGCTCCCCGCGGGTTGGTTGTATACAGAATCGCCCCACGAGTAGTCGCTGTTCATTTCACCTTGGTGGGACGTTAACAAGCTTCTTTAAGTCCTCCGTTTCAACACTGGAGTTTAAAAAGAAGACACCTAACACGAAGGAGCGGTCACTACCCGTCCACGTTGCAGAGAAGACGTGAACTCCGGTGACAGAGCGTGTTGTCGCGTGACCGTGGCGTGTTGGGTACGCTGGCGACGCGTGCGCGGTCGGATGTGTGGATCCTTGCCATCGGAGGTCCTGTACTGCCTGTTCGAGCATAATTGCAAGTTAAGTTAGTGGAAGGTTTAATCATTAAGTAATAATTTGTGTAACCAGCGTCTCTTCTGCCTTGTGGCCTCCGGCGACCGGGTTTCCTGTCCCCGGCACCGGTGTAATTGAAGACAGTGATCTTTCCTTCTCCTCTCGTTACTGTCCGATGGGAGGTGTAGTTTTGGGGCAGTTTAATTGTTTCGCTATTCTGTCGTGGGGTTATGTATAAATTCATGCTTCTTGTTGGTTGATCATGTGGTCGCTCATTCAGGACTGTGTGGTGTAATGTTTCCTTGCACGAGGTTAGCTCTAATTCTGTCAGCAAGTTAAGCCATCTCATAATAAGTTTTCGCTGCCTAAAGTCAGTGAAGTGACCAGCCTGAGAGTGACAATTGTGTTTACGGGCGTATTTAAATTGGTCAGTATTCTGCCTAGCCTGAGCGTCCCTGAGTGGGTGATTCGTGACCGACTTACACGGATCCGTCATATCTGTTATGTTCTAATGATATTCCAGGACACTTTTGTTTAAATTTTTTTTTAAATTCCTCCAAGTTTGTAAATTTCTTTTATTGCCATTAATCGTGTGTTTGCTGAGACCTGTTTAATTTTTTTAATGGCGGTGTTGGTAGCTTCACTACCTCACCGTACCTTATTAACAAAGTTCTGTATTTACTTTAGTAGCCTGTTTAGTAATGTTCTTTAAATTTTTTTAAAAAATTTTTGTATTGTTATAAATTACTTTGATTGGCGTTAGCGGCGTGTTTTAAAAGTTAGTTATTGCCGTACTGCTAACTTCTGTGTTGTTTTAGAAAAAAATTAAAACTGTTGTATTGCTATAAATTACTTGATTGCCGTTAGCGGCGTGTTTAAAAGGCTGTTTATTGCCGTACTGCTAGTTTCTGTAAGATACGAATAAAGCATTTGTGAAAATCTCAACTCGACAGTAAACTACTAGAAATTTGGCCCCGTTTCCCAACTTGTGGTGTGGCTTGCAGTAACCGTAACCACTGTGTGTGTCAGTTCGCACGCTGACACTTATTGACGGCCGAACATTGACATCTGTACCCATTTGCGGAAGAGTTGCATTAGTGTCTCGCTGAACGATTCTCTCCAGTTGTCGTTGGTTCCGTTCTTGTAAAATCTTTTCCCGGCGGCAGCGATTTCGGAGATCTGATGTTTTACCGTATTCCTGATACGGTACACTCGTGAAATGGTCTTACGGGAAAATCCGAACTTCATCGCTACCTGGGAGGTGCTGTGTCCTATTTCTGCTGCGCCAACTATAACCGTATTGTGTGTTTACATATCTCTGTACTTGAATTCGCATGGCTATAGCAGTTTATCTGGCGCTTGAGTATGTAACACACCAAACAAACTATTAGAACATGGCCCGTTTAGGGTAACTCTAAAAAACCAGCCAGCCATTCGCAGGCAAGACATTAAATCAGATATTAACGTACAGCCTTGCAAACAGCCAGTAAGCCCGAAGTCTTTCAAGGGAATAGGCACGTGTGACATTTTCATTGCAACTTCATCCATCAAATGATTTAAGAAAGGAGCTTATTGAAATACTTGGCAGTGCGCAAAACAGTAAAAGCACAGCTCATTAAAGGGTCAAGACAAAATTACTCCGTTAGAATTACAACCGAAATAGCATTGGATAATTTGAGCAAAGGTAACCAGTACGCAATCAAGCATTGCAAGAGTAACCTACGCCATTAAGCTGGTTGACTCACCATCACGGCTACACACGCTGCTATTCAATACAACATACTTCAAACAGCATAACAGACTTTATCACAGTCGCGCTGGCTTTAAATAAACAGATGTTACCCCAGGAAAATTTTGCGGACGCAAGTCCTATAGAGTTAGAACAATTTGCACAGCTTTCGTAAGTTAGCCAAAGTAAATTACGCAACAGACGCAGGTAGTACTTGTATGCGCAACGGCACCTACAGCGCAAGGAACTCCCACGCAGACGTCCGCAGCTCGTGGCCCAGTGGCTATCCTTGCTGCCTCTGGATCACGAGATCCCATGTTCGATTCTCGAGCGGGTTGGGGTTTCTCTCTGCGCATGGACTGGGTGTTCGTGTTTTCCTTGTAAGACGTGTATATTTCTATTGTCAAACCACAATTTATGAAAGATGTTTATATTTTATTGATAGGATTAAGTACGAATAATTAATATTTGTCATTTTGGAAATAATTGTGGTAGCAGGGATTGTCTGCACCAGAAAGCATTGTTGGCAGGAGAGACCGCACTTTAGCGTTCGTAGAAACTCAGCAGTAAACTAGATGTGAAGCGAGTCGGTAGCAGGTCTGAAGCGAGAGGCTCAGAGGAGCGGTGTGCCTGCCAGCCACCAGCTATGATTTACAAGAGATGTACAGAGACACCAGCTAACTATTATCATAAGAGGAACTAGTATTATTGAATTATTTATTTATTTTTTGAGAAAGTCAAGACTACTGAAGCAAGAGTTATAAACGGATGTACAGAGACACCAGCTAACTATTATCATAAGAGGAACTAATGTTATTGAATTATTTTTTTCTTTTTGAGAAAGTCAAGACTACTGAAGGTATGTTTGCGCAATGCTAGTTGCAAGATTATTGTAAAAAGTAAGTCCCATTTGAACGTTTGTATAATCATATCATTACCAACAGTAAATATTTGAAGAATCGTTTTCAGAATATAAGTAATTTTTGCCAGCAATATTGCATTACTTTTCATAATCCATCCCAAAAACCATCAACGTAAAACTTTGCAAAATTTTACTGTTGAAAGAAAAAAGTTTAACCATGAATCACGTAAATTCAGTCAAATTAATTAAAGAATAACGTCAGCTTTGGTAATAAATACAGCCACTTATTATGAGAGCCCACCAGCAGCTAATAGAGTATAGTAAAACAGAGCAAGTATATTCATGTCGCAGTTCGATGTAGCAGTCAGATGGCGATCCAGTTACAGTAAAAAAGGTAAGGAACAGTTTTGGGTTATTGCAGGTAACGACTGAGGGCCACGACGACGACACATTCTATGTTTCGTCGAAATAATCAGAAAATCGCTTTTAATAAGCAGCAATTAAATTTGTATGCGAAGATTGAGAAAGAGAATTAATTTCAAAGGGAAGATTTCATTTGTTATTATTAAGCAAGAGGTAGAAATCCCAAGAGAACGTTTCATAGGTTATTGTTGAAGGGAAGATTGCGTAACAGACGAGATATAGAGGAGACGGGAAGGCTTCATCCTCATCATTCCATCATCATTGGTAAAACTGTCTAGATTGGAGTGTGTCCACACTGGGACTTTGTCCGGGCGCTGATGACTGCGCAGTTGAGCGCCCCACAAACCAAACATCATCATGAGCATGATCAACATCATCATGCGACACACAAACGCAACAGCACGTTTCAGGTACCGCAGCTCAACGTGAAAGTCGTAAAGCACCACCCAACAGTTGATCGTGGATGAGTGATCGTGGAAAATTTTGGAATATTGCGGTAAGTTCTTATGGGACCAAACTGCTGAGATCATCGGTCCCTAGGCCTACACAATACTTAATCTAACTTAATGGGGGTAGGACGTCAAACGGGCCGACTTGGAGCAGGAGAGGCACCACAGGACATTTTAATTTCCACTGTCTATACTTTACAAATAAATTCATAAAACTTTGTCAGCATGACCAGGAAGGATTCAGAATTCGCACTCGTAGCAGTGGAAGTTCGAAAACATAACGAAGTAATTTTTTTTACATGTGAAATTTCATCATTTTTTTCACTTGCTAATGCCAGCGTTTGTTGCTATACCTACACTTTTCTTCATAAGTAAGAGAGATGGTTCGATGAATTTTGCACAGCATACAAACCATACTTAAAGGTGTATGAAACTCTAGAATTTTCCAAATCTATTAAAAACTGTGGTAAAAATTCAGGTAATTAACTACAAATTTGTGTTTTTTCTAAACATGAAGTTTAAAATACAACAGATCATTCGTTTTTTCATAAATTAAATAAATTCTAGAGTTTCATATACCTGTAGTTATGGTTTGTATGCTGTGCAAAATTAATCGAAGAATCTCTCTAACTTATGAAGGAAAGTGTACCTATAGCAACAAATGCAGCCATTAGTAAGTGAAAAAATTATGAAATTTCACACGTAAAAAAAATTTATTTTGTTATGTTTTCGAACTTCCACTCCAATGAGTGTGAATCCTGAATCTTTCCTGGTAATGCTGACGAAGTTTTATGAATTTATTTGTAAAAGTATAGACACTGTAAATTAAAATGTCCTGTGATAGAATGTGCGCTGATATGAAACTTCCTGGCAGATTAAAACGGTGCGCCGGACCGAGACTCGAACTCGGGACCTTTGCCTTTCGCGGGCAAGTGCTCTACCGTCTGAGCTACCCAAGCACGACTCACGCCCCGTCCTCACAGCTTTAATTCCGCCAGTACCTCGTCTCCTACCTTCCAAACTTTACAGAAGCTCTCCTGCGAACCTTGCAGAACTAGCACTCCTGGTAGAAAGGACATGCGGAGACATGGCTGAGCCACAGCCTGGAGGATGTTTCTAGAATGAAATTTTCACTCCACAGCGGAGTGTGCGCTGATATGAAACTTCCGGACAGATTAAAACTGTGTGCCGGACCGACACTGGAACTCCGGACCTTTGCCTTTCGCGGGCAAGTGCTCTACCGTCTGAGCTACCCAAGCACGACTCACGCCCCGTCCTCACAGCTTTAATTCCGCCAGTACCTCGTCTCCTACCTTCCAAACTTCACAGAAGCTCTCATGTCTCCGCAATATCCTTTCTTCACTCACGAGCGTTGCTTCCGTACTCGGCCAAAACAAACTCCGGGCCCGCACGGCCCACAACCGACGGCGTCTGACAGGGTTACTGCCCTCCATCGGTAACCAGCGTAACTGCCACCGCGTCTCGCTGCTGCGCCCACTCCACTTCAAATCGTTCCGCGCACACCTAAGTATCCGATCGCGACTCCGACACACTAACCGCTCCAGAGATAAGTTACGGCTCAGTAACGTTTATTAAGAACACATACAGAGGGGTCCAAAACAATGTATCCACTAATTGACGGAGTTGTCTCATTTTTGGTGAAAGTGTGGCTCAAAGTCCAACTTAAAGATATCACTGTAGGTGTTCCATTAAGTTTCGGGTGTGCAGCCGCAAGAAATCTTCTTCTTCTAATATTTCGGCTGTATACCGTCCAGCCATCTTCAGAGTGAGCCGCGAGACTGCCGCTCCAGTGCTCGCTTCGTCCCTTTATACTCGTGTACCGCTCGACTGCGCATGCGGCCACAGATGCAAATGCGCCAGAGACGTTAGTCGGCGGCAGAGACGTGCATAATGCGCGTGTAGTATCTATGACTCCGCAGTCGATCTGTGTTGGCATGCTGATATATCACTATGAGCTGCACTGTGACGACGTCTTTCTGAGTTTATTACACCAAGTGCCGGATTCCATGATTTATCAAGATTGAAACCACTATATATATTAATTAAATTCGTCGTCAAGCGAATTTCAATTGCCTCCTTCACTATCGAGTCCCAAAAGGATGATGTAGTTGCCAAAATTTCGACGTTGTTATACAACATACTGTGACCATTATCAATACAGTGCTCTGCCACTGCCGAATTGTTAGGTTGTGAAAGTCGTGTGTACCTCCGGTGTTCTGTACATCTTTCTTCGACAGTATGAGTTGTTTGTCGGATGTAAGAAAGGCCACATTCACATGGAATTTTGTAAACTCCAGATTTTCGGAGCAGCAAATCATCTTTGACGGAGCCCACGAGTGCAGCTGTCTTGGGTGGAGGACGAAAAATCACATTTACTTTGTGTCTGCCGAGAATCCGTCCTATTTTTGATGAGAGGCTACCCACATATGGCAGGAAGGCCATAGATTTAAACGTTTCTTCATCTTCTCCTGCTTTCTTTGTGGCCACTTTCGGTTTCATTTTCAGTGCCCTCTGTATTTGTTGTGGAGAGTACCCATTGTCTTCAAAAACTCTTTGTAAGTGGGAAAGTTGATCTTGCAGACTGCTTTCGTCAGAAATAATATGCGCTCTGTGGGTCAAAGTTCGGAGAACACTCGATGTCTGGGCAGGATGGTGGCAGCTATTTGCACGTAAATACAGATCGGTGTGCGTCGGCTTCCTATACACTTCATGTCCCAGAGTGCCATCCTCTCTGCGCCGAACCAAAATATCCAAGAATGGAAGACATCCCTCCTTTTCAATTTCCATTGTGAACTTTATTTGATCGTGGAGGGAGTTCAGATGTCTTAAGAAGTTTTGCAAGTTGTCTTCACCATGGGGCCAAATTACAAAGGTGTCATCAACATACCTCCAGAATACAGTGGGTTTCAAGTCAGCAGATTCAAGCGCCTTCTCCTCGAAGTCCTCCATAAATAAATTGGCCACCACTATTTAAAAGTACATAACTTGCAAACTAATAAACGGAGTTGTCTCATTTTTGGAGAAAGTGTAGCTTAAAGTCCAACTTAAAGATATCACTGTGGGTGTTCGAAATGGTCACCATTAACATCCACACTCAAACGATGCCGCCGAACTGCAGCACGAACTACTGACTGCAACATGTTCAGTTGGATATTTGCACATGAATGTACGACGGATTCTCTAAGTTCATCCAATGTGCGTGGCTTTTGTCGATAAACGACGTCCTTTAGTGTTCCCTACAGGTAAAAGAGGAGTTAGGTCTGGGGAACGTGGTGGATACTCTACAGCACCTCTACGGCCTATCCATCTTCCACCGGTACCTTCAGAAGCTTCAGACATCCATTTTACCTGCCACCCGAGACTTGTACGGAGACTGAAGAGTTTACTTTCAACAAGATGGTGCCGCAGCCCACTACCAAAATCGTGTTTGGGCATATCTCGATGAAAATCTACCAGGAAGAAGGATAGGCCGTAGAGATGCTGTGGAGTATCGACCACGTTCCCCAGACCTAACTCCTCTGGACTTTTACCAGTGGGGAAGACTAAAGGACGTCGTTCGTCCACAAAAGTCACGCACATTGGATGAACTTAGGGAATCCATCGTACATTCATGTGCAAATATCCAACTGAACACGTTGCAGTCAGTAGTTCGTGCTGCAGTTCGGCGGCCTCGTTTGAGTGTGGATGTTAATGGTGACCATTTCGAACACCTACAGTGATATCTTTAAGTTGGACTTTAAGCTACACATTCACCAAAAATGAGACAACTCCGTCAATTAGTTTGCAAGTTATGGACTTTTAAACAGTGGACACATTTTTTGGACCTCTCTGTATTTTAAATATATTTTGATCTCTAAGTAGGGTCCTGAAACTCAAAATATCTTTTAGTACAATCGTAGCGCTACCAACGCATTTTCCGTAATGTGTAGACCAAGGGTAGACATATTCCGTAGCCGGCCGCGGTGCCGTGCGGTTCTAGGCGCTCCAGTCCGGAGCCGCGCTGCTGCTACGGTCGCAGGTTCGAATCCTGCCTCGGGCATGGATGTGTGTGATGTCCTTAGGTTAGTTAGGTTTAAGTAGTTCTAAGTTCTAGGGGACTGATGACCACAGCAGTTGAGTCCCATAGTGCTCAGAGCCATTTGAACCATACTCCGTAACTAAAACCAAAAGTAATTTTAAAACGAATTCGTCAATAGTTGTTGACTTTTATTCAGAACATAGTTTTGAAGATAGACAGATGAGTAATAAGGGTCCTGAACCTGAAAATATGAATATGACATTTGTTGTGAACACATGCATTCACTACAATGAATTTTTCTATTGACTGAAAAATTCAAAGGAATTACAGACTCTGGTCCAAGAAATTTTTAAAAACAATAAATATTTTTTTCAAAATATCAAAATATAAATGATTAGATGACGATACTTTGAAAAGACGGGCGTAAAGTACTCCTCCCGTCACCTTCCATTGCAAGGGCAAAACAATTTTATTGTTAAAACAGTGGCAGCTCTTCTTTAATCACCAAATGAAACAAGTTTACTGTTACCAGTCATTGTTGATTGATCTCCACGACGCCTTTCATAGGTTTAAACCTCCATCATTATATGGATTTGCATTTTTTAGTATGGCGTGTGTGTGTGTGTGTGTGTGTGTGTGTGTGTTGTGTTACAATTTTTTGGAGGAATTTATGGCACTGTCTACTAGAGAAACGAATCATTTTTTCAGAACATTCTTTTGGGTTTTTTTTTTTGACTCAATTCAGTTGCGGTGAGTTTACTTCATGTTCGACAAGGGCGCCAGGATTTTGGGATCACTAAATTCTGCCATTAGGTCAGTTTGCTTTACCCGATAGATGGAGCTTCGATTTGTGCGAAAAGGTGAGTCGTTCGGAATGTGTTCAAATGGTTCAAATGGCTCTAAGCACTATGGGACTTAACATCTGTCATCAGTCCCGTACAACTTAGAACTACTTAAACCTAACTAACCTAAGGACATCACACACATCCATGCCCGAGGCAGGATTTGAACCTGCCACCATAGCAGTCGCTCGGTTCCAGACTGAAGCGCCTAGAACCGCTCGGAATGTGGCCTCACAGATTTTTTGGAGAACTTCTGTTATGGTCGCCGGGACGCAGTTGCTTCAGTAACTGCAACCTGTGAAGCCTGGCATGGCAGCAGTCGTTACAGGCCGCTACACACCGTTATCTGATCATCCTGGCCTATCCGTCTCGTGGGCTGCCGAGGGCTCCCTGTGAACGTATCTCGCATATACTCGACATTGTCATCAGACGTGCGTGGCCGACCAGTGCTGTTTCCTCAGCATATGCAACCAACTTCCATGAGTTTTGTATGCCAGTCATGAATCTGCTTGTGGAGGGGCGAGTACTTACTAAAGCGACGGCGGAAAGCACGTTGTACTTGAACAGTGGATTGACTTCGCGCAAATTCCAACACACAAAACGATTTCTCTTGTGACGTAGTCGCCATATAGCTAACGAGGGTTCGCGTTCGTGTCCCAGCCCAGTATCAGGTTTTAGTCTGCCAGAGACTTTTCAGCACAGCACTCGCTCCTGCACTGCGAAATAAAATATTCACTCTGGTAACCCTATGTCTTCCTTTCATTACAAAGTATAACATCATTATTGACTGTCTGGTGTCTTTAACTTTTATAGAGCCAAACAATTCGTTATCTAACAGATCCTCAATTTCTTTTCCATTCCTTTCTATGCACACTACTGGCCATTAAAATTGCTACAGCAAGAAGAAATCCAGATGACAAACGGGCATTCATTGGACAAATACATTATACTAGAACTGACATGTGATTACATTTTCACACAATTAGGTGCATAGATCCTAAGAAATCAGTTCCCAGAACAACCACCTCTGGCCGTAATAACGGCCTTGATACTCCTGGGCATTGGGTCAAACAGAGCTTGGATGGCGTGTAGAGGTAGAGCTGCCCACGCAACATCAACACGATACCACAGTTCATCAAGAGTAGTGACTGGCGTATTGTGACGAGCCAATTGCTCGGCCACCACTGACCAGACGTTTTCAGTTGGTGAGAGATCTGGAGAATGTGCTGGCCAGGGCAACAGTCGAACATTTTCTATATCCAGAAAGGCCCGTACAGGACCTGCAACATACGGTCGTGCATTATCCTGCTGAAATGCAGGGTTTCGCAGGGATCGAATGAAGGGTAGAGCCACGGGTCGTAACGCATCTGAAATGTAACGTCCACTGTTTGCCGTCAATACGAACAAGAGGTGACCGAGACGTGTAACCAGTGGCACCACACCATCACGCCGGGTGATACGCCATTATGGCGATGACGAATACACGCATCCAATGTGGGTTCACCGCGATGTCGCCAAACACGGATGCGACCATCATGACGCTGTCAACAGAACCTGGATTCATTCGAAAAAATGACATTTTGCCATTCGTGCACCCTGGTTCGTCGTTGAGTACACCATCGCAGGCGCTCCTGTCTGTGATGCCGCCTCAAGGGTAACCGCAGCCACGGTCTCCGAGCTGATAGTCCGTGCTGCTGCAAACGTCGTCGAACTGTTCGTGCAGATGTTTGTTGTCTTGCAAACGTCCCCATCTGTTGACACAGGGATCGAGACGTGGCTGCACGATCCGTTACAGCCATGCGGATAAGATGCCTGTCATCTCGACTGCTAGTGATACGATGCCGTTGGGATCCAACACGGCGTTCCGTATTACCCTCCTGAACCCACCGATTCCATATTCTGCTAACAGTCATTGGATCTCGTCCAACGCGAGCAGAAATGTCGTGATACGATAAACCGCAATCGCGATAGGCTACAATCCGACCTTTATCAAAGTCGGAAACGTGATGGTACGCATTTCTCCTCCATTCACGAGACATCACAAAAACGTTTCAGCACGCAACGCCGGTCGACTGCTGTTTGTGTATGAGAGATCGGTTGGAAACTTTCCTCATGTCAGCACGTTATAGGTGTCACCACCGGCGCCAACCTTGTGTGAATGCTCAGAAAAGCTAATCATTTGCATATCACAGCATCTTCTTCCTGTCGGTTAAATCTCGCGTCTGTCGCACGTCATCTTCGTGGTGTAGCAATTTTAATGGCCAGTAATGTATTTTGCTCTCGCGAGACAGTGCATCAGTGAGCGGATGGAAATGACGCTTTTGGAAAGCGAAAATTTCCTCTGCAGGAACCAACAAGAACTCCGCAAACGGGGATCTTGCGAAACCCAGTTCGCTCTGTTCCCCTGTGAGATCCACTAAAGTGCCTGGCAGAGGGTTCATTGAATCACGTATCTGTCTACCATTCCACTCTCATACAGCATGTGGGAAACACGTACTGTGATTTCTCTTATTTTATTACAATGTTTTAACACTAAAATATTTTCACATTCAGAGTAGAGCTCTGGTGTTTGAAATTTCGCCGTAATGCAAAACGCATTTGTTTTAATGATTGCCATCACAACTCGTTCATCATATCCGTGACATTTTTTGGGATAATACGAAACAAGCTGCCTTTCTTTGGGCAATTTCGATGTCCTCCGTCGGTCCTATCTGGTAAGGATCCCATACCGCACAGCGCTACTCTACCGGAGGAGGGAAAAACGTTATGTATGCAGTCCCTTTAGTAGATCTGTTGTATCTTCCGAGTGTTCCGCCAATAAAACGCAGTCTTTGGTTTCCTCTTCCCCACAACATTATCTATATGATAGTTCCACTTTAAGTTGTCCGTGACTGTAAATCGTGCGTATTTAATTGAATCAACAGCCTTTAAATTTGTAAGATTTATGGTGTAACTGATTCTTTTAGTTCTGACGTGGATGATCTCATAGTTTCCCTTATTCAGAGACAATTAACAAATTTAGCGCGACACAGATATCTTGTTTAATTACTTTTGCAACTGATTTCGGTCTTCTGATGACTTTAGTAGCGGGTGGATGAGCGCATCATATGCAAACAATCTAAGAGGGCTGCTCAGATTTTCTCCTAAATTATTTGTATAGATTAGAAACAGCAAAAGGCCTACAAGAGGAATATCGGATATCTCTTATGTTTTACTCGATGATTTTCTGTGGATTACTACGAACTGCGACTTTTTGACAGGAAGTCACGAATGCAGTCACATATCTGAAGCGACAGGAAAGCAATCCTACTAGAAGTCTCTTGTGAGGAATGGTGTCAATAGCTTTCTGGAAGCCTAGAAATATGGAATCGATTTTGTGAAAAAAATACGAGGTTACCGAGCATCGGACCAGATTTACGACTGGATTCAACACTTTCTTGCAGATAGAACTCAACAACTCACTCATAACGGTACAAAATCGACATGTAAAGGTAGTTTTCGGAGTATGCTAAGAGACTGTATAGGCTATAAGTGATCTAGTAGAAAGCGTCGGAAACTGTTTAAGACAGCTCGCAGCTGATATGGTTGCCTATAAGAAAGTAGGAACGCCAGAATATGGTATCGATTTTCAAAATCTGCACAGGATTAATCAATGGTGCAGGCTCTGGCACTAGACGCTGAACGTAAATGAATGTAACATACTGCACATCTCTCTCTCTATATATATATTCGTTTAGTCGGTTACGACTCTTCGTGACCCCATGAACCAAATCGCCACTTTCTCCTGTCTTGCACTTTCTCCCGTAGACCTTCCAGGTTGGAACACATTGCTTCTGTGATGCCATCGATCCATCTCATCCTCTGACGTCCGCTTCTTCTAGTTCCTTCAATCTTCCCCAGCATTAACGTTTTTTCCAGCGAGGCATGCCTTCGTATTGTGTGTCCAAAGTAGGTCAGCTTTTGTTTTAACATTAGACCTTCCAGGGAGAAATATGGTTTTATTTGCTCCAATATTGATCTGTTGGTTCTCTTTGCAGTCCATGAAACTCTAAGAAGTTTCCTCCAACACCACAATTCGAAGGAGTCAATTCTTCACAGTTGAGCCTTTCTAATGGTCCTGGTCTCACATCCATACGTCCCAACTGGAAAGACCATAGCCCTCACAATACGGATGTTTGTTGCTAGTGTTATATCTCTGGACCTTATAACCTTGTCAAGGTTTGACATCGCCTGTCTACCGAGCAACAGGCGTCTCCGGATTTCATGGTTTCAGTCGCCATCGGCAGAGATCTGGGAACCGAGATAACTGAATGTGGTCACTACCTCCATGGTTTCTCCTGTTATATCCCACGAATTGGTAGGTGTAATTGTCATAATTTTCGTTTTCTTCACATTCAGCCTAAGACCGGCCTTTTCACTTTCATCATTCACCTTCAGCAAGGGTGTTCTCAATTCTTCTTCACTTTCTGCCAACAGGATCGTATCATCCGCGTACCTGAGGTTGTTTACATTTATTCCAGCTATTTTAATTCCTGTTTCTCCTTCATCTAGCCTCGCATTACTATAACATGTTCTGCATACAGATTGAATAAGTACGGTGACAACGAAATGGATAAAGATTCAGAAAGGGGTCCGGCAAGGCTGCACATATACAGGAAAAGTTATGCGCGTACTGTACAGCTAAACGACTAAGGACAAACTCCTGCGAACAGCATGTACTGTAAAATGTCTAGGAGTAATTACCCAGCCGACCTTAAGTGGAATAATCATATAAAACAGTTAAGTAGGAAAAGCAGATGATACATTCATAGGAAAAATCTTACGGTACTGTAATTCCAAATTCTAAAGATGGCAGGGGTAAAATACACTGAGCGAAAGGCTATTTACAATTTGTACAGAAACCAGATGGCAGTTATAAGAGTCGAGGGGCATGAAAGGGAAGCAGCGATTGGGTAGGGAGTGAGACAGGGTTGTAGCCTGTCCCCGATGTTATTCAATCTGTATATTGAGCAAGCAGTAAAGGAAACAAAAGAAAAGTTCGGAGTAGGTATTAAAATCCAGGGAGAAAAAATAAAAACTCTGAGGTTCGCCGATGACATTGTAATTCTGTCAGAGACAGCAAAGGACTTGGAAGAGCAGTTGAACGGAATGGACAGTGTCTTGAAAGGACGGTATAAGATGAACATCAACAAAAGCAAAACGAGGATAATGGAATGTAGTCGAATTAAATCGGGTGATGCTGAGGGAATTAGATTAGGAAATGAGACACTTAAAGTAGTAAAGAAGTTTTGCTATTTGGGGAGTAAAATAACTGATGATGCTCGAAGTAGAGAGGATATAAAATGTAGATTGGCAATGCCAAGGAAAGCGTTTCTGAAGAAGAAAAATTTGTTAACACTGAGTATAGATTTAAGTGTCAGGAAGTCGTTTCTGAAAGTATTTGTACGTAGTGTAGCGATGTATGGAAGTGAAACATGGTCGATAAATAGTTTGGACAAGAAGAGAATAGAAGCTATCGAAATGTGGTGCTACAGAAGAATGTTGAAGATTAGATGGGTAGATCATATAACTAATGAGGAAGTTTTGAATAGAATTGGGGAGAAGAGAAGTTTGTGGCACAACTTGACAAGAAGAAGGGACCGGTTGGTAGGACATGTTCTGAGGCATCAAGGGATCACAAATTTAGCATTGGAGGGCAGCGTGGAGGGTAAAAATCGTAGAGGGAGACAAAGAGATGAATACACTAAGCAGATTCAGAAGGATGTAGGTTTCAGTAAGTACTGGGAGTTGAAGAAGCTTGCACAGGATAGAGTAGCATGGAGAGCTGCATCAAGCCAGTCTCAGGACTGAAGACAACAACAACAACAACACTGTAATTCATGCACTACAATTGTGGCTTTGCAAACAATTTGCTCGAACGATTCTTGACTATTGCTCATTAGTCTAGGATTATTAAGAGGTGAGGCTGATAGAAGATATAAACAAGACACACCAGTGAGCGCCGCTTTTCGTCCCGGAATAGTCGACGGGAGAGCGTAAGGAAATGCTAACAAACTTTAGTGGCACACGGTACAAGAGAGACGCTGTGCATCGTGCAGTGGTTTACTGCTGAAATTACAGCTACACTATGTGATGATGATGTTTGGTTGGTGGGGCGCTCAACAGCTCAGTCATCAGCGCCCATACAAAGTTCCAGTTTTTCACACAATCCAGTCGAGCCACTGTCACGAATGATGATAATGAAATGATGAGGACAACACACACACCCAGTACCCGAGCACAGAAAATCCTCAACTCGGACAGGAATCTAACTCGGAGCCCGTGATCCAGGGCAGCAACGCTAGCCACAAGACTACGAGCTGCACATTATGTGAGCAAAAGTATCCGGACACCTGGCTGAGAATGACTTACAAGTTCGTGGTGCTCTCCATCGGTAATGCTGGAATTCAATATGGATTTGGCCCACCCTTAGCCTTGATGACAGCTTTCACTGTCGCAGGCATACCTTCAGTCAGGTGCTGGAAGATTTCTTGGGGAATGGTAGCCTATTCTTCACAGAGTGCTGCACTGAGGAGAGGTATCGATGTCGGTCGGTGAGGCCTGGCACGAAGTCTGCCTTCCAAAACATCCGAAAGGTGTTCTATAGGATTCAGGTCAGGACTCTGTGCAGGCCAGTCCATTACAGGGATGTTATTATCGTGTAACCACTCCGCCACAGGCCGTGCATTATGAACAGGTGCTCGATCGTGTTGAAAGATGCAATCGCCATCCCCGAATTGCTCTTCAACAATGGGAAGCAAGAAGGTACTTAAAACGTCATTGTAGGCCTGTGTTGTGATAGTGCCACGTACGGAGCTCGTGGTCGTGCGATAGCGTTCTCGCTTCCCGCGCCCGGGTTCCCGGGTTCGATTCCCGGCGGGGTCAGGGATTTTCTCTGCCTCGTGATGACTGGGTGTTGTGTGATGTCCTTAGGTTAGTTCGGTTTAAGTGGTTCTAAGTTCTAGGGGACTGATGACCATAGATGTTAAGTCCCATAGTGCTCAGAGCCATTTGAACCATTTGATAGTGCCACACAAAACAACAACGGGTGCAGGCCCCCTCCATCAAAAACACCATAACACCACCGCCTCCGAATTTTACTGTTGGCACTACTCACGCTAGCAGATGACGTTTACCGGGTATTCGCCACGCCCACACCCTGCCATCGGATCGCCACATTTTGTCCGTGGTTCGTCACTCAACACAACGTTTTGCTATTGTTCAATCGTCCAATGTTCTCCTTACACCAAGCGAGGCGTCGTCTGGCATTTTCCGCGTGATGTCTGTCTTATGAGCAGCCGCTAGAACATGAGTTTTCCCACCTCCCGCCTTACTGTCATAGTACTTGCAGTGGATCCTGATGCAGTTTGGAATTCCTGTGTGATGGTCTGGATAGATGTCTGCCTATTACACATTACGACCCTCTTCAACTGTCGGCGGCATCTGTCAGTCAAGAGACGAGGTCGGCCTGTACGATTTTGTGCTGTAAATGTCCCTTCACGTTTCCACTTCACTATCACATCGGAAAGAGCGGACCTAGGGATGTTTAGGAGTGTGGAAATCTCACGCACAGACAATGACACAACTGACACACAATTACCTAACCCCGTTGGAAGTCAGTGAGTTCCTTGGAGCGCCACATTCTGCTCTCTCACGATGTCTAATGAGTACTGAAGTCGCTGATATGGAGTGCTTGGCAGTAGGTGGCAGCACAATGCACCTAATATGAAAGACGTATGTTTTTGGGGGTGTCCGGATACTTTTGATCACATAGTGTATAGGGAAGGAGTATCAGACAGTGGTACCCTATACCACACGCCAACAGGTGGCATGCTGAGTATACGATATAGTGCGTAACTATTGGGAAGAGGTCGAAAGGGAAAATACGATAGTTTTACAGCACCCTGCACCACGCGTGCTGTAACTGCGACCATTGTGACGTATGGTCAGTGTGGGAAGGAAGCGCAGGCGGCGTGTGGTCGTGACCGTCAGGGTCGTGAGATTGTTCCAGCTCCGCAATGGGACGTAGGCAGGCAGGGCGCGGACACGGAAGCTACTGTGGCGCAACCCCCCTGGGCAGCGGATACCGCTGGGAGTGTCCCGGGTTCGTAGCGGCCGGTTTGTCTGGGTATCCGGCGTGGGGTCCGCAAAGGGTTGTCCCCACTTGGCGGGAAAATACGCCGTCCAGTCGCTCGGTCGGGCTGTTCACTCTATGGAACATCAACCGAGAAATCTTGCGCGGCTGGCCACAGCAGCAGTCGGTATGGCTCCACAACCTTCTCAGTACCTTCCACAATGTCCCTCTCATCCGTGCTGCAAAAGGTGGTTGTTAAGGTTTCTGCTAGGTTCGCAGGAGAGCTTCTGTCATGTTTGGAAGGTAGGAGACGAGGTACTGGCGGAAGTAAAGCTGTGAGTACGGGGCCTGAGTCGTGCTTGGGTAGCTCAGTTGGTGGGGCACTTGCCCGCGAAAGGCAAAGGTCCCGAGTGCGAGTCTCGGTCCGGCACACAGTTTTAACCTATCAGGAAGTTTCATATCAGCGCACACTCCGCTGCAGAGTGAAAATCTCATTCTCGATTCTATCCACCATTTCTTGGATTCCTACCAAAATGAATTATAATACAATCATTAATATAAAACAACATAACCTTATACTTTAACCACGCCGGCACGAGAACATGTAACAACCTTAGTCCTTTCGGAAATATTTACACACTTGGCCCGAAAGCCAATCATGCGAATGATGCCCTTTTAGACAAATAAATCGCTCAGTTTCCGCATAAAGATAACGACTGCACTGTTTTCCGCATCTCCGCGACAGGTTTTACATACAGGGTGACAATTATTGAATTATATGAAAAAAACGTAAATTAGTAACAAACTACGACATGCACACACTGTATTCCACGTGTAAACGTCACTACAGATATCCTGTCGGCACACCTGAATTAAAGAGGTAGGTGCGGGAGATAATGACAAGAAGTCCTCGTAAGTCAACCAGGAGATTGAGTCAACAGGTTCGTACGAGTGAGAGAAGTTGCAGTCGTGTTTTAACGGGACTGAATTTAAAACCTTACCAGGTAAGAGTTGTGCAAGAACTGAAGGAACCTGACGTACAGAAGAGAGTACATTTCTGTTCACCACTGCTGAGAAATGTTGCCAGTGGTGTCCTGGACCCATTAAGGCTCATCACGAGTGACGACGCGTGGTTCCACATGTATCGGTTCGTAAATTCCCAAAACAATCGGTTTTCGTCCACAGAAAATCCACACGAGATCCACAAGGTACCATTGCATGAAGTGAAGATTGCTGTTTGGTGTGCCATTTTCTGCACATGCGATATGGAGCCAATATTCTTTGAGACGACAGTGAACAGTGACGTGCATTTGGGATTTCTGGAAGAGTTTTATTCAAACTCAACAGAAGAGGGGCGCCGGCTGTGTTACTTTCAGCAGGTCTGTGCAACATGCCACAGGTCAGCTGCACAATCATCCCGCAGCCTAAGATGTTTACACCAGAGAAGACAGTCAGCAAAGGCTTCTGGCCTCCTCGGTCACTGGACTTGTCCACTTGCGACTTTTACTTGTGGGGACTGTTAAAGGGAAGAGTATACGAAACAAACCGACACACAATTGAAGAACCCAAGATCAGGATGCAGAATGTCGTCAGTAGCATCACAAGAACTGACAAGGATATATACAGTGAACCGCCAGAGAAAGTGGTATAGGCAAGCGTATTCAAATAAGGAGATGTCCAAACAGTCAGAATACGGCGCTGCGGTCAGCAACACCCATATAAGACAAGTGTCTGGCGCAGTTGCTAGATCGGTCACTGCCGTTACCATGGCAGGTTAAGAAGATTTAAGTGAGTTTGAATGTGATCTTCTAGTCGACGCACGACCGATGGGATACAGCATCTCCGAAGTAGCGATGAAATTGGGATTTTCCGGTACGACCATTTCACGAGTGTACCGTGAGTATCAGGAATCCGGTAAAACATCAAATCTCCGTCATCGGTGAGGCCGGAAAAAAGATCCTGCAAGAACGGGACCAACGACGACTGAAGAGAATCGTTCAACGTGACAGAAGCGCAACCCTTACGCAAACTGCTGCAGATTTCAGTGCTGGGCCATTAATAAGTGTCGGCGTGCGAACCATCCAACGAAACATCATCGATATGGGCTTTCGGAGTGGAAGGCACTCTCGTGCACCCTTGATGACTGCACGACACAAAGCTTTACGCCTTGCCTGGAACTTGGACAGCGACACTGGACTATTCACTACTGGAAACATATTACCTCATCGGAAGAATCTCGTTTCAAATTGTATCGAGCGGGTGGACGTGTACGGGTATAGAAATAACCTCATGAATCCATGGACCCAGCAGGGGACTGTCAAGCTGGTGGAGGCTCTGTAACGGCGACCGACGTGTGCAGCTGGAGTGATATGGGACGCCTGATACGTCTAGATGAGACTCTGACAGGTGACACATACGTAAGCATCCTGTCTGATGTCCTGCATCCATTCATGTCCATTGCGCATTCCGACGTACTTGGGCAATTCCAGCAGAACAATGCGACTCTCCACACTTTCAGAATAGCTACAGGGTGGCTCCAGGACCACTCCTCTTAGTTTAAACACTTCCGCTGGCCACCAAACTCCCCAGACACGAACATTATTGAGGATATGTGAGATGCCTTACAACGTCCTGTTCAGAAAAAATCTCCACCCGCTCTTACTCTTACGGATTTATGGACAACCCTGCAGGGTTCATGGTGTCAGTTCCCTCCAGCACTACTTCAGGCATTAGTCGAGACCATGCCACGTCGCGTTGCGACACTTTTACGTGCACACGGGAGCCTTACACTGATATTAGGCATATGTACCAGTTTCTTTAGCTTTTCAGTATATATGAATCTCCTGAAGTGTGCTCACATGTGTGTTGAGGTGGGCGGATCAACTTTCAGCACCCACAGTGAAGGTGAGTAAACATATGCAGTATATTACATTTCGTTTTAAGTTCATGTGTTGACTTTCCGGGTCTGTAGTACGTGCCACACCCTGCATTGTACTACTAGGTTTGCGCCGACCTATACAGCCGCCGGCGGCGGAACATTCGTTATACTATTTCCTTGGCACGTGTTGTGCGGACGCGAATAACTCCCTCAGAAGGAGGGATTGCCAGTGGTGCAGTTACCGCCGCCTGGTCGTATGACTACGGCCTCCCGTCGGGTAGACCATTCGCCGGGTGCAAGTCTTTTGATTTGACGCCACTTCGGCGACTTGCGCGTCGATGGGGATACAATGATGATGAACATAACAACACAACACCCTGACCCTGAGCGAAGAAAATCTCCGAGCCAGGCGGGAATCGAACCCGGGCCCTTAGGAGTGACATTCCGTCGCGCTGACCACTCAGCTACCGCCGCCTGGTGTCCGGCCGTGACTGCGAAATGTGGGACTCACGATGCTGAGGCGTGCAGGGGCCGTGTAGGCTACACGCATGCCCGAGGTGACCGACGGGTTGCCATTGCCTATTGTGTAGATATCGGATATACACTACTGGCCATTAAAATTGCTACACCAAGAAGAAATGCAGATGATAAACGGGTATTCATTGGACAAATATATTATACTAGAACTGACATGTGATTACATTTTCACGCAATTTTGGTGCATAGATCCTGAGAAATCAGTACCCAGAACAACCACCTCTGGCCGCAATAACGGCCTTGATACGCCTGGGTATTGAGTCAAACAGAGCTTGGATGGCGTGTACAGGTACAGCTGCCAATGCAGCTTCAACACGATACCACAGTTCATACTTCGGTAGCTCAGATGGTAGAGCACTTGCCCGCGAAAGGCAAAGGTCCCGAGTTCGAGTCTCGGTTGGGCACACAGTTTTAATCTGCCAGGAAGTTTCATATCAGCGCACACTCCGCTGCAGAGTGAAAATCTCATTCTGGATGCAGTAATTTGTCAACATACAGGATGTAACACTTGTTTTGATAGCGGAACAAACACTGGTAGCAGTTACTTCTGTAAAATATCTGGGAGTATGCGTGCGGAACGATATGAAGTGGAATGATCATATAAAATTAATTGTTGGTAAGGCGGGTACCAGGTTGAGATTCAATGGGAGAGTGCTTGGAAAATGTAGTCCATCAACAAAGGAGGTGGCTTACAAAACTCGCGTTCGACCTATACTTGAGTATTGCTCATCAGTGTGGGATCCGTACCAGATCGGTCTGACGGAGGAGATAGAGAAGATCCAAAGAAGACCGGCGCGTTTCGTCACAGGGTTATTTGGTAACCGTGATAGCGTTACGGAGATGTTTAATAAACTCAAGTGGCAGACTCTGCAAGAGAGGCGCTCTGCATCGCGGTGTAGCTTGCTCGCCAGGTTTCGAGAGGGTGCGTTTCTGGATGAGGAATCGAATATATTGCTTCCCCCTACTTATACCTCCCGAGGAGATCACGAATGTAAAATTAGAGAGATTAGAGCGCGCATGGAGGCTTTCAGACAGTCGTTCTTCCCGCGAACCATACGCGACTGGAACAGGAAAGGGAGGTAATGACAGTGGCACGTAAAGTGCCCTCCGCCACACACCGTTGGGTGGCTTGCGGAGTATAAATGTAGATGTAGATGTAGAAGAGTAGTGACTGGTGTATTGTGACGAGCTACTTGCTTGGCCACCAATGACCAGACGATTTCAGTTGCTGAGAGATCTGGAGAATGTGCTGGCCAGGGCAGCAGTCGAACATTTTCTGTATCCAGAAAGGCCCGTACAGGACCTGCAATATGCGGTCGTGCATTATCCTGCTGAAATGTAGGGTTTCGCAGGATTCGAATGAAGGGTAGACCCACGGGTCGTAACACATCTGAAATGTAACAACCACTGTTCAAAGTGCCGTCAATGCGAACAAGAGGTGACCGAGACGTGTAACCAATGGCACCCCATACCATCACGCCAGGTGATACGCCAGGATGGCGATGACGAATACACGCTTCCAATGTGCGTTCACCCGATGTGCGTTCACACGGATGCGATCATCATGATGCTGTAAACAGAACCTGGATTCATCCGAGAAAATGACGTTTTGTCATTCGTGCACCCAGGTTCGTCGTTGACTACACCATCGCAGACGCTCCTGTCTGTGATGCAGCGTCAAGGGTAACCGCAGCCATGGTCTCCGAGCTGATAGTCCGTGCTGCTGCAAACGTCGTCGAACTGTTCGTGCAGATGGTTGTTGTCTTGCAAACGTCCCCATCTGTCGACTCAGGGATCGAGACGTGGCTGCACGATCCGTTACAGCCATGCGGATAAGATGCCTGTCATCTCGACTGCTAGTGATACGAGGCCGTTGGGATCCAGTACGGCGTTCCGTATTACCCTCCTGAGCCCACCGATTCCATATTCTGCTAACAGTCATTGGATCTCGACCAACGGGAGCAGCAATGTCGCGATACGATAAACCGGAATCGCGATAGGCTGTAATCCGACCTTTATCAAAGCCGGAAACGTGATGGTGTGCATTTCTCCTCCTTACACGAGGCATCACAACAACGTTTCACCAGGCAACGCCGGTCAACTGCTGTTTGTGTATGAGAAATCGGTTGGAAACTTTCCTCATGTCAGCACGTTGTAGGTGTCACCACCGGCGCCAACCTTGTGTGAATGCTCAGAAAAGCTAAATAATTTGCGTATCACAGCCTCTTCTTCCTGTCGGTTAAATTTCGTGTCTGTCGCACGTCATCTTCGTGGTGTAGCAATTTCAATGGCCAGTAGTATAGCATATTCCAATCCTCATTTCGAAGACTCATTTGCATTTAGAAGTTCAACATGGTTCCGATTCCGACAATACATGCACATTCACATCCTTGTGCAATATTTTCTGTCTCTGTGGCGGTCAGAGTACTACCTCCGCAACTGTAAATATATCGTTCAGATGCTCATTAACTTTGAATTACCATTGCAGAGCCTTTATCGAAATTTACCAAGGCATTAGTCATTGATTTCAGTTATTGTTATTCATCACGTGTGAGGTATGATTATTTGCAGGACATAAACGGAATTCATCATGGTCATTGTTTGATTTAGCTGTCAGAGGCATTTTTAATGCAGTGCCAAATTCATTTATTCAATTGAAGTATCCAGTTTCAGAATCCCATCCACTCAACAGGCAGAGACTACAAACAGTGTACACTTACACGATAATATTTTTATATCTTTACTAATAAGATTTTATTGATACCTGACCTGTACAAAATAGCAATTTATTTCGCTAACACGTTTTCATAGTTGTCTATTTACTTTTATTTTTAGCTAATTGCTCTTGGTTTTACTCTGTAACTTCTAGCTCCTTGAAAAACGTAACTCACAGTGATGGCTTTTATGCTATTCTCAGGTACGCTGCTAAAAGTCATATCTGTTAACGGTCTAACAACTTTTAGCAGTGTACTTGTGAATGGCATAAAAGCCGAAATCTGGACAGTACAACAGATAAATATAGTAATACACAGTCACATGGCGGTTTACTATTTTAAACATTATAGCTTCTTGTTTAGCGTTTACATGCCCAGCGCAAACATAGTTTCAGTTTCAGCGATACACTGGTGCAAGCCCTTTGCACTTTTTTATGTGAATTAATCGTAAATAATTGTATATTTTAAAGATAGCAATAAATAAAATTAAGACAATGGCATTCCATGGGAGGTACCCAATAAGAAGCAAGAATGTAATAGAACATCAGATTTGGGAACAAGCACTTCAGTTACGAAGAGAGCTAGATTGCTGTTGATGACGATCAGAGTAGAGATGTTAAATTAGAGAGATATGAAAGTATATGCGGCACTATAAACAGAACATTAAAAATACTTGAAGAGACACAATAAATGAAGTTCTATAAGGTGCTGGCTGTATCTGTTTTAGTGTGTGCCAGTATAAGCTGGGTTATGAAGATGTAAGATTTTATCTGTGTTCAAGCGGATGAAATGAAATTTTTGCGAGCAGTCAAAGGGTGCACAATGTTGGACGGGATTTCTAACGAAAATATTACACGATAACTTAATATTTTTGCAGTAAGCCGCGAAACGGAAGAACATAAACAAAACTGGAAGGACCATCTCGGTCGAATGGAGGAAACATGGAAAATTTGAAATTGTGATAAGTTCCTATGGGACCAAACTGCTGAGGGCATCGGTCTCTAGGCTTACACACTATTTAATCTAACTTACGCTAAGGACAACACTCACACCAATCGCGAGGGAGGACTCAAACCTCTGACAGGGGGAGCCGCACAAACCGTTACAAGGTGCCTCAAACTACGCGGCTACAACCGCACGGCCGAGGAAACATGGATTCAAAAGAAAACCCAAAGGAAAGAGGGACATAGGACGGCCGATTAAAAGATGGAACTAGGCTAGAACAATTCAAATCTGTGAAAGGCTGAAGAAGAAGATACAACTCGGGAAATTTAGTAGCAGGAATCCATATGTAAGCCATGAAGGAGGCATAAAACTTTATCTGAACAGTTTTTATGTCGAGAACTACTGTTCCTCATTCCTTTAATTGTTTGACTACATTATCTAGTAATAATTTCTTATTTCAATTAATTAGTACTATGCTAGCATAGCTTACGGACAATCATCCGTATGAAATTCTGCGTTTGTGCAACAGTGGAAGCGGCAGTTGGCAGCACTGCTCTGCTACTGTGTCCTCGGGCAGAGTGCAGTGCTGCAACTTGGCGTCATAGCTGTCTATGGCATCAGAGTCGTGAGAAAAATGGGCTCATATACCACAGACAGGGCTCTAGAAAGGAACCGCCTGTTCTCCCTAGTGAACAATGCCGACCAGAACTACGCCACGTGAATCCAACTGCATGAGAGCTCACGTTTCTCAACGAGAGCTGTGAGATAACTGCGAAATCTCTTCCACCATCTGACACGTCTCAAGAACGCGAAACTCCAGCTTGCAAACTCCGAAAACTCGCCTACAATAATGTGCAGCCTCTGTCTTCCTTTACCGTGCCGAAATTTTGAAGTGTCCTCTGATTCAATTGACAGAAGAACGATTACATGTTTAACTGTTTTATTTCTGGCTACACGATTCCTGCTCCCAGCACAGTTAGCTAGTCGCATTCTCTGAACACTGCCTAACTAATGAAGAGCGAAAATGTCGAACATTCGAAGTCCCACTTCTTCACAAAAAGTATTTTCAGTGCTGTTGTAATCTTTTGTACTCTGTTGCATATCGCTAGACTTTATACAAGCTCCAAATCATGGATAAAATATCTCAAATATTCATTAATAGATGGCGCTTGGTCTTCGTGCCAAGAGAACTACTTCCCTCTGGAGTTCCAAGAGCCAATTTTTAAGGGCTCCTCCCTTTAGTTGACGCATTATTTATGTAGTGATCAGAGTGCACGTACGCTTTTGTTTGTATCAATAATAAGTTGTTTTGTAATGGAAGCAGGTAATATGGGTTTGAAAACAGCAAAAAAGGTAAAAACCAGATATACCATTTAATAAATAGATATATAAAAATTCTTACTCTGAAAAAGAAGAATGGAAAAATGTCAATTTCTTCAAAAGAGTAAAGATGACGGTTGATGTATGTAATGCCGTAGTTCATCCGAAAGACCAGCCACGTTAATACCAGTTGCCAAACAGAAAAACATGGTAACGACATTGTCATTTCTTCCTGAGCAGCACAGGAAGATTTACAGTAAACGATGGACAATCTGATCCCAGAAATGGAGTTATGTAAGAAACAGAAGTCAGTGCTGATTTAATTTTGTTACTCTCCCGTAAAAAAATTTAAAATCTATAACGAATGGTTTTCTTGAATACATTTCTACTTCTGAAAACAACACTGCTGTATATCTGTACGTGTGTTATCATAAACAGAACGTTGCATCCTGTGGCTGTACAGGTACGAGCAGCCCATAGTAGCTCGCCTTCATTTATTCCATCTTAAATATTTTGTGACTAAAGCCCTTTTGGCGTGTTAATTATTTTATATGTGACATATAAGTACTGCCTCTGTCTTTTACTGTTATTCAGTACTTACACTCTTTATATAAAAATGTCTTACTCTATAACTCTATAGACCTATATCTCCAACGTCGATCAGTTGTAGAATTTTGGAACACGTATTATGTTCGAGTGTAATGACTTTTCTGGAGACTAGAAATCTACTCTGTAGGAATCAGCATGGGTTTCGAAAAAGATGAAACCCAGCTCGCGCTATTCGTCCACGAGACTCAGAGGGCCATAGACACGGATTCCCAGGTAGATGCCGTGATTCTTGACTTCCGCAAGGCGTTCGATACAGTTCCCCACAGTCGTTTAATGAACAAAGTAAGAGCATATGGACTATCAGACCAATTGTGTGATTGGACTGAAGAGTTCCTAGATAACAGAACGCAGCATGTCATTCACAATGGAGAGAAGTCTTCCGAAGTAAGAGTTATTTCAGGTATGCCACAGGGGAGTGTCGTAGCACCGTTGCTATTCACAATAAACATAAATGACCTTGTGGATGACATCGGAAGTTCACTGAGGCTTTTTGCGGATGATGCTGTGGTATATCGAGAGGTTGTAACAATGGAAAATTGTACCGAAATGCAGGAGGATCTGCAGCGAATTGAGGCATGGTGCAGGGAATGGCAATTGAATCTCAATGTAAACAAATGTAATGTGCTGCGAATACATAGAAAGAAAGATCCCTTATCATTTAGCTACAATATAGCAGGTCAGCAACTGGAAGCAGTTAATTCCATAAATTATCTGGGAGTAGGCATTAGGAGAGATTTAAAATGGAATGATCATATAAAGTTGATCGTCGGTAAAGCAGATGCCAGACTGAGATTGATTGGAAGAATCCTAAGGAAATGCAATCCGAAAACAAAAGAAGTAGGTTACAGTACGCTTGTTCGCCCACTGCTTGAGTACTGCTCAGCAGTGTGGGATCCGTACCAGATAGGGTTGATAGAAGAGATAGAGAAGATCCAACGGAGAGCAGCGCGCTTCGTTGCAGGATCATTTAGTAATCGCGAAAGCGTTAGGGAGATGATAGATAAACTCCAGTCGAAGACTCTGCAGGAGACACGCTCAGTAGCTCGGTACGGGCTTTTGGTGAAGTTTCGAGAACATACCTTCATCGAGGAGTCAAGCAGTATATTGCTCCCTCCTACGTATATCTCGCGAAGAGACCATGAGCATAAAATCAGAGAGATTAGAGCCCACACAGAGGCATACCGACAATCCTTCTTTCCACGAACAATACGAGACTGGAATAGAAGGGAGAACCGATAGAGGTACCCTCCGCCACACACCGACAGGTGGCTTGCGGAGTATGGATGTAGATGTAGATGTAGACTATGTTATAGGCCACTTTAGTTGTTTTCAATTCTGATGAAGGCTCTCCTAGTAGTGTCTCAACCAGGTTAATTATATCTAAAAATAGTGACCGAGGGCTCATTTCTTGCAATTGTAGAACATAGTGTCTCAATTGTAACGGCACTTGAAACAAAAACTTTCTTAATAGCACTTAGAGTCAGTCATTTCCCTGTTATGCCACCTAGAAAATTGCTAATAAATTATTTAATTTCCGATTTATTTAACTATTGTTTGCTGTGTTGAGGTGAGCAGCATAATTCTGTAGTACCAGAATACCTTGTCAGTTTTTTGGATACAAATAAGTTATATAGAAAAAGAGATACCGGTACATTGTTTTTTGATTCTGCTAAGAGATGTGAGATTTGGCACTTAAAAGGTTTCACTCTTCTACTTTTCAAATGGTCTTATGTGTTTCAGGACAAGAACAGCTTATGTCCTTCAGCCGCCTACGTACCTGTACCGTAAAGATGGAGCAGGTAAAATCGTAGGGTGGAGTCATTCTTCACTCGCTTCTTCCGTGAATTTTAACACGTGATACATTGAAGGTACTCTCTGCGACGCACTTCACAGTGCAGACTATAGATTTAGGTGTAGATGAAGATGTGTGTACGCAGCCTTTACTCAATCATGAAATTGTCGGTCACAATTGCAACCTGTAATCACAGAGCCAATAATTGCGCACGACGTTTTACAAGTTGTATTATGCGTTAAAACACGCGTCTGTTATGCGACTACAGAACTGTGTTTTGCTCTTTCGGTGAACCGGCTGATCACGGGGAAAATGTGTCAGGCCTTTCAACACTGACCACGCTGTTGAATATCTGACCGCGAACCGTAACGCGCCGGCGGCCACCGTGCCTCAGGGGAACGATCACGTATTGTGAGAGGTTTACTGAAATTCGTAACATTCTTTCTATGGAACCGGTTTAAATTGTACCACTTTATTGTACTGATTTGGTTATTTTAATCTGCAAAGCTTATAGGGAGGCAATTTTATGGGGAAATATGTTTAGGGGTCGAACAACGAAAGGTTAGTGAATTCATATGAAACTGGATGGTTCGAGAGACCTTTATAAGTCTCATACATTTATGATGTACACTCGTGTTCAGAAAAAACAAAACACTTTGAATGACGAGAGATAGGATTCTTTTATGAAGTTAATGATACCACAATGAGTATTGTTTATTATTTAAAAGTGGAAGGACAGAGGATTTTTTTTTCCGTGGAGGCAACAGCGACCACTTCCTTTCACAAGGTAGTCCATCTGTTTCTCTCTCAAAAGGAACGCATCAGCGAGGGCTGTGACGTATTTACGACCCGTCGGCTGGAGGTACACACACAAAAAAGGTGAACAGGTAGCAGCGTCCTAGGCTGGGCGACGAACTCCCGCTTAATGCCTTTGGCCTTGACCTACTTTGTGGCCAGCTGCGTCGAGCTAAAGTAAAAAAAGTGAATGCTTCACTCTCGTCTCAGTGGCTCTCACAAGCTTATTGTGGCATCGTAGTTTCTTACCCTGAGCTATCAGCAAATGGAATCTAAGCTGCATAACACTGCGTGCAGGCTGGATGAATGTCAATTTGACTGTCATTTAAGCCCTCAACAGGTCGTTACATGAAAAACTGAAAACTGACATTTGGATAAGGTATCTGATTGCAGTACTGGTTGAAAACAGTCTCGGTTGCAATTTTGGTTTTTCGTTTTTCAACTACGCGTTTCACCTTATTCAGGCATCTTTAGGTTGATCTTAATTTGGTATTTCTTAGAACTATTCTTTAGACAGTGTAGCTAAGAGACATGGTCGAGTACATCAAGCCAACATCGCCTTCGTTAAACTCGGTAAAAACTTCCTAGCTGGACGTGAGTGACTCCAAGGCCTGCATAACGCGTTCCCGTTCACAGGGGAGAGTAACAGAATAAGATGGGGCTGAGTTTAATGAAGGCGATCTTGGTCTGATGTGTTCGACGATGCCCTTTGGCTTCACTGTCTAAAGGGTCGTTCTAAGAAATACCAAATTAATATCAACCTGAAGATGCCTAAAATAGGTGAAACGCGTAGTTGATAAACTAAAAACTAAAACTGCAACCAAGACTGATTTCAACCAATACTGTTAAGCACTGGTTTGCTGTATGCCACGGATGGATTGGAAGAATTGCTACCTGACTGCGTTTTGGAGCAAGAATTTTCAAGTGATACAGAATCTGACTTGTGCAACGGAATTTACTGAACTAGAGTACATGACATACTGTGGTGTGTCAGTGTCTCTGTTTTGGCCCCAAGTTTTACTTACCCAAATGTTAGTTTTAAGGTTTTCATGTAACGATCTGTTGAGGGCTTAAATGACAGTGAAACTGACACTCATACAACATGCACACAGTGTTATGCAGGTCAGATTCCGATTACTGGTAACTCAGGTTGCTTATCGAGTCCAGTTTCACAGACGAACATAGGCAATATTGGCTGTAACTACGTTACATTGGCATATACGTTACAATATGTCCCAGCAATCCAGATTCCTTCTCCATTTTCGCAGCTGGATCACCAGAAAACAAACTCTACGAGTGGTCAGAACAGGTTTAGCGGTATGGGATCTTCTTGTCTGACTGTTTTTATAGTTTTTAATGTCTGTCTATCCTGAGGAACTCTACTGGAGGTCTTAGCATTGAAGTGTATATTCCTCAGTGTTCTGACACAAGCTGAATCACTGACTGTTTTCCTCAAGTGCTGTTAGCACAGGCTTCGTTGTAACAGAGCAAAAAGCTTTCGGAATTCGCTTCTTTTTAGGGCTCCGTGCGTATATATGTGAAAACAGACCTATTACAGGATCGCAAGGATGTCTGCGTGTCTGTCCCACTGCTATTCATAACGCATCATATGTATCCCACTGGTACTCATCCATTTTCTGTTCAATCATTCTACAGTATAATAGAAGCTGCTGAGAGGGCTATAGTTATCCTCGAATGCCAGTGAACGTAAGATCGGAGCTGCAGTCTATTCTTGCAGGAGAACCCGGGGCAGAACGGGATACATAATGTTTAAAAGTTTTTGCTAAACTAAGGGAACGCCATAAGACACTTCTTAAAAGTGTAAAAAGTCACCTCGTAATATAACCCAACGTATGAGGGGCGCAGTGTAGCCCAGTGGTCCAAGGCGCCTTGCCACGGTTCGCGCGTCTTCCCCGTCGGAGGTGCGAGTCCTCGTGCGGGCATGGGTGTGTGTGTTGTCTTAGCGTAGGTTAGTTTAAGTTATAGTAAGTGGTGGGTAAGCCTAGGGACCGATGACCTCAGCAGTTTGGTCCCATAGGAACTGAACACAAATTTACAAATTTCCCGTCTGATTTCTCGATTCTTAGCTTTACCAACACATGTTTGCAAACGTTACTTTGAAAAATACCGTTTGAAAAGATAAATCGGCTGAAACTGCCAGTCACATTGATTTAAAATCCCATTGCTGTCTATTTGTCTTTATAATGTAGGTTCATAACATAGGGGAATGTAAAGGAAAAAAGAAGGATATATTCGTAATCTGAAATCAAAAAGCGACAGGCCAGAATACGAAAGTATCCCATTCTGACACGTCCCACTCCATGCGAGGAGCACACTCAGGTTAATAACTGTTATGAGGCACAGTAACTGATTGTTTTAAACGTATTTTATAATTGACGTGTAGGGAGTGGCATGCACTTTACTTGTTACTTAAAGGTGCACACTGAAGAGTTAAGGGTTTAACTTGCGTTGAAATTCGCCAAAAAGTTTTAAAAACGCAACTGGAAACGTGAACGAAAACCATTTAGAAGTCACACTCCAAACTAAGCTAAAATGGCTGCTGTTCCTTGCCTTATATTCAGAGCTATAGAGCTACATGTCACTATTCTCCGTTCGTCATAAGAATAAACCTCACGTAAACATTGCACTATGTATTCTTTCGCATTTGGTGGAACCTCATCAGATTTCGTTCCACGTGGAGCAGAAGCCAATCTGTCTGTGGTACAGACAAGTACGATAGTGAGGATACGTTTTGTGCTGTGCGTTACTCGTACTTCGACTCAGCGATAATAAGGGACACCGGTGTTACTTATGTTTTAATGTTTGACTTTTTGAAGAACATTATGTCTTATATTTTAATGTATGACTTGAGCAACTCAGCTATTAAATCACTGTATATCTTTGACGATATGTTCTTCATGTAATTACCTTACCTTCTGATGAAGTCACCCTTAGAGGTGACGAAACCTGGTCAAGGTATATAGAAAACCTATGCAACCGGTTGGGAGATTTTTACATATTTTTCAAATTCTGCGTGTTGTATGTATACTACTGGCCATTATAATTGCTACACCACGAAGATGACGTGCTACACGCACGAAATTTAACCGACAGGAAGAAGATGCTGTGATATGATTAGCTTTTCAGAGCATTCACACAAGGTTGCCGACAGCTACAACGTGCTGACATGAGGAAAGTTTCCAACCGATTTCTCATACACAAACAGCAGGTGACCGGCGTTGCCTGGTGAAACGTTGTTGTGATGCCTCGTGTAAGGAGGAGAAATGCGTACCATCACGTTTCCAACTTTGATAAAGGTTGGATTGTAGCCTCTCGCGATTGCGGTTTATCGTATCGCAACATTGCTGCTCGCGTTGGTCGAGATCCAATGACCGTTAGCGGAATATGGAATCGGTGGGTTCAGGAGGGTAGTACGGAATGCCGTGCTGGATCCCAACGGCCTCGTATCACTAGCAATCGAGATGATAGGCATCCTATCCGTATGGCTGTAACGGATCGTGCAGCCACGTCTCGATCCCTGAGTCAACAGATGGGGACGTTTGCAAAACAACAACCATCTGCACGAACAGTTCGACGACGTTTGCAGCAGCACGGACTATCAGCTCCGAGACCGTGGCTGCGGTTACCCTTGACGCTGCATGACAGCCAGAAGCGTCTGCGATGATGTATTCAACGCCGAACCTGGGTGCACGAATGGCAACACGTCATTTTTTCGGATGAATCCAGGTTCTGTTTACAGCATCATGATGGTCGCATCTGTGTTTGGCGAATCGTAGTGAATGCACACTTAAGCGTGTATTCGTCATCGCCATATTGGCGTATCACCCGGCGTGATGGTATTGGGGGGGGGGGGTCCCATTGGTTACACGTCTCAGGTCTCAGTAACCTCTTGTTAGCATTGACGGCACTTTGAACAGTGGACGTTACATTTCAGATATGTTACGACCCGTGGCTCTACCGTTCATTCGATCCCTGCGAAACCCCACATTTCAACAGGATAATGCACGACCGCATGTTGCAGGTCCTGTACGGGCCTTTCTGGATACAGAAAATGTTCGACTGCTGCCCTGGCCAGCACATTCTCCATATCTCTCACCAACTGTAAACGTCTGGTCAATGGTGGCGGAGCAACTGTATCGTCACAATACGCCAGTCACTACTCGTGATGAACTGTGGTAAGGTGTTGAAGCTGCATGGGCAGCTGTACCTGTACACGCCATCCAAGCTCTGTTTGACTCAATGCCCAGGCGTGTCAAGGCCGTTATTACGGTCAGAGGTTGTTATTCTGGGTACTGATTTCTCAGGATCTATGCACCCAAATTGCATGAAGATGTAATCACATATCAATTCTAGTATAATATATTTGTCTAATGAATACCCGTTTATTATCTGCATTTCTTCTTGGTGCAGCAATTTCAATGGCCAGTAGTGTATCTAATACGTAAGCTGGATTTACTTCCGAGAGCGGAACGACACCAGTGTTCCGGCCCTACGGCTGCTCACCAATCATCGCGTTTGTGTTTGTTTACATCTGGTTTATTTTCACGATGAACGGGGTGTAGAATTGGCTGCAGCACCCTCCAGTCTGGAAATGAGCACAAACGTCTCGTACCCCGTTTTCCAGCTCTGCTTCGAGTTCCCCTACTTAATTAATCTAAAAACTAAATAGTTAATTATAAAAAAACTGTTAAGCTAAAATACATCACAAAAGCATACCTGCGAGCTACATGAGTCAAGAACTAAAGATGCGATTTTTGCCCAGGGCCCAGTATCTGCGTATATCTAAATCATTTTAATTCCGCTTCAGCCTTCTGAGGTGGGTTCTTCCCTTGTTAGGATCTGATCAAGTTTCTCAGTAAACTTGTATTACGTGTACTTGTTTCTGTGACGTGTTCCACTCCCTCTAGAGACTCATTACGGGGCTACAGGGGAGCTCTGTATCTAATCTGGCGCCATCTGAGATGAACGTCACGGACGTTTCGTGCGGAGGTGCTCATCAGATGGTGCAAGCGCTGTCAGCTGTTCCTTGAGAACAGCCTTGCAGGATGATAGCATCGCTGTAGTCAACGACCTGCAGTACAAACACTTCCACGAGTTCCCTCTTCTGCTTCAGAGCGGACACCTGGTTATACATGTGTATAGGGTAGAGGGGGGAAAGATGTGCCTTGTCAACTTGTGGCTGATACGGCAAACCTCGCAACGCATGCAAATGTACACTGTCGTCAGTAATGAATCACAGGCAATACAGTTGTCGGAGCGAAGCCGTTTGCGATTCACAGACTAGCGGAAACACGGTACACGATGCTCGGAGCGCATGCTAAAAGAAGTAAAACAAAAATAAAGAAACCGACGCGGCACGAACAAATTATCGGAATGGGACTGAAGTCGGTGGATGTGATATACGTGTACTGAGAAATATATGATAACAGTTTCTGAAAAATTGGGTTATTCATTCGTGGGAAAGATATTCACAGATTGAGAAAATCAATAACACGCTGGTTCAGCTCTGGCCCTTAGGAAACCAGTTATTCGGGTCCGCATTGATTCACATAGTCGCTGGAAGTTTTATTGGCGAATATCGTGCCAAATTTTGACCAATTCCCGCAGCAGATCGTCAAAATCCCGAGCTGGTTTGAAGGCCCTGCTTATAATGCTCACAGCGTTCTCCACAGGGGAGACATCCAGGGACCTTGCTAGCCAAAGCAGGGTTTGGCAAGCTCGAAAACAAGCAGTAGAAACTCTCCCTGAGTGCTGACGTGCATTATCGTACTGGAATGTAAGCCCAGGGTGGCTTATAATGAAGGGTAACAAAACGGGGCGCAGAATATCATGCAATCGCCATCCCCGAATTCCTCTTCAATAGTGGGAAGCAAGAAGGTGTCAACCAAAACAAGCAGTGCAAGTCCCCTCCATGAAAAACACGACCACGCCATAACACCACCGCCTCCGAATTTTACTGTTAGCACTACACACACTGGCAGATGACGTTCACCAGGCATTCGCCGTACCCACACCCTGCCATCGGATCGTCACGTTGTGTACCGTGGTTCCTCACTCCACACAACGTTTTTCCACTGTGCAATCGTCCAATGTTTACGCTCCTTACACCAAGCGAGGCGTTGTTTGGCATTTACGGGCATGATGTGTGGCTTATGCGCAGCCGCTCACCCATGAAATCCAAGTTTTCTCACCACCAGCCTAACTCTCATAGTGGATCCTAATGCAGTTTGGAATTCCTGTGTGATGGTCTGGATAGATGTCTGCCTATTACACATTACGACCCTCTTCAACTGTCGGCGGTCTCTGTCAGTCAACAGACGAGGTCGGCCTGCACGCTTTTGTGCTGCCCGTGTCCCTTCACGTTTCCACTTCAGTATCACATCGGAAACAGTGGACCTAGGGATGTTCAGGAGTGTGGAAATGTCGCATACAGACGTATGACACAAGTGACACCCAATCACCTGTCCACGTTCGAAGTCCGTGAGTTCCGCGGAGCGCCCCATTCTGCTCTCTCACGATGTCTAACGACTACTGAGGTCTCTCATATGGAGTACCTGGCAGTAGGTGGCAGCACAATACACCTAATGTGAAAAAGTATTTTTTGGGGGTGTCCGGATGTTTTTGATCACATGTGTAATTGCAGTGTGCAGGAAGACATCAACATCTCTCTATGCCCTACAAAAATATAAAAATCTATTCCCTCTTGACCTGAAAAAAACTTGTAAAGACATTTCTACAGCCATGTAATCGTATAAGGCCTTTCTCAGGAAAGCCCACGGCACCTGGGACTGGTTATAAATACCTATGTTCGTTATGTCTCTAATGTTCCAATCATATTTCACAATCGTATGCACAGCTATCCTCCCTGCGTGTAGCCAAGCGCAGAGATTTTCAGGCCCTCTGTCTTCTCTGCTGTCAACGAGTACTGTTCCTTATATCTTACCTTGACGTTAAACCTCATAAGTGAGCAACAAGCCAGAAATACTCGTTCCTATCATAACAAAATTCTTTCTGTGCCACTACACCGTTCAGTCCCTTTTCTCGATGTCCTTTTCAGTAGCAGGAAACCGACTCTAAAATAATTTCTTGTATTATATCAGAGCACCGAAAAACATCTCCAGCTTCATAAGACAGTTAATGACGTATCTACTAAAGCAGCAAAAGAGATTGCCATTGTCCCTGTACGCAATCGCCGTCCTTCTACATCCTTCTTTCCAACCAGGTCTTCCTCTTTTTCCCAGTATTCTTAGCAGATGCAGTCTGCGAAAATTTTCTTTCCCAAAACCTTACTATATCCGAAACATCTATCTCGTACACCTATTCTTTTATATCTCCCAATATATCGTTTTTATCACTATTGTTATTATTATCATTATGATTGTCATTACTATCTTTCTTACTGTTAACACAGTGGCAGCAGTTGCAGTAGTAAAAGTACTACCAGTAATAACTTTACCAGTTCATAGTCGGTATTATTTACTCGTATTGCCACATCAGACCCTTAAATCATTCTCATACTACTTGTCATATTAAATTTGTTATTTCATAGAAAACTATGGCGTAAAAAGGCAGTGTATGCCCCGATGTGAGAGATGGCTTGATGGCCCTAATCAGATCACATTAAATAAATAAAATAAATAAATATAATTAGTTGTAACCATTCTGCGGTAGGCACTTTAAACCTGTAACAGCTACAGTGTAAAAACAGTGCCAGTAGATAACTAGATCGAATATAAATGAAGTAGACCAACTACAAACATAGAACGATACAAGGACTTAAACTAAATTATAATAGAATAGTAATTAAAATGGAATAGCACAGAAGACAGACGCAAACCAGCAACTCTCCGCTCATTCGGAGATGCTTAGGTACACTCAGTCAATCACTAGAATTAGGAATCGGTGCTCCACGCACAGGCGAGTTGCTCGAACTGTTCTACCGAGATATTAATCATTTGGATTTGCAGCTTGTTCTGTTTTTAGTGTCTGCAGTTAAAATTGTGTGATGTACGGTCCGCCAGTTATGCAAAACATCGTTTTTTTAAGTTCCCAAACATGTTTCAGCATCTCTGTAGCATCATCAGTAGCTTTCACACATTTTGATACACGCAAACTCAAACCCTGTAGGGTACTTCCGCTCACCTATAATCATTAAATTTTGGAGGACGCAATTTTCCGCACTGTAGCTAAAGGAAAAAACTCGAAATTTGTTAATTTGTGATTATATCATATGGAATAACTTTACGATCTGATGTTTTCAGCAAGGTTGTGCTGCACCACTGAGTGGACTATGCCTGTCAACACTTCAATACCTGACTTGGTGCGCAGGGGAAAATAATCATTAATGCCTTGCTCATGCGACAAGTAGTTGGAGATACTAAACAACCTCAAAACATACGATTTCTGATAGCTACAAGTATTGGTCTGCTCATGACATAAGTACTGGCGTAACGTTGTTCACTGCATCGTCCGCCGGCCGGGGTGGCCGAGCGGTTCTAGGCGCTACAGTCTGGAACCGCGTGACCGTTACGGTCGCAGGTTCGAATCCTGCCTCGGGCATGGGTGTGTGTTGATGTCCTTAGGTTAGTTAGGTTTAAGTAGCTCTAAGTTCTAGGGGACTGATGACCTCAGAAATTAAGTCCCATAGTGCTCAGAGCCATTAGTACATCGTCTTTCTTCACCAATAGCAATATCTGCTGTTATACCCGTGACAAACGTGCATGTGGAGATGCATACTGAAAATTAAGGCCGAAAGCCCTGTGAAATGCACCACACGCCTTGGTTGTTCTTTCGGAACTTTCAGTATTGGAAGCCCGAATTTCAGGCGAAATCCACGTTCTGAGTCTATGAATTTCACTGTCAAATAATCATCAAAACGTGTAATATTTTCACTTTCGGGTTTAATACTCATTAAATCTTCAACAAAAACACCCCCAGTTTCGTCGGGAGTGAGAAAACCCAAAATAAACCAGAACTAGTGTGTTGATAATAAGAATACACCTCTGAAGCCTGAATTTTCCTTCACCAGGCCTGCACCAAATGAAACCTGCATCCTGCTATTGACGAAAATGGTCACACCTGACTAACCGCTTTGAGTATAGCTACTTCGAATTTAGGTGCAGTGATTACGGTCGATACCTAATATTCATATCGTCACAAACATTTACGTTTTCAGTTAATACCTTTTCGTAGGTCTGTTTCATTCGGCAATAAGCAAAATACTAAGGGGATGCACTGGGCGGTATTTGAAACATAAAATGTAAACAACTGATTTAAAAAATTAGCAAGAGTATTCGAAGGTACATTCAACAAACATTCTCTTACTATGAAGGAGTAGTCGTGAATTACCGTCAGTTGAAAACCAAACGACATTAGAGTCGTTTATGACAAGCATATTTTCTTTATTTTAACACTTAAAATCGACATTTCCTGCAAAACACTATGAACTTCATATAACGTTTTGAGTAATGGCGGCAAATGGACCTCCGAACCCGACAAAACACTCTTTTTTAATGCTAGTAATATTTTGGCTGGAAATATGAAGTCTATAGGAGGTAATTTCTTTACGAATTAATTGTAAAGGTCTCTTAGATAATTAACTAGTAGCCTTCCGTTTTACACCAGTGGAATTGATTTGTCTGTTTAAGTTGTTGTTGTTGTTGTGGTCTTCAGTCCAGACACTGCTTTGATGCAGCTCTCCATGCTACTCTATCCTGTGCAAGCTTCCTCATCTTCCAGTACCTACTGCAACCTACATCCTTCTGAATCTGCTTAGTGTATTCATCTCTTGGTCTCCCTCTACGATTTTTACCCTCCACGCTGCTCTCCATTGCTAAATTGGTGATCCCTTGATGCCTCAGAGCATGTCCTACCAACCGATCCCTTCTTCTAGTCAAGTTGTGCCACAAATTTCTGTTCTCCCGAATTCTATTCAGTACCTCCTCATTAGTTATGTGATCTACCCATCTAATTTTCAGCATTTTTCTATAGCATCACATTTCGAAAGCTTCTATTCCCTTCTTGTCTAAACTATTTATCGTCCACGTTTCACTTCCATACACGGCTACACTCCATACAAATACTTTCAGAGACGACTTCCTGACACTTAAATCTATACTCGATGTTAACAAATTTCCCTTCTTCAGAAAAGATTTCCTTGCCATTGTCAGTCTACATTTTATATCCTCTCTATTTCGATCATCATCAGTTATTTTGCTCAACAATTAGCAGAACTCATTTGCTACTTTAAGCGTCTCACTTTCTGACCTAATACCCTACTTTCAAGACACTGTCCATTACGTTCAGCTGCTCTTCCAGGTCCTTTGCTGTCTCTGACAGAATTACAATGTCATCGGCGAACCTCAAAGTTTTTATTTCTTCTCCATGGATTTTAATACCTACTCCGATTTTTTCATTTGTTTCCTTTACTGCTTGCTCAATATACAGATTGAATAACATCGTGGAGAGGCTACAACCAGGTCTCACTGCCTTCCCAACCACTGCTTCCCTTTCATGACACTCGACTCTTATAACTGCCACCTGGTTTCTGTACAAATTGTAAATAGCCTTTCGCTCCCTGTATTTTACCCCTGCCACCTTCAGAATTTGAAAGAGAGTATTCCAGTCAACATTGTCAAAAGCTTTCTGTAAGTCTACAAATGCTAGAAACGTAGGTTTGCCTTTCTTTAATCTATTTTCTAAGAAAAGTCTCACGTGTTCCAAGATCTCTACGGAATCCAAATTGATCTTCCCCGAGGTCGGCTTCCACCAGTTTTTCCGTTCGTCCTTAAAGAATTCGTGTTAGTATTTTGCAGCCGTGGCTTATTGAACTGATAGTTCGGTAATTTTCACATCTGTCAACACCTGCTTTCTTTGGGATTGGAATTGTTATATTCTTCTTGAAGTCTGAGGGTATTTCGCCTGTCATACATCTTGCTCACCGGATGGTAGAGTTTTGTTAGGGCTGGCTCTCCGAAGGCTTTCAGTAGTTCTATTGGAATGTTGTCTACTCCCGAGGCCTTGTTTCATCTTAGGTCTTTCAGTGCTCTGTCAAACTCTTCCCGCAGTATCATATCTCCAATTTCATCTTCATCTACATCCTCTTCCATTTCCATAATATTGTCCTCAAGTACATGACCCTTGTAGAGATCCTCTATATACAGCTTCCACCTTTCTGCTTTCTCTTCTTTGCTTAGAACTGGGTATCCTTTTGAGCTCTCGATATTCATACAAGTGGTCCTCTTTTATCCAAAAGTCTCTTTTTCCTGTAGGCAGTATCTATCTTACCCCTAGTGAGATGTGCCTTACGTCCTTACATTTGTCCTCTAGCCATCCCTGCTTAGCCATTTTGCACTTCCTGTCGATCTCCTTTTTGCCAACTTCATTTACTGCTTTCCTATATTTTCTCCTTTCATCAATTAAATTCAGTATATCTTCTGTTACGCCAGGATTTCTACTAGCCCTCGTCTTTTTACCTACTTGATCCTCTGCTGCCTAAACTATTTCATCCCTCAAAGCTAGCCATTCTTCTTCTACTGTATTTCTTTCCCCCACTCCTGTCAATCGTTCCCTAATGTTCTCCCTGAAAGTCTCTACAACCTCTGGTTCTGTCAGTTTATCCAGATCCCATTTCCTTAAATTCCCACCTTTTTGCAGTTTCTTCAGTTTTAACCTACAGTTCATAACCAATAGATTGTGGTCAGAGTCCACATCTGCCCCTGGAAATGTCTTACAATTTAAAACCTGGTTCCTAAATCTGTGTCTTACCATTATATAATCTATCTGAAACCTTCGAGTATCTCCAGGACTCTTCCATGTATACAACCTTCTTTTATGATCTTGAACCAAGTGTTAGCTATGATTAAGTTATGCTCTAAACATTCTGCGTGGTGTGTGTTCTATATCGTGTCTCCCTACCACTTTCGCGCAACGACGCTCTGAGCGTGTTTTTTAGGGAATTGACTAGTTTGAACCTGGGACCTGTTGCTGGTAAGGAGACGCCAGACCACACATGACATGTAGAATTCAGAAGAGTTCAGTGAGACTAGCGATGATATAACCAAATACTTAATGAATTCAGCGTCAGCTCCACTGCACTCCCTGTAAAATAATCTTAATACTAACTAAATTTAGTGGAAGGGGTTCAAGGCTTTCCTATTTTTAGTTAGCTGGTAAAATAACGTCGAAAAAGCAGTTAAGTTTACCATTGGAAATTTTATTCTACTCACAAAACATTGTTTATAAATTGCACTATTGATAAAAGGAAATGTTTTAATACAGGATGGTAAAAACCGACTGTGTTCAACAAAAATGTGAACGAATACTCCCTGAATGGGTTTCCAAGTTCTACAATGGATCGAAGGATGACCTATGCCGAATCACATCTATAATCTAGGTTTAATTTAAGTTTCACAAAAGAGAAAACTATCAAAATGGTCTACAGTGACCCTCAATTATCTCTAATTACTTGTCTAACTTGTCGTAAATTACAGTGGCTGATGTGGCTTCTCAGTAACTATATAACAGAAAAGTCATCGCGTTTCAGATTTTTACTTCAAGTGGCAAACGTGAACACCATGAGCTTTAATTGACGATCGACACTAGTATTACGCAAAACGGGGGTGTAACAGATGAGACTTCTGCAGTTCTGAGTGAAGCCCTATGCGCTGTTATGCGGCATCGCGTGCGTTCATTACCTTGTCGGTGTTCGTCAGGGGCGACGGGCAGCACAGCTCTGCTCACCTCGCCATCTCCGAAGGAACTCTCTCCTAACTTCTCCTTACTACAATTTACCGAAGTTGGTTTAAAAAAACTATCTGGCTGTGTTTTCATCTGACCAATCAGGGTCTCAATGTTAACCTTAAGCTCCGTCTACAAAAATTCTGTCTATCCAATGAGAAAAGTAATACTTTTCGTGGTGGGGCAATGTTTTTAAAGTTTGCTACGTAACAGAGAAACGAAAAAGTCTCACGCTAAAACTTGCGGGTGGTGTGGCCCTTTTTGTGTTATCGTAAGATCTAGGGGTAGCGTCTTTGATTCATAATCAAAATGTCTTCGGTCCCGGTTTCGATCCCCGCCACTGCCTAAATTTTGATAAATAATCAGCATTGGCGGCCGAAGACTTCCGGCATAAGAAGTCAGCCCCATTCTGCCAACGGCTTTGTCAAAGAGGGCGGAAGAGCGGATAGAGGTTCAGGGCACTCTCTTGTCCTAGGGGTGGGAAATTGCCACTAAAGGCGGAAGAATCAGCAGTGATCAACGACATGAGGATACAGAAGGCAATGGAAACAACTGCATTAAAGACACGTACCGTGCATCCACAGGACATGTGGCCTGTAATTGAAGAAGTGTCATGATGATCTCTCCATTGGCAAAAGATTCCGGAATAGTCCCCCATTCGGATCTCTGGGAGGGGACTGCCAAGGGGGAGGTTACCACGAGAAAAAGATTGAATAATCAACGAAAGGATAACGTTCTACGAGTCGGGGCGTGGAATGTCAGAAGCTTGAACGTGGTAGGGAAACCAGAAAATCTGAAAAGGGAAATGCAAAGGCTCAATCTAGATATAGTAGGGGTCAGTGAATTGAGGTGGAAGGAAGACAAGGATTTCTGGTCAGATGAGTATCGGGTAATATCAACAGCAGCAGAAAATGGTATAACAGGTGTAGGATTCGTTATGAATAGGAAGGTAGGGCAGAGGGTGTGTTACTGTGAACAGTTCAGTGACCGGGTTGTTCTAATCAGAATCGACAGCAGACCAACACCGACAACGATAGTTCAGGTATACATGCCGACGTCGCAAGCTGAAGAAGAACAGATAGAGAAATTGTATGAGGATATTGAAAGGGTAATGCAGTATGTAAAGGGGGATGAAAATCTAATAGTCATGGGCGACTGGAATGCAGTTGTAGGGGAAGGAGTAGAAGAAAAGGTGACAGGAGAATATGGGCTTGGGACAAGGAAGGAAAGAGGAGAAAGACTAATTGAGTTCTGTAACAAGTTTCAGCTAGTAATAGCGAATACCCTGTTCAAGAATCACAAGAGAAGGAGGTATACTTGGAAAAGGCCGGGAGATACGGGAAGATTTCAATTAGATTACATCATGGTCAGACAGAGATTCCGAAATCAGATACTGGATTGTAAGGCGTACCCAGGAGCAGATATAGACTCCGATCACAATATAGTAGTGATGAAGAGTAGGCTGAAGTTCAAGACATTAGCCAGGAAGAATCAATACGCAAAGAAGTGGGATACGGAAGTACTAAGGAATGACGAGATACGTTTGAAGTTCTCTAACGCTATAGATACAGCAATAAGGAATAGCGCAGTAGGCAGTACAGTTGAAGAGGAATGGACATCTCTAAAACGGGCCATCACAGAAGTTGGGAAGGAAAACACAGGTACAAAGAAGGTAGCTGCGAAGAAACCATGGGTAACAGAAGAAATACTTCAGTTGATTGATGAAAGGAGGAAGTACAAACATGTTCCGGGAAAATCAGGAATACAGAAATACATGTCGCTGAGGAATGAAATAAATAGGAAGTGCAGGGAAGCTAAGACGAAATGGCTGCAGGAAGAATGTGAAGACATCGAAAAAGATATGATTGTCGGAAGGACAGACTCAGCATACAGGAAAGTCAACACAACCTTTGGTGACATTAAAAGCAACGGTGGTAACATTAAGAGTGCAACGGGAATTCCACTGTTAAATGCAGAGGAGAGAGCAGATAAGTGGAAAGAATACATTGAAAGCCTCTATGAGGGTGAAGATTTGAGTGATGTGATAGAAAAAGAAACAGGAGTCGATTCAGAAGAGATAGGGGATCCAGTATTAGAATCAGAATTTAAAAGAGCTTTGGAGGACTTACGGTTAAATAAGGCAGAAGGGATAGATAACATTCTATCAGAATTTTTAAAATCATTGGGGGAAGTGGCAACAAAACGACTATTCACGTTGGTGTGTACAATATATGAGTCTGGCGACATACCATCTGACTTTCGGAAAAGCATCATCCACACAATTCCGAAGACGGCAAGAGCTGACAAGTGCGAGAATCATCGCACAATCAGCTTAACAGCTCATGCATCGAAGCTGCTTACAAGAATAATATACAGAAGAATGGAAAAGAAAATTGAGAATGCGCTAGGTGACGATCAGTTTGGCTTTAGGAAAAGTAAAGGGACGAGAGAGGCAATTCTGACGTTACGGCTAATAATGGAAGCAAGGCTAAAGAAAAATCAAGACACGTTCATAGGATTTGTCCACCTGGAAAAAGCGTTCGACAATATAAAATGGTGCAAGCTGTTCGAGATTCTGAAAAATGTAGGGGTAAGCTATAGGGAGAGACGGGTCATATACAATATGTACAACAACCAAGAGGGTAATAATAAGAGTGGACGATCAAGAACGAAGTGCTCGTATTAAGAAGGGTGTAAGACAAGACTGTAGCCTTTCGCCCCTACTCTTCAATCTGTACATCGAGGAAGCAATGATGGAAGTAAAAGAAAGGTTCAGGGGTGCAATTAAAATACAAGGTGAAAGGATATCAATGATACGATTCGCTGATGACATTGCTATCCTGAGTGAAAGTGAAGAAGAAATAAATGATCTGCTGAACGGAAAGAACAGTCTAATGAGTACACAGTATGGTTTGAGAGTAAATCGGAGAAAGACGAAGGTAATGAGAAGTAGTAGAAATGAGAACAGCGAGAAACTTAACATCAGGATTGATGGTCACGAAGTCAATGAAGTTAAGGAATTCTGCTACCTAGGCAGTAAAATAACCAATGACGGACGGAGCAAGGAGGACATCAAAAGCAGACTCGCTATGGCAAAAAAGGCATTTCTGGCCAAGAGAAGTCTACTAATATCAAATACCGGCCTTAATTTGAGGAATAAATTTCTGAGGATGTACGTCTGGAGTACAGCATTGTATGGTAGTGAAACATGGTGGGAAAACTGGAACAGAAGAGAGTCGAAGCATTTGAGATGTGGTGCTATAGACGAATGTTGAAAATTAGGTGGACTGATAAGGTAAGGAATGAGGAGGTTCCACGCAGAATCGGAGAGGAAAGGAATATGTGGAAAACACTGATAAGGAGAAGGGACAGGATGATAGGACATCTGCTAAGACATGAGGGAATGACTTCCATGGTATTAGAGGGAGCTGTAGATGGCAAAAACTGTAGAGGAAGACAGAGATTGGAATACGTCAAGCAAATAATTGAGGACGTAGGTTGCAAGTGCTACTCTGAGATGAAGAGGTTAGCACAGGGAAGGAATTCGTGGCGGGCCGCATCAAACCAGTCAGTAGACTGATGACAAAAAAAGATCTATACTGTTCTTCTGGAGGGCTCTAGCTTTTAACATTGGCTGGGGGGGGGGGGGGGGGTGGTCTTGACGTAACAGAGACGCGAAAAAGTCTCATGCTAAAAACTTGCGGGTGGTGTGGTCCTAGCAGTTAGCTGGCGACGTGGGTGTCCGTCCGTCCCTTTTCGTAGGGCCTTCCAGCTTGACACGGTTCTGCTCTCGGCTTCTGTTCTCGGTTCTCCCCTCGGAATTGCGTCTGTCTCACGGTGGGAAGGTATGAGATGCATTTAGGCATTCTTGTGTTAGTATGTGGTATTCCATTTGCTCACTCGTTACTCGTATTAATTTGGTTAATTTAATGTCACGATTTATTCGGAGCTATGTGACATACTACTGGATTTGCTTATCATGTCAGGGTTTTCATGGAAGTGTTGGATTTGCCTGACATCTTACAATGCTCTGTGGAAAATTCTACCAGGCGGCTTCCTCTTTCATTTGTTACCATTCCATATTCACCTACTTCTTTTCTTTCTCTTCCTTTTCCTACTATCGAATTCCAGTCACCCATGACTATTAAATTTTCGCCTCCCTAATTTCTTTTATCTCATCATACATTTCATCAATCTCTTCGTCACCTGCGGAGCTAGTTGGCATATAAACTTGTACTACTGTGGTAGGCGTGGGCTTCTTGTCTGTTTGTAGTAGCTTACGCGCACTCCTATTTTTTATTCATTATTATACCTACTCCTGCATTACCCCTATTTGAGTATTTACAGCCCTGTATTCACCTGCAACCGAACTTCACTAATTCCCACTATATCTAACTTTAACCTATCCATTTCGCCTTTTAATTTTCTAACCTACCTGCCAGATTAATGGATGTGACATTCCACACTCCGATCCGTTGAACGCCAGTTTTCTTTCTCCTGATAACGACGTCCCCCTGAGTAGTCCCCGCCCGGAGATCCGAATGGGGGACTATTTTACCTCCGGAATATTTTACCTAAGAGGACGCCATCATCATTTAACCATACAGTGAAGCTGCATGCTGTCGGGAAAAATTAGGAAAAATGGCTCTGAGCACTATGGGACTTCAGGTCATCAGTCCCCTAGAACTTGAACTACTTCAACCTAACCTAAGGACATCACACACATCCATGCCCGAGGCAGGATTCGAACCTGAGACCGTAGCGGTCGCGCGGTTCCGAACTGTAGCGCCTAGAACCACTCGGCCACTGCGGCCGGCTGGGAAAAATTACGGCTGTAGTTTCCCCTTGCTTTCAGCCGTTCGCAGTGCCAGCACGGAAAGGCCGTTTTGGTTAGTGTTACAAGGCCAGATCAGTCAATCATCCAGACTGTTGCCCCTGCAACTACTGAAAAGGCTGCTGCCCCTCTTCAGGAACCACACGTTTGTCTTTCCTCTCAACAGATACCCCTCCGTTGTGGTTGCACCTACGGTACGGCTATCTGTATCGCTGAGGCACGCAAGCCTCCCCACCAACGGCAAGGTCCATGGTTCGTGGGAGGGAGGGGGGGCTGTTTAAGTTATAAATGACTTAATCTTTACGACTAATTCGTTAGTAAACAGAATGTGGGTTGAAGAATCGTGTAAGTGAATACGTAACATGCATGTTTTCACTGTACACGTCCACGCCTAATCCACGTTATGTTTCTTTATCTTTCAGTAATGTGTTTCTTAAAACAGCGATCAACTTAGGGCCTGTTTCACTTGTCATATGCTCCACAGGAACGTCACAGTCCGTTTCCGACTTACTAGTCGCATACAAGGACAAAGAACTAGCACACCCGGAGAAAGTGATTAATGGTAACAGCGCTAGCGAGTGTTCCGTGCAAACATTAGCGAGCAGCAAACAGAACACCCGCGCGCAGTCGGCCTGTTTGCTGAGGTAATGCTGAACCTGCTCTCGCCAGCTGGCAAACAGTACAGCTTTTCGCGGGCACTCGGTGCCCACACGGTCATTTGGTCCGAAGCATGTGACACACGAAGTGATTCGGCTCCTTTTCGTTTCTCAAATGTTCTCTCACAAACGATACTAAAATGGAGTTCCGACCACGAAACGATAGGTCAGTATTAAGAGGTTCTCCTCTATTGTTATAAACAAAATTTGAATGATTCTTTTGTAGTAACTACGAGGGTAAGTCAATTATTATCCGCAATTTAGTTATATATTTGTTTATTTCGATAGTACTATCTTTTACATTGATGACGCATGCTTTGTTTATTTGTTGTTATATCTTTGCAATTTTCAAGCTACTAGGTTAGTTTCGTTATCGCTGCCGTGCTGTTAATCATGGCTGCTCCGCTGCCTATTTGCACCAAAGAAGAGCAACGTTCTTGCGCAGTTTTTTGTGGTCGGAAGGCGTACCAGGGCTCGAAACTCATCCAAGACTTTCGGTACAGTACGGGAACAGTGTTTTGCCACAACGGAATGTCTGCGAATGGATTGAAAAATTTCGGAATGGTGGCACAAATGGACAAACTATTGAGCGTTCACGTGAAATTATTCTCTTGGACAGACGATTAACTATTGACGAAGTGGCACATTGTCTGCAAATTAGTGACGGTTATAACTTTTCTCTAACTACTCCTAATAATGGGGTTGATCATAGTTACTCTTTATCTGCTGCAGTCGTGGTCCTGAGTACATTTACAGTCACTGTAACATTTAACTGCGGAAAAGTTAAATTTAAAATTAATCTTTTATTATGTTTTAAATACATTTATTATACTTTCAAAACAAAATTAAAGTATTATTACAAAGGCAAACAATACTTGCAATACAAAAGGAGCAGCTACATGCTCACTACTCAAAACCCAAAACCAGACTGACTCTCTTTGCCAGCATGGCTGAAACTATTCATACTTTCTTAACAATCCCGAACAATCCTCGGCATTGTTTAAAATTACTATGTCATTAATTAACAACTGAAATTTATAAAAAAATGAAAATACATATCTGATTGTATATTTTCTTCAGAACAGCTAGTAGACTACGATATCAGTACATGTCTGTTATTTCATTCAAGAATAAACTCTCAAATAAGAAATTACAATAATACATTTACATTTTTTATTAATTACCTCCCTTCATGGGAATTGTTCCCTTCATTTATAGAGCTTCTACACTTTGAACTGAAACAAACTAAACAGTGATTATCTCAGTTATAATTTTTTCTAGACGAGTTACATATTTTGTTTACATGTGCGATCCTGAATTAGACTGGGAAATTTTCGTTTTAAATAAGTCTTAATGGGCTGTTTCGTTTCACAGTTCTGCCTACGAAATCATCCACAACAGACTTGGGTTTCATAAAGTTTGTGCAAACAAAGCAACTCACACAGTTGCATAAACAAACGCGCTTGGACATCTGCAAAAAACATTTGGATCTCTATGGTAACGGAGGGGACAACTTAGACAAGATCATTACTGGTGAGGAAACATGGATCCATCATTACGAGCCGGAGAGTAAACGGCAGAGTATGGATTGGAAACATCCAAATTCGCCGTGCAAGAAAAAGTTCAAGACCCAACCATCCGTGGGAAAACTGATGCTTACAGTTTTTTGGGACGCACAAGGTCCAGTACTGGAACATTATGGGGAAAGGGGCACAACAGTAAACAGTGTACGTCACAGAGGTGCTTACTGCCAGGCTAAAGCCTGCAATTCTAAGCAAATCCCGAGGATTGCTACCAAAAGGTGTTGTGTTGTTCCACGACAATGCCCGTCCGCATACTGCTGCCCACACTGCTGAAACGCTCCAGAAACTCAAATTTGAAGCACTGGATCATCCTCCATACAGTCCCGATCTTGCAACTTCTGACTATCACTTGTTTGGTCCACTCAAACAGGCATTAAGGAGCCGTCGATTTGCCTCAGACGAAGCAGGGAAAGAAGCGGCGCATTCCTGACTCGTAGCTCAACCGAGAACCTTCTTTTATGAGGGCATCAGGAAGCTCGTACAACGATAGGCCAAGTGCGTTGAAACGTACGCAGACTATGTCGAAAAATGATGTTCTTGTATGTTTCTTATTTGATTATAATAAAATTTTATAACTACTTTGCGGATAATAATTGACTTACCCTCGTAGCAAAGTGCCTGGTGTTGCCCGGTTCCGTATTTATTCCAGTCTTCTATCAGACCATTCCCTCTCTGTTCGTCTCATACTTCACCCCTCTCTGTCCATCTCCTCCTGTCCCAATTCTGTCCACTTCCTTCTTCTATTTTCATTGTCTATCTTCTCCTCCCCCCCATCATTCTAGACGTTATGACGCTCACCCCTACAGAACGCAAATGGTTCTTACTCCCCCAGTATTTCTTTCCAGGTCGGAACTAATATGTGTGCCAAATTTGGTTGAAATCGTTCCAGGAGTTTAGGATGCAGTTTCATTTTTCATGCTGCTCGATGTTTATGACGTCGTGCATCGTGAATTATGTGTCGTATTATGAGCTATTGTTGTAGGTACATTCAGCGACACACACGGACACTGTCTGCGAAAAGTGTTGCGATTGAGTTAGTGTAAGTAGGCTGTTTATGTTTTCTCTATGTAAGTAGGCTGTTTATGTTTTCTTATTGGCAACGTTACGTAGCGCTCAATATGAAAATCACTGGCTGTGCTGTGTGCAGTCTGTGGCTAGTTTGCATTGTTGTCTGCCATTGTAGTGTTGGGCAGCGGCAGCTGGATGTGAACAGCGCGTAGCGTTGTGCAGTTGGAGGTGAGCCGCCAGCAGTGGTGGATGTGGGGAGAGAGATGGCGAAGTTTTGTAATTTGTCATGAACTGCTATATTTATATATGATGATATCAAGGTAAATACATTGTGTGTTCTCTATTAATATCTTTCATTTGCTAACTATCCCTATCAGTAGTTAGTGCCTTCCATAGTTTGAATCTTTTATTTAGCTGGCAGTAGTGGCGCTCGCTGTATTGCAGTAGCTTGAGCAGCGAAGATTTTTGTGAGGTAAGTGATTTGTGAAAGGTATAGTTTAATGTTAGTCAGGGCCATTCTTTTGTAGGGAATTTTGAAAGTCAGATTGCGTTGCGCTAACAAAATATTGTGTGTCAGGTTAAGCACAGTCATGTATAATTGTTCAAAGGGGAAGTTTCATATGTCGACCCTTAGCCGAGGATACCTCACTGGAATCTTCTGATTTTTCTTGTAGTTTGTGTAATTAGTGTAGATTTTGTTTATTGCTAGCGCGTAATTATAGAGAGAATTTCCTTTCTAGTTGTAGTTTTTCATTGTTGTACAGTAAAACAGTTGTGGCATGCATGTAGATTTGCAGCAAGTTTTTCGCAGCTGCGCTTGCAATTAACTAAATATTATTTTCAGTGCTATGTTAATGTGTTCTCTTATTTTTGCTCTTCAAATTATGCTTTTCTGCGTTGTCGTGTGAAATATTGTGACAATAATGGCGTGTGAAAAACGTAATACTAGGCTCCAAAGTAAACTGAGAAATGACAGTGAAGACGAAAGCAGTGTGATGGCGCCGCAGAGTAATGAATTAACAGACATTCAAAGTAGTAATTTGGTAACTGTTCATAGGGAAATGGAGCAGGCGGCAAACAATGGCGTGGACAGTGAAACAATTAGTGAAGAGGGACGCTTTATCGATCGATCGATCGGCAACAGCTTGCCTCAGGAATCGGGAATGACAGAACACAATATTGCAAATACTGCAGACTCAGGTTTTGCGTTCCCACCGTTTTCTCAAATGAGTCAAGACACATTTTCCACTTGTCAAAATGTGAATGTTGCCGGTGCAACTTCACTGCCGAAAAGCACTGAGGAACATGTTTCAGACACCAGTGCATTGTTATTACAATTAATGCAACAAATGGGACAAAAGCTTGAAAAGTTAGACACAATGGAACAACACCAGAGACAAACACAGCAACAGTTAGACACAGTGGAACAAAATCTCAAAAAGTTAGACACAGTGGAACAAAATCTCAAAAAGTTAGACACTACACTTGAACAAACACGTGAAGATTTAACCACTGAGTTACATAACATCGAATCGAAATGTCAAAAGGTCTGTAATGACGTAAAAACACAAATTTGTGAGCATTTCCAACCTATTTTTTCGCGTCATGAAAATGTATTACAGAATCACGAAGCAGCCATAAAAGAACTGCAGACTATTGTTCATGAAAATCATGAGACCTTGCAAGCTAAAATTGACTCAGTTGCATCTACCGATTCGGTTACGCAATTTGCAAGAACTCAGGAAAACTTAAAGGACACAGTAGATACCCTGAAAATTGGTTCAGAAAGACACATGGAGGAAATAAGTACACTATCGGAGAAAGTAGCCGAACTTTCGGATCAGGTCACTAACTTATCTACAAAGGTAGATGATGATCTGAATGACACAAGACCCGTAGCCTTCACTGACACAGAAGAGTATGAACAAATAAGAAAATTCAAACAAAATCAGAATCAAATTAATACACAACACCAAAGAGAAATCCGGGAAGTACAAGATCAGCTGACACAGGTAATACAAGAATTACGTATTTCAGAGGACACTCGCGCTCCAATATGGGAAGAGGGACATAGAAATACGGAACAAACACAAAATAATAACACAGGACACTTCGGAAATTGTGAAAGAAATTGGCAAGGCGCATTGGATTTTGAGATGGAACCGCCGAAACGAAGTAACAATGACCGACATGCGACTCGCCGACATGACGATTTTGACTATAAGCTGTTCATTACTACACGTAAATTCAAAACATTTAAGAATTCTGGCAACGACATTCATCCACAAGCATGGCTCCATCAATTCTCTCATTGTTTTCCTCCCAACTGGTCATTAGAACACAGATTAGAATTTATGTGTGGCTATTTAGAGAATGAACCAGCTGTAAGAATGCGATCGGTCATTCACGATTGCCACAGTGAAGGAGAATTTTACCATGCCTTCCTCTCAGCATATTGGTCTCAAGCCACACAAGACCGAATAAAACATGGTATCATAATGATGAGACATTTCGAACAATCTGAATTCTCCAGTCTTGTGAAATATTTTGAAGACATGTTGCACAAGAATCAGTATCTTTCAAACCCATACAGCCCCTCAGAACTCATCCGCATTTGCTTAATCAAATTACCTGAACATTTACGGCATATTATTTTAGCAGGACGTTGCAAAGACGACATTGAAGCTTTTCAGGGACTCCTACAAGAATTAGAAATTGACACAGACAGTCGCCGGATGCGAAAACAGGAAAACAATCACTACAGGTCACAAACGTCACAATTCCGTGACGACAGAAACAATAACCGGACATGACAGGTCTATTCTTACAACGCAAATCGTGACCAAAATAGACACCACCCGTACGACAACCGTTGGCAGAATAATAATAGTTACAGAGAAAGATCACATTTCCATAGTAATGAATATGACAGAGACAATCATAGAAACAGACAATATGGTAATCAGAACTATTATTATCAAGGGAGACAGAATAATTTCAGACGCAACAGTTCAGCGCGCAGTTACGATTCAGGGAGAAATTCTCCACCACGTGACCGACACGAAAGAAACTGTGTAAACTACCGACAAAACGACAGACCTGAATTCTATCAGAACTGGCGAGCTTTAAACAGAGCTGGGCCCTCTCGGCAAGGCAAATTTGTGGAAGTTAGACCTCCTAATCCCAGTAACGACGCGCACCAACAAAGAAACAGACAATGACTCACACCGCAGGCAGCCGCTTGCGCCGGCTGGCTCAGAGAAAAATAACATTGACGCTAACCTTGAGCAAAATTCCAGTATTCTTTACGGACGAATACCGCATGATAATTGCGTTGAAGTTGAAACGCTGCGCACTAGAAAGAGTAAAGGTTTACACCACATTTCACATGTAAAACCATTTATTGAGAGATAATCTGCTTTTTAACTTTGTCTTTGCCATAAAACTTTTCACTTCACATTTCTAGTATGCTTTGTCAGACTTAAGAATCTGTTAACATACAACAATGTTTGAAGTTAAATATCCAATCAAGAACCAAGATAACTTATTTAAACAGAAATGACGAATGCATTGTTATTGCGAACAGACGACACAGTGTAATTGTGTGTGTACATTCTTGCTTGTTAGTTGCACGATTAGAACATTTACCAGTACTGCTAATGAGATTTTAATGCAACATTTTGGTTTACTTGAAAATACATTCCGGATTTAAAGTACTTTCTGTGAGATACCAGATGAGACAATAGTTAGTTTATGTGACAGCTACACGATTTTATCACGACGCTACTAATGAGTGACAATTTACAATGTTGATTTTGCGGTGTTTCTGTTTTATATCCGCACAGTTTTTCTGAACTCTTCTGGAAAGCAAAACATGTTTTAGTAGTAAGCTACAATATGAGGGCCTTTTTCTTAGCACAACAATACTTTACAGTATAGTATTTTCTTGATCACAGTAATGTACATAATAATTATGATATCTATACACAAAGCATTTCACTTTCGTTTCTGATGGGGTAAGTACATTGACTTCTGCAGAACTTAGCTTTCGGAGGACGATAATTACGACACTTCCACAGAATTATCTTACAGCAAGACGCACATTTAGCGCTACAGGACACGCATTTGAGTGATTAATTTTGTACTTAAAACATTTATTTTTAAAGATATTTGAAGTACAATGATACAAAGGTTTTCAGTGATACATTTCATTTCATTGCTGTAATCTGTAACACCTGAGGGTATAATTACATTAATCCTCAGGGGGGTACACGCTTACTTTGTGTACCATGTGTTTGGCAAGCACAAGGAACCCTAGCTAATATGGTATTTGCTTATACAACTTTACACATCGGTACCATATTTCTCTAACACACAAATTACACAGCTATCCGATCATTTAACTGAGAGAGACAAACATTTATTTTTACTACATCAGTGACACATGTTTACGCAATACACAGTTGGGTAACTTCACACTTATGAAATTGTATTTTGTCTGTACTTTGTGAAATGCTCATATTTTTTCGGAACCATTGTGATACTATGAGAACTTTGAATGATATATTTGGTAAGGGAGCATGATTTTAAAGTACGTTTGAGGTAGATGACACTATTGAAATGAGCAGAGAATTTTTTTAGGCCTAGAAATTATTGGAGGAAGTTACGACGATTTTGAGATTTGACTGAGGTGTTATGATGTTATTATTATGACGACGATGTGTATTATGTTGTTGAGGAATGTTTATTATGCTACGTATTTCTCATGATGAAATATTGAAGAAGTGTCGACGAATATGTATATGTGTAATAAGGTAAGGAATAAGGAGTAGGGGTTAGGGACTCTGATTTATGAAAAGGTTGTTGGAAACCAAGAATTGTACTTTAAGAGTTATGAAATGTGTGTGTATATGCATGAATGTATTACAATGCAGACGAAAATTTTTTGACACTGTTATATCAATAGCATTTTGTTTCTACAGATTTGCAACACTAATTCTTGACCTGTGAAATATTTCTATGTGAGACTGTCACTGTAGCGGAAACTGCTGTCGTAAATATTTCCGTACGAAAGTTAAGTGACCACCTGCACGTAATGCGTTGTGGCGCCCAGCTGGGCCAGCCGCCAGGAGAAAAAGCCATTAGGTGGAGAAAAAAAAAAAAAGAGGCCATTAACCTCGCTTCTGACATTCCTTTGTAGAAAACATCGCAAATACGACACGCTAATAATAACTTGGAAACATTCTTACATCTGCAAACCTAATAATGACAAGTGTCTTTCTATGAGAGTTGAGAGAATTTCTACTAACTAATGAAATGTCACATGACTACTGAATGATATTTTTATGCTTTGCTTTTCATAGTTGCTTATTTCATTTGATATCTGGTTTCCAGCTGTGTTGCAGCATTGCTTTTATAAAATGAAATGCATTTGCTAATGTGAACACTTTCTGTCAACAGATCTATTAAATAATTATTTTATGATCCACATTCTTTAAAAAAGGAGCACTTGGAAAGGAAAGAACAATAAGAAGGAACTAGTAACAGTAAAACATAATTTTCTTTTCAATTAGATGGTAATATTTTTTTTACAATAAGTTGTTGTGGTGCACCACTTTAATTACTTAGACATTAAGATGTGATTATACATTTCCCTTATCTGGATTGTTGTTTTTACTGTAATATTTTTTCTGCTTGAGCTATGTCATGTTTAGGTATAAGTTATTGCATTTGCTGTTGCTGTTTGCCAGGCATAGTGCTACTAAATTTCACATTACATTACTCTGTTAAGCCAGTTTTACAACTGATTTTTTTTTGTTGCTGCTCATTGGCTCATATTAGTTGTAATTTTGCATTTTATCTGTTAATTTAGATTTACTGCTGCTTGCTTTGCACTCTGCATTTTTTTTGGTCATTGCTGTTTGTGTTACATGTTTTGTGCTGCTGCATTGCCTCGTCCCTTAGTTTAGCATCTGAGCTCAGTAGATTTAAGTTAGCTTAAGAGGGGTAGACTATATAAGAAACTAACTATGATGAATTGGAAGAAATGCATTTAGACGCTATAAGAAAATGGTTTGGCCAAAAAAAAAAAAAAAGGTATTTTAGGTAGGATTTTCTTGGAAATAAATGATGAGGTAAGATAATGGAAAATAAAAATGAGGTAAGAGATGTGTGAACATATAAACACAGAAAACATGCTTAGTTAGAATTTATTTTGGTGGAAACAAAGGATGAAATAAGAGGAAAGATATATGAAGTTTTGGGTTGGACTGCAGTACCAAATGTTACACTGAAAACGAACCCTGTCCTTTCCTATTGGTGTTATCCCACTATGTGTGTGTGTACCCTTGTGTATTTGTTTTCTTCCTGTCTCTGTGTAGTTTCATAGAATTTTTTCTTCTTTTAATATTAAGCTACATTCACTATGATGAGGAATACTGTTATCCTCGAATATAATTGGCATTAATAATATGTTATTTACTTTGTAAAGATGTTAGACATTATTAATTCTGTTCTGTTTCATGCTCATGTGTGAAATTGATGTTTCAAAAGTTATTGTGATCTTTTATGTATGTACTCATGTCATAATTCCACTGATGTATATGTTAGTTCGATTCTTTTGTAAAGCCTGTACTACAAATGTTATCTGTATTGTTATGTTCTTTAATGATGTATTTTGTACCTTTGTAATTGTATTCTCATGTTATAAAATTGTAATTGACACCAGTTCATCAAATTAAGTAACTTGTAAGCATTCCTTTCACTGCACACGTTTCTGTTGGTCATAGTATATGGACAATATGTGAGACGTAGGGACTGTTAGTGTTTGCACGTGTGTTACTAATTCAGCAAGGGACTGGATAACAGCATTGCTGGTTCTAAGGACAATTCCAAAAACTTTGTGAGTGCACAAGTGGTGGTTTATGGACTTGCTATATTCTCCGCAAGACTCTTCGATGGTGAATGTGCACCCGCACAATCGCAACAGATGGCTGCTGGCCATCTCTACAAGGACTACAGTGGGTCTACTCTGTGATGACCTACCTACCAATATTCATCAAAACTTCGACTGACTCTGCAGTGGGTTTGCTCTGTTGTGGCCCATTACCTGTCTGCATGTCAAGAGTCAGCACTGTCTTTCCGTTGGAAGGACAACACTACTTCTTCAAGACGGCATGGAAATCCACAACTTCTGTGTGCATTTTCTTCTACTGCTCAGACTTTGAGAAAAGAAACGGCAGTTTCACTGTGATGAAGAATGTGGACTGTCTTTATGGACTGTGAGAAATTTTTAGCTTTTGACCAACAATGTATCAATAAGTGTGTGCATTTTATATCTTTGTTACTGTAATTATGAATAAATTTTTTTCAAATCTGTATTGGCCACTGCCCAATCCAATATGTAAAAATTTTTGTGGGGAGCATGGGGGCTATGTAAGTAGGCTGTTTATGTTTTCTCTATGTAAGTAGGCTGTTTATGTTTTCTTATTGGCAAAGTTACGTAGCGCTCAATATGAAAATCACTGGCTGTGCTGTGTGCAGTCTGTGGCTAGTTTGCATTGTTGTCTGCCATTGTAGTGTTGGGCAGCGGCAGCTGGATGTGAACAGCGCGTAGCGTTGTGCAGTTGGAGGTGAGCCGCCAGCAGTGGTGGATGTGGGGAGAGAGATGGCGAAGTTTTGTAATTTGTCATGAACTGCTATATTTATATATGATGATATCAAGGTAAATACATTGTGTGTTCTCTATTAATATCTTTCATTTGCTAACTATCCCTATCAGTAGTTAGTGCCTTCCATAGTTTGAATCTTTTATTTAGCTGGCAGTAGTGGCGCTCGCTGTAATGCAGTAGCTTGAGCAGCGAAGATTTTTGTGAGGTAAGTGATTTGTGAAAGGTATAGTTTAATGTTAGTCAGGGCCATTCTTTTGTAGGGAATTTTGAAAGTCAGATTGCGTTACGCTAACAAAATATTGTGTGTCAGGTTAAGCACAGTCATGTATAATTGTTCAAAGGGGAAGTTTCATTAGTAGCAACGAAATAATAAATTTAAACGGCTTGCGTGATGTGGCGGTTTTTAACTATCACTGCGTTTATGATGGCATATCTCTTGAACTATGTGTAGTACAGTAATATAATTTTTCTGGCGCATTCAGTGGTGCATCTGAATACTCTCTGAAAAATGTGGTGCGAATATTGTTAGTAGTAAAGAATTAATAAATTAAGACGTCATGTTTCTTGCGCCAGTTTTATTGCATGAACAGGAAAATGTTCCTTTTATAATTTTGTGGGAGTTGCCAGCGAGAAAAAGTTTCGCGAATGTTTGAAATGACGTGTAAAGTTTTTCCGAAGACTTTAAAGGCTCTTGTTCTCAAATGAATGAAGTAAAGCTATTCCTGCCTCGTCGGCTATAACTCTTTTTCACCCCACTACCATCCCCTTTGATAGGCAGGTGAGTCTTAGTACAACAATGATGATTTGCGAACGGTAATGGACCATGTTAAACACATTCACTGAAGATATACGCAAAGTGCTCAATAGAGAGCACGTCCGATCCAGACAAAGAGCCTATATGCAAAGACAGGAAGCAGTCCACAGAGTGGAAAACAGCGCTGATTCCACACAACCGTAAATGAAGAAATACCCTAAACAAAACAACACAACACAACAGGCTTCCTTTTAAAAAAAATTAAAGGTTAAGGTTTGGTTATTAGGAAATCTAGAGTAGATCTTAGGTTTAGATGAAGAGTTGTGATTGACCGTCGGTGACTTGATGGACAATCCCAAGATACTCATCGTCATACTGAAACGGTATAGTAGTTTCCGCTCCATAAGCAGCATGTTTCGCTGCTCGCTCGCACCGGGAAATACAAACAGAGGCGGCTCCGCCGCCAGTTTTATTACACTACGCGGTCGGCACTTCTTGCAGGTGAATGTGAATCTGCACATGAACTTTCCTAATCCTCCTCACACCTTTCCGTAAAGCGTGGCCAAACCTTTGTTGGGAAGTAGTTCTGTAGTATAGTAGTGCCAACCTTACTCCTGGGTAGGGGATCAGAGAGACAGCACAGGCAGGTAAAAGTCAAAGACTTTCCAGTGTCACAAGATTTGGGGTGGAGAGGTTGGTCACGACCAAGTGGTTCGACCACCCCCTCCACCGGGGCCCAGGAAGACCTCCGGGTGCCCGCCATATTCTAGGAGGGTTACAGAAGACGGGTAAGTGAGCAGACGTGCCCTCAGTGCGTCTGTCTCAATGTTCACGTATGGAAGAGAGGTATTTGAATATTTGTACTAATTCTTTTATTTCCAGCTTCGGATTGTGTAAGGTAATGAATGTGCTCGTTTAATTCCGAAAATTTGGCCCCCTGTGTTAAAGTATCTGGTCCCCAGTTTGCCCGTTATCCTCCTCACATAGTGAATGTCGTATGTAAAATATTGGGAGACTTTGGTGGTATACATTTCGCCAACGCAATTCCGTCTTACCCGTAGAAATGTGCGTGCAGATTAGTATATAATGTACCCGAGCTATAGGTTGTAAAATTGTTATATCTGTAAACTGGAACAATGGCTGCAATCGCTGTAAAATCGAGTGATAATGTTTAAAATAAATAGGTAATCAATTGTCATCAATCTTTAACATCTTTAAAAAATCACAAAGAAGTCAAGTTAAAGGAATTTATTTAAAATAAAAGCTACAGAATGCAGGGACCCACACATCAGCGTGTGAGCCCTCCAGCCCCTTGCCTAGTATCGCACAGAAAGGGCACGCTCTCTAGGTAGCGCTCTCAAGCTCCCCTCTCCTGTTATCCGTTGCGCAATTTTGATTCAGGGCTTGACGACATCAACTTACATCTGGCGTCCCTAGGCAAGGAGGTTAGACGGCAATCTTTCAATTCACACTTGGTGAAGGGACATTCTTCCACTATCATCTTTCCTATCTTCTGTTTTTATTCTTCCTAAAAATATGGTTATGGTTTATAATTCGATTTTACAAAATATTGTTAAGGTATGTAGGTACGTACATCAATTTTACACGGTGTGTGGATTAATGAATGGAAATATGAGTTTTGGCACACTGGCAAGAGGCTGATCCCTCCGTCTTCCATCGCAGCGGCCAGTCAGGTGACAGTACTATTGTAAAGGTGTAATCTCTCACGACAGGCCTATTTGTAGTAGAATCTGTTGTTCGTATCTCATTCCTCAACTGATGTGAACTTGGGAACAAAGCTTATGGTTCCGAGAGACAGGAAAGCTGCACTGAGTACCTGTAAACAGGGCGATTCAGAAAGAAAGAGCAGGTTTCAATTGTTTCTTACAGCCAAACTATGAAAGACACTCGCATGTCACTGGACAGAAGATGGTTCCGCACAAACACTATACCATACGCTCATATGCGTTGCTCGAGAAACCTCCAAACGGTAGTGCGCTGCATTCCACATACGAATGAACAGGTCCCTGTTTGTTGAATGGACAACTTCATCAGTTCGATTTCTCAGTTCTTCAAGAGCAGCTGCCAAGGGTGGGACAAAGACTCTGTCTTTCATGTGCACCAACAGAAATAAAACTAAGGGGTGAGGTCTGATCACGTGGGAGGCAAAAAGCGATGAACAAGATCTTGCTGTCCATATCTTAGAGTCCAACGTTATGGGATAGTGTTGTCAAGTTAACGCCGCACCTCGAGTTGAAACTGAGATGGGACGCTGTCATACAAAAAATGAAATCATTGAAATCTTCGTGAAGTTGAGGAAACAACCAGTTTTCAGCATGTCCAGAACTGAGATAACCGATCGCGGAATTGAAAAGCAGCTACAATCGCTTACTAGTGGAAAGGCTTCAAGACCAGATGGGAGACCTATAAGATTCTATAAAGACTATGCGAAAGAACTTGCTGTCCTTCTAGCAGTAGTTTATCGTAGGTCATTCTCGTTTTTAAGCAAGGCCGTATGACAGATCCACACAGCTATAGACCTATATCGTTGACGTGAACGTGTTGTGGAATTATGGAACATGTTTTATACTCAAGAATTACGACGTTTTTCGAAAATGAACAAATCATGTATAAAAATCAACAAGGATTTCGGAAACAGAGATCCTGCGAAATTCAGCTCGCTCTGTTCCTCCATGAGATCCACAGCGCAGTGGACAACGGCGCTCGTGTTGATGTCGTGTTCCTTGATTTCAGTGAAGCATTTCACACCGACCCGAATTGTCGTTTAATGGAAAAATGTACGAGCTTACGGAGTATCGGAGCAGACCTGCGACTGGATTGAAGACTTTCTTGCAGATAGAACTCAACACGTCTCTCTTAACGGAACTAAATCGACAGATGTAAAGGTAATATCCGGAGTACCACAGGGTAGTGTGATAGGACCAAAGCTGTTTATACAGTATATAAATCACCTAGTAGAAAGCGTCGGATGCTCTTTAAGGCTATTCGCAGATGGTGCAGTTCTGTATACCAAAGTAGCAACGCCAGAAGATAGTAAGAATTAGCAAAATGACCTGCAGAGTATTGATGAATGGTGGAGACTGAACCTGAACGTAAATAAATGTGACATATAATGCGCATACATAGGAAAAGAAAGCCACTATTGTACCGCTCTACTATTGATGACAGACAGCTGGAGACAGAGTCTTCCGTATAATATCTAGGCGTAACTAGCCAGAGCGATCTTAAGTGGACCGTATAAAACAGATAGTGGGCGAAGCAGACACCAGACTCAGATTCATCGGAAGAATCTTAAGAAAATGTAACTCATCCACGAAAGAAGTAGCTTATAATGCGCTTGTTCGCCCGAGGCTTGAGTATTGTTCATCTGTCTGGGACCCCTCTCAGGTCGGACTGACAGAGGAGATAGAGAAGATCCAACGAGGAGCGGCGCGTTTGGACACGGGATCGTTAAGCTGGCGAGAGAGCGCTACGGAGATGCTAAACAAACTCCACTGGCAGATGTTACAAGAGAGACGTTGTGCATCACGGAGAGATTTACTACTGAAATTTCGGGACAGCACTTTTCAGGAGGAGTCGGACAGAATGTTACTTCTCCCCACATACATCTCACGTATTGACCACGAGGAGAAAATTCGAGAAATTATAGCCAATACAGAGGCTTACCGACAATCATTCTTCCCACACAGTATTCGCGAGTTGAACAGGGTTAGAGGGATCAGATAGTGGTACCGAAAATATCCTCTGCCAAACACCATTAGGTGGCTCGCAGAGTAAGATGTACATGGAGACACTCCTGTCGCATTTTTTTCGCAAAGAAGAAAGGTCTATAAACTGTGTGAACAGAAACAGGACAAAACACATTCGCTTTGGTGAGTACTTGTCATGTTTGACGACTGCGTCAGGATTTTTTACCCTGAAATTTTTACATTGTGGCGATTTACTTTTCCCGTCGATTCGTCCGAAAAGATAAGGCGCTTGGAAACAGTATCCTCTGTCATATCGTAGAGAACTGAAATGCAAAATTCGCACCTTCTATTAAGGTCGCCGGATTGGCTGCAGTGACTGGAACTTGTAAGGCTTCACATGTAGGTGTCGTTTCAGAACACGCAGCACCGTTGTCTGAGGAAGTTAAAGTGCCTGGCTCTCCGTCTTGTGGACTTACGAGGTCTCCGTCTGCACGAATCTCGGATAAGCTCGACATTTTCACCAGACGTGCGTGGCCGACGGGTGCTCTTCCCTCTGCGTATTCAAGCAGCTTATAAGTATTTTGTATGCCAGTCATGAATCTGTTTGTGCAGAGGCGGCTACTTGCTAAATCGGCGGCGGAATGCACGTTGCACTTGAACAACGGGAGTCCAACACACAAAATGATTTCTCCTGTGGAGTAGTCCTCATTTCGCTGCAAACATACAACAGCGCCTCTGTCTCAAAACTTTGAACCTTCCTCTATACAGTGACATGCGCAATGGGTTTCTATCCTTTATTTTTTGTCTGTAATAAACAACTGAAATCTGTTCTTCGTTTTTCAGTCACCCGGTATTATCCGACAGCTGTAAGCAGTAAGACCTACACACACACACACACATACACAAAGACAGACAGGAGGTGTTCTCGCTGCTCACTGCACGACGCCTGTCGCCTTGGGAAGCGGGTCACGTCCCACGGACCAGTAACAGCACAGCACGCACCTGTCTGCTGTCTGCACCCGTATACCCACCCTCCCCTCCCCCTCCCCCCCCCCTATACCCACGTCTCCCCCTCACGTAAGCTACGCGCTTCACACGCTTTCGCCCTGGCTGTAGCCTAATCACTAGCTGGCGACTCAGGAAGGTACGTAGCCATTCTCGATCCCATCTCCCAGCACTCGCAGACAACGCAGGGTACCGCGGAACAATACGACGGGGGACATGTATAGAAGATAACATAAAACTGTGTGTGAGACAAGCGAAATACCCTCAAACTTCAAGAGGAATATAATAATTCCAATCCCAAAGAAAACAGGTGTTGACAGATGTGAAAATTACCGAACTACCAGTTTAATAAGCCACGGTTGCAAAATACTAACACGAATTCTTTACAGACCAATGGAAACACTGGTAGAAGCAGACCTCGGGGAAGATCAGTTTGAATTCCGTAGAAATATTGGAACACGTGAGGCAATATTGACCCTACGACTTATCTTAGAAAATAGATTACGAAAAGGCAAACCTACGTTTCTAGCATTTGTAGACTTAGAGAAAGCTTTTGACAATGCTGACTGGAATACTCTCTTTCAAATTCTGAAGGTGGCAGGTGTAAAATACAGGGAGCGAAAGGCTATTTACAATTTGCACAGAAACCAGATGGCAGTTATAAGAGGGGCATGAAAGGGAAACAGTTGTTGGGAAGGGAGTGGGACAGGGTTGTAGTCTTTCCCCGATGTTATTCAGTCTGTATATTGAGCAAGCAGTGAAGGAAACAAAAGAAAAATTCGAAGTAGGAATTAAACTCCACAGACAAAAAAAAATAAATAAAATTAAAAAAAAACTCTGAGGTTCGCCGATGACATTGTAATTCTGTCAGAGACAGCCAAGGACCTGGAAGAGCAGCTGAACAGAATGGACAGTGTCTTGAAGGGAGAATATATGATGAAGATCAACAAAAGCAAAACGAGGATAATGGAATGTAGTCAAATTAAATCGAGTGATTCTGACGGAATTAGATTAGGAAATGAGACCCTTAGAGTAGTAAATGAGTTTTGCTATTTGGGGAGCAAAGTAACTGATGATGGTTGAAGTAGAGAGGATATAAAATGTAGACTGACAATGACAAGGAAATCTTTTCTGAAGAAGAGAAATTTGTTAACATCGAGTATAGATTTAAGTGTCAGGAAGTCGTTTCTGAAAGTATTTGTATGGAGTGTAGTCATGTATGCAAGTGAAACGTCCACGATAAATAGTTTAGACAAGAAGAGAATAGAAGCTTTCGAAATGTGATGCTATAGAAGAATGCTGAAGATTAGATGGGTAGATCACATAACTAATGAGGAGGTACTGAATAGAATTCGAGAGAAGTTTGTGGCACAACTTGACTAGAAGAAGGGATCGGTTGTTAGGACATATTCTGAGGCATCAACGGATCACCAATTTAGTATTGGAGGGCAGCGTGGAGGGTAAAAGTCGTAGTGGGAGACCAAGAGATGAATACACTGAACAGATTCAGAAGGATGTAGGTTGCAGTAGGTACTGGGAGATGAAGAAGCTTGCACAGGGTAGGGTAGTATGGAGTGCTGCATCAAACCAGTCTCAGGACTGAAGACCACAACAACAGCAACTGTCCGTAGTTGCTTTACTATTATTGAGGGTATTTCTGTTCTGTCGTCGCAACTAAAAGAGTGCGTGATTTCTTTCACCGGACGCGTTTCGCTTTATTGAGGTATAAGCGTCATCAGTGGTGTTGATTTTCTCTTGATTTCTTGCTTACATCGGGAAATGCCGACTGCTAGCACATCGTAGTTTTACTGCATTAGGCACTGATAATTTTGGTCTAATTTTTTGTTGATTTGCACAAAAACAAACAAAACAATGGTGTGCGTAAAACTGTGCTGTGAAAAACATAAGAAATGCATAGTGCTGCAGGATAACTGAAAATTAGACCCAAAATTATCTGTGTGTAAAACAACGACGTGCTAGCAGACTGCATTTGCCGATGCAAACGAGAAATCAAGCGATAATTACCACCACTGATGATACTTTACCTCAATAAAGTTCGCCCCCGGTAGCTGAGTGGTCAGTGCGACAGAATGTCAATTCTAAGGGCCCAGGTTCGATTCTCGGCTTGGTCGGAGATTTTCTCTGTTCAGGTACTGGGTGTTGTGTTGTCCTGATCATTATCATTTCATCCTCATCGACGCACAAGTCGCCGGAGTGGCGTCAAATCGAAAGTCTTGCACCCGGCGAATGGTCTACCCGACGGGAGGCCCTAGCCACACGACATTTATTTACCTCACTAAAGGGAGACGCGTCTGGTGAACAAAATCACGCATTCTCGTAGTTGCAACGACAGAACAAAAATACCCAAAAAATAAATTAACTTTTGCAGCTGGATGGAAACAAGAGTCAGTCATGCAGCGCTATTTGCGTCCTGTGCGGTGTATTCCTTCCCCTGTATTAATCAGATAGCACGTGCCTGTCCACATTTGTACTGTGAATGCAGAATGGGCAAAGGACATAGTTGCACCCTGGTGGACCAAGTCAGAAAGCACAGTTTATGATGGTCCGCCCACCGGCTGTCTTCTAGAGATGTCCCCGTGCAGGAGCGTCACTAACTTCATTGGTTCGTGTTTCGTGATGTGAGGCGGTAAGAAATTGTGTAGTGAGCAGGCTAAGGATCTCTACGCTACTAACAGAATTCTCAAAGTTAACTCGGATGTCAGCAGCTTGTCCTTTTTCGTAATACATACTCAGAACACACTTTACAGCAGCGCGGACTGGCCGCGCGGTTAGAGGCGCCATGTCACGGATTGCGCGGCCCCTCCCGCCGGCGATTCGGGTCCTCCCTCGGCCATGGCTGTGTGTGTTGTTCTTAGCATAAGTTAATTTAAGTAGTGTGTAAGTCCAGGGACCGATGACCTCAGCAGTTTGGTCCCTTAGGAATTCACACACGTTTGAACACACTTTAGAAAATCGACACCGGATTATATTCGACGAAACACTTGCCATTATGAAGACGAACAGATTTTCGGACAACGTTATAAAAGAAGCTACAGAAATAAAAATATCTGAGATCACCATCAATAAGACGGCAGTTTGCAGCTCACACATCAAACCTCCGGATGTCGGGCACTCTGATCGGTGTCAAACGTTGTGTAGTTCGTACTATGTGTTGTCGTCCAGCAGAACCGGCGTAAACGTTAATTAAAAGTAACACCACATTTAGGGAGCACATGAAAAGTGTTGCTGTGAGGAAGCAGTTAAGTGTAGCTTCCGTGGGGAAGATGGTAGAGCGTTAAATCTGCGTGCAAAGGGTGGCCGGTTCAAATCGCAATGACAACTTTTTTTCTACTGTATTTTGCGTGAAAGTGTCATATGCGATATATTTATGACATGCAAAAGGGCTGTTTAGAGTTTACAGCAATTTTCTCTTGGCGCTTTCATCTCGTTCCTATGAAAGTAGTAAGCTCATAGAGTACACATTTGTAGTTTCACAGAACATACAATCAGAAGACAACAATAAATAAAAAATTGCATCACATGCGGAAATAATAATTGTATGTTGGCGAAGTACTTGGCCAAGCTCCTCGCTCCACATGTGGCACACTGCGAACATCATATAAAAAACTCAGCAGAATTTAACAGCAGAATCAACCGTCTACGAATTAGGATAATATTATGGTCAGTTTTGACGTAGTGCGCTGTTTACGAATGTGCCTATCAAAGACGCTTGAAACGTCCCCTTAGAAAAATTAATGAATTACTGTGCTGATAAACCTGAACAGAACTGAACGTACTCAGACATTTCGCTCTTTACCTATTCTGATCAACACTAAACTGACATACAATATTTTTAGCGCAACGCAACCTGACTTTCAATAATCCCTACAAAAGAATGGCCCTGACTAACATTAACCTATACCTTTCACAAATCACTTACCTCACAAAAATCTTCGTTATTCGAGCTACTGCAATAGAGCGAACGCCACTACTGCCAGCTAAATAAAAGATTCAAACTACTGAAGGCACTAACTACTGATGGGCATAGTTAGCAAATGAAAGATTTTGATAGACAATAAACAATGTATTTACCTTAATAGTGTTCAAAAGTCATAACATATATAGCAGTTCATGACATCCAGTCTTACAAATTTACTGTCTCTGATGGACACACGTCCAGATCGTCCGCTCTCAAAACTCCCCCATCTCACTCCCCACATCCACCACTGCTGGCGGCTCACCTCCAAATGCGCAACGCTACGCGCTGTTCACATCCAGCTGCCCAACACTACAATGGCAGACAACAATGCAAACAAGCCACACACTGCACACAGCACAGCCAGTAATTTTCATACAGAGCGCTACGTGACACAAAAACCTAAACAGCCTACTTACACGCTTTGGACCTAATTTCCCAGTACTTTGTAAGTGACGTGGTCGAGCTATTTAGGCACACCCTTACGTCCTCCTATTTCGGGTACTACGGCCAGTATTACGATCAGACAGACGGTGCAGCAATGGGTAGCCCGTTGGCTCCAGCTGCTGCAATCCTCTTCGTGTAGAATTTTGAGGATATTGCCGTAGATACCGCACCATTGAAGCCGAAGTGTTTATTTCGATACGTTCACGACACGTTCGTCATTTGCCCACACGAACGCGAGAAACTAGACGAATTTTTGGAACACCTCAATGGCATCAACAGTAATATCTAGTTCACCATGGAGGTGGAGAAAGATAATGCATTGCACTTCCTCGACGTCCTTGTCCACCGTAAACGAAATGGGAAATGGGTGCCTTGGCCACAGCGTCTACGGAAAACCCACCCACACAGACCTGTACCTGCACACCACCAGCCATCATCGTCCAGCGCAGAAGCGCACAGTATTACAAACATTGGTGCATCGTGCAAGAGTAATACCAGACGACGATAACCTGCACAATGAAACTGAGCCACCTACGCAACGTTTTCAGGAATAACGGCTACAGAAGTGATTTCTGGAAATATCAGAATAAGACTACAGACGAAGAGCAGGAAAAGATACTTGCTTTGCTGCCATTCTGTAGCTCTGTGTCGTACAAGATAAGCCGCCTGTTAAAAAGACACAAGATCAAATCAATCTTCAGGCCTCCAACGAAAATCCGTCAATTACTGAGGCCGGTTAAAGACGCAGAACACCTGGAGCCTACGAAATACCTTGTGAGTGTGGCCAGAAGTACATCGGACAAACAGTGCGCACTGTGGAACAACACAGGCTGTAGCGCCTAGAACCGCTCGACCACTACGGCCGGCGCCTACTCTATCCAGAGAAATCCGCGTTAGCTGAGCATACGTTGGAAAACGGTCACCACATAAAATTTGACAATACCTCTGTCGTGGCTCGCACTAACGGCTTCTGGGGCAGTGTAATAAAGGAAGCTATTGAAGTAAAAATTACCGCAAACACCCTGAATAGAGACGGTGGCTTGCAGCTCAGCGCTGCATGGGATCCAGCGATCGCGCGTTTGAAGAGGGCACGTCGAACACCGACTCAAAACATGCCCATATACGGCAATGTCACGGGCACCAGTGACGTCACAGCCGGCAGCTAGCGTATATAAGGGCGCACCAACAGCCCACTGGCAGTCATAACAATTGACAATGGCCAAGGAGTGCTTGGCCGAAAGCTCGTGTGGTTTTAAGCAATTGACGCGGTTGGAAACGCGACAACATTTCATTCATTTATGAAAACTATTTAATTATGTAGTACCGCAGGGAATTAAGCAACAGTTCAAATGGTTCAAATGGCTCTGAGCACTATGGGACTTAACTTCTGAGGTCATCACTCCCCTAGAACTTAGAACTGCTTAAACCTAACTAACCTAAGGACATCACACACATCCATGCCCAAGGCAGGATTCGAACCTGCGACCGTAGCGGTCGCGCGGTTCCAGACTGTCGCGCCTAGAACCGCTCGGCCACTCCGGCCGGCTAAGCAACAGTAATTTTAATCTGCCAGCCTCCATAAATTTTCATGGTGATCCCAATAAAACTTGAATATTGATCATATCTAATAGTTTAGGATTCACTGTTAAAATGAAAGTAACAAGTTTTGTAACAAAGACCTGAATACTAAAATCTGAGCGCTTTGTTCGATCTTAACGACCGACATTTCATGTAGAAGTGCATCATTAAAATGCAAATGGTGTAAATATCTACTATGTAACTTTATTTGTTCAAAATATATAGTAAATTTAAATTATCAGTATTTTCTGTTAAGCATCAGATCATCATTCCTCCACACAAAACACAATGAACGGTGACAGTGTGACACCAGTTTAAAATGTGGATGTAGAAAGATTTCGAATATGTTTCCATCCTAGACCCAGAAACCAATGATCATACCGTTTCGGATATCGGACAAATCGTTCCGTTTCCGCGTTACGGCAACGACAGCACATTTTCCGTGTTCCACCAACACGTTTCATGTACCCACCCACTGCTAGTGCTGGCATCCTCTGTCTGTGAGTGGTTGTTGGATGATGACATGGAACATAGGCTGTGTTGTTGTTGTCTTCAGTCCAGAGACTGGTTTGATGCAGCTCTCCATGCTACTCCATCCTGTACAAACCTCTTCATGTCCGAGTAACTACTGCAACCAACATTCCTCTGAATCTGCTTAGTGTATTCATCTCTTGGCCTCCCTCTAAGATTTTTACCCCCCTCCACGCTTCCCCCCAGTACTAAACTGGTGATCCCTTGGTGCCTCAGAACATGTCCTACCAACCGATCCCTTCTTCTAGTCAGGTTGTGCCACAATTATCTCTTCACCCCAATTCTACTCAGCACCTCTTGATTAGCTACGTGATCTACACATCTAATCTTCAGCATTCTTCTGTAGCACCAAACCTTCTATTCTCATCTTGTCTAAATTCTTTATCGTCCATGTTTCACTTTCATACATAGCAAGACTCCATACAACCACTTTCAGGAAATACTTGCTGACATTTAAATCTATACTCGATGTTAACAAATTCCTCTTCTTCACAAACACTTTCCTTGCCATTGCCAGTCTACATTTTATATCCTCTCTACTTCGACCATCATCAGTTATTTTACTCCCTAAATAGCAAAACTCCTTTACTACGTTAAGTGTCTCATTTCCTAATCTAATCCCCTCAGCATCACCCGATTTAATTTGACTACATTCCATTATCCTCGTTTTGCTTTTGCTTTTGTTGATGTTCATCTTATATCCTCCTTTCAAGACACTGTCCATTCCGTTCAACTGCTCTTCCAAGTCCTTTGCTGTCTCTGACAGAATTACAATGTCATCGGCGAACCTCAAAGTTTTTACTTCTTCTCCATGAATTTTAATACCTACTCCGAATTTTTCTTTTGTTTCCTTTACTGCTTGCTCAATATACAGACTGAATAACATCGGGGAGAGGCTACAACCCTGTTTAATATTAGCCGGTGCAATATCAACGGTGTTTAATATTTCTGTCATTGTCTAGAATGTTGGCACTAGAGCAAATGTCAACCAATGTTTTTTAACTCTTCGTCTTTTTAACAATATTACTTTTGTCGTGTTCTTCTTTTTATTGCTTTTTATTACTGTAACACCTTTTATACTTTATAAGCTTATTACAAGCTTTAACTATTGTATCCCCCTTTTATTTTCGCTGTTTCAATTAATTATTGAAAACTAGTGTATGCTGACATTAGCGACATCTGTTCAAATTACTACACAAACATGTTGTGGCTACTGTACGGCAGCTTGTTTTAAACAGTAGTTTTACTGACAACATGACTCGTGCATGTGATGTGATTTACATGTATTTGACGATGCTGATGCTGATTCCGCATTTAACATTTGACAATGCCACTATGGCTGCAGTGCATTAGCACATTGTTTTTATGAGACAGGTATGCCTCTTCACATTTAAAGCGCACAAATGCAAATTTTGTCAGTACTGCTTTTCAATATGCTCTATGTATCGTTCTTAAGCTGTATACACTTTGCGAGTGTATTTATACAGGGTGAGTCACCTAACATTACCGCTGGATATATTTCGTAAACCACATCAAATACTGACGAATCGATTCCACAGACCGAACGTGAGGAGAGGGGCTAGTGTAATTGGTTAATACAAACCATAAAAAAATGCACGGAAGTATGTTTTTTAACACAAACCTACGTTTTTTTTAAAATGGAACCACGTTAGTTTTGTTAGCACATCTGAACATATAAACAAATACGTAATCAGTGCCGTTTCTTGCATTGTAAAATGTTAATTACATCCGGAGATATTGTAACCTAACGTTGACGCTTGAGTACCACTCCTCTGCTGTTCGATCATGTGTATCGGAGAGCACCGAATTACGCAGGGATCCAAAGGGAACGGTGATGGACCTTGGGTACAGAAGAGACTGGAACAGCACATTACGTCCACATGCTAACACCTTTTTATTGGTCTGTTTCACTGACGCACATGTACATTACCATGAGGGGTGAGGTACACGTACACACGTGGTTTCCGTTTTCAATTACGGAGTGGAATAGAGTGTGTCCCGACATGTCAGGCCAATAGTTGTTCAATGTGGTGGCCATCATTTGCTGCACACAATTGTAATCTCTGGCGTAATGAATGTCGTACACGCCGCAGTACATCTGGTGTAATGTCGCCGCAGGGTGCCACAATACGTTGTTTCATATCCTCTGGGGTTGTAGGCACATCACGGTACACATTCTCTCTTAACGTACCCCACAGAAAGAAGTCCAAAGGTGTAAGATCAGGAGAACGGGCTGACCAATTTATGCGTCCCCCACGTCCTATGAAACGCCCGTCGAACATCCTGTCAAGGGTCAGCCTAGTGTTAATTGCGGAATGTGCAGGTGCACCATCATGCTGATACCACATACGTCGACGCGTTTCCAGTGGGACGTTTTCGAGCAACGTTGGCAGATCATTCTGTAGAAACGCGATGTATGTTGCAGCTGTTTGGGTACCTGCAATGAAGTGAGGACCAATGAGGTGGTCGCCAATGATTCCGCACCATACATTTACAGTCCACGGTCGCTGTCGCTCTACCTGTCTGAGCCAGCGAGGATTGTCCACGGACCAGTAATGCATGTTCCGTAGATTCACTGCCCCGTGGTTTGTGAAACCCGCTTCATCGGTAAACAGATAGAACTGCAACGCGTTCTCTGTTAATGCCCATTGATAGAAATGCACTCGATGATTAAAGTCATCACCATGTAATTGCTGATGTAGCGACACATGAAACGGGTGAAAGCGGTGACGATGCGGTATGCGCATGACACTACTTTAACTCAGTCCACCGGCTCTCGCAATGTCCCGTGTACTCATGTGTGGGTTCATGGCAACAGCAGCTAACACACCAACTGCACCCGCCTCTCCTGTGACGGGCCCGTTTGCGTGCTACGACCATACCTGTTGCATACAGTTGGCGGGAAATGTTTTGCAATGTGCGGCACGTTGGATGCTCTCTGTCCGGGTACCGTTCTGCATACACCCTGCAGGCTTCAGCTGCATTTCGTCGACACTTGCCATAGATGAGTATCATCTCCGCCTCTTCAGAGTTCGAATACACCATGGTCACACTTCCTACAACATTACACTAACACAGACGTCTGGTAACACAGTGTACTACAGTTGGTCTGCGTGCGAGGACGAATGCAGAATAACAATAGCAGCAAGTGCTACATGCGGACACTGCGACAGCTAGACCAAACCACAACAGTGCACTACAGCCACACTCGTAAACACGGTCGTCATTGTAAACATGTCCCTGCAGATGCTGCTCGCCGACCGTGGCCCGTGTTTGTTACAACACGCAACTGAACGTCGGAGGTTTCAAGCGTCAACTTTAGGTTACAATATCTCCGGATGTAATTAACATTTTACAATGCAACACACGGCACTGATTACGTATTTGTTTATATGTTCAGATGTGCTAACAGAACTAACGTGGATCCATTAAAAAAAACGTAGGTTTGTGTTAAAAAACATACATCCGTGCATTTTTGTATATTAAACAATTACACTAGCCCATCTCCTCACGTTCGGTCCGTGGAATCGGTTCGTCAGTATTTGATGTGGTTTACGAAATATATCCAGCGGTAACGTTAGGTGACTCATCCTGTATTTTTCCCATTTTTGCTGCAGATCTGATGATGGTCATTAAAGACCGAAACCGGTAATCTGTTAAGCAGGAGAGATTGTGGCCATAGACTTAAATTAAAGGAAACTTCTAAATTTTAATTCCGCTTCAGAACATTTCCTTTATTTCCATTATTGGTTCTTTGGTGTATAGATGAAACAGTAGTGGAGATAGAGTGCACTAGTGCCTTTCACCCTTTTCAGCCTGAGCACTTAGTCTCTCATCCTTATTGCTCCTTCTACTGTAACATTACCTGTCAGTCCCTATAGCTAACACCTGTTTTATAGAGACTTTCAAACTTCTTGTTCCACTTTTACACTGTACAACACTACTTCCAGGTCGGCAGATCTAGGCGTGGCTGGGGTGTAGAACTCTATCCCGGCCGACACAGCTTCCACCCTACCTTCCTTCCTGCCTCTGCTGCTCCAGTCTGGGCGCTAAGCAGAGCACCGGAGAGGCGGCAGTCGAGCAAGTAGGCCTGCGGCGTTTAGTTCTGCCAGGTTGCCACGCCTGCTTAATGGCAGCCGGGCCCCACGCCGTTCGTTCCGGTCGCTGATTCGCTCTACACACGAAACAAAACACTGCCTGGCACAGGGGCGCCAATGCACTGGATGCACACATTCCACCCCGCAGGTGCTGCTGCCAGAAGAGATTGTAGTGCTCCTAAGTACTGGAGGAGAAGGACTATGATTTAATATTCTGTGGATCACAAGGTCGTTACAGAATAAACAGAAGCATGTGTGAGGGAAGACAGTTGATTGTGTCCTTTTCAAACGGACGTTGCGAGCAATTGCCTTAACGGAAACCAGTAGAAACCTACTTATATAAAAAATCATCGTCGTCATCATTGGCGTCAGCCTTTTACTTTTACATACACTACTGGTCAAAATTGCTACACCACGAAGATGACGTGCTACAGACGCGACAGGAAGAAGATGCTGTGATATGCAAATGATTAGCTTTTCAGAGCATTCACACAAGCTTGGCGCCGGTGGCGACACCTACAACGTGCTGACATGAGGAAAATTTCCAACCGATTTCTCATACACAAACAGCAGTTGACCGGCGTTGCCTGGCGAAACGTTGTTGTGATGCCTCGTGTAAGGAGGAGAAATCCGTACCAACACGTTTCCGACTTTGATAAAGGTCGGATTCTAGCCTATCGCGATTGCAGCTTATCGTATCGCGACATTGCTGCTCGCGTTGGTCAAGATCCAATGACTGTTAGCAGAATATGGAATCGGTGGCTTCAGGAGTATAATACGGAACGCCATGCTGGATCACAACGGCCTCGTATCTCTAGCAGTCGAGATGACAGGCATTTTATCCGCATGGCTGTAACGGATCGTGCAGCCACATCCCTGAGTCAACAGATGGGAACGTTTGCAACACAACAACCATCTGCACGAACAGTTCGACGAAGTTTGCAGCAGCACGGGCTATCAGCTCGGAGAACATGGCTGTGCTTACCCTTGACGCTGCATCACAGACAGGAGCGCCTGCGATGGTGTACTCAATGACGAACCTGGGTGTACGAATGGCGAAACGTTATTTTTTCGGATGAATCCAGGTTCTGTTTACAGCATCATGATGGTTGCAACCGTGTTTGGCGACATCGCGGTGAACGCACATTGGAAGTGTGTATTCGTCATCGCCATACTGGCGTATCACCCGTCGTGATGGTATGGGGTGCCATTGGTTACACGTCTCGGTCACCTCTTTTTCGCATTGACGACACTTTGAACAGTGGACGTTACATTTCAGATATGTTACGACCCGTGGCTCTACCCTTCATTCGATCCCTGCGGTACCCTACATTTCAGCAGGATAATACACGACCGCATGTTGCAGGTCCTGTACGGGCCTTTCTGGAGACAGAAAATGTTCGACTGCTGCCCTGGCCAGCACATTCTCCAGATCTCTCACCAATTGAAAACGTCTAGTCAATAGTGGTCGAACAACTGGCTCGTCACAATATGCCAATTGATGAATTGTGGTATCGTGTTGAAGCTGATGGGCAGCTGTACCTGTACACGCCATCCAAGCTCTGTCTGACTCAATGCCCAGGCGTATCAAGGCCGTTATTACGGCCAGAGGTGATTGTTATGGGTACTGATTTCTCAGGATCTATGCACCCAAATTGCGTGAAAATGTTATCTCAAGTCAGTTCTAGTATAATATATTTGTCCAATGAATACCCGTTTATCATATGCATTTCGTCTTGGTGTAGCAATTTTAATGGCCAGTAGTGTACGTTACGATCTACAACTATGTGTCCTGCTGTTTTCCTTACGTTATGATTCAGCATCACTTTAGATGGCCTTCTACGTAATTTAAGATCATGAGAAATTCAGCGAAACAGTGAAACAGTTTGTGAAAGCCATACACAACGATGAAGATGTTTCAGATGCACCTGAGAGAAGTTGAATGAATATGAAAACTTTGCTTTTCCACGAGGAATTGAGGCAATAATGAGAATTTACATTGATGAGGCAAAACATAATGACCACCTGCTTAATAGTATGTTTACCTGACTTTGGAGCGAAATACATGACTGATTCGGCGTATCAGGGATCCCACAGTTCCTTGGTAGGTTTGTGGAGGTATGCGGCATTAGATGTCTACGCACAGGTCATGCAGTTCGCGTAAATAGCGGGCCTCTGATTTGCACATGCGGTGATGGAGCCTGATAGCGACCTAGATGGGTTCAAATGGCTCCGAGCACTATGGGACTTAACTTCTAAGGTCATCAGTCCCCTAGAACTTAGAACTACTTAAACCTAACTAACCTAAGGACATCACACACATCCATGCCCGAGGCAGGATTTGAACCTGCGACCGTAGCGGTCGCGCGGTTCCAGACTGTAGACCTAGATGGCTTCCTTAGCATTCACGACAGGCGAATTTGGTCGCCGAGACATCAGTGTGAGTTCACTGTAATGCTCCTCAAACTACTGCAGCCCGGTTCTGGCTCCGAGACGCGGACAATTGTACTGCTGAAAGATGACATCGCCGTCGGGGAAGACATCCAGCATTAAGGGAGGATGGTGGTTTACAACTTTCACCGTGTCTTCGATTACTACCACAGTGATACAAGCACAGCACAATGTTTCCCACAGCATAATATTGCTCCCACCAGCCTGCGTCCAAGGCCTTGCCCTTTCAAAGCCATTATCGCGGCATTTGCCTTAAGGTCACTTGCTAGTGAATCTGCTACAAAAATTCAATTTTTTTTCCTTATCTTAAATCTCTATTTAGAGTTTTGTGATGAATATGGTAGTTAAATGGCTCAAATGGTTCAAATGGCTCTGAGCACTATGGGACTTAACATCTATGGTCATCAGTCCCCTAGAACTTAGAACTACATAAACCTAACTAACCTAAGGACATCACACAACACCCTGTCATTACGAGGCAGAGAAAATCCCTGACCCCGCCGGGAATTGAACCCGGGAACCCGGGAACCCGGGCGTGGGAAGCGAGGACGCTACCGCATGACCACGAGCTGCGGACAGGTAGTTAAATGAATCGATTCGGAACGTCTCTAAAATCAAATTTAAATGTATGTCGGTATGCGGCAACGACCGTCTTTCTTCTGCGGTCGGATGTCAAATGGCGTCATTTTCATTTGCGTTGACCTAGAAGCGTGAGACGCGGAAAGAAACAAGGTTTCACTGTACAATTGAAGGAAAGTAACGGTAAGTGTTTAATCTGTAATTACATAAGACGAAAAAACAGCTTTACTCTAATCCGTTTTTCGGTTTGTATTTCCATCTTTGAGAGGGTTTTTCCCTGGGAAAGTAAGCGTGTATCAAGTTGAAACTGATATCATGTACTAAGGCCGGTGGGCCGGTCGGGGTGGCCGAGCGGTTCTAGGCGTTGCAGTCTGGAACCGCGCTACTGCTACGGTCGCAGGTTCGAATCCTGCCTCGGGCATGGATGTGTGTGATGTCCTTAGGTTAGTTAGGTTTAAGTAGTTTTAAGTCCTAGGGGACTGATGACTTCAGAAGTTAAGTCCCATAGTGCTTAGGGCCATCTGAACCATCTATTCGGGAACTAGGGGAAATTTTTATATTTTCTGATTTTAGGCTGCGTGGAATGGTATCTGACTTCCTAATCGTTACACATCAATTGCACTCTTATACTAAACATTACAATTATTCAATTTGAAATTTTACTAGGGTCGGTGTTCTCTTGCCGATTTCATAGTTTGAAGGTTGTTAGTGAAGGCAGCGAGGAGTTAGGTTAATTTACGCATTCGTAATGTGTCTAGTTTATCCGAGTCTCTCACTGTCACTTGTTTCCACTTGCCCCATTATAAGGGGACAGCTTAAATGCACAGCGCGGTGTAGCTGTATGAAGATAAGTGGGTTCCTGAAGCCTGAATAGCACAGTGGAGCAAGATAATGAAGATGAAGATCACACAAAATATAATTATTGTGAGGCAAGCATAGAGGCCAGCAGTAAGAAAAGGAAGAGAGAAGATCAGGAACATACAAACCCATATATTATGCAAGCAGAGCGCAGCGGAGACATACGCAGATAAATTGGTTCCTGAGGCCAGGATAGCACAGAGGAGCAAGATAAGGAAGAGAGAAGATGAAGATCACGCAAACGAAGAATATTGTGAGGCAACCAAAGAGGGCAGGAGCAAGAAAAGGGTGAGATGAGGGACACACAAACCAATATATTATGCTTCAAGAACAACAGAGGTGAGTAACAGATGAAATGTACCTTTAAACTGAATTTCCCAAGAATAAAATTTCCTGAGCCGCTTATTTTATGCAAAAAAACTATTTCAGCTAGAGGTCTGAAATTTTTTGTGATACTTCACGCTACCATTTGGAGAAAAGTAGACTACAGACACCAGTTTACTATCACCAGGAGGAAAAATATACCCTTATTAATTATAAAAAAAATTACCTTAATTTTGATGGCTAATTTATGTATTTATAGTATAAAAACTATTAATTGAAATCATTTTATTGTAGTCTACATTTTAGATAACAATGTCATAAATGTGTGCACAAAGTTTTAAGCATCTAGAAGATATAGTTAATAAGACTGTAGACTTAAAACTTGGCTGGCAGGAAAAATTTTAAATTACTGACCGACGTAAATGTTTATATAATAAAGTTTATATCGAAGCTATTCTGATTATTCTTATACCAAAATCTTCATCCTCAAAACACTTTCATTGTCCTAAAATATCTTTGTATTCAGAGTTCACATTATGTAGTTAGACCCTCATAAACTTTATGAAAATTAATACTGTTTTTCCAGGGGTTCACTGGCAAGTTACCTTAAGCGATTTAGGGAAACGACAGAAAACGTACATCAGGATGGCCGGACGCTGGTTTGAGTCATAGTCTTCACGAATGCGAGTCCACACTGCGCTTCCCCGCCCGGGTGTATTGCACGGACACGAACGGCCGGACATTGGTGTTCTCTCGTTAAATGTTTTTCTGTTAATGGCCAGAACACCATGACATACTTAAGCCGATAATTTTTTCTGCTGTACGAAAAACCACTAAATTAAAGTCGATCCTTTGAGAAACGCATTATACTACACTGAGGTGAGAAAAATCATAGGTTAGCAATATGCACTTATATATAGGGGAAAAATTTTAAGTTGACAAACCAGAATAACTCGAAAAGTAAGCTGCACTCGAAAAAATATGTGGAATCCAAAGTTGGTTATTATCGAGGGGCACATCTACTAGAGCTAAAATTAGCCCGCCACCCCAGCCCCCTGGGGGTGGGGCGGGAGGCAACTTTAAAATTTCAAATGGGAACCCCCATTTTTTATTGCAGAATTAGATTCAACATAAAAAAACTACGTACATTTTGTCTCAAACATTTGGTTTGATTATTGGTAGTTGGCGCTATAATTCAAGGTGGTGAGTGATCTGGAGAATGTGCTAGCCAGGGCAGCAGTCGAACATTTTCTGTATCCAGAAGGGCCCGTACAGGACCTGCAACATGCGGTCGTGCATTATCCTGCTGAAATGTAGGGTTTCGCAGGGATCGAATGAAGGGTAGAACCACGGGTCGTAACACGTCTCAAATACAACGCCCAGTGTTCAAAGTGCCGTCAATGCGAACAAGAGGTGACCGAGACGTGTAACCAATGGCGCCCCATACCATCACGCCAGGTGATACGCCAGTATGGCGATGACGAATACACGCTTCCAATGTGCGTTCACCGCGATGTCGCCAAACACGGATGCGTCAATCATGATGCTGTAAACAGAAACTGACGATTTGCCATTCGTACACCCAGGTTTGTCGTCGAGTACACCATCGCAGGCGCTCCTGTCTGTGATACAGAGTCAAGGGTAACCGCAGCCATGGTCTCCGTGCTGATAGTCCATGCTGCTGCAAACGTCGTCGAACTGTTCGGCAGATGGTTGTTGTCTTGCAAGCGTCCCAATCTGTTGACTCAGGGATCGAGACGTGGCTGCACGATCCGTTACAGCCATGCGGATAAGATGCCTGTCATCTCGACTGCTAGTGATACGAGGCCGTTGGAATCCAGCACGGAGTTCCGTATTACCCTCCTGAACCCACCGATTCCATATTCTGCTAACAGTCCCTGGATCTCGACCAACGCGAGCAGCAATGTCGCGATACGATAAACCGCAATCGCGATAGGCTACAATCCGGCCTTTAACAAAGTCGGAAACGTGATGGTACGCAATTCTCCTCCTTGGACGAGGCATCACAACAACATTTCACCAGGCAACGCCGGTCAACTGCTGTTTGTGTATGAGAAATCGGTTGGAAACTTTCCTCACGTCAGCACTTTGTAGGTGTCGCCACCGGCGCCAACCTTGTGTGAGTACTCTGAAAAGTTTATCATTTGCATATCACAGCATCTTCTTCCTGTGGTTAAATTTCGCGTCTGTAGCACGTCATCTTCGTGGGGTAGCAACTTTAATGGCCAGTAGTGTGTCAAGTGGGCAGGACCCCACATTTGGCGACAAGTATCCTCCGAAGCCAGTTCCGAATTTCCACGGAATATTTTCTCATGTGCTGGCACCTTAATACTCTCTTGTCTTTACTGTGCAAGGGCGCTCATTTACTTTAACAGTTTCCTGTCGTTTTTGCTAATTAGTGTTTTCAGGTGGGCATTGCAGAAATTTTCTTTGCATTTTTTTTGTCTGTTTGTTGCATTTGTGTCTTTCAACATGCCCACCCCACCTGACCCGCCGCTGCTCAGGTACCGCATCTGCAAGCGTTAGATGCCACACAGATAATGCAGATGTTTCAGTTCCAGGCGCAGGAGATTTCTGCACTCCTCAAGACGGTGCAGCCGCTACTGGCCAACGCTGCACAAGCACCACCTACCGCAACACCTACTGCTATATCGCCTTTTCGACAGTTTAGTGAAAACGAAGAGGAATGGTTCGAGTGGCTGTCCCAATTTGAAGCCCACGTCATTGCCTACAATATTCCAGGTACTGTGAAACCGCCCTATCTATTATCCGTAGTAGGAAGTGCAGTGTTCCGCCTCATTCAAAAACTCTTTCCTACCGCCACCCAGAGTGAACTAGCGTATGACAACGTTATGTCTTCGCTGACTAACTAATATGACCAGCAAGTGAATGTGTTCGCAGCTAGGTATCAATTCTTTAATTGTAAAAAACGGTCAGAACAAACTTATTGCGAGTGCGTAAAAGATTTGCTGGCTATGACAAGGAAATGCAAATTCTAATGTGCTTACTGTGTGCCGGCCGATGTTCAGCCAGAGGGTTAGCAGCCCTCTGTAATAAAAAAAAAAACGGAGTTAATCGATCAACAACGAACTTAAACGGAACACCCCGAGCAGATGCAACGAACGAAAGCGAACAGAATGAGATTAAAAAAAAAGTGTTCTAGGCTTTTCAGTCTTGAACCGCGCGACTGCTGCGGTCGAAGGTTCGAATCCTGCCTTGGGCATGGATGTGTGTGACGTCCTTAGGTTAGTTAGGTTTAAGTAGTTCTAAGTCCTAGGGGACTGATTAACTCAGATGTGTGCTTTATATTCAGATGTTATGTTGCATGATGGTTCAAATGGCTCTGAGCACTATGGGACTTAACATCTATGGTCATCAGTCCCCTAGAACTTAGAACTACTTAAACCTAACTAACCTAAGGACAGCACACAACACCCAGCCATCACGAGGCAGAGAAGATCCCTGACCCCGCCGGGAATCGAACACGGGAACCCGGGCTTGGGAAGCGAGAACGCTACCGCACGACCACGAGATGCGGGCGTTGCATGATGCAATCGTATACAACGTACCTGATGTCAAACTCGGAGAACAAATTTCGAAACAGTGTGGTTCATCATTTCAGCAGATAGTGCAAATACTAGATCAGTGCGATTCTGGTGCTTTATCGGCTCATACATCTGAGCAGCCAGCTATTTGTCAGGTTGAGTTCCTCGCTTGCGATCGCCCCATTCCGCAACGGCGGCCTGCTCTAGCCACACCGAGTAAACAATCTTCCACGCCGCATAAGTGGTTCGCTAAACAGGCGGCTCCACAGACGAACAGATTTAAGTATTGCCCTCGGTGTCATTCACAGCACAAATGCCAAGACTGTCCTTCCCGACAAGGTCAGTGTTATGCTCGTGCTAGGAAAGGACATGTACAATCCGTATGTTTGCGATGGAGCAAACATAAAAATTCGGCTCACTCACAAAAATCTAGTCACAAGGCACATGTCATTAATGCAGTTTATTCAAGTCTGCAACAGACATTAGCAAAACTAGTAAGCATGCAGTTTCTTCAGTGATACGCCAGTCAAGCGAACGTTTTGTTCATTTACTTATTTGTGGGAACCGTGTGAAATTTCAGTTGGACACGGGTGATTCTCTCACATTGCTAAACAGTCACACATATGAACTGTTAGGCTCTCCACGCCTGTCTAAAACTAGCATGCAACTGACGGCTTATAATGGATAAAACGTTTCCGTTCTCAGAATATGTACTGCCATGTATCGCTCACATACGCGAACTGAGACTTTTACAGTGCTACATATTAGGTCTTGATTCTTTTGATTTATTTGACTTCAATATTCAGGAGAATGTGCTGTCAGTGTCTGCTTTCAATGCAGAAGAGAGTGTAGCTAGCTTGCTCAAAGAATTCCTGGAACTCTGTTCTGAAGGTTTAGGCGAAGCTAACAATTTTGTTGCACATACACAACTGGCCATTAAAATTGCTACACCACGAAGATGTGCTACAGACGCGAAATATAACCGATAGCAAGAAGATGCTGTGAAATGCTAAATGATTAGTTTTTCAGAGCATTCACACAAGGCTGGCGCCGGTGGCGAAACCTACTACGTAATGACACGAGGAAAGTCTCCAACCGATTCCTCATACACAAGCAGCAGTTGACCGGCATTGCCTGGTGAAACGTTGTTGTGATGCCTCGTGAAAGGAGGAGAAATGCGTACCATCACGTTTCCGACTTTGATAAAGGTCGGATTGTAGCCTATTTCGGTTGTGGTTTATCGTATCGCGACATTGCTGCTCGCGTTGGTCGAGATCCAATGACTATTAGCAGTATATGGAATCAGTGCGTTCAAGAGGGTAATACGGAACGCCGTGCTGGATCCCAACGGCCTCGTATCACTAGCAGTCGAGATGACAGGCATCCGTATGGCTGTAACGGATCGTACAGCCACGTCTCGATCCCTGAGTCAACAGATGGGGACATTTGCAAGACAACAACTGTGGTTTCACCGCCAGACACCACACTTGCTAGGCGGTAGCCTTTAAATCGGCCGCGGTCCGTTAGTATACGTCGGACCCGCGTGTCGCCACTATCAGTGATTGCAGACCGAGCGCCGCCACACGGCAGGTCTAGAGAGACTTCCTAGCACTCGCCCAGTTGTACAACCGACCTTGCTAGCGATGGTTCACTGACAAAATACGCTCTCATTTGCCGAGACGATAGTTTAGCATAGCCTTCAGCTACGTCATTTGCTACGACCTAGAAAGGCGCCATTACCAGTTACTATTGATATTGTGAATCATGTACCGTCAAGACCGACGTTCACCATTAATAGATTAAAGTTAAGTATTCCACCAGCTACGTCCGTTTTTCTAAATTCTAATTTCCTTGTCCTGATCCAGACCTCACGCCAGCCTGCGTGAACTAAAACGCGTGCCTTTCGGCGTCCTCTAGTAACACGGTGTTGGCTCTTCTGCCAACCACAACAATAACCATGTGCACGAACAGTTCGACGACGTTTGCAGCAGCACGGACTATCAGCTCGGAGACCACGGCTGCGGTTACCCTTGACGCTGCATCACAGACAGGAGCGCCTGTGATGGTGTACTCGACGACGAACCTGCGTGCTCGAATGGCACAACGTCATTGCCATGTGCTCGAGCTTCGTGAATTACATTGAAGATAACGGCCTATTTAGACATAGTCCGCACGGATTCAGAAAATATTGTTTTTGTGAAAGACTAGCTCTTTATTTGCACGAAGTAATAAGTACTATCGACAGAGAATCTCAAACAGATTCCACATTTCTACATTTCTAGAATGCTTTGGACAACTTTCCTCGGAAGAGAATTCTTATCCAATTTGTGCCTAACGTACATCACTCCAGTTGTGCTACAGAATTCGTTATTTCCTTTCAGAAAGGTAGCAATATGTAGTAATTGACGCAAAATCATCAAATAAAATACCATCGCAGAATAGGGCAGAAAATGTCACGAATATGATAAGCGAGTTGGGATGGCAATCATTAAAACAAAGGCGTTTCGCGCTGCAGTGAGATCTTTTCATGAAATTTCAGTCAACAGCTTTTTCCTCTGAAGGTGAAAATATTTTACCGTCAGAATACTATATAGGGGAAATGATCACCGTAATAAAGTAAGAGAAATCTGAGTTCGTACGGAAACATTTAAGTGTTCATTTGTCCGCTGTGCTATTCGACAGTAGAACGACAGAAATATAGTCTGAGGATGGCTCGAAGAACCCTCTGCCTGACACTTAAGCGTCAACTGGAGAGTAGTGATGTAGGTGTTGGATTACTATAACTGTATCGGTCACATACACTTTCTTTTTATTACTTCCCTACTAACGTTCTCCTTTTAGTAACATTACTATGGTGACAACTCTGCATTCACAACGTATACATAAAATACATGCACACAACTACATCTGTAATATATTCATAGTTTTTAAGGAGTTACTGCTAGTCTTCAATAAGCAGAACAGTAACTGCACGAACACTGATTACTAATGTTCTTCGGTGACAACTTTGCACTCACAGTGAACCGGGCGACAATTACTGAACTATGTGAAATAAAATCGTCACAATTTCTGAACGGTTTGCGTTAGGACTTACGAACTGCACGATTGGCCGTGGGGCATGGTGGGAATTATTGTGGTTTGGTTTAGCGACGGAGCCCACCATCATTTGGATGGGTTCGTCAATAACCAAATAGGTCCATTTGGGCGACTGAGAACCCGCATTTCGCGATCGAGAAGTCTGTTCACCTTCAACGGGTGACTGTGTGGTGTGCAGTGTCCAGTCACGGAATAATCGGCGCGATATACCCCAAATGGTTCAAATGGCTCTCAGCACTATGGGACTTAACATCGGAGACCATCAGTCCCCTACAACTTAGAACTGCTTAAACCTAACTAACCTAAGGACAACACACGCATCCATGCTCGAGGCAGGATTCGAACCTGCGACTGTGGCGGTCGCGCGGTTCCAGACTGAAGCGCCTAGAACCGCTCGGCCACACCGGCCGGCCGCTATTCCTCGATGGCACGGTGACTAGCGAGCGGTACGTGAAGGTTTTGGAGGATGATTTCATCCCAATTACCCAAAGTGACCCTGATTTCGACAAGATGCGGTTCAAGCAAGACGGACAGTCATTCAGGAGGTCATCGACAGCATCGATTTTCTAACACATCAGCGGGATGTGCAGAACTTCGCTATTCGTCTGCACCCCATCATCACCAAAGATAATTGCCGCCTTATAGCTACGACACCTGTATTATATACTTGAATGTTAATAAACTGTTGCTAATTGAAGGCCTTCCTTGTGAACCTGCACACGAATATGACTACTGCATATTAACCGACACACAATTCTTGACTTCTAACGCGTAAATAAAACAGCTCTTTAGGTACTTTCAACTGCGAGAATACTTTTACAATGATTACTGTTATTAAGTAGGCCGGCCGGAGTGGACGAGCGGTTCTAGGCGCTCCAGTCTGGAGCCGCGTGACCGCTACGGTCGCAGGTTCGAATCCTACCTCGGGCATGGATGTGTGTGATGTCCTTAGATTACTTAGGTTTACGTAGTTCTAAGTTCTAGAGGACTGATGACCTTAGATGTTAAGTCCCATAGTGCTCAGAACCATTTGAACCATTTTTTAAGGAAAAAAAAAATAAGTGGCGCTAAATAATAAAGCTATAAACCCACAAATTGGTCATAATGTGCAGATGTATGCCAAAATTAACCGGTACAAGTTTCAAAGTGATGAAAGAAATATTTTTTGTCAAAATCTACGTTTTTAAGAAAAATTGAAGGCGCTAAATATTAGACTTAGAAATATGATAATTTGTATGAAGCTTCAGTTCAACATAAAAACATTAATTATGTAACCCCCTTGAGCTACCCTTAATAGTTTTCGAGTAATTTGCAGAAAACTAAATTTGCAACAAAAACATTCTTATTTGCAGTAGATTAAGTATCTGTTATACAAATGTTGGAAAGTTTTGGTTTCAGTACTTGATGAAACCTATTAAATAGAGCTGTAACAAGTTTCAAGGCCTGGATGTAAATAATAACTAACACAAGGTCTCCTAAAGTTGTAGTTCAAAGGTCAGGCTCTACTGTCAGTTCTGTTCTGTAAATCCTAGACAGCAAAGTTTAAATGCAGGCGAGCTGAAACTTTTTCTGTGATTTTAACCAACTCAGTTACATCCATACAAAGATTATGGAGATTCTAAACTAATACCCAACAGTGTTATAAAATATTATGTGTCCGATAAAGCGGCCATTTAGAGGCTGCTACTGTGGGCATAGGATGGATGACAGCAGGTGTTCCCTTGGCCGTCCGCTGCGCCACATACGCTCGTATAAATACAGCCTGAGAGGCAAGAGGAGGAATCACTTCGCACCCAGCCACTGTACGATCCGCGTCATTCAAATGCCGGACTGCGCGCTGCCTCAGCTGACGTCAGAGACAGGGTATTACTAAACGCATGTTTTTCGTAATAATAGAAAGTGAAACCGTGAGGACTCTACACCGCCCTGGATCGTTTAGATTTGTGAAAAGACTCACATCGCACCCAGCGACTGTACGAACCGCGTCAATCAAAAGTCAGAGTGTGCGCTGCTTCGGATGAAGTCAGACAGACTGTTACTAAACGCATATTTTCAGTAATAATAGAAAGTGAAATCGCAAGGACTGTACACCATCCTGGATCGCTTAGGTTTCACAGAAGTAACTTTTAGTGAGCCGCCCGTATTGATAACAAATTCACGTGGCAAGTGGTGACAGTTATTTTCCACTTTTGTGGCGAGCAATTATTTTGATTAGCAGAAGTCAGGGCGAAAGACAATACAATAATAACTTACAGTAGAGGATAGAGAGGTTTAGTGTCAGTATGAACATAATGAATATTACAATGCGTGTGAGACTTTGCAATTAGAACTCAAAATCTTCATTTATTATTATAGTCTTGATCCTGATGAGAAAATAGAGAACAGAAACATTTTTTTTTTCAGTGGGCTGGACAAGAATTTGGACTCGCAGACTGGAACCGTGGTCAGTACGTTCTCCATCGCTTTCTGGCTGACCACAGAAATAGTTTCCAGGCTCTCGTAAAAGACGGTGAACAATATTCCAATATTTGCAGCTAGTCAACGATATTCTAATATTTGCAATATTTCCTCCTATTACTTACGATTGGTTAATATTATTAACTCACCCCACCCCACTGCTGTACGTGATCATAAGGCAGAACTCTGGGCTCACTTACACACGTACGCCGTTCTTAACGGAGTACATGAGATCACAATAGATCTACGCAGCCATATTCCGTCTTATCTGAACACCAGTGGATGTCATACAGTAATCATTTGCGATGGACAGCCGCATACTTGTTCTGAGTGTGCAAGAGAGGACCACACCAGATATGAATGTCTGCAGCGAAGGGTAACGCAGTTACCAACTGAAGGAGGGGTACTTTCCTAGCCGTCTACGATACTTCCGGTCAATACACTGACTAGCCAAAACTTAATGACCACCTGCTTAACAGCTTGTCTATCCATCTTTGAATGAAATGCATCACTGATTCCCGTTATCAGGGATCCGACAGTTTGCTGGTAGGTTTGTGAAGGTATGTCGTACTAGATGTCTTCGCACAGACCACGTAATTCGAGTAAATAATGGGTGATAGCACCCGATAGTTACCCAGGTGGGTTCTATAGGATTTGCATCAGGCGAATTTCGTGGCTGAGACATCAACATGAGTCCAATATAATGTTTCTCAAACCACTGTAGCACGGTTCTTGCTCCGAGACACGGAGAATTATACTGCTGAAAGACATCACTGTCGGGGAAGACGCCAAGAATAGGTGGTTCGCAGCAGTCTGCGTGTCTACGACTACTACTACAGATCCCATGCAAGTGCAGGAGAATGTCTCCCATAGCATAATACTGCTCCCACCGGCCTGCGTGTTTGGGGTGCTGTACGTTTCGAGCCACCGTTCACCTCGTAGACAGCGTAGCAAAAATGTGATTCATCCGAAGAGCCGGCATGTTTCCACTGATCGATGGCGAATCCCGATTGTTCCATGCCCACTGCAATCCTAACTGACGACGTGGGTGGGTCAACATGTGTACATGTAGGGATGGTCTGCTGTGGAGCTTCATGTTCAACAATGCACGATGAACGGTGCGCTGCGAAACACTGGTTCGCGCACCAGCATTGTGCTCTTTCGGCAGAGATGCCACAGATCACCATCTGTCCTACATTGAGGAACAGACAAGCTTCCAAACCCCACATCCTGTGAACAGTCGTGGACGTCCAACCATTTAGGGCCTAGTGGTAGTTTCACTGTCCTACTTCTTTCCGTAGATGCTCACGACAGTAGCACGTGAACACTCGATCAGCTTCGCCGTTTTCGAGACACTCGTTCACAGGCGCAGCGTAATAATAATCTGCTGTTTGTCAAAGTCGCGTATCTCAATGCATTTCGTCATTTTCAGCCCACATCTTCGCGTGGGTGGGCACCGTGTCTGCTCCGCTTACATACTTTTGCTACCGTGTCAAGTGCCCGCAACGCCATCAGGCGGCATTCAGCTTCAGGATGGGCAGTGGCCAAAATGTTTCGGTTTAGAGGTGTATGCGATGGCGATTAAGTTGCCAGCCGCCGTTCGGCGGCTTCCGGAATCACATGAACAGATAGCCGGACGGGGTAGCCGCACGGTCTCAGGCGCTTTGCCACGGTTTTCACGGCTCACCCCGTCGGAGGTTGAAGTCCTGCCTCGTGTGTGGGTGTGTGTGTTGCCCTTAGCTTTAGTTTAAGCTAGATTAAGTAGTGTGTAAGCCTAGGGACCGATGACCTCAGCAGTTTGGTCCCGTAGGAAGTTACCACAAATTTCCAGTTTCCATGAAGAGCTGATGGACAGTGTTCGAGTCTTTCATGAGCCGATTATGTATGAGGTGACTGACAGACGACAGCCATGTCCTCAGTTCCGGTGGTTGCTCCGGCTGCGCCCGTGGCCGACGCAGATGTAGAACGTGATTACATTCTCTGGTTGTCCCGACGGTGGGCTTTCTGTCTGACCAGCGCGAGTGCCTCCCATCTTCGGACACGGAAGGACGATTGCGAAAACAACGCTCGCCTAAGCGAGGCAAAAGCAGGTTCCCTACGACGTCGAAATGGGACTCTTCTCCCTGTCCAGATGAGCCACCACCACCTGTTGAGCAAATCATCGTTTCAGCGTATGAGACGGTGTCGTCAGTGTGTCTGTGGGACGGCGGCCCTCAGAGGCATCAGGGCAACGGAATGTTCCTATCTCTGAGGCAGCTACGAAAGAACGAACGATACCATCCGATCTGGTGGTATCAGCAGGCGTTGAGCATATGGTTACCAATGCGACGGAGTCACCACAGGCGTAGAGCGAGGATTTTGATGAAACAACACGTCCCGTACAGCAGTCTCCACCATCAACGGAGGCGTCCAGCTGATGCGTCGAGTGAGGGGCCCCGGCAGCTGCTGCTGCTGGGTGCCCCAACATCTTCACGGCGCCTGTAGCTCACCAGCACGGTAGGCCGCAGCTCCCCACTTACTGTGTCGCGACACTGAATGGCAACGGCGCCTGCTAGACCGTCAGGATCCAACTCTCGAAAGAAGTGATGTGGGCTTTGGAACTAGACATTGCACTATTACTGGAGGCGCATTTAGCAGTGCTACCCCAGACAGAAGGATATTTGTGTGCCTCTCATGGCAATCACCTTGACCGTGGAGTGGCTGTGTATGTATGCGAAGACATCCGGATTGATGACGTCATGTATCTCCCGTCTGCCAGGCGTTTGGCGTTTACATTCACTCCACGCGTGTCATTAATGTCCATGCGCCTTCTGGCACAGTGTGTCGGCATGAATGGGTACGATTTCACGCGTTGGGGTTTCCCCCTCTGTTCTTAGGCTGACACGAACATCTTCTCTTTGGAAGGGACTCATACCAGAAAGACGGATAGCCGAATTTTACAACGTGCTGGGAGCTGCGTCACAGTGTTCGTGACCTAGCCCTGCGGGATACCTGGGAGGTATGGTGCACAGACGACCTGTGATTTACGTTTCACGCCATTCAGCAAGTCAGTTAGACTGAAATTATGTCTCCTTTGCGCTAGTTGAGGCGGTGCTCGTTGTAAAGCGTGTAATATTATTGGGCTTTCCGTCGTATGAAAGCTGTGAGTATCCTTGGAAAGGCCTTCATCTAGCTGTGTATTACATGATCAACTTATGAGATAAGACCTATTCTCTGAAAGACATTTGTTTCATATAATTTATGTAACTGTAAAGATGCGCCTCTAGCGCGGACGCTAATACACTCCTGGAAATTGAAATAAGAACACCGTGAATTCATTGTCCCAGGAAGAGGAAACTTTATTGACACATTCCTGGGGTCAGATACATCACATGATCACACTGACAGAACCACAGGCACATAGACACAGGCAACAGAGCATACACAATGTCGGCACTAGTACAGTGTATATCCACCTTTCGCAGCAATGCAGGCTGCTATTCTCCCATGGAGACGATCGTAGAGATGCTGGATGTAGTCCTGTGGAACGGCTTGCCATGTCATTTCCACCTGGCGCCTCAGTTGGACCAGCGTTCGTGCTGGACGTGCAGACCGCGTGAGACGACGCTTCATCCAGTCCCAAACATGCTCAATGGGGGACAGATCCGGAGATCTTGCTGGCCAGGGTAGTTGACTTACACCTTCTAGAGCACGTTGGGTGGCACGGGATACATGCGGACGTGCATTGTCCTGTTGGAACAGCAAGTTCCCTTGCCGGTCTAGGAATGGTAGAACGATGGGTTCGATGACGGTTTGGATGTACCGTGCACTATTCAGTGTCCCCTCGACGATCACCAGCGGTGTACGGCCAGTGTAGGAGATCGCTCCCCACACCATGATGCCGGGTGTTGGCCCTGTGTGCCTCGGTCGTATGCAGTCCTGATTGTGGCGCTCACCTGCACGGCGCCAAACACGCATACGACCATCATTGGCACCAAGGCAGAAGCGACTCTCATCGCTGAAGACGACACGTCTCCATTCGTCCCTCCATTCACACCTGTCGCGACACCACTGGAGGCGGGCTGCACGATGTTGGGGCGTGAGCGGAAGACGGCCTAACGGTGTGCGGGACCGTAGCCCAGCTTCATGGTCCTCGCCGATACCCCAGGAGCAACAGTGTCCCTAATTTGCTGGGAAGTGGCGGTGCCGTCCCCTACGGCACTGCGTAGGATCCTACGGTCTTGGCGTGCATCCGTGCGTCGCTGCGGTCCGGTCCCAGGTCGACGGGCACGTGCACCTTCCGCCGACCACTGGCGACAACATCGATGTACTGTGGAGACCTCACGCCCCACGTGTTGAGCAATTCGGCGGTACGTCCACCCGGCCTCCCGCATGCACACTATACGCCCTCGCTCAAAGTCCGTCAACTGCACATACGGTTCACGTCCACGCTGTCGCGGCATGCTACCAGTGTTAAAGACTGCGATGGAGCTCCGTATGCCACGGCAAACTGGCTGACACTGACGGCGGCGGTGCACAAATGCTGCGCAGCTAGCGCCATTCGACGGCCAACACCGCGGTTCCTGGTGTGTCCGCTGTGCCGTGCGAGTGATCATTGCTTGTACAGCCCTCTCGCAGTGTCCGGAGCAAGTATGGTGGGTCTGACACACCGGTGTCAATGTGTTCTTTTTTCCATTTCCAGGAGTGTACATTGATTGCTGAGTCAAAGAATCATTTTAACAGTAGCTGAACTGAGTGTTCCGCTTCGATCTAAATAAAAGATGACAGTAAAAACCTTTGTAGATTTTCAGAGTTTATCGTACTTCTGCTTGTAACGTGAAAGCGTAAAGAAGGTCGTGTTTAAGCCATAAAAGTGAGCGGTCTTGCCAGCGTGTAGACAACAGTTATTAATTAATAAAATTCAAGTAATTTATGTTCGATACTGTAAACCGGCAAGTTATTGTTATGGTATTGAACGGTGCAAGAATTGTCTCGAAGGAAGGAGAAAAGTAATGACTGTAATTTGGGACAAAAACGTGAACCAAGAAGCTAGCACAGGACAAGCCTGAAATCTAATCGCACCATACAGTTAGAAAATTACTTATGTAAGTTCTACTGTTTATAAATAAGCCCTAATTGCTTGTGAGAATTATTTAAATATATTTAGTGTTTACCAGATTTCTTATTCTATTCTTTTTCTTTATTTTTTTTAGCTCCATGTCATTATTTTTATAAATGTCAAACAACCTTTACTACAGCAGAGAATACTGCGGTATCCTGGTCGTAGACTGAAAGCCGCTCCTTGTCTTCATAGCTGCCCCATTTATTAATGATTTCATTTGCAAATGCAATTTTTTTATTGTTCATGGTTAAAGGTCCCTTAGGTAATTATAAAATTCATACTGATTACGTAAAGAAATCCGGGTTCTTCTTTTCCAAGTAATAGAAGTCTTTGCGTAATCAAAAACTAGCCTCCTTCTGACGACGATCAGGAGCCGACCAGAAGACGGACGTCTTCGACCGCTTTCGTATTTCCTGTGGCAAAGCTGTGCCAAACTGGGAACACGACATTATAGTGCGAAACACAATATATATATAATTATTAGATTAAAACTGAAAAAATTGAAATTTATTTAATTCATTTTTTTCTTTTATCATACTAGAAGCGCTGGCCTCTGGTGTTCTCTGACCACTGTTCGTACATGTGTGCACTGCTCCTTCCCCACCGGGAGGTTTGGAGTAGTCAGGCACCATGGAAATTCAACGCTGAACATCTGCAGGATCGTGATTGTTGACAATGCAGAGAAGGTATGAACGGTGTCTCTGATCCTACGCATCGGTAGTGGACTGGTGGTTGGAATGTGCCAAACCGATGCTCCAACGGACCTTCATCACTTGTAGCAGGGAAGTGGTCGCTTGGCACAGGACACTACAGACTTCTACTTGACGGGCAGACTTCCCTGACAGGACAAACTCAACGCACCATGATTAAGGCGAAGCTATTACTGATTATTCGCAAGAAACTAAAGTGGCTGAGATGTATGCCCGCAAATCTGATACAGTGTGGGGAATCCCTCCATGCCCCATACTGTGCACGATCGCAGACATCGCAGACAAAACGTAGTCACCGAACTCGTCGTGCACTGTGTGTTGTTCTAGTGGCTAGCGTTGCTGCCTCTAGATCACGAGATCCTGGGTTCGATTCCGGGCCGGGTTGGGGATTTTCTCTCCCCGGGGACTGGTTGTTTATGTTGTCCTCATCATTTCATCATCGCCGGACGGAGTGGCCGTGCTGTTCTGGAGCCGAGCGATTGCTACGGTCGCAGGTTCGAATCCTGCCTCGAGCATGGATGATTGTGATGTCCTTAGGTTAGTTAGGTTTAATTAGTTCTAAGTTCAAGGCGACTGATGAGCTCAGCAGTTAAGTCCCATAGTGCTCAGAGCCATTTGAACCATTTCATCATCATCATCATCATCATCCGTGACAGTGGCTAGACTGGACCGTGTAAAAGATTTGATTGTCAAAAAATTGGGACTTTGTATGGGCACTGATGACCGCGCAGTTGAGCGCGCCACAAATCAAACATCGTCAACTGTGCATAGCGGGTAACCTCCCAAGTGGACATGGTCGACAGCTTTGTCGGACATTATCGCCGAGTGTACTGCGCCTATGATGGGGCCTTCATGGACTTCGATCCTGTCGCCGTGGACGTTCCACTTACCCACACTCTTGTGAAGGGGGTTACGTTAATGGAACCTTTCATATCAGAAGGCGTTACTACTGCTATCTCCAGAGGTGGTATTAAATTGGATAGATCGCTTACATTCAAACCACACCTAATAGATACTGCTGCTAAGATACGCACTAGAAATAATATTATTCAAAAGCTCGCCAATACCAGCTGGGGAGCTGATGTACATACTCTGAAGATTTCTTCTGTAGCGCTGGTATACTCTGTTGCGGAATATTGCAGCCCTGTTTGGCTTAACAGCAGCCACACGTCTAAAGTGGATACTCAACTAAACAATACCATGAGAACCATAACTGGGACCATTAAATCCACCCCACTACCTTGGCTTCCTGTTCTCTGCAGTATAGCTCCACCGCATCTTAGGCGGCAAACCGCCTTAGTTAATGAATGGCGTAAAATCTTCTACAATACTAACCTTCCAATCCATCAGGACATTGCCCCAAATCTCTCCCGACTAAGATCTAGAAGACCACCATGGAGAACAGCTCAAAACCTTATGGCTACGTCTTACGGTGCTATGGATTCATGGAAAAATGAATGGTCTCAGACTGGACTATCCAAGAACTGCAATGAAATATCACCTGGTGGAAACCTACCTGGTACAGACCTCCCGTGGAAACCTACCTGGTACAGACTTCCAAAGAAGAACTTGGGTTATACTCAATAGACTCAGAACTGGTCATGGCAGAAGTGGCGAGATGCTCTGTAGATGGGGCATACGAGATTCACCACAGTGCGATTGTGGACGTCCAGAGCAAACGATCCAGGACATCATTCAGGAATGCCCTAAACGTGCGTTTAAAGGATCCATTCGAGAACTTTATGCAGCCTCCCCAGCAGCCGTCGAGTGGATGGAAAACCTAGACACAGAACTTTAAAGAGACTCTATAGATTCCATATATGTGATTGCTGAATGACCTTACAGCAACAATTTCTATATAATAATTTTATCTTATCTATGACAAGATACCTTATTGTAACAACCTGTGTATGCCTACTTTATCCTTAATTGAATGTCCATAAGACGAGAAATTATTTATGTGTTATAATGTATGTTGATTTTATCTTTATCTGTCTGTATGTATTTAAACATGCAACCATATGTACTTGAAAACCGCATACGCTAAATAATAAATAAATCCAGAGGTGCGCTGTGCAAGTCACCAGCTATCGACCGACTCCCTACTGAATTTTTTCATACGTTTTAAGGCCTCATGTCTACAGGATGGACAGAGATGTATAATGAACTGACCACATCTGCAGCTGCGATTCCGCAAGCTTTTGCCGAGGGCGTTGTTGTTCACGTTCATAAACTGACGCCTCCGGTTATTAAGGCCCACTACCGCCATAAAAGTTTATTGAATACTGATTACAAGGTTTTTCCGCTGCAGACCCCCTTACCACGTGTCCTCTCCACTCTGCAAAGTACCCCAGATGGCACAGTTAAGGTCCAGTCAGCCACTGGAGACTGTCGTCACGCGGTTGCGCTGGCAAGGGCTTGAAGACTTCGTGCGGCGATCGTAACCGTAGATTTTAACAGCGCCCCGTATTTATATATTTTGTCTTAGGACGGACGGGCTTCCCTGCTCGGTTCATCAGCGTCTTTCGGCGCGCGACTGGTGGTCCAGGTCAATGAGCATTTGGCGAGTGCGATACAGATCCAACGATCGGTCCGCCAAGGCTGCCTCCTACTCTTGTACCTTTATGGAGGGGTACCCCAGCCTCTCATAGGCTGCTGATGGCACAGGTGTCTGTACTGACCTTAACACACCTACACTTACCGATGTTGCGCATACGCAGACGACCTCCTGCAGCTGGTTCGTTCTCGGGAGGAGGTTGCACGGATCCTCAACACTATTACGGCTCATGGGACGGCGGCTGGAACTGTGATGAACCTGCGTAAATCCATGGCGCTGTCTACACTGACAAGCCAAAACGTTATGACTACTGCCCACTGCGACATTGGATGGGGCATGGTGGCGTGGACACGTATTGCGGTAACAAAGATATGTAAGCGGAGCAGACACGGACGGGGGATCACCCTAGTGAAGATATGGACTGAAAATGGGGAAATCCATCGAGATGGGCGACTTTGACAAAAGGCATATTATAATTACACAGAGCCTGTGGACGAGTATCTCGGAAACGGAGATGTTGGTCGAATGTTCACGTCGTATTGTCGTGACATCTACAGAAAGAGATAGGACAGTGAAACTACCGCTAGGCAATAAGTGGTTGGACGTCCACGACTCTTCGCAGAACGTGGGGTTCGGAGGCTTGTCTGGTCTGTACAGTAGGGTAAATGGTGGTTTGTGGCATCTCTGCCAAAGGAGCTCAATGCTGGTGCATGCAGAACTCTTTTGGAGCACGCCGTTCATTGTTCAGTGTTGAATATGGAGGTCCACCGCAGGCCACCACTACTTTTTCACATCGTGACCCAGTGACATCGTCAAATACGATTGCAGTGGCCACGGGACCATCGGTATTCGACCGTCGATCAATCGAAACATGTAGGCTCTGCGGGTCGACCACATTTTTGCGACACTAGATCGATGGTCGTCTCCACAAACGCCGCAATCGAGATGAACGGCTGCTCGATACTTGCAGCGGGCCACGAATGGAGGCTGGTGGGAACGGTATTATGCTAGGGGAGACATTCTCCTGGTCTTGCATGGAACCTATGGTAGTAATCCAAGACACGCTGACAGCTGCGAATGACCCGTATCCCTGCATGCCCGATGTTTTCCCCGACGGTGATATCATCTTCCAGCAGCCTCGGAGCCAGAACCGTTCTACAGTGTTTTGAGGACGATTGTAGTGAACTCACTTTGATGTCTCGGCGACCTGATTCGTGTGATGTAAGTCCATCACCATAGAACCAAATCAACGGCCCGTTATTTACGCGAACTGCCTGACCTGTGCGTAGATGTACGGGGTGTTCAAAAAGTTTCTCCGCAGTGCCGTATGATTGTTAGCCGCGCGTACCGTATGATTGTTCGCCTGCCTTTGTTACTTTCCTTCAACTGGTCTCTCCCGACATTCCACTGCTTCGTTTATCCCAGCCAGCGTCAGTAGTATGGTTGGTGTGTGCCGTTACGTGTAGACGTTAACGTTTAAGTTTAGTGCCTCTGTTCGTTTGTTTCGTTTTTGTCACTGTTAAAATGCTAACCATTAAAGAACGTGTGTTTTTAGGCAAATAGCCGGCCGGAGTGGCCGAGCGGTTCTAGGCGCTTCAGTCTGGAACCGCGCGATCGCTACGATCGCAGGTTCGAATCCTGCCTCGGGCATGGATGTGTGTGATGTCCTTCGGTTAGTTAGGTTTAAGTAGTTCTAAGTTCTAGGGGACTGATGACCTCAGCAGTTAAGTCCCATAGTGCTCAGAGCTATTTGAACCATTTTAGTCGAATAAGTGTTCAAAGCTGGCGGTAAATACACAGTTTCAGTTAGTCAAACATTTAATTCTGTTTTCACGGAGACAACATTTCCAGATCGCGATACTGTACGAGATTTGATTAACAAATTTCGAAGTACGGGTTCAGCGACAGATGCACCGAGAAGTGGTAGTCCTTGAGTTTCGTCTGAGGAAAAACTACTCGATATTTGCGATAATATGTCCATGAGTCCGAACAAGTCAGTAAGTAAACTCGCCCAGAAAATCGATGTTAGTGTCGGAACGGCCCACACAGCTGTAAGGAAAAAATTAGAACTTTCCTCATAGAAAGTGACAGTCGTTCAAGATCTGAAAAATAGTGATGACGGCAAGAAACTGCATTATTGTCAATAGTTCAAAAATTTCGTTCAACAAAACGGAAGGGATATTCTTAATAAAACGTTTTTCACTGATGAGGCGTGGTTTCATTTTTCCGGGTACATGAACTCGCAAAATTCTCGTATGTGGAGTAGTGCAAATCCATTGTGTATTCATGAGGAACCACTTAATTCTGTGAAAATAGGAGCTTGGATTGCAATTTCGTTTTATTCTTCTTCTTCTTATTATTATTATTATTACTATTAGCGACTTCTCCCAATAATTAAATCAACTTTTCTTCAGGTTCCTCTTATTGTTCCTAGTGTCTTTTATTGTTTTCGAGAAGGCTTGTTTACTTTCTTCCGACTACTTTGGTCTGTACTGTTTTTGTTTTGGTTGCTCTGATGTAACTTCCCAATTCGTGTACCTTGCGTCTGAAGGTGACTCATTCTAAAATGTCGGCTGATCTAATGTTTATGTTTTTGCTGTCCTTTCGAGTTCGTTCAGCCAAGGTGTTGAGTTCTTAAGTGATGCTCGTGTTGAGTTCTTAAGTGATATTGCACAGTGCACTATCAGTCGTTTTTCTGGTAGTCTGATCAGATGACCGAGGAATTTCATTCGCCTTTTCTTAATGTCAGTTTCTGTGTTAGAAAACTTTTCTACTGTTTTGATTGATTGTAGCGTGTAGCCGTCTTTGGTATGTCTTGCGCCTAAAATTTTCCTAATGCTCTTCCTCTCTTCCTTTTCGATTTCTTGCCGGCCGCGGTGGTCTAGCGGTTCTAGGCGCTCAGTCAGGTTCAAAATGGTTCAAATGGCTGTGAGCACTATGGGACTCAACATCTTAGGTCATAAGTCCCCTAGAACTTAGAACTACTTAAACCTAACTAACCTAAGGACATCACACACACCCATGCCCGAGGCAGGATTCGAACCTGCGACCGTAGCAGTCCCGCGGTTCCGGACTGCAGCGCCAGAACCGCTAGACCACCGCGGCCGGCACTCAGTCAGGAACCGCGCGACTGCTACGGTCGCAGGTTCGAATCCTGCCTCGGGCATGGATGTGTGTGATGTCCTTAGGTTAGTTAGGTTTAAGTAGTTCTAAGTTCTAGGGGACTTACGACCATAGATGTTGAGTCCCATAGTGCTCAGAGCCATTTGAACCATTTTTTCTATTTCTTGATGTTATTATAATTGCCAATTATTATTTTTATTATTACTGCAAATTATTATTACGGTGATTCAAGGGCACGCGTAAGACAGTTTCTAGAAAGGGGGGGGGGGGAGATGGTCTTGGGGGTCTGGAGTATTTTTAATATTTTGGAAGATGAATGTAGACTTGCAAGTGGCCATAAACAAGTTCCAGTTATGACCCAGTTATAAACCTGCTTAATACTTAATTTCAAATCAGTTTCTCGATAGATTAGCACCTGACTGCACTACATTTTTTCGTTTGCCTAAGAGCTGTGTGGGTGGGGGGAGGGGGCGGGGGGCGTCGCCAATCCTTTGCACCCCGAGCGTGGGGGCCCTTGTTGTGATTGTTACGTTTTTTGTTTCGGTATTTGTTGTTCCAGGTGGCGTCCGTTTAGACGCACACATTCCCCCAGCCGGACCTCGGAGTGACTCATCACACTGTGCAGCAGTGCCAGTGGGATTTGAACAACTTCTTGTCGAATCCGCTCTTTCAGGGCTTCAATTCTTCGAGGAGAATTATCTTGGAAGACTTTGCCTTTAAGATAACCCCAGAAGAAAAAGTCACGCGTTGTGAGGACCGGCGAATGAGAGGGCCATGCAGTATCCCCATTTCGGGAGATCACATGATTTGGAAAGAAACGATTGATAATATTCGTGCTTACTCAAGCAGTGTGGGAGGTTGCTCCGTCCTGCCGGAAAAATCTCTCATCGTTCACTTCGTAGTGTGCAAGTTGTGGAGTAAAAAAGTCTTCCAACACGTCTGCGTATCTCTGCAAAGTCACTGTTACAGTATTGCAGAGGCCATCTTCAAAAAAGTATGGTCCTATGATCCCTAATGAAGACATGGCGCACCACGCAGCAACTTTTTCGGAATGCAATGGTTGCTGATCCAGTTCTATAGGATTAACGTCACTCCAAAATCGGAAGTTCTGCTTGCTCGCATAACCGGAGAGATGGAAGTGAGCTTCATCACTCATCCACAATCGGTTTAAAAATGGTTCAAACGGCTCTGAGCGCTTCTAAGGTCATCAGTCGCCTAGAACTTAGAACTACTGCCCCAGGCATGATTCGAACCTGCGACCGTAGCGGTCGCGCGGTTCCAGACTGTAGCGCCTAGAACCGCTAGGTCACCCCGGCCGGCCACAATCGGTTTACAATATGCTCATCTTGCTCAATTATCTCCAAAAATTCTAAGCAGAACCCTTTGGATTTTGTAGGCGTGAAAGTGCAAATCTAGGTCCGACATTCTTCTTACAATACTGTTTCAAATCCCAAGTGTAGCGCTGTGCTTGCGAGCTGAGCGACGACGGCTTCTCTCAATGGCAACTCCTACACGCTCGATGTTTTCAAGTGCGCGCACAGTTTTTGGTGTCCCAGATTTCTTCTTTGTCGCTGTCGCCGCCTCCTCAAAGTTCTCGACTCACTTTTTAATCGCACAGGCAGATGACACCGGCCGATTCCGATTAATGTTGAAGTGTTTGCGGAATGCAGGGCGTGCTAGCTGGCACGCACTACCGCTTTGATAAAATGCTCTGGCAGCGTACGCATGATGCTATGGGGTCCAGCACCCTATTAACACTATGCCGTCCGGCGACATCACAGTGGTGTCGTGAGCGTAGTATCGCTCAGTGGCCGGCGACAGCACTTTAGTATCTTTTGCATTCTGTTGGGGTTTTGTTCAGGTAACAATAAGTTACAGACGTCAACAAGTTGTTTGTTCTTATAAGTACTTGTTCCCTTTCATCACGGCAGGCGAAAGACACAATAGGATTATTTACGATGAATGCGAGGGCGTCTTGTCTGACGTTCCGGACGACTTGGCCTATTGGAAAGAAGACATTGGATATCAAAAAAATGAAAGTGAAGCAGATCGTCGGAAGACAGTGAAATACGTCCAAGAAGAATTCGGTGAACTTTGCGGTTGCCAACTGATTCGGCTGAATCAGACGAAGAAGACAGTGCAAAGTGGTCAGACTTTGATTTACCGAGGACCAACAATAAATCTGAAGGATCCCTAGGTCCAAACATATTTCCCAAAGATACACAGAGCTTCGAGAATATCTTAGAATTATATATTGGGAACGATCTATTTAAATATATTAGCAAAAAAATGGTTCAAATGGCTCTGAGCACTATGGGACTTAACATCTGAGGTCATCAGTCCCCTAGAACTTAGAACTATTTACACCTAACTAACCTAAGGACATCACACACATCCATGTCCGAGGCAGGATTCGAACCTGCGACCGTACCAGTCGCGCTGTTCCAGACTGAAGCGCCTAGAACCGCTCGGCCACAGCGGCCGGCGAGTATATTAGCAACGAAACCAACAAGTACTACAATCAAAATTTCAATAGAAGGAAAATTGATTTTAAAAAATGCCAAATTTGTCGACGTTACGGAACCCTGCACTTATAAAATGGTTTGGGCGTGCTATCCTTATGGAAATTGTAAAAAAAAAAGCAAGGATCGATGATTATTGGTCAACGAATCCGTTGATAGATACACCGATATTTCGCAAAACGATGTCCCGCAACCGATTCAGACAAATACTATCATTTTTACATTTTCCCGACAGCAACAATAAACTGGATAATGCGGACCGGCTTGTCAAGGTGCAATTCGTAATTGATTATTTTTTTAAAAATGTTTTAAGAAACGTTTAATGTAAGTCAAAACATCTCATTTGATGAAGGAATCATTCCGTGGCGTGGACGGTTAAATTGTAAAGTTTACAATCCGTCGAAAATTACGAAATACGGCATACTCATTCTGATGCTGCGTGATTCGAGTACGGGATACATATCCTCATTCAAGATATATTCCGGCGCTGGCCAGCCTTTAGCAAAAATAGTGATGGATTTATTGACACCTTCTGATGGAAAGTGGCATCACCCCTGCATGGATAATTATTATGTGTAGAACTTGCACAGAAGTTACTTGAAAAGAAAATTCGAGTTTGTGGAACGATACGGCAAAATAGAGCATTTCCGGAAAATTAAAGCGCGCAAAAATACGTGTTTGAGGCTTGTCATCAACGCAAAGGTGACAAGCGGCCGGCGACAAGCCAAGTAATCCGAATTAGCGCTGGCGGAGCCAAGCGAATAAATTTGTACGAGGTCTGCGGGCGGCGAAGTGTTAAAACTAAATGCTATTTCGCGCCAACGTAACTGACGCTATCCCCTCCACCTCTCTCCGACGCAGCTTGATTCGCGCGTCTTAAAATAGCTCGGTACTATGCCACAATACCACTGAAATTATGTGTAAAATTACGTCATTGTACGGCACATAGTTCATCAGATATAACGTCGTACACAATGAGGTGCGTGAAAAACTGCCGCATCATGCGTGACGTTTAAATTTATTACTTCTTTGTTCGTAACTCTATTTCCAAATAAATTTCACATACTGAATCCACATATGCCGCTGAATGTACCTCCAAAATTATTTCATTGTACGACACATAATTCGGGAGGTGTGACGTCATAAACAGTGAGAAGCGTGAAAAATTGCTGCATAGTACACGATGTTTAAATTTATTAATTCGTTGCTACTAACTCCATTCACAACACCTACTTCAGACAGTAGCCACGCACGGCGCCGAACGTACCTACAAAATTATATCATAGTACAATACATAATTCGGGAGATGTGACGTCATAAACAATGAGAAGCGTGAAAAACTTCCGCGTAGTATACGGGCTGAAAAGTATTTAAACCGACAAACTCTGGGAGGTTGTAGGGGACATCAAAACAAATATTTTTCCCGAATGTCATTTTTTCCTATGAGGAGTATTTAAACCGGTAGAGGAGGATTTCTCTAGCGGCAAAGTAAATAAACCAACAAACACTTTTCCATTTTTTTATGACCAAGAGACCACACATTAACACAACCCAATTTCAATTACAGTAGATTTTCAAAAATGCCTCCATTGACACGTAAACAAAGGTTACACCGTTGGCTCATGTTCTGTCTGACACGGGCAAAAACCCCAGGAGTATCCTGATCTATTCCTGCTGCTGCTACTATCCGGGCAACCAGATCCTCTTCTGATGCAACAGGAGTTGCGTAAACAAGGTTGTGCATCTCTCCCCACACAAAAAAGTCCAGAGGGCACATATCTGGGGATCGAGCAGGCCATGTTACAGGACCACCTCTGCCAATCCACGTTTCTGGGAACCGTCGGCAGGAATCGACGCACACGACAACTGAAATGTGCCGGCGTCCCGTCAAGTTGGAACCACATTCGTTGTCTTGTAGGGAGCGGGACGTCTTCCAGCAATTCTGGCAATGCTCTGGCGAGAAAATTGCAGTAGTGCCTGCCATTTAATGGCTTAGGTAGCAGATACGACCCAATTAAACAGCCCCCAACAACACCGACCCACACATTAACGAAGAACCGCACCTGATGAGCGCTAGTGATGTGGGTTATCCTCACTCCAAACATGCGAATTGTGCACGTTGAAGACTCCATCACGCCCGAACGTTGCTTCATCGGTAAACAACACAGAGGATGGAAATGTGGGATGCATGTCACACTGTTCCGGGTACCGCTGCAAAAACTGTGCTCTGGGTGGATAATCAGCTGGTTCCAGGTCGTGGACACGCTGTAGGTGAAATGGACGTAACAACTGCTCTCGAAGGACTGTTCTTACATTCGTCTGATTCGTCCCCATGTAACGTGAAACCGCACGAGTGCTGATTGAAGGATCCCGTTCCACATGCTGGAAGAAACTTCCTCAAATTGGAGCGTTCTTACCGTGCGACGGCGCCCTGTCCAGGTAATCTGCTAAATGACCCGGTCTCACGCAGACGTTGGTACACAGCAGCAAAGGTCGTATGATGCGGGATACGACGATTAGGATAATGTTGATGAACCCGCTGTGCAGCTTGTCCGTTGTGGTGCGTTACGTTGTACGCACCAACCATATCAGTGTACTCACTACAGGTGTATCGCTCCATTAGTAAACGGAGACAATGCACTACCACATTGGTGGAGAGCAGTTTCCTACAACTGAAGAGCGTAATACGCCCTCTAACAACTGAAGATCGTAATACGGCCTCCACCGGTTTAAATAATTCTCATAGGATAAAATGACATTAGGGAAAAATATTTGTTTTGGTGTGCCCTACAACCTCCCAGAGTTTGTCGGTTTAAATACTTTTCACCCTGTATGGTGTTTAAATTTATTACTTCTTTAGCACTAACTCTATTACCAACATAATCTCCAGGCAGTATCCACGTATGCCGCTGAATCTACCTACAAAATTATATCATTCTGCAACTCATAGTTCGGGATACATGACGTCACAAACATACACCACAAGGCCAGTACCTGCGTGGTACGGTCGTAGACGCACAGATGTAAATAAATACTAAATACCTTAACAAATGGCTCTGAGCACTATGGGACTCAACTGCTGAGGTCATTAGTCCCCTAGAACTTAGAACTAGTTAAACCTAACTAACCTAAGGACATCACAAACATCCATGCCCGAGGCAGGATTCGAACCTGCGACCATAGCGGTCTTGCGGTTCCAGACTGCAGTGCCTTTGACCGCACGGCCACTTCGGCCGGCTAAATACCTTAACAACGTCGGGTTTCTTCGATAGTAAATAAACAGACTCGTGCCACTTCATTACGATTAATCGTACAAATGCTTCGTGGTACATGGAACTAACTAACTAATGGGAAAATGGAAGTGGCTCTGTAAGTAGGCTGTTTAGGTTTTTATGTTGGTAACGCCACGTAGCGCTCTGTATGAAAATCACTGACTGAGCTGTGTGCAGTCTGTGGCTGGTTTGCATTGTTGGAATATTGTAGTGTTGGGCAGTTGGCTGTTAACAGCGCGTAGCGTTGCGCAGTTGGAGGTGAACCGCCGGCAGTGGTGGATGTGGGGAGAGAGATGGCGGAGGTTTGAGAGCGGATGATCTGGACGTGTGTCCATCAGAGACAGTAAATTTGTAAGACTGGATGTCATGAACTGACATATATATATATATATATATATATATATATATATATATATATAATGACTTCAACACTATCAAGGTAAATACATTGTTCTCTATCAAAATCTTTCATTTGCTAACTATGCCTATCAGTAGTTAGTGCCTTCAGTAATCAGAATCCTTTATTTAGCTGGCAGTATTGGCGCTCGCTGTATTGCAGTAGTTCGAGTAACGAAAATTTTTGTGGGGTAAGTGATTCATGAAAGGTATAGCTTATTGTTAGTCAGGGCCATTCTTTTCTAGGGATTTTTGAAATTCAGATTGCGTTGCGCTAAAAATATTGTGTGTCAGTTTAGTGCTGATCAGAATAAGTAAGGAGAAAACTGTCTGAGTAGGTTCAGTTTTACTCAGCTGTCTTTGTATCAAATAACGTGGACGTTTACTAGCACAGTCATTCATAATTCTTCTAAGGGAACGTTTCAGTATCTACAAGATTATTTCATTGTACGACCCATAATTCGGGAGGTGTGACGTGATAAACAGTGAAATACGTCACAAACTGCCCCGCATAGTACACGATGTTTAAATTTATTAATTCGTGGCTGGTGACGCCATTCGCAATACCTACTGCAGACAGCAGCCGGACATGCCGCTGAAGGTACGTACAAAATTATATTATTCTACAACACATAATTCGGGAGATGTGATGTCATAAACAATGACAATCGTGATAAACTTCCGCATAGTGTACAGCGTTTAAATTTATAACTTCTTAACTACTCTATGTTGTGTTGGCAGAAGAGCCAACACCGTGTTACTAGAGGAGGCCGAAATGCACGCGTTTTAGCTCACGCAGGCTGGCGTGAGGAGGGAAGAACTATACTGACGTGAGGTCTGGAACGTGACAAGGCTCTTGAAGGTACATGATGCACAATATTATCTGTTGAGAATACATAGTAACTGAATATGGCGCCTTGCTAGGTCGTAGCAAATGACGTAGCTGAAGGCTATGCTAAACTGTCGTCTCTGCAAATGAGAGCGTATGTAGGCAGTGAACCATCGTTAGCAAAGTCGGCTGTACAACTAGGGCGAGTGCTAGGGAGTCTCTCTAGAGTAGACCCGCCGTGTGGCGGCGCTCGGTCTGCAATCACTGATAGTGGCGACACGCGGGTCCGACGTATACTACCGGACCGCGGCCGATTTAAAGGCTACCACCTAGCAGGTGTGGTGTCTGGCGATGACACCAGACTATATTACCAACATATTCTCGAGGCAGTATCCACTTATGCCGCTGAATGTACCTACAAAATTATATCTTTTTACAACACATAATTCGGGAGACATGACGTCACAAACATAAACCACAAGGCTACACGCTGTGTGGTACGGTCGTCGACGCACAGCTGTAAATAAATACTAAATACCTGAACAACGTCGGGTTTCCTCGATAGTAAATTAATAGACTCGTGCCACTTCATTACCGTTAATCGTACAGATGATCCGTGGTACATGGAACTAACTAACTAATGGGAAAATTGTAGTGGCTCCACAAATACCCTCCGCCACACGCCGTAAGCAGGTGGGTTGCGGAGACCCGGTGTAAAAGCCCAGCACACGGCTACCTGGAGCCGGCGGAACTGGGGGGAGGGGGGGGGGGGGATTTCTTTGCTTCTTCGGCTTTCCGCTTTCCTCGGCTCCTGCCTTGTGCTATAGCCAACAAGTGGTGCACGGCTGTGGGAGAAAGTGTGCGCGGACCGCATTCCTGCTCAAAGACGGGGCCAGGAAGATGGCCCGCAAGAGCCGCACACGAAAGGCCACTATAGTGGGACGCACGGATGTACACTTCTGCGCGCGCGCGCTGCAGCCCCGATACCACACGCCCTCCGCTACAACGAGGAGTCCACTGCCATTCCTTTACAGTAAGGTTTAATTTCGAGGGGAACGCGCTGCAGCAACATTCCAACACTTTTTGTTTTTAGCTTACTGGAGGTTTAAAATACTACACGAGTATTAAATCAAAGCATCGAAACGTAATTAGACTTTGCCGCTGCGCCAACACCAGTAAACGTTACAGTGGGACACAACGTCACCCGATGGCCAGAGGCGTGTGTAACTATGTTCTTCATAAAAATGTCCGCAACGATAGCCAATGCCTGGCATTAACCGAAAGTGTACTGCGTTATATATTAAACGAATCACCCATTTAGAATGAGATTATCACTCTGCAGCGGAGTGTGCGCTGATATGAAACTTCCTGACAGATTTAAACTGTGTGCCCGACCGAGACTCGAACTCCTGACCTTTGCCTTTCGCGGGCAAGTGCTCTATCATCTTTTCTTTCTTTTTTAAAAAAATCTTTATTTTTTATTTTTTTGGAACTAAAAAAAACCTAAGTGCCACCGCCACTTTTCATCCTATAACAAAAAAAATCTTGTCCACTTCAGGCATTGGCTCCTGACTAAACGTACTCCAGAGAGCTACCTATATACCAGGGGAAAGATGGGAAATCAATGTTATGGCTATCCTTACAAACAAAACAAAATCTTCCTTTTTCTGAATTTTATTTTTATTATATATATATATATATATATATATATATATATATATATATATATATATATAGTTTTGTTGTGTAATTGATCAGAGGCCTTCTGCGCCCCGCTGGTAATATGTTGAGTCCCGTCTTTTCGAAATTGATGTGTTCCGTTCAATTGTTCAGAAATGTTCATTGGTTCAAACAGGAAACCTTCTTCTCTCTTGGCTTAACACATTCCAGCTGCGAGGCGGGTCGTGGAAAGCACTCCCAAGGAAGTTCGAGGAAAATTGTCTGTATTTTGGGTGACGGACAATGACATAATGACGGTCATTGAGGTATGTCCAAAAATCGAATACAGAGTCTACAGTTTGTCCAAATAGGCAGTGAATGGCATGTCCGCGAATCCAATTCACAGCACTGGTTTTTATCCGAGGAAAATAGTCACGTTCCGGAAATAATAATGAAAGGGGAGTAATCCGATCCGGAATGTCTAAGCCACAATACGACGAACCAAGTACCAAACCTCCGCCGCCGGTCCGCAAACAAACCGATGTTCATCATTGTCTGGCACTCCACACGTGGAACATCGAGGTGATTGGGCGAGGTGGATACGATGAAGGCGAAATTGGTTGATTTGCTTACCATTGACATTTAGGTACCAGACAGATTGAACATTCGTGTCAAGGTAACAGGCGAACACCGCGCGCCATACATGACGCCAGTCAACCTGGGGGAACTTTTGTTCAATCGGGTTAGGTGGACGACCTAATTGGAGGACATTGTATACTGCCTTTGTCTTGAGTAAAAGCTGTCTTGGTAAGGTGAGGCGTAGGTAACTGAGTTCAAGAAAGAAGTACCGCATATAATGGAACTGGTCCGGAACATCCGAGATGATCACTGGGGCTGACAGTGAGACCGGCGAGTATGCCGACAGGAGGAGACCAGTGAGGCTCGTTGGGCAACGTGTCCATACCGCCATCTGGGAGCTGACAAATAGGGCGCGAGCTCTATCCGGCACGTGAAACAGACCTATCCCACCTCGTTCACGGGGAAGAGTAAGGGTTGCATAGTTAACTTTGAACAACAGCCCAGAGCTCACGAAAGATGCCATCGCTGCCAACATGCGACGTGCCACAGTAAGCGGGAAAGGTAGAACTTGCGCTACATGGGGAACTCGGGATGCGATATAGATATTGACATATCGAACCCGTTGGAGAATATCTAGGGATCGAAGGCGATAGTCCATAAAACCTGCTCTGATCATTAAAAGGAGGCGTCTGCAGTTGATGGTTGCTGAACGCCGGAGATCAGATGAAAAATCTATTCCCAAACAGCGAATGGTATCAACGGTGGTGAGAGGGGTAACGCACTCCACGGGAAGTCCCTTGCCAATGAACATAACTTATGACTTACGTACGTTTAAAGAGCTACCCGATGCCTCACCATAAGTCGCTACCTAGGTCAAAACAGCTCGAACCTCGCCGGCAGTACGTAAACAGATGACTACATCGTCAGCATAGGTCGTGCAACAGAATCGGTAGCGATCTATGGACAACCCTACCGAACGTTGTCTTAGTCCACATAGCAAGGATTCCAAGGAAAAGGCATACAAAATCGCTGATAGAGGGCAACCTTGACGTACGAATCGACCTATTTTTATCGAAGGAGTGAGTCTGCCATTGTACATAATCCTGGATGAGGCACCCCGCAGAAGGTGCATCACTACCGTGATAACGGCGACTGGGAAACCCATATGGTGCAGAATGGCAGTAAGGAACGAATGGTCAACCCTATCAAAAGCTTGACTAAAGTCCAAAGACGCAAGTGCCCCAGAGAGGCTTTGTGCCTGGGTAATGGCGATCATATCCCTGTAGCGGCATAAAGCCTTGCGGATATTATTATCCCCTCCCAAAGATGCTTGGTCTAGCGACACAACATATCGGGCAACGTTTTTAAGTCGTGCCGCCAAAAGGCGAGTGAAGATTTTCATATCACTGTTAAGGAGGGTGATGGGTCGATAATCACTGATATTGTTGCCACCATGCGGTTTATGTACAGGAATAATAATTCCTTCCAGGAAAGCGTCCGGCACAGGTACTTCCGGAGACATCAGTTCCCGACAGACGGAGGTGAAGCTGAACTCTAACAAATCACGGAAGGTGCGATAAAATTCGAGGGGAAGACCGTCGGGTCCTGGGGAGCGATTGATGGTTCCTGCCCGGATCGCACCGTGGACTTCATTATCAGTCACCTCTGACATCAAGTCAATCGCCGCATCTCCTGGGATACCACCGAAGTTGACCTGTGAGACTTCCTCGATCAACTCTGGGGAATGTGGAATTGCGGCGTAGAGCTGCTGGTAGTGGGCGTGAAGCACATTCCGTATTGCAGATTGATTTACGTAGCGACGCCCTTCTCGGTCTGTTAGGACGTGAATCAATTTTCGGCGTCGATTTTGGCGTTCTTGGATGATATGGTACATCGACGGATGTTCATGAGGCATGCGATCAGCAGTACGAGATCGTACTATCGCTCCTTCCAAATGCCTCCGCATGAGATTGGAGATTTGGGCCTTAGCATGGTTAATCCTTGTATTGCGCTCAGGGGAGGCCGGCATCGTGGAGCATTCTCGTAGGATCCTGTAGTAAAAGTCCATAGTGCTCTTCCTCCAGGCGACAACATCTTTGCCATACCGGATCAAAGTTTTTCGAAGAGCAGGTTTTGCACACTGGATCCACCAGGATATGGTAGACGGATACGTGGGACGGCGTCTATTACATGTGATCCAAGTGTCTTCTATTAGAAGTCGACAGTCAGGTGAATTAAGAAGTGCCGTGTTCAGTTTCCATAAACCACGTCCGTGCCATACTGCCTGTCTTGTGAGAACAACATCGCAGAAGTAAGCCTCATGATCTGAGAAAGCAACAGGCCAGATTTCAGCTTGTCGAGTTTGTTGAATTAGGGATCGCGAGATGTAGATGCGATCCAGTCGGCTAGAGGAGTGCGCAGTGTGGTACGTAAAGCCCATAAGATCACCGTGAACATGTCTCCACGTGTCGACAAATTGTAGCTGCGTGACGACTGTTTCCAGAGCTGCGCATGGTGAGTGACGCGGCAATTGACCCTTAGGTCGCTGGGTGCAGTTGAAGTCTCCACCCATGACCCAGTCATCGTGTGGTCCCATAAAAAGGGGTGTAACTTCATTCGCGAAGAAGGCATTGCGTTCACTACGGTAGCTGGAGCCCGACGGCGCATAAAGGTTGACGATGCGTACAACAAAGAGAGTGAGGGCCATACCTCTGCCGTTGGGGAGGTGTAGGACATTTTCGGCAGGAAGACCTTCTCGTAAGATGATGGCAACACCACTACCGGTGTCCGAAGCGGGAGAAAGATACGCCGTGAAGCCATGTGGTGGTGAAAAATCGGCGACATGCACTTCCTGAAAAAGCGCAATATCTATGTCCGCATCATAAATCATATCGCGGAGCAGCGCTAGTTTGTGGGGCGCACGAATGGTCGCGAGGTTAATCGTTGCGACACGATAATGCTGGTGTGGGAGTCCCCAGGCACAGGTGGGGCTCCTTCTTCAGGAGCGAGAGGTCGTCGATCTTGCCGGTCCGCTGAAGAGGCTGCTATTGTGGAGAGTTTGCGGGCGCGGGCGCAACCGATGGGGGCGCCCCATCATCAGCAGCATCCACCCCAGTCCCTTCGATCTCCACGTCGTCTGCCCAGGAGACTGATACTGCGGTAGGGCATCGGCTGTGCACATCATCCATGTGGAGAGGAGAAGCAGTTTTCGGCTCAGCGGAGAGGCTCTCTTCAACGTCAACCTGTGGGGGCGACGGCGCCAGTAAGGAGGGGTGTTCGTTGCCAGTGGTCGCCTGTGGCGGGTCGTTCGATCAGCCTTTTGGTCATCAAAGAGCGGTTTGTCGTCCATCTTCGGGTCTGCATCCCTGGTATCCATCCGTGATTTTTGAAAAACAAGGCGTGGGGTAATTCTCGATGACGGTAAGGACACAAATCACATGCAAGACTATGTAGCGAACAAAATACACAACGAATAAGGGGTTACACCTGTTCCTAGGACTGCTCCCGACTTCTCAATGGTGTTGTTAACTTCATTATGACGTTTTCATTAATTTATGTTTCCTGTGCATGTCTTGTTATCCGTTTGTATGCTCCAAATGACTTTGAGTTTGGACGGTTATGAATCAAATGGCAGAACTGCCATTCTAGTTAAGACAGTCAATTATATATATGTTTGCGTTTTGGTTCTATGTCTCTGTCTGGACTGGAGAGGCTATTGTAAGTTTACTATTTTGTTCTATTTTGTAAGCTTACAAATGGCACTATATTGAAATGTGTTCTTCAGTCTATTGTAGGATACAATTCGTGTTGAAACAGTTCCAGCACTTGATTATTTTGTTTCTGTGCTGTACATACAGCGTGTTTCAAAAATGACCGGTATATTTGAAACGGCAATAAAAACTAAACGTGCAGCGATAGAAACACACCGTTTGTTGCAATATGCTTGGGACAACAGTACATTTTCAGGCAGACAAACTTTCGAAATTACAGTAGTTACAATTTTCAACAACAGATGGCGCTGCGGTCTGGGAAACTCTATAGTACGATATTTTCCACATATCCACCATGCGTAGCAATAATATGGCGTAGTCTCTGAATGAAATTACCCGAAACCTTTGACAACGTGTCTGGCGGAATGGCTTCACATGCAGATGAGATGTACTGCTTCAGCTGTTCAATTGTTTCTGGATTCTGGCGGTACACCTGGTCTTTCAAGTGTCCCCACAGAAAGAAGTCACAGGGGTTCATGTCTGGCGAATAGGGAGGCCAATCCACGCCGCCTCCTGTATGTTTCGGATAGCCCAAAGCAATCACACGATCATCGAAATACTCATTCAGAAAATTAAAGACGTCGGCCGTGCGATGTGGCCAGGCACCATCTTGCATAAACCACGAGGTGTTCGCAGTGTCGTCTAAGGCAGATTGTACCGCCACAAATTCACGAAGAATGTCCAGATAGTGTGATGCAGTAATCGTTTCGGATCTGAAAAATGGGCCAATGATTCCTCTGGAAGAAATGGCGGCCCAGACCAGTACTTTTTGAGGATGCAGGGACGATGGGACTGCAACATGGGACTTTTCGGTTCCCCATATGCGCCAGTTCTGTTTATTGACGAAGCCGTCCAGGTAAAAATAAGCTTCGTCAGTAAACCAAATGCTGCCCACATGCATATCGCCATCATCAATCCTGTGCACTATATCGTTAGCGAATGTCTCTCGTGCAGCAATGGTAGCGGCGCTGAGGGGTTGCCGTGTTTGAATTTTGTATGGATAGAGGTGTAAACTCTGCCACATGAGACGATACGTGGACGTTGGCGTCATTTGGACCGCAGCTGCAACACGGCGAACGGAAACCCGAGGCCGCTGTTGGATCACCTGCTGCACTAGCTGCGCGTTGCCCTCTGTGGTTGCCGTACGCGGTCGCCCTACCTTTCCAGCACGTTCATCCGTCACGTTCCCAGTCCGTTGAAATTTTTCAAACAGATCCTTTATTGTATCGCTTTTCGGTCCTTTGGTTACATTAAACCTCCGTTGAAAACTTCGTCTTGTTGCAACAACACTGTGTTCTAAGCAGTGGAATTCCAACACCAGAAAAATCCTCTGTTCTAAGGAATAAACCATGTTGTCTACAGCACACTTGCACGTTGTGAACAGCACACGCTTACAGCAGAAAGACGACGTACAGAATGGCGCACCCACAGACTGCGTTGTCGTCTATATCTTTCACATCACTTGCAGCGCCATCTGTTGTTGAAAATTGTAACTACTGTAATTTCGAAAGTTTGTACGCCTGAAAATGTACTGTTGTCCCAAGCATATTGCAACAAACGGTGTATTTCTATCGCTGCTCGTTTAGTTTTTATTGCCGTTTCAAATATACCGGTCATTTTTGAAACACCCTGTATATGGTTGTTTTAATAAAGGAAAAAACAAATAGCCGTGTAGTTTGCGTGATGGATTGCCGTCCGACGGGCCCGGGTTCGATTCCCGGCTGGGTCGGGGATTTTCTCCGCTCGGGGACTGGGTGTTGTGTTGTCTTCATCATCATTTCATCCCCATCCGGCGCGCAGGTTGCCCAATGTGGCGTCGAATGTAAGAAGACCTTCAACAAGGCGGCCGGACCTGCCCTGCAATGGGCTTCCCGGCCAAAGACGCCAAACGCTCATTTCCATTTCCATCATAAAAATAAACACAATGTAAACATTACGCCATTCATTCTTCCGCGTTTGCTTGAATTTGAGGGTTGAATACCACTTACGCGGTTTGTTTTGTTCTGCTGATTTTTTATTTGTATGGACTAATTTTCAGCTTGTTAGGCCATCTTCAGGTAACTACTGGCTATTGTTTACAAGGAGCTTGAGTTCTTAGGAACCAAACAGTCTGGACTAACATACAACGTACTAACATACGATCTTCAGTTGTGGTATTGTCTTTGGAATTGTTAAACAGGTCGTTTGACTTTTTGTTGTGTAAGACTCTTCTTAAACATAATAAATCACATTTTGTGGTTTGTCAGTACCTTGCATGACAACAATTAGAATTATTTAGAATACACATTATTACAAAATTACAATTTTTTGATATTTGTTGTGAACAGTTGCACTGGACACTAATTGTTGGTTGTACAACAGCGATGTTTTCTTTGGCGGTTACATTTTGATATTAGAAATACTTTTTTGACATTAGTGTATTAATAAATACCAAATATTACATTGTTACAGTTAGTAATGTAAACACACAAGGGATATTACATTATATTGGGGTGTGAATTTGTTTATTATTGGGACACATTGTATTTAGCAGCAGGTTTACTGTATTTTGTAAAGTTTAGGAGCGGTTATGTGCTCAGTTATAGTTGGTCATTTAGAATTAGCCTGCAATGATGTGAGCAGTTGCAGTTCAGACGTAAAAAGAGACGAGCAAAGAAACAATATAGCTTCGAATGTCATTTAATTTTTAAAGAAAATGAAATAATATTCGCCAAAACTCCAGCACTACCTCACGCTTCTTAGGTAACCAGACGGAAAGCATAAAATGTTCTCGTTTTCACCTGACACAGTATTCTAATTACAAACAAGAGTGACGAAAATTCCTAATTTAAACACACGCTAATTTTTCTGAGCGAGCTATGAGTGATGTTGAATACTGAAACCCGTGAAATTATTAGTTGCAGTCAGTCCTCCGGTAATCTCTTAGCCCCTTCTTTATCCGAATCAGAGAAGTACACCTGCTACGGTGATGACGAGCCTATTAACAACAGAATCCACGAAGCCACCCAGGCGCCGCATTTTCTCCTCTTCCTTTATGACGTGCCGTTCTGTATCCCGCCAGCGTCGGCAGCAGCGTGTGAACAAGCTGCGTGCGTCATTCCAGCACGTCTGACAGCTTAACAGTCTCGTTATTTCTCGGGCCAAATCCCGCAGCTCAGCTCCAGATCAGTTCCTTTCGGTTGATATTGTAATGGTACAGTGGCAAACGTGAAAATGTAGCATTTGCACGATACTGTGAAAATGGTTGTTTTTCATGTTTCTACAAGACATATCTACATCTCTGGTATAAAACAATGGACATAGTCCAAATAAAGAGGTTTTAGTTTTTAATTTTTGCTTAAAAATTAAATTATTATGTTTTCTTAACTTAAACAACCTATATTAACAGTATTTTATAAAAGATCGATAACTGAGAACTTATACACTCCTGGAAATGGAAAAAAGAACACATTGACACCGGTGTGTCAGACCCACCATACTTGTTCCGGACACTGCGAGAGAGCTGTACAAGCAATGATCACACGCACGGCACAGCGGACACACCAGGAACCGCGGTGTTGGCCGTCGAATGGCGCTAGCTGCGCAGCATTTGTGCACCGCCGCCGTCAGTGTCAGCCAGTTTGTCGTGGCATACGGAGCTCCATCGCAGTCTTTAACACTGGTAGCATGCCGCGACAGCGTGGACGTGAACCGTATGTGCAGTTGACGGACTTTGAGCGAGGGCGTATAGTGGGCATGCGGGAGGCCGGGTGGACGTACCGCCGAATTGCTCAACACATGGGGCGTGAGGTCTCCACAGTACATCGATGTTGTCGCCAGTGGTCGGCGGACGGTGCACGTGCCCGTCGACCTGGGACCGGACCGCAGCGACGCACGGATGCACGCCAAGACCGTAGGATCCTACGCAGTGCCGTAGGGGACCGCACCGCCACTTCCCAGCAAATTAGGGACACTGTTGCTCCTGGGGTATCGGCGAGGACCATTCGCAACCGTCTCCATGAAGCTGGGCTACGGTCCCGCACACCGTTAGGCCGTCTTCCGCTCACGCCCCAACATCGTGCAGCCCGCCTCCAGTGGTGTCGCGACAGGCGTGAATGGAGGGACGAATGGAGACGTGTCGTCTTCAGCGATGAGAGTCGCTTCTGCCTTGGTGCCAATGATGGTCGTATGCGTGTTTGGCGCCGTGCAAGTGAGCGCCACAATCAGGACTGCATACGACCGAGGCACACAGGGCCAACACCCGGCATCATGGTGTGGGGAGCGATCTCCTACACTGGCCGTACACCACTGGTGATCGTCGAGGGGACACTGAATAGTGCACGGTACATCCAAACCGTCATCGAACCCATCGTTCTACCATTCCTAGACCGGCAAGGGAACTTGCTGTTCCAACAGGACAATGCACGTCCGCATGTATCCCGTGCCACTCAACGTGCTCTAGAAGGTGTAAGTCAACTACCCTGGCCAGCAAGATCTCCGGATCTGTCCCCCATTGAGCATGTTTGGGACTGGATGAAGCGTCGTCTCACGCGGTCTGCACGTCCAGCACGAACGCTGGTCCAGCTGAGGCGCCAGGTGGAAATGGCATGGCAAACCGTTCCACAGGACTACATCCAGCATCTCTACGATCGTCTCCATGGGAGAATAGCAGCCTGCATTGCTGCGAAAGGTGGATATACACTGTACTAGTGCCGACATTGTGCATGCTCTGTTGCCTGTGTCTATGTGCCTGTGGTTCTGTCAGTGTGATCATGTGATATATCTGACCCCAGGAATGTGTCAATAAAGTTTCCCCTTCCTGGGACAATGAATTCACGGTGTTCTTATTTCAATTTCCAGGAGTGTATTTGAAATGAAGACAGGAATTTCGCGGACAGTATGTAATTAAAAACAAGAAGAATTCCATTATTCATAAAAATTGACGATCAATTTTACAAATACGAGATGTAGGTAATTCAAATTGAACGAGAAAAAAGATTGATTGAGACGAGGCTGGAATCAATGCACCATCTAACGTCGTATGTTATTATGCTACTACGCTACCGATTTCCCTATTAATGTATGTGTACGTAAATGTTAACTGTATCTAATACAGTACTCGGAAAACTTCATAGCCGATTACCTCTGTAAATTTATGACAATCATTAACAACAGCCTACTTCTCGGCACTTTTTAACAGTGTTCCACAAGCGCGTTTCACTACGGAACAGGAATCAGCCTCAGCCATTTTCATACTGCGTATTAATGGCGCGATAATCAGAGCACAACAGTGCAGAGGCTGTGACTATAAACGATTTTTGGAATAAAATCTACATAACGAAAGCGTGATTAAGAAAAACTTTGATGGCTGCTAATACGTTTGAATACTTGAAAGTTCCAGTGGCGGATTTAAAAATTTTGCGCCCCTAGGCACACCATGTTATATGCGCCCCCCACCCTCCCCAAAAAACATGTTTTAAATAATAGCTATTACTCGATCACTTCACAATTGCTGTTTTGGGTTGGAGCGCTGTGAGCTGTTTCCGTACTCAGCTATTCGTTGTTCTTAAGGACGCGTCAGCGGTCTAGTCGCGCGCAGTCAAAATGTAACATGATTCCTGAACTGTACTTGGTGTACGGCAGCGCGTAAAACAAACTTACAACTGCATTCTGTTAACACATTCTTTTGTCGAAAGACAACAGAAACATATACAAGGAAAATAACTTTACGTTTATGGCCTAAAAATGCAGCTGAGCGTGTAGGAGACAATGGATTTTTCTTATACATTCACTTTCAATATGTTCTTTTACACGAAACCATTGAAAATGCAAATAAAAAAGTTGTGTTACTATCTAAAAATTGAAGCGAACGTATCATACATTAGAAATTAATACGTAATTTTACAGAAATGTGTTCAACATAAAAATTAAACCGTCGTTTTACGATCTAATAACTTCAATGCGTAGCAGATAAAAAAACACGTTCGGTATTAATACGTGAGGCTATAGGGAAGCGTAAGAAATGAAAATGAAATAGAGATTTCGCTCTAAGGCACTGCAGTCATAGACTGTGCGGCTGAGGTTTGAGTCCTGCCTCGGGCATGGGTGTGTGTGTTTGTCCTTAGGATAATTTAGGTTAAGTAATGTGTAAGCTTAGGGACTGATGACCTTAGCAGTTAAGTCCGATAATATTTCACACACATTTGAACAAAGATTTCGGTGGACGAACTAATAACTAAATACAGACGAACAAACACAGAACTGGATTGGTATTACATAATTTTAGGGACTAGCGTGGGAAAATCAAATTTGTTTTACAATCTAATAGTTGACGTGTAAAACATTAGGGTCTGCGTAGCTAGATGCTGCATAATTAGTGTACACAATACCTTTAATCTACGTCAGGGCTGAACAGTTTTGTACTGGAGCTACTGCTCTCACCATAGCTCTTTCCAACTGTATTAGCACAGCTTTTACGTATTTATCGACAGAACTGAACTACGTTATTTATTAACACTTTCTCACCTGAGCATATTCTTCGATAACATATATTCCCGCAATAACTATACATTTCAGCAGACGCCAAGGATACGCATCAGTTGTAACATACTACAATATCAGTATGACTTGACTGTAGCCGGCCGCAGTGGCCATGCGGTTCTAGGCGCTTCAGTCTGGAACCGCGCGACCGCTACGGTCGCAGGTTCGAATCCTGCCTCGGGCATGAATGTGTGTGATGTCCTTAGATTAGTTAGGTTTAATTAGTTCTAAGTTCTTGGGGACTGGTGACCTCAGATGTTAAGTCCCATAGTGCTCAGAGCCATTTGAACCATTTTTTTGAACTTGACTGTACAACGCCGAGCGGCCTGGGTCATTCAGGTATTGTTTAGTACTGTCGGGCGCCTTCGGTCTTGTCTGCACGTAAACGAGGTTTAGTTCCGCGTTCTGCCATCGGCAATTCTAAAATCCAATGAATGTCCTCAAGTTATAATAAGAATCACATTACACTCTCCAGTTATTAAATGTAATATGAATAAATAAACAAACTCACCAGTCAGCAAAGTTTGCGTCTGGCTTTGAAGGCAGGTTGATCATATCTTCGTAGTTCAGACGGTTATCAGTTATGAGATCGGCTTCGATGTGAAGAATGGAGAAGGCGTTCAATCTCTCCTCAGACAACGTAGAACGTAGGTACGATTTCAGCCTTTTAAGAGCCGAAAACGAGCGTTTTGCTGAACAATTTGTAAGTGCCATACATATAAATATTCTAAGAGCAATGTCAACATTCGGAAACACGGACTGTAACTTCTCATTTCGTAAAAATTTACTCTTTTCGACTGGTATATCAGTAATCTCAGAAGATTTCAAAAGTTCCGCGAAATTTACACATTCACTAGAGAAGGAAGGCTCTAATCTGTGTCATATGACGCTTGGAGTTTTGCCGCACGTTCAGCAATACCGTGAGGTGAACTGTTCTTAAGGTTACTGAAAACTGTGAAGGAGTCCAACAGTGTTCTATAGCTTTCCTTCCTCCTCACAAATTCGGCGTACAAGTTGTCGAGTACTGGGAGGTATGTTTCGACTCTAAATTTTTCCCTTTCAGTCATAAAAACTTCTTCAGAGTCCGCTTCTTCGTCATCATGAAGTTTTCGTGATCTTTTATAGGTGCACTCATAGTCTATATCAGTCATAATCTCCAATGATCTATTTTCATAATAGTCGAACATGCCACGAATAGATGCAATAAATCCTACAAGTGATTCATATAATTCATGCACTATTTTAGTAACAATATTTACGATTTGCAATTTGAGATTTACACTACTAAATCTCTGGAGTATGTCCTTCCAGACTGTCATCATGAATACTGTTTCTAGTCTGCTGAGTTGATTCAATAAAGCTGAAGCCTCATATTTCGCACAAGTGGTTTTTCAAACGTATTATTGCCATTATGTGTGAGGGCATTGATAACGCCCTCCCAGTTTTCATACACTCACACATGCTTGCTCTCTTGCTGACCAACGTATTTTTGATGAACTTTTTACCGTTTTGCTTCCTGGTTTCGTGAAAGAAAGAATTTTATCCCAGCGCTGAGTAGAAGCAGAGAAAAATTATAAAGGTTTTGCACCACATTGAAAAAAATAACGTGCTTTTTGACAACAGCTTGCAGCACTATTGCCGACTAAATTCATAGAATATGCTGCACAAGGCACATAATGCGCTTCCGGATTTCGTTCTTTAATGCATTCCTGCAAATCAGTGTAGGTTCCTAACATATTGCTTGCGATGTCATATGCCTGGCCTCTACAGTCACTAACATCAATGGAATTTGTAGACAGGACTTTAGTACAGTCTCAACTAAAGTTTTCGGACTTGTGTCTCGCGTTTGGTAAAAAAAGAAGGAAACGTTCAGCAGGTTCACCATTCTCGTTCACATTTCTTAATATGAAAGATAATTGATCAATATGTGAAATTTCCGCAGTAGAATCTGCTATTATACAGAAACATTTGGCCTGTTTTATTTCACTTATGATAATTGTTTTTATTCGTTCAGAAAGAAGCTCTAGTATTTCATCACAGTTGAAGAAAGACAAATTGTATGTTCCTGTCCTGGATTTCCATATCGTTCAATGTGCTCTGCGAGAAAAGGATCAAACTCGGCTATAAGTTCAAGAGGCATCATAAATTGACCATTATGTAATGAATGGAATCTTTCAACGTGTCCACGTAGGGGACGTCCACGACTTATTAGCTTCTTCACAACTGCAAACACCCATTTCAACACACTGCGCCACTACATTTTTTCTGTCTCAACATGACTCGAAATGGTTATCTATTGTTCAAAGTGGCTTTTTTCTTGTTGAGAGTGATAACTCAAAATGTCTTTGTTCAAGTGAATTCTCATGATGAGACAAAATATTAGAAATACTTTTCCAATCTGCAATGCTATTAGTAGTAATCACGGCCTTACCTCCGAACAATATACATGGTGCACAAAAAACATTACCGGTGCTACAGGAGTATGCTAGAAAATCACGCAAAGTTGATTCACCATTTAAAAGTTTACGGTAAAGTACATTTTTGTTCAAATATCTGGTTTTATTGCCTATTGATCTTCTTGAGTCAGAAAAATCACCGTTACAGTTTTGATTAATGCCACGTTGTAAGAGAATGTCGATTGTTGATTCATTGACACACAGGATCATCACTAAGGAGGTTATTTCTTTTTGTAATTCCAGACTCGACACTTAGTTTTTCGTGAAACTCGAAATCAGGAACAATTTGCTTTTTTTCATTTTTAACTTTTGTTTCGTCTGTTTTTACTCCTTTTACAACAGCTGCAGTGCCAGAAATATCATCCGTACTACTTGAAATCGAAGTCGAAACAGCAACATTTTATGCGAAAAATTTATCTGTTCTGCCAAGCGTTTTTAGAACATTGGCTTCTAATTCTCGCCTTTCCTTCGATAATTTCAGAAATGCCGCTCTACTCAACTTTGCACGTTTGCTTTTTTCACTGTTGTTCATGTTAAGGTACTTATAAAATTGTCAACCAATAGTCAAAACAAAAGAAAAAAAATGTGAAAGGAAAGAAAGAAAGACTGTATCCAGTTCCAATCGTACTATACCACGCATAAGCACAAAGCTTTTTACTTTAAACACGGAGCGATGAACTGACCAATTCGGATTACGCGACGTAACTGTGCTATGAAAGAACGGTAATGCAGAATAATTTAATTTCATTGTCGCCTGTTTCTTTGTTGTCAGTTAACAGTATACACACACCTGCCGCCTGGAATTCGTCTCTTAAAGAAAACGGAACAGTCCTTTTTCTGGATTCTGTTTCCCGTGTCGCCGGAATTTTAGCTAGGACGCAAATATATTCTGAATATTGTTGACACTGTCTTTCTAATTTAAAAGGCAAATAATTTTTGCAATGTCTTGCAGTGAGGTGTGCTGGATGGACTCTTATCTCACTCACTCTTATAACATTTTAGCGGTTTCCGTGGGCAGAGAAGACAGACTCCAAACTAGTCTTGTTGGCAGTTGATGTGGCGTGTTGTCATTTGTCTAAACACTGATGTCATGTCTATACGCAGATTCATCTTCTGTTCCAACATAAAATAAAAATAACCTTTCCTCGAAGATAAAAGCTTAGTTAAGAAGTTTAATATAAAATTTGAAATTCCAGGAAGTATTCTATTGCACAGAGTGGGAACTTTGATATCGTGCAGACTGCAGCACAATAAATGAGACAAACGAAATTTGTTTTTTCTTCTTTTTTGCCAAAAAAAGTAGCTAAGTAAATAAATAAAATTCTTAAACAATTGTGAATTGTATTTCACACATTATTAGATACTCTGCTTATGTTCTTTTCGTACAAACATGTGTTTAAAAATGTAAAACATTCCCAGTATCAACATGTTTTGTTAAATGGGTGTCATTAAGTCAAAGCGCAGATATTGAAGACCACAGAGCTATCATGTTAATTACACTAATGGAGGGTTGACTTGATACTTTCCCGTAATTTCTACAAGAAATTTAAGTAGAGTTGGGTCTTAAATACGGAGGCCCACACGTGTTACAGTATTTAAGACTCTGCTGATTGGTTTATCACAGCTTTTCAGGGGTCCCGGTATTTTCACGGGGAAAATATGGTAGGGTTGAGTAGAAGCCGATAACATTCTCGGAGTAATAACGTTTCAAACACTGTATTGTAAATTGCCGTTCTGAGAGCTTACTTCAAAATATTTTGAACAATCATGAAGATGATACCAGACAGAAACCCAATGTTAAATTGTCATTCAGTCACCAAGTGAACTATGTATATTTCCAAGCTTGTATTTTCGAAATTTGTTCTGAAGGCTTATTTAAACTAGCAAAGTTGTTTCACAACATTAAAAACTTTTGTCGTTGAAAGCGCAGTTATTTTAAAATGTAAAACGTTACAACGAGTACAGAGCAAACAATGACGCCTCCCCTTACGGTGCCACACCTAGGTCCGTGCGTAGTGGGCCTGTGTGTAAATCCGCCACTGAATGTACCTAATACGTTAGTAGGACCTACTTACAAGAGCGCAACAACATCAGTGTACGTGTGCTACGGCTTGTGACCAATACTAGCGTTTGTGTTTGTTTACACCAGGTTTATTCTTAGGCCGGCCGGTGTGGCCGTGCGGTTCTAGGCGCTTCAGTCTGGAACCGCGTGACCGCTACGGTCGCAGGTTCGAATCCTGCCTCGGGCATGGATGTGTGTGATGTCCTTAGGTTAGTTAGGTTTAAGTAGTTTCTAAGTTCTAGGCGACTGATGACCTCAGAAGTTAAGTCGCATAGTACTCAGAGCCATTTTGTTTATTCTTATGATGAACGGAGTATAGAATACTACATAGAGGTGAGAAGAGTCACGGGATAGCGATGTCCACATATACAGATAGCGCTAGTATCGTCTATGCAAGGTATAAAAGGGCAGTGCATTGTCGGAGCTGTCATTTGTACTCAGGTGGGTCATGTGAAAAGGTTTCCGACGTTGTTATGGCCGCATGACGGGAATTAAGGCTAGAAAGACGCATGGGACGTTCCATATCAGAAATCGTTAGGGAATTCAATATTGCGAGGTCCACCGTGTCAAGAGCGTGCCGATATAGCAAATTTGAGGCATTACGTCTCACCACATACGACGCAGTGGCCGACGGCCTTCACTTAACGACCGAGAGCAGCGGCGTTTGCGTAGAGTTGTCAGTGCTAACAGACAAGCAATATTGCGTGAAATTACCGAAGGTATCTATGTGCGACGTACGACGAACTTACCAGTTAGGACGGTGCAGCGGGCTGTGGCGATAACGGGCTGCGGCAGCAGAAGAGCGACGCGAGAGCCGTTGCTAACAGCAGTTTCCAGAAAACTTATGGCGAGCTTTTCTGAAACGTAGGAATACAAGTTCACGCACAAAACTTCGCCCGAGCAGCTACAGCACAACTGTTTCAAAGTTGTGGCTGGCAGCAGTTGAACACGTGACGTCACAAGTACGAAGACTGCCAATTTGCGCCGGTATGTATCGAGCAGAGCTACGGGGCAAGTTGATACTTACACGGCGACAAAGGGTAGCAACTGTCTATATTAAAGTTTGCGGTTTTAACTGTTTCGATTGTAAGAAATTATGTTTTAAAACCCTGAATTTCGCAACAATAGTTTGTAACAAATGATTTCTGATTGTAAGTTTTTATCAAAAGTCTTCAAAAATCGAAACTTGCGTTCTTATGGCTGGGGAACGGGCGGGTCGGGGGGGGAGGGGGGGGGGCGTTTTGTATGGTCGAAGTGACGCATTTTTCGAAATTTTTAGAAATTAAGCACTGGTTTGTGTGGTGTCACCGCCAGACACCACACTTGCTAGGTGGTAGCCTTTAAATCGGCCGCGGTCGGTTAGTATACGTCGGACCCGCGTGTCGCCAGTATCAGTGATTGCAGACCGAGCGCCGCCACACGGCAGGTCTAGAGATACTTCCTAGCACTCGCCCCAGTTGTACAGCCGACTTTGCTAGCGATGGTTCACTGACAAAATACGCTCTCATTTGCCGAGACGATAGTCAGCATAGCCTTCAGCTACGTCATTTGCTACGACCTAGCAAGGCGCCATTACCAGTTACTATTGATACTGAATCATGTACAGTCAAGAGCGACGCTTATCATTAATGGATTAAAGTTAAGTATTCCACCAGCAACGCCGGTTTTTCTAAAGTCTAATTTCCTTGTCCTGTTTCAGACCTCACGCCAGCCTGCGTGAGCTAAAACGCGTGCCTTTCCGCCTCCTTCTAGTAACACGGTGTTGGCTCCCCTGCCGACCCACAACAGTTTGCATCTAGCTTTCGTGTCTCCACCTACACTTGCAGGTTGCAAATCAGAGTACTTCATCTCGAGGAAGGCATATATCGTTCTCCTCCCCTCCCCCGCCCCCTGCTGTTGCAGTTTTTACTCTTTACGTCTCCCTCTTGTACTATGGAAGTCACATTGATGGCTTAACTGAGGTCCTATCATCCTGTCTCTCATTCTTGACAGTGTTTTTAATACGGTCCTTTCTCACTGATTCTGCAGAAAACCTGATTTCTTACTTCTACTTGTATCTCATCCGTCCTAATTTTGAACATCTTTCTACAGCATCACGTCTCAGACGCACCGATCCTCTTCGTTTTCTGTTTCTCCCACAGTCCACATTCCATTTCCATACAATGCCGTGCTATAAACGTACTTTCTCAGGTATTTATTCCTCAGTTTAAGGCCTAAATTTCACACTAGTAGACTTTTCTTTGTCAGAAATGCCCCCATCGCCTTACTAAGCTGCTTTTTATGTCCTCCGTGCTTCGTCTGTTATGTGTTCTTTTGCTTCCTGGGTAGCAGAATTCTTCAACTCTGTCAACTTCGTGGTCACTAATTTTAAGCTTATCACTAACGTAATTTGTTCTATTCATAATTTCTTTCGTCTTTTTTCGGATTTCTCCCAATGCATAGTGGGTTTTCGTTAGACTTTTCGTTCCGTTCAACTGCTACTGTAATTCTTCATCATTTTTATTGACGATAGAAATAAATGCAAATAATAACACTGATGTCCCTTCAGCCTGAAGTCACCATCAGAACTAAGAATACAAAAATATGAAATTACTATTGAACATTAAAATTTTAAGCAATGATTTCTTTACAGCCGACGGGAATTGCGCATTTTTATCTTTTCTGTATTTTCACTTCCGATAATAACTCATAGGGGCCGAAGCCGAACTACGGACATCAATTCAAACCGCTCCTCATTTACTCACACGAGAATAACTGGTCGGTTTTGAACTAAAATGTCTGATAGTCGCTAGGTATCGAAATCAACGGTGTCGACACTGTCGAAGAAATGAATTACAAGCAGGATTTATGTTTCTTCTAGAATGTGTTATACATACTTGTGACGTCAGAAACGCTTAGTTGTGCACTACAGGAGAAATTGTAGTTTTTTTAAGAAAAAGATGGAGTAAAAAGCTGTTGATATAAAAGTGTCCAATTTTCAGTGTAAAAGTGCATGATGTTATCGCCAGCAATTTCGATGCGCACGCATAAGCCCATAAGCGTTCAAATTCAAAAGGCTCTGAGCACTATGGGACTTAACATCTGAGGTCGTCACTCTCCTAGACTTAGAACTACTTAAACCTAACTAACCTAAGGACATCTCACACATCCATGCCCAAGGCAGGATTTGAACCTGCGACCGTAGCAGCAACGCGGTTCCGGACTGAAGCGCCTAGAACCGCTCGGCCACCGCGGCCGGCCGCATAAATGGGAAACACACGGTTAGCACCCGAAACTCTGGTTCATAACAAGTACCCTCGTAACTGGCCCAGAATGTGGGGAACCTTTCTCTAAATTGTTTGAGATACAACCCCAACACATCAATTGTCAGTGCTTTTCAAATGTTTCTATGCGATACTGCAGCAAACCACCTAATTCTTATCGTAACATTCCATCTAATTTTCAACATCCTTATAGCACCACATTTCAAAGGCTTCGATTACCTTATCTTCCAGGTTTCAAACACTCCTTGCTTCACTTCCATACAGCGCTGTGCTACGAACGTACATTCCCGGAAACTTCTTCGTCAAATTCGTCTGTAGCACCATATCTCAAACGCTTCGATGACAGTTTAGAATTCAATATTCTTACTGTGACAGTGTGGAAGGTATTACGGAAAGACCTGTCATTCAAACCCTACAAATAGGAACTGTTGCAAGCTTTATGAGAAAGTGATAAAGAAAAAGGAGCTGCATTTTGTGTAGAAATTTTTTAAAAAATGCAGACTGAAGCTGATTTTCTTAATAAAATTGTTTTCAGTGACTGAACCACCTTCCGCACTTGCAGCATAATATTCGGGCATGAGGTGAGCAAAAAGCAACGTAATCTAACCTGTACGGAACTCACCTAAGGTAAATGTTTTTTGTGCTGTAAGCTGTAACAAGATTTACAGTCTCTTATTTTTTGCTGAGCCGACTACAACCAGTACCTGGACATGCCTGAAAATTATCTAATTCCTCAATTTCGACAGGATATGGACATAGAATTTATTTTCTAGGGAGATGGCGTGCCATCACATTATCATCATGAAGCTGTCGCGTATCTCTGTAGGAATGTGCCGACTTGGATTGGATGTGGTGCAATGTCCTGGCGTCCATTATAACCTGATTTAACACCAGTGACCTTATAGGACATGGGTTTCGCCTTTTTGCAAACACACTGATTCTTTTCCCCGAACATGTTTCAGCATCTCTGTGCCATCATCAGTGGGTGTTCTGTTTATTGAAAACTGTAAAAAGTAAAATGTTTTAGGTTATAACTGATTTAGCAAAACAAGGCCTAAATAAAGTTTTTGTTCGTTTTTCTTCTTACCATGATTTTACATTATACGGTTTTGCAGGACCAATTGTATAGTGTCCTGCACTGGTACCTTGTCATCTACAAACCAAACGATGTGCATGTAAATTTCATTGGCGAGTTAACACATTCCTTGATTTTTAAAGAAAACGTGATTCTGGCGTATGCTTTGCGTATATATTTGTTATTACTCACACTTTATTGTGACTGAGAATTCGTCTTTTGGGTTCCGAGGACGCTGCACGCACGTATCAACGTACTTTGTGTAATTTCTTTCGTTATAAACGCCTTTTTACTTCGCAAAACGCGGTGAGCACTATGCTGTTGTATTTCCTATAATTTAACTGCAAATGCAGAAAGAAAGGAGAAGAGGTGCAGATCCAAAAGATGGATACCCAGTGGACTTCTGGATGTCGAGCAATATGGCAGCAGATAATACAAGTACTGGCCACCAAGTATCGATACTCGCTTCATACGATTTGGCAGGAAACAAATAACAGACGGCACATTTGCCGTGTTGCAAAAGGTAGCCATACTGAACGTTTGTAAATGAAACTTTAAGATATACGGTATTGAATACTGTATCAAACATTTTTGTAGATTATCTACCTTTCTCACAATTAAAGGTTACTTTTGTGTAACTAATGAATGGTGCATTAATAGACACAGTGGCATTGGTATATTAATTGCTCCAGGAAAACTATAAATGAAAATCCCAACATTGTGCCAGTACTGTAGAACATCCATACTCTCGGGCTTTTCATTTATAATTATGAAGTTATTCTACCAAAGGCCGGCCGCTGTGGCCGAGCGATTCTAGGCGCGTCAGTCCGGAACCGCGCTGCTGCTACGGTCGCAGGTTCGAATCCTGCCTCAGGCATGGATGTGTGTGATGTCCTTAGGTTAGTTAGGTTTAAGTAGTTCTAAGTCTAGGGGACTGATGACATCCGATGTTAACTCCCATATTGCTTAGAGCCATTTGAACCATTTTTATTCTACCAAGCACTGATAGAAGAATCAGTTACCATGATACCCCATAAACAGTCAACAAAAGAAGATTTTAATGCCACAAGAAACCTTACCACACAGCATCGAAATAAATATGCTGCGTCTTCCTTCCCGAGGAATCCTCCAACCAGTGATAAATTTCGTTTTCGTGCTCCGTATAACCGTACTTCATTTAACAAACTTTACTGTGGTACTGAGTCAAGTGTTTTTTGCTAGTCATAAAGTACTTGCAAGTAGGCTGTTTACGTTTTTATGTTGGTAACGTCACGTAGCGCTCTGTATGAAAATCACTGACCGTGCTGTGTGCAGTCTGTGGCTGGTTTGCATTGCTGAAATATTCGCCATTGTAGTGGTGGGCAGTTGGATGTTAACAGCGCGTAGCGTTGCGCAGTTGGAGGTGAGCCGCCAGCAGTGGTGGATGTGGGGAGAGAGATGGGGGAGTTTTGAGAGCGGACGATCTGGACGTGTGTCCGTCAGAAAGAGTAAATTTGTAATACTGTTTATCATGAACTGATATATATACATGATGACTTTTGAACACTATTAAGGTAAATACATTGTTTGTTCTCTATCAAAATCTTTCATTTGCTAACTATTCCTATCAGTGCTTAGTGCCTTCAGTATTTAGAATCCTTTATTTAGCTGGCAGTATTGGCGCTCGCTGTATTGCAAAGTACGAGTAACGAAGATTTTTGTGAGGTAAGTCATTCATGAAAGGTATATGTTATTGTTAGTCAGGGCCATTCTTTTGTAGGGATTATTGAAAGCCAGATTGCATTGAGCTAAAAAATATTGTGTGTCAGTTTAGCGTTGATCAGAATAACTAAAGAGAAAAATGTCTGAGTACGTTTAGTTGTGCTCAGCTGTTTGAAAATCAAATAACGTAAGAGGCTTATCAGCACAGTACTTCATTAATTTTTCCAAGGGGATGTTTGATACTGAAGCTACCAAACTGCCTTCACCCATAGTTTCAGGATGTCATTTGAAAAAAAGCGAGAGTTGTATTTAGCATGACCAACGCTTATACAGTAAGTATAGTAAATACAGAACACAAAGTAGTAGTAAATTATTGTTGTTGAAAACAACGTACTGAACATTCAATAGGTCAGTGGTCCACAGGACGTGCTGAAAATGTCCATCATAAGCTACGATACACAATTCAGCACCTCACAACATTTTCTGGAAACTTTTGCCAATTTATTTGGTGTTACTTCTTCAATTGCGCTGCGAATGTTTGTTTTCAGCTCTTCAATTGTATTCGTGTCATTATTGTAGACGTTCCCCTCAAACTTTCCTCGCAAAAAGAAAAGTCGGAGGCAGTCAGATTGGGCGATTTGTGAGACCATAAACCTGCAGAAACTGTATGTTCGTCTCCGAATACTTCACGGATGTGTGTAATTGAAAACCGTAAAGTAAGCGCCATCTTGCTGGAGAAACACACACTCTCGTTCTTCCTCCGTTAGCTACGCAATGAATGTCTGCAAGAATTCCGTTACATACGCTAAAGAGTTCACGGTGTTGTTACAGAAAATGGGACCTACATTCTGTTGGCCTGAAACTGCACACCAAACGCCTACTTTGAAATCACACAGTGATTGTCTGTCGACCTATAGCGTGTGTTTTGAGAGTTCACATACTAGTTAAGGTAAAACCATACTTCGTGCGAGTTTAAGTAAAGATTTCGATCCACATAACCATCAGCGACATGCGTGAGTAACCGTTCTCAACACTGTTGTCGTTGTGCGTAATCGTAGGTTTTAATGCTTGCATCACTCTTGCTTTGTATGCTTGCATATGTAACAGCTTCAGCATGTTTAGTTGTTGAGACAGACGTCTTCTTGATTTCCGTGGACTTCTTACAATAGTCTCGTGAACACGTTCAGTATTTTCTATCGAACAAACTTTCCTTACAGGGTCACGTTTGGTCTTAGCGTCTGAACCTGTTGCTATAAATTTAGTGATAAATTTTGGAACACTTTTTGCAGCAGCAGCTGTCTCTGGATATATTCTCGTGAACATTTCATCTAACGTTTTAAACTATTTTCATCCTAAAAAAGTTTCAATAATAAACATTCTTTGTTGCCATTCTATATTCACGAAGATGCAAAGCTGGTACTTTTTGCCGATGATACAAGTATAACTGTCACACCCAACAGTCAAGAATTAAGTGTTGAAATTGTAAACGATGTTTTTCAGAAAATCATTACGTGGTTCTCTGCAAGTGGGCTCTCATTAAACTTTGACAAAACACAATACATTCAGATCCACACAGTAAATGAAATGACACCATTAATATATATAGACTTCGATCAGAAATCGGTAGCTAAGGTAGAATATTCAAAATTTCTAAGTGTATGCATTGATGAGGGGTTGAACTGGAAAAAACACACTTAGGATCTACTGAAACGTTTGAGTTCAACTACTTATGCTATTAGGGTCATTGCAAATTTTGGCGATATTCATCTCAGTATATTAACTTACCATGCCTATTTTCATTCTCTGCTTTCGTATGGCATCATATTCTGGGGTAACTCATCATTGAGTAAAAGAGTGTTAATTGCACAAAGGCGTGTAATCAGAATAATTTCTGGAGCTCATCGAAGATCATCCTGCAGATTCTTATTTAAAGAGCTAGAAATCTTCACTGTAGCCTCACAATACATATATTCACTTATGAAATTTGTTATTTACAATCCGAACGAATTCAAAAGTAATAGCAGTGTACATGGCTACAACACTAGGAGAAAGGATGATCTTCACTACTCAAGATTAAATCTAACTTTGGCTCAGAAGGGGGTAAATTATGCTGCCACAAAAGTCTTTGGTCTCTTACCTAATAGCACCGAAAGTCTGACACATAGCCATATAGCACATAAAAGAAAATTAAAAGAATTTCTTAATGGCAACTCCTTCTACTCATTAGTAATGTAATGTAATATCTTGTATAGACACCTTTTATTAACCTGACACGTTCCGCATCATTACGAAGTGTCGTATTCGTGATCTATGGAACAAGTACTAATCTAATCTAATCTGTTCGATTGAAAAAGGAATTCCTTAGAACTGTAGTCACAACAAGCTTCAGATTGAATACTGACAAAGCACCAGTGATCACTAAATCGCCGTTCGACGACACATCACGTGACCCCGCTCGAGCGCCGCCCTAGCGTTAAGAAGTAGCAACACTCAGCTAGTTTCGAATATCGCGGTCAGTATTAACACATGTCCTCTTTCATCTAGGCCATTCCGTATTAAGCTAAGTAAATCTTTTTATCATTCGCGTACTAAAGTGAACTAATATTTTCTCCCAGAGCAATCAAAGAACCCATAGTTATGGCGGACGATTGCCGACTCGTCTGACCATAACGAGACTCATTACGTGTGCCTACTGATTCCAAAAATGGCAGATAAAAAAAATGCGAGATTATCAGTGGGAAAAACAAAGAAAACCTACGTTATCGAACGAATATCACTAAAAATAAACATAATTTTGTTTGTGAGACCACAACCCTCATGTGCTTGCATTCCGTAATGTACAGATCCCCAAATGATAACATAGGCCTGCGTCGGACCTTCAGAGGAAACACCGGCTGTATCAGCAACTATTGTTATCGCATGAGTGATAATCTTGCGCGTGGTTTTTGTTAGTTCTCCATATTCCCTCCGACAAAAGTTATTCTTGATTTCCCATACGGCACGGTAATTGGCTGGCGAAACTCTGATGTATGACGACAAGCAGCAGAAGGATTCCACGATTCGAGGACGGATAAATTACGCCACTTCCATCTCCTTCATCTTCCCATCTCGTCTCTCTGCAGCCAATTAGGGCTAAGGTTACGTAGCCGCAAGAGGAAAGGCGTCCGGCCACAGGAATAGGGGCGAATCCAGGATGGACAGGTGAGATGGTTCGTTAGTTAATTGCTCAGTTACGTGATCTGTAGATCATTTGAAAGATACTTTTATCGAAATCATGTGGTACGAGCAAGTTTACAGAATATACATACATGATCAACGTTAACATTAATGAGAAAATTATTATTTTTAGTCCCACTCATGCATCTAATTTCTTCTTTTGTTTTTAAGTAGAAATTCGTCAGTGGAAAAGAAAGAATTGTCAGTCATTTTATGCTGTCAGGCAAATGATGAAAAACTTTTATCGCTGCATCTCGAACTCCTTTCTGAGCTACTGACATCTTTAACGATGGGCAGTACAGGTCATTTTTCCCTCTACTGTTGTAGGTATCAACAGCGCTGTTCTCCTCAACTTGTGTTGGTTGCTTATGACGTATTTCGTAAGCGAATATATGTATTGTTACGGCACAGCTAAAATGTCTAGCTCCTTGGAGGAGCATCTACGTGGGTGAGCACTACATATTATTCTTAGTGCTCGCTTTTGTGCAATCAGTAGTTTCTTTAACTTGATGAGTTACTCCAGAAAAATATTGCGTAAGACATTATTGAGTGAAATAACGCAAAATATGTGAGGAAGGTGAAATTTTTGTTTCCAAGATTAGCAAGTATATGAAGAGCAAAAGTAGCTGAACTTAATTGCTTGAGAAGTTCGGAAACGTGCGTCTTCCATTTCAAGTTTTCATCAATACTTACACCCAAAAATCTGGAGTATTCTACCCTATTTACTGACTCCTGCTTACGTGCTACATCAGTTGTCGGTATGATTCTATTTCTTGTACAGAAATGATAGTAGTGTGGGTTTCAAAATTTAGGGAGCGTCCATTTTTAGAGAACCACTTAATGATTCTTTGGAAAATATAATTTATCGACTGTTCTGATAGTTTCTCTCTACTTGGATTTTTTATAACACTAGTAGCGTCTGCAAAAAGTACTAGTTCTGCTTTTTGAATGTTAAATGGGAAGTCATTACATATATAAGGAATAGGAGTGGACCCAAAATTGAATCCTGTGGGACTCCTTTTGTTATTTTCTTTTTTTCCAACAGTCACTAACATTTTCAACTTCTCCGACATTCTGTGAATTATTCAGCACAACCTTTTCCACTCACTTTGTTCAAAACGATTCACACCAGTTGTGCATAAAGCAATCAGTTCCATAAAACTTGAGGTTTTCGGAGACAGTAGCTTGATCGACACAATCAAATGACTCAGAAAGATCGCAGAAAATACCAGATGGCGATATATTATTATTTAAGGCTTGTATTATTTATGAGTGAATGTATAAATATTAGTTGAACAACCCTTCTGGAATCTGAGATATTACTTGTACGAACACTTTGGGAAAAGATGTCAGTAAGGAACTTGAACGATGATCGTTTAAGTCTGCCTTGTCTCCAGTTCATCCTACGAGAGGGGTAAAAGGAAGGAGCCTCCACGAAGATCGTGCAAGGGTCATTATTGACAAAGAGAGGATGAGTTTTAGCACGAACTACATCTACATGTACATGATTACTCTGCAATTCACATTTAAGAGCTTGGCAAAGGGTTCATCTCTCTACCATTCCACTCCCGAACAGCGCGCGGGAAAAACGAACACCTAAACCTTTCTGTTCGAGCTCTGATTTCTCTTATTTTATTTTGATGATCATTCCTGCCTATGTAGGTTGGGCTCAACAAAATATTTTCGCATTCGGAAGAGAAAGTTGGTGACTGAAATTTCGTAAATTGATCTCGCCGCGACGAAAAACGTCTTTGCTTTAATGACTTCCATCCCAACTCGCGTATCATATCTGCCACACTCTCTCCCCTATTAAGTGATAATACAAAACGAGCTGCCCTTTTTTGCACCCTTTCGATGTCCTCCGTCAATCCCACCTGGCAAGGATCCCACACCGCGCAGCAATATTCTAACATAGGACGAACGATTGTAGTGTAAGCTGTCTCTTTAGTGGACTTGTTGCATCTTCTAAGTGTCCTGCTAATGAAACGCAACCTTTGGCTCGCCTTCCCCACAATATTATCTATGTGATCTTTCCAACTGAAGTTGTTCGTCATTTTCACACCCAGGTACTTAGTTGAATTGACAGCCTTGAGAATTGTCCTATTTATCGAGTAATTGAATTCCAACGGATTTCTTTTGGAACTCATGTGGATCACCTCACACTTTTCGTTATTTAGCGTCAACTGCCACCTGCCACACCGTACAGCAATCTTTTCTAAATCGCTTTGCAGCTGATACTGGTCTTCGGATGACCTTACTAGACGGTAAATTACAGCATCATCTGCGAAGAACCTAAGAGAACTGCTCAGATTGTCACCCAGGTCATTTATATACATTCCTGGAAATGGAAAAAAGAACACATTGACACCGGTGTGTCGGACCCACCATACTTGCTCCGGACACTGCGAGAGGGCTGTACAAGCAATGATCACACGCACGGCACAGCGGACACACCAGGAACCGCGGTGATGGCCGTCGAATGGCGCTAGCTGCGCAGCATTTGTGCACCGCCGCCGTCAGTGTCAGCCAGTTTGCCGTGGCATACGGAGCTCCATCGCAGTCTTTAACACTGGTAGCATGCCGCGACAGCGTGGACGTGAACCGTATGTGCAGTTGACGGACTTTGATCGAGGGTGTATAGTGGGCATGCGGGAGGCCGGGTGGACGTATCGCCGAATTGCTCAACACGTGGGGCGTGAGGTGTCCACAGTACATCGATGTTGTCGCCAGTGGTCGGCGGAAGGTGCACGTTCCCGTCGACCTGGGACCGGACCGCAGCGACGCACGTATGCACGCCAAGACCGTAGGATCCTACGCAGTGCCGTAGGGGACCGCACCGCCACTTCCCAGCAAATTAGGGACACTGTTGCTCCTGGGGTATCGGCGAGGACCATTCGCAACCGTCTCCATGAAGCTGGGCTACGGTCCCGCACACTGTTAGGCCGTCTTCCGCTCACGCCCCAACATCGTGCAGCCCGCCTCCAGTGGTGTCGCGACAGGCGTGAATGGAGGGACGAATGGAGACGTGTCGTCTTCAGCGATGAGAGTCGCTTCTGCCTTGGTGCCAATGATGGTCGTATGCGTGTTTGGCGCCGTGCAGGTCAGCGCCACAATCAGGACTGCATACGACCGAGGCACACAGGGCCAACACCCAGCATCATGGTGTGGGGAGCGATCTCCTACACTGGCCGTACACCACTGGTGATCGTCGAGGGGACACTGAATAGTGCACGGTACATCCAAACCGTCATCGAACCCATGTTTCTACCATTCCTAGACCGGCAAGGGAACTTGCTGTTCCAACAGGACAATGCACGTCCGCATGCATCCCGTGCCACCCAACGTGCTCTAGAAGGTGTAAGTCAACTACCCTGGCCAGCAAGATCTTCGGATGTGTCCCCCATTGAGCATGTTTGGGACTGGATGAAGCGTCGTCTCACGCGATCTGCACGTCCAGCACGAACGCTGGTCCAACTGAGGCGCCAGGTGGAAATGGCATTGCAAGCCGTTCCACACGACTACATCCAGCATCTCTACGATCGTCTCCATGGGAGAATAGCAGCCTGCATTGCTGCGAAAGGTGGATATACACTGTACTAGTGCCGACATTGTGCATGCTCTGTTGCCTGTGTCTATGTGCCTGTGGGTCTGTGAGTGTGATCATGTGATGTATCTGACCCCAGGAATGTGTCAATAAAGTTTCCCCTTCTTGGGACAATGAATTCACGGTGTTCTTATTTCAATTTCCAGGAGTGTAGATCAGGAACAGCAGAGGTCGCAGGACGCTTCCCTGGGGAACACCTATATCACTTCAATTTCACTCGATGATTTGCCGTCTATTACTACGAACTGCGACCTTCCTGATAGGAAATCACGAATCCAGTCGCACAACTGAGACGATACCCCATAGGCCCGCAGCTTGACCAGAAGTCGCTTGTGAGGAACGGTGTCAAAAGCTTTCCGGAAATGTAGAAATACGGAATCAACTTGAGATCCTCTGTCGATAGCGCCATTACTTCGTGCGAATAAAGAACTAGCTGCGTTGCGCAAGAACGATGTTTTCTGAAACAATGCTGATTATGTATCAATAGATCGTTCCCTTCGAGGTGATTCATAACGTTTGAATACAATATATGCTCCAAAACCCTACTGCAAACCGACGTCAATGATATAGGTCTGTAGTTCGATGGATTACTCCTACTACCCTCCTTAAACACTGGTGCGACCTGCGCAGTTTTCCAATCTGTAGGTACAGATCTATCGGTGAGCGAGCGGTTGTATATGATTGATACGTAGGGACCTATTGTATCAGCGTAATCTGAAAGGAACCTAATCGGTATACAATTTGGACCCTGAAAACTTGCCCGTATCAAGCGATTTGAGTTGCTTCGCAACTCCTAAGGTATCTACTTCTAAGAAACTGATGCTAGCAGCTGTTCGTGTTTCAAATTCTGCAATATTCCATTCGTCTTCCCTGGTGAAGGAATTTCGGAAAACTGCGTTCAATAACTCCGCTTTAGCGGCACAGTCGTCGGTAAGAGTACCATCGGCACTGCGCAGCGAAGGTATTGACTGCGTCTTGCCGCTTGTGTACTTCACATACGACCAGAATTTCTTCATTTCTACCAAATTTCGAGACAATGTTTCGTCGTGGAACCTATTAAAGGCATCTCGCATTGAAGTCCGTGTCAAATTTCGCGCGTGTGTAAATTTTAGCCAATCTTCGGGATTTCGCTTTCTTCTGAACTTCGCATGCTTTTTCCGTTGCCTCTGCAACGGCGTTCGGACCTGTTTTGTGTACCATGGGGGATCAGTTCCAGCTCTTACCAATTTATGAGGTATGAATCTCTCAATTCCTGTTGCTACTATATCTTTGAATTTGAGCCACATCTCGTCTACATTTGCACAGTCAGTTCGGAAGGAATCGGGCGTACCCTGGGCGTTAGGAAGAATCGTAGCGGCGAATCCTTTCACCACCAGGACCAAAAAGATCAAAGGCTTTTTATCAAAGCCAGCCCTTAGAGTAATATCCATTAATATAGAAGGTATTTCATCTGATAAAGTTTTATTATCTAATATCTAGAAACAAACAGCCTGTGATTTTCTGTTAACTCAAGAGACCCATAGAGGCCCAGAAGACCGAAAAGTAAATGGAATGAAACTCTTCATTGAAAGACCAAGTATGATACATGGTAATGCTAAACCTAATATAAACATCATCTCAGTAGGTTCCACGTCAGATAACGACATAGAGATCCTGACGGTCGAAATCCAGTCATGTACAGTGACATCCATATATAAACCACCTAACGCTAAATTCTGTTTCAAGGAACAACCTAACTTCCAAACCAACAAAATTAGTAATCGGCAACTTTAATTGCCACAGTACATCATGGGGCTACAAGGAAACTGACAAAAATGGAAAAGATCTGAAATATTGGAGTGAAAGAATGGGACTGATGTTAATCCATGACCCGAAGCTACCACCATCCTTCAATAGATGGCATAGAGATTATAACCCAGATAACCTCTTCGCCAGTGCACATATTGCCCAAAAAGTAAAGAAGTACGTCACAGACGTAATCTCACGTACACAACATCGACCTTTTTTTCCGTTGAGGCAGCTGTGAAACCAGAGCGCGTCCAGCTCAAAAGGCAATTTCACTTCAAGAAAGGAAAGTGGGAAAATTTCACACAAGAACTTGATATGGAAGTTCTAAATCTCGACGCATCACCAGATAGGTATGATGAGTTTGTCAAAACAGTCCAAGGCATCTCACGTAAATATATCCCGAGAGGATGCAGAACGAACTATATCCCAGGACTCGATGAATACTCCAAATCTCTGCTGGAGAGATATGAACAACTCTGATGAAACAATAAAAACAGGTGAGGACCTATTAAGTTCCATATCAGTTTCCAGAAGCAGAAAATGGTGTGATTTGGTATCAAACCTAGATATGAAACAGAATAGCCTTTTCGGCTATTGAAATTATTGAAACTATTGAAGACCCTCAACAATGACCCAACCATTACTCCCCCTGACTTGTCAAAGGTAACCCCTGACCAAATTGCTCATCAATTACTTCTCAATGGCAAGACTAAAGGAAGATCAGAAAAATCTAAATTCATTAGGCAGGCAGATGAAAAGGAGTATCTCAAGACCCTTTTTACCTTAAAAGACCTGGAAGCAGTTTTCACAACTATAAAGAGTAATAAAGCTGCTGGCCTAGACGAAATACGGAAGGAACAAATCAAAATATTTGGACCTGCCACAAAACAGTTGATATTAAACCTTATGAACACCTGCATTTCAAAATTGCAAATCACCAAGATCTGGCGTAAAGCCAAGGTAACAGCACTTTTAAAGCCTGGGAAAGAACCAACAGACCCAAAGAGTTTCCGTCCGGTTTCACTCCACTGTCATTTGTGCAAGATATTGGAAAGACTGATCCTAAATCGAATATCAGAGTATATTGACAAAATACTCATAAAAGAGCAGTCCGGCTTCCGACTGGGAAGGTCTTGCTGTGGACAGATCCTAAATTTGACTCAGCACATTGAGGATGGGTATGAGAGAGGCGGAATAACAGGTGTGGCTTTCATCGAGCTCACGGCGGCTTATGATACTGTTAACCACAAAAAGCTGCTTAGAAAAGTATACTTACAAGGGAACCTCCCCATCGCACCCCCCTTAGATTTAGTTATAAGCTGGCACAGTGGATAGGCCTTAAAAATTGAACACAGATCAATCGAGAAAACAGGAAGAAGTTGTGTAGAACTATGAGAAAAATAAGCAAAATTTACAAACTGAGTAGTCCATGTGCAAGATAGGCAACAAGAAGGATAGTGTACGCTCACGAGCGCCGTGGTCCCGTGGTTAGCGTGAGCAGCAGCGGAACGAGAGGTCCTTGGTTCAAGTCTTCCCCCGAGTGAAAAGATTAATTTTTTATTTTCAGGCAATTATCGAAGTTCAGGCACTCACACATAATCAACTTCGCTCTCCGAAATCCCAGGACATGTTCAGATTTGCTTGGACATATGCAGGATTTGACGGTCTACACACGGAAAAATTAGAAAACGTTAAAACCATATGTTTTGACAGAGCATAGGGAAAACTACGCGACTGTGAAACTGTTGCATTCATTTGTTGCAGTTTATGTGACAAACTCTTATGTTTTCATCACTTTCACAAGAAAACCTAAATAGGGGAAGGTAGAAGAATATTTTTACCCATTCGCCAAGTGTATAAGTTAGGTGGATCGAGAACATATTCCTGTCATGTGACGCACATTCCGTCACCAGTGTCGTATAGAATATATCAGGTGTGTTTTCCTGTGGAGGAATCGGTTGACCTATGACCTTGCGATCAAATGTTTTCGGTTCCCATTGGAGAGGCACGTCCTTTCGTCTACTATTCGCACGGTTTTACGGTGCGGTCGCAAAACACAGACACTAAACTCATTACAGTGAACAGAGACGTCAATGAACGACCGGACAGATCATAACTTTGAGAAAATAAAAAAAGTAAACTTTTCACTCGAGCGAAGACTTGAAGCAAGGACCTCTCGTTCCGCAGCTGCTCAAGCTAACCACGGGACCACGGCGCTTCTGAGCTTACACTGTCCTTGATGTTGCATATCTTGTGCGTGGACTACTCAATTAGTATATTTTGCTTATTTTTTTCATAGTCCCACACAACTTCTTCCTGTTTTCTCGATTGATCTGTGTTCAGTTTTTCAAGGCCTATCCACTGTGCCAGCTTATAACTAAATCTGAGGGGGGTGCGATGGGGAGGTTCCCTTGTTAGCTACAAAGGATTAGCGGCTAACTCAGATCCTTCAGCGTATGCTGCAAAACAGGAGATACTTCGTCTCTCTCCAAGACGAGTCGATGGAGAATGAAGAAAAATGGTCTCCCTCAGGGAAGCGTGCTGTCTCCGCTGTTATATAATAACCATGCAAATGACCAGCCAACCATTCAACCACGGCATTCATATACGCTGATGATACAGCAAGAGGTGAAACTGACAACAACTCTTGAAAATTTGGCCAAGCATTACGTTGAAAACGAACTGAAACCGAACTCTGGAAAGATCCAAGTCTGTGCATTCCATCTTAGAAATGGAGAAGCCAGAAGGAAACTGAACATCACTTGGAGAGGAGAACAACTACTCCACTGCGAAACTCCTGAATATCTTGGGGTGAAGATCGACTGTTCCCTCACATTCAAAGCTCACTGTGAAGAAACGAGCCTCAAAGTAAAAGCGCGGAACAACATCATCCGAAAACTTACAGGAGCCACCTGGGGTGCCCAGCCAAAAGTGCTTGGAACATCTGCCTTGGGACTACGTTTCTCCGCCGCAGGATACGCAGCACCCGCCTGGCAAAACCCTGCACACGCTAAACATGTAGATACAGCCCTGTACGAGTCAGGACGCGTTGTTAGAGCTGCTTACGACCTACTCCTGTCAATAAGCTGTACCAAATTATGGGTACAGCACCACCACGCATTCGAAGACAAGCTGCAACAGAAGTGGAGAAGAAAAAAGAAGAAATCGACGCTAGACATCCTTTGTTCGGACATGGCCTTCAACAGCCAAGACTGAGGTCAAGAAAAAGCTTCCTACAGAAAACTATTACAATTCGTTCATCTCCCAGAACTCGCAGAGAGGAGCTTTGGCGAGTCAACCTAGCTGCAGACAATCACATAACGGTCATGAAGGTGTAAGTTGGCTGTTTAGGATTTTATGTTGGTAACGCCACGTAGCGCTCTGTATGAAAATCACTGACTGTGCTGTGTGCAGTGTGTGGCTGGTTTGCATTGTTCGAATATTCGCAATTGTAGTGTTGGGCAATTGGATATGAACAGCGCGCAGCGTTGTGCAGTTGGAGGTGAGCCGCCAGCAGTGGTGGAAGTGGGAAGAAAGATGGGGGATTTTTGAGAGCGGACGATCTGGACGTGTGAAACCTCCCCTTCGAAAAATTTATGAATTACTGTGCTGACAAACCTCTTACGTTATTTTTTTCAAATAGCTGAGCAGAGCTTAACGTACTCAGACATTTCTCTCTTTACTTATTCTGATCAACACTAAACTGGCACACAATATTTTTAACGCAACGCAATCTGACTTTCAATGATCGCTACAAAAGAATGACCGTGACTAACAATAACCTATGCCTTTCATGAATCACTTTCCTCACAAAAATCTTCGTTACTCGAACTACTGCAATACAGCGAGCGCCAATACTGCCAGCTAAATAAAAGATTCTAACTACTGAAGGCACTAACTACTGATAGGCATAGTTAGCAAATGAAAGATTTTGATAGAGAACAAACAATGTATTTACCTTAATAGTGTTCAAAAGTCATAATATATATATCAGTTCATGACATCCAGTATTACAAATTCACTGTCTCTGATGGACACACGTCCAGATCGTCCGCTCTCAAAACTCTGCCATCTCTCTCCCCACATCCACCACTGCTGGCGGCTCACCTCCAACTGAGCAACGCTACGGGCTGTTCACATCAAGCTGCCCAACACTACAATAGCGAATATTCCAACAATGCAAACGAGCCACAGACTGCACACAGCACAGCCACTGATTTTCATACAGAGCGCTACGTGACGTTACCAACATAAAAACCCAAACAGCCTACTTACAGAGGAAATAGCCGAAGGTTCACACCTGCCATACGTGACCTGGAAGACTTTGAACAGGCTGCGAAGTGGGGTGTCAAGGTGCAAAGCCAACCTCAGGAAGTGGGGCTTCAGTAATGTCAGTGTGGTGCCGTACGGGACGAATAACATCTGCTAATCTGCAGGAACCTACCGGCTGCATGCACTATCTGTGATCTTGCTGCAGCCAGCGAAACTGGTGTGATGACCGCCGAATACTGGGCCCGTCAAAAAATATAATCGTCTTGCTGCTTGTTTATCTGCTGCTTGTTTGTATATGTTATTGACTCTGTGTCATAAATACTATTGTACATATTTAATTTTGCAAATTTTTTATGTGAATCAATACTCATTAGTTTTTGTAATTATTTTATGTCCTGGACTCGAAAAATAAAATAAATCCTACGGGAAAGGGAACGTCGTCGGAAGACAACAAGGACGACGGAAAATGGGTCAGTTTATGTGCTGACTGACAGGGAAATATACTTGGTAATTTAGGTGGAATGATAAATTTTTACGGAGGTGTTAGTATAGACTAATACCAGTAAACATTCTGTACAACATTTGAGTTTTTGTGTTGGTTACGGGGACACAGCTGTTAGGATGTAATGCTAACAGATATTCACGGAAGGATTTAAGAAAAGGCAAGTGTTTAAATTCAGAGTTGGTTCTCACAAATTCGACCACCGACTTCAGTGCAATTTCGAATTTTCTTGACAACAGCACGTGTCGTCTTTCTGAGGTCATCTTGGCGTTCTTTTATGAGGGGAGCACCAATCATAACCCGACCAATTCGTCTCTTGTGTTTGGTCTTTCTTTGCAGATTTCACTGTTCGACTATCCGCACAGGCGATAATCTGAAGGGGTTAGGACCGGGATCCTCGGCGGTTAAGAAACGTGACCGCTTCTGCCGAGCTGTCTTCCGGGGAATGTTAGGGTTAGATGATGACTAGAATGTGCAGGGGCGCCGCCTTGCTGGGGGAACATAGGCACTCTGGTTTTTTTCTCTTTATTGTAATTTTAAGCACCTCATACAAGGCGGGCTGGCAGCATCATATTACGCCGCTCTTCAGCCTTGAGTGTTACAATAACAGAACATATAGGTGGCACAGATAATACAATAAAAACGGCGGGCAAAAAATGTAGATACGAAAAACAATAAACGTGAAGCCGTTCACGCTGGACGAGAAAAAACACAAACACTTGTGGACACGGCGCACATAACATGGATGACTGCGACGGCACAGGGGAACAGTGGTGGCATGACGGCGAAAAAACACTAAACACAAGACGAAGGCACACACACACGAGACACTGATGGCGATGATCTCTGGCGCGCGAATGTTCACTGAGCGTGTGTGAGTCCGGGGACCTGCCAAGAGAGGAGGAGGAGGAAGGGGAGTGGGAGATCAGAGATGCCATGGGCAGGGGAGAGAGGGGGAGGGAGGAATGGGGAGGGGAAGCCTGGGGGAAGAGGGGCGAAGGAAGGGGGATGGGGGAAAAGGAAAGAGAAGGGAGGGTGGGTGCCTAAAGGAAAGGACACAGGAAGGGGGAGGATCAAAGTTGATAGGAGGGGTAGATGTAGGGGAGGAGGACATCATCAGGGAGGGGGAGCCGGCGGAAGCCACCTTGGGAGAGGGTAAGGAGGGTGGAGAGATGGAGACTGGGGGGGATGTGGGAATACAGGCGCGGCAGGCAGCGGGCGGGGGTGGGAGAGGAGGGGTGAGACAAGCGGGTGAGGAGGATCAAGTTTGCGGGAGGTGTACAGCATCCGTATCCTTTCAAGGAAAAGGAGGAGGTGGGGGAAGGGGATGAGATCATACAGGATCCACGTGGGGGAGGGGAGACGGATGTGATAGGCGAGGCGGAGAGCATGGCGTTCAAGGATTTGGAGGGATTTATAAAAGGTAGGGGGGCAGAGATCCAAGCCGGATGGGCGTAACAAAGGATAGGGCGGATGAGGGATTTATAGGTGTGGAGGATGATGGAGGGGTCAGGACCCCACGTACATCCAGAAAGGAGCTTGAGGAGATGGAGCGTGCCTTGGCTTGGATTGTCCGGAGATGGGGTCCAGGAGAGGCGACGGTCGAGGGTGACGCCAAGGTACTTAAGGGTGGGAGTGAGGGCGATAGGATGGCCATAGATGGTTAGATAGAAATCAAGGAAGTGGAAGGAAGGGGTGGTTTTGCCTACAATGATCGCCTGGGTTTTGGAGGGATTGACCTTGAGCAACCACTGGTTGCACCAAGCGGTGAACCGGTCAAGATGGGATTGGAGAAGGTGTTGGGAGCGCTGCAGGGTGGGGGCAAGGGCAAGGAAGGCGGTGTCATTGGCAAACTGGAGAAGGTGGACGGGGGGTGACGGCGGCGGCATGTCCGCCGTATACAAAAGGTACAGAAGGGGGGAGAGGACGGAGCCTTGGGGCACACCAGCGGAGGATAAAAAGGTGTAGGAATCTGTGTTATGGATGGTGACGTAGGAAGGATGGTGGGAGAGAAAGGAGCCGATCAGACGGACGTAGTTAATGGGAAGGGCGAAGGTTTGGAGCTAGAAGAAGAGACCGGAATGCCGTACGTGGTCATAAGCACGTTCGAGGTCCAGGGAGAGGAAGATTGCGGAGCAACGGGAATTAAGCTGGTCGGAAAGGAGATGAGTGAGGTGAATGAGAAGGTCGTCGGAAGAGAAGGACGGCCGAAAGCCACACTGGGTAACGGGAAGGAGGCGGTGCTGACGGAGATGCTGGTGGATGCGTCGGGTGAGGATAGATTCCAGGACCTTGCTGAAGACCGAGTTAAGGCTGATGGGATGGTAGGAGGAGACGGCGGACGGCGGTTTGCCAGGTTTAAGGAACATCAGGATATGGGAGGTTTTCCACAGGTCGGGGTAGTAACCGGTGGACAGGACGACATTGTAGAGCCTGGCCAGAGTGGAGAGGAAACAGACAGGAGCTTCACAAAGGTGACGGTAAGTGACACGATTGTGACCAGGGGTGGTGTTGCGTTTTGTGCGGAGTGTAGCAATGAGATCCTGTGTAGTGATAGGGGCATTGAGTTCTGTGTGTGCTATGTTTTCCAAGTACTGGAAACCAGGTGCGCGGGGAGGGATAGAGGTGTCAGTTCGATCGTGGACATCCGGGAAGAGGGAGTAATCAAACTGGGATATAATCGTGGATGGAAAACACATTCGAGAGGTAGGATGCAAAGTGATTGGCCTTACTAAGGGTGTCAGCGAAGGGGTGATCATCATGGAGAAGAGGATGGGAGAGTTTAGTTCCGGTAAGGCAACGGAACGCTGACCAGAACTTGGACGAGTTGGTAGGTAGGGTAGCATGTAAATGGGTGCATGTCTGTCGCCAGTCCCGGCGTTTCTTAGCCGCGAGCAAATTACGAATGTGTCGCTGGAGTTGCCAGTGGCGTCGTAGTGTGTCCGGGTCACGCATGTGGGGGAAGGCACGGTAGAGTCGGCGGGATTCACGGAGGAGGAGGACAGCCTGTGGGGGTAAGGTAGGACGGTGGGGGTGGATGGCGACAGTAGGGCCTCCATGGCTTCAGACAAGGTCTGTTGGAGAAAGGAAGCGGCATGGGTCACATCGTCAGGGTGGTGGTAGGTGAAGGGGTGGCTATCGGGTGGAGAGGGTATCTCAGTAGGCATTCCAGTTGGCACAGGAATAGTCATGGACGTACTTAGGGGGAGGGTCATTACAAGGGTCGGGGCGGGAGCGACGACCATCTGAAACGGTGAGCAGGACAGGGAGATGGTCGCTACCAATAGGCTCCAGGACATCCACCGTTATGCGTCCAAGGAGGTTGGGGAAGGAGAGGATAACATCGGGAGTGGAGATGGATTCAGGACGGGTGTGCTGGGGGATGTGGATGAGGTCACCTTGAAGGGAGGAGAGGAACTGATGCCACCGCCGTAACTGAGCGGCGGAACGACTATGGATGTTGAGGTTGGCGGCAATCACGTAGGAGGAGAAGGTACGGTCAATGTGGGAGAGGAAGTCAAAGGGAATAGGGGCGTTAGGGCGGACATAGATGGTGGCGCAGGTAACAGTAAGGCCGGGGAAGAAGAAACTAAGGATCAGATGTTCGGTGGCGTCGGGAAGGAGAGGTTGGAGCCGAACGGGGGTCTGGCGGTGGTGACCAATGGCAACTCCACAACGCGAAATTGGGAGGGAATTATCGAAGCGGTGAAGGAGGTAGGGCGAAGTGTGGTGTGGTGGGGTTGGAGGAAGGTTTCATTGAGGAGGAAGGCATCCACACGGTGGGTGGCAAGGGTGTGCAGGAAGAGGTTCTTGTTGGCGGGAAGGGAGCAGATATTGATGAAAAGGATATGGTGCTGTCGCGCCATGACAGGGATTTAGATGAGGGTGTCGAGGCAGGAGTAGGTGAAATGGGCCTGGTTGTTGGAGTAGGTGGAGTACATTTTGAGTTGGAAAATGGAACATACGGCGAGGGAGATCTGTTGGAGGGTGTGGGAGTGCTGAAAAGGATGAACATTCTGGAGGACGATGGTGAGGAATCGGATGATGTCCTCAGCGGTAGGGGGTGGGCAAAGGGAATTGCTGGGAGGGGTGGGGGCGTCCAGAGGGCGGACAGGAACGGTGAGTTCAGGAGTGGTAGGAGGGGGTCGGGCCTTACATTTCTGGGAGTAAGTAGGATGAGGGAGGTTACAGGTATTGCAGGAGGGGGGAGACTGGAGATTGGGGCACTGCCGTAAGAAGTGGGCTTGTCTACAGTGCGGGCAGGTGGAGGCCTCGTGGCACTCAGATGTCCAGTGTGCATTATACCACAAGCACCTCTGGCAGCAGAGTGACAGAGGAGGGGAACGGGAGGGGTCAACTGTATAACGTTGGTTAACGAGGAGGGCACCCTCCTTCAGGAGACAGTCAATAGAGGGGGCGTCCTCGGAGAAAACCCGCATAAGGTGGGTGGGGCCGGCCGAGTTGAAAATGCGTTGGACCGCCCGCACCTCCAGTGTGGGATGCGCCTTGAGCTCTGCCAACACCTCCTCCTTCGTGATCGACGGACTGAGCCGAGTGATCATGGCGGTGAGGGTCGGCGGGTGATGCGGGTGTTGGGGTTGGCGGGTAGGAGATGGAGAAGGAGCAGGGGTGAGGGAGGTGTTGGGGCCAAAACGGGTGATGGGGAGGCGGAAGAGGATGTCAGTATGGAGGGTTGGGTTGGGGGAGGAGATGAGAACGGAATCCTGTCTGGGAGTGAGGAGAGAGATGGGGGCACCTGGGAAGTGTTGGCGGAGGAGGAGGGAGAGATTCCAGGCCTCGAGAAGGGGAGGATCGGGACGGGAGAGGAGGTATTTGTATAAAGAGGGGGGGAGGAGGAGGAGAAGGAGGCGGAGGAGGAGGAGGGAGCAGGGCCAGGTGGGGAGACATCCATGGCATCCTGGGGGGGGGGGGGGAAGGAGGACGGGGCAGGGCCTTTTTGGGAGCAGAGGAGGTGGTGGTGCCACTAGGGCGTTTAACGGCGGCAGAAGGGTGGGTAGTGACATGAGGGATGGGAGCTATAGGGAGGTGGCGGGAAGGGGCAGGTCCCGGCGTGGACGCAGCAGTCGGCGCCGGAGATGGTGACAGTGAAGGCGACGGCGACGGCGACGGCGATGGTGGCGGTGGTGATGGCGAAGGCGATGGGGAGAGTTGTCATGGGGAGTGGCATGATGGGCCACAACCCTAGCTGGAGCTGCAGTGACAGGCTGGGGGAGAGGGGGGAAAGGATCAGAGGGAGAGGAGCGGGAGGAAGAAGCTGGAGAGGGGGCGACAAAGAGCGAGGGCGAAGGGAGAGTGAGAAGAGGTGGGATGGAAAGAGGGGGGTGTGACTGGGCACACCATGTTATGGTGGTGGTGGCGGTGGGGGGGGGGGGAAGTATAAACTATGGCTGTGGTGGTAGTGGTGGTGGGGGCTGACATGACGACAGGGATTAACTAAAATGCACAGGACGAAAAAGAAGGAAAAAAAAACTGGGGACAGACGAAGACGAAGATGGATGAAGACGAAGACGGACGAAGACCAGAGTCCCACGCTGCTGGCGCTGGCGCTGACGCCGACGACGGGTGGCAGGAATGCCGCAGCTGCTGCTGCCGCTGACGGGGCCGCTGCTGCTGCTGCTGCTGCTGGCTGGCTGGCTGGCAGGCTGGACCGCTGCTGCTGGAGGGCTGGCTGGCTGCTGCCTGCTGGACCGCTGCTGCTGGCCGGGACCGCTGCTGCTGCTGCTGTTGCTGCTCGGCTGGACCGCTGCTGCTCGGCTGGACCGCTGCTGCTCGGCTGGCTGGCTAGCTGGCTGGATGGCTGGCTGGCTGGCACCTGAAAAACCTAGTGAAACGTACCCTTTGAACAATTATACATGACTGTGCTTAAACTGACACACAATATTTTGTTAGCGCAACGCAATCTGACTTTCAAAATTCCCTACAAAAGAATGGCCCTGACTAACATTAAACTATACCTTTCACGAATCACTTACCTCACAAAAATCTTCACTGCTCAAGCTACTGCAATACAGCGAGCGCCACTCCTGCCAGCTAAATTAAAGATTCAAACTATGGAAGGCAGTAACTACTGATAGGGATAGTTAGCAAATGAAAGATATTAATAGAGAACAAACAATGTATTTACCTTGATATCATCATATATAAATATAGCAGTTCATGACAAATTTCAAAACTCCGCCATCTCTCTCCCCACATCCACCACTGCTGGCGGCTCACCTCCAACTGCGCAACGCTACGCGCTGTTCACAGCCAGCTGCCTAACACTACAATGGCGAGTATTACAACAATGCAAAGCAGCCACAGACTGCACACAGCACAGCCAGTGATTTTCATACAGAGGTGGCGTTACCAATAAAAAAACCTAAACAGCCTACTTACATAGCCCCCATGCTCCCCACAAAAAATTTTACAAATTGGGTTGGGCAGTGGCCAATACAGATTTGAAAAAATGTTTCATAATTACAATAACAAAGAAATCAAATGCACACACTTATTGATACAATGTTGGTCAAAAGCTAAAAATTTCTCACAGTCCATAAAGACAGTCCAGATTGTTCATCACAGTAAAAATGCAGAGTTTTTCTCAAAGTCTGAGCAGTAAAAGAAAATGCACACAGAAGTAGTGGATTTCCATGCAGTCTTGAAGAAGTAGTGTTGTCCTTCCAACGGAAAGACAGTGCTGACTCTTGACATGCATACAGGTAATGGGCCACAACAGAGCAAACCCACAGCAGAGTCAGTCGAAATTTTGAAGAGTATTGGTAGGTAGGTCATCACAGAGCAGACCCACTGTAGTCCTGGTAGAGATTACGGTATTGGTGGGCCACCAGAGGTGCAGACCCACTGCAGTCCTTATAGAAATAATGGTATTGATGGATCATCAAAGATGTGGACCCACTGTAGTCCTTGTAGAGATAGCCAGCAGCCATCTGTTGTGACTGTGCAGGTGCACAATCACCATTGAAGAGTCTTGCGGATAATATAGCAAGTCCATAAACCACCACTTGTGCACTCACAAAGTTTTCGGAACTGTCCTTAGAACCAGCAATGCTGTTATCCAGTCCCTTGCTGAATTATTAACACACGTGCAAACACTAACAGTCCCTACTTCTCACATATTGTCCATATACTATGACCAACAGAAACGTGTGCAGTGAAATGTAACTTACAAGTTAATAATAAGATGAACTGGTGTCAATTACAATTTTATAACATGAGAATACAATTACAAAGGTACAAAATACATCATTAAAGAACATAACAATACAGATAACATTTGTAGTAAAACAGGCGTTACAAAAGAATAGAAATAGACATATACGTCAGTGTTACAGGAATTATGACATGAGTACATACATAAAAGAGCAGAATAACTTTCGAAACATCAACTTCACACATGAGCATTAACACAAAACAGAATAAATAATGTCTAAACATCTTTACAAAGTAAATAACACATTATTAATGCCAATTGTATTTGAGGATAACAGTATTCCTCATCATAGTGAATGTAACTTAGTATTAGAAGAGAAAAAAGTTCTATGAAACAGTACACAGAGACAGGAAGAAAACAAATACACAAGGGTACACAAACATATAGTGGGATAACACAAAAGGGAAAGGACAGGGTTTGTTTTACTGCAGTATTTTGCATGGAGGTCTCCCTTTGTTCATCATTATTCCCAAAAAGTCCTATCTAAGCCTGCTTTCTGTATTCTGTTCATATTTCTTTCAAAATAATTATTTCTGATTGTACAATACTCATTTGGGCCCAAATCTTTTTCATATAACTTCGCAATGCATTCTTTACCTATTCTCCATAGTCAGTTTCTTATATGGTCTACCCCCTCTTAAGCTAACTTAAATCTACTGAGCTCAGATGCTAAACTAAGGGACGAGGCAATGCAGCAGCACATAAAACAATTAATATAAACAGCAATGAAAAAAAATGGAAAATCGCAAAGCAAGCTACAGTAAATCTAAATTACCAAGCAATTCAACATTACAACTAATATGAGGCAATGCGCAGCAAACAAAAAAATTAATCTGGCTTAGCAGAGTAACACAAATTAAAGTTCAGTAGCACTATGCCTGGCAAACAGCAGCTTATATCTAAACATGACATAGCTCAAGCAGAAAAAATAGTACACTAAAGATAACAATGCAGATAAGGGAAATGTATAATCACATCTTAATGTCTAAGTAATTAAAGTGGTGCACCACAACAACTTATTGTAAAAAAAATATTACCATGTACTTGAAAAGAATATTATGTATGCAGTTACTGTTACTAGTCCCTTCTTATTGTTCTTTCCTTTCCAAGTGCTCCTTTTTTGAAGAATGTGGATCACAAAATTATTATTTAATAGATCTGTTGACAGAAAGTGTTCACATTAGCAAATGCATTTAATTTTATTTTATGAAACCAATGCTGCAACACAGCTGGAAAACAGATGTCAAATGAAATAAGCAATTATGCAAACCAAAGCATAAAAATATCATTCAATAGTCATGTGACATTTCATAAGTTAGTAGAAATTCTCTCAACTCTCGTAGAAAGACGCTTGTCGTAATATCTCTCGTCATTTCATTAGGCATTTCAGTAAATATCATAAATTACGAGCTCCATAGTATGCTTTCAACAAGGAAATGTCAATAGCGAGGACAATGGCCTCCCCTTTCTTTTATTCTACCTGTGCTTCTGATGAGGCACTCACTAATGACTTGTTCTCCCGGCGTCTGACACAGCTGCGTGCCCACGACGCATTACGTGCAGGTGGTCACTTAACTTTCTTACAGAAATATTTACGACAGCAGTTTCCGCTACTGTGACAGTCTCATATACAAAATTTCACGGGTCGAGAATTTGCGTTGCAAATGTGTAGAAACAAAACCCTATAAATATAAGTGTCCAAATAAAATATTCGTCAGCATTGTGATACAGTCACGCATTTACGCACATTTCATAACTCTTAAAGTACGCTTCTTGGTTTCCAACATACTTCTTATTTCTCATATACGGTAGCATCATCTTATTCATCATAAACATATCTCAACAGCATAGTACACATCGTCGTCGTAATAATATCATAACATCTCAGTCAATTCTCAAAATCATCGTAGCTTCCTCCAATAATTTCAAAACCTAAAAAAAATTCTCTGCTCATTTCAATAGTGTCATCTACCTCAAACGTACTTTAAAATCATGCTCCCTTACCAAATATATCATTCAAAGCTCTCATAGTATCACAATGGTTCCGAAAAAATATGAGCATTTCACAAAGTACAGACAAAATACAATTTCATAAGTGTGAAGTTATCCAACTGTGTAATTGCGTAAACATCTGTCACTGATGTAATAAAAAAAGGTTTATCTCTCATTTACATGATCAGATAGCTGTGTAATTTGTGTGTCAGAGAAATATGGTACCGAAGTGTAAAGTTGTATAAGCAAATACCATATTAGCTAGGGTTCCTTGTGGTTGCCACACACATGGTACACAAAGTAAGCGTGTACCCCCCTGAGGATTAATGTAATTATACCCTCAGGTGTTACAGATTACCGCAATGGAATGAAATGTATCACGGAAAACTTTCTTTGTAATTCAAAAATCTTTAAAAATAAATGTTTTAAGTACAAAATTAATCACTCAAATACGTGTACTGTAGCGCTAAATGTGCGTCTTGTTGCAACATAATCTGTGTGGAAGTGTCGTAGTTATCGTCCTCTGAAAGCTAAGTTCTGCAGAAATCAATGTACTTACCTCATAATACACAAAAGTGAAATGCTTTGCGTATAAATGTCTTAGTTATTACGCTTATTGACGTGATGAGGAAAGTACTGTGCTGTAACGTATTGTTGTGCTACGGAAAAGGCAGTCTCATTGTAGCTATACCACAAAAGTTACTACTAAAACCTGTTTTACTTTCCAGAATAATTCAGAAAAACTGTGCAGATATAAAACAGATATAGCGCAAAAGCAACATTGTAAATTGTCACTCATTAGTAGCGTCGTGATAAAATCGTGTATTTGTCACATAAACTAATCACTCTGTCGTCTGGTATCTCACAGAAAGTACTTTAAACCCAGAATGTATTTTCAAGTAAACCAAAATGTTGCATTAAAATCTCATTAGCACTACTGGTAAATGTTCTAAGTATGTGAGCCTTATAGTCATTATGTAATCGTGCAACTAACAAGCAAGAATGTACACACACAATAACACTGTGTCATCTGTTCACAATAACAATGCATTCGTAATTTCTGTTTCAATAAGTTCTCTTGGTTCTTTCTGGGCTAACTTCAAACATTGTTGCATGTTAACAGATTCTAAGTCTGACAAGCATACTAGAAATGTGAAGTTAAGAGTTTTATGGCAAAGACAAGCAGATTATCTCTCAATAAGCGGTTTTACATGTGAAGTGTGGTGCAATCCTTTACCCTTCATAGTACTCAGAGTTTGAACTTGAATGCAATTGTCATGCGGTATACGTTGGTAAAGAATACTGGAATTTTTCTCAAGGTTAGCGTCTATGTTATTTTTCTCTGAGCCACCTGGCGCACGCGGCTGCCTGCTGTGCGAGTCATTGTCTGTCTCTTTGTTGGCGCGCGTTGTTATTGGGATTAGGAAACCTAACTTCTACAAATTCGCTTTGCCGAGAGGGTCCAGCCGTGTTAGAATCCCGCCAGTTCTGATGAAATTGACGTCTGTCGTTATGATTGTATCGTCTGTCGTCATGTCGGTAGATTCCGTAGTTTCTTCCTTGTCGGTCACGTGGTGGAGAATTTCTCCCTGAATCGTAACTCCGCGCTGAACTGTTGCGTCTGAAGTTATTCTGTCTCCCGTAATAATAATTATTTTGGTTCCCATATTGTCTGTTTCTCTGATTGTCTCTGTGATAGTCACTACCGCGGAGAGGTTATCTTTCCCTGTAATTATTACTACTCTGCCAACGGTTGTCATACGGGTGGTGTCTGTTTTGGTCACGATTTGTGTTGTGAGAATAGCCTTGTCGTGTCAAGTTATTATTTCTTTCATCACGGAATTGCGACTGATGTGATCTGTAATTGTTGTGCTCCTGCGTTCCGCAATTGTCAGTGTCACTTTCCAGTTCTTGTAACAGTCCCTGAAAAGCTTCAATGTCGTCTTTGCAACGTCCTGCCAAAATAATATGTCGTAAATGTTCAGGTAATTTGATTAAGCAAATGCGGATGAGTTCTGAGGGGCTGTATGGGTTTGACAGGTACTGATTCTTGTGCAACATGTCTTCAAAATATTTGACAAGACTGGAGAATTCAGATTGTTCGAAATGTTTCATCATTATGATGCCATGTTTTACTCGGTCTTGTGTAGCTTGAGACCAATATGCTGAGAGGAAGGCATGGTAAAATTCTCCTTCACTGTGACAATCGTGAATGACCGATCGCATTCTTACAGCTGGTTCATTCTCTAAATAGCCACACATAAATTCTAACCTGTGCTCCAATGACCAGTTGGGAGGAAAACAATGAGAGAATTGATGGAGCCACGCTTGTGGATGAATGTCGTTGCCAGAATTCTTAAATGTTTTGAATTTACGTGTAGTAATGAACAGCTTATAGTCAAAGTCATCATGTCGGCGAGTCGCATATCGGTCATTGTTACGTCGTTTCGGCGGTTCCATTTCAAAATTCGGTGCACCTTGCCAATTTCTTTCATAATTTCCGAAATGCCCTGTGTTATTATTTTGTGGCTTTTCCGTATTTCTAAGTTCCTCTTCCTGTGTTGGAGCGCGAGTGTCCTCTGAAATACGTAATTCTTGTATTACCTGTGTCAGCTGATCTTGTACTTCCCGGATTTCTCTTTGGTGTTGCGTATTAATTTGATTCTGATTTTGTTTGAATTTTCTAATTTGTTCGCACTCTTCTGTGTCATTCAGATTATCATCTACCTTCGTAGATAAATTATTGAACTGATCCGAAAGTTTGGCTACTTTCTCCGATAGTGAACACATTTCCTCAGTGTGTTTTTCTGAACCAAGTTTAAGAGTGTCCATTTGTGTTGAAATCGAATCTACTGTATCCTTTAAGTTTTCCTGAGTTCTTGCAAGTTGCGTAACCGAATCGGTAGATGCAACTGAGTCAATTTTAGCTTGCAAGGTCTCATGATTTTCATGAACAATAGTTTGCAGTTCTTTTATGGCTGATTCGTGATTCTGTAGTACATTTTCATGACGCGAAAAAATAGGTTGGAAATGCTCACAAATTTGTGTTTTTACGTCATTACAGACCTTTTGACATTTCGATTCAATGTTATGTAACTCAGTAGTTAAATCTTCACGTGTTTTTTCAAGTGTGGTGTCTAACTTTTCAAGCTTTTGCTGTGTTTGTCTCTGATTTTGTTCCAGTGTGTCTAACTTTTGAAGCTTTTGTCCCATTTGTTGCATTAATTGTAATAACAATGCACTGGTGTCCGAAACATGTTCCTCAGTGCTTTTCGGCAGTGAAGTTGCACCGGCAACATTCACATTTTGACAAGCGGAAAATGTGTCTTGACTCATTTGAGAAAACGGTGAGAACCCAAAACCTGAGTCTACAGTATTTGCAAAATTGTGTCCTGTCATTCCCGATTCCTGAGGCGAACTGTTGCCGACCGATCGATCGATAATGCGTCCCTCTTCACTAATTGTTTCACTGTCCACGCCATTGTTTGCCGCCCGCTCCATTTCCCTATGCACAGTTACCAAATTACTACTTTGAATGTGTGTTAATTCATTACTCTGCGGCGCTAACACACTGCTTTCGTCTTCACTGTCATTTCTCAGTTTACTTTGCAGCCTAGTATTACGTTTTTCACACGCCATTATTGTCACAATAGTTCACACGACAACACAGAAAAGCACAATTTGAAGAGCAAAAATAAGAGAACACATTAACATAACACTGAAAATAATATCTAGTTAATTGCAGCTGCGAAATACTTGGTGCAAATCTACATGCATGCCACAACTGTTTTACTGTACAACAATGAAAGACTGCAACTACAAAGGAGATTTTCTCTACAATTGCGCGCTAGCAATAAACAAAGGCTACACTAATTACACAAACTACAAGAAAAAAAAAATCAGAAGATTCCAGTGAGGTATCCTAGGCCAAGGGTCGACATATGAAACGTACCCTTTGAACAATTATACATGACTGTGCTTAAACTGACACACAATATTTTGTTAGCACAACGCAATCTGACTTTCAAAATTCCCTACAAAAGAATGGCCCTGACTAACATTAAACTATACCTTTCACAAATCACTTACCTCACAAAAATCTTCGCTGCTCAAGCTACTGCAATACAGCGAGCGCCACTACTGCCAGCTAAATTAAAGATTCAAACTATGGAAGGCAGTAACTACTGATAGGGATAGTTAGCAAATGAAAGATATTAATAGAGAACAAACAATGTATTTACCTTGATATCATCATATATAAATATAGCAGTTCATGACAAATTTCAAAACTCCGCCATCTCTCTCCCCACATCCACCACTGCTGGCGGCTCACCTCCAACTGCGCAACGCTACGCGCTGTTCACAGCCAGCTGCCTAACACTACAATGGCGAGTATTACAACAATGCAAAGCAGCCACAGACTGCACACAGCACAGCCAGTGATTTTCATACAGAGGTGGCGTTACCAATAAAAAAACCTAAACAGCCTACTTACACTAGCACTTCGATTAGTGCTGGAATGGCACTATCGAAGGGCGGTAACCTTGCGGAGTACCGCCGGAGATCGGCACTCTGGTAGCCGAAGGAAGACTAGATAACGGGTCTCTGTTTAAGATGATACGGTAACATAATAATAACACTACACGTTTACAGAGAAGTGATGCTGAAAGCAAGTTTCCACGAAGGACTACCACTGTCTATTACGAAAAATAATTATACAGGGCTGTCCATTGATAGTGACCAGGCCAAATATCTCACGAAATAAACGTCAAACGAAAAAACTACACAGAACGATACTCGTCTAGCTTGAAGGGGGAAACCAAAAAAATGGTTCAAATGGCTCTGAGCACTATGGGACTTAACAGCTATGGTCATCAGTCCCCTAGAACTTAGAACTAATTAAACCTAACTAAGCTAAGGACAACACACAACACCCAGGCACCATGAGGCAGAGAAAATCCCCGACCCCGCAGGGAATCGAACCCGGGAACCCGGGCGTGGGAAGCGAGAACGCTACCGAACGACCACGAGCTGCGGCCTGGGGGAAACCAGATGGCGCTATCGTTGGCCCGCTAGATGGCGCTGCCATAGATCAAACGGATATCAAATGCGTTTTTTTTTAATGGGAACCCCCATTTTTATTACATATTCGTGTAGTACATAAGGAAATATGAAGTTTTAGTCGGACCACTTTTTTCGCTTTGTGATAGATGGCGCAGTAATAGTCACAAACGTATATGTACGTGGTATCACGTAACATCCGCCAGTGCGGACGGTATTTGCTTCGCGATACATTAACCGTGTTAAGATGGACCGTTTACCAATTGCGGAAAAGGTCGACATCGTGTTGATGGATGGCTATTGTGATCAAAACGCCCAACGGGCGTGTGATATGTATGCTGCTCGGTATCCTGGACGACATCATCCAAGTGTCCGGGCCGTTCGCCGGACAGTTACGTTATTGAAGGAAACAGGAAGTGTTGAGCCACATGTGAAACGTCAACCACGACCTGCAACAAATGATGATGCCCAAGTAGGTGTTTTAGCTGCTGTCTCGGCTAATCCGCACATCAGTTGCAGACAAATTGCGCGAGAATCGGGAATCTCAAGAACGTCGGTGTTGAGAATGCTACATCAACATCGATTGCATCCGTACCATATTTCTATGCACCAGGAATTGCATGGTGACGACTATGAACGTCCTGTCCAGTTCTGCCACTGGGCACAAGAGAAATTACGGGACGATGACAGATTTTTTGCACGCGTTGTATTTAGCGACGAAGCGTCATTCACCAACAGCGGTAACGTAAACCGGTATAATATGCACTATTGGGCAACGGAAAATCCACGATGGCTGCGATAAGTGGAACATCTGCGACCGTGGCGGGTTGTTGTATGGTGCGGCATTATGGGAGGAAAGATAACTGGCCCCCATGTTATCGATGGCAATCTAAATGGTGCAATGTATGCTGATTTCCTACGTAATGTTCTACCGATGTTCCTTCAAGATGTTTCACTGCATGACAGAATGGTGATGTACTACCAACATGATGGACGTCCGGCATATAGCTCGCGTGCGGTTGAAGCGGTATTGAATAGCATATTTCATGACAGGTGGATTGGTCGTCGAAGCACCATACCATGGGCCGCACGTTCACCGGATCTGACGTCCCCGGATTTCTTTCCGTGGGGAAAGTTGAAGGATATTTGCTATCGTGATCCACCGACAGCGCCTGACAACATGCGTCAGCGCATTGTCAATGCATGTGCGAACATTGCGGAAGGCGAACTACTCGCTGTTGAGAAGAATGTAGTTATACGTATTGCCAAATGCATTTAGGTTGACGGATATCATTTTGAGCATTCATTGCATTAATGTGGTATTTACAGGTAATCACACTGTAACAGCATGCGTTCTCAGAAATGATAAGTTCACAAAGGTACACGTATCACATTGGAACAACCGAAATAAAATGTTCAAACGTACCTACGTTCTGTATTTTAATTTAAAAAACCTACCTGTTACCAACTGTTCGTCTGAAATTGTGAGCCATATGTTTGTGACTATTACAGTCCCATCTATCACAAAGCGAAAAAAGTGGTCCAACTAAAACATTCATAAATGGTTCAAATGGCTCTGAGCACTATGGGACTCAACTGCTGAGGTCATAAGTCCCCTAGAACTTAGAACTACTTAAACCTAACTAACCTAAGGACAACACACACATCCATGCCCGAGGCAGGATTCGAACCTGCGACCGTAGCGGTCGCGCGGTTCCAGACTGTAGCGCCAGAACCGCTCGGCCACCAGCGGCCGGCTAAAACATTCATATTTCTTTACGTAGTATACGAATATGTAATAAGTAATAAAAATGGGGGTTCCTATTTAAAAAAAAACGCAATTGATATCCGTTTGACCTATGGCAGCGCCATCTAGCGGGCCAACCATAGCGCCATCTGGTTTCCCCCTTCAAGCTAGACGAGTTTCGTTCTTTGTAGTTTTTTTCGTTTGACGTTTATTTAGTGAGATATTTGGCCCGGTCACGATCAATGGACCACGCTGTATATTATCACGAGGCGAAGTATCAGTAAACCGTAATGATGAGATTACTTGGTGATTCACTATTTGTCAACGACAAAATTCCAATCGTGTACCTTTATCTCCTTCTCCAAGGTGCTGAATCCATACATTTTATAAAAATGAATATATAAGGTGATTCACGAAGACATGCAAATATTTTATACGTTATTCTACAAGTAAAACTAAAGAAAAATGTTCACATAAACATAGGTCCGCAAATGTTTAGTTACGGAGTTACGGCTTATAAAAGATTGTGACTGAAATTTAGCAACGTCGTTGATATGAAGCCAGCGCAAAACTGTACGATGTTAAAGTAAACCACGGTTTCCATTTATTTTATGATTATTGATGTGGTGAATCCAATAAAACATACCCCAGCCGTGTATCTGCAGAAGTTTTCCAGCACATCCGGAGAAGCAAGACGTAATTTCGTAAAATTTTTAATTGATGAACTATATGGCCCAACTTGTTTTTTAAATTCCAGACAATTGCACAGAGTTTTCAACAGAAGTTGTAGAGAATTTAATTTTGGAAAAATGATGGTAATTACGTTGACTGAAACTATATGAATGTGTCAGATAATGTGCTTTTATTAATACCATAGCACACATGAATTCATGCTGAACCGGAGAAAACAAAGCGCAGAGCTAAGGAAGTTGTACAGTGTACATACAATTTCATAATACATTCACAATAAATGTTAAAAAGTGTCTCCACCGAGTTCAATGTATTTAGCTGCACGTTTATGAACAGATTTTGTTGCTCGTTTCAGTTTTACAGGGTTGTTCCCAATTTCGTCTATTGCATTCATAATGCGAGCAGGTAATGCCTCATGTGTAATGACATTGTCGTCATAATCTGCACAATACAGAAAACTAACTCATTTCAAGGTTAGGAAACGACTGAAACAACTCATTAACGGTTGCCAACAATGACATAAACGTTTCTACATTCTTAATGCAAAGTAAACAAATTAACTTGTATAATAAACTTTGCTTCTATGGAAAACTACTGCAGATACATGTGTGGGACGTGTTTCAAAAGATTCACCAGACAAGCAACAACAAACTAAATGGAAATCGTGTTTACTTTAACCTCGTACAGTTTTGCGAAATTGCTAAATTCCGGGCAAAATCTTATATTAGCCGTAACCCCGCAACTAAACACTTGCGAACCTATGTTTATATGAACTTTTTTCTTTAGTTTTGCTTATAGAATAACATATTAAAATATTTGCATATCTTCGTGAATCACCGTGTATGTATGGTTTTTGTGTATGTGTGGATCTTCCAGATCTTCTCGTAAACTACTGGACGAATTTCCACCAAATGTGGTACAGTTATCCCTTACTATAAGGTAAAAATCGCTGTGGTGGTAAGAACAGATGCTTATCATAGGTAGTGAGGCGTGACGTCATAAATCGTGAGTGCGAGAAAAACTGCCGCATCATGCATGACGTTTAAATTTATTAGTTCTTTGCTACTAGTTCTATTTGCAATAAATTTTGCAGACAGTATCAAGATATTCCGCTGAATGCAGCTACAAAATCATATCGTGGTGCCACACACAGATTAGGAGATAAACAATGAGATGAGTGAAAAACTGTGGCCGGCCGCGGTGGCCGTGCGGTTCTAGGCACTTCAGTCCGGAACCGCGTGACTGCTACGGTCGCAGGTTCGAATCCTGCCTCGGGCATGTATGTGTGTGATGTCCTTAGGTTAGTTAGGTTTAAGTAGTTCTAAGTTCTAGGGGACCGACGACCTCAGATGTTGAGTCCCATGGTGCTCAGAGCCATTTGAAAAACTGTGGCATCGTGCGTGACGTTTAAGTTTTATTACTTCTTTGCTACTACGTCTAGTAGCAACATATTTCTCAGGCAGTATTCACATATGCTGCTGAATGTGCCTACAACAGTATATCATGGTATGAAATATGGTTCGAGAGATATGATGTCATAAACACTGTGACAGGTGAAAAACTACTCCACGCAGGAAAGTTTTAGTAAATTTAGTAATTTAGTCATTACTACAAAGGTACTCCTACAGTCGAGGCAGCTTAAGAATATCCCTGAAATCTGGCAGCACTTTTGACAGATTTCAGCTGCGAAGCACAAACGGCTTTAGGCGAAAACAATAACCGTATATGGAGCTATGATGAGACGTTGCCGTAGAGACGTTGACAAAATTGCGTTGTAGACACGACAAGCAGCTGTGTCCAGTGTACAGATCACATGCATGGAAATGAAATTATTTCGATTTTTCGCTACAAACACAGTTCATTTGTTTCGGGCTATACTCGCGACATTATCATCACCACGACGGGACGTCGAAGCAACCAACCATCGCCTCCGGTACGCCAGATCAACACGATCTTGCAGTTAAGAAGACAGCTTGGTAATGTATGTCCGTAGCACCGGCAGATTAGGGAATTTCGCTCTGTGATAATCAGAGCTCAGCAGAGCGCGCCTGTTCCCATCTTATCTTACGTGATTCTGTCTTGGATGTCATTGTCTGAGTTCTCACTACTGTAGCAGCAACTAATGTTGGGTTGGCTGAGTTGCAAGGAATCGGCTCCACATGCCACTTGGTCATAAATGTCACAATCTAGTTTATGGACAACTTCACCCTCACAGCACTCATTTGAGTTTCCAGTTGGACGTATTGTAAATGTTTCATGCGTTTTGTTTATTATTTTGAGTTCAGCCATAATAAATCAAACTGTTATTTTGGACAGAACTTTCATTCTGTAGATCGGCAGAGCAACCCTTGCATTTCTCACTACGTAAATGAAACTTTCCTTTATCAAATTAAATTATTGCAGGTGCCAAACTCTTTTCTTGCAGGGCCGATTACAGTCAGTTCGCGTTTCTTCTTAATCCATGTGCAACAGCAAAAGTCGGAGTTATAGAAGGGGAGGGGGGGGGGGGTTAGAGCATCATTTCCATATGAAGATTCCAGAAGAATTTAGTGTTAAATAGACTGCTAGCCCCGCACCCTGTTTGCTTCCTTATTGTTCGGATGAAATAAACAAGTCTGCGTCTTTGCTGGATTTGGTCGAAGCTGGTTCCTGTTGTAATATTCAGTTAGTACCTCTAAGGCATCTGTTAGGTTTCTCTCAATCTGTTTGATTGATCTGGAATGGCGGGCAATGGTTGCATATATGAAACTTCTTGTCGTTGGTCCAGCTGGTTGGAGCCGGCCGTTGTGGTCAAGCGGTTTTAGGAGCTTCAGTCCCGAACCGCGCTGCTACTACGGTCGCAGGTTCGAATCCTGCCTCGGGCATGGATGTGTGTGATGTTTTCGCACATCAGTGTATATGAGTTAGGTTATTTTGATATTCATAAACTGTATAAGAGGCGATCAAAAGGTTCCTGTCCAAAGGCCGTACAGCTCAGAATGTCAGTAACTGTCTGTCTCACATTCTCGTCCGACACTTCAAGGACATTTTTAAGGGAATCAAGTGACGTTCATAACCTCTGCCGATCTCGAAAAAGCCATCCGACAATGTAAAATGGTGCAAGACGTTTGAGATTCCGGGAAAAATAAGCGTACGCTATAGGAGAAGGTGGGTAATATGCAGTAGATAATACAGCCAAAAGGTAACGGTAAGGCGGGAAGAGCAAAAACAAACTGATCTGATTGAAAAGGATGTATGACAGGGATGTAGTGTTTTGCCCCTACAAACGAAAGGTTAAAGAGCGAGATTAAAGTTCAGGGTAAAAGGGTATCTAAGGTAAGATTCGCCGATGACGTGGCTACCCCCAGTGAAAGTGGTAAAGAATTACAGGAGCTCTTGAATGGAATGAGCAGTCTAATTAGTGCAGAATATGAATTGAGAGTAAACAGAAGAAAGACGAAAGTAGTGCGAAGTAGCATAAATGAATTGGGTATCAGGAGCAGGCGAAGTTAAGGAATTCTTCCACCCAGCCAGCAAAATTACCCACGATGGGTAGTGTAAGGAGAACATAAAAAGCAGAATAGCACTGGCAATAAGGGCATTCATAGCGAAGTCTACTAGTATCAAACGTAGATCTTAATTTTTGGAAGAAGAAGGAGCGCGTTAAACCGCGCGGCTAGTCAGGCGGTCACAGAAGAGAACAGAAGCATTTGAAACTTGGTGCCATAGAAGAATGTTGAAAACTAGATGGACTGATGAGAAACGAGGAAAGGAGTAAGTGGAAAATATTGACAAGATAATATTATGGGGAAGGCTAACCACAGACTGTGTTTTATTGGCTGGACACTTAGAAAATGTAACAGACCTACTAAGGAGACTGCCTGTATTACGCTTGTCCGTCTTCTTTTAGAATACTGCTGTGCGGTGTGGGATCCTTACCAGATAGGACTGACGGAGTGCATCGAAATAGTTCAAAGAATGGCAGCACGTTTTGTATTATCGCGAAATATGGGAGAGAGTGTCACAGAAATGATGCAGGATTTGGGCTGGACATCATTAAAAGAAAGGCGTTTTTCGTTGCGACGGAATCTTCTCACGAAATTCCAAACACCAACTTTCTCCTCTGAATGCGAAATATTTTGTTGACACCGACCACGATAAAATAAGGAAAATCAGAGCTCGTACGGAAAGATATACTTGTTCATTCTTTCCACGCGATATACGAGATTGGAATAACAGAGGATTGTGAAGGTGGTTCGATGAACCCAGGCACTTAAATGTCATTTGCAAAGCATCGATGTAGATGTAGATGTCGAAGAAAGGACGCGATGAATTGGTGACTCCACATCTGTTAAGACATCAGGGACTAATCTCCATGGTACTAAAGGGAACCTGTGCATCACGACATTTACGATATGGGGACGGGCGTTCTCGTATTATGAAGCAGTCAAGAAAACAATAACAGTACGCTGATTGTGTTTGGACACATTTCGCAATAACGTCGCCATAGTTCATGTTTTCGCATTTACCACACGCACGTCGTGAAGACACGAATGCCGCACTAACGCCTTACCTACATGTTACTGCCTGCGTACCGTGCCGGTCGCGATACGTTGCGTATACGCTACAGCAACGGCCTCGTGCGTTAGTTTTTGATGCCTCCTAACAATACTACGAGATTTCTAAAGTTCTTGTGAAAGTGACTTACGGATGAACAGAAGTGCTGCTATTGACTGTAGAGTTAACTGGGCTACACGGGCATATTCCTGCACGCTGGCTCTGGATCCCTACGCTCGCGCCTCTGAGCTCCCGGGGAATGCGGCCGCCCCCACCGCCGTTTTGTTACCCCCCCTCTCCCCCGGCCCCCTCTTCCGCCCACTGGGTCCCGTTCCGTTGGAGGCCGCCAGAGAATCCGGCCGGTCCAAGGTCACTCTCTCTCGCCCGCGCTGCGGGAAAGTCTTCAGAAGCTGCCCACGGCTTTCTTCCGCGGCACGGCGGCGCCGCTAGTTCGCCTATCTGCCGCAGCGCGGCGCAGCGCCACCGTAGCGGAGAAAGTCGAGCCGGATCGGTCAAGCGGACACCGAACTCTTGGTGCTGCGTGGTAGGGGTGGGGAAAAATCGACCGGTTAAAACCGATAACAGTATTTTAGTTCTGATTAGCCGGTATTTTTCGGTATTTCGATTGTAACAGACGTCTTTTTTTACTAATAGCCGAGTAAAAAACTGAAATATGAATTAGCCATAGTAATAAGTCACAGCTGCAAAATACTAACGCGAATTCTTTGCAGACGAATGGAAAAACTGGTAGAAGCCGACCTCGGGGAAGATCAGTTTGGATTCCGTAGAAATGTTGGAACACGGGAGGCAATACTGACCCTACGACTTATCTCAGAAGAAAGATTAAGGAAAGGAAAAACCTACGTCTCTAGCATTTGTAGACTTAGAGAAAGCTTTTGATAATGTTGATTGGAATACCCTCTTTCAAATTCTGAAGGTGTCAGGGGTAAAATACAGGGAGCGACAGGCTATTTACAATTTGTACAGAAATCAGATGGCAGTTATAAGAGTCGAGGGGCATGAAAGGGAAGCAGTGGTTGGGAAGGGAGTGAGATAGGGTTGTAGCCTCTCCCCGATGCTATTGAATCTGTATATTGAGCAAGCAGTAAAGGAAACAAAAGGAAAGTTCGGAGTAGGTATTAAAATCCATGGAGAAGAAATAAAAACTTTGAGGTTCGCTGATGACATTGTAATTCTGTCAGAGACAGCAAAGGACTTGGAAGAGCAGTTGAACGGAATGGACAGTGTCTTGAAAGGAGGGTATAAGATGAACATCAACAAAAGCAAAACGAGGATAATGGAATGTAGTCGAATTAAGTCCGGTGATGCTGGAGGAATTACATTAGGAAATGAGACAATTAAAGTAGTAAAGGAGTTTTGCTACTTGGGGAGCAAAATAACTGATGATGGTCGAAGTAGAGAGGATATAAAATGGCAATGGCAAGGAAAGCGTTTCTGAAGAAGAAAAAATTGTTAACATCGAGTATAGATTTAAATGTCAGCAAGTCGTTTCTGAAAGTATTTGTATGGAGTGTATCCATGTATGGAAGTGAAACATGGACGATAAATAGTTTAGACAAAAAGAGAATACAAGCTTTCGAAATGTGGTGCGACAGAAGAATGCTGAAGATTAGATGGGTAGATCACATTACTAATGATGAAGTATCGAATAGAATTGGGGAGAAGAGGAGTATGTGGCACAACGTGACAAAAAGAAGGGACCGGTTGGTAGGACATGTTCTGAGGCATCAAGGGATCACAAATTTAGTACTGGAGGGCAGTGTGGAGGGTAAAAATCGTAGAGGGAGACCAAGAGATGAATACACTAAGCAGATTCAGAAGGATGTAGGTTGCAGTACATACTGGGAGATGAAGAAGCTTGCACAGGATAGAGTAGCATGGAGAGCTGCATCAAACCAGTCTCAGGACTGAAGACCACAACAACAACAACAGTAGTGCTAGAGCTTTGTTTTTATGTATCAATTTTAATTCGTAAAATTTTACATTGATTTGAAACATTGCGTTATTATAGAAAACGCAATTTCAGTAAGGTAGCGGACAGAAGCAAGCAAACAACGCATGACGTAATAATGGAGACAGCCTTGCTGAGACAATAATGTCCCTGTTGCCGCGTACGTACGGTGTACAAGAGTTGCCCCCACCTGGTCTATACGGTAATATCTCGCTGTTGTCGCAGGTCATCCGTTATATTACACTGTGGCACCAAACATATACTCCGTTCATCACAAGAATAAATCTGATGTAAATAAACACAAACGTGATGACTGGTCAGTAGCCGTAGCTCTCGTGTACTCGTGTTGTTCCGCTGTTGGAAGTAGGTCCTACTTATGTATAACGAGGGTAATGCCAAAAGTACATATACCTGTTTATTCATACATCAGTTTACAGCTTGAACATTTAGCTATTTTTCGACATGATCACCATTTCTGTCGATGCATTTTTGTAGACGCTGTGGCAGTTTTTGTACGCCCATGTCATACCAGCTCGCCGCCATCCTCTTCAGATAGTTATGAACCTCTTCTTTCATCTCGTCCTCGGAGCTGAATCGCTGGGACCTCAATTAACGCTGACAGGTACTGTGAGACTGTGAAGAAACTCAAACGGACAATTCAGAACAGGAGAAGAGGAATGTTGAGCAAGGGCGTACACAATCTCCATGACAACGCTCGCCCACACATCGCTCGGCAAAGCGTTGCTCTCCTGCAACAGTCTCAGTGGAACACAAACACCCAGTCACCCTATAGCCCTGACTTGGCGCTCAGTGACTATCACCTGTTCCCTAGGTTAAAAGAATATTTGGCCGGAAAGCGATTCAGCTTGGACGGCGAGGTGAAAGAAGAAGTTTATAACTTCCTGAACAGCATGGCGGCGAGCTGCTATGACATCGGCATACAAAAACTGCCACAGCTTCTACAAAAACGCATCGACAGAAATGATGATTATGGCGAAAAATAGCTAAAAGTTCAAGCAGTAAACTTATGTAAACCATTGTAGAAATAAACAGGTCTATGTACTTGTAAAAAAATAGGAGACCTTACTTTTGGCATTACCCTCGTAGATATCTTAATACTATGTCACTGTAAATGAATCTTTAACACATTCTGATATATTAACAGCCATCAACGTATAACCTCCCCACAATAAAATAATACGAATAATATTCACATTTAGCGTAACTACCCAACAGTGAAAATATGTATAGCATTGACATTTAGTGTAACCTAGCAACAGTTAATTATTCCGTAACCTACCAATAATAACGTGACTAGAATGAGATTTTCACTCTGCAGCGGAGTGTGCGCTGATATGAAACTTCCTGGCAGATTAAAACTGTGTGCCCGACCGAGCCTCGAACTGGAGACCTTTGCCTTTCGCGGGCAAGTGCTCTACCAACTGAGCTACCGAAGCACGACTCACGGCCGGTACTCACAGCTTTACTTCTGCCAGTACCTCGTCTCCTACCTTTCAAACTTTACAGAAGCTCTCCTGCGAACCTTGCAGAACTAGGACTCCTGAAAGAAAGGATATTGCGGAGACATGGCTTAGCCACAGCCTGGGGGATGTTTCCAGAATGAGATTTTCACTCTGCAGCGGAGTGTGCGCTGATATGAAACTTGCTGGCAGATTAAAACTGTGTGCCCAACCGAGCCTCGAACTCGGGACCTTTGCCTTTCGCGGGCAAGTGCTCTACCAACTGAGCTACCGAAGCACGACTCACGCCCGGTACTCACAGCTTTACTTCTGCCAGTGCCTCGTCTGCCTTTCTGGCAGAAGTAAAGCTGTGAGTACCGGCCGTGAGTCGTGCTTCGGTAGCTCAGTTGGTAGAGCACTTGCCCGCGAAAGGCAAAGGTCCCGAGTTCGAGGCTCGGTCGGGCACACAGTTTTAATCTGCCAGCAAGTTTCAATATCGTGACTAATTTCTCAATAAAATTGTGGTTCACTTATAACTTTTCAATAATTGACTGTGAATTTAAACTGGTAAATTTGGACGTCAGCAGTGCTGCGTCATGGCCCTGAAAGATCATACTGAATAAATTGAAAATTCTTACCTCAATAAGGTCGCCGGATAACGCATATAAATCTGCTCCTATAAGAAACTTTTCTGGCACAGCCGAGTGCAATGCTGGCCGATAGATTTGTCATGTATAAAAAGAATCAACTGATTTTTCTTTACAATAATCGGGATGACCAAGGATTAGAGAAATTGGTAAATTCTTTAAATTGAAATGAACGATTGTCAAAAGTTACTTTTTATGAGAAAGATTATTATTAAGAGATTTTTTTAAAACATTTACATTGGACTTGATATAACAACACTACATATGCGCGAGCCTGCTTTTACCTTATACTACATCGCTCAGGCTCCGCCATCGCTCCCCACGACCAGCCCAGCCAACTCGATACACACGACTGATAGTTACTACTTACTCCTACTGCTATACAGTTCCTACTGCATACAACACTGCTCTCTGGTCTGAGACACTCTTATAGCTTACATATCGCAGGCAGCGCGTGAGCAAGCCATCGAAATTACGTCTGCTCGAGTGCGCTAGCAATACATTCCTTAATCGTGGACCTCTTACAAACGTTCCTCTTAATCATACATTACCTACATAATCTTTATTTTATAAATTGTGTACTTGTGCTCTGATTGTCTGACTGTTCATATGTACCGCGAAAATGGATGGCGCTGCTTCCTGCATCCTAGTGAAACAAGCGCACGGAACACTGTTGATGGCTGGAAACAAATTGCTCTTAATGTTTTTCACAACATTACAGAGAGAAATGAACTTTGACGTTTGTTGAGAAATACAATGTAGTAAATATGAACCACAATGAGAATTATAAGCATGGCATAATCGGTAGCGTCGTTCTTTCATAATTGAGCGACACATCGACCGTAATTCGAAACTCCCTGTAAATACAATTTCCGTTTGAATACCTAAATCATTTAAATATGAAGTTTGTCAATGTGTGGTAATTAACTTATACTTAACGATCATCTTTTTTAAGAAGAAATTGACTTCTTATTTCTAATTACATGTCACATGCAGAATTCTGGTTTTCGTTGAAAATACACATTCTTAATTATCGATATATTATAAAAGACTGTTACAGATTTTAAGTCACAAAAACATCATACAGTTAAATTTTTTGGAGAAAAAGTGAAAATTCAAATACTTATTGTTTGAATATGCCCACTGTTCACAGGACATATGTTGTCTCACAGGAGCAGAGTGATAAGCGTCGTAGAAACACGGAAAACAATTAATATAGGTTGATTCTTACAAAGAATCAGACAGCAACCGGCCGCTATTAATACTGCTTTATTTAAGTGTGGCGAAATATACTTTGTGTGTTGGTGCCATCGAAAATTTCGCGCGATGGCACCAACACACCAAGTATATTTCGCCACAGTGGAAGAATAAAAATTGAAAACTGACGATTATGTTAAGTGTATCTTGCAAATCTTGTGAATAGCCGTCTGATGATGAAGTTGTCTGTTCGAAACCGGTTACAGCGCTATTTACTTAATAGCATTATTAATAGCGCCTGGTTGCTGTCTTCTTCTTTGTAAGAATCAACCTACATTAATTGTACAGAGGCATGGTCTCACCATCTCAGTTTTAGACAAATGGTGCGTTTTTTTTAAAAATAATCGACAGCCTCAGTTGCACCGTTTACCTAGAACTTACCTAGGTTTCAGTCGGTATGTGGCCCGTATTTCAGGATGTTACCGATTAGATATAGACTTGTTCATAAGTTCAATCATGACCATTTGTGTGCTAAGATGTTCATGCGTTGTAACCATACCTAAGCAAGTGCTTAACAATTACGTCTTAAAAATTTCTAGACCTATTCATAATAATGACGATGTTGGCTTTATATTATCCTTCCAAGTTCTTTTTAGGTGATTAAATTTCGTGCTTAAGCACAATAATTTTCCTAGACAGGCCATACGTTGTAAGCACATGATGTCTTCCTCATATCATGACCAATGAATACTTCATAAATGTTAAGACAGTCGACCTAAGTACGTTCTGCACCGGATAACACATACGCCCTTTTACCGAGCGAGGTGGCGCAGTGGTTAGACACTGGACTCGCATTCGGGAGGACGACGGTTCAATCCCGCGTCCGGCCATCCTAATTTAGGTTTTCCGTGATTTCCCTAAATCGCTCCAGGCAAATGCCGGAATGGTTCCTTTCAAAGGGCACTGCCGACTTCCTTCCCTGTCCTTCCCTAATCCGATGAGACCGGTGACCTCGCTGTCTGATCTCCTTCCCCAAAACAACCCAACCAACGTACGCCCTTTTCCTCAGCTATACCTTTTATTTCATCTTATTAGTAAATTCAAGGTCAGGAGTTAGGTTCGCGTCTTCACCCATCAAGTAACTATCACTCAGTTTATGCGCAGGCGCAAGGTATTGTGTCCGCCTAGGCGAGCCTCATGACGTTACGGTCAGTTCCAGTACAACACTCTGTGGCTGCCGCATCGCGGTCGCCAAGTGGGGCCCAGGCAGTTTCAGATACGTTTTTACAGTCTGACGATAATTTATGGATTTATAGTTTTAGCTTGACGATGTCCACTATGGACAAACGGTAGTTACTGTTATTCTAAAGAAGGCTGGGTTATCCCGACTGAAACCTAGGTAAATTCTAGGTAAACGGTGCAACTGAGGCTGTTGATTATCAAAATTAAAATTAACTCCAACGTACTTTAGTTTAGGCGGCACAGCTCATTCTTGGTGTTCCGATTTTTTCCGTCCGTGTAGATTAAAATGGCTAAAAACATGAAGTGACTCTCAGGTCTCAATAAAACAATACCTACAAAATACAAGGAAAGAAGAAGAAGTCTCAGATACAGATGAAACTAACGGTCCATATGCATAAAATAAGCGCAAGTAATACGCACATGTAGGAAAGAAACAGGCGCTAGGTAGTATGAAGCGTAGCATGATCTAGAACGTTTGCCACGATTAACATGGCCAAAGTAGCCATATCAAAAAACGCTAGATTATAAGATGTTCCTGCAGCAGTCCAGGAAATTCGTATTTTTGAGCTCAGTCTTTTCATTCAAATTGTATTCTGACACGTCTCTAAATGCCCCATAGACTTATCTCTTTTCTAAATATTCTAGATGTCTTCGTTTTCCAATTATATGAAGAATTTCTAAAGAGTTTCCAGTGTTCTCCAACTTGTGTTTAGCCGCCCGAATATGATTCACAAATGACGATGTACAATTATCACTTGTGTTACTCTATATGAGCATCTTTGAACTCCATGCCTGCATATTTGCCGCTTTTGGGACCCATTTACGACGCTTGCCACACGAGATTTAAACGGTAGTGTTCATGTCACTATTTTACCATGCAACTGCTCTTACACAGCACGTCACTACTGTTAAATTATTGAGTATGTTACCACGTCTTACGTAAGCGGGTATGAGATTTTCGCTTTCAACGTATGTCAGTTTCATAATTACTTGTATTGTATTTGACGAGTGATTGCTTTCAGAATGCTTGAAATTGACCACGTGTCGAAATGGCAGTTGTTATACCAAAGCCAATGTAGCCCCTGAGGGTCGCAACCCATATTACACCACAGAGGATGAGGTTGTCTATGCCCAAGGCGTACCAAAAGCAACATGGTAACCACCGGCTATTTACATACAAGATAATGGAAACAGACATTCCGAGTACTACCTGATTGGCTGGAGACAGCTATTTAGGGGCTAGAACCAGCCGCGAAGTTCAGTTCACCTCGTGTAGTACGACCGTTGAAGATTACGTCTTTGTCTCTGAATTGGACTGGTACTAGTGTGTGTGTGTGTGTGTGTGTATGTGTGTGTGTGTGTGTGCGTGCATGTATGTGTTACCACGAAACCTTTGTGAAAAATTAGAAGCGAACTTTTGTTATTGTTACCTTTCGTTTGTTGTTCAATCATCAGCCTTGTGAACTTACATCAATAAAAGTTGTGTTTGTGAAAAACTGCGAATTGTCATAACAGCAATCCCAGTAAATAACATTTTAACATGTAAAGTGGGATGATTTCATTTAAATATTTCGCGAAGGCAGTGGAATAGGTACGATCAAATTTCTGAGAAAAAATTCCTCCTGTTGTGAGAGGCGAAATAGGCTCAAACTTCAAGAAGAAATGAAGGGGGTGACGGAAAAAAGTGCCAACCCTCAATTTAGTGAGAATTCGTCTCACCACATTATCTGCCGTTGTTTCATCTGCCCTACATGCTCACAACAAGTACTGGTGTCGAAATCTCACAAATAAGTGAAGAGATGGGTGTCTGGCGAGGTTCTTAATGACGAGACTGGACCATTTTTTTACGACAGTGACATATATGCTGATCACGCACCAGGAAATTGATCAGATATTGGAAGTACGCAAACGTGGTTCAACAGAAAATTGCCAACAGCTTAACCTCAAAAGTTTGTCATGGCTTTTGTTAAATTTTTGGGGAATTCTCTAACATTAGAGCTGTATATTTTTAATGTAATATACAGGGTGTAAATATATATGTACTAAACTTCTGGGGAATGGATACAAGATTTCAAAAAAAGCCAAAAATTTTATGTATAGCGTGTCCCATTTATCTTAACCACCCTAAATAACTGTTTGTCCAGGTGCAAATTACAAAATGTTTCAAGCAACTGTTCTTTAGCCGTGAGAGAGATAGAGAGAAAGAGACAGAGAGGCAATTCGCACCATCTTAAGAGTTACTAAGCACATCCGATGGACCACTTAGTATACAAAAGCTTATCTGTACTTGTTACATACCTCCTATAAATCATTACTATTTTGAAAGCCTTGAAGTGAATTATGGAGAGAATGAAGACTCAAAATTGCTTTATTAATTTATTAGTTTTGGATGTGGTTTATTTTTGTGTGAAGTTTCGATTCGCTAGCAGTCTGTTTTCTCACGCAAAAAAAAAAAAAAAAAAAAAAAAAAAAAAAAAAAAAAAAAAAAACCGGAACATTGGAAACGCTTGGTGTATTAATTAAGTCGCCTTAGAACAATGGACATTGTTACTTTTCGAATATTAGTGTAATACTGTTTTCATTATCTTTAGCGTTGCTGCTGTCTACTCTTCGATGTAAAATAGTAAGAGTCAGCCAGCCACTGTGGCAGAGCGGTTCTAGACGCTTCAGTCCGGAACCGCGCTGCTGCTACGGTCACAGGTTCGAATCCTGCCTCCGGATGGATGTGTGTGACGTCCTTAGGTTAGTTAGGTTTAAGTAGTTCTATGTCTAGGGGACAGATGACCTCAGATGCGAAGTCCCATAGTGGTTAGAGCCATTTTTGAAGTAAGAGTCAAGTATTTGCACTCAAAATTTTTCCAGATAATTTCTGATGAAGAGAGTGCTAGTGACATTAGTAGGAACAATGCGCAAGTAAACTTTTTTCTAGAACTTATTAACAATATTTTGACCATTTTTACTATGTACTCAAAAATTAGTCTAGCAGTTCGTAGCAAACGTTACGAGTAAGTACATTGTGATTTTCTGTTTACAGACTTAACCAAAGATTTAGCGAGCAATAATTCAAAACTGTGCTCTCATACATAACTAAAAACGTAGTGTAGCAGTCGCAGAAAAAGTTACGAATAAGTGCTTTGTGCCAGAATGAAATTTTCACTCTGCAGCCGAGTGTGCGCCGATATGAAACTTCCTGGCAGATTAAAACTGTGTGCCGGACCAAGACTCGAACTCGGGACCAGTACAGCTGTGAGGACGGGCGTGAGTCGTACTTGGGTGGCTCAGATAATAGAGCACATGCCTGCGAAAGGCAAAGGTTCCGAGTTCGAATCTCAGTCCGGTACACAGTTTTAATCCGCCAGGAAGTTTCATAAATGCTTTGTGATTTACTATTTACAGATTTAACCAAAGATTTAATACGCAATAACTGGAACTATGCTCTGCTGGGTTAGCGCTTTCATCTGCCGACCTATTCAGTGTAATAATTCGAGTTCCAAAGAAGGCCCATGCTGAAAATGGGAACACTACCAAACCAACAGTTTAAGAAGGCGTGGTTGAAAAATAGTGATTACGGTCCAGAGAAGTATAGGAGCACGCGAGGTAATGCTGTGCCTACGACTTACGGTACCTTAGAAGATACACGAAAGAAAGGCAAGCCTTCTTTTATAGCATTTTTAAGTTTAGAGAAAGCTTTTAACGACGTTCATTGGACAACACTTTTCGAAATTTTGAAGCCAGCAGAGATAAAATACCTGTTGTTTATGAAATTACAATTAAATCAATACAATTAAATGAATACCATTAGCTGCATACAGGCGTTGATATACGTCAACGGGGACAGTTGAAAATGTGTACCCCGTCCGGGGCTCGAACACGGGATCTCCTGCTTACATGGCAGACGCTCTATCCTTCTTAGCCACAGTGCAGACAGAGGATAGAGCGACTGCAGGGACTTATCTATGGCACGCCTCCCGTGAGACCCCATTCCCAACTTAGTGTCTCGCACTACATTCATAGTGCCCCTGCCAATTACATTCATTACTCGCGGCTTTACCGATTCCCGTAAGAGTTCGGACATTGTTTGTGCATCCACACAGAAGATGGTCAAATGGCCAGTGAGCCTTATACATTACTGGCCATTAAAATTGCTACACCAAGAAGAAATGCAGATGATAAAGCTATTCATTGGACAAATATATTATACTAGAACTGACATGTGAATACATTTTCACGCAATTTGGGTGCATAGATCCTGAGAAATCAGTACCCAGAACAACCACCTCTAGCCGTAATAACGGCCCCGATACGCCTTGACAGTGAGTGAAACAGAGCTTGGATGGCGTGTACAGGTACAGCTGCCCATGCAGTTTCAACACGATACCACAGTTCATCAGGAGTAGTGACTGGCGTATTGTGAAGAGCCACTTGCTCGGCCACCATTGACCAGACGTTTTCAATTGGTGAGAGATCTGAAGAATGTGCTGGCCAGGGCAGCAGTCGAACATTTTCTGTATCCAGAAAGGTCCGTACAGGACCTGCAACATGCGGTCGCGCATTATCCTGCTGAAATGAAGGGCTTCGCAGGGATCGAATGAAAGGTAGAGCCACGGGTCGTAACACGTCTGAAAAGTAACATCCACTGTTCGAAGTGCCGTCATTGCGAACAAGAGGTGACCGAGACGTGTAACCAATGGCACCCCATACCATCACGCCGAGTGGTACGCCAGTCTGGCGATGACGAATACACGCTTCCAATGTGCGTTCACCGCGATGTCACCAAACACGGAGGCGACCATCATGGTGCTATAAACAGAACCCGAATTCATCCGAAAAAATGACCTTTAGCCATTCGTGCACCCAGGTTCGTCGTCGAGTACACCATCGCAGGCGCTCCTGTCTGTGATGCAGCGTCAAGGGTAACCGCAGCCATGGTCTCAGAGCTGATAGTCCATGCTGCTGCAAACGTCGTCGAACTGTTCGTGCAGATGGTTGTTATCTTGCAAACGTCCCCATCTGTTGACTCAGGGATCGAGACGTGGCTGCACGATCCGTTACAGCCATGCGGATAAGATGCCTCTCATCTCGACTGCTAGTGATGCGGGGCCGTTGGGATCCTGCACGGCGTTCCGTATTACCCTCCTAAACCAACCGATTTCATATTCTGCTAACAGTCATTGGATCTCGACCAAAGTGAGCAGCAATGTCGCGATACGATAAACCGCAATCGCGACAGGCTACAATCCGACCTTTATCAATGTCGGAAACGTGATGGTACGCATTTCTCCTCCTTACACGAGGCATCACAACAACGTTTCACCAGACAATGCCGGTCAACTACTGTTTGTGTATGAGAAATCGGTTGGAAACTTTCCTCATGTCAGCACGTTGTGGGTGTCGCCACCGGCGCCAACCTTGTGTGAATGCTCGGGAAAGCTAGTCATTTGCATATAACAGCATCTTCTTCCTGTCGGTTAAATTTCGCGTCTGTAGCACGTCATCTTAGTGGTGCAGTAATTTTAATGGCCAGTAGTGTATATATATGAAGACGGTATCTGTTCTTTCGGACATGTCGGAAAGAACAGATACCATCTTCATTTACACGTTGTTTGTAACTCGTTCAGTAATCAGGTTGCAATTATAAGAGTTCCAGGGGATGAAAGGAAAACAGTGGTCGAGATCCCATTATGAAAGCAAATGTCATTCAGTCTTTACACTGAAGCCATGTTGTATGCTCCTACAGTCGCTTCGACACTTTCCCGTAGACATCATCATCTTCAGCAACCAACCATAGACTGCCGCCCACCCTGTCCGCCGGATCATTTATGTGTAAAGAGAATAATAGCGGTCCTATCACATTTCCACAGAAACCAAATGGCAGTTATAAGAGTCGAGGGACATGAAAGGGAAGCAGTGGTTGGGAAGGGAGTGAGACAGGGTTGTAGCCTATCCCCGATGCTATTCAATCTGTATATTGAGCAAGCAGTGAAGAAAACAAAAGAAAAATTCGGAGTAGGTATTAAAATCCATGGAGAAGAAATCAAAACTTTGAGGTTCGCCGATGATATTGTAATTCTGTCAGAGACAGCAAAGGACTTGGAAGAGCAGTTGAACGGAAGGGACAGTGTCTTGAAAGGAGGGTACAGGATGAACATCAACAAAAGCAAAACGATGATCATGGAATGTAGTCAAAGTAAGTCGGGTGATGCTGAGGAAATTAGAGTAGGAAATGAGACACTTAAAGTAGTAAAGGAGTTTTGCTATTTGGGGAGCAAAATAACTGATGATGGTCGAAGCAGAGAGGATATAAAATGTAGACTGGCAATGGCAAGGAAAGCGTTTCTGAAGAAGAGAAATTTGTTAACATCGAGTATAGATTTAAGTGTCAGGAAGTCGTTTCTGAAAGTATTTGTGTTGTGGGTTGGCACGAGAGCCAACACCGGTATGAGAGGAAGCCGAAAGGCACGCGTTTTAGCTCACGCAGGCTGGCGTGAGGTCTGGAACAGGACAAGGAAATTAGACTGTAGAAAAAACTGACGTACCTGGTGGAATACTTAACTTTAATCCATAAATGGTGAACGCTCTTGACGGCACATGTTTTACAGCATCAATAGTAACTGGTAATGGCGCCTTGTTAGGTCGTAGCAAATGACGTAGCTGAAGGCTATGCTAACTATCGTCTCGGCAAATGAGAGCGTATTTTGTCAGTGAACCATCGCTAGCAAAGTCGGTTGTACCACTGGGGCGAGTGCTAGGAAGTCCCTCTAGACCTGCCGTGTGGCGGCGCTCGGTCTGCAATCACTGATAGTGGCGACACGCGGGTCCGACGTATACTAACGGACCGCCGCCGATTTAAAGGCTACCGCCTAGCAAGTGTGGTGTCTGGCGCTGACACCACAATTTGTATGGAGTGTAGCCATGTATGGAAGTGAAACATGGACGATAAATAGTTTAGAGAAGAAGAGAATAGAAGCTTTCGAAATGTGGTGATACAGAAGAATGCTGAAGATTAGATGGGTAGATCACATAACTAATGAGGAGGTATTGAATAGAATTGGGGAGGAGTTTGTGGCACAACTTCATTATAAGCAGGGGTCGGTTGGTAGGACATGTTCTGAGGCATCAAGGGATTAGCAATTTAGTACTGGAGGGCAGGGTGGAGGGTAAAAATCTTAGAGGGAGACCAAGAGATGAATACACTAAACAGATTCAGAAGGTTGCAGTAGGTACTGGGAGATGAAGAAGCTTGCACAGGATAGAGTAGCATGGAGAGCTGCATCAAACGAGTCTCAGGACTGAAGACCACAACAACAACAACAACAACACATTTCCCTGGGGCACATCTAACGACACCCTTATCTCTGATGAACACTCGCCGTCGAGGACAACACACCGGGTTCTATTACTTACGAACTCTTCGTGCCACTCACACATCTCGGAATCTATTCGGTATGGCTCTGAGCGCTATGGGACTTAACTTCTAAGGTCATCAGTCCCCTAGAACTTAGAACTACTTAAACCTAACTAACCTAAGGACATCACACACATCCATGCCAGAGGCAGGATTCGAACCTGCGACCGTAGCGGTCGCGCGGTTCCAGACTGTAGCGCCTTTAACCGCTTGGCCACCCTGGCCGGCTATTCGGTATGCTCGTAGCTCCGTTAACAGCCTGACACCAGTTCAGTAATCGTAAGTGTACAAGAGAATTCTGGGTTATGTTGTAAAGAGTTCTTAACTTCAGTAAATTCTTTCTTTACTTGCTGACCTTTTCCTTTTCTCTGCTGGAACCCTGGAAACTCCCGTAAAGTGACTGGCGGTTGTGTCGCATGTGACAGTTGACGTCTTTGTTTTTTCCAACTTCCGCATGGGAGTCCAAGCTTTTCTTCTGGAATGTGGGAATTCAAGGCCCCTGGTTTCTTTGTACCATTTTCCTGAGGCGTTACGAATAATTGCTTCGTGAATGCTGCCCACATTTTCATCTGCCGCAGCCGTTCTGTTCGTTAGTGACACAACCGGTTCGCACGAATTTGTTGACCGTGTTCTTAATGGCTTGTCTGGTGGGAGCTGGTTTGTGAAATTTACGCGTGAAATTGTTCCGCGCCTCCTCCTGATGCTACGACATTCCGCGCGGGTGGTCAGCAACAACAGCTGTTCTTCCCTCTGCCGGGTACATTCTTTTAGATTACCTGCCAAAAAAAGTCAAAATTTCTAATCTTAAGACAGTCAAGTTAAGGGGCTTGATAAACTTTCTGCACGATATCTGACCTAAAAGTAAAGCCTAAAGTTTGAAATAGTATACTGACTCAGGACATAGTTTTTCGCGGTGACATTTTTGGATGAATACTTCTTTCGTTTCTTTGACGATGCCTTTATGATGTTTCCTTATGGGATCGCAGCTTTAGGTGATTACATAAATACACTCATGCTCATAAATTAAGGATAATGCTGATACATGGTGAAACAACGCTCTGGTGGGCGGTTTACTGGTTTAAATCACCTCACGGTATGACCATGATGTGCATTTGACCTGCGGTCGTCGCATGGTGGCGCTGGCAGCAGTCCACAAACGCAGAAGTGTGTTGGTGCATGTCAGAGTACGGTGCAGCGTGTAAGTGTGCAGACGTTTTCAGACGTGCTAATGGTGACTGTGTGTTGAAAATGGCTCAAAGAACACATATTGATGACGTTATGAGGGGTAGAATACTAGGGCGACTGGAGGCTGGTCAAACACAGCAGGTCGTAACACGGCCCCTCTGTGTGCCACAAAGTGTGATCTCAAGATTATGGCAACGATTCCAGCAGACAGGAAACGTGTCCAGGCGCTACAGTACGGGACGTCCACAGTGTACAGCCCCAAAGAAGACTGATATCTCACCATCAGTGCCCGCAGACGGCCACGGAGTACTGCAGGTAACCTTGCTCGGGACCTTACTGCAGCCACTGGAACAAGTGTCTCCAGACACACAGTCTACAGACGACAGAACTATGGTTTATTTGCCCGGAGACCTGCAAGGTGCATTCCATTGACCACTGGTCACAGGAGAGCCCGTAAAGCCTGTTGTCAAGAACACAGTACATGGTCATTGGAACAGTGGTCCCAAGTTATGTTCACGAACGAGTCCGGGTATAGCCTGTGCAGTGATCTGGCGTGTATCACGAACCAGATACCAACCCCTTAATGTCCTTGAAAGGGACATGTATGGTGTGGGGTAGGATTATGATTGGTGCACGTACACCTCTGCATGACTTTGGCAACTGTAACAGGTCAGGTGTATCGGGACGTCATTTTGCACCAGTATGTCCGCCTTTTCAGGGGTGCAGTGGGTCCCACCTTCCTCCTGATGGATGATAAAGCACGGCCCCACCGAGCTGCCATCGTGGAGAGTACCTTGAAACGGAAGATATCAGGCGAATGAAGTGGTCTGTTCGCCAGACCTAAACTCCATCGAGCACGTCTGGGATGCTCTCGGTCGACGTATCGCTGCACGTCTTCAAACTCCTACGACACTTCAGGAGCTCCGACAGGCACTGGTGGAAGAATGGGAGGCTATGCCCCAGCAGCTGCTCGACCACCTGATCCAGAGTATGCCAACCCTTTGTGCGGCCTGTGTACGTGTGCATGGTGATCATATCCTATATTGATGTCGGGCTACATGCGCAGGAAACAGTGGCGTTCTGTAGCACATGTGTTTCGGGACGGTTTTATCAACTTATCACCAGTACCTTGGACTTACAGATGTGTGTCATGTGTGTTCCCTATGTGCCTATGCTATTAGCGCCAGTTTTGTGCAGTGCCACGTAGTGTGGCACCACATTCTGCAATTATCCTTAATTTATGAGCATGAGTGTAGTATGCACCCTCATATCGAGTCCCACCACTGAGAAACATTACCGTTTTTGGTTGTTCTGCTTGAAATAAAACGAGATAGTCGCCTTGGCTACTCTCTTAGTGGAAGCCAACACATATTGATTTGCATGGCGTTAAAAAAGTATTCCATATTTTGAGAGGTGGGGGTATGGGCCTACGCAAACACAAGACAAAAGTATTCTATAGGCTCTAAAATGCGTACCTTAAGAAGAATGAGCAGTTATTCAGTAGAAGAGAACTATTTCTGAAGGGCTAATAGCTTTTAAGGTATGCATTTTAGAGCCTCTGTTTACCGGACATTGTCTTGTTCAAATGGTTCAAATGGCTCTGAGCACTATGGGTCTTAACATCTGAGGTCATCAGTCCCCTAGAACTTAGAACTACTTAAACCTAACTAACCATGCCCGAATCAGGATTCGAACCTGCGACCGTAGCGGTAGCGCGGTTCCAGACTGAAGCGCCTAGAACTGCTCGGCCACACCGCCCGGCTATTGTCTTGTTGTGGTCCATATTTTCTTTTGAGTCGCCTATCTTCTGACTGGTTTGATACGGCCCGTCACGAATTGCTCTCCTGTGCCAAACTTTTATCTGAATTCCTCTCCTATGACAATCTCAGAGTAGCACCCTACTTCCTCAGTTATTTGCAGGGTGTATTCCGATACCTGTCTTCCTCTACAGTTTTTACCCTTTAAAACTCCCTCTACTTCCGTGGAAGTTGTTCCCTGATCTTTTAACAGATTTTATATCATCCTGTTCTTTCAACAGATTTTCTATCATCCTGTTCCTTCTTCTTGTCGGAGTTTTGCGTATGCTCCTTCACTTGCCAATTCTGCGGCGAAACTCCTTATTCAGTACGTTATTGGTGCAACTAATTTTCGACACTCGCCTGTAGCACCACATCTCAAATGCTTCGACTCTCATCTGATCCGCTTTTCCCACGGCCCATGTTTCATTATCATACAATACTGTACTCCAAACCTACATTCTCGGACACTTCTTCCTCATATTAAGACCTGCGTTTGATACTAGCACACTTCTCTTATCTAGAAATATCCTTTTTGCCAGTGCAAATCTGCTTCTTATGGCCTCCTTGCTCCGTCTATCATAGGTTGCAGCTGCCGAGAACTCTTCCGGGTTGTATGGCCGTTGTCCATGGAACTCTTCCGTCCGTGGAAAGTGGGCGTGGTGTGGATTTGACGTGATAGCAGATTGATAGTGTGGCCATGGGTAATCCATTGAGTCCTACGATCGCCAATTTTTACAGGGAAAAATTCGAACAATTAACTCTGTAAAAAGCGAATGAGAAACCATGTCGATGGTATCGATATGTGGATGATACATCTGCGGTTTGGTCACATGGCAAAAAAGCTTTAGAGGAATTCTTTTGTTGAAACTTCCTGGCAGATTAAAACTGTGTGCCGGACCGAGACTCGAACTCGGGATCCGAGTTCGAGTCTCGGTCCGGCACACAGTTTAAATCTGCCAGGATGTTTCATATCAGCGCACACTCCGCTGCAGAGTGAAAATGTCATTCCGGAATTCTTTTGTTATTTAACTAGTATAAATCCTAAAATCCAATTTACCATGGAAATGTAGGAAGACAATGCAATTTCCTTCTCGAATGTCTTCGTTATGAGACAGACTGATGGTAGCCTGAAGCATAAAATCTTTCGAAAGGTTATACATACAGACAGATACTTGCATAAGGATTGCAATCATCATACACAACAGAAAAAAAGTCTAGTGGACAGAGCTAAAAGGATTTGTGAGCCGGAATACCTGGACGCCGAGTTAAAACATCTAAAGCAGGCTTTTGAGAAGAATGGGTATTATAGTAAGGAAATAAATAGAGTTTTGCTACCGAATAACAAGAGGCCTAAGGACAACGACAGGACACAGCGATGGAAGAACACGTTTTCTTTACTCTGCATCAAAAAAGTAACGGATCAAATCGACAAGATTTTAAGGAAACATAATGTTCGACCGATTTTCATACCTACTAAGAAAATAGGATAAACGTCCCCGTATGTCTACCCTATGTCTACTAGTGGTGTATACAAAATTCCGTGTACATGTGGTAGGGTCTACATTGGAACTACAAAGGGAAAGGTGAATAGACGGTTGAAGGAACATAAAAGTCTTTGCCGACTAGGGAAAACAGACAAGTCAGCCGTGGCGGAACATGCTCTTCAGACGGGTGATCACGTAGTGAAATTTTCGAAAATTGATGTTTTATGTACTATGACGAACTATTATCCACGGCTATATAGATAAGCCATCGAAATATAGAAACATGGGGCAATTTCAACAGAAAAGAAGGAGCTATGAAACTCGGTGATATGTGGACTGTGGCGCTACAGAATCGATGAGAAGTTTTTATCTTTGACGTACTATGATCGATATTTATATTTTATCTTTGACAAGGATAATCACTGTCTGTGCTATCACGTGAAATCCAGACCACGCCCACTTTCCACGGTATTTAGGCCGCTCCTCGACGTCCGACTCGTCAGTCGGCAAGACAGCACAACCAGGAGCACCTCCAAAGATGACCGACGTAGCTTTGGACGAAACGTCAGGGATTGAAGAGTTCCATGGACCACGGCCATACAACCCGGAAGAATTCTCGCCAGCTGAAACATCCGGTCGTGAAAGCCTTCATTGTATCATCATAGGTTATTTTGCTGCCCTAGGTAGTAGAATTTCTTCGTCTACTTCGTGATCCCCAGTTCCGATATTAAGTTCTCGCTAGTCTCATTTCTGCTACTTCTTATTACTTTCGTCTTTCTTGGATTTACTCTTAATCCATATGCTGTACTCATTAAACTGTTCAATCCGTTCAACATGTCTTGTAATTCTTCTTCACTTTGACTGAGGATAGCAATGTCATCAGCGAATCTTATCATTGATATACTTTCATCGTGAATTTCCTTTAATTTCCGCCATTGATTCTTCGATGTGTAGATTGAATAGTAGGGATGAAAGACTACATCCCTGTCATTCTCGTCTCACACTCATTTTAATCCGAGCAGTTAGGTCTTGGTCTTCGACTCTTCTTGTTCACTCTTTGTTGTTCTACATATTGTGTATTATGTGTATTCCCTACAGCTTACCCCTATTTTTCTCAGAATTTCGAACATCTTGCACCATTTAACACTGTCGAACACTTTTTACAGGTCGACGTATGAACGTATCTTGATTTTTCTTCCGTCTTGCTTTCATTATCAAACGCAACGTCGGAAGTGCCACTACCAGTTTCCCATAGCCAGACTCATCCTCATCGAAAATACTATAACCTATAAAAACATGGAATACTTTTTTTAACATCCTGTATATGAAACTTCCTGGCAGATTAAAGCTCGGGACCTTTGCCTTTCAAGGGCAAGTGCTCTACGATCTGAGCGACCCAAGCACGACTCACGACCCGTCCCCACAGCTTCAGATCTGCCAGTACCTTGTCCCTTACCTTCCAAATTTAGCAGAAGCTCTTCTGCGAACCTTGCAGAACTAGCACTCCTGGAAGAAACAATATGCGGAGACATGGTTTAGCCACACCGGGGGGGGGTGGGGTTCCAGAATGAGATTTTCACTCTGCAGTGGAGTGTGCGCTGATATGAAACTTCCTCGCAGATTAAAACTGTGTGCTGGACCGAGGCTCGAGCCCTGGACCTTTGCCTTTAGCGAGCAAGCGCTCTACCATCCTTTTTTTATTATCAGATTGATTTGGTATTTTCATGAAAATCAGACAACTATAGTCAAATCATCATTTAATATCAGCTGCAAAATAAAATCAACAAATTAGTTCAAGCACAAATAGGTATTAAATTCTGAACGGGAATACTAACCCATTATCCCACCCTTGACAATCGGAGCTACCCAAACACGACTAACGACCCGTCGCCACAGCTTCCTGTATGTATCAGTACCCGAAGCTTTCCTAGTCCAGGATACACAAAGCAGTTCAAACTCGCTGATGCACAGAAGCAAAAATATTTTTGAAAGGTCCATCTGGATTTAGAGATAAGATTTCGTAGGTTGTGTTCCAAAAATGAGCAGCATAGATACGAAATTGGTGACACTTTCTGCAGGACTTGACCATCATTTTGCAGGACAATGCTCAAGCACGTACAGAGCAAGCTGTTACTGATTTGTCTGACTGATGGGGCTGCTAAGTGCTATACCACCTACTGCACTCCCCTGACTTAAGCACTTGTGAGTTCAACTCGATTTCTAAACTGAAGGAAACACTTCGCGGCATTCGCTTTAGAACTGCTACAAATTCGTCGGGCAATAGACCGCACCGCTCGAACTGTCAACACAACTGGCACTGCTAAGAGTATCCTACGACTCTCCACATCGCTGGCAACATGTTATGCACAATGCTGGTGACTACTTTGAAGATCGTTAAAACTTTGAAACAAGTTAGGAATCAAAATGGTGGACATGCTGGGCTTGAGCTGAGTCAGAAAAATTCTCCACAGAGTGTTTTCCATTGTAGTGTACTTTGCTTTGAGTTTATTTTGACAATGAAGTGTTTATTCAAAAACAGGGTGGTTACACATTTCTTGCGCCACCCTGCACGTTATAGCATTTTTAGATTCAAAAACAGCTATTGACAATGTTGAATAGAGTGAAGTGTGTATGACAATAGCAGGGATAAAACACGGGAAGGAAAAATCATCTACAAATTGTAGAGAAAGCAGACAAGTTATAAGAGTCAAATGGTACGAAAGGAAGCATTTCTTAAGAAGGGGCTAAGACAGGGTTTATCCTATAACCGATGTTGTCAGTGTTCGCATTGAGCAAGAAGTAAAGGAAACCAAGAAGGGTGGAAGGGGGATTAAAGTTCAGGAGTATTAAATAAAAACTTTGAGGTTTGCTGACGACGTTGTAAATCTGTCAGAGACGGCCAAGGACTTGGAAAATGAGTTGAATGGAATAGATAATTTTTAATAACTTGTTTTTAAGATGAACAAGAATAAAAGTAAAAGAAGGACAACGAAATGGAATCCAATTAAATCAGCTGATGCTGAGGAAATTAAATTAGACAATAAGACACTGAAAGTCATCTACGAGTTTTACTGTTTGTTCGGAATTATGGCTGACGGTGGTCGAAATAGAGAGGGTATAAATTTCAGACAGGTGACAGAAAGAGAAGCATTAACAGAAACGAGAAATTAGTTAACATCGAAAATAAATTGAAACATTACAATATATTTTCTGGTGGCATTTGAATTATAGGTGAGAAACGTGGACATTATACAGTTCAGACAAGAACAGAACATAAGTTATTGAAATGTTGTGCTACAGAGGAAAGCTAAAGATTAGGTGGGTAGATCGAATGCTCAGTAGGCACTGAATCGAAATGAGGAAAAAATTAATTTGAATGGACTAAAAGAAGGGCTATATTGATAGGACCTATTCTAAAACGTCAAGGAGTAGTCAGTTTGGTAATTGAAGGGAGTGCAGGTCATTAAAGTTGTAGGGGAGAGAAAAGCTCGAGTACACTCTAAGGAAAAAAAGGACACACCACGAGGGAATTATCCGAATAGGACGGAAATCAGTAGGTGTAATGTACAAGTACAGACAAACATATGATTATAATTCCAACAGATCTGGTTGAGTTATTCAAGGGAAAGAGGTTCAGAAATTGAGCAAGTCAATAACGCGTTGGTCCATCTCTGATCCTTATGCAAGCAGTTATCCGGTTTGGGATTGATTGACGGAGTTGATGGATGTCCTCTTGAGGGATATGGTGCCGTTCTGTCCAATCGATGAGTTCAAAGCGTCAAAATCGCGAACAGGTTGGATGGCCCTGCTGATAATGCTCCAAGCGTTATCAATCGAGGAGATATGCGGCCACGTTGATCGCCCCATCGCTGTCCGGAGCGACCGTGGAGGGAAACTCAATGGGCCCTCTTGGTCCAATCCAGTGCCCAAGAAAACTGTCACCCAGGAAAGCTCGTACGGCTAGGTGTTAGTATGGTGGCGCTCCATCCTGTTGGTAGAAGACCTCTTCATCAGCTCCATAAAGCACACGTATACCTGGCAAAATTGGTGTGCGTAACATTTCCAGGTCCACTTCTCCAGTGGCAGTAGCATCAAAGAAAAAGGGTCCTACTAAGCACCTAGATGATAGTCCACATCACGCATCAACCCCTGGTAGATTGACCGCTTTATCCACTTACACATTCGGATTTTTCGGTGCCCAGTACACACTGTTATGCCGATTCATGGTTCCATTAAGTTTAAATTGTGCCTCGCCACTCCACACTACCTTCGTCACAAACTGTTCGTCATCATTTACCATCTGCTGATACCATTCGCAAAATTGAATTCGGCGATCAGGATCGTTACCATTAATCGCTTGCAGTAGTCGTGGAATGTAAACTTTCCGCTTTGTAGCTTTCAGAATTCTTCGTTCACTTGTACTGCTGACCCCACTTCACGTGCACATTGCGTAGCAGACTTCTGTGGAGAATTAACAAACGTTTCCAACACGAGAGCTGACGAAGCGGGACTTGCAGCTGTACGCTGTCTTCCTGATCTTCCTTTGCGAATATCACAAATCGTTCCATGCAATTAAAACTTGTCAATGATGCGTTTAATTGCTAGGCGGGTTGGCGGTTCTGTTTCAAACTCCCGCCTCAACTGACGTGCATTATCAAACTTGAAAAACGACTTCACAATACATTTTCGTTGCTCGAATGTCAAGCGTGCTCCATCCATCTTGTTTTCTCAATACCGAGATGAAAGTACTAACATCTGTTAAGCCAAAGACCATACTACAATACACTCGTAACTCAAATCGAACGGCAATATCGATATCTCGATAGAGCCTACAAAGAGTGTATACATTTTCTGGCGGATTAACATGTAGATCTGGGTCATACAAGTCTTAGGACTGAAGACAACAGCCAGAATAACAACAACACATTAACGAACTAAAGCGTGTGGTGAAAGCAGGGAAAAGTCATGTAAAACATTTTAGAAGACACGAAAAACTTAACTCCTGCCCTTTTGAAGTGTAGCCGAAAACGCGCTGGTCTAGCAACTGCCAAATACTGCGATTAAAGATCGAGGCGTGTTTGTGTCAGTGTTACCTCACTTGTTACAATAATGTACAATGTGACGCGTTTGAAAAGGAAATCTTTAACGAAAATCACGTTGAAAGTTTCGACGGCCGCTAAATGAAACACTTATTTTTTACTCCATTTTCAATCAAAATCCATCATCCTCCGAAACAGAAATCAACACCTGAGCATCTTTGTACACCAACAATTATGTCATTGCAGTTGTTCGTTCTGTGGAAGATAATTATTAAATTTTCGATAGCAACAGTTGTAATCCAGCACTCGTTGCTAAAGACGTTGAATCTGATGTTATCGACGGTAAATAATTTTAATGCGTTTGTTGATACTTGCCGATGTCGAAACAATTTACTCATTGAGATACTGAGGTAATCGTTTCTATCAGTTAATGCTCGGAACTGGTAGCGAAATTAAGCCACTCATCTTGGGACACTTCACTTGAAGTATTCAACAGCTATGCAAAAGTGCTTTTCTAAAATACTAAACACTTAAATACTTTTTCCAATTTCCTGTGCCCTCTTCCAAAGGACTGCGATGACGCCTGGGCGGCAGGCAACCACATCGTCTTCGAGGTTCGTGTGGTTGCCTTCTCAAAGGGGCATGCTGGACACACAAAAGGCTGGAGGGAGTATAAAATGTCAGTAGGTAGCGAAATGTTTAGATATAATTTTTCTTTTTGTGTTTATTTATTTGCCATTTGTAATTTTTAGTTATCTTTAATTATGTTATCTGAAATTTGCACGTGTTAAATATGTCTAAATCTTGTGCATGAATCTGTTGTGTAATCCATGTTTCATGACCAGAGAAATTAAAAACAAAGTAAAATACAGGGGACTAGTGCAGGGTTGATAGGTGTGTATGGAAGAACGTGTAATGCCGTTTTTTAGGGCTGATTAGTGATCGATTCACCACAGAAGCAAAAAATATCATATGGGCTGGTCAGAAATAGTCTGAATAGCTAGTAATAGTGGTACACGGCAGGTTATGCTGAGAAAGAAGTGTTAAGAAAAAAATTCCATGCCTTGCTCCGTTTCCGAGTTAATTAGCATTGAAGTTAGCCAATCAGGCCTATGTGCACGCAAATTCAAGCGGCCTGCCAGATTTAGTGTCGATTGTTGTCATAGTGTAGATGATAGCGCACGACACTGGTGTATCTTTGGCCCGGGTTCGACCCTTACTGCCGTCCTATGAGCAATTTTTGTATTGTTCCCTTGTTCGGTTTTAGGAAACCAAGCGGAGAACACGTTTTGCGACACCATCTCTGGCCGGCGCCATGCACTAATTGGCTAACTTCGATGCTAATTATCTCGCAAACGGCGCAACGTATCGAATTTTTTTTCTAATGATTGTTTTTCCACAGAAGCTGCGCAGCAACACCGTTTCAAGCTGTTCAGACCTTTTCTGAGGCCCTGCAGAAACGGCCACAAACATTTATCTATGCCCAACATAGTTTAAAGTGAGTGTTCCCTGTAGGAGTAACGTTTAACAGGAACTGCTGAGGTGCGTGTGTATCCGTTATGATAATCAAACGGGGAAGAACGTTATTTAAAACGGGCGTATATACGAGGGTGAGTCAAATGAAAACCTTAAATATTTTTTAAATATTATTTATTGTGCAGAAGTGGTACAAAGCTGTATCACTTTTCAACATAATGTCCCCCATGCTCAATGCAAGTCCTCCAGTACTTACAAATTGCATAAATTCCTTTAGAAGAAAATTCTTTTGGTAGTCCACACTTTCACTCGCGCACCGCGTGGCGTATCTCTTCATCAGAACGGATCTTCTTTCCTCCCATTGCGTCTTTGAGTTGTCTAAACATATGGAAATCACTTGGGGCAAGGTCTCATGAGTATGGTCGATGAGGAAGACACTCAAAATGCAGGTCTGTGATTGTTGCAACTGTTGTACGGGTAGTGTAGGACCGTGCATTGCCATGTTGCAAAAGGACACCTGCTGACAGCAATCCGCGTCGCTTTGATTCGATTGCAGGCCGCAGATGATTTTTTAGGATATCTGTGTGTGATGCACTGGTGACAGTGGTCCCTCTAGGCATGTAATGCTCCAAAATAACGCCTTTTTCGTCCCAAAAGTGAGTCAGCATAACCTTCCCTGCTGATGGTTCTGTTCCAAACTCCTTTGGTTTTGGTGATGAGAAATGGCGCCATTCCTTGCTCGCTATCTTCGTCTGCGGTTGGTGGAAATGAACCGAGGTTTCGACCCCAGTAACGATTCTTGCAAGGAAGCCATCACCTTCTCGTTCAATGCGCAGAAGAAGTTCAAATGGTTCAAATGGCTCTGAGCACTATGGGACTCAACTTCTGAGGTCATCAGTCCCCTAGAACTTAGAACTACTTAAACCTAACTAACCTAAGGACATCACACACATCCATGCCCGAGGCAGGATTCGAACCTGCGACCGTAGCGGTCTCGCGGTTCCAGACTGCAGCGCCTAGAACCGCACGGCCACTTCGGCCGGCGCCGAAGAAGTTCTTCACAAGCATCAACACGTCGTTCTCTCATTTGAGGAGTCAGCTGCCATGGCACCCATCTTGCAGACACTTTGTGAAACTGGAGCACATCATGCACAATGTGGTGTGCTGACCCATGACTAACCTGTAAACATGCTACACTGTCATTCAGTGTCACTCGGCGGTTTTCCTTCACTATAGCTTCTGTGGAGTCACAACTCGTTGTGCCTGACCTGGACGAGGAGCATCTTCCACTCAAGTCAGACCATTTATGAACTTCTTACTCCATTTGTAGACTTGCTGCTGTGACACACATGCATCACCGTACTGAACCTTATTGGTCGATGAAAACCGAATAACAGAACGCTGTTCTTCCCTGGTGCAAGTCGCAAGTGGGGCGGCTATCTTTATACCGATACTGCGACGGTATGTGCGCATGTGCACTATGCTGCCACCTACAGGCCGTTCTGCACGCTGTTTGTAGCACGCTTACCAACTTACAGGATAACGGGGCGACATTTCGATTTGTTATTACAAATTTAAGGCTTTCATTTGACTCACTCTCGTACAAGCAGTGTTATGGAGCGAGAACCATGCACGAGAAGTGGAAGTATGTCGAATTTAGAGGGATTCGTAATAACTGATTTGGTGAAATAACGGCTGAATGAGTCAAATGAAGCCAGTGTTTGGGTGAATGTAAATGCCATATACTGTACTTTGTGATATAATTCTAATTAGCTCGCCGCGCTTATCATAAATCCGAAAACGATTGCGACCAATCGATCTATTACAAGTCGTTTGTTTCAAATGAAAACTGCTTTGTTCGTCATAACTTAAATTCTGATTTATAAAACTTGGGACTAACGTAACATAACAGACACTTCAGCCACTACGCAGGACTGTTAGAAACTATCCGGTGGTTTCCACAATGATCTTTTTATTTATATCTGAAAAAAACTAAACTCCGTTCAAACAGGCCTCTGAAAGCCCAACGGTACCGACCGACCGCCGTGGCATTCTTAGGCGATAGGCACCACTGGATGCTGGTGTAGAGAGGCATACGGTCAGCACGCCATTCCGCCGGTCGTTGTCAGTTTTCGTGACCGGAGCCGCTGTTTCTCAGTCAAGTATCTCCTCAACTGGCCTCAGAATGGTTGAGTGCACCCCAATTGCCAACAACGCCTGCCTGACCCAGAGGGTCACCCAACCAAGTGCTACGCAAGCCCGACAGCGCTTAACTTCGGTGATCTGACAGGAACTGGTGTTGGCTGTACTTATATTTACTTCGTCAGACTTCTTCATGTGCTTCAAATTTTTCTATTTGATTTCTCTTTTAGAAACTAGCCCCAGATTTACAAACACGTATTGGAAATCAAGACCAGTGACACAATAGGTTTTGTGGGGGATGGTTTCCGGCAATTCATCCTGCCTTTTGAAGCTGTTGATGTACACCAATAAAATCTGGTCTGGGAATAAAAAATATCACGAATCTGACAATTACAGTGCTGGTGGGAATTAACTCCCTATTAACTCCCAGGATGTTGACAGTAGCTCACAAAGAAACAAGAAAAACGGTATGCAGCGAACTTTTGGAACAGTACGAGAATGGTGGAGATGAATTTCTTGGAAGAATTGTGACAGGTGATGAAACATGGCTCCATCAATACAAGTAGTATAGCTTTGCTTCCTCCGTTTTTTCCCCAACATTTGAGGCTTTAATGAAACAAATTGGTTACACATGTATCATTCAAAGTATGAGGGTCACTCTAAAAGAAATTTACACTATTTTTTGTAAACATGCAGTTTTTATTCCGTATGTGTGAAAGTTTTACAGTGTGTAGATACATCCTTCCCACTTATTTTCAAACTTAGTTCAACCTGTTCCCGTGAGTGGCGCCTTGACAGCATGTCTTCAAAATGGCTGCTACACTTGACGTTCGTCAGAAGCAACGTGCTGTAATAAAATTCCTGTGCTGTGAAAACGAGACAGTGGAAAACATCCACAAGAGGTTGAAAAAGGTGTACGGAGATGCTGTTGTCGATCGCAGTACAGTTAGTCAGTGGGCAAGCAGGTTACGTGATGAAAGCGGGCGCGGCAATATTAAGGATTGTCCTCGCAGCGCCAGGCCTCTCACTGCACACACTCCAGACAATGTGCAGAGAGTTAACGAATTGGTGACTGCTGACAGACGCATCACAGTGAACGAATTGTCACGCTACGTTGGGATAGGAGAAGGAAGTGTTTGCAGAATACTGAAAGTGTTGGAGTTAAAAAAGGTTTGTGCCAGGTGGGTTCCCAGGATGTTGACAGTAGCTCACAAAGAAACAAGAAAAACGGTATGCAGCGAACTTTCGAACAGTACGAGAATGGTGGAGATGAATTTCTTGGAAGAATTGTAACAGGTGATGAAACATGGCTCCATCATTTTTCACCAGAGACGAAGAGGCAACCAATGGAGTGGCATCATGCAAATTCACCCACGAAAAAAAAAATCAGAACCACACCTTCTGCTGGAAAAGTTATGGCTACGTTGTTTTTCGATTCCGAAGGACTTTTGCTTGTGGACCTCATGCCAAGTGGAACCATCATAAATTCTGAAGCATATGTGACGACACTGAAGAAAAAGCTCGACTGAGTCGTGTTCGACCACATCGGGAAAAGCAGGATGTTTTGCTGTTGCACGACAATGCACGGCCACATGTCAGTCAAAAAACCGTGGAAGCGATCACAAAACTCGTATGAACAACACTGAAACACCCGCCTTACACCTGGCTCCATGTGACTATCATCTCTTTGGGAAACTGAAAGACTCTCTTCGTGGAACAAGGTTTGAAGATGATGACTCCCTTGTGCACGCTGCTAAACAGTGGCTCCAACAGGTTGGTCCAGAATTTTACTGTGCGGGTGTACAGGTGCTGGTTCCAAGATGGCGTAAGGCAGTTGAGAGGGATGAAAATTGTGTGGAGAAATGAAAATATTGTTCCTAAAGGATGTATCTACACACTGTAGAACTTCCAAACATGTAGAACAAAAGATTGATTTTTAAAAAAATAGTGTCCATTTCTTTTGGAGTTATTGTTGTTGTCTTCAGTCCTGAGACTGGTTTGATGCAGCTCTCCATGCTTCTCTATCCTGTGCAACCTCCTTCATCTCCCAGTACCTACTGCAACCTACATCCTTCTGTATCTGCTTAGTGTATTCATCTCTTGGTCTCCCTCTACGATTTTTACCCTCCACGCTGCCCTCCAATACTAAATTGTGATCCCTCGATGTCTCAGAACATGTCATACCAGCCGATCCCTTCTTCTAGTCAAGTTGTGCCACAAGCTCCTCTTCTCCCCAATTCTGTTCAATACCTCCTCATTAGTTACGTGATCAACCCATCTAATCTTCGGCATTCTTCTGTAGCACCACATTTCGAAAGCTTCTATTCTCTTCTTGTCTAAGATATTTATTGTCCACGTTTCACTTCCATACATGGCTACACTCCATACAAATACTTTGAGAAATGACTTCCTGACACTTAAATCAATACTCGATGTTATCAAATTTCTCTTCTTAAGAAACGCTTTCCTTGCCATTGCTAGTCTACATTTTATATCCTCTCTACTTCGACCATCATCAGTTATTTTGCTCCCCAAATAGCAAAACTCCTTTACTACTTTAAGTGTCTCGTTTCCTAATCTAATTCCCTCAGTATCACCCAACTTAATTCGACTACATTCCATTATCCTTGTTTTGCTTTTGTTCATGTTCATCTTATACCCTCCTTTCAAGACACTGTCCATTCCGTTCAACTGCTCTTCCAAGTCCTTTGCTATCTCTGACAGAATTACAATTTCATCGGCGAACCTCAAAGTTTTTATTTCTTCTCCATGGATTTTAATACCTACTCAGAACATTTCTTTTGTTTCCTTTACTGCTTGCTCAATATACAGATTGAATAACATCGGGTAGTGGCTACGACCCTGTCTCACTCCCTTCCCAGCCATTGCTTCCCTTTCATGTCCCTCGACTCATATAACTGCCATCTGGTTTCTGTATAAATTGTAAATAGCCTTTCGCTCCCTATATTTTACTCTTCTTTCTTTTGTTTCCTTTACTGCTTGCTCAATATACAGACTGAATAACACCGGGAGAGGCTACAACCCTGTCTCACTCCCTTCCCAGCCATTGCTTCCCTTTCATGTCCCTCGACTCATATAACTACCATCTGCTTTCTGTACAAATTGTAAATAGCCTTTCGCTCTCTGTATTTTACCCCTGCCACCTTCAGAATTTGAAAGAGAGTATTCCAGTCAACATTGTCAAAAGCTTTCTCTAAGTCTACAAATGCTAGAAACGTAGGTTTGCCTTTCCTTAATCTTTCTTCTAAGATAAGTCGTAGCGTCAGTATTGCCTCACGTGTTCCAACATTTCTGCGGAATCCAAACTGATCTTCCCCGAGGTCGGCTTCTATCAGTTTGTCCATTCGTCTGTAAAGAATTCGCGTTAGTATTTTGCAGCCGTGACTTATTAAACTGATAGTTCGGTAATTTTCACATCTGTCAACACCTGCTTTCTCTGGGATTGGGATTATTATATTCTTCTTGAAGTCTGAGGGTATTTCGCCTGTCTCATACATCTTGCTCACCAGATGGTAGAGTTTTATCAGGACTGGCTCTCCCAAGGTTGTCAGTAGTTCTAGTGGAATGTTGTCTACTCCCGTGGCCATCGCTGGCTACTACTTTCTTCCATCTTTCGGGCAGTGTACGAATCCCGCGTCGAAAAAATCGTTCATATTTTGAAGCGATCCACGAATAGATCCAATTTGTGACTTCTTCATGAGATCGGAAATGTCGGTCAGCCAGGCCATGCGCCATTGATCTAAACAGGTGATAGTCAGAGGGAGCATTGTCTGAAGAATACGGCGGGCGGGGTAGGGCTTCCCATTTTAACGTTTCCAAGTACGTTTGACCTCTTTTGCAACGTAGAGTAGAGCGTTGTCGTGCTGCAAAATCGCTTTATCGAGCCTCTCGCTGTATTGCGGCCGTTTGTCTTTTAATGTTCTGCTCAAAAGCGTTAATTGCGTTCGATAACGAGCACATGTGATTATTTCACTTGGTTTTAACACCTCACAGTACACGACACCGAGCTGGTCCCACCAAATGCAGAGCATGATCTTCCACCCGTGAATATTCGGTTTTGCCGTCGACGTGGAAGCATGGCCGGGACATCCCCGTCATTTTCTGCGTTAGGGTCATCTTCATGAATCCATTTTTCGTCCGCGCTCACAGTGCGAAGCGGAAATCCCATCCGTTTTTGCCTCTGAAGCAACTGTTCACAAACACGCAAACGCCGTTCAACGTCTCTTGGTTTCTGCTCAAGTTTCTTCTTTCTGAATCATGCCCATAGCCTTGAGACGTTTTTAAATGGCTTGCTGTGTCACTCCCACAAATCGTGCCACTTTTTTTTAGTATGACTCGAGTCTTCACTCAGAAATGTCTCCAGTTCTTCTCCTTCGAAAACATTCTCCCTTCCACCACTATGCCGGTCTACGACGTTGAAATCACCGTTGTTGAAGCGTTGAAACCACTCACGACACGTTCTTTCACTAATAGCGTTCTTACTATACGTACTTGAGACCATTCGGTGAGACTCAGCCAATGTTTTCTTCATACTGAAACAAAACAGTAGCACCTCCCACAAAGGACGAGAATTAGGCTCGTAAACTGACATTTTCAATCGAGAACAACTTTATGATGCAGACACAAATCGAATAATGTTTGAATGAGGTTATGTCGACCGAGGTCCAAGCTAACTGCCTGACGTCTGCGGTCTGTTTCTTTCGACCACTACTTACCGTTGTCGCCACCTATCGGCAAACGGCGGAAGCAAAGTTGGACACCTTTTAGAAAACCAGTTTTCATGAAACAAAAAAACATTTTGTCCCTTACAGTCGTAGAGTTGTTATGCACTGGTGAAATTCAACGTAAGCACCCACATTACCTACCAGTTTCCGTAAACGAATGTGGAGTTTAGCGACAGACATCGTTGTAGGATGTTATCGCGAGCTTGCAAAGGCTCTTGAAGAATTCAGCTTCTTGGACGTGAAAGACTGTGCAGTGTTTAGTCGCTCAGCTGATAAAGTTACAAAAAATAAATGTTCAGTGAAATATAGATCAACTGTAACTTTCAGATACTGAACATCTTCTTCTGGTCTCACTAATCAGTCTACCAATAACTCAATTTAAGAATATGCGTTGGCTCTGAGCACTATGGGACTTAACTTCTAAGGTCATCAGTCTCCGAGAACTTAGAAGTACTTAAACCTAACTAACCTAAGGACATCACACACACCCATGCCCGAGGCAAGATTCGAACCTGCGACCGTAGCGGTCACGCGGTTCCACATTGTAGCGCCTAGAACCGCACGGCCACCCGGGCCGGCAACAATATGCGTGACTCATTCTGTGTGAAGATGTGTAGCACATTGTCAAGAATGTTTATTTAAATATTTCTTTATTCTCGTATGTACTTAGTATTTTCTTGATATATTTATTTCTAATAACTTTTTATTGATATCAGATATGACATATCATTTTATTTTTTTCTTCTTGTATGTGCTTATTATATTACATTAATATTTCTTTTTATTATATTTTTACTTTTTATTTTAGCTACTTACGCATGATGCTTTGCATATCTGAACATCTCCAATATACAAGCATGTTACGTAACAGCACTTACACAAAAAAGAAAACCTAATTGCTGGACATAAAAAAATTACTTATGAAAATAAATCAATGTTATATTTACTTTATTTTGAGATTTAGATCATTGTGGTTAAGTAAATAAAAATTAGCAAATAAAAAAACTACAGAATACCATAAATACAGATAATATTAATTAAAATCGAATTAATGTACAAAAACACATAAATAAATGAGTACAAAAATGTGATACGGAGTTGTTCTTCACATTTTCCAGGTTATCTTCACCAAAGGTTTCATCATGCAGTAGAGTCAAATATGGGCGAGATTTAACTTAGGTGGCTACTTTGCTTTCTGCACCAGCACTTGATTAACCATGCGAGAAGATAAACTCATGAAAAAAAAGTTTTACATCACCTTGCTTCCAAGAGTACCGGAACTTGTAGAGAAAACTGGAATAGAGATCAACATAAACATCATTTCCGCCCTTTTTAATGCTCATGAAAACCATACATTGAATGTTGTACCACCATACAGCGATACCTTCACGTGGTGGTCCAGATTGCTGTACACACCGGTACCTCTAATATTCAGTAGCACGTCCTCTTGCATTGATGCATGCCTGTAATCGTCGTGGCATATTATCCACAAGTTCATCAAAGCACTTTTCGTCCAGATTGACCCATTCCTCAACGGCGATTCGGCGTAGATCTCTCAGAGTGACTGGTGGCTCACGTCGTCCATAAACAGCCCTTTTCGATCTATCCCAGGCATGTTCGGTAGGGTTCATGTCTAGGGAACATGCTAGCCACTTTAGTCAAGCGATGCCGTTATCCTGAAGGAAGTCATTCATAAGATGTGCACGATGGGGGTGCGAATTGTCGTCCATGAAGACGAATGCCTCGCCAACATGCTGCCGATATGGTTGCACTATCGGTCGGAGAATGGTAATCACGTATCGAACAGCCATTAAGGCGCCTTCCATGACCACCAGCGGCATACGTCGGCCACACATTATTCCACCCAAAAACAGCAATGAACCCCCCCACCTTGCTGCACTCGCTGGACAGTGTGTTTAAGGTTTTCAGCCTAACCGGGTTGGCTCGAAACACGTCGACATTTGTCTGGTTGAAGGCACATGCGACACACGTCAGTGAAGAGAACGTGATGCCAATCCTGCGCAGTCCATTCGGCATGTTGTTGGGCCCATCTGTACCGCGCTGCGTGGTGTTGTGGTTGCAAAGATGGACCTCGCCGTGGACGTCGGGAGTGAAGTTGCGCATCATGCAGCCTATTGCGCACAGTTTGAGTCGTAACATGACCACCTGTGGCTGCACTAAAAGCATTATTCAACACTGTGGCGTTGCTGTCAGGGTTCCCCCCAACCATAATCCGTAGGTAGCGGTTATCCGCTGCAATAGTAGTCCTTGGCGGGTCTGAGCGAGGCATGTCATCGACAGTTCCTGTCTCTCTGTATCTCCTCCACGTCCGAATAACAGCGCTTTGGTTCACTTCCTGGCACAAAGTAACAATGCGGACGCGATCGAACCGCAGTGTTGACCGTCTACGCAAGGTTGAACTACAGACAACGCGAGCCGTATACCTCCTTCCTGATGGAATGACTGGAACTGATCGGCTGTCGGACGTCCTCCGTCTAATAGGCGCTGCTCTTACATAGTCATTTACATCTTTGGTCTGGTTTAGTGACATCATTGGTCAAAGGGACTGTGTCTGTGATACAATAACCACAGTCAACTTCTATCTTCAGGAGTTCTGGGAACGGGAGTTATGAAAATTTTTTAAATATGTGTAGTAACCACATTATGCCATAACCATGCGTGAACTTGGAGAGGTGTGGTCTATTACCTACCTTTCCATTATAACATGATTAGTAAGGAAGGAGGGAAGATTGGGTTTAACGGTCGGTCGACATCGAGGTCATTAGAGACACACCACAATCTCGGATTTTGTCTAGGATGGTGAAGAAAATGGGCCACACCCTTTAAAAGAAACCATGCCGGCATTTGCATGGAGCGACTTAGGAAAATCACGGAAATCTGGATGGACTGACGCAGATTTGAACCGTCGTCCTCCCGAATGCGAGTCCAGTGTGCTAAATGCTGTGAACACGATTTGTAGCACTTAAGTTTGTGCATATAGTGATCCTGTAACAACTGGTTCTCACTCAAGCATTTATCTCTACTTGCATGGCAGCTGACAGCTCGCAAGTCTAAGTGTCCATAACTAATGAACACACATTTTCAGTAACTCGCCAGCAGCCACAAAAGCTATCAACAAAGTATAGTTTAAAAGGAAATGAAAGTTTTTATTGGCAGCCAACTCCTTCTACTTCACTGATGAATGTTTAGAGGAACCAAATTAATTGCACGTATTGTTAATGAAATCATATAATGTGTCATGTATAATCTGATTTCTGCACATACGTACTGTAGTGTGATCAATGTAAGTAAGTTCTATGCTTATTTTCTACTTGCTGATGGATGGCCACGCTGAATTATCATATGCATCCACAGTGTCCAGACTGAACTCGTGGTAGGCCCAGAGGCCAACCAACGGGCCATGGACATTGGTGTAGTTGGGTACACGTTTTTAAACAGATTTTTATGTATTATTACGGTTACAATTTTTAATAATATAATAAAGTTAACTACTACTGTTAATACTACAACTATTACTACTACGACGACTAAGCGCCTGCTAATGCCGCCATTAACAATAGTCAAACCTGTCCCTAACCAAATGAAAAGAATAGCAGTAAAAAAATACTTTTATAAAAGTGTACCTTATTATTTATATTTTCTTGAGGATCTCTCTGCATTAAGAACAGAATTCTTTTTAAGAACCACGCTGTAGAAACCTTTACATGTGAGTCTCAAATACATCTGAACACATGTCTCGGCTTTCACAAGTTCAACGGACTCATTACACTAATCGCTCGTTCAAATAGTTCACGACAAGAACTGTACTATCAGGAATTGCGAGGACATGCTCCATATTTTGAACAAATTTGGTGCATTTGCTTTCCGAAAAGCTCACTCCACACTTTACAAAAAGTATTATCCTTCCCATCAAGATCTGATACAACCGATTTCAAAACAGAATACTCTTGACAGAGGTCGCTTACATCGAAACTAATTTTCAATTTCTTTCCCACTTCAGCCAAGTTATTAAATGAAAATAGTTTTGGTTTAGGTAAATCAAGCAAGGACACAATTATATCCATACTTTCATTTCCACTAAGGTTGTACCATATATTAAGATAGTTTAATCAGCTGTCATAAACAAATGTACAGTTTTTTATTAGAATATTGTTTTATTCATCTGCAAGGTGTTCTAAAGACATATTAACTTCAAATCCGTAAAACTTATTTTCTTTATGACCTTCTATTTGTTTCTTCACTCCCAACACAAACTCGTGAACATATGTGGAAAGTCCGTCCTCCTTTCCCAAAAGTCTAATTGCTTTAGAAAATACAGCTTACATTGTTTTTTTAAAAAATACGGGAAACAGTCTGGTAATGTTGGTGATTACCCGTTTATTTGGTTTTATTGAGAACTTAGGGCGTATGTATTTTCTTCACCCTGTGCTACGTAATACATCTTTCAAAACTCGCCACACCTTGACAAGGCTCTCCAAAACAATCACACAACAGTGTGTGGCAATTTTTCGGTATAGTCATGCTGAGTAAACTCGCAAAATGGTTTCGTTTCCTTGGAAGTTTCTGTTGAGGACGGAACGTCTGAGGATATTTCAAGAACTAGACTAGACATATCTTAGAATCTTGAATCGGAGCTTAGCACAATTATGTGACGTATGACAACAACAATTGGCTTTAAGTTTGTGTTTTCTTCTTTTAATCTAATAAAGACAGAATTATATTTACCGAAATTAACTGAAGCATTGTCGGCTGAATAAGAAACTACAGTACATTCCTTAGTGTTAAATCCTTTTCCAATAAAAGAGATTTTAGCTTGATATTTTACACATTTTGTGGCTCTGCGCTCGGCAACCGTGTATGCAGTTATAAAAAATGTAACAGTCAGCACACGGTTGCTGTGTATGTACAGGTCTTAGCCGGCCACAGCAGTTAACTTGTGCCGCCAGTTGCAACAATGGTTTTATCATTCTGTGATAACTTTCTTTTTTATTATGAACTTTATTCTTGACTCATGAAAAACAAACATGTCATTTGACGATAACACTGTTGCTGAAATTTAAAAGTTGTTATGTGATTTCATGCAACTCTTACCATTCCGATAAAGATAGTCTTAGAAGTATCGAAACCTGGTTAATGTGTTTTTTAAAAAAGTTGTGTGCAACCGGCTAGCTGAAGATTTTAGTGTATATCTTCATGGAACACAAGAACTTCGTTACGTTATACCTTGTGTTTGGAGAAGTGTGTCACAACAATTGGATAATATTTTTTATTGTTCATATTTGAAGTGTCTGATGCTAATGAAAACGGAATTATTTGTTTTTATTCGGTTAGTAGCTTATCTTTAGCCGAAGGTTGAATCGCATCTTTCAGTAACGCCACACTTTCAGTTCGGCCGCATCTTGCTTTCGTTATGACAGAGGAGTCTGTGGAAACATGTGAATATCGCTTATCACCACGATCTTGAGAACTGTAGGAATGATGAGTCAAAGATAATTATTACCGTGATTTTGTCGTCTTCTGCAGGAAATTGTTTTGGCAAGAATTTAAGAAGAGTCTGACTTCTCTTTTGTGTCATTATTTCGCTTTGTGCCTTTCTGATTATGTTTATTCACATCCTTCACGACGACATATTTAACGGTAAGTGAAGTACTGCTTATTCTGCACTTACACATACACTAATAATGACCAACTTTTTGTAACCATTCCTTGCAATTTTCGTCCTGTAACCATTATTCATTGAACGAACTTAGATACTGTCTGTTCATTTCACTCTTAGCACTCAGTATTCTAAATTATGAAAACTAGTCTATTCACGCGCGGTCCAACAATTGACGGTAAATTGATAACTAACAATGAACGAAAAAAAAAGAAATAGACGTTGTTAGTTGACACTTTAATACGATTTGTCAGTGTTTGATAATGTGCTAGCCGAATGCTACAGACGCATCAGAAATTTAGTGTTTTACTACAATAAGAACTTAATATTCGAAAATTATTCAAAATGATTGATTACAAGCCTTTCCTTTCTTAATAAGGGAGTTCTAACTCCCTCTCTCTTAGCCCAACTGACTATTCCCCTTCTTTCAAATCTCGCCGCCCAAGCCAAAACAACACTCACTTTTGGTAATGCAGCAACATGCCCTATAACCTCGGACAAACTTGAAGGAAGTTACATGACATTATTTGCACTAAAGAGAAAGACATGCAGACGAGCACCAAATGCTGCTAATGAGAGGGAACCATTATTGTATAATTTGTTTAGGGATTTTCTGTAGTTGGAGGACTATGATTGAGTGCCCGTTATGTGTCCCAAGGAGTTACGTATCCCAAGGACCTCGTCTTGAAAGTTTTGAAGACAGGAGTCAGTAACAGTTCCGAGACAGCTGACAGGATAGTTTTATGGTATGGAGCGGGATGGAGTGGGAAACTGTTAATTGTTCAAGAAGGTGGAAAACATGAGATGGTAGAGACACTTGGATTTTTTTTATTTAAACAATTTATTAACACTTCATTTCGTTTACAAAATATTTTTCACACATACCTTTAAGTAAAAATAAAAAGCTATTCATAGTACAATGAAACAAAAAGCAATTACAAGTAATAAAACAAAGAGAAGCATATTTCAAAGTGGAAAAATAAATTCAAAACAGTTGTCTTCTTAACAGAAAGTAATAATCGTCCTTAAATTACTAGCTCTCGCAAGCGATTGGAAATTCTTCTTATACAAATTAAATAAAACTTTAATAAGAATGAAAAAATATAGCAATAAAATTGTGGGAACTGGAAGTTTGCATCGTGGATAATATGGTCCTACACAGCGTTTATGCTTGTGAACTGCGAGTCTATGTACTGCTATGATTCTTACAATACATCATTCCATTCCTTCCTTGCGAAATACTATTTTTAGCATGGATAGAGACAGAATATCGCAGTTGCTGGATGTGTTCAGTGGTGGTGAAAATGTGGAGAAGGGTAGAGAGTATCAATTTATAGAAGTGTAAATATGAAAGGTGAGCAGCCATTTGAACAACACAGAGGTAAGGTACTGCAAGGTTCTGTCTGTAGTACATGAGAGGGGTTGCTTAGAAAATAGAAAGGCTTTGTGGCAAACTGCTTAACGTAGTGAATATGAACTGAATAGGGTTTTTGAAAACTTCCCAGCGATTTGTTAGATTCGTGTGTGTGGCGAAAAGTTGAGTGTATATTCTTAACAGTACAATGAATCCATCTGAGTGAAAGAAAAGTGTCATTTTGTACTCTAAGGACTGATCATGTCTAGTTGATACTTTCTGTACATTTCACCGACAAAATGAGAAACCCACGGGCCACCGAGGGTGAAGTAGTCACAATGTCTGTGAAAATGTAGCAGATTGACAGTCATTGTTCCATGACTTTTTGAGTGGTAACCGAGGCCAGCTACCCCAGGATATAAACTACGAGAGGTTGGGAGAGCAAAACAGCATAGGATTATGTGGAAGTTTAATGAAGTCTTCAGTTGTGTCTCAAGTGAAGACGTTACTCATGAATGAATAAAGGATGGGAAAGAATATGTTCATTACAACCAGCTGTACTTCACGTTTTATAACGTTAAACCCATCATTAGGCCAAAGTTTTTAATTACTTAATTGACTTAGGTGTTTTTAGTTTATCTATGATTGGATATGCGTTCGTGACTGTGCTCAGCTTGGAAAATAAAATGTTGGCACAGTCTCTCTACAGGAACAAGGCTTTATCATCAGAAATATTAACACACTAGAATTTTCATTACATGAAATAAAATTACAAATGTTCATCCACATCTAGTTTATGAAAGGTGATAAACATGAAGACACATCAAGGCAATAAAAATTTCATTGTCCTCTCCCTGCTCACCATGTCTTTCAGATGTTCCCCATCAACACCTATTCTTCATCTTTTTTTCCACATTTATGTGTTTTTTTTTACCTTAAGTACATTGATATAAGAGCGACGATTTTTTGTGGATGGACGTTTATAAATGTGTTCATTGCAATGATGGGTTTTGTGTGTAGATCTTTTCGATAGCCAAGGAACATTCTTCTGAAAAGTGATAATCATGTCTAGCTGGGCATAAATTTTATTTTTCAGCTGAAGCTTGTTTTTTAAACCATGGTGCAACAGTGTGAGATGTGCTATTGAAAATCGTATGACCTTGCCCTGTCAGCACTGGAGAATCAATTCATCTTTGCACTGACAGGGAGACTTACACTGGACGTTCTTAGGCTATGGAAAACTGAATAGATCGTCTCTGTGGTCTCATTATGTTATCCCTGTGAAAAGCATGTTAATTGTGGTCCATAGCGTTTCCTTGTGCATACATCAACATCCTAATGAGGACTTCATCACGATTGGCAGTTGCCAAGTCCAAAGGTGTACTCTGCCACCTATCCCACAATGAAGCATCAGCTCCCATGCACAGGAGGTTCAAGACAGCCATATCTTTCCCATTTATTACTGCCAGATGCAGAGGCGTCCTCTGCCAACCATCCCTCGCATTAACATTGGCCCCGGATCGAACCAGCCAGGGGATGCTCTGCCCAGAGCCTTTCTTCGCTGCCAGGTGGAGAGGCGTTCGCTGCCAGTTGTCGACGGCACCGAGGTCGGCCCTCGCTGACAGCAGGCATTTCCCACACTCCACGTGGCCATTCTTGGCTGCCAGGTGAAGTGGAGTCCGCTGCCAGCTGTCGCGAGGGCTATGGTTGGCACGCATGTAGAGGAGGCACCTGACCGTCTGCTCGTGGCCCTGCTTGGCTGCCAGGTGCAACGCTGTCCTTCCCCAGCTGTCTGCAGCACCAGTGTCTGCCCCGCAGTGCAGGAGCCACCACACGGTGGGTTCACGACCGTCCTTCGCCGCCATGTGCAGAGCTGTCCTTCCCCAGTTGTCAGCGACCTCGGCGTCGGCCCCTGCCTTCAGCAGGCGCCTGACACACTTGTCATGGCCGTTCATGGCTGCCAGGTGGAGAGGAGAGCGCTGCCACGAGTCGACCGCATTGATGGCTGCCCCGGCCCTGATCAGGAACCTGAGAGCACGCTCGTGGCCCTCCCTGGCCGCCAGGTGCAGTGGCGTCCTCCCCCACTTGTTGCAGGGACTGGGATCTGCGCCAGCTCTCAGTAACAACACGACGGCCTCCTCGTGGCCTCTCTCCGCAGCCTTGTGGAGTGCTGTCTGCCTCTGCTGGTCTTCGTGGTTAACATCAAACCCCGAATCCAGCAAGCCCTGGAGTTCTCTCACGTCCCCAGACGCTGCTGCCTTGTGGAGACTCAAACCCATGATGTTGTTGTAAGCTGTCAGACTCGTCCCTGAAGAAAACAGAATAAATACTGACATTGTAATTATGTGTAAAGAAACTGTACAGGGAGCTATAGAGAGTAAGTAAGATTGTGAGGAGTACTAGTCTTTAGTATCCTATCAACAATGAAGTCATTAGAGATGGGGGAAAAGCTCAGATTAAGGAATGATCAAGAAGGAACCATACTTTTGCCTTAAGCGATTTAGGAAACCATGGAAAATGAAATTAGTATGGCTGGACGTGAATCGTCGGCTCAAATACAAGTCCAGTGTCGTAAAAAGTGAAAGCTGTAACGGAAGACAGAAATTGGAGCTGGAAAACGAAATCAGAATGGCTAGACGTGAATCGACCATCAAATATGAGTCTAGTACCGAGTAACAGCTGTGGCAGAAGACAAAGTTTGGAAAGAATTGAACAAATAATTCAGAATGTAAGGTGCAAGTGCTATTCTGAGTTGAAGAGTGAGCACAAAAGACGAAATCAAAATGGACCAAACTGAACTAGTCAAAATAGTGATGACTATAAAAAGACGTTATCTGCAGTTACAAGGAAATAAATGGGAGCCAACAACTGAAAGCAAACTGAGAGAGGGTCAACCCTCATTGCTGATGTTGCTCAACCCATTAGGAAGCAAGAGAATGTTCTCATTAGGAGAAACAAAACTAACCTTCTGCTATTCAGAGCACTAAATGTTACATCCATTAATTGAGTAGGTAGGTTACTGAATATAAAACGAGATGAATAGCTTGTAGTTAGATATTGTGGTAGAGCTGAAGTGTGGTGTTAGGAAGAACAGGAGTTCTGGTCAGGTCAGTACATGATTATCAATACAAAAAAAATAGTGATAATGAAGGAGTATAACATTGAATAAGAAAACCAGAATGCAGTTAACCTATTACAAGCAGCATGGCGAACACATTGTCATAGTACTTACAAATACAAAACTAACACCCACCATAATAGTAAAAGTTTATATGCTTTATGAAAAAATTGAACCGTTGCATGACGAGATAAAACAATTTATTTGAACAGTTAAGGAAGATGAAAATGTAATTTTGGTAGAAGGAAGGAAAAATAGTAGGGGAACGTTCATGGGAGGGGAGAATAAAATTGAAAGCCATGAAGTAGAACGCAATGTAAACATTGATAATACTTGCTTTAAGTATCATGGAAGAAGGTTCTGTACATGGAGGAGATCTGGAACCACCAGAAGGTTTGAAATAGGTTACATAATGATAACACAGAGATTTATTAGTCAGATTTTGAACTGCACACATGTGCCGGAACAATTGTTGACCAGAATTTATTGTTAATGAGTCGCAATTAGAACTGAACACATTACAGAAAGAAAGAAAATTCTGGAGATGGATACTGGAAAAATGAAGGAACCAGAGTCTACTGACAGTTTCAGAAGTAGCATAAGGCAACGTTGGACCGAATGAGAGAAAGGAATACAATAGAAGACGAATGGATAACTCTGAGAGATCAAAGGGGAAGGCAACATCTAGTAGAAATTCCTGGATAACAACAGCAGGTATTGCATTTAACTGATGGAAAGAGACAGTATGGAAATGGCACAAATAAAGGAGGCAAAGTGGATACAGGTATCTAAAAAATTAAATTGACAGGAAGTGCAAAATGTCAATGCTATTATAGCTACAGGACAAATGCAAGGCTGTAGAAGTGTGCACAGCTATGGGAAAGATAGATGGCGCCTAGAGCAAACTACAAGTATTTTGTAGGAAAAAGAAGCAACTGAATGAATATGAAGAATTCAGATGGCAAGCCAGTACTAAGCACAGGAGAGAAAGTTGAAAGGTGGAAAAAATGTACAGAAGGTCTATACACAGGAGACAAGCTTGAGGAAAATGTAATAGAAAGAGGAGAGGAAATAGGTGAAGTTGAGATGGGAGATATGACATTGCGACAAGAATTTGACAGAGCACTGAAAGACCTAAGTTGAAATCAGACCCCTGGAGTAAACGACATTCTCTCGGAATTATTGAGATTGTGCAAGATATATGAGATATTAATCGTGTATGGTCGTTATTCCTGAGGTTTAGTAAGTTGCACCTTTATCTACGATAGTAATGTAGGCCAAAGCAATGGATTAAAATTTGAACTGGCACCAGGATTCGAACCTGGGACGCCTGCTTACTAAGTAGGTATGCTATTTACTATGCCACACTGGTACTTCATATACCACAGATGCATGTCTCCCTCAAGGATATAAATTCCCCTTCTAAACTCTCCAATACTGGAACAGCACTTTAGCAATTAGCGAATTGGAGTTAATCCTGCCAGTACCCCCTTTCACTCATTTCTCAGGTGCTATTCCATTATTGGAGAGCATTAGCAGCACCAATGCTTATTTAGAAGGGGAACAGCAATGGGCTGAGGTGTGAGTTGAAATTTTTATCAGTGCGGGAGACGTACTGGGACAGTATGTTCATGTGTGGTGTCTGTAGTGCCAATGTTGCATAACAATAGCGCATCTACCCAGTAAACAAGAGACCTGGCATCGAATGCCGGTGCAGGTACAAATTTTAATTCATTGCTTTGGCTTACATCATTACCATAAGTGAGACAGGTGAAATATCTCCATGCTTCAGACAGAATGTAATAAATTGTAGTTCCAAAGAAGGCAGGTGCTCACCAGATTGCAAAATACTGACATGAATTATTTACAGAAAGATGGAAAAACTTGTAGAATCCGCTCTTAGTGAAGATCAATTTTAATTCTGGGGAAATGCAAGAAATTACAGGGCAATACTGACTCAACGACGTAAAGATAGCCTGAAGAAAGGCGTTACTAGATTTAGATAAAATTTTTTGATAAAACTGATTGGAATACACTGTTTGAAATGATGAAGATAGCAAGGATAAAATACAGGGGGTGAAAGGTTATCTATAACTTGCAGAGAAACTGCACTCCAATATCGTAAGAGCTGAAGTACGTGAAAAGGAAGCAGTGGTCAAGAAGGGAGCGATACAGGATTCGACCTATCTTGTATATAACTCAGTCTGTATGTTGAGCAAGAAATGAAGGAAACCACTGAGAAAGTTAGGTAGCTAATTAAAGATCTGGGAGAAGTAATAAAAACTTTAAGGCTTATTGATGTTACTGAGAATCTGTAAGCAGATATGCCAAAGTACCTGCAACATCAGTTGAAGGGAATGGATACTTTGTTTGAAACATGTTCGAAGATGAAAATGACCCAAAAAAAAAAAGACCGAGGTAATGAAGAGTAATAAAATTAAGGTAGGTGATACTGAGGAAATTGGGTTAAAAATAAGACAGTGTAATGAAATAAACGAGTTTTGCTGTTTGGGTAACAAGACAACCGACAAAAGTCAAAGTATAAAGGATATAAACTACAGACTGGCAGTGGCGAGAAAAGAGTTTGTGCAAACGAGAAATACTCTAGCATCTGAAGTACATTTCAGCATTCGAAAGTTCTTTCTGAAGGCATTTGTCTGGAAAGTATCGTTATCTCCAAGTGAAAAAAAAAAGAAAGAAATGGCTCTGAGTACTATGGGATTCAACATCTGAGGTCATCAGTCCCCTACAACTTAGAACTACTTAAACCTAACTAACGTAAGGACATCACACACATCCATGCCCGAGGCAGGATTCGAACCTGCGACCGTAGCGGTCGCGCAGTTCCAGACTGAAGCGCCTAGAAACGCTCGGCCACACCGGCCGGCATCTCGAAGTGCAGTGTGGACGATAAGCATTCCAGACAAGGAAAGAACAGAAGCTTCGATAAGTGCAGAAGTGATAAGGAATACCACTCAATCCATGATAAGAAGATTGCAGCACTGCATTGATACCAATGGTCATCATTTCGAACACCTTCTGTAAATGAACGTTCATGCCACCTTTTTGACCCTCGCTGTCCTTCAAAGACCTCACTGTTACACATCATTGGATTAGTCTCAATAGCCGCTATCAGAAAATAAGAACTAAACTATAACATACCATTTAAGAAAGCAAAGTTGACCTTCATATCTCTGACGCGACTCCACCTAGCAACAAAAAACCAACGTCATATTATGGCCCCCGTTGTCCCATACAAAATTTGTACCCACTTTGCAGCTACTATCATACTTTCGGTGGCAATAGTTAGTGACTCACCTGGTATATTACAGTATGTCAATAATTTTTACTTTTGCACCATACAATTACAGCGAATGAAACAGTTTTTGTACCACATGCGTTGCGCCTTTATACTTTGCAGAAGTATTATTTACACTATTTAGTTTACGTTTGGGACGTTCTATGTCCAGGTTATCAACGGTTCTGGCAGTTTGCTTTTCTATGATGAGTATTTTAAGTACTGATTGCATGTTTTGAGGATGTTGTTCTAAAACTTGTTTTTATTCCCCTGCTTGCGCTGTTCTTCTCCTTATAATTACCATTCGAAATTTGTTTTCAGACTTCACAATACTAGGAACTGAACATTCGTTTTGATGTCAAGTTTCGGTTGGTCTTGCCAACTGTCGAATGTTATTGACAACGATCAAATGTTACTGCCAACTATTGAATGTGTTTTCTTGATATCTGTGATCTATTTTTGTATGTGTCTGAATGAATCGGTTTTTATTTTGGTATGATTAGATGACGGTCGGTCTCTCTCTCTCTCTCTCTCTCTTTCTCTGTCGTTCTCTCTCTCGGGTGATTTTTTTCCACCGTGTACAAACTCTAGGGATTGGTCGATAAGAGGATATGAAACAAAAAAGGTCCAATGAACTTAGGTTCGGAAATGCATGATTTCCATGCCACAGACCATTTATTCAATTATACTTTGTTACGAAGAATGTGGTCTAATACGCCCTATATCATGCAGCCATTGTTACTTCCTAGAGGATGGTACTGTTTGCTCATCCTTCATGCCTTAGCGTCCTCTACTGCCGTAGAAATTGGTAATGTTGTGTTAGATTCACTTCTCTTGCTGACTCACCTTGTAATGGATGTGATACAGCACTGTACACAATGGTGCCCGAGTCGAGAGCTCGCCAACACGGTGTTTACTTACAGAAAGGCAAATGGCAACGGGCGCCGATAACAACCACAGCATTCAGTGTTTGCAAAAGTGTTTCGCCGGTTTTTAAGAAAACAGGAAATCATGAAGGACGCATCCTTTGACACTCTTCGGATGCAGCCTGTCCGATGTGAATGTGTGAGACAGATCATGCTATGGCACATGCACGCACGTGTTGAGGCACATGGAAACCACGTTCAACACATACCGCAACTGTGGTTGCATGGTACAGCGTGTATTACGCCGCAGTCTCTGTAACAATGTGTAACTGAATAAATGGTCTCTAGCCTGGAAACCATGCATTCCTGGACATAAGTTCATTTCATCTTTATTGTTCCATATACTCTCATTGATCAATCCCCTGAGCGCAAAAAATCACCTTGTGTGTGTGTGTGTGTGAGAGAGAGAGAGAGAGAGAGAGAGAGAGAGAAAATGGTTCAAATGGCTCTGAGCACTATGGGACTTAACTTCTGAGGTCATCAGTCCCCTAGAACTTAGAACTACTTAAACCTAACTAACCTAAGGACATCACACACATCCATGTCCGAGGCAGAATTCGAACCTGCGAGAGAGACAGAGAGAGTATGTACCTGTTTTAATTTAGCTGCATGTACAAGTGGGATAATTTTTATCTTATTTAATAAGTTTAGAAGAGAATCTGTGTGTCTGATCATTTATGATAAGTTTGCTCTCAGCAATGGCTTTCTGGGTTTAGACAGCTTTTCTGCATTTGTATAAGGCATTTGTTATGATTGTTTACGCTATTATTTTTACATCTTGTACCATGTTCGTGGGGTGGTGGTTACGAGGATTTAAGTGCTCTGCAAAAGTGGAATGGATCTTTTTTCGTACTTCAAACACGTGATGTGTTCTTTGTACTGTCTTTGACATTCAAGTTTGTTCATCCTGATCTCTGAAACTTCTCACTGTTGATTGTTAGTTGGCTTAAGTTTGATTGGAGAGTTTCCAAAACTTTATATGCTATTTAGAAGTCCTGTTTCTTTAGTATATATGCAACTCAGTGTGTTAATTATGTGTGTATGGCATTGTGTACCATCTGCTTCTTTTCTGTGTCGTGCCGTCATCGCGTTCGTGAATTGGTGTTTGTGGGTTTGTGGCTTGTTAATTTTCTTGAATTCTCGAAATGTTGGATATGTTGTGTTGTTTTGTATTTGTGATTTTATTTTTTGATGTGTGATACGCCCATTGTTCCTAGCTATTTGTATGACTGTACTCATTCATTTTTCATTGTTTCTCCTGTCGAACAGAATCCTATTTATTCTACATACATCAAAAAATGTTTTACATCATCCCAGTTCCCAGAAATCCTGAAGATAGACGTTGAATGTGGATATTGCATCACAGACACAGAGATGTCACTAAATCCGCCCAAAGATGTAAACAACCATGCATGAGCAGCACCTATTAGATGGAGGGGATCCGACAGCTGATCAGTTCCAGTCATTCCACCAGGAAGGAGGTACACGGCTCGAGTTGTCTGTAGTTCAACCATGCATAGACGGTCAATATCGTCGTTCGATCGCGTCCGCATTGTTACTTTGTGCCAGGAATGGCTCTCATAAGGGAAGTGTCCAGGCGTTTGGGAGTGAACCAAAGCGCTGTTATTCGGACATGGAGGAGATACAGAGAGACAGGAACTGTCGATGACATGCGTCGCTCAGTCCGAGAGCTACTACAGCAGTGGATGACCGCTACCTACGGATTATGGTTCGGAGAAACTCTGATGGCAACGCCACCATCTTGAATAATGCTTATCGTGCAGCCACAGGACGTCATGTTACGACTCACGCTGTGCGCAATAGCCTGCACGATGCGCAACTTCACTCCCGACGTTTATGGCGAGGTCCATCTTTGCAACAACGACACCATGCAGCGTGGTACGGTTGAGCCCAACAACATGCCGAATGGAGCGCTCAGAATTAGCATCATGTTCACTTCACCGATGAGTATCGCATATGCCTTCTACCAGACAACCGTTGGAGACGTTTTTGGAGGCAACCTGGTCAGGTTGAACGCCTTAGACACACTGTCCAGCGAGTGCATGAAGGTGGAGGTTCCCAGCTGTTTTAAGGTGGCATTATGTGGGGCCGACGTACGCCGCTGGTGGTCATGGAAGGCGCCGTAAGATACGTGAATGCCATCCTCCGACCGATAGTCGGCAGCATGCTGGCGAGGCATTCGTCTTCATGGACGACAATTCACGCCCCCATCGTGCACATCTTGTGAATGACTTCCTTCAGGATAACGGCATCGCTCGACTACACTGGCCAGCAAGATCTCCAGACATCAATCCTATCTAACTTGCCTGGGATGGATTGAAAAGGGCTGTTTATGGACGACGTGACCCACCAACCGCTCTGAGGGATCTACGCTGAATTGCCGTTGAGAGTGGGATAATCTGGACCAACAGTGCCTTGATGAACTTGTGGATGGTATGCCATGACGAATACAGGCATGCATCCATGTAAAAGGACTTACTACTGGTTATTAGAGGTACCGATGTGTATTGCAGTCTGGACCACCACCTCAGAAGGTCTCGCTGTGTGGTGGTACAACATGCAATGCGTGGTTTCCATGAGTCAAAAGGGCGGAAATGATGCTTATGTTGACCTCTATTCCAATTTTCTGTACAGGTTCCGGAACTCTCGGAAATGGGGTGACGCAAAACCTTTTCTGATGTGTGTATATAACTTGTGGCTGAGGACAACAGGAGTATCAAGGTTAAAGGTATTACTTATTCGTTTAGGATTTCCACTATGTTCTATTTAATGCAATAATATGTCCTATATTTTAATCCTCTTGTACCTCATGCATCGCTATTCCCAAGTTACAAACATGGAAAGCAAAAGAGTTCATTGCAAACATCACACTCACATATCCAACTCTCTTCATCACTTTCATACTAATTTTCCTTGTATACTCGCGTTTTTTACTACCACCTATGGCGTTTTGATTTACAAGGTAATAGTCCTACCGAGATTGAATATCATAATTTTATGCATGTAAATGAAACTATTTAAATATATTTAAATGATATAATTAATTGTTTAAAACTGTGAGGAATAAAATAAAATAAAAGAAGAAATGAGCTAGCAGCATGAATCGCACACGAGCCATCGAATTTTCAGTTTGCGTGCTTGACCACTACCCCACAGCACCTGTACATAGAGTACTGTTAAAGAAGTCCCACATACTTACTCATAAACACGTAGAGAGCATAATGAGATTTTCACTCTGCAGCGGAGTGTGCGCTGATATGAAACTTCCTGGCAGATTAAAACTATGTGCCCGACCGAGACTCGAACTCGGGACCTTTGCCTTTCGCGGGTAAGTGCTCTACCAACTGAGCTACCGAAGCACGACTCACGCCCGGTACTCACAGCTTTACTTCTGCCAGTACCTCGTCTCCTACCTTCCAAACTTTACAGAAGCTCTCCTGCGAACCTTGCAGAACTAGCACTCCTGAAAGAAAGGATATTGCGGAGACATGGCTTAGCCACAGCCTGGGGAATGTTTCCAGAATGAGATTTTCACTCTGCAGCGGAGTGTGCGCTGATATAAAACTTCCTGACAGATTAAAACCGTGTGCCCGACCGAGACTCGAACTCGGGACCTTTGCCTTTTGCGGGCAAGTGCTCTACCAACTGAGCTACCAAAGCACGACTCACGCCCGGTACTCACAGCTTTACTTCTGCCAGTACCTCGTCTCCTACCTTCCAAACTTTACAGAAGCTCTCCTGCGAACCTTGCAGAACTAGCACTCCTGAAAGAAAGGATATTACGGAGACATGGCTTAGCCACAGCCTGGGGGATGTTTCCAGAATGAGATTTTCACTCTGCAGCGGAGTGTGCGCTGATATGAAACTTCCTGGCAGATTAAAACTGTGTGCCCGACCGAGACTCGAACTCGGGACCTTCTGCAAGGTTCGCAGGAGAGCTTCTGTAAAGTTTGGAAGGTAGGAGACGAGGTACTGGCAGAAGTAAAGCTGTGAGTACCGGCTGTGAGTCGTTCTTCGGTAGCTCAGTTGGTAGAGCACTTGCCCGCGAAAGGCAAAGGTTCCGAGTTCGAGTCTCGGTCGGGCACACAGTTTTAATCTGCCAGGAAGTTTCACGTAGAGAGCACTTTAACTGTTCCTATGACCTACTTAAGTGAAATATTGTGGGAATTTGGAAGGTGCATCTATCTGTTTCCACTCATTGTCTAAGCCAAATCAGTGAGCCCCATCCCATTCCCACCCCTTCTAAGATTTATATTTGATTTAAGTCTGTCTAAATCTTTTAACTCCCACATTCCGCTCCAAAGATCTAGTGGAAAAGGACCTCTTTAGAAAATCTTCTACAGAGTCTGCACAATAGTTTATCCGTACATTAAACAAAAATACTGGCCTGATGCTGTGAGCAATGTAGCACCGTAAGTGACGACACCAATGACGTCACATCGGAGCTTGCGCAGTGGGAAACAGACAGCTGCAACCCTTCTCTGGGTTTATCGTTGCGCAGCTGACCATTTCGGCACTCGTGACAGGTTTCTAGATATCGCGGAGGGATCGCTACAAACATGTTTTCGTCCGTTTTATTTGCATACCAGCACACATTCGAAGCGAAATGGCGTGATTTTAGGGCGTTTTCCGGCTCGCATTCGAAGAGAAATCGCATAATTTTAGCGCGATAATTACAGTGTTCTGTAGCACGTTAGCACATGATCACCGTTCATCACATCTAGCGGCAATATGCGAGACGTGTGAGGAAAATAATGAGGCTGGTTTTTTTACCTAACGAAGTATTTAATTTTTTTTAACAACTACATTGTCCCCTTCAAAGTGATTCCTTTTGGCAGCTGTAAAGTCGTTGTTCCAAGTCTTGGTTGCGACGCTGACAGGCTTCATCTGGGAGAGCCATTACATGTCAGTCACATTCTTTGAATTTTTCCCGGAGTCCCAAATTGACGTCCTCTTAAGACATTTTTGAATTTCGGGGAAACAAAAAAGTCAAAAGGACACAGGTTAGGTGAATGGGAGGGGAGAGGGGCTCTGAGACAACACGAATGGCTTTTGAGGTCGAAAATTACCGGATGGAAGTGGTCGTGTGGCATGGGGCATTGTCGTGATGCAACATCCACCTCTCTGTAATGTCTGGTCTCAATCGGTTCACACTTTTCTCGAGCGTTTCCAGGTCATCTTTGTAAAAGACTTGGTTGACAGTTTGTCCTGGAGGAACAAATGCTTTATGCACGATATGCCTACTATCAGAAAAGCAATCTTGCTACCTGAGCGAGGCTCATCTCCAACGTGTTCTCCGCCTTCCAAAAATGATTTGCGCCAGCGGAAAACTCATGCTCTTGATAAGGCCTGTTTCAGCTTTTCAAGAATAACACAAAACTTGACTGCATAACTGTTCTCTCTGGCGCCACTAACTCGGTCGTAATCTTGCGGCCGCATCTATAAGGAAGTGTAGTGTCCTCAGAAGGTCTTTTCTTGCCGATATATATACAGGGTGGTCCATTGATAGTCACCGAGCCAAATATCTCACGAAATAAGCGTCAAACGAAAAAACTGCAAAGAACGAAACTTGTCTAGCTTGAAGGAGGAAACCGGATGGCGCTATAGCTGGTCCGCTAGATGGCGCTGCCATAGGTCAAACGGATATCAACTTAGTTTTTTAAAACAGGAACCCCCATTTTTTATTACCTATTCATGTAGTACGTAAAGAAATATAAAAGTTATAGTCGGACCATTTTTTTCGGTTTGTGATAGATGGCGCTGTAATAGTCAGAAACATATGGCTCACAATTTTAGACGAACAGTTGGTAACGGGTAGGTTTTTTTAAATTAAAATACAGAACGTAGGTACGTTTGAACATTTTTTTTCGGTTGTTCCAATGTGATACGTGTAATGTTCGCACATGCATTGACAATGCGCTGACGCATGTTGTCAGGCGTTGTCGCTGGATCACGATAGCAAACATCCTTCAACTTTCCCCACATAAATGTAACGACCACTGTTCAAAGTGCCGTCAATGCTAACACGAGGTGACCGAGACGTGTAACCAATGGCACCCTATACCATCACGCCGGGTGATACGCCAGTGTGTCGACGACGAACACACGCTTCCAAGGTGCGTTCACCGCGATGTCGCCAAACACGGATGCCACCATCATGATGCTGTAAACAGAACCTGGATTCATCCGAAAAAATGACCTTTAGCCATTCGTGCACCCAGGTTCGTCGTCGAGTACACCATCGCAGGCGCTCCTGTCTGTGATGCAGCGTCAAGGGTAACGGCAGCCGTGGTCTCCGAGCTGATAGTCCGTGCTGCTGCAAAAGTCGTCGAACTGTTCGAGCAGATGGTTGTTGTCTTGCAAACGTCCCCATCTGTTGACTCAGGGATCGAAGTGGCTGCACGATCCGTTAGAGCCATGCAGATAAGATGCCTGTCATCTCGACTGCTAGTGATACGAGGCCGTTGGGATCTAGCCCGGCGTTCCGTATTACCCTCCTGAACCCACTCATTCCATATTTTGCTAACAGTCATTGGATCTCGATCGCGATAGGCTACAATCCGACCTTTATCAAAGTCGGAAACGTGATGGTACGCATTTCTCCTCCATACACGAGGCATCACAACAACGTTTCACCAGGCAACGCCGGTCAACGGCTGTTTGTGTATGAGAAATCGCTTGGAAACTTTCCTCATGTCCGCATGTTGTAGGTGTCGCCACCGCCGCCAACCTTGTGTGAATGCTCTGAAAAGCTAATCATTTGCACATCACAGCATCTTCTTCCTGTCGGTTAAATTTCGCGTCTGTAGCACGTCATCTTCGTGGTGTAACAATTTTAATGGCCAGTAGCGTACATTAAATCTCATAAAATTTATTATTCCATTTGGTTACTAGTAGGCCATGCTTGTCTAATATATGATCGCAATATTTTGCATTTACAAATGAAGCCATAACTAAGAAAGTTTAGGTTAGCATTGTTCTCTTTCAGTATTTTATATAATATGATGTATATCCCATGTAAAAGTCTCTCATATTGTATTCGCCAGTTTCAGGATAAAATAAGCAAGGTTTTGTGAATAGTTACTCATAAAAATGTTAAACTTTTAAGTGTTAATTTAATAAATATACACTGTAATTTTTTTGACTTGATTGTTAACAAACGCATAAATTGGAGGAGCACAAGACTCAAGAATGGACAGTTGGAGACAGTTTTGAGACACAACCACTGTGTTGCACATTTGTGCAATAATGTAATTGTTGTAACACGGTATTGTGACCATGTAGGCTCCTACTAAGTAGAAATGGTGTGGCTTGTCATAAATAAACCACGATAAAAACGACTTGGTACCTGGATTATTTCATGGAATTCATGTAACTTGATCCAGTTAGCAGATGAAATGGACCGAGGCAACGACTACTTCAGCAGCAGCAGCAGGAAGCAGATTACTGCGAGTTACGATTCCGTAGAAATGTTGGAACACGTGAGGCAATACTGACCCTACGACTTATAAAAAATAGATTAAGGGAAGGCAAACCTGTGTTTCTAGCATTTGTAGACTTAGATAAAGCTTTTGACAATGTTGACTGGAATACTCTCTTTCAAATTCTGAGACTGGTAGGGGTAAAATACAGGGAGCGAAAGGCTATTTACAGTTTGTACAGAAACCAAATGGCAGTTATAAGAGTCGAGGAGCATGAAAGGGAAGCAGTGGTTGGGAAGGGAGTGAGACAGAGCTGTAGTCTCTCACCGATGGTATTCAGTCTGTATATAGAGCAAGCAGTGAAGGAAATAAAAGAAAAATTCGGAGTAGGTATTAAAATCCATGGAGAAGAAGTAAAAACTTTGAGGTTCGCCGATGACATTGTAATTCTGTCAGAGATAGCAAAGGACTTGGAAGAGCAGCTGAACGGAATGGACAGTGTCTTGAAAGGAGGGTATAAGATGAACATCATCAAAAGCAAAACAAGGATAATGGAAAGTAGTCGAATTAAACAGGGTGATGCTGCGGGAATTAGATTAGGAAATGAGACGCTTAAATTAGTAAAGGAGTTTTGCTATTTGGGGAGCAAAATAACTGATGATGGTCGAAGTGGAGAGGATATAAAATGAAGACTGGCAATGGCAAGGAAAGCGTTTCTGAAGAAGAGAAATTTGTTAACATCGAGTATTGATTTAAGTGTCAGGAAGTCGTTTCTGAAAGTATTTGCATGGAGTGTAGCCATGTATGGAAGTGAAATGTGGACGATAAATAGTTTAGGCAAGAAGAGAATAGAAGCTTTCGAAATGTGGTGCTACAGAAGAATGCTGAAGATTAGATGGGTAGATCACATAACCAATGAGGACGCTTTGAATAGAATTGGAGAGAAGAGAAATTTGTGGCAAAACTTGACTAGAAGATGGGATCGCTTGGTAGGGCATATTCTGAGGCATCAAGGGATCACCAATTTAGTATTGGAGGGCAGCGTGGAGGGTAAAAATTGTAGAGAAAGACCTAGAGACGAATACACCAAACAGATTCAGAAGGATGTAGGTTGCAGTAGGTACTGGGAGATGAAGAACCTTGCACAGGATAGAGTAGCATGGAGAGCTGCATCAAACCAGTCTCAGGACTGAAGACCACAACAACAACAACAACACAGAACTACGATACGTATAAGAAATCAACTGAACTATATAAGTGTCACTGCAGAACTAATTACTAAAGTGTAATGTTTTGGAAACTGTTCTAGAAGTAAACATTTGCATTTGTCTTAAAGTAATTCTTAGAGTGGTGGAGGCCAATGTGATCAGTAAGAAACACCCCCATGTCTATGGAACACAATAATGACAACAAATTTAAGAGATTTTTTTGTTTAAATCACATAATCTCTTTGCGATGTTGAAAATTTTCCCCCCAGAAAAATTTCACTGTCTTCCCCACGTAACGCAGCAATAGTAGTTTCGTTGCAACTTTCGATCTATACTTCACCTGAAGCCCAGTTTACAAGAACACGTTGCTGACATTCCATCGGAGCCGCTGCGAACAACTGTTGATAACGTCGTTCTACGGGTGCGGCATCTCGTCGTGCTCATTTTGAACAAACTGCGTAAGCGGCTGTTAAAAATAGAATCAACATTATGGCTTTCTCACTTGTTTGACCTTTTCTCCCCACATCCCACTGCTAATCCGTCACGTACGGAAACGTTTCTAAATGTCTGCTTGCATTCACAGCGCTAAAGTTGTACCTGTTGGCCAAAATTGGAACTACTTTTTTTCTAGCGTAAGTCTGTTCCGCATTAACACATTACGATAACTGCGGCCCACACTTCACATTTGTGAGCCTTTTTTTATTCAAAATGTTGTACGCTTACTTGCGTTTCTTAATATGATTACTGTACGTGAACAGAGAACCGTATGTTATATAAAAAGTGTAATTTAATTGAATGATTTTCACATATTTATTATTTTGAATGTGAATAATATGCGTTGTTTTATTGTTTGGTTAGTGTTTATAAAGCAGATGTTACGCCATTTCGGAATAGGAGAGTCAGTTAGAAACGAACCTTTATTTTCGGATATCTTAAGCTTCATGCTATTACTTGTCAAAAAGGTTTCGACACTACTGAAAGTGTTTCATGAAGTTCTAATGGCTCTGAGCACTATGGGACTTAACTTCTGAGGTCATAGTCCCCTAGAACTTAGAACTACTAAAACCTAACTAACTTAAGGACATCACACATATCCATGCCCGAGGCAGGATTCGAACCTGCGACCGTAGCGGTCGCTTGGTTCCATACTGAAGCGCCTAGAACCGCTCGGCCACAACGGCCGGCTTCATGAAGTACTATGTTGTGTTTCAGTACCTGTGCCGAACCCGAATCTCGTCCGACACAGAGCGGAATGAAAAATCACTGTTTCGATTACAGTTTCTGTGTCAGGCTCGAAATCGAATCTGGTCCGGTTATCCGAGGCGGGGGCGGAATGAAACACCACTGTTTCGAAACAGTGAACCACAGCCGTTCCGAAACACTGAAACAGTTCCACGTATCGATACACTGTATCGAAACATAGAAACAGTGGCCAAGTCTAATCTGCAAGCTTGGAGAAATGTAATTAGTCCATCTAACACAAAAAAAACAAAAAACAAAAACCTTCGCTAACCGAAGAAAATTTGCAGAAATCGAGCAGTTTTTCAAATCTCACGTAAAAGTTTAATACCACGCTCTCATTTTTCTTAAACGGAATATGTTGCACTGATGTAAAGGAGTCTGTGATGTTCATTTTTGAGTTGTGTTTCGTCGCCCTACACTTAATGCGGTGCGTGAAGAAGCACCAGAAATTAATCTTTTCTAGCGAAAGTCAGTTCCACATTAACACATTACGATAACTGCGGCCCACACGACATTTGTGAGCCGGTATAATGCAAATATTGTCCACCAGTAAACATGCAAATTGATCAGTTGTTTAGCGGCATCTCGTGATATAAATTCTTTGTACACTGCCGTTACAACACTTTTTCACGGATATGAACACACCAGTAAGACCAGAGTTTTCTCATACAGACGGGAGTGAGTTATATCGTCATTAAAAACACAGTCAACGCGAGTGTGTCGCAAAGAGTAAGTACAGCAGAGGTGGAAGGTCAACACAGTTACGTATACATCGCAAAAACTGCAAAACAACGGCACAGTTATATTAACGAGTCGCTCTGGCGCGCGTATAAATAGAGCACTGATAAAGCGCTCCGGCCAGCCAGCGAGCAAGTTGGAACCTGAAGCGGCAGCAGGCTGACGCAACAACGCGATATCGCGCCGATGCACCGATGATGTCATTATAACGGCTCTAATATGAGCCTCCAGAAAGGAGTATTGTATGACGTCGAACACGGCACGAAAAAAATTGGGAAAATAAAAACCGAGAAATTAACGAGACATGCACGCGAACAGGTGGCGTACTTGTTTGTTATGGAAGCTTACAGGCGTATTAACGATATCAAAATATTTGACTACAGTGCGAAAAGGGGTTTTCATCAGGGACGTCAGTGTAAGTATGGAATGCACACTCTATATGAAAGACTTGAAAAATCTTCGAAAGGTTTTGTCTAAAAGTGTGGTGTCACCGCCAGACATCACACTAGCTAGGTGGTAGCCTTTCAATCGGCCGCGGTCCGTTAGTATACGTCGGGCCCGCGTGTCGCCACTATCAGTGATTGCAGACCGAGCGCCGCCACACGGCAGGTCTAGAGAGACGTCCTTGCACTCGCCCCAGGTGTAAAGCCGACTTTGCTAGCGATGGTTCACTGACAAAATACGCTCTCATTTGCCGAGACAATAGTTAGCGTAGCCTTCAGCTACGTCATTTGCTACGACCTAGCAAGGCGCCATTATCAGTTGCTATTTACCTTGTGATGCATGTACCGTCAGACCGATGGTTACCAATTATGGATTAAAGTTAAGTATTCCAGAAGCTACGCACTTTTTTTACTAGACTCAACTCCTTTAACTGTTCCAGACCTCACGCCAGCCTGCGTGAGCTTAAACGCGTGCCTTTCGGCTATCTCATAGTGGCTTGGCTGTCTTGCCAAGTCACAACAAAAAGTACGAAATAAAATAGGTTAGAGAAACTTCCGACGCGCCATTCCGTGATGCTCGAAGTCATGCACTGCAGCTGAGATTCTCGTACATTAATGACGTAAAGAGCCCACACAGCGAAATTCCACCAGACAAAAATCCTCTAGTACTCTTTAAAATACTGTTAAACAAACAACTTTAAATTCTTAATTGAAACCTTATTTAATTGAAACCTTATTTCTAGGCGCTACAGTCTGGAACCGCACTTAAACAAATATATATGGTCATCTCATTTGTCTGTGAAGGGAACATTAGCACAGCACTTCTTTTGTAAACACATATTCAAAAAAAGGTTCAAATGGCTCTAAGCACTATGGGATTCAACATCTGAGGTTATCAGTCCCCTAGACTTAGAACTACTTAAACGTAACTGACCTAACGACATCACACGCATCCATGCCCGAGGCAGGATTCGAACCTGCGTCCGTAGCAGCAGCGCGGTTCCGGACTGAAGCGCCCAGAACCTCTCGGCCACAGCGGCCGGCGTTAACACATGATATGAATTGTTTTCCTGACATTTTTCACATCTTCAACAAGCTTTTCATTAACGGTCTACAGAACGAACACTATGTAATCCAGTTGACAATAGGTATGTGAACTAAGTGTCATTTTAAATCTAGTTCCAGCAGATACTGTTGATAAAACAGAAAAACTTCTACACTCGCCGATATGCAACTACAGTGCAACAACTCGCACTTTGTTTTGTGCCGGAAAGAGTGGTGGATACACAAAAACCTCAAGAAGGGGACGCTAGAGATATCTTGAGCTACCTTTACATTTACCATAATAAAAATAGTCAAATCACATGCAAAGTTTAAGAAAGTTTTATTTAAACTGATTATACACATCTACAAGACACATATGCCAGACAGAATCGAGATCACTAGAATCGTCGCGTGTTTTCTCGTAGGTATGTGTTAGCTGTCTATGTGCCAGACAGAAACGATTCATTCGAGTCGACCGACGAAAGAAACGAACGAATAGCGTGCGGACTGACTGGCGTCGGCGGCGTGGGTGGAAATGCTGGCGGCAAAGGGGGGAGGGGGGGGTCCCACCCCCCCGGGCGTCCCCCATATGCATCCGCCACAGGCCGGAAACCATAAAATTGAAGACAACTTACAATTTTCAGAGTTTTAGAAATAACCTTTGTAATCATTTGAGGAATTAAACTAAACATTTACGATCTTTAATTTTAAACAAGTGTGTGTGTGCGTGGGGGAATGAAAAGGTCATGTTACCTATGGTGACACACTGTGACTGGAAAACAGTCATGCTACCTTCGCTCTCATTCTGTCTACCGTGCCCAGTACGGCTAGCTTATTTTGAAGTTATTAATCATTCAGGCATGGAATGGTAGTAACACATTATGATGTATCGTATACAATGACCTACTATATTTTAAAGTACACTTCAAATTATTACACAAACACTAGACAAACGATACTGTGGAGAGAACACTTCGCACGCCAGCTGCAAACAAAAAACGCGATAAGACTGCTGAGCAGTATCAGCTGTGATGATAGAACTATTCATGTCACACAGTGCGAAACATTTTCGTATGTTTGTAATGCTTACAAACCATCACAGTGAGTTTAACAGGCTGCGAACTCTAATGAGTAGGGTTCCATCCCCGTTTGATCCCAGGACTTGTCCCGTAACTTGCCGCTTGCGTCATGTCTAGCGATGATTTCGTAACGTGAAAAATGGCACGTTGCAATGTGATTCTCATTCTATTTTAAACTGTTAGTCCTCCTTCAGTTAGCGGGGTAAGTCAGTACAGAAGTCGTAGAACGTATATATGTATACAGGGCGTTCAAGGAGGAAAGGTCAGTATTCTGAGATGTGGCAGGAACGACCATTCAAAGGGAAAAAGTCTAGTAAACATGGACTCGAAAACACCACGAGCATATAGCGTTACAGCCAAAATTAAAGGAATTTTCCTTTGTTTTTTATTGAAATTATTAATGTCGTCATGAAAGGGTCATGTACGCACGAAGTGAAATAATAATTAATGTGTACGATATTTTTCGTCTGCGGAAGACCAGTGATCATTATAAACATTGTACTAGTATCATTGTAATGAGAACGAAGAAGACAAAGATCCTCATGCATTACGGATTGTATGAAGACGAGTCAGTGGTGAAATCGGCCATTGTTGTATTGTCTCGCTATTAGTGTGTTTCTAACTGATTTTCCTTTGCCGTCGAGATTGCCAAGTCATTTGAGTTGTTATAAAGAGAAAAGCTCATAACAGTCAAACAAAGATGAAATATTTAAATACGGAAGCTTTTCGTATGGTATAGGAATTAACTGTAGTTGCCAAGTTGAGATATATTATCTTTCAGCCATTAATTACAATTGAACATGCAATCACTTTCCTTTGCTTCGAAGTCCGATCGTCTTTTTTTAAGATCCACAGAGTTAACGCAATATTATGCGGTCAGAGAATTAAACCAAATGGTTTCCAGGTACACTGTGGGCCACTGTTATTTTGAAAATAATAGTAAAGTAAGCCTTCAGATTTTCTGTAATTCTACATTTTTATTAATGGCAAAATTTTATGGCTAAGTTAAAGATATATTTTGCCCGTAGTTCTTGTGTTGGTCGTTTCCGCAGCACAAGTGGGTAGCACGAAATAATATTTTACGTACCAATTGATAGTTTAATTTATTAAATCACGAACAAAGAACGAAAATAAAACCTCAGTTTGTGCATGGTGACGGTAAATGCACTTGCTCGTTTTTCCCTGCAGTGAAGCACATATCTTGAGGTAGAACATCGGTTGAGACCTGTGTAAAGAAACCATCCTAGCATAGGAGACTCCCTCCTAATGTCCCGTGCTCTGTGTACATAAGTAACAACAGCACCGCTCTTTTCTCGGTTCCTCTCAACAAACCAACGACCAGCTGACATTTACAAACACAAAACATAAGACCTACCTGCTGTATGGCTGAATTAAGAACACAATCCGCGTAGGAGGAGTCAGACCTGCACGCACTCGCCTACAGCTGGTCGCAGACTGATATATTTTCGCGCCACAGTTTGACTCAAGGCCGATCGGGCGTGACGTGAAGTCCCTTACGCAGTGTTACCAACTGAGTAACCAACGTTTAGCTGTCGACACATTGCGAGTAATGAGGACGCGTATTGTGTGAGGGCCTTACCTTCCTTTAGTATGACTGGCACACGCCTTCTGCTGGATCTGCAGTAGAGATGGGCAAATTGAAACACGTAACTGTTTCGAAACAAATGAAACAGTACAATGTAATGTTTCGATACGCTGTTTCGAAACAGTGAAACAGTTTGTGTTTTGTAATCTAATAAACCTACACATTTTATCATCTTGAATGTCTACTGTATGAGTATGTCCATATAAACACAAATGAGGTGCGAGAGCGCTAATCATGTCGCAGAAAGTATGAAACTATCACTTAGGCGTCTTGGCAGTTTCGTATTTCCTGCAGCAAATGCGCTGCTTTCGTGTCGCGTGACTTTCATACTTTTCAATTGGCTGAGGACAGCCATAGCTGAAGACAGAAGAACCACCACGAACGGAACTGGAGGTGGGAGCAAACTGCAGAAACAACGGATATGCTACTAGGATTCCCACATTCCGTTAGTATGGGTAATATGCCCATCCTGTGCTAATTTCCATGCACACAAAGGGAATCATTGTGGATAATAGGCACAGTGACCACAGACTCACAAATAACGCCAAATAATTCGAATAAATAACAAAATACAACGGAAAAAAATTTTGTCTTGCAAGGTGTTTCGAACCGTTACTATAAATTCACCATGCTTCCCAGCCCTTCCCGTTCACCATTACACTATCAGTGATATGTCAAACAGATTGCTTGCAATTATACCTACATCAAATTTATGTATATGTCTAATAACTTTCACTTTACGCCTTTTTTTATTCAAAATGTTGTAGGCTTACTTGCGTTACTTAATATGATTACTGTACATGAACAGAGAAGCGTATGTTATAAAAAAAGTTTAATTTAACTGAATGATTTTCACATATTTATTATTTTGAATGTGAATAATATGCGTTGTTTTATTGTTTGGTTAGTGTTTATAAAGCAGATGTTACGCCATTTCGGAATAGGAGAGTCAGCTAGAAACGAAGCTTTATTTTCGGATATCTTAAGCTTCATGCTATTGCTTGTCAAAAAGATTTCGACACTCTTGAAAGTGTTTCATGAAGTAGTATGTTGTGTTTCAGTACCTGTGCCGAGCCCGAATCTCGTCCGACACAGAGCGGAATGAAACATCACTGTTTCGATACAATTAGTCCGTTCCAAGCACAGGTGGACTGAAACAGCCTTATTTTGAAACAACGATACAGTTTCTGTGTCTGGCTCGAAATCGAATCTGGTCCGGTCATCCGAGACAGGGACGGAATGAAACACCACTGTTTCCAAACAGTGAACCACAGCCGTTCCGAAACACTGAAACAGTTCCACGTATCGATACACTGTATCGAAACATAGAAACAGTGGCCAAGTATAATCTGCAGGCTTGGAGAAACGTAATTAGTCCATCTAACACAAAAAAAAAAAAAAATTAAACCTTTTCGGTAACCGAAGAAATTTTGCAGTAATCGAGCAGTTTTTCAAATCTCGCGTAAAACTTTAATACCACGCTCTCACTTTTCTTAAACGGAATATGTTGCACTAGTGTAAAGGAGTCTTTGATGTTAAGTTCATTTTTGAGTTGTGTTTCATCGCCCTACACTTAATGCGGTGAGTGAAGAAGTACCAGATTAATCTTCGAATTTTGCCTACCGTATTCAGCTCACACATTAGTTCACACTTGCAAAAGACCGTCTTTAACATTTCACCTTGGATAGTTCTGTGGCAAAATGTACAGATTCTGTAGCAGCTTCGAGAATTCATTTCTGAAAGCGACCGATAACCTACCTAAACGTAACATGAAACACCAATAACCCTTCAAACATCAGCTGAAATGTAATGGATAGTTAAGTGGCTAATGTTATGGCACGATTCAGACGACGTTCCTGAGGGTTTTAATCATACCGGCAAACTAAACTGAAGGTTTCCACCTGCTCACTTATTTAACTGGCGAATTCGGTAGTAAAAATAACTGACAGTTATAAATAATTGTTAAAAGTAACTCGAAAAAAAACCGTAACTGTTATAACTGATACTTCGAAATAATCGTTTGTCCCATCTCTAGTGCTGGCAGTTGTCATAGAGACGACTAAGAGAGAGAGACTAGGGAAACACAGGTCTCCATCTGTTGGGTCCATATGCGAAAATTTTCGCCTTAACCAAGACCATTTATTTTTTCCTGTTAGCTGAACTCGTTGTCATTTTAGACCCGTAGCTCGGTTGTAACAAACTGAGGAGCAGGGTCATCGAATGGGCCAGTATATGAAAATTAATGTAAGAAAAATTAATAATAGATAAATTAAAATTCACTCGAATAATGTCAAGCTGCTGGGTATGCGGTAGCATAATTAACAATACAACAGACGGACCTCGTAAATTTTCCCCGTTTTCTCCGACAGAATAGAATGAGTGAGCCATTGGAGACATGAGGAAGTCTTCATTTTAGACTTGGAAATGATAGTAGTGCTAAGATTTTTTAAATCTTAGGGTATCTTACTGAAAACGCGTGTAGCAGAATACTGCACACTTTTCTGTACAAGAGTCTTAGAGGTGCGATGCAAATGCAGAATGTGAAGCATCCCCGTACAAAAATTTATAAATGACAGGGCTGGAAAACCTCTACGTTATTTGATTTTCAAACAGCTGAGCATAACTGAACGTTCTCAGACATTTCTCTCTTTACTTATTCTGATCAATAGTAAACTGACACACAATACTTTTTTTTTACCAGAACGCAATCTGACTTTAAATAATCCCTACAAAAGAATGGCCCTGACTAACAATAACCTATACCCTTCATGAATCACTTACGTCACAAAAATCTTCGTTACTCAAACTACTTCAATACAGCGAGCACCTATACTGCCAGCTAAATAAAAGATTCTAACTACTGCAGGCACTAACTACTGATAGGTATAGTTAGCAAATGAAAGATTTTGATGGAGAACAAACAATGTATTTCCCTTAACAGTGTTCAAAAGTCATTACATATATATATATATATATATATATATATATATATATATATATATCAGTTCTTGACATCCAGTCTTACAAATTTCACTTTTCTGACAGACACACGTCCAGATCGTCCACTGGCAAAACCCTAGCATCTCTCTCCCCACATCCACCACTGCTGGCGGCTCACCTCCAACTGCGCAACGCTACGCTCTGTTCACATCCAACTGCCCAAAACTACAATAGCAAATATTCCAACAATGCCAACCAGCCATAGACTACACACAGCACAGTCAGTAATTTTCATACAGAGCACTACGTGGCGTTACCAACATAAAAACCTAAACAGCTTACTTACAACTGGATCTCTGCCTACTATTAACTGAATCAAAACTGCTTATTCTTGGAAATAAGCTCGTTTTGTTAACAACAAACACCATTAAAGAAAACATGTATTGTGAGGCCAATGTCGGAGTTCCCAGACTCCTGAACAAGGGTCGACATATTACTCCAACTGCCCGTTAGTGGTCCAAAAATGCCCTTTGTTCATGTCGTATGTGGTAAGTAAATGAAAATAAGCACATACTCTTCTAGTGGTAAACATAGCAGAATTCAGCTTTTTGAACATATTCGTGAATATGGGTTTTCACAAGCTATCTGAATAGCTAGGAATTTACGCTTACGAGACTAACTAATCACATGCCCTGTCTGTGTAATCACTAAGCCAGTTTTAGTTGAATTGCGCTTTTGAAACTGTAAAAACTTTGTTTCAATGTGATTTAACATCAGTTTATTTTCTACAGGCTGTCAGCTTAAGTCTAGAAACTGCACTATTTGCCTATCTTGCACTCCACATTCTTGTTGTTCCATCAACAACATTATAATCACCTGTTGTATGAGCGTTACCCAGAAAGTAATGCGCTGCATTTTTTTCTTCAACAATTCTTTATTGAACATAATGAGATTTATACACACTAAAGAATGGTGTTTTATCTACACATCTCGTCTTCCCACGTAATTTCATCCCGTTCTATCGCATTCCTCCAAGGCGAAACAAGAACGTCTATGCCCTGTCGGTATAAACCCTTGTCCCGGTGGTGGAGCCAGTGCTTCACTGTGGGATTCACCTCCTCATCCTCCTCAAAGTGTTTTCTACGAATGCGTCTGTCCTCGCAAATGGCTACATCAGCTCGCTGCAACATGTCAGGTGCAACAGCCGTGGATGGTCTCCCGGACCGCTGCAAATCGTGGAGCTCCGCCGAAACGCCTTCTGATGACCTCACACTCCGTGCCCAGCGGCTAACTGTACTGCTGTCGACAGCAGGTGCTCCATAGGCTTTGCACAAGCGTTTTTGAATATTCCTCACAATTTCTTTCTCTGCAGTGGGAAATTCAATAATGGCTTGTAACGTACATCACCTACAGGCGCCATTTTGAAACGGTCCTGCAGTTACGCTATCTGTCGGAAATGGCGGAAACTTGGCCCGCTCACTCAGAAGGCTTCAAACAATACATATGTAATGTAGCATTGTTTTCGGCGGTAGCCCGTGGTCAGCGAAATTTGAACAGTATTACGTACTCTAACCACACTTTTCGGTACTGTGAAGAACGACATGCCTATGTCATCTGCTAGCCTCTTCGAGTTCGTGACCCTGTAGTGCTGCAGTGCGCATGCGCGGATCTGAGGCAGATTGCTTTTCATTAGATGGCGCCAGGAGAACTGACAACAGCGTTTCGGTTCGCTAGGACCGTTCGGCATCACTTTCGAAATGTGTACGGAATAATGTTGGGGCTCTGTTTCGAAAACAAGACCGTTCGGTGCGCTCGCGTAACGAACCGATCGGCAAATTGGCGGAAAGAATCAGCATAGGGTCTGTGGGCTCGTACCGTATCGGTTGGATCCTACACGACTCGAAAACCGTGACCTGGTCAGATGAGCCCTGATCTGAGATGGTAAGAACAGATTGTACGAGTGTAGCGCAAACCCCACAAAGCTATGGATCTAACTTATCAAGAAGGGACTAAGAAAGCCGGTGGTGACTCCATAATGGTGTGGGCTGTCTGGGTCATCCCCAGCTGAAACGATCATTGACTGGAAATTGTTATGTTTGGCTGCTTAATGACCACTTCCTGCTCTTCTACATCTACATCTACACCCATACTCCACAAGCCACCTGACGGTGTGTGGCGGAGGGTACCTTGAGTACCTCTATCGGTTCTCCCTTCTATTCCAGTCTCGTATTGTTCGTGGAAAGAAGGACTGTCGGTATGCCTCTGTGTGGGCTCTAATCTCTCTGATTTTATCCTCATGGTCTCTTCGCGAGATATACGTAGGAGGGAGCAATATACTGTGTGGTGTCACCGCCAGACACCACACTTGCTAGGTGGTAGCTTAAATCGGCCGCGGTCCATTTAGTACATGTCGGACCTGCGTGTCGCCACTGTGTGATCGCAGACCGAGCGCCACCACAAGGCAGGTCTCGAGTTACGGACTAGCACTCGCCCAGTTGTACAACGACTTTGCTAGCGACTACACTGACGAAGCCTTTCTCTCATTTGCCGAGAGGCAGTTAGAATAGCCTTCAGCTAAGTCCATGGCTACGACCTAGCAAGGCGCCATTAGCCTTACATAGTTTGATAGTTATCGTATGAAATGTCTCATCAAGAATGTTGTAAACCAACAAGGATAGATAAAAGTTAAGTATTCGAGAAGCAACGTACTTTTCTTGCTACCATTCACTACTTATCCTGTTCCAGAATTCACGCCCGTCTGCGTTAGATAGCGTGCATTTCGGCCTCCTATATCTACAAGGTGTTGGCACATTTGCCAACACATCATACTGCTTGACTCTTCGGTGAAGGTATGTTCTCGAAACTTTGATAAAAGCCCGTACCGAGCTACTGAGCGTCTCTCCTGCAGAGTCTTCCAGTGGAGTTTATCTATCATCTCCGTAATGCTTTCGCGATTACTAAATGCTCCTGTAACGAAGCGCGCTGCTCTCCGTTGGATCTTCTCTATATCTTCTATCAACCCTATCTGGTACGGATCCCACACTGCTGAGCAATATTCAAGCAGTGGGCGAACAAGCGTACTGTAACCTACTTCCTTTGTTTTCGGATTGCATTTCCTTAGGATTCTTCCAATGAATCTCAGTCTGGCATCTGCTTTACCGACGATCAACATTATATGATCATTCCATTTTAAATCACTCCTAATGCGTACTCCCAGATAATTTATGGTATTAACTGCTTCCAGTTGCTGACCTACTATTTTGTAGCTAAATGATAAAGGATCTATCTTTCTGTGTATTCGCAGCACATTACACTTGTCTACATTGAGATTCAATTGCCATTCCCTGCACTATGCGTCAATTCGCTGCAGATCCTCCTGCATTTCAGTACAATTTTCCATTGTTACAACCTCTCGATACACCACAGCATCATCTGCAAAAAGCCTCAGTGAACTTCCGATGTCATTCACAAGGTCATTTATGTATATTGTGAATAGCAACGGTCCTATGACACTCCCCTGCGGCACACCTGAAATCACTCTTACTTCGGAAGACTTCTCTCCATTGAGAATGACATGCTGCGTCCTGTTATCTAGGAACTCCTCAATCCAATCACACAATTGGTCTGATAGTCCATATGCTCTTAATTTGTTCATTAAACCACTGTGGGGAACTGTATCGAACGCCTTGCGGAAGTCAAGAAACATGGCATCTACCTGTGAACCCGTGTCTATGCCCTCTGAGTCTCGTGGACGAATAGCGCGAGCTGGGTTTCACATGACCGTCTTTTTCGAAACCAATGCTGATTCCTACAGAGTAGATTTCTAGTCTCCAGAAAAGTCATGAAACGTCCCCTTTGAACAATTCTACATGACTGTGCTTAAACTGACACACAATATTTTGTTAGCGCAACGCAATCTGACTTTCAAAAATCTCTACAAAAGAATGGCCCTGACTAACATTAAACTATAACTTTCACAAATCACTTACCTCACAAAAATCTTCGCTGCTCAAGCTACTGCAATACAGCGAGCGCCACTACTGCCAGCTAAATAAAAGATTCAAACTATGGAAGGCACTAACTACTGATAGGGATAGTTAGCAAATGAAAGATATTAATAGAGAACAAACAATGTATTTACCTTGATATCATCATATATAAATATAGCAGTTCATGACAAATTTCAAAACTCCGCCATCTCTCTCCCCACATCCACCACTGCTGGCGGCTCACCTCCAACTGCGCAACACTACGCGCTGTTCACATCCTGCTGCCGCTGCCCAACACTACAATGGCAGACAACAATGCAAACTAGCCACAGACTGCACACAGCACAGCCAGTGATTTTCATATTGAGCGCTACGTAACGTTGCCAGTAAGAAAACATAAACAGCCTACTTACATAGAGAAAACATAAACAGCCTACTTACATAGCCCCCATGCTCCCCACAAAAAATTTTACAAATTTTTTTTGGGCAGTGGCCAATAATGATTTGATAAAATTTTTCATAATTACAATAACAAAGAAATCAAATGCACACACTTATTGATACAATGTTGGTCAAAAGCTAAAATTTTCTCACAGTCCATAAAGATAGTCCTGATCATTCATCATAACAGTAATTACAGGTTTTTTTTCACAAAGTCTCATTAGTAAAAGAAATTGCACACAGAAGTAGTGGATTTCCATGCAGTCTTGAAGAAGTAGTGTTGTCCTTCCAACGGAAAGACAGTGCTGACTCTTGACATGCTGACAGGTAATGGGCCACAATGGAGCAAACCCACAGCAGAGTCATTCGAAGTTTTGAAAAGTATTGGTAGGTAAGTCATCACAGAGCAGACCCACTGTAGTCCTGGTAGAGATTACGGTATTGGTGGGCCACCAGAGGTGCAGACCCACTGCAGTCCTTGTAGAGATAATGGCGTTGGTGGGTCATCATAGATGCAGACCCACTGTAGTCCTTGGAGAGATAGCTGGCAGCCATCTGTTGTGACTGTGCAGGTGCACAATCACCGTTGAAGAGTCTTGCGGATAATATAGCAAGTCCATAAACCACCACTTGTGCACTCACAAAGAATTTGTTTGACCTGTCCTTAGAACCAGCAATGCTGTTATCCAGTCCCTTGCTGAATTATTAACACACGTGCAAACACTAACAGTCCCTACTTCTCACATATTGTCCACATACTATGACCAACAGAAACGTGTGCAGTGAAATGTAACTAACAAGTTAATAATATCATGAACTGGTGACAATTACAATTTTATAACATAAGAATACAATTACAAAGGTACAAAATACATCATTAAAGAACATAGCAATATAGATAACAATTGTAGTAAAACAGGCGTTACAAAAGAATAGAAATGAACATATACATCAATGTTACAGGAATTATGAGATAAGTAGATACACAAAAGATCAGAATAACTTTCGAAACATCAACTTCAAACATATGCATTGACACAAAACAGAATTAACAATATCTAACAGCTTTACAAAGTAAATAACATATTATTAATGCCAATTATATTCGAGGATAACAGTATTCCTCATCATAGTGAATGTAGCTTAATATTAAAAGAAGAAAAATTCTATGAAACTACACAGAGACAGGAACAAAACAAATACACAAGGGTACACACACACATAGTGGGATAACACCAATAGGAAAGGACAGGGTTCGTTTTCAGTGTAACATTTGGTACTGCAGTCCAACCCAAAACTTCATATATCTTTCCTCTTATTTCATCCTTTGTTTCCACCAAAAAAATTCTATCTAAGCATGCTTTCTGTATTTATATGTTCACACATTTCTTACCTCAACATTTATTTCCAAGAAAATCCTACCTAAACCTGTTTTCTGTACCTTTTTTTTTGTATAACTTATGCATTTCTTCCAATTCATCGCAACTCATTCTTTTCTATAGTCTACCCCCTCTTAATCTAACTTAAATCTACTGAGCTCAGATATTAAACTAAGGGACGAGGCAATGCAGCAGCACAAAATAAGTAACACAAACATCAATGACAAAAATACAAATGCCAAAGCAATTGCAATATTACAACTAATATAGGGCACTGTGCAGCAAAAAAAAAAAAAAAAATAAATCTGGCTTAGCAGAGTAACACAAATTAAAGTTCAGTAGCACTATGCCTGGCAAACAGCAGCTTATATCGAAACATGACATAGCTCAAGCAGAAAAAATAGTACACTAAAGATAACAATGCAGATAAGGCAAATGTATAATCTCATCTTAATGTCTAAGTAATTAAAGTGGTGCACCACAAGAAGTTATTCTACCAAAAAGTTACCAATTACTTGAAAAGAAAATTATGAATGCAGTTACTAGTTCCTTCTTATTGTTCTTTCCTTTCCAAGTGCTCCTTTTTTAAAGAATGTGGATCATAAAATAATTATTTAATAGATCTGTTGACAGAAAGTGTTCACATTAGCAAATGCATTTTATTTTATAAAAGCAATGCTGCAACACAGCTGGAAAACAGATGTCAAATGAAATAAGCAATTACGCAAACCAAAGCATAAAAATATCATTCAATAGTCATGTGACATTTCATAAGTTAGTAGAAATTCTCTCAACTCTCGTAGAAAGACGCTTGTCGTAATCAGGTGTGCAGATGTACGAATATTTGCCCAGAATAATGGCCTCCCCTTTTTTTTTGTTCTACCTGTGCCGCTGAAAAGGGCTCGCAATAATGGCTTTTTCTCCAGGCGTCTGACACAGCTGGGTGCCCGCGACGCATTACGTGCAGGTGGTCACTTAACTTTCGTACGGAAATATTTACGACAGCAGTTTCTGCTACCGTGGCAGTCTCATATAAAAATATTTCACAGGTCAAGAATTAGCGTTGCAAATCTGTAGAAACAAAATCCTATAAGTGTCCAAAAAAAAATATTCGTCAGCATTGTGATACAGTCACACATTTCATAACTCTTAAAGTACGTTTCTTGGTTTCCAACATCCTTTTCATAAATCAGAGTCCCTAAACACTACTCATTATTCCTTACCTTATTACACATATACGTATCCATCGACACTCGTCAATATTTCGTCATTATAAATATGAAGCATAATCAAATAACTCATATAGCCTCAGCCTATTAATCATAAACATACTTCAGCAGCATAATACACATCGTCGTCGTAAAAATAACATCATTAAAACCTTGGTCAAATCTCAAAATCGTCGTAACTTCCTCCAATAATTAAAAAAATTCTCTGCTCATGTCAAAAGTGTCATCTGCCTCAAACGTACTTTAAAAATCATGATCTCATACCAAATACATCATTCAAAGCTCTCATAGTATCACAATGGTTCCGAAAAAATATGAACAGTTTACAAAGTACAGACAAAATACAGTTTCATAAGTATGAAGTTACCCAACTGTGTATTGCGTAAACATGTGTCACTGATGTAGTGAAAAAATGTTTATCTCTCAGTTAAATGATCAGATAGCTGTGTAATTCTGTGTTTTAGAGAAATATGGTACCGATGTGTAAAGTTGTATAAGCAAAATACCATATTAGCTAGGGTTCCTTGTGGTTGCCACACACATGGTACACAAAGTAAGCGTGTACCCCCCTGAGGATAAATGTAATTATACTCCCAGGTGTTACAAATTACAGCAATGGAATGAAATGTATCATGGAAAACTTTCTTTGTAATTCAAAAATCTTTAAAAATAAATGTTTTAAGTATAAAATTGATCACTGAAATGCGTGTCCTGTAGCGCTAAATGTGCATCTTGTTGTAAGATAATCTCTGTGGAAGTGTCGTAGTTATTTTCCTCCGAAAGCTAAGTTCTGCAGAAGCCAATGTACTTACCTCATGATAAACAAAAGTGAAATGCTTTGCATATAGATATCGTAGTTATTATGCTTATTGGCGTGATGAAGAAAGTACTGTGCTGTAACGTATTGTTGTGCTACGGAAAAGGCTGTCTCATTGTTGCTATACCACAAAAGTTACTACTAAAACATGTTTTTCTTTCCAGAAGAATTCAGAAAACTGTGCAGATATAAAACAGATACATCGCAAAAGCAACACTGTAAATTGTCACTCATTAGTAGCGTCGTGATAAAAATCGTGTAGCTGTCACATAAACTAACCTCTGTGTCATCTGGTATCTCTCAGAAAGCACTTTAAATACAGAATGTATTTTCAGGTAACCAAAATGTTGCATTAAAATCTCATTAGCAGTACTGGTAAATGTTCTAAGTATGTGAGCCTTATAGTCGTTACGTAATCGTAGAACTAACAAGCAAGAATGTACACACACAATAACACTGTGACGTCTGTTCACTATAACAATGCATTCGTCATTTCTGTTTAAATAAGTTCTCTTGGTTCTTGATTGGATATTTAACTTCAAACATTGTTGTATGTTAACAGATTCTAAGTCTGACAAAGCATATTAGTAATGTGAAGCGAAAAATTTTATGACAAAGACTAAGTTAAAAAGCAGATTATCTTTCAATAAACGGTTTTACATGTGAAATGTGGTGTAAACCTTTACTCTTCCTAGTACGCAGAGTTTCAACTTCAACGCAATTATCATGTGGTATACGTCGGATTCTGTAAGGTCCATTGTAAACTAGAAAGAATTTGTGACTCAAGTGTTTCTTCTTATGTGACAATGAATGAGCTTTAATGAGAACCTTCTGACCAATATACAATTTCTTTGCATTTGCTTTACCGTGTAGTTTTCTCCTTTTGTCTGCTGCAGATTTTATATTTTTAAGAGCCAAATCAATTATGTCTTTGTGTCGAAGTTTACGTGTATTTGGGAAAGGTACAAGCTCTCTGATTCTGTTCGGTGGTTCTTCATTCTTTAGTACAAGAGTAGGTGGTAAAGCAGTGGAGTCGTGAGGCATTTCATTCAGCACGTTTTGAAATAAGTGTAAATATCTGTCCCAATACTGATGCTTTCTGTGACAATAAAGTCTACAAAGCTTATTGATTTCTTTCATAATCCGTTCGGAGGGGTTACAATGTGGTGAGTACAATGAAATAAAAACAGGTTTGATTTTATGGTTGCGAAGCATGCGTGAACAAACAGCAGATCTGAATTGCGGTCCGTTATCTGAAATGACTTTACTAACGTGTCCAACTTCACGTAAGAAATTTTTAACAAAGGCGTTGGATACAGACCGTCCAGTGGCTTTACGTAACGGTGTGAAAGAAACAAATTTTGAAGTAAGTTCAACAGCGACTAGAACGTACGAAAATCCATTAGATGTTCTGACAAGCGGTCCCAAGAGATCAACAGCAGCAAATTCTTTTAATTTAGAAGGAATAATAGGAAACAACGGAGCACGATGGGAGATAGTAGATGGTTTCGCCTTTTGACAAAGTTTACAAATAGACAAGACTCTTCGAATTCTCTTTTCCATATTGTTAAAATAACAAGTCGTTCGAAGAATATGATAACATTTTCGTGGGCCAAAATGTGCGTAGCTGAAATGAATGTACCAAATGAGCTTATTAACAAAATCGTCAGGAATGCAAAGTACCCATAGCTTGTCATCAACAGTGCAGCGTTTGAAGAGTATGTTGTTTCTAACCAGGTAATAATGCCGAATCTGAGTGTGTGTCTTTTCATGCCATTTACTTTTGATGTCTCTCCAAATCGGATCTTTATCTTGTTCATGAGCAATGTCTTTTAAAGATGTGGTGATGAAGTTTTCAAAGGCGACTTTCTGAATGTAAAGAATACTGAAATTTTTCTCGAGGTTGCCTTCTTTGTTACTTTTCTCAAGCCCAGCCGGTGCGCGTGACAGTGCGTCCGCAACAATGTTCTCCTTGCCGGGAATGTAGACTATTGTGAAGCGGAATTCTTGCAGAAACAATGCCCAACGTTTTAACCTGTCATGATTTAATTTTGAAGACATAAGAAATTGTAATGCACGATGATCACTGTACACTTTTACGTGCTTACCAGAAAGAAAGAAACGGAATTTGTTAAATGCCCAAACGATAGCTAAAGCTTCTAATTCAGTAACGGAATAATTTTTTTCAGATTTTGTTAGCACTCGGCTAGCAAAAGCAATGGTTTTCTGAACAGTAGTGTCATTTTCTGTGGCTTCTTGAAATAAATGAGCACCAAGACCGACTTTAGAAGAATCTGTGCTAAGGCAGAAATCTTGTGACAGATCAGGATGAGCTAGTATTGGCGCGTGAAGTAACGCTTCTTTCAAAGAATTGAATTCCAACTGTGCTTGTTCGTCCCAGTTCCAAATAGTATTTTTTCCAGTGAGAGAACAAAGTTTTGGTGTAACTAGAATTTGCATATTCAGAAAACGGCGGTAAAAATTTACGAGACCTAGAAAACTGCGGACTTGTCTTTTTGTGGATGGAACTGGAATGGCTCTGATTGCTTCTAACTTTTCAGGATCCGGCTGAATGCCTTCAGAAGAAATAATATGTCCCAAAAACTTCACTTTTGTCCTACCGAATTCAGACTTTTCCAAATTAACTGTAATTCCAGATTCTGCAAAAATATGTAACAAACTGTTGAGAGTGCGATTATGTTGTTCCCATGAAGCTTCTGCTATTAGAATATCGTCCACATATAAGGTGATGTGACGTTTTAAGAACTCAGGTAATATGGAATTTAGCCCGCGAATGAATGCTGCTGAAGAAATGTTCAAACCAAAGGGAAGTTTCCGAAACTGATAACAAACGCCGAAACAAAGGAAAGCTGTGTATTTTCTGCATTCTGGATGAAGTACGATCTGATAAAAGCTGGATCGGAGATCAATGGAAGACAACACTTTTACACCATTAAAATTTTGAAGAAGTTCTTCCATCGTCTGCGGCCTGTCTGTTTCAGGAATAATGATAGTATTGATTTGTCTCGAATCTAAGACAAGTCTGATCGATCCATTTTTCTTCTCAACAACATGTAACGGATTCTTGTATGAGCTTACTGCAGGCTCAATAATGCCCTCGTCAAGCATAGATTGTATTTCTGTTCTAACACGGTCCCTATAATGTGCTGGAATTACGTATGGTCTAACACAAAATTTTGTATGCTCACGAACACGAAATTGGTATTGAAATCCCTTGATTGTTCCTGTTTTATGAGTAAAAACTGTGGAATGTGCTTGTAAAATCTCAAAAAGGTCCTGCCTATCAGTGTCATTACAATTCTCAATTGTTTGAATTTTATTCTGAATTAACTCATTAATTTCAAATATGCCACCGATGTCATCCCTGTCAGTTCTTGCAGAGTGATTGTTAGTGTCTAGTTCCGTAGAAAATTCCGAACTGTTGTCTAACAGAACGTAAAGCCGATTAATTTCCTCATCATGGTTTGAGAGCCAGTCTTCAAATTTCAAAGCTATTGACTTACCTTCTTTCTCTAAACTTATTTCAGCATCGTGAAAGTTTAAGATTGCTTTGAATTCATTCAAAAAGTCTACTCCCAATATAATTTCCGTCGACAATAATGGAACAATAAGAAAGTTCGTAGAGAAGCTGTGGCTTTGACAAAAGAATTCTAAGTTGGTTTGTTGGCGTACATCTACACTTTTTCCAAAGATTGCACCTTGTAATTTAATCTTACGTAACGGAAGTGTGGGGCAATCGTTCGATTTGTTGCATTTGCTAAAGGCTGTTTCATTAATTACTGAGATGGGACTGCCAGAGTCAAGTACTGCCGTAAATTTTACGTCATTTACAGTAATGTGAATCACAGGATATGCAATATTGTTATGTTTTATGTCGTGTTCCTGGAGTAAGATGTCCCTAATGTCTTCCATTTTTACGTAATTACTAGCTACGGCAGCTGCGTCATCAGTTTCATAAGTACGTTTTGTTGCTGCCAGCGGTGTGAGTCATTGCCTATTGTCTCTTTGTTGGCGCGCGTCGTTATTGGGATTTGGAGACCTAACTTCTACAAATTCACCGTGACGAGAGGGCCCTGCTCTGTTTGAATCCCGCCAGTTCTGATGCAATTCAGGTCTGTCGTTACGATCATATCGTCTGTCGTCATGTCGGTAGATTCCATAGTTTCTTTCTTGTCGGTCACATGGTGGAGAATTTCTCCCTGAATCGTAACTGCGCGCTGGTCCGTTGCGTCTAAAGTTATTCTGTCTCCCTTGATAGTATTTATTTTGGTTCCCATATTGTCTGTTTCTCTTATTGTCTCTGTGATAGTCATTACCACGGAGAGGTGATCTTTCCCTGTAGTTATTACTACTCTGCCAACGGTTGTCATATGGGTGGTGTCTGTTTTGGTCACGATTTGCGTTGTAAGAATAGCCTTGTCGTGTCCAGTTATTGTTTCTGTCGTCACGGAATTGTGACGTATGTGACCTGTAGTTATTGTTTTCCTGTTTTCGCAACCGGCGACTGTCAGTGTCAATTTCTAATTCTTGTAACAGACCCTGAAATGCTTCAATGTCATCTTTGCAACGTCCTGCTAAAATAATATGTCGTAAATGTTCAGGCAATTTGAGTAAGCAAATGCGGATGAGTTCTGAGGGGCTGTATGGGTTTGAAAGATATTGATTCTTATGCAACATGTCTTCAAAATATTTCATAAGACTGGAAAATTCAGATTGTTCGAAACGTTTCATCATTATGATGCTATGTTTTACACGGTCTTGTGTGGCTTGAGACCAATATGCTGAGAGGAAGGCATGGTAAAACTCTCCTTCACTGTGGCAATCGTGAATTACCGATCGCATTCTTACAGCTGGTTCATTCTCTAAGTAGCCACACATAAATTCTAATCTGTGTTCCAACGACCAGTTGGGAGGAAAACAATGAGAGAATTGATGGAGCCATGCTTGTGGATGAATGTCGTTGCCAGAATTCTTAAATGTTTTGAATTTACGTGTAGTAATGAACAGCTTATAGTCAAGGTCATCATGTCGGCGAATCGCATATCGGTCATTGTTACTTCGTTTCGGCGGTTCCATCTCAAAATCCAATGCGCCTTGCCAATTTCTTTCATAATTTCCGAAGTGTCCTGTGTAATTATTTTGTGGTTGTTCCGTATTTCTATGTCCCTCTTCCCGTATTGGAGCGCGAGTGTCCTCTGAAATACGTAATTCTTGTATTACCTGTGTCAGCTGATCTTGTACTTCCCGGATTTCTCTTTTGTACTGTGTATTGATTTGATTTTGATTCTGTTTGAATTTTCTTATTTGTTCATACTCTTCTGTGTCAGTGAAGGCTACGGGTCTTGTGTCATTCAGATCATCATCTACCTTTGTAGATAAGTTAGTGACCTGATCCGAAAGTTCGGCTACTTTCTCCGATAGTGTACTTATTTCCTCAGTGTGTTTTCCTGAACCAAGTTTCAGAGTATCTACTGTGTCCTTAAAGTTTTCCTGAGTTTTTGCAAGTTGCATAACCGAATCGGTAGATGCAACTGAGTCAAATTTAGCTTGCAAGGTCTCATGATTTTCATGAACAATAATTTGCAGTTCTTTTATGTCTGCTTCGTGATTCTGTAATGCATTTTCATGCCGCGAAAAAATAGGTTGAAAATGCTCACAAATTTGAGTTTTTACGTCATTACAGACTTTTTGACATTTCAATTCAATGTGATGTAACTCAGTAGTTAAATCTTCACGCGTTTGTTCAAGAGTTTGTTCCAATGAGTCTAACTTTTGAAGCTGTTGCTGTGTTTGTCTCTGATTTTGTTCCATTGTGTCTAACTTTTCAAGCTTTTGCTGTGTTTGTCTCTGATTTTGTTCCATTTGTTGCATTAATTGCAATAATAATGTATTAGTGTCTGGAATCTGTTTCTCTACGCTTTTCGGCAGTGCATTTGCACCGGCAACATTCACATTTTGACAAGCAGAAAATGTGTCTTGACTTATTTGAGAAAACGGTGATGACCCAAAACCTGAATCTACAGTATTTGCGAAATTGTGTCCTGTCATTTCGGATTCCTGAGGCGAGCTGTTGCCGACCGATCGATCGATAATGCTTCCCTGTTCACTACCTGTTTCACTGTCTACACCATTGTTTGCAGCCCGCTCCATTTCCCTATTCACAATTACCAAATTACTACTTTGAACATCAGTTAATTCACTACTCGGTGGCGCTAACACACTGCTTTCGTCTTCACTGTCATTTCTCAGTTTACTTTGGAGCCTAGTATTACGTTTTTCACACGCCATAATTGTCACAATATTTCACACGATAACACAGAAAAACACAATTTGAAGAGCAAAAATAAGAGAACACATTAACATAGCACTGAAAATAATATCTAGTTAATTGCAGCTGCGAAATACTTGGTGCAAATCTACATGCATGCCACAACTGTTTTACTGTACAACAATGAAAGACTGCAACTACAAAGGAGATTTTCTCTACAATTACGCGCTAGCAATAAACAAAATCTACACTAATTACACAAACTACAAGAAAAAATCAGAAGATTCCAGTGAGGTATCCTCGGCTAAGGGTCGACATATGAAACGTCCCCTTTGAACAATTCTACATGACTGTGCTTAAACTGACACACAATATTTTGTTAGCGCAACGCAATCTGACTTTCAAAAATCTCTACAAAAGAATGGCCCTGACTAACATTAAACTATAACTTTCACAAATCACTTACCTCACAAAAATCTTCGCTGCTCAAGCTACTGCAATACAGCGAGCGCCACTACTGCCAGCTAAATAAAAGATTCAAACTATGGAAGGCACTAACTACTGATAGGGATAGTTAGCAAATGAAAGATATTAATAGAGAACAAACAATGTATTTACCTTGATATCATCATATATAAATATAGCAGTTCATGACAAATTTCAAAACTCCGCCATCTCTCTCCCCACATCCACCACTGCTGGCGGCTCACCTCCAACTGCGCAACGCTACGCGCTGTTCACATCCTGCTGCCGCTGCCCAACACTACAATGGCAGACAACAATGCAAACTAGCCACAGACTGCACACAGCACAGCCAGTGATTTTCATATTGAGCGCTACGTAACGTTGCCAATAAGAAAACATAAACAGCCTACTTACATAGAGAAAACATAAACAGCCTATTACAGTCATTATACTCGAACACAATACGTGTTCCAAAATTCTACAACTGATCGACGTTAGAGATATAAGTCTATAGTTCTGCACATCTGCTCGACATAACGAACCGATCGGCAAACAACGATATCATGTCACCAGGACGCAGCTAATCGTATTCAGTTTGCGGAACATTCTGGGTAATCCTGAGCGAATGGTTTGGCCAGCAAGATCTGTAGAAATGGATGCCATCGAACATTCATGGGACCTCATCGAGAGGTCAGTTCGTGCACAAACTGCTGCACCGGCAACACCTTCACTATTATGGACGGCATGGCACAGTATTTCTGCAGGGGACTTCTAACGACTTGTTGAGTCCATTCCACATCGAGCTGTTGCACTACACGGGGCGAAAGGAAATCTGACACGATATCAGGAGATATCCCACGATTCTTGTCACCTCAGTGTATGCTTTCAAATACGAGGGTTTCCCAGAAAGTAACACACCACTGTCCGTGGTGAGAAGTAATGCCTCAAATTAAGTATTCTCGGCACAGTTTTCATGATTTTGAGTGCACCCCGCTTGCCGACAGCGCTCGGCAGACCAAGACGGTGATCCATCCAAGTGCTAGGCAACCCTGACAGAGCTCAACTTCGTTGGCTTGGGGAACCGGTGTGCGGCCGACTCTGAATACACAAGGCGTCCATAATTCCAGCTTCAAAACGATGTAGAAAGAGAACCACTGCTCAGAATGTCATCCAATTTGAACAGCATGTCATTGGTACTGGGGGAAACGTCATGGAACAAAATAAGCCTAACTACAATTTTACCAGTGCATGATGTTGCGATCGTTTAAACGCAAATGGGTTCCGCTACAAACGACAGATGAATTGCAATACGACGGCCATGGTTTGAAAGCACGTTACACCATCCACACTGTTCCATGTGCATAACCGCACAAGTTCGGAGGTCAACAGTTATGGTACTATTAGTTAGGTAAGCCCATCTACCAAGGTAGGGCCGTACCACATCGCATGGGAAAAATGAGTTTTTATATGTACTGAGGCCAAAAACCGCATAACAAGCAAAATGACACCGTTTACCGCCGTGAGGCTGGCGCAAGGCATGTTCAATATGAAGTCCAGCGTTTTGTGCCACTAGCAGTAAGTAGGATAATTCTTCAAGTTCTGACTCAATAGCTCACTTCCTGGCCCAACCTTCGGTTTCGCCAGAAGCCGAGCTAATTACCCAAAACCTACAGAATTATCCTACTGTAGCCCAATTTTCAGCTCAAATTCACTCAAAATTCACCTTCGTTCACCGTCGTTCACCTCTTTATTTTCTTACGTTCACCAAGGGAGTGATTTCCCTTGCAAAACCTACACTTTAACCCATTTCTCAGCTCAAAATTCACCATTGTTCACCAAATAAATAGATGGTAACGAATGCAAAAATCGAGATAATTACCCAAAAAAAAAAAAAAAAAAAAAAACAGGTACTCTCCCCCAATCTTCAGGTCTAACTCACTCATCTTGGTGAACGAGAGTAAATTACTCTTCTGGCCGGCCGGAGCGGTCGAGCGGTTCTAGGCGCTACAGTCTGGAACCGCGCGACCGCTGCGGTGGCAGGTTCGAATCCTGCCTCGGGCATGGATGTGTGTGGTTAGTTAGATTTAGGTAGTTCTAAGTTCTAGGGGACTGATGACCTCAGAAGTTAAGTTCCATAGTGCTCAGAGCCATTTGACCCATTTTTTGACTCTTTTCCCTAGGTGAATGTATGAAAAAACTGCAAAATATCTCCTATCGAACGCCTTCCACTCAGGTCTCTGCGTTATGTACGTCAGTGCAACAGTGTACCAGTATTTCGGGCTGAAACACGCCATCCTGCCTCGATGGTGGAAGAAGAAAAAAAGTTTCACATACTGAATTCCAGATCGTGAAGTTCATTGTTTTTATTTTTATGCTTCTTCATACCTTTACATCTCATTTTCATCGGTCCATCATCAAAAAATTGAACATCCCAGTTAGAAATCAATTTAGCGTATCTGTCTGGCAAAATAAAATTCATCATTAAGCTCTACACATGTTTTTTCTCCGTATCTGGTGTTTAGATATTCACATCCAGTAATGTTATACACTCCTGGAAATGGAAAAAAGAACACATTGACACCGGTGTGTCAGACCCACCATACTTGCTCCGGACACTGCGAGAGGGCTGTACAAGCAATGATCACACGCACGGCACAGCGGACACACCAGGAACCGCGGTGTTGGCCGTCGAATGGCGCTAGCTGCGCAGCATTTGTGCACCGCCGCCGTCAGTGTCAGCCAGTTTGCCGTGGCATACGAAGCTCCATCGCAGTCTTTAACACTGGTAGCATGCCGCGACAGCGTGGACGTGAACCGTATGTGCAGTTGACGGACTTTGAGCGAGGGCGTATAGTGGGCATGCGGGAGGCCGGGTGGACGTACCGCCGAATTACTCAACACGTGGGGCGTGAGGTCTCCACAGTACATCGATGTTGTCGCCAGTGGTCGGCGGAAGGTGCACGTGCCCGTCGACCTGGGACCGGACCGCAGCGACGCACGGATGCACGCCAAGACCGTAGGATCCTACGCAGTGCCGTAGGGGACCGCACCGCCACTTCCCAGCAAATTAGGGACACTGTTGCTCCTGGGGTATCGGCGAGGACCATTCGCAACCGTCTCCATGAAGCTGGGCTACGGTCCCGCACACCGTTAGGCCGTCTTCCGCTCACGCCCCAACATCGTGCAGCCCGCCTCCAGTGGTGTCGCGACAGGCGTGAATCGAGGGACGAATGGAGACGTGTCGTCTTCAGCGATGAGAGTCGCTTCTGCCTTGGTGCCAATGATGGTCGTATGCGTGTTTGGCGCCGTGCAGGTGAGCGCCACAATCAGGACTGCATACGACCGAGGCACACAGGGCCAACACCCGGCATCATGGTGTGGGGAGCGATCTCCTACACTGGCCGTACACCACTGGTGATCGTCGAGGGGACACTGAATAGTGCACGGTACATCCAAACCGTCATCGAACCCATCGTTCTACCATTCCTAGACCGGCAAGGGAACTTGCTGTTCCAACAGGACAATGCACGTCCGCATGTATCCCGTGCCACCCAACGTGCTCTAGAAGGTGTAAGTCAACTACCCTGGCCAGCAAGATCTCCGGATCTGTCCCCCATTGAGCATGTTTGGGACTGGATGAAGCGTCGTCTCACGCGGTCTGCAAGTCCAGCACGAACGCTGGTCCAACTGAGGCGCCAGGTGGAAATGGCATGGCAAGCCGTTCCACAGGACTACATCCAGCATCTCTACGATCGTCTCCATGGGAGAATAGCAGCCTGCATTGCTGCGAAAGGTGGATATACACTGTACTAGTGCCGACATTGTGCATGCTCTGTTGCCTGTGTCTATGTGCCTGTGGTTCTGTCAGTGTAATCATGTGATGTATCTGACCCCAGGAATGTGTCAATGAAGTTTCCCCTTCCTGGGACAATGAATTCACGGTCTTCTTATTTCAATTTCCAGGAGTGTATAAAACGTCTGCCTCTAGCTCACTTAATTTTTTAATCTCTTTCGAGCCGCTTGCATTGTTGAGCTTTTTGATGAGAGTCTCCATTTTACATAGAAAATTTTTTAATACAGAATAATTTTTGTATATCTTAAATGGACCCAGACAACAACACTGTTGAAGACCTGAAGAAGAAGACGATGGCAGTACTTTAACTGTTGAAGAGCTAGCAGAAATGATGTGCAACACACCTGAATTATGGTCATTCTTTGAATCAGAAGACGAATTCGATGATCATGAAGATGTTTACTATTCTGATTATGAAGAAGATGACAGCGACTGCTTAATCAACGCCGGCTAAAGTCTCAGACTGCGCAATGTCCGTACGGCAGTGTTTCTACTCGATTTTCCAGGACATGTCTTTTGTTGTCCTGCGGGTTCAGCGCCTTCTTGTTTACTTCAACTGTGTAAATAACGTGTCTTTCACTTCGAATCATATTAATCCTTCTGTACTGTTCTCTGTCGTTGAACAGGCAGTCTTTATAATCTTCCAAGTCGATTCTATTATTGACCACGCATTTCTTAACTCCTTTTGATTTCCTCTCTACCTTGTCGCCAACTTTGTAAGTGTACATCTTCGCCCTTAGACCACAGAACTCTTCTATAATTCTTCCGTTGATCTCATCCTTCATTTTTCCCACAACTTCCTTGTTTACTTGAGGAATGTCGTAGATGTTGTCCGTTGAATAGTCGCTCGTATCAAAGCAATCAAGCATCGATTTCATATCCTCGTAGAAGTCTTCAGTATATGTAGCTGTCCATGTCTTGGTAGCGCTACTTAATGGTCCGTATTTCGGCTTCATTGTGCTATAGTGAAAGTCGTACATCAGTTCTTTAGACAGATCGAGTATGTTCATTCCAACATAGATAGGCTTATTAAATGTGATTTTTGTCTTGTTCATGAGGATGGCAATCAGATTTTCATTAAATACTGTTCTTCCTTTAAAGTTTGGCTTTGCTACTGGTATATCACATTTCTCTTCATCTGAAACCAATTTTATGTCCACTCGATTTCGTACATTTTCCAGCGTCTTGCCAAAGACCGAATTATTCATCAGCTTGTAAGAGTCATTCTCGAAGTAGTCTGTAGTCTTGGTCCCCATCTGCGGGTTCAAATCAATGTATTTCTTCAACCAATCAGATTGTTCAAATTTTAAAACTCTGTGTATTTCTGTGAGTTTCATTCCCAGAGAGAGGCACTGTTTGAGATTTCTATAATGAACCACATATTTCTATTTGTCATTTAGCGTAGCCAACAACTTGCTTCCTTTAGTTCCAGGTACAATCTTATTTTCAGGTGCAAGTGGCAAATCTTTATGTAAATCGTGCAGCTACTTCGTATATTCAAGTCTTTTTTGAATATGTATCCCTCTTGAGAAATGTTTGACATCTCACTTATTTTTGCAGAATTAAAGCTTTTTGGATCGTCCCACTCGAATCCACCATAAGGTAGATTTTGACTCATGGCTCAACCATACAGATTGTTTGCATCCAAATATGCCAGATAATTTGACGTCTTGTTAGCATCTAAGTCCTTCATATACTTGTTGCTCGCCTTGACGTACCTCTTGCAACACTGCGATATTCCTTCTCGTATGCACTTTTCGACCATCAAAATCATGTCAAAGTCATGTAAGAAATCGAGCGGGTGCCTGGTCATTTTCACATCGCATCCCAAGACAAACCCGATGCAGTAAAATACCAAGATGGATTCAAAGCATAGGCCTTTATACAAGTGTGTCTAAAATTTTCAAATATATCAGCCAGTAACAACACGTCAGTTTTAAGAAACAGATCATGATATTCGCCAAGATTTTTCATGCCAAATTTTTCCCAGACCATTTTTGCATGTTTGTAATCTTCATCACTAATTTCAGAGTCGTTCAGTTTGTTGTAAAATTCTTCTCTTGGTGGTAATTCTGTCTCTTCGAATTTCTTCCAAGAATCCATGTAATCGTATGGATATACGCCTTTTCTGATTACCAAGTTGAACAGTTCTTCCGGGAAGAATTTCCTGATGTTTTTCAGCTTTTGTCTAGTCAAATTCGATGAAAGTTTGTCAAGTGACGAAGCCATAAATTTAAATGTGTCAATAAATCTCATTTTCAGACTTTCTGTCCTTTTACCAAAACTGAATTATCTATCCTCGTTGTGTGGTATCAAGTCTATCTCCTTTTTTTCATAGCCAAGTTCTTTCACAAACAGATGGGAATCGTACCCGGATAACTTATGCAAATAAATCGCTACAAATTTCGGATGTGTCAGCTGAAGATTGCAACTATTGCGCAATAGAGCGACGTATTTTGCCGTCAAATGATCATGATGACGGACTTTTTATTTTTGCTCGTTTAGTGGTATGCGCACAGTGTATAAACTTGAGATTCGTCGTGTCTTCTCCGTTCTTCAGCAGTCAACGGGTCCATTTCTTCAGCCTCAGAGTAAATTCTTCCAATCTCTTCGACCTCTTTTTTAATACATTCTATGAATTTTTTAACAACCAGCCATCACGAGGCAGAGAAAATCCCTGACCCCGCCGGGAATCGAACCCGGGAACCCGGGCGTGGGAAGCGAGAACGCTACCGCACTGTGCTTATCCAACCTCCGCTTGTTGGTGAAGTGAAGCAAGCACACGCCATAAATAAATTTTGCTTCTTCATGTTTATTGATTTGACTCGAGAGAAGCCGAGATAAATTTTTTATGGTACAATAATGCGAATTGTCCCCATCCCTGAAATAAAGCAGATTTACGTGTTTCTCTCTCTTGCTTTTCGTAATTTTTAATGGATACACCTGATAGTTGTCATCAAACGAATAGATGTTGATGGACACGACGATTCTACTCTCGATTTTTGAAATATGATTAACCAGTACAGGAAATTCAACATATTCAAGCTTCTGATCGAGCTCAAGGCCGACATTTTTATATTTGATTACCCTTTCTGAATTTTACCTACAGTATAAAGCGCAGATATTATAGCTCACAGAAACACTTCTGATCATTAATTTTTAAGTTGATGCAAGTTTTTTTTATTTTTGATTATATCCTATAACTCGATGTACGATGATCCTCTCAATGGAAAATATCTGTAAATTCCTAACTGAAGTCCAGTAGTTCTGTTTAGTGACCTTCCCGATCCGCGAGCTCGAAAATAATCCATTATTGACAAGATAGTTCGTTTAGCGACCCTAAAATTGTTAGCTAGCTCTCCTTTATCTGTAACCCTACAGTTTTCTGTCTGGAACTGAAATTCTGTAACATTTCCGTCTGTCTGCATCTGGTACTCACAAAAAAGTTTAAAATCGACTTTCAATCCGCGATGCATTCTTAGATTATGCTTGACAATTCCCATAATTTTCGATTTCAATGCGGCCAAGAATTGACTAGGCTCAATTGAGTCGGTGTTTGTGTTTTTTTTAATTATTTATATTTTGATTAAATTATTATTCTCTTGCGAAAATTCAAAATCTGTTGTGAGTTTTGCACCACTTCTTGGCGGGAAGAGCAAAGACTTTTCAAAAAATTTAAGTACTGTATGTGATAATTTATATGTCACCTGAAATCGTTTGCAGAAGGCGTAGCGTTCTCAAGATCAAGAACAGAGTTCGCATTGCCACTTAATTTATTTTTGACGTGATCATGTTCGACTACGACCAGATATGAGACATAGCAACTACGAACAGAGAAACCTAGGGGACCAGACAGAGCTGGAAATTTTCTTTTTTATACTACACTACACGTTAAAAGAAATTGGATTTAAATCACAAACAAGGTAAATGGCAATGCGCCTTCTGCCTTAACTACGACGTTGGCTGACATGCAGTCGGTCCCTGGTAGCTGTGTGGAAACTGTAAAAACACCGTTATTTGTGTTGCCACGGGAGACGGATAGCGCAAAAATACACTCCTGGAAATTGAAATAAGAACACCGTGAATTCATTGTCCCAGGAAGGGGAAACTTTATTGACACATTCCTGGTGTCAGATACATCACATGATCACACTGACAGAACCACAGGCACATAGACACAGGCAACAGAGCCTGCACAATGTCGGCACTAGTACAGTGTATATCCACCTTTCGCAGCAATGCAGGCTGCTATTCTCCCATGGAGACGATCGTAGAGATGCTGGATGTAGTCCTGTGGAACGGCTTGCCATGTCATTTCCACCTGGCGCCTCAGTTGGACCAGCGTTCGTGCTGGACGTGCAGACTGCGTGAGACGACGCTTCATCCAGTCCCAAACATGCTCAATGGGGGACAGATCCGGAGATCTTGCTGGCCAGGGTAGTTAACTTACACCTTCTAGAGCACGTTGGGTGGCACGGGATACATGCGGACGTGCACTGTCCTGTTGGAACAGCATGTTCCCTTGCCGGTCTAGGAATGGTAGAACGATGGGTTCGATGACGGTTTGGATGTACCGTGCACTATTCAGTGTCCCCTCGACGATCACCAGTGGTGTACGGCCAGTGTAGGAGATCGCTCCCCACACCATGATGCCGGGTGTTGGCCCTGTGTGCCTCGGTCGTATGCAGTCCTGATTGTGGCGCTCACCTGCACGGCGCCAAACACGCATACGACCATCATTGGCACCAAGGCAGAAGCGACTCTCATCGCTGAAGACGACACGCCTCCATTCGTCCCTCCATTCACGCCTGTCGCGACACCACTGGAGGCGGGCTGCACGATGTTGGGGCGTGAGCGGAAGACAGCCTAACGGTGTGCGGGACCGTAGCCCATCTTCATGGAGACGGTTGCGAATGGTCCTCGCCGATACCCCAGGAGCAACAGTGTCCCTAATTTGCTGGGAAGTGGCGGTGCGGTCCCCTACGGCACTGCGTAGGATCCTACGGTCTTGGCGTGCATCCGTGCGTCACTGCGGTCCGGTCCCAGGTCGACGGGCACGTGCACCTTCCGCCGACCACTGGCGACAACATCGATGTACTGTGGAGACCTCACGCCCCACGTGTTGAGCAATTCGGCGGTACGTCCACCCGGCCTCCCGCAAGCCCACTATACGCCCTCGCTCAAAGTCCGTCAACTGCACATACGGTTCACGTCCACGCTGTCGCGGCATGCTACCAGTGTTAAAGACTGCGATGGAGCTCCGTATGCCACGGCAAACTGGCTGACACTGACGGCGGCGGTGCACAAATGCTGCGCAGCTAGCGCCATTCGACGGCCAACACCGCGGTTCCTTTTGTGTCCGCTGTGCTGTGCGTGTGATCATTGCTTGTACAGCCCTCTCGCAGTGTCCGGAGCAAGTATGGTGGGTCTGACACACCGGTGTCAATGTGTTCTTTTTTCCATTTCCAGGAGTGTACTTTAAGTAATAAACACGCACTCCAGCATTTGTGAACACAATAACCAATTTAATTACCTTAGTCAGTATTACTAACAATAGGCTCAGTACAGTATTTTTGTTCTACGTTCGATATTTCATCTTAGATGCACACATAAATTCTTACATAGCATTGAACAATAGGAATATTTTATAATAACTAATTAGTGATTGCGGACCGCCGTCTTTAAAAAATATATCAGGACTGTGGTAACAGAAGAGGATTACAATTCTTCAGCTGTCAAAAAATAAGAAACACAAAATATCGCTATCGATACAATTTATGAACAATTCGTATTCTGCGCCGTGGCGCGTAAGATAGATATCCTTTGCAATATGAGGTGGTCGCTGCTCAGCGACGATCTAAGAAACTTTTACACAAATTTTATGGCTTTTATGAGCCTGCATGGTTAGATTATCGAATGTAAGTTTATTTAAGCTATCGAAACAGATACTAATATTACACTGCCTCCCATGAGGTGGGAGGGGGGGGGGGGGGGAGTAATACCGCAGGTATTACTTCCGTCTTCATGTCACTCGTAACATTAGTGGCTTTTAATGCATGTCTAGTGCTGTACACTTGACGTTTCATGAAGTTACCATAATAGAGAAAATATTCGTTGTTAAGACCATTAGTAAAAATTGTTTTTGTGCAGTTCATCTGCATCTGTGTTTTGGTCACAGGGTTTCTTAACATCGACATCAACATGGAAAGTATTACTATTCACAATAAAGAGCTATATACATTAAGTGGAGATGACAGCCATTGTCACAGAGAAAAAAAGTACATATACATAGAAATTCCTAAAATCCTAAAATGCTTCCAAACTGTGAAATTGACAATACATTTTCATTATTCTTTCACACGGTTTCCAAATTTTCCATGTCTCTACAAGCTCAACAGGCTCGTGTTTATTTCGTCGTAATATTCCTTCTTATTTTACACACATTGTACATTGGTTTGTGGATCACACTGTGCCGTCGAATTGTTTGTCAAGAATCGCTCGCGATGGGAGTCATTGAATGGAATTTGCCATTCTCCGTCAACTCTTGGAATATGGAATATAAATAGAGAATACTCTGCATTAGTATTACTTAATATTATCGGTTCATTTACAATGGGTTCAGGATGGGTAATGATCATTTCTTTATTTCTTTCATTTCTCACTGATTTCTGCTCTTGTTTATGACAGCGGTAAAGGCAAATATCAACCTCGTTCTGACCGTGACCGAAATTTATTCTAGTCGTGACCATTTTATTCTTTGCTAATACAAATCGTTCTCTTTCAGTCTCTTAACATATGATGTTTGTTTGCTATGTACATATAGAACAATGTCCTTCAAAGAAGTATGAAGTTTCAATTATTGTCGGAGCGAGCCACGCGGACCTGACCATTAAAAGTTTCAAATACACATTATTTCGTCATACGCCGCTGCGCGGCAATGTTGACAGACCAACACCGGCCAGTAGAGGTGGGCAAACTGAAACACGTAACTGTTTCGAAACAAATGAAACCGTACAATGTAATGTTTCGATACGGTGTTTCGAAACAGTTTGTGTTTTGTAATCTAATAAACCTACACATTTCATCATCTTGAATGTCTACTGTATAAGTTGTTGTTGTGGTCTTCAGTCCTGAGACTGGTTTGATGCAGCTCTCCATGCTACTCTATCCTGTGCAAGCTTTTTCATCTCCCAGTACCTACTGCAACCTACATCCTTCTGAATCTGCTTAGTGTATTCATCTCTTGGTCTCCCTCTACGATTTTTACCCTCCACGCTGCCCTCCAATACTAAATTGGTGATCCCTTGATGCCTCAGAACATGTCCTACCAACCGATCCCTTCTTCTGGTCAAGTTGTATTTGATTTTGTGAGTATGTCCTTATAAACACAAATGAGGTGCGAGAGCGCTAATCATTTCGCAGAAAGTATGAAACTATCACCTGGGCGTCTTGGCAGTTTCGTATTTCCTGCAGCAAATGCGCTGCTTTCGTGTTGTGTGACTTTCATACTTTTCAATTGGCTGAGGACAGCCATAGCTAAAGACAGAAGAACCACCACGAACGGAACTGGAGGTGGGAACCAAGGTTGGGTGGGAGCAAACTGCAGAAACAATCGATATGCTACTGGGATTCCCACATTCCGTTATATGGGTAATATACCCATCCTGCTAATTTCGATGCACACAAAGGGAATCATTGTGGATAATAGGAGCAGTGACTATAGACTCACAAATAACGCCAAATAATTCGAATAAATAACAAAATATAACAGAAGAAAATTTTGTCTTTCGGTGTTTCGAACCGTTACTATAAATTCACCATGTTTCCCAACCCGACCCGTTCACGATTCCACTATCAGTGATATGTCAAACAGATTGGTTGCAATTATACCTACATCAAATTTATGTATATGTCTAATAACTGTCACTCTACGCCTTTTTTTATTCAAAATGTTGTAGGCTTACTTGCGTTTCTTAATATGATTACTGAACATGGTTAGAGAAGCGTATGTTACAAAAGAAGTGTAATTTAACTGATTTTCACATATTTATTATTTTGAATGTGAATAGTATGCGTTGTTTTATTGTTTGGTTAGTGTTTATAAAGCAGATGTTACGTCATTTCGGAATAGGACAGTCAGCTAGAAACGAAGCTTTATTTTCGGATATCTTAAGCTTCATGCTATTGCTTGTCAAAAAGATTTCGACACTCTTGAAAGTGTTTCATGAAGTGGTATATTGTGTTTCAGTACCTGTGCCGAACTCGAATCTCGTCCGACACAGAGCAGAATGAAACATCACTGTTTCGATACAATTAGTCCGTTCCAAGCACAGGTGGACTGAAACAGCCTTATCTTGAAACAACGATTCAGTTTCTGTGTCTGGCTCGAGATCGAATCTGGTCCGGTTATCCGAGACAGGGGCGGAATAAAACACCACTGTTTCGAAACAGTGAACCACAGCCGTTCCGAAACACTGAAGCAGTTCCACGTATCGATACACTGTATCGAAACATAGAAACAGTGGCCAAGTGTACCGGCCAGTACCGTGCGCGCAGTCGTAGATTTGATGTGTGTTGTGTTGTCCGCCGGTAACGTGCTGCGTTCAAAGCACGTTGTTTGAGGATTGCTGCTGTTGCTTCACCGAGGAAGCCTGCACGAAGTCATCTCGTCGTACCATTTGTCAACTGTCCTTAAAGGACTCACAGGTAAGTGAAAAGAAGTTATTTTGCTGGCTTGCGAGGCAGCATGGCGAACGATACTTATTCAGTGACCGTTGCACACGTTAAAAATAAAACTGATACACACAATGTGTGTTATAAAGAGTCGTGAACTAAACGTCGTGCCTCATCTCACTTTCTCTTTACAAAAATAAAATTTTCACAGAAGGATAACAACATACCTTGACTAGTAATATTTACATAGTTTGCTTATATATACATGTATATTCTTAATCTAATGGTCACGTCCGGTACAGAAGTGCTGTCGATCATTTTCTTTATGGCTCTCCCTCGCCTACCAGTTAAAATTTACGTCTTTCACTTTAGACTATTTTTCAATCTCCTCTTATAAACTCAGCTACCTTATTCTTTACCGTCAAATTCTTATTCGATTTTTTAGTTGTCTCAAAGACAAGCTAATGGACTTCCTCTTTGAGAACACTCCTCTTTTTATCACTCTTTTGATTTATGTGTTCATTAACTTGTGTTTACTGTGTTATTTAAATTGAGGACAGCCTCCAGACAGAGAGACTGCCTCCTTTTCCATGCTGAATACTATTCGCTTAAAAATATACGGGCGATAACTAACTAATCGCGCGTTACAAAGACAACAAATTAAATTGTATGCCAAAACAGTGGCTTGACTCTAATTGGCTTCAACAACCAAAGTTTAACTGATCTCTTCGCGAACCTACACGCTTTTCATATGAGTCCAAAATGGTTCAAATTGCTCTGAGCACTATGGAACTTAACTTCTGAGGTCATCAGTCCCCTAGAACTTAGAACTACTTAAACCTAACTAACCTAAGGACACCACACACATACATGCCCGAGGCAGGATTCGAACCTGCGACCGTAGCGGTCGCGCGGTTCCAGACTGTAGCGCCTAGAACAGCTCGGCCACTGCGGCCGGCTTCATATGAGTTGCTTCGCCCATCCAGTACAAGTAAACCTCCACGAGCTGATCCTTGGAATAGGATGTTTGAAGAATTATCAGGGGCCGGTATTTTGGATAAGATTTTATAAAGGAACACAAAAATCGGCATTTAAATAATCTGGACATTATAAAAATTGTCATACTAAACAAGAAACATTTATATGCGAGCGCTTATGCTGCTGTAATGGCTTTTTGCGTGTCATTCGCTTAGAAAATATAACTGATTCATTTACATGCCTCTATGCATGTGCGTGTTTGACCAGTTATTTACGTGGTTACTTGAATCTCTGGCTTTCTACAAGAAATGGCTCTAAGCACTATGGGACTTAATATAGAGGTCATCAGTCCTCTAGAACGTAGAACTACTTAAACCTAGGACATCACACACATCCATGCCCGAGGCAGGATTAGAACCTGCGACCGTAGCAGTCACGTGGTTCCGGACTGAAGCGCCTAGAACCGCACGGCCACCGCGGCCGGCAACTTATAAAATCTCGACACTTTATGATTAGGCTTTTCTGTGAGGAGCTGCTTAATTTTTGTCCATTTTGGATCAGTATCTGGGAGAGAAATATTTTCTGTGTATCGGGTCTTTCATTAAGAGTATCTGGTAATTAGGCATTTGTTCCACTAACTCGCTGGCTTCAGGCAATCCTTCTGGTGATCGGGATGAAGCGTCGGCAATGATGTTGTCTTTTCCTTTAATATATACTATTTGAAAATCATACCTGTAGAAACATGCACCACCTGGTTAAGCTGGGATGTTGAAGCTTGCACGTTTGAAGAAAAGAGAGTGCCTGTTGATCAGAAAAGACTTTGATCTTCTTACCGTAGATGCAGTAGTTAATCTTTTAAATGTCCTGATGATGGCAAGGGCTTCGAGCTCCGTAACAGAATACGACTTATCACATTCCGATAAGACTCGACTAGCGAAGCTGATTACTTGGAACTTGACTAGCGAAGCTGATTACTTGGAACTTGACTAGCGAAGCTGATTACTTGGAACTTGCTTACGTTCATCAACGATGTCGATTTGGAACAAACAGCATTCAATGCCCACAAACGAAGTATCGGACATAATACAAAATTCCTTATCCATCTTAGGATGATGAAGAATATTGTTGTTAACAAGACTATTTTTAATTTGTCCAAACCCTTTCTGTCACTCAGAAATCCCAATTCCAATACACATTCTTTCTTAACAGATCATGAAGAGCTTCATTGTTCATTGCCTGATTCGATATGAAACGTCTGAAAACTGACGCAATGCCTAAAACACCTTTCAGCTGTCTTTTTGTTGTGGGTGTGGGAAACTTCTTAATCGCTGCCAACTTCTCAGGATCGGGCCTAATCCCTTCTGCTGTGATCGTATGTCCTAACAACTTGATCTCACTCTTACCGAATTTTGACTTTTGAAGATTGGCCGTGACTCCATAATTTATAAATCTTTTAAATATTTTCTGCAGTGTCATCATATGGTCTTCCCATGTTTTCGAAGCTATTAGGACGTCCTCCACATACGCAGTTACTTCATCAAATAACTCCCGTCCTAAAACATAGTCTAACGCTGAAATAAAAACTCCCGAACTCAGTCAGTCCAAAGGGCGTGACTGTGGAGTGACAAGATCGGCCTGCAAATATGAATGCCGTGTATTTTCTTGATTCAGGCGCTAATCTCACCTGCCAATAACTGTTTTTAAGTCAATTGTACTGAGGAATTTAACTCCATTAAACTTCTGCAAGTGTTCTTCCAGGGCTTCGGGTCTCGTTCGAATCGGCACTATTATTTTGTTTATCAGCCTTGGGTCTAAAACTAATCTCATACTTCCATCAGATTTTAAAACTGATAACAAGGGGCTCGAATACGGAGAAAGTGAGCTCACTCACATTCCAGAGTAACATTTTCCTAATCTCACGTTTGACAGCTTCACGTCATGACTGGGGAACTGTGTAGCTCGTTTTGCAGCAGGTCTTATGGGGAAGCATTCCATACGATACGCATGTCCCTTTATTACTCCGGGTTTGTTGGAGAGTATCTCCACATGACTAACTAGCAAGTCAAACAGTTCACTACTTTGATCCTTAATCAAACCAGTCGCTCCTAAAGCTTTGCTATCTAACTCAGTCTTGTCAGGTAGTAAGTCAACATATTCGTCCTCACGAATATCTACAGGATTGGTTTCATCATCTGCCCGTCCGTAACTTTGTCTGTCAGTGAAGTACCGCCTCTTAAATTGACATTTGTTAAGCATTGGTTTCACCTTGCTGCGTAACAATGTTATTGTTACCTCCTGCTGGTTCACCGTTAATCTAAAAGTCCCATTTTCAATGTCAATTTTTGCTTTTGTCAATCTGAGAAACTCCATTCCACGGTGGCATGGTACCGATAGGTTCTTTACTATAAGGAAATTGCACATAAGAGAAACAGAGTCAATATTTACTTGAAGTTGCGCTTGCAAGATTGCACGTCGTGTCATAGGCCCTATTGCTCCAGATACTGTACAGCCTTGTATAGGGTGCAATAAAACTTCACTCACTGAAGAAATTTGCTTGAAAAAACATGAAGATAAAACATTAACATTGGCTCCCGTATCAATAACAGCGATTATAGGCATGTTGACTATTGAAATCTTGGCAGAAGCCTGAACTTGTTCGTCCCATATGTCGTCAATGTCCTCAGTGTCAGTCTCTTGCAATAAGTCATCACGTAAGTCGGTGCCTTTGTCATACCTTATTCCATCTACATGAAATGAGTTGATAGATTCCGTGCCCCCATCTCGTTCTGCAGCATTCTTGTGGAGGCTAAAAAATGCTGTTTCTTGTTTTCCTGATTGTGGTGGTTCTCCCTATCGGATATCGCCCTTAACAACTCCTCCGTTTCGTGTTGGTGTTGTGACTGTGGCACGAAGGGTGGTGGACAAGGATCTTGTCCCGTGTACGATCCACTTCGCACGTAAAAGATTTGTGCAGTCTTTTGCCGTTTCGGCTTCGAATTTCCTGCATAATCATTTGAGTGACCGGAAAAATTTATATTTGTCGGAGGTCGGAATGTATTCTGGGCCATGTAGTGTATTGTGTTGTCATTATTAGCAAAATGTTGTTGTCCTCCACTTCTCCCATGCCATTTATTTGATTTCCACTCACCCGTCCTTTTAAAGGCTGGTCCGCTCTGATAATTTCCTTGCTATGGTGGTTTGTTTCCGTACTGATTTCGTGGATAATTGTGTGTTGAATTTCCGTACTGTGGTCGTTGTGTACTATCCATTGGATTGCACCGTTGTTTATTACTATCCTTCGGTGGAAACTATTTCCGTACGACACCTGGTGATTTTTGTAGCCGCCGGACGGTTGGTAGTAAGAGTCGCTACCGCGCACTCTTCCCTCATTGCCATTGTTGACCGCGTAACCTCCACTGTTTCGCCTGCTCACTTCATTCGGAGCGCTACCAACATTTGCTATCGCGTCTTCGCAAATCAAATCCAATGAGTCCAATATGGAAAGAAATGCTTCGGTATCGTCTTCGGAAACATTAATTTGTCCCTTACAGAGATGGTTAATTTAGTTTTCAAAATCATTATCGCGTTTTTATTTGCAGTTGGCGAGTCCCAGGATTTAATTTTTGCTAAATATTTTTCGAAATATCTTCTGAGACTGCCGTGTTTCGAATTGAACATTTCGGCAACGAACGCTTCTTTTCTTAAGCACTGCTGAACACCATTACTCCAAAATTTGTTCAGAAACATCCGTTCGAATTCATTATAGGTCCTGCACTTGCCTGTCATTTCTATTCCCCATAAGGCGGCATCTACTGTTATATACCCCGTTACAAACTGTATTCTTTGCTTGTCTGTCCAACTGTTCGGAAATACTTCAGAGAAGTTTCACACAGTACGATTGGGTGTACGTCACGTTTTTGCGGGTGAAAGGTTGGAAATGTTTTGTGTTTCAATACACTTTCTTCCTGCATTTGGGTTATGAGTGTTGGTGGGCTGTTCACTTCCGTGTGGTTATGCACTGTGTCTGTCGGGCTGTGGTATGACGTGTGATCAAGTGGAGTGCTGTAATGAATTTGCCTATTGTCATTTCGGAGTGAGGAGTGATTCCATTCGCTACCCATCGGATGTGAGGGACTTTCCACTTTGTTCTTTAGTGTCTACACTTCTTCAATGACGTGCTGCTTCCATTGAGGAAGGTCTTGTGCCAAAGTTCGCTTTATCTGTCCTAGCTCAGATAACACGGTGTCTCCCGATTTTTCTGGTTCCGCCAAAAGATCATAAGTAACTTCCGTTACTACTTCCTTCAGTTTTGTCTTTACCTTTTTTTCTATCAGATGGTCTTTGGTTTTTCTCCACTCTGTGTAGTAGTCGGATAACGCTTCGACGTGAGCCTTTACCGTAAACTTTACCTGCTCCTCTACGTCAAGTGATCCTACTGGTTTCGTCAAATCATCTATCTCCTTTCCCATATTAGTGACAACCAGTTTCACGGCGCTAACCCCCGTTGACATGGTGTCACAATTACCCTTTAATGCTATAGTTTCGCCATAGTATGCTTCTACCGTGGCATTAATTTCACTCTTGGCAGCTCCTAGTGCTGCATCAAATTTACCTGCTTGATCTCAGCCTCAACCTGTTTACGGATCTCAGTTTTTACTGTTTCAATTTGCCCACTTATTTCCGACTTGACCTCGCCCAATTGGGTATTCAGATCAGTTTTCAAGTCGGTAGTTATTTCAGTTTTTACTGGATCAAATTTTCCATTTACCACTTCAAATTTTTCATTTACCGCATCAAATTGTTTATTTGAATCGGTAAAAGCTCGCATTAGTTCTTTTTTGTTTTCCCCCTCTCGTTCAGCTCTGTCTCTTGCTTTTCGTTCCTTTTCTAACCGCAATGGTTCCTTTTCCCTATCATTATTTGCCATCCAATTTTGGGTTTGAAGGAGCATTGGATTCGTATCTTCAGTTGGCTTTCTACCCGCGGGAATCGTTTGAATTTTTTGGTCTGTGTCAATCATATCACCGGCGTTAGGCTCCGCCTCCACTCGCATGCTAATTGCACGTGAGCGCAACGAATGTTGAGTGCTGTTCATATCGTCACTGTCACGTGCTGTGGGGATTAATTTCTGTTTACCCTCCGCCATCTCGCGGGGTCTGTTTTTCAACAGTATTACGTCAGCTACACGTGGCCTGGAACGCGGTTCGTCTGTCCTTTCCTTGTGACGTCAGATCAAGTGTTGTCTGTCAAGTATGGGAGTTGCACTCGCCTAACAAACGACTGTGAACTGAAGCAGAGAAGACAAGATGGAATACGGGCACACTAAACAACTGAATTAGCACACAGCGCTAGCATTTTGTATGTAACACGACGCCATATTTACACATTGAAATCAAGACTCAACAATGGGGTTTAGACACTACGTTGCAAATCCTACTAAATTTTGACAAAAAAATTTAAGCTTATTTTTTAAATGTGCAGATGGAAATAAAAGGAAGAATGGTGATGTAGCTCGAAAGACAACTATACTACTGACGCGTCACAGTTGCATATGAAAATTTTTTCGTAACTTGCAGTTGATGTCTTGAGAGTCGGCAACTGGATAGAAAATTTCTCCGTTTTCCGCCGTTGGCCCGTCTTTACTCTTTGAAATTTTCGTCCACAAGTTTTTAAGCGTGTAGCGTGCACATGAAAAATAAATGTATTGTTAGATACATCTATAATAGCAGCAAACACAAGAGGACTGATTTTCGTGATTTCAGTCAGGTCCCTATTCGGGCGCCAAGTGTAGTGTTTTATTTTTAAACTATTTATATTTTGATTAAATTATTATTCTCTTCTGAAAATTCAGAAATCTTTTGCGAGTTTTGCAGCACTTCTTGGCGGGAAGAGCAAAGACTTTCCAAAAAACTTAAGTACTGTATGTGATAATTTATGTCACCTGAAATCGTTTTCAGAAGGCGTAACGTTCTCAAGATCAAGAAAAGAGATCGCATCGCCACTTAATTTATTTGTGTCGTGATCATGTTCGACCACGACCGGATATGAGACATAGCAACTAGGAACAGAGAAACCTAAGGGACCAGACAGAGCTGGAAATTTTCTTTGTTATACTACACCACATGTTAAAAGAAATTGGATTTAAATCCCAAACAAGGTAAGTGGCAATGCGCCTTCTGCCTTCACTACGACGTTTGCCGACATGCAGTCGGTCCCTGGTAGCTGTGTGGAAACTGTAAAAACACCGTTATTTCTTTTGCCATTAATAGGAGATGGATAGCACAGAAATATTTTAAGTAACAAGCAGGCACTACAGCATTTGAGAACACAATAACCAATTTAATTACCTTAGTCAGTACTGCTAACAATAGGCTCCGTACAGTTTTAATGTTTTATGTTCGATATTTCATCTTAGATGCACACACAAATTCTTACATAGTACAGAACAATAGTAATATTTTATAACTAATTAGTGATTGCGGACCGCGCCACATACACGTCCGCCGTCTTTAAAAAATATATCAGGATTGAGGTAACAGAAGAGGATTACAATTCTTCAGCTGTCATAAAATAAGAAACACAAAATATCGCTATCGATACAATTTATGAACAATTCGTATTCTGCGCCTTGGCGTGTAAGATAGATATTCTTTGAAATATGACGGGGTCGCTGCTCAGCGACGATCTAAGAAATTTTTCTCCAATTGTATGGCTTTTATGAGCCCGCATGGTTTGATTATCGAATGTAAGTTTCTTTAAGCTATCGAAACACACTAATGTTACATGTTGTACTCAAAATTTATGGTCTGTAGCCTGTTTCCAAACGCCGTATCGACCACATAGTCTCTAACCGTGCGTCTGTCGGTTTCTACTTGGCGAAGACATCGTTAGAGAATGGAAATATCCTTTTCAATGGCTCATCTTCATTAATCTCGAAAATCTCATCATCGCTTTCTAACAATACCACCACTTGCAAAGTAGGTTAGAAATCAGATTAATTATGTTGCTCACGCAGCATAGGTTCGCTTTATCGGGCAACAACAAAGCTATTTACTGTGGATGATATCACCAGAATGGAAATAATGAAGTCACTGTAAAAAAAAGTCATTAATTTTGGCACTTATCTTGAATGGATTCCCACGCATATTTCGTCGAAGTTCTTATGGCTCATCTTGTTGATTCCAGGGTGATTCCATTTTGACTGCTAGAAGGTCCAGATCTGTATTTTAGCAATATTTGAAGACCTAACAAATGCCTTTTTCAGGAAATTCTTAATGATCAAACAATCCCAGATCAGAGCAATGGTATCGTAGAAATAATTTTTGACTTGGTGTTCACGATCCACATTTTTATTAAACTTCTTGTAAATTCACATATACTTCTTCTTAGCTGTCACATCATAAAGAAAACAGTTTTGTATCAATCTTCATATATTTAATTTCCACTTTAACCAAACACAAGACTTGACTGTTCTTTTACAAAGCGAAATAACTTCTGCAAAGTGAAACAAAGACTGCTCTGTGCGCATTCGGGCCAAAACGGTTACAGGTAAGTCAAAGATTATGACAGTCTTACAGAAATGAATACACACAAGAACCATATCACTATAATATATCGATACATCGGAGTACCTATACATTAAGAAAGCCAAACGTGAACATTGTTACAAAAATATGTATGTTACTTCGAGGAAAAGTAGTATGATATTACTGGTATCGAGAACTGGGGTTGGAGTGCCGTCATTGTCACGTAAATAAAGAACCATTACAGTTTCCAATTTTAGAAAAACGGTAATCCCTTCCAAAGACCGGCTCCAGCTGGTGCAGAACCTGACTGCGGCCGCCGATGTCTAATAATATAGCTAATTAGATCAGCTTTATTCAGTTTACAAAACCCACTTAAATTATTTCTCCTACAGTAATGACGAAGTTTAACAACTGTGATTTTCTCCATGTGACCTCTCCGAAAATCTTGGGTGACTCGACGACGACCTGCAGCAGACTGTGTCTCCATTTTGGCCCTCTCTTTTAAATGAAACAAAAAATAGACTTTCAGACTCAATCCTAAAAATCGCGAAATTGAGCAACTTTTTTAAACGGCGACTTCAGCAGTCTGCGTCTCTATTTGGCCGTCTCTTTTAAAGGAAATAAAAAACAATAGACTCGCAGATAATTCTTATTTTGCCTTTTATTTTTCATGTATTCTAAAACACACTTTTTACATCTACTATCATGTTTGTCTTTATGTGAAGAATTTCTGTAGAAACAACTTAAATCTTTAATTTCTTGACAACCAATACAATTTTTTGAGGATTGTTGCAGCGCTGCAGCTGCTCCAGCAGATACTTTATCTGCTTCCATCGACAACAATACTTTCGAATGTTCTTCACTCGGAATTCGTCTAAATGCTCTTTATAGTAATATTTAGCAATGTTTTTCCACATACACAAGGAATTCGATTTTCATAGTAATTTTTTACATGAAATTTATTTGAACACTGTCTACGCATCGGTCTATAACCATCTTTCGTGTATTTCTGTGTACGAAAATTATCAATTGATTACTCAGTATTGCAATATTTACACAGTTTAGTGCGACTGTCAAAGCGGTCTTCAGGGGCACCAGTCTTAGAACTGCGTCCTGTCTCAGCGACAGCTGAAGCACCCTTAGAACTGCGTTCAGAACTACATTCAGTCAGCGTCTGCGCTTCCATTTATGTAGAAAAAAGTTCATTAGAACAAAGTGAAATTTTCTAATTTTTGGAATGTATCTTTCAGAACATTTATTACCTTAGGAACCAGTTCTCTACATTCAATACCAAACAAAGATCACTTGCGCCAGCTGTAACAACTTTTTTTTCTAATTCATCATATTCGCAGAAAGTTTAATCCACGAAAAAATACTACACCCCATTAATGTACCGAAATGCAGAAGTCATTTTAGCTGGCAGTCCTGTAAATTCTCTGTTTATAACGCCTCGCGATTTATATGTAAAATTACGCTCATCTAATTCCACGTAGAAAAGTCCATTAAAGGATAAAAACGTTCTTCTACACCTACATCCATACTCCGTAAGCCACCTGACGGCGTGTGGTGGAGGTTACCTTGATTACCTCTATCGGTTCTCCCTTCTATTCCAGTCTCCTCCTGAATAAGTGTTGACTGCAGCATTTAATAAAAAGTTTTTACGTAATCCCGCACTAGATATTGATTTGGGATTATCATCGAATAACACGACATCGCCACTTGGTCTTTGGTATATTCCGTCAATTTTTTGGATATTTTGGGTTAAGAATGTTAACCAACTGGTTATGAATTGTGGCTTCTTATCACCTATTGAATGCCAGTTCCCATGAAAAATATGTAGAGTCTCATCTACAAAAAGTAAGTGATCGAACTTTTTCATTTGACATAATGACTCAATTCGTTCATTTGGTATAGAAGACTGTGTTGTTGATAGCTGAGCCGGTGTATTTGGCTGTGTAAATCCATACAAACTTTGGATGGCGTCAATATCATCTTCAAATAATTCTAAGTGTGAGCCATTATGGTATGGATACATTATTGGTTCATAAACATCTGAACGATATAGACCTAACGAGTGGCCAATTTCGTGAACTAAGACTTCAAATAAATTTGTCAGATTTTTGGTATATTTTTGCTAATTTCTAAGTACCATAACTCATCATCGTCCATGTGTACTTCTATCGGATCATTATTCTTAGTTGGAAAAAATGCATGACCTAACACATTTCCTTTTACGTCCAGATCCTTTGGACGAAGATGACCATGCAGTTCATTTTTATGTAGCCGTCTTTTATTTGAAATTAAAACGTCGAGGTTATTATTGATGAGGTGAAATTTAATATCAGTATATTTTTCCCATACATGGAATTCTTTTTCTAACACTTTCTTAGTTGCTCCTTTATATATCCACTTTATATTCTTCTTATTCCATTTATACATAGTAGTTCTATAACTACCAAACGAATATTTTACACCGCATCTAGGTTTCTTCATGAAGTTTCATGTTTCGTCCATTAACTCGCCAGTTGTTTCGAGATTGTGTATTAGTTGGAATAACATTAATGATTCTCTTAACAGTCAGCTGAGCATCCGTAAGGCTGTGCCCATCTTCACTATCCAAGTATCCATAATCAAATAAATATTTAACTAGTTTGCTCTTCTCATCTGGCAGCAGGCCTAAGCCTGCAGCTAGCGCGGCCACAAACAGCAATAGCAGACTGTCTCTGTGCCTCATTTATAAAAAAATTTTCCACTGGTTAATTTGCCACGCTGAAGAGGGTGTTTGGATCGAATGACATTTTGTGCTTTATTCACCATGGAATTTCAGAGTCCGTGCTCCCGGACTCTGCAAAATTACAGACAATGTGATGCCATCGGCTGATAAAAATCGTCTTAACCACTAACAATATTCTAGCGTTTTTGTATGGAATTCCAGGCGCTAAATATTTAGCCTCTGAAATTATGTAAGATATTTGATGCTTTATTCACTATGGAATCACAGGGTTTACTCTCGCTAACCCTGGAAAATTGAGAAGACGTTTTGCGCTTTATTCAGGGTGTATGTTCGTACAGCCTGCAAAAATGAAAAGAGTTTCGTGCTTTATTCTTTATGGAACTGCGGGCGGGATGGTCATTCCGTCTGTTCTTTAAAGAATTTTATGCTGTTCTTTAAAGAATTTTATGCGATTTCTTGATGAAAGTTGACGTCCGACTTTTACCATCGCTAAAATAATAAATGAGAAAAAGCCATCGCCTAGAGATGCACTCGCATAAAAGGTTATTAAATTTAGTTGGAACCCACGATGGGTCCCAACCTCATTACCGAAAGTCAGCGTTCCAATGCAGACCCAGTCTGAAGACCGTCGCCAGAATGCGTACTTAACTCTTCTGGGCGATCGCTGTTTTTTAAAGTATTCGTATACAATACAAATTTTTTATCTCCACCGAGATTGTACAAATAATTCTTTCATCTGTTAATTTATTTATGAATATAGAGATTATATCTGCATCATTGTCAGGAAAACATACAGTGTATAGGTACATAAGCAAAAGTCCCGACACGCTACGATAAAAGTTTACTGTCCATTAAAATTGCTACACCACGAAGATGACGTGCTAGAGACGTGAAATTTAACAGACAAGAAGAAGATGCTGTGATATGCAAATGATTAGCTTTTCAGAGCATTCACACAAGGTTGGCACCGATGGCGACACCTACAACGTGCTGCCAAGAGGAAAGTTTCCAACAGATTTCTCATACACAAACAGCAGTTGACCGTCGTTGCCTGGTGAAAAGTTGTTGTGATGCCTCTTGTAAGGAGGAGAAATGCGTACCATCACGTTTCCGACATTGATAAAGGTCGGATTGTAGCCTATCGCGATTGCAGTTTATCGTACCGCGACATTGCTGCTCGCGTTGGTCGAGATGCAATGACTGTTACGAGAATATGGAATAGATGGGTTCAGGAGGGTAATACGGAACGCCGTGCTGGATCCCAACGGTCTCGTATCACTAGCAGTCGAGATGACAGGGATCTTAGACACGTGGCTGTAAAGGATCGTGAAGCCACGCCTCGATCCCTGAGTCAACAGGTGGGGACGTTTGCAAAACAACCATCTGCACGAACATTTCGACGACGTTTGCAGCAGCAGCTGGGAGACCATGGCTGCGGTTACCCTTGACGCTGCATCATAGACAGGAGCGCCTGCGATGGTGTACTCAACGACGAACCTGGGTGCACGAATGGCAATACGTCATTTTTTCGGATGAATCCAGGTTCTGTTTACAGCATCGTGATGGTTGCATCCGTGTTTGGCGACATCGCGCTGAACGCACATTGGAAGCGTGTATTCGCCATCGCCATACTGATGTATAACCCAGTGTGATGTTATGGGATGCCATTGGTTACACGTCTCTGTCACCTCTTGTTCGCATTGACGGCACTTTGAACAGTGGACGTTACATTTCAGATGTGTTACGACCCGTGGCTGTACCCTTCATTCGATCCCTGCGAAACCCTACATTTCAGCAGGATAATGCACGACCGCATGTAGCAGGTCCTGTACGGGCCTTTCTGGATACAGAAAATGTTCGACTGCTGCCTTGGCCAGCACATTCGCCAGATCTCTCACCAACTGAAAACGTCTGGTCAATGGTGGCCGAGCAACTGGCTCGTCGCAATACGCCAGTCACTACTCTTGATGAACTGTGGTATCGTGTTGAAGCTGCATGGGCAGCTGTACCTGTACATGCCATCCAAGCTCTGTTTGACTCAATGCCCAGGCGTATCAAGGGCGTTATTACAGCCCGAGGTGGTTGTTCTGGGTACTGATTTCTCAGGATCTATGCACCCAAATTGCGTGAAAATGTAATCACATGTCAGTGTAGCAATTTTAATTGCCAGTAGTGTATTACCAATGACAATAAACACTAGCGTGGCCACTGTAAGCGACGGAAAAGAGAGATCTTTCCTATGCCGGAAGGCGAAAGACAAATGATGGAAACATTTTTCATTTTTAATCTTTTTTTTTTTTGTGACAGTTGTTAGAGAGACTTTGTCGTTAGATCTCGTGGCGAGAAGACGTATTTCTTGTGATACAATATGTTGTCTGAGTAATAATTTTATGAAAATGAGGTCTGAGAGTTCGTTTTTGTGCAAAACCACGAAAGTTTTCTTTGCTTCCACGCATTATCCCAATGTCATGTCACTGTAGCTGTCTGCATCAGAAGAGGAAGTCAGATTAAGAATCAATAGTGTACACACGGTCAAGAATGATAACTAATTATGACGGAAGGAGAACCATTTTACCAACTTGTGTACATCTCAACAGAAGAGCGAATACAGGAATCGATGTAAGTTAAAAGTGAGACATTGCATTCGCTTAAAAATCCATAAGGAATCAAAATGTTAAAAGTGCGAAAAAATCAATTAGTTTCATTAATTACATTAAAATTTGTGAATATAAATTTGCATAACTTGCGACCTGGTGGTATGACACTGAGAAAGCCATGAAACCAGTTGTGAAAATTATTCCAAATTATTTATGACATTGTATGAAAATTTTTTGCATGTATTAATTATTTTCAAATTTTCATGTCCAACATCGTGACTGGGAGCAAAATACTCAGAACCAGAAATTATTGTGGATAAAGTAACCAATTAAGAAGGGAATCAAAAGTGAAACCGGAATTTACGGAAAATTTTGGAAATACGCTGTTTGTTTCATCGCATCAAAGATAGGACCACTACGCAACCACTTGCTTAGTTATGGTTGGTAGCATCTCCTGCGTAGTAATTACACATCCTTTTTCGTAATTTCCCTTCCTAAATGTATTGTAGTGAGTTAAGAAATTTTATGTAATGATTAGCGCAAAAAAAGTTTCAAGGTTTTGTGTCATAACATTTCGTGCGGCCGGCCGCGGTGGTCTATGGATTCTAGGCGCTCAGTCCGGAACCGCGCGACTGCTACGGTCGCATGTTCGAATCCTGCCTCGGGCATGGATGTGTGTGATGTCCTTACGTTAGTTAGGTTTAAGTAGTTCTAAGTTCTGGCGGACTGATGACCACAGATGTTAAGTCCCTCAGTGCTCAGTTCCATTTGAACCATTTCGTGCGTCATAAAGTAGCCAATTAACGCTTGACGACACGTAAATCGTATTTTTAAATTTACAAAAATAACATTTCAATCATCTGTTTTCCAAAATTTTTAATTTTAACATCCAATCATAATGGCACAAAAATAAGTTTCCATTATTGTTGACATTGACAAAAACGAAATGGGCCAAGATGGCGTACAATTGCAATACAGAACATCTGAAATACCAGCGCCATGTCCTCCACACTTAGACGTATTAAGTAGTTCAGAGATGAACATAACCGAAGTGACAAACGCTAGTGAGCTTTCACAGAGCTCTAACTTTGATGATACGTTGATGACAATAGATGAATCTACATCACGTATCTCAGCGAGCAACATTCTTGCTCGCACAAGAATACATAGAAAACGCACATAACATGAGTTTTGACGACACTTTACCGTCACCCATCACACGAAATCCAAATGTTAATTTACAAAGTACAGCTATTAGCAACCAAATTACATTAGGTAGCAACCAAAATAGCCCACTTGCCGCGATATTTCAAAAACTTGATAGCTTGAGCACCGAAATAAGAAATACAAACACAAAGTTGCGTGCAGCCATAAAAAATATAGACATCAGTTTGCGAACAGACATAAATACAAAATTTGACCGTCTGTCACAAAACCTAAATATAGTCACACGAGACATAAACAACATAAAACAAGGGCAAAAAGAAGTTTTAAAAGATTTTCAAGATACAGTCACACAACAGATCAGTGATTTGACAAAGAATTTCCGCGAGGAAATGACTAAAATTAAGAGGCATGGAAAAACAGTTAAAGCAAGAAGTACTTTCCGAAGTTAACAATGACATGACGGAAGTAAATCAGAAACAAGACACTCTTAACGAGCAGAATGATACAGTAGAGCAACAAATAAAAGCGTTTAAAGACACGCGCACACACACAAACTTGGAAGCTACACAAACACAGTTCTCCTTCCGCCATAATTAATTCTCATTCTTGACCGTATGTACAATATTGATTCTTAATCGAACTTCCTCTTCTTATGCAGGCAGCTACAGTGACATGACATTGGGATAATGCACGGAAGAAAACCAGCGACATCTAAAACAGATTGCGTCATGTTAGAGGAAAAATTGTTTTGTGTACGAAAATTTTAACCTGAACGAATCGTTCACCTTAAGAGGCAACGACAGTCGCCAGCCTTAGACTACGTCATCACGAACGACATTCTAGCATTTTTGTACGGAATTCCCGAGGGAGAATATTCTCCCTCTGCAAACTTAAAGCAATATAAAGTCGCCTACAGACTTACGATAATTTCGATAGCGGTGAAATGACGCTATCAGCGATACATAGAAATCGCTTAAAAATTGTTTCTCTAAAACGGAGTCGATCAACAAGCAGCTTACATACAACAATAAGCAAGTGTTCGTGATTATTGACGAGGAGAATAATCGATGGTTTAAAGCCAAGGATATCACGGAATACAAAGATACACCAAAAGCGGTTAAAGAACATGTCAGGGGAAAACATAGGCGCTTTTATAGAGATTTTAGACTGGGTGATTCATCCAGTAAAGAAACTATAAAACATAATACAAATTTCATTAATTATCGGGCCTTTATTGGTTTGGGTTGTTTGGGGGAAGAGACCAAACAACGACGTCATCAGTCTCATCGGATTGGGAAGGACGGGGAAGGAGGTCGGCCGTGCTCTTTCAGAGGAACCATCCCGGTAGTTGCCTGGAGCGATAAGAGAAATCACGGAAAACCTAAATCAGGATGGCCGTACGTGGGATTGAACCGTCGTCCTCCCTATGACGAGTCCTGTGTGCTAACCACTGCGCCACCTCGTTGGGCGGGCCTTTATTCGTTAGTTTTTAAGTAAAAAATGAAAGTAGCTAAAAAATTTAAAGATTGGGTTTGTGATTAAGTTCTTCCTTCGATTCGAAAATTCGGCGAATATAAAGTGCGACAAACAGTAGAAGAGAAGGAGCAGCTCGCCATCGACTTCCAAAAAAGACTCTCGGTAGAGTCAAAAGAGAAAGAAGAATTAAAAGAGGAAAACAAAAGACTCGAACAATTCAACATGAACGTGAAGGTCTTCATCGACAAAGTCAAACAGAAAACAAAAAAAATGGGTACAATTACATAGCTACTGCAAAAAGGTCCCCTTCAATCAACAACTTTAAAGTGGTAAAAACAGAGAATTTGTCTATTCAAAACTCGAATTTCATTTCTTCACACAACGAGCAAGATAAATTTTATATCTGCTTGTACAATAAAGTATACGATGTCCTTAAAGCAGAAAAGATGATTCACGAGTTATTGGACGAATTCAGAGATAAAAAGAACAAGGAAATCTTCGTTTTACATTATCCACCACTGCTCGAAATTGTTAAATTGAGTATTCGACTACATTAATGATCAAACTAAATAACGCCCGAAGAATTGGAATTATTTGATACAGTAGAATTGAAAGAGAAAATAAATCAAGCTCTTGATGATTATTTGGCGTCAGCTAAAGACGACCTACGTTTAACTGGATCAGAATTGTTGGATCGAGTAAAAACTGAACATCACATTAACAACACAAAGATCTAGAATTGCTTCAGAGAACAATGGAAAAGCGGTAAAGAGCCGATTACACACAAAGAATTTAAAATTACAGTTACTTATTAATCAACCCGTTTGCAGGAAAAAGCCTGCTGACTGCATCTGCTTCAGCAGTAGCTGAATTGATATACTGTCGGAAGTACTGAAATGATGCTACCTAACATTCGTTTTTTTCGTCCATTGACACAGTCTAAGACAACTTTAGCTGTCGCTGAATTGATAGTCCCATTTCAGGACTATCAAAGTATATACAAAATTCATCTTGCAATTTTTCGTCCGCCTATTCTAAGACTGGCCCAGCTAGAAATGTTGGCGACTGCCGTCAATCACGGACTCTTTATTTACCCAACTGTTGTGTGAATTATCGAAGCCCAACCACTTAATATAAACTTGATCGCCTTTCTTTTTCAGAACTTTTTTCAACATCTGGATATTTCGTCTTCTGCAGCTCATGCTCATGAAAATTTCCTTTCACTTCTTCGCCATCTAAAGAATTCAATTTATATGTGACTGGGCTGGAATGGACAACAGACGCTATTTCAAAGATTACTGTAGACCAGTTTGCAGTGTAACCATCCTCAAAAAGTCCTTTCACTTTACTGATCCTCACTTTGTTCCCAATTTTAATGTGGGCTCAGCATCCAGCAAATTTGTCGCGTAAATGGTCTTCAGCACGATTTTTTCAGCCTCTTCATTTACGTCTCTTGGAGTCATTTTTATAGTCGAATGTCACGTTTTTGAATTCGCCAAATAGTTTCGAGACTAGATCGATCCATTGGTAATTTCCTTGAAGAGCAAATTTCTTCCATATCTTTCCCTTAAGTCAGAATGAGATTTTCCCTCTGCAGCGGAATTTGTGCTGATATGAAACTTCCTGCCAGATTAAAACTGTGTGCCGGACCGAGACTCGAACTCGTGACCTTTGCCTTTCGTGGGCAAGTGCTCTATCATCAATGCTACCCAAGCACGACTCACGCCCGGTCCTCACAGCTTGACTTCTGCCAGTACCTCGTTCCTACCTCTTCCCTTAAGTGTTCTGTTGAATCGTCAACAACAGATGCTTTTATCTCTGTAAAAGTCGAATAATGATTAATGCTGTATTTCTTCATCAGCTCATGAAACTCTTTATTGTACAATTCTTTACCATTATCAGTCTGTAAATTTTTTTGGGCGTCGGGCGCTGAATATTTTTTCGAGAGCATCAGCCACATTCTTTCCCGTTTTAACTGGAACAGCGCAGGCAAGTTTAGAAAAGACGTCGACGACGGGCAATAAATACTTGTATCCTCTGTTTATCTTCGAAATTCCTTTCAATTTGCGAGAGTCTATTTCGACTAAGTCGGCCTGCCATAGATCATCTAGACCTAACGAAATTACGTTTCTTCGTGTAAAAGTTTTTCTCATTGGTTTATGCAGCTCATTGATGATTTCTTGACGAATGGAGGTGGGTGAATTACCAACCTTTTCACCGACTGCTGAAGCAGTCTTACAAGGGAACCTCCCCAACGCACCCCCCTCAGATTTAGTTATAAGTTGGCACAGTGGATAGGCCTTGGAAAACTGAACACAGATCAATCGAGAAAACAGGAAGAAGATGTGTGGAACTATGAAAAAAATAAAATATACAAACTGAGTAGTCCATGGCATGATATGCAACATCAAGGAAAGTATGGGCTTCGTAGCGCTGTGGTCCCGTGGTACCGTGAGCAGCTGCGGAACGAGAGGTCCTTGGTTCAAGTCTTCCTCGAGTGAAAATTTTACTTTCTTTATTTTCGCAAAGTTATGATCTGTCCGTTCGTTCATTGACGTCTCTGTTCACTGTAATAAGTTTACGGTCTGTGTTTTGCGACCGCACCGCAGAACCGTGCGATTATTAGACGAAAGGACGTGCCTCTCCAATGGGAACCGAGAACATTTGATCGCAAGGTCATAGGTCAACCGATTCCTCCACAGGAAAAACATTTCTGATATATTCTATACGACACTGGTGTCGGCATGTGCGTCACATGACAGGAATATGTTGTCGACCCACCTAACTTGTACACTTGGCGAATGGGTAAAAAGATTTTTCTACCTTGCCCGATTTAGGTTTTCTTATGGATGTGATAATCACTCCCAAAAAAGTGATGAAAATATGAGTTTGTCACATAAACTGAAAATAAAAGAATTAAACTTTTCACTCAAGGGAAGACCTGAAGCAAAGTACCTCTCATTCCGCAGCTGCTCACGCTAACCACGGGACCAGGCGCTCATAAGCCCATACTCTCCTTCAAGTTGCCTATCTTCCGCATGGACTACTCAGTTTGTATATTTTGCTTATTTTTTCATAGTTCCACACAACTTCTTCCTGTTTTCTCGATTGATCTGTGTTCAGTTTTTCAAGGCCTATCCACTGTGCCAACTTACAACTAAATCTGAGGGGGGTGCGATGGGGAGGTTCCCTTGTAAGAGCGTTTTAAATTGTGGTGTTAATTTTTGATACAGCAAATTAATAGTTTCTAATAAGTAAATTTCAATTGTGTTCGTACCTCAGTGTCACTGCAAGCATTTCAGTAGGAGATATGCAGTTTCGCATGTTGTTGTCTTCATGTTGCAAATGAGTTTGTACAATTGACAGTAATTTGTCAAACGTTGTTTTCGACATCCTGTAAAAATTAAAGTGCTTTGTGTCGTCCTGTCGTAGTTTTTCATGTAGCGTACTGAAGGCACCAAATTTAAATCGATCTTGCAGCACAGGATGCACCGAATACTTCCTACGACGACGCTGTTCCTTTTTGTAAAAATAATATAGTGCAAGTAGAGTGCAGAGGTCGCTGTTATCCGTCCTACTGCTCCGTTGCGCACAACTCGACTGCAGTATTTCCGGCGCCATCTCCGTGGACAAGGGAGTCCGGTTTTCTACCGGCCGGCAGAAACGCCGGTCCGGCGAATATTCTTGTCGTGGACAAGGGGCCATATTCTGCAGTTCTGCGTATTGAAACGTCCTCGGAGATGTCCAGGAAATGTTCCAAGACCATCCATTGTCCACTTCTATGCGAACAAGAAAGTCTAGAGCGAAAGTTTTTCTTGCTGTCAATTCAGCAGGAAGCAACTGTACCGTCCCCTTAGAAAAATTATTGAATTGCTGTGCTGATAAATCTCTTGCATTACTTGATTTTCAAACAGCTGAGCAAAACTGAACGTACTCTGACATTTCACTCTTTAACTATTCTGATCAACACTAAACTGACACACAGTATTTTTTAGCGCAACGCAATCTGACTTTCAATAATCCCTACAAAAGAATGGCCCTCACTAACATTAACCTATACCTTTCACAAATGACTTACCTCACAAAAATCTTCGTTACTCGAACTACTGCAATACAGCGAGCGCCACTACTGCCAGCTAAATAAAATATTCAAACTACTGAAGGCACTAACTACTGATAGTCATAGTTAGCAAATGAAAGATTGTGATAGAGAACAAACAATGTATTTACCTTAATAGTGTTCGAAAGTCATAATATATATAGCAGTTCATGACATCCATTCTTACAAATGTACTGTTTCCGATGGACACACGTCCAGATCATCCGCTCTCAAAAATCCGCCATCTCACTTCCCCACATCCACCACTGCTGACGGCTCACCTCCAACTGCGCAACGCTACGTGCTGTTAAGAACCAACCGCCCATCACTACAATAGCGAATATTACAACAATGCCAACCAGCCACAGACTGCACACAGCACAGCCAGTGATTTTCATACAGAGCGCTACGTGGCGTTACCAACATAAAAACCTAAACAGCCTACTTACACAACTGATGACCATTGATGACCTTGTATGGATGGCAGTGCAGGATGTTTCGTAGGATGTTATACACCATGATCGCAGGCATGCCCAACGGTCGGAAAATTCCCAGTGCCCTGCACATTTGCACACCGCCGCTCGACCCTTTTCTGCAATGCTGTGGCCACATCTTCAAGAGACATCGAATCAAGTGCTTTCCTCCGTTGCACTTCCAAAAAACCTGTCTTTTCGAGTTTTGTCATCATTTTCTCCACATCTTCAGCAGATGCCGCACCAAAGCTTTTTTTTCTCACCCTTGAGTGTCCGGAACTTCTACAGGGCTACTGCCGCACAGTCAGCATTCTTGCGAAAGAACTTTACCAGCAGTGCGCTGTCCTTCACAGATAAAGTCATGTTGGGCGTTTGGAAAGCAAATTGAGGAACAGCTGTGCTTCCATGCTTATGCTGACGCTTAAAGCGCCATCTGTTTATCAAATTTTCATTGAATTATTGTTTAGCCTCCCCCCCCCCCCCCTCCCGCGTGCCCTGAGTCAATAATTTGCTGTTCAAATCTGCGTTATTGTGAGCAGTGATTCTGTTTTTACACCGTTCTGAACCTGAAAGTTTAATGATGGATACACTCTATTCTTCATCTGAAGAACACAGAAAAAAAAGCAGAAGAAAGAGGAACTGTCGGAACAAAAAAGTAAAATTGTAAAAATTGTATGTCCCTAACCACGGTTACTTTTATCTTCCCTCACTTTTTTTCTGTTGTCTCTCCGACTCTTGTTGTCCATACATCTGTTCAAAATAGGAAACTTAGTTAACGGCTGTTTCTTGCCTTAGAAAATTATTATCTAGTGAAAAGTAACGCATATTTCTACTTGCACATACAATTTTTTCTGTTTCAGATTCTTATATCCTATACAACTGAATAAATAGCAGGCTTCTCTGGATCCAGCCTCCCGCGTCCAGGTGGTGTGTGTGTGTGTGTGTGTGGGAGGGGGGGGGGGGGCGGGGCACACTGCAGGTATAAGGGGACCGACATCCACCACATCCTGGCCGAGGTGCCGCTCCTTCAATTCCGCATCCTCTCCGCTGCCACTTCCTTTTAGCAGCAAACCCGTCACTCTCCTACCCACCGCCTGGCCTCCACTCGATGACCTCACCTTCTCTTCCGCCCCCCACGACTCCACATTCACTAGTCACCTCATTTCATGCCAATTACTGTTTCTCATATCATCGATCCATCTCCTCACCACGTCATGCCATTCAGCCACCCCCCCCCCCCCAACACGCCAACCCCATCACCCTCACACTCCCTCACACTCCCTAACACTGGCCTAATCCTGACAGGCCCTTCCTCTTTTCTCCATCTGTCACTGTCTGACTTCTTTCTCTCCCCCCCCCCCCCCCTCCCCTGGCCACACTCCACCGCCTCAAGATTGTCTGCCACCGCCTCACCGACGCCACCACGAAGAAGAGGCCAGGATAATGGCCTTTCGCTTTCATTTAACTCTTACTGTCCCTCCTCCTCTCCTTTAATCTGTCATTTACTTGTAAGTCACCGGCTAGCCAATGGGCCGTTCGTTTTCCTCACACTCCTACTATCCCTTCTACTGTCCTGTCAGGTTTCATTTAAATACCACGCCGGGGCCAGTCAATTGGACCGTTCTTTCAACATTATATATATATATACAGGGTGTTACAAAAAGGTACGGCCAAACTTTCAGGAAACATTCCTCACACACAAAGAAAGAAAATATGTTACGTGGACATCTGTCCGGAAACGCTTACTTTCCATGTTAGAGCCCATTTTATTACTTCTCTTCAAATGCTGATGCAGCCCTGGAGAATGGCGTATTGTATCACAGCCGTCCACAATACGAGCACAAAGAGTCTCTACATTTGGTACCGGCGTTGCGTAGACAAAAGCTTTCAAATGCTCCCATAAATGAAAGTCAAGAGGGTTGAGGTCAGGAGAGCATGGAGGCCATGGAATTGGTCCGCCTCTACCAATCCATCGGTCACTGAATCTGTTGTTGAGAAGCGTATGAACACTTAGAATGAAATGTGCAGGAACTCCATCGTGCATGAACCACATGTTGTCGTACTTGTAAAGGCACATGTTCTAACAGCACAGATGGAGTATCCCGTATGAAATCATGATAACGTGCTCCATTGAGCGTAGGTGGAACAACATCACCAACAATGCCTGCCCAAACGGTCACAGAAAATCTGTGTTGATGACGTGATTGCACAATTGCGTGCGGATTCTCGTCAGCCCACACATGTTGAGTGTGAAAATTTACAATTTGATCACGTTGGAATGAAGCCTCATCCGTAAAGAGAACATTTGCACTGAAATGAGGATTGACACATTGTTGGATGAACCATTCTCAGAAGTGTACTTGTGGAGGCCAATCAGCTGCTGATAGTGCCTGCACACGCTGTACATGGTATGGGAACAACTGGTTCTCCCATAGCACTCTCCATACAGTGACGTGGTCAACGTTACCTTCTACATCAGCAACTTCTCTGACGCTGACATGAGGGTTATCATCAACTGCCACGAAGAATTGCCTCGTCCATTGCAGGTGTCCGTTCTAGGTCTTCCCCAGTCGCGAGTTCCGTGCTCCCTAAGACTCCGATCAATTGCTTCGAACGTCTTCCTGTCGGGACACCTTCGTTCTGGAAATCTGTCTCGATACAAACGTACCGCGCCACGGCTATTGCCCTGTGCTAATCTATACGTTAAATGGGCATCTGTCAACTCCGCATTTGCACTGACTGCAAAACCACGTTCGTGGTGAACACTAACCTGTTGATGCTACGTACTGATGTGCTTGATGCTAGTACTGTAGAGCAATGAGTCGCATGTCAACACAAGCACCGAAGTCAACATTACCTTACTTAGGCCAACTGGCGGTGAATCGAGGAAGTACAGTACATACTGACGAAACTAAAACTTGGAAATTAATCGTTTCCGGACACATGTCCACATAACATCTTTTCTTTATTTGTGTATGAGGAATGTTTCCTGAAAGTTTGGCCGCACCTTTTTGTAACACCCTGTATATTAAAAAAAAACACAGCAGAAAAGGCAAGTCAAAAATCATAACCACCATGTCATCTCCACACCACCACACCATGAAAGAAGGAGAAGTGCCCCAGAGGCGCTAAGACTTCGCTCCCAGCTGAGGGTCGAACCCTCCGTCATGTGCGTCTGCGTCTGCGAAGTCGCGGCGCTTCGCCAGAAGATGATGAGTATGTCACGCATGTAAATGTCGCAGTTTGAAGACACCGCCACCCAGCTGGAAGCCCGAGAACTCTTCACCAGCTGTATACACCAGGAAAGCATACAATCACATTTACCTTATAACAGACCAATCACATTAATGCAACAATCTGTCAGTAGCCTGAATGACGACATTTTGTAGCACGTACTGCTGGGAGAGGTGCAGGAAGAGAGTGTTGCTGTGGGAGGTACCGACAGGGGTGTGGAGCGGTACTGATTCCAGTGCCTTGGCCTGCTACGACAGGTGTCTCTACTGAGGATCCCTGGCGCGAACAGCACAATCGAGGTAGTCCCACACATTCTCGATTGGGTTTTGATCTGGGGCCAGAGCAGTGTGATAAACTCAAGCTGGTGCTCTTCGAACAACGCACGTACACTGTGAGCTGTGTGACACGTTGCATTGTCCTGCTGGTAGAAGCCATCGTGCCGAGGAAAAACACACTGCATGTAGAGCTCCCCGACCATAGATGCATATTTGTGCCAATCCATTGTGACTTGCAAAATGAAGAGATCGGCCGCGAAATGGTGGACCCTTCCGACGATTGTCGCATTGTGTTTACTTTCCAGCGTTTCGCGCCATACACGCTAACAGCCATGTGTCAGGATGATTCATCTGAAAAGGCCACATATCGCCACCAGTGGACGTCGAGTTATGGTATCGGCGTGTAAATTGCAGCCTTCGTCATCGATAAATAGCAGTCAGCATGGGAGCGTAAACAAGGTGCTTGCTGTGGAGGCACACATGCAGCGACTTTTGCTGAATGGTCGTAGAGGGTGCACTCTTAGCAGCCCCTTGGTGGTCACATGGTCAACAGTCGCACGTCCATTCCTCTGTACAGATCTCTGCAGCTGTCATTCACCCATGTCATCTTTGGCCGGTGTGTACCACAGTTGCCTCGGGGCCTGTTTTTTTTTTTGTCATGCACGGTATACTGTAACCACGCTGGCACGTGAACAGTTTACAAACTTAGCTGTTTGGGAAACACTTCCACTCTTCGCCTGAAAGCTGATGACCACGTCCTTTTGACATCAGATAAATCACTTCGTTTCTCCATCAAGGTAATGACTGCACTGTCTTCCCCATCCCCCTGACACGCTTCATATACCCTCCTCCACTGCTAGAGCTGCGACTGCTCACCATGAGTAACTACTGCTCTTTGACGTTAAACACAGACTTTATTTATATTAATGTGAATGGATTATATCAAACTTCCTGGCAGATTAAAACTGTGTGCCGGACTGAGACTCGAACTCGGGAGATCGAGTCTCGGTGCAGCACACAGTTTTAATCAGCCAGAAAGTTTCATATCAGCACACAATCCTCTGCAGAGTGAAAATTTCATTCTGGAAACATTCCCCAGGCTGTGGCTAAGCCATGTCTCCGCAATATCCTTTCTTTCAGCAGTGCTAATCCTGCAAGGTTCGCAGGAGAGCTTCTGTAAAGTTTGGAAGGTAGGGGACGAGGTACTGGCAGAAGTGAAGCTTCTGTAAAGTTTGGAAGGTAGGGGACGAGGTACTGGCAGAAGTGAAGCTTCTGTAAAGTTTGGAAGGTAGGACACGGGGTACTGGCAGAAGTGAAGCTGTGAGTCGTTCTTGGGTAGCTCAGATGGTTGAGCAGTTGCCCGCGAAATGCAAGGTCCCGAGTTCGAGTCTTGGTCCGGCACACAGTTTTAATTGGCCAGGAAGCTTCATATCAGCCCACACTCCGCTGAAGAGTGAAAATCTCATTCTGGAGTGGATTATATATTTACATTGCTTAAATCCGGTCTAAAAACATTACTTATCAACTGTATAAGAAGTTGCAGTTGACATAAAGATTGTTCGATTCATTTACGTAATAAAATGAAGACGTGCAAATTCGATGGGCCTCGTTGTAACGGTGCTTGATTAAAATAATTTGCCCTTACTCACATGTCACTAGTATGTAGTATACCCACACCTAACACAGCTAAAGCCATGATATTCCCTTTAGTGAATTTATTTAGAATTAAAATAATTCACTTAGTTTCTCGCCATGTAAATAAATTCAGTCTGATAATAATGCTGAGCTGTGCTGTGGCTTGCATTGGTGGTGTTTGTAGATTTCCGCCCTCTGTTGGAGGCCAGACCGTATCATTTAGTTGGCATGGTTGCAGTTGTCTTCTTTTTGTGTTGACTGGCACCACTCTGTTTCGCAAGTGTTACCTGTCCGCTAGTGGCAGCAGCGGCGGTTATCGATATGTAGCTGTTGCACTACTTTTGGGGCGACGTCGTTGTTTTTCTGGGTATAGTCGGTTGGGGACTGAGGAGGTGCCAGGTCCGCGCAGTGCGAGAACACGCCGGGACCACTGGAGAGGCGCGTGGACTGCCGGATCGAAGGGCTGTGGTCACGAGGGTGCACGACCGCGTCGTAAACCGGATCCTCGAATTATTAAGATGGGTGCACTTGAATTCAGGTAGAGAAACCTCCACCATTGTGATATCTCGCGATTTTCCAGTGACTTGGGTCATGTTGCTGCTCATAGTGTTGCCGAGGCGAAGAGCAGCGAGTGGAGTGCTTGGGGAAAGCGGAACTGATTAGCTTTCCTCTACTTCTTGTTACTATTTGCTGCGTTCAGTTTTTTACAATTAAGTTCAACCAGCGGTATATTTTTCCTGCCTGGTGGCCGCTAACGCTCCATTTACCTGCCCTGGGATTTGGTGTATGCAATGGCAGTGCGCGTTTCCTCACCTTGCCGCTGCTGTCCGGTAAGGAGTGTAGTTTTGACAGCTTTCTTGACTGCAGGCCGGTTGGTGATTTTTCTACTCTGGTGGTAGTGATTCCTCTCTCGTTTTGGAGCTCTAAACACAGTATTCTGGGGACTTAGTGCAGACCGACGATTCCGGTTTTGGCGTATTGTTCCATCGTTGCATTTGGTTTGTCGGACGTCAGGTAGCTTAACCGAGTTATCATTAGTCATTCGTTGGACTGCCACTAGTCTGAGTTACCTTCTTGTGAAATGAATGCAACTATCTCATCGCTCTCCAAAGTGTTGGTTCCCAGAGGTCGATTCCTGGAGCACCGTCTGTGACTGGTCCTTGTTTTTTAATATTGTATTATTTATTATAATACCTTATAACGCGTACATTAGAGGTTATGTAAGCCTAGTTAATAGTTCTGGTCGCCTTCTGAAATAAATCTAGCAGTGAAAGGGCTGTCTTACAAGGTTTACCATCATTTTATTTCACCCGTTTGGTGATCAGTTGCTTGTTATTTTTTTAAAATTAACCTTTGCTATTGTATTTGCTGTTTTACATCAGGTTTCTAATTTTTTTTATAATTGCCGTTCCTGGTGTGTAAGGCCTTCAGCCGTAATTGTGGTTCTTTGCCTTAAAGCTCTAATTTGGTATTGGTATTTTTAGCAGTACGCCTTAAAACCTTATATCCTGCCATGTCTGGCGTCTGATACCCTCTGTTTGGTTTATGGCTACTTACCTGTAATCTTTTAATATTTGTCAGTTGTAAATAGCAGCGAGTTCTCAAACATTCTTAATTTATTTTATTGCCATTCTTGGCCGTGATGACAGTGGCTTGTTTTTAAAACATTATCTATTGTATCTGTATTCTCTGGTGATTGCTGAATTGTAACGCACTGAAAACACTATTATTTTACACCGTTGTTCATTCCTTCATTAATAACGTGTAGTTTTTTATTTATTGTTGAGTCTGGAATTACTGGTTTAAAATAAATGTGTATAACTGTAAAAGGGCAACCAATAGTAACTGACTATGGCCCCGTCCACAATCGTAACCGAATCCTGATTTCCCATGACTACCAGGTTTCAAATACCTAATTTCATTTTTATTGGAAATGATTGTTGAATAGACAGACGTCAAATATCGTGTGACCTCCATTCTGGTGCTAAAATCTAAAATTGCATTGATCCAAAGATAAATAAATTAACTGTTTCAAGTTCAGTGATCGTAACTATTTTCATAATTTCTACCTCCGGGAGTGCATATCGTGTTTAGAACGCAGAATTATTTTCAGAAGGAAAACTACTCAAGACGAGTTTGCACTGTTTCCTAGTTCATTGGTAAATACTGTGTTTTAGTGGGAAAATTTAGTTGTCAAAACGATAGTAATATGTGAGAAGAGAAGTCAAATGTTTGAAGAGAGAACGACCCCCCTAAATTTGCACTAAATGCTGTGGAATAATTACGATAGCCTTAACAAAATCCAAACAGGTATAAACTGAGTTAGTCTATATGGGTGATCAGTTCAAGTAAGACCAGTTCTAAGTGTAAATTTTATTAGTTTTTGACTCTATAGACTGGCGCTACGAAAGCCACACCAGGTTGTAGCTAGCTCATGAAGTTTAGCAGGTGCGACTAACTGCTCATAATAAGAGGCATTAAAAGTACATGACTTTAATAAAAGAGTAAAAGTGCACAGGGTGGTTATAAATTACATATATTTTATTATATTTTTGTTGTTGTTTTTAATTAGCTCCACATAATGCTCTACATTTTTAATTATGTACATCTTGCAGGCTAGTTACATAATAATATCACACAAAAAGATAGTTTTATTGTTGGACACCAGACATTGTCTATGAAAGCAAACCAATAACTTACTTAGGGATTTTCTTTATTGAGGGGATTGTGGTTGAGATTGACCAGTTTGTCTCCCAAGGAATTTTCTTAAACGTTTTGAAGATAGAAAGAGAACTAGTAAGCCAATCCTATAAGATTGTAATCAACAATGCCAAGACAGCCAACAGGGTGGTTTCACGGTATGAGTGGTAAGCTGGTAACTCGTGAAGGAAATGGAAAAAGTATTTGGAGATGAAGAGACAGAAAGTGACACTTGCTGAGTGTGTTCAGTGGGAGTGTAGAGAAGCGTGGGAAGAAGTAGTAAGCTAGTGGAAATATGGACACTGAGCAACTTTCTGACCAACAAAAACATAAGACACTGAAAGATTCAGTCTGTAGTATACAAGAGGAGATGTGTGAAAAGCAAGGCGTTTTGGCTTAGTGGTTGATGTAGTAATAAGGAATTGAATAGCAGAGGTTTTGATAGAGGAGGGGGGGGGGGGAGCTTGTGAACACTTAAATACATTTCCAGCACAGTACTAGCATTTGTAAGTGTGGCAGTAAAGGTAGCGTTCTTTCATAATTGTACAAGGAGAGCATTTAAGTGAAAGAATATTTGTGATTTTGTAGTTGCATTGCTTTTATGTAGTTCCTTACAAATATTTACTCTGTGTTCTGGTTACTTACAATTTTTTAAATGCATGGTGGCCGATTTTATCCAGCCGGTAAGCTCTGAACACTTCAGCGATTGAATGCAAAACAACAGATTATTGGGTCTGGAGTTGTCAGATGGCTTATGAAAATCTAGCATGTTGGTAGCTATTGCCCCATGAAGTTTCTTAATGAAATGATCGTGGTGTGTAGGATTATTTGCATACCTAGTGAAGTCTTTGACTGATGTTCACGTGAAGGTGTCCCTCAAGGAAGGATAAGGGATGGGGAATAGCAGGCACATTACAACCAGCTGTACTAGTTTTTGCATAGCATTAAACTAGTCATAAGCAGAAAGTTATTTATTTATTTCTTAGTTGATCCATCACCGGCTGTGAGGTCAACTTGAAAAATAAAATGTAGGCGAAGATATACATGAGGCAGAAGCTCTAAATTATTGCATTTCAAAGGAACATGTGTTCATCACCAGAATTATACTCACATAAGCACTTTGATTGCATGGAATATAATTAAAGTCTCCCACCCACGTGAAGTCATCGTAGTTATGCCAATGGTTGCAATAAAACAGATAAAGAAACACAAACCAAAAAAAGAAATTGTGGTCACTTGCTTGGAACCATATCTAAAATGTAACCCATCAACACAGGAAATTCGCCATTTTTATTGACTTTTATGTACATAACTGCAATAATTTTTCTGGATGAATTACGTTCAACTGTTCAAAAGTGTGTGAAATCTTATGGGACGTAACTGCTAAGGTCATCAGTTCCTAAACTTGCACACTACTTAACCTAAATTATCCTAAGGACGAACACACACACACCCATGCCCGAGGGAGGACTCGAATCTCCGCCGGGACCAACTGCACAGTCCATGACTGCAGCGCATTAGGCCGCTCGACTAATCCCGCGTGGCATGAATTCCGTGCAATGAAGTTTCCTGTGTGTGGATGAGCATACATTTCATTTTTCAAACGGAGTTTGTTTTGATCATCAGAATGCTGTAATATGCAAAGTGCTGTTGGGATTAGTACGATTTTGCTTCTTTCTCACCAGAGGATCAATTCATCCAGGCACTTACAGGGGGGACTCCTGCATCTGATAATCATTTAGTATGGCTAACTGAAACAAGGGTCAGTGTGGTCTTCCCCATCAAAATCATGTTGGCTATCGTCCATAAATTCCATATCATCATTTTCCTCTACGAGAACCATCATAAGAGCAAAGGTTTCATCTCCGTTGGCCAAGTCCTCAGGTGAACTCTGCCACCTGTCGTGCAATCTACGATCAGCTCCTCTGCGCAGGAGGTACACGGCAGCTGCCTCTCTCCTGTTTATGACTGCCAGATGAAGCGGCGTCCGCTCCCAATCGTCCCTCGCGTCGACAACGGCACCGTACCGGATCAGCCACTGGACGCTCCGGTCGGCGCCTTCCCTCGCAGCCAGGTGCAGAGGGGTCCTCCCCCAGTTGTCACTGACTCTGAGGCTAGCCCCTGCAGCCAGCAGGCGACCGCCGCACTCCACGTGCCCGTTCTTGGCCGCCAGGTGGAGGGGAGTCCGCTGCCAGCCGTCGCGGGCGCTGGGGTCGGCGTCCATCTCGAGGAGGCACTTAACCGTCGTCTCGTGGCCCTCCTTGGCCGCCAGGTGCAGGGCTGTCCTGCCCCAGTTGTCTGCAGCACCAGAGTTCGCCCCCAGGACGAGGAGCCACATGACAGCGAGCTCACGCCCTTCCTTCGCAGCCAGGTGCAGAGGAGTCCTCCCCCAGCTGTCGGTGGCCTGGACGTCTGCCCCTGCCCTGAGCAGGAACCCGAGAGCGCGCTCGTGACCCTCCCTGGCTGCCAGGTGCAGTGGCGTCCTCCCCCAGTCGTCGCGGGGAGTGGGGTCAGCACCAGCCCTCAGTAGCTGCGCGACGGCCTGCTCGTGGCCTCTCCCTGCAGCTTTGTGGAGAGCAGTCTGCTTGTACTCATCTCGGTGGTTCACGTTCACCATCGCATCCAGCAATCCCTGTAGTTCTATCACGTCCCCGCTCTCTGCTGCTTTGTGCAACCACGAACCCATGCTGTTGCTCTGAGCTCTGACACTCGACCCTGAAGAACACAGAAAAATATTGGCATTGTAGTTATCTGTAATGGTGCCCCTGAGCTATAGAGGAATCGTCTTTGATTGGTAATAAAAACGTTCTTAGTCTCGTGTTCTAACCTCACCAACGCCGGCCGGGGTGGCCGATCGGTTCTAGGCGCTACTGTCTGGACCACTCGACCACTACGGTTGCAGGTTCGAATCCTGCCTCGGGCATGGATGTGTGTGATGTCCTAAGGTTCGTTAGGTTTAAGTAGTTCTAAGTTCTAGGGGACTGATGACCTCAGAAGTCCCATAGTGCTCAGAGCCATTTGAGCCATTTTTTTGGGGACAGAGGTTCGGGGTTCTATCTTGCCTTTGGAGAGGGAAAACTGCTCTTATAGGCGAAAGAATCTGCTCTGTTCAACAAAATGAAGATACAATAGAAACAACTGCAGTTAAGACACACATGGGTATCCGCAGGACATTGGGCAGTAATTGAAAAAGTGTCATGATGATCTCGCCATTGACAAATAGATTCCAAAATAGTCCCCCATTCGGGTCTCCAAAATCGGACTGCCAAGTCAGTGGGAGGGTGACCATGAAAAGAAGACTGAATAACCAACGAAAGGATAACGTTCAGAAATTTAAAAGTGATAGGGAAGATAGAAACTCTGAAAAGGGAAATGCATAGACTCAGCCTATATATAGTGGGGTTCAGTGAAGTGAAATAGAAAGAAGACAAGGATATCTATCCAAATGAATGTAGCGTAAAATCAATGGCAGCAGAAAATGATATAACAGGAGTAGGATTCGTTATGAATAGGAAGGCAGGGCAGAGAGTGTGTTACCGCGAACACTTCTGGAATAGGGATGGTTCAAATGGCTCTGAGCACTATGGGACTTACCATCTGAGGTCATCAGACCCCTAGAACTTAGTTCTACTTAAACCTAACTAACCTGAAGTTACCACACACATCCATACCCGAAGCAGGATTCGAACCTGCGACAGTAGCGGTCGCGCGGACCAGACTGAAGCGCCTAGAACCGCTCGGCCACAACGGCCGGCCATAGGATTGTTCTCATCAGAATCGACAGCGACAGACTGACAACGATACTTCAGCTATACATGCTGACGACACAAGTCAAAAATGAAGAGATACAGAAAGTATTTGAGGATACTGAACAGGTAATTCAGTTCGTAAAGGTAGATGAGAATCTAACATTCATGGCGGACTGGAATGCAGTTGTAGGGGAAAGAGTAGAAGAAAGGATTATATGAGAATACGAGCTCTGTAGTAAGAATGAGAGATGAGAAACACTAATTGAATTCTGTAATAAATTTCAGCTAATAATAGCGAGTACTCTGTTCAAGAGTTACAGCAGCAGGAGGTGTGCTTGGGAAAGGCCAAGAGATACGGGAACATTTCAGTTAGAGTAGATAATGATCAGACACTGATTCCTGATATCAGACACTGGATTGTAAGGCACACTCAGGAGCAGATAAAGACTCAGGTCACAATTTAGTAGTGTTGAAGATTGGGCTGAAGTTTAAGACATTAGTCAGGAAGAATCAATACGCAAAGAGGTGGGATACAGAAGTACCAAGGAATGAAGAGAGGTGCTTCAAGTTCCCTGAGGCCACAGATACTGTGGTAATGAATAGCTCAGGAGGCGGTTCATTTGAAAGCAAGGGTCAACCTTTATAAAGGACAATCATAGACGTTATAAAGAAAAGGTACAAAGAAGGTAACTGTGAAGAAACCATGGGTAACAGACGAAATACATCAGTTGATCAGTGAAAGAAGGAAGTACAAAAATGTTTAGGAAATTTCAGGAATACAGAAATACAAGTCACTCAGGACTGAAATAAACAGGAAGTGCAGAGAAGGAAAGGCGAAATGACTGCAGGAAAAATGTGAGGAAATCGAAAAAGATGTGATAGTCAGAAGGGCTGACTCAACATACGGAAATGTCAAGACAACCTTTGGGTGAAATTGAAAGCAAGGGTAGTAAGAGCGTAATGGGAATTCCAATGTTAAATGAGAGAAGAAAGTACATAGGTGGAAAGAGTACATTGGCAGCTTCTCTGAGGAGGAAGCCTTGTCTGATGATAGAAGAAGAAACAGGAATCGATACAGAAGAGAGGGGGTGATAGTGTATTAGAATCAAAATTTAAAAGAGTTTTGGAAGACTTAAGATCGAACAAGGCAGTAGGGATAGATAACATTCCATCAGAATTCCTAAAATCCTTTAGTGAAAGTGGCAACAAGACGACTATTCACATTGGTGCGTAGAAGGTATGAGACTGGCGATATACCATAAGACTCTCAGAAAAACTTGATCTACACAATTCCTAAGATTGCAAGAGCCGACAAATGTGAGAGCTACAGAACAATCAGCTTTACAGCTCATGCATTGAAGCTGCTGACAAGAATAATATACAGAAGAATTGAAGAGAATATAAAGGATGTGTTAAATGACTATCAGTTTGGTTTTAGGAAATGTGAAGGCACCAGAGAGGCAGTTATGACGTCGAGATTGGTAATGGAAGCAGGACTGAAGAAAATTCAAGATACGCTCATAGGATTTACCAAACTGGAAAAGCCTTCGACAGAATCACATGGTGCAAGATGTTCGAAATTCTTAGAAAAATATGGGTAGGATACAGGGAAAGGCGGGTTACTATATAATATGTACAAGAGCCAAGTGGTATATTTTCTTTCGTCCCTACTGTTCAGTCTGTACATCGAAGAAGCAATGATGGAAATAAAAGAAAGATGTAAGAGTGGACTGAAAAACCAAGATGAAAGGATATGAATGATGAGATTGCTGTCCTCAGTGGAACGGAAGAAGAATTACAATATCTGCTTAAGGGAATGAACAGCCTAATGAGTGCAGAATATGGATGGACAGTAAATCGAAGAAAGGCGAAAGTAATGAGAAGTAGTAGAATGAGAACAGCGAGAAATGTAACATCGGGATTGGTGAACACGAAGTAGATGAAGTAAATGAATTCTGATACCTAGGAAGCAAATTAACACATGATGGATGGAGCAAGTCTATTAGTATCAAACATAGGCCTTAATTTGAGGAAGAAATTTCTGAGAGTGTAGTTTGAAGCACAAGAATGTGTGGTAGTGAAACATGGACTTTGGGAAAACTGGAAAAGAAGAGAATCAAAGCGTTTGAGATGTAGTGCTACACAAGAATGTTGAGAATTAGCTGACCTGATAAAGTAAGGAATGAGGAGGTTCTTCAGGAAATTGGCAGGGAAAGGAATGTATGGAAAACACTGAGAAGAAGACAGGACAGGATGCAGGGACACCTGTTAAGACACCAGGGAATAACTTCCAGATTACTGGGGGGAGCTGTAGTGAGTAAAAACTGTAGAGGAAGACAGGGTCTGGAATACATCCAGCAAATAACTAAGGACATATGTCGCAAGCGCTACTCTAGGTGAAGAGGCTGTCGCAGGAGAGAAATTCGTGGCGGGCCACATCAGACCAGTCAGAAGACGGATGAGAAAAAAAAGATATGTGTAGAGAGAGTTTTACAAAGAGAACTGCAGAAAGTAAAGGATGGAGGATTGGTGTTTAGTGTCCAATCGACAATGAGCACATCTGAGACAGGGAACAAGCTCCGATCAAGGAAGGATGGAGAAGGAAATGGGATGTGTCCCTATAAAGAAACCATCCCAGCATTTGTCTTAAGTGATCTAGGGAAATCACGCAAAAGCAGGATGCAGATTCTCTGCCTAGTGATGACTGGGTGTTGTGTGCTGTCCTTAGGTTAGTTAGGTTTAAGTAGTTCTAAGTTCTAGGGGACTGATGACCTCAGATGTCCCATAGTGCTCAGAGCCATTTGAACCAGGATGCAGATCTGAACAGTCATCCTCCCGAGTGCGAGGCCAATGTTGTAGAGAATAATAGCTGTAGGGGAAGATGGAGATTGGAATACACCAAACAAATAATTGAGGATATAGAGTGGAAGTGCTGCTCTAAGACGAACAGGGTGGCACAAAGAAGAATTCGTGATATGTGGCACTGAAACAGTCAAAATACTGGTGATTACGAAGAGAAGGTATCTTCTGTTATAACGTCAAAGTACATCAAAGTGAGTCGACAACCGAGTACATAGTGAGACAGGGTTGAAGCGTATCCATTACACTTAATCAAATTTATCGTTGAGCAAGAGGATGATATTGTTGGGAATAACACAACTGGCATTCTGGAGGTCAGGGCATGTAATGTTGTTAGTTTCCTAGATGGGTTGCAGAATATAAAAAGAGGAATATGCTGACGGAATTGGTAAAGTTCAGTGGCAAGAAGAACAGGACTTCTGGTCAGATCTGTACATCAACGAAAAATCAAATAGGGATAATCCAGGAGTAGGTCTCATAACGAATAAGAAATCTGCAGTGTGGATGAACCAGGATGAACAGCACAATGTCGTGTAATCAAGCCTAAAACATAATGTGAAATCTTCAGCACCAGTAAATGAAGCAGAAACTATTTAAAATTTGATCTCTATAGCTGTCATTGTCATTTGGCGGACACACTGGAAATTGTAGCTCACGTGAGCAGTTAAAAATAACATGAACGTGGAAGTTGTATTATTATTGCGATCAGTAATCTGGAAAATTAAGTATGCAGAATATATGACGAAGAAACTGTTTTTATTTGATTGATAGAGAAATTTCACACTTTATTGTCCTGGAAATAGAACGCCTTCTTCACGCAAGTAAAACCTATGAATATTATTATACCTCTGAGAAGAGACAACGACGCCAAAACAAAAGAATCAGCTAAGTACGAATTTAATAGTAAGTACTGGGTGCATGTCTTTTCAACATCATTCGAAAGTGATAAATATCCGTGATGCGGGTAAGTGATTGTATAAATGCTCCTATTATTAGAAAAGGTGAGTTATGATACTGTACACATTACCGTAGCTAAGAGAGATACAAAAATAACGCCCACCACAGTAATACAAGTTTATATGCTTGATGAAGAAACTGAAAGAGTATGTGGCTAGTTAAAAGTAATTATTCAGATACTTAAGGAAGATGAAAATTTAGTTTGGATTAGGGAATGGAGTTCATAGTAGGGAAAGGAAAAGTACTAAAAATTGTAGGGGGACATATGTTGCTGGAGAGGAATGAAAGGGGAAGCAATCTATCAGAACTGAACGTAATTGTTAACATTAGGTTGAAGTATCGTCAAATAAGTGAATGGAATACACCAGAATACAATGCATAGCTTTGGTGTTGAAATGATGAAGGCAGAAGAACATCAAATAGAAAAAAAGACGAGGTCTAGTAGAAATTATTGGATAACACAAAGGTATTGAACTTATTTGACAAAAGAAGGAAGTATAAATACCCTGCAAATGAAGCAAGAAAATGGAAATACAGATGTCTACAAACTGAAATTGACTGAAAGTGCTCAATGGCGAACCAGGAATGGCTAGAGAAGAAACGCAAATTTATAGAAACAACCACAACTGTGGGACAAAGATGTTACTCATAGGAAAATCAAACAGGCTTTTGAAGAAAAGAGAAATATCGTTATGAATATCAGGAGTTCTGATGGCAAGCCAGTTCTAAGCAAAGGGAAGGCTGAAAGTGGAATGAATGTAGAGAAGGGCTATGCAAAGGAATCGAACATAAAGCTGATATTACAGAAAGAAAAATGGGAATAGATGAGCATGAGATTGTAGAAATGATACTGCGAGGAGAAACTGACGGAGCAGTTAAAGACGTAAGGCACCTAAAGTTGACTAAGCGGAACTTACGAAACTAATGCACTTGGTGTTCAAAATATGTGTGTTGGCGTACGCTGTCGCCAGCACACCATGCAGCATAGAGGTTACGAGAGTATCGATAGAGGCCAATGGCAAGACTCGCTGGAAACGCACCGCCAACGCCCTCTCAGCCACCGTTATTTAGGATCGCCGTAGCGCACCGGGGGGCCAGTTCAGCCTGTCTGTTTAGCCAGTTAGTTCGAGCCTATACGCCATGAAGTTCCAGCGTGTTACCGAGGCGGAGCTCCAGACTTCGCCTCCAGCACAGAGACAGGCAGCACACGGCAACCTAATAGTGAACATAGCGGACTTTTACTTCAACAGCATTGAGGCTACGTGAACTATACAGAAGAGTGCTTGCACCACAACACATGTTTGTGAATAATGAACCCACTTATTAATTGTCTGCAATTTGTGTTATAGAACGAGGATACCGGCCACCAACTAACATTCTCCCCTTGCTTCCCGTGGTACAGCTCTACTGAGACAACAAGACGAGATAAAAGTGGGAAAAGAGAATACAGCAATATGCGACAGGGGAATTTCCCCCAGACTTCTACATGAATGTAATAATTCCAATTCCAAAGAAGGCAGGGGCTAAATGGTATGAATGCTACCAAAGTACACTTGCGCTAAATACTGACATGAATAATTTACAGAAGAACAGAGAAACTGTTATAGCCGACATCGGGGAACATCAGTTTTGTTTGAGAGAAATGCAGAAGCCTGCAATGACCCTATGACTCATAAGACAGTCTGAAGAAAGGCAAACCTAGGTTTATTGCATTGTTAGATATAATGAAAGTTGTTGACGGTACTGACTGGAATACACACTGTTTGAAATTCTGAAGATGGCAGGGATAAAATATAGGGAGTGGAAGGATATCTACAACTTGTACACAAAACAGACTGCAAGTGTAGGAGTCGAAGGATACGAAAGGGAATCTGTGGTCGAGAAGGGAGTGAGACAGGATTATAGCCTGGCTTGCGTAATATTCAGTCTGTGTGTGAGCAAGTAATAAAGGAATCCAAGGAGAACTTTAGAAAACGACTTAAACATCAGGGAAAGAAGCAAGAACATTTAAGTTTACTAATGGTGTTGTTATTCTATTATCAGAGGTGGCAAAAGACTTGCAAGAGCAATTGAACAGAAAGAAAAGAACTAGCTATCTCGCAAGAAGTGGTTACCATTACTAATTTTAGACCAGAAATGGTCACAGAACTGCACCTCAGAAACCACCTGGACGAATTACTAAATGATCAGACACATTTAAGAAATAGGAGATTTTTAGATAATTTCCATCCAGTATTATATGCTAGCTGGTAAAGGCATCCCTGCCCCTCCCCCCTTGCCCTCTCACTAACCTGTTAGCAGAGTCACTTTCATACCATGTATCTGTCTTATGTTAAACAACATACTGTTGTTGCTGTTCAAGGGTCTTGAAAATTTGTGTAAGTCATAGTGCACAACTTGTCTTAACCTGATACATAGTGAAATATACTGAAATACAGTCTTGTAAGATGTAAGAATATGTATACACACAATCTTATATAGACTTACTTTATGTCCAGGATGATGTTACATGTAATATTACATAAATGTGTTGATACATATGTGCATAAAATAAATTGCACAGTTGAGCTATTTCAGAAAATCTTTCATTTATTGAAGATGCGGAGTGCGTGACACGTCATATTACAATAGGGTGCATATAATGCATAGGTTATTCAACTGCCTTAAACTTACTAACACACGAAAAACAAAAGTCTAGTGAAGCGTGGTATCCTGGTTGTATAATGTAAATGGTGCTTATCCCATTATCATTGTGTTACATTGTTTCATATGAAAACGAGGGAGCATAACGTGAAGTCTTACACAGTTTTTACACTTACAATACCTGTATTTTAACATGAACGAAGTATTTTAGTAAATTTCCATGAATACTGCGTAACCAGTTTCATCAAAGCTAACCAATTAGCCTTTCTAGCCAAATATTCTAAGAGTCATGGAGCTGCATGGATACATCAACATCAGTGACTTACATTTTCGTAACATATTTCACAGTATTAGATGTTTATAGAAGTAATGATGGGTAATAAGTGGCAAGTACACCAGAACATACATTTTTCTTGATTCATTGCAATTTCTTCTTTAAGTTGTTCTGTTGGTTCGGACTGTATATGAGCAATGTTGTGGGTGTGATTTGTGCATATGTGATGTTAATATGTTACAGTGTATTCAAGTATAAAGTGATATTTCAGATCAGATACATCAAATTATTGATACCATGTTTTTATGACTATCCAAGACACTCTGTCTTTTGGGTAGATCTTACATACTACGGTGGCACACCACAATAAACAAGTTTCCCATTCCATTCTTAATCAGAAAATTGTATTCCTGGATTTTTCAACGATCTCAGAAATTCTGTAAATGTGTTTTCTCCCCAAATATCTTAGTTCTCATGTTTAGAGTGTACACAAAAAGCGATTTGGTGTGGCCCATGGTAAATTTGTTAACAATGATAACAGTATGTGTAATTTATGCCCTTTCACGATGTACATAGCCTTGAGCTCATTTGATGTAGACATGTTATTACATTTGAAAGACCTAAAGAACCGATAGGTCGTCATACCACAAATAGAATTACGAGGGCAGTAATGCAACACATTTTTTTTTCTCGGCCTATTTTGGTTGAAAAAACCGGAAAATTCTTGTGGAATATTTTCAAACATTCCCGCTTCGTCTCGTATAGTTTCATTGACTTCCGACAGGTGGCAGCGCTGTACGGAGCTGTTAAAATGGCGTCTGTAACGGATGTGCGTTGCAAACAACGGGCAGTGATCGAGTTTCTTTTGGCGGAAAACCAGGGCATCTCAGATACTCATAGGCGCTTGCAGAATGTCTACGGTGATCTGGCAGTGGGCAAAAGCACGGTGAGTCGTTGGGCAAAGCGTGTGTCATCATCGCCGCAAGGTCAAGAGAGACTGTCTGATCTCCCGCGTGCGGGCCGGCCGTGCACAGCTGTGACTCCTGCAATGGCGGAGCGTGCGAACACACTCGTTGGAGATGATCGACGGATCACCATCAAACAACTCAGTGCTCAACTTGACATCTCTGTTGGTAGTGCTGTCACAATTGTTCACCAGTTGGGATATTCAAAGGTTTGTTCCCGCTGGGTCCCTCGTTGTCTAACCGAACACCATAAAGAGCAAAGGAGAACCATCTGTGCGGAATTGCTTGCTCGTCATGTGGCTGAGGGTGACAATTTCTTGTCAAAGATTGTTACAGGCGATGAAACATGGGTTCATCACTTCGAACCTGAAACAAAACGGCAATCAATGGAGTGGCGCCACACCCATTCCCCTACCAAGAAAGAGATTAAAGCCATACCCTCAGCCAGTAAAGTCATGGTTAGTCTTCTGGGACGCTGAAGGGGTTATTCTGTTAGATGTCCTTCCCCATGGTCAAACGATCAACTCTGAAGTGTATTGTGCTACTCTTCAGAAATTGAAGAAACGACTTCAGTGTGTTCGTAGGCACAAAAATCTGAACGAACTTCTCCTTCTTCATGACAACGCAAGACCTCACACAAGTCTTCGCACCCGAGAGGAGCTCACAAAACTTCAGTGGACTGTTCTTCCTCATGCACCCTACAGCCCCGATCTCGCACCGTCGGATTTCCATATGTTTGGCCCAATGAAGGACGCAATCCGTGGGAGGCACTACGCGGATGATGAAGAAGTTATTGATGCAGTACGACGTTGGCTCCGACATCGACCAGTGGAATGGTACCGTGCAGGCATACAGGCCCTCATTTCAAGGTGGCGTCAGGCCGTAGCATTGAATGGAGATTACGTTGAAAAATAGTGTTGTGTAGCTAAAAGATTGGGGAATAACCTGGTGTATTTCAATGCTGAATAAAACAACCCCTGTTTCAGAAAAAAATGTGTTGCATTACTTATCGAACTGCCCTCGTAAATACACCAATCACAGCACACGACACTAAATACTTGACAAAATTCGCATCACTTCCCCTGGTCACGACCACCCACCTAAAAGAACACCGCCTCTCGTTTTTACTCACCATTTCAACACTGTTGTCACCACATCTTAGTATCCTGAAGCGTGGAAGACCTTCGGGATTGTAGTTTTCCTTTTCCTCAAGACGCACTAACTCCATACTGACATTTCCTCTTACAGTTCCATCAGCCTCACTGAGTTTTTGCCGGCCGCGGTGGCCGAGTGGTTCTAGGCGCTACAGTCTGGGACCGCACGACCGCTACGGTCGCAGGTTCGCATCCTGCCTCGGGCATGGATGTGTGTGATGTCCTTAGGTTAGCTAGGTTTAAGTAGTTCTAAGTGCTAGGGGACTGATGACCTCAGAATTAACTTCCCATGACAGCCATTTGAACTAAGTTTTTAGCAATGTGTTTTAATTCATCCTCTCCTGACACATCCATTAACACCTGCAGCAACAACACTTTCCACCTGTTCACCAGTGTGGCTACCTACGATGACCAACTCCTGTACTTCACTCATCTCCTATCCTACCAGATTAGAAAAGAAAGAACTAAAAAAAAAAAGAAAACCCACTGTATTTTTGGGTCCCTCGACTTGGAGAAATCCTGACCATGTATGGTACTCCAGATTCCAGTCTTTTTCAGACTCTACAATTATGCACCTCACATTAACTAAACCCACCTTACTGCATACGTCCCATTTTCGCGTCCTAGCACAGTTTCCCTACCCCATCTTTTATTTTTTCTTTTGGCTCTGATGTTACCTGCACGATGCAGTCAGGACGTTAACGACAATCTGGGTTTAGTTAGCTTGTTTGTCAGCCTTTATAGCACAGATGAGTTATAGCAGGTTAGTAATTTTCATGTATTTGGTAGGACTGATATACTGAAATAGAATTACCTTTAGTCAGTTCCTTTATTCTTCTAACAAACTGATCTGAGACGTCAGGCGCATTCAGCTGCCATTAGACGTGTACTTCCCCTGTCATTCGGTCTGCTAACTTCTGGCCACTTGGCCTAAATCATCAGCACATTGAAATAATTCACCATCAGTCAAGGTCACTCTCCCTGTAATACAAGAGAGAAGTACCAACCAGTAAGCTGTTCTTCATACTGAAATTCCTGTGACTGTTGAGGAGCGACTCTGCACTCTGGCTGCTTGGATTACTTACAGAATTTCTACTCTCTTTTAATCTCTACCTCTCTCAGCTTTTATTCCGTTCTGCATTGATTCAGGGTGCACACAGCCCTTCGCAATATCTGTCTGCAGTATGATCATGGAAGCTTTCCTCTACATTTGAGCGTCTTGATGTTCTAACTTCCATCCTAACTTCCACTAGAAACTCCTCCATTACGTGTTTCTGAAGGTTACCACTGGTGCCTGTGACCTTGATCCTAGTCGCCTTGGCAACCCGTCAGGAACAGTACTCACAAGCGTGTTTGATCAGCTGATGAGATGCAAACAGCTTTCAGTTGCCTCAGGACTCATTATCACGTCCTCAATAAAATTCTTTTGGGTTTGAGGCCACATTGTGATCTGTAAAATTCCGACGTTTCTTGAGGAAGGCGCCTTGCAACAGTCGCCGAAACGTCGGTATTTTACAGATGACAATGTGGCCTCAAACCCAGAAGAATTTTATTGACTGTGACAACGGCCGCGGAAGCCTACGTTTACATGAGCACATCCTGTTTGCCGAATGTCTGCTCCGTGCGCCTGAATATGTATTGTGATTTTTAAACAACGCATTAAAGTAACACTAACTATAATTGCTTGATAGGTTCCCGGGAATTACGCCGGACAATATTGTAAAAACTGAGATGTCGGGACCAGCAAACTACACCTACTTTCTCCAAGTTTACCCATTATGTGGACTCTGCGGCGGCCTGGAGAATTAAACAACGAGCAATCAGGGCACTGGTGAGAGAAAGAATCCGTTATACTAGACAAGTATTGGTCCAAGTCTCCTGAAACCTGCTCTAACTTCATTTGAAGATCTCGTCGTGTCTGTCAGCGGATTCCTGGGAATGGGTGGACGGCTCTACTTGGGCGCTTTCGGACTGGGCGCGGCACCAAATCACGGCGCGTCAAACTTCTAAGTCCCAACGCCTTACACTCCGGTCGTTCCAAGAAGAGAAAATTAGCAGACGGACTGTGGTTAATCTCACAGATAAAGCACTGAGTGACGCTGCAAGGTCAGTGTTAGAAAAGGGACTTAAATTTGCGCCTACTCCCAAGACCTTGCCCATCAAGGAGTTCATTTGTGCCGCTGAACAAGGTGTTTTAAAACTTCCGAGTGATGCTGCTGAAGAAATAAGCCGAGAGGCTTGCAGATCAATAACCAGGATGCCTGCACCCAAGCAGAACGTCACCATAGAAGAAAGAGGAGCGCTCCGTTCTTTAAAAGAAGAAAATGATATAGTAATTTTACCAGCTGACAAGGGTAACACCACTGTTCTTCTGCCTGCTACATCTTATTTTGGCAAGATGATGGGCTTACTACAGGATACAGCATATCGTTGTCTCCAGAAAGATCCGACGGAAGACATCCGCTCGCCTCAAATCCAGCCAACTTCCTGACCATCTGAAGAAGAGTTTAAGAGAACGAGCACCAGTTACGCCACGACTTTATGGCCTGCCAAAGATACATAAGGAGAATCTTCCGCTTCGTCCTGTCGTCAGTAATATAGGTGCCTCAACATACCACCTAGCTAAACATCTGGCTTCTCTTCCGAGTCCCATGAAACTCAGAAGATTTTATACGGTGACTGAAGAACCTGCGCCTTGAATCTACCGACTTACTAGTGAGTTTCGATGTGATCTCTTTGTTCACACGGGTGCCTCTGATGGACTCATTACAACTCATAGGAGCTAAGCTGGAAGAGGACATCTTACACCTTTTCAAACACGTACTTACCTCGATTTAGTTTTTATTCAACGACCAGTATTTTTAGCAGACTGACGGTGTTGTTATGGGTAGCCCTGTCTCCCATAGTAGCTAATCTTTTTATGGAAGATTTCGAAGACAAAGCACTTCAGACGGCGGTTTTGAAACCCAATTGTTTTTGGAGATATGTAGAGGATACGTTTGTGGTATGGCCGCATGGGACATCAACGCTTCCTTCTTTTCTGGAACATCTGAACTCCCTACCTCCAAGCATCTGTTTCACCATGGAGGTAGAGAAAGATGGTGAGCTCCCGTTTATGGATGTTTTGGTTCGTAGAAAAGGAGACGGCTCCTTGGGTCAAAGTGTGTTCCGGAATCCTACGCACGCAGACTTGTATTTATAAGCTACGAGCTGTCATCATCCCTCACAGTGCAGCGGTGTATTACGGACGCTAATGCATAGGGCTAGAGCCATCTCAGATCAGGACAGCTTATCGGCAGAGCTCAGCCATCTCCGCTCTGTATTTGCCCATAACGGGTACTCCGAGAAGCAGATCCGGAATGCATTTCGACCAGCACGGCCCAAACCTCAAGAACAGCCTGAAGAAGCAGACAACACCATGGGGTTGGTTTTTCTACCGCATGTCGGTGGCGTGTCTTTTAAGATGGGCAGAATTTTAAGAAATACCGTAATAAATGTGTTTTCCGGTCTCTAGCACGAGTGGAATCAATGCTGGGATCTGTTAAAGACAACCTCGGCCTGAGGAGACCAGGAATATATAAAATCCCGTGCCACTGTCGGAAGTCTTACATGGGCCAGACGTGTCGTACGGTTAGTCAGATGCGACGAACGTAAACGTCACACGAGGTTGGGTCAGATAGAGAAATCAGCGGTTGCTGAACGCTGCCTTGACACGGGACACGGCATGAATTATGAAGAAACCAAGATCCTCTCGTATGCTTCCACATACTGGGACTCCATCATCAAAGAGGTGGTCGAAATACGTATAAGCAGTGATCCAATAAACAGAGACACGGTGTTTCACCTGAGCAAAGCTTGGGAGCCAGCCTTGGTGGCACTAAGGAATCGTCAGTCGCAGATTAGCAACTGCACCGAGTCAACGGAGATGGGAAGCCTTAGCGCAGATGCTTAAATCAAGCGCCAACACCTCCCGCGCGCGAACGGGGTCCGTCGCTCCCGGCCGCATTTTCCCACGGCGCGGCGCGCTTCCGCAGATCGCGACCCGTTTCTCCAGCAGAGGGCTCTGGTATTCGACGCCGTCTACGATTGGTCTTCGATGACGTTATGCCCCCGCTGGCGCCTGCGCTGTTCTAGAAAGCCAACATATAAATTGGCGAGCTTCTCAGCGACGCGATTTGCCTCACCTCCGTGTTCAGTAAGGTCTTCGAGGCCATCCTCTCTCACCGTATTCACCGCTACCTTAACCAGCACCGCCTCCTTCCCCTTACCCAATGTGGCTTCCGGCCTTCCTTCTCCGCTGACGACCAGCTCCTTAACCTTAGCAATCTTCTTTCCCTCCAACTTAAATCCCGTCGCTCTGCTGTCTTTGTTTCCCTTGATCTCCAGAACGCCTATGACCGTGTCTGGCATCCCCGGCTCCTCTTCAAACTCCAGACCTATGCTCTCCCCATCAACTTCGTCCGTCTCGTTGCTTCCTTCCTCTCCCATCGTCCCTCCTATGTGACTATCCACAATTCCAACTCACGTACTTTCTATCCATCTGCCAGCATGCCCCAAGGTTCTGTCCTTCTCCAGTTTGCTGACGACACCGCCTTCCTAGCCCTTTATCCTACCCTTCAACGATCCCAACGTACCCTCCAAACCCACCTTGACCAATTCACCGCTTGGTGCAACCAGTGGTTCCTCCGTGTTAATCCCTCCAAGACCCAGGCGATCATCATAGGCTGCACCACCCGCTCCTTCCGCCTCCGTGATTTCTACCTCACCATTTATGGCCGTCCTATCCACCTGACTCCTACCCTCAAATACCTTGGCCTCACACTCAACCGGCTCCTCACCTGGACTCCACATATCCTTACCATCCAAAACAAAGCTCACATCCGCCTCCGCCTTCTGAAACTCCTGTCCGGGCGGACATGGGGTCTGCATCCTTCCACCATCCTTCACACCTACAAATCCTTGATCCACCCCATCCTTTGTTTCCGCCCCTCCCCGGTTCTATAAAGCTTTCCAAATCCTCGAACGCCATGCGCTCCACCTCGACTTCTGCATCAGCCTTCCATCCCCCACGCGCATCCTCTACGACCTCATCCCCTTTCCCCACCTTCTCCTTTTCCTTGAACACATCCGTACACTATATATTGTCCACTGCCTTGATCCCCCTCACCCCATGGTGTTTCCCTTCCTCTCCACCCCCAACCAGTTGTCGCGCCTTTACCGTTGTGTCCCACCCTCTCTCCATCTCCACACCCTCCATCTCCTTTCCCAACACAACTTCCACCATCTACCTCTCCCAGATGATGAGCTTCGCCCTGACATCTACCCTTCCTACCAACCCCATCTTCCTGCCTCCTCCTCAGGGCTCCCTCTCCTCTGCCTCTCCTCCTGAGCGGCTTCCCCCTCCTACTCCCCCTCCCTCTCTTGTGTCCCCTTTCAGTGTCTCTGCACTCCCTCCTGCCCTGTCTTTCCTCTTCATCTCATACCCCACGTGTCTTCTGCCTCTCCGTGCACCCGCTGACGCCCCTACTCTCTTCATCCCGCCACTTCTCCTTCTGCCCTTGCACTCCCCTCCTTTTCCATCCTCTCTGACCTTTCCCTCAGCAGGTCCCTCCTGGCAGTTTTATTCTTCATCGTGTGTGCTGCAAGTTGGTTTTACGTGTGTTGTTCTGGAGTGTTTTTAATACTGTGGTGGACTTTTAACCTGTGCATGTCCATTCAGTGTCTTCTCTGTATTTTAAGAATCGCCAACTGTGTTCTTTAACTTTCTGGTGACTTTTTTAACTGTCCCCCATTAACGTCTCCATGTCAGTCTATTTTTACCTCAATTTTCTCCCTTTACTCTGTTTTATGTTCCCCCTTTTTATTGTCGTATGTATTTAACATTTTATTCTTATTTTATTTGCCATGTCACTCGGCTGAAGAGCGGCGGATTGTGTCGCTGACAGCCCTCCGTTGCCCATATGGGGCAGGGGAATGAAATCACAATAAAGAAAAAAAAAGCGACGTGACAATAGCACCTGAAGATGGCGGGCAGTTGTTTCGCTGAAATATTGTGCGGTTTCTACAATATTATCCGGCGTAATTCCCAGGAACCTATCAAGCAGATGCAGCGCCGGGAAAGCCTCAAACAGCACACTAACTATAATTGTTCATATACTTTTACTTCCATGATTCTTCCAAAACGATTTGTTTCATTAAATCATTAATTTGTATATTAGCTATAAACATTAATGCTTGAATGGAGTCAGTTTATTTTTGATTTGCAACGACTATTTTATGTTTTCTGTGCCCAAACGTATATGCAAGTAAATTGAACCTACCTCGTGGCATATGAGGATGACGTGTGACTCTTCAGTCTCTGGTTCTGCTGTGTCCAATCTGGCAACTTCTCCTTCTTAAATATTACGAAATCCACTATTATGATGGCGACTGGTAAATGAACGATGATCACTGTAATTAGGCAGTTTCTGAAAATGAAATGTATGTGGTATAGTTTATGACAAATGTTAAGTTAGGCTGGTTATGAAATTCGCAGAAACACAATAAATTCGATTGTATACAACTATAGGACAAAATTCTTAAATTTTGTTTACCTAGGAAACTATAAATGAAGATACAACAAGATTTTCCCAAGTGTTCGGAAGCTACATCTTGTAATCATTTACGGATTTACACCTAACATCGACGATAATCGAATTTAACAAGCATGTGTTTGTGTGCGCGAGGAAAGAAAACTTGTGCTAACTGTCGTGACTTATTCATTGCTTGATATGCTGTGCATGTATTGTTGTTATTTTGAAAGTGTAGCTTTAATGATCCAGACACGTGCAGTAATGACATTTCGGATAGAGCAAAAAAACATCAACATAAAGGATGAACGATGGCGAAACAATACGAAGTGTTGAACATACATCAGCGTACATGTTAGGTAATTGCGCAACCAATCGGGGATTTAGATTTCGAAGAGAACCTTCTGAGAATCGCAGTCATTTTGCGCGCTTTCTACAGACAAACGTCTTGATAAGCCGGTTGAGTGCTAGTAGCTACGACAACACACGATAAGCTATCAAGTTTTACGAAACATTTTCGAGTGTGTGAGATTTATATGCTTCCGCTTGCAATACCTACGTGAGTAAACATGCAGAAAGGATGGTAATATAATAACTGAGATAAGATAATACAGAGTTTGTCCACATATATGCGATCTGCACGAAGAACTTTGGACTAACAAACGTCAGGGTGTCGAGGAGCGGTACAAAGGATCTTGTGGAACTAGTAAATTCAGAATGTAAAACAAATGAAAAACTTGGGATAAAATAAAATACAAAATATGCTTCTCTTCGTTCGATGTAACCATAGATAAAGTCCTAAACTAATGATTGGTACGTTAACTTTCACTATTTTGCGGATATTACTTCCAATTGTGGCAGTAGACGTGTCTTGTTCTGCTGTACACTGACGCTCTATATCGTCCCATGTCTTAACAAGCTGTTCGACTGGCGATTGTAAGAGGTCCATGATTAAGGAATTTGATGCAAGCGCACTCGAGCAGATGTAATTTCGATGGATTGCTCACGCGCTGCCTGCGATATGTAAGCTGTAAGAGAATCTCAGACCAAAGAGCAGTGTTGTATGCAGTAGCAACTGTGTGGCAGTAGGAGTAAGTAGTTGCTAGCTAGCAGTCTCGTGTATCGAGTTGGCTGGGCCTGTCCTGGTGGAGCGATGGCGAAGCCTGAGCGTTGTAGTATAAGGTAAAAGCTGCCTCGCGCATATGTAGTATTGTTATATCAAGTCCCATGTCAATGTTTTTTTAAAAAAATCTCTTAATAATAATCTCTCTCATAAAAAGTAACTTCTGACAATCATTCATTTTAATTTAAAGAATTTCCTAATTTCTCCAATCCTTGGTCATCCCGCTTATTGGAAAAGAAAAATCAGTTGTTTCCTTTATACATGACAAATATATCTGCCAGCATTGTACTGAGCTGCGCCAGAAAAATTTATTGTAAGAGCAGATATATACGCGTTATCCGGCGACCTAATTGAGGTAAGATTTTTCAATTTATTCGAAATGAATTTTCAGGGCCATGTCGCAGCACTGTTGACGTCCAAAGTTTACCAGTTTAAATTCATAGTCAATTATTGAAAGGTTATTTAAGTGAGTCGCAATTTAATTGAGAGGTTAGTCACATTGTATTATTGGTAGGTTACGGAATTTATCTGTGGGAGGCTACGCTGAATGCTATAAATAATTATATTTTTTACTGTTGGGAGGTTACACTAAATGGGAATATTATTTATATTATTTTACTATGGGGAGGTTACACGATAGTGGGAGTTCGCACAACGTTCGTTCAGTCTGTTTGTTTCTTTCGCGACATGTGTCGTTATTTTAATTCTTTCGAAATGATATAGTTTACAAGTCATCTGAACTGGATAAATGTATTGTCAGAAAGAGACGTTTGGCAGACCCAGAGCAACAGTTAAGTAATTTGCCTGAAATGTAAGTAGATACAGATGAACAATCACATGCACTGAGGCTACAAAAGTCGTGGGACACCTCCCAATGTCGTGTCGGACAACCTTTTGCCCGGCGTAGTGCACCAACTGAACGTGGCATGGACTCAAAAACTCGTTGGAGGTCCCCTGCAGAAACATGGAGCTGTGATGCCTCTATAGCCGTCCGTAATTGCGACAGTGTTGCCGGGGCAGTCTGTTGTGTGCGAACTGACCTCTCCATTACGTCTCATAAATGTTCGATGGGATTCATGACGGGTGATCTGGGTGACCAAATCATTCTTTGCAATTGTCCAGAATGTTCTTCAAACCAATCGCGAACTACTGTGGCCAGGTCACATGGCACATCGTCAACCGTATCAATTCCGTCGTTGTTTGGGAACATGACATCTATGAATGGCCGAAAATGGTGTCCAGCTAGGCGAACGTAACTGATTCCAGTCAACGAATGGTTCAATTGGACCAGAGGACGCAGTCCATTCCATGTAAACATAGCCCACATTATTATGGTGCCAAACCTATCCCTTTCAACTTAGATCCATGGCTTCGTGGGGTCTGCGTCACACTCGATGCCTGCCATCAGTTCTTACCAACTGAAATCGGGGCTCACCTAACCAGGGCACGATTTCCAGTCGTCTATGGTCCAATCGACACGGTCACGAGTCAAAAATATTTCAAATGGCTCTGAGCACTATGGGACTTAGCATCTGAGGTCATCAGTCCACTAGACGTAGAACTACTGAAACCTAAATAACCTAAGGATAAGACACACATCCATGCCTGAGGCAGGATTCGAATCTGCGACCGTCGCAGAACCGCGGTTCCGGACTGATGCGCCTCGAACCGCTCGGCCACAGCGGTCGGCCGTCACGAGTCCAGTGTAACCTCCCCACAAAATAAAATAAATAATATGAATATGATTCTAATTTGAACTTCCCACAAAATTTTCATTCACATTTTAGTGTAACCTCTAAACAGAAAAATTCCTAAACCTCTCAACAGTAAAAAATTATAATTATGTCATTCACATGCATGTGTAACGTCCCAACAAAAAAATAAATTCACTAACCTGGTAATGATACAATGTAACTAACCTCTCAATTAAATTGTCGCTCACTTATAACTTTTCAATAATTGACTGTGAATTTAACATGGTAAATTTTGGACGACAGGAGTGCTGCGTCATGGCCCTGAAAGACCATTCTGAATAAAAAAAAGAAAAATTCTTACCTCAATGAAGTCGCTGGATAACGCATAAATATCTGCTCTTACAATAATTTTTTCTGGCACAGGCCTGTGCAATGCTGGCCGATAGATCTGTCATTTATGAAAGGAAGCAACTGATTTTTTTTTTTTTTTTTTGCTTTTGCAACAATCGGGATGATCATGGATGGGAGAAATTAGTAAATTCTTTAAATTGAAATGAATGGTTGTTAAAAGTTACTTTTTATGAGGAAGATTATTATTACGAGAGTTTTAAAACATTTACATGGGACTTGAGATAACATTACTACATATGCGCGAGGCTGCTTTTTACCTTATACAATAATACTCAGGCTCCGGCATCGCTGCACCACGACCGGCCCAGCCAACACGATACACCATACCAGACCAGAGCAGAGCAGGCTGCAGACTAGCAACAACTTTCTGCTACAGCTACACAGTTCCTACTGCAGTCAACACTGCTCTCTGGTCAGAGATTCTCTTATACCTTGCATATCGCAGGCAGCGCATGAGCAATACATCGAAATTACATCTGCTCGGACCTCTTACACCAGGAGACGCGTTGTCTGCGATGCCGTGCTGTTAGCAAAGGAACTCGTGTCGGTCATCTGGTACCATAGCTCATTAACGCCAAATTTCGCCGCACTGTCGTACGTACCATATTGATTTCTACGGTTTTTCTCGCAGTGCTGCTTGTCTGTTAGCACTGACAACTCTACGCAAACGCCGCTGCTCTCTGCCGTCGACCACTGCTTTGTCCGTGGTTAGAGGTAATGTCTGAAATTTTGAATTCTTGGATATCCGAATATTGAAGTCAATAACGATTTCCGAAAAGGAATGTCCTATGCGTCTATCTCCAACTACCCTTCTCCGTTCAAAGTCTGTTGATTCTCGTCATGCGGCCACACCCACGTCGAAAAACTTTTCATACGAATCACCCGAGTCCAAATGGCAGCTCTGCCAACGTACTGCCGCTTTATACCTTTTGTACCCGATTCTACCACCATGTCTTCATAGCCACATCGCTATTCTATGGTTTTTGTCACCGCAGTGTAGTCAGTAACAAACCTCTGTTTCTCGCCATCATGCAATAGGAAGAACACAAAAGTGCGGCTGAGTAATGACAAATACTTAAAAATGGGGTCCACTTGGTAATGAGATGAAGAATGTCCAGCATCAGAGTGTGATATATCGAGGAAAACTATGATTGGAAAAGGAATCTTTCCGCATTTTCCGGTGCTACTGGACTTCAACCTGTTGAAGAGAAGAAATTGGCAGGCGTGAAGGAAAACCACGCATTAAAACATAAGTGCCAAGAATCAGATTTATGCAACTTCTGGATTTCAAGAATGAAATTTTCACTCTGCAGTGGAGTGCGCGCTGATATGGGATACTTGATGATTGTAAGGCGCACCCAGGAGCGGATATAGACTGAGATCACAATTTAGTGGTGATGAAGAGTAATCTGAGTTTAAGCGACTAGTCACAAAGAATCAAAGAGCAAAGAAGTGGGACACAGAAGCGCTTAGGAATGACTAAATTCTCTTGAAGTTCCCTAAGGCTATAAATACTGCGATAAGAAATAGCTCAGTAGGCAATACAACTGAAGAAGAATGAACACCTCTAAAAAGGACAATCACAGAAGTTGGAAAGATACATAGGTACAAAGAAGGTAACTGCGAAGAAACCATGGGTAACAGGAGAAATACTTCAGTTGATAGATGAAAGAAGTACAGAAGTGTTCAGGGTAATTCAGGAATACAGAAATACAAGTCGCTTACGAGTCAAGTAAATAGGAGGTGCAGGGAAGCTAAGGCGAAATGGAAGCATGAAAAATGCGAAGAAATCGAAAAAGAAATGATCGTCCGAAGGACAGCCTTCAGTATTGTTAAAAGCAAGGACGGTAAGACTAAGAGTGCAACGGTAATTCCATTGTTACATGAGAGGAGGGAGTGGATAGGTGGAAAGAATACATTGGAGACGTCTATGAGGGGGAAGCCTTATCTGGCGACGTGATAAAAGAAGAAACAAGAGTCGATATAGAAGAGACAGGGAATCCAGTATTAAAACCAGAATTTAAAAGAACTTCGGAAGACTTAAGATCGAATAAGTCTGTACGGATAGATAACATTCCATCAAATTTCTAAAATCATTTGGTGTAAGTGGTAACGAAACACCTATTCATGTTGGCGTGTAGATTTCATGACTTTTGGAAAAATATTATTCACACAATGCTGAAGATTGCAACAGCTGAAAAATGGGAGAATTACAGCACGATCAGCTTAATAGCTGATGCATACATGTTGGTGACAAGAATAATATGTAGAAGAATGGAAAAGAAAACTGAGAATGTGTTAGATGACGATCATTTTGGCTTTAGAAAATGTAAAGGCAATTGTGACGTTGCTACAGAAAAATCAAGAGACGTTCATAGGATCCGTCGACCCGGGAAAAGTGTTAGACAGTGTCAAATGGTGCAAGATGTTCGAAATTCTGAGGCCAACTGGGTTAAGCTATAGGGAGAGACGGGTAATATACAATATGTACAAGGGTCAAGAGGGAATAATAAGAGAGGAAGATCAATAAGGAATTTCTTGGATAAAAAGGCTGTAAAAAGGTGTGGTCTTTCGCCGCTACTGTTGAATCTATACATCGAAGAAGCAATGATGGAAATCGAAGAAAGTTTCAAGAATGGGATTAAAATTCAAGGGGAAACGATCTGAATGAGAAGACTCGCTGATGACATTGTTATCCTCAGTGAAAGTGAAGAAGAATTACAAGATCTGCTGAATAGAATGGGCACTCTAGTTACAGAATATGGATTGAGAGTAAATCGAAGAAGGACGAAAGTAATGAGAACTAACAGAAATTAGAACAGCGAGAAACATAACAATGGGATTGATGGTCACCAAGCAGATGAAGTTCAGGAATTCTGCTAACTATCAGTAAAATAACACATGACGGATGGAGCAAGGAGAACATCGAAAGCAGACTAGCACTGGCAAAAAGGGGATTCCTGGGCAGGGAAAGAAGGAATTTTTGAGAATGCACGTTTGGAGCACAGCGCTGTATGGTAGTAAAACATGAACTGTGGGAAAACCTGGACAGAAAAGAATCCAAACATTGTAGATGTGGTGCTACAGACGAATGTTGAAAATTAGGTGGACAGATAAGGTAAGGAATGAAGAGGTTCTGCGCAGAATTGGAGAGGAAAGGAATATGTGGACAGCACTGTCAGTGAGAAGGGACAGCATGGTAGGACAGCTGTTACGACATCAGGGAATGACTTCCAAGGTCCCAGAGGGAGCTGCAGGGGGTAAAAATCTCTAGAGGAAGACAGAGTTGGAATAATTCCAGCAAATAATTGAGGTCGTAGGCTGCAAGTGCTACTCTGAGATGAAGAGGTTAGCACAGGAAAGGAATTCGTGGCGGGCTGCATGAAACGATTTAGAAAACAGATGACTCAAAAAAAATCGACAATTTAGGGACGCTGGTTGTCTCTCTATAAACAGTAAAGTAGCAGTCGACCAAAGGTGGCCGGCCGCGGTGGCCGTGCGGTTCTGGCGCTGCAGTCCGGAACCGCGGGACCGCTACGGTCGCAGGTTCGAATCCTGCCTCGGGCATGGTTGTGTGTGATGTCCTTAGGTTAGTTAGGTTTAAGTAGTTCTAAGTTCTAGGGGACTTACGACGTAAGATGTTGAGTCCCATTGTGCTCAGATCCACTTGAACCATTTTTTGAACCAAAGGTGCCAGATGCAATTGTGTACGCAGTCCAAACAAATCAACGGTCCACGATGGATACGAACTTGCAATACTGCAGCAGACAGCCTGGAAGATTTTATGACGCCTATTACAATTCAAAGCGTACCGTCTGCAAATCGTGCATCAATTAAAACGGCGAGGCTATGGCTGACGCCGTTAGCCTCGTATCACGAGGTGGGAAGCTTTTGAGGAGGAACACTCCGCCTCCAAAGTGACATTCAGCGACGAAACGCGAGCGAGGTTCGCAGAAGGTTGATGTAGAGGGTGATTATACGAGGGCCGTTCAGAAAGTAACCTCCGGTTAATTTAAAAAAATACACCAAGTTAAATAAAAATATTTTAATATATACATCTTACAACTACATCTTTGCACTATTTTTCTACATAGTCTCCATAGCGATTGAGGCACTTATCGTATCTCTTCACAAGCTTTGAAATTCCTTCTGCATAAAAATCCCCCGCTTGTGCCTGGAGCCAGCCTGTGACCGCATCTTTGAGCTCTTCGTCGTCATCAAACTGCTGTGACCTGAGCCATTTCTTCAAATGCATGAAGAGGTGATAATCACTTGGCGCCAGGTCGGGGCTGTAAGGTGGATGGTTGATAACGTCCCACTTGAAGGACTCAAGAAGGGCCGTTGTTCTGCGAGCAGAGTAAGGACGGGCGTTATCGTGCAAAAAAACGATACCGGAAGTCAGCATACCACGGCGTTTGTTCTGTATAGCCCGTCGTAACTCTTTTTTAGTGTTTCACAGTACACGTCTTGATTAATGGTCGTACCACGTTCCATGAATTCAACCAACAACACCCCTTTGGCATCCCAAAACACCGTTGCCATCAGTTTTCTGGCAGAAAAATCTTGCGAGGCTTTTCTTGGTTTGGTAGGCGAATTTGAATGTGCCCACATCTTTGATTGTTCTTTTGTCTCAGGGTTCACGTACTTAATCCAGGTTTCGTCACCGGTCACGATTCTGTTTAACAATGGTTCTCCTTCGTCCTCATAACGTGACAGAAAGTCTAATGCAGAGGCCATTCTTTGAGTTTTGTGGTGGTCGGTAAGAATTTTGGGCACCCATCGTGCACAGAACTTACGGTAACCCAATCTTGCTGTCACTATCTCGTACAAGAGAGTCTTAGAAATCTGTGGAAAACCAGTAGACAACTCCGACATTGAGAAACGTCGATTTTCACGAACTTTTGCATCAACTGTCTGAACGAGTTCGTCAGTCACCAATGATGGTCTACCACTCCTCTCTTCATCATGAACGTTTTTTCGTCCACTTTTAAATAAACGTACCCATTCACGGACAACTCCTTCACTCATAACTCTTGGTCCGTACACGGCACAAAGCTCACGATGAATAGCTGCTGCAGAATATCCTTTGGCTGTAAAAAACCTTATGACAGCACGCACTTCACATTTGGCGGGGTTTTCTATTGCAGCACACATTTCAAACTGCCACAAAAACTAAACTAGCGCAGGTACGACGTTCACTCGACCACGGCTTGATGCCGACTGACCTGTTGAGTGCGTGAACGCACAGATAGCGTCGCTACTCCCCCCACAACCCGCACTGTGACCAATCGGAGGTTACTTTCTGAACCGCCCTCGTAATTAAAGTTAAACTTTCAAAACGCTGTAGAAATAACACCACTGGTCAGAATGACGTCAGATTGCAACGGAATATTATCGGAGAAGGGGGAAACGTATGGCAGAAGAAAAAAAAGTGTAAAAATAGAGCCGGCCAGGGTGGCGAGCGGTTCTAGGCGCTTCAGTCTGGAACCGCGCTGCTGCAACGGTCGCAGGTTCGAATCCTGCCTCGGTCATGGTTGTGTGTGGTGTCCTTAGGTTAGTTAGGTTTAAGTGGTTCTAAGTCTAGGGGACTTACGACCTAAGATGTTGAGCCCCATGGTACTCAGAGCCATTTGAACCATTTTTTGTAAAAATTGATCAGTAGATGGCGCTGTATGTGTCAGAATACGTAAATGGCTTTGCAGAAGTTCCAGACACTGAAGGGTTTGAAAAAAGGCGTTGGTCCCATGACTACCGTGGGTCTGATTCGGAAATTCGAAAAGACGCGTTCTTTTGGTGTGCAAGCTGGTAGAGGGAGGAAACGAAATGAGTCTACATCTACATGGATACTCTGCAAATCACATTTAAGTGCCTGGCAGAGGGTTTATCGAACCACCTTCACAATTCTCTATTATTCCAATCTCGTATAGCGCGCGGAAAGAACGAACACCTACATATTTCCATACGAGCTCTGATTTCCCTTATTTTATCTTTGTGATCGTTCCTCCCTATGTAAGTCGGTGTCAATAAAATATTTTCGCATTGGAAGGAGAAAGTTGGTGATTGGAATTTCGGGAGGAGATTCTGTCACAACGAAAAACGCCTTTCTTTTAATGATGTCCATCCCAAATCCTGTATCATTCCTGTGACACACTCTCCCACATTTCGCGATAATACAAAGCGTGCTGCCTTTCTTTGAACTTTTTCTATGGACTCAGTCAGTCCTTTCTGGTAAGCATCCTACACCGCGAACAGTATTCTAAAAAAGGACGGACAAGCGCAGTGTAGGCAGTCCTCTTAGTAGGTGTTACATTTTCTAAGTGTCCTGCCAATGAAACGTAGTCTTTGGTTAGCCTCCTCACAACATTTTCTGTGTGTTCCTTCCAGTTTAAATTGTTCGTAATTATAATTCCTAGGTATTTAGTTGAATTTACGGCTTTTAGATTAGAGTGATTTATCGTGTAACCGAAGTTTAACGCGTTCTTTTTAGCACTCACGTGGATTACGTCACACTTTTCGTAATTTAAGGTCAACTGCCTCTTTTCGCACCATTTCGATAATTCTTCTAAATCGTTTTGCAGTTTGTTTTGATCTTCTGATGACTTTATTAGTCGATAAACGACAGCATCATCTGCAACCAACCGAAGACGGCTGCTCAGATTGTCTCCCAAATCGTTTATACAGATAAGGAACAGCAAAGGCCCTTAACAGTACCTTGGCGAACTCCAGAAATCAGTTCTGTTTTACTCGATGAGTTTCCGCCAATAACAACGAACTGTGACCTCTCTGACAGCAAATCACAGATCGAGTCACATAACTGACAAGGGAATGGTCAGACTTGTCATGCCGAAACATGTATTGCTTTTTTTAGCACTGTTATTTAACTTTGCAAAAGGTCCGTATGCAAAATTGTAGCTGCTGACATGAACTGGAAGTCACCTAAAAAAAATCACGAACATGGCTGGCTGTGTTTCCTGCTTGGCGCTTGTAGTGACGGCTGGCCACCCCTGGAAATGGCGAGTCGGGGGCGTTGTGCGCATGGTCGGGAAGTGTGGCCGTCTTATCGCGGCGTTCACTAAAGAGGAATATCGCTGCACGGTTTTGGTGGAGAGAGGAAAAGAATATTCGTTTCTGTGGGATGCACGTCCTTTTAATTTCTGGTACGTATTCCGAAACATACCGTCCAGAAACTGGTTAGAGATGTGAAAGATGTTCTGTACATGTTCATCTATATTCCGTAAGCCACTTTACGGTGAACATTCAATCTCCCCTCACAGGTGATGGCGAACCCTGTAAATGTTTTGCTGCTTGCCATGGAGATATACCACAGACGTCAAATGAAGCAATCAACAGAAAACACGCGTGAAGACTATGTGTTGTGCGACATGGTTGTTAAACTTCTAGACGAGCATGTAAATGGCGCAGACGTCTGACTAAAAACAACTGAAACACTCGATATTGCAGACTTTGAATCTACAGACGGCGAAGACACCGACGAAAGTTGCACTCATGAAGACTCTTCGAGTGATAGTGCCACGTACCATCATCAGTTATCTCCGAAAGTAACACTAGCAACTACAATTGCCTTATCAGAAAAAAAAGGGGGTGACGTATTGGTTGAACGAAAGTGTCAGTACTGTTCAAAATAAGTATCGCTTTGTCCGTTCTGTACGTGACTTGTATAGACGGAAAAAGGAAGTCGCTGGACGACGTAAGAGTCGACTGGAAATTGCGACGGAGATAAATGCGCGACTTTTTGAGCTATTTACCGATGCCAGACAACAGTCACTTAGTGTCAGCGATACAACTTTGCGTGATTGGGCGTTAGAGATTGCCAACGCGATAGGCAATGAAGAATTTACAGCTTCTCATAGTTGGATTAGTCGCTTCAAAAAATCACATAAAATTGTGGCATGAAAAATAACAAAATTTGTATCGAGAAACAGGTCGTAAAATGAAGCTTTACTTTCGAATGCAAAAAATAAGATCGCTAGTTTTAGTGAATCGTACGTGTACAATGCAGATCAGTCAGGTTTTCAAAAAGAAATGCGTGCGAAAAGAACACTGTTATTCAAAGGGGAAAAACATATTGAGACGATTGCGCAGTCCACGACTGCACTCACCCATTCATACACTATAATGGTCATAATTAGTCTGGATGGCTCATTGCTGCCTAAACTACACTCCTGGAAATGGAAAAAAGAACACATTGACACCGGTGTGTCAGACCCACCATACTTGCTCCGGACACTGCGAGAGGACTGTACAAGCAATGATCACACGCACGGCACAGCGGACACACCAGGAACCGCGGTGTTGGCCGTCGAATGGCGCTAGCTGCGCAGCATTTGTGCACCGCCGCCGTCAGTGTCAGCCAGTTTGCCGTGGCATACGGAGCTCCATCGCAGTCTTTAACACTGGTAGCATGCCACGACACCGTGGACGTGAACCGTATGTGCAGTTGACGGACTTTGAGCGAGGGCGTATAGTGGGCATGCGGGAGGCCGGGTGGACGTACCGCCGAATTGCTCAACACGTGGAGCGTGAGGTCTCCACAGTACATCGATGTTGTCGCCAGTGGTCGGCGGAAGGTGCACGTGCCCGTCGACCTGGGACCGGACCGCAGCGACGCACGGATGCACGCCAAGACCGTAGGATCCTACGCAGTGCCGTAGGGGACCGCACCGCCACTTCCCAGCAAATTAGGGACACTGTTGCTCCTGGGGTATCGGCAAGGACCATTCGCAACCGTCTCCATGAAGCTGGGCTACGGTCCCGCACACCGTTAGGCCGTCTTCCGCTCACGCCCCAACATCGTGCAGCCCGCCTCCAGTGGTGTCGCGACAGGCGTGAATGGAGGGACGAATGGAGACGTGTCGTCTTCAGCGATGAGAGTCGCTTCTGCCTTGGTGCCAATCATGGTCGTATGCGTGTTTGGCGCCGTGCAGGTGAGCGCCACAATCAGGACTGCATACGACCGAGGCACACAGGGCAAACACCCGGCATCATGGTGTGGGGAGCGATCTCCTACACTGGCCGTACACCACTGGTGATCGTCGAGGGGACACTGAATAGTGCACGGTACATCCAAACCGTCATCGAACCCATCGTTCTACCATTCCTAGACCGGCAAGGGAACTTGCTGTTCCAACAGGACAATGCACGTCCGCATGTATCCCGTGCCACCCAACGTGCTCTAGAAGGTGTAAGTCAACTACCCTGGCCAGCAAGATCTCCGGATCTGTCCCCCATTGAGCATGTTTGGGACTGGATGAAGCGTCGTCTCACGCGGTCTGCACGTCCAGCACGAACGCTGGTCCAACTGAGGCGCCAGGTGGAAATGGCATGGCAAGCCGTTCCACAGGACTACATCTAGCATCTCTACGATCGTCTCCATGGGAGAATAGCAGCCTGCATTGCTGCGAAAGGTGGATATACACTGTACTAGTGCCGACATTGTGCATGCTCTGTTGCCTGTGTCTATGTGCCTGTGGTTCTGTCAGTGTGATCATGTGATGTATCTGACCCCAGGAATGTGCCAATAAAGTTTCCCCTTCCTGGGACAATGAATTCACGGTGTTCTTATTTCAATTTCCAGGAGTGTAGTGTGTGTCTTCAAGAACCAACTGGACGTTTTGGACCACGAGTCAAAAGAACAATGTTCTACGCAAACAATCTTGTGGCAGACGCATCGAAGTCTAGAAAAATGGGAAATGAAAACGTTAAACTTTTCATGCGTCATGCTTTTCTTCCGTTCTGCGGGAACAAATATCTTCTCTTTCTAGATTCGTGGTCAGGTCATAAAAGGTCTGATTCATTAAAAGCTGTACTTCGAGCCCACCCTGACAAAGAAGTAGAGATACTTCAGATTCCACCCGGCACGACGAACGTAATTCAACCTTTAGACAGAGAATTTATCCGTCAGTGGAAGGCATTTTACAGAAAACTAAGAGAGAAAATTATTGTGTGCAGATCACTGCAATTTCCTGTCTATCACCGTGACAATATTCTCAAGCTGCAATCAGTAGCACATTATCGATTTTCCTCCCCACGGTTTCGGAATTTGATTAAATATGCGTGGCACTCCTCGAAATATACTGATACTAGGCCTGATTCATTCCTAACACCAGCCCAGATTTGTCTACGGACATCTAACAACGCCTGTGATTCGCAGGGCTGTCATATGTCGTCTTTGCTTGTATGTTCTTGGTGCACAAAAAAGCTATGTTTTGAATATTGTATCAATATTTCGCATTTTTGCGGTAATTACAAGAAAAATTTGGACGTATATTTATTTGTGTCTATTTCATAGTTATTTGGAAAGAATGTTGTAGATAACATATCAGCCATATTTGTCAACGAATGTTTAATTATCATACGATCGCTTTCACTGGGGGAATCAGCTCTCTCATTGCTGTGGCAAGAGAGCTGCGCGTAGCTGACGCCACCTTGTCCCTAGATGGCGTTGGTATAACGTAGCGAGAGAGGTCAGGGTTGTACAAGAGGCAGTTATAAGCGCGGAAACCATGCGACAATAATGTCTTGCATCATAAAATTGTGTACAGACTTCCAGGTCATGTCAGCAGCTAAAATTCTGCATACAGACTTCTTGCAACGTTAACTCGCAGTGGTAAAAAAAGCAACACAGGTTTCGACATGACAAGTCTGACCATTCCCTTGTGAGACGATGTTCCGTAAGCGCGCAATTTCATTACGAGCCGCTTGTGTGGTACAGTGTCAAAAGCTTTCCGGAAATCCAGAAATACGGAATCGATCTGAAATCCCTTGTCAATAGCACTCAGTACCTCATGCGAATAAAGAGCTAGTTGTGTTTCACAAGAACGATGTTTTCTAAACCCATGTTGACTGTGTGCGTCAGTAGACCGTTTTCTTCGAGGTAATTCATTACGTTCGAACATACGTTGTAGTGGCCACAGCAATGCACAAGGAGACGATGGTCGTGTGCAAACGTGTAGTGCGCGGAGAATTGCCCGAACACTAGACGTACCCATGAGTACGGTGCGTAAAATCGTACGAAACATCCTTCTTTGCTGTTCATTCAAAATTACCCATGTGCACGAGTTGCGTTCTGTTGACCTGCCAGCAAGAAAGACCTTTGCTTTAGAATTTCTTGCTCGCAGGGAAGCGGACAATGAGTGGCCATGGAAGATTTTGTGGACAGACGAAGTCCACTTTCATGTGACAGGACATGTCAATACACAGAATTGTCGAATGTGGGCAATGGAAAATCCACACGCAAATCAAGCCGTACCACTTCATCCAGAAGAGTTCACTGTGTGGTGCGGGTTTACGGCATTATTTATCACAGGGCCATATTTTTTCGAAGATGACATGTGATGACTCTGACGTCACTGGCTACCTCGCTGCTCTACTGACATAAAGCTAATTCACAGTGATGCCTTGTTTCGAAAATTACGTTCCGGAAAATTGATTAAAAATGGTATGTTGTACGTCACTCTAAGATTACATTCATAGCAACTCTTGAAAAATTATTTTTGAGTGTTTCAAAGAATGAGAATGTTCGTAAAAATTGGTTGCAGTAGCAAAATGCCACCACGTTGCTGGCCAAATTCCCTTACTTAATTAAAAAAGTCTAGCACCCTGAAGTTAACAATAATTTATCTCTAAGATATTGTTTCGCACTGTTACAAAGAAGGATAGCGTGAGTCAATGAAATTAAACTGTTAGTAAAAATTATCGTTTCATCACTTCTTTGCACATCACTGATAGCTCGATTGGTAGAGGTGGACTGTCTAATATTGCAAATAACATATTGTCTGAGTCGGAGTTTGGGTTTCTTAGGGATTCTGATATAGAGACAGCTATTTAGACTTACAATGAGAATGTAAGTTGCCTTTGCCGTGACTGGTAAGCGCTACGAGTGTCTTTCGCTCAACGTCGTCATTCCAGCTCTCCAACAGCGTGGATGTGTGAATGGGATCATCTTTATGCAACATGGCGCACCTCCGCACATTGCAAATCCAGTTAAGCAGCTGCTGAAGCGCCATATCGGAAATGCTAGAATTATCAGCCGCCATTTCCCTACAGCCTGGCCCTCCCGATCACCTGATCATAATCTGTGTGACATCTGGCTGCGGGGCTATCTGGAAGATGTTGTCTTCAGTGTTCCGATTGCAAACTTAGCTGCACTGAAGGCACACATTGCGCGCCACATTCTGAACGTGATCCCGGAAACAGTTCGATCGGTTGTGGAACATGCTGTTACTCAGTTTCAACTTGTTGCAGAAAACGGTGGATAGCATATTGTACAGGTTTTGCGCCAGTCACATGGAAATTAACAATCCGATTTGTTTTTCATTGATGCTTTTTATGAGGTTTTTAGCCTCAGGACAATTAAAAAGCGCTGTGATTGACGCTTTTTATGCGGTTTTTGGCCCCAGGACAATTTAAAACCGATTTTTCCCATCCGATGTGATATGACCTTGCCGTGGTGGATGGGCTTACGTAACTAAGAGTATCACACCTGTACACTCACTGAGTGGTACAGTTTGTTTAAGTGGAGCCGGAGGTGCCTATGCTGCCCATGTTAAAATCACTGTTTGAGGAACATTTATGAATAACTACCAAATAGAAAAATTTGAATTTTTTTTTACATATAGAGTGGTTTAGTATTGCAGTTATGACAGAGGGATTTTGGAGTATCTTTTCTGGTTTCCTTCCAATTATTTTTTTTTATTAATGACCCAAATTTTTTTAAAAATAATTGCTTTATAATTAAACTGAAATGAAACTACTGAATATATTGCCAAATGGCTGTGTTACAATGTAAGTTTGACCACTAGGAGTGCTGTATAAAAATTTCATCTCTCTAGCTTGAGTGGATTTTGAGAAAATGTTCCTTATATTCGAAAAATTCTAATTTACGGGAAATGGCTATCAAAGTTTCTCAATACATTCCTGCACTATAGGATGGATTATCGGGGTCTTCATCCTCCAAAAGCTTCCTCTTCTGTCTTCTTTTTTGGCCTGTTGTTCCATCATAGTTCATATGCCTTTCTCTTCTTTCTGCTCCTCTTATCCTTTCTCTGTCAATATTTCTTAGTGCTCGTACAGTGTTCACCCCAGCTGTAAATCCTAATGCCTTCAGAACTTCACACTGTTCCCTTGGTTGTAGGTTGCTATTGCATCATAAATGCCAAAGTGCAGTGTTTTTATGCTTACAAACATCTTTTAGGAATCACTTTGCAAATCAAATTGTTTACGCTCTCATTAGGATTCTGCGTCTTTCCGTGTAGACATTTGTGTAACAATTCTGGATGTGCTAAGTCATGAAAAATTGGTTTTATTGTTCCCTCCTGATTCTTGCAAATACTGCATATTACCCGCTTTGCACAAGAAGTATAATACTACCAACAACAGGCGCAACACTGAACTAATTCGAAACGGTAAACAGCAAAGAGACGATGTTCCGCGCTCTTATTCATTGTAGTATCGCAACTTGGTATTAGTGTTGATTTTCTTCTCCCTACGTTCTTCCTCTTCTTATATACACGGTTACTAAAACGTGGCATCGTAACCAGAACAAAAGTGTACGACAGTATTAAATGGAGCAAGATGTTCGAAATTCTGAGGAAAATAGGAGTAAGCTGTAAGGAAATACGGGTAATATTTGTCACAGAAAACAATGTAGCCAACCCTTGCACACTCGCTGTATGCGTAACATGAGGCGCTGTATGCGTAACAGGCCGAGAAAATCCCAAGCAGTTCGCCAGGAAGTCACGAGAGGATGTTAGATGCATTCAGCGGCCGCCCATTTCCTCTGCAGGCGTGGGGGAAAATGGTAATAACTCCACTTCGTAATTTTTTGAATTTGACCACCTCCGGCTCCCCTTAACGTCAAGCGTACACCTTCCTTAGGCATTGTTGTATGATTCATTTGTCAATTGTCGTCGACCACTATTAAATTGTGATACTTACAGCGCCATTTTTTGCTACATTTTGTAACTATTTCTTTTTCTTCTGCCATGCGTTTTCCCCCTTCTCCGATAATATTTCGTTGCAATTTAACGTCATTCTGACCAGTGATGTTATTTCGACAGCAGTTTGAAGGTTTAATTATAAGCATCCTGTATTTTGCGCATTGTTACAGGCGAAGCTGTACTGGCTATTTCTCTTTCCTGGGAAAACTGTGACGGATAAGTCTGACCTCTCTACGTTGCAATTGTCGTTGTTACCACAATTGACTACAGATTCCGAGAATTACATCTACATCTACGTGATTACTCTGCAATTCAAATTTATGTGCTTGGCAGAGGGTTCATGGAAACACCTTCAAGCTTTTTTTTTCTACAGTCCCAATGTGGAACGGTGTGCAGAAAAAAACGAGCTCTTAAATGTTTTCGTCCGAGCTCTGATTTCTCTGATTTCATCGCGATGATCGTTTTTCCTGCGCCGGAGGGCGCCAACAAAGCAATTACGCAGTTTGAGAAGAAAGCTGGCGACTGAAATTGCACGAGAACATCCTGCCGCAACGAAAAGTGCCTTTGTTTTAACAGTTGTCGCCCCAAATCACATAAAATGTCCGTGGTACTCTGTCCACTGTCTCGCAACACTAGAAATCGAGTTGCCGTTCTTTGAATATTTCGATGTCCGCCGCCAGTCCCATCTGATGCGGATCCCACCCAGACCGCATAGCAACAGTCCGCTCTTTAGTAGATTGGCTGCATTCTTCAAGTGTTTTACCAATAAATCTGAGCCTTTTGTTTGTTTTCCGTAGAACACTATTTATTTATTAGAAAGATGCATCAGAATAGCTGCTGATAATAATTAATCTTTGTTAACGACAAACTGTTTCAGCATTTATTGTCATTCGAAAGTCTAGAATGATATGAGGAATATATTTCGTCGCTAGTGAACTGTCTTACAACTGTTGCGCGATGTGGCCGCGCGGTTTGAGGCGCAATGTCACGGGTGGCGCGACCCCTCCCGTCGGAGGTTCGAGTCCTCCCTCGCGCATAGGTGTGTGTGTTGTTCTTAGCATAAGTTAGTTTAAGTAGTGTGTAAGTCTAGGGACCGATGACCTCAGCAGTTTGGTCCCTTAGGAATGCACACACAGTTGAACAGTCGTCTTATAACTGACAGCATTTTGATTAGACGGCAACTGACGTAAATATAGTGAAAATAATACGGTAATTAAGGTCTGACAGTAGCTTGACAGTTTTACGACGTCACATCAGTCTATATGGTACCTGACAATGGCAATACACAACGAAACAGTCTGTTGTGAATGGCGGTCTAAGGCGCTGCAGTCATGGGCTGTGGCCGGCCGAAGTGGCCGAGCGGTTGTAGGCGCTGCAGTCTGGAACCGCGCACCGCTACGGTCGCAGGTTCGAATCCTGCCTCGGGCATGAATGTGTGTGATGTCCTTAGGTTAGTTAGGTTTAAGTAGTTCTAAGTTCTAGGGGACCTCAGCAGTTGAGTCCCATAGTGCTCAGAGACATTTGAACCGTTTTGAACCATGGCCTTTGAGGCTGGTCCCGGCGGAGGTTCGAAGCCTCCCTCGGGAATGGGTGTGTGTGTTTGTCCTTAGGATAATTTGAGTTAAGTAGTGTGTAAGCTTAGGGACTGATGAGCTTAGCAGTTAAGTCCTATAAAATTTCACACACATTTGAACTTTTTTTGTTGTGAATGAAGATTAGTCATTACAAGCAGCTTTTCTTGTGCATATTTCCGATAATCATGTAAAGCGTTTCTGAAGAAGAGAAATTTGTTAACATCGAGTATAGATTTAAGTGTCAGGAAGTCGTTTCTGAAAGTATTTGTATGGAGTGTAGCCATGTATGGAACTGAAACATGGACGATAAGTAGTTTGGACAAGAAGAGAGTAGAAGCTTTTGAAATGTGGTGCTACAGAAGAATGCTGAAGATTAGATGGGTAGATCACGTAACTAATGAGGAGGTATTGAATAGAATTGGGGAGAAGAAGAGTTTATGGTACAACTTGACTACAAGAAGGGATCGGTTGGTAGGACATGTTCTGAGGCATCAAGGGATCACAAATTTAGCATTGGAGGGCAGCGTGGAGGGTAAAAATCGTAGAGGGAGACCAAGAGATGAATACACTAAGCAGATTCAGAAGGATGTAGGTTGCAGTAGGTACTGGGAGATGAAGCAGCTTGCACAGGATAGAGTAGCATGGAGAGCTGCATCACACCAGTCTCAGGACTGAAGACCACAACAACAATGTCATAGTAGTGAAGATGTTGCGGCTCTATTCCTCTGGACCACCAGACTGCCGTGACATTACACCTTGTGAGATGTAAATGCAAGATGGGTAAACATGCGTCGCAAAAATTGGAAAACACTAACGAGTGACTCGGCCAAACAGAGTGGAACAACTTGGATTGATTAAGCGCGCTGGGGTCTGAAGCATGTGCGGGATTAATAACAAGGCCATATTGCGCTAATGAACCTATATCATTGTATAGTACAAGCTGAACAATCCGCCATTTTGAATCCCACGTTGAAGGCGCTCCTTAAAACTCTACGGAATATTTACGCTTTTTAATACGCTATTAAGGCCATCAAATGCACATTCCTTGCGCAGATAATATTACAACGTAGTAAATATATTGGCTTACCTTTAACTTTAAGCGACAAGCAAATTAAAGTAGGTGATTAGACGAGTATTTCGAGATGTGATACATTCACTTACGTTCCATGCTACTCGTACGTTGCTGTTCTACATGCTTACCAAACACAGTTGAAATGCTTTACCAGTATCGTATTTTCTGGTTTATACATGATACATCCAGTTAAGTTTATGGCAGGTAAGAGTCGCATTCGTAAACAACTACGAAATAAAGTTACAATGGAACACAACAGGCATAAAAATTTCATATGAGCAAGGGAAGGAATTGCTTGAGTACTCAACGTGTATTACTAATTTTATTGACTATTTCAAAAGCTTTAAAGGAAATCTGTCAGAAGTTATTTAAAAAGTAAAGAAAACGCAGACATTTTTTTGTTACTAACAAGCCGCGATGAGGTATTATTAATCTAATCTTTCTACAAAATTAACAGATCCTTGGGATGACTTGTGGTTTTGTACAGATGTTGTAAATAAAATCAAGAAAAGTAGAATATTTTAAACTTACAATGTTACGTCGTATTATGCAAACATAATCTGCAGCAAGATTAAAATAAAAAAACTTCTTACATACGTAGTTTCATTACCATGTGAGCGCATCTGTTTCTAAAACAAAGAAAAAAGCCTTTTTACTTATATTACAGATAGTTGTTCGATTTTGGTGTCCATATGCGCCTTGAATTTACAAGCCACCTTGTACGACTATCTGTATCTGAAGGAAACCGATAAAACTTACAGCGACCATGTCTGCTATTATTTGAGCTGCTTGAAGCTGCACACCCAACATTTTGAAGCTGTGGAACAATAAATTAAGCAAAATTCACTTTCCTACACCACGCGAAGCGTAGAACACTCTCGTGAGCTTGGGATTCAAAATGGCGGATTGTTCAGCTCGGTATATCCAATGCTTTACATGAACCGATGACGTCATTAACATGGGCCTCAGCGGCGGTATGAACGTCAAGAAACGGCCACTGGATGACGTCACCAACAACACGGGAACATTAGAAACATAAAAACCGACAAAATCAATGGGACATACACGCCAATACGGGGAGGGGGGCAGGTTATGTTCTTGTTATTAAAGGCTACAAACATACTAAAAATTGAAAATATGAAGACATCAGAGAAAAGAATGGAGATTTTATCACGTACGTGAATGTACGAGGTATCGAACTTAAATAGTGACAACTATTTATTCACAATCGATACAAAAGAGTTACATGTTTTCACCTGTTACTGTCCTCCAAAGTAGTCACCAGCGTTGTGTAGAACCCGTTGCCAGCGATGTGTAAGGCGTAGTATACCGTCAGCAGAGCCTCTTTTCTTTATGGTGCGAATGGAGCGGTCTAAAGTTATGACGATTCTCGTGTACGACTGTGATGGTGTTATCCTAACGCATTACGATCCTCCACTGCAGACCGTCAATGCACAGTATTACTGTTCGTTTTTGGTGCATCACCTGCGACCAGCTTTGCGAAAGAACCGGCGACACTTTCTGCGCAACCCACCCATCATTTTGCACGACAATGCGCGGGCGCATACAGCGCAAGCTGTGGCTGGTCTGTTCGGTCGATGGGACTGGGAAGTACTGTACCATCCACCATACCCCCCCCCCCCCCGCCCCCCGATTTAAGTCCTTGTGACTTTGAGTTGAGCCCGACGATGAAGGGACAACTTCGTGGCATTCGACAGGCAGTAGACCGTTCCATTCGCACCATCAGCAGAACAGGCTCTGCTAACGGTATACTACGCCTTCCACATTGCTAGCAATGGGTTCTACACAACGCTGGTGACTACTTTGAAGGACAATAACAGGTGCAAACGTGTAACACTTTTGTATCAGTTGTAAATAAATGTCCTCTAGTACTCTTTAAAATTGAAAGATCCTAAGATAAACATTGAACTTTAAATTCTCAGCTGTCACCTCACTTTCTGTATCTGATTCAGACCATTATCAAAGGTATATCAAATGTTTCCTGGTGTATTTTGTTTCTTACTTTTAGACAAATCATTTCATAAAGTAGTTGACTGTTTATCTGTTTTCTTCTTTTCTTTTTTTTTTCTTCAAAATTTTGTTTTAGGTGTTACTGCATGAGTTCGTAGCCTTTTCCCATTAATTTCAATAAAAATACACATAAAAAGAGACTTTAGTCGTCAATAATACACACATCAAGAAAAGTTTTACATCACCTCGGTTCCGAGAGTTCCGGAACCTGTACAAAAAATTGGAATAGACATAAACATAAACATAAACATCATTTCCACCCTTTTTATTGCTCATGAAAACCACACATTGCATGTTGTACCACCATACAGCGAGACCTTCAGAGGTGGTGGTCCAGACTGCTGTACACACCAAGTAGCACGTCCTGTTGCATTCATGCATGTCTGTATTCGTCATGGCATGCTGTCCACAAGCTTATCAAGGCACTTTTGGTCCGAATTGTCCCACTCCTCAACGGCGATTCAGCGTAGATCCCTCAGAGTGGTTGGTGGGTCACGTCGCCCGTAAACAGCCCTTCTCAATCTATCCCAGGCATGTTCGATAGGGTTCATGCTGGCCACTCTAGTCGAGCGATGTCGTTATCCTGAAGGAAGTCATCCACAAGATGTTCACGATGGGGGCGCGAATAGTCGTCCACGAAGAAGAATGCCTCGCCAATACGCTGGCGATATGGTTGCACTATCGATCGGAGGATGGCATTCACGTATCGTGCAGCCGTTACGGCGCCTTCCATGACCATCAGCGGCGTACGTCGTCCCCACATAATGCCACCCTAAAACAGCTCGGAACCTCCACTTTGCTGCACCCGCTGGACAGTGTGTCTAAGCCTCACCGGGTTGCCTCCAAACACGTCTCCAACGATCGTCTGGTTGAAGGCATATGCGACACTCATCGGTAAAGAGAACGTCATGCTAGTCGTGAGCTGTTCATTGGGCATGTTGTTGGGCCCATCTGTACCGCGCTGCATGGTGTCGTGGTTGCAAAGATGGACCTCGCCATGAACGTCGAGAGTGAAGCTGCGCATCATGCTGCCTATTGCGCACAGTTTGAGTCGTAACATGACGTCATGTGTCTGCACGGAAAGCATTATTCAACATGGTGGCGTTGCTGTCAGGTTTCCTCCGAGCCATAACCCGTAGGTAGCGGTCATCCACTGCAGTAGCAGCCCTTGCCCGGCCTGAGCGAGACATGTCATCGACAGTTCCTGTCTCTCTGTATCTCTTCCATGTCCGAACAACATCGATTTGGTTCACTTCGAGACGCCTGGACACTTCCCTTGTTGAGAGCCCTTCCTGGCACAAAATAACAATGCAGACGCAATAGACCCGCGGTATTGACCGTCTAGACATGGTTGAACTACAGCAGACAACACGAGCCGTGTACCTCCTTCCCGGTGGACTGAATGAACTGTTCGGCCGTCGGACCCCTTCCGTCTAATAGGCGCTGCTCATGGTGGTTATTTACATCTTTGGGCGGGTTTAGTGACATCTCTGAAAAGTCAAAGGGACTGTGTCTGTGATACGATATCCACAGTCAACGTATATCTTCAGGAGTTCTGGGAACCGGGGTGATGCAAAACTTTTTTTGATGTGTATATATTCTCCTTCACTATTTACAACAGTCCGCCAACGCTGAAGTAACTTTACGATTCCGCGACTATAGAAATTACCTGGTAATCAGGTGAATAACTCCTCGAGCCCTGTTCAGAGGGCATCTTCATCCTAAACGGAAGATAGTTGAATAGAAAGCGGAAAAGGTGAAAAACTGAGGGCGCAAAATCAGATGAATGAAGTGAGAGTAACCCATCTGCTCTTCAGTGTTTTTTGGTAATCTAGCAGCCGGTCGGGGTGGCCGCGCGGTTCTAAGCGCTGTAGTCTGCTACCGCTACGGTCGCAGGTTCGAATCCTGCCTCGGGCATGGATGTGTGTGATGTCCTTAGGTTAGTTAGGTTTGGTTTTCCTTCGCCCCTCGTCCCGCTCCGCGTAGGCTAGTGCGGATTGCGATTCACAGCATCGTGTGTCCCCATGTGTCGACTTAAGTAATTCTAAGCTCTAGGGGACTGATGACCTAAGATGTTAAGTCCCATAGTACTCAGTACCATTTGACAATGGACTACAAATATAGAAGTAACGATCGGTAAATAAACTGATAATATATCGGGATACCAATATGCAAAACAAAAAAGCTATGAACTTATGCACCAACCTAGTATTTACAATTTTTATTCAGAAAGCATGATGTACTATATGTTTTATTCAGAAAGCATGATATACTAGATCATGGTTTCTGAATAAAACATGTAAATACTAGGTTGATGCATAAGTTCATAGCTTTTTTGTTTTGCATGTTGGTATCCCGTTAATTAAGGGTTCATTTATCGATCGTTACTTCTATATTTGTAGTTCATTGTTGCTATTTGAGTGTACGTATTACCATTTTGTCATTTGGAGATAGTGAGTGGAACTTTGGACGCTAGAAGATGGAGTGCCCAGTGGACAAATCGTAACATTTCCGACATTATAATTGTCGGTATTTCGATTGGTATTCTGTTGTTATTAAGCGTGTGTAGACGAAGAGAAAGCAGAGTATTTTCAATTTGTGCTGTGATCTGGTGTTTTTTTTTTTTTTACACTTCATTTACAAAGCTAGCAGTTATTAGTGAAATGTAGCAGTTTTCCTTCATATCAATAATTTTCTTAATTATTCTGATTACGTTCAATTAATGAAATATTACACCTGAAGCTGGTCAGTTTGATACTCGATTTCTGCATTTCCCAGTCTTTGCTTACCTACGAAAATTCGGACCAAAACATGCCCTCAGATCACTAATTAACTTTTTCTTAATTACTTAAGATGGACCCTAATCATTTTCAGGCAATTAAATCCTTTTCACGCCGGTCAGTTTCATACCCCATTTGACTATTTCTCACACTTCGTTAGGATACGAAAATTCGGACAAAAAATCGTTGTGTAACTTCAATTGAGTATTTCTCGCTCTAGTCAAACATTTGACTGAAAGGGTTGTCATGGCACATTCATTGCGTTCACCAAGTCACAACCAGACTCCACATTCCCACCTTATCTAGATCTCGGACTTCGCTACACACCAGGCACCACAACACCATTTTAAATGACATTGCTCGTGACCTTACTTACCTGTGAGAGGAAAATTAGCATATCAGTTCCCTTGTAAATAAGTGTTATGAATTGTTTTCTGAAATGTTCCACATCTTCTACTGCATATGATCTAGTTTAAAGCGATATGGTACTAACTTTCATTTTAAATCAAGTAGCTCCTAGTTCCCGTCATTACAGACACGCCAGTCTGCAATGGCAAAGCAGCAGTCGGATGCTTCTTTTGCTTCGGTAACTTCAACTGAAGGTAACTTATTATTTGCGCATGTGTTCTCTGTAATCATTTTAGGAGCTACTTTTAGCATTTACGATCTTCAAGTTTATACCAGGTGTAGAAGTACGTGTGGTGTCACCGCCAGACACCACACTTGCTAGGTGGTAGCTTTAAATCGGCCGCGGTCCATTAGTACATGTCGGACCCGCGTGTCGCCACTGTCAGTGATAGCAGACCGAGCGCCACCACAAGGCAGGTCTCGAGATACGGACTAGGACTCGCCCCAGTTGTACGGACGACATTGCTAGCGACTACACTGACGAAGCCTCGCTCATTAGCCGAGCAGATCGTTAGAATAGCCTTCAGCTAAGTCAAAGTCTACGACCTAGCAAGGCGCCATAGCAATTGATAGTTTGATAGTTATCGTATGAAATGTCTCATCAAGAACGCTGTATACAAATGGTGGATTAAAGTTAAGTATTCCAGCAGCTACGTACTTTTCTTTATAGCAGTTATGAAGTATCCTGTTTCAGACCATCAAGTCCGCCTGCTTGCTTAATGGCCGCCTCCCTTAAATAATGTGCGTAGTGTTGGCAATCTGTCAACACTACAGTATGAAACCGGAATTTCCCTACAGACGGCATTAGCCGTCAGTGTAGGGCCCGTGAAACCGCGTCTGCTGTGCCATGCGCTTCCTGTAGCGGATGACGACGAATGTCAGCACACAGGAATCCAAGTTCCATACGTCGGTATCTGTTTCAAACACGTAAACATATCCAGTTTTGTGCCTACGAACTACGGTTTGCGGACAGCATGGGTTTCTATTGTCATTTGAAGAAAACTGCTGCACAATCACATCGAATGCTTGTCGAAGCCTTTGGCCAACATGCTCTTGGAAAAACACAATGTTTCGAGTGGCTCAAAACATCCAAAAGTAGTGATTTTAACGTGAGAAACGACGAGCGCAGGAAACCACCGAAAAAGTTCGAAGACCACGAATTGCAGGCCTTATTGGATGAAGATGATACTCAAACTCTACAGGAACTCGCGGAACAATTGAATGTAACGCAGAAAGCCGTTTCTCTTCGGTTGAAAGCTGTGGCAAAGGTGCAGAAAGTGGGAAAATGAGTTCCGCGATAACTGAATGAATGGCAGCAAGCAAAGCGAATGACAACTTGTCAAATTCTGTTCGCCGAATACAAATGAAAGTCGTTTCTCCATCGAAGAATGACGATGAAAAATGGATATATTTTGGGAATCCTAAGCGTGGTAAATCGTGGGTGAATCCAGGAATACCATCAACATCCACTGCAAGACCAAATCGCTTTGGAAAGAAGTCAGTGCTCTGTGTTTGGTGGGATCAGAAGGATGTCATCTATCTCGAGCTCCTAAAAGTTGGTGAAACTGTTAACACTGATCACTAAAAACAGCATCACGTGAGAAACGACCGGAATATGGGAAAAGGCAACACAAAGTTGGATTGCTCCGTGATAACGCCCCATGACACACAGCAAAACGGGTCAGCGAAACGGTCGACGCGTTCTGTTTGAAAATACTAAGGCATGTAGCTTATTCTCCAGACTTGGTTCCGTCCGATTATCTTCTATTTGCATCACTGGGACTCATATGACAATGTACGAAAATGACTCTGACTGGTTCGGTTCAAAAGAAGAACTGTTTTTTTGCTTGGAATTCATAGCGTGCCGGAGACGTGGGAGAAATGTATGAATAGAAATGGAGATTATTTTGAATAAAATATTGTTTATGAGTTTCAAACAGACGTGTAATTATGCAACCAATTTCCGATTTCATACTTCTACACCTCTCACACTCATACACGTACACCTGAAATTTTCTCCCTACCAAAACATTCTTCTGCAAACAGTTCTGAGCACAATTTGAAATATTTCTATGGACAAACATTCACTCGTTTTTATTTTTTTTACAATATTATTTATCTATGTTAATCCTCAGCGAAACTAAACCAGTGATTGTACATAATCGTTTTTCGACATCAGAGCTACTAGCTGCCTAATTTACTATTGTAACTACTTCAGAGGATTTGGTTCAACTTTGAAATACTGAAAGGTCTTGATCGCAAAGTTCTTTACTAAGCATTACGTTTTTCAGAATTTCATCATGGGACTGAAACTGTGGAATGCAGTGTACAAAGAAATTAACGATAACAAATACGAGGTTCGTTCCGGAAGTAATGCCTCCTATTTTTTGTACAGTACGAACTGTCCAAAGTTCGGCACTACAGCACTGTGGTGGATAATCTTCTGACAGAAGTGAATGCGGGGCTAAACACCCATTGTTCCCAGGGCTTGCACACGTCCTGTATGCTATGGGTGTAACACTCACACCACCAGTACTCTCTACTCATACTTCTTCTAAGTGTGTGCTTCAGGATCAAGTTGAAGGGTGCTTGTTGCTAGGTGGTCGGCCACACTATCCAACACCATCTCCTCAAAGTTGGTATTCGGACATCTCTTTGGAGGGAACCTTGGGCGGCTCTCTGCGGCGTGAAAGTCCCTCGTATGTTGGTATCCACTTCTACCGGTTGGGATGACGCTTGATGGGAAAGCTTTTCCTGTACATTCGTTCTACTTTACAGGCACTACATCCTGTGGCACCATATATCAAATGCAGGTCTAACAACTCTCATGAAGGGTAACGTTCTACCTCTGACTACACATCATGCACAGTACACAGTAACACTCCTCGCCAAGGCATATTACAAGCTGACTGATGCAATGGACGATGATACCAGGGACAGTGGTACAGGTCAATGCGTCGGTGCGTTGCATGCGGTAGTCACACGACACACGTGCTTGAGGTAAGGTGTACACAGTATGTATGTTTGAAGGTCACGAGTACGTGCTCTTTATAATCAACTGCCTGTTACAGTGTGCAACAGACACCCGGGATAATGATGTGAGGATTAAAAATTACAATGAGATTTATTATATATCAGAACATAAGAGCACATGATTGTCGACACACACAGTAGGTTAAAGGATAGGGTAAACTGTAATATTGCCGGCCAGAGAGGCCGAGCGGTTCTGGGTGTTTCAGTCCAGATCCGCGTTGCTGCTACGGTCGCAGGTTCGAATCTTGCCTCGGGCATCGATGTGTGTGATGTCCTTAGGTTAGTTAGGTTTAAGAAGGTCTAAGTCTAGGGGACTGATGACCTCAGATGTTGCATAGAGCCATTTGAACCATTTTGGACATCCGGGATCTATGCGAGTGTGGAGCAGAACTGCATGCGCCGTTGCAATACATGCGCTGACAAGGAACCTCTCCAGTGCGAGGCATTCGACGCCCCACATACAGTCAACCATGCGACCACAATATTGGCTGCTAATGGCAACATGGGGCGGGACTGGAGGTGTCCAATGGTGAGCACAGCATGAGGCTACGGAGCGTAGTTGAACTGCTTAGCCGACGAGTAACTCACAACAGTGCTACAGTACTAGGGGAGTTGATACAAAACAGAGCAACGGTAGTGGTAAAGCAAACATTGCATTATATCCCGAACAGCAGTTGCCGAAGCTGACATTTCGTCAGAAGGATGTAAGGGTACAGTACTGCCCGACATAGAAAAGATGTACAACAACATACTTCGTTGTTCTTGTCAGAACAGCGTTTTTTTTTTTTTTAGAATAACACCATTTTATTTAATACACTGAAGCCGGATATCAATGTAGGAAAGAAGGGCTATTTGTATGTTTAATTATTGATGTGTGCACTTCCTTAAATTAGATCCCTGAATCCAGTTTGGTAATGCTTGCAAATTAAATGAATGGTCTGCTGACCACAGATAGTGAACGTAGATTATATAATCATCTTTGAGACAGTTATCTGGTTATCTTTGGCTGAACCAAAGAGAGGAAGTATACCAGAGCACCACAGGGCCTGGAATGTGGCTGACCAATACGGTGGCAAGGTCCTCCCCCACTTCTGCGGAAGCGCGGGATGACCAGATGAACGGCCGTATTTCAGCACTCTGTCGCTGGTTCCTGAGGTGTGAAGACGTGCTCAATGTGTGCTCCAGAAAAACAAATTTAAATGAAAATGGTATGCATGTGGAATATTTAAGAGTAGATAAACTAATAACTTCTCTTTTCAGAAACATTTTGGTGGGAGGCTCATATAAATTGTTCGGAAAAAACTTATGCAGGTAAAAATTCATATGGAACATGCGATTCTTCGGAAGTGACAAAGAAACATGTCTTGTAATTATAAGACGAAATACTAGCGTGTGGTAGTATTAAGATGAAATACTTGCGTGTGTAAATCTAAGTTGAAAATAATTGAGATTTCCGTGTGCAGAACTTGAATTAGAGACAGGCACTTCCACGTGTGAGTCTCAACCTATGAGAAAATAAAAAGAATTACAAGTGCTTGTCCTAGCATTCAGTTGAGGATCCGTCTGTGAGATAAATAAGATACCAAAACTTCGATTATGAGATACATTGGTGTGACGCCAGCTTGATATTCAGATACTCTGAGAGCTAATTAAGGTAAGTCAGCCATCTACCTGGCAACTCCATGTGGGTTGCATTGCACAGGGAGATGTGCATAAATCCTCCAGAGTTTGTGGTAGGAAAATTATTACGTGGGTCAGTGACGTGTGAATCTGGGATGACTATTGTTTGATGTGGGAAAGCAGAACGAGTAGAAAACCAAACATTTTGTTATTTCAAGTGTGTTTTATACTGTCAGTGTGATTTATTATTGTATTTAATCTGTGTGATTTGCATGAGACAGTAGCGAATATAGTGTGTCAAGCATGGTTCTTCAATAAATTCGTTATGTTGCTAATGAATGAGATTACGAGAGTGTGGGAGAGTGTGGGAGAGGATGAAGTAGCGAAAGATTCCTTACAAAGCGAGAAAGTGCACTATAGCAATAGACAGAAATGTTACGAGACTATAGAATAGTAAAATGCTAATGTTATTTCGTGCCTATTGGGTGGAGAATCCAGTGTAATGCAAGAAATTTCGCGACATTAGCGTGAATGAATTTATTGTAATAAAAGAGGAGGTGTGTGAGACACATAATGGTCTTGATTATTGAGTTGTGGGTAGCCATTTTGTTGAGGTATTTTAGCATAACCTCTTGCTGGGATGTCCAAGCTTTGGTTGAAATATATACTACAGGAAGGAAATGTGGCCATGCCAGGGTGGAGTGAGTCCATCAGAAATGTGCACTAGCTATTGGTCAGATGCGTTATCCATTCCGTTGCATTAAGAAGTAAGGACGAGAATTAATAATAGCTTAACTGATAGGCATAGTTGCAGTGGGTATGATAATCAAGAAAATATTTCTGATGTGCGAATAATAATAGCACTCGCTTGGCAAGCCACTCACCTAGTATGCCTGACTACTAGATGCCACAGGAACCTAGGGAATTTCGCAGAGTGAGAAAGAAGTGGCAAATGAAGTACTAGCGTTTCTGCAAGTTGAGTCAGTGGAATGTGTGGTGTCGCATACGCTTGATTGTGCAGACATTGCACATGAGGAATACAACGATGAAGATACGTGCTTAACAAGTGAAAGTGATACTGAAACAGGTGTTCAGTCACTTAGTTCATCACGCCTGTTGGACAGGGAGCCACAAATCCCATCTCCAGTGAAATGCAGTGAAGCACAATCGTTATCCAAGGAGCGGGTACTAAACATAATTACATACATCGAAGATCATCCGCAGCGTGGTAAACAATATAATTATGAACATATTTCGGATGAGTCCGCAACAATTGTCCGTGTAGTACATAAGAAAAACTACGTATATTCGTGGGATAACAAGGCACACTTGTTACAAAAATGGTGTTTGCGCGTTTCAGGACTGCTGGGTACAATTTACAGAATGTGCATAACTATGAACTACTAAATTGCGCGGGACGTAGATTACAGTGATTTCAAGGGAAGTAGTGGCTGGTTGCTTAACTTCAAACAGTGCTACAGAATTGGAAGACGTTAAAACAATGAAATTTCAAACAAAGAATCAACTTGACGATGCACAGCCAACTGCGGAATCCGCCCGATAATTTGTAGATGAGATAAACAAACTTATCTGGATCTGAAGACGAAATGCATATGAAAGGAACTTTGGAAGTGAGAGATAACGAGAGAGCCGTATCAAGATCAATGAAGACCAATGCCTTAAGAGGCTCCGGAAAGGCTCAAAATCATGAAAAGTTCAATTTTTACTTTTTTGCGTTTTCTGAATCTGCAGACTATTACCTTTTAATAGATATATAATTTATTCAATTCCAAAGACTACAACTATTTTTAAATTTTTTTTGAAATGTGTTCTACATGGGCGTGACCCACTGTGGCGCTGTTAAACTGCTGTCAAATGGTGTTATTATTAACGTCCGTGTTCATCAGGTACATTTTAGTGATGTGAGATAAAGTATGTGTTGTGGCTAACCTGTGATGGTTCAATATATATCGCTGGTGTGATTGTCGATTGTTTCATGTTTATTTACTCTGTCGTTATCTCGAAAATATTCGTAATTAATTCTGTTTCTTGAGTCTCTGTTTTGTTGAAGTATAATAATGAGTAAAAGTAAAGTTATTAGAAATCCTCTGAAGGCTTTTAAGAAAAGGAAAAATGTTGGAAAGCCAAAGGTATGTGTTATTACTGTAAACAATAAAGACGATAACCAAGTGAGTGAACCTAACCTCTCAAGTACACCTGCCCATAGCAGTCAAAGTGGGAAAGAAAATGCTTCACAGAAGAAGCTTGGTTCAATGAGTGAAAACTATGAATGTTTTATGGGCGAATCGGGTGTGAATGAAATATTTGATATGTCGGTTCTCAAAGGAATTCATTCAAACTGTGTAAGATGTATTCATTGTAGTGAAGTTGGTCTGGAACTCTCCATAATAAAGCACGTAGGACTTGCTAATGAAATACAACTGAAATGTGATAAGTGCTCATACATGACCACCTTTTGGAACAGTGTTGCAGTAACTGCAACTGAAGCAAATGGTAGCAAAATCTACGAACACAACAACGAGCGATGCTTGCTTTAGACAAGAAACGCCTTCCGGCTGCAGACAGGGCTGTAAAGAGTCTAGAAATACAAGCAAGAGTAAACAGGAGGAGGAACAAGAGGAAGCAGTAGGAGGAGTTTGCAGAGGATGAAGATAATCCATCCTATGGACCTGGAATGCACTAAAAATGTAATCCAATCTTTGTCGCTCGATTCCCAAAACTTTTATTTTCTCATACTAATTACATGTTTTCTAAGGATCTTCCAAACATATTTGTTTCAAACTTTCAGTAAATGTTACACAGTACCTTCTGCATAATTTAACACAGCCTTTTTCCAAAAAGCTGTATATTTTTGAATATATAAATAAAAAATTGCAAAAAATGTTGTGAATTTTCATTACAATTGAATAAAAATCATCTTTAATAACTGAACTAAAATTTTGTAAAATCCCTGTGTTGAGTTGTAGCCCATATTCCAATAAATAATCTGTAAAAAAGTTCAACTTCCTACCGCAAATACTTTGTGAGGAAAGATGTAATTTATAAGTTATTTTAACATTGCAAGTATAGGGCGTCCCGGAGCCCCTTAACGCATTCGTATACAGTTACGCCGACTGTTAATTTAGATGGTAAATTGGCTGGAAAGTTATTTATTGTGAATTTGGAAGTGCTCTATCCCTACGATTCATTCTCTTGTGCGTGATCTTGCTAGGACAGTATGGAATATTCACGTCTCAGGAAGCAAGAACGGGAAAAAAGAGCTCTAACTATGGTATGAGCAATGGTTTTGGCCAATAGCTGGGAAAAATAACTTGCTTTTGCCTGGTTCCTGATCTACATATAAAATCATACACCTTTATAAACTACTGGCCATTAAAATTGCTACACCACGAAGACGACGTGCTACAGACGCGAAATTTATACGACAGGAAGAAGATGCTGTGATATGCAAATGATTAGCTTTTCAGAGCATTCACACAAGGTTGGCGCCGGTGGCGACACGTACAACGTGCTAAGAAGAGGAAAGTTTCCAACCGATTTCTCATACGCAAACAGCAGTTGACTGGCGTTGCCCGGTGAAACGTTGTTGTGATGCCTCGTGTAAGGAGGAGAAATGCGTACCATCACGTTTCCGACTTTGATAAAGGTCGGGTAGTAGCCTATCGCGATTGCAGTTACCGTATCGCGATATTGCTGCTCGCGTTGGTCGAGATGCAATGACTGTTAGCAGAATATGGAATCGGTGGCTTCAGGAGGGTAATACAGAACGCCGTGCTGGATCCCAACGGCCTCGTATCACTAGCAGTCGAGATGACAGGCATCTTATTCGCATGGCTGTAACGGATCGTGCAGCCACGTCTCGATCCCTGAGTCAACAGATGGGGACGTTTGCAAGACAACAACCACCTGCACGAACAGTTCGACGACGTTTGCAGCAGCATGGGACTATCAGCTCGGAGACCATGGCTGCAGTTATCCTTGACGCTGCGTCACAGACAGGAGCATCTGTGATGGTGTACTCAACGACGAATCTGCGTGCACGAATGGCAAAACATCATTATTTCGGATGAATCCAGGTTCTGTTTACAGCATCGTGATGGTCGCATCCGTGTTTGGCGACATCGTGGTGAACGCACATTGGAAGCGTGTATTCGTCATCGCCATACTGGCGTATGAACCGGCGTGATGGTATGGGGTGCCATTGGTTACACGTCTCGGTCACCTCTTGTTCGCATTGACGGCACTTTGAACAGTGGACGTTACATTTAAGATGTGTTACGACCCGTGGCTCTACCCTTCATTCTATACCTGCGAAACCCTATATTTCAGCAGGATAATGTACGACCTCATGTTGCAGGTCCTGTACGGGCATTCCTGGATACAGAAAATGTTCGCCTGCTGCCCTGGCCAGCACATTCTCCCGATCTCTCACCAACTGAAAACGTCTGGTCAATGGTGGCCGAGTACTGGCTCGTCACAATACGCCAGTCACTACTCTTGATGAACTGTGGTATCGTGTTGAAGCTGCATGTGCAGCTGTATCTGTACACGCCATCCAAGCTCTGTTTGACTCAATTCCCAGGCGTATCAAGGCCGTTATTTCGGCCAGAGGTGGTCGTTCTGGGTACTGATTTCTCAGGATCTATGCACCCAAACTGCATGAAAATGTAATCACATGTCAGTTCTAGTATAATATATTTGTCCAATGAATACCCGTTGCCGATCGGGGTTAGCCGAGCGGTCTAAGGCGCTTCAGTCATGGACTGTGCGGCTGGTCCCGGCGGAGGTTCGAGTCCTCCTCGGGCATGGGTGTGTGTGTTTGTCCTTAGGATAATTTAGGTTAAGTAGTGTGTAAACGTAGCGACGGATGAACTTAGCAGTTAAGTCCCATAAGATTTCACACACATTTGAACATTTTTGAATACCCGTTTATCATCTGCATTTCTTGTTGGTGTAGCAATTTTAATGGCCAGTAGTGTAGCGAAGTATTCCTCCTGAAAAATGTGTGACATTGCAGTTCACACCACCCGGAACCACGGGAAAAATCCAGTCTCTGGATGTCTGTTTTTCCCGTGCCTACAAAACATATCAGCGCACTATTTGTAGCTGTCCCAGTTTCGCGTTAAGCTCCAAAACTGACTGTTTTGCATTAGGTTGCAATCACGTTCCATCAGCTCTCATCATCCCGCCGCACCAGTGTGATTCTATATGTATTGTTCAAGAATGAATGTCTAGCTCAACGTCCTCCATTGTTTGTAACTGCCAAGGATATCCTCTCCGATATTGATTGTGCGAACCTTTCTTATCAGTGTGGCGCGCCGTTTCCCATTCGGTGTTCACGGTGCAAGTTAATGGTTTGTTTTCAACATTTCTTGAATGTCAATGCTGTCCATTTTGTATAGAAGGTTGGTCCCTGCACGTCTCGGACACACATTTTATGTCGCCCTCCTGATGCACGTGGTGAGTCATTTAGCAGCTAATATTTTTCTTGCCATAACTCTTAACAATATATTATATTGAGCAAGCAGTAAAGGAAACAAAAGGAAAATTCGGGGTAGGTATTAAAATTCATGGAGAAGAAATAAAAACTTTGAGGTTCGCCGATGACATTGTGATTCTGTCAGAGACAGCAAAGGACTTGGAAGAGCAGTTGAATGGAATGGACTGTCTTGAAAGGAGGATATAAGATGAACATCAACAAAAGCAAAACAAGGATAATGGAATGTAGTCTAATTAAGTCGGGTGATGCTGAGGGAATTAGATTAGGAAATGAGGCACTTAAAGTAGTAAAGAAGTTTTGCTATTTGGGGATCAAAATAACTGATGATGGTCGCAGTAGAGAGGATATAAAATGTAGACTGGCAATGGCAAGGAAAGCGTTTCTGAAGAAGAGAAATTTGTTAACATCCAGTATTGATTTAAGTGTCAGGAAGTCATTTCTGAAAGTATTCGTATGGAGTGTAGCCATGTATGGAAGTGAAACATGGACGATAAATAGTTTGGACAAGAAGAGAATAGAAGCTTTCGAAATGTGGTGCTACAGAAGAATGCTGAAGATTAGATGGGTAGATCACATAACTAATGAGGAAGTATTGAATAGGATTGGGGAGAAAAGTTTGTGGCACAACTTGACCAGAAGAAGGGATCGGTTGGTAGGACATGTTCTGAGGCATCAAGGGATCACCAATTTAGTATTGGAGGGCAGCGTGGATGGTAAAAATCGTAGAGGGAGACCAAGAGATGAATACACTAAGCAGATTCAGAAGGATGTAAGTTGCAGTAGGTACTGGGAGATGAAAAAGCTTGCACAGGATAGAGTGGCATGGAGAGCTGCATCAAACCAGTCTCAGGACTGAAGACCACAACAACAACAACTCTTAACACAACAGTTTCAGATGAGCCTTACTACACATTGAACTTGCAACTTCGCACTCAAGGGGTTCTTGGTGAGACTCGCGGTCAACGCTTTGAACAGTTACTATGAGCTACGCTGTTGTTATGCTGTTATGTGTACACTGTGTATGTCCATGATACAAAAAATATTCATTTCCAACCATTGCATACGGGTGTGGACCAACTATCACCTGTTTCAATTTGACCCAAAAGGTTTGGGACTCACTGTATAGACAAAACATGAACTCTGATTGGGTATATGTGAGGCACGAAATTGGCTGACACCTCTTTGAAGGTAATATCCCAGCATTCATCTTAAGGGAGGGTAGGACGTCAAACGGGCCGACCTGGAGCAGGAGAGGGGCCACAGGACATTTTAATTTGCGCTGTCTATATATTAACAAATAAATTCATAGAACTTTGTCAGCATGACCAGGAAGGATTCAGGATTCACACTCATAGCAGTGGAAGTTCGAAAATATAACAAAATAAATTTATTTTACATGTGAAATTTCGTCATTTTTTCACTTACTATTGGCTGCATTTGTTGCTATAGGTACTCTTTTCTTCATAAGTAAAAGAGATTCTTCGATGAATTTTGCACAGAATACAAACCATACTTAGAGGCGTACGGAACTCTAGAATTTTCCAAATCTATTAAAAACTGTGGTAAAAATTGAGACAAGTTTCCTTTAATTTACGTCTATGGTCACACCTTTTCTGTTTAACAGATTACCGGTTTCGGTCTTTAATGACCATCATCAGATCTGTCTCATAAAAACAAAGTCCTAACGTACTGCAGCCATAGTGACATCGTCAAATGTTAAATGCGGAATCAGCACCAGCATCGTCAAATACATATAAATCACATCACATGCACGAGCCATGTTGAATTTTACTGACAACATGACTCGTGCATAGACGTAAATTAAAGGAAACTTATTACATATACGGGTCACTGTGTTATTTCGCGACGATGTCGCAGCTTGTGAAAATTGGAACAGTTAACTATAAAATTTGAGTTTTTCCTAAACATGAAGTTTAAAATGTAACAGTTCTTTCATTTTTTCATAAATTAAATGAATTCTTGAGTTTAACGCACCTGTAAGTATGTTTTGTATGCTGTGCAAAATTCATCGAAGAATCTCTCTTATTTATGAAGAAAAGTGTATCTATAGCAACAAATGCAGCCAATAGTAAGTGAAAACATGATGAAATTTCACATGTAAAAAAATATTTTGTTATGTTTTCGAACTTCCATTGCTATGAGTGTGAATCCTGAATCCTTCCTGGTCATGCTGACAAAGTTTTATGAATTTATTTGTAAAAGTATGGACAGTGCAAATTAAAATGTCCTGTGGCGTCCCTCCTGCTCCATTCGGCCAGTTTGACGTCCAACACTCCTTAAGTGACTAAGGAAATGCACAGCAAAGCTAACTTAGTATCGTAAAGTGAGAATTAGAATAGAGCACAACATGTTAAAAGTAACCACAGAACATCAGCAGCCAGTTGATGCTTGCAAACATAAAAAGTAAAACCTACCTTCCTTCCGACTGAATTAACAGCACGACCCGCAGAGGCACACAGTTTGGCCGCAGCACTTGGCAACTGCTGGTCGGCAGAGTAATATTTCCCGCCAATTCCTATCTCGACGCTGATATGGGCTTTACGTAATGTGCCAATGCTACCAATTGAGTAAACACGTTCAGAAGGCGCGTTGTTACGAGTAAAGCGGGCGGATATCATTTGACGCAAGTTGCAGTCCCCTGTCTGTTGGCACATTCCACCGTATTGCTTCCTTCCTGTTGTTGTTGTTGTTGTTGTTGTTGTTGTGGTCTTCAGTCCTGAGGCTGGTTTGATGCAGCTCTCCATGTTACTCTATCCTGTGCAAGCTTCTTCATCTCCCAGTACCTACTGAGCCCTACATCCGTCTGAATCTGCTTAGTGTATTCATCTGTTGATCTACCTCTACGATTTTTACCTTCCACGCTGCCCTCCAGCACTAAATTGGTGATCCCTTGAGGCCTTAGAACATGTCCTACCAACCGGTCCCTTCTTCTAGTCAAGTTGTGCCACAAACTCCTCTTCTCCCCTATTCTATTCAATACCTCCTCATTAGTTATGTCATCTACCCATTTAATCTTCAGCATTCTTCTGTAGCACCACATTTCGAAAGCTTCTCTTCTCTTTTTGTCTAAACTATTTACCGTCCATGTTTCACTTCCATACATGGCTACACTCCCTACAAATACTTTCAGAAACGACTTCCTGACACTTAAATCAATACTCGATGTTAACAAATTTCTCTTCTTCAGAAACGCTTTCCTTGCCATTGCCAGTCTACGTTTTATATCCTCTCTACTTCGACCATCATCAGTTATTTTGCTCCACAAATAGCAAAACTCCTTTACTACTTTAAGTGTCTCATTTCATAATCTAATTCCCTCAGCATCACCCGACTTAATTCGACTACATTCCATTATCCTCGTTTTGCTTTTGTTGATGTTCATCTTATACCCTCCTTTCAAGACACAGTCCATTCCATTCAACTGCGCTTCCAAGTCCTTTGCTGTCTCTGATAAAATTACAATGTCATCGGCGAACCTCATGTTTTTATTTTTTCCCTGGATTTTAATACCGACTACAAATTTTTCTTTAGTTTCCTTTACTGCTTGCTCAATATACAGATTGAATATCATCGGGGAGAGGTTACAACCCTGTATCACTCCCTTCCCAACCACTGCTTCTCTTTCAGGTCCATCGACTCTTATAACGGCCATCTGATTTCTGTACAAATTGTAAATAGCCTTTCGCTCCCTGTATTTTACCCCTGCCACCTTCAGAATTTGAAAGAAAATATTCCAGCCAACATTGTCAAAAGCTTTCTCTAAGTCTACAAATGCTAGAAACGTAGGTTTGCCTTTCCTTAATGTTTCTTCTAAGATACGTCGTAGGGTCAGTATTGCCTCAAGTGTTCCAACATTTCTATGCAATCCAAACTAATCTTCCCCGAGGTCGGCTTCTACCAGTTTTTCCATTCGTCTGTAAAGAATTCGCGTTAGTATTTTGCAGCTGTGACTTATTAAACTGATAGTTCGGTAATTTTCACATCTGTCAACACCTGCTTTCTTTGGGATTGGAATTATTATATTCTTCTTGAAGTCTGAGGGAATTTCGCCTGTCTCATACATGTTGCTCACCAGATGGTAGTTTTGTCAGGACTGGCTCTTCCAAGGCTATCAGTAGTTCTAATGGATTGTTGTCTACTCCCGGGGCCTTGTTTCGACTTAGGTCTTTAGTGCTCTTCAAACTCTTCACGCAGTATCGCATCTCCCATTTCATCTTCATCTACCTCCTCTTCCATTTCCATAATATTGTCCTCAACAACATCGCACCTGTATAGACCCTCTATATACTCCTTCCACCTTTCGCTTTGCCTTCTTTGCTTAGAACTGGGTTTCCATCTGAGCTCTTGATACTCATGCCAGTTTTCTTTCTCCTTTCCTTCCTACAAACAGTTATTAGGGGTATCTGGAGAAAATGTGGAGACTGTCTTACTCCTCTGTAGACCATCCACAGTTTTGTGCTTTTCATTTGTAATTGCGAAGTCGATCTACCAAGAAGTGGCAGGAGTTAACATGAAAGAACTCTCTAATATACAAGGGGAAGCCACGACGGCCGAACCACTGATTTACTTCAGACTCTGGATACTTTTAATAGTCCAGTAGGACAACACAATAGGTGAGTAGTAAGGGGTACTACTTAGGCGATTTCGAGAAAATCGCAAGAGAAATTTTATGCGTCAGTGAAGTGCCGGTACGTTGCGTTCTTGAGTACGAGACGGTAGCTGGTGGCGGTCAAGTGGTCAGTGTCCAGGCTCCGTAAACGGTGGATCGCTGGTGGATTTCTGCTTAGGTTTCTTTTTAATTTTTCATACATACTACATTTTAAACGTAGTACGATGAAGAGACACGTTTATCTGCACGAACTTTTATCGAGTTTCCAATGTTATTTGGTTGTTTGCTAATTTTTATTTTCACGACAAATATCATATTTATAGCTAAACACAAGTAAACAACCAAACGCATAAAATTTTCCTGAAAATGTATGCCTTTCGTGATTTCCGAAACCCCTTATACCTGCAATCGGGTAAGGTACCGAGAACTTATTATATAATTTGGTGTGTGTGTGTGTGTGTGTGTGTGTGTGTGTGTGTGTGTGTGTGTGTGTTCATCATTTCCTCCTACACCACTGAACCGATTGCAACCAAACTTCTTGGTACACATACCCCTTACTGTCAGACAACAATCACTGTCGGTGTAAGAAGCACCAACTTATCATAGTTCAAGAAATATGATACCATAAACAATGAGATGCGTGAAAATTGCTGTTTCATACATGACGTTCAAATCTGTTACTTCTGTGCTACTAATTCTATTCGCAATGAATTTAGTAGAGAGTATTCACCTATGCCGCGAAATGCACCTACGAAATTATATCATGGAACCACACATAGCTCTGGGGATATGTCATAAACACTGAGATACATGAAAAACTGCGGTAATGTGCATGACGTTTAAAGTTTATTACTTCTTTGTTACTAATTCCGTTCTCAACACATTTTTCACACACTATCCACAAATACCGCTGAATGTAAGTACAAAACTGTATCATTGTGTAACACATAGATAAAGAGATATGACGTCATAAACACTGAGATTGGTGAAAAACTAACGGATCGTGAATGAAGTTTCAATACATGTATTCTTTATTGCTAAGACACTGTCGTTTATAGACACACGAACCTGCTGTACTTACGGTTATGTCTTCGTACGAATATTTCATAATTTCAAAAGCGTTCTTACGAATATATGAATATGAAACGTTTTTGATGGCTCTAGAAAGACAGTTCATTTTTGTCCCATTTCGAATAGAAAACTGGCAGAATGAATACCTGCACTGTGCCGGGATTGTCAACTAGTTTTCTGTCAGAAAGGATCACGGAATTTGCATTTAGTCCGCTTATTTTGCTGTGAGGTGCAATGACGTCAATAACCAAATCTAAAGGCCACAAGTTTTAATTCGTACGTATGGAGAATGCGAATAAACGCTTGTTCTAACCAATACAGCAGAAGTTATAAGTGAGGAGCAGGAATACATGTGAAAGAAGCATGCGATTGCAAATTTTTAGCTGTCAACCAATTTAGGGATTTATGTTTGTCCATTATTTTTTTCGAGTTGTCGGTATTAATTTTTCTCTTTATAAGGCAATGAGCGTAATTTATGATCTTTAAGTAGCGTATGTTATCTACGACTGTACACCATATTACATTATCTCAAGAAGTTTAGAGAGTTTAATAAAGGTACAAGAACAATATCTCCTGTACACACATACACATACATCTGCAATTTTCTCCATATCAAAACATTCTTCTGTAAGGAGTTTTTAAAGGCACATTTGTAGGATGGGCGTTGATATATTTCAAAAACGTAGATATAATTTGAGGTTATAAATAAAGAATTACTTAAGATATTAATTACTACCGAGTGTGGCGTGAAAGCGCTGAAACATTAGAAAAATTACGCAGTTCAGTTGTCTTGCCAGGAAGACACCATTTTTGTCCTTGTAGCGGTCCAGATGGGTCGCAAATCTGCCAACGCTGCTGATAATTATTTGGCACACCGTCATTATCACTATTTTATTGAGACGCAATCTCACTAGGCGTACTTATAGTTACACACAGCAACAGAATTAACATAAGTGTCTATGTAATTTAATGTAGTATAATATTTTGTGAATAGAGTGATGTTATTTAGTCTAGTGTTTCATTTATGTTGGAAGCTTTTGTTCCAGTTAAACGGTATCTTGGCATGGCTAAAGATTCAGTGTTACAAATCGTATAAATGGTCCAGCACGAGCCAATGCTTTGGAATTATTCATCTTCAGAAGAGTCACTCAGGGTCAATCTTACAATGAACGAATCTTATGGAAAAAGCCATTGTCAAGCGCCATTAGAAATTTATACTCTGATGGCATACTATTATCATTATCTATTCAGAACGGAAAAGTCTATAAATTAAAAGCTCTGAACACAATTTGAAATATTTTTAGGGACAAAAATTTACTCGTTTTGGTACGATATTATTTATCTATATTAGTCCTTAGCGAAACTAAACTACTGGTTGCACATAATCACTTCCGACATGAGAGCTACTATAGTTCAATTCTTTTATCTTGGCGGCTCGCGCATGCCCGCACAGACGCTGGAGATTGCTGCGTTGCCAGTTGCACACGACGCACGCGCCAATAGAAGCAGCGCCATAGTATAGCATAGTTCGCAAGCTTACGTGTAGGGGGGAGCGCGCAGTTCATGAAGTAAAGCCACCACGGCCGCATTAACCCTTTCGCTGCTACTAAGACGTGCTCCCTGCATTCCGCGCTGTGGGCGATTTTGTCACTGCACTGCTCGCCTGTGCAGACACATTGTGTTCCGACTGCTTTGACACTCTTTATCATTCGATTCCACAAAAACTATTTGGCTCAAAAATTAGATTTTTACCTATCTTCTTGACTGATACCTTCCCCCCATAAATGACTTAATTTTGTTTCGATGTTCAACGCAGTTATTATGCAGCATTAAATATAGTAAACCTTTGCACGAAATTTTTAAGAGTTTGCAGAGGTAAAAGTCCATAGAGTATACTTTCCGTATGGTCGATTTTAGTTGCCACAATGTTGAGAATGGAATGTGGACAAGATACCTATATATTTCATTTAATTTAAGTACCACATAAGTGTCGTATGTAATATTGAGAAATGTTCCACCTTTCGCGACTGTAACAACAGTTTTACTTACACTGGGCGCATTTGGCTTTATTTTAAAGCACTTCAGTCAATCAAAAGGAAGTAGACAAAATACATTAAACAAAACTGTGGACTTACAAAAACATTAGGACTTGAATATACTGTCTGTCAGTGAAGTGCTCAGATCTATGTCAAATATAATTTTGTGTGTGACACACACAAACAGCATTTATTTGCTAAAACACTGATGAGCCAACACAAACGTTGAATATTGTGCTACGCAGCACAAAACTACGAAAGGTGACTTGGCAATGGAGGACACAAAATACAGTCCTCTTATGATGCTTCAAAAGAGAGAAACGCGTCTGGTCTAAATAAGTCGCTTATTACAGTTGCAGAAGAGGGATATATTTCAATACCATTGGTAAAACTGCGACTGTGGAACAAAAACAAGAAATAGAACATGAATACCATTGTGTATGTGCCATACCTTTCACCGATGGAAGTGCTTTAAAATAAAGCCAAACGCGCTGTGTGTATATAAAACTTTTATTACAGTCGCGAAATACGGAATATTTCTCAATATTACATACGACACCTATGTGGTACTTAAATTAAATGAGATATTGTTATACAGTAAATATTATATGAAATTTAGGTATCTTGTCCACATTTCATTCTCAACATTGTGGCAACTAAAATCGACCATACGGAAAGTATACGCTATGGACTTTTACCTCTGCAAACTCTTCAAAATTTCGTGCAATGGTTTACTACATTTAATGCTGCACATCAAAACAAAATTAAGTCATTTATGGGGGGAAGGTATCAGGCAAGAAGACGTGTAAAAATCAAATATTTTGGCCAAATAGTTTTTGTGAAATCGAATGATAAGTGTGACAAAGTAGTGGGAACACCATGTGTCTGCAAAGGCGAGAAGTGCAGTGATGACAAAATCGCGCACAGCGCGGAATGCGGGGAGCATGTGTCTGCAGCAGCGAAAAAGTTAATGAAGAGGCAAAGCACTAGAAATTTCATTCAAACGAATAAAATTCGTGAAGTAAGGCACTCCAATATTGTTTTTAAATAAAGAAAATATCAAGCACCACAGAAGGTTTGAACTTATAACCTTTCACTTGGCAGCCCAACACCTTAACCGTTCCGCTACCTCAGCTCATCGAAGAGTGTAACTCCATAAGGACTCTAACACCTCACGCAACTACTTATAAACACTGTTGGTATGACCATGAATTACTCACGCTTCGTCGAAGTACAATAGCAAATAAACAATTACCGCTGTTCTTTATGGCGAAAAAGCAGTTCATGAGATTGAAACAAACACCTTTCCTTGCTATCGCCTGAATTAGGAGTCTTATTGGTTGTTTGGTTTAATTAATGAATAGAATATGAAGCAATTGGTATAAAGAATGCTTTTTCCAAACTTTCTGTAAAAGAAAGTCTGCTATCAAGACATTGCTTTTGTTCTATTACTTTATTTATGACTCAACGTTTCTAAAACTGAAGACACTCGTCCGTGCTCTGCACTGCTGTCGAGATCTGGCAACATCGTTCTCTGTTCATTGGCTGACTGTGTTTTGTGACGTCAAATGCGCAGAACGAACCTAAACTCGGCCGCCAAGATATATGACGCGCACTTTAGCTGCGTAATTTACTATTGTAACTACTTCAAAGGATTTGGCACAACTTTGAAACATGGAAAGGTCTTGATCGCAAAGTTCTTTACTAAACATGATGCGTTTCAGAATTTCAACATGAGACTGGAACTGTGAAGTGCTGTGTGTAAAGAAATTAACGATAACAAATACGAGGGTCGATCCGAATGTAATGTTTCCACCTTTTTGCGGTGACTTTGGGAGTCCACGCCAGATGTCGTTGGTGTAGAGCTAATGCTTGAGTCTTCCTCTTGTATTGGCAGGGGATTCGTTGTTCTGCGGAAGTTGGCGCTAGCAGAGGAGTATTCCAAAGTGGAGTCTGATAAACAGCGATGTGTGATTGAATTCCACACTTCTGAAGAAATTGCGCTTATTGAAATCCATCGACGCTTACTAAAGGCGTACAGCGACAATACAACAGACGTAACCAATGTGAGGCGATGGGTACGGCATCTTCAAGGTGGTGAAAAGGGTATGCATGACAAATGAAATGGGTTGCGACGTTATTTAGTTATTATTTGTTTTTACAATTGATATAAGTAATGTCTTTGGAGATATATGGGGAGGGCGGCAGACTGAACAGTTGCTATTGCAAAGTTCACCTAAAACACTACCATTTCTCGTTAATGTTTGCGGAAGTTATCACTTTACCTCATTTATTCTTGATACCAGCGGCTCCGGAATCTTGTTCTGCAGCCTTCCTCTTACTAGATTAATAAATTTCTTATGACCGTGTTGCTTCGACAAGGCATCGTCTTCGTGACTGAAAACATTTGTAGAAGGAATGTTAATGGAAGTAGGTTTTCTCCCTCCTACTAAATAAAACCCCACTCCAGACTTGTAGTAAACACTGTATTGAATACTTTTCTATCAAATTTACACTTTTCTCCTTCACACAAAAGACGGAGCGTCTCCATAAAACATCCTACCATGGAGGCGTCCGAAGCAAGAGAAGTGATTAATAAAAGAAAACTGTTAACAAATGAACACTAACAAAATTGAAATTACAAGCTAATGTTGATTCTATACCATTTGTGATATAGTCTTGTTAAGTTTACCTTCCTATAAATCATGAGAAAGAGAGAGAGAAGCAATTAAAAAATTAAAGTCTTTCAGGTATTCCAGCTTAGGTACACTACAGCTGCCTCCCCTATGCCCTCCCCCCATTACTGTAGACTGGCTTGTCCAGACTTTACTGGACGACAGAATACAGTAGTGGTGCACTTTTCTGGTTGTATAAGGTTTGTTTATTCGCTTTACAGAGTAGATGTTAAGTTACAATTTCTGTATTAGGTCCTTGGCCTGGAGGGGTCAACACCCTTTATTGCTTGACTAGGCCCAATAAGTTTTTACATATATATTAGTACTCCTACTCTTCTCACCTTTTTTTGTTTTTTTTGCCCTTGATTTAACATTCATTTTATACAGTAACATTATTTACAATATTTAACATACATTTTTTTCCTCTTCCCTGCGCTCTCCTTAGCTCATCTGCTATTTTCTTACGTATGCCCCTACGGTGGACGTACTGATTATTTAAGTCCAGTTTCCAATCCGGCCGTCCGCTGTGGCCGAGCGGTTCTAGGCGCTTCAGTCCGGAACCGCTCTGCTGCTACGGTCGCAGGTTCGAATCCTGCGTCGGGCATGGATGTATATGATGTCCTTAGTTAGGTTTAAGTAGTTCTAAGTCTAGGGGACTGATGACCTTTGATGGTAAGTCCCATAGTGCTTAGAGCCATTTGAACTATTTGAACTAAATCATAGACTACGACGAACCCTACATCGCCGAAGAAGTCACTTCGTACAATCGACACCATGACGAATGTCATACTTTTTTCCTTTCCTCACTTTCTTCGTATAGCCATATCCTGCACTGTTGCTCTGCTACAGGAAGTTTATCCTTGTTTTCTCCTTGCGGTAGACACACGCTGCATTCGTGGTAGTAAGCCACCCTTATCACTTTACGCACTTCACACGGTTCAGTTACGTCATGCATCACTACCGTCTAATTGTCTTTACATAATATTCGTAAAATATTACATAGAATTGCAAGGTTATATACACGAACCATAGGTTTCATATTAGAAGTTAACTTCATTTTCCTTGACGTTATTCAACTGACACGTGTCAGTTTTGTTTTAGCTCCAAAGAAACTCGTCTAAGCACGCGAATTCAGAGATATGTAAACAGCGAGAATACGGCGCTGCGGTCAGCAACGTCTGTATAAGACAAGTGTCTGGCGCAGTTGTTAGGTCGGTTACTGTTGATACAATGGCACCTGATCAAGATTTAAGTGAGTCTGAACGTGGTGTTAACTTCGGTGCACGAACGGTGGGACACAGCATCTCCGAGGTATCGAAAAAGTGAAGATTTTCCCTTAAGACCATTTCACGAGTGTAGCGTGATTATCAGCGATCCGGTAAATATCAAACCTTCGACATCACTGCGGCCGGAAAAAGATACTGCTAGAACGAGACTAACGACGACTGAAGAGAATCGTTCAGCTTGACAGAAGTGCAACTCTTCCGCAAATTGCTGCAGATTTCAATGCTGGGTCATCAACAAGTGTCAGCGTGCGAACTATTCAACTAAACATCATCGATATGGACTTTCGGAAACGAAGGTCTATCCGTGTACCCTGAATGACTGCACGACACGAAGCTTTACGCCTTACTTGGTCCCGTCAACACCGACATTGGACTGTTGTTGACTGGAAACATGTTACCTCGTCTGATGAGTCTCGTTTCAAAGTATATCGAGCGGATGGACGTTTACTGGTATGGAGACAGCCTCATGAATCCAAGGACGCGCATGCCAGCAGGGGACTGTTCAAGCTGCTAAAGGCTCTGTAATTGTGTGGGGCGTATGCAGTTGGAGTGATATGTGAAACGCGTATGTATTTAGTACAGCGATGGCGAGGCATGACAGAATGACTGACCAGAGAGTTACTTATCGTTGCTAGTCTGTGCTTGACCGCGCAAGAGTTGCATGTAGGGAGTAGTAGCTGCTATTTGCACTCAGTCAGTGCTAGTAGCGCGCGAGAGACAGTCGGGTTGTGTGTGAGGACTCGGCGGGCGTCGACATGGGACTCTGGTCAAGATTCAGGACGAGGTATATTTTTTAAATAAGGTAATGAAGCAGCATTGCGCTCATCTGATAATGTAATGCAACTTAAGTGTAATTAATTTGTTCAAGAATCGCCCCAATAATAATTTTGTTTTCAAACCAAGCATTTTAACAAAACAAACATTTTATTGAAAGAAAATTTCCCATGCATTTCCTTAAAGAAAAAATTTACTTGAGTTCAAAGAATTTTTGCGATGCATTTCCTCCAAGCTATGCCGAAAAATAAGAGCAGATGCAGTTTTACTGAGGTAAGAATTTGAGTTTAATTAGTGAACAGGGCCTAAGATCGACATTTCGGTCTATTTGCGTTTTCATTGTCACTGAGATTTCATTATCATTGAATTATCTTTCATTTTGTGGGGAACTGACTTTGCAACATTTTGTATGTCTTTCATTATTTTTGTGGGGAGCTCACATTTGGGTCAGATTGCGATTCTCACATTTAATAGTCATTGTCAGTAGAATTCATTGTGGGGAGGTTGCACTTGGCTCCCATTTATTATTTTTTATTTAAATATTTCTGTGGGGACGATATTGCTTCGTGGCTCCATTTTTATTAACTTTGTTAGTCATACATAATTTTCGGTGGGGAGGTTACACTTGGCGACATCCAGTCCAGGATCGTATTTCGTTGAGAATCTTCTGAGAAATAGTCAGATATCTACTCTTATTTACTTAATATAATTAGCTTTTGGCGCAACGCTTTTACTAATTTTGTGGCTTTCTTTCCTCAGATCATCGGCAATTTTTTGCTCTGTTGTATTGTGTTTGTTGCTTTTTGCATTTGTGCTTATGTCCTTTGAGAACAATTGTAACTATTGTAAAAATGACGCGAAGGACTGTAAATAGTGTTTCGCGGGGTATAATGAATGAAATTACCGACTTAAGCAACTTCACCGATAGTGCTTGTGACGCGCAGTGTAATGATGACAATCCACCGTTTACTGACAATCATCCTACTGATGAGCAAACGAACTCAATTGTCTCCTCTGTTAATTTGACGACAATTGATGACGCGGGGCGCCCTATTGTAATGAGCGCTGCCCAGCTTAACACACCCGGTTTGGAAAATTCAAATAACGCACAGACAAAACTTTCTCATGAAAATGGACAGTGTACTGAAAGTACGACGGATACATTTAATTCCGAAATAGCGACGCACAGTGCACATCCGATTGGGAAACATTTTTGTAAATTACAGAATGACCAAATGGTCACACAAAACGCGACAATGGCAGATACACAATCAAACAGCACAGAGAATAGAGTAGGTAATGTTACCTTGGAGCAAATTATGGCAATATTGATACAACGGGGTGAAAAATTAGACAAACTCAGTGAAGAAGTAAATGAAATTTTCGACAACCATTTCAAATAACTTAGCGAAACAATTAATGAAAGTTTCAAACAGACGAAGGAAACATACGACAAACTTAATGAAAGTTTCGACAACCATTTCAAACAGCTTGATGACAGTTTCGACAACCATTTCAAACAACTTAGCGAAACAATTGATGAAAGTTTCGAACTCACGAACAAAAAACAAGACAACATTAACGAACAGAACAAACAAGTTAGTGAACAGATTACAGATGTTACCGTGCAATGTCAGGACACCAAAGAACAATTACGTGTGGATACTAAGGCTTGTGCTAATAACAGTAATGAAGAAGTTGGCACTGTTGCACAAGAATTAAGTAGTACACGTGTAGGCACAACAGAATCACATAAAGACGAAATTAATGCAGTCACTGAACAATGTTCCGCAAATGCAACACAGATACGCGAAATTAATGCAGTCACTGGACAATGCCCTAAAAACGCAGTACAGATACGCGACGAGTTTAATTTAGAGTCACTGGCAGTTACACACACACTGAATACGGAAGTCAATAATAAAAGTGAACGACATAACAACCAAATTGACGAAAGTATTAAAGTAACAGAATTGAAAACTATTTCAGTCACCAATACGTCACAGAATACGCCACGTTGCGATCACGAGCAATTCCTATCCGTAAGAAAATCTAAAGTCTTTGAAAATGACAGAGCACAGGAATACGACGAGTTTAATTTAAAATCACCAGAACTGTCACACACGCTGGATACGGAAAACAACAAGAAATTTGCACAACAGATTAGTCAAATTGACGAAAGTATTAAAGTAACAGAAATGAAAATTATTTCAGTTAATAACACGTCACAGAATACGCGCCATTCCGAACATTTCTCGCACTCGTACAGCCAGTGTAACTTGGGCAATTTACAAAGACTACGCGACTTAAAATCAGAAAAGCTACGCAACTTGAAATCCGAAAGGACACAGACAAACAGATTCTCACACACACCTGAACGTGTTCTCAAATTCAGTGACGAGAACGTTGATTATAAGCAATTTGCATCTGTAAAAAAATCTAAGGAATTTAACAATGACAGAGCACAGATACACGATTTGCACCGTATACGACAATTTATTTTTGTACATTCACCGCTATTACCTGTAATGCAGAAACTAGCTTTGAACCCGATAAGACAATTTGCTATTGTATTTTCATCAGCATTGCCTATAATGCAGAAAGTGCAATTAGCATGGATACAGCAATTTGCCTTTGGATTTTTACCGCCATTGCCTGCAACACGAAAGCTGAAAATTATTTGCAGTGTGTAATAGACCTCAGGGGATTCATTACGCTTTAACGAATATGTGTCGTAGCGTGCATAGGGCCCCGAGCTGTAGTAGTGCTGTTTTCATCTTTAGTTTTCTGCACTGCTGCCTTCTCTTCTACTATCCTTTATATCTATCAAAACAGCTCTTTAACTATTGCCCTATCTGGAATTAAGAATATGTAATGAAAACCCGATGTGACAATTTTTTTTTTTTTTTACTGAAAGTGACAATTTTCATTAGGCGCTCCAGAACTACCAGCGTAATTTTAATATCAGATAAAATTTTAATCATCAGTATGTACAAAATTTTCAGCAACAGCGAACGCATTTTAGTAACGATAGACGTTTTCCACCACAACAGCATGAAAGTCAGCCGGTTGGAATACCTAACCAACAATGTAATGCACAAGGTCAACCTAACTTTAATGTTTCGCCGCGTGCACGTATAGTCCCAGATCCAACAAATAGTAACGCACGGCAGCAAAGGAACAACTACGTACAGAAAACACAGTATTTCAATTCCGATCGCAATGTACCGTATAGGAATGACTATCACGACAGACGTAAAAACGATGAGCACAATTTTCAGCGTACATTTAATAACAGTCGATCTTATGAGCAGTAACAACATCAGCAACAACATATTATCATGAATGAGCCAGACAATAGGTGTCATCCATAGCGTAATACGTCAGGAAGAGTTAACAGAACAGTTCAAATAGTGGATATGCCACAGCATCCTCCCGTAAAATAAATAACAGCACGTACGATAGAATTTGACCACATACAGTACAGGTTGCATATTCCAGTAACATAAGCAATAATTTTGACACGCAGAATCTTGTTCACGAAAAATGTTATTAATTTTGACGCCATCCGACACACGTTTGCATGAAAAATATTATCACGACGTACGTAGACGACATTTTTATCGCAGAAGCTAACTGGTCTGAACACAATCTGATTCTAGAACAACTGTTGCAAACTTTTCATGCACAAGGACTCACAGTTAATCTCAGTAAATCGCAATTTGGCAAAACTTCCATAAAATTTCTTGGACACGTAATTTCAGCAGAAGGCATTGCGCCTGATCCGGAAAAACTTCAAGCTTTACGTGACATTACTGTTCCTACGACGAAGAAACAATTACGCAGTTTTTTGGGCTTAATTAACTTTTTTCGTACGTTTATTCATCACTCTGCTTTAGACACACCTAGTTTATGCCAAGTAACAGGTAAAAACACTATTTGGTCCTGGGATAAGCAAGCACATTCTGAGTTTATGAACCTGAAACATTCTTTGTTGAATGCTCCACTTTTATCGCACCCAGATCTTACCAGAAATTTTTCCATTGCCACCGACAGTTCCAACACCGCTTTAGGCGTACATATTTTCCAGGAAATTGAAAAAGACGGCTCTACAGTAATTAAAAACATTGCATTTGCAAGTCGCATTCTGTCACCTGCTGAACGAAATTATTCCGTTACAGAATTGGAAACGTTATGTGTTGTATGGGCTTTTACGAGATTTCGGCACTTTCTTTATGGCAGACATACCACCGTTTACACAGATCACAGAGCTATACAATTCTTACTTTCGGCTAAATTCACTCACGACAGATTAAGCAGATGGAAACTTTATTTACAGGAATTTAATTTTACGATTGTTCACATTCCAGGCACACAAAATGTTATAGCAAACGCACTATTGCGTTCTATCAGCAACAATCAGCAAGACGTAGCAACCAACTTCTGCAAAGCAAATTTCAGCGTTATGTACATTCAACAAGTTGCATTTGAAAATTTTATTTCGTCGTCATTACAGGACATAGCAAAAGAGCAAAATAAAGACAATGTGTGGAAAGAAATTAAACACCTTTGGCAAGATAGGAATAATGTTACGGTTAGAAACCATTACACTGTACGCAATGACATTCTGTTTCGCCGCTCTCATCCTGACAGCAACAACTGCTTATTATGCATTCCTGACGAACTGGTTAACAAATTGATCTGGTATACTCATTTAAGTTATGCACATTACGGAGCCAGAAAATGTTTTCTTATACTGAGACAAAACTGTTATTTTACCAACATGGAGAAACGTATACGACGAGTTTTAGCGTCATGTAAAATTTGCCAGAAAGCTACGTCAGACACCACTTCACATATTCCTCCATTATATCCAATTGTACCTGTTAAATTGAGACATATGGCCGCTGTAGACATTTTTGGTCCAATTCCGAGAACTAATAGAGGTTTTTGCTACATATTTGTCGCTGTTGAGCTCACTTCAAAATTTGTTACTTTCACTCCGTTAGGCAAAGTTACTGCTAAAACTGTTTCGAAAGCATTTGTAAAACATTTTCTATTTCATGTAGGGCATGTGATGAAAGTAATTTCTGATAATGGATCACAATTTCGTTCTGCTATATGGACACGCATGTTACGAGCTAGAAACATTTCTCCGATCTATGTATCCAAGTACCATGCTTCTTCGAACCCCTGTGAACGATTAATGAAAGAAATTGGTAAACTGTGTAGAATATACTGCCACAAAAGACATATTGATTGGGACACACACATATTCTCATTCCAAGATGTAATTAATTCCATACCAAATGAATCCACTATGCTATCTCCGTCTGTTATACTGAAAAATACTGAACCACCTAACAAAATTAAAGAATTAGTAACATTTCCTACATCTCGTCGATTACGACACCACGAAATAATTGACATTGCGCTGAACAACATCAAACGTGCCGCAGAGCGCCGGAGAAGACAGCAAAAACAGGTTTGTACACGCCGAGACTTTCACGTGGGACACAAGATATTAGTATGTACACACTATTTATCCAGTAGAATAAAAGGTAAGTGCAGTAAATTTGAACTTCTATACGCAGGTTCATATCGGATTCGCAGCATTCCTCACCCCAATGTTGTACACGTCGAAACTCTGAGAACCAGAAAATCGAAAGGATACCAATACATATCCAATATTAAACCCTTTATTGAATGAAGACACTTTATGATGTAACATGCTATGATGCCATTTACTAATTTTTATGACCACTTATGCAATTATATTTATGTGACTAATTATTGATGACTATCGTATTTTTTCTTGGCAAGTGCACGGCAAGGTAAGGTTAGCAGGTCGCTCTTCTTGTCGTTACACATCAGACCGTGCATATTTTTCCAGACAAACTTACGTATTTTATGAATAATTATGCAATTCTATGTAGTGACGTATTAATTTTATTAAATTCTCTCTCCATTAAAGTCTTTAATTCTCTCCTCTATTAACTACACAACATACAAGCTGAACTCAAAGAAAGCACATTTCTTGTCATCCTTTTTTTTATGTATGTACAATTGTTTTCATATTTTGTTTGTGTGTACTGTGAAATAGCTAAGACATAGCAAACACGTTGACTTTCACATTTTTGCTTTATGATATCTCAACATCGTGACTGTTTTACATTTTTCTTTTTTGCTGCTGCATTGTGATATTCTGTGTACATTTTTGCATCTGAACACTGTCAGTGTTTTTGATATATTACGTTTTCTGTCATGTTATGCTGTATGCTTAATTATGTTACCATAAACCAGTCATTATTAAGTGAGTATATGATGTAAATGCAAGACATTAATCTCTGTTCATCATTTTCAGAAAGAAATAACGTGTAAAGGAAATAAATTAAACAGAAATGGGAATTTCACCTACGGAATAAACGAAAGAAGATGCAATAACCTTATGAGGAAGAGTAAATGGATTAGGATTAACAAGTATTAACAAGAATATACTATACACATCGTAAAATAGCAGTCTTAACTAATTTTTTCTTTCAGAATACAAGGCAATTGATGCAGGCTGTCAGACAGAACTACACATCTTAGTTTTAGTGATGAAATATGCTAGAGATAAGGAATAGTTATGTAATGAGTAATGAAGTGATTTTTTTGCAGATGATAATGAATGCTGATGAAGAGTAATGATGAAGAATATGCTACTATGAATAATGAAGTTTTTCTTTACAGGTGATGATAATAATGAAGTTATGATAATATGGATAATGAAGTGATGGATAATGAAGTTTTTTTCTTTACAGATGAGGATGATGTTGAAGTTTATGTATTTATGCTATGTAGTTATTTAAGTATTTGTTGCAGTTTGTTTTGACAGTATGTTTTATATCGTATGGTATGATGACTGAAGGTTTTGGAAAGGACAGCTATGGAACACATTTTTTATACACATTTCACTACCTGTTAATTCGAAGTTCACTACTTTTTAGCATAGTATGCGTTTCTTCTTTCAGCTCAATAATCCATTTTGTATTTTTCCAGGAGAAGCCTTTCATGATACTTACTAGTTACTTATTAAACCTATACTAGTACTTGCATTTTTTTTACCCAGTTGTGTCACAACCTTGCTACAGCTGACTCATGACGAATGACGTTACACATTTTTCATTTACAGGAACAACCTAGAAGCAATTTTTTCTTTTTATCTTCTTGCTTTCCCCTATAATTACCCCAAGCAATGCATTGCTAACAAAAAAAATGTATTACCTGTTCCAAATAATGCTACCCATTTAAGAGAGTTCTGAGTAATACTAAATGATTTTTTTTAGTCACAGACATTGAGTAATAGTTACAGTGTGTTACATTTTGAATACAGTATGTCACTGGAAGAATTAAAAATGTTTTGTACTATTCAATACTTGCTGCCCAATTAGTGCCAATAATTAGTATACCTAGATGAATTATGTTAATACTATGCCATTAATTAACTCCTGTTTTCAATGATGACTTTTCGTGTCTGTAGCTGGCCAATTAGTGCCAATAATTTGTATAACTAAATGAATTATGTTAATACTATGCCATTCATTAACTCCTGTTTTCAATTATGACTTTTCATGTCTGTAGCTGGCCAATTAGTGCCAATAATTTGTATAACTAAATGAATTATGTTAATACTATGCCATTCATTAGCTCCTGTTTTCAATGATGACTTTTGATGTCTGTAACTGGCCAATTAGTGCCAATAATTTGTATAACTAAATGAATTATGTTAATACTATGCCATTCATTAGCTCCTGTTTTCAATGATGACTTTTGATGTCAGTAACTGACCAATTAGTGCCAATAATTAGTATACCTAGATCAATTATGTTAATACTATGCCATTCATTAGCTCCTGTTTTCAATGATGACTTTTGACGTTTGTAACTGGCCGATAAGTGGCAATATTGATTGTAATCAGATGATTTATGAGCATTATTCTGTAATACTAAATACATGGTACAGAAATGTTCAATAACTGGGCTATAAATGCTGCAAACTACGAATGTAATTCTCAATTATGACTAGTATGTGACTTAATGTCCTTCAACTACTGACCTAACTACCCTGAATTACTGCAATGTCCATTTGTCCTGTCTATCCGCTTGATCATGGAGCACTATATTTGGTTTTGCTCTAATTCTACGTTGGTGTGCCTTGTAAGAGCGTGGTGTTGACACGACATGCTGTCCACCGCCGTGAGCGATGGAGACGTTATTATGGTCTCACTGTTTGGTGTACCTGATGTACTGCCAAAATGATAACATGGAAGATTACTACGACATTTCAGTGTCTTGGCTACGCTGATAAACACTTCTGGGAAAAGAACTTCACATTGTCTCACTTGGTGTTGTACTTCTGTGGAAAGATATGGACTTTCAGTGCAGCTGTGTACAACCTAAAGTGCTACAACCATGATGCAATCCTTCCCTTTCCTATCCTAATTCTTGTAACATAGTGAAAATCATTTTTTTGCTAACATCATTTATGTTCATGGCCTATACATTTTTTTTGATTTGCTGAACTCCAGTGCAAGTACACTTATGTCACTTGTCAACATGATTTTTTGCCATTATGTTTATTTGTTGTGAAAATGCTAAAGACATTTTTTTCGATTTGTTGATATATTCTGAAGTACAGTATATGTGCACTGTTGTCTTTTATATTGTATATACATTTTTGATTTGCTGATATGTTCGGAACTACAGCACACGTGCACTTATGAAGAATTTTCCAGTGCATGTGCACCTATGTCATGTGTTAATATGTTTTGTGATGAACGTCAGTAAGTGTGCACTTTTGACATTTATCAATATGATCTGTATATACATTTTTCTGATTTGCTGATACGCTCTGTACTCATTGTATACTTTTTTTTGTCATTGTCTAATATGTTTTGTACTTCATGCATGTGCACCACATTTAATTCATGTACTACATCTGAATATTCTGTAAATTGTAAAAGTTAATTAATTGAGAAAAAATTTGTTGCTCATGGCAAGTCCAAATGACTCACCATCGCTGCCAAATTTTTGCCCCCCAGTGGAGGGTTATGAAACGCGTATGTATTTAGTACAGCGATGACGAGGCATGACAGAATCTCTGACCAGAGAGTTATTTATCGTTGCTAGTCTGCGCTTGACCGCGCGAGAGTTGCATGTAGGGAGTAGTAGTTGCTAGTTGCACTCAGTCAGTTCTAGTAGCGCGCGAGAGGCAGTCGGGTTGTGTGTGAGGACTCGGCGGGCGTCGACATGGGACTCTGGTCAAGATTCAGGACGAGGTATATTTTTTAAATAAGGTAATGAAGCAGCATTGCGCTCATCTGATAATGTAATGCAACTTAAGTGTAATTAATTTGTTCAAGAATCGCCCCAATAATAATTTTGTTTTCAAACCAAGCGTTTTAACAAAACAAACATTTTATTGAAAGAAAATTTCCCATGCATTTCCTTAAAGAAAAAATTTACTTCAGTTCAAAGAATTTTTGCGATGCATTTCCTCCAAGCTATGCTGAAAAATAAGAGCAGATGCAGTTTTACTGAGGTAAGAATTTGAGTTTAATTAGTGAACAGGGCCTAAGATCGACATTTCGGTCTATTTGCGTTTTCATTGTCACTGAGATTTCATTATCATTGAATTATCTTTCATTTTGTGGGGAACTGACTTTGCAACATTTTGTATGTCTTTCATTATTTTTGTGGGGAGCTCACATTTGGGTCAGATTGCGATTCTCACATTTAATTGTCATTGTCAGTAGAATTCATTGTGGGGAGGTTACACTTGGCTCCCATCTATTATTTTTTATTTAAATATTTCTGTGGGGACGATATTGCTTCGTGGCTCCATTTTTATTAACTTTGTTACTCATACATAATTTTCGGTGGGGAGGTTACATATGGCATCCCTCATACTTCTAGGCACGACTCTGACATGTGACACATGCGTAAGCATCCCGTCTGATCACCTGCATCCATTCATGTCCATTGAGCATATCGACTGACTTGGGAAATTCCAGCAGGACAATGCGACACCCACATCTCCAGAATTGCAGAATTGCTTCACAGTGCCTCCAGGAACACTGTTCCGAGTTTAAAAACTTCCGCTGGTCACCAAACTCCCCGGACATGAACATTACTGATCATATCTGGGATGCCTTGCAACTTGCTGCTCAGAAGAGATCTCCAATCCCCCCTCCCTTGTACTTTTATCAATTTATCGACAGCCCTGCGTAATTCATGGTGTCAATTCCCCCCAGCACTACATCAGACATTAGTCGAGTCCATGCAACGTCGTGTTACGGCACTTATATATATATATACAGGGTGAGTCACCTAACATTACCGCTGGATATATTTCGTAAACCACATCAAATACTGACGAATCGATTCCACAGACCGAACGTAAGGAGAGGGGCTAGTGTAATTGGTTAATACAAACCATACAAAAATGCACGGAAGTATGTTTTTTAACACAAACCTACCTTTTTTTAAATGGAATCCCGTTAGTTTTGTTAGCACATCTGAACATATAAACTAATACGTAATCAGTGCCGTTTCTTGCATTGTAAAATGTTAATTACATACGGAGATATTGTAACCTAAAGTTGACGTTTGAGTACCACTCCTCCGCTGTTCGATCATGTGTATCGGAGAGCACCGAATTACGTAGGGATCCAAAGGGAATGGTGATGGACCTTGGGTACAGAGACTGGAACAGCACATTACGTCCACATGCGAACACCTTTTTATTGGTCTTTTTCACTGACGCATACGTACATTACCATGAGGGGTGAGGTACACGTACACACGTGGTTTCCGTTTTCAATTACTGAGTGGAATAGAGTGTGTCCCGACATCTCAGGCCAATAGATGTTCAATGTGGTGGCCATCATTTGCTGCACACAATTGCAATCTCTGGCGTAATGAATGTCGTACACGCCACAGTACATCTGGCGTAATGTCGCCGCAGGCTGCCACAATACGTTGTTTCATATCCTCTGGGGTTGAAGGCACGTCACGGTACACATTCTCCTTTAACGTACCCCACAGAGAGAAGTCCAGAGGTGTAAGATCAGGAGAACGGGCTGGCCAATTTATGCGTCCTCCACGTCCTATGGAACGCCCGTCGAACATCCTGTCAAGGGTCAGCCTAGTGTTAATTGCGGAATGTGCAGGTCCACCATCATCATGCTGATACCACATACGTCGACGCGTTTCCAGTGGGACATTTTCGAGCAACGTTGGCAGATTATTCTGTAGAAACGCGATGTATGTTGCAGCTGTTTGGGTACCTGCAATGAAGTGAGGACCAATGAGGTGGTCGCCAATGATTCCGCACCATACATTTACAGTCCACGGTCGCTGTCGCTCTACCTGTCTGAGCCAGCGAGGATTGTCCACGGACCAGTAATGCATGTTCCGTAGATTCAATGCCCCGTGGTTTGTGAAACCCGCTTCATCGGTAAACAGGTAGAACTGCAACGCATTCTCTGTTAATGCCCATTGACAGAATTGCACTCGATGATTAAAGTCATCACCATGTAATTGCTGATGTAGCGACACATGAAACGGGTGAAAGCGGTGACGATGCAGTATGCGCATGACACTACTTTGACTCAGTCCACCGGCTCTCGCAATGTCCCGTGTACTCATGTGTGGGTTCATGGCAACAGCAGCTAACACACCAACTGCACCCGCTTCTCCTGTGACGGGCCAGTTACGGACCAGTTTGCGTGCTACGACCATACCTGTTGCATACAGTTGGCAGTAGATGTTTTGCAATGTGCGGCACGTTGGATGCTCTCTGTCCGGGTACCGTTCTGCATACACCCTGCAGGCTTCAGCTGCATTTCGTCGACACTCGCCATAGATATCATCTCCGCCTTTTCAGAGTTCGAATACACCATGGTCACAGTTCCTACAACACTACACTATCACAGACGTCTGGTAACACGGTGTACTACATTTGGTCTGCCTGCGGAGACGAATGAAGAATAACAATATCAGCAAGCGCTACATGCGGACACTGCGACAGCTAGACCAAACCACAACAGTGCACTACAGCCACACTCGTAAACACGGTCGTCATCGTAAACATGTCCCTGCAGATGCTGCTCGCCGACCGTGGCCCGTGTTTGTTATAAAAATGGTTCAGATGGCTCTGAGCACTATGGGACTTAACATCTTAGGTCATCAGTCCCCTAGAACTTAGAACTAGTTAAACCTAACTAACCTAAGGACATCACACACATCCATGCCCGAGGCAGGATTCGAACCTGCGACCGTAGCAGTCGCGCGGTTCCGGACTGCGCGCCTAGAACCGCGAGACCACCGCGGCCGGCCGTGTTTGTTACAACACGCAACTGAACGTCGGAGGTTTCAAGCGTCAACTTTAGGTTACAATATCTCCGGATGTAATTAACATTTTACAATGCAACAAACGGCACTGATTACGTATTTGTTTTTTATGTTCAGATGTGCTAACAAAACTAACGTGGTTCCATTAAAAAAAACGTAGGTTTGTGTTAAAAAACATACTTCCGTGCATTTTTGTATGGTTTGTATTAAGCAATTACACTAGCCCCTCTCCTCACGTTCGGTCTGTGGAATCGGTTCGTCAGTATTTGATGGGGTTTACGAAATATATCCGGCGGTAACGTTAGGTGACTCACCCTGTATATGGGGAGAAAAATTTTTTCACGAAATTTTAACCCTGGATAGCTCATGCCAGTAGCAACCAAAATTACCAGTGTTGTGTAGGTCGACAACATACAATTTTTAAACAGCGAAACGCGCCCCGAATGGCCGTGGGATTGCCGTGTTGCCGTTCGTCGGTTGATGGGCACCGCTATGGTTGTCGGTTCACATATGCTAACGTCCCTCGCCCCGCTAATGCCCAAACGTGATATGCACACGTGTCAAATAGGTCTTGCTGTTTGTCTCCAACTCACATCACAGGCATTCACACTTAAGCTTCGCTTCGGAGCACACAACGACACCTGCGATTTAGTCATACAGTGTGGCGGCAGGGTATTCGTTTGAACAACAACGGGATATGGTTTTTGTTTTTGGACTAGCCGATGGTAATGCATATGAAGCTCGACTGTTGTATGAGGAACGGTGCCCAGCATGACGCCATCCACACCTGCAAACGTTTACAGCATTTCACCGGGGTCTTGGTGAAACAGCCTCGTTAGCGGGATGTCATGGTGATGCTGGAAGACCTCGAACACGACGGGATGCTGAATTTGAAGACATAGTTCTCGAGCGCTTCGAGGAAGCACCTCACTCATCGGTTAGTCTGGGAGATTTTGAGGGATGACGCCCAGCATCCTTTTAGTTTCCACCCTGTCCAAGACCTAAATCCTGTGGCGGCCTATGAACACAGGCTAGGGTTTTGCCGGTGGTTTCTGCGACGTATTCCATGAGATCCCGTCTTCTCCGCCATTGTGTTGTTTGCCGAAGAGTGCACCTTCCATTGGGGTGGTCTTTACAACACTCGAAACGTTCATTACTGGGCGAGGGGAAATCCTCACGTCACGTACGTCCACGAACGTCACGAACTATTTTCGCTGAACATATAGGCAGGCATTGTGAGAACCACCTAGAAACAAGAGCAATTAATGGATCGAATTGAACATGCCGCCAAGTAGTAAAGGTCGTATTGGGACGCCCTGTATATTCATCTCATTCGCCATTTAGCGTGTATTGTGTTGAATATGTGTCAAGTTATGAGACCTATCGGCACGTTGTTCCTGACGCGTCTCGCACTTACTTTGGTCCAGAAGCGTGTCCATAATTCTGCAACACACGTTCAAATGCTTGCCTCCATCCATTAAAAGTTTATCTGCACATAAAGTACAGTTTAAGAGGAGCCGAAGCGTCTTGTTGGTGGTCAGCTTTCGCTTTATTGATGAACTGGCAGACAAACCAGTCGTTGGCCAGGTGTTTATTTACAGCTGAGAGTCTAAGTCCGCAGCACGCAGTGCCTGGTCTCGTACTACATCTTCATCTATGTTGGCGACAAAGGAATCGTTCGGCAGTCAGCTTGAAATGCCGGTTCTCCAAATTTTATCAGCAGTGTTACTCGGAAAGAACGTCGCCTTCCCTCTAGGGATACCCATTTGAGTGTCCAAAGCATGTCAGTAACAATTGTGTGATTTTAGAACCGACCGGTAACAAATCTAGCATCCCGTCTCTGAATTGCTTAGATGTCTTCCTTCAATACAACCTGGTACGGATCCCAAACACTCGAGCAGTACTCAAGAACAGGTCGCACCAGCGTCCTATATGCGGTCTCCTTTCCTAAAATTCCCCCAATAAACCGAAGTCGACCATTTGCCTTCAGTACCGCGGTTCTCACATGTTCGCACCACCTCACATCGCTTTGCAACGTTACGCCCAGATATTTAAACGACTTGACTTTGTCAAGCAGCACACTAATTATATTTTACCTGAACATTTCAAGTTTGTTCTTCTTACTCATCCGCATTGGCTTACATTTTTCCCCATTTTCGGCTGGCGTTCCTATCGCATTGCACCCCTGATGATACCCTTGTCTCTGATGAACACTCGCCGTTGAGAACAACTTATTGGGTTTTATTGTTTAACAAGACTTCGAACATAATATTTATGTCGTGATCTCTCTTGAACTATGTTTCGATGTGCCGTACAGTGATACAATATTGTAGGTACACACATCAAAAAAGGTTTTGCATCATACCAGCTCCCAGAAATCCAGAAGACAGACGTTGACTGTGGATACTGTATCACAGACACAGTCCCTCTGACTGTTCAGAGATGTCACTAAACCCACCAAAAGATGTAGACAACCGTGCATGAGCAGCGCCTATTAGACGGAGGGGGTCCGACAGTCGGTCAGTTCCAGTCATTCCACCAGAAAGGAGGTACACGGCTCGTGTTGTCTCTAGTTCAACCGTGCCTAGGCGATTCAATCGTGTCTGCATTATTACTTTGTGCCAGGAAGGGCTCTCAACAAGAGAAGTGACCAGACGTCTCGGAGTGAACCCAAGCGATGTTGTTCGGACATGGAGGAGACACAGAGAGAGACATGAACTGGCGATGACATGCCTCGCTCAGGCCGGCCAAGGGCTACTACTGCAGTGGATGACCGCTACCTATGGATTATGACTCGGAGGAACCCTGACAGCAACACCACTATGTTGAATAATGCTTTTCGTGCAGCCACAGGATGTCGTGTTACGACTCAAACTGTGCGCAGTCGGTTGCATGATGCGCAACTTCACTCCCGACGTCCATGGCGAGGTCCGTATTTCCAATCACGACACCATGCAGCGCGGTTCAGATGGGCCCAACAACATGCCGGATGGACAGTTCAGGATTGGCCTGAGTGCTGCATATGCCTTCAACCAGACAACCGTCAGAGGCGTGTTAGGAGGCCACACGGTCAGGCTGAGCGCCTTAGACACACTGTCCAGCGGGTGCAGCAAGGTGGAGGTTCCCTGCTCTTTTGGGGTGGCATTATGTCGGACCGACGTACGCCGCTGGTGGTCATGTAGGGCGCCGTAACGGCTGTACGATACGTGAATGCCATCCTCCGACCGATAGTGCAACCATATCGACAGCTTATTGGCGAGCAATTCGATTTCATGGAAGACAATTCGCGCCCCCATCTTGCACATTTTGTGAATGACTTCTTTCAGGATAACGACATCTCACGACTACAGCGGCCAGCATATTCTCGAGATTAGAACCCTATCGAACATGCCTGGGATAGATTGAAAAGTGCTGTTTATGGACGACGTGACCCACCAACCGCTCTGAGGGATCTACGCAGAATCGTCGTTGAGGAGTGGGACAATCTGGACCAATAGTGCCTTGATGAACTTGTGGATAATATGTCATGACGAATACAGGCACGTATCAATGCAAGATGACGTGCTACTGGGTAGTAGAGGTACCGGTGTGTACAGAAATCTGGACTATCACCTCTGAAGGTCTCCCTGTATGTTGGTACAACATGCAATGTTTATAAGCAATAAAAATGGCGGAAATGATGTTTATATTGATCTCTATTTCAGTTTTCTGTACTGCTTCCGGAACTCTCGGAACCTAGATGATACAAAACTTTTTTTGATGTGTGTACATTCTGCGGTGTATGTGGACGCTGTCTCCGAAAGAATTGCGAATGTCGTCAGTAGCAAAGAGTTAATAAATTTAATCGTCAGGCGTGATGCGGCACATTTTTGCACATTTTTTTTATGACGACATATGTCCTGAACTGTGTGTCGTGCAATGATGTTATTTTGGGCTTATATTCTGTGGTATATGTGGATACTGTCTATAAAATGTGTCGCTAGTACAGTTTGTAGTAAAGAATTAATAAATTATAACGTCATGTAAACGTAGGCTTCTGCTGCCGTTGTCACAGTCTGGATTTGAGGCCGCACTGTCATCTATAAAATTCCGACGTTTCGGCGACTGTTGCAAGGCGCCTTCCTCAGGGTGTATTGCTAACTACACTAGTTAGCTAACTACATTAGTTAGCAATACACCCTGAGGAAGGTGCTTTGCAACAGTCGCCGAAATGGTCGGAATTTCACAGATGACAGTGCGGCCTCAAATCCTGAAGAATTTTAGTGACTATAACGTCGTACTTAATGCAGTACTTTTACTGCATGAACAGCGGAAAAATAGTACGTTATAAAAACTTTTCATCATTTTGCAGGGATTGCCATAGAGAGAATTTTCATGACATATTGAAGTATTGGAATAATGTGTAAAGTTTGCGGAAAGTCTCTAAGTGCTCCTACTATCGAAGGCCGGATGAATAAAATGTGGTAATTTACACGTCGTGGGCTATGCTTTCTTTTCGCTCCCACCCCATTTTATAGGTAGGTGGTCCTAGCCCCCATAAAAATTGTCGCCTAACAGTAAAGCATATGTGTATCAAGTTAATTCGAAATCCGTCCAGTGGTGTTGGAGAAGTGGAAAACACACACAGAAACACCCACCCAGACACACACACACACACACACACACACACACACACACACATACACACACACAGACACACACACACACACACACACACACACACACACACACACACACACACACACATATATATATATATATATATATATATATATATATATATATATATATACTGTATATATATATATATATATATATTCAGCGGACTCAATGTATTTATCTCATGATTATGAATTTCATGATCACAGAAAGTTGAAGTAGGCTGAATAGGATTTGTTTTTATTTATTTTAAATTTTACTATGCCGGCAAGTATCAAGCTATACACTCCATTCTTGTCGGCACTCTACGTAAGACAAACCGAAAGGTTGAAACGTACTTAGTTACTTGTCTGGGTAACATCATCAACTGTTTTGTGCAGTACCTTCATAGGGAATAGTTACACGGTTTATGTTTACTGTTTTATATACAGTATTAGCCCGAAGTCCAATGATTAATTTCGCAGTTTTTCTTGCATAAGCGACGCGGTGTCGTCTGTGGTTCATTGCAGAGTATGTGCATCTCGTTTGCTTTCAACATCTATATCTACATCTACATCTACATGGATACTCCGCAAATCACACTTAAGTGCCTGGCAGAGGGTTCATCAAACCATCACAAGAATTCTGTGCTATTGCAATCTCTAATAACGCGTGGAAGAAACGAACAGCTCTATCTTTCCGTGCGAGCTCTGAATTCCTTTGTTTTATAATGATATCGTTTCTCTCTAAGTAGGTCAGCATTATCAAATTATTTTCGCATTCCGAGGAGAAAGTTGGTGATCGAAATTTCGTGAGAAGTCTCTGTCCAACGAAAAGCGCCTTTGTTTTAATGATGTTCACCCCATATCCTGTATAATGTCCGTAAAACTTTCTCCACTATTTTGCGATTGTTGTGGATTGGCATGAGAGCCAACCCACTAATGGTAGAGGAAGCCGAAAGGCACGCGTTTAAGCTCACGCAGGCTGGCGTGAGGTCTGGAACAGGACAAGGAAATCAGAACCCAGAAAAACGGACGCAGATGGTGGAGTACTTAACTTTAATCCATTAATGTTGAACGTAGCTCTTGTCTGTACATTATTTACAATATCAATAGCAACTGATAATGGCGCCTTGCTAGGTCGTAGCAAATGACGTAGCTGAAAGCTATGCTAACTATCGTCTCGGCAAATGAGAACGTATTTTGTCAGTGCACCATCGCTAGCAAAGTCGGTTGTACAACTGGGGCGAGTGCTAGGAAATCTCTCTAGACCTGCCGTGTGGCGGCGCTTAGTCTGCAATCACTGATAGTGGCATTTTCTAATTCTGCCAATAAGACGCAGTCTTTGGTTTGCCTACCCTACAACGTTTTGTGTGTGTGTTCCTTCCAATTTAAGTTGTTCGCAATTGTAGCTCCTAGGTATTTAGTTGAATTACGGCCTTTGGATTTGACTGATTTATCGTGTAACCCAAGTTCAACGGATTCCTGTTAGCACTCATGTGGATGTCCTTACACTTTTCGTTATTTAGGGTCAATTGCCAATTTTCGCACGTTACAGATATCTTTTCTACATCGCATTGCAATATGTTTTGATCTCCTGATGACTTTACTAGCCGACGGCATCATCTGCAAACCAGCTTTCTTATACGCCTTTGTCTTGGCCTCCTGTACTCAACTGAAAATATCTGCGCGGAATTGCGAATGTCAACAACGTGCGCTGTGTGTCTCGGTTTGGAAACGAACTACTTCCAATCGCTCATGCTATTCGCTGTTGGCAATGCCCACTTTGCCCTCTGACCAGCTGTCAGCACTGCTGGCTTTCTGGTCAGTGTTTGCTTTTTTACCAGCGATAGTCGCGCAGTAACAGTGAGACAGCTTTCGCCTGATATCTTATCTACTTCTGTTGTCGACATGAGTTGCGCTAGCGATGTTGTGCTGCGAAGAGAAAGTAATGTTGCTGGTAGAAGAATATAAATATCGTAAGTGATTCTGAGATCCAAGAGGCCACAGCACGAATGCCGAAGGAAGAGATACGTGAAATAATATGTCTAGTACACACATTAAAATAAAAAATATATGAAAGACCTGATCGCTCTAGTTGCTTACGTTGATCGTAGCTGTAATTACACGGCTAGTGTATCACTGTGATGCTAGTGATATTTTTTTTAGCATACATAAAAATTGGGCCGGTACTAGTAGGATTCGCACGGTGAGGACTTAGTAGAAACTTCATTATGTATATAGACAGTTCATCCAGCCCCGAAATCGACGACCTAGACGATTTTCCCCTGTTTCGCAAGGTGCGACATGGTCGCGAATTAAACAGTGACTCGAGTGTAGAATGAATTTCCTTTACTACACGTCTGTGGTCACAAATTTTTTTGTCGTCAGGCTACCGGTTTCGGTCTATAATGACCATTTTCAGATCTGTTTTACATTAGGACATGTTTTCACACAAAAGAACATCTGAAGATGGTCATTATAGACCGAAACCGGTAGTCTGATGACGAAAAATTTGGGACCGTAGACGTGCAGTAAACAAAAGTTAGTTTTCCTTGTATTCGACATTGATACTGGAAAGATGTCGGTCTCACGGCTTCCAAAACTTTCGAGATTCTTTTGATTTCAAGTTCACGTCGGATAACACATAACAAAAGGTTTATTTTTTTGCATGTGATATAATTACAATTTTCGGATTTTTTCTTTTTACTTGGACTGCGATACGTTGTTTGTCGTCAAATATTATGATTCTACGTCAATGGCGAGTACCATACAGATCTTGATGAATGATTTTGCTGCGACTATCAAAATGTATGAAATAAACGGCCGTATAATTTGACTGCATTGCCTCATAAGATTAAATATTTTGCACCGCGAAGAAGCCGTGGATCTTAGCATGTGACACAAATGTCAACTTAGTGCATCAACCCCTTCTTGAGAAAATGGAGTCTTACAAGACGGACGGAAAAATTGAGAATCGGATAACAAACGACCAGAAAAAAATTTTCCGTGTGTTTTTGTGGTGTCACCGCACCACACTTGTTAGGTGGTAGCCTTTAAATCGGCCGCGGTCCGTTAGTATACGTCGGACCCGCGTGTCGCCACTATCAGTGATTGCAGACCGAGCGCCGCCACACGGCAGGTCTAGTCTAGACTAGAGACTCCCTAGCACTCGCCCCAGTTGTACAGCCGACTTTGCTAGCGATTGTTCACTGTCTACATACGCTCTCATTTGCAGAGACGACAGTTTATCATAGCCTTCAGCTACGTCATTTGCTACGACCTAGCAAGGCGCCATATTCAGTTACTATAATTACTTCAAGAATGTATTCCGAACAGATAATATTGTGAATCATGTACCGTCAAGAGCGACGTTCATCATTAATGGATTAAAGTTAAGTATCAAACTAATTACGTCCGCTTTCTGAATTCTAATTGCTTGTCATGTTCCAGACCTCACGTCAGTATAGTTCTTCCCTCCTCACGCTAGCCTGCTTGAGCTAAAACGCGTGCATTTCGGTCTCCACTCGTAACACGGTGTTGGCTCTTCTGCTAACACAAAAGTTTTAGTTATTAATTAACAATTTTTGAAATTTTTTATTTAGTTTAACTGTGAAACCTGTCCTCTTGCCGAATTTCATGACTTCGTCAACGGTAAGAACCGTGTAGCTTTTCATGAGTGAGTTTGCGAGTATCAAAATATGTGACATGAATGGCCGTGTATTTTGATTACATTGACTTAGGAGCTGCAAGGAACTGTAGAGGTATAACTTTCAACTTGATACAACTACCCAGTCTCGATAAGCAGGGTTTTCAACAATCGGACAGACAGACAGACAGACAAAAAAACAACAAGGGTGCCGTTTCTAACGATTGACGCACGCAACGCTAAATATAGTTAACACCAGATTATGCCGTCTGTTCTCTAATAAACCATACAGCAGATTTTATGAAGTAGCCGATGTGAGAGGTCATATGTACTGTATCCCATATTCATTACTCTTATTTCGTTGACATATTATTTCGTGGTCAATAAAATTCTTCCGGATTTGAGGCCGCATTGTCAACTATAAAATTCCGACGTTTCGGCGACTATTGTAAGACGCCTTCCTTAGGGTGTATTGCTAACTGCTGAACAAGCACTAGTTCTGTTATTTATATAACATGGAGTCCTGTCATTGGATATGAGGGTGAAGGGGAAAGGTAATAGGTATTCTTTTATTGGGCTTTGCGTTGCGTGTTGTCATTGGCGGAAATAGGCGTCTTCCATTGGAGTTTCCTTCATTGCTTGCCATCGGTGGAAATCGGCGAATACGAAACTAAGAGGCGACTGCAGCGTAGAGTTGTTTACCGCCTAGTATCGGCTAGACAGTTACTTCTTACTCACCCTCATATCTAATGATAGCCACTCCTGCATACAGTACGGGCCATTAAAATTGTTACACCACGAAGATGACGTGCTACAGACGCGAAATTTAACCGACAGGAAGAAGATGCTGTGACATGCAAATGTTTAGCTTTTCAGAGCATTCACACAAGGTTGGCGGCGGTGGCGACATGAGGAAAGTTTCCAACCGAAGTCTCATACACAAACAGCAGTTGACCGGCGTTGCCTGGTGAAACGTTGTTGTGATGCCTCGTGTATGGAGGAGAAATGCGTACCATCACGTTTCCGACTTTGATAAAGGTCGGATTGTAGCCTATCGCGATCCAGATCCAATGACTGTTAGCAGAATATGGAATGGGTGGGTTCAGGAGGGTAATACGGAACGCCGGGCTAGATCCCAACGTCCTCGTATCACTAGCAGTCGACATGACAGGCATCTTATCTGCATGGCTGTAACGGATCGTGCAGCCACGTCTCGATCCCTGAGTCAACAGATGGGGACGTTTGCAAGACAACAACCATCTGCTCGAACAGTTCGACGTAGTTTGCAGCAGCACGGACTATCAGCTCGGAGACCACGGCTGCCGTTACCCTTGACGCTGCATCACAGACAGGAGCGCCTGCGATGGTGTACTCAACGACGAACCTGTGTGCACGAATGGCAAAATGTCATTTTTTCGGATGAATCCAGGTTCTGTTTACAGCATTATGATGGTGGCATCCGTGTTTGGCGACATCGCGGTGAACGCACCTTGGAAGCGTGTATTCGTCATCGCCATACTGGTGTATCACCCGGCGTGATGGTATGGGGTGCCATTGCTTACACGTCTCGGTCACCTCTTGTTCGCATTGACGGCACTTTGCACAGTGGACGTTACATTTCAGATGTGTTACGACCCGTGGCTCTACCCTTCATTCGATCCCTGCGAAACCTTCATTTCAGCAGGATAATGCACGACCGCATATTGCACGTCCTGTACGGGCTTTTCTGCATGCAGAAAATGTTCGACTGCTGGTCTGACCAGCACATTCTCCAGATCTCTCACCAATTGAAAACTATGGTCAATGGTGGCCGTGCAACTGGCTCGTCACCATACGCCAGTCACTACTGTTGATGAACTGTGGTATAGTGTTGAAGCTGCATGGGCAGCTGTACCTGTACACGCCATCCATGCTGTGTTTGACTCAATGCCCAGGCGTATGAAGGCCGTTATTACGACCAGAGGTGGTTGGTCTGGGTACTTATTTCTCAGGATCTATGCACCCAACCGGCGTGTAAATGTAATCACATGTCAGTTCTAGTATAATATATTTGTCCAATGAATACCCGTTTATCATCTGCATTTCTTCTTGGTGTAGCAATTTTAATGGCCAGTAGTGTAGTATATAAGTAACAGAACTAGTGCTCAATCAGCAGTTAGCAATATACGCTGAGGAAGACGTTTTGCAATAGCCGCCGAAACGTCGGAATGTTATAGCTGGCAATGCGGCCTCAAACCCAGAAGAATTATGTTGACTGTGACAACGGCCGCGGAAGGCTACGTTTCAGAAATGGGTCTAAGCAATGTGGAACTTAACATCTGAGGTTATCAGTCCTCTAGACTTAGAACTACTTAAACCTAACTGACCTAAGGACATCACACACATCCATGCCCGAGGTGGGATTCGAACCTGCGACAGTAGCAGCAGCGCGGTCCCGTACTGAATCGCCTAGAACCGCTCGGCCACTGCGGCCGGCGGCTACGTTTGTATTAATATATTATTTCGTATACGTAAATAATAAAATCCTTAAGCGCTTCTCACATGTCGCTGCAGACATCAGATACTGTCTGAGATATAACAGCTACTGAAGTGTGAGACCATGACTAGCGTAAATATCTGCAGTTGCCAAAAATCAGGTGTAAATGGTATCGCTTCTTCAACGTATGTTGGTCGTCGGTAATAGTGCCATGTAACTAAACACTGAGTCAAGCCCCAAAAATCTCATTTAGAGGGTATCAAAAAAATGTATGTATTAGCTATACAAAATGAGTATAATAGTTGGGCATCGCAACACAAACACAAAAGCTATACAGGTTTCATGTTAAATATGTGGTTTTTTTCTACATTATTACGTTTAAGAACAAAAGATACAGAATTTGAAGGAAATCAAACATTGTGTATGCAATGGCTTTAATATAAACAGCGATACACGTGCCATCAAATCCATTTTCATTCGTTTCATACGGTTCTCGTAAAACCACATATTCTCCTTTTTTTACGAATGGAATCGCACTAGCTAAATCCCTTCCCCTTTTTTTAGACAACCTAGGTTCACATTGTAGTGTTTCCGGCTGCACCTGTTGAACATCAGAAGGTTTCACTTTCCTCTTCAAAATGCTACTCTTCAACTACATTCAGAGTAGACCGAACAGTCAGTCTGATCCACTGTGCTTCTGAAATACGCACGGTGGTAAAATACAAATTTTTTCGGCAGCCGACTTAAAGTCGTAAAGATCTCCTTCTTATGTAAGAGTTACTATGAATGGTGTTGTGGGCATAGATTCCGTGATGAGGCTAGCTAAATCTTTCGGAACTTCGCATACAGTTATCCTCTTTCATTTCTCAGTTTGAGCAAACTCATGATCGTAAGACATAAAAGAGCGCTCTTTCTCCAAAAACTTCTATTTTATTTCGTGTTGGATAGTTAATTATAGCTTTCTCAATCAGAACAACGATTTTTGTCGATAATAAATACGTTTCAGTAATAAATTAAACGCATTAAAATATTTTATCGTTACCTACGTTGATTCTAAGCTTCATAATAAATTTTAAAATGGCAGCGAAGACGTACCTGGCGCTTGGGAACCTCTTTTGCTTTTGTCTTTTCGAGTATATTCCTTTCCTCCACTGCCTACATTCTTCATTTCACTTTGAACACTACCATCACCTCTCTTCCTCCATTTTGGTGCAGTTCCCCTTTTCATTTTGGAATACTGTCTATCATTTACATGTAATAAATACTTCAGCAGTTCACGCGAGTACACGCCAAGGTACTAACAGAGTTTGCGCACGAGTCGTTATTTGAACATCGATGTTGGTCTCAGACACGAGCGCAGCCTTGAGACAGCTGAAGACGCTGTTTCCCGCACGTCTAGCGCTTGTGTCAGAACATACGTTAGCGTTTACAGCCGAATGTCACCAATAACTCAAATTTTCCTGTTTTGGCGTTTGACTCATTACTTACTCACATGCGGCAATTAATAATCTGCTCTTAAATTTTCTCCTCTGTTGAAAAGATAAGCAAGAGAAGGTCGTCAAGCGACGTATGTGCAAGTGTTTGGACTAGCGCTAAGGTTAAGCTAGAAGCAGAAATTCAGTGTGAAGCACACTACCCCCTCGCATTTCACGTTTACAAACACGTAGGGACACCTATATGTTTCTTTTTCAACGCCATATTGCTTCCTCCGTCAAAAACTGTTTGCTCGCCACGTAGAATAATTCTATCTGAATATCAGAATTTTGTTTCGTGTCTCTTCGTATACAGGCAGTTTGTTTTAATTTGGAACAGCTAAATACGTCGAAAAATAACCAGCGTATGAAAAAAAAGTTGCAGTTGAAAATTTACAGTTTTCAAGGGGGAAATCTGTCAGTACTAAACCTGGACTACCCGTAACCCCACACCCCAACCAACGGAACGGGGAGGGGGGGGGGGTAAAATTTTTATTTCCAACTGAAAAACATACTATTTAGGGTCAGTATCTCAAAATGGTAAGAGGGGAACCCTCATAGGATTATTTTGTTGTCCGTCTGTGTGTCCGACTGTTAAAAACCGTTTTTATTAGCAACTGACCGATGTATCAAGCTGAAACCCGTGTCACATGCCAGGGCATACGGTTCCTAGGCGGTCTAAAAAATTGAAACTTTTAAGTCAAAGATTCCGGCATTTATGTAGCACATTTTGATACTCGTACATACACTCACCAAAACCTACAGTTTTTGGCAAGAAATAAAGTTTCACAACGCAAGTAAAGGGAAAAAATCCGAAAACTGTTAATATGTGATTACCTCGCAAGATATACTTTTTTTCATTTGTTATCCGACTGTCTGTTTGTCCGTCCGTGTGTTAAAACATCTTTTTCTCAGGGACGGGTAGCCGTATCAAGTTGAAATTTGTTACGTACTAAGGTCTATGGTTCCTTGGCGGTGTACTACACCAAAACTTCTATGTCGATGCAATCGAAAGATACGACCTTGTAACGCCGGAAATGCATATCCTCCTATTTCCATCTATTGTACTATTATTTTTTTTCCTTGTTTTGTTACCTCAAGATATGACATTTCTGTCTCTTTATATATTGTAATTGTTTTACTGTTTGTATATATATATTTATGCACTTATGTCGATGTATAATTGGTTTGTTTCGTAAATATTATTTGTATTTTTACGCTGGGTCTTGCCTAGGGAAAACTGCTATCGAACGATTACATCGATGGGTCGTGTGAAGAATCAAAGTGTGTAGGATCTTTGGTAGTATTAACTCTGCCGCGTGGAGCGCGGGCAGTGAGAGTCTGGCGGGAGTAGCGAGTGGAGCAGGTGTTGTGTGACGCTCCCGCGAGTTGCCGCGCTTTCGGGGTTTGGCAGCATGTAATTGCGCTCGACTCGTGATGATAGTTTCTGACATGGTGTCGCGGACGGGAAGCATTAGCTGGCGCACATCAAGAGCCCGTTTCGCCTGGTGACCGTGTCGAGAAGAAGGCGCGCCAACATCCAGCTTCTGCAACAGCGACGGCCGACAATGAGTGACTGTCGCCACCTCCTCGATCGACGGCTTCAAACCTTCAATCAACCAACAAGGAAGACTAAAAGCACGTAAAGTTTCAGAACTGTATGGCAGACCTCAGCTTTTCAAATTGTTCCATTTGCCACGCAAAATTACAGCAACTTAGCATGAACCTTTGTTGCTCATTGTCCCAATTGCATTGCCAAGCAGGGTCCCTTCCTTTTCCGAAATGAGCCCGAGGGTCGTTGAAATTCAAACGCCAGCATCATTCGATTTCACTGCTTTAATTTCAAAGTTCAGCTGGCTACAATATTTAAATTGCACAAGCACAAATTAAGAGTGCGAGTTTTGTTACCGTATTTTAGTTACCTGTGACTGCAGCTCAGCTTGGTACGTACTAAATTTTACTATTGTTAATAGTTCAGAATCATTTAATTCAAGTTCAAAGTAAAATCTCTTGTTTCTAAATTGCGTAGAGTCAAGTTGCTTTTGAAATGATTGTTGAGGTAGTCCAAGACTAACCGTATTTTACTGGATTTCGATGTGTCAGAAAGAAAGCTCACTATTAACTTCAGTCATTAAATTAACTTTCGATTTTCCGGTTTTATTAATTCTTTTGCTAAATTAAGTCAGAGTGTAGCGAAATTTATTACTTCTGACAAACTTTCAGTTTTCACACTACACGTGTCAACCTTCAGTTGCCACGCTTCTAGTGTTAATTATATGTGTAATAACCTTTCTTTTTCAGTTACTATAGTAATTGTCCTTAGGACTGGCGACCGTGATTTCCCCCAAATCTCAAATATCTAATTACCGCTAGTTAATTGTTAACGTAACGGCCGCACATTTACTTTCTTTATTAACTTTACCCCTTTTCAAAACTAATTTCCACCAGTTTCATTAGCACATTTCCTTTCATTAAGATGTAACCCTTTCCTCCCTCTTTACCGACAGGTTAACTTCGGTGACGATTGCTTTTCCAAAACTCCCATTAGGTACACGCGGTTTCATTTTTCACTGTCATTAAGGTCGATAAGTGAGGGGGGAGGTTACACGTGGCGACCTGGTGACAGGACAATCTTCGAATTTGAGGTTGTTCTGGACACGAATTTTGCATTGTGCAAATCTCGTAACAAAGTACTGGTTACGAAATGGTCGTTACGTCAGCGAGAATAAATAGTGTGAGGAATCCTAATTAGATTTGAGATTTGGCATTTATATTGAAAATTATTAAAATGAGTGAAGGCAACAATTACCAAAATTTGGTAGACTTGGATACGGAACAATCGGTCGAACAGTGGGAAACGCGCACGGCGGTTCCCATTGTTCAGGGGCAGGCGGCTAGCATGAAAGACGCGACCGCCGAAACGCAACAAAGAGCAGAAATGGAATTCCAAACTTTAGAAAATGTTTCGGAATCGGAAGCGAAAATCAAATCTGTACCCCTTGATGATGAATACGGGGGAACATGTATAGAGGAACCAGCTACGGAAGTAAAACCGGTAGTCTCCGGGAATTTAACTGATTTATTGAATGTTTTGATTAATGAAATCAAGAGTCAATCGGCAGAAATTATAGCTCTGTCTGCCAAGCAAGAAGCTCAGTCTGAAAAGATTGAACGAAAGCTAGACAATCAGAACAAAGCTATTAATGTTGTTAACAACAATGTTGGAGTTGTTAATACAAAAGTTGATAAAATCAAAGAAGATATTGTTGTAATTAATACCGAAATCGGTAATCTTAAACAGGAAATGATAGGCGTTCAGGCGGAAATTGCGAGCATAAATACTCGTTTTGATTCCGAAATTAGCAGAATCGAGAAAAGTGTAGGAGAATCAGTTGCTCCGATCATCGAGAATAAGGTGACGGAACAAATTCAATTAGTGAAAAAAGAGGATCAAAAGAAGGTGGAAACTTTAAAGGCTTTAGTATCCGAAGTAGATACCAAAGTGACGAAGCAGGCTAATACCTGCGAAGAGAAAAAGAGGGAAGTGGAAACGCTTGCGACAACCACTTGCCAAGTAATTATGAGAGTGTCGGAATTAGAAAAGAAGCTAGACGAAAAACAGAGCTATGTGCCAATCTGTGCACATAGTTCGGAATTGTTGACGAAAGAGGAGCGGTTCGACCCCTTGAAAAAAGGCGGTATACACGCGACGGATTTCATTAAAAATTGTGAAAGAGTTTTACCCAGATCATGGACTAATGAGAGAAAAATTAATGCGGTTATTGATGTGCTGGCTGGTGATGCCAAGCGTTGGGGCCTAAACCTCAACATTACGAACCTGACTTTTGACGAGTTTAAAAATTTGTTTCTGGCTGAATACTGGTCAGAGCAAAAACAGCAAAGTGTCTGGCGCGAATTTGTCGTATCGAGGCCTTTCGATGAGAATTCGCGCGGTTCGATGAAGGAGTTTTGTGAGGGCTGGATCCGCAAGTTGGAATATTTGCGTGATCGCCGCACGGAATCCGAAATAGTCTGGGAACTCTACAAGAAGCTTCCAGATGATACAAAACGCTACGTAGGAAGCAATTATAGGACAGTCAATGATTTCCTGGAAAGAGTTGAGGACAAGGACAATTGGCGCAATAATCGCCACAGTGGTAGAGGCCGTGGTAACAACAACGTGTACCACAGCAACCACAACAACGATAACCATGGAAATAATGCATACCGCAACCATGGCAGCAATAACAATAATGGTTCGGACTGTAATAACAATCGCTACAATGCAAATAATAACAGGAATGACGGAAACCAGTATCGTACTAACGTGATACGGGCCTCACAGAATAGTAATAACGCCAGAGGGTGTGATGAACCGCCTCAGCAGCATCCGGGGAGCGTATCTGCTGGGACGAGACAGGGAAACCATTAGCCGCGCCGGTGAGGGGCCGAGCGGGCGTGGAGAAATTTTGGCGGCCCAATAACAGGAGAAAACCCAGGTATCGTCATTATGAAAATTCCGTGTGGAATAATCAACGGCGGGAGAGTGTGCCAGTGTTAAGAGAAAAGAGTGCGCCCACAAGTAGTAGATCAGCTGTATACACGGCAGTAGAAGGTACATTCACTGTCAGTGAGAACAATTTAAGTAGTGTTCCGGAAATCGATTATAAAGGGGCAGCTGTAATACCCACAGCGGAACTGGAGATTGAGTTTAAGAATGATTCGCAATTGTTGAGAGAAGATCAGATGTCGGATAACACGTCCGTCGTTGAGCGAGGGGATGCAGAGAGGGATGAGGTCTGGTTAAGGCAGTTCGGTCGCTTATACGACGAACTAAGAGATTATAGGGGCCTGTACGGGAGAAGCATTTATGGAGAGCGCGGGCAGAATTTGCCGCGTCTCGTCCCACAGGAAGATAGTATTTGTGAAGTGATGGAAAGTTCTGGCCCTAACCGGCAGACTTTACCAGAAATAGTTGATGTTAATGGGGAGCACGAGCAAGATTCGTCGTGTTTCGTCCCGCAGGAGTTAGATGTTGAAGTAGTAACGGAAAGTTCTGGCCCTAACCGGCAGACTTTACCGAAAGTTATAGTGATAGAAGTAGCCGACCCATCCGACGCAAACCTCCAGTTTAAACGTTGCGAAAGTATTAAGGAGAAAGATTACGAAAATTTTAGTGATAGCCGGACACGATTGGTAGAAAACCACGTAGATTACAGTGTGTATGAGGTTAGAGCTGACGTTATACGGTCAGACGATAGCAGTGTGGGTTGCGCAGATCCAGAGGAAGTAATTGCAGATACTACTGGGCACATGTCTCCAGGTAGATTGGCAGATGAGATCAATCTGATTAAAGAGGAATCAACGAAGGTGACAATTAGTGAATTGATAGCAAAGCAACACTCACTAGTTGACGAGTTACAGGAAAAGGTTTCGGTATTGGAGGCGAAGCTACAGACTAAGCCTCAGGACAAACGTGTTGAAATTAAAACTGTATGTGAACAGAGGCTGAAAAAGCCGCCAGATAAACCGGATTTAGGATCAAAGCCGGATGGTTTTTTGTGGAATGACCTGGATATAGACGAGGATTTACTGTGGGAAAATAAAGAAACAGTCGAGGACAAGTGTAGACAGATAGTAGTGTCTGTTAATATGCACGACCTACAACTAAACGTGTTGATTGACACCGGTGCAGAATTGAGTGCTGTATCTGGGAAAATATTTGAGTTACTGAAAGACAGACCTGGCATCGTAGTTATGCCAGTAACAGGAGTGAAAATTATCGGTGCTACTGGGAAGGCCAGTAAACCGGTCACAAAACAGATTTTTGTCAACTTCGAGATATGTGGGGCACGATTTGAGCAAGAGTTTGTCGTCGTGCCAGACTTAACTACGGAAGTAATTATCGGGTTAGATTGGCTATTAAAGTACCGTGCAGTGATTAACTGCGAAAGCAAAACTTTGACATGTATGTCACTAGATAAAACAATGTTAGTTAGTTTTGATGAGGCAGGAGACGGTGTGCATAGGCAATACCAGCCTATACACATTGGTAACTGGCCGGATGACATTGACGTAGGAATGAGTTTGAACTGCCGTAATGTGAGGAAGTTCGGCATTGACAAAAGTGTAGAAAGTGAATTGGAAGAGATAATCAAATTCCCTCCACGGATTGACATTAGTATTGGTGTGAAAAACGATCGTTTGCGAGAAGTAATGAAGCTAAAAGCCGATGCTCGCATACGTCGTAATGACGCTAAAGTGCGTTTTGCTAAGTTTGCAATCGGAGAATTAGTACTTGTAAAAGCTCATGAGAAATCGAGCGAGATAGACAATGAAATCTCTAAATTTAAGTTTGTTTATAATGGACCATATAAAGTCATTGGTATACCTCACACAAATGCTTATTGCTTAGAGTATCCAAGCTCTGGAAAAAGGTTAGCTATACGGAATATAGTAAACTTGAAATTGTACCAACCTAGGATCGATTAATACCACACAATGGGTAATTAATACAGTATGTAAATATAGAGTGTAAGATTTAACGATTTGCTAGATTGCCATGCTTTTGACTGACCAAGGTCATTAAAGAAGTTGTAATTAATAAGTAATTAATTTTGATCAATCAATTTAATTTTAATCAATTTAATCATGATCTAATCAACTGAAAAATCCAAGCTGCTAGTTTAAGTTTTCAGCTGAGTCACAGTAGATTAAGGAATGTAAATATGATTTTTTAAATAGCTGTAAGATTTCATAAATATGTGATTTACTAGTCATTTCCGATGTACTTAGACGCTGTTTTAAGTTTCAGGCTAGTACATGCGTGTGATGATGGACAGTGTTGAGTTATCCACTGTGATAGTATTAAGGGACTCCTTGAGATTACTCCGGAGTGAGTTTTTCCTAAAGAATTCAGTGAAACGGACGTTCTGGAAATGCCGTCACAAGGGCGAGTGAGATCAAGCGTGCCGCACAGGCGGGCGCAACAATACTGGCGAGGCGGAGCCGCTGTCGGCTCTTGTGCCGCTGTCGGCTCTTGTGCCACTGTCGGCATTCTTTGTACTTGCGAATACGGAAGGCGGAATTGTTTTTCTTCCTGGACAGCTGAAAGAATTCTACTGTCAATATTTATGTTTTTTTCGATCTGATGTGTGTTATTTTCTTGTTTAGCGTTTAATGGACTCTCATGGCAAGCGTATTAATTATGAAAGGGTTAAGTAAAAATGTGTATTCTATGTAATTAATTATTAATTTTTCGTATTTTGATCTACCTGTTTTTATGACCATGTACTCTGATTAATTTTGTAAATAGTATTCCATTTCTTGATACTGTTGGGAATTTTGACAATTTTAGAATAGCTAAACCATTTTCTATGTTTTCTATGAATTTTAATATGTTGTCAACCTGTTTTATTTTGTGCAAGATGACAGAGTGGAATAAGATTAGGAGTGTCTCCACTCAATTATTATGGTCTAAAAATTGATTCATGATTAATTAGACGAATGCTAAATTTTGTTGATGTTTTGTGCATATACATTTCCGCTGTTTCTTTTTTGGGACATTTTCTGAGTCTGTTTACGTTACACGAACATCCTCAGACAATGTGGGGCACGTGTAACGCCGGAAATGCATATCCTCCTATTTCCATCTATTGTACTATTATTTTTTTTCCTTGTTTTGTTACCTCAAGATATGACATTTCTGTCTCTTTATATATTGTAATTGTTTTACTGTTTGTATATATATATTTATGCACTTATGTCGATGTATAATTGGTTTGTTTCGTAAATATTATTTGTATTTTTACGCTGGGTCTTGCCTAGGGAAAACTGCTATCGAACGATTACATCGATGGGTCGTGTGAAGAATCAAAGTGTGTAGGATCTTTGGTAGTATTAACTCTGCCGCGTGGAGCGCGGGCAGTGAGAGTCTGGCGGGAGTAGCGAGTGGAGCAGGTGTTGTGTGACGCTCCCGCGAGTTGCCGCGCTTTCGGGGTTTGGCAGCATGTAATTGCGCTCGACTCGTGATGATAGTTTCTGACATGGTGTCGCGGACGGGAAGCATTAGCTGGCGCACATCAAGAGCCCGTTTCGCCTGGTGACCGTGTCGAGAAGAAGGCGCGCCAACATCCAGCTTCTGCAACAGCGACGGCCGACAATGAGTGACTGTCGCCACCTCCTCGATCGACGGCTTCAAACCTTCAATCAACCAACAAGGAAGACTAAAAGCACGTAAAGTTTCAGAACTGTATGGCAGACCTCAGCTTTTCAAATTGTTCCATTTGCCACGCAAAATTACAGCAACTTAGCATGAACCTTTGTTGCTCATTGTCCCAATTGCATTGCCAAGCAGGGTCCCTTCCTTTTCCGAAATGAGCCCGAGGGTCGTTGAAATTCAAACGCCAGCATCATTCGATTTCACTGCTTTAATTTCAAAGTTCAGCTGGCTACAATATTTAAATTGCACAAGCACAAATTAAGAGTGCGAGTTTTGTTACCGTATTTTAGTTACCTGTGACTGCAGCTCAGCTTGGTACGTACTAAATTTTACTATTGTTAATAGTTCAGAATCATTTAATTCAAGTTCAAAGTAAAATCTCTTGTTTCTAAATTGCGTAGAGTCAAGTTGCTTTTGAAATGATTGTTGAGGTAGTCCAAGACTAACCGTATTTTACTGGATTTCGATGTGTCAGAAAGAAAGCTCACTATTAACTTCAGTCACTAAATTAACTTTCGATTTTCCGGTTTTATTAATTCTTTTGCTAAATTAAGTCCAGAGTGTAGCGAAATTTATTACTTCTGACAAACTTTCAGTTTTCACACTACACGTGTCAACCTTCAGTTGCCACGCTTCTAGTGTTAATTATATGTGTAATAACCTTTCTTTTTCAGTTACTGTAGTAATTGTCCTTAGGACTGGCGACCGTGATTTCCCCCAAATCTCAAATATCTAATTACCGCTAGTTAATTGTTAACGTAACGGCCGCACATTTACTTTCTTTATTAACTTTACCCCTTTTCAAAACTAATTTCCACCAGTTTCTTTAGCACATTTCCTTTCATTAAGATGTAACCCTTTCCTCCCTCTTTACCGACAGGTTAACTTCGGTGACGATTGCTTTTCCAAAACTCCCATTAGGTACACGCGGTTTCATTTTTCACTGTCATTAAGGTCGATAAGTGAGGGGGGAGGTTACAACCTTATAGACCACTTATTTCGATACTCGCTAACTCACTCGCGAAAACCTGTAGCGGACTTGTCCTTGACACAGAGGCATCACATTTGACAGGAATCTAGCTTTAACACTACAGGTAAAGGAAAAGATCCTAGATTGTTGCTTTGCAGTTATATTACCAAAAGAAACACTTCTTTTGTCATTTGTCATTCAACTTCAAAGTCAAAATGAAATCAATCGCGAAAGTGCTGCAGTTCCCGAGACCGATATGGTGCCAGTATCAATGTTGGTAACAGGGAAAAATAACTGATATTCTGCATTCCCGGGTTGGATGAACTGTCTATATGCGTAATTAAGTTTGTACTGAAGCCTCAGAGCACTGGTCCTTCTCGCAACCCGACCAAATTTAAAATTAGTCAAGATAATTTATTACAGTTTTGGTTCAAATAACTCTGAGCACTATGGGACTTAACATCTGAAGTCCTCAGTCCCCCTAGAACTTAGAACTACTTAAACCTGACTAACCTAAGAACATCACACACATCCATGCCCGAGGCAGGATTCGAACCTGCGACCATAACAGACTGAAGCGCCTAGAACCTCTCGGCCACACCGGCCGGCTATTGCAGTTTTATTTCAAAAAAATACCTAGGATTTACCAAAAATATTTTTCCCATTCGTAGCAGAAGGCACTGTAGCCGAAAAATTCATTAGCTCCAGTCTATCCAATCCAGAACCGACTTATGTGATTCAGCCGCGGCGAGTGCCGCTAGTTATGCTCCATTTGCGTCGCTGATATCGCCTCTCGTCTGGTCTTGCATCTCTGACTGTTCCTCCCGTGGTTTTTCGGCTTGGCGTGTGGCCGGGGTCTCTCTCCGTCCGGCATTCAACCAGGCAGCGTGTTTTGAAGGCGGCCCCTCGTCTCTATCCTGTGTGCCTGGGTCTCGCCGTCCTCGACGTTTTGTCGCGTGCCGGCTGTACGATGCTGATCGGTCGACGCGTTTGCGTGTGGAACGGTGGCGGGTCCGTCACCCCATGCTAGACATCTTCTCATCGCGTAACTGGAAGCATGAAGTTACGTATGATTCATATTCTGCTGTTAATCTGTGAAAATTTGTGAGACTTATGGTGGCATGTTGTATCTACCGGAGATCAGTTAAGGACGGCTCTAAATAAGAGAGTGTTATACGAAACTTACGAGATCTAAGGCTTCGAAGTGTTGTGTCAGCGGAGCGGCGTCTATTTATTTCGGCGAATGCAAAATGGAATAGAGTTTTACTGCTTATTTTAAAGTTTTAAAGGTTCCTTGCAGTGTTAATTTGATGTAGTATGTTAATTAGTGTGCTCTTCGCCAACTATTAAGCATTCAATTCGCTGTTACCTCAGACAAACCTTTATATATTATGTTATTTATATTATTAAAAAATGCATTAAAACTGTTTACCAATAAGAGTGTAACAATGAGAAGTCTTTGCTGTTAGATTCAGAAGCATCCGACCCACCTTACATCTGAAGGCGCCGGCCGCGGTGGCCGAGCGGTTCAAGGCGCTACAGTCTGGAACCACGCTACCGCTACGGTCGCAGGTTCGAATCCTGCCTCGGGCATGGATGTGTATGAAGTCCTTAGGTTAGTTAGGTTTAAGTAGTTCTAAGTTCTAGGGGAAAAAATGGTTCAAATGCCTCTGAGCACTATGGGACTTAACATCTATGGTCATCAGTCCACTAGAACTTAGAACTACTTAAACCTAAGTAACCTAAGGACATCACACAACATCCAGTCATCACGAGGCAGAGAAAATCTCTGACCCCGCCGGGAATCGAACCCGGGAACCCGGGCGCGGGAAGCGAGAACGCTACCGCATGACCAGGAGCTCTGGAGTAAGTTCTAGGGGACTGATGACCTCAGAAGTTAAGTCCCATAGTCCTCAGAGCCATTTCAAGGCAGTGGGTTACTCTGTCCTGTTAATGAAATAAATAAATAAATTTTCGACCTGTTTTGGTTTTAGACTTTCTTTTAATATGAAGGGCAGAGCTCTTGTTAAGTCAGTCTAATTTTAATTGTCCTTTTATTCGGTAAATATCTCAGTTTGATTTTCACTGATGTTACAGATAGTCACGTAGTTAGTAAGCCTTGCATGGTCTTGAAAAGGCTGAATCACAAGTTGAATTTGTCTGCCGCGTGACTTATTTGCTGTTGTAGAAATGGCCTGGTATGTGGGGCAGATGATTAAAGTCAGTTGTTGTTGTTGTTGTTGTGGTCTTCAGAGACTGGTTTGATGCGGCTCTCCATTTTATATCCATTTCGACCATCATGAGTTATTTTGCTCCCCAAATAGAAAAACTCATTTACTACTTTAAGTGTCTCATTTCCTAATCTAATACCCTCACCATCGCCCGATTTAATTCGACTACATTCCATTATACTCGTTTTGCTTTTGTTGATGTTCAAGTTATATCCTCCTTTTAAGACACTGTGTATTCCTTTCAGCTGCTCTTCCAGGTCCTTTGCTGTCTCTGACAGAATTACAATGTCACCGGCAAACCTCAAAGTTTTTATTTCTTCTCCATGGATTTTAATTCTTACTCCGAATTTTTCTTTTGTTTCCTTCACTGTTTGCCCAATATACAGATTGAATAACATCGTGGATAGGCTACAACCCTGTCTCATTCCCTTCCCAATCACTGCTTCCCTTTCATGCCCCTCGACTCTTATAATTACCATCTAGTTTCTGTACAAATTGTAAATGGCCTTTCGCTCCTTTATTTTACCCCTGCCATCTTTAGAATTTGAAAGAGAGTATTCCAGTCAACATTGTCAAAAGCTTTCTCTAAGTCTACAAATGCTAGAAACGTAGGTTTGCCTTTCCTTAATCTTTCTTCTAAGATAAGTCGTAGGGTCAGTATTGCCTCACGTGTTCCAACTTTTCTAAGGTCATCAGTCCCTAAGCTTACACACTACTTAACATAAATTATCCTAAGGACAAACACACACACCCATGCCCAAAAGAGAACTCGAACCGCCGCCGGTATCAGCCGCACAGTCCATGACTGCAGCGCCTCAGACCGCTCGGCTAATCCCGTGCGGCATGAACCTCTATCGAGCTGTAGATCACGCGACAGTCATGTTGCTATCCCTTTGCTTCCCGAGTCCTGGAATCTCGCTAACTAGAGTAGAATTGTCTCCAGTGATAAGTCCTGCTTCGAACTGAGCCCCAGTCACCAGAGAAGACATGTCTGAAGACGCGCCTTACAGCGTTCGGATCCCAACCCGACTCTCGCCCAACATACGGCCCAACATTCAAGAGTGATGGTCTGAGGTGCCATTTCATTTCATAGCAGGACCCCTTTGGTCGTCATCTGCGGCACCCTTACAGCCCAGCGGTACGTCGACAATGTTCTAGGTCCCATTTTGTTGGCCTTCATGGCAAGCCATACTGAGCTTACTTTCAGCAAGGTAGTGCCCGCCCAGACACGACTGCAGTTTCTGCTGCTACTCTTTGTGGTTACCAAACCTTGCTTTGGCCAGTGCTGGAAGGCATTGACAGAATGAATCCTGCAGGACTGTCCATAAATCCGTAAGAGTAAGACGGAGTGGAGATCTCTTGTAAACAGAAATTTGCAAGCCATCCCAGATATGCTCAATAATGTTCATATCTGACGAGTTTGGTGGCCAGCGGAAGTGTTTAAAGTCAGAAGGGTGTTCCTGGAGCCATTCTGTAGCAATCCTCAACGTGTGGGGTGTCGCATTGTCATGCTGGAATCCTCCAAATACGTTGGAATGCACAATGGACATGAATGGATGCTTAGTACTTGTCACCTGTCAGTCGTATCTAGACATGCAGACATACCAGGGATCCCGCATCACTCCAACTGCACACGCCCCACACCATTACAGAGCCTCCACCAGTTTAACACTCTCCTGCTGACTTGCAGGGTCCATGGATTCATGATGTCTCCGTATCCATACGCGTCCATCCGCTAGATGTAATTTGAAACGAGACTCTTCCGACCAGGCAACATGTTTCCAGTCATCAGCAGTTCAATTTGCGTTGACGGGCCCAGGCGAGGCGTAAAGCTTTGTGTTGTGCAGTCATCAAGCGTACACGAGTGGGCCTTCGGCTCTGAGAGCCCATATCGATGATAGTTCGTTGAATGGTTCGCACGCTGACTCTTGTTGATGGCCCAGTATGGAAATCAAATGGCTCTAAGCACTATGGGACTTAACATCTGAGGGCATCAGGCCCCTAGACTTAGAACTACTTAAACCTAACTAACCTAAGGACAGCACACACATCCATGCCCGAGGCAGGATTCGAACGTGCGACTGTAGCAGCAGCTCGGTTCCGGACTGAAGCGCCTAGAACCGCTCGGCCACATCGGCCAGTAAACAAGTGTCGTCAGCACAGAAATCTGACAACCACTCTCAATGGTTTCTTTTTTTTCCTTTTACCGGCCTACCTGGTAAATGCCTGTGACAAATGAGGAATATTCAAATATCGTTTGAACGTTCAAGCTGTTTTCCTCTTTTTCTTTTTTAATGTTATACCACAACTACAATTGCACTCTGTCTACAAAAAGCTTTGGTGGTAAATTCTGTGGGACCAAACAACTGAGGTCATCAGTCCCTAGACTTGCACACTATTTAATCTAACTTAACCTAACTTACGCTGAGGAACACACCCATGCCCGTGGGAGGACTCGAATCCCCGACAGGGCAGCCGCGCGAACCATGGCAAGGGCGCCTCAGACTACACAGCTACCCTGCCCGGTTAAGCTTTCTTACGATGCCAATGGCAGAGATGAATAGAGCAAAACAGCGAAACGACGGCAACTATGGCGTCTATATTTCTAATAGGCTAAAACGGTCGAAAGTTCAGTTGCTGGCTGCCTTTCTTACGGTTTTCAGGGGCAACACAATTTTATTTCATGGTATTTCATATAATTATTGACCAAATTAAAAATTTGTCCTAGTGTATTGATTAAGAGGTAAAATCTTACGTTAAAAGTTTCGCACAATGTGTAGGCTCCGTGTTCTTGTGCAGACGCCCCAATAGGGACCGGCCGACCGCCGCGTCATCTTCTGGTAATGACGCCGTTGAGATGTTGTAGGAAGAGGCCTCGAGGCAGCACACAGCTGTCCCGGCCGTTGTCGGCATTCGAGTCGTCGCAGCCGATCCTTTCTCCTCAGCTGCCACTCTGAGAGTACACCATGTTCCAGTCCCCCCGCACCACACAAGCAACGAATAATTCCTGGCAGTACTGGGAATCGAAGCCAGTTCCTCCACATAGCAGGCAACTGAGGCAACTCTCTCAGGCAGGTCACGACTACGCACAGAGCAATGGCCGAATTTTCATTTCCATTTCCACTGCAAAGGATCTGTCTGAAGGAACTCTTCAAAATGGTTCAGATGGCTCTGAGCACTATGGGACTTAACTGCTGAGGTCATCAGTCCCTTAGAACTACTTAAACCTAACTAACCTAAGGACATCACACACATCCATGCCCGATGCAGGATTCGAACGTGCGACCGTAGCGGTCTCGCAGTTCCAAACTGTAGAGCCTAGAATGGCTCGGCCACTCCTGCCGGCCGGACCTCTCGAATCAACTCCGGTAAGAAGGCACTCTTAGCCTATTCCAAACATTCTGTTCAGTCAAATTACTGTTACTTTTTGGGACTTCATCGAGTCACACTTGAAACCTTTTAATACCTTCGTTGATGGTTTTTGCCTCACGATTCAAGGTGCTCTAAGTTTTCATTTTTGATCCCAAAGGAAGATAAAGGATGGCAAGGCCGTAATAACAGGATACAAGTCCCAGATACGATTTTCCAGCTTCTTTAAGTCTATGAACCCTTTCACGATGGACAATCAGATATTTATAAACTGATAACCAAATACGATGTTTTGGCTTCAGAATGAACACACAAGCAGGCTGCTACATGAAAACCTTAAGAGAGATACAAAAATAAAAAATTGCGTTCTCTTCTCGGAGTCGTAAACAAAATTCGTCGCGTAATATCTCTTCAAGCAATAAACAGATTATGCCATCCACCTTGCATGACCGTTATCCCAAGACTTGAGAGAGACAGTCAACGAGGTGGCACTTTGACAATAGAGACCATAGCTAATTCTAAAACTTCAATAGAGCCCTCTTTAGCCTGCTGTTCTCTTAAAGTACCTCAACCCTCAAAGGAAATCAAGGATTCGAGACCTTCAGATTTGAGGACAGTATTTCTCGACCTTTCAGTGCTGAATTCCACGCTTTTGAGATTTTTCCAAGATTGGTTTAATTTTACCTGTGTTTCTACAGCTCATGTCTTCCTCAAAAAGGCTTCTGAGAATGATTTCGATATCTTGTGCCTGCTAATTAGTTTCAAGAATTCTTTTCTTAAATGTTTCAATGCTGCTGTGCAAAAATTAACTCTTCAACATTTAACTTGTTCATTGAGTGTTTCATAGAGAACTTTTTCTTACTCTTTTCCACAGTAAGTTAAGCAACTGAGACATGCGTAAAATTACCAGTACTGAATGATTAGTAAAATTTTTGTTTATCGTATTATCTACATCTACACTAACATATATACTGCGCAAGTCAAAGTATGGGGTGTGGCGGTGGGTACCCTGTACCATTACTAGTCACTTCCTTTTCTGTTCCACTCGCAGAGTGAGGGAAAGATGATTGCCTAAGTAGTAGGACAACAAGGACACCAGTGCATTTTGTTAGTGCAGGTTGCCTACATCAGGGGTAGGTATGCACTCAGGGGCAAATCTATTGTTCTCCTTTGACTGACAGGTCCTTAACCTATTGCTCCACTTTGATTGACAGGTCCTTAACCTATTGTTCTGCTAAGAGAATCCCTCCTTTTGATTGACAGGTACTTAACCTATTAAATTCTTCTTTTGTGTCGCCATAGTGTCTGTGGTTGCTTTATAATTATTGAGAATATATTTGTACTGTCATTGGAACTACAAAAAAAAATGAGTGATTTTTTCAACAGACACGTTTTGCTTTATTGAGGAAAAGCATCATCAGTGGTCTGTAATTAAGTTTTACATGTTTATTTGCTCTTTAGATCGAAAAACAGTTCGTTAAGAATAAGTTGATTTGTATTTACGATGATTTTTCAGCTTATTTTTCGCTTACATCCGGAAATGCCGTCTGCTAGCACATAATTGTTTTTCTGTGTTAGACACTGACAATTTTGGTCTAATTTTTAGATGTTCTGCAGCGGTATGCATTTTTCACGACACAGGGTTTTCTTGTACAAGTCTCTCTGTCTATAAATGTATACTCTATGTTTTTAAGTGTGTTTTTAATATGTGTTTGAAATCCATTTGTTGGGTTTAATTTTAACTTTTTTATGTTGTTTTTGTTGATGAATTCTTCTGTTTTTCCTATGTTTCCACTACGGTTTGTCACTTTTTTCTTCTATAGTGAGAATATATTCAGATTCTGTAATGAGATCTTGTATCTGTTGTTCATTTGCTGGTGAGTCAACATTGTGTTTTAGACCTTTTTCTAAGAGCTCTTTTTCGTTTTTATCTTATCTCCTGCTTTAGTCGCATGTGCAGCTTGCGACTTTTTCCGCAATAGAAGCAAAAATAGCTGGATTATTTGGTTTTTGTGCTAGCTGAAGGTGAATTTCGTATAATTCTTCGTTTGATGTCTGTTTATTTGTGTATAGTGATTTAATTTAGTGTTTCAGCCCGACATTTTTAGCGGCCTGTCTGGCAAGTTTTGCTGATTTCGAACTGTTTTTGATCTTTACATTTATACATTTGGCATAAGATCATTATGTTTACAATGATTATTAAATCTGATGGTTTCAACTGTTTTATACAAATTAAAATGAATCTTCTTAAACTGGTAATAGTGGCCAACTGGAAATGTTTGACAAGGCGACATTAAATTCTTTATTAGTGCGGCCATAGTGTCTGTAGATGCCTTATAATTCTTGCAGGTATATTTGATCTGTCATTGCAACTACAAAACATACGTGATTTTTTTCACCAGACGCGTTTCGCTTTATTGACATAAAACATCATCAGTGGTTTGTAATTAAGTTATTTACATTCTGATTTGCTTTTTAGATTGAAAAACAGTTCGTTAAGAATAGGTTGATTTGTACCTAACGCTGATTTTTCGCTTACATCGGGAAGTGCCATCTGTTAGCACACGTTGCTTTTCTGTGTTAGACACTGATAATTTTGGTCTAATTTTTAGATGTTCTGCAGCACTATGCATTTATCACAACACCCTTTTATGTCCACCATTGTGTTCTGTTTATTTTTGTACTTCAAATATGTGTTGTTGTTTGTGTTTTGTAGTGTTGCCTTTCCACTACTTTGTTTTTGACCTACAACATTTCTTTCTTTTTTATACTAGATTACTGTATGTGTGTAATTCTATTTACACTACTGGCTATTAAAACTGCTATACCAAGAAGAAATGCAGATAATAAACAGTTATTCATTGGACAAATATATTATACTAGAACTGATATGTGATTACATTTTCACGCAGTTTGGGTGCATAGATCCAGAGAAATCAGTACCCAGAACAACCACCTCTGGCCGTAATAACGGCCTTGATACGCATGGGCATTGAGTCAAACAGAGCTTGGATGGCTTGTGCAGGTACAGCTGCCCATGCAGCTTCAACACGATACCACAGTAGTGGCTGGCGTATTGTGACGAGCCAGTTGCTCGGCCACCATTGTCTAGACGTTTTCAATTGGTGAGAGATCTGGAGAATGTGCTGGCCAGGACAGCAGTCGAACATTTTCTGTATCCAGAAAGGCCCGTACAGGATCTGCAACATGCGGTCGTTCATTATCCTGCTGAAATGTAGGGTTTTGCAAAATCGAATGAAGGGTAGAGCCACGGGTCGTAACACATCTGAAATGTAACGTCCACTGTTCAGAGTGCCGTCAATGTGAAAAAGAGGTTACCAAGACCTGTAACGAATGGGACCCCATGCCATCACGCTGGGTGATAAGCCAGTATGGCGATGACAAATACACGCTTCAATTGTGCGAAACCGTGATGTCGCCAAACACGGATGCGACCATCATGATGCTGTAAACAGAACCTGGATTCATCCGAAAAAATTACGTTTTGCCATTCGTGCACCCAGGTTCGTCGTTGAGTACACCGTCGCAGGCGCTTCTGTCTGTGATGCAGCGTCAAGTGTAACCACAGCCACGGTCTCCGAGCTGATAGTCCATGCTGCTGCAAACGTCGTCGCACTGTTTGTGCAGATGGTTGTTGTCTTGCAAACGTCCCCATCTGTTGACTCAGGGGTCGAGACGTGGCTGCACGATCCGTTACAGCCATGCAGATAAGATGCCTGTCATCTCGACTGCTAGTGATACGAGGCCATTGGGATCCAGCACGGCGTTCCGTATTACCCTCCTAAACCCACCGATTCCATACTCTGCTAACAGTCATTGGATCTCGACCAACGCGAGCAGCAATGTCGCGATACGATAAACTGCAATCGCGGTAGGCTACATTCGACCTTTATCGAAGTCGGAAACGTGATGGTACGCATTTCTCCTCCTTACACGAGGCATCACAACAACGTTTCACCAGGCAACGCCGGTTAACTGCTGTTTGTGTATGAGAAATCGGTTGGAAACTTTCCTCACGTCAGCACGTTGTAGGTGTCGCCACCGGCGCCAACCTTGTGTGAATGCTCTGAAAAGCTAATAATTTGCATATCACAGCATCTTCTTCCTGTTGGTCAAATTTCGCATCTGTAGCACGTCATCTTCGTGGTGTAGCAATTTTAATGGCCAGTAGTGTAGTTATGTTTCTGTGTAAGATATATACGTGGGGATTGCAGTGTCTCACAAACACCTATCGTTAACTTAGAATCATCTTAGTTATGAAACTGAAGTCTCGATTTTATTTCAAAGATACGACAGCGGAATGGAGTACATCGCATAAATCTTCGTTCGTTTGGAGGAATATGTCGAAACAGGATTGAAACGTTTCGTCACATATGAAATGGAAGGTGTTTGATAATCGAGTTTGCTGTTAACGATAGCAAGTAATAGGTCTTTGTGAGAAACCGTAACCCCTGTGCATGCATGTTATTGTCAGATGTGCTGTTTACAGAGTTAGTGGCAGCATGATGTGTAATTTCACATGTCGGACGTCGCTGAAGTGCGTTTATCTGTTCCCTTGTAAGTGGTATTCTCCGCTAGTAACGATCATTTTATATGGGACTGATGTGGACATAGTAGAATTTCTGAACTGTGATCTGGTGTAAACAGTGGACGCTATACATCTCTGGTAAGCTATATTGCGCATGTATCACACAGAGTCAATGTCTTAAGGAAGTAGTTTTTTCTTTTTACAGTTTGTTACCATAGTTTATGGCGGAGAAACTTGCAAGAAGGCCGTATGTCATGCGCTGGAAATAAATTTCTTACTTTGGAATATTGACAGCGCTGCATTCCACACGACTAATATGTCGGAAACTGAAGCGATCTAACATTATAGCCTGTTTTAAGTGCAGAAGCCTGTAGCCTTAGGACTGCGTATGTTTATGTTCCCTCTTACCAATACCCTCCTGGTACTGATCGCAGACACTAGAACAATACTTTAAAGTTGATAGCGTCGTTGATTTACGTAAAACGCTTCGAACTCCATCCGTCTGAAGCTCCATCATGCATGCATAGAAACCAATCGTTTCTTGTTCTTCTTAATCGTCTGCTGTTACATCACAACACTTCCAAATCTACTACTGTACACTAATAAGGGGTGCTAACCTCCTCGATCTGGGCGCATCTGGAGAAATATTGTGCACTTGGATGGGCGAGAACTCGGCAAGCTCCATTCACACATGAGATGCAGATGCAGCGGCCTGCTTCTGGTCAGCTGCGGATTAAATCGGTGACGGTGCTGCAGGGCGAGTTGGTCAAAGACAGTGCGAGGGGGGGGGGGGGGGGTCTTTCAGTCTCTAATGACTGTGAGAATGCCCTGTGACTCTCATCGCAGTAGAGATAGATCGTAAACTATGCACTATGCTCGAGGTGCTAGAAATATGTAGAGTGCTGTCTGGTATATTTTGATGATGTATATGTTGAAGAATTAACAATGAATGAACGTACTGCACAGTCATCTATCTACATTCGCAGTGATACTCGCAAAGTAGAGAACGGGCGGTTTAGCGATGATGCTGAAACTGGTAAACATACTGTCACATGATTGGTCGTGTTAGAATTACTGTAAATTTGCTAAAATTGTTCGCATTATCAAGTGTAATGCATATTATTACAGTACATCGACGGTGTCTTTTCCATCCCATCCGTCCACTGGTACGCTGTTGGTTACTACATAGTGATTGACTGACATCGCTTGCTTGAGATGTTCAGATGGAGAAAGAGTTATAGTGGAGGGGCAACAACACCCTCTGGGGATGGCTAGCACTGAAACAGTGATCGCATACATTACTGAAATATGAGGAATCAATCGAAATAGAACGCAGAGCCATCAGCTATTCCATCACTGTGACAAATGAGTTTAAATGTAGAGGTCGTCAGTCACCTTTGGACAGCAGTTTGGAAACTCTCCACAACGCCGATAAACTGTTACAGTTTCTTTATGTTGTAACTGTTTATTTAAAATCATCCAGTGTGTGTGTGGTGTGTTATGTTAGCAGCAGCAACAACACGATTTACCCTGTGCAACGACTAGTCTTCCATGAGAAGTAATGGATCAGATTGTGTTTAGACCCTGACACAGACCTCGAAGTCGTGGCGGAATAAACAAAATGTATGGCAGTGTACAAAGCGTGTTACGGCAGAAAAAAACAATGTTTCAAACAATGACACAGGGGGCGTCTCTTGCAACTTACAGTATAGTCTGTAGGGTATGGTCTTCCTCCTACAGTACAGGAGATGCAACTTTACACTGGTCTGTGAACTGGATTTATTCCTGTAGTTTAGCAGGATTATCACATGTTCTCGATGCCAGCACGCAGACTCTGGTGTCACCGCCAGACACCACACCTGCTAGGTGGTAGCCTTTAAATCGGCCGCGGTCCGTTAGTATACGTCGGACCCGCGTGTCGCCACTATCAGTGATTGCAGACCGAGCGCCACCACACGGCAGGTCTAGAGAGACTCCCTAGCACTCGCCCCAATTGTACAGCCGACTTTGCTAGCGATGGTTCACTGTCTACATACGCTCTCATTTGCCGAGACGACAGTTTAGCATAGCCTTCAGCTACGTCATTTGCTACGACCTAGCAAGGCGCCATTGCCAGTTACTATTGATGCTGTAAAACATGTACCGTCAAGAGCGATGTTCACCAATTATGGATTAAAGTTAAGTATTCCAGCAGCTACGTACGTTTTTGGCTATTCTCATTTCCGTGTCCTGTTCCAGACCTCACGCCAGCCTGCGTGAGCTTAAACGCGTGCCAAATCGGCTTCCTCCTAGTGGATTGGCTGTCTTGCCGAGTCACAACACAGACAGTATTTGTTTTCGATATATGGGAGGAGAGATATGCAGTAGAAATCTTATCGAGTTCTCTATCGGATGGAGTTAGTGGAGCTTTTAAAGTTCGCAGTTTTTCTCTGGTGGATGGTACAGAATAACGATGATAGCATGTTGGGCTGATAGATGCGAATGGGCCCTAAGGGATGCTGATCTGCTTTGGACTGCAGTACTTGCATGTAGTTTGGGGACGCACCACAATGTAGTAGCAAAATCCTCGTCCTTCCCCAATTCCCGTACTGTCTTTTATACTACCTCGTGTTGCAGGAGCAGGCTTCGTTTGGCGCTGACCTTACACATTGCACGAGGGTGAGTCAAACGAAACAGCATGTACGTTGCAGTAGGTACTGGGAGATGAAGAAGCTTGCACAGGATAGAGTAGCATGGAGAGATGCATCAAACCAGTTTCTGGACTGAAGGCCATAACAACAACAATAATAGTTTGATTTGTGCTTACGGTGATTTTTTGGCTGATTTCTTGCTTATATCGGGAAATGCTGTCTGCTACCACATCGTTGTTTTTCTGTGTTGGACACTGATCATTTTGGTCTAATTTTTAGATGTTCTGCAGCACTATGCAATTGTCACAACACACTTTTATGCACACCACTGTATTCTGTTTGTTTTCTACTTCAAGTGTTAATAACATCAACATTTCTGACGCACCATATATCCATTACTGTAACTATGCATTATTATTAGGTACTACATATAATATAATGTTAGCTCACCAACGATTATTTGGTAGATAATGGACAGAGGATAAAGGTGCTAATATCGTCACGTGAAATAAATGCATAGATAAATAAAATACGATTGGCGTCAATCATGGTTTTTATTTTGACAACAAAGGATTTAAGAAATTACATCCTCATCTTTAGATAACATTTTCCCCCAATGGCTCACGCTTGACATGAATTAAAGCAGTTTTATCACTATATCTGGCTAGGTGCTGGACACATATTTTATTAAAGTCTTTGCTGCTGCAGCTCGTACACACATCCTGTATGATAACAATCTGTACTGTGAGTACTATGTTTTAGATTAATTCCCATCTTGTACAGACTTGTAAATGGATTTTCATAAAGGTGCAACAGAAAGGATCACTAATTTTCCTGACAGATAAAATCTGAACGTATTAACTGGGTTTCAAAGCTGGTTATGGTCCACCAGCTGACCCATCCCATGCATGGGTTGTGACCCCAAGTTGTAAAATGAGTCGACCACCTCTCTTCTCTTTTTCAGTTTCAAACCACACATAAGCATGAAGTGAGAAAAGGATTGCCACCCACGTTCCTGTCTGAGTCAGGTACACTATTATGGTCTTTGAGGAAAATCATTGGCACTGAACTCCAACCTGAAGTTTCAGACCAAACTGTAACGTGTTTAGGGGATCTCGATGCCGATCTCTTATTGCAACTATGAGGGCTATTCGGAAAATAAGATCCGATCGGACGCGAAATTGAAACCACAATAAAAGTCCGATGAAGTTTTGCACAGACATGTTAGGCAGTGTCTCTAGTATGCTTGGCTCTCGCGTCACGTCGCTCTTTTAAATTCTGAGTGCACAGCGAGCACGTAAAGATGCCTAGAACAATAGTGTCTCCTGAAAAGTGTGAGGACCTGGTGTGAGGTTCCGCCTGATGTCAGGCAACCCCACATAATGAAACTGACATACAGTTCCTTCTTCTGACAATTCTCGATCGCACTCTGTAGGGATAATGAGGATTCTCCTGCAGCGTTTTTGATGGGAAGTGTGTGGTCACCCACCATACAGCCGATAACTGACTAGCACACTCTGTTCACATAACCGCTGGCTATGAAGACAACATTTTGACACAGGCAGCGAGCTTTACACCAGAATAGAGAATTGACAGTAAGTATAGGCGGCTCCTTCTATGACGAGGATACTGAAAACGCTACGACGACGATACAACAAAGTAGGAACAGCGACTATGTAAGGAAGTAGCTGGAAACTGTGGCTGTTGTTGCAAATAAAACTATTTTGGTTTTCATGGTGTTTTTCATTTCGCGAACAATCGGACTTTGTGTTCCAAATAGCCCTCGTACACAGGCCTCAGAAATTTGGGCTGCCAATAAATTGTCAAATATCAGGTGCTTCAACAGTAGCTCCACATGTTACTGTCAAACTATGAGGGTGGCCAGCTTGACACAGATATCTGTGGGCTTTAGTCACCCACCACTCTCTTCTCCTAGTGACATTTTTCTGATATTGAGGTTGCAAACAAGTAACAAAATTAGTGTCAAATGTAAAGAGAAAGGTAACAATCCTGAGGTTTGCAGATGGCAAAGCCCTTCTTATCAGACCTAAGGGAGGAAGACCTGGATAACACACTTAGCAAAGACAAAGCCGATGAAAAGTAGTTGGAGACATTCTTAACATCAAATTATAATCATATTGCATGTACAAATTATGGTTATCTGTCTGGTTGTGTATGAAATTATCATCTTGTTAATGAAATTTATTGCCCGCTGCAGTATCTAGACGGCACAACATAGCCTTCAACAGGGCACAGTCATGTGGGCATTACATGATAGCTCCTTCAGATATTGTAACAACACTTCTAATGCAGTACAGTGACAGTACTTCAGCTTCCCAAACATAAGGGTCTGTGCATGGAAACTCCATGGATGGCTTCAGTGATGGACCACCGTTCTGTGTAAGTCATACAACAGGTGCCATGAAGACACATCATACAACATAAAATGGCGGAATAGGTTATCTGGCTGGACCTCAGTTTGGTGGAAATCATACAGTGTCTCCCCAAGGTGCTGAGGGGACACATTGCAGGCAGTGGTGCGACTGCATTTCAAGGCAAACAACAAACTGGATGGCCAGAGGGAAAGTGTGATAGATATAAATTTTATGGACATAATACGATGGTTTTCCTGTGTGTTTTGAAGACATACCATGTTTGGTGCTGCAGCTGACTTCCAGGGTACCAAGACTAGACAGTGGGTGGGCGGTAGGGTGGTCTCAGTTGCAGATCTCCATCTTGTGGCCGTTATATGGTGGTTCCCTCAGGTGCTGCAACGACCTATTTCAGGCAGTGGATAGACTGGACTTTTAGGATACCAAGAATGGATGGACAATAGGCTGGTCTCAGTGCAGGACGTCAGTTTTACGATAATTGTGCAATGATTGCTTCATATTACCTGCAGTGGATTGACATGCTTCCAAGGTGTCAGGAATAAGCCGACTGTGTGAAGTAGGATGGCCTTGTAGACTGACAATTGTGTGGTCATCCCCCCAAGTGTTTTGAAGGCATATTATATCCCATGTTATGACTGGACTTCCATTGTACCAAGTACAAATGTCGATGGTCAGTATGCTGGTCTCATTGATGGACCATGAACTTCAGTTCTGTGAAAAATCACTTGAGTGTTTCCTGATATGTTATGAACAGGCCTTGCACAGAATAGTGTGACTGTACTTCCAGCCTACCAAGAAAGTCTCTGTAATGAACCTCATTTTTGTGGACATGACAAGATGATTTTTCTTCGTGTTGTGAAAAATCAAGAGTGATAATGTGACTACCTAACGACCACAATAGCAAGAATAGACTGTGGATGGACAGTAGGGTGCTTTCAACAACATAGCTCGTTTGTGAGGGCATCATATGGTGGCCCCAACAGATGATACACATAAACGTGACACACAGTGGTGCGACTCGACTTTCAGGATATCAAGGATACACTCTGCAGAAGCCTTTAGGCTGGGCTCTATGCACGTCGATAGCTCTACAGAAAACATATCAATGTGATTCCAGTTGTTGAGGAGATGCGTTGCTCAAAGTGGTGAGACTGGATTTCCAGAGTACAAAGAACAGATTATTGTGAAATCATAGTAGGCTGGAGTCAATGACAGACCTGAGTTCTGTGGAAACTGTACTATTGTTCCCACTTCGCGAACCTCACTTTTATGCACACTGCCTACAGTCTTGTTAAGACCCATCATTCACGGTAGTAAAACTGACTTCCGGGGCACCGAGGAGAAACTGTGGACGTACAGTAGAATGATTTCTGTGATGAGCTCCAGCTTGGTGGCTACCCAATCATCAAGTGCTGTTGATGACATATCCCGAAGAGTGGGGTGGATGGACTTCAAGGATACCAAGGATGCACAACACTTATGGGCACTGATTTCAGTATTAGGATCTCAGTTCTGTGGAATCATATGATGGTTCCTCTAGATGCTGTGGAAGCACATGACCTACAGTGGTATTAATGGATTTCCAGGGCACCAAGAATGGACTTTATCGGACTGTTGTCTCACTGATAGAGCTGTGTTGGGTAGAAATTGACAGGATTATTCGTGCACATGGTGTGGAGAAGTTTTTTTCTACGGGTGACATGACAGATCTCTGGGCATTAGAAACTGACAATGCTGGCAGGACGTGTGGTCTGGCAAGTCGGTTTCCCCAGATGAATGCATCATGCACAGTGGTTCAACTGACTTACAACGTATCGAGGATAACTTGGACAGGCAGTAGAACGGTTTCAGCAATGGACCGCAGCTCAGTGGACATCACACGGTAGCTTATATGTTGCTGAGATAAAATATCCTGAACACTGCAGTAACAGGACCATGAGGGTGTAAAGGATAGGCCACATGTATGGGCACTAGACTAGTCGCAGTGTTAGGATCCTTCGTTTATGGAATCGTACAATGGTTCATACAGATATTGTGGAGGCACATCACAGACAATGGTGTGACTGTATCTCCAGGGTACCAGGAATAGATTCTATACAACTGTAGTCTCACCAACGGATCTCTGTCCGGTAGACAGGGTGGCTGTCGTTCCTTCATGTGTGGTGCAGACATATCGCGCACAGTGACAGATCCCCAGGCACCGGAAGCTGACGACACTGGCAGGCCACGCGGTGCAGCCGGGCGACTCCCTGCCTGGAGCTAGTCGTCCCCAGAGGCTGGGACCGGCCTCCTGGGCCACACGTCCCTGCCGGAGAGGGAGGCGGCCTGGGAGCGCAGCGCCCTGAGGGCGCGCCTCTGGGGCGCCAGCCGCTGCTCCAGCCACTCGTCGACCGCGGCCTGCGGCAGGTGGCGCGAGAGGGCGGCGGCGGCGCGCGCCCACGCGCTCTCCAGCTCGGCCGCCACCGCGGAGGCCTCCGCCGCCAGCGCCGCCAGCCGCGCCGGGCTCGAGTAGTTGCGCGACACGTGCCACGGCGTCAGCCAGCCCCGGCGCACGCGCACCTGTCCGTGGGGGCACAGCGCGTCAGCACAGCCGTCCAGGCACTAACCACTTCCACAACACACACTATGTGATCAAAAGTATCCGGACTCCCCAAAAACATATGTGTTTCATATTAGATGCATTGTACTGCTAACTACTGCCGGGTACTCCATCTCAGCGACCTCAGTAGTCATTAGACATCGTGAGAATGGGGTGCTCCACAGAACTCAAGGACTTCGAACGTGGTTAGGTGATTGCGTCTGTAAGCGAGATTTACACGCTCCTAAACATTTCTAGTTCCACTGTTTCCTTTGCTTAGCAATTTTTTATAAGTCCTGGACGAAGTCTCCACCTTCGAGATTCTTTGCTTATCGATGATCTGCATTATCTGCTCAGTCAACACTCCAGGTGTAAAGCCCAACTTGCTGAGGATGTGAAGTCTTGCGACATTCCCATCATTAAACACTGCTGCATCTTCCAAAGCAGAAATCTTCAGCACCAAATTGGAAACAAACACAGTCTTTGGACATCTTTTCCAAATAAGAGCATTGAAACTTTCATTTGGGTTCTGTGTTTTCCCATGCAGACATTTTTCTAGCAGTTCTGGTGAAGCCAGTGCTCTAAAAGTTGGTTTAATGGCCATTGAAACCTCATAAGGAAGGTTATTTTTATGGGTATAAGCTTCCCCACTTTCCTTACTTTTCAAAAATTTGCACTAGTCATTAGAACAGAGGTCATGTTGAGGTGTAGTGTCTGTCGACAAGTAATGAAACCATATGGCCCATACTGCTTTCCTCATACTGTCCAAGCTTGTGAGGTTACTTCTAATTGCAGCACCATAATAGACTTGTAGGCTGTCAATTCTCTTCTTTGATAGTCTGTTTTTACCTCCCAGTGGCTTCCCATCCTCTAGTAGCTTGCCTTTATTGTCTGCAACAAGTCTTCTGAGTTGTCCACCCATCCTCTTCTGAATATGGCCTAAGCCCTCCAGTTTCTCAATAGTGCAATCTTTTCCATAGGGCTGACTTTATACCACATTCTTGAAAGCACTAGAGTCTCCATCTCCTAAATACTGTACATATCTTACTCCAAACTTTTACAAAGATCTATGGAAGATGAATTTCATACCTGCAGCTTCCATCCCACCAGTGGATCCTGCATAATTTCTGCTACAAACAGCTAGATGGGCTTCTTGCCATTCTGTTTCTTTACCTGCATCAATATATTTCTTGTGCAAGGAACATGCAGAACAATATTTAGACATCACCTCTAACACTTTTCCAGTGTCGACACTAATGATTGTTGAAACTCCATGCAGTGAAGTATGCCCCCTCTTCATACAGGAACTGTCACAGGAATGTGCTATATCGTTGCTATTAGTTGCTTCACAATTTTCTTGAATTTCCCCCAGGACTGCCATTTTCATGCTCTCTTCACTTACTTCTGTAACTGCATTGAGGAGAGCAGTATTCATTGCAGAAAATTTTAGGGGAGACCAGGCATGCTCATAATACCACATAAAAGGTTTCCACCATCTCTTCCAATCCCTATAGATCTTAGTCCATAAGCAAATCTCATATTGGCTTCATAGATTCTATTACAAACCTTTGATGTCTTGAATGGTCTGTCAGCATCATAGTTTTGACACAAAATGTGCAATGTGCAAACCAAACCTTCTCTCTTTCCATCATCAACCAAATCCACATTTCCTCCACAAACATAGCACTTGCAGGCTTTTCTAAGCGCTTCTGCCACCATTTACAGATCCACAATTCTGAAATCTGTATTTCAGTCATGATTTGTTTCTTCTGACACAATCCCTGTCCCAAGTTTTATTTTAGATGCACTTGGAGACAAGCTAATGTTTGCATCTGCAGGCCCGACCCTAACCTCAATGTCAGTTTTTCGCTTTATATTGGAAATATGGGACTTACTATATTTTTTAAATACTTAACCAGGTTTAGGCATTGTAAAAAGGGATCAGCAGATTCAACCTTGCAGAAAGAATGGCACAATAAATCAAGTGTCACTCGAATTCCACTGAACAGCACAAAACTTGTTTACAACACTCCACAGCCTTCTGTACCCCACCGATTGTTCCAGAAAATGGCTCCACAGCCTTCATTACAACACTGCTGTTATGTATATAAAAATCACAGCCTTCTAAAGCTATATTTTCTACGTTCACAGGCCAAATTCTGCAATAAAATTTTTCCTCCATGTGGTACATTGAAAAGCGGGCTTGGCGCATTATACTCTCTAGGGTTTTAATTTTCTTATGCCATTTGTAGTTAGAATTTCAAGGAAAAAATTTGGGATAATAATCTCAATTATATTTGCTATCAAATGAGCAAATGAAAATAATTTGTAAATTTTTCATTATTTCTGCCACCGTCTCCCCTTAATATAAGCGAACGCAGTGCTCCATGGTTCCCATTTCTACCGGTATGTGTCTAATTCTTTCAATAAGGCCCGATAAATTGAGATATGGGTAATCAAACCCGCTAGAAAAGATAGTATACTAATTTAAAAATGAAGCAACGGATAACGCAACATCGGTGAATGGCCATGGAACAATATGTGCACATTAGGGACGGTAAGACTTTCTTTTTCTGATACTATGAATTCAGTTAGTCGCATGAAGTGCATAATGCATACAATGGATATGCCTGGATTGAAAATTCATAGAATGTAGTCATTATCTCAGTGGTATGGATGAAGGATACTAAATAAGGCTAAGAGAGAATCTTCAATTATCATTCTCATTTATTTCGATAATATTTAAGAAAACTATTGCTCTCTTTGACAAAACATTTAGGAAAACTGTTACTCTCTGTGATAAAACATTTAAGTAAACTATTACTCCTTGTCACAAAACATACATGAAATGTATTATATTTAAGAAAACTATCAATCTCAGGGACAAAACCTACATAAAGCACTCACTGTCTCTTGCATCTCGTCATACCGGAAACATAGACAACACTTCGTCGCCAGTTCAATCTACTAATGATTAAAATGGGTAAAAATGAATGTTACTGAGTGGTGGCCTCTTAATACCATTTAATTACTGTCACTCTTATTTAACGCGCGAATTAGGGAAGGATATTACCTTTCACTCCCTCAAACATTAATTGTGTTACTACACATGCAGTACCATGTGGATAACTTCATGTAGAAACTGCGTATTACGCAACCGCAATGCAACGTGAGCAACCCAGGCCAGGCTTCGTGACTCCACTTTATTCGTACGATGATTAACGAGTGGCAAATCCAGTGACTACCGTTATGAATGCTGGCAACACGTGGTCAAGTTCGACAACAAAGAAACGAGTAAAATAAACCGTTGAATCATGAAAAATTGCTTTTATCCAGAACGAAACTATGTAACAAATGAAACATTAGTGAACCTATCCGCTATTGACCTAAGAACAAGAACCGTTGGTTCATGCCCTCAATCACCTCGCGCCTAAGTCCGCTAGTTGAAACACATTAATCTGAAAAAATTCTACAAATAAAATATCACTGAACGATTCCCGGTATTAATTCACACCCGAACATGCTTCATAAGCAATGTTACCCCAAAAAACCTACATTATGAATGAGTTTTCTCACCATCAATGACGAGCACCGCACCCCTCCGTCCTTCTCGTTCAATCGGCGGCCCCAGAGTGCCCTAACATGGCGCGTTCCAGGACCAACAGCCAACCGTTCAAAACAACTGGTGGTGGGGGTAGGACGTCAGTGAGAAACAACCTCACAAACTGCCCTACTCATCCCCAATATCTTTGGAATCACGAAGTCTCTGCCGAATCTGCCCACATTGTTATGTTGGTGCTAAACTACCCTACTGCTACCAACTTTGACTAACCCAGATTATTATATATTCCATACATAATTAGGTTTATCCATCCACATACATCATGGGATAAAAGGATGAGAGAGGGGGTGTGACACCACACAAGAAAAAATATGCACGGAAGCATTCTTGAATCCAGAGGTTAATTAACTAGTCGACACATTGAAAGGACGCTCTCGGCATAAAATGAATTATTAAACATGTAGAAATTAATCAGTCAGTTAAATGAAGCGTAAACCTGTGACGTTTCAGTGTAATAATCAGACATCTATCCAGACCATCAAACAGGAATTCCAAACTGCATCAGGATCCACTGCAACTACTATGACACTTAGGTGGAAGGTGAGAAAATTTGGATCTCATGGTCGAGCAGCTGCTCATAAGCCACACATTACGCCGGTAAATGAAAGACGATGCCTCGCTTGGTGTAAGGAGCGTAAACATTGGACGATTGAACAGTGGAAAAACGTTGTGTGGAGTGACGAATTACAGTAAACAATGTGGCGAACCGATGAGGGTATTGCGAATGCCCGGTGAACGTCATCTGCCAGCGTGTGTAGTTCCTACAGTAAAATTCGGAGGAGGTGGTGTTATGGTGTGGTCGTATTGTTCTTGGAGGGGCTTGCACCTCTTGTTGTTTTGCGTGGCACTATCACAGTACAGGTGTACACTGATGTTTTAAGCACCTTCTTGGTTCCCACTGTTGAAAAGCAGTGCATGTTTCAACACTATCGAGCACCTGTTCATAATGCACTGCCTGTGGCGGAGTGGTTACACGACAGTAACTTCCCTGTAATGGACTGGCCTGCACAGACTTCTGACCTGAACCTTATAGAACACCTTTGGGAAGCTTTGCAACGCTAACTTCGTGCCAGGACTTACGGACCGACATCGATCCCTCTCCTCAGTGCAGCACTCTTGAAGAATGGGCTACAATTCCCCGAGAAACCATCCAGCAGCTGATTGAACGTATGCCTGCGAGAGTGGAAGCTGTCATCAAGGCTAAGGGTGGACCAACACCGTATTGATTCCAGCATTACCGATGGAGGGTACCACGAACTGTGTCCGGATACTTTTGATCGTATGTTGTATTATCATTTTTCAGCTGCTACTATCCACAGACATAAAAAACCTTTGAAATTGTAAAAGAAGGTTCTGTGTTAGTACTAGAAACTATCGCTGACACAGAACTTTCTTTCATAAGTTGTAAGCTCTTCGATATAATACAGTAGGCGAGACATCGTAATAAATGAAATTTGAACAAGCAGTTTAGATGGTTTTTCTGACAAAATATTCTCAGTTGTCACGGCATCATACAGGAAATTCATTTCCTATATTAATAAGATCAAATACTGATCTGAAACAGGCCGCGCGGGATTTGCCGAGCGGTCTAGGGCGCTGCAGTCATGGACTGTGCGGTTGGCCCCGGTGGAGGTTCGAGTCCTCCATCGGACATCGGTGTATGTGTTTGTCCTTAGAATAATTTAGGTTACGTTGTGTGTAAGCTTAGGGACGGATGACCTTAGCAGTTAAGTCCCATAAGATTCGCACACATTTGAACATTTTTTTGATCTGAAACAGTCATAATAAAAATAAATGTGAAAATTGTAAGATGAAACGAAGGACAAAGTTATATTTCAACACAGTTGGAGAATCTCACTTACTAATACGTCAGACATTATCTACACAATGGTCATAATTCAACCTTCGCTTCCTGATAGGGCCCCCCAAAAAAAGAGTGAAATTAGGACAATGAAACTTTGTGGACACATTCATAAAGACATTCGGAAGAGAAATAACGAATAAACCTTTGAAAGAAACACATTTTAATCTTGACATGTGAGTGTTCTCCAAACAACTGTTAATTGTGCACCATATTTGCGTTATAGGTCACAAACGTTCTTCAAAGCGATTACCATCTGAGTTGGTGAGAAATGTGGTATTTGTACAGGCACCAGTTCACAATTGTTCGCAGCACTTTTTCAGACGGTGTACCATGTTTCGTTCAGCTGTCACGACACACTTGTGCTGTGCTTTAAGGTCGTGCATTCTCAGCCATGGCAACAGCAACTTCTTCAACAATTTGTGGCGCAATTGGCCGTCGGCCTATCCCAGGACCAATTTCCAAACCGCCCGTTAATTAGAACTTCCGAATCATGTTCTTCAAGCCCGGTACAGAAATAGGACGTCTCCGTATTCCTTCAGTGGATCGATACTCGCGAAAAGGAGCTGTACTATTTCTGTTGTTTTGATAAAAAAGGAAATTATCGTATGGCATTTATTGGCCGGGATATCCCCTTCGGGGTTCGGCAGCCGTATTTCAAGTCTTTTTAGTTGACGCCGCTTCGGCGACTTCCGTGTCAGTGATGATGAAAATGATGGTAAAGGACATCTCTCACACACGCTGATGCTTCTATTTCAAACCTACGTCGCCGTATCAGTACCGGCGCCTAAAAACAACTCATTTACCACTAACAAATGGTTCAAATGGCTGTGAGCACTATGCGACTTAACTTCTGAGGTCATCTGTCGCCTAGAACTTGGAACTAATTAAACCTAACTAACCTAAGGACATCACATACATCCATGTCCGAGGCAGGATTCGAACCTGCGACCGTAGCGGTGGCTCGGTTCCAGACTGCAGCGCCTCGAACCGCACGGCCACTCAACTAACGAAAGTTTAATTATAACCACCCTACAAATATGTCGTCATCCTTTCACCACTTGCGATTTTTACTGACATATGTTTTGCCGACGTACTTTGTATATATGTTTCATGTCATTTTCAATGTGGACAGTGACCAAGAACGATCAGGAAAATAATAAAATACACTACTGGTCATTAAAATTGCTACACCACGAAGATGACGTGCTACAGACGCGAAATTTTGGCCGTCAGGAAGAAGATGCTGTGATATACAAATGATTAGCTTTACGGAGCATTCACACAAGGTTGGCGCCGGTGGCGACACCTACACCTACAACCGTGTGACCTCATGATTCGGTAATATTCCCTGGCCCCCTAGATCGCCAGATTTATCAGTTTGTGATTTTTGTTGTTGTGGGGCTACCTCACGAGCAAATTCTACATGGATCGACCAAGAACCCTGGATGAGTTAAAACAGAGAATTTGGGATGCAATTCACAGTACCCCTCCTGAGATGTGGCGATCAATGAGGAATCTCAACAGCAGATGTCACGAATGTATTCGTACAGGAGAACGCCTTCTAAAGGACGTAATTTCTAAAAAATGACAAATGTCACCAGTGTTTCGTAAATAGCAAAGTTGTAAGGTTTCAGTTACTATGAATACAATTTCTTTCCTTCATCGCTTCTAGTATTATTGGATTGTCAAAATGTTCCCGTTTCTCTGTGACACCCTGTATAAGGTCTGGCAAAGTTCCACGATGTCCCGTAACGAATTACATATGTTTTTGACAAAAATGGGCCGACAAAAACAATATGTTGCATTACCTGTTGAACGCCCCTCAAATCTCCAGCTGCGGTGAACAGTGTTGTAGTCTGTGGAAGAGCACTGGTAGCTACGCCTCGACTTGCAGGACAATCACATGGAGGTGTACTGATCTGGGGATCCATTTCGATACATGGTGGATTATATGTAGCGGGTGTTTAGCACACTGGCGTTTCCAAAGTGAGATGTAGAGACCGTATGTTTACCCTGCCTTTTTAAGAAAGCCTATTTGATGACGTGGCAGCTCAAAAAAACCGGGAAACCTTGGTCCGTGTACAAGCTGTGTCCAAACATTCATTCGTCACACGATGTTCACTTCCACACTGCTAATAGCAAATGGCTCTGAGCACAATGGGACTTAACTTCTGAGGTCATCAGTCCCCTAGAACTTAAAGCTACTTAAACCTAACTAACCTAAGGAAATCACACACATCCATGCCCGAGGCAGGATTCGAACCTGCGACCGTAGCGGTCGCGCAGTTCCAGACTGTAGCGTGCAGAAGCGCTCGGCCACTTCGGCCGGCTCCACACTGCTAGGGGGGGGGGGGGGGGGTGAGCGACTGACCTCCGAGAGGAAGAGCTCGGCCTTGGGCACAGCGACGGCCACGTCGGCGACGGCGGCGTAGGCGTCGGCCCCGGGGAACGCGCAGGCGGACAGCGGCCTCCACAGGTAGGGGTCTGCCTCCAGCGCCGACGGCGAGGGCGGCGTCGAGCGCCGGGGGCACGACAGCGTCGACCACCAGCGCGGCAGCACCTGCCGGCAGCCACACCCTCACCACACCGCCCTCTGCCCGCTGGGCCCGCCTCACACGGGGTGAGGTTCACTGTGAGCTTACTTGCTGGTTCACACGGTAGCTCTCGGGTAGGCTCTGTTCCTGCAGGGAGCTTTGCGTCTTTCGTGTGACAGCCCCAGTGCTGTCTCCCTTGTACAGTTCTCCCAGGGAATCCCCGTGTGCGAGGTCGAAAAGGCTAATGATATTTATGGCATTTGACGCACCAGATATTGTCAACACACAACCACAATAATTGGCTAATAATGGCAATACGTGTCGGAACTGGATGTATCCAATTGTGAGCAAAGATTGAAGCTACAGAACGTAGTTGAACTGCTTAGCCGACGAGTAACTCACAACAGTGCTACAATGCTAGTGGTATTTGCTATGGCTGCCCACTTCGTAAATCGTAGCGCCTACTGCATCGGCATCCCACTTAACATTCAACCAACACAGGATGACTGCATCACAGGGTGTATGTTCACTAGGAAAACCTACGTCGTCTGTGTTGTCAACACAAATATTTACCCGCAGCCACAACACAACACAACACCAGGTCTCCCCCAACGGCTGCCAGGGACCGCTAGCCGTTCGCGGAGCCTGCAGAAGAGCTTTACCAGATATATAAAGATGGTATCTGTTCTTGCGGAGATGTCCAAAAGAACAGATACCATTGGTGATCTTGCATCTCCCAAAGAATGAAATTACAATGAAATCCAGACCGTTAGCTGCTTACATGCATTGATAAATATTAACGGGGACACTTGAAAATGTGAGCCTCCACCAGGACTCGAACCGCAGATCTCCTGCTTACATGGCAGACGCTCTATCCGACTGAGCCATCAACGACACAGAGGATATTGCGACTGCAGGGACTTGTCTCTGGCACGCTCGCCGTGAGACCCACATTCCCAACTTACTGTCCACACTCTACATTTGTAGTGCCCCTGCCCACTATGCTCATTACTCGCGGCAGTCAATCTACCTATTCACGTAAGAGTTAGAACAATGTCAGTGCATCTGCACTGAAGAAGATCATTGGCCGGTAAGCCTTATCTGTATGAAGATGGTATCTGTTCTTTTGCACATTTTGAAAATGTGTGCCCCGACATGTCCTAAAGAGATCAACAGGGTGTCTCAAAACCTTTACTCAAACTGAAACAAGTGATAGTGGGCCGGGAACTGACTGTATTGAGATAGGGAACTAATGGTCATAAATGTATATTTGCTGTGTTATGAACATACACAGAGTACACCGCATAACAACACTATAGCTCATAGTAATGATTCAAAGTGAAGACCGCCAGTCTCAATTCATGCATGGCAATGGTACAGGAAGTTCCATCACACTCTGTCATATACCCCTGGTGTCTGTTGTACCAGGAGATAGTCACCTTGGTACCTAGCAAGCAGATCTTCATCCATTTCAAAAATGGTTCAAATGGCTCTGAGCACTATGGGACTCAACTTCTGAGGTCATTAGTCCCCTAGAACTTAGAACTAGTTAAACCTAACTAACCTAAGGACATTATCCGTTTCCCTGGGAGATTCATACACCAATGTCTTGATGTGATCCCATACGAAAATGTGCAGAGGTGTGAGATACATGCAATAGTGCTGCCCATGGAACAGGATCTCCCCTTGCAATCCAGCGACAAGGGTACGTCTCGTTCAGGTAACAGTAACACACCTCACCATGGACACATCACAAGCTGTCTGATGCAGTGGACAACTGACACCAGGGACAATGGTGTGCGTGCAGCAGAGGTTAATACGCCAGTGTGATGCATTCAGTTGTCACATGACACACACGCTGTGAGCTAAGTTGTGTACAGTGTGTACTGGGTGGTCAGGAGTGTAAACTGTTTATCACGTGCTGCTTGTTCCAGTGTGAAACAGTCACCTGGGATCTTAGCGAGAGTGCAGCATAACTGCATATGCCATTGCAATACATACTTTGAACAGTCACTGTGAGCTACATTGTTGTTATGCTGTGTACATTGTGTATGTCCATAACTCAGTAAATATGCATTCATGCACTATCTCGTTATAATCGATTGTGGACACACTGTCACCTGTTTCAGTTTGATCCAAAAGGTTTGAGACACCATGTAAATCAATCTCCAATCTTGAGGAAATCGATTCTATATAGCGCATTCAGTTCTGCTCAGGTGCGCAAAGGATAAAGCCAGAATGAAATATTTGTAACATACCTTGCAATTCGTAAATGTTTTGAGATAGCGAAACGATATTTCGGCACATTATATGCATGTCCAGACTGTGATACATATTACGTAAACTTCACTTTGCATAATTTCAGCAAATGATAGAGTGCAAGGAGGACGGACAATATTTTCCCATATGGTTAATATGTGAAACTGCTGTATCTACTGTGATATACAAGTAATAACACATTTTTTTCGATGGAATAATGTAATTTTGTGAGGGCGATCAATAGCTATTGAAGCAACAGTTGCTGTGGGTTTTGCAACAACAGTAGTGAAGATATTACATGTCAATTTTTATACCAAGATGGACTTTTTCATGAACTATTGACCTTTCTTGCCCTCTGTTGCAAGTTTAATAATACATTGTTTCAGGATTCTGTTGCAATTTCAACTCAATCACAATGTCTGTGTAAACTCTCCTACATTTTGGTAAAACAAGAAATTTTAACATCACAAAAAGGGTGTTGTCATTCAAAACTTACGACTGATGACACTTCTCTGAAAAAAAAAAGGGAATAATAAGTCTGCACAAAAAACACCCTCTTGTGCCGATATTTTAACAGATTTTATTACTGGAGCATAATAATGAATATCTAGGATGGAAATTTGCCAAAGCGTTTTATTTCTATATCTGAATGATTTCAGAAACATAAAAATTATTCACAGCAGATACATTACCATCTTTTTCTTCCTACTCTATCCACAGTGTTTTCATAAAATTTTTCGTCTCAAATATCTTTTCATATTTTACAGGTGTAATCGATTTTCAGGTCGATCATTTGAAAGTGGCATATGAAAAGAATGAATTGTACGCTTCCCTTTTGAAACCACCATAGCAGTACTCGTTGAGACAATACAACTACTTCGTAGCACTGAAGCTGTGGCCACATTGACGACTTGCAGAATCCTTACAACTGTCCATCAAGGTGAAAACAGATTATCGATATCTTTGATGAATTACATGATATTTGAGATGAGAAAGTAAAGTTGCTCACTGCAGCTAGGGACATTAACTAAAAGATGGTATATTAAGTGCTGTGAATCATTTTCATATTCATGTTCATATTCAGAACAATGACATATAGAAATGAAGTCTTTTGGCAAGTTTCAGTCTGTCATTCATTATATCAAATACACAAATAACAACACAAAAAAATTTCAGCAAAAGTGTCATCAGTGATGCAGTTTGAGTAACATTCTTGTTGCCACATTAAAATTTGCTTCTTTTGACAAAATACAGTAGAGATTACAATTGCAACAGAATATTCAAACATTGTGTTATTAGATTACCAACTGAGGGCAAGACAGATCAGAAATTTATAAAAAAATCCGATCTTAGTACAAAAATATATGAGTAATTTCTTCACTTATGTTATTACAAAACCCACAGCAATTCTCGTTTCACCAACTGACAAAGGCCCTGAAAAATTACAATATTCCACTCGAAAAAACCTGTTGTTCCTTGCATATTGTAACAGATAAGCCCTATTATCATTTACATACAAGCCAACAGTGTTCATGTGCAATAATTTCATTGTTAGTTTCATGTTCCATGCATAATAAATTGTAATCATGTGCAACAAGTCATTTTATGTTCACAACCCGATTATTTCCTAAATGTGCTGACATGCAGATCACTCACAAGGGTTCCTTCCTTCCTTTGTGTTCATATAAAGATGTGAGTAATTCCTACCTGCTATTACATTAACAGAAATAGTTCTACAGAATGAAAAGAGTTGCCAAGAAGAAACTCTTTCAGTTTATTTTCAAAGTTTATTTTGCTGACTATCAGACATTTTATATCACTGAGTAAGTAAACAAAAATTTTGTTGGCAGCATTGTGCACCCATTTTTGTGCGAAGACAATCTTAATTTTGAGTAATTAATGTAATTATTTATTCTCATATTGTAACTATCTACAGCATTATCCCCTTTAAAATGGGGTAGATTATTTACAATGAACTTCACTGGGGAATAAATATATACTGAAGCAGTATTTCGAATACCTAACTCCTTCAACAAATGTCTGCGAGATAACTGTGGGTGAGCAACACATATTACTCATACAACACGTTTTTGAGCAATGAAGACTTTCCTTCTTAAAGATGAGTCATCCCATTATTCCATGTGACATTACTGAATAAAAATATGCAAAATGTGTCAACTTTCTGATTTGTCTCTCCTCAAGATTTACAATGATTCTAAGTGAAAATGTGTGTCAATTACGGTGTTTTAGGAACTCCAAAATGTGCTTTTACCTGTTTAAATTCTCACCAATATGGATGCATAATAATTTTGAAGTTTCCACCCTATTTATTATTTCTTCACCATATGTTCCATTTATAATTGGTACAGTAACCCTAGATGTTCTTAACTGAATATGTTCTGACTTTTTAAAAGTAATGATGAGTCAATGATACTTTCAAGAACCATGTTTACCATTTATTATGTTGCCATATGTAATCTCGGGCTGATTAAAATACTAGCTTCATCTGGAAAAGAACTACTTCTGTTTGTTGCACATTAGACAGAAGATTGTTTATGACTCTGAGGAATAATTGTGGACCCAAATTTGGGCCTTGGGGAATCCCATACGTGATTTCTCCCCAGTCAGAATTACGTCCCTGGACAACAGTCACTGAATAACTAAGCACAACTTACTGTATTCTTTTGGACAGATATCACATTAACCATTTTATGGTTGTACCATGAATTCTGTAAAATCTCAATTTGTCAGGATAATAATGAGATTCACACAGTCGAATGTCTTAGATATGTGGCAGAAAATACCTACCAGTGCTATTTTGTTATTTAATGGTTGTAAAATCTGGTGAGTGAACACATAAATGGCGCTCTCAGTAGAGCAACTCTTCTGAAACACGAACTGTGATTTGCTGAGCATATTACCGTTGCCCCAGTGGGATACTATTCTGGAATACCTCATTTTCTCAAACATTTTGGAAAATCATGTCATAGTGGAACTGGTCAGTAGTTATTAACATCTATCCTATTACTTTCCTCAGAAAGGGGTTTAAAACAGTGCATTTCAGTCTCTCTGCAAAAATGCCTTGAGCTAGTGAAACAACTTTATTGGAAACACAATCAATACACATGAGGCTTTATTTTCAAATAATTATATAATTTTCTTAATTTCAGAAGGAGAAGTTGGTGACATGTTCATATGACTGAGTGTTATGAGAGTTTATTTTTCACCATGCTGTTGTGATTGTTCTCTTGAACTGTTTGTCTATATACCTTCTATGTTTCAGAAACGAGTATTAAATACATTTGCTACATGTGACTCATCAATTATAGACGTTGAATTCAATTCAGTAATGAGTTCAATAGTGCTGTTATCCTGTTCTTTGGCCGGTTGTCCTGTCTCTCATTTCATTACATCCCATATACTGTTAATTATGTTGATGGAATTACTGATTTCTGACATGTGCACATTCTTTGACGGTTTAACAACTTTTCTTAGCTCTTTTGAGTAGTTTTTGTTGCATGTGGCTACTGCAGGAGCTCTACTTGCTCTTCCTAACAGGTTTATCCCTTTTCCTTTACGAAGATACTTTAACCCCTGTAGCGATTTTTACATGGCTGTTTAATGTTTTTGCGGATTAGCTTATAATGAAAGACATCTACAAATAATGATAAGAATTTATCATAGAACAACTTAAATTTTGTGTTAGAATTTGGATCTTTATAATTTTCGTCTCAGGTCAGATCTTATACATTGTTCTGAAAAAATATTTGTTCTAGACTCATTAATTATTCTGACTGACTTCCACTGAGGTGTATCAATACTGTAAGACACTAGTTTATTTATCCTAACTGCACATCATGATCAGACTGAGTATTTGTTACTGGGTAAGCAGCTGTTTTCTTCCTTTGAGCTTCGCCAAAGAAACGCTATGGTCCTACTGTCTTCTGCACCCGTTTGGAAAGTTAATTTCTAAATTTAAACTGTAGTATCCAAATAAGGTTTCCAGATGTTTATTCCTATTAGAATCCTTGAGAAAATGTACATTGAATTCACCACAGACTGTTAACTGCTTGCTGCTGTCTGGCAAATGGCATAGTAAGGGGTCCAAATTGCACATAAACAGTTAAAAATTTCTTATGGGGATGTGTATGAAGTTACAATTTAAAGTGAACTATTGTTCAGTATTAATTCACAAGCACACCATTCTATATACTGATTACCACGAAATCTACTTGTCTCAATGTTCTTGAACTTGAGAGTGCTGTCTTTAATATGCATAATAACTCCTCAAAAAAATGGTTCAAATGGCTCTGAGAACTATGGGACTCAACTGCTGTGGTCATAAGTCCCCTAGAACTTAGAACTACTTAAACCTAACTAACCTAAGGACATCACACACATCCATGCCCGAGGCAGGATTCGAACCTGCGACCGTAGCGGTCGCGCTGTTCCAGACTGTAGCGCCTAGAACCGCTCGGCCACTCCGGCTGGCTAACAACTCCTTCTTTTCCCATATTATTTCTGCAGGAGTAAGCTGTTACAGTGAAATTTTTATACGTAACTTATCTAACCCTGTGGTTATGTGGCGTTCAGATAGGCACAGGATGTCTGTATTTTCATAGCTCTCTAGATTTTGCAAACAGACAAGAAGCTCTTATATCTTATCAATTGTGAAATGTTTTGGTAAAATAAGCTAAACTTTTCTGTGAAATCTTAAGCATTTTGTTGGGCTCGTCTTTTATTTTGACTTCTCTCAGCACAGGATGCCTGAATCCTGATTCTACTCTTAAAAAAGGTACCTTTCTGACGCCAGTAACCACAGACCTCTTAGTTTGTATGATGGTGCTCCCCTGCACATTTTCTGAAAAAAGCTCAGCCAATATATCTGAACCATTCCTTCAGGTGTAGGCAATGTCTACTATATCTTCATCTCCCAATTGAACCAACAGGCAATACCTGCATATGAGACACTAACAAGACAGAAGCTAAATATTTTATTTTTCATCTTCCAAGTACTCAGTATTGTTGTTGTGGTCTTCAGCCCAAAAACTGGTTTGATGCAGCTCTCCATGCTACTCTGTCCTGTGCAAGCCACTTCATCCCCAAAGAACTATTGCAGTCTGCAACCTCGCGAATCTGCTTACTGTATTCACCTCCTAGACTCCCCTACGATTTTTACACCCATACACTTCCCTCCAGTACTAAATTCTTCATTTGGTCACGTCACAGAATGTGTCTTATCAACTGATCCCTTCTTTTAGTAAAATTGCGCCACAAATTTCTTGTCTCCCCAATTCTGTTCAGTGCCTTCTCACTAGTCATGTGGTCTACCCATTTAATCTTCAACTTTCTTCTGTAGCACCACATTTCAAAAGCTTTCATTCTCTTTCTGTCTAAACTGTTCATAGTCTGTGTTTCACTTACATATATGGCTACCTTTCACACAAATACCTTCAGAAAAGACTTCCTAACACATAAGTCTATATTCGATTCTAATAAATTTCTGTTATTCAGAAACGTTATTCATAGCATTGCCAGTCTACACTTCATATCCTTCCTACTTTGGCCATATCTAATACTCTGTATTATAAAAGTTGCATTTGCATTTTTCATGAATTTATTGGTTAAAACATTTTCTATATTCATCTTTAATGGTGGCCCACAGTTCCTCCCCTCCTCCTTTTCATCTTGAGCATTGCTGTGTCATTCTCATTTGGTTTTGGGATTGTATTCACAGCACCACTAGCAGTGACCTGGGAAAACAATTCCGTATGGGTCTGGAGCTTTTCTTTCAAGTGAAACATGCTTCCACTCAACGCCCTTATGGTGGGCTTGCAGAAATCGAAACACAGATTTGACAGTGACACTACTTATTTCCATACCGTCCACCAGACATAGCTAAACTGAGCCCCAAGAAAATCCAGTAACTCTGCTACATACTCAGTTGTCCTTCGTCTGTTCTAGTCTCAAGTCCATGAATTACCCTGAAATTTTCAAATGTTTAGGCTTTTGAAAGAAGTCTAGAACGTCTCCAATTAACATACAGGCAATTTTTAAACGGTAAAGCCATTTATAGTCTTGATTTTACCACAGCTTTACCTTTTGTGCTGTTTTCAACGGCTCAGCAACTTCTGTGGAGTTTTTTCAAACCAGGAAGCTGCACAGGATACTGTTGCAGCAAAACAGCTGCTGCAAACAAATTCAATACTGGGAGACAAAACCTACTCAGGCGACATTATGGGGCAACAGTAGACATACAAACAGTTGCACAACATACAGCTAGTGAGAGGAACTGGTGCTCTGCAAGTTTTGCCAAGTGGATTGGTATTGCAGGTATCTTTTCGGTATCCCTTTGCATTTGTGTTTAGTGAAAGTGGATGGAGAAGATCACTAAAGTATATCAGTCACCCATATAGAGCACTGTGGTCATTTGCCTTACATTGCACGTGCCAACTTTGTGGTCATGGACATGGACAGAGACAAGGGATAAATGATAATTTCTGTGTTGCAGCTGATGAACATTTTAATGGCAGCAGTGATAACCTTGGAAGCAGCTCAGTGAAAGTGGAAGATCATTACAATATCTAATATACAACAAAGGACCCAAGATGGAACCCTGTGGGACACCAATCTTGTCTTTCACAAGTATAAATTCCTATCTCCTATTTATGGAACTGATGAAATCTGTAATGCAGGTGGCAGGTATTATAGCACAAATAGTGCCAACTTTTGCGAGCAGCTAGTTGAAAGTGGCAGATCATTAATGTACATATATTAGACACAAACTTGTTTTACACCTTATTAACTACCTTGTATTATAAGTGGCTATCTGGGGATATAGAACTAATACTGGGCGCTCTCTGTCAACCACATGTCAGATATTCTGGTGCCAACGGTGAAAACGTTGGTAAGCAGCTCAGTGAAAGTGAAATGCTATTAATGAATATTATACTCAACAAAGGACCGAAGATGGGGCAAGATGTGGCACATAATTCCAGACTGTTACATTTTATCACCGTCTTTCTTGTCATTAAGGAACTGTTATAGGTTGCTTTTTGTCATGCTGATGGTGACTATTTTATTGCCAGTACCATCAAATTTGGTGAACATTTTGTGAAATTAGAAGATCATCTGCACTAGTAAGTGGCTAAAATTGTGGCATAGTATATGCTGAGTTGCCATCTATCAGTTTCCAAGTGCAACAAATACTGATATTCACTACTTCATACACACATCAAAAAAAGTCTTGCATCATTTAGATTACGAGAGTTCCGGAACCTGTACAGGAAAATGGAATAGAGATTAACATAAACATGATTCCTGTCCTTTTCATTGCTCATGAAAACCACGCATTGCATGTTGTTTCCCCATACAGCGAAACCTTCAGAGGTGGTGGTCCAGATTGCTGTACACGCCGGTACCTCTAATACCCTGCAGCACGTCTTCTTGCACTGATGCATGCCTGTATTTGTTGTGGCATACTATCCACAACGTCATCACGGTGATTCGGCGTAGATCCCTCAGAGTGGTTCGTGAGTCACGTCGTCCATAAACAGCACTTTTCAATCCATCCCAGGCATAATCGATATGATTCATGTCAGGAGAACATGCTGACCACTCTAATCGAGCGATGTCGTTAACCTGAAGGAAATCATTCACAAGTTGTGCACGATGGGGGCGCGAATTGTCGTTCATGAAAACGAATGCCTCGCCAATATGCTGCCGATATGATTGCACGTCCGGTCGGAGGATGGCATTCACATATCGTACAGCCGTTACGCCGCCTTCCATGACCACCAACAACATACGTCGGCCCCACATAACGCTACCCCAAAACAGCAGGGAACCTTCACCCTGCTGCACTCGCTGGACAGTGTGTCTAAGGCGTTCAGCGTGACTGGGTTGCCTCCAAACACGTCTCCGACGATTGTCTGGTTGAAGACATATGCTACACTCATCGGTGAAGAGAACATGATGCCAATCCTGAGCGGTCCATTCGGCATGTTGTTGGGCCCATCTGTACCGCGCTCCATGGTGTTGAGGTTGCAAAGATGGATCTCGCCATGGACGTGAGGAATGAAGTTGCGCATCGTGCAGCTTATTGTGCACAGTTTGAGTCGTGACACGACGTCCTGTGGCTGGACAAAAAGCATTATTCAACATGGTGGGGTTGTTGTCAGGGTTCCACCGAGCCATAATCCGTAGGTAGCGGTCATCCACTGCAGTAGTAGTCCTTGGGCTGCCTGAGCTAGGCATGTCACCCACAGTTCCTGTCTCTCTGTATCTGCTCCATGTCCGAACAACGCCTAGACACTTCCCTAGTTTAGAGATCTTCCTGGCGCAAAGTAATAATGCGGATGCGGGCGAACCGCTGTATTGACTGTCTAGGCATGGTTGAAATACAGACAACACGAGCCGTGTACCTCCTTCCTGGTTGAATGACTAGAACTGATAGACTGTCGGACCCCCTGCGTCTAATATAGCTGTCCATGGATGGTTGTTTACATTTTTGGGCAGGTTTAATGACATCTCTGAACAGTCAAAGGGACTGCGTCTGTGATACAATATCCACAGTCAACGTCTGTCTTCAGGAGATCTGGGAACCGGGGTGATGCTAAACTTTTTTTGATGTGTGTATAATAATTGACTGAATTTAAAAATTTAAATGCTGTCATGATGTACTCATTAAGATGTGAAATATTATGTTAAAAGTTTAATACAGTAAGACAAGAACTACAGTTAAACACTGTCAGGGTAACTCACAGCATACAAATTACACAGATTATATTTATATAGTATTTGCGAGCGCTTAGCATCTTCCAACAAACTTTACACATACTTAAAACCCTTTAAAAAAACTTTTTCTCGCTGATACCCCCCACAAAATGATGAAAGCAAGAAAATAGTCACTTACCACTTATTCGCAAACTATACAGCGAAACTTCATCATCAGGCATGACGGTTTAATTTCTTACTTCTTCAATACTAATTTTATTCTCTACATATTTTGAGACAGTATCTACGTATACTACTGAATATACCTGCAAAATTATGTCTTTGTACAATACTTAGTGCATGAGATATAATGTCATAATCAATGAGATGCGTGAAATACTCATTGGTAAAGTAATCGGACGTTTGAAGATGTTTTATGCATGGGAATTCGATTCTATAGAGAACGGGGGAGAGGGGGGGGGGGGGGAGGTGTGTTACTGGTTTAAGTTTTAGTTGTTAAGTGTATTAGTTGTACAAGATTCATTAATGCAAATTGTATACAAGAAGTTGCTGTATCCATAAATCAAATAGAATATTGTATATTGAACTACTTTATCTATTTACCCACCTTGCCTTAAGCACAGACCTATATGTCTGCATATCGTCATTGACATGTTGCAGATCATCTCATCTCGAAAGGCTTCCTCAACGCTTTTGTGCAATTCTTTTTCATATGACATTGAGCCAGATGAGACATGATGGGTTGCCTGGCATGATAAATCTGGGTTTTGTGATGACGAAAACAGTGGAGCTGGATATGTTGCTAAACCACGCACAACCCAGAGGCCTCAGAATTATCGATCAAGGAACTTAGCCATCTGAATTAAAATGTGTTGGACTCTGTTCTTCTGCAACCAAGTATGATCTGACATTTCCTGTTTTTCATGTTGAGGTATTACCCAAGTTTTCTACATCTACAAATAAGAATTTTCATTCACATAGCCTTTAAAACAGTATGATTCAAACTGATACTGTGATGACATCATAACCCAATGATAATATAAGATGGGTTGCTTACCAACTCTAACATATGACAGGGATTTAGCTTACAGCACAACACTACCTTTCTTGTGTGCAATGACTGAGACAAGGCATTTGGAAATTTCGCCAACAAAACCACAAAACCTAACATGATGCAGCTTACTAGCCCACAGCTTCCGATAATTCATTAACGAACACTGTTGTAAATCCTTTCATTTCCAAATCTTTTTTAATGTACTGATGACGTCAATACTTGAAGGTCTACTGTTCTTTTATGAGTGGATACGAATAAAACCGCTACTTACTTCCCAAACTGTGCGAAGTCCCTAGACATATATAGACTTCTAGTATATCGTGGCCAGCGGGCTTGCCGCAGTGGTAACACCGGTTCCCATCAGATCACCGTAGTGCTGTCAGGCTGGACTAGCACTTCAGTGGGGACCATCCGGTCTGCCGAGTGCTCTTAGTAAGCGGGGTGCACTCAGCACCTGTGAGACAAACTGAGGAGTAACTTGATTGAGAAGTAGCGTCTCCGGTCTCGTAAACTGACATACGGCTGGGAGAGCGGTGTGCTGACCACATGCCCCTCCATATCTGCACGCAGTGCTGCCTCTGGGCTAATTCTGACACAGTGGCCGGTCAGTGCCGTTGAATCTCCCAGGGCCCGTTTGGATGGAGGGTATATTCTGAGTATTACAGACAACTAGAGACCAATGGTAGAACCCTGTTATTCCTCAGCTAATTGCCTGTGTGGTGGATATGCTGCTGCTTTCTGTCACGCAAGTGTTAAATATTTTTCTGGTTCTAATGACGATCTTTGCGAGCAGCCCAGTAAAAGTGGAATAATGTGTATTGGATAGAGTAAACAAAGCAAAATAGGGCTCTGCGGCACTTCACAGATATTAGAGCTGCCTGTATGATAGCTGCATAACCCATATATCGCTTTCTGTCACACAGGTGGTGAGTATTTTAGTGGCAGTAGTGCCAAACGTGACAAGTGGGTCAGAAAAAGTGGAAGTTCATTTTCTGTATTGGACACAGTGAAGGATCCAACATAGAAGCCTGTGATACATCACATCCGATGTCGTTTAATTATAACTGATTATCTGGTAGATATGCAACTGATATCAGGTAAAAAACATTGTATTTGATGGTAACCGTGTAATTCCTCATCACAGTTCAAAGCGAAAATGTATCTACCAAAACCAAGTCCCACCAACAAGTTTAATAGAAATTCGACTCAAAAAATGAGGCTCTGGCAACGCTGTAACTGCGTGCAGTGTGGCCAAAAACAGGTAGCATGAACTCTGGGCTGTGCCAGGGCTGCCGATTAGTTTAGTGAGACGTGACAATCCAGACTCTCCGACGTTCGAGTCATGTTCACGCAATTTTTCTTTTTATCCGTTAAAGCATCAAACTATATCCAGTTTACAGCTCCACAATGTGGTACCTTGTGTATTTCTCTCTGTCACTGTTTCCTTTATTTAAACGTTATGTGATAACACAAATTTCTTACAGATGTAAACCACCTCTTCGTTTCGTCAATGACACAAATAAAGCCAATAGACAATAATAGTGAATACAGTAACATAGTCTTTATCCAACGAAGTACAAAGAACGCAACAGGTAGGCTACACTAGAGTGCACGTTATACTATGCACAATAATTTCAGTCTGTACATCTGAGGTCCAGGATTGTCTTCATAGAGACGGTATGTACAATTACGACTAATGTTCGCTTTAGAGAAGATGTTCAAAGTGACCACCTTATATTTGCAAACACTTCGCCACTTAGTGGTTCATACTTTTACTGGACCCTAGGAAATATACCTGTATCTGCCATTCCCAAAGCGGCATGCATGTTGGCTATTAGGTGTGTACATGCATGGGTGGAGTGCTATAAACTTGTTCTTTTAAGTGTCATGACAAATAAAAATCTAGTTGATTAAGGTCAGGGCAATGTGGAGTCCACTTTTGACCTTCATGAACAATCCATTTCCCTTGAAAAGATTCATTTAAATAGTTACGTACATTCATCCCAAAGTCTGGTGGTGCACCATCTTGCTGAAACCGTATCTTCGCAAACATGAAGAGGAATGTTTTCTGCTGCATCACAAAAAGTACTGGAAATTAATGTATGTATTCAACTTGTTAAACAATAGTTAAGGGCCTGAAAGCACATCCTTCATGATTGCAGCCCACAGGCTTTTGCCAAAGCTTGCCTGAAAGCCAAGTACATAGGTGACATGTGGGTTGTGTTCCGACCAATAACGACCACTGTGGAGGTTGAAAATACCTTCACGACTCAAGATGGATTCGTCAGCCCATATCACGTGATTTATAAAACGTTTGTTACCTTCCACTTGGTGCAGGAGACATTTACTGTACTTCTCGGACGTAGTGAGTTAATGTGTAATGCATTCAGGTCTTCCTTGCGCAACACTTCAGCAACCAGACATTGAGATATCTGGAACTGTCTTGCAATATCACAGGTGCCTCACCGAGGTGCTTGGTGAGCAGTTTCAAGAATCGCTAACTCTGTGTGTTGAGTACATTTAGTCTTTGGACGGATTCTGTCTATTACTTTTAAAGGAATATTACCAGTTTTTTGAGGGCGTCACTCGAGGTCACAAAAATACGTTCTTATTGGGATAATTTGAGGGTACTGGGATGTGGTTCAGTTTAAGTGAAAACTAATGGATGTACACAACTGGCCATTAAAATTGCTACATCACGAAGATGACGTGCTACAAACGCGAAATTTAACAGACAGGAACAAGATGCTCTGATATGCAAGTGATTAGCTTTTCAGAGCATTCACACAAGGTTGGCGCCGGTGGTGACACCTACAACGTGCTGACATGAGGAAAGTTTCAAACCGATTTCTCATACACAAACAGCAGTTGACCGGCGTTGCCTGGTGAAACGTTGTTGTGAGGCCTCATGTAAGGAGGAGAAATGAGTAACATCGCGTTTCCGACTCTGATAAAGGTCGGATTGTAGCCTATCGCGATTGCGGTTTATCGTATCGCGACATTGCTGCTCGCGTTGGTCGAGATCCAATGACTGTTAGCGGAATATGGAATCGGTGGGTTCAGGAGGGTAATACGGAACGCCGTGCTCGATCCCAAAGGCATTGTATCACTACCAGTCGAGATGACAGGCATCTTATCCGCATGGCGGTATCGGATCGTGCAGCCACGTCTCGATCCCTGAGTGAACAGATGGGGACGTTTAGAAGGCAACAACCATCTGCACGAACAGTTCGACGACATTTGCAGCAGCATGGGCTATCAGCTCGAACACCATGCCTGCGTTTACCCTTGACGCTGCATCACAGGTAGGAGCGCCTGTGATTGTGTACTCAACGACTAACCTGGGTGTACGAATGGTAAAACGTCATTTTTTCGGATTAATCCAGGTTCTGTTTACGGCATCATGATGGTCGCATCCGTGTTTGACGACATCGCGGTGAATGCACATTGGAAGCGTGTATTCGTCATCGCCATACTGGCGTATCACCTGGCGTGATGGTATGGGGTGCCACTGGTTACACGTCTCGGTCAGCTTTTGTTCGCATTGACGGCACTGAACAGTGGACGTTACATTTCAGATGTGTTACGACCCGTGGCTCTACCCTTCATTCGATCCCTGCGAAACCCTACATTTCAGCAGGATAATGCACGACCGCATGTTGCAGGTCCTGTACGGGCCTTTCTGGATACATAAAATGTTCGACAGCTGCCCTGGCCAGCACATTCCCCAGAGCTCTCACCAACTGAAAACGTCTGGTGAATGGTGGCCGAGCAACTGGCTCGTCACAATACGCCAGTCACTACTCTTGATGAACTGTGGTATCGTGTTGAAGCTGCATGGGCAGCTGTACCTGTACACGCCATCCAAGCTCTGTTTGACTCAATGCCCAGGCGTATCAAGACCTTTATTACGGCCACAGGTGGTTGTTCTGGGTACTGATTTCTTAGGATCTGTGCACCCAAGTTGGGTGAAAATGTAATCACATGTCAGTTCTAGTACAATATATTTGTCCAATGAACACCCGTTTATCATCTGCATGGTGTAGCAATTTTAATGGCCAATAAATGACACAAGACAGAACCCTGTGGTGCCCCACCCCAGACTGCACAATATAGTACTGTCTCACAAGCTGCGACATCGTCGCGAAAAAACACAGTGACCCGTATATGTAATAAGTTTCCTTTAATTTACGTCTATGGTCACAATCTTTTCTATTTAACAGATTACCGGTTTCGGTCTATAATGACGATCATCAGCATTAGGACTTTGCTTTTATGAGACAGATGTGATGATGGTCATTAAAGACCGAAACCGGTAATCTGTTAAACAGAAAAGATTGTGACCACAGACGTAAATTAAAGGAAACTTATAGTACTGTCTGTTCGGTGTACAGGAAAGTGACGCAGGCTGCTTTCTCAGCGCTGGTGCAGGAGGTTTCGGCGGCAGGGGTGCCAACCTTGGCGAGCAGGTCCGCGCGCGTGGCCCTGGGCCCCTGGCGCTCCGCCTCGTCGACGACGAGCAGCGCGAGCAGCAGCGACGGCACCGCCACGGGCAGCGTCTCGCAGAGCGCCGCGAAGTGATCGTAGCGCGACCAGCCCGTCAGCACGACCCCGCGGAACGCCGGCGTCTCCACCTCGGAGCCGGCCACCCCGCCCGACACCAGCCGCATCCACGCCGCGTGGTTGGCAGCCGTGCGCCGCAAGTCGGGCGCCAGCGCCGTCTCACCGGACGCTCCCTGTCGGCACAAAACTCCTGGTCTCACCGCACTGCCACCACCGTACGACACTTCCGTTTTGTACTTGAAAAACGCACAGGGTGACAATTATTGAGCAATATGAAGTAAAGAATGGGATTTTCACTCTGCAGCGGAGTGTGCGCTGATATGAAACTTCCTGGCAAATTAAAACTGTGTGCGGGACCGAGACTCGAACTCGGGACCTTTGCCCTTAGCGGGCAAGTGCTCTAGCATTTGAGCTACCCAAGCACGACTCACGACTCGTCCTCACAGCTTCAATTCTGCCAGTACCTCGTCTGCAAAGTTTGGAAGGTAGGAGACGAGGTACTGGCAGCTCGGAGAGCTCGAAAAAGTAGAAAAAAAATTGGAAGAGGAATCCTAAGAAAAATAACAGAAGCGAAAAGCAGCAGGAAAAAAATACAGATTAAGATCTAATACAGAACTCCATCTGAAAATTAAAAAGTTAACAGATGTAATGAGATGAAGGAAAATCCTGTGAACATACATGTAGGTTAAATAATGACCGCATAACTAAACGAATCCTTGGCTAACTAACCAAATAGAAATTGAAAACCTCATAGCTAAGAGAAGTAGGAAAATAAGTAGAAAATGTGGGAGTCGACATGCACCCAGTAAGAAACAGCAGGCTCTCAAAATTGGGTAAAAATCAAAACCCGGAAGAGCACAACAAGAGAGAGAACAATATTCTCGAATAAGGAGAGAAGTGTTAACTCGAAGAATTTACGCACTCTCTATAAGCCTAATCCGAAATAAAAAAATATTGGCCAGTTGCGAGTAGGAATAATACAGTGAGGGTTTCGTACACAGTATGGTTCATCCATACTGGGAATCGAGAAGTCGAAGATTTTTGCCTGTAATCGTTATTGATACTGGCAAGATATAGGTCCCAGGGATTCCAAGACATTCGAGAATTTTTTAATTTGAGTTTTAAGTCTGATGGCAAGTGACAAACAAAAGTTTTTTTCCGTGTGATGTAATTATAAATTAACGATTTTCGGATTTTTTCTTTCGTTGTACTGCTAAACGTTGATTCTTGGCATATTTCATGATTCGACGTCAACAAGGAGTACCCTATAAGTTTTGATGACTGAGTTTGCAACATATACGACGTAAATGACCATATCATTTGGGTACATTTACATGTATGACATTGCCAAGATGCCATACACCTGAATATGTGACATAAATTTCAGCTTGATATGCCCACTCGTTCCTGAGAAAAAAAGTGATCTAAAGAGACAGATGGATAGAAAGTCAGTCTGATATCAAATACACATTTCTTTTTCCGTGTGATATAATTACAAATTACATTTTCCAGATTTTTTTTGCTTTGGTTGTTTTGTGAAACCTTCCTTCTTATCAAACTTCATGGTTCTAGGTCAACGGGAAATAAGCCTATTGTTCAGGTATTGATGAGTGAGTTTGCGAGTATCAAGGTATGTGACACAAATGCCCACATGTCTTGATTTACATTAGCTTAGAACCTTAAAATATTTGCTCCACTAAGGGAATGTAAATTTTAGTATGTCACATACATTTCAAGTTGTTAGTTCACCCATTCCTGAGAATGAAAGGTGTTTAACTATCGAGCAGACATACATCTGGTACCGAGAGCCGCGGGTTTCGACTCCGCACTGGACGGCATGGACCTCGATTACCACAAGAGGTCTCTCCAGCCGTCGCGCTGTAAGCCGTGGCTGCGCTCACGCCCCTGGCCTGCGTAAAACGTGAAGGCGCCATGGTGGAGCACGTGGTCCCAGAGACCAATAGCAACGTACTCTCTCAGGTATTTAAGCGCCTGCTTCTCACTCAGCAGGTCCTCGACTTCTATCTTACCATTTATGGCCGTCCTATCGCCCTCACCCCCACCCTTAAGTACCTTGGTGGCACCCTTGACGGCGCCTCTCCTGGACTCCCCATCTCCGGACAATCCAAGCCAAGGCACGCTCCCGACTCTGTCTCCTCAAGCTGCTTTCTGGCTGCACATGGGGTCTGGCCCGTCGACCATCCTCCACACCTATAACTCCCTCATCCGCCCTATTCTTTGCTACGCTCATCGCACCTGGCTCTCCGCTCCTCCTACCTTTTAAAAATCCCTTCAAATCCTAGAACGCCATGCGCACCGCCTCGCCTATCGCATCTGTCTCCCATCCCCCACACGGATCCTCTATGACCTTATTCTGTTCCCGCACCTCCTTTTCCTCGAATGGATCCTCTACAGCTAGTGGTCCCTCCCATCCTCTCCCACTCCCGGCCTCTGCTGTGACTGCATTCCCACATCCCACCTGCTCTCCATCTCTCCACTCTCCATACCCTCTCCCAAAGTGGCTTCCACCAGCTTCCCCTCCCTGATGATGCCCTCATCGCACCCATCTACCCCTCCTATCAACTTTGATCCTCCTCTACCGCACCCTGTGTTTTTTCCCGAGGGCACCCTCTCTCCCTTTTCTCCCTCCTCCCTTCCTCCCTCCCTCCTCCCCCCAGGCTCCACCTCCCCCCCCTACCTTTTTTCCTCCACCTCCCATCTCCTCTGCCAACGGCATCTACACACTCCCCTCTTCCTCCTCCCCCCGTTTTCCCCCTTTTGGCAGGTCCCCGTACACGTATAGGGAACTTTCGCGCACCAGAGATCATGGCCTAGTGTTTGTGTGTGCCGTTGTGTTCGTGCTCAAGTGTTCCAGTGTTTACTCATTTGTGCTCCAACGTTCGCATGTGTCGTCTGTCATCTCTGTGCATGTGCACATGTTTGAACGTTTTTATTTTGGACTCTGCGCCCGTGAACGGCTCCGTGTGTTTTAATTTTGTATGTCTACGTTTGTATATCCACCATGTCTGTTATGCGATTGTCTTCTTTTGTATCATTGGTTTTATCTGTGGCCGAAGAGCGGCGTAGTATGCAGCTGCTGGCCTACCTGTATCAGGTGTGAAATTAACAATACAAGAAAAAAAAAAAAACTCAGCAGGCAGTCTGATATTCGCGTTAGTCTATCGACATCTCGCCTGCAGACAGCGGGTTTACTTGATTTCCGTGTACGAGTGGACGTTGGGGATTCGTGAGGTTTCGCTTGTGACCGCGTTGCTATTTGAGTGTTGTTGTTAGGTAGTTCTTCTTCGGTCGTCCGTCGTTGTTCATGTCCGTCCTTCCCCGTTTGTTTCGTTTGTTCGCGGCCCACTCGCGTTCGGTCCCGCCGCGCTTTCGTTCTCGGGCACCTCGTGACCGTTCCGGTAGAGGTTATAACAGCACAGACAGACAGACAAACGAGTGACAAAGCGATTCTACCAGGCAGGTCCAGCCACGGCGTGCCAAACGTCACGCGTACAGGGGGTTCGGCTGCATGCGCGCGTGCTCGGTCCTCCCCGGGAGTACGCGGTTCAGTGCGCCATTTCATTCAGTGCTGCTGTGCGGTATGTTTAGGTCGGCACGACTCTCTTTAGTTCGCCAGAATTGTGGCCTCAGCGCTATTTACCAATCGTTATTTGTTCGTGATACGAAGGTCGTCCATAAAACGGGACAGTCTAGCGATCTGTCGTCACAGGCCTTTAAAAATGATAGACACAAGAGAGGTATGAGAACTCTCTATATGTATTCTGCAGTCGCATAAGCGATGGGTACTCCAGGTTACCTATGAAACGCCGTCACAGTAGCAAGCTATACGAATTTAAGGATTTAGCTGGCTACGAAAGAGCAGAGACTTACAACGATTGACGGACGCGATTTACTGCTCGGCACATCAAATAGCTCTTTTTGATCTAAAATTAAATTTTCCCTGAGACATGTAAGTAATTTATCAACGATAACGTTGGAAGCTGAAGAAGTTAATTAAAATTTGTGCTGTGGCCAGGACTCGACCCCAGCGTTTCTTGTTTGCGAGGCAGATATGCTGACCACCACAGCATTATAGTCAGCATAGCTGCAGGAACTACCCAAGTCAAATACCAACGCCAACACAAAGTCCAATTCACATCTCCCCTTGTATTGTCACTATTACCAGGGCTCTCCGACATTGGAATAGCACCCCAGCATTGGACGTAATGGGGAAGTGTACATGTGATCGTATAAATCTTAAATTTTCCCTGAGACATGCAAGTCTCTATATACGATAACGGTGGAAGCTGAAGAAGTGAATTAACATTTGTGCTGTGGCTGGGAACCAGGTCTTCTTGCTTACTAGGCATCCCGGCCGCAGCACAAATTTTAATTCACTTCTTCAGCTTCCAATGTTATCGTAGATAGAGAGCTAAATGTCTAAGGGGAAATTTAATTTAAGATCTGTACGATCACATGTAGTACAGCCTTTCCCATTACGTCCAATGCTGGGCTGCTATTCGAATATCGGAGAGCCGTGGTAATAGTGACAATACAAGGGGAGATTTGGAGTTTATGTAGGGGAGGGTATTCGACTTCGGTAGTTTGTGCAGCTACGTTGACCATACGTTGTAATGGTCAGCATATCTGCCAAGTAAGCAAGAAGAGTCGGGTTCAAGTCCCGACCGTAGCACGAATCTTAATTCACTTCTTCAGCTTCCAATATTATCGTAAAAAGCTTTTTATACTAAATTTCCAGGCATAAAGCACTTGAAGAAATTTGTGGTACGAATAGTAAAATTTGTCTTGTCGCATGCAGGGTGTCAATTGCAATGGGCTTCGATGTGACTGATCAAAGAGCATGGAGACCGTAAACATTACTGCGAAGTTCGTTGGTTAAGTCAACGGGGCATGCCTGGAACGATTTTTCGATTAAAACTAACTACTCAATTTATGAAGGAAACAGGAGTGCAGGAACGAGAATGAGAACATTCTGAATGGATTGCAGACCGCGCGTTTTACTTGGACGTGACTGCAGTCTGTCCACAGCAAGACACTGCTTTCCTCAGGTAATTTCCACGTACCCATAACGAAGGAGGCATTCTGAGTGTTAAAGTCTGTGAAATTGTCTACCTCTGTCCATACCCGACAGTCTGTACCAAATACGACTTAATGTCTTTAGAGAGCGAAGAATAATTCAATAATACCGAATTTGAAACTTCCTGGCAGATTAAAACTGTGTGCTGGACCGAGACTCGAACTCAGGACCTTTGCTTACTGGCGGAAGTAAAGCTCTGAGGAGGAGGCGTGAGTCATGCTTGGGTAGCTCAGATGGCAGAGCACTTGCCCACAAAAGGCAAATGTCCCGAGTTCGAGTCTTGGTTCGACACACAGTTTTAATCTCCCAGGAAGTTTCATATGGGCGCACACTCTACTGCAGAGTGAAAATCTCATTCTGAATACCGAATTTTTTGAGAAACGTCAAATATAGATCAAGTACAACTGCATCACCATTTAACCCTGTAGTATTCACGTGAATTTCCGTTACATTATTGGTCGCCTGGGTAACAGCTGCCCCCCCCCCCCCCCCCCTCCCGTACTTTCGAAGATTAACGATGATGAAGCAAATTAGAGTGAATACTTCCACAACGAAAGGCATCGTCGACATGTAATACGATGAACCTTATCTCTGTTGTCAACTTCACAAATCTGAAATGTCCTATAAGCGATGACATCACGTGGGTTGAAATTATCTTGACCTTTTACTTTATCGACTTTTGGTCAGCGTACATGAGCAACGGTGACCCAGCTGTTACCGTGTTCATTCGTATCCTTGTTAGCGAGAATGAAGTTCAAAACTCCACCGCAAAACACCGATGGCCCATGCAAATTGACTTGGGCGCCTACGTAATCGTTGGTAGTAATAGAAATGTTGTCGATCGCTTTAAAACCTGTAAGACGCGAACGCCTACTCCTCCTAAAATAACGCGGCACAACTATTCTGTCTCGGTGCTGGTACACGTGCGGCTTCTCGACAACTGACGCCGTCTTTCCAGATTCGTTACTTACACAGCTGCCACTTATCACACCTCAGCTTCCGGACTGCGACCCAGTGGCAGCGGAAGCGGAAGGGTGGTGACCGGAAACGTTGATTTTTCGTGGCCGGCCACTTTGTAAAACTAGAGGCAGCCTACCGCTATTTTGTCGAAAGTCGACATGTTGAGAAACGTGGCTGTTGTACTAAGGTTTATAATTTATAAAAAACAGCTACGAGCCACATGTATGGTTTAAAAAGGTTTATTATCTTCAGACCATGACCGGTTTCGGATTTTTCTTTACAAATACATCTTCAGATGGCAGTTACAAGTCCAACTTAGAATGCTTGTAACTGCCATCTGAAGATGGATTTGTAAAGAAAAATCCGAAACCGATCATGGTCTGAAGATAATAAACCTTTTTAAACCATACATGTGGCTGGTAGCTACAACACTTTCGAGACGAGACTTTCGCCCATATGAACAAATATTAATGAGCATTTAACATCCCAGGGTGCCCCAGAGAGCATCCCACGGTGCCCCAGAGAGCTACAACATGAGGAAGAATCACTTCTCAATTAATTACTCAACTCCACACTTGAATGCGTTATATTTACTGCCATATCTACACACAACCCGTTTTAATGAAAACAAATAAAAGTGAAGTTACATTTTAATAAAACTGATTAGTATACACTATGGCCAGTCAGATTGCTACACCAAGAAGAAATGCAGATGATAAACGGGTATTCATTGGACAAATATATTTACTAGAACTAACATGTGATTACATTATCACGCAATTTGGGTGCATAGACCCTGAGAAATCAGTAGCCAGAACAACGACCTCTGGCCGTAATAACAGCATTGACACGCGTCGGCATTGAGTCAGAGCTTGGATGGCGTGTACAGGTACAGCTGCCCATGCAGCTTCAACACGATACCACAGTTCATCAAGAGTAGTGACTGGCGTACTGTGACGAGCCAGTTGCTCGACCACCATTGACCAGACGTTTTCAATTGCTGATAGATCTGGAGAATGTGCTGACCAGGCCAGCAGTCGAACATTTTCTGTATCCAGAAAGGCCCGTACAGGACCTGCAACATACGGTCGTACATTACCCTGCTGAAATGTAGGGTTTCGCAGGGATCGAATGAAGGGTAGAGCCACGGCTCGTAACACATCTGAAATGTAACGTCCACTGTTCAAAGGGCCGTCAATGCGGACAAGAGCTGACCGAGACGTGTAACCAGTGGCACCCCATACCATCACGCCGGGTGATAAGCCAGTATGGCGATGACAAATACACGCTTCCAATGTGCGTTCACCGCGATTTCGCCAAACACGGATGCGACCATCATGATGCTGTAAACAGAATCTGGATTCTTCCGAAGAAATGACGTTTTGCCATTCATGCACCCAGGTTCTTCGTTGAATACACCATCGCATGCGCTCCTGTCTGTGATGCAGCGTCAAGTGTAACCGCAGCCACGGTCTCCGAGCTGATGTTCCATGCTGCTGCAAACGTCGCCGAACTGTTCGTGCAGATGGTTGTTGTCTTGCAAATGTCCCTGTCTGTTAACTCAGAGATCGAGACGTGGCTGCACATTCCGAAACAGCCATGCAGATAAGATGTCTGTCATCTCGACTGCTAGTGATTCGAGGCCGTTGGGATCCAGCACGGCGTTCCGTATTACCCTCCTGAACCCACCGATTCCATATTCTGCTAACAGTCATTGGATTTCGAACAACGCGAGCAGCAATGTCACGACACGATAACCCGCAATCTCGATAGGCTACAATCCGACATTTATCAAAGCGGGAAACGTGATAGTACGCCTTTCTCCTCCTTACACGAGGCATCACAACATCGTTTCACCAGGTAACGCCGGTCAACTGCTGTTTGTGTATGAAAAATCGGTGTGAAACTTTCCTCATGTCAGCACGTTGTAGGTGTCGCCACCGGCGCCAACCTTGTGTGAATGCCAGAATAAGACTTTCACTCTGCAGCGGATTGTGCTCTGATATGAAACTTCCTGGTAGATTAATACTGTGTGCCGGACCGAGACTCGAACTCGGGACCTTTGTCTGTCGCGGGCAAGTGCTATACCGACTGAGCTACCAAAGCACGACTCACGCCCCGTCCTCACAGAAGGCAGGAGACGAGGTACTGGCAGAAGTAAAGCTGTGAGGACGGGGCGTGAGTCGTGCTTTGGTAGCTCAGTCGGTATAGCACTTGCCCGCGACAGACAAAGGTCCCGAGTTCGAGTCTCGGTCCAGCACACAGTTTTAATCTGCCAGGAAGTTTCTTGAGTGAATGCTCTGAAAAGCTAATCATTTGCATATCACAGCACCTTCTTCCTGTCGGTTAAATTTCGCGTCTGTAGCACGTCATCTTCGTGGTGTAGCAATTTGAATGGCCAGTAGTGTAGTTTGCGAACCATACACTGAAGTTCTGTATATGAACCGGACAAATACAACAATTAAACCACTACTTCCAAAATTAATTTCTGACACACCTATTATTTCACACATTAACCAAACGACTGACAGAAACGTCCTTCAAATGATGAGGGCAGGAACACTTATCGCTTCCGCTTCCTGGTTGATCTGTCATGTAATATGTTCCTCTTTTTTCCTTTCTTTCCTGTAACAGCGTGTTTACAGTCTCTTCCATTCCAAGCAATGAAAGTCCATACCTCCTGATCTTTTTAAAGGCCTGTGGTGCTTCATATCTCCTTTCTGTTTTGGGCTTTATAATTCCCAAGCAAGAAGTTCTTTTCTCTGCTTTATCTTCATTTTTACCGAATGAAACACTGAAAAATAAATAACTTACCTATCGAAATAGAAACGGAAATGGTAACACCAATGGTTGCGAGGGTGACAATTGTCAGCTGGAGCAGACAGTGTGGATAAACTTATGTTTGCACTTCCTCACAACAGTAGATTCAAGTAACAGTGGTGAGATCCTGACCCTTAAAATGGATCCCAAAGCCAGAACATTATGAACACCGACCTACTGTCGATACAAACCCATCCAGACGATAGCAGAGCCACCTCGCGAGGAATGACTGCTAGTCATACACCCCCACAGTGCATGTAGTATCTGTGAGCGATCTGTCTGTGTGTAGAATGGGGAAGGCATGCAATCTATCTGATTGTGATGGCCCGGAGGCTTTTGCGAGAACATTTCGGAAACTGCAAGACTCGGCGTTTGTTCGAGGAGTGCTGTAGTGAGTTCCTGCAACATGTGGCGAAATTGAGGTGAAGCCGTGTCCACACGTCGAGGGGTTGGACGGCCACCTCTCAGATGTCAGATATCGTAGACTGGGCAGACTGATATAACAGGACAGCCGACGAACTGTGGTGGAACTAACATCAGACTTTTGTGTTGGGCAGGGTGCAGCCGTGCGGGATTAGCCGAGTGGTCTGAGGCGCTGCAGTCATGGACTGTGTGGCTTGTCCCGGCGGAGGTTCGAGCCTTCCCTCGGGCAGGGGTGTGTGTGTTTGTCCTTAGGATAATTTAGGTTAAGTAATGTGTAAGCTTAGGGACCGATGACCGTAGCAGTTAAGTCCCATAAGATTACACACGCATTTGAACAGTTTTTTGGGCAGGGTGCAAGTGTGGCTGAACACATAGGGCATTGTACTCTCCTAACGATGGTCTGCACAGCTGATGACCCATTTGACAATGTTAACACAACGACATCAGCAACTACAACTGAAATGGGCACGTCAGTGTTGGTACTGGACGCTGGAGCAGTGGCAGAACATTGGACAGTCTGATGAATTCTCATACCTTCTTCATCGTGCCGCTAGGAGGAGGCGAAGACGTCTTCCAGGGGACAATCCCTGACACATGTACGGCTGGACGCATACAAGCTGGTGGCGGTTCCATTATGCTCTGGGGAACATTCACATAGACACACATGGTTCCAGTGGAGCTTGTGCAAGGTACCATGATGGCCAAGGAGTATCAGACCAGACCAGGTACACCCATTTATGACTATCATGTTTCCTGACACCAGTGGCATTTATCAACAAGGTATTGCGCTATGTCATAAGGACAAGCATGCGATGGTGTGGTTTGAAGAACACAGTGCTGATCCTGCAACTCGTGAGATCTGAACCCAATCAAACACATCTGGGATGTGATTGAACGTGGCCTCAGAGCTCGTCGCCTTTTGCTAGGAATTTACTGGAATTAGATGGTGTATGCAGACATGGTGCCAACTCCCTCCAGCGACCAATCGAGGCCTCATTGTTTCAGTGCCACAATGTGTCGCTGCTGTTTTCCGTGTCAAAGGGGGCATACCAGACAGTGGGTAGGTGGTCGTAATGTTCTGGCTGATCTGTTCGCCGGCCGCTGTGGCCGAGCGGTTCTAGGCACTTCAGTCGGGAACCGCTGCTGCTGTGGTCGCAGGTTCAAATCCTGGCTCGGGCATGGATGTGTGTGATGTCCTTAGGTTAGTTATCTTAAACTACACTCCTGGAAACTGAAATAAGAACACCATGAATTCATTGTCCCAGGAAGGGGAAACTTTATTGACACATTCCTGGGGTCAGATACATCACATGATCACACTGACAGAACCACAGGCACATAGACACAGGCAACAGAGCATGCACAATGTCGGCACTAGTGCAGTGTATATCCACCTTTCGCAGCAATGCAGGCTGCTATTCTCCCATGGAGACGATCGTAGAGATGCTGGATGTAGTCCTGTGGAACGGCTCGCCATGCCATTTCCACCTGGCGCCTCAGTTGGACCAGCGTTCGTGCTGGACGTGCAGACCGCGTGAGACGACGCTTCATCCAGTCCCAAACATGCTCAATGGGGGACAGATCCGGAGATCTTGCTGTCCAGGGTAGTTGACGTACACCTTCTAGAGCACGTTGGGTGGCACGGGATACATGCGGACGTGCATTGTCCTGTTGGAACAGCAAGTTCCCTTGCCGGTCTAGGAATGGTAGAACGATGGTTTCGATGACGGTTTGGATGTACCGTGCACTATTCAGTGTCCCCTCGACGATCACCAGTGGTGTACGGCCAGTGTAGGAGATCGCTCCCCACACCATGATGCCGGGTGTTGGCCCTGTGTGCCTCGGTCGTATGCAGTCCTGATTGGGGCGCTCACCTGCACGGCGCCAAACACGCATACGACCATCATTGGCACCAAGGCAGAAGCGACTCTCATCGCTGAAGACGACACGTCTCCATTCGTCCCTCCATTCACGCCTGTCGCGACACCACTGGAGGCGGGCTGCACGATGTTGGGGCGTGAGCGGAAGACGGCCTAACGGTGTGCGGGACCGTAGCCCAGCTTCATGGAGACGGTTGCGAATGGTCCTCGCCGATACCCCAAGAGCAACAGTGTCCCTAATTTGCTGGGAAGTGGCGGTGCGGTCCCCTACGGCACTGCGTAGGATCCTACGGTCTTGGCGTGCATCCGTGCGTCGCTGCGGTCCGGTCCCAGGTCGACGGGCACGTGCACCTTCCGCCGACCACTGGCGACAACATCGATGTACTGTGGAGACCTCACGCCCCACGTGTTGAGCAATTCGGCGGTACGTCCACCCGGCCTCCTGCATGCCCACTATACGCCCTCGCTCAAAGTCCGTCAACTGCACATACGGTTCACGTCCACGCTGTCGCGGCATGCTACCAGTGTTAAAGACTGCGATGGAGCTCCGTATGCCACGGCAAACTGGCTGACACTGACGGCGGCGGTGCACAAATGCTGCGCAGCTAGCGCCATTCGACGGCCAACACCGCGGTTCCTGGTGTGTCCGCTGTGCCGTGCGTGTGATCATTGCTTGTACAGCCCTCTCGCAGTGTCCGGAGCAAGTATGGTGGGTCTGACACACCGGTGTCAATGTGTTCTTTTTTCCATTTCCAGGAGTGTAGTTCTAAGTCTAGGGGACTGATGACCTCAGATGTTAAGTCCCATAGTGCTTAGGCCCATTCGAAGCATTTTTGATCTGTGTATACAAATTTACATCTGTGGACAACCTGTAAGGGTCAGAGCATAACAAAACGAAAATCGCTGGGTGACATGTAACCCCTGCGACTGCTGAAGGGCAGCACGTTTGTGGTATCCCCCTAGTGTGGGGATATGTGCCAGCCAAGCTAAGAGCACTAGGGCCTGCACATGGCCCATGAGCCGCATTCTGGGCCGCCCCTGCTGTTAGGGTTCCATTTTCACCGACTGAACTACGGAACCCTAAAAATGACAAGTGAGGACCGACATATCGACACCATTAGAGATGGTCACCTTTTGAGTACCCCTCGCAGTGTTGGTGCAGAGCGAGAGTGAGTTGCTGGAGCCGCTCACCTTGAAGGCGGAGGCGACCCACACCTGCCGGAAGGACCTGGCGTAGGCGTGCCAGGCGAAGCGCGGCACCTGCGCCGCCACGTCGGCGCCGTACGCCCACACGACGGGCTGCACCAGCCGGCCCAGCCCCGACGCCGCCACGTGCGCCGGCGGCCACCGCCTCAGCATGTCGTCCCACACCAGCGCCACCGCCGCCGGCCGCAGCGCCCGCACCGCCCCCACCACGGCCGAGACGTGCCGCGAGAACAGCTGCCTGCCGCACACAACACACACACACACACACTGCTGTCTGCTCGCTTCACTGCACGACCAAGCCACAGCCGCTACAGACTGTCACATTCTGCTCGTACATTCGAACCATTCATTGTTTTCTATACACTGCCTGACCAAAAGTATGAGGCCAATTCAAAAAGTAACAGTATTAATTGCAGTTAACCCGTAAGTGGATCGAAACAGCATATCCAGACACTCTAGAATGAAAATGGCATTGAAAGAGTGGATGACACGCGTAAAGCTGAAATACTAAACACCTTTCACAGAGGAAGACCGCACTGCAATTCCTTCTCTAAATCCTCGCACGAACGAAAAATGGCTAACATCGAAATAAGTGTCCAAGGAATAGAAAAGCAACTGAAACCACTCAACAGAGGAAAGTCCACTGGACCTGACGGGATACCAATTCGATTCCACACAAAGTACGCCAAAGAACTTGCGCGCCTTCTAACAGCGGTGTACCGCAAGTCTCTAGAGGAACGGAGGGTTCCAAATGACTGGAAAAGAGCACAGATGCGATAAACTGTAGGCCTATATCTCTGACATCGTTGTAGAATTTTAGAACATGTTATTCGCTCGCATATCATGTCATTTCTGGAAACCCAGAATCTGCTCTGTAGGAATCAACATGGATTCCGGAAACAGCTATCGTGTGAGACCCAACTCGCTTTATTTGTTCATGAGACCCAGAAAATATTAGATACAGGCTCCCAGGTAGATGCCATTTTCCTTGATTTCCGGAAGGCGTTCGATACAGTTCCGCACTGTCGCCTGATATACAAAATAAGAGCCTACGGAATATCAGACCAGCTATATGGCTGGATTGAAGAGTTTTTAGCAAACAGAACACAGCATGTTAAGGAGAGACGTCTACAGACGTTAAAGTAACCTCTGGCGTGCCACAGGAGACTGTTATGGGACCATTGCTTTTCACAATATATATAAATGACCTAGTAGATAGTGTCGGAAGTTCCCTGCGGCTTTTCGCGGATGATGTTGTAGTACACAGAGAAGTTGCAGCATTAGAAAATTGTAGCGAAATGCGGGAAGATCTGCAGCGGATAGGCACTTGGTGCAGGGAGTGGCAACTGTCCCTTAACATAGACAAATGTAATGTATTGCGACTACATAGAAAGAAGGATCCTTTATTGTATGATTATATGATAGCGGAACAAACACTGGTAGCAGTTACTTCTGCAAAATATCTGGGAGTATGCGTGCGGAACGATTTGAAGTGGAATGATCATATAAAATTAATTGTTGGTAAGGCGGGTGTCAGGTTGAGATTCAGTGGGAGAGTCCTTAGAAAATGTACTCCACCAACAAAGGAGGTGGCTTACAAAACACTCGTTCGACCTAGGCTTGAGTATTGCTCATCAGTGTGGGATCCGTACCAGGTCAGGTTGACAGAGGAGATAGAGATCCAAAGAAGAGCGGCGCGTTTCGTCACAGGGTTATTTGGTAAGCGTGATAGCGTTACGGAGATATTTAGCAAACTCAAGTGGCAGACTCTGCAAGAGAGGTGGTGTTCCTTGCTGTCCAGGTTTCGAGAGGGTGTGTTTCTGGATGAGGTATCGAATATATTGCTTCCCCCTACTTATGCCTCCCGAGGAGATCACGAATGTAAAATTAGAGAGATTCGAGCGCGCAGGGAGGCTTTGCGGCAGTCGTTCTTCCCGCGAACCATACGCGACTAGAACAGGAAAGGGAGGTAATGACAGTGGCACGCAAAGTGCCCTCCGCCACACACCGTTGGGTGGCTTGCAGAGTATAAATCTAGATGTAGATGTACCTGACCAGAAGTACGAGGCCAATTCAAAAAGTAACAATATTAAATGCAGTTAACCTGTCAGGCATCGAAAGTCGCGGGAAATGAAAATTCCAGCATATGTTGACAGATGGCATGACAAGCTGAGTAGGAAACAAAATGGCCTCATCACTGGTTGTGTGTACCCTAGGAGAACAGCGAGCAGTAAGTCGATTTTTGTGCTCGCTGGACGTACAACCTCGGCAGATCAGTAGAAAGATGTTGGAAAAGTATGGAGTAGCTGCAGTAATGAGACAAGAGTGGACGAGTAGGTACATTCCTTTAAAAGTGGAAGTACATTGTAAGGTTCTCATATGGTTTGTGCTATTGTAAATAATTTACCTTTACTGATCAGGGACAAAGATATGCTCTTCTCCTTTGGGTTCCCTCCCCTTCCCCTGCCCCCTCCACCGTATCCTCCCTCCTCGCCTCTGTCCTCGTCACTTCTCCTTTCCCAGTCCTGGCGCACCCTCCCCATCTCCTGGCACTTGCTGTGCTACCGACACCCCCCCTTCCTACACCCTCTCCTCCATCAACCCCCCTCCCTCCCCCATCTCTCTTTTCTCTCATCCTCTTGTTCGACCTCTCCTCCCCTGGCAGGCCCATAAAATTTTAATGCAGGTACATTGTCGCGTTTTGGTGCTCGCCATGTAGGTAACACAAGTGCAGCCTGTGTTAAGTGTCGTCGTCCCATGCCGTGAACACCGTTTTCAATTGTGCTATTCGTGCTACCAATCTTTATGTGCGACGACATCATCGAGAGCCATCTTAACTGTATGTGGATTTTATGTAAACGTGCCTCATCCAACTACCCCTTTTTTACATTTTAACTCCAATTGTTTCTCCCTTCTCATGTGTACATTTCATCTTTTATCCCTGCATTTTATATATGTAATGCTCTTCTGTCTTGAGCGGGGGGATGAAATGACAATAAAAGAAAAAAAAAAGACAAAGATAAGTGAGAACAATGTAAGAGTAGTGAATAAGATCCTTGATTCTGTGCCGTGGCCGGCTCGTTCGCCAGACTTGATGCCTCTGGATTTTCTGTTGTGGGGATTGGTAAAAGACATTGTTTATAAGACGTTCCTACTACCTGAAGATATGCGAGAGGGAATTGTCAGAGCCGGCCGAAGTGGCCGTGCGGTTAAAGGCGCTGCAGTCTGGAACCGCAAGACCGCTACGGTCGCAGGTTCGAATCCTGCCTCGGGCATGGATGTTTGTGATGTCCTTAGGTTAGTTAGGTTTAACTAGTTCTAAGTTACTAGGGGACTAATGACCTCAGCAGTTGAGTCCCATAGTGCTCAGAGCCATTTGAACCATTTTTTTTTTGAATTGTCAGAGTATGTGCTTCGATAAGCGCCGAAGTGATAAGGAAGACCACGTAATCCATGATAAGAATATTGCAGCACTGCATTGATACCAATGGTTATCACTTCGAACAGCTTCTGTAAATGGACGTTCATGCGATTTTTGTGACCTTCGTTGACCTTCAAAGACCTTACTGTTACACATCATTGAATTCGTCTGCATAGCCACTATCAGAAAATAAGTATCAAACTATAGCATCTACTTCTGCGCACACCAGGAGGAAAACTTGCCGACCAGAAGCCGAACGCTGATTCGCGGACCGCCACCAATCGTTGACGACATGGACATCCACGAATAGCCTCTTTCCTTCCATCTTCCCTTCTGTCATGACTAGCCAATCATATTAGAGGGCCACTTGAAAGTTTCACAACAGTGACGTCAGACATCGATAGTCTGTAATAAATAGAAGCACCTATCCCCATGCAAAACCAGCCGTGCCCTGAGGAAGGCCGTTGCGATTCGGCCGAAACGTCGGTTTTAGTTTATTATTGTTGTTAGTTTTTAGCATTGACGCGGCACAATACCCAGAAGAATTTTAATTATTATGACACTGGCCGCCGAAGCCTACGTTCTTATATAGCATCCCGTTTAAGAAAACAAAGTTGCCCTTCATATCTCTGACGTGACCCCACTTCGCAACAAAAAACCAACGTCATATTATGGCCCCTGTTGTCCCATGCAACATTTGGTCCACAATCTTTTCGGCTACTATTATACTTTCGGAGTTATTCTGCGTGGCAATAGTTAGTGACTCACCCTGTAGTTTTCAATGAGCATACAATTAGTTTCCTTTGGCGTTTAATTGGATCTGTTTTCTTAATTTCAAATTTTTCATTTGATGAAGTTTAAAGTTTCATCGCACTCTTCACATATGCAGCACAGGGACAACGGACAGTCAGTTTCGCTCAGCAGCTGAATACGTTATCCAAAGTACACGTTACATGTGGAGAAAGTTTTAGAAATCAATGTAGTCAGTTTTCTCTCAATCAGATGAAAATTACTGGAAAGCTTACAGCGTCAGTCACAGTTGAGCAACGCTCTGGTCATCCCAGCACGGCCGTTACTGACGGGAGCATGCGACGTGCTGACGCTACGATTCGTGACAGCCGGCATATTTCTGTGGAAATTTTAGCCAGGGAACTGAGCATTGGTGTCAAATCAGCTCATTCCATTGTTAGTGAGGTTCTCAAGTACCGTTTTTTGTGTGCATGGAGGGTGCCTAGGACGCTCGCCAGTGAACGCTAGACGGTGTGTGTTCACGCCGCCAAATAATTTTGGAGCGATATAACTTCCTGATATATATGGTCACAGGAGGAGAAACATGGTGCGTCACTTCGAACCTGAAAGCAAAAGATAAGAATGGGGACACACGTCTTCTTCAGCCAAGAAACAATTCAAGTCTCAGCCCGCTTCTGGGATACGAATGGGCCGATTTTGGAGCACGAACAAGGGGTGATACAGTGAACACAGCCTAGTACAGCGTGATGTTGAAGAATGAGCTAAGCCCAGCAATACGGAGCCGGCGCAGAGGACTTCTGTCCAGAGGCGTCCTTCTCCTTCACGACAACGCCGAGCTCTTGCTGTGATTCAGATATTGAGATTTCAGGTCGCATTGCGTCCCCCATACAGCCCTGATCTCGCTCCCTCGGATTACCGTGTGTCTGAATCCGAGAAGGTTCAAATGGTTCAAAAGGCTCTAAGCACTATGGGACGTAACATCTGAGGTCATCAGTCCCCTAGAATTAGAACTACTTAAACCTAACTAACCTAAGGACACCACACACATCCATGCCGGAGGCAGGATTCGAACCTGCGACCGTAGCTGCAGCGCGGAATCCGTGAAGGAGGACGACTATATGAAAGTGCTGATGAAGTTAGAAAAAGCACTCTTGGTTGCGGGCACAAGCCAATACCTTTTATTGGAGTGAAATACACGTCTCAAACAAAGTTTTGCATCAGTGTGGTTCCCAGAACTCCTGAAGACAGATGTTGACTGTGGATATTGTATCACAGACACAGTCACTTTGACTGTGCAGCGATGTCACAAAACCCGCCCAAAGATGTAAACAACCATGCATGAGCAGCGCCTATTAGACGGAGGGGTTCCGACAGCCGGTTAGTTCCAGTCATTCCACCAGGAAGGAGGTACAGGGCTCGTGTTGCCTGTAGTTCAATCATGTCCAGACCGCGGTTCCATCGCGTCCACATTGTTACTTTGTGCCAGGATGGGCTCCCATCAAGGGAAGTGTCCAGGGGTCTCGGAGTGAACCAAAGCAATGTTGTTCTGACATGGAGGAGATACAGAGAGACAGGAAGTATGTGTCGGTAACATGCAGCAGCACGGACTATCAGCTCGGAGACCATGGCTGCGGTTACCCTTGACGCTGCATCACAGACTGGAGCGCCTGCGATGGTGTACTCGACGAACCTGGGTGCACGAATGGCAAAACGTTATTTTTTCGGACGAATTCAGGTTCTGTCTACAGCATCATGATGTTCGCATCCGTGTTTGCCGACATCGCGATGAACGCACATTCGAAGCGTGTATTCGTCATCGCCATACTGGCGTGTCACCCGGCGTGATGGTATGAGGTGCCATTGGTTACACGTCTCGGTCACCTCTTGTTCGGATTGACGGCACTTTGAACGGTGGACGCTACATTTCAGATGTGTTACGACCCGTCGCTCTACCCTTCATTCGATCCCTGCGAAACCCTACATTTCAGCAGGATAATGCACGACCGCATGTTGCAGGTCCTGTACGGGCCTTTCTGGATACAGAAAATGTTCGACTGCTTCCCAGGCCAGCACATTCACCAAATCTCTGACCAAGAAAACGTCTGGTCAATGGTGACCGAGCAACTGGCTCAATACGCCAGTCACTACTGTTGATGAACTGTGGTATCGTGTTGAGGCTGCATGGGCAGCTGTACCTGTACACGCGATCCAAGCTCCGTTTGACTCAATGCCCAGGCGTATCAAGGCCGTTATTACGGCCAGAGGTAATTGTTCTGGGTACTGATTTCTCAGGATCTATATACCAAAATTGCGTAAAAACGCAATCACATGTCAGTTTTAGTATAATATATTTGTCCAATGAATACCCGTTTATCATCTGCATTTCTTCTTGGTGTAGCAATTTTAATGGCCAGTAGTGTATTACTAATTACCACGTAAAAAATCGAAATATCAATTAGCAATTGCACCAGTGCAAAAATTTTTGTTTGCTACTAAACCCATATTTTTTTTAAAAAAAGAGCAAGTTTTCTCCGTAAAAGTTCCATTGATTTGAAATATCGTGTTGTTTTAGAAAATGAGAAAAGCGATCCGTGCTATTTTAATAGTAATGCCGACAAAAACGAGCAACAAACACGTGGCGTAACAACATTGCTGATAGAATAATGTACCTGTTACCATAGTTTTAACATCTGTTTTTAAACATCTGTTGTACTGTATGAATTCTCAATCACATACATCCACAGAAAATGGGAACATAAAATAGTGGACTGTGAATATGTAAATGAATGCATTGTACGAGTGGAATTAAAGGTTCAAGATGATTGACGTTACATGTCAAACAAGTAATTACAGCACTCACAGCAACTGTTATTTTGTGGTTTGATATTAGAACTAAGCCTACAGTCAAAGTAAATATTAAAGTGAAAAGCTTGCTGATCAGCTGCATTTGGAAGCCAGGTGCCTTGTTGGCCAAAGCGAGCGGTACAATGAACACACGGTGCATCCGTGTTTTTGTCTTGGTATTCTCTATATTGTGAAGGCTGCAGAAAAGACTTGTGTTCTTTTGAAACAGCGGCTGTATTTTTGTTTGTGCGCATACTTTCTTTTGTGATATTATCTTGAAACTGAGGGCAGATCGGAGTCGCAGTCGCAATAAATAAACATTTTTACAAATGGTTCAAATGGCTCTGAGCACTATGGGACTTACCATCTGAGGTCATCAGTCCCCTAGAACTTGTTGTTGTTGTTGTTGTGGTCTTCAGTCCTGAGACTGGTTTGATGCTATTCTATCCTGTGCAAGCCTCTTCATCTCCCAGTACCTCCTGCAACCTACATCCTTCTGAATCTGCTTAGTGTATTCATCTCTTCGTCTCCCTCTACGATTTTTACCCTCCACGCTGCCCTCCAATACTAAATTGGTGACCCCTTGATGCCTCAGAACATGTCCTACCAACCGATCCCTTCTTCTGGTCAAGTTGTGCCACAAACCTTTCTCCCCAATCCTATTCAATACTTCCTCATTAGTTATGTGGTCTACCCATCTAATCTTCAGCATTCTTCTGTAGCACCACATTTCGAAAGCTTCTATTCTCTTCTTGTCCAAACTATTTATCGTCCATGTTTCACTTCCATACATGGCTACACTGCATACAAATACTTTCAGAAATGACTTCCTGACACTTAAATCTATACTCGATGTTAACAAATTTCTCTTCTTCAGAAACGCTTTCCTTGCCATTGCCAGTCTACATTTTATATCCTCTCTACTTCGACCATCATGAGTTATTTTGCTCCCCAAATAGCAAAACTCCTTTACTACTTTAAGTGTCTTATTTCCTAATCTAATTCCCTCAGCATCACCCGATTTAATTTGACTACATTCCATTATCCTCGTTTTGCTTTTGTTGATCTTCATCTTATATCCTCCTTTCAAGACACTGTCCATTCCATTCAACAGCTCTTCCAAGTCCTTTGCTGTCTCTGACAGAATTACAATGTCATCGGCGAACCTCAAAGTTTTTATTTCTTCTCCATGGATTTTAATACCTACTCCGAATTTTTCTTTTGTTTCCTTTACTGCTTGCTCAATATACAGACTGAATAACATCGGGGAGAGGCTACAACCCTGTCTTACTCCCTTCCCAACCACAGCTTCCCTTTCATGTCCCTCGACTCTTATAACTGCCATCTGGTTTCTGTACAAATTGTAAATAGCCTTTCGCTCCCTGTATTTTGCCCCTGCCACCTTTAGAGTTTGAAAGAGAGTATTCCAGTCAACATTGTCAAAAGCTTTCTCTAAGTCTACAAATGCTAGAAACGTAGGTTTGCCTTTCCTTAATCTTTTTTCTAATATAAGTCGTAGGGTCAGTATTGCCTCACGTGTTCCAGTGTTTCTACGGAATCCAAACTGATCTTCCCCGAGGTCGGCTTCTACTAGTTTTTCCATTCGTCTGTAAAGAATTCGTGTTAGTATTTTGCAGCTGTGGCTTATTAAACTAATTGTTCGGTAATTTTCACATCTGTCAACACCTGCTTTCTTTGGGATTGGAATTATTATATTCTTCTTGAAGTCTGAGGGTATCCGTCAGTAGTTCCAATGGAATGTTGTCTACTCCCGGGGCCTTGTTTCGACTCATGTCTTTCAGAGCTCTGTCAAACTCTTCACGCAGTATCGTATCTCCCATTTCATCTTCATCTACATCCTCTTCCATTTCCATAATATTGTCGTCAAGTACGCCGCCCCTGTATAGACCCTCTATATACTCCTTCCACCTTTCTGCTTTCCCTTCTTTGCTTAGAACTGGGTTTCCTTCTGAGCTCTTGATATTCATACAAGTCGTTCTCTTATCTCCAAAGGTCTCTTTAATTTTCCTGTAGGCAGTATCTATCTTACCCCTAGTGAGATAAGTCTCTACATCCTTACATTTGTCCGCTAGCCATCCCTGCTTAGCCATTTTGCACTTCCTGTCGATCTCATTTTTGAGACGTTTGTATTCCTTTTTGCCTGCTTCATTTACTGCATTATTATATTTACTCCTTTCATCAATTAAATTCAATATTTCTTCTGTTACACAAGGATTTGAACTAGTCCTCGTCTTTTTACCTACTTGATCCTCTTCTGCCTTCACTACTTCATCCCTCAAAGATCCCCATTCTTCTTCTACTGTATTTCTTTCTCCCATTCCTGTCAATTGTTCCCTTATGCTCTCCCTGAAACTCTCTACAACCTCTGGTTTAGTCAGTTTATCCAGGTCCCATCTCCTTAAATTCCCACCTTTTTGCAGTTTCTTCAGTTTTAATCTACAGGTCATAACCAATAGATTGTGGCCAGAGTCCACATCTGCCCCTGGAAATGTCTTACAATTTAAAACCTGGTTCCTAAATCTCTGTCTTTCCATTATATTATCTACCTGATACCTTTTAGTATCTCCAGGGTTCTTGCATGTATACAACCTTCTTTCATGGTTCTTAAACCAAGTGTTAGCTATGATTATGTTGTGCTCTGTGCAAAATTCTACCAGGCGGCTTCCTCTTTCATTTCTTAGCCCCAATCCATATTCACCTACTACATTTCCTTCTCTCCCTTTTCCTACACTCGAATTCCAGTCACCCATGACTATTAAATTTTTGTCTCCCTTCACTATCTGAATAATTTCTTTTATTTCATCATACATTTCTTCAATTTCTTCATCATCTGCAGAGCTAGTTGGCATATAAACTTGTACTACTGTAGTAGGTGTGGGCTTCGTATCTATCTTGGCCACAATAATGCGTTTACTATGCTGTTTGTAGTAGCTTACCCGCATTCCTATTTTCCTATTCATTATTAAACCTACTCCTGCATTACCCCTATTTGATTTTGTGTTTATAACCCTGTAGTCACCTGACCAGAAGTCTTGTTCCTCCTGCCACCTAACTTCACTGATTCCCACTATATCTAACTTTAACCTATCCATTTCCCTTTTTAAATTTTCTAACCTACCTGCCCGATTAAGGGATCTGACATTCCACGCTCCGATCCGTAGAACGCCAGTTTTCTTTCTCCTGATAACGACATCCTCTTGAGTAGTCCCCGCCCGGAGATCCGAATGGGGGACTATTTTACCTCCGGAATACTTTACCCAAGAGGACGCCATCATCATTTAATCATACAGTAAAGGTGCATGCCCTCGGGAAAAATTACGGCTGTAGTTTCCCCCTTGCTTTCAGCCGTTCGCAGTACCAGCACAGCAAGGCCGTTTTGGTTATTTTTACAAGGCCGGATCAGTCAATCATCCAGACTGTTGCCCTTGCAACTACTGAAAAGGCTGCTGCCCCTCTTCAGGAACCACACGTTTGTCTGGCCTCTCAACAGATACTCCTCCGTTGTGGTTGCACCTACGGTGCGGCTATCTGTATCGCTGAGGCACGCAAGCCTCCCCACCAACGGCAAGGTCCATGGTTCATGGGGGGGCCCTAGAACTTAGAACTACTTAAACCTAACTAACCTAAGGACATCACACACATCCATGCCCGAGGCAGGATTCGAACCTGCGACCGTAGCGGTCGCGCGGCTCCAGACTGTAGCGCCTTTTACCGCTTGGCCAACCCGGCCGGCAAACATTTTTACAGAAATCAGCGTTATGTACATCAAATGTGCAGAACAATCCGTCATCAAAGTGCAGAGATGTTACATACCTGTAACGATGTTTTGGCCAGCATGGACTTTTTTTTTTTAAATAAAATGTCGCTATTGATACCAGAATTGTGGAAGCAGAAGGGATTTGCAGCACTAGAGGGTGTACCTGCTTTCGACTCCGCATATATTGCAGAAACTATCCTCCGTGCGTTTTGTATCAATTGTGAATCGTTGCAGAAATTACGAGTATATCAACATTTCTCATGCACCAGTACAATCTCGCCTCTTGCTTTCTCGCAGCTATATAGAGAGCGATGTGCATTATTAAGTACACTGGTTCTTTACTACAAGTCCATTTAAAAAAAAAAAAAAAAAAAAAAAAAAGAATTTACGTTGTTACACATCCATGGTACGGGACTGTAAGTCCCACCGCCACACCTTCACCTGCCCATGTTAGGCAAAATTTTTCTGCCTGACTCATGTAGTACTATCACCGTGAGAGGGTGGTACGGGACTACAAGTCCCACCGCCACACCTCCAAAGTGAATTGCAGTGACGCAGTCACTGCCCTGTGGAAATTTACTGCCTCACCAACACAGTTAGACCGCAATAGACCGGTGATGCTGTATTGTAACATATCACCCCGGACTACAAGTCCAGAAAAAAAAAAAAAAAAAAAAAAAAAAAATTACGTTGTTATTGACAGTTACTTCAATGTATCGCAATGGTTTAGAACGAGTCGTTCAACATTTCTCATGCACTAGTACAATCTCGCCTCATGCTTTCGCGCAGCTATGTAGAGAGCGATGTGCATTATTAAGTACACTGGTTCTTTACGTTGTTATTGACAGTTTCTTCAATGTATCGTAATAGTTTAGAACGAGTCGTGTTTCGTAATTAGAGTATAGCATTGGCGAATTTACGACGACCTAAAACTGAGACGTATGAAAACTCACAAGGATGCTGCAAGATTCTACACCTCTAAGTAACTACTGACACATATATCCACTTGCATCAACCCAATACAGGCAAGCCCTAGTCCGCCTGCACAGTCGTTACACCTCCCCCACTTTCCCACACACCTTATTGTGCATTACGAAACTGGAGATTTCTTGATGCCTCAGGAAATATCCTATCAATCGACCCGTTCTTTTAAGTCATCCTGTGTTACAAAAGTTTTCTCTGCCCGAGTATTTTCAGTACCTGTTCATATGACCGTGCGGTTCTAGGCGCTTCAGTCTGGAACCGCGTGACCTTTACGGTCGCAGGTTCGAATCCTGCCCCGGACACGGATGTGTGTGATGTCCTTAGGTTAGTTAGGTTTAAGTAGTTCTAAGTTCTAGGGGACTGATGACCTCAGATGTTGAGTCACATAGTGCTCAGAGCCATCTGAACCATTTGAACCTCTTCATACCCTACCGCGTCTAGCCGCGTATACTTTGTCAGTGTTCTGTAATAACACATTTTAAATTACTCACTTCTTTTTTAAGAAATTTCCATTTGAGTGATAATAGTTCATTTATTTCAGACAATCATGCTTTCGACTTTATAGACACTGCCAAGCGCATGTTGAATTGAAAATTAAAAAAAAGAAACATAATTATTTGTGGTCTTATAAACCAGTTGTCGTATTACAGGATATCAGTACATGAGTTCATGGTCATAGTTCATTTATTTTACACAATCATGATTTCAGCTTCATTGTTGTTGTTGTGGTCTTCAGTCCAGAGACTGGTTTGATGCTACCCTATCCTGTGCAAGCTTCTTCATCTCTAAGTACCTAATGCAACCTACATCCATCTGAATCTGCTTGGTGTATTGATCTCTTGGTCTCCCTCTACGATTTTTACCCTCCACGCTGCCCTCCAATACTAAACTGCTGATCCCTTGATGTCTCAGAACATGTCCTACTAATTGATCCCTTCTGCACAGGCACTGTCAAATGCATGTGGAACTGAAAATAAACAAAAAAATGAAAATAAATAACATATTTGTGGTCTTGTAGACCAGTTGTCGAACTACAAGATATGAGTACATACCGAAGATACATAACATGGTTGAAACTGTGCACAGTGAAAAAGCATTACCACACAGTATGGTGTACATAACGGCCGATATATTCCTGTGACCCGCATTCATTCAAATAGTTCAAATGGCTCTGAGCACTATGGGACTTAACATCTATGGTCATCAGTCCCCTAGAACTTAGAACTACTTAAACCTAACTAACCTAAGGACATCACACAACACCCAGTCATCACGAGGCAGAGAAAATTCCTGACCCCGCCGGGAATCGAACCCTGAACCCGGGCGTGGGAAGCGAGAACGCTATCGCACCACCACGAGCTGCGGTCCCCGCATTCGTCACTTCTGGTCAATAACTGACGTTGACATATGTCGAGGCAGTGGCAGATATCGTTAACAACGTGTCGGCCACATGATCTTTGCATTACCAGACGTATTACCAGGAAAGGGAAGGCGGATATTTATTTGGCTAAATGCTTAACATGTCCTTGTAACACACGTTCACAACAACCTCGTATAGGGACACATTGTAATAGTCCGTAGAGCGTAAATATTATCATTTTAGATGCACAATAAAACTCTGATCTCAAAACTTTAACGTCACTCCAGTATTATAAAGTCGTAATTTACTGATTCATGGAGACTTACATTACAGATGTCACAGCTGTGCAACAACTTAAACAACCCACGTGAAATGGTGGAACTGCCGCAAAACTCAGCAACTGAGAGGCCATGAGCCAGAACTGCTCAATGACATTCTCTACACATCCCTAAAATGCGACAGTCCCCACAATAGAACACACCCCCAAAAATGGGGGGGGGGGATTCTACACGACTGTGCTCCCCCACTAAGGGAAGATCACTACCCTTTTTTCTCTGCACTGCTTACAGTCCACATCGGGCTACACTCTGAACAGAGGCCACACCTGATTTAGCTCTCAGCTACAGCGTCCACAGGCTATATTCCGTATAGAAATCACACAAGGCTTTCTTTCATCTTTCTTTGTGGGTAAGTGCGAGACGACGAGTGGAAGGCGCACGGTTGGATTTCCCGTAGGTCCTGGAGTTTTTCCTCTCACGTACCACTACTTTCGTTTGTGACAACAGCTGTGAAAAACGCCAAGTCGCACCAGGGTCGGGACTCGACAATAGACTGCTGATTCCCAAATAACGAAATGTCCGAGCCACTTCAAATAATGTAGGTTCCCAAATCCACACACTTTTCTTGCAGTCGTTTGTGGTCCAGGTTTGCAGAACCACAACTTCATATGTGAATTTGAGCTCTGAACTTCATAAATCACAAACAATAACTTTGGATTGCGTTTATTATTATTCTGCACGTAAACAATAATACGAGACAGATGCACTGCAGTAGCCTGTTGCCTCAGTGAACCAGTATTGCCTTCTTCATCGCAGGGAAAAACAAAACAACGCCGTCTTCGACACTTACGGACATCTCTCACCTGCTGTTGTGTGTGCCAAGATTCTTACAAAAGCCACCTCCCACAGAAGCAACGCTGCCAAAAAGGGCCCCCTGTCAGCTGACACTTCTGTTTTTATTCTGATAGCTAATGACGCTCTCTCTCTCTCTCTCTCTCTCTCTCTCTTTCTCTTTCTTTCTGGGACTTATGCACACCATGCGGCGTCTCTCGCATCCATGTTTCCATTTCCTTCTGTATCTTGCCAGCCAGTCCTGTCCTTTCGTGGCTCTTTTCCATATCGCACGCTTCTCCCGATCGTTCCATCGTAGCGGAGGCATTCCTCTTAAGATATCTATACCATGTTAGCCGTTTATTTTCAGTTGTGTCTACAATACACTTGGTAACATCCTTCTGTTCTCGTAGCACTTCATTTCTCTTTTTTCCCCTTCTTGTTACTTGACTACTACGTCTCCAAAACTGCATTTCCACTGCCTTTAATTATTTCTGACTGACCATGGAGACTTGCCACAGTTCAGCAACACGCAGAGCAATGCTCTCAACTATAATTTCTATATCACCCTTTTCAAATTTTTTGACGTAGTTTTATTCCAAATAATGGAGTGCTTAGTTGTCACATTTCCCTTTCCTACCTGTGCTTTATTTCCTCGCTACTTCCACCTTTATCTGAAACGATTCTCCGTAAGTATGTATACCAGCGACTACACTTTACTATAAATCCATCGTCCATGGCAATATCCCCTACTATGGTTCAAATGGCTCTGAGTAATATGGGACTTAACATCTGTGGTCATCAGTCCCCTAGGACTTAGAACTACTTAAACTTAACTAACCTAAGAACATCACACACATCCATGCCCGAGGCAGGATTCGAACCTGCGACCGTAGCGGTCACGCGGTTCCAGACTGAAGCGCCTAGAACCGCACGGCCACACCGGCCGGCTATCCCTTACTATACTTCCGACAAGCATGTATTCAGTGTTTTTTAAATTAATTGTCGTGCCTCACTGCAAAAGCGTAAACTTCAGAGCTATGACACTTATAATGATTCAGATTCAGTTAGGTGTAATGTTAACCTATTCTGATGGTCAGTTATACATATAGTTCAGTGCAGCCAAATGACACTGGGAGTCTTTCACAAACTGTGTTCCTAGTCGCATGCAAATCTTGTTTGTAATATGCTGACAGAACCCGGTTGAAAAGAACTCGAAACGTTAAAACCATATCATAAAACGATTCCGTTTGATCATACAACTAAGGAACTAAATTTCTGTTTTATTTATTTATTTCTATTATCATTCGGCCATCAGGGAGCTGAAGTTGGATTCAGCCTTGGAAAATTAATACGAAAGTTTTCTTGAGACATCTGAATGTCATGTTTATCCACAATAATGATGGAAGCTAAAGAATTGAGCTAAAATTTGTAGCGTGGCCAGGACTTGAAACCAGGTCTCCTTGTTTACTAGACAGGTATGCTGACCATTACACCACCACAGCATCATAGCTAATGTGGCCACAGAGGCTACCCTAGCCCAATGGCCTCCCCACTACAAACTTCAATTCACATCTTCAGCTTATATATAAATACCAAACTTGCCCTACTAATAGTTTTTTCCCAGGACCAGTTTGTCTCGTCAAAAATAGATAGAGGCCTTGTTGGCCGAAAGATTATAGTATGGCAGTCCTTTTGTTGTGCCTATCTGCGACTCGTCATCTCCGCTATATGGTGAGTAGCAACTATCCTTCTCATAATATTGCTACACTTTTGCTTTAGGCTTTTGTAAGGACAGTTTGTTGTAGAGTAAGCACGTCGCTTTGCGTCTTCTTTTAGTGATGACTTTGCTACATGCTTTGGGCAGGAGAGAAAACAGATGAGACGTGGCTTCCTATCGCTGGAAAGATGTCTGTGCTTGAGCTCTAAGTACTGAAAGAGAGCTGAAATCGCATCTTCTACCCGTGGGCGCTGCCAGCCTGTTAATTTACTCGCTCACAGATGAGTGGTAAGATGGCTCGTCGTCGCGGCCGCGTTTAGAAACGAATCACCTCGCTCCCCTCAGGAGGCGAGTCCACTACCTTAAAGTCACTTTTGGCAATCTAATGGCGTTCGCTCCTATCTTTCCGTGTACTTTCTACACTCAGTTAACAACTTTTACCGTCACTGGCCGTGCCGGCGAGCTATGAACATAAATGTGTTTCCTCCTCCCAGCCCACCTGTGCCAACATTATACTGTGAGATGTATGCACTTCCCGTTTTAAGACTTCAGTGGGTAACTTTCATGTTCAAAGTGAATAAACCTATTTGTTATAGTGTCCAATTATATCTATTCACAGCTGGAAGATCTCCGATTACTAAGTTTATCAGATTGGTGTGGTACCCCAATTTTTTTTGGACTTAATTGGGCCACTCCTATTTAAATACGACTTTATCAGTTACACGAAAATATCCTTGTTTTCAATTAATTTGGATCACCGTTTGGGGTGGTTCCTCATTCTGCTGTGCGTCCTAGGGGTACGATCCGACCACACCCGACACCCCACATAAGACAATGCGTATTATTATTAGGCAGAATTTAGTTTATGGTGACAAAAGCAGTCTTCATCTGAAGCAATCGATTTGGAATAGGTCGCTTGTTCGCTATCGATCTCGGAATTATGAGTAGCGCGGCGAGTTTAATAGAATTATTTCGCACCGTACAGTGCACTGAAAGACATCATATTGGGCTGGATACCAATAGTAACCGGCTTCATTTGTATACATGATTTACTCAACTTTTACTTGAGATAATGATTACGGATCACGCTAAATGCGACGTACTATACCCTTATACTATATATATACTTCAATTTCTCGTACATGGTTTTCCTTCTATAGCACCGCTAGCTCGTTTGAGGGTATCACACAGGTTACATACGCATTACAACAGTCCTTGTTAACCGTAGCCCTTCGAACTCCAACAGGGTGGACTCACCGTAAGCTACTTCCTCAAAGAGAATTAATTACTGTTAATGTCCGTTTCCGTAAATTTTCTTGCGTCTCTCATGAATGGAATCGGTAATCATTCTAGTCAAACGTCATTATACACCTCTACACACACATGTTATCCTTCAACTGTCGCCCAGTTTCTCATACTTTACGTTGACATTAATTTATCTGATCACAATACCGGGAGTTTCAAAATGAATATCGGAACTTTAAAGCTTTGTACCATTCATCATATTCAATTTACAATTATAAAAAATGCACCAAATGAAAGTGCAACTCAAACAGTTTTTCTTACAAGTCTTAAGTGCGAACACCATTCGTCGTATGGCACACGTAGAGACGATAGGTGAGTTCTTTCCTAACCCTGATAGGTGTGTCAGGAATAATTGTTTCAACAACTGCTCCAGTCCTCTTTCTCAAAGCTGGTGGAACAGCTGGTAGCAGAGCCACATGTACATGATTCTTCGTGTACCCCAGAGGTAAACATCAGGTGAACGTGGAAGCTAGGTGAAACATTGGACTTACGGAATTTAAAATTACATAAATAAACACGCAAAGAAAAATTCCGCTTGAACATTATACTCCGCACTGACATTTAATACGCTGGCCTGCGCTATCCAACTTTCACTGCACGCCTGTGCATAGGCAACCACACGCTCCTGAAGGCGAGAAGGTTGCCTGCCATTCAGGCGTCATCGTCATACTTCGTAAGGACGCACAGCGAAATGGAAAAAGTATTTCACTGTTTAATGTTTTATATCAGCGGTGAATCACATCTGTTGAATATTTCAGGAAAAGTCCCAGTGCTAGCACCAATAGCTGCCAAGATGAGTTATGTAATATTGCTGCCAGTTTCTACAGTTCCCTGACAGAAACGATTAGCTCAATATTCCCATGCTTAAACAGTGGAAACAGTGGGAAATTGTCAAGTCGTGGAATATTTGTTATTATAAGGTGAAACCTGCATTAAAAATTTTTACTTTTGATAACATCAATTTTCACGTCATTAGCAACACGTGTTTGATAACAAATGTTGTTATTTAAGATATAATAATTGATTCACCACGGAATGGTCAAGTCGAACGGCATAATTGTTAGTGTACAAAGATGCTAAGGTGATCGTTTCTGTTACGTACAATGAAGGTTTCTGATGGAAATTGGTAGCCAAAACAGGTGCCTCTTCTTAGCAACTGTCGGTATTTTCAAGTTGACTATCGCTAAGGGATTGGAAATGCTTCTTGACAGAGCGTAGGGGAACGATGCGGGAGACCCGCACCGCCGTACTAGGCAAGGTCCTAATGGAGGTGGTTTGCCATTACCTTCCTCCGACCGTAGTAGGGATGAATGATGATGATGAAGACGACACAACAACACCCAGACATCTCGGGGTAGGCGAAAGTCCCTAACCCCGCCGGGAATCGAACCCGGGACCCGGTGCTCGGGAAGCGAGAACGCTACCGCGAGACCACGAGTTGCGGACTTGTTAATCTGTCACATTATATATTATTCTTACAAGTAAGCTAATACTGACACACACACACACGCGCGCGCGCGCGTTGTTCCTTAATTGCAGTTTGCATGTTCTTAAAATCTTTTTATGACATTTCCCTGTTTTCACCACTCGCTGTGGTTTGCTAATGTGAAAATGCCAGTGTCACGGAAAACTGAAGGAATTATATTCTTGTTCAAAAAAGTGATTGAAAAGACTGCAAAAATTGTAGAGGTAGAAGTCTACTGAATTCAAGATACGAATTCCACTGACGGAAAAAAAAACACCAAGAAGGAATTGTGCGACATAAATGACAGTTGTCAGGCGTGTTTGTACAGCTGAAGGATGGTGTCTATTCAAATTAATCGTTTAAGGATGATGTTGTGGAACCGCTATGAGGATGCAGATCAGGTTCGCTTTTCATACACGCTCCAGCGCTCGTGAATGTTAGCTACCTTTGAGATTGGACGTGGTGATGTTACTCAAGAATGCCTTTAAGGCGACAAAGACTGAAAGGTGGCTACACTGAGCCACTGCGCCAGAGATTGCGCCAAAGAGTATTATTAAGCCGCCTCCACAGTGCTTGGGGAGAGCTCGTAGTTGTCAGTGCCTGTCGAGGACTCGTGGTGGTCAGTTCTTGGGGAGAGCTCGTAGAGAGTGTTTGTTGAGATGTGCTAGTAGGCAGTGCTTGCTGAGATGTGATATTGGAGAGTTCTGGTTGAGATGTAGTAGTAGCGAGTCGGTGTGTAGAGATTGTAATGTCTAGAGTGCTTTTCATCAATATAAATTAAGGTAACAAACTACTTTTCTTTTTTTTTCTCATTATTTCAATGTCCTGAATAATGCGTCATTACAGGTTCAGTCAACAAAGCATCTGGCTTGTGTTCTTGTATTAGAGTGTAATTCTGGTTTTCTTGCGCAATTATAGGATTTCTATTTTTCTTAATTACTTCAGTATAAATGATACTTAAAATTTCTTGTCTTGTTGAAGAAGAACCGTGCCAGATGTGTACGTTGAGTGACACTCCCACACACAGAACAATTACACTTGTGCTTTGGTTTCGTAGGTTTTATAGTTGCTGGGGACTTAATTAACTAATTGTGTTAACAGAAAATTTTCATTTCATTCTTTGTTGTCGTTCTATGCTGTCAAAAAATGGTGCAAATGGCTCTGAGCACTATGGGACTCAACTGCTGAGGTCATTAGTCCCCTAGAACTTAGAACTAGTTAAACCTAACTAACCTAAGGACATCACAAACATCCATGCCCGAGGCAGGATTCGAACCTGCGACCGTAGCGGTCTTGCGGTTCCAGACTGCAGCGCCTTTAACCGCACGGCCACTTCGGCCGGCTCTATGCTGTCAGATTGCGTACAATTACTAGTCAGGGACAACCGTTTACGAGACTTGCGTAATCGGACAGACAGCTACTAAAAATATTTGCATTTTATTTAATTAAGCCCCCATGCAAGACATCATTATCAACACCTCACTGTGTATGGGAAAGATCGTGTAATAGGAATACGAAAAGCTGAATGTTCCTGCTGCAATATTGCAGAAACCCTTGGCAGAATATAGCTGCTGTACACGATTCCTGGCAGCCGTGGTCACGGGAATGTACTATCGCAAGAAGACCGGGCTCCAGACGGCTATGTGTTACTGCGGAGAGGGGAGACCATAGTGTTCGGCGTATGGCTGTGGCGCATCGTTCTGCATCTGCAGCAGCAATCTGTGCACCACAGTGATACGGCGAACTGTTACAAATCGGTTACCTCAAGCACAGCTCTCAGCCAGACGCCCTGTAGCGTTCAACCCACTAACCCCAAACTACCGCCATTTGGGACTTTAGTGGTGTCATGCGAGGGCTCATTGGAGGTCTGTTGAGTTTTCCGGTGGGGGCCGTGTGTTGGCTAGAAAAAGGTCACTTGAGAGCCTGCAACCAACCCGTCTGTGTGCTAGACACTTGGAGTTACGGTCTGGCGTCCGATTTGGTGTGACAGCAGGGAGCGCTCCCACGAACCCTGACTGCAGGGGCTTCTCCCACGAACCCTGACTGCAAATTTGGATGGCATCTGGTGATTCGACCTGTTATGCTGCCATTCACAAACAGCATTCCAGGGTTGTTTTCCAACATGGTAACGCTCGCCCACATACCGCAGTTGTAATCCAACACACAGTCTCGATGACGAGATCTACGCCCCAAACTGACATCCGGCTTCTGTACCACACAGTGCATGCACATTTGCATGCTTGAATTCAACATTCTAGCGGGCTGGACTGGTTATTAATGTACCAGCATTTTACATTTGCACTGGCTCATCTCGTGCTTGGATTAACCTGTGATTTTGGAATGTTAATCACTTAAATATGTTACTTAGACAAATATATTCTCGAAATTTGATTATTCTACAAGAATTAATTTGTTTCAGTGTTGCGACTTTTTCCGTCAGTGGATATGCAAAAATGATAAACAGGGTGGTTAAATAAAAGGCGGATGAACTGGAGACGAAAAAATTGATTTAGAATAGCAAGGACAACTAAATGAGATATACGTATTTTAGAGCTGATTTTAGAAGAAAGAAACAAATTTAATTTAGAAACGTGCACAGGATTTTCATAGCATTCAATGTTAATAGGAAACCACAGCGGTCAATAATGAGAAATAACTGATATACCGAAAAATTAAAGGGATATGCACATATAATAATACAAAGAATATTATAAACGCAGAAAGGATAAAGACAGACAAAATTTTAATAAATAAATTTGTACGATAAGGCTGAACAGCATTATTTACTCTTTACAAAATTTATGCAAATGTCCTCATCCATAACTGGGCGCGCTTCAGCCACAAAGACACTTAAATATCGAAAGATAATATTTTCTTTATTTTACTGTCGTTAGATGGTGCCTTAACACCTCAAGAATGGAAAGGTACAATGCGCACTTACTTAAGGAATATGATAAAGAAATTTCTAAAGCAAAATCACAAATAAAGGCGTGTTGTGGCAATGATGCAGTGTTAACTAAACGTTGTCTTGGATGATATGGTCTTAAAGCAGGTATCACCATCCTGCAAATTGCATTCTCAAATTGGATGTGATTACGAATAAAATTTAACTTTGTTCTCGTACCCTGCCAGGTACAAGAATAAAGTTCTAAAAACCACATCCCTTTCACTCCCCTTATTTGATACTGTAAGCTGAATGGCAAAAAAAGAATATATAGATGAAGAAAGAGAGTCAAAATGAACCAAAACTTACTCTAGAAGAGAACATACAACAAACGAAACAATATGACGAGTACTAAAACTGGTGGCCGTCTAGAAGAAAATTTTTAAAAAATTGAAAGAAAACTATGAAAGGTTTTGTGAAACGATTTGAAAGTTAAAGTAAGAAATAAAATAGATTACAGAAACATTTAACGAGCGTTTGAATGATGCTGAAAATTATGTATAACTAGTGAGGTAGCGACTGAGTATCTAAAATTCAATGTTTCAGTTAGAATGTTAGACTTTTAAAGTGTAGTTGAGGATATTGGTCTGGTGGATTATGTAGATGAACGTGCAGTCTGCTGTTGTGTGGTCGCAGGTTCGAATCCTGCCTCGGGCATGAATGTGTGTGATGTCCTTAGGTTAGTTAGGTTTAAGTAGTTCTAAGTTCTAGGGGACTGATGACCTCAGAAGTTAAGTCCCATAGTGCTCAGAGCCATTTGAACCAATCGGTACTTTATTTACACTACATAATTTTCAGTATTACTCAAAGATGCATCATATGTTAATTACACTGATTACTCTCAAGCATTTAAATGACTTTTTGCGAAACTAAACCTGACGCTCGTCAGCCTAGTACCTCATGTGTTCATTTCTCACTCTTTATTTGGTTATGAAAATACGAATAAAAACCCAAGTTTTCGTTACACAAAAAAAAAAAAAAAATATCGCTACAGGTAGTATAAACACACACAAAGGACCGACAATAGGATACTTACCAAAATAACTCTAGATTATAAATCACATTGGACGGGAAACAGGGAAATACCTAACAATATATGGATACGGATCAGGCTTAAAAGCCTAATATATGAAGCGAGGACGGAAAAAAATGGAAGAAGAACACGAAATAGGATTCCCTGCAAATCATTACCACGCACACAATCGGAAAACCGCGGGTATCTTAACTAGCAAATTATTATGTCACTATCTAAACCCTTCTTAGTCTCAAGTTGACGAGTAATTCACCAAATCACACTTACCTATTACACGCATTACGAACGTAATTTTATCAGGACAACTTAAGATATCCTTAAATGTATTCACAGTTGCGAATAATGACAACCATCAGCTGTAGAATGGAACGACTACAGTGAAAATTTGTGCCGGACCGGGATTCGAACCCGGATTTCGCGCTTAACGCGAGCGGTCGCCTTACCGTTTGGCTATCCGTGCACGACTCACGTCCAGACCCAAACTTCATACGTTGTTAACCAGGCGTCTACGAGCTGGACTCGTACAGCCATTATGTGTATTCCCGCACAGGTCAGACGTTATACTTAAAAATCTCTTGCCCGGTATCTGCAGAGAAATACGATATTGCAGTGCCTGTGATATTCTGATTACGAAGCGATGTTACTTTGGGCATGCATGCATTCAAGTAAAACGTCTGACCTGTACGGGAATATACAAAATATAATACATGGTGTACATAACGCTGGAACATACACGACAATACTTCAATTGGATGTCCACTGAGAAGCGACAAGTGGACTCTCCATTGTTGTTGTTGTTGTTGTTGTTGTTGTGGTCTTCAGTCCTGAGACTGGTTTGATGCAGCTTTCCATGCTACTCTATCCTGTGCAAGCTTCTTCATCTCCCAGTACTTACTGCAACCTACATCCTTCTGAATCTGCTTAGTGTATTCATCTCTTGGTCTCCCTCCACGATTTTTACCCTCCACGCTGCCCTCCAATGCTAAATTTGTGATCCCTTGATGCCTCAAAACATGTCCTACCAACCGGCCCCTTCTTTTTGTCAAGTTGTGCCACAAACTCCTCTTCTCCCCAATTCTATTCAATACCTCCTCATTAGTTATGTGATCTACCCATCTAATCTTCAGCATTCTTCTGTAGCACCACATTTCGAAAGCTTCTATTCTCTTCTTGTCCAAACTATTTATCGTCCATGTTTCACTTCCATACATGGCTACGCTCCATACAAATACTCTCAGAAACGACTTCCTGACACTTAAATCTATACTCGATGTTAACAAATTTCTCTTCTTCAGAAACGATTTCCTTCCCATTGCCAGTCTACATAATATATCCTCTCTACTTCGACCATCATCAGTTATTTTACTCCCTAAATAGCAAAACTCCTTTACTACTTTGAGTGTCTCATTTCCTAATCTAATTACCTCAGCATCACCCGATTTTATTTGACCACATTCCATTATCCTCGTTTTGCTTTTGTTGATGTTCATCTTATATCCTCCTTTCAAGACACTGTCCATTCCGTTCAACTGCTCTTCCATAATATAATATCTGGCATTCCTCAAGGATGTATTATAGGTCCTCTGCTGCTCCTCATGTATATAATCCATTAGGGAGACAATCAGAGCAGCCCTCGATTGTTGCAGATGATGCTGTCGTTTACCTTCTAGCAAAGTCATCATCGGGTGATAACAACAGCAGATTGATGTAGATATCTGTATGTCGCGAAAAATGGAATAACTCTCCATATGAATAAGTTTTATGCTCCATTAGACACACGGCCATTGGAGTGTAATGCCCTCCCCGAATAGCTTCAGGCCAGAGGAGAGAGCATCATGCTCTGGGGAATGTTTTTGTGTCATTCCCTAGGTGATCTCGTCATTCCGAAAGACACAGTGGATCAGCAGAAAAATGCCTCTATCCTTTGGGACCATGTCCACCCTTAAATGCAGTTTTTCTTTCTCCGGCACGATAGCAGCTACCAGCAGGACAATGCAACGTGTCACACAGCTCGTGGTGTACGTGCGTGGTTCTTAGAGCACCAGTACGAGTTCACCATGCTCCCTTGGACACCATACGCACTAGATTTCAACTCAGTCGGGAATCTGCGAGACCACTCCGATTGAGCTGTGCATGCCACGGATCCTCAACGGAGATACCTAGGACAGCTGAGCACGGCACTGGAGTCAGCACGGCTCCAAAACCACACGGACTGTTTCTACACGTCTCGCAGCGGTCCACACTGCAAAAGGTGGATATTCAGGCTTTTGACAGGTGACTGGACAGCGTGCTTTTCATTATTCATCGTAAATTCCATTTTTCGCGACATACAGATATGTTATCTACATCACTCTGCTGTTGTTATCATCCTATGATGACTTTGCTAGATGGTAAACGACAGCATCATCTGCAACAATCGAGGGCTGCTCTGATTGTCTCCCAAATGGATTATATACACGAGGAGCAGCAGAGGACCTATAATACTTCCTTGAGGAATGCCAGATATTATTTCTGTTTTATTCAATGATTTTCTGTCGGTTAATACACACATCAAAAAGAGTTTTTTCATCACCCCAGTTCCCACAACTTCTGAAGATAGACGTTGACCGTGGATGTTGTATGACAGACACAGCCCCATTGACTGTTCAGAGATGTCACTAAACCTGCCAAAAGGTACACGGCTGGTGTTGTCTGCAGTTCACCCATGCCTAGACGGCCAATACCGCGGTTCGAACGCGTCCGCATTGCTACTTTGTGCCAGGAAGGGCTCTCAACGAGGGAAGTTCAAATGGTTCAAATGGCTCTGAGCACTATGGGACTCAACTGCTGAGGTCATTAGTCCCCTAGAACTTAGAACTAGTTAAACCTAACTAACCTAAGGACATCACGAACATCCATGCCCGAGGCAGGATTCGAACCTGCGACCGTAGCGGTCTTGCGGTTCCAGACTGCAGCGCCTTTAACCGCACGGCCACTTCGGCCGGCCCAACGAGGGAAGTGTACAGTTGTCTCGCAATGAACCAAAGCGATGTTGTTAGGACATGGAGGGGATACAGAGAGGAACTGTCACGTAATGCGACCCCAAAAAAGCACGAAACCTCCACCTTGCTGCACGCGCTGGACAGTGTGTCTAAGGCGTTCAGCCTGACCGGGTTGCCTCCAAACAAATCTCCGACGATTGTCTGGTAGAAGGCATATGCGACACTCATCGGTGGAGAGAAAGTAATGCCAATCCTAAGCGGTCCATTCGGCATGTTGTTGTGTCCATCTGTTCACGCTACGTAGTGTCGTGGTTGCAAAGATGGACCTCGCCATGGACGTCGGGAGTGAACTTGCGCATCATGCAGCCTATTGCGCACAGTTTGAATCGTAACACGACGTCCTGTGGCTACACAAACAGCGTTATTCAACATGGTGGCGTAGCTGTCAGGGTTCCTCCGAGCCATAATCCGTAGTCAGCGGTCATCGACTGTAGTAGGAGCCCTTGGGAGGCCTGAGTGAGGCATGTCATCCACAGTTCCTGTCTCTCTGTATCTACTCCGTCTCCGAACAACATCGCTTTGGTAGACTCTGAGACGCCTGGACACCTCCCTTTTTGAGAGCCCTTCCTGGCACAAAGTAACAATGCGGAAGCAGGTTGGTATTATGTTTAGGGAGACATGTGATAGTAATCAAAGACACGCTCACAACTGCATCCCTTCACGCTTGATGTCTTCCCCGACGGTGATGTCATCTTTCATCAGTTTTCCGTGTCTCGGATCCAGAATCGTGCTACAGTGGTTTGAGTAGCATTGTAGAGAACTCTCGTTGATGCCTCGGTGAACAAATTCGCCTGATGTAACTCCTGATCGCTATTGTGCGTCCCGTTATTTACGCGAAGTACATGACCTTTGCGTAGACATCTAATGACACATACCTCCACAAACCCACCAACAAACTGTCGGATCCTGATAGACAGAATCTGGAGTATTTTGTTCCAGAGACTGACAAACCTACGAACAATCTGTCGGATTCTTGATCCGCAGAATCTGTGATGTGTTTTTTCCCAAGGACAGACAAATAAGCTATTTAAGCAGGTGGTCAAAGCGTTTTGGCTCATCAGTATGGTAATGACCTCGTAGACAATATTAACACTGAAACGTCCTGGCAGATTAAAACTGTGTGCCCGACCGAGACTCGAGCTCGGGACCTTTGCCTTTCGCGGGCAAGTGCTCTACCATCTGAGCTACCGAAGCACGACTCACGCCCAGTACTCACAGCTTACTTCTACCAGTATCTCGTCTGGCGTGAGTCGTGCTTCGGTAGCTCAGATGGTAGAGCACTTGCCCGCGAAAGGCAAAGGTCAACAGTTCGAGTCTCGGTCGGGCACACAGTTTTAATCTGCCAGGAAGTTTCATATCAGCGCACACTCCGCTGCAGAGTGAAAATCTCATTCTGAATATTAACATTGTCTTCAGACATTCTGCAGAAGACACAGTTAAGTTTAGTGAAAAACAATGTGAATGAAATCTTTACAAATATCTAGTTAGATCTTGATAAGACTTCGAAATGGTTGAACACTGCTAAATTGCTTTAAATGTACAGAAAAGGAAAATTGGACGCTTTACAAAAGAAAAAAAAAATCATTGTGCCTCCAAGAGCACAATTTCATTAACAAAGAGCTACAATGTCTGCTAATAATGGGTGTAACAAACAATTTGTGGGGATATGAATTTGAATGATCACGTAACATCAATCAGCCACGCGGAGTGGCCGTGCGCTTTGAGGCGCCATGTCACGGACTGCGGGGCCCCTCCCGCCGGAGGTCGAGTCCTCCCTCGCGCACGGGTGTGTATGTGTTGTTCTGAGCATAGGTTAGTTTAAATGGTGTGTAAGTGTAGGGACCGATGACCTCGCGCTCAAGGTCACGCGCGCTGAGACGAGTTTCTCCTTATCGCTTCCTGCGCTGGAGTGCGCGGGTTTGATAACGCAGCTGCACGAGTAACGTTTGTCACAGGGCGTCATTCGCCGAGCAGCAGCACGTACACACAGAGATACCGCGCTACTACAGAAGGAGGAGGAGGCGCACACGCCAGACAGTTTACAAAGCTGCAGATAACATCAACATGAAAGTAAATCATACCAATGGGCAGGTGTTTTTGCACGGCCAATGTTTTTTGTGGAGGAGTGCTTAATTTCACTCTACGAAATGATGATACCAATTGAGCTGGCAATGGATGGGTGACTGTAGCAATTGTACGGTGCCCAGAAGACAAAGTGTCCAAAGTTGAAGTGAAACGTCCCCTTAGGAAAATTATACATGACTGTGCTTAAACTGACACACAATATTTTTTAGCGCAACGCAATCTGACTTTCAATAATCCCTACAAGAGAATGGCCCTGACTAAATTAACCTATACGTTTCACAAATCACTTACCTCACAAAAATCTTCGTTACTCGAAATACTGCAATACAGCGAGCGCCACTACTGCCAGCTAAGTAAAAGATTCAAACTACTGAAGGCACTAACTACTGATAAGCATTGTTAGCAAATGAAAAATTTTGATACACAACAAACAATGTATTTACCTTAATAGTGTTCAAAAGTCACACACACACACACACACACACACACACACACACACACACACATATATATACATACACACACACATTATATATATATAATCAGTCCATGATATCCAATATTACAAATTTACTGTCTCTGATGGACACACGTCTAGATCGTCCGCACTCAAGATTCCGCCGTCTCTCTCCCCACATCCACCACTGCTGGCGGCTCACCTCCAACTGCGCAACGCTACGCGCTGTTAACAGGCAACAGCCCAACACAATAATGGCAGACAACAATGCAAACTAGCCACAGACTGCACGCAGCACAGCCAAAGATTTTCATACAGAGCGCTACGTGGCGTTACCAATAAGAAAACCTAAACAGACTACTTACAGAAGGACTAGAGGCGTTTTATGATAGAGACATTATTGCCTATCGTACATATCATATAGCTGAAGTGTATAACAGAGACATTGGAGCTTCGTATTTTATGTCTACAATGCCTCTTACTTTAAGAACTAATAATCACCGTAAAATTGGTGTATATGAATCTGTATGTGTCTGAACTCACACACATTTGAACATTTTCTTGTAACATCAATCGCAAGGAAAGCATCTACATCTACATTCATACTCCGCAAGCCACCTGACGGTGTGTGGTGGAAGGTACTTCGAGTACCTCTATCGGTTCTCCCTTCTATTCCACTCTCCTATTATTCGTGGAAAGAAAGCTTGTCGGTATGCCTCTGTGTGGCCTCTAATCTGACTTTATCCTCATGGTCTCTTCGCGAGATATACGTAGGAGGGAGCAATATACTGCTTGACTGCTCGGTGAAGGTATGTTCTCGAAACTTGAGCAAAAGCCCGTACCGAGCTACTGAGCGTCTTTCCTGTAGTGTCTTCCACTGGAGTTTATCTATCATCTCCGTAACGCTTTCGCGATTACTAAATGATCCTGTAACGAAGCGCGCTGCTCTCCGTTGGATCTTCTCTATCTCTTCTATCAACTCCATCTGGTACGGATCCCACACTGGTGAGCAATATTCAAGCTGTGGGCGAACAAGTGTACTGTAACCTACTTCCTTTGTTTCCGGATTGCATTTCCTTAGGATTCTTCCAATGAATCAGTCTGGCATCCGCTTTACCGACGATCAACTTTATATGATAATTCCATTTTAAATCACTCCTAATGCGTACTCCCAGATAATTTATGGAATTACCTACTTGTAGTTGCCAACCTGCTATATTGTAGCTAAATGATAAAGGATCTTTCTTTCTATGTATTCGCGGCACATTACACAGGTGGCAGATTTCCATTCGTTGGTAGTACACTGGCAAAATTTAATGAGTGTATTAAGCATAATGCTTACACGTGCGACCCGTTCACAGCATTGTTGAACTGTGTGGTACCTGTATCAAACAGCTGAACAAAGAAGGGCAGCATAAATGTCCACAGATGTTTGTGTCAATGGAGAACGTCACGGCCACTTTGAACCAGAACTAACATACTCTTGAACGTAGACGCGAAATAATTTCTGAAAGCCGATCAGAAAGTTTAACGACCGAGCGCCAATGAGGAATATAGGAATCGACCGGATCACTAGATCCAGAGACCGCAAAGATAATGTTTGTTGATTACAGCCGACACAGAGCATTCACACGAGCGGTCGTTATGAATTCCTGAATTCTCTTGAACATTTTTGTACTTCCTTTTCGTCGATCAGCTGAAGTATTTCTTCTGTTACCCGTGATTTATTCGCAGTTACCTTCCTTGAATCTATGTTTTTCCCTCCAACGTCTTCGTTTGCTCTTTTTAAAGAGATCCATTCCTCTTCAGCGGAACTGTCTACTATTCTCTGTGGGTGTTTTTTAGTACTTGGACAAAGGGACCGATGACCGTAGCAGTCTGGTCCCTTTAATCCCCCAAACCAACCAACCGTCTACTGTGCTATTCATTATCGCGGTATCTGTATCCTCACAGAACTTCAGGTGTATCTCTTCCTTCCTTAGTACTTTCGTATCCACTTCTTTGCACTTTAACTTCAGCCTACTTTTCATAATCCCTAAATTGTTATCTGAGTCTATTATCTGCTTATGGGTGCGCCTTACAATCCATTATCTGATTTCGGAATCTCTGCCTGACCATGATGTAATCCAACTGCAATCTTGCCTTATCTCCCTGGCTTTTTCAAGTATACTTCCTCGTCTCGTGTTTCCTGAACGGAGTATTCGCTGTTACTAGCTGAAATTTATTGCTCATCTCAATCTTTCTCCTCTTTCATTTCTTCTACAAAGACCCTTTCTTGTACTTCTTCTCCCACATCCTCATTATGCTGCCCTATACTATCAGTTTATAGTCAACCTTTAAGCACTGAATAACCCGCTCAGTACCTACATATACTTCCTCCATCTCTTCATCTTCAGTTTGCCACGTCGAACGTATGCCTGAACTATTATTGTCGGTGTTGGTTTGCTGCCGAAATAACAGACAAATAAACTAGTATGAGAGCTATCAGGCACTGGTATCGCTGAACTTATCACACACTGGTAACCAGAGCCGCTTAATTCTGTACAACTCTGTCTCACTCCCTTCTAAACCACTGCTTCCCTTTCTTGTCCAATTTAGTTAGAGGCAGAAACAATAATATCAACAGTATGAGCCTTCGGGATGAAAAGCTTACCTGCTCCCTTTCAACACGGTCGTAGTCATGACCGCTCACAACAACCCAGAAAGAGTACACTGGTGCAAATCTGCAACACACTAGATTACTTTAAACTAAAAAATTTTTAACATCTCACACAAACACGTAAACTATGTACACCGTAAGAGGGATTGAAATGGGACAACACTCAAATTATTTTCCTCCGAAAGTGCAATTTTTTTAAGGACTCTTACGGTGGAAACGTAGCAACCTTATAACCTAAAAGGACTATTTAAATAAAACCCATAAAATGCAGACTTACATAAAATGTACAACATGCTCTACATTACACATATACCACCTCGCAAGATGATAGGCAAGATAAAAACATATTTCAAGAATTCGGCCTATAAGCAATAAATTCGTTGACACCGAATCCTACAAACATGACACAAGCAGCTATTAACGTACAGCAGATTGACGGATGGGGGGTTACTAAACAACCCGAACCGCAGATTGCTCTGAACCTCCCCAATTCCACAAGGGAAAACGGACCACCCAATCCACAAATAACCACCTTCCCGCGGGTGGGCAAACGGAGAAGAATGGTGGGACGACCCCAAAACAAAGCGGCTGGTGACCTCACCAAGAAAACAAGTAGAATTTAACAAGTAAATGAAACAACATATTTCCAATCACTTAACTTCCAATAAACTGCGATATCTGGCGCAGCACCCCCAAATCGCCAGCCAATGACAATTTACTGTGGCATTCTTCTTGCTACGTTTTCCCTTTCCTTAAATTCTACTTTCTTATGTAGCATTTTCCTTCTTTTCCTGCTTTCTTTGCGTGTGTGTTTTAGTTTTATTAGGTCTGTCCACATTCGTTCCCTTTAATGTGTGTCAGGGCGCTGATGACCTCGACGTTGAGCGCCCATAAGCCCCAACACACACACACACACACACACACACACACACACACACACACACACACACACACACACACACACACACAAATCGCTCTCCCGAACCGTCCGCTGCCAGCCGCTTCAACGGACGCAGGAAGGCGCGCCGATCTCCTGTCTTACGGCATCGCAGCTCGCCCCGGCCATCCCGATGTCGTGGTTTCACTCCTGTTGCTCTCGTGTCAACCGCGAAGCCACTACCCCTTTCTACACGGCGCGGCCCACTGGACTCACGTGGGGACCTCACACGCGCCCACGCTCAAGGCGGACAAGTCATCTTGTGTCTCAGTGCGCGACCGACCAACCGACCGATCCAACCGTCAATGACCGCTGCCCGAGCAACTCGAGCAGACTGGCGGCCTAACACGCAGACTCAGATGCAGGAACTAAACCCCGACCGGGCGACCACTAGCTGAGTTCTCTTACTGGTGGAGAGGAAAGACTCATTTTGCCGGCTTTAAAGGTTGATCCCAACGACAGACGTACTAGCACTCCGAACGACAGACAGATACTAACAGCCTAACAAATGCGGACGAGAGACAGACTAGCAAGCTGGGGACGAGAGACTGACCCAAACTGACCGACTGGCGAGCTCATAGCGCCCCTTAAATGGACGTGAACAGGCAACCTTTCCTCTTTCCCACGAGAGGGAGACACCAAAGCTGCGATTGCCACAGCGGCGCCACCGCCAGAAACGGAGGGCGACTGATTCACACTACGCGCTGCGGCGCGCTCTTCAAAACAGCAATATTTACCACAGCTCAGTGTGTGATGTCATTAGGTTAGTTAGGTTTAAGTAGTTCTAAGTACTAGGAGACTGATGACCTTAGATGTTACGTCCCATAATGCTCAGAGCCATTTTTTTCTTATAACTACAGTCGGATTTGTATACAGGTTGTATAAGGGACAGTGAAATTAAAACAGAATACACGTCATAGCACACAGTCCGCGCGACAGTGGCCCCCACTGTTGTTACGCTTCGGTACTGTCGCCATTCTGGTAGCGGAACGGCACAGTGTAGATCATAGCTATACACTATTACTGTGTTATGACCTTGGTTGTGGGCGAACTCGTCCAGCTGTTGTAGTGTCGCGCGGCTAGCGCCTACGTGTCGACTACCCTTCAGACAGCTGTGTAGCAGACGTGGCCTGCTTTCCTCGGCCGCTCGCTACACGGTCACAGGCCCAGTGCGACGAGGCGTGTCATGATTACTTTTGAATGGAAGCATTCCATTGTCGCGTTGTGCCGGATATTTGACTTTCATTTGACTGTTGCTCACACACACTGAAGCCCCCAAAGAAAATACTATTGGCATGTGTATTCAAACAGAGAGATATGTTAACAGGCAGAATACGGCGCTGCGGTCGGCAAAGCCTATATAAAACAAGTGTCCGGCGCAGTTGTCAGATAGGTAACTGCTGCTACAATGGCAGGTTATCAAGATTTAAGTGAGTTGGAACGTGGTGTTACAGCCGGCGCACGAGCGATGGGACTCAGCATCTCCGAGGTAGCGCCGGCTGGTGTGGCCGAGCGGTTCTAGGCGCTTCAGTCTGGAACCGCGTGACCACTACGGTCGCAGGTTGGAATCCTGTCTCGGACATGGATGTGTGTGATGTCCTCAGGTTAGTTAGGTTTAAGTAGTTTTAAGTTCTAGGGGACTGATGGCCGTAGATGTTAAGTCCCATAGTGCTCAGAGCCATTTGAAACATTTTGATCAGTGGATGAAATTTCTGCGATGTTTCCACAACTCTCCACAACTCTCTTGTAGGAGACACTCACAGAACGCTGGGATACCGGAAACCGTGCGCCAGATGGATCCCAAAACAGATGACAGAGCAACACAGGAAAAATGGTGTCAGTTGCGCCTGCGAGCTTCTTGGGTGACTTCAACTGGAAGGTAAAGGATTTTCTGAACTCTGCTGTGACTGGAGAGTAACGTGGCTGGCTCATTACACCCCTCAGACAGAAAGTCAGCGGTCACAGTTGCATCACACCAATTCCTCATCTGCCAAAAATATCACAACCGCAAATTCTGGTAAAAACAATCCTCAGTGATTTGGGACCGAAAAGGCATAATTTTGGTGGAATTTATGCCTCAGGAAGAGACAATCGACGCACAACGATATCGTGAGGTCCCAAAAAAACTCGAAGGGAGCGTTCAGGACAAAAGGAGGGGAATGGTGACTAGAGGAGTGTGCTTGCTGCACGATAACGTTTGTCCTCACACTACCCAGGCGCTCTTGGACTTATCTGGCTGGGATGTTCTGAACCACCACCCGTATTCGCCTCACTGAGCGCCATCAGATTATCTTGCTCCCACCTCCCTGAAGGCACACACTAGTGGAATTAAATTTTCAACCGACGAGCAGGTGCAGAAGAGGTTCTGAAGTGGAGGAGAGGAAGTCTTCGACGAGGGCGTAAAGATAGTTGTGCCACGGCTCATCACATGCATTGAAAGGGATGGCAATTATATGGAAAAATAGTCAACAAGTCTGTCAACAATATCCTGTATTTCTTTTTTTTAAGTATATATTTTTTTAAATATAAAAGTCTAGTACACTTTCTTTTTGAAAATGTCTCCTACTTTACAAAGCGTGCGGAATAGTTTTATCAGGTTATGTGCTCCCAAGGAACTGAGTTACTCTTACGGAATTTCTTCAGGTACGGGAGCCATGTTTCGCCTGAGGTGCCTCAGAGCGCTGTCAAATTCGTCTCGCAGTATCGTATCTCCCTTCTCATTTTCATCTACTACCTCTTCCATTTCCATGATATTTTAACCAGTTTTAAGTGGTAACTATACTATGAATTTGAGTATTGCGCCATTTTGTCATATGACGGCTGGAAGCCGTGGTTTTCTTCATGTTTGTTATTTGCGATCCTTCCCATTAGTAGTCTGACAGCTATTTTGCGGCGAGCATTGTTGTTGGATGTTTATTTTCGTCATGGAGCAGATGAGAACTGTGAAACGTATCCAAGTAATAAAAAGTCATTACAAAAACAGTGAAAGTCCCACGGCAATCGTTCGTGATCAGTGTGTGCACTCGGACGTAATGCTGTTCCAACCGAATCATCAGTTCGGCAATTGATACGGAAGTTTGAGACCACGGGTTCTAAAATAGTTCAAATGGTTCCACTGTGAGACTTAACTTCTGAGGTCATCAGTTCCATAGAACTTAGAACTACTTAAACCTAACTAACCTAAGGACATCACACACATCCATGCCCGAGGCAGGATTCGAACCTGCGACCGTAGTGGCCGCGCGGTTCCAGACTGTAGCGCCTGGAACCGCTCGGCCACTCCGGCCGGTCCACGGGTTCTGTTTCAAACGTTAAGAAAACAGGACCATCTCGTTCTGTTCGAACACAAGAAAACATTGATGTCGTACTTGACAATGTGACCGTAAGCCCCAAAAAATCCTTTTGCCGACAACCTCAACAATTGATACGTCAAAGATCCGCCTCATTTGCGAAAAGTTACTCATCTTTACCCAGGTTTCAGGTAGAGTAATCTAGCCTTCTTCAGCTAGAGTAATCTAGCCTGCTTCAGCTAATCTAGCCTTCTTCAGAAGCATAAAATAAACTAATACACGCCAGAATAACGCACGGTCAAATATAAAAAGCTGAACTACCGTGGTACCGTGTCAAGCTACGTTACTTAGCTGAGGAACAGCCCCGGCCACACTTCGTGGAGAGCGGTCGGTTAGCCGCCGACGATGCGTTGGAACTACATGTTAAAAATTCTCAACAGTTGACTTTATCACCAAGTTCACAGCATGAAATCATTTCAAAAGATTTTAAAATGTATGCGCACAAAATTCAACGTACACAAGAGTTGAAGCCTGCAGATCATGGAAACAGACATCGATTTGCTCAGAGCGTCTTGGATCGACAAGCGGAGAACCTAGAACTTCACAAAAAGAATAATTTTCTCAGATGAAGCGTACTTCCACCTCAGTGAGTACGTCAGTAAGCACAATTGCGGAGTTTGGTGTAACGAAAATCCGCCAGTGACTGTGGAAGATGAGATGCATCCACGATGCACTGCTGTGTGGTGTGGGTTCTGGGCAGGAGGAGTGATCGGTCGTTAGTAACTAACTACCACCTTCCACACGGAGCACGTCCGTATCACACCTCTAGTATCAGCCACACGCAGTTGACGTCAACAAGTGTATGGGCCTGAAGATGACTTTGTTACAACGTTCAAACTAGTTGCCAAAATAACATCGACACCTTAAATACAGCTGGAGGAATTTCATTTTTAATATAAAGATAGGTCGGAGGTGAGAAAACTTGGATTTCATGGTAGATCGGGTGCTCATAAGCAACACATCACGCATGTAAATGCCAAACGACGCCTCGCTTGGTGCAAGGAACGTAAACATTGAACAGTGGAAAAAGTTGTGTGCAGTGACGAACCACGGTACACAATGTGGGGATCCGATGGCAGGGTTGTAGGTATGGCGAATGCCCGGTGAACGTCGCCTACCAGAGTGTTTAGTGTCAACAGCCAAATTCGGAGGTGGTGGTGTTTTGGAGTGGTCGTGTTTTGCGTGGCTCTACCACAACACAGCCCTACATTGGTGTTCTAGGCACGGTATTGCTTTCTACTGTAGCAGAGCAATTGGGGGAGGGCGACTGCATCTTTCAACACGATCGAGCACCATAATTCACGGCCTCTGGCGGAGTGGTTACACGACAATAACATCTCTGTAATTGACTGGGCTACACAAAGTCCTGCCCTGAATCCTACAGAACACCTTTGGGATGTTTTGGAACGCCGACTTCGTGCCAGGCCTGACCCACCCACATCGATACGTCTCCTCAGTGCAGCACTCCATGATGAATGGGCTGCCATTCCCCAAGAAACCTTCCAGCACCTGACTGACCGTATGCCTGCGAGTGTGTAGGGTGTCATCAAGGCTAAGGGCGCCATGAACTTATAAGACATTTTGAGCCAGGTGTGCGGATACTTTCGATCACATAATGTAACTTAATGTGTTTGAAAAAAAAAAAGCACGCATTACATTTTGAATAAATTTTGCAAGTTCTATAGCAGTCCCTACTCCCCGCACCCTCTGCAGAGTTGCCAGACATAATAGCTCACTGGTGGCTCTAAGGCCCGTCCCACTCACCAGTCCTCGAGTCGCTGGCTGCGGCAGCGGGAGCACGTGCCCAGATGGAACACCTCGTCGCAGCCGATGTGGATGTAGCCAGAGTGTGGGTGTAGCTCCAGCACCTGCGAAACATACGTGCAGAAAAATGAAACATTTAGTCTGCGAGACAACTCAAACAATAAGTCCTAAAATGTGGCACCGCGCCTTCCTACATGTGACGTTCGAAAAAATTTTGGAAACGTCACGACTGATAATATCGCACTATCTTATGTACATTTGGCAACGACCTTGCCGCAGTGGATACACCGGTTCCCGTGAGATCACCGAAGCTAAGCGCTGTCGGGCGTGGCCGGCACTTGGATGGGTCACCATCCAGCCGCCATGAGCTGTTGCCATTTTTCGGGGTGCACCCAGCCTCGTGATGCCAATTGAGGAGCTACTCGACCTAATAGTGGCGGCTCAGGTCAAAGAAAACCATCATAACGACCGGGAGCGTGGTGTGCTGACCACACGCCCCTGCTATCTGCATCCTCAACGGGATGACACGGCGGTCGGATGGTCCCGATGGGCCACTTGTCGGCTGAAGATGGAGTGCTTATGTACATGTGCTGACAGGTGTGAAAATTATCTATGTTTAATTCGTCACAGTTGCAATTACTAATACAGAAGAATGGGAAAACTGGCAGAAGCTGACCTCGAGGAACATCAGTTTGGATTCTCGACAAATGTGGGAACACGTGAGGCAATACTGACTCTACGATTTCTGATAGAATATGGTTTAAGGAAAGATTAACGAACGTTTATAGCATTTGTAGATTACAGAAAGCTTTTGACAACGTTGACTGGAATACTCTCTTTCAGATTCTAAAGGAGGCAGGGGTAAATACAAGAAGCGAAAGGCTATCAACAATTTGTACAAAAACCAGATGGCAGTTATACGAGTCGAGGGGCACGAAAGGGAAGCAATAGTTGAGAAGGGAGTGAGACGGGACAGTAGCTTATCCCCGACGTTATCCTATCTTTAAATTGAGCATGCCGTAAATGAAACAAATGAAAAATTTGGAATAGGAATTAAAATCCAGGCAGAAGAAATAAAAACCTTGAGATTTTCCGATGACACTGAAATTCTATGAGGGACAGCAAAGGGCTTCGAAGAGCAGCTGAACGCAATGGACAGTGTCTTGAAAGGAGGATATAAGATAAACATGAACAAAAGCAAAACGAGGGTATTGGAATGGAATGTCGTCGAAGTAAAACAGGTGGTGCTGAGGGAATTAGATTAGGAAACAAGACACTTAAATGAGTATATGAGTTTTGCAATTTGGGAAGCAAAATAACTGGTGATGGTTGGAGCAGAGAGGATATAAAATGTAGACTGGCGATGGCCACGAAAGCGTTTCTGAAGGAAAGAAATACATTTACATCGAGTATAGATTTGTCAGGAAGTCCTTCCTGAAAGTATCTGTATGGAGTGTGGCCCAGTATCGAAGTGGAACATGGACGTTAAACAGTTTTGACACGAACGGAATGGAAGCTTTTGAAATGTGGTGCTACAGAGGAATACTTATAATTACTTGGGTGGATCACGTAACTAATGAGAAGGCGCTGAACAGAATTGGGTAGAAGAAGAATTTGTGGCACAACTTGACTAGAAGAAGAGATCGGTTGGTAGGACACGTTCTGAGGCATCAAGGGATCACGATTTTAGTAATGGAGGGAAGCATGGGGGATAAAAAATCATAGAGGGAGATCAAGAGATGAATACAGTAACCAGATTCACAAGGATGTAGGTTGCTGTAGTTATTCGAAGAGGCTTGCACAGCATGGAGTAGCATGGAGAGCTGCATCAAACCAGTCCTTGGACTGATTACCCCAACAACAACATCTTCTCTACAAGAGAGGTATTCAATAAGTAAGTGCAACACTTTTTTTATGAAAACAAGGTTTTTTAACGAGGATTCCAATACACGGCACTATTCACCAATCTCTTTGCTACAGAACCGCATTTTTCAATATAATCGTCGTTTACTGCAACGGCCTTCCGCTACTTTACTAGGGGGGTCTGTATACTTGCATGGTACCACTCCAATGATCGACGTCGAAGCCAACATCTTGCTGCATCAATAACCTCCATATCATCCACTTACTGCTTTCCGAGGAGTGTATCCTTCACTGGGTCAAACAGATGGAAGTTGGAAGGTGCGAGATCCGGGCTGTAGGCTCAATGAGGAGGAACAGTCCGATTAAGTTTTGTGAGCTCCTCTCGGGAGCATAGGCTTGGGTGCGGCCTTGCGTTATCATGGAGAAGAAGAAGTTCGATTGTACTTTTGGTGCGGCGGACACGCTGAAGTCGTTTCCTCAATTTCCTGAAGGTAGCGGAATGCAATTTGGAGTTGATCGTTGCAATACCAAGGAGGGGGAGGAGGTGGAGATTAGTGCTAAACATCCGGTCGACAAAGAGTCCCAGAAGTCCGCCGCCTTGACTGTACGGCTGAGGGTGCGGCTTTGAACGTTTTCTTCGGAGAAGATGTGGTGTGGTGCAACTCCATAGATTTCTGTTTTGTCTGCGGTTCGAAGCGGTGAACCCACGTTTCCTCGACTGTAACGATCTTCGACACAAAATTATCACGATCAGCCTCGAAGTGCTCACGTGTATGCCTGCGAGAGTGGATGCTGTCATCAATGCTAAGGCTGTGCCAGCACCTTACTCAGTTGAAGCGTTACCGGTGGAGCGCGCCACGTAAGTCCTTTTCAGCCGGGTGTCCGGATACTTTTGATCACATAGCCTATCTGGGTAAGACGAGGTTTGACAACCTTCCTAAGATGTGACACGTGTAAAATGGCATTATGCAGAAAATTGGTGAAATTTGGTGTCACAGTGATAGCCTTAGCCCACCTTACACAGCTCACATGAGGTCTGACTTTTCTTTCCCGCATGTGTTCATGTGTTGACACCTAGTTGTTCATAGCGTCGTCCAACCAGGTTGAAGCCGCAACGCACCGCGCTTTTGCACAGTTACAGAGGAAGACTGTAGGCACATTTGGGCCAGATTTCAAATATCTGCTGGTAGTGAGAGATAATAGAGGTTTCGGTAAAGTGCCACTTTAATTATGGTGAACAGGGAATTCAACAAATAACCGAACGAACGTGGTACAGCTTTTCTCTAGCGTCTAGATTGAAGGCTGAGTTTCTAAGCTGGATTTCTGAGTGTGTAGCGGGATGGTTTCCTTTGTTATTCCAAGAGGTAGCTGATTAGAACTATGTGCTGCAGTATTAATTGTTTCCGCTGAATTTACTCTTTCTCTCTCTCTCTCTCTCTCACGGTGGAGAAAAACTGTATCACGAAATTTTAACCCTGGATAGCTGATGCCAGTCGGAACCAAAATTACTAATGTTGTGTAGGTCGACAACGCACCATTTTTAAACTACGGAAACTTGGCGCCACACGCTCCGATTGGCCGCGGGATTGCCCTGTTGCCGGATGCTCTGGACAACGCACGACCTCGAATGCTTTGCTGCCGCAGATAGCGATGTATCAAAGGCGGCCCGTTCGCACGGTGGCAGCGCGCCGGCATTCCACTCTGGGGGCGAATCCGCTGGGGTCCCGACACATCACATTGTAGTTTCGTGATAAGACGTACCGGGAACAAACCCGTCAACAGCTGTTAGCTCGCGTACAGAAAGTGTTTTACAAATTGTGTCGGCCCTGAAAAGGGCCTTTTTTGCAGCTAGGACATTGTTTACTTAAAGCAGTTGCTAGAACTGACGACCCTCTGACGCGCCACAAGATTGGTAACGCCGAACGGTGTTTTATCGAACTCTTTCAAAGAATCCTGGCAGTGCCCCTATGTGACTAGCGGCATGCTGAACGCGATCCATTAATTCCTCTTCCTTTCTAGGTGTTCGCATCCAAGTGGGTGAACTAGAACCTTAAGGAATACATACAGAAAAAGTCCAGTGGCGTGAGGTCTGGTGATCGCAGAGGCCATGTCCTACGAGTACCTCTGCCAATTACCCGGCCGTCGAAGAGTTCATTTCAATATCCGCGCACAGCACGACTGTTATGAGTGGGCGCCCCATCATGCTGCAACCACATGCGTAGCCGTATGTCCTGGGGAACATCTTCCAGCAGGTCGGGTAGAGTTTCTTGCTAAAAGTGAAGGTAATTTGCCCCAGTAAGTCGAAGAGGTAGACGGACCGGCTGAGTCTGATGATCACCCACAATGCCTGCCGAAACGTTGTGCGAAAATCGTTCCTGGTGTCCGTGGAAGTACGTGATGTGAGGATTTCCCCTTGGCCAGTAATGAACGTTTCAAGTATTGTAAGGGCCATCCAGATGGAAGGTGCACTCGTCGGTAAACAATACAATGGCGGGGATGTCGGGATCTCGTCCAACACGTCGCAGAAACCGCCGGCCGGACCCTACGATTTAGGCCTTGGACAGTGTGGAAACTAAATGGACACTGGCCGTCAAAACCTCCCAGAGTAACCTATGAGTGGCCCCCATGTCGTGTCCAATCGCTCGAGTACTTGTTGTAGGTGCTTCCTCGAAGAGCTCGAGAATTGTGGTTTCACCGCCAGACACCACACTTGCTAGGTGGTAGCCTTTAAATCGCCCGCGGTCCGTTAGTATACGTCGGACCCGCGTGTCGCCACTATCAGTGACTGCAGACCGAGCGCCGCCACACGGCAAGTCTAGAGAGACTCCCTAGCACTCGCCCCAGTTGTACAGCCGACTTTGCTACCGATGGTTACTGTTTACAAACGCTTTCATTTGCCGAGACGACAGTTTAGCATAGCCTTCAGCTACGTCATTTGCTACGACCTAGCAAGGCGCCGTATTCAGTTACTATTGATATTGATATTGTGAATCATGTACCGTCAAGAGCGACGTTCATCATTAATGGATTAAAGTATCAAACTAATTACGTCCGCTTTCTGAATTCTAATTCCTTGTCATGTTCCAGACCTCAAGTCAGTATAGTTCTTCCCTCCTCACGCCAGCCTGCGTGAGCTAAAACGCGTGCATTTTCGGCCTCCTCTAGTAACACGGTGTTGGCGCTTCTGCCAACACTACAAATGCAGCATCCCGTCGTGTTCGAGGTCTTCCAGCAGCACCACAATATCCCGCTAACCAGACTGTTTCGCCAAGTCGCCAGTGAATTGCTGTAAACGTTTGCGGCTGTGGATGGCATATTGCTGGGCACCGTTCCTTATACAACCGTCGAGCTTCGTGTGCATTACCATCGGCTAGTCCATAAACAAAAACCATATCTCGTTGTTCTTCAAACGCATACTTTGACGACATACTTACTGTGTGAATAAATGGCAGGTGAGGCGAGTCTGCTCTGAAGCAAAGCTTACGAGTGAATGCCTCTGACGTGAGGTGGAGACAAACAGCAAGAGCTATTTGACACGTGTGCGTATCACGTTGTGGCAGTGAGGGGGCAAGTGAATCGACACCATTAGCGCTGCCTGTCAACCGACGAACGGCAACAGGGCAATCCGACGACCAATAGGAGCGCGTGGCGCCAAGCTTCCGTAATTTAAAAACGGTGCGTTGTCGACGTACACAACATTGGCAATTTTGGTCCCTACTGACATCAGCTATCCATGGTTAAAATTTCGTAACACAATTTTTCTCCACCGGGTCCAAGACCTAAATATTATGGCGGACAATCAACACAGGCTAGGATTTGGCCGGTAGTTTCTACGACGTGTTGCACGACATCCCGACTTCCCCGCCATTGTGTCGCTTACCGACGAGTGCACCTTCCATCGGGTTGGCCTTTATAGCACTCGAAACGTGTGTGTGTGTGTGGGAGGGGGAGGGGGGGGGGTTAGCGCATTGTTTGTATTTTTATATTTTACGTCTTTTGAATTTTGGGTACTACACCACGTTTCTACATCTATATGATTATTCTGCAGGTCAAAATTAATCAAAATTAAGTGCTTAGCGGAGGGTTCATCGAAGCACGTTTAAGCTACTTGTCTACCGTTCCACCGGCCGGGATGGCCGAGCGGTTCTAGGCGCTACACTCTGAAACCGCGGGACCGCTACGGTCGCAGGTTCAAATCCTGCCTCGGGCTTTGATGTGTGTAATGCCCTTAGGTTAGTTAGGTTTAAGTAGTTCTAAGTTCTAGGGGACTGATGACCTCAGCCGTTAAGTCCCATAGTGCTCACAGCCATTTGAACCATTTTTTACAATTTTGTTTTGATCATCTGATGACCTTACAAAACGGTAAATGACAGCATCATCTGCAAACAAGCATAAGAGAGCTGCTCAGATTTTCTCCTAAAACGTTTGTATAGAACAGGAACAGCAGACGGTCTATAACATTTTCTTGAGGGACTCTACTCGACGACTTTCCATCAGTTACTACGAACTGTGAATTTCCTGGCAGAAAATCAGAATCCAGTCACACAACTAACACGTTACTCCATACGCACATACTCTGATTGGAAGTCGCTTCTAGGGAACGGTATCAAAAGTCTTCTGGAAATCTGAAAATACGAGGTGCATTCAAGTTCTAAGGCCTCCGATTTTTTTTCTAATTAACTACTCACCAGAAATTGATGAAACTGGCGTTACTTCTCGACGTAATCGCCCTGCAGACGTACACATTTTTCACAACGCTGACGCCATGATTCCATGGCAGCGGCGAAGGCTTCTTTACGAGTCGGTTTTGACCACTGGAAAATCGCTGAGGCAATAGCGGCACGGCTGGTGAATGTGCGGCCACAGAGAGTGTTTTTCATTGTTGGAAAAAGCCAAAAGTCACTAGGAGCCAGGTCAGGTGAGTAGAGAGCATGAGGAATCACTTCAAAGTTGTTATCACGAAGAAACTGTTGCATAACGTTAGCTCGATGTGCGGGTGCGTTGTCTCGGTGAAACAGCACACGCGCAGCCCTTCCCGGACGTTTTTGTTGCAGTGCAGGAAGGAATTTGTTCATCAAAACGTATTCGTAGGATGCACCTGTTACCGTAGTGCCCTTTGCAAAGCAATGGGTAAGGATTACGCCCTCGCTGTTCCAGAACATGGACACCATCATTTTTTCAGCACTGGCGGTTACCCGAAATTTTTTTGGTGGCGGTGAATCTGTGTGCTTCCATTGAGCTGACTGGCGCTTTGTTTCTGGATTGAAAAATGGCATCCAGGTCTCATCCATTGTCACAACCGACGAAAAGAAATTCCCATTCATGCTGTCGTTGCACGTCAACATCGCTTGGCAACATGCCACACGGGCAGCGATGTGGTCGTCCGTCAGCATTCGTGGCACCCACCTGGATGACACTTTTCGCATTTTCAGGTCGTCATGCAGGATTGTGTGCACAGAACCCACAGAAATGCAAACTCTGGAGGCGATCTTTCCAACAGTCATTCGGCGATCCCCCAAAACAATTCTCTCCACTTTCTCGATCATGTCGTCAGACCGGCTTGTGCGAGCCAGAGGTTGTTTCGGTTTGTTGTCATACGATGTTCTGTCTTCATTAAACTGTCGCACCCACGAACGCACTTTCGACACATCCGTAACTCCATCACCACATGTCTCCTTCAACTGTCGATGAATTTCTATTGGTTTCACACCACGCAAATTCAGAAAACGAATGATTGCACACTGTACAAGTAAGGAAAACGTCGCCATTTTAAATATTTAAAACAGTTCTCATTCTAGCCGCTGGCGGTAAAATTCCATCTGCCGTACGGTGCTGCCATCTCTGGGACGTATTGACAATGAAATCGGCCTCATTTTAAAACAATGTGCATGTTTCTATCTCTTTCCAGTCCAGAGAAAAAAAAATCGGAGGCCTTAGAACTTGAATGCACCTCGTTTGTAATCAAACTGAGATCCCGTGTAAATTGCAGTCATTACTTCGAGGGAATAAAGAACTAGTTTTTCTCAAGAGAATGATATTTCCTGAATCTGTGTAGGCTGTTGTCAATAAATCATTTCCGTCTATTATCGATTATAGTCTCTGTTACGGCGTACAAACAAGCGACGGCACGGCAGTCGGGAACGACAGGGAAGAGATGGCTGTGAGAAGACGTCAGCCAATCGCACGCTGACCGACCCCTGTCCATGATGACAACGCGACAGCAGCGGCCCCTATGTGAAGAGGACATAAGTGCTGCGACATACTGGTGATGGCCCAGTGCGATAGCAGCTTCAAGACTAGTGACTTGGATACAAGCGTCAACACCCGTTAATTCGCTTGTACACTCTATGTAACACAGACTTGGGAATTGTTATACTGAAAAGATTGCTTATTTTGTATGTCACCCTTTGCTGGCGACACATCTGTGTAATTGTCAACGTTGTCATTTACTTTTTTGTAATATAAGTCATTATTACGATTTGTTTGAATTGTTTGCGAACTGAGTACGTAGGGCTCCTAGACTCCACATATTTAAGGACGAGCATAGAGACATAATAGTGTCGTAAAAAAGGACTGTGCTGTGACACGGCCACACAAACACATCATCATCATCGTTGGTTGGGCTAAATTTACTAAAGTCTATCTTGACGTAGTTTTCTAGGAAGACTGTAGTGCAGGTCCGACCACGGGGTGTCAGACGTCAAGCGCGCAGCGTGTGCGAGCCGCGTGCCGACTAAAGCCTGGCCTATCTCTTTATTCACACGAAGTGTTGAGTGCTATTGACAAGGGATTTCAGATCCACTCTGTATTTCTGGATTTCCGGAAGGCTTTTGACACACTACCACACAAGCGGCTCGTAGTGAAATTGCGTGCTTATGCCGGCCGAAGTGGCCGAGCGGTTCTAGGAGCTACAGTCTGTAGCCGCGCGACCGCTACGGTCGCAGGTTCGAATCCTGCCTCGGGCATGGATGTGTGTGACTGATGTCCTTAGATTAGTTAGGTTTAAGTAGTTCTAAGTTCTAGGGGACTGATGACCTCCGAAGTTAAGTCCCATAGTTCTCAGAGCCTTTTGCGTGCTTGTGGAATATCGTCTCAGTTGTGTGACCCGGATTTGTTATTTCCTGTCAGAGAGATCACAGTTCGTAGTAATTGACGGATAGTCATCGAGTAAAACAGAAGTGATTTCCGGCGTTCCCTAAGGTAGTGTTATAGGCCCTTTGCTGTTCCTTATCTACAGGGTGTTACAAAAAGAGGTACGGCTAAACTTTCAGGAAACATTCCTCACACACAAAGAAAGAAAATATGTTATGTGGACATGTGTCCGGAAAAGCTTACTTTCCATGGTAGAGCTCATTTTATTACTTCTCTTCAGATCACATTAATCATGGAATGGAAACACACAGCAACAGAACGTACCAGCGTGACTTCAAACACTTTGTTACAGGAAATGTTCAAAATGCCCTCCGTTAGCGAGGATACATGCATCCACCCTCCGTCGCATGGAATCCCTGATGCGCTGATGCAGCCCTGGAGAATGACGTATTGTATCACAGCCGTCCACAATATGAACACGAAGAGTCTCTACATTTTGTACCGGGGTTGCGTAGACAAATGCCCCCATAAATGAAAGTCAAGAGGGTTGAGGTCAGGAGAGCGTGGAGGCCACGGAATTGGTCCGCCTCTACCAATCCATCGGTCACCGAATCTGTTGTTGAGAAGCGTACGAACACTTCGACTGAAATGTGCAGGAGCTCCATCGTGCATGAAACCACATGTTGTGTCGTACTTGTAAAGGCACATGTTCTAGCAGCACAGGTGCAGCAGTATGAAATCATCATAACGTGCTCCATTGATCGTAGGTGGAAGAACGAAACTAAAATGAGCTCTACCATGGAAAGTAAGCGTTTCCGGAGACATGTCCACATAACATATTTTCTTTATTTGTGTGTGAGGAATGTTTCCTGAAAGTTTGGCCGTACATTTTTGTAACGCCCTGTATATTAACGATTTTGGAGACAATCTGAGCAGCCGTCTTCGGTTGTTTGTAGATGACGCTGTGGTTTATCGACTAATACAGTGATCGGAAGACCAAAACAAACTGCAAAAACGATTTAGAAAAGACATCTGAATGGCGCGAAAAGTGGCAGTAGACCCAAAATAACGAAAAGTGCGAGGTCATCCACATGAGTGCTAGAAGGAACTCGTTAAACTTCGGTTACACGATAAATCAGTCCAATCTAAAAGCCGTAAATTCAACTAAATACCTAGGTATTACAATTACGAACAACTTAAATTGGAAGGAACCCACAGACAATGTTGTGGGGAAGGCTAACCAAAGACTGTGTTTTATTGGCAGGACACTTAGAAAATGTTACAGACCTACTAAGGAGACTGCCTACACCACGTTTGTCCGTCCTCTTTTAGAATATTGCTGCGCGGTGTTGGATCCTTACCAGCTAGGACTGATGGAGTGTCACAGAAATGATACGGGATTTGGGCTGGACATCATTAAAAGAAAGGCGTTTTTCGTTGCGACGGAATCTTTTCACGAAATTCCAATCACCAACTTTCTCCTCCGCATGCGAAAATATTTTGTTGACACCGACCTACATAGGAAGGAACGATCACCACGATAAAATAAGAGAAATCAGAGCTCGTACGGAAAGATATAGGTGTTCATTCTTTTCGCGCGCTATACGAAATTGAAATAATAGAGAATTGTGAAGGTGGTTCGATGAACCCTCTTCCAGGCACTTTGCAGAGTATCCATGTAGATGTAGATCTAGATGTAGATGGCCTGTCACTCGGCTTAACTCGGTCCTTGTCGGAAACACCCGAAACAACGCGATGTTTCATTGAGCATTGCGGTGCAGCATTTTTCGGCACAGCTGTCAGATTTCGGCAGAACTGTACTGTCAGCGCTGTTTAGCCCTCGCTATTTGTTCGTGGAATCAAGGATTTTCACAGGTCCAGTGGCTGTTTACACATAAAGAGGCAGTCTAGCGATCTATCCCCACAATACTTTAAAATCAGTGGAAATCACAGAAGAGAGGGGTGAGAATTCTCAGTTCGCATAACAACAGATACTGCATATTTGCTATGAAACGACTTTACAAGATCATGCAGAAGGAATTTAAAGATTTACATGACAATGAAAGAACAAAATATTACAGCGATCGGCACACTGGATACATTGCTCTGCACATAAAAAAATAGTGCTACTGACAACATGACATATGCTGTTAGTTATATATATTTGACGATGCTGGTGTTGATTTTGCATTTAACACTTGACGATGGCTGCAGTACATTAGGACTTTGTTTTTATAAAACAGAACTGATGATGGTCATTATATGCCGAAACCGGTAATCTGTTAACGAAAAGTTTGTGACCATAGACGTAAATTAAAGGAAACTCATAAAAAAGTACTTTGCGCTAAATTCTTAAGCTTGAAGCACAGGAAGAAATGGGTCATACCAATAGTAAAATTTCTCAAGTCGCACACATAATTCCATTGTCAGCTGGAACCGTTTTCAATGGAACTGAACGAAGAGTACAGAAACTTCGTGTATTACAGCAAAGTACGTTGGTTAACTCAAGGGGCATACCTAGAAGGATTCATCGTTTTAAATCTCGCTAATGTTGAATTTATGAAGGAGAAAGGAGTGCATGAACGAAAATTACAACATCCAGAATGGGTTGCAGACATCGCATATTACGTGGACTCCACTGTACTCTGTCCATACTAAGACAGCGCAAGGTAACTTCTTTCTGATTTTATGGGGATGCATTTAAAAGGAAAATCGCATAGAGCATGGACACATTCTGACAAAGGCAGTCCACTTCCCTAAGCTCACCGCTGTTACAGAAAACGCGAGGTTCGAAGAACTCATTGTGCCCTTAAGAGAATTACAAGGATAGTTTTATAAAGATTTTGGGGACAGTGTCAATCTTAGATCTGTTTGCGAGACCGTTTGCTGTTTCAGTTGAAAGCACTCTTGTGCATTTGACGATGTAACTGATTGATCTGTACGGTAATGCCAGTATTTTGACAAATCTTTTTCGGTCAAAACTGCAAAGTACGTCTACATTGCAGTCGTCAGGTAGAGTTGGCATGTCTCCACAATTAAATTGCAAAAATGCTACAATATTTCGATCGACATATTTGTGTCAAAGAGGTTTTTTCGATTGTGAAACTAAATAAGACGACGATTACGTGGGAATTTGAGTGTTAAAATCTGTGAAACTGCATGCATATGTCGACAGTTTGTATCAGATAAAAATTTTATTATGCCTTCAGTGTACTTAAATAAACTGAAAATTCCTTTTGTTTATGACCTATGTTGTTGAGAAATGCGAAATATAAAGCCGCATCATATGCGTTGCATTCGCAGTTTCCCCTCTTCCCCCTCCTGCCGACACAGGGAAGACATCCAAACGTGTGTAGGCAGTACTGGATGAGGCATAATGGGTGTTTCTGAGTAAGGGGTTTCCTCAGGGTTCAGTGTTGGATCCTTAGTTTAATAAGGCAATGTCAAGACATTAATTATTTACAATAACGATGTACGCTGAAACAATTAAAATTTGAACAACCACTGGTTTTCTAACCCAGGGCTCCTGCTTACTAGACATATGTGTTGTCCATTACATCACAATGGCACTCCAGCTAGGACAAATGCTCGGAAAATCCTGGTACAAATTTCAGTTTACTACTTTCAACATACTAGCGCGCCCAACGTCATATGCTGAAAACATATTTCAAACTGAAAAATTTATTAGTGCAGATGAGAAACTGAGTGAGAGATTTTGAAGGCTAATTTTTGGAGGTGGGGGAAACGTGAAGCGAGGCTGACCGCTTTGGCACTCTTGCCCGGGCACTGCCCGCAAGCCGAAATGTTGGCTGCCCCTGCTGTAGTGCCTACAGTATACACTACGGAAAAAAGTGCGGGGTTGAAGTGTAGGTGCTCACCTGGCGTATCATCTCGCTGATGAAGGGCATGGTCTGTGGGTGCGAGGGGCAGATGGCGTCCGGATGGGCCCTCTCCTCTCGCAGATGCGCCCACTGGCGTTGTTTGAGTGCCATCTCCAGGTGGCCAAACGTTTGCACCAGCGGCACCACGTACATGCCCAGCCGCTCAGACATCTCCACCAGGTCCCTCACCTGGCGACACAGGGAAGACATCCAAACGAGTGTAGGCAGTACTGGATGAGGCATAATGGGTGTTTCTGAGTAAGGGGTTTCCTCAGGGTTCAGTGTTGGGTCCTTAGTTTAATAAGGCAATGTGAAGACATTAATTATTTACAATAACGATGTACGCTGAAACAATTAAAATTTGAACAACCACTGGTTTTCTAACCCAGGGCTCCTGCTTGCTAGGCATATGTGTTGTCCATTACATCACAATGGCACTCCAGCTAGGACAAATGCTCGGAATATCCTGGTACAAATTTCAGTTTATTACTTTCAACATACTAACGTGCCCAACGTCATATGCTGAAAACATATTTCAAACTGAAAAATTTATTAGTGCAGATGAGAAACTGAGTGAGAGATTTTGAAGGTTAATTTTTGGAGGAGCCTATACAAAAATACAGGGTGTCCCAGGACGAATGGTCAATATACAGGAATACGGCAGGAACGATCATTTGAGGTGAAAACCTCTATACAGACAGGCTTATGCCCTATTCAGAATGGTTTACGAGATAGAATACATTATTTTAACTCACATTGTTATTTATTTTCTGTATTATTCGTTGCATTGTCAGGCTAACCCTTTTACACACGCAGGACAGTTAGTGAACATTACAATATGTGTTCTACAAATGTTAACTGACAAGTACATACTTTGAACACATTAACCTCTAAGCATTATCGCAGAAATCACATGAAGGCTGCAGTTCACAATGAAAGTTCAAATATCCCACTGTCAACTTCAGTGCATTTGTGCACTCTTGGGAGAAAGTGTTGTGTTGCTTGTCCGAGTGTCTCTGCACGTTGCCTAATCAGGACAGCAGTGTGAATGATGTGACCAAGCAGTTCATTTTGCATATTTACCTTCCATTGGTACACCTCAGAGTTCATCCACCCCCGTAAACAAAAATCTGTTTGTACAATGCCTGGCAATCTTGACAGCCAGTTAACTGTGCTACCACGAGCAATCCAGCAATTAGGATAAGTACGATTGAGATGGTCCCTCACACCTCTGGTCCCTCATTCTGGAAGTACACTGCAGTCCCCACGGCAAAAAGAACGCTCTCAAAGAGCTGGTGTGGACTAGAACAAAACTTCGAAGAGTTTGGGTGGATAAGACACAAACATGGGTGTCACTAGCCCAAAAACAAATGTACATCAAATGTGTGCTATCTCACGTACCATTTTGAACTCTTGCATCAGGGAGTCGGGGAGAGAGATTTATTAGTTTAGTCCGTGGATGTCTGGTAGTTGGAGTGTTAGTGTGGTACCAAAAAATGGCTCTGAGCACTATGCGACTTAACTTCTGAGGTCACAGTCGCCTAGAACAGAACTAATTAAACCTAACTAACCTAAGGACAACACACACACATCCATGCCCGAGGCAGGATTCGAACCTGCGACCGTAGCGGTCGCTCGGTTCCAGACTGCAGCGCCCAGAACCGCACAGCCACTCCGGCCGGCTAGAGTGTGGTACAACAGATAGTGCACCTGCCTAGCAAAGAGAGGAGACCTACTGTCGAATCCCAATGCCGATAAAAATTTTAATTCATTACTTCGTCATTATTGTAGATAAAAGTGAGACTCCATATGTCTCAGGAACATCAACTGTATATGAGTAACACATCAGTTATTGTTAAAGTGCAAGCTCCATCACATCTGACACTTGCCAGAAATTAGATACGCATACCGCAGCGTATCATTAGAGTTGTTGAGTGTACGCTTGTTCCAGGCTCTTCAGTCCGGAACCACGCTGCTGCTACGGTCGCAGGTTCGAATCCTGCCTCGGGCATGGATGTGTGTGGTATCATTAGATTAGTTAGGTTTAATTAGTTCTAAGTTTAGGGGACTGATGACCACAGATGTTAAGTCCCATAGTGCTTAGAGTCATCTGAACCATTTGATTTGCATGCTTGTTGTGGCTGATGAATATTTCTCAATAAGGGATTTCCTGAGGCGTCAATATAAGACTCTTACTTTAATGGGTGTGGGTAAATAGTCGGGTAAGTACTAAGTTGACAGTTCCACTACGGAACTCAGTTTCCAACACACGGCCATGGAATGGATGAATGTATGTGTGTGTGTTGAGTCTGACGAACATTTCTGAATATTAGACCCTTGGCCACGGATTCGAAACCTGGTCAGTCGTGGGATTTTTACCCGTCATTTGTCACTTCATTCATTTGGTACTGTGAAAAATGTCGAGCTGCACTGTGGTTGGGAGTCGACAATAAACTGTAGGTCCCCACACAATGGCTGCCTGAAGAATGCACCTGCAGTAGGACCGTGCCTAGTAAAGCACTGTGGTGATCGAACCAGCCTTCAGATTGAGGACAGCTTTACCTTATACAGACTGTTTGGAAATTTCCGTCACGAACTTCTAGGACTTGTGAAACGGAGTGTATTTTGTATAAGAACTCGTGTCCGGAAACCTCATCCAACGACGCTACGGACCCTCAAAGTGATAGACGACGACGGCTATAAATGCCTGTATACACAAGGTGATTTGATGATGGTGTTACAGACTTTCTGGGATGATGGAGACGGATAAATGTATGAATTAGATATAAGGATCCCTGGTTCGGAAGCGAGCGAGTGGAAAGTTACAAGCGAAAATCATTGTGATACCTCCGGCAGTGGAATACATGTACTGGTACTGTTGTTACTGAGAAAGCAGGGCAGACAAGTATCAGAGGTGGTAGAATAGACCACAATAAGGAAAAGATGTTCCGTAAAATGAATTCTAAAATGCATAACTCAGGAACTATGAGCACTTGTTCATCTTCATTAGTGTGAAACGCATCTCCTCTGTAAAAGGTATTCGTTTTAGAACCCATGTTTAATACATTGTTTCATATTTTGGCCCAGACTACCGGCTCTGGAAGTTGCATACCCTGCTTACTTAGCAACAACAATACCAGTACATGTATTCCACTGTCAGATGTATCAGAATGATTTTTGCTTGTAACTTTCGGCTCGTTCGTTTCCGAACCAGGGACCCTTTCATCAAATTGATACATTTCTACATCTCCATCATCACTGAAAGTTTGTAACACCGTCACGAAATTACCCTATATATCCTATAAGTCTGACTCTCTATAGCGTCGTTGGATGACGTTTCCAAACATGGGTTCCTTTTGAAAATATTATGTACTCATTCCCCTCTACAAGTCCTAGAAGTTTGTAACGGGAATTTCCTAACACCCTGCACATTTATGACTGCGAAGAACTTGACCATTTTGCCAACCTCTACCTTCCCTTACATTCCTTCTTCTCCTCATTTCTTGTCACCATTTTCTATTATACCCTTCGAAGCGAGACAATTTTTTTTTCTATTGGTATGTCCGGTAAATCGAACTAGAATAGCTGTATAACACTATCACCGTATCATGTGCTCCCTCAATGTCAACCTTGCTTTCCCTCTTTCCTTCCCCCGCCTAGTTATTTACCAGTTTTACCACACTTAATTCGAACTCAGGTGTTGCTATACTACATTGCTTGACAACTATTAAGGAACAACTGCAAGCTGCTACGGACCAACTGCCAGTTACTACGTAACAACCGTCAATTGCTTCTCAACACCCGACGAAATGCAGAAGACTGGACGTGTTAACTGCAGCAAAGCCTGTGCATGAACACTCTGTATGCTTTGGACAGTTCATGCAGTACGGTATTTGACGGTGGTTGCTACGGAACCGGCTAGCGCGACATTTCGTGTGGTATGCCAACATTCATTTGAAAGTTACGATCGTGAACGATCAATTGGACGGTTCAGAGCCTATTTTGACCACAGTAATGGGTGTGTCCAAAAGTGATATCTCGCGATTAGAAAAGGCCGCTGGAGGTGAAAATTCTGTGCAGAAGCATGCCGATGATCGAAGACGGACCGCCACACCGCAAGGGGATCGATACATACCCCCACTGGCATAAAGGAACAGTCCTAGGTAGATCGCTGCAGATCTTGCAACCGCTATCGGTATACGTGTCTCTGCCAGAGCCATTCTGTGCCGCGCGATTTGAGGGGTCATGTCCCGCCGGAGGTTGGAGTCCTCCCTCGGGCAAGTGTGTATGTCTTGTTCTTAGCATAAGTTAGTTTAAGTAGTGTGTAAGTCTAGAGACCGATGACCTCAGCAGTTTGGTCCCTTAAGAATTCACTCACGTCTGAACATTTTTGAATCATTCTGTGGCCGCTAAATCAGGCTGGTTTGTTTGCTCGGAAGGCTGTTAAATGCATCCTGCTTCAACCACGCCACCATCGAGGAAGCGTTCGTTGCCGTAGGGGGCACGTTGGTTGAGGCCTGCATCAGTGGTCCAGAGTGATGTTCTCCGAGGAATCCCGTTTCATGTGGCAAGTGATTCTGACCACCAATTTATGTGGAGGGAGAGGAGAACACTCTATACACCACAGAATGTTCATGAACGTCATTGACATTATCTAGGCTTTATGGTATGGGTAGGCATTACGCTAAGGACAACACACACAGCCATGCCCAAGGGAGGACTCAAAACTCAAACCTCTTCGCCGGGAGGGGGGGGGGGGGTTAGAGCTGCGCGAACCGTGGCAAAGCGCCAAAGACGGAGCGGCTAGCCCGCGCGGCCCGCCCTGAGAGAGGAGTGAGACAATATCAGCTCAACATTTGGGTAGCATGAATAACAAGCGTGAAATGGGCATTAGTGCCTGAGGACAACGTATTCCTTTCTAAGTGTAGGGGATCTGTATTAAACATGAACGTTATTTACGTCCGTTATTCTGCTTTTCTGTGTAGTGAAATCTGCTACAACTCACAATGAGGGTTGCTGCTATGTGGATGTCCACGTCAGCGCGACACACCAATAATTACACGTCAGCGTCATTTACTTGGATAGCCGTTTGTGTTAATGCGCCGCCTTGCTGACGGGAAGTTGCGCAGGCCCCGGATAGAATCCACCTTGTGTATTAACAATGAGGACCGGTGTGCCGGCCGACCTCAGGGTGCCTTTTAGGTGGTTTCCCACCTCCGACTACATGAAAACTGGGCTGGTACGCTAGTCCCACCTGCGTTAGACGATTCGCCAAGATTTCGAAAAATTTCGCTTTCTCGTGAATGATACTACACACATACAGTGGGGTACACACACTCCGACCCACAGGGTAAAGGGTCGGTGACAGAGGGACATTCGGCTACCTTCTAAACTAACCATGCCAGTCCGTTCATAGCCATGTCGAGCCCGTGCCGAAGCAGGATAGAGGTTCAAGAACAAGAAGAAGAAGAACTTCATTTACTTGATAGGCGGCTGTTCAGATGTAGTGGTGGCGGTAGGAATAGATGTCCTGTTGGGCCGTCATGTTTGCTGTGTATCTGTTTGTGCTGCAATTATATTTCTCGATAAATTTCCTGAACAGTTGTCCGTAGCTCATGGTCGTGCGGCAGCGTTCTCGCTTCCCGCGCCCGGGTTCCCGGGTTCGATTCCCGGTGGGGTCAGGGATCTTCTCTGCCTCGTGATGACTGGGTGTTGTGTGATGTCCTTAGGTTAGTTAGGTTTAAGTAGTTCTAAGTTCTAGGGGACTGATGACAATAGATGTTAAGTCCCATAGTGCTCAGAGCAATTTGAACCATGAACAGTTATTATATTTCATTTGGTAAGCAAATTGACAGTCACCCTTGCGACTAATACTCTCTTTAGGTATAGAAAGATATGGAAAAATGTCGTTTTATTTCTTGGCCAATTTGGCTCTTATTTTTCACTACCTTCAACGTTATATTTTGCCAGTTTTGGTGTTATTTTTTTGCCAATTTCAGTAACATTTATTTGCTGACTTTGGTACTTATATTTTTTTCCAATTTTGGTTTCTCTTTCCACAATTTGGCGAATTTATTCCAGTTTTAGCCTTCCTTTTGGCATTTCCCGTGTTTATGCCAGCCGTTGTGAGGGAGCAGTTCTAGGCGCTTCAGTCCGGAACCGCGCTGCTGCTACGGTCGCAGGTTCGAATCCTGCCTCGGGCATGGATGTGTGTGGTGTCCTTAGGTTAGTTAGGTTTACGTACTTCTAAGTCTAGGGGACTGATCATCTCAGATGTTAAGTCCCATAGTGCTCAGAGCCATGTGAACCTGTGTTTATTCTGCTCGTTTTGATGGTAATATTAGTGTTTTCGAGCAAATAAAATATAACACTGTGAACACACAATTCAAAGTTTTTCAAAAGAAAGCCTTGCCATAACTTCATCGTACTCTTCTTGGACATTACGCAGTAAATCTCGTTAAATTCCTCTCTAGTGCATACTTTGGCAAAAGGCGTCTGCTCTGAGGCGACCAGATTCCTTGGATAACGATATGTACACGTACAGATAGCGGTAGTATTGCGTACACAACGTATAAAAGGGGCAGTGCATTGCCGCAGCTGTCATTTGTACTCAGGTGAATCATGCGAAGAGATTTCCGATGTGATTACGGCCGGAACTGACAGACTTTGAACGCAGGTTTGTAGTTGGAGCTAGACGCATGGAACATACCATTTCGGAGATCGTTACGGAATTCAATAATGGAATATTCACAGTGTAAAGAGCGTACCGGAATACAAAATTTCAGCAATTACCTCTCGCCACGCACAACTTATGACCGAGAGCAACGGCGTATACATAGAGTTGTCAGTGCTAACAGACAAGCAACACAGCGAGAAATAACCGCAGAAGTCAATGTGGGGCGGACGGCGAACGTATCCGTTACGACAGTGCGGCGAAATTTGGCGTCAGCGGGCTATGGCAGCAGACGATCGTCGCGAGTACCTTTGCTGACAGCACATCGTCTGCAGTGCCTGTTCTGGCTGGTGACGATTTCGTCTGGACCGTAGACGGCTGGAAAAATGTGGCCTGGTCAGATGAATCCAGATTTCAGCTGGTAAGAGCTGCTTTTAGGGTCCGAGTGTGGCGCAGTCCCCACGAAGTCACGAACCCAACTTGTGAAGAATGGACGTGGTGTGGGCTATGTTTACATGGAATGGTCTGGGTCTCTGGTCCAACTGAACTGATCATTTACAGGAAATGGTTATCTTCGGCTACTTGGACACCAATTGCAACCATTCACGTACTTAATGTCCCCAAATAACGATGGAATTTTTATCGCCAACAATGCGCCATGTCAGCGGGCCACAGTTGTTTAAGAACTTTATGGACAATCCGAGCGGATGATTTGACCACCCAGGTCGTACGACATCAATTCCATAAAACATTTATGGAATATAATCGAGAGGCCAGTGCAGAAACTCCTGCATCGGCAACACTTCCGCAAATATGGTTGGTTCAAATGGCTCTGAGCACTATGGGACTTAACATCTGAGGTCTTCAGTCCCCTAGACTTAGAACTACTTAAAGCTAAGTAATCTAAGGACATCACACACATCCATGCCCGAGGCAGGATTCGAACCTGCGACCGTAGCAGCCGCGCGGTTCCGGACTGAAGCGCCTACAACCGCTCGGCCACAACGGCTGCCATAAACACAGGAAATGCCCAAAACGAAGACTGAAACTGGAATAAATTCGCCAAATTGTAAAAAGAGACACCAAAATCGGAAAAATATAAATACAAAAGTCAGCAAATTAATGTTACTGTAATTGGCAAAATTGGCAGATATTCTACCATTATTTAGCGTGGCGTTTGATGAACCTAATCATCAAATTATGGCGAGCATTCATTTAAATATTTAATTTGGACAGTTATAGTGTCATCAGCGCGTTAGACTCTGAACTGCTCTGTTAGTTAGATTGTGCGGATTCCTTTTGTTTTCATCTGTGACTTTCAGAATATAGAGAAAGTTGTTTTTTCACGATCGTTTTTGATTATAAATCCCAGACAATCTCCTAATTCCTCAGAGCTATAAGCTGTAGCTATAAGTGTATTTCTCAGATGAAGGGGGCACTAGGAATTCTAATTACAGGCTTCACGTTTTGCTAATCACTTTCTGGTTGCCAAAATTGTAGTTAGAGAGCCAGTGTTGAGAACGGCAAAACAACAGCCTAAATAATAGGAACACTTATATAACAATTAATTCCATCCGCCGCTCCACATGTGATTAATCGGCCTGGAAGTGTTTCTACATTCAAATATTTAAACAACATAAAATTGATTAAATTCCACCCACCGCCCCACATATGGTGCATCGGCCGGGAAGAAACAAACTGAGTAGAAGTGAAAGTGATTTTTAAATATTCGAATTCGGGAGTGAAATGCGACACACAACTGAGTAATAGAACAGTGAAAGTGTTACGTGTGCATGTGGTCGACGCAATTGGATTAATGACGCATCTGGATTGATGGAGCTGGCACCGAGTCTAGCGGTGCTGCCGGCATCGCGAGAAGCCAGTTTCACCTCACCGCAGTCGTCCGCTGGAGCAGCCGGAGCAGAGCCTGCAGTTGCGGGCCACACAAACACACAACAGCCGTCAGAGTGCAGTCTGCAGTTCAATGCGCTGCGTCGCATCAGTAATCCTGGTACGCCGCGCAGGCAACGCCATACGTCGTGCAGAAGGAACTAAGTTAAGTGAAAAGCTGTTAAAAATTTTACTAACCTGCACTAAAAGACTCTCAAAATGGAACTGCCAGGAGAAACTGAGGTTAAACTTAAATCAGAACCTATGTCTGTTGAAGGAACTGTAAATCCAGACAACGGTTCAAGTGTAAATATGCATGAAAGTAGTAATGTTAAAGTGAAATATGAAGTATTGTCTCCTGACAGTAGTGTGGGAAGGGGCAATGATTCAATAATAGAGACCCCTGTAGTAAAACAGAAATCAGAAATTGTTAATTTATTGGATGATAGTTTATCTGATGAATTAAAAACGAAACAGCCATCAGAGGTGGTAGAGTTTAAACAGGAGAAGTTAGATATGACTGATCAATCAGAAGTTTCATTTAGTTTTGATGATTCTGGTGTTGGAGCTAGTTTTTCGTCACCTGAGTGTGAAAAGAAACCAACTAGTGAGCAACCCAAAGATACTGGAGCTATGGATTTAAATGTTATATTACAAGCAATAGCTGCCAGTAATGCTAAAATGACAGCTGAATTAAAATCGGATATAATTGAGGTAAATAACAGGATTGTGGACAGCCAGACCAATTGTAATAAACGGTTTGAGGTAATGGACAATAAATTAGAATCCAATAAAGCTGAATTAGAAACTTTCTTCAAGACTGGCTGCAGTAAGTTGAAAGAGGATCTAGATAGTTTGAATTATAAAATTGATTACAACCATGAGGATATTAAGAAAAAGGTTGCTCAACAATTTTCTGAAATGTATAAAACAGTAAAATCCGAAGTTTCTGAGGTTCACAGAGACTTCCAAATGGAAGATGCGAAGCTGGAGCACAAGTTAACAGAAAAGTTCGAGGCTGAGTCTGAACTGTGCTCAGATCGGTTTAAAGATGTTAATATAAAAGTAAACATATGTCAAGCAGAAGTAGACGCAATCAAAACTGATACTACTCATATTGTGCAAAGAGTAGATAATGTTGAAATGAGAGTAGAAAATATTAGTACTAACATTGCTAACATTGAGAATAAAGTAGCTTCAGTAACTTCTGGTAATGGTAATATACAACAAGTTGTAGCTGCAAACGCCGCTTTTATCGGGTGTCGGCAGTTCTTGCGGTTCGATCCAGATAAAAATATATACCCGCTAGATTTCTGGAACGATTTTGAAGATGTGATTCCACCAACGTGGTCTGAACGAGAGAAAATCTCATTTATTAGAAACCATTTAGCAGGTGACGCCATGCGTTGGTCAGCTGATGTTATGTTGAAGTGTAAAACATTAGCGGAATTTAAAACAGCTTTCATTAATGAGTATTGGTCTAGTAACAAGCAAAATGAAGTGTTGAGAGAATTTTGGAGTGGAAAACGCTTCAATGTAGGCAAGGAATCTATTAAAGAATTTGCTAGGTCCTGGATTTCACGTTTGTCACATTTGCCGAAAAGCTGAAACCTGAAATGATAATACTAGGTCTTGAAGCCAAACTGCCATGGTATTGGCAAACTAGAATTATATCTGCCCCTAGAGACAATCTGGATCGTTTCATTGAGTATCTGGAACGTGTAGAACGTGTCGCTGCCAATGAGGAGCAAGCACATAATAACAGAAATGCTAATAACACTAGTAGTAATTTTAAGAACGAGCAGAATGGCAATGTAAACATCAGAACAGTAGGTTTTCGCCATCCTAAGAGAGGTAGGAATTGGAGAAATAATTATCAGAACCAGCAAGGGCATCCAAATGATAGTAATTTTGTTCCGAACAGAATTATGCAGGTAAACAACAGTGCGAAAAGCAATGCTGTGCCAGTTAACTATAATGGAAATAAAGGAAACAGCAGTAGGCCGAGGCAGGAAAACTAGTTCCCGTCTATGAGGACACTGGCGCTCACCAGGCGGTTACTTTTCCTAAGCCAGTAATTACAATAATTGGTAAGACAGATCAGAATACTCAAACTGAACATATGGATGAAGGGTCGGTAGCAGCTAAGGATACAGCAGAAATATTAGATCACTCACAGTATTTGATAGATACCGTGTTAGAGACGCTTTCTAAGTGGGAAGAGGAAGAGAAGGCGCAGCAGTGTAACAGTACGGATGAGCTACAAAATACTGAATTGTCAGGTGAAGAAGCAGAAGAAATTCATGCTTATATTTACGATGAGGATGATGTGCTCTTTTCTAAAGTGCCTGTGCAGGATGTTGATACTGTACTAATAGATTTAGGAAAGGAGGTAAGTGAGAATGTAGAGGGTAGCCTGTTGGGGGTCGATGAACCCAGTAGCTGTGACCAGTTGTCACTGGAGAAGGAACCCGACGATAATAGTAAAAGTGGTTTAGCTGTAACTAGTGTCATGCCCGGTCTGGAGGCGCAGAATCGCTCAGACTACAGTAATTTGGGTCATGTTCAGCAAACTAAATGTCATGAAGTCGTGCGGTGTTTCGATTTGAAATTAATAGACCGACTGGAAAAGGCAGCTGAAAATATAATTCAGGAAACCCCTACACACTGTGACCTAAATGTAATGAAGACAGATGTCGATTACTTTAGTTGGAGACAAATCCAAAAGGAACTATTAGATGAATTTGAGGAACCACCTGTACAACCTAGAATAAGCCACCCTATAATAATAGTGAATATGTTGGGTATCAATGTACGTTGTCTCTTAGACAGTGGAAGTGAGGTGAGTGCGATATCTCAGTCCTTCTTTGATGCATTACCTGGTAAAGACAAGCTTACGGTAATGAGGGTATCAGGACTAAGAATAATTGGTGCTACTGGCAAGGTGTCAAAAACGGTAAAGCAAGAAGCTTTGCTGCCCTTTAACATTAATGGTAATTTAATTGATCATCCATGTTTAATTGTAAACAGTCTCAGTATTGAGGTTTTAATTGGCATAGATTTCTTGTCAAAATATCAGAGTGTTGTTGACTTTGAAAGAAGCCAGTTAAGAATGGTCTTACCAATAACCGGAGTAATTACAGTTCCTTTTAGTGATAAACATGTAGTAACTAATGATGAAACTTGGGAGCAGCCTATACGAGTTCTGAAAAATAGGAGGTATTGGGACGAAGGTGTTAATCTTAGTAAAAGTAAGCTAAACACAGAAGAAGAAGAAGCAATTATTGTGGACAAAAGAGAAGCTTAATTGCAGGAAATCGATAAAATTTCAGCTAATCAGAAGGAAGAACTGAGACAGGTTTTAAAAAGGCATCATAAGGTATTTTCAAATCGACGTGGCGTGGTCAAAGGTTATGAATGAATTCTGTAGGGAGGAGGTTGTTCTATAGCCTCTACACAGTGTGGCAGCTGTGCAGTACCAGCTGTGTGAGATCTTCTTTCCTTTTCAGGTCTCACTCATTCTTCTTTCCTATCCACCAAAATTTCGGCTCTTACTCTCGAACACATTAAATTTTCTGAAACCAATGAACTCTGTAGGGAAGAGGTTGTTCTGTAACCTCTACACAGTGTGGCAGCTGTGCAGTCCCAGCTGTGTGAGATCTTCTTTCCCATTTCAGGTCTCACTCATTCTTCATCTTTCCTATCCACCAAAATTTTGACCACTTCTCTCCAATATGAAAATTTTCTGAAACCAATGAATGCTGTAGGGAGTAGGTTGTTCTGTAACATCTACACAGTGTGGAAGCTGTACAGTCCCAACTGTGTGAGATCTTCTTTCCTTTTCAGATCTCACTCATTCTTCATCTTTTCTATCCACAAAAATTTCGACTCTTACTCTCAAACACATTAATTTATCCGTTATGGTTATCAAGCCAATAAGAAACCAATGAATTCTATAGCAAGGAGGTTGTTGTGTAACCTCTACACAGTGTGGCAGCTGTGCAGTCCCAGTTGTGTGAGATCTTCTTTCCTTTTCAGGTCTCACGCATTCTTAATCTTTCCTATCCAAAAAAAAAAAAAAAAAAAAAAAAAAAAAAAAAAAAAAAAATTCGACTCCTTCTTTACAATATTAAAATTTTCTGAAACCAATGAATTCTATAGCGAGGAGGTTGTTCTGTAACTTCTACACAGTGTGGCAGCTGTGCAGTCCCAGCTGTGTGAGATCTTCTTTCCTTTTCAGGTCTCACTCATTCTTCATCTTTCCTATCCACCAAAGTTTCGACTCCTACTTTGCAATACCAAAAAATTTTCCGTCATGGCTATCAAGCCACGAGTTCTGTAACCATTATATCCACCGATTAGTGAAGAAAATACCTAATGTGACAAACCTTACTGTGACATAAACAACAGAGAAGTATGACGTAATTAAGATACAAATGTATTTGAGTAACAATTATGTATAGAACCCTGGTAATATTATAAGTAAAAAGTGTTGTTTTATTGGAAATGGTCCACCAACAGTAATTTAAAAAGATGTACAAATTCGTGTACAAGCAGGATCTGAAGTGGCAGTAAAACCTAGTGTATGCATTAAAGCTAACTAATAAATAGTAAGAAAGAGTGCTTAGTGTTATGAAAAATATGCAGATAAATGGCAAGAATAAACTCACCTTGTGTGGCAAGGAATGGCAGTGTAATAGAATTGAACAGTGTTTGTGGTTGAGACGTGAAGGACACGTCCCTGAAGTATTTATAAGGTTGGAGCTGGCCATTATTTTGGTGTAGTGTGCGACAGGACACACCTACATGTATTGAGTTTATGAGTTGGAGGCGTGAATGCAACCATAGGTACCCTTATGTTAGATGAGACAGAGCAGCTCATGGTGTCCTATAGGCTTAAGGAATTTAGCATTACGCTCGTCCATAATTACTTAATGCACTTTAGTGGTAGGTCGAGAGAGACTACCTGTGGTTTCAGCGTCCGATCGAGTGGAAATGGATTGCCACGTGAGCAAACTGATCAGCTGCGATACACTATGGATATGAAATAAATGTGCTATCCTATGCTTTAAATGTTAATGGAGTGAGTATTACTTAAGTACATACACTAGCAACATAATTGAGTAACATAATGGCAGACGTGAAACATTATTTATAGCTCAGCATAAATACACTTTGATGAAGTAAGTACGTAATTGCAGACGTGGAACTGACACAGCAGCAGAGGACCAATAAATGGATTTAATAGTCAACTAAACGTAGTGTGTTTTGAACACTCAGAACTGTACTATTACCACAAGTTACTCACATGTACAAAGAAGCTGAGAATACAACTACTAATCAAATATACTCATACTATCTCTAAGGATAAAGTAATTGAAGATGAGTCAGCTAAGTGAATAAAATACAAATGTATCAGGAATGTACCGAGCATTGGTTCAGTGTTCCGGCCCAGAAATAATATATTGAAATTAAATAGGATTCATGATTGTATGCCTTGAGCGTAAATTTTCTCTAGTACGCGACTAACGGCGTTTTGAGCCATTTTTTTTTTACCGATTATATGACAGTTAAGTAACCGCAAGAGTAAAATTTAAAAAGTTCTGTTAACTTTGTTCCAGTAAAATATTGAAGGATAAGATGTATATATCCCCATTTCATTGTGACCCACCCTTGGATAATAACTGAACAGAGGCACTCTTTTTGTTTGTTCTGCAGGACAAACCAGATAATGGCAGCCTGGTAGCTGCATGAAAACGTGGAGTGACTTGGACACAACTCACAGTGACCCCTCCCCTTTCCCCATATAATTTAGAGTGAACGTGAAGGACGCACACCATAGCAACTTCCCCTCCTGTACCCTTGTGAATGGAAGTGTAGAACGCCAGCCAAAGCGGCTACAACCACGTGTGTAAAAATGATTTGTGAAATTTTCTTTCAGGTTTAGAAAAGACTGCTAAGATATAATCATCTGTTTGTGTATCATGAATAACTGTGTTAATTTTTTTTGAAATTGTGTATGTAAAAACGTATTTAATGGATTTAAGATTTTCATAATTTTGCATATTTTTATGTGTTTGTTTGTCTAATGGAATATGTATGCCAAAGTGTTTCATTGATTTTGCTTAAATTTTGAGGGACAATATTGTTAAAGAGGCAGTGAACATGCCTGTAATTTAAATAATGAAGTAGGTAATCAGTTTTCTTTTAATATTTCTATATGTTTACATTTCAATTTTAAATTTTCATAGGGAGTTAAGATGTACTCTTGCTTCCCTTTCTGTAATTAAATTTTTTTTCGTTCATTAACATTCAAAAACAAAAAATTTAAGTAGGGGGTGATGTAGGGAAGCAGCCTACTCACACCGTAGTAAATTCACATCAGTCTTTCCATTGTGTGCCAGCCAGTCCGTTGTAACTAGCTCTGACGTCATAAATGTTGCGCAATACTTTAAAAATCAAGTAAATATCCTAAAATGTTTCTAGCGTGTCAGGAGTAATACTAAATTAATATGTGTTGAATATCGGTTCGATAACTTTAACCATTTTCGAAATTTGGACGTTTTTCTGTAAAAATCATTGGCACAACAGAAAAGAGCTAGAGACTTAAAAATTTATATTTAGATTCCTTTTTCATAATAATTAATAGAAACAGTACTTTGGATCTCACAAATTAAGATTTTTGTTGAAATTCATAATTTTCTGGGTTTTGTCTTAAAAATTAAGGAAGCAAGATAGATTAAGTAGGCTAATAAATAAGGCTAGGATGTTTATATTTAAGTAGATTGGAGATCCGCTATAATCATAAAGATGTGAGAAGTTTCATTTGAATAACTATAAAACTATAGCGATAGCGTATCTCCAAAGGGCAGGTTCAGAGCTCGTCTACTGCGTGTAGTGTAATTAAATTAATTCTCTCGCCCAAAATAATTGACTTAGCCACATCAGACTTTTATTATGATTACTTACGTGTGTGCTGATTGCGCATTTAAATTGAGAGCTTCATCTGCCATCAGCAAAGGAAGCGATGATTTATTCAATAAGTTAAAGTGGTGCATTACTAGCCCAGCGGCTAGTCGGGAGAGCCGATTTGATCAGGCGTTCCCTTAGCTGTCCGCACCGCGGCTTTATATATAAGAACGCTGCGCAAGGAAGCAAGGCCCCAGTTCTCTCCAGACGCTGAATAGCACGCCATCTGTGTCGGGAGTCGCGTCGCGTCGGTATCATTGCTATAAACAGCCTCGGATGCCGTATTAAGTTACTCGGGATACGCATAACCATGAAATCATTTTCGAGTGAAGTGTTAATTCTAGGATGACTTTAATCATATATCTTCAGTTTGCGTATGTCGTATTTTCACGTGCCGTCGCGGGACAGACATTCTACCATTATTTAGCGTGGCGTTTGATGAACCTAATCATCAAATTATGGCGAGCATTCATTTAAATATTTAATTTGGACAGTTATAGTGGCATCAGCGCATTAGACTCTGAACTGCTCTGTTAGTTAGATTGTGTGGATGGCTTTTTTTTTCATCTGTGACTTTCAGAATATAGAGAAAGTTGTTTTTTCACGATTGTTTTTGATTACAAATCCCAGACAATCTCCTAATTCCTCAGAGCTATAAGCTGTAGCTATAAGTGTATTTCTCAGATGAAGTGGGCACTAGGAATTCTAATTACAGGCTTCACGTTTTGCTAATCACTTTCTGGTTGCCAAAATTGTAGTTAGAGAGCCAGTGTTGAGAACGGCAAAACAACAGCCTAAATAATAGGAACACTTATATAACAATTAATTCCATCCACCGCCCCACATGTGGTTAATCGGCCGAGAAGTGTTTCTACATTCAAATATTTAAACAACATAAAATTGATTAAATTCCACCCGCCGCCCCACACGTTGTTCTTGAGTTTCGTCTGCAAGACGTCTCAGTTGTTGACAAGAAATTTCGTCAATGATGGTTTCACCTCGGGAAAGCATTTTCAAGTACACCACACCGTCGCTGTTCCATCACATGCGTAACATTATCTTTCGCAGTTGCTCGCATGTCTTTGTGAAGTTTGTTGCTGCTTTGTTTGGGCTCAGCCATTCCTTTCTTTACCTTGTGTTAGTATGAAGACACCATTTCTCGTCACCACTAACGATACAGGATAGGAATGGTCGGTGTTGTTCATGACCCAATTGATGACGAGCAAGCAGAAATACACATCCAGCCACCCACTGATATTTGTGGTTTTGGCATAGACCATGCTGTGCCCCTAACCCGATTTTTGAACGTTCCCCATTGCATGTAAATGTGGCAGCATGGTGGAATGATCGTAGTTCATCATATTTGCCAATTCTCGAGTACACTGAGGGTATCATTGAAGATTAATGCGTTTAAACGACCTTCATCAAACCCCAAAGGTCTTCCTGAACCTGGAGAGCCACTGAAGTCAGAACAGTCCTCCTTAGAAAAGGAAAACCATTTCCTTGCCGTCCTCTCCCCAATGGCGCTTTCCCATACACGGCGCAAATACACTACTCGCCATTAAAATTGCTACACCAAGAAGAAATGCAAATGATAAACGGGTATTCACTAGACAAATATATTATACTAGAACTGACAAGTGATTACATTTTCTCTCAGTTTGGGTGCATAGATCCTGAGAAATAGGTACCCAGAACAACCACTTCTGGCCGTAATAACGGCCTTGATACGCCTGGGCATTGAGTCAAACAGAGCTTGGATGGCGTGTACTGGTACAGCTTCCCATGCAGCGTAAACACGATACCACAGTTCATCAAGAGTAGTGACTGGCGTATTGTGACGAGCCATTTGCTTGGCCACCATTGAGCAGACGTTTTCAGTTGGTGAGAGATCTGGAGAATGTGCTGGCCAGGGCAGCAGTAGAACATTTTCTGTATCCAGAAAGGCCCGTACAGGACTTGCAACATGCGGTCGTGCATTATCCTGCTGAAATGTAGGGTTTCGCAGGGATCGAATGAAGGGTAGAGCCACGGGTCGTAACACATCTGAAATGTAACGTCCACTGTTCAAAGTGCCGTCAATGCGAACAAGAGGTAACCGAGACGTGTACCCAGTGGCACCTCATACCATAACGCCGGGTGATACGCCAGTATGGCGATGACGAATACACGCTTCCAATGTGCGTTCACCGCGATGTCGCCAAACACGGATGCGACCATCATGATGCTGTAAACAGAACCTGAATTCATCCGAAAAAATGACGTTTTGCCATTCGTGAACCCAAGTTCGTCGTTGAGTACACTATCGCAGGCGCTCCCGTCTGTGATGCAGCATCAAGGGTAACCGCAGCCATGGTCTCCGAGCTGATATTCCATACTGCTGCAAACGTCGTCGAACTGTTCGTGCAGATGGTTGTTCTCTTGCAAACGTCCCCATCTGTTGACTCAGCGATCGAGACGTGGCTGCACGATCCGATGCCGCCATGCGGATAAGATTCCTGTCATCTCGACTGCTAGTGATACGAGGCCGTTGGGATCCAGCACAGCGTTCCGTATTGCCCTCCTGAACCCACCGATTCCATATTCCGCTAACAGTCATTGGATCTCGACCAACGCGAGCAGCAATGTCGCGAAACGTGATGGTACGCATTTCTCCTCCTTACACGAGGCATCACAACAACGTTTCACCATGCAACGCCGGTCAACTGCTGTTTGTGTATGAGAAATGGGTTGGAAACTTTATTCATGTCAGCACGTTGTAGGTGTCACCACCGGTGCCAACCTTGTGTGAATGCTCTGAAAAGCTAATCATTTGGATATCACAGCACCTTCTTCCTTTCGGTTAAATTTCGCGTCTGTAGCACGTCATTGTCGTGGTGTAGCAATTTTAATGGCCAGTAGTGTAGTTCTGGGTGCAAACGGTGCTGTCATCCCTCTTGAACTCTAACAACAGAATACGTCGTAGATGTTCCGATTTCTGCAATTGACACTTCATTCTCTGGCACCCACTGCTCCACTCACTATATCCAAATGAGAAGATGACAATATGTAAACTCAAATAGCAACAGTGAACGAAAAATAAAAAAATGTCAATCTATAAAACTATAGCATCCGTAATACCAACATGGGAAATAAAAACGCTACTAACTTATGCATCGACATAATACAAAAATGTAACTTAGAACTCTGAATGTGTTGTGGTGAGAGTCATATCTTGTGAAGAGTACCTACGATTTTGATAGGAATTTCATGCCGGCATTCTAGAGTGAATTCTCTATCAGCGTGCGTAGCCGTTTGCAATCTCTTCAAAAGTCTGTTTTCCGTACACGCTTTTTGTCTCCACTTTGTGGGCGAAGAAAGTGACATTTGTATCAACGCGTCACCATTTTATTACAACTTAATATTTGTAAATTGTCTTATGTATGTTCGTAGAAAATGTATTTAAAATGACTAACATAAAGTTATTTTGTTACAGGTGCAACATAAGGACTTGGGGAATTCCCTCCGGTGGCCGAAGTTCCGGCTGCAAGGGATCCTTCCACGCGGTGGAGCGACTGGAGGAAGTGTCCAGTGTGGTCAAGATGGACACAAGTATGCTTTCTCAAATGCAAAAAGGTAAGAATAAAATTACATCATTAGATTTAGCACTAATTTTTATTTTACTTAAAAAAATGACCTATTTTTCGTGCTTTCAAAGAGCGATACTCCATTAAGTACCCTAGATGCCTGCCGAATTAACTTATGTGAGCTTCTGAGAAACGCTTGTCAGGCGTCCCCCACAGTCACTTCAGAAACACTGCGACGCGCGCCGATAGAATGTATCAGACCACTTCCAGTTGCCATAAACTTAAGATACCATCCCGTAATAGTTACAACAGTAAGGTCACATCCATACAACCTACAATAATTTCCTTGCACAGTAATGGGTGATTTTGTTTCTGCAAACCACACCTTCTTCATGGTGGTAAGTTCCTATAGGACCAAACTGCTGAGGTCATCAGTTCCTAGGCTTACAATCTAAGTAATCTAACTTAAACTAATTTACGCTAAGGACAGTACAAACACCCATGACCGAGGGATGGAGGACTCGAATCTCCGATGGCGAATCCGCGCGAACCGTGGCAAGGCGCCTGAGACCACGCGGCTACTCCGCGCGGCTGTAAACCACACTACTGCTTTCGCGCACTGCTGTGGAGTCGCCATTTTCACTTCATGCGATCATGCTGCACTGTAACCGACAATAGGTGGTGCGTCTGATGCGGAAATACAAAATTCTTTATCTACACTCATGCTCATAAATTAAGGATAATTGCAAAATGGGGTGCCACACAACTTGGCACTATACAAAACTGGCGCTAATAGCGTAGGCACATAGGGAACACACACGACACAGTGCTGTAAGTCCACGGTATTGGTGATAAGTTGAGAAAACAGTCCAGAAACACATGTGCTACAAAACGCCATTGCTTCCTACGCATGTACCTCGACATCAATAAGGAATATGATCGCCATGCACACGTACACAGACCGCACAACGGGTTGGCATACTCTGGATCAGGTGGTCGAGCAGCTGCTGGGGTATAGTCTCCCATTCTTGCATCAGTGCCTGTCGGAGCTAGTGGTTTGAAGACGTGCAGCGATAAGTCAACGGAGAGCAGCCCAAATGTGCTCGATGGGGTTTAGGTCTGGAGAACAGGCAGGCCACCTCATTCGCCTGATATATTCTGTTTCAAAAGTACTGCCCCACGATGGCAGCTCGGTGGGGTCGTGCGTTATCATCCATCAGGAGGAAGGTGGGACCCACTGCACCCCTGAAAAGGCGGACATACTGTTGTAAAATGACGTCCCGATACACCTTTCCTCTGTCAAAGACATGCAGGGGGGTACGTGCACCAATCAAAATCCCACCCCACACCATCAAACCACGACCGCTATACAGGTCCCTTTCAAGGACATTAAAAGTTTGGTATGTGGTTCTTGGTTCACGCCAGATGAAAACCCGGTGAGAATCACTGTTCACACTATACCTGGACTCGTCCGTGAACATAACCTGGGACCACAGTTCCAATGACCATGTACTGTGTTCTTGACACCAGGCTTTACGGGCTCTCCTGTGACCAGTGGTCAGTGGAATGCACCTTGCAGGTCTCCGGGCGAACAAACCATGTCTGTTCAGTCGTCTGTAGACTGTGTGTCTGGAGACACTTGTTCCAGTGGCTGCGGTAAGGTCGCGAGCAAGGTTACCTGCAGTACTCCGTGGCCGTCTATGGGCACTGATGGTGAGATATCTGTCTTCTTGTGGTGTTGTACACTGTGGACGTCCTGTACTGTAGCACCTGGACACGTTTCCTGTCTGCTGGAATCGTTACCATAATCTTGAGATCACACTTTGTGGCACACCTGCTGTGTTTGACCAGCCTCCACTCGCCCTAGTATTCTACCACTCATAACGTCATCAATATGTGTTATGTGAGCCATTTTCAGCACACAGTCACCATTATCACGTCTGAAAACGTGTGCACACTTACTCGCTGTATGGTACTCCGACATGCACCAACACACCTCTTCGTATGTGGACTGCTGCCAGCATCACCGTGCGACGACCGCAGGTCAAATGCACCTCGTGGTCGTAGCCCGTAGTGATTTAAACCCGCAAACCGCCCACCAGAGCGTTGTTTCTACATGTTTCAGCATTATCCTTAATTTATGAGCATGGGTGTAGTATGTGCTACAATTTTACTATAATATCTGCTGTAGTTTTATTTTTCCTGGACTTTTGAAACATGGGAGTGCATTATAATTGAGTTTTTGATTTTGTACTGGACGAAAGTAAACAAGCATTACTCAAGTATTTTGTCTGTTATTCGCAAAATCAAGAAGACCTGAAACATAAAAATGGATTCGGGGACCTGCAACCTAGGACTCACAATTACCACCAGATAAGCTTTTTAACACGAGTTTTGGTTTTGAGAATCTGTTGATGGAGGCTCGCATTTTGTTTACTAACTTGCTTAGCGCCCGCTGCTTGCTCGCGTAGACTGTATGGCCAATAGAGATTTCGTTTTCTGTTTTTATTTGATCGTATTTTTATGTTATTTTGACTAAAGTTCAGTCTTGATCACACTATTTATGTTTTAATGATATAGGTAACCGGTTTCGGTTACTGCGTAGCAGCGAGGAGAGCTCCGCCTGCAAACACTTCCTTCCCCTATTCCAACGTAGCGTGACAATTCGTCAACTGTGATGCGTCTGTCAGCAGTCACCAATTCGTTAACTCTCTGCACATTGTCTGGAGTGTGTGCAGTACGAGGCCTGCCGCTGCGACGACAATCCTCAATATTGCCGTGCCCGCTTTCATCACGTAACCTGCTTGCCCACCGACTAACTGTACTGTGATCTACAGCAGCATCTCCATACACCTTTTTCAATCTCTTTTGCATGTTTCGTACTGCCTCGTTTTCACAGCACAGGAATTGCATGACAGCACGTTGCTTCTGACGAACGTCAAGTGTAGCAGCCATCTCAAAGGCATGCTGTATCGGCGCCACCCACGGGAACAGGTTGAACTAAGTTTTAAAACTTTCGCACATGCAGAATGGAAACTGTATTTTTACAAAAATAGTGTGAATTTCTTTTGGAGTGACCCTCGTACAAATATACATGGTTTTTACCCATTATATTACTTCTCAAATGTCCTATAAAGTAAATAACGTGACCAGTGATAAAAAAAAATTAGGATCTAGGGATATTCACAGTAGCTTCTCAGTATATATACTGTCTTATGAAATTTGTTATTAACAACCAAACCCAATTCAAAAGTAATAGCAGTGTGCATAACTACAATACTAGGAGAAAGGATGATCTTCACTATTCAAGATTAAATCTAACTTTGGCACAGAAAGGGGTGAATTATACTGCCACTAAAGTCTTTGGTCACGTACCAAATAGTATCAAAAGTGTGACAGATAACCAACAAGTATTTAAGAAGAAATTAAAAGAATTTCTGAATGACAACTCCTTCTACTCCATAGAGGAATTTTTAGATACAAATTAAGAAAAAAACAAACAAAAAATTATAAAAAAATAAAAATAATTTAAAAAAACAAAAAATAAAATAGTTGTTATATCAACTTAATTATGTTGTTAAAGTAACTTAATTATGTCACGTATTGGAAAATTTGACTCGTTCCACATCATTTCGAAAAATCGTATTCATGATCCATGGAACTAGTATTAATCTAATCTAATCTTTGAGCGGGTGTCGAACCATATACGTTCCTCTTACGAAGCTCGAACGCTAATCACTTGACCACCATGATTTCTAACGTCCGTTACCTGGACACAGATACGTAAGCCAGGCAACAGATGCATAAAACTTCTCTTGCGATTGTTTTGGAATTGCCAAAGTAGTGCACCTTACTACTTGCACATTGTTGTTTCAATGGCCTACTAAAGGTGTACAAAGCTTGAAGTAAATCTGTGTTACTATCGTCGTGGTCTCCTCTTGTGAGAGGGGGAAGGAGGAGATGTACAGGGGGGAGAGAAAGAGAGAGAGGTGGAGATAGAGCAGGTGAGGAGTTGGTAGAGGGTGAGGATGAGATTTGGAGGGGGAAGGAGGAAATAGAGAAAGGGGGAAGATGCAGTTGGATAGAGAGGGGAGGAGCAGTTGGGCAGAGGGAATAGTGAACAGGAGATGGTTCAAATGTCTGTGAGCACTATGGAACTTAACATCTGTGGTCATCAGTCCCCTAGAACTTAGAACTACTTAAACCTAACTAACCTAAGGGCATTACACACACCTCCATGTCCAAGGCACGGTTCGGACCTGGGACCGTAGCGGTCACGCGGTTCCAGACTGAAGCGCCTAGAACCGCACGGCCACACCGACCAGCTACAGGAGATGGATAGTGAGGGAGAAGAGGAGATTGACAGAGAGACAGGGGGGAGAAGGATATCGAGTAATTGAAGACTGGAATGTACGAGGGCAGTGTTGGGTACGTTCTGAGCTGTCAGACAGTGTACTGCTGGTAGGTGTGGGGCTCACCTGCTGGACGGAGTAGGCGTCGTGCGCGGACAGGTTGGCGAGCTCCCCCCAGTAGGGGAAGGCGTCCTCGTACTCGACGAGCAGCGCCGAGGCGCCGGCGTCGGCCGCCAGGGCCAGCGTCGCCCGCAGGAACGGCGCCAGCGGCGGCGCGCCCTTCAGGTCCAGGTGCAGCACGCGCTCCAGCCGGCCCGAGCCCTGCGCCAGTCAGGGCTCAGCGTCGGGTCTGCCTGGAGGGCTTCCGTGAAGCGTTACACTACTCGTCACACAAGGTCGATAGCAGAACTCAGTCAAGTCTGAAATGGGGGACAGACGCGACCGACAGAAATGAAGCCGCGAGGGCTGGGTTAACTCACGGGGTGGGAGTACTTTCCACGAAAAGGCAACCTACCACCTCGGAGTCTCAGTAATGTCTTTTGCTAACTGCCCCTATGGTAACGTCTGTTAAGTCTCAAAGATTATGTTCAACCACGCCTAGAATGTCCATACCGCGGTTCGATCGCGTCCGACTTCTTACTTTGCGACAGGAAGAGCTCTCAACAAGGGAAGTGTCCAGCTGTCTCGGAGTGAACCAAAGCGATGTTGTTCGGACATGGAGGAGATAAGGAGAGACGGGAACTGTCGATGACATGCCTCGTTCAGGCTGCCCAAGGGCTACTACCTCAGTGGATGACCTCTGTCTACGGATTATGGCTCCGAGGAACTCTGACAGCAACGAAACCGTGATCAATAATGCTTTCCGTGCAGCCAGATAATGCGGTGAAATGAAATGAAATTTAGTGTCTCGAGGGTCTCCCGGCGGGTAGACCCGTCGCCTGGTGCAAGTCTTTGAGGTGACGCCATTTCGGCGAATTGCACTTCGATGATGAAGTAATGATAAAGACGACGCAAACACCCAGTCCCTGATCGGAGGAAATCTCCAACTCAGCCGGGAATCGAACCCGGGCCCCCCGGCATGACAAGCCAGCGAGCTGCCCACTCAGCTACGTTGGCAGACAGATACTGCGGTATAGTGAATGTTGCGCAAGCTACATAACTAAAATCTAAACGTTCATTTCCTCAGAACTGTTTATCACCGAAACTTATTGATCGACTGCTTTAAAACACACATTGCATTCTAATTCGGCTTGTAAAATATAGCCTGTAATATACACTTCTGGAAATGGAAAAAAGCACACATTGACACCGGTGTGTCAGACCCACCATACTTGCTCCGGACACTGCGAGAGGGCTGTACAAGCAATGATCACACGCACGGCACAGCGGACACACCAGGAACCGCGGTGTTGGCCGTCGAATGGCGCTAGCTGCGCAGCATTTGTGCACCGCCGCCGTCAGTGTCAGCCAGTTTGCCGTGGCATACGGAGCTCCATCGCAGTCTTTAACACTGGTAGCATGCCGCGACAGCGTGGACGTGAACCGTATGTGCAATTGACGGACTTTGAGCGAGGGCGTATAGTGGGCATGCGGGAGGCCGGGTGGACGTACCGCCGAATTGCTCAACACGTGGGGCGTGAGGTCTCAACAGTACATCGATGTTGTCGCCAGTGGTCGGCGGAAGGTGCACGTGCCCGTCGACCTGGGACCGGACCGCAGCGACGCACGGATGCACGCCAAGACCGTAGGATCCTACGCAGTGCCGTAGGGGACCGCACCGCCACTTCCCAGCAAATTAGGGACATTGTTGCTCCTGGGGTATCGGCGAGGACCATTCGCAACCGTCTCCATGAAGCTGGGCTACGGTCCCGCACACCGTTAGGCCGTCTTCCGCTCACGCCCCAACATCGTGCAGCCCGCCTCCAGTGGTGTCGCGACAGGCGTGAATGGAGGGACGAATGGAGACGTGTCGTCTTCAGCGATGAGAGTCGCTTCTGCCTTGGTGCCAATGATGGTCGTATGCGTGTTTGGCGTCGTTCAGGTGAGCGCCACAATCAGGACTGCATACGACCGAGGCACACAGGGCCAACACCCGGCATCATGGTGTGGGGAGCGATCTCCTACACTGGCCGTACACCACTGGTGATCGTCGAGGGGACACTGAATAGTGCACGGTACATCCAAACCGTCATCGAATCCATCGTTCTACCATTCCTAGACCGGCAAGGGAACTTGCTGTTCCAACAGGACAATGCACGTCCGCATGTATCCCGTGCCACCCAACGTGCTCTAGAAGGTGTAAGTCAACTACCCTGGCCAGCAAGATCTCCGGATCTGTCCCCCATTGAGCATGTTTGGGACTGGATGAAGCGTCGTCTCACGCGGTCTGCACGTCCAGCACGAAAGCTGGTCCAACTGAGGCGCCAGGTGGAAATGGCATGGCAAGCCGTTCCACAGGACTACATCCAGCATCTCTACGATCGTCTCCATGGGAGAATAGCAGCCTGCATTGCTGCGAAAGGTGGATATACACTGTACTAGTGCCGACATTGTGCATGCTCTGTTGCCTGTGTCTATGTGCCTGTGGTTCTGTCAGTGTGATCATGTGATGTATCTGACCCCAGGAATGTGTCAATAAAGTTTCCCCTTCCTGGGACAATGAATTCACGGTGTTCTTATTTCAATTTCCAGGAGTGTATGTATACGTAACTTTCTGAGATTTTCTGTAACAACATTTGCCTATTATCAGATTTATGTAAATTTGTGCAGTATACATATTTGAAAAATAGGTAAATAAAAACACGTGCGAATACTGATGGAACGTTGTGTCAAAATTCCAAAGCAACCGGTGAAAAACTTAAGATTCGTGGTTCAGAACCCCTACTTTTTCTTTCCTGGAGGTATATAGCATCTGTGCAACTAACTGAAGGCAGGTTGTTTAATCGTTCAAATGCCTCTGAGCACTATGGGACTCAACTTCCGTGATGACTGGGTGTTGTGTGATGTCCTTAGGTTAGTTGGGTTTAAGTAGTTCTAAGTTCTATGGGACTGATGACCATAGATGTTAAGTCCCATAGTGCTCAGAGCCATTTGAACCATTTTTGACTCAACTTCGGAGGTCATTAGTCCCCTAGAACTTAGAACTAGTTAAACCTAACTAACCCTGCCCGAGGCAGGATTCGAACCTGCGACCGTAGCGCTCTCGCGGTTCCAGAATGCAGCGTCTAGAACAGCACGGTCACTTCGGCCGGCCAGGTTGTTTATTCCCACACGCATTTCGCTTCTTTTATTTGGGAAGTATCATCAGTGGCCTGTAATACATGTTTCCTTTTTTCATACATACAATAAACGTATTATGTGGTAGATATAATATGCTGCTATGTTACATCTTGTGGAGTTTTTCTTTTGTTGTTTAGGTTAGAATCAAGTTTTGGAGCACAAATTTTGTAATGTGAACTTATCGTCCGGTGTTACTTACGATTTCCAGCACCGTTAACTCATGTGTGTGGTCCTGGAGACGTATTCGCAGTAACACCAAACGATAAGTTTGTGCTACAAAAGTTGATTCTAACATAAAGAACAAGAGAAAAACACGAGAAAATGTAACATAGCAGCATATTATAGCAATCACATAATACGTTTATTGTATGTATAAGAGGAAACATGTATTACAGGCCACTGATGATCCTTGCCAAAGAAAAGGAGAGAAACGCGTATGCCAATAAATAAACTGCCTGCAGTTAGTTGCATAGACGGTACATACCTCCACAAACTTAAAGCAACCAAGGGAAAGACGGAAAACAGAAAAAATGACGACCTACATTTTCTGTATAAGTACAAACGTATATGATCGGTTCTTCAAAATCACATATCTTCGAAAATTCTTCCTTGCTTGCTTTCAAATTTTGACGCAACTTTGGATTCGAATACTCAACTGTTATATACACCTACTGGCCACCTGGTTTACATGTAATATATATGTAATGAAAGGGGAAACGTTATAAAAAGGTTAATGTTGCTTTGTTCAAAATAGTTAATCACCGAAAGTTCTTGACCGACTGCTTTGAAATTATTTGGTACACACGTGTGCTTTTATTCACTTCTTTTTAAACATAATTAATTCATAAATTCAGATATATTTAACAGTTGGGAAACGTTACAAAATATACATACAGCAAAAAAGTTTTGCATTACCCCGGTTCCAAGAACTCCGGAAGACAGACGTTGGCTGTGGATATTGTATCACAGACACAGTCCCTTTGACTGTTCAGAGATGTCACTAAGCTCGCCCAAAGATGTGAACAACCAAGCATGAGCAGCGCCTATTACACGGAGGGGGTCCGACAGCCGATCAGTTCCAGTCATTCCACCAGGAAGGAGGTACGCAACTCGTGTTGTCTGTAGTTCAACCTTGCGTAGAATATCAATATCGCGGTTCGATCGCATTCACATTGCCACTTTGTGCCAGGAAGGGCTCTCAACAAGCGTCTCGGAGTGAAATAAAGCGCTGTTAATCGGACATCGAGGAGAGACAGAGAGATGGGAACTGTCGATGACATGCCTCGCTCAGGCCGTCTAAGGGCTTCTACTGCAGTGGATGACCGCTGCCTACGGATTATGGCTCGGAGGAACCCTGACATCAACGCCTCCACGTTGAATAATGCTTTTCGTGCAGCCACAGGTCGTCGTGTTACGACTGAAAGTGTGCGCAATAGGCTGCATGATGCGCAACTTCACTCCCGACGTCCACGGCCAGGTCCAAGTTTACAACCACGACACCATGCAGCACGTTGCAGATGGGCCCAACAATATGCGAAATGGACCGCTCAGGATTGGCATCACGTTCTCTTCACGGATGAGTGTCGCATATGCCTGCAACCAGACAGTCGTCGGCGACGTATTTGGAGGCAACCCGGTCAGGCTGAACGCCTTAGACACACCGTCCAGCGAGTGCAGCAAGGTGGAGGTTCCCTGCTGTTTTGGGCTGACATTATGTGGGGCCGACGTACGCCGTTGGAGATCCTGGATGGCGCCGTAAGGCCTGTAGGATACGTGAATGCCATCCTCCGATCGATAGTGCAACCATATCGGCAGCATATTGGCGAGGCATTCGTCTTCGTGGACGACAATTCGCGCCCCCATCGTGCACATCTTGTGAATGACTTCCTTCAGGATAACGACATCGCTCGGGTAGAGTGGCCAGCATGTTTTCCAGGAATGAACACTATCGAACATGCCTGGGATAGATTGAAAAGGGCTGTTTATGGACGACGTGAGCCACCAACCACTCTGAGGAATCTACGCCGAATCGCCGTTGAGGAGTGGAACAATCTGAACTTGTGGATAGTATGCCACGACGAATACAGGCATTCATCAATGCAAGAGGACATGCTACTAGGTATTAGAGGTACTGGTGTGTACAGCAATCTGGAGCACCACCTCTGAAGGTCTCGCTGTATGGTGGTACAAGATGCAATGCGTGGTGTTCATGAACAATAAAAAGGTCGGAAATGATGCTTATGTTGACCTCTATTCCAATTTGTGTACAGCTTCCGGAATTCTCGGAACCGAGGTGATGTAAGACTTTTTTTGATGTGTGTAGAAACTTATGTAGTTACGGTGATGTTTCATTTACCAGTGGACATTGTTGATGACTGTATCTTCTCGAGAGAAATAATTTGGAAGAGGCTAATTAAAACTAGATACAGAGAAGGTGACAGCAATCAAGATAAGAATTTTGAGTGTTTAAGCACTTCTGAGGAGAACAATATCCGTAAAGTGAAATTTAAATTTGATTGTGTAATACGTGAGAAACATTCGGTAACGTACATTCGAGACAAACTGCTGCAGTATAATTTGTAGTTGGTGGCGTTGCGTTAATTGTTGTTGTCAGAGTTTTGTATCGACTGGAACGTGGAATAACAGAGACGGAAAAAAATGGCAACACCAAGTAGGAGCTGTGCGACGCCAACGGAAGTTAGCAGGCGTGTTTCTGCATCTGAAGGCTGATGTCTACTCAAATTTTTCGCCACTCGAATAAGAGTGGCATTGATAGCGGCACTGTGAGGCTGCAGATGAGGTTTGGTTCAAATACATGTTGTAACGGTCATGAGCGTTAGTTACCTTTAACAATGAATGTGGTGAGCTCATTTTGGTCAACAATGCCTTCAAGGGGTAAAGACGCCGCTATGAACACTTCACTCAGTTTGTTTGATGTTATGTAATAGGGCTACGAGAAGCTGCACGTTCCTTTCGTGTTGTTGCAGAAAGATGGCAGGAATAAAGCTAATGTACATAATTGCTGGCAGCGGTGCTCATGGGAATGTCCGGTTACAAGAAGACTAGACTCCAGAAGGGTACGCTACACTAACGACAGGGAAGACCATCATGACCGGTGTATGACTCTGGCGCTTTGTCTTCCGTCTGCAGCAGATATTTGAGCAGCAACTGGCACAACAGTGACACATTGAACCGTTACAAATCTGTCACTTCAAGGATAGCTCCTAGCCAAACGTCCTGTAGTGTGCATTCCACTGATCCAAAACCACTGCCATTTATGACTTCGGCGACGACAAGAGAGAGCTCATTGGAAGGCGTGGTTGGAGATCTGTAGTGTTTCCTGATGAAAGCTGGTTCCGCTTCAGTCCCAGTGAACGTTGCATGTTGGTTAGTAGGAGATCAATTGAAGGCTGCAACCAACCTGCCTGCGTGCTGGACCAACTGGACCTACGGTACAGCTGGAGGTATGATCTGGAGTGCTATCTCCTATGACAGCAGGACCACTCTCGTGGTTATCTCGTGCACTTTGATTGCAAATTGCACGTGAGTCTGGTGACTCGATCTGTTGTGCTGCCAATCTTGAACAGCACTCCAGGAGGTTTTTTGCAACAGGTTAACGCTCGTCTACATACCGCTGCTGTAACCCAACACGCTCTACTGAGTGTCGACACGTTGGCTTGGTCTGCTCGCTCAACACATCTGTCTCCAATGGATCATATACGGATATTATCCCACCATCTCTACATTTTGGGCCTGTTGCCCTTCCATTCGTTGAAACTACCACTTTTCTGGGAGTCATGCTCGATAGGAAACTCTCTTGGTCCTGCCATGTGTCTTACCTGGCTGCCCACTGTATACAGTCCATACGTGTCCTCACTGGTACTTCCTGGGGTGCCAATCGAAACACTCTAGTTCGTTTGTAACGGTCCCATGTCCGTTCGAAACTCGACTATGGGTGCTTTGTTCATGCATCTGCACGCCCATCCCTCTTACACCGTCTCTACACTATCCACCATCGTGTCATCCGTTCGGCCACGCGCGCCTTCTACAACAGCCTGGCTGAGAGTCTGTATTCTGAAGCTGCTGAACTACCACCTTCCTACCGCCGTGACTCTCTCCTCAGGAGGTATGCATGCCGTTTGTCTGCCATGCATGGTCGCCCATCTTATGCCTCCTCTTCGATGATAGCTTAGATCGTCGGTATGGGGCTCGTCCCACTTCCCTGTTACTTCGCCACTTACTACGGCCGCTTAACTCCACACTACCGGCAACCAGTCGGTGTGAACCCTGCACCACCCTGGCTTCGTAAAGCGGCCCGTGTTAACCTTGGCCTTCATTCGCTTCCTAAAGACGCTACTCCAGTCTCGATCTATCGCCTTCAGTTTCACGACCTTCGCATGTAACTTCGTAACAGTACTTGTATATACGCTGATGGCTATCGGACCGACCGTGGGGTTGGGTGTGCCTTCGTCATTGGCACCAGTGCCTTTCGATATCGCCTTCCGGCACATTCCTCTGCACTGACAGCCGAGCTTTTCGCCTTGTACATCCAGCGACACGGCCTTTCCAATTGTGTGCTCTGCTCAGACCCACTCACTGCCCTACAAAGTCTATGTGCGCTGTACACTGCCCATCCCTTAGTGCACCGGGTCCAGGAAAACTTTCACTTGCTCACCCTTGGTGGAGCCACTGTGATGTTTCTGTGGGTTCCTGGTCCGCCAGGAAGGGAGGGTGCTGATGCTGCTGCCAAGGCTGCAGCCCTCGTACTTCAGCCCACGAGTACCTCTATTCCCTCCGATGATCCCTGCGTTGCCGTCTGTCAAGAGGCATCGCCAATGGTCCTCCCTTCACGGCAATAAGCTTCGGCTTATAAAGCCTCTCCCAACGCCTTGGACGACCTCCTCTCGGCCCTCCGGGCGGGAGGAGATTATTTTAACTCTGCTGCGCATTGGGCACTGCCTTTTTAGCCATTGTCATTTGCTCTGTGGCTCTACCCCACCACTTTGTCCACATTGCGCCCAAATTTTAATTGTCCGCCACTTCCTGTTGGATTGCCCTTTTTTTAACCATTTACGTTCCAGCTTGGGTTTGCCGCCTGATTTATCAGCCATTTTAGCGAATGACGCGCGGGCTGTCGACTGCGATTTACTTTTTATCCGCCGCAGCAATATGGCGAAGGCCATTGAACTTTTAGTTTTCGACCTCCATTACTGTATGGTGTCTTTTCTACTTGCCTGTTTTTAGCTGTCTCCAATTTTGTCCACTGGGACTGACACATAGTTATTTGACTCCATTCTGTGTTCGTGTTCTCTAGTTTTGACCCGGGCGCTTCTGACCCCAGCTGTTTTTTGTGCCCTAAAGCAAAACAAAACAAACGACAACTCGAGCGTATGAAGAAACAGCATTAACCGTCACCGTATGGACCGATGAACTGCGTGGAACTCCATCCTCGAAACTGACATCCGGCGCCTGTACAATCCAATGCATACACGTCTGCGTGCTTGCATTCAACGTCCTGGCACCTACACCCATTATTAGTGTACCAGCATTTTACATTTGCAATGACTACTCTCGCGCTTACATTATCCTGTGATCTTGAAATGTCGCCTAAACAAATGTATTCCAGAAATTTCATTACTCTACATTAACTACACTACTGGCCATTAAAATTGCTACACCACGAAGATGACGTGCTACAGACGCGAAATTCAGCCCACAGGAAGATGATGCTGTGATATGCAAATGATTAGCTTTTCAGAGCATTCACACAATGTTGACGCCGGTGGTGACACCTCCAACGTGATGACATGAGGAAAGTTCCCAACCGATTTCTCTTACACAAACAGCAGTTGACCGGCGTTGTCTGGTGAAACGTTGTTGTGATGCCTCGTGTAAGGAGGAGAAATGTGTACCATCACGTTTCCCACTTTGATAAAGGTCGGATTGTAGACTATCGCGATTGCGGGTTATTGTGTCGTGACATTGCTGCTCGCGTTGGTTGAGATCCAATGACTGTCAGCAGAATATGGAATCGGTGGGTTCAGGAGGGTAATACGGAACGCCCTGCTGGATCCCAACGGACTCGTATCACTAGCAGTCGAGATGACAGGCATCTTATCTGCATGGCTGTTTCGGAATGTGCAGCTACGTCTCGATCTCTGAGTCAACAGATGGGGACGTTAGCAAGACAACAACCATCTGCACGAACAGTTCGACGACGTTTGCAGCAGCATGGAACATCAGCTCGGAGACCATGGCTGCAGTTACCATTGACACTACATCACAGACAGGAGAGCCTGCGATGGTGTAATCAGCGACAAACCTGGGTGCACGAAGGGCAAAACGTCAATTTTTCGGATGAATCCAAGTTCTGTTTACAGCATCACGATGGTCGGATCCGTGTTTGGCGACATCGCGGTGAACACACATTGGAAGCGTGTATTCGTAATCGCCATACTGGCGTATCACCCGGCGTGATGGTACGGGGTGCCATTGGTTACACTTCTCGGTCATCTCTTGTTCGCACTGACGGCACTTTGAACAGTGGACGTTACATTTCAGATGTGTTACGACCCGTGGCTGTACCCTTCATTCGATCCCTGCGAAACCCTACATTTCAGCAGGATAATGCACGACCGCATGTTGCAGGTCCTGTATGGGCCTTTCTGGATACAGAAAATGTTCGACTGCTGCCCTGTCCAGCACATTCTCCAGATCTCTCACCAATCGAAAACGTCTGGTCAATGGTGGCCGAGCAACTGACTCGCCACAATACGCCAGTCACTACTCTTGACGAACAGCGGTGTCGTGTTGAAGCTGCATGGGCAGCTGTACCTGTACACGCCATCCAAGCTCTGTTTGACTCGATGCTCAGGCCTATCAAGGCCTATCAAGGCCTATCAGGCCTATCAAGGCCAGAGGTGGTTGTTCTGGGTACTGATATCTCGGGATCTATGCACCTAAATTGCGTGAAAATGTAATCACATGTCAATTCTAGTATATTTGTCCAATGAATAGCGTTTATCACTTGCATTTCTTGTTGGTGTAGCAATTTTAATGGCCAATAGTGTATGTTTCGTTGTTGCGATTTTTTCGTTCAGTGTCTTTGGTATACATTTGTAACAGTTCGAGCAGTCGAACTGGTAGTGGAGGGAGCAGCGAGTGCGGTGGAACTACGTGGGGCGGCGGTGGCCACCGGGCCGGGCCGTACCTGCGGACGCAGAGGCGGCCTGGCGCGCTCCAGCGCGAGGTCGTCGTGGAGCCCGGGGGGCGGCGGGGGCGGCAGTCGCGGAGGCGACGGCGGCGGCCGCGGGGGCGGCGTCGGGGGCGGGCCCAGCAGCGCGGCCAGCAGCGCGCCCGACGCCAGCGCCGCGACGCCCAGTGCCGCCAGGCAGACGCACGCGCAGAGCACGGTGCGGCGTCGCGCCATCAGCCGGCGGCCGGCGAGCACCACCTGCTGCGGGCGGCCGGCGTCGCTGCAACAGCCGGGTTACAAATGTACCGCTTTGTTTCATCTCCAGTTTCACCTGACCTTCAAAAGCACTCACATTATCCGGTTTCTGAATTAAACGATTTTCGGTTTCTACTACTTTTATTTCTAGCAATATATCATGTCGATCTATAAGTTCATACAGTTTTTCCGTAAGTTTGATAAACAAAACCGATACAAATAGCAGAGACTTTAATCATCAATAATATATTTTATTTAATTGATGAAATTTTTGATAAAAATTAACAGAAGTGTAAGGATGCACATAAAGTCCGGGAATACTTTCAATTATTTATTGCACAAAAGCCAAACATTGTACGGATATCATACATATGTCATTATGAAGAGAAACTCCGAAAGCTTTTTTTCATGTATACCGCCACAATGTAGTTTGGTAGAGTACGCGAAGGAACTTGCCCCCCTTCTTGCAGCGGTGTACCGTAGGTCTCTAGAAGAGCGTAGCGTTGCAAAGGATTGGAAAAGGGCACAGGTCATCCCCGTTTTCAAGAACGGACGTCGAACAGATGTGCAGAACAATAGACCTATATCTCTAACGTCGATCTGTTGTAGAATTTTGGAACACGTATTATGTTCGAGTATAATGACTTTTCTGGAGACTATAAATCTACTGTGTAGGAATCAGCATGGGTCTCGAAAAAGACGATCGTGTGAAACCCAGCTCGCACTATCCGTCCACGAGACTCAGAGGGCCATAGACACGGGTTCCCAGGTAGATGCCGTGTTTCTTGACTTCCGCAAGGCGTTCGATACAGTTCCCCACAGTCGTTTAATGAACAAAGTAAGAGCATATGGACTATCAGACCAATTGTGTGATTGGATTGAAGAGTTCCTACATAACAGAACGCAGCATGTCATTCTCAATGGAGAGAAGTCTTCCGAAGTAAGAGTGATTTCAGGTGTGCCGCAGGGGAGTGTCATAGGACCGTTGCTTTTCACAATATACATAAATGACCTTGTGGATGACATCGGAAGTTCACTGTGGCTTTTTGCGGATGATGCTGTAACTTATTGAGAGGTTGTAACAATGGAAAATTGTACTGAAATGCAGGAGGATCTTTAACGAATTGACGCATGGTGCAGGGAATGGCAATTAAATCTCAATGTAGACAAGTGTAATGTGCTGCGAATACATAGAAAGAAAGATCGTTTATCATTTAGCTACAACATAGCAGGTCAGCAACTGGAAGCAGTTAATTCCATAAATTATCTGGGAGTACGCCTTAGGAGTGATTTAAAATGGAATGATCATATAAAGTTGATCGTCGGTAAAGCAGATGCCAGACTGAGATTCACTGGAAGAATCCTAAGGAAATGCAATCCGTTAACAAAGGAAGTAGGTTACAGTACATTTGTTCGCCCACTGCTTGAATGTTGCTCACCAGTGTGGGCAGATAGGGTTGATAGAAGAGATAGAGAAGATCCAACGGAGGAAACAGCGCTTCGTTACAGGATCATTTAGTAATCGCAAAAGCGTTACGGAGATGATAGATAAACTCCAGTGGAAGACTCTGCAGGAGAGACGCTCAGTAGCTCGGTACGAGCTTTTGTTGAAATATCGAGAACATACCTTCGCCGAGGAGTCAAGCAGTATTTTGCTCCCTCGTACTTATATGTCGCGAAGAGACCATGACGATAAAATGAGAGAGATTAGAGCCCACACAGAGGCATACCGACAATCTTTCCTTCCACGAACGATACGGGACTGGAATAGAAGGGAGAACCGATAGAGGAAGTCCCCTCCGCCACATACCGTCCGGTCGCTTGCGGAGTATGGATGTAGATGTAGATGTATATGTAGTCAAACATGGCGAGTTCAGGTGCGGAGCGAGCTTTCTGTGTGTTGGAGCACGACAAAAAGAAGTGCGCTACAGCTGTTCAGCGGATGTTTAGAATCAAGTACGGCAAGAAGCCACCAACAAGGAAGGCCACTTACCACTGGCACAACAAATTCGTTACGGCGGGCTGCTCGTGCCCGGCAAAGAGAAGCGGACGTCCCAGTGTGGAGCACGTATGAAAGACATTCATAGGGAGTCCAAAGAAATCGGTGCGTCGTGCATTCTGTGAACTCTAAATGGTTCCAATGACAGTGTGGGAAGTCCTGCGACATGAGCTGTCTATGAAACCATTCAAATTGGGGCTAGTGCAGAAGCTCAATGATGACGACAAGGGCAAGCGTTTTGTGTTTTGTTCGCAGTTGTAACAACTGAATCAGAATGGGGGTGGTATTGTTGATTTCTTAATTTTTAGCGACGAAGCGACTTTTCACACGAATGGGAAAGTGAACAGGCATAATTTTCGAATCTGGGGTACAAAGCATCCACATGAATGCATTGAATTTGAGCGTGATTCCCTAGAGTTAAATGTTTTTTTTGTGCCTTGTCACGTCGAAAGCTGTACGGGCCATTCTTATTCGTCGAGAGCACTGTCACTGGCTATTCCTACTTGGACATGTTGCAATAATGACTGATGCCTCAAATGCAATCAGACTCTCCGTTCATCGTTCAGCAGGATGGGGCTCCGCCCCATTTTCATCGTGAAGTTCGTGGGTACCTGAACACGGAGCTGCCGCATCGATGGATCGGCCGTGCTGCAGAAGGATACAGCTGTGTCCATGAAATGGCCTCCCCGATCACCAGATATCACTCCGTGTGACTTTTTTCTATGGGGACACATTAAAGATCTGGTGTATGTACCGCCTCTACCACGTGATGTAGCATAACTCTGGTAGGGAACACGGGAAGCGACTGCCACAGTTTAGGATGCCATGCTACGACGAGTATGGCAAGAATTCGATTACCCTATTGACGTCTGTGGGGTCACTCATGGTTCGCATATCGTAAGTTTAGGAGAAAAAAAACCTTTCAGAGTTTCTCCTCAAAATGCAATATGCATGACATCTGTCCAATGTTAATTCTTGTGCAATAAATAATTGAAAGTGTTCCTGGACTTTATGTACACCCTGTATATTTTCCTTCACTACTTACAACAGATTGCCGCGCGGAGTGACCGCGCGGTTAGAGGCGCCATATCACGGATTGCGCGGCTGCTCCCGCCGGAGGCATAGGTGTGTGTGTGTTATTCTTAGTATAAGTTGTTTCAGTTTATTTAACTAGTGTGTAAGTCTAAGGACCGATGACCTCAGAAATTTTGTCCCTTAGGTATCCGCACACACACAACAGTCTGCCGACGCTGGGGTAACTTCGCAATTCAGCGACCGCAGAAACCACGTGGTTCAGAGGCGAATGACTAGTCGAGCCATATTAGGAGAGCTTTTTAATCCGGAAAGGAAGTTCCTTGAAAGTTTTTCGACAGAGAGCGGAAAAGGTGAAAATTTGAAGCCGCAAGATCAGGTAAATAAGACGAGTGAGGAATGCCTTCCGAATCCAGGGTTTTTTGTCAGTCTAGCAGAATATGCGAGGGTGTTCTCGTCGAGAAACATCACTTAGCGCTGTCTTCTTGCTCTTTATTTTTGGGCTGCGTGTACAAGACCTCTCATTTGTAGACAATAAATGTCAACATGAATGGTTAACATGGGGGAAACAATTCGTTGTAAGCCATCCCAGAAGCATAACGTTATCTTTTGCGGATACACACAGGTCTTTGTACGGGGAATTACTGCTTTAGTCCGTTACATTTCGGGCATGCAGCCGCGCAAATAAAATTTCCTCCACTGATATTTTGGCCACGTATCGTCCGGCCATCCTCAGAGTGAGTCCCTAGACTGAAATATAAGTGGAGGAAATTTTACTTGAGCGGCTGCATGCCCGAAATTTAATGGACTATTCATTATGCCGCGAGAAGTTGAAAATGCACGGTTGCTGCTTTGTTTGGGCTCGACCTTTCCTTTTTCCCCCCTTATGTTAGTATGAAGACACCATTTCTCGTCACCAGCAACGATACAGGATAGGAATGGTCGTTCTTGTTTAGGAGCCAATTGATGCGGAGCTAGCAGAGAACCACGTATGGCCACCTGCTGACACTTGTCATTTTGCCTTAGAACATGCGGTATCCATTCACCAGATTTTTGAATCTTCCCATCACATGCAAATGTCTCACGATGGTGGAATGATCACAGTTCAACACATTTGCCAGTTCTCGAGTACACTGACGTCGAACGTTGTGGATTAATGCGTTTAAACGGTCTTCAAGAAACCCCGACGGTCATTCTGAACGTGGAGAGTCACTAATGTCAAATAACCCTCGCCAAAACGAGGAAACCCTTTCCCTGCCGTGCTCTGTCCAATGGCATTATTCCCATTCACAGCGCAAATGTTTCTGGCTGCTTCTGCAACTGTCATCTCTCTGTTGAATTGAAACAGACGAATAGGACGGAAATGTTCTGATTTCTCCACTTGGCACTCCATTTTCTAGTAACCACACCTCCACTCACTATTTTCAGATAACAAAATGACACTATACCAACTCAAATAACAACAGTGAACTACAAATCAAAAACGACGACCGACAAATAAACCTGTAGCAAGCGGAATACCAACATATAACATAAAAACGCTACGAACTTAGATCCACCTAAAGACATCGAACAAATATTGAAAAGCCAGCCGGAGTGGCCGAGCGGTTCTAGGCGCTACAGTCTGGAACCGCGTGACCGCTACAGTCGCAGGTTCGAATCCTGCCTCGGGCATGAATGTGTGTGATGTCCTTAGGTTAGTTAGGTTTAAGCAATTCTAAGTTCTAGGATACTGATGACCTCAGAAGTTTAGTCCCATAGTGCTCAGAGCCATTTGAACCAAATATTGAAAAATTCTAACACTCCCTCAGACTCTCGCATTATACGTTTTAACATCTACATCTACGTAATTACTCTGCTATTCACAATTAAGTGCCTGGCAGAGGATTCAGTGAAACACCCTCAAGCTGTCTCTCTACCGTTGTTCCACTCTCGAACGGCACGCGGGAAAAACGAGCACTTAAATTTTTCCGTGCGAGCCCTGAATCCTCTTATTTTATCGTGATAATCATTTCTCCTTATGTAGGTGGGTGCCAACAGAATGTTTTCGCAATTGGAGGAGAAAACTGGTGATTGAAATTTCATGAGAAGATCCCGTCGGAACGAAAAACACCTTTGTTTTAATGATTGCCACTCGAATTCACGTATCGTGTCTGTGGCACCATGTCCCCTATTTCTCGATAATACAAAACGAGCTGCCCTTCTTTCTACTTTTTCGACGTCATCCGTCAGTCCCACCTGATGCGGATCCCATACTGCACAGCAGTACTCCAGAATAGGGTGGAGAAACGTGGTGTAAGCAGTCTCTTTAGTAGACCTGTTGCACCTTCTAAGTGTTCTGCCAGTGGATCGCAGTCTGTGGTTTGCTCTACCCACAACGTTATCTATGTGATCGTTCCAATTTAGGTTATTTGTAATTGTAATCCCTAAGTATTTAGTTGAATTTACAGCAATCAAGTTTGTGTGACTTATCGCGCAATCGAAATCTAGCGGGTTTCATTTAGTACTCATGTGAATAACTTCACACTTTTCTTTATTCGGAGTCAATTGCCACTTTTCGTACCTAACAGATATATCATCTAAATAATTGTGCAACACATTTTAGTCATCTGATGACTTTACAAGGCGGAAAATGACAGCATCATCTGCAAACAGTCTAAGACGGCTACTCACATTGTCTCCTATGTCGTTAATATAGATCAGGAACAATAGATGGCGTGTAACACTTCCTTTTGGTACGCCGGATATTACTTTTGTCTTACTCGATGACTTTTCGTCTATTACTACGAACTGTGACCTTTGTGACAGGAAATCACGAATCCAGTCGCGCAACTGAGGCGATATTCCATAGGCATGCAGTTTGGTTAGAAGACGCTTGTGAGGAACGGAGTCGAAAGCCTTCTGGAAATTTAAGAATATGGAATCAATTTGACATCCAGTGTCGACAGCACTCATCGCTTCACGAGTATAAAGAGCTAGTTGTGTTTCGCGATAACGATATTTTCTGAATCCGTGCTATGTGTCAATAAATCGTTTTCTTCGAGGTACTCCATAATGTTCGAGCACAGTATATGTTCCGAAACCCTACTGCAGATCGACGTTAGTGATACGGGCTTGTAATTCATTGGGTTACTCCTACTTCCCTTTTTGGGTAATGGTGTGACTTGAGCAATTTTCCAGTCCTTGGGTACGGATCTTTCTGTGAGCGAGCGGTTGTATATAATTTCTAAATATGGAGCTATTGTATCAGCATATTCTGAAAGGAACCTAACTGGTATACAATCTGAACCTATTAAGTGATTTAAGCTGCTTTGCTACACCGAAGATATCTACTTCTATGTTTCTCATCTTGGCAGTTGTTCTTGATTGGAATTCAGGAATATTTGCTTCGTCCTCTTTGGTGAAGGACTTTCGGAAATGCTTTAGTGTCATTGACATCAGGGACTTCACCGTTGTTATCGCACAGCGAAATTATTGATTGGCTCTTGCCACTGTTGTGCTTTATGTACGAGGGCTATTCGGAAAGTAAGGAATGATCAGTCGCGAAGTGGAAATTACAGTCAAAATCCGATGAAGTTTTGCACAGATGCGTTGGTCACTGTGTCTAGTAAGCCCACCGATGGCATCATGTCGCTCTTTTCAGTTCTGAGCTGACAGTGAGTACGTAAAGATGGCTAAAAATTAGCGTCTCCAGCCAAGTATGAGGGCCTGGCGAAAGATTTCGCCTGAAGCTATGCAATCCACATAACATAACTGTCATGCGGTACGTTCTACACGACAATTCTCCACCGCACTCTGCAGGGGCAATGAAGATGCTCCTGCAGCCTTTTCGATGGGAAATGTTTGATCACCCGCAATACAGCCCGTAACTGGCTACCCCTGAGGTTCATCTCTGCTCAAACCGCTGGGTATGAAAACAATATTTTGTCACAGAAAACGAGCTGCGGTCCAGAGTAGAAAAGTGTCGAAAAGCACTTCTACGAGGGCAGTTCAATAAGTAATGCAACACATTTTTTTTCTGAAACAGGGGTTGTTTTATTCAGCATTGAAATACACCAGGTTATTCCCCAATCTTTTAGCTACACAACACTATTTTTCAACGTAATCTCCATTCAATGCTACGGCCTTACGCCACCTTGAAATGAGGGCCTGTATGCCTGCACGGTACCATTCCACTGGTCGATGTCGGAGCCAACGTCGTACTGCATCAATAACTTCTTCATCATCCGCGTAGTGCCTCCCACGGATTGCGTCCTTCATTGGGCCAAACATATGGAAATCCGACGGTGCGAGATCGGGGCTGTAGGGTGCATGAGGAAGAATGGTCCACTGAAGTTTTGTGAGCTCCTCTCGGGTGCGAAGACTTGTGTGAGGTCTTGCGTTGTCATGAAGAAGGAGAAGTTCGTTCAGATTTTTGTGCCTACGAACACGCTGAAGTCGTTTCTTCAATTTCTGAAGAGTAGCACACTACACTTCAGAGTTGATCGTTTGACCATGGGGAAGGACATCGAACAGAATAACCCCTTCAGCGTCCCAGAAGACTGTAACCATGACTTTACCGGCTGAGGGTATGGCTTTAAACTTTTTCTTGGTAGGGGAGTGGGTGTGGCGCCACTCCATTGATTGCCGTTTTGTTTCAGGTTCGAAGTGATGAACCCATGTTTCATCGCCTGTAACAATCTTTGACAAGAAATTGTCACCCTCAGCCACATGACGAGCAAGCAATTCCGCACAGATGGTTCTCCTTTGCTCTTTATGGTGTTCGGTTAGACAACGAGGGACCCAGCGGGAACAAACCTTTGAATATCCCAACTGGTGAACAATTGTGACAGCACTACCAACAGAGATGTCAAGTTGAGCACTGAGTTGTTTGATGGTGATCCGTCGATCATCTCGAACGAGTGTGTTCGCACGCTCCGCCATTGCAGGAGTCACAGCTGTGCACGGCCGGCCCGCACGCGGGAGCTCAGACAGTCTTGCTTGACCTTGCGGCGATGATGACACACGCTTTGCCCAACGACTCACCGTGCTTTTGTCCACTGCCAGATCACCGTAGACATTCTGCAAGCGCCTATGAATATCTGAGATGCCCTGGTTTTCCGCCAAAAGAAACTCGATCACTGCCAGTTGTTTGCAACGCACATCGGTTACAGACGCCATTTTAACAGCTCCGTACAGCGCTGCCACCTGTCGGAAGTCAATGAAACTATACGAGACGAAGCGGGAATGTTTGAAAATATTCCACAAGAAATTTCCGGTTTTTTCAACCAAAATTGGCCGAGAAAAAAAATGTGTTGCATTACTTATTGAACTGCCCTCATATAACGTGCGAATTGAAAAGTTGGTACAACGCTACGACAGATATCTAAGTCTGAGCAGCGACTTTGTAGCGAAGTAGCTGGAAGGTGTAGCTAACCGCGAATAAAAGAGTTTTGATTTTCACTGTGGTTTCCATTTCGCGACCTATTGTTCCTTACTTTACGAATAGCCCTCGTACGACCGGGATTTTTTTGGGTTTTCTGCCAGATTTCGAGACAGTTTCGTTGTGGAAATTATTAAAAGCATTTCGCATTGAACCAGGCGCTATATTTCCAACTTCTGCAAAACTTTGACAATCTTGAAGATTATGCATTCTTTTGAATTTGGCGTGTTTTTATCGTTGCTTCTACAACAGCGATGTGACCCGTTTTTTAATAGTACCATCACTTATTATTTTATGTGGTCTATATCTTTCAATTGCCGTCGATACTATCTCTTTGAAATCATTCCACATCCTTTCTACGCTTACATGATCAGATCGGAAGGAGTGGAGACTGTCTATTAAAAAGGCGTTAAGATTATTTTTATCAGCGTTTTTAAATAGATGTGCTTTGGGTGTTGTTTTTGATGGGGAGACAACGCGGAAGCAATAGGACATTGGGTCTTCCGATACCGCGACACCACGGCTTCGGCCGCGCAACACACGGCTAACGCAGAGCCCGTAGCTGCGCCTTGCCATAAAGCCGCGGATCGCCGGTCAGAGCTGTCCACGCGCCATCCCAACATACCGTCTGCCGCCGTCGTCCCCACACGACGAATGGGCACGAAGGAGAGTGAGAAGATTCGTTCCACCCTCCATTCCCTTAATAAATGAGCTGTGTCCTCACCCAGTCAAATCGAACCTGACATTTGCAATTTTTGTATAAATGCAATCATTTCATCTTTTAATCATTCAAAAAGTTTTCTCCATTCGTTTATCGATCCCATAATCCCAGAACCTTTTGCTTTTTAATTCCGTTTGATTATTTATCTTACTTAATTATTGGCTCCCAACGTGGTATAATACGCTGAATGAGTTTTGGCGGTGTTGCGGGTACGTGACGCAGCAAGGAAAGACTTAAAGCGGAAGAGAGACGAATGGGCACTCATTTCAGCGAAGATACGGGCCGCAAATGCGGAAATTCAGTGATACGAGGGTTGTCCAGTAAGTAAGATCCGATCGGTCGCAAATTCGAAACCACTGGGAAAATCCGGTAAAGCTTTGCACAGATGTGTTGTGCAGAGTCTCTAGTATGCTCGTCGACCGTGTCGCGTCGGTCTTTTCAGTTTTGAGTGAACAGTGAGCACCTAAAGATGCGTAGGGAATAGCTTCTCCTGCCAAGTATGAGGGCCTGGTTAGAGATTTCGCCTGTGTCATGCAGCCCACATAACACAACTATCGAGCAGTTCCTTCTTCGTGCCAATTCTCGGCAGCACACTGCAGGGGCAATGAAGACGCTTCTGCAGCGTTTCCGATGAGAAGTGTCTGATCACCCACAATACAGTCCGTCATTGGCTCCCCCTGAGTCTCATCTCTGCTCACAAGAACCGCTGGCTATGAAGACAAAATTTTTCCGCAGACAACGAGCTGCAGACCAGTGCAAATAAAAGCCGAAAGCACAGGCGGTGATTTCTATGACGAGGATATTGGAAAGATGATACAACACTACGGCAACACTCGAAGTTGGAGCGGCGACTATGTAGAGGAGTAGGTGGAAGGTGTACCTAACTGTTGCAAATAGAACGTTACTGGTTTTCACTGTGGTTTCCATTTTGCGACCGATCTGAACTTACTTTCTGGACAACCCTTGTACAAGCTGACAAGGGTACATTGTTGTGGCGTTGAGGCTGGAGATGAGAATCTCTAAAATGGCGAAGCTCGCCGTCCGTTTCCAACTACTGTCGTGAGCACCTGCGGAAAGTGGTTAAAGGATGGTGGAATAACGAGTAGGCCGAATGGTACTGGACGGCCAAGTCTCATCAGAAAACGTAGCAGTCGGAGGATCCCCCACTGTGTAACCCAGGATAGGCAGCGATCTGTGGCAGATCTGACGACAGAGCAAATTGCTGGTGCAGCCACAGGTGTTACGAAGCACACCATTCGAAGACCATTGTTGAACATGGAGCTGCACATCACACGACCCCTACACGTTACTGTGTTCACGCAACGACATCGTCAGGTATGATTACTGGGGGCGCAGCATCACTGATCAAAGGATCAATAGTAACGTCTCGTTTGTCGAATGAATCGCATTCGTTGTTACGCCGGGTCGGTGTCTGGGTCCTTACACGGCGTCATCCAGGCGAAGGGCTACACGAAATATGCATTGTGCCACAGATGCAGGCCGGTGAGGTCAGAATTATGCTATGGGGTACATAGAGATGGCCTTCTACGCGATCTGTGGCGGTAATCGAAGGCATCATGACTGCGGTGTACCACGTGAACATTATTGCAGACCGCTTGCATCTCTTCATGCTTGAAGTCTCCTTCTATGGCGATAGCATCTTCCGTGTTACAATATCAGAATCGTGCTACAGTGGTTCGAGGAGCATTATAGTGAATTCACACTAATGTTCTGGCCACCAAATGTGCCTGATCCGCATGTACCTACTGGAACACAAATCGGGTGACAGCTGCGTGCGTGTAAACAACCATCCCGTAATTTGCGGGAATTTAGTGATCTGTCCGTGGACATCTGGTGCCACATACGTCCCTAATTCTGTAAAGCACTTACAGAATCCATGCCAGGCAGAGTCTCTGTTGTACTGTGCTAGAAAAGTGGAACAACACGCTATTGGCTCTGAGCACTATGGGACTTAACAGCTGAGGTCATCAGTCCCCTAGAACGTAGAACTACTTAAACCTAAGGACACAACACACATCCATGCACGAGGCAGGATTTGAACCTGCGACCGCAGCGGTCGCGCGGTTCCAGACTGAAGCGCCTAGAACCGCTCGGCCACCGCAGCCGGCAACACGCTATTACACTGGTAGTCATAATGTTTTGGCTCATCACTGTATAATTAGTAATCTCCTAGAGATCAAAGTATTCTCGTTTCACTACAGCTGATAAATTTTAAATGTATTACTTTTGTCACAAGTATTAGTCAAATATCTACACTACTGGCCATTAAAATTGCTACACCACGAAGATGACGTGCTGCAGACGCGAAATATAACCGACAGGAAGAAGATGCTGTAATATGCAAATGATTAGCTTTTCAGAGCATTCACACGAGGTTGCCGCCGGTGGCGACACCTACAACGTGCTGACATGAGGAAAGTTTCCAACCGGTTTCTCATACACAAACAGCAGTTGACCGGCGTTGCCTGGTGAAACGTTGTTGTGAGGCCTCGTGTAAGGAGGAGAAATGCGTACCATCACGTTTCCGACTTTGATAAAGGTCGGATTGTAGTCTATCGCGATTGCGGTTTATCGTATCGCGACATTGCTGCTCCCGTTGGTCGAGAGCCAATGACTGTTAGCAGAATATGGAATCGGTAGGTTCAGGAGGGTAATACGGAACGCCGTGCTGGATCCCAACAGCCTCGTATCACTAGCAGTCGAGACGACAGGCATCTTATCCACATGGCTGTAACTGATCGTGCAGCCACGTCTCGATCCCTGAGTCAACAGATGGGGACGTTTGCAAGACAATAACCATCTGCACGAACAGTTCGACGACGTTTGAAGCAGCATGGACTACCAACTCGGAGACCATGGCTGCGGTTACCCTTGACGCTGCATCACAGACAGGAGCGCCTGCGATGGTGTACTCAACGACGAACCTGAGTGCACGAATGGCAAAACGTCATTTTTTCGAATGAATTCAGATTCTGTTTACAGCATCATGATGGTCGGATCCGTGTTTGGCGACATCGCGGTGAACGCACATTGGAAGCGTGCATTCGTCATCGCCATACTGGCGTATCACCCGGCGTGATGGTATGGGGTGCCATTGGTTACACGAGTCGGTCACCTCTTGTTCGTATGACGGCACTTTGAACAGTGAACGTTACATTTCAGATGTGTTACGACCCGTGGCTCTACCCTTCATTCGATCCCTGCGAAACCCTACATTTCAGCAGGATAATGCACGACCGCATGTTGCAGGTCCTGTATGGGCCTTTCTGGAAACAGAAAATGTTCGACTGCTGCCCTGGCCAGCACATTGTACAGATCTCTCACCAACTGAAAACGTCTGCTCAATGGTGGCCGAGCAACTGGCTCGTCACAATACGCCAGTCACTACTCTTGACGAACAGTGGTATCGTGTTGATGCTGCATGGGCAGTTGTACCTGTACACGCCATCCAAGCTCTGTTTGACTCAATGCCCAGGCGTATCAAGGCCGTTATTAGGGCCAGAGGTGGTTGTTCTGGGTACTGATTTCTCAGGATCTATGCACCGAAATTGCGTGAAAATGTAATCACATATCAGTTCTAGTATAATATATTTGTCCAATGAATACCTATTTATCATCTGCATTTCTTCTTGGTGTAGCAATTTTAATAGCCAGTAGTGTATTTTCAGTACTCAACGGGAACTGGAATATAATTGATATTTTGCTGAAAAAATCAAAAATTCTCTTTGAAAAAATGCAAGTCAAGTATGTAGATAGTATGCAAAATACAATATCTGCTAGAATCAATTAAATGACAATAGTTAAAATTTCAATAACAAATCAATCCATTGACCAATATATATTGTCCAGTGTGTTCATAAATAAGCATTCTACGGGGTGTTCAAAAAGTCTGTCCGCAGTGCCGTATGGTTGTTAGCTGTGCGTGCCGTACGATTGTTCGCCTGCCTGGGTGCCTTCCCTCCAAGTGGACTCTCACAACATTCCTCTGTTTCGTTCATCTGAGGCAGCGTCAGTAGTATCGCTGGTGTGTGTAGTTACACGTGTTGACGTGAACGTTTAAGTTTAGTTCCTCTGTTCGTTTGTTTCGTTTTTGTCACTCTTAAAATTCTGACCATTGAATAACGTGTGTTTTTAGTTGAACAAGTGTTCAAAGCTGGCGGTAAAGACACAGTTTCAGTTCGTCAAACATTTAATTCAGTTTTCCCGGAGACAACACTTCCACATCGCGATACTGTGCGAGATTTGATTAATAGATTTCGAAGCACGCGTTCAGTGACAGATGCACCGAGAAGTGGTCCTCCTAGCGTTTTGTCTGAGGATAAACTACTCGATATTTCCGATAAAATGTCCGTGAGTCCGAACAAGTCAATTAGAAAACTCGCCTAGTAAATTGATGTTAGTATCCGAACGGCCCACACAGCTGTAAGGAAACAATTAGATCTTTCCCCATAAAAAGTAACAGTCGTGCAAGAACTGAAAAATACTCATCATGGCAAGAGACCGTATTATTGTCAATGGTTCAAAAATTTCGTTCAACAAAATGGAAGAGATATTCTTAATGAAACGTTTTTCACTGGTGGGGCGTGGTTTCATTTATCCAGGTACGTGATCTCTCAAAATTCTCGTATATAGAGTACTGTAAATCCATTGTGTATTCATGAGGAACCACTTCATTCTGTGAAAATAGAAGGTTGGATTGCAATTTCTAGACGTCGGATTGTGGGTCCCATATTTTTCAACGAAACAGTAAACGCACAACGATACTGCAGTGATATTCTGTACCCATCCATAGGAGAACTTCCCTCCCTTTGTTTCCAGCTGGTGTTTGCTTCTTCTTCTATCGACACTATTTGGAGTTCCTTCATGTGAATGCCGTGTGAGGATATCTGCCATCTGTTTCCGAAACATTGTGATTGACGCTTTCCTTACCATCACATCTGACAACAGTGGTGTTAAAAAAAATTCGATACTATTTATGGTTTTCGATGGACTGCCAGCGCACTCATCTGTTCAGAAAGGTCAATAGCAATTTTTATGTTATTACATTTAGTAGCAATTTTTGGCTTTCGGTAATTCCTTCTTTTTGCTACTCACGTTTTCCATTTCATTCGAATGTTTGTTGGAATAAACCAAAACATCTCTTTTGCCTTTCCATTTCAGGACCATAATACTCTGACTACTCTCCTTTGCAAAGAAGTCACCGCGTTTCAATTTGGACATTACAATTTCTTCGAGAATCCCTTTACGATTTAGTCGATGCATACCAACCAAAGGTGTGGTATTCCCTTCGTCAGGTACTAGGCCGTAAATTCGAAAACTGTAGCAGTATCAATTATCGTACCTCAGTTTAAACATTTTGTGCCACAACTATGCCTCTCAGCCCGCATCTCGTGGTCGTGCGGTAGCGTTCTCGCTTCCCACGCCCGGGTTCCCGGGTTCGATTCCCGGCGGGGTCAGGGATTTTCTCTGCCTCGTGATGGCTGGGTGTTGTGTGATGTCCTTAGGTTAGTTAGGTTTAAGTAGTTCTAAGTTCTAGGGGACTGATGACCTAAGATGTTAAGTCCCATAGTGCTCAGAGCCAACTATGCCTCTTTTGTTTTGAAATATTACATGAATATAATTTCTCCACATAATTCATAGTAGTTCGGCAGGATCGTAATATTTTTTTAAAATATTTGTTCTGTACGTCAATGATGAACCAAACTTTTGAGAGACGATCTGATGTATCACCTTTTGTACTGTCTGCGAAATTCAACGTTCTCATCACAAATTAGAAGCGATGTCAGTTCGCTAACTTTCACTGGAATGTTTGAATAAGCACTGGATCCTGAGGCCAATATAAATGTATGGATGTTTCACCAATCCTATCCACAAAATTAGTCCAAACAACCGCTTTATTTCATCTTTGTTTTAGTGCACCCGCTCATTCAAACTGCTGTGTAGCATAAATACTTGTTCTCTACTGATGTGTTCAAATCCTTAATCTGTGACAAAAAGCCCACAAAAAATGCACAATGTTCGGATGGTTGCCTCGAGCATCAAGGCACGTATTTTGATGACCTAGTGAACCATTAGACGAATTATCACTGTTGGGTGATGGCAATGCATTAGACGGCGACGTTTATGTGGTACAAATAACACTCTAGATGAATCACCGTCTTCCCCTTGAGATATATGTGCTACACTGGGCAACAAAGATTTTGAAATAATCGCTATGAAACTAATTACTCCTTGCACAACTGTCCCTTTCTCTAATTGGTCGTCCCTTGTAGGTTGTCTTCTTACCATACAAGCCCGTTTATCCATCAACTCAGCCACCGCGAACTGGTGCACTTACATTCCATTATACGGCTCGGCGGCAGCTGCCCACAGAATTTCTTCTACGGTAACGCCTGTGTGGTAGGTGGCAAACATTGCAAGGTCGTCGTATGGGTTGCCGCTCCGGCAGGGGAAGCATTACACGATCGTCAAGTGGTCGCCATCACGTGGGACTACAGCCTTAGCAGGAACACTAGCAAAACCGGCTCCGCGCTCAATGTGTTAAACTAAATATCGCTTTGTGTTATCCGAAATCATCTGTACAGTGTCAGTATGCGGCCATGTCTGTAAACGGTAAACTGACTCATTCCTCTTCACTACGTTATGAAACATCATACTAATTAAAACAGCTATTTATTTACAATTTACAGGCGTTATTGTCCCACAAACTGAGAATGAATGTTAAAACTGGCCCCCTGGGCTACAAGGAACACACTACTTAATGTTCGGTTCTTGTAGACCACGAGTGTCACTTTTCTTTCGTTTGTTGGTCACTTTCAGTTCACTTTACCGTGTATTAGGTCAAGGGTACACATTCATTTTGAGTCTTTTTACATAACATGGCTGGGGACAGTTGCAATATAATAAGCTCTTCCATTTGGACGAGGGCCATAGGAAAACCCCAGAAAACCCTCGGCAGAGCTGACAGATTTAACCCTTTGTGTTATTTACATAAGTTGGTTCTACATGTTTTGGTATTACAAGTATTTACATCAAATATAAATTTTTCTGAAAAAGAAACAAACATATAGTTTTTATATGAAAGTGTTCATCAAATTTTTTTATGTTGTGTTGGTAATATTTTGAGCTTTTTTTTTATTTTTGTCGGCGCATTTCTCGTCGTGTGATGTGGATGACGCTGTATGTCGCTACCGCGATGCCTCGTGCCCGTTGCCATGGAGCGTCGGCTGGAAACTGATGTCTTCTTTCTTGTCCGTAGCCGGAGGTCAGGATGTGGAGTACGGATCGACGTTATTTTGTCTGCGTGGTGCGTCTGCATTGTTGCGCACCGCTCGTTAAAGTTTTCGGCACGGGAGAGGATGTTGACTGAGCAGCAGCAGACACAGGTTCAGCGTCTTGGCCGCTTTATACTGAGATGACAAAAGCCATGGAATACCGCCTAATATCGTGTGGAACACACTTTTGCCCGGCGTAGTGGAAGCAGCTCGACGTCGCATGGACTCAACAAGCCAAAGGAAGCCCCCTGCAGAAGTATTGAGTCGTGCTGCCACTATAGCCGTCTGCAGGACGAAAAGTATTTAAACCGACAAACTCTGGGAGGTTGTAGGGGACATCAAAACAAATATTTTTCCCTAATGTCATTTTTTCCTATGAGGAGTATTTAAACCGGTAGAGGAAGATTTCTCTGGCGACAAATTAATTAAACCAACAAAAAAGTCCAGAGGGGACATACCTGGGGATCGAGCAGGCCATGCTACAGGGCCACCTCTGCCAATCCATGTTTCTGGGAACCGTCGGTCCAGGAATCGACGCACACGACGACTGAAATGTGCTGGCGCCCCATCATGTTGGAACCACGTGCGTTGTCTTGTAGGGAACGGGACGTCTTCCAGCAATTCTGGCAATGCTCTGGCGAGAAAAATGTAATAGTGCCTGCCATTTAATGGCCTAGGTAGCAGACACGGCCCAATTAAACAGTCCCCAATAACACCGACGCACAAATTAACGAAGAACCTCACTTGATGAGCGCTAGTAATTGTGGCATGTGGGTTATCCTCACTCCAAACATGCGAATTGTGCATGTTCAAGACTCCATCACGCCCGAACGTTGCTTCATCAGTAAACAACACAGAGGATGGAAATGTAGGATGCATTTCACAGTGTCGCAGGTACCACTGCGAAAACTGTGCTCTGGGTGAATAATCAACTGATTCCAGGTTGTGGACACGCTGTAAGTGAAATGGACGTCAGAATTGCTCTCGAAGGACTGTTCTTACATTCGTCTGATTCGTCCCCATGTTACGTGCAATTGCACGAGTGCTGATTGATGGATCCCGCTCCACATGCTGCAAGACAGCTTCCTCAAATTGCAGCGTTCTTACCGTGCGACAGCGTCCCTGTCCAGGTAATCTGCTAAATGTCCCGGTCTCACGCAGACGTTGGTACACAGCAGCAAAGGTCGCATGATGTGGGATACGGTGATTAGGATATCGTTTTTGATAAACCCGCTGTGCAACTCGTCTTTTGTGGTGCGCTACGTAGTACGCACCTAGCATGTCGGTGTACTCACTCCAGGTGTATCGTTCCATTAGTAATCACAGACAATGCACTACTACACTGGTGGACAGCAGTTGCCTACAACTGAAGAGCGTAAAACGCCCTCTAACAACTAAAGATCGTAATACGGCCTCTAACAACTGAAGAGCGTAATATGGCCTGCACCGGTTTAAATACTCCTCATAGGAAAAAATGAGATTAAGGTAAAATATTTGTTTTGATGTCCCCTACAACCTCCCAGAGTTTGTCGGTTTAAATACTTTTCATCCTGTATAATTGCGAAAATGTTGCCGATGGCGGATTTTGTGCACGAACTGTCCTATTAATGTTCGATGGGATTCGTGTCGGGCGATCCGGGTGACCAGGTCATTCGCTCTTAACAGTCCAGAATGCTCTTCAAATGAACCCTGAACAACTGCAGCCTGGTGATATGGCGCATTGTCATCCATAAAAAATTCAATCGTTGTTTGAGAACTTGAAAGCCATGAATTGCTACAAATAGTCTCCAAGTAAGCTAACGTAACCATTTCCGGTCAATGAACGGTTCAGTGGTACCAGAGAACCCAGTGTATTCCACGTATACACAGCCCACACCACGGAGGAGTTACCATCACTGTGCACAGTGCCTTGTTGATTACTTCCTTCATGGCTTCTTGCGGTCTACGCCACACTCGCGGGACGATGTAGGCAAGCCGTTCTAGGCGCTTCACTCTGGAACCGCACGACCGCTTCGGTCGCAGGTTCGAATCCTGTCTCGGGCATGGATGTTTGTGATGTCCTTAGGTTAGTTACGTTGTAGTAGTTCTAAGTTCTAGGGGACAGATGACCTCAGATGTTAAGTCCCATAGTGCTCAGAGCCCTTTGAACCAATTTTTTTTGCACCACACTCGAAACCTATTATCAGCTCCGACCAACTGAAATCTGGACTCACCCGAACATTCTGTTTTCCAGTCGTCAAGGCACCGAGACCAGGAGAAACGCCGCAGGAGATGTCGCGCTGTTAGCAAAAGGCACTCGCATCGGGCGTCTGCTGCCGTAGCCCATTAACGCCAGATTTCGCGGCACTGTCGTACATCCCACATTGATTTCCGCTGTTATTTCATGTAGTATTGCTTGTCTGTTAGCACTGCCAACTCTAGGCAAACGCCCCTTCTCTCGGTTGTTAAGTGAAGTCCGTCGTTCACTGCGTTATCTGTGCTGAGAGATAATGCCTGAAATTTAGGGACACTCTTGACACTGTGGATCTCGGAATATTGAATTCCCTAACGATTTCCGAAATGGAATGTGTAAGGTGTCAGGCAAATCCAACACGTCCCATGAAAACTCTGACATGATAAGCAAATCCAGTAGTATGTCACATAGCTCCGAATAAATCGTGACATTAAATTAACCAAAGTAATACGAGTAACAAGTGAGCAAACGGAATACCACAGACTAACACAAGAATGCCTAAATGCATGTCATACCTTCCCACCATGAGACAGAGCAGTTCCGAGGGGAGAAACGAGAACAGAAGCCGAGAGCAGAACCGTGTTAAGTTAGAAGGCCCTACGATAAGGGACGGACACCCACGTCGCCAGCTAACCACTAGGACCACACCCCAGCCGCAAGTTTTAACCTGAGACTTTTTCGCGCCTCTGTTACGTCAGACCACCCCCTAGCCCATGCTAAAAGATAGAGCCCTCCAGAAGAACAGTATAGAGCTTACGATAACGCTAAAAGGACCACACCAGCTGCAAGTTTTAGCGTGAGACTTTTTCGCGTCTCTGTTACGTTGCAAACTTTAAAAACATTGCCCCACCACAAAGAGTATAACGTTTCTTATTGGATAGACAGAATTTTCGTAGGCGGAGCTTAAGGTTAACATTGAGACCCTGATTGGTCAGATGAAAACACAGCCAGATAGTTTTTTTAAACCAACTTCGGTAAATTGTAGTAAGGAGAAAGAAGTTAGGACAAGAGTTGCTTTGGAGACGGGGAGGTGAGCAGAGCTGTACTGTCCGCCGCCCCCTGACGAACACCGACAAGGTAATGAACGCACGCGATGCCGCATAACAGCGCATAAAGCTTCACTCAGAACTGCAGAAGTCTCATCTGTTACACCCCATTTTTGCGTAATACTAGTGTCATGCGTCAATTAAAGCTTATGGTGTTCACATTTGCCACTTGAAGTAAAAATCTGAAATGCGATGATTTTTCTGTTATACAGTTATTGAGAAGCCACATCAGCCACTGTAATTTACGACAAGTTAGATAAGTAATTAAAGATAATTGAGGGTCACTGTAGACCATTTTGATAGTTTTCTCTTTTGTGAAACTTAATTTAAACCTAGATTATAAATGTGATATGGCATAGGTCATCCTTCAATCCATTGTAGAACTTGGAAACCCATTCAGGGAATATTCGTTCACATTTTTGTTGAACGTAGTCGGTTTTTACCATCCTGTATTAAAACATTTCCTTTTATCAACAGTGCAATTTCTAAACAATGTTTTGTGAGTAGAATAAAATTTCCAATGGTAAACTTAACTGCTTTTTCGACTTTATTTTACCAGCTAACTAAAAATAGGAAAGCCTTGAACCCCTTCCACTAAATTTAGTTAGTATTAAGATTCTTTTACAGGGAGTGCAGTGGAGCTGACGCTGAAATCCTTAAGTATTTGGTTATATCATCGCTAGTCTCACTGAACTCTTCTGAATTCTACATGTCATGTGTGGTCTGGCGTCTCCTTACCAGCAACAGGTCCCAGTTTCAAACTAGTCAATTCCCTAAAAAACACACTCAGAGCGTCGTTGCGCGAAAGTGGTAGGGAGTCACAATATAGAACAAACAGACACCACGCAAAATGTTAGAAAATGGCGACCCTGCCAGGATGGTAAAATACCATGATTGAAGGTCGACCATATGCCTAACAAGGTCAGAAAAATATCCTGTTGAAAAATTTTCGTAATTAAAAAAAAAATTTTTTTGAACGTTATAAATAGTCGAAAACAGAAGCTGCAGCGATAGATAGTAAAAGTATTCAATAGAAAGTGAGTCTGGCAGAGACAATAGCATAATTAAGTTATGAATTTTAATATTGTTAGAATTAAGCTTTCTCTCCAATGCAAGCGCACAGGTGGTGGATACATTGTTGACAAGTTGGTTCTGACCCAACAAGTAAGTGAATTGATTGTCAAGTCGTGTGTGCAAAAAGTTTATGAAACGCGTGAGATCGTATGAGCGCATGTTGACGCGAAGTAGGGCGCGTGAATTGCTTTTAAAACAGAAAATAAGGGATTCGGAAAGATTAGCAATGGCAGATCGAGATCTTGACCGAATTGAGGTAGAGACACAGCATGTAAATGGACAGAGAATAGAGGACAGGCGATGCAGTATCGCGAGAAATAGGACATATAACGCATCATAACGAGGATAATCTACGTCAAGACATAGAAAACGTAAGTCAGCATACGACAGAGGAGCAGGAAAGTAGAGAGACAGCCGATGGGGATTCTAACTTGTGTCTTGAATACGTAGAACCCATAATACAAGTAATCAGAACTCTCTCACCACAGAGTACAAGGAATGCGAGCAGAAACGTGTCACAGCACAGTTCAATGCAATCGGTTGCGAACCAACACTTGGGCGAAAACACAGAGCGTAGGACGTCGGAAGAAAACGCAATAGGACCCACCAATCTGGCAGAATTATTACAACAAATTACGGTAATCATGACAAGGCAAAATAAAGACATAGCGAACCAAATTCAAATTCAGAATGCAGAAACCACGAGACAAATGCGTGAGATTAAAGAACAAAACAAAAAAATTCATTTACACCTAAGTCGTATTGAAGACGAGGCAAAAGAATCTCGAGAAGTGATAGGAAACTTAATAACAGGTCACAATCAATTGAGAACAGACATTGACAAGGTTCAAGCGGACGTACAAACATTGCGTAATGACACTCAGGACGAGATCAAAACATTACGTAACAACACCCAGGGAGAAGTCAAGAAACTAGAGAAACAGATAAACGTAATTACTAGACAAGCAGCAGGTACAGCGCGTAAAATTGTTGAAAACAGTGTGTTACACAAACGTATCGCAAAAGCGGCGCTTAAAAGATATGATAACCGCATAGTCAAAATAGAAGCGCAAACGAAGCGACAATTTCAGAAATTGCGAACAGAGTTGTTGCAAACCATTGAAGAGCGTAGTGTACAGGATCGAACAAGCACTGAGTCTGCAACCACATCCGTATCTGTAATAGCACCGGAAAAACAAGCAATTAACGAAGATATCATGCACTTGCGATTCCAATCACAGGCGGAAAGTAACATACGTGACAATGGAAAGCCAGGTCGCGAAGAGTACAGTGCAATGCATTCAGCTACACGTTCACAACCGATGGAAGAAAATTATTGCGTACCACTCCAACGATACTAAGCAAGGGTAGGCGAAAGCTACAGTGGACAATATCCAATGGATCTACCACAACCGGAAAGAACGACGGGAGAAATGATCAGAAACAAAAGTGGTGAAGAATCGCGAATTTCATATGGAACTATGACGAAGTACGACAACGATCATTTCCTCACAGTCAGAAAATTTCAACACTTTCGAGAAGGAAACTCATTACATCCACGAACCTTTATTGATCAATTCCGAGTAGGATTACCAGAACACTGGACGCTAGCACACAAATTAGACTTTATATGTGCACACATGACAGGAACAGCCGCAGAAACCATGCAGAATGTTGCAGAGACATGCCGATCGTACGAAGATTTCAGAGAGAAGTTTCTCTCACGATATTGGTCCAGCGAAGCACAGAACAGAGTGAAGTGCGAATTATTACAGAACCCATATTTTGTAAATTCAGGAGAGAAGAGTCCCGTGAAATTTTTAGAATTAATGGCAAAGAAAAATCAATGTTTAGATGTACCATACAGTGACGGAGAGTTGATTAAATTATGCGCGATGAAGCTACCATTGAAATACCAGCAATCATTAGTAGGTCGCCGAGGCAATGACGTCGAAGCATTTAAAAGTATTCTAACGGAATTAGAGTTCATATTTTCGGAAGATGACGCAAGAAAAAGACGAAGCGCACGTGAAAACGAAAGCAAAAAGCAGTGGAATCCACAAGACACACTACGAAGAAACAATAATTACGAACCATGTGATAACTTCGCACCAAGAAACGACAATAGATTTCAACAAAGAACCGGTTATGGATTTAGAAGAGAATATGGCAATAACTATAATTCACCCAGGAACAACAACAACTATTACAGAGGGAATAACGACAACCGGAACGGGTACTGGAGAACTAATAGACCGACAAATTATCAAAAAAGAAACCACTATCAACAAGCTGAACAAGAAAAGAGAATACAGATAGAAGAGGTGGAGGTAAGACCACCAAACCCCGATAAACGTTCGAATTGACAGCTAAGCGCCCATGCCATAGAGAATGACACACCGACCCAGGACAATTGCAGCACCTTGAACAGAGAAGTAAAAATCTTATCACGAGAAGAGAAGAAGGAAGAAACAAATCCGCAGGGACCAGATGAAAACGAAGACAAGAAAATAACAATATCGTGTTGGGACGAAATTAATTTGGAGAATACTGATGAGGAAGATGAATTACCAGAGGCATGCACAACGAATGTAGGAGGAAAGGACGAAGTAATGAGTATTGACAGCTATTTGAGACGGAAACCAGGGAAAGCGAATTAAATGAGGATAATGCGCAGTCGACAGAAGTTGAAAATAAGTTACTAGTGGGCACACAAAAAAATGGTTCAAATGGTTCTGAGCACTATGGGACTCAACTGCTGAGGTCATCAGTCCCCTAGAACTTAGAACTACTTAAACCTAACTAACCTAAGGACATCACACACAACCATGCCCGAGGCAGGATTCGAACCTGCGACCGTAGCGGTCGCGCGGTTCCGGACTGAAGCGCCTAGAACCGCTTGGCCACATCGGCCGGCGTGGGCACACAACCCAATGTATATAATTAAGGAAGTTATGAAGCGATAATTGGAGCATTTAGATGCGATTATGTGGAAGTAGTGACGAAGAAGGAGAAGATAGACGAGGATGAGGAAAAAGTAGAGGATGTTGAAGAAAGCGCAAATGAAGGACGAAATAGAGAAGAGGAAATAAAAGAGAGAGAAGTAGCAGTCGAAGCTTATCCTACAGAAAGTTCGAATTCACAAGGGAAATTCCTAAAAAGACTCATGTATGATTCAGTGGAGGATTCATTGATGCAAGAAGAAGAAGAACAGAACCAACCCTTTCAAATTCAACCAATTGTGAAGGCCATGGTAAAGCATATCCCAGTCAATATTGTAATTGATAGCAGAAGTGAACTGACTGCGATCTCAGAAAATTTATTCATGCAGTGTAATGCCAATGAGGAATTGCCAGTTCTGAAAACACGTAAGATTAAAGTAAGAGGTCCTATTAGAAACAATGCTGCGGAAGTCATGAGACAAACAAGGTTAACTCTTTCGTGCCAAGGTCAAAAGATCTAAGCCAACTTCGTGATTATACCTAAACTAAATGTAGATTTGATTATAGGTGCAGATTTTTTAAATGAGAGATGAGCGATAATAGATATGGGGAAAGGTAGCATAACATTCGGGAATGTCACACTTCTCTTTGAGCAAAAGCTAAAATTAGAAGAAAAACCAGTTATAAACAAACAATTAAGAATGATGCGATATAAAGAGGATGAAAAATTAGAATGGTATGCACAAAAGAGGGAATCGCCTCAACTCATGTTAGAAGTCCATAAAGAAATCGACGAAAAATTGAAAGAAGTTCAAGGTATTTCGGAACACAGTAAAAGAGAATTATAGGGTATTTTACGAGATAAAGCAGAGGTATTTTTACCTAAGACTGGCAGTATTAAACACTTTCAGTACAAGTTTGAAGATTAATTTTATTACTGGTAAATAATCAGCACAATATTTCAAGATTATGTTGTAGACAAGATCGTCAGGAGAAAGAAGAATGAAGAGAGAGGAATGTAGGAAAAAGAAAGTAGTTTCAATAAAAACAAAAACAAAAATAACACCAATAGTACCATAGATTAAGGTGAAGGGATAAAGCGTAGATAGTCTAACAGCATGAAATACTAAAATGCTATACACCACGACACTACACAAAAATGAAAAATGAATTTGAGGTTTCTTGTATAAGTTAAGACTCAAAATATCTTAGAATTGTAACATGGAAAGGGCGCCAAAATTTGTAAAGCTTTTTAAAAAGGCGTAAAACAATGTAGGTGCTAGTCATATGTTAGATGATTATAAGTAAAACTTTTTGTAAGAACCATTGTAAAAACTCCAGCAAGGACAAGATGCAACAACCCACAAGTTGCAACGCGAGAAGTATCAAGAAAGAAAAGGACATAATTAGCAAGACACGATTCCTACAAGGCAGAAGCGTCGAGAGAAGGGAAAGGACAGCGAGACCAACAGAGGGACCTTCTTGTAGCGAAAGTGGGCAGTAAATAAATCTGCTGCCAAGCGGAACCACAGAGTGCCGGAGCCCTGCAGAGACGCGATGGGACGCCGAATGCCGGAAGGGTCTCCGAGCGCCCCGACTCGGCGGAGCGAGCAAAAAACGGCCGGACGAGAAGACGACTTGGGCAAGCCACCACTGGCAAAAAAAAAAAATAAAAATAAAAATGTGTGAAAGTCACACTACCGCTATCAAACAGCATGCTGATGCACGAAACTGAAGAAAACGTCCACAAAGTAGAAATGACATGTCCAAACCATTTATCAAACTGTTACTAAGAGGAGAACTTCAAAGCGACTAGTTATCAATAAATATTTCCATATCCTGCCCGGAGAAGAACCAAGAATCAAGTAAGAAGCAGAGAAAAAGCAGAAAGAACAGAAGTTGAAGATTCGCAAGATTGAGACCAAGAAAGAAGATGGGTGAAGAATATATGACATACCTTCTCAAATCCCTATCCTATTGTAAACTAGTCGTCTGCAAAGTATTACAACGAAAAACGACCGCTTTCAGCGACACATAACGATGACTTTCATGCATACAAAGCCAGTAAACCATGAGATTCCACACTCACAGCTCCATTCCATTATGGGACCTCCACAACAGCAACACACACTTGCAAAGCCAACAAGGAATGACGAATTAAGCTGTACATCAAATACTTGCCCACATCCATCTTGCTCAAGTCCAGCACCTTCGTGCAAAAACATTTGCCAACCTCATGCTTAAACATTCATAGGATTATGTGAATGTGTGAAATCAAATTATGTGATGTAGGAATTGTGGAAAAGAAACGTGTGAAAAACTAAATAAGTTAAGCACACCAGACAGTTAATAAACTACAAAATAACAGTCATTGACTATGGACTTAAGTAAAAAAAAATAGACTATCGATAAAAATAAGTCACTGGTTCTGAAATGAACAGTATATAAAGAACAAAAGTAAGGCATAATAAACACTAAAACTATATGCCACTTATTTTCGCCTCATAAAAATAAAAGAATAACTAAATTTTACTTATTTTCTCCTTATAAAAACAAATAATAAAAAAATTATATTGTTGGATGTTTTCCCTTTTTTTTTTAACGTTTGTACCATTTGTGACGATATCATCTCAAAACTTGTGTATGTATATTTCTTTGTCAAAGCAATTCTTGGAAATAATTCTTATTTGTTAGTGTAACAATGTTGAAATGAGTGTCTAGTGTCAAATGTTAAGTCCCATAGTGCTCAGAGCCCATTGAACCAATTTTTTTTGCACCACACTCGAATTCTATTATCAGCTCTGACCAACTGAAATCTGGACTCACCCGACCAGGTCTCTGTTTTCCAGTCGTCAAGGCACCGAGACCAGGAGAAACGCCGCAGGAGATGTCGCGCTGTTAGCAAAAGGCACTCGCATCAGGCGTCTGCTAACGTAGCCCATTAACGCCAGATTTTGCGGCACTGTCGTACATCCCACATTGATTTCCGCTGTTATTTCATGTAGTATTGCTTGTCTGTTAGCACTGCCAACTCTAGGCAAACGCCCCTTCTCTCGGTTGTCAAGTGAAGTCCGTCGTTCACTGCGTTATCTGTGCTGAGAGATAATGCCTGAAATTTAGGGACACTCTTGACACTGTGGATCTCGGAGTATTGAATTCCCTAACGATTTCCGAAATGGAATGTGTAAGGTGTCAGGCAAATCCAACATGTCCCATGAAAACCCTGACATGATAAGCAAATCCAGTAGTATGTCACATAGCTCCGAATAAATCGTGACATTAAATTAACCAAAGTAATACGAGTAACAAGTGAGCAAATGGCATACCACAGACTAACACAAGAATGCCTAAATGCATGTCATACCTTCCCACCGTGAGACAGACGCAGTTCCGAGGGGAGACACGAGAACAGAAGCCGAGAGCAGAACCGTGTTAAGTTAGAAGGCCCTACGATAAGGGACAGACACCGACGTCGCCAGCTAACCACTAGGACCACACCCCAGCCGCAAGTTTTAGCGTGAGACTTTTTCGCGCCTCTGTTACGTCAGACCACCCCCTAGCCCATGCTAAAAGATAGAGCCCTCCAGAAGAACAGTATAGATCTTACGATAACGCTAAAAGGACCACACCAGCTGCAAGTTTTAGCGTGAGACTTTTTCGCATCTCTGTTTCGTTGCAAACTTTAAAAACATTGCCCCACCATGAAGAGTATAACGTTTCTCTTTGGATAGACAGAATTTTTGTAGGCGGAGCTTAAGGTTAACATTGAGACCCTGATTGGTCAGATGAAAACACAGCCAGATAATTTTTTTAAACCAACTTCGGTAAATTGTAGTAAGGAGAAGTTAGGACAAGAGTTGCTTCGGAGACGGCGAGGTGAGCAGAGCTGTGCTGTCCGCCGCCCCCTGACGAACACTGACAAGGTAACGAACGCACGCGATGCCGCATAACAGCGCATAAAGCTTCACTCAGAACTGCAGAAGTCTCATCTGTTACACCCCATTTTTGCGTAATACTAGTGCCGATCGTCAATTAAAGCTCATGGTGTTCACATTTGCCACTTGAAGTAAAAATCTGAAATGCGATGATTTTTCTGTTATATAGTTATTGAGAAGCCACATCAGCCACTGTAATTTACGACAAGTTAGATAAGTAATTAAAGATAATTGAGGGTCACTGTAGACCATTTTGATAGTTTTCTCTTTTGTGAAACTTAATTTAAACCTAGATTATAGATGTGATATGGCATAGGTCATCCTTCGATCCATTGTAGAACTTGCAAACCCATTCAGGGAATATTCGTTCACATTTTTGTTGAACGCAGTCGGTTTTTACCATCCTGTATTAAAACATTTCCTTTTATCAACAGTGCAATTTCTAAACAATGTTTTGTGAGTAGAATAAAATTTCCAATGGTAAACTTAACTGCTTTTTCGACGTTATTTTACCAGCTAACTAAAAATATGAAAGCCTTGAACCCCTTGCACTAAATTTAGTTAGTATTAAGATCCTTTTACAGGGAGTGCAGTGGAGCTGACGCTGAAATCATTAAGTATTTGGTTATATCATCGCTAGTCTCACTGAACTCTTCTGAATTCTACATGTCATGTGTGGTCTGGAGTCTCCTTACCAGCAACAGGTCCCAGTTTCAAACTAGTCAATTCCCTATAAAACACGCTCAGAGCGTCGTTGCGTGAAAGTGGTAGGGAGACACGATATACAACAAACAGACACCACGCAGAATGTTATAAATGTCTCATGCCTCTAGGTCGTACTAACATTCCGCGTTCTTAGTCAGTTAATCCCGTAGTGCGGCTGTAATGACGTCAGTAGCCTTTCCACATGAGTCATCTGAGTGCAAATACCAAATCCGCCAATGCACTGCCCTTCTACACCCTGTGTTCGCGATACTTCCGCCATCTGTATATGCCCAAATCCCCATCCCACGATTTTTTGTCACCTCAGTGTGTGTGACGAACAACGGAAATATATCCGCCTCATCATCAGGTTACGCTGTGTGGCTTAACAGTTAGAAATAATCAGATATTTTATAAAAATAGGTCGCCAGCAATCGTTTAAGAAAAACTGCGTAGCCAAAATAAATACGAATCTGTAGCGTTTTACTTCTTACGTTGCGAGTAAAACTTTTCCGAAAAACTACGTCAGTAAATTTGCTTTGTTTACATATAGGCATATTCTTTCAGTAGCGCAGCAAATGACTCAGCTTTAAGCTTTGAGCTTTCCTTCAATGAAACCTAGCTATGGATACGATTCTTTACGTGGCACGCTGATGAAGTCCGCCATAACCAGTCTACGAGAAAGAAGTGCAACAGTGACTAACAACGAAACAGCTTTGAGTGCAGTGGCCGGCCGTGGTGGACGAGCGGTTCTAGGCGCTACAGTTTTGAACCGCGCGACCGCTACGGTCGCAGGTTCGAATCCTGCCTCGGGCATGGATGTTTGTGATGTCCTTTGGTTAGTTTTTCTAAGTTCTAGGGGACTGATGACAGAAATTAAGTCCCATAGTCCTCAGAGCCATTTGAACCACATGAGTGCAGTAAAACGAGCTAAACATATGCATTATGCGAATTTTTATCTTATATATGTGCAACGTTAGCCGATCTACGATACATACTGCACCACTCATACACATGTACACCCATGATTCGCATACAATATATACGTTGATTGTAACCATATTACTTACATCGCGATCTGCTTCGATCATAGCATGGAGATTTCATTCCAAACGCCAGTTCAATATGCAGCACATACACAAACACACACACACACGCGCGCACACACACACGCGCACACACACACACACACACACACACACACACACACACACACACACACACACGTTCTGATGAGCCTAAACATTATAACTACCTGGTTAATAGCTCGTTTGTCTGTCTTTGAAACCAAATACATCACTGATTCTACGTATCACAGATGCGACAGTTTGTTGATGGGTTTGTTCAAAAAATGTTTCAAATGGCTCTGAGCACTATGGCACTTAACATCTGAGGTCATCAGTCCCCTCGAACTTAGAACTACTTAAACCTAACTAACCTAAGGACATCACACACATCCATGCCCGACGCAGGATTCGAACCTGCGACCGTAGCAGCAGTGTGTTTCCGGACTGAAGCGCCTAGAACTGCTCGGCCACAGCTGCCGGCGATGTGTTCGTGAAGGTATGTAATTCGAGTGAATAACGAGCCACTGAATCCGTACGCGGTGACGAAGCCCGATATCGACCCAGACGGGTTCCATAAGATTTATGACAGGAGAATTTAATCGCCGCGACATCAACGAGAGTTCGCAATAATGCTCCTCGAACCACTGAAACACGGTTGTAGCTCTTGTAAGTAGGCTGTTTAGGTTTTCTTATTGGTAACGCCACGTAGCGCTCTGTATGAAAATCACTGGCTGTGCTGTGTGCAGTCTGTGGGTAGTTTGCATTATTGTTTGCTATTGTAGTGTTGGGCAGCTGGATGTTAACAGCGCGTAGCGTTGTGTAGTTGGAGGTGAGCCGCCAGCAGTGGTGGATGTGGGGAGTGAGATGGCGGAGTTGTGAGAGCGGATGATCTGGACAGAGACAGTAAATTTGTAAGACTGGATGTCATGAACTGATTTATATAATATGACTTTTGAACAATATTAAGGTAAATACATTTTTTTTTCTCTATCAAAATCTTTCTTTTGTTGCATTAATTGCAATAATAATGGATTAGTGTCTGGAATCTGTTCCTCTATGCTTTTCGGCAGTGCATTTGCACCGGCAACATTCACATTTTGACGAGCAGAAAATGTGTCTTGACTTATTTGAGAAAACGGTGAGGACCCAAAACCTGAGTCTACAGTATTTGCAATATTGTGTTCTGTCATTTCGGATTCCTGAGGCGAGCTGTTGCCGACCGATCGATCGATAATGCTTCCCTGTTCACTACTTGTTTCACTATCTACACCATTATTTGCCGCCCGCTCCATTTCCCTATGCACAATTACCAAATTACTAGTTTGAACATTAGTTAATTCATTACACGGTGGCGCTAACACACTGCTTTCGTCTTCACTGTCATTTCTCAGTTTACTTCGGTGCCTAGTATTACGTTTTTCACACGCCGTTATTGTCATAATATTTCACACGACAACACAGAAAAGCACAATTTGAAGAGCAAAATAAGAAAACACATTAACATAGCACTGAAAATAATATCTAGTTAATTGCAAGCGCAGCTGCGAAATACTTGGTGCAAATCTACATGCATGCTACAACTGTTTTATTGTACTGCAATGAAAGACTGCAACTACAAAGGAGATTCTCTCTACAATTACGCGCTAGCAATAAACAAAAGCTACACTAATTACACAAACTACAAGAAAAAATCAGAAGATTCCAGTGAGGTATCCTCGGCTAAGGGTCGACATATGAAACGTCCCCTTAGAAAAATTATACATGACTGTGCTTAAACTGACACACAATATTTTTTAGCACAACGCAATCTGACTTTCAAAATTCCTTACAAAAGAATGGCCCTGATTAACAATAACCTATACCTTTCACGAATCACTTACCTCACAAAAATCTTCATTGCTCGAACTACTGCAATACGGCGAGCGCCACTACTGCCAGCTAACTAAAAGATTCAAACTACTGAAGGCACTAACTACTGATAGGCATAGTTAGCAAATGAAAGATTTTGATAGATAAAAAACAATGTATTTACCTTAATATTTTTCAAAAGTCATATTATATAAATCAGTTCATGACATCCAGTCTTACAAATTTACTGTCTCTGTCCAGATCATCCGCTCTCACAACTGCGCCATCTCACTCCCCACATCCACCACTGCTGGCGGCTCACCTCCAACTGCACAACGCTACGCGCTGTTGACATCCAGCTGCGCAATACTACAATGGCAGACAACAATGCAAACTAGCCACAGACTGCACGCAGCACAGCCAGTGATTTTCATACAGAGCGCTACGTCGCGTTACCAATAAGAAAACCTAAACAGCCTACTTACACTCTGAGCCACGGATGTTTATACCGCTGAAAGATGATATCAGTGTCGGGGAAGAGGAAGACATCAGGCATGAAGACATGCCTGAGGTTGGTAGCTATGAGCGTACATTGGACTACTACCACAGGTCCCATTCAAGCTCAGGAGAATGTCTCCCATAAGATACTGGTGCTCCTACCAGTCTGCGTCCATAGCATGTTGCATGTTTCGCGCCGCCGTTCACCTCGATCACGGCGTTTGTAGAGATGACCATCGACCTGGTCTAGCAAAAATGTGATTCATCGTAAGAGCCGACACGTTTCCATTGATCGACGGTCGAATTCCTATGGTGCCTTGCCCACTGCAATCGTAACTGACGATGTCGTTGGGTCAACATGTGAACACATACGGGTGGTCTGCTGCGGAGTACCACGTTAAGCAATGTGCGATGTACGGTGTGCTCTGAAACTCTTGTTCGTGCACCCTCATTGTGCCCTTTCGGCAGAGATGCCACGGATCACCTTCTATCCGACTTTACAGAGCAGATAAGCCTCGAAAGCGTGTGTTCTGTGAAGAGTCGTGGACATCCAACCATTTAGCGCCTAGCGGCAGTTTCACTGTTCTTCCACCTCTTTCCGTAGATGCTCATGGCAGTAGCTCGTGATAGTTCGAAAAGTTTCTGTGTTTTCGAGATATTCGTTCACAGGCTCTGCGTAACAATAATCTGCTCGTTGTCAAAGTCGCTCTCCTCGATGGCTTTCCACACGTGCAGCCCGCATCTCCGTTTACCTTATCCCACGCCCATGTCTGCCCCGCTTCCACACTTCTGTTACAGCGTCAAACGTCGCGGGAGGCATAATGTTGTGGCTGATCAGTGTAACATTCATGTGTCCATACAGATTTCGTGACGCGCGCTGCTTATATCGCGTACTTTATATGAAAGTGACGATATTCAGTTACTGAACGTTGTTCTGTGAAATTTCTTCATATAAATAAACAGTGGCTAACAAACAAATTACACTACGCCAGACAAATCGTCTGGCTAGAGACGCTTAAGGCCACCTGTGCGTAGGTGGGCCTGTTCGCTGGTCTGTAAATACGAGGGCTATTCGGAAAGTAAGGAATGGTAGGTGCATGGGGGCTTAATTATAAAAATGCAATTATTTTAGTAGCTGTGAGTCCGGTTACGAAGTCTCGTAACCGGTTGGCCCTGACTAGTATTAGTACGTACTCTGACTGCATAAAATAACAATAAAGAACGAAAGGAAATTTCCGTTAACACAACTGATTAATTAAGTCCCCTGCAACTATAAAAGCTACGAAACAACAAAGCACAAGTGTAACTGTTCTGTGTGTGATAGTGTGGTTCAACATACATGTATCTGGCACGGTTCTTCCTCGATACTACAAGAAATTTTAAACACCATTTACAATGAACTAATTGAAAAACCACAAATACTATAATTGCACATAGAAACCAGAATTACAAGTCTAATACATGAACACGAGCCAGATGCTTTGTTGACTGAACCTGCGACCAAGACGCATTATTATTAACGAGATTTGAAACAAAAAAATTTTTGTTACCTCCATATATATTGACGCAAAATACACTGTGATCATTGCAACATTTTCCATATATACACTCCTGGAAATGGAAAAAAGAACACATTGACACCGGTGTGTCAGACCCACCATACTTGCTCCGGACACTGCGAGAGGGCTGTACAAGCAATGATCACACGCACGGCACAGCGGACACACCAGGAACCGCGGTGTTGGCCGTCGAATGGCGCTAGCTGCGCAGCATTTGTGCACCGCCGCCGTCAGTGTCAGCTAGTTTGCCGTGGCATACGGAGCTCCATCGCAGTCTTTAACACTGGTAGCATGCCGCGACAGCGTGGACGTGAATGTGCAGTTGACGGACTTTGAGCGAGGGCGTATAGTGGGCATGCGGGAGGCCGGGTGGACGTACCGCCGAATTGCTCAACACGTGGGGCGTGAGGTCTCCACAGTACATCGATGTTGTCGCCAGTGGTCGGCGGAAGGTGCACGTGCCCGTCGACCTGGGACCGGACCGCAGCGACGCACGGATGCACGCCAAGACCGTAGGATCCTACGCAGTGCCGTAGGTGACCGCACCGCCACTTCCCAGCAAATTAGGGACACTGTTGCTCCTGGGGTATCGGCGAGGACCATTCGCAACCGTCTCCATGAAGCTGGGCTACGGTCCCGCACACCATTAGGCCGTCTTCCGCTCACGCCCCAACATCGTGCAGCCCGCCTCCAGTAGTGTCGCGACAGGCGTGAATGGAGGGACAAATGGAGACGTGTCGTCTTCAGCGATGAGAGTCGCTTCTGCCTTGGTGCCAATGATGTCCAAACCGTCATCGAACCCATCGTTCTACCATTCCTAGACCGGCAAGGGAACTTGCTGTTCCAACAGGACAATGCACGTCCGCATGTATCCCGTGCCACCCAACGTGCTCTAGAAGGTGTAAGTCAACTACCCTGGCCAGCAAGATCTCCGGATCTGTCCCCCATTGAGCATGTTTGGGACTGGATGAAGCGTCGTCTCACGCGGTCTGCACGTCCAGCACGAACGCTGGTCCAATTGAGGCGCCAGGTGGAAATGGCATGGCAAGCCGTTCCACAGGACTACATCCAGCATCTCTACGATCGTCTCCATGGGAGAATAGCAGCCTGCATTGCTGCGAAAGGTGGATATACACTGTACTAGTGCCGACATTGTGCATGCTCTGTTGCCTGTGTCTATGTGCCTGTGGGTCTGTCAGTGTGATCATGTGATGTATCTGACCCCAGGAATGTGTCAATAAAGTTTCCCCTTCCTGGGACAATGAATTCACGGTGTTCTTATTTCAATTTCCAGGAGTGTACATTACACCAGCCGAACAGCATCTACTCTCTCGCCCAACAGAACAGTAACTGCACACGACATGCTCTCAGCTAGTATTGCTCTCGACATCCTCTCAACAAGCACTGCCCACGGCAACCTCTGAACTACAACTGCCCCAGTGGAGGCGGCGGAATAATACTTTTTGGCGCAATCTCTGCCGTTGTGACTCAGTGTAGCCACTTTTCATACGTCGCGAAATGGAAACCACAGTGAAAAGCAAAACCGTTTTATTTGCAGAACAGTTAGCTACAACTTCCAGCTACTTTTCTCCATAGTCGCCGAACCGACTTGCAAAGAGACCCTCCATACTGTAAATCACGGATTCTGATGCGCTTTAAATATGTTGTAGAGGCACTTACCCTGAGTGCCTGACTATCCGGTTTTTTAGCGACGTGCCTTGATTTTTGAGAAAATTGATTCTGAAGTTCACTGCGCGCTTTCTACACCCTAACATTACAAGTATTCCGAGCAAGTCAGCGTAGCGCAGCGGTAAAGGTTCACGGCTACCGCACTGGAGGTACCGTGTTCGAATCCTGCTCCCATATCTTTTTTTTTTGTATGCAAGAACCGTTCGGAAAATTTGATCCTAACGTTCACAAACGACTAGACGAATTAACTGGGAACTACAGAAATGTAGTCGTGTCCTGCACGAACTGCGGGAAGTTCACGAAACTGGTGTACGAAGAATTTTTGCGTTCTGTAATTCTTCCGTACGTGGGACAGAATTTTTTTTTGTATATTATCGATTCGTGGGGAGGGCAAACCGATTCAACTGTATACGATATTCACTGATGAAAGGAAAGCGAGCACCTGCAGCCTAAAAGTGGTCCCACCAAAGTGCACTCCTTATTGGCAGCCCTGCGATGTTTACTTTTACCGACAGGTGAAAATCTTCACGAAAATTATCCAGAATGCTCCCGACTTGATGAAAGCCAATAGGGAGATCGCTTCTAGCGAAGATTCCATAAAATTACATTCACTATACCTGTGGTATCACCGCCAGACACCACACTTGCTAGGTGATAGCCTTTAAATCGGCCGCGTTCCGTTAGTATACGTCGGGCCCGCGTGTCACCACTATCAGTGATTTCAGACTGAGCGCCGGCACAGGGCAGGTCTAGTCTAGAGAGACTTCCTAGCACTCGCCCAATTGTACAGCCGACTTTGCTAGCGATGGTTCACTGACTACTTACGCTCTCATTTGCAGAGACGACAGTTTAGCGTAGCCTTCAGCTACATCATTTGCTACGACCTAGTAAGATGCCATATTCAGTTACTATTGATATTGATATTGTGAATCATGTACCTTCAAGAGCGACGTTCATCATTAATGGATTAAAGTTAAGTATCAAACTAATTATGTCCGCTTTCTGAATTCTCATTCCTTGTCATGTTCCAGACCTCACGTCAGTATAGTTCTTCCCTCTTCACGCCAGCTTGCGTGAGCTAAAACGCGTGCATTTCGACCTCCACTAGTAACACGGTGTTGGCTCTTCTGCCAACACAACAATACCTACATCAATTCAGCGCACGTAATTTTGCAAGCATGATTAGATACGCATGGTTCGCATCGAAATTAATGGATGAAGGAGAAAGCTTTTTGAATGCAGAAGAACCGTGTTTCCCGGTATCGCTCATGAAGAAACCGTGCACCTGCAAGACGGTTGGCCGGCCGGGGTGGCCGAGCGGTTCTAGGCGCTACAGTCTGGAACCACGCGAACGATACGGTCGCAGGTTCGAATCCTGCTTCTGGCATGGATGTGCGTGATGTCCTTAGGTTAGTTAGGTATAAGTAGTTCTAAGTTCTAGGGGACTGATGACCTTAGAAGTTGTCCCATAGTGCTCAGAGCCATTTTTTTGCAAGACGGTTGCTTTCATAAAAAGCGCGTGGTGCTGCGAAAATTTGTGCTTCTGTTGTTCCTATGATAAGTATCACTCACAATATTGTTCTGGCACGTCAAGCAATGTGGGCGAAGAAAAATAAGATTTTGTAATATTTGTAAGTAGGCTGTTTAGGTTTTTATATTGGTAACGCCACGTAGCGCTCTCTATGAAAATCACTGGCTGTGCTGTGTGCAGTCTGTGGCTGGTTAGCATTATTGTAATATTCGCTATTGTAGTGTTGGGCAGTTGGCTGTTAACAGCGCATAGCGTTGCGCAGTTGGAGGTGAGCCGCCAGCAGTGGTGGATGAGGGGAGAGAGATGGCAGAATTTTAAGAGCGGACGATCTGGACGTGTGTCCATCAGAGACATAAATTTGTAAGACTGGATCTCATGAACTGATTATATATAATGACTTTTGAACACTGTTAAGGTAAATACATTGTTTGTTCTCCATCGAAATCTTTCATTTGCTAACTATGCCTATCAGTAGTTAGTTCCTTCAGTAGTTAGAATCTTTTATTTAGGTGGCAGTATTGGTGCTCTCTGTATTGCAGTAGTTTGAGTAACGAAGATTTTTGTGAGGTTAAGTGATTCATGAAAGGTATAGGATATTGTTAGTTAGGGCCATACTTTTGTAGGGATTATTAAAAGTCAGATTGCGTTGCGCTAAAAATATTGTGTGTCAGTTGAAGCACAGTCTTTTATATTTTTTCTAAGGGGACGTTTCATATATTGTGTGACAGAGAAAATTAATAACAGAATATATCTTCATAATTTCGCACACCTTACACTGTTTGTTGATATTCTTTGAAATAAAATTGAAAAATGTGGTCGATTTTGAAAGAAAGTACATGACCAGGATTCGAACACAGTACCACCATCGCGGTAGCTGTGAAGTTTTATCGCTGCGCTACGCTGACTTGCTTGGAATGCATGTAAAGGGTATACAAAGCACTCAATGAACTTCAAAATCGATTTTCTCAAAAAGCAAGGCCCATCGCTAAAAAACCGGATAGGCAGATACTCTGGGTAAGTGTCTCTACAACAAATTTGAAGCGCATCAAAATCTGTGATTTACAGTATGGATGGTCGCCTTGTTAGTGTTTGTTGTAGCGTTGTACCAACTTTCCAATACTCTCGCTATAGAAGGCAGCCGCCAGTGCTTTCCTCCAATTCTCTACGCTGGCCTACACTTCGTTGTCTATGCCAAAGTGTTGTCTTCACAGCCAGCAGTTCATGTGAGCAGATATGAAACTCAGAGGGAGAAAATTACGGTCTGTATTGTGGGTAATCAAACTTTTCCGATTGAAAACGATGCAGGAGCATTTTTATTGCACCTGCAGAATGTGGCTGAGAACAGTCTTGAAGAAGAAACCGCAAGACAGTTACGTAATGTTGGCTGCATAGCTTCAGGCGAAATTTCTCACCAGGCCCTTGTACTTGGCGGGAGACACTATTGTTCTAGGTATCTATATGTGCTCCCTGTGTCCTCAGAACTACAAAGAATGACGTAATGCGATCGACGGGCGTACTAGACACTCTGGCCAACACATTTGTGCAAAACTTCATCCGATTTTCACTGTGGTTCCCATTTCGCCACCGATCGTTCCTCACTTTCCGAGTAACCCTCGTAAAGTGCAGGCTGCGTACTGCAGATTGTCAACGGCCCAGATCTCACCGTGTACCGGCTTCTGTATATAATTACCGGAACTTTCCTTCTAACTTTCAGCAGTACTACATATTGCATATAGGAATATGTGACAGTTTTTTAACAGTCTGTGTAGTGTCTAGGAAGCCTGCATACGCGGTTCGCTACACAAACAATCAAACAAGTCATATTAATAAGTTTTATTACAATAAGAAAAGATACAGTACTTAACTTTGGTAATTACAGAGATGTTTCGCAGGCAAATACGAAATAATCAATCTTCTTCAGTATAGACAATCCCAAGTCTGTGCTACATAGGGAGTACAAGCGAAGTGATCTACCGTTAACGCTGCTAACGAAATCGCTAATCTTAAATCTGCTATTGAACTGGGCCGTCACAGTCGGTCGCGGCGCTTATGTCCTCTTCACACAGGGTCCGATGCTGTCGCGTTGTCGTCCTGGAGAGGGGTCGGTCACGTGCGATTGGTTGACCTCTTCTCACAGCCTTCTCTTCTCTTTCGTTCCCGACTGGCGTGCCGGCGCTTGACTTTACACCGTAACGGTCTGTGTATGTATTACTTTCGCTGTTATTATTAATATTATCATTACTTACTGCTCACATCTTATGCATACTGTAGGTGGAAGACTCACTAAGGTAGCCTAGTTAAAAGTCTGAGAAAGCCTGGAGACTTTAAACTTGCCAGCTGAAATAAATCCATACATATCATAAAACTGTATGTATGTGTGTGTCTATGTATGTTCCACGTCTTCTCCTAAACTACTGGACCCATTTGTATCAAATCTGGCACACATATGCCTTAGGTCTCGATCCATCTTGATGGTTGAAGTGATGGCTAGAGCAACCAGAAATCTGTAAAGATTTTTTTATATAAAGGTTTTTTTTACACTCCTGGAAATTGTAATAAGAACACCGTGAATTCATTGTCCCAGGAAGGGGAAACTTTATCAACACATTCCTGGGGTCAGATACATCACATGATCACACTGACAGAACCACAGGCACATAGACACAGGCAACAGAGCATGCACAATGTCGGCACTAGTACAGTGTATATCCACCTTTCGCAGCAATGCAGGCTGCTATTCTCCCATGGAGACGATCGTAGAGATGCTGGATGTAGTCCTGTGGAACGGCTTGCCATGCCATTTCCACCTGGCGCCTCAGTTGGACCAGCGTTCGTGCTGGACGTGCAGACCGCGTGAGACGACGCTTCATCCAGTCCCAAACATGCTCAATGGGGGACAGATCCGGAGATCTTGCTGGCCAGGGTAGTTGACTTACACCTTCTAGAGCACGTTGGGTGGCACGGGATACATGCGGACGTGCATTGTCCTGTTGGAACAGCAAGTTCCCTTGCCGGTCTAGGAATGGTAGAACGATGGGTTCGATGACGGTTTGGATGTACCGTGCACTATTCAGTGTCCCCTCGACGATCACCAGTGGTGTACGGCCAGTGTAGGAGATCGCTCCCCACACCATGATGCCGGGTGTTGGCCCTGTGTGCCTCGGTCGTATGCAGTCCTGATTGTGGCGCTCACCTGCACGGCGCCAAACACGCATACGACCATCATTGGCACCAAGGCAGAAGCGACTCTCATCGCTGAAGACGACACGTCTCCATTCGTCCCTCCATTCACGCCTGTCGCGACACCACTGGAGGCGGGCTGCACGATGTTGGGGCGTGAGCGGAAGACGGCCTAACGGTGTGCGGGACCGTAGCCCAGCTTCATGGAGACGGTTGCGAATGGTCCTCGCCGATACCCCAGGAGCAACAGTGTCCCTAATTTGCTGGGAAGTGGCGGTGCGGCACTGCGTAGGATCCTACGGTGTTGGCGTGCATCCGTGCGTCCCTGCGGTCCGGTCCTAGGTCGACGGGCACGTGCACCTTCCGCCGACCACTGGCGACAACATCGATGTACTGTGGAGACCTCACGCCCCACGTGTTGAGCAATTCGGCGGTACGTCCACCCGGCCTCCCGCATGCCCACTATACGCCCTCGCTCAAAGTCCGTCAACTGCACATACGGTTCACGTCCACGCTGTCGCGGCATGCTACCAGTGTTAAAGACTGCGATGGAGCTCCGTATGCCACGGCAAACTGGCTGACACTGACGGCGGCGGTGCACAAATGCTGCGCAGCTAGCGCCATTCGACGGCCAACACCGCGGTTCCTGGTGTGTCCGCTGTGCCGTGCGTGTGATCATTGCTTGTACAGCCCTCTCGCAATGTCCGGAGCAAGTATGGTGGGTCTGACACACCGGTGTCAATGTGTTCTTTTTTCCATTTCCAGGAGTGTAGTTTACCGCTACCAGTCACAAACTTTGTCAACTGTTGTATTACTTATTTATTTAGTGACATGTTTCGAGGGTTAAACCTCATATTTAGGCTAAATGGCATTACAAAAACAACTTTGACCTTAATGTAAATATTATTGTAAAATTTGTTTTGTAATGCCATTTAGCCTGAAGATAAGGTTTAACCCACGAAACATGTCGCTAAATAAAAAATTGAAACAATAGTTGACACAGTTTGTGACTGGTAGCGGTAAATTAAAATAACCTTTACATATTTCTTGGGACAGTCACGGTCGAAAAATAGTTAAAATAGCTTCAAACCGGAAATCTGCTAATAACAGTATTGCTGGCCTCTTTTTTGTTCAGAAACGAGGTGTAATCTTCATAAACGTTGGTCAGGGGCCTGAAGATGGCGTACTAGGTCGCCGAAACTGGTAGCCAGATAAAATAGGTTTGGTATCTAGACGACTAAAAGGTGTTTAGTTTGATATCCCATGCCCCTTGGTGTCAGCCAACAATCGCTGTGGCGTAAGAAACCACCTGCCTATCATAGCTGGAGACAAACGACGTCATACACAAAGACATGCATTAAAAACTGCATCATCGTGCATGGCGTTTAAATTTATTACTACTGTGCTGCTAACTCTATTCGCAACACGTTCTGCAGGTTCAAATGGCTCTGAGCACTATGGGACTTAACATCTATGGTCATCAGTCCCCTAGAACTTAGAACTACTTAAACCTAAGTAACCTAAGCAGAGGACACAACACCCAGTCATCACGAGGCAGAGAACGTTCTGCTGGCAGTATCCGCATATGCCGCTGAATATGCTTACAAAGTTACCTCTTTGTATCACGTATAGAGGAGATACGACGTTTAACTTTATTGCTTTATTGCTTTATTACTAACTGTATTCGCAAAATATTTCGTAGACTGTACTCGCGTGTGCAGCTTAATGTACCTACACTCATATATCATTCTACGACACTTAGTTGAAGAGATATAGCATCATAAACACAGAGATGGTGAAAATATGCCGCATCGCGCAGTAAGTTTTAATACACTTATTCTTTACCACTAAGACACTCCTGCGGTCGACTCAGCTGAAGGAAATCCCTGACACCTTGCAGCGCTTTTGCCGGCTTTCAACTGCAAAGCGCAGGCAGCTGTAGGCGGAAACGATAGCCGTTTATAGAGCTATGGAGAGGCGTCACCGTATAGGCGTTTGCAAAATCGCGTTGTAGACATGCGAAGCTGCTGTACTTATACATTCGAACATTATCCATATTTCTTTGTACGATCGCTTCATAATTTCAAAGGTACTTTCACGAATGCATGCAATTTTTTCAATACTACTCTACAAACGCAGTTCATTTGTTGTTTTTCACTTCTAAAAGAAAAATGGTAAAATGAATAGCCGGACAGTGCCGGGTTTGACAGTCAGTAAATACACAGATAAACAGCGTTCACCCAAGACGAGACACTGCGGCTTCCTGAATTCAGCAAACTGCGCTGCGACTCATAAAGAAACACAAATCGCACCCAACGCTGGCCAATTTGGACCAGGCGGTTGCAGTCGGTTTTCAGCCAGTTCGCGACTGCTACGTACGAGATTCTCGCGAGCCTGCAGCCAGGGCTGCCTCGGCAACCTGTCTCTACGTCTACATCTACATGGATACTTTGCAAATCACATTTAAGTGCCTGGCAGGAGGTTCATCGAACCACCTTCACAATTCTCTATTATTCCAATCTCGTATAGCCCGCCGAAAGAATGAACACCTATATCTTTCCGTACGACTTCTGATTTCCCTTATTTTATCGTGGTGATCGTTCCTCCCTATATAGGTCGGCGTCAACAAAATATTTTCGCATTCGGAGGAGAAAGTTGGTGATTGGAATTTCGTGAGAAGATGCTGAAGCAACGAAAACGGCTTTATTTTAATGGTGTCCAGCCCAAATCCTGTATCATTTCTGTGACACTCTCTCCAATATTTCGCGATAACACTAAACGTGCTGCCTTTCTTTGAACTGTTTCGATGTTCTCCGTCAGTCCTATCTGGTAGGGATCCCACACTGCGCAGTAGTATTCTAGAAGAGGACGGACAAGCGTAGTGTAGGCAGTCTCATTAGTAAGTCTGTTACATTTTCTAAGTGTTCTGGCAATAAAACGCAGTCTTTGGTTAGCCTTCCCCACAACATTTTCTATCCGTTGCTTCCAATTTAAGTTGTTCGTAATTGTAGTTACTAGGTGTTTAGTTGATTTTGCGGCTTTTAGATTATACTGATTTATCGTGTAAACGTAGTTTAACGAGCTCCTTTTAGCAGTCGTGTGGATGACCTCACACTTTTCGTTATTTGGGTTCAACTTCCACTTTTCGCACCATTCAGATATTTTTTCTAACCGTTTTGCAGTCTGTTTTGATCTTCTGATGACTTTATTAGTCAATAAAAGACAGCGTCATCTGCAAACAACCGAAGACGGTTGCTCAGATTGTCTCCCAAATGATTTATATAGATAAGGAACAGCAAAGTACCTACAACACTACTTTGGGCAACGCCAGAAATCACTTCTGTTTTACGCGATGACTTTCCGTCAACTACTACGAACTGTGACCTCTCTGACAGGAAATCACAAATCCAGTCACATAACTGAGACGATATTCCATAAGCACGCAATGTCACTACGAGTCGCTTGTGTGGTACAGTGTCAAAAGCATTCCGGAAATCCAGACATACGGAATAGATCTGAAATCCCTTGTCAATAGCACTCAACACTTCATGTGAATAAAGAGCTAGTTGTGTTTCACAGGAACGATGTTTTCTAAATCCATGTTGACTATGTGCCAATAGACCGTTTTCTTCGAGGTGATTCATATTGTTCGAGCGCAATGTTTGTTCTAAAATCCTGCTGCATATCGACGTTAACGATATGGGCCTGTAATTTAGCGGATTAGTCATACTACCTTTCTTAAATATTGGTGTGACCTGTGCTACTTTCCAGTCTTAGGGTACAGATCTTTCTTCGAGCGAGCGATTGTATGTGATTGTTAAGTATGGAGCTAATGCATCAGCATACTCCCAAAGGAACCTAATTGGTATACAGTCTGGACCAGAAGACTTGCTTTTATTTAGTGATTTAAGTTGCTTCGCAACTTCTGTTCGCATTCTAGCCGCATCCGACGGTATAACGAAGACACGAAACCGCTGTTACTCCGATTCTGTCTCGAACGTGTGTCTGCGCCAAGCTGAATGATGACACAGAACACAGTAGTTCAACTTTAGTTACAGTAAAAGTGGTCTTCGAAGGAGAAAATTTCAACAGGAATTTTCGCGTAACAGTGCAAACAGTCGCTAAGATCAAAAGAAGTTGTCAATAATAAAACCTTGGATCATGTCGAACATTTTAAATATCTAGAACACGTGGTCCAGAATTTAAATAAATGCACTTGCATAAGTGGAACGATTGTAAAACAAAATTGCAGAATAGAGCCACAAAGAAATCCATCAGAATTTTTGCAAAACTATAGTGGTACCAACCGTTATTCACTGAAGTGAAGTGAAGCATGGGAACGACAAGACACCAGGAAAGTACAAGAAGTTTGGTGAATGATCTCAGAATATGAGAGAAACAAGAGAAACAAACAAAATAGCCTTTATTGGTCTTCAAAGTAATCGCAGACAGCAGCAACACACTTCTGACTTCGGTTGTACGGCTGTTGCAGACTGGCAGCAAATGCTTCTTGTCGAATCGCTCCAAGCACCTTGGCCTAAGGATGGGAAAAATCGAACAGTTCAGACCGATAGATGTTTTTTAGTTCTGAATAACCGATATTTTTCGGTACTTGTTTGGTCTGAGTTATAACAAGTTTTCTTCACTTTTTACTAAAAAAGGGGAAAACACCAGCATATCTGTTGGCCACATCATCACTGCTAATTTTTTTGATTTTTAAATGAAACTGTTTTTTTTTTAAGGAAGAAAGCTTATTCAAAAAATTTCCACTGCTTTGAAATGGATTGTTACACGAGGTGCGGCTAGAAAAAAACCGGACTCATGCTGGAAAAAACATTTATTTACAATTATTTACAATTTCATGTTATCTCCTTCAATGTACTCTCCTCCTCGAACTCTACACCGCTCCATACGAATTTTCCACTGTTCATAGCAATGCTGCAGATCATTTTCGGTAAGTCCATACATTACTTCCGTCGCTTTTTCTTTTACTGCTTCGACAGTCTCAAATCTAGTTCCTTTCAAAGCTGACTTGACTTTAGGGAAAAGAAAAAAGTCACAGGGGGCCAAATCAGGTGAGTAGGGTGGATGATCTAAGATGGGAATGTTGTGTTTTGCCAAAAACGTCTTCACTGACAACGCACTGTGAGCTGGGGCATTGTCTTGGTGAAGGATCCATGACTTTTTTCTCCACAAATCGTTCCGTTTTCTCCGTACTCGCTCACGTAGGGTAGCCAGGACGCTAATGTAGTAATGCTGATTCACTGTTTGTCCCTCTGGTACCCAATCAATGTGCACAATCCCTTTGATGTCAAAAAAAAAACAATCATCATTGCCTTGAATTTCGATTTTGACATTCGTGCTTTTTTTTGTCGTGGAGAACCAGGAGTTTTCCAATGCATCGATTGGCGTTTAGTTTCGGGATCGTAAGTAAAAAACCACGGTTCATCGCAAGTAATAACATTTTGTAAGAAGGTGGGATCACTTTCAATGTTTTCCAGGATGTCAGAACAAATCATTCTTCGGCGTTCCTTCTGTTCAATTGTGAGACACTTTGGAACCATTTTTGAACACACTTTGTTCATGTTGAAACTTACATGAAGAATCTGCCTAACATTTTCCTTGTCAACTCCTGTTAACTCAGACACTGCTCTGATTGTTAAACGGCGATCTTGTCGAACAAGTTTACCGATTTTTTCAATGTTTGCATCAGTTTTTGCTGACAATGGTCTGCCAGTGCGAGTGTCATCACTGGTGTCTTCGCGGCCATCTTTAAATCGTTTAAACCACTCAAACACTTGTGTTCGCGATAAACAATCATCGCCGTACACTTGTTGTAACATTACAAACGTTTCACTTGCAGATTTTCCTAGTTTGAAACAAAATTTGATGTTAACACGCTGTTCTTTCTGTACACTCAACATTTTCCGACGCACAGACAAAACGTCAACTACTTAAAACAGACGCCACGGGCAGACTGAGTGCAGGAGGCAGATGAAACTCGAGCAGTAGGCGGAGCGAGAGTCACGTGACAGGCCACGCGACTTTCAGCCTTATTGCATTCGTTTTATTGTTTCACCAGTACTAGTCCGGTTTTTTTCTAGCCACACCTCGTACACTACCGGATGGCGTGTATAGGTACAGCTGCCCATGCAGCTTTAACACGACAACACAGTTCATCAACAGCAGTGACTGGCGTATTCTGACAAGCCAGTTGCTCGGCCACCATTGACCAGACGTTTTCAATTGGTAAGAGCTCTGGAGAATGCGGTGGCCACGGCAGCAGTCGAACATTTTCTGTATCCAGAAAGGCCCGTACAGGACCTGCAACATGCGGTCGTGCATTATCCTGCTGAAATGTAGGGTTTTGTAGGGATCGAATGAAGGGTAGAGCCATGGATCGTAACACATCTGAAATGTAACGTCCACTGTTCAAAGTGCCGTCAATGCGAACAAGAGGTGACCGAGACGTGTAATCAATGGCACCTCATATCATCACGCCAGGTGATACGCCAGTATGGCGATGACGAATACACGCTTCCAATGTGCGTTCACTGCGCTGTCGCCAAACACGAATGCGACCATCATGATGCTGTAAACAGAACCTGGATTCATCCGAAAAAATGACGTTTTGCCATTCGTGCACCCAGGTTCGTCGTTGAGTACACCATCACAGGCGCTCCCGTCTGTGGTGCAGCGTCAAGAGTAACCGCAGCCATAGTCTCCGAGCTGATAGTCCATGCTGCTGCAGACGTCGTCGAACTGTTCGTGCAGATGGTTGTTGTCTTGCAAACGTCTCCATCTGATGACCCAGGGATCGAGACGTGGCTGCACGATCCGTTACAGCCATGCGGATAAGATGCCTGTCATCTCGACTGCACGTGATGCGAGGCCGTTGGGATCCAGCACGGCGTTCCGTATTACTCTCCTGAACCCACCGATTCCATATTCTGCTAACAGTCACTGGATATCGACCAACGCGAGCAGCAATGTCGCGATACGATAAACCGCAATCGCGATAGGCTACAATCCAACCTTTATCAAAGTCGGAAACGTGATGGTACGCATTTCTCCTCCTTACACGAGGCATCACAACAACGTTTCATCAGGCAACGCTGGTCAACTGCTGTTTGTGTATGAGAAATCGGTTGGAAACTTTCCTCATGTCAGCACGTTGTTGGTGTCGCCACCGGCGCCAGCCTTGTGTGAATGCTCTGAAAAGCTAATCATTTGCGTATCACAGTATCTTCTTCCTGTCGGTTAAATTTCGCGTCTGTAGCACATATTCGTGGTGTAGCAATTTTAAGGGCCAGTAGTGTAGTAACTGGGAAAAGTCATCAGTCGTAATTAGTGACAACGGTTACAGCTGGAAACTAGCAACAAGTATTTGACACAATAATCGGCACTGTTTTGCAGAGACTATAAGGTAGCTGTTGCTGTATGGTTTGGCCCATTAGACGGTACGCTTGCATTGTGCACGACCTGCTCCCACCAGCTATATGTGGTAGTTTCTCGCTATCACCCTCGGACATCAGTCCTGTTAGAGAATGGTGCCGTCCCCAATTTGGAAATACTTCACGACGTGCTGTCGCAATGAAGTACACTGCTCCATTTGCTACAAAAGAGCAAAGACGGACGGGGGTACAATAAACTTGCGTCATCATATAAGGAGATACCATCCACAATGCTCTTTGGAGTTAACCCAAATTTTATTAATATACCAATAATTTTATTAGTGTGCTTATAGACTCGGGACAATAACTGAACCCTTAATTTTGTGGTTTCTTCAGGGGTGAAAAATTGATACCATCCAAAAGTGACGATGCAGGGAAGTCGTCTACTTCTGACATTTCCCTCTCGCTGTCACGGCGCCTGCCTCCTTCACCTTCGCAGTCTTTTCTGGAGATTATGAGACATATTTCTGGCACGGCCTCATCCCCATACCTACTACTTCACCTACATTAGAATTTTTCCAAAAAAAATGTTCAAATGTGTGTGAAATCTTATGGAACTTAACTGCTAAGGTCATCAGTCCCTAAGCTTACACACTACTTAACCTAAATTATCCTAAGGACAAACACACACACACACACCCATGCCCGAGTTAGGACTCGAACCTCGGCCAAGACCAGCCGCACAGTCCATGACTGTAGCGCCTTAGAAGAAGTTTTCAATCTTTGTCCGAAGTCCACGTTTTTTACTGCAAGCAATAAAAAGCAAAAATGGGTTATTTCAGAAATTGGTTGATTTGAGCGGTTTTAACACTCAGGTTAAATTGGAGATGAAAAAACTGGTGTAACAAAAAGCTGGTTGTTCCAGCGATAACCGTATTCCGTACGGTGGTCACGCGTCGTTGGATATCTGTATTGAATACCGTCCGTAAGTCAAGGAACATATTGGCATCAACTTCGCAGCCGTTGTCTACTGTCTTCTTCATTTCATGGTCGAACGGTGAAGACGACTCAACAACATTGTTGTTTACAAAATCAATTTTGATCATCACATAGTACGACGGGCGTTCAGTAAGTAATGCAACATACACTGAAGAGCCACAGGAACTGGTATAACTCCCTAATATCGTGTAGGGCCCTCAGGAGCACGCAGAAGTGCCGCAACACGAGGTGGCATGGACTCGACTAATGTAGTGCTGGAAGGAAGTGACACCATGAATCCTGCAGGGCTGTCCATAAATCCGTAACAGAACGACGGGGTGGAGATCTCTTCTGAACAGTACGTTGCAAGGTATCCCAGATATGCTCTACAATGTTCACGTCTGCGGAGTTTGGTGGCCAGCGTTTAAACTCAGAACACTGTTCCTGGAGCCACTCTGTAGCAATTCTGGACGTGTGGAGCGTCGCATTGTCCTGCTGGAATTGCCCAAATCCGTCGGAATGTACAGTGGACACCAATGGATGCAGGTGAACAGACAGGATGCTTACGTACGTGTCACCTGTCTGAGTCGTAGCTAGACGTATCAGGGGTCCCATGTCACTCCAACTGCACATGCCCCACACCATTACAGAGCCTCCATAGCTTCAGCAGTCCCCTCCAGACATGGAGAGTACATGAATTCATGAGGTTGTCTCCACATCCGTACATCCGCTCGATACAATTTGAAACGAGATTAGCCGGCCATTGTGGCCGAGCGGTTCTAGGCGTTTCAGTCCGGAACCGCACTGTTACTGCGGTCGCGGGTTAGAATCCTGCCTCGGGCATGGATGTGTGTGATGTCCTTAGGTTAGTTAGGTTTATGTAGTTCTAAGTCTAGGGGACTGATGGAGTGAGATGTTAAGTCCCATAGTGCTCAGAGCCATTTGAACCATTTTTGAAACGAGATTCGTCCGACCAGGCAACATGTTTCCAGTCAATAATAGTCCAATGTCGATTTTGACGGACTCTGGCGAGGGGTAAAGCTTTGTAAGCTTTGTATCGTGCAGTCATCAAGGGCACACGAGTGGGCCTTCGGCTCCGAAAGCCCATATCGATGTTATTTCGCACGCTGACATTTGTTGATGGCCCAACACTGTAATTTGCAGCAATTTCCTGGAGGGTTGCCCTTCTGTCACCTTGAATGATTCTCTTCAGTCGCCGTTGGTCCCGTTCTTGCAGGATCTTTTTCCGGCCGCAGCGATGTCGGAGATTTTATGTTTAACCGGATTCCTGATTTTCACGGTGCGAAATGGGTCTGAGCACTATGGGACTTAGCATCTGAGGTCATCAGTTCCCTAGACTTAGAACTACTTAAACCTAACTATCCTAAGGACATCACACACATCCATGCCCGAGGCAGGATTCGAACCTGCGACCGTAGCAGCAGCGCGGTTCTGGACTGAAGCGCCTAGAACCTCTTGGCCACAGCTGCCGGCGGAGAAAGAGAAGTTCTTTTGCATTTTTTGTGGCGACTAAGACGTTGTTATCGTTCCTTCAGTTTCCTGGGCGTGCAAGAATAAGCTTTAGAGTTGATCGTTGCACCAGGAGGTCGGAGATCAAACAGAATAACCCCTTTAGAATCCCACATGAGTGTCGCCGTCATTATACCGGCTGAAGGTGCGGCTTTGAACTTCCGGTGTGGCGCCACTCAGAGCACAGCTGTTTTGTTTCCGGTTCGAAGTGACGAATCAATGTGTCGTTGCCTGTGACGACGTTCGACAAAACACTGTCACCACCAGCCTCGTAACGGGCAAGGAATTCCGCACAAATGGTTCTTCGTTGCTTTTTAAGGTCTTCTCTTATGCGGTAAGAAACCCAGCTGACACACACATCAGAGTACCCCAACTGGTGGATGAGCGTGTCAGTACTGTCAACAGAGAAGACCAGTTGTACAGCGAGGTGTTTGATTGTAATCCGTCGATCATCTGGAATGAGAGTGTCCGCACGTTCCAGCACTGCAGCAGTGACAGCTGTGTTCGGCCGGCAGGCACACCGGAGATCGCACAGGTTTGCGACAGCTTGTTGCGATCATGACAGTCACATCGCTCAACGACTCGCAGTGCTTTTGTTCGATGCCAGGTCTGTAGACATTCTGCAAGCGCCTATGAACAGCTGTGAAGCTCAGGTTTCCCGCGAAAAGAAACACAATGATAGCTCTCTGCTTGGAACGAACCTCCTTTACAGACACCATTTTAAAGGCTACATATTACGTTTTATTTTATACAGAAAATTGTAATTTTGTTCATAATACGGATGTCATGCGCAAAGTAAATCTCCAGTAGCATCTGAGTAATAGCGGGCAATATCGCTGCCAAAGGGGCTGCGCCTTGAAAGACTGTTAGTAGACCCTTTGCTTGTGAGTGGAGCCCATGCAGTCTTGGAAAGAGAAAGGAAGAGTCGATTTGTATCTTGCGATGGAGTAAGATGTGTTTGGCTTGTCTTGTGTGCCGGCAATAGTTATATTATTTTTCTTTTATGTATATATATATTGTGTATATTCAATCACAAAACTTCAAAAGGTACTGTAGTAGCGCATTTGCCCAGACATCAAGTGTAGTAATTAATATGGTCAGGGATTTAGAACTGGAGATTTCTATGATAAGGCAACAATGTGTGATTTCCTGATTTTTCTTCAAAGATGGGTAACATACATGTTTGTAAAGAAGTAAAGAACATTTGTTCAGGTTTTTCCACTATTAATGTAAAGTGAAGTTTTAGCATTTCAAGTGTTAAAATGTTTTGTCTTAGTGATGTAAAGTTTGCCGGCCGATGTGACCGATAGATTCTAGGCGCTTCAGTCTGGAACCTCGCGACCGCTACGGTCGCAGGTTCGAATCCTGCCTCGGGCATGGATGTGTGTGTTGTCCTTAGGTTAGTCAGGTTTAAGTAGTTCTAAGTTCTAGGGGACTGATGACCTCAGATGTTAAGTCCCATAGTGCTCAGAGCCATTTGAACCATTTTTTGGTGTAAAGTTTCGTTAATACAGTTACTTTATTGTTTTGCATCAATCAGCGGTCGTCTCTTTATTTCAAGTTTCACGTATAATTTTGTTTCCCAAGTTTCTCAGTAACAGAACTTCAATGGACCACTATCATTTCAGTAATGGGATTTATTATTTTGTGAACATCTCTGTAGTTTAAAGTATGCATTGCACATCGTGTTGCTAGTAGTTTCAATTTTTATATTTTAGCTATCATAGCAGCAGCTGCCTCAGTAGTTTGGAGATAACAACAGCATAGAATTTATTCATGGAGCAAAGAGGTACACGTTTTATAATTAAAGTGTGATCCAATTAAGATTTCAACTGCGACGTACTTTTCAGACAAGGAAGTTTTGATAGTTATTATTTTTCATACTTTTCTCGCTGCCAGATCGCTTGTATTATTTCCAACAGGAGAGTTTTCTTAAATTTCTTTCGGAGTGTGCTGATGCATCAGCTCCATGCTTAACAATCATATACAACCGTTCGCTACACGAAACATCCGTACCCAAAGACTGGAAAGTTGCACAGGTCACACCAATATTTAAGAAAGGTAGTAGGAGTAATCCACAAAATTACAGGCCCATATTGTTAACGTCGATTTGCAGCAGCATTTTAGAACATATATTGTGTTCGAACACTATGAATTACCTCGAAGGAAATGGTCTGTTGACTCACAGTCAACATGGGTTTAGAAAACATCGTTCCGGTGAAACACAACTAGCTCTTTATTCACATGAAGTGCTGAGTGAGTGCTATTGACAAGGGATTTCAGATCGATTCCGTATTCCTGGATTTCCGGAAGGTTTTTGACACTGTTCCACCCAAGCGGCTGGTAGTAAAATTGCGAGCTTATGGAATATCGTCTCAATTAGGTGACTGGATTTGCGACTTCCTGTCAGAGAGGTCACACAGTTCGTAGTAACTGACGGGAAGTCATCGAGTGAAACAAAAGTGATTTCTGGCGTTCCGCAAGGCCCTTTGCTGTTCCTTATCTATATAAACGATCTTGGAGACAATCTGAGCAGCCGTCTTCGGTTGTTTGCAGATGACGCTGTAGTTTTTTTTTTTTATTGTGTGAAATCTTATGGCTCTTAACTGCTAAGGTCATCAGTCCCTAAGCTTACACACTACTTAACCTAAATTATCCTAAGGACAAACACACACACCCATGCCCGAGGGAGGACTCGAACCTCCGCCAGTATCAGCCGCACAGTCCATGACTGCAGCGCCCTGGACCGCTCGGCTAACCCTGCGCGGCACGCTGTAGTTTATCGACTAATAAAGTCATCAAAGATCAAAACAAACTGCAAAACGATTTAGAAAAAAATATTGGAATGGCGCGAAAAGTGGCAGTTGACCCTAAATAACGAAAAGTGTGAGGTCATCCACATGAGTACTAAGAGGAACTCGTTAAACTTCTGTTACAAGATAAATCAGTCTAATCTAAAAGCCGTAAATTCAAATAAATACCGAGGTATTACAATTACGAACAACTTAAATTGGAAGGAACACACAGAAAATGTTGCGGGGAAAGCTAACCAAAGGCTTCGTTTTATTGGCAGGACACTTAGAAAATGTAACAGACCTACTAAGGAGACTGTCTACACTACGCTTGTCCGTCATCTTTTAGAATACTGTTGTGCGGTGTGGGATCCTTACGAGATAAGACTGACGGAGTACATGGAACAAGTTCAAAGAAAGGCAGTACGGTTTGTATTATAGCGAAATATGGGAGAAAGTGTCACAGAAATGATACCGGATTTGGGCTGGAAATCATTAAAAGAAAGGAGTTTTTCGTTGCGACGGAATCTTCTTACCATATTTCAATCACCAACTTTCTCCTCCGAAAGCGAAAATATTTGGTTGACACAGACCTACAGTGGGAGGAACGATTACCAAAATAAAATAAGGGAAATCAGAGCTCGTACGGAAATATATAGGTGTTCATTCTTTTCGCGCGCTATACGAGATTGGAATAATAGAGAATTGTGGAGGTGGTTCGAGGAACCCGACGCCAGGCACTTAAGTGTGATTTGCAGAGTATCGATGTAGATGTACAGAACAGACTGTACTCTCATCACGAGTGCTGCAGTGCACAGTTTAAAGTTGCATTTCTGATGAACTTTTGCATTTATGATCACTTTTCAATAATGACGAGATTACTTACGAACTTCAATACAAGCTTAACTGTTTCTCTAATCAATTTCACATTACCACACAGATAAAATACCAGTAAATATAATTATACATTACTGTACAACAAAAACAAATTAGCCACTTTCAATACAGCGTCGTCACGTATCGGAACGTCATGTAACTATAGTGGTTGAAGCGCAAATGTTCCACAATGTCCCACAAGAAATTCCTAATTCTCTTAACAGAAAGTGGCAGAGAAAAGAAATGTGTTGCATTACTTAATGAACGCTCTAGTACATTTTCGCTCTCCAGCGATGCCAGAACATTCCTTTCTGAAGAGGCAATACACGAGCTGAGGTCGCAAGCCGCCAGCTGATGCAGCCGCCAACGACTCAGAACTGGGGGCTCTGCAGTGGCCGTTTCGTCGGAGCGCCGCGTCCACCTGGCGGTGACGTCACGCGGCGAGCCCGCGGTCGCCCTGCCTGCTGAAAGGACGCCGCGCGTCGCGACGCCTGCGTCTAGACGGCGGCGGCGTCTATTTTTATGGTTCCGGCGTCCACGGCAGGTGGCGTTGTGAAACCGCGCGGGGTCACGCGTCTCGCCGTTGCCTCGCGGATCGTCGACCAGCAGACAATGCGGTGACTCCTCGCTGCCGTGCCGGTCCGGGACGCCCCTGGCACGCCCTTACCAGCTTACTCACTAGCTGATCAAGGGTCCTAGTCCGGACAGTCGATTATATGTATTTTATACGACGGAGGTCACATTTACATCAACATCCAGCCCCGGATCTACGATATTTCCGAACCGGGACAAAAACTAGATGGTGGCGACCCCCCGCCCCCCCACCCCCCACATTCGATCGATTAAGGTCGAACGTCAAAAATTAAAAAATATTTTCATTTTGTAGCACACACATATATCAGTAATTTGATATATCGAACATTCATGTTCAGGGAAATGTGAGACATGTACCAAAGTGTAGTGTATTTCGCTCTGTGTATATTTTGTAACGAAAGTCATCAAATCTATATTCAGGACAGTGGAAATTATAATGTCCTGTGGTTCCTCTCCTGCTCCCAGTCGGCTCGTTTGACATCCTACCCATGTAAAAAAAAAAAAAAAAGGAAGAAAAACCACTCATAATAAATACTGGATGGATTATTTGTTACCAGAATAATAAGAACTGTTCAGAAATTTTGCACTTTTTATTGCCTATTAGCTAATAACTTTCCCTTCTTCTCGATTTGATTACCGGTACGTCTATTTTGACAGTGTCTGCTACATAAAACGAAATAGGCCTCTCTAATATTTGCATCAATTGCAACACACGCCGAGAAAGCGAGACTATTTTGACACACACGGTCATTTATATGTACCTCATTTACAAAAATAACACGACAGAATATAATTCACGAGCCGGCCGGTGTGGCCGTGCGGTTCTAGGCGCTACAGTCTGGAGCCGAGCGACCGCTACGGTCGCAGGTTCGAATCCTGCCTCGGGCATGGATGTGTGTAATGTCCTTAGGTTAGTTAGGTTTAATTACTTCTAAGTTCTAGGCGACTGATGACTTCAGAAGTGAAGTCGCATAGTGCTCAGAGCCCATAATTCACGAAGTACCAATATCAAATGCCTAATAGGCCTACTACAATCGAAAAGTTTTATGTTAGCAAATAGTTTTACATTGCACTCATATACTGAAGATTCTCAAGCATGAGATTTGAAAGTACACTACTGGCCATTAAAATTGCTACACCACGAAGATGACGTGCTACAGACGCGAAATTTGCATCTACATCTACATGATTACTCTGCAATTCACATTTAAGTGCTTGGCAGAGGGTTCATAAAACCACAATCATAGTATCTCCCTACCATTCCACTCCCGAACAGCGCGCGGGAAAAACTAACACCTAAACCTTTCTGTTCGAGCTCTGATTTCTCTTATTTTATTTAGATGATCATTCCTACCTATGTAGGTTGGGCTCAACAAAATATTTTCACATTCGGAAGAGAAAGTTGGTGACTGAAATTTCGTAAACAGATCTCGCCGCGACGAAAAACGTCTTTGCTTTAATGACTTCCATCCCAACTCGCGTATCATATCTGCCACATTCTCTCCCCTGTTACGTGATAATACAAAACGAGCTGCCCTTTTTTGCACCCCTTCGATGTCCTCCGTCAATCCCACCTGGTAAGAATTCCACACCGCGTAGCAATATTCTGCCAGAGGACGAACGAGTGTATTGTAAGCTGTCTCTTTAGTGGAGTTGTTGCATCTTCTAAGTATCCTGCCAATGAAACACAACCTTTGGCTCGCCTTCCCCTCAATATTATCTATGTGGTCTTTCCAACTGAAGTTGTTCGTAATTTTTACACCCAGGTACTTAGTTGAATTGACAGCCTTGAGAATTGTACTATTTATCGAGTAATCGAATTCCAACGGATTTCTTTTGGAACTCATGTGGATCACCTCACACTTTTCATTATTTAGAGTCAACTGCCACCTGCCACACCATACGGCAATCTTTTCTAAATCGCTTTGCAACTGATACTGGTCTTCGGATGACCTTACTAGACGGTAAATTACAGCATCATCTGCGAACAACCTAAGAGAACTGCTCAGATAGTCACCCAGTTCATTTATATAGATCAGGAACAGCAGAGATCCCAGGACGCTTACCTGGGGAACACCTGATATCACTTCAGTTTTACTCGATGATTTGCCGTCTATTACTACGAACTGCGACCTTCCTCACAGAAAATCACGAATCCAGTCGCACAACTGAGACGATACCCCATAGGCCCGCTGCTTGATTAGAAGTCGCTTGTGAGGAACGGTGTCAAAAGCTTTCCGGAAATCTAGAAATACGGAATCAACTTGAGATCCCCTGTCGATAGCGGCCATTACTTCGTGTGAATAAAGAGCTAGCTGCGTTGCCCAAGAACGATGTTTTCTGAAACTATGCTGATTACGTATCAATAGATCGTTCCCTTCGAGGTGATTCATAATGTTTGAATACAGTATATGCTCCAAAATCCTACTGCAAACCGACGTCAATGATACAGGTCTGTAGTTCGATGGATTACTCCTACTACCCTTCTTAAACACTGGTGCGACCTGCGCAATTTTCCAATCTGTAGGTACAGATCTATCGGTGAGCGAGCGGTTGTATATGATTGCTAAGTAGGGAGCTATAGTATCAGCGTAATCTGAAAGAAACCTAATCGTATACAATCTGGACCTGAAGACTTGCCTGTTGCATGGGGGCTTAATTAAATAAAATGCAAATAATTTTAATTTTTTTTTTTTTGATTTAGTAGCTGTATGTCCGATTACGCTGTGTCTCGTAAACGGTTGGCCCTGACTAGTTTTTGTACGCAATCTGACTGCATAGAACAACAACAAAGAATGAAATGAAAATTTTCGTTAACGCAATTAATTAATTAAGTCCCCAGCAACTATAAAACATACGAAACCAAAACACAAGTGTAATTGTCCTGTGTGTGGGAGTGTGATTCAACGTACACATCTGGCACGGTTCTTCTTCAACAAGACAAGAAATTTTAAATACCATTTATACTGAAGTGATAAAAAAATAGAAATACTATAATTGCGCAAGAAAACCAGAATTACACTCTAATACAAGAACACAAGCCAGATGCTTTGTTGACTGAACCTGTAATGACGCATTATTTAAAACATTGAGATAATAAAAGGAAAAGGAATAATTTTTTTTTTTTTTCTTTTACCTTCATATATTGACGAAAAGCACTCTGATCATTACTATATCTCCATTAGAACAACATCTTATCCCATCAAACAACTGCATAAAACATGGAACAAGCACTCTCCACTACGACTTCTCGACAAGAACCTTTCACTACGACATCTCAGCGAGCACTGACCTCCACTACTTCTCAATAATCACTGCCAGTGGAGGCGGCGAAACAAAACTCTCTGGCGCTGTGGCTCAGTGTAGCCACCTTTCACCGTATCAAGCGATTTGAGTTGCTTCGCAAACCCTAAGGTATCTACTACTGAGAAACTCATGCTAGCAGCTGTTGGTGTTTCAAATTCTGGAATATTCCATTCGTCTTCCCTGGTGAAGGAATTTCGGAAAACTGCGTTCAATAACTCCGCTTTAGGAAGAAGATGCTATGATATGCAAATGATTAGCTTTTCAGAGCATTCACACAAGGTTGGCGCCGGTGGCGACACCTAAAACGTGCTGAAATGAGGAAACTTTCCAACCGATTTCTCATACACAAACAGCAGTTGACCGGCGTTGCCTGGTGAAACGTTGTTGTGATGCCTCGTGTAAGGAGGAGAAATGCGTACCATCACGTTTCCGACTTTGATAAAGGTCGGATTGTAGCCTATCGCGATTGCGGTTTATGGTATCGTGACATTGTTGCTCGCGTTGGTCGAGATCCAATGACTATTAGCAAAATATGGAGTCGGTGGGTTCAGGAGGGTAATACTGAACGCCGTGCTGGATCCCAACGGCCTCGTATCACTAGCAATCGAGATGACCGGCATCTTATCCGCATGGCTGTAACGGATCGTGCAGCCACGTCTCGATCCCTGAGTCAACAGGTGGGGACGTTTGCAAGACAACAACCATCTGCACGAACAGTTCGACGACGTTTGCAGCAGCATGGACTGTCAGCTCGGAGCCCATGGCTGCGGTTACCCTTGAGACAGGAGCGCCTGCGGTAGTGTACTCAACCACGAACCTGGGTGCATTAATGGCAAAACGTCATTTTTTCGGATGAATCCAAGTTCTGTTTACAGCATTATGATGATCGCACCTGTGTTTGACGACATCACGATGAACACACATTGGTAGCGTGTATTCGTCATCGCCATACTGGCGTATCACCCGACGTGATGGTATGGGGTACCATTGGTTACACGTCTCGGTCACCTCTTGTTCGCATTGACTGTACTTTGAACAGTGGACGTTACATTTCATATTGGTTGCAACCCGTGGCTCTACCCATCATTCGATCCCCGTGAAACCCTACTTTTCAGCAGGATAATGCACGACTGCATGTTGCAGGTCCTGTACGGGCCTTTCTGGATACAGAAAATGTTCGACTGCTGCCCTGGCCAGCACATTGTCCAGATCTCTCACCAATTGAAAACGTCTTGTCAATGGTGGCCGAGCAACTGTCTCGTCACAATACGCCGGTCACTACTCTTGATGAACTGTGGTATCGTGTTGAAGCTGCATGGGCAGCTGTACCTGTACACGCCATCCAAGCTCTGTTTGACTCAATGCCCAGGCGTATCAAGGCCGTTGTTACGGCCAGAGGTGGTTGCTCAGGGTACTGAGTTCTCAGGATCTATGCACCCAAATTGAGTGAAAAAGTAATCACATGTCAGTTCTAGTATAATGTATTTGTCCAATGAATACCCGTTTATCATCTGCATTTCTTCTTGGTGTAGCAATTTTAATGGCAGTAGTGTAGTAGTACGAAATATTTATATCAGTTTGGAGTCGAGATATTCTTCCTTATAATTTATGTGATCTCCCCGTTTCTTATCATTCCTCATTCTAACAAACGATCTTGTCATTATTAATTCTGTAACTATTCCTGCCATTATCAAAACTTATTCTTCGGTTGGCATCACTAATCCTGCCAGAATCACCGGTTTAGTTACCCTGCGTTTACTGTCTGGTTACGCGTAATTGCATGTTCGTATAACGCGTTTTCCGTGCTACTCCGAGAACAGAATTTAAGCGGCTGCTAACCGGGGACTGTACGACTGGCCCTTAGTAGTGTAACGATCTGGCAAAACTTTTCTGTAAAAATTTCGTTGTATTGATTACACCGAGAAGATGACATGCAGTCTTTACCTGTTATTACTGTTATTTCCACTCTGGTAGTCTGAGTCTACGGATTTCTCTAATAATTATAACAACGCTGATTAACCACATAAACAAACAGCGATTGGCATTCATGCGTTCGGGTTTATTCGTCTCGGCTCACATAGCCCCGTCCCCTTTTGTCTCCCGGAAAGTTTTTTATGTCTAGATGCGACGGAGATTCCTCTAACAGAGACATCACGTACACTATACACGCATTCTACATCAGCTTATGATTCGTTCTGAAATAAACTTATAATGTGTTAAAAAATGTTCAAAAACCATCAGCGATGCGTTTCAAAATTATATGAATAATCGATAAACCAACGTGCGTCCCCCCCCCCCCCCCCTGTCCAATCTTCCCGCCGATCACAGAGATCCGGACCTGTCAACATCTACGTGATTACTCTCTTACCATGATTTTAGGCCTTGTATTCAATTATGATTCTAGACTGCAATTCTAGAGGTGTAAAATTTTACTAAGGCCTAAAAGCTGAAGTATCTGGCAGAGCTTCACACTACTTCTTTACCGTTCAGTTCTCGAACAGTTCGCGGGAAAAACGAACACTTAAATCTTACCGTGCGAGTTCTGTATTTTTCTACTATAATCCCTTCTGCCTGTTTAACTGGGCGTCAACTAAATATTTTAGCATTCCGAGGAGGGAGGTGGAGTTTGAAAATTCGGAAAAGATACTGCCGCAGCGAAAAACATACAAATTCGTGTATCATCTCCGTGGTACCATGTGTTGGATTAATATATTCGCTGATTTCTGAAGTCATTTTCTCCAGTGTAATATGATACTCCAAGGGGGGCGGGGGGGCTATAGCCCCCATAGATCCCTCCCACCCCCCCGCCCTGTTGCCACCACCTCTGCATGGTACTCTCTCCCCTATTTCGCCATAATATAAAACGAGCTCCCCTTCTTTCAACTTTCTCGATGACTTCCATGCGGATCCCACGCCGCACATTAATACTCCAGAAGAGGGCGGACCAGTGTAGTGTACACAGTATCTTTAGTAGACCTGCTGCGTTTTGTAAGTGTTCTGCCAATAAATCGCAGTCTCAGCTTTGCTTTCCCCACAACATTGTCTATGTGATGGTTCCAGTTTAAGATATTCATAACAGCAATCCCCAAGTTCAAATGGTTCAAATGGCTCCGAGCACTATGGGACTTAACATCTGTGGTCATCAGTCCCCCAGAACTTAGAAGTACTTAAACCTAACTAACCTAAGGACATCACACACATCCATGCCCGAGGCAGGATTCGAACCTGCGAACGTACCGGTCACGCGGTTCCAGACTGAAGCGCCTAGAACCACACGGCCACACTGGCCGGCGATCCCCAAGTATCTACTCCAGTTCACAACCTTTACATTTGTGTTATTTAACGTGTAACCGAAATTTAGCGTTTTGTTTTTAGTGCTCATGCGGATGAGTTCACATTTTTCATGATTTAGAGCCAATTGCCACTTTTTGCGCCATACGGATATGTTGTCAAAATTATTTTGTAATTCGTTTTGATCATCTGATGGCTTTTCATGTCGGTCAATGAGAGCATCATCTGCAAACAGTCTAGGAGGACTGCTCACATTGTCTCTTAATCTTTTATGTAGATCAGGAACAACAGAAGGACTATAAAACTTCCTTGGGAAACGGCAGACATTACTTCGCTTTTACTCGGTGACTTTTCATCAGTTATTACGAACTGTCACGTTTCTGGCAGTAAATTATGAATCCAGTCACGTAACTGAGACGACACTCCAAAGACACACAATTTAATTCAAATGGTTCAAATGGCTCTGAGCACTATGGGACTTAACATCTGAGGTCGTCAGTCCCCTATAACTACTTAAACCTAACTAACGTAAGGTCATCACACACATCCAAACCCGAGGCAGGATTCGAACCTGCGACCGTAACGGTCGCGCGGTTCCCCACTGAAGCACCTAGAACCGTTCGACCACACGAAAGGTGTCAAAAGCTTCCTGGAAATTTAAAAATATATAATTAATTTGACGTCCCCTGTTGATAGCACTCATTGCTTCATGAGGATAATGAGCTAGTTGTGTTTCACAAGAATGATATTTTGTGAATCCGTGTTGGCTGTTTGTCAATAAATCGTTTCCTCCGAGGTAACCAACAATGTTCGAGGAAAGTATATGTTCCAGAATCATACTGCAAATCGACTTTAGTGATATGGGTCTGCAATCCAGCGGATTGCTTCAGTTTTCTTTCTTGGATATTAATGTGACTTTTGCAACCTTCCACTCATTAAATTGGTCTTTTTGCGAGACATAGGTTATACAGGGTGGGGCAAAAGAAATTGGCCCGGACGAGTAGATACTACTGGACGTGAATGTATGCATACAAGCACACCCCATGACACGCACACCACTTGTATGCCCACCACGTGATCCACACCTGTTCAGAGCGTAGTTCGGGCTGTGTCAGTGTGAGTGGAGCAGTGCAAAGGGGACGATGGTACTCACTGTGGAGCAGCGGGTGTAACAACAAAGTGACGACAGAGTCGTGCAAACGGAGCGGTCAGTTGTTTGCCGAGGCGTTTAGCAAAGTCCCAGCAAAGAGTTCCATGCAACGCTTAGTCCGAAAACGGCGGCAGACAGGATCTGTTTTGTACAAGTCCGAAAACGTAAGTGTGCAGGCTCTCGTGGCCGTTGTCACTGAAGTTAAAATCTTCTCGGCTATTAGGCCGCGTCATGTTTCTTCTAAAATGATCGACGTTTCGGCCCCTCTGTTAGGATCTTCCTCAGGATCTTCTGGTGTCCACTACTGCTAGAACACTGTGTTCTGTGTTCTAGCAGTAGTAGACACCAGAAGATCCTGAGGAAGATCCGAGCAGAGGGGTCGAAACGTCGATCATTTTAGAAGAAACATTACGCGGCCTAATAGCCGAGAAGAGTTTAACTTCAAGTCCGAAACCAGAAAATGTGGCTGCAGTTCACCAGAAAATTCTTCCAAGTCCTACCAATTCAATCCGACGCCTGTCACAAGGGCCCGGCATATCACATCGATCGTGCGTACGAATACTCCACTCCTCCTGGACCTGCACATGCATCCCTACCGAGTGTGTGTTCTTCATGCATTAAAACCAGCAGATGCTCCTCGGCGCCTCCAGTATTGTGAGTGGCTGTTGAAAGGTGGCTACACTGAACCACAGCGCCAGAGATTGCGCCAAAGAGTGTTATTCAGCCGCCTCCACTGGCAGTTCTTGCCGAGAAGTCGTGGTGGAGAGTGCTTATCGAGATGTGGTAGTAGTGAGTCGGTGTTGAGATGTTGTAGTAGGGAGTGCTTGTTCCATGTTTTATGCAGTTGTTTGATGGGCTAGACAGCAGATGTTGTTCGAATGGAGATATTGTAATGATCAGAGTGCTTTTCGTCAATATATATGAAGGTAAAAAAATTCCCTTTTCTTTTTATTATTTCAATGTCTTAAATAATGCGTCATTACAGGTTCAGTCAACAAAGCATCTGGCTTGTGTTCTTGTATTAGAGTGTAATTCTGGTTTCCTTACGCAATTATACACTCCTGGAAATTGAAATAAGAACACCGTGAATTCATTGTCCCAGGAAGGGGAAACTTTATTGATACATTCCTGGGGTCAGATACATCACATGATCACACTGACAGAACCACAGGCACATAGACACAGGCAACAGAGCATGCACAATGTCGGCACTAGTACAGTGTATATCCACCTTTCGCAGCAATGCAGGCTGCTATTCTCCCATGGAGACGATCGTAGACATGCTGGATGTAGTCCTGTGGAACGGCTTGCCATGCCATTTCCACCTGGCGCCTCAGTTGGACCAGCGTTCGTGCTGGACGTGCAGACCGCGTGAGACGACGCTTCATCCAGTCCCAAACATGCTCAATGGGGGACAGATCCGGAGATCTTGCTGGCCAGGGTAGTTGACGTACACCTTCTAGAGCACGTTGGGTGGCACGGGATACATGCGGACGTGCATTGTCCTGTTGGAACAGCAAGTTCCCTTGCCGGTCTAGGAATGGTAGAACGATGGGTTCGATGACGGTTTGGATGTACCGTGCACTATTCAGTGTCCCCTCGACGATCACCAGTGGTGTACGACCAGTGTAGGAGATCGCTCCCCACACCATGATGCCGGGTGTTGGCCCTGTGTGCCTCGGTCGTATGCAGTCCTGATTGTGGCGCTCACCTGCACGGCGCCAAACACGCATACGACCATCATTGGCACCAAGGCAGAAGCGACTCTCATCGCTGAAGACGACACGTCTCCATTCGTCCCTCCATTCACGCCTGTCGCGACACCACTGGAGGCGGGCTGCACGATGTTGGGGCGTGAGCGGAAGACGGCCTAACGGTGTGCGGGACCGTAGCCCAGCTTCATGGAGACGGTTGCGAATGGTCCTCGCCGATACCACAGGAGCAACAGTGTCCCTAATTTGCTGGGAAGTGGCGGTGCGGTCCCCTACGGCACTGCGTAGGATCCTACGGTCTTGGCGTGCATCCGTGCGTCGCTGCGGTCCGGTCCCAGGTCGACGGGCACGTGCACCTTTCGCCGACCACTGGCGACAACATCGATGTACTGTGGAGACCTCACGCCCCACGTGTTGAGCAATTCGGCGGTACGTCCACCCGGCCTCCCGCATGCCCACTATACGCCCTCGCTCAAAGTCCGTCAACTGCACATACGGTTCACGTCCACGCAGTCGCGGCATGCTACCATTGTTAAAGACTGCGATGGTGCTCCGTATGCCACGGCAAACTGGCTGACACTGACGGCGGCGGTGCACAAATGCTGCGCAGCTAGCGCCATTCGACGGCCAACACCGCGGTTCCTGGTGTGTCCGCTGTGCCGTGCGTGTGATCATTGCTTGTACAGCCCTCTCGCAGTGTCCGGAGCAAGTATGGTGGGTCTGACACACCGGTGTCAATGTGTTCTTTTTTCCATTTCCAGGAGTGTAGTATTTCTATTTTTTTAATTACTTCAGTATAAATGGTATTTAAAATTTCTTGTCTTATTGAAGAAGAACCGTGCCAGATGTGTACGTTGAATCAGACTTCCACACACAGAACAGTTACACTTGTGCTTTGGTTTCGTACGTTTTATAGTTGCTGGGGACTTAATTAATTAATTGTGTTAACGGAAAATTTCATTTCATTCTTTGTTGTTATTCTATGCAGTTAGATTGCGTACTAAAAGTAGTCAGGGCCAACCGTTTACGAGACTTAGTAATCGGACATACAGCTACTAAAAATATTTGCATTTTATATAATTAAGCCCCCATGCACGTGGCGACCGCTGCTTCGGATCGTCCCTTGGAATCTTCTGATTGTAAAAATAGCAGACAGTAGTATTGTTGTAGTAATTTGTAGTTTAGTAATTGTAGTCTATATTGCATGTGTAGATTTGGTAATTGTCTTTCTTCTAATGGTATTTTTTTTGCATAATTTAATTTTTATTGTCTACGGGTTTGACAATTTAGTGCAATTATTTCAATTGTTCGTTAATCGTGTTTGAGGGAAACATTTCGTGTGAGTGGTATTGTTGGAGATAAAGAGTCATTGTGTGTAATTTTCGTACAGTGACGAGTTTTGTATGTTTTGTAAAAGATTACGCGATCGATGAAAAAGGCAAAAATGATGAATAGTGAGAATGACGAAATTGTTAACATGGCGAACTCGCCAACACAGGAGAACAGGATGATGAATAATGAAGTTGAAAACAATTTAATAAGTCGGGAAGATAGTCCGGAACCATTTCAAAATTTTTCTCAATCAGAAAATTCACAGAATACGCGATTAACGATAGAAGATTCTGGAATAGCATCGAACACAGATAGCTTTACAGCTATGACGAAGGAAACTGGTTTTGCGGGAAATGTTAGGGGCGAAAAGAATTTCGAACTAGTTAATAGGGAGCAGTTGATGAGTGCAATATTACATTTTCGATCTGAAATTAAAACTGATATGGGAACAATGGAAACACAGTTAAGATCTGAATTAAAAATACAGATGGGAACTTTGGCAACACGGTTAGAATCACAAATAGGAACAATTAAAACAGAGATGGAAACAATGGAAACACGGTTAGATTCACGAATAGGGACATGTTTCAAAAATATGAAAGATGAATTAAAGAAAGAAATCAGAGAAGAAGTACAACCGATTTTGAATGCTCACAATAATAGATTAATTGCAGTAGAAATCAGACAAAAGGAACAGGACAGAGAACAGGAGGAAAGAGATCGCGTGATAGTACAGAAATTTTCAGAGTTAAATTTACAACGTGCACACGATAAGGAAGAAATATTTGAGAGAATCGAGGAATCCGTACCAAATGACAGAATAAATAACCTAACACAACAATATGAACAGTTAACTACCAAATGTATTAATACTGAAACCCGAGTCGCGACACTTACGGAAGACGTAAATAAACAGAAAGAACAAATAGGTGATTTATCGGAAAGAGTTGAGGAGATTTCAGACAAATTGACAAGTCTTAGTTTAAATGGGGACAGAGATTCAGATGATACAGCACCATTGCCATTTGCAGAAACCGAAGAGTACCAGAACATAAATAAGCATGTTGAAAATCAGGGAAAATTTAATGAACGCGTCAAAAGGGAATTTGATGCATTACGAAAGCAAGTCAAACAAACTGAAGGCGAAATCGTAGGAAAAGACAGCAGAAGAAATTTAGAATCACAGATAGCAGAGGGGTTGGAAGAAAATAATTTGTTTCATTTACGGGATGCAACAAGACAGCGCTAGGCGCGTGAACCTGACAATAATCGACATTCGGACTGGGACAGACGCGGTAAGTCTTTGTCGCCACGAGGAGAAAACTTTGACTATAAACACTTCTTATCTGTTCGGAAATTTAAAATCTTTCGCAATTCTAAGAATGACATACATCCATGTTCATGGTTAGATCAATTTATGTACGCACTTCCACCAAATTGGCCACTAAGTCACAAACTGGAATTTATGAGTGGATATTTAGAAAACGAACCGGCGACGCGCATGCGCGCACTTATTAGAGATTGTAATAATCTAAATGATTTTTATCATGCATTTCTATCGGCATATTGGTCCGAAAACACGCAAGACAGAGTCAAACACAGTCTTATTATGCAGCGTAATTTTAAACAGTCTGAGTTCCGCACGCCAGCAGAATACTTTGAAGACATGATTCGAAAGAATCGGTTCCTTTCCAACCCTTATAGCCCGACTGAATTAATTCGCATTTTTTAACTAAGCTGCCACAATCGATAAGACAAATTGCTTTAGCCGGAAGATGTAAAGATGGCATTTAGACTTTTAAGACTTTGCTACAAGAACTTGAGTATGACAACGACGACGGGACTTCTTGTAATTTTTTCAGTAACGGTAATCACAGTACATTTTCAGAGAAAAGGGATAGTGATCGGAACGGACGTTATAGCGGTAATTTTGAGAATGACAGACGAAACAGACAGGACAATAGATACCAGCCTTATGACAATAACAGACGTTCTAACAGAAATTACACAGACAATTATAATAACGGTAATTCCTACCGGAATGATCAATCATACGGAAACAGTAATCGGTATCATCAAGACAGAAATTATTCATACAATAATAGAAATTCTTACTACAGAAATAACCAGGGTAGTAGATCTAACAATAATTTCAGAAGTGACAGTCGAAATTACACAAGAAGCAGTCATGCAGACAGACAGGAAAATAGAAATTTTAATAACAGACACAACCAAGAATTTACATCTAACAGACAGGAGGGACCTAATTGGCATCCTCCGCGTGACAGAAATTCAGAGAGACAAGTGCAAATAGTAGAAATTGATCCGCGAAATGACGGGAATAATCAAAGACGTGACGCAAGCAATCGACAATGACTTGTAGCTTCGGCTTCTGGCAGCAATATAGACGGTTCAGAAAGTAATGACACTACGACTTTACACTACGTACGCCTGGAAGACATGAGAGACATTTTGCTAGACGAAAAGGAAAATAATGTAGACGCATTTTTACATCCTGTTGTTGAAGTATGTGTGGGTAAGAATAAGTTCACTGCAGTTTTAGATTCTGGGAGTCCATTGAATGTCATTAGTGAATCAGTTTTTCGCATACGTGTAAGAACCATTGCTTGTCCTGTGTTACCTGTTTCTAAAACTACAATTGGAGGCGCTATTTCTGGAAAAAGTGTGGAAGTTAAACAACAGACCAACCTAAATTTCATTTGTCAAGGATACGAATTTTCTGCTAATTTTATTATTGTTCCATTACTCTGTACACAAATTATATTAGGTATGGAGTTCCTTAACACACATAAGGCAATTCTGAACTTTAAAGAAGGAAGTGTAAATTTGAATGTTGCCGGAATGCCGAACTGTTTGAAATTTTTCGAGTGTTTAGCAAGATCTGAATCAGATACAAAATGTTTAAGGTTTCTTACTTCTGATGTTTTCGTTGAGCATTATGACGACAGTGTGTTTATTCATGACAATGACAATAGATACAGAGACGCGATGGATGATATAATTAATAGGGAAGAATTAATTAATGAAAAGGTTAATAAAGCTGAAGTGCCAGATGACATTGCACGAGAAGAACTGCACCAAATTTTGACTTCACATGCTACAGTATTTAGTCCTCACACAGGAACTATACAAGGCTTACAATATTTATTTAAAGTAAAAGAACACACACCATTTCGGGGGAAAACGTACGCTATTCCTTTGGCTTACAGAGACAAGGTTAAGAGTGAACTTCAATACATGTTAGATCAAGGCATTATTGAGCCAGCAGTCAGTCCTTATACCAGCCCATTACACGTCGTTCTTAAAACGGATGGGTCAATTCGTTTGGTTCTGGATTCCAGACAGATAAATAATATCATCATTCCTGAAACTGACCGCCCACAAAATTTAGATGAACTTCTTCGACATTTCCATGGAATTAAAGTTTTATCCACGATTGATATGCGCGCAAGTTTTTGGCAAATAGAACTCCACCCTGATTGTAGAAAATATACTGCCTTTTTAGCCTTTGGTAACTGTTACCAGTTTCGGAAATTACCGTTTGGACTTACTGTATCTTTAGCTGTATTCATTCGTAGTTTAAACGAAATTTTACCTGTTTATCTTCGTGACAATATTACTTCATATGTTGACGATATTCTTATTGCTAAACATTCTTGGAGTGAGCACAGCAAAATTTTGCATTCATTATTACGTATTTTTGTACGAGTTGGCATTACAGTGAACTTGGAAAAATCTGAATTTGGTCGTTCTCAGGTGAAATTTCTCGGTCACATTATTTCTACACAATGTATTCTTCCTGATCCAGAGAAACTAGACGCTATTCCTACCACAAAACGTGATGTTCGTAGTTTCCTTGGTGTCTGTAATTTTCTTAGACGCTTTGTTAAATTGGATAATTTGGCCACACCTCGTTTATGTGAACTATCTGGAAAGAATTCTAATTGGTGTTTGGATGAGGAAGCTCAGTCAGAATTTGAACAACTCCGTGATGCTTTAGTTGCTCCTCCACTTCTTACACATCCGGATTTATCTAAAGATTTTTGTTTGGCGACGGACTCATCATACAAAGGCCTAGGTGCACATTTATTTCAAGAGATAGAAGAAAACGGCGTTGTAGTACAGAAGACTATTGCATTTGGAAGTCGTTTTCTCTCCAAATCTGAAAAGAATTATTCGATTACGGAACTTGCAGCCTTGGCTGTTGTTTGGGCTTTCACAAAATTTCGGACATTTTTGTTTGGCAGACATACTAAGGTTTATACCGATCATCGAGCTCTGGAATTTCCTATGTCAACAAAATTAACTCATGGAAGATTGTCACGATGGGCGTTGTACCTACAGGAATTTGATTTTAGTATTGTTTACATACAGGGTTCTTCAAATATTATTGCTGATGCTTTATCACGTGCACCTATGGGTTTGAAACAAAGTGCTGAGGAGGACTGCAAAGAAAACCATTATTGTTTGATGTATATTCAAGGTGTTGCGTTTGAGAACTTTATTTCGTCTTCGCTCCAGGACATCGCTAAGGAGCAAGAGAAGGATCCAATCTGGAAGGACATTAAGGAGAAGTGGAGGAGAAAGGAAAGTGTAGCGATCAGACAGTATTATTTAGTTCGTAATGACATTCTTTTTAAACGAAAATCGGTCGACAACTCTGTTTGGTTAGTTTGTATTCCTGATGAGTGGGTTAATAAACTGATTTGGTATACGCATTTCAGTTACGCACACTTTGGTCCCAGAAAATGCTTTCATAAATTACGAGAAAATTGCTACTTCAGTAATATGGAAAAACGTATTCGATCTGTTCTTGCCAAATGCAAATTATGTCAAAAGACTAAGCCGCCAACTATTTCTCACAGAGTACCGTTGTTTCCTATCATTCCAGCGAAATTAAAGGACATGGCTGCAGTCGATTTGTTCGGTCCAGTGGTTCGTTCTACTAATGGTTTTGCGTACATTTTGGTAGCAGTGGAATTAACATCAAAATATGTGTGTCTTACACTTTTATGCAAAGCAACAGCTCGTTCAGTATCTAACGCTTTCATCAAACATTTTCTTAAAGAAGTTGGTCATGTTGATAAGGTTATATCAGATAATGGATCACAGTTTCGCTCTAAAATTTGGCTTCGTACTCTACGGCGTCGTAAGGTTAAACCAATTTTCATTTCACTTTTTCACCCTCAATCTAACGCTTCAGAGAGATGGATGAAGGAAATCAATAAATTGTGTCGACTTTATTGTCATCAGAATCACAGAACGTGGGATCAGTATCTTCATATTTTTCAAAACATTCTGAATGAACTTCCTAATGACTCAACTTCTTTACCGCTTATACTGATATTAAAAAACAAAGCACCGACAAATCGCATTTCTGAAATCGTTCCTTTTCCGCCTACACGGAAACTGCGGCATTCTGAAGTTGTGAACCTGGCTCTGCAAAATATTGCATCTGCGGCTGCTAGAAGAGAGAGATCAGCTAAATGTCCTGGTCGTTTAAAAACCTTGTCAGTTGGTCAAAAGGCATTAATTAAGTCTCATCGTTTGTCTCACAAAGGAAAAGGCTTGTGTCGCAAATTTTTTCTGCTTTATAACGGTCCATATAGAATTCGTAAAATTATTCATGATAACACTGTCGAAGTAGAAACTCTTAAATCTCGACGCTCTAAGGGAGTACATCACATATCAAACGTTAAAATTTTTGTGGAATGACATACTTTTGAGAGACTAACAGTTACATGTAAACACGCAGAGAATACAAGGATACCGCGCTGTGTTTTGGCGGCGGCACATACTCAAAGCAACAGTCAAGTCTGCGCGCCGCACAAGGCAGTCGTTGACCGCAAACAATTGCTTCCTACGTCACGCGCCTACAGCTGATCGAGCGCTCAGTGCGAATGCACTGACAGCCGTAAACAAATACACAGTTTAATTTCTCCGATTAAATTCAGTATAAAGCTATAGTGACTTGATGAATTATGTTATTAACGTTCAGTATTTTTCAGGATACGTTTGTATAAAATATTTAAGAACTTCAGGTAAATTCTGTGTGTGTCCGACGTTAAGAGGACTTGCTATGGAGAAAATTTCAGGAAGAATGTAATTTCGAAGAAAAAAGTAATAAACTAAAAAGGGTAACTATTAATTGAGTTTATTTTTCAGGTAACATATTTCCACTTAGGTACGTACTTTAGACGTAATTTGCTGCTCGCGATTACGTGATTCATACTTTGTGCTAAATTTCATGTTCTATGAATGTACTTGTGAAGCGACGTGCTTGCATACATTAACTGATTTTGACAATGATTGATTAATGAACAGGGTTGTTATTTGTATATATTATGCATCGCTTGGCTGCACTGCTTTTTCACTGATGTCATTTTTTTTTATTATGTGCCTGCTGTGCTTATTTATTTAAATTATAATTGTCACCTGATTAATTGTGCTGACTGTGGTTATGTATGTAAGTTATACTTTGTGATTTATCTGCTTGTGCCTTCATGTTTACTTATTAAGATTACATACGAACATTTATTTCCTTATGCTGATATGATGCTAATGACCTGTTTATTATGTAAGATACATATTTGCTGCTTTGCGTATGGATTGCATATTTACACATTTCTGTTTTGTTGTCATAACTACTCTTTAAGTTGGTATATAGAAATGCTGGTATACTGTGTACGAATATAGAGTTTAGGTCACACTATGGTATTAATTATAGATTGTTCGCTTGGCAGAGCCTCGTTGTAGGAATTGTGCTGCATCCACTTGTTGACATTCTGTTCTCTACTGGTATATTTACTCGCTATTGCATGTTTTGCTTACGCTCTGTGCTTTATATTTTAAGATAAGAAACTGAACTGCTATAATTCTACGAACGACGTTGGTACAAGAAACTTCATTGAAGTCACATGAGCTGGAGGTTTTATGGAAGCTGTATAAATGTAATAGGAAGGGAGCTAACGACTTGACATACCAACACTAGGGTTAGACCATTGACAGTTATTACACTACATTCTTCGTGAGCAATTGAAATAGCAAGTGACACTTGACACAAAAAATGCTCCACATGTTTGCTTCTGCCATGATTCTTGAAGTGGTGTAGACACTGTGAAATATTATGATCATTCACACTCCGTAATCGTACTTAATTACTGAGAGTTATTCGAACTAAAGTCTGTTAGAGGTCATGTATGCATTTCTTTTATTTAATGATGGACAAGGTAACCAAAATGTATTTTATGATTCATAATGAGTAGAAGATATGGGTCAGGTGGACTACACAGAGGTTGTGTGTGGACATTGTGTCTTCGGATTGTATGGGATGATGAACTGAAGTTTGCACTACAATTTTATCTGTACTTGTTCGAGGAGACTGACTAGAGGAAAGAGTTGTTATGGAAGTGAAATGATATTGGTGCTAAGGTTTATATGTATCGACGTGTTGAAGAGGTATTATTGAGGTATTGAGATTGTGTGAAGTTGATGATTATTGGAGTTTTGGTGGACAAGAGGTAAGGTAAATGATATTGATGATAAGGTCTATATGTATCGACGTAAGAGGTATTATTGAAGTATTAAGATTATGTGATGCTGATGATTATGGAGTTTTGATGGATAAGAGGTAAAGTAAGTGAGGAGCATATTTTTTTTGTTGGTTTATGTGGAACAAGGAGGATGAAGATGGCAGACTAGAACACTCAAGTAGAAGGAAGATTGTCTACACACACACTTTGTTAAATCAATAAGCAGTATATACTTTTTTTAGAGAGAGGAAGTAATTGCATATCTTTGCACACTGACAGTTGTTCAGCAACCGTACATTTGATTTGGCTCGGCAAACATTGGTCTTGACATGATGACTATGAAGTTGACTAACTATTATTGACTGTTTACATTGCTGCCACTACTATTTGATACACATGTCGAACATCAAATTTTTACAGAAATGCATTTACACAGTTAACACTATTCAATTACACAGTAGTACTTAATGTGGATGAAAGATGAGTGAGTGTGTTTTGTGTGTTTTCCTTTCCTATCCCAAATAATTGGTACCGACCTATCTCCTAAATATTATTTTACTTGTTTGTTGTGGCTTGCACTGACACCCACAAATATTATAGGTTTACTGTTATTTGTGTATTGTAATAGTTAATATGAGAAATATCTGATATCATTTGTGTGTTAATTATAATTTGTATGTTTAGTGTAAGAGCATTGATAATAATTTTGTAAAAGCAATTGTGTGTGCATTCAAACTGTTGTTCACACCTGCACCTGTTCAACATTGATGTGTGACACTTAGAAATGTTTAATTTCTGCTGATGAACTGTGTGATTAGTGATAGTGAATATTATGGACTGTTACTTGCACTTTTTCTACATGATTGGTGCCACTAGGACATGTTTAATTTCTGCTGATAAACTCTGAGAAACAGTGTGATTAGTGATAGTGAATATTATGGACTGCTGTCTGCACCTGCTCAACATTGCTGGGTGCCACAGATGGAACTGCTTCTACTGAAATGATGTCACTTGTTGGTGTCTGCACCTGTTCAACATTGCCGGGTGCCACTGATGGACTGCTTCTACTGAAATGATGTCACTTGTTGGTGTCTGCACCTGCTCAACATTACTGGGTGCCACTGATGGACTGTTTCTACTGAAATAATGTGACTTGTTGGTGTCTGCACCTGTTCAACATTGCTGGGTGCCACTGATGGAACTGCTTCTACTGAAATGAAGTCACTTGTTGGTGTCTGCACCTAGTCAACATTGCTGGGTGCCACTAATGGAACTGTTTCTATTGAAATGATGTCACTTGTTGCTGTCTGCACCTGCTCAACATTACTGGGCGCCACTATTGGAACTGCTCAACCAGTGATGAGATGTCACTTGTTGCTGTCTGCACCTGTCAACATTACTGGGTGTTACTAATAGAACTGCTTCTACTGACATAATGTCACTTATTGGTGTCTGCACCTACTTAACATTACTGAGTGTCACTAATGGAACTGATTCTACTGAAATAATGTCACTTGTTGGTGTCTGCACTTGTTCAAAATTGCTGGTGCCACTAATGGAACTGCTTCTACTGAAATAATGTCACTTGTTGGTGTCTGCACCTGTTCAACATTGCTGGGTGCCACTAAAGGAACTGCTTCTGCTGAATGATGTCACTTGTTGGTGTCTGCACCTGTTCAACATTGCTGGGTGCCACTAAAGGAACTGCTTCTGCTGAATGATGTCACTTGTTGGTGTCTGCACCTGTTCAACATTGCTGGGTGTCACTAATGGAACTGCTTCTACTGACATTATGTCACTTGTTGGTGTCTGCACCTGTTCAACATTGCTGGGTGCAACTGATGGAACTGTTCTATAGAAATGATGTCACTTGTCAGTGTCTGCACCTACTCAACATTGCTGGGTGCCACTATTGGAACTGTTTCTACTGAAATGATGTTACTTCTTGCTGTTTGCACCTGTTGACCATTGCTGGTTATTGAAAGGTCAGTGCAAAGCCAAAATTTTATCTAATTATGTGATATTTACGTATTAATATTATCTTTTATTTTTGTCTGTATTTTTGTGGAAGAATTTGGTGGTATTTTCACCACCAATGCTGGCAAAAATACCATCAAATTCTGGCCCGTGGAGGAAGGGCATATGAAAGGTGGCTACACTGAGCCACAGCGCCAGAGATTGCGCCAAAGAGTATTATTCAGCCGCCTCCACTGGCAGTTCTTGCCGAGAAGTCGTGGTGGAGAGTGCTTATCGAGATGTGGTAGTAGTGAGTCGGTGTTGAGATGTTGTAGTAGGGAGTGCTTGTTCCATGTTTTATGCAGTTGTTTGATGGGCTAGACAGCAGATGTTGTTCGAATGGAGATATTGTAATGATCAGAGTGCTTTTCGTCAATATATATGAAGGTAAAAAAATTCCCTTTTCTTTTTATTATTTCAATGTCTTAAATAATGCGTCATTACAGGTTCAGTCAACAAAGCATCTGGCTTGTGTTCTTGTATAAGAGTGCAATTCTGGTTTCCTTACGCAATTATAGTATTTCTATTTTTTTAATTACTTCAGTATAAATGGTATTTAAAATTTCTTGTCTTATTGAAGAAGAACCATGCCAGATGGGTACGTTGAATGAGACTTCCACACACAGAACAGTTACACTTGTGCTTTGGTTTCGTACGTTTTATAGTTTTGGGGACTTAATTAATTAATTGTGTTAACGGAAAATTTCATTTCATTCTTTGTTGTTATTCTATGCAGTCAGATTGCGTACTAAAACTAGTCAGGGCCAACCGTTTACGAGACTTAGTAATCGGACATACAGGTACTAAAAAAAAATTAAAAAGTATTTGCATTCATATTAATATTTAATTAAGCCCCCATGCACTGTTCACTGAGATAACAGTGGTTGGCTTGAGCATGGATCTGTTCTTTATGTCTGATGAAGCCCGGATTCAGCTCACAGGTCCTGGGAGATGAGAATCCTCTTTACTTCGGCGAAACACCACTGTATGAACAGAAGGTTTGGGTTTGGTGTGCAGTGTCTGCATGCCGCGTTATTGGTCCCATCTTCTTTCATCAGAGACTGACTTCGGAGCGCTATATTGCCAACATTTTGAAATCATTTGAGGCAGCACTAACGGAGGAGGAAAAGACCTACAGTTACTTCCAACAGGATGGATCAACTGCCCACACAGCCGGCCAAACTTTGGAGCAAATTTACACAATCTTCACGTCTGAGAGAGTTGTCAGCAGAGGTCAGGCTGGTCACGGCCCTAGCCGACCACCCGCGTCACCTGACCTGTCAGCTGTCAGTGTGTGATTCAAGGACTGCGACAGAACATTTCGGATGAGACTGCAGCAATTGTATATATAATTATATATATATTATATACCGAACCTACTTTGTCCCCATATTGACATACGGAAGTGAGACATGGGTAATGCACAAAAGCGACAAAAGTAGAATACAGGCTAGTGAAATGAAGTTCCAGAGGAGCAGGTTGAGTGTAACAAGACGAGACAGATTGCGAAATGTGTATGTGAGAGAAAGACTAAAGGAGGAACCAGTACAGGACAGGATAGAAAAATCAAGACTGCAGTGGTATGGACACATGAAGAGAATGGATGAGGGAAGAATTCCAAAGAGGATGTTTGATCTGCAACTGGAGGGGAAGAGGCCCAGCGGAAGACCAAGAGATAGATGGGTGAAAGGAGTGAAGGAATGTGTGACGAGAAGAGGAGAGAACTGGACGAAGGTGGAAGAGGGGGAATGGTGGAAAGACAGAACACGCTGGAGAGGATTGTGTTCCCGACAGACCCAGCCAGTGGCTGGAAACTGTCCAAGATGATGATGATGACTGCAGCAATTCCAGCAGTCCAGCTTCCTTTCCCCTTCAGCAAATTGCTGACGAGGACGCAGAAGTGCCAAGATGTGAATGGTGGTCACTTTCAAAATCCGCTTCAGTCAGATTAGTACTGTATTTCCTTTCCTCTTCTGTGTTTCTTTGTACCTTAGAACTCTGTTCTCCAGCCCACTTTCATTTGTCTCGCCCTCTATACGGTTGCTAGGTATGGAGCTATTTCATGAGCATACTCTGAAAGGAATCTGACTGGTATACAATCTGAACCGGAAGCGTTACCTTCTTTAAGTGTTTTAAGCTGCTTCGGTGCAAATGCCTACTCTACAATTCACACTTAAGTGCTTAGAGGGATCATCGAACCACATTCACACTATTTCTCTACCGATCAACTCTCCAACAGTGCGTGGAAATAACGGACAGTTAAATCTAATTATGCGAGCAGTGATTTCTGTTATTTTATTACTATGATAATTTCTGCCTGCGTAGCTCCGTCTCAACAAAATATTGACGCATTGCGAGGAGGAGGTTAGAGATTGAAATTTCGCGAAAAGGTTACATCGTGTCGAAAAAAGCCTTTGTTTTGATGACTGACTCACTAACTAGTGTATCGTATCCGTAACACTTTCTCCGTTACTTCGCGATAACACAGGGTGGCGTATCAAAAAAACGGCACAGAGTACAGACCACTCGCCAATTACACACGAATTTTTGCCCCCCCCCCCCCCCCACCCCACGAGCAGATACAGCAACAACTAGATAAACATATAAGAATTAGATAATAAACAAATAAGCTAATGCAAAGGTCTATATTTACTGAATTGATCTTTATGTTACATTGCATTAAATGCTGAAAATAACCCTCTTGTGCTCCTATGCACTTCTACGCGCGACCTAACATTTTAGTACACATTTTGAGCAACTCTGCCACAACAATTCTCATACTCTCATTATGAATATTCTTCTTCTTCTTCCAACGTTACTGCGTAATTTGCATACACTTTTCTCTTTAAACTGCCTCACAGATAAAAGCCATAAGACGTTACGTCTGGCAAACGGGGCGGCCACAACCCTTTGCTGACAGTCCTTTCTTCTGTAAAACTAAACTAAACACCTGAACAGACCATGAAGGCTCAACAGTACCTACCGGCCGCCGGGTCATCCTCAGCCCACAGACGTCACTGGATGCGGGTATGGAGGAGCATGTTGTCAGCACACCGCTCTCCAGGCCGTATGTCAGTTTCCGAGACCGGAAATGTTGACTGGAATACTCTCTTTCAAATTCTAAAGGTGGCAGGGATAAAATACAGGGAGCGAAAGGCTATTTACAATTTGTACAGAAACCAGATGGCAGTTATAAGAGTCGAGGGGCATGAAAGGGAAGCAGTGGTTGGGAAGGGAGTGAGACAGGGTTGTAGCATCTCCCCGATGTTATTCAATCTGTATATTGACCCAGCAGTAAAGGAAACAAAAGAAAAATTTGTAGTAGGTATTAAAATTCAGGGAGAAGAAATAAAAACTTTGAGGTTCGCCGATGACATTGTAATTCTGTCAGAGACGGAAAAGGACTTGGAAGAGCAGTTGAACGGAATGGACAGTGTCTTGAAAGGAGGATATAAGATGAAGATCAACAAAAGCAAAACGAGGATAATGGAATGTAGTCGAATTAAATCGGGTGATGCTGAGGGAATTAGATTAGGAAATGAGACACTTAAAGTAGTAAAGGAGTATTGCTATTTGGGTAGCAAAATAACTGATGATGGTCGAAGTAGAGAGGATATAAAATGTAGACTGGCAATGGCAAGGAAAGCGTTTCTGAGGAAGAGGAATTTGTTAACATCGAGTATAGATTAAAGCGTCAGGAAGTCGTTTCTGAAAGTATTTGTATGGAGTGTAGCCATGTATGGAAGTGAAACATCGACGATAAATAGTTTGGAGAAGAAGAGAATAGAAGCTTTCGAAATATGGTGCTTCAGAAGAATGTTGAAGATTAGGTGGGTAGATCACGTAACTAATGATGAGGTATAGAATAGGACTGGGGAGAAGAGAAGCTTGTGGCACAACATGACTAGAAGAAGGGATCCTTCTCAGTCAAGTAGCTCCTCAGTTTGCCTCACAAGGGCTGAGTGCACCCCGCTTCCCAGCAGCGCTCGGCAGAACGGGTGGAAACTCATCCGAGTGCTAACCCAGCCAGACAGCGCTTAACTTCATTGATCTGACGGGTACCAGTGTTACCACTGCGGCAAAGCCATTCACTTTCTTCTGTGAATCTTTCATGATGTCGTGAGACTGCATCGCGTGAAGTGTGACAAGTCGCCCCATCCTGTTGAAAGACAGCATACGTACGGTCGGTCAACTGTGCCTAAAATTCCCATATATACAGCACAGTTTACTGTTGCTTAAAAGAATATGGGACCCACAATTTGGCTTGGCGTTACGGCGTGCCACACTCCTATTTTTTCACCGTGAAGAGGTTCCTCAATAATCGTATAGGGATTATTTGTAGACCAGAAGCTTGTGTTCTGGGAGTCCACATGTCCTGTCAGATGGAGTCACACTCATGAAATACAGCAGCAAATCCTATATTCCACTCCCAATCGTACAGTAATTCAAACGTTTAACCTTATCTTCCTCCTTCAGTTCTTGGACATATGCTATTTTGTAGGGCTTTATCCCTATACCCCCCCCCCCCCCCCCATCCCCATGAACCATGGACCTTGCCGTTAGTGGGGAGGCTTGCGTGCCTCAACGATACAGATAGCCGTACCGTAGGTGCAACCACAACGGGGGGGTATCTGTTGACAGGCCAGACAAACGTATGGTTCCTGAAGAGGGGCAGCAGCCTTTTCAGTAGTTGCAGGGGCAACAGTCTGGATGATTAACTGATCTGGCCTTGTAACATTAACCAAAACGGCCTTGCTGTGATGGTACTGTGAACGGCTGAAAGCAAGGGGAAACTACAGCAGTAATTTTTCCCGAGGGCATGCAGCTTTACTGTATGATTAAATGATGATGGCGTCCTCTTGGGTAAAATATTCCGGAGGTAAAATAGTCCCCCATTCGGATCTCCGGGCGGGGACTACTCAAGAGGACGTCGTTATCAGGACAAAGAAAACTGGCGTTCTACGGATCGGAGCGTGGAATGTCAGATCCCTTAATCGGGCAGGTAGGTTAGAAAATTTAAAAAGGGAAATGGATAGGTTAAAGTTAGACATAGTGGGAATTAGTGAAGTTAGGTGGCAGGAGGAACAAGACTTCTGGTCAGGTGAATACAGGGTTATTAATACAAAATCAAATCGGGGTAATGCAGGAGTAGGTTTAATAATGAATAAAAAAATAGGAGTGCGGGTAAGCGACTACCAACAGCATAGTGAACGCATTATTGTGGCCAAGACAGACACGAAGCCCATGCCTGCTACAGTAGTACAAGTTTATATGCCAACTAGTTCTGCAGATGACGAAGAAATTGAATAAATGTATGATGAGATGAAAGAAATTATTCAGGTAGTGAAGGGAGACGAAAATTTAATAGTCATGGGTGACTGGAATTCGTCAGTAGGAAAACGGAGAGAAGGAAACATAGTAGGTTAATATGGATTGGGGATAAGAAATGGAAGAGGAAGCCGTCTGGTAGAATTTTGCACAGAGCATAACTTAAACATAGCTAACACTTGGTTCAAGAACCATAAAAGAAGGTTGTATACATGGAAGAATCCTGGAGATACTAAAAGGTATCAGATAGATTATATAATGGTAAGACAGAGATTTAGGAACCAGGTTTTAAAATGTAAGATATTTCCAGGGGCAGATGTGGACTCTGATCACAATCTATTGGTTATGAACTGTAGATTAAAACTGAAGAAACTGCAGAAAGATGGGAATTTAAGGAGATGGGACCTGGATAAACTGACGAAACCAGAGGTTGTACAGAATTTCAGGGAGAGCATAAGGGAACAATTGACAGGAATAAGACAAAGAAATACAGTAGAAGAAGAATGGGTAGCTCTGAGGTATGAGGTAGTGAAGGCAGCAGAAGATCAAGTAGGTAAAAAGACGAGGGCTAGTAGAAATCCTTGGGTAACAGAAGAAATATTGAATTTAATTGATGAAAGGAGAAAATATAAAAATGCAGTAAATGAAGCAGGCAAAAATGAATACAAACGTCTCAAAAATGAGATCGACAGGAAGTGCAAAATGGCTAAGCAGGCATGGCTAGAGGACAAATGTAAGGATGTAGAGGCTTATCACACTAGGGGTAAGATAGATACTGCCTACAGGAAAATTAAAGAGACCTTTCGAGAAAAGAGAGCCACTTGTATGAATATAAAGAGCTCAGATGGAAACCCAGTTCTAAGCAAAGAAAGGAAAGCAGAAAGGTGGAAGGAGTATATAGAGGGCCTATACAAGGGCGATGTACTTGACGACAATATTATGGAAATGGAAGAGGATGTAGATGAAGATGAAATGGGAGATAAGATATTGCGTGAAGAGTTTGACAGAGCACTGAGTCGAAACAAGGCCCCAGGAGTAGACAGCATTCCATTAGAACTATTGACGGCCTTGGGAGAGCCAGTTCTGACAAAACTCTACCATCTGGTGAGCAAGATGTATGAGACAGGCAAAATACCGTCAGACTTCAAGAAGAATATAGTAATTCCAATCCCAAAGAAAGCTGGTGTTTACAAATGTGAAAATTACCAAACTATCAGTTTAATAAGTCACAGCCGCAAAATACTAACGCGAATTCTTTACAGACGAATGGAAAGACTTGTAGAAGCCGACCTCGGGGAAGATCAGTTTGGATTCCGTAGAAATGTTGGAACACGTGAGGCAATACTGACCCTACGACGTATCTTAGAAGAAAGATTAAGGAAAGGCAAACCTACGTTTCTAGCATTTGTAGACTTAGAGAAAGCTTTTGACAATGTTGACTGGAATACTCTCTTTCAAATTCTAAAGGTGGCATGGATAAAATACAGGCAGCGAAAGGCTATTTACAATTTGTACAGAAACCAGATGGCAGTTATAAGAGTCGAGGGGCATGAAAGGGAAGCAGTGGTTGGGAAGGGAGTGAGACGGGGTTGTAGCCTCTCCCCGATGTTATTCAATCTGTATATTGACCAAGCAGTAAAGGAAACAAAAGAAAAATTCGGAGTAGGTATTAAAATCCAGGGAGAAGAAATAAAAACTTTGAGGTTCGCCGATGACATTGTAATTCTGTCAGAGACGGCAAAGGACTTGGAAGAGCAGTTTAACGGAATGGACAGTGTCTTGAAAGGAGGATATAAGATGAACATCAACAAAAGCAAAACGAGGATAATGGAATGTAGTCGAATTAAATCGGGTGATGCTGAGGGAATTAGGTTAGGAAATGAGACACTTAAAGTAGTAAAGGAGTTTTGCTATTTGGGGAGCAAAATAACTGATGATGGTCGAAGTAGAGAGGATATAAAATGTAGACTGGCGATGGCAAGGAAAGCGTTTCTGAAGAAGAGAAATCTGTTAACATCAAATATAGATTAAAGCGTCAGGAAGTCGTTTCTGAAAGTATTTGTATGGAGTGTAGCCATGTATGGAAGTGAAAAATGGACGATAAATAGTTTGGACAAGAAGAGAATAGAAGCTTTCGAAATGTGGTGCTTCAGAAGAATGTTGAAGATTAGGTGGGTAGATCACGTAACTAATGATGAGGTATTGAATAGGATTGGGGAGAAGAGAAGTTTGTGGCACAACTTGAATAGAAGAAGGGATCGGTTGGTAGGACATGTTCTGAGGCATCAAGGGATCACAAATTTAGCATTGGAGGGCAGCGTGGAGGGTAAAAATCGTAGAGGGAGACCAAGAGATGGATACACTAAGCAGATTCAGAAGGATGTAGGTTGCAGTAGGTACTGGGAGATGAAGGAGCTTGCACAGGATAGAGTAGTATGGAGAGCTGCATCAAACCAGTCTCAGGACTGAAGACCACAACAACAACAACAGCAACATTATCCCTATATGGTGTAAAACTCGTAGTCAAGACGTTCGCGAAGTGTTCACTTGTTGTGACAATTTACATGTCGAGTTCTTTGAACTCTGGATCATTTGCGCTCGAATATTCGCGATCTCAGCATGACTACGAACGGACGGGGCTAGATCCCTTTTTGCGTTTCTGTATGATTCAGGTCAGGACTCCGTGCAGGCCAGTCCATTACAGGGATGTGATTGTCGTGTAAGCACTCCGGCACAGGCCGTGCAATATGAACAGGTGCTCGATCGTGTTCAAAGATGCAATTGCACCCCCGGATTGCTCTTCACCAGTCGGAAGCAAGAAGGTACTTAAAACATCAATGTAGACCTGTGCTAAGATAGTGTCATCAAAACAACAAGGGATGCAAGCCCCCTCCATGAAAACCAGACCACACCATAACACCACCGCCTCCGAATTTTACTGTTGCCACTGTACACGATGGCAGATGACGTTCACCGGGCATTCGCCATACTCACTCCCTGCCATCGAATCTTCACATTGTGTACCGTGATTCGTCACTCCAGATAACGTTTTTCCATTGTTCAATCGTCCAATGTTTGCTCTCGTTACATCAAGCGAGGAGTCGTTTGGCATTTACTGGCGTGATGTTTGGCTTATGAGCAGCCGCTCGACCATGAAATCCAAGTTTTTTGATGTCCCTTCTAACTGTCACAGCGCTTGCAGTGGATCCTGATGCAGTATGGAATTGTTGTTTGATGGTCTGGATAGATGTCTGCCTGTTACACATAACGACCCTCTTCAACTGTCGGCGGTCTCTGTCAGTCAACAGACGAGGTCGGTCTGTACGCTTTTGAGCTGCACGTGTCCCTTCACGTTTCCACTTCACTACCACATCGGAAACAGAATGTAGGGATGTGTATGAGAGTCGAAATCTCGCATGCAAACGTATGACACAAGTGACACCCAATCACCTGACTACATTCGAAGTCCGTGAGTTCCGCGGAGCGCATCGTTCTGCTCTCTCACGATCTCTGACTACTGAGGTCACTGATATGCAGTACTTGGTAGCACAATGAACCTAATATGAAAAACGTATGTTTTTGGGGGTGTCCGAATAATTTTGATCACATAGAGTATTCTCCCAATAAATCGCAGTCTTTCATTCGTCTTATCCACAACGTTTTCTACGTGATCGTTCCAATTTAAATTGTTCGTTATTTTAATCCGTAAGTGTCCCGTAGAACTGAAAACTGTAAGACACGCGTGATCTCCCATACAACCGAACTTTATGATATTTCTTGACATCACACTTACCATAATTTTGAGTCAATAACCAGCTTTTATTATATACTGTAAACAATTGATTTTAAGGCATGACTCGAATTTGACGTCGTAGAATAATATGTTATTTGAAGTGTACTCGCGTGCAACTGACTGCGAGAAAGCGGCATTATCGCCGACGCTTTCTCTATTCCTTGAACTAAAAGAGCTTTGCTAACTATTGTGAAAAGATAGTCTAGCTACTGATCTTAATGAGAATGGACGAATGTATTACGGCTTAAGAGAGAAGACGTTGTTGGGAGACCGCCATCTTTAACTGAAAGACACTTTCTGATTTTGTACGAGAATAATAAGCCAATATACCAGTTTCTCGGCAGCATAAACAAGGTGTGTATTGCTTAAATTATTCTCACGTTTTCAAATATTTGTGTATGCCTACCAGACATTTCTTTGGACCGTGGAAGCTCGAGCCTGTAAACTCTACACGGTCATTAATGTAAAGACTTTTAAACAAATCCACTTCGACAGACAGGCTTCCATAGGAAGGAGAACTGGACCGAAGTTAACGTAGATTCCTACAGATTCAGCACGCAGTTCGACAACAGGCAGAGACATCGAGTAGAGCTTACAGTCACCGTGCAACAGCAGATCTAGAGTCTACCATGCACAATCCTCTTAAGATAAACGTCGTCTAGTGAGGTCTGTTTGGTTACTGATTCATTTCAGAGACCTAAACTCTTTGCTGAGGGAGACTGAATACTAAAGAACTAATTCCTTGAATCAGTAGTAATAATAGTAAAAAAATCACAGCAGTAATTAAATGAGTAATAATAATAATAATAAAAGCAATTCATCGAGGTTACTTTACGTCTCTGAAAAGAAATTTTCAACACAGATCTGCATACAGTAACTGGGTTCAGGGTGAAACAATGACTCTTCTCATGAATCATAACATCTCAGTTAAAGTATAACAATTTATCTTTCACGTTAGAGCGAGTTACTACAGATATCATGTCTAAACGTAAAAAGCAGATTAGCGCAGGCGACGGAGTCATTCCTAGTCACGGGAAGTCTACTAGTATCAAATATAGGCTGAATTCGAGGAAAATACCGAGGGGTCCAAAAAAATGTATCCACTGTTTAAAAGTTTATAACTGGCAAATTGATTGACGGAGTTGTCTCATCTTTGGTAGCGTAATAGTTTGTAGTTCCGGCAGTTGCCACAAAAGCTTTGTATTGCGTTGTTTTGTTTTGTCAGATGACAGTCGCCAGATAGTCAGTGTTTTGTTCTTAGTTGCACCCAGTTACTCGAATAAACATGGCTGGCGCAAGGCTTACATTCGATGAAAGGAAGTCAGTTTTGAAGTGGTATTTTAAGTACGAAAACATTAACGAGGTTCAACGGCAATGGCGAAATGAGTATCAAACAGAGCCACCGATACATTTAACGATTCGTCGCATTCGAGACAAATTTGAAGCCGAAGGCTGTGTTAAAGGTGTACACAAACAACGATCTGGACGACCTGTAACAGTAACAAGTCCAGCTAACTGCCGTCGTGTGTTACAACAATTCACTCGCTCACCACGGAAGTCTGTGAGACAGCGTGCCCGTGAAACTGGGGAGAGTGGCTCAAGTGTTCGGTAAATTTTGAAGACAGCAAAGTGGAAGTGCTACATCCCACGATTGCTACACGCAATGAACGAGGAAGACCCAGATCGTAGAATGGAGTACTGCGAGGGGTTTACTAACATGGTGCGCAACGATGAACAGTTTGCAGAGATGATTGTGTGGTCTGATGAGGCACAGGTCAAACTCAATGGTACAGTAAATCGCCACAATTGCATCTACTGGACCGCCGAAAATCCGAACGTCCGTGTAGACAAAGCCATGAATATGCAAGGAGTAAATGTGTGGTGTGGGTTGTCTTAACGAGGCTTGATTGGGCCATTCTTCTTTGACGGCACAGTTACCGGTGAGGTGTACCTTCAGAAGCTTCAGACGTCCATTTTACCTGTCATCCGAGACTTGTATGGAGACGGAAGAGTTTACTTTCAACAAGATGGTGCCCAGCCCACTACCAAAATCGTATTAGGGCGTATCTCGACGAAAATCTACCAGGAAGATGGACAGGCCGTAGAGGTGCTGTGGAGTATCCACCACGTTCCCCACACCTAACTCCTCTGGACTTTTACCTGTGGGGAACACTGAAGGACGTCGCTGATCGACAAAAGCCACGCACATTGGATGAACTTCGAGCATCCATCGTAAATTCAAGTGCAAATATCTAACTGAACACGTTGCAGTCAGTAGTTCGTACTGCAGTTCGGCGGCCTCGTTTGAGTGTGAATGTTAATGGTGACCATTTCGAACACCTACAGTTATATCTTTATGTTGGACTTTAAGCTACACATTCACCAAAAATGAGACAACTCCGTCAATTAGTTTGCAAGTTATGGACTTTTAAACAGTGGATACATTTTTTTGGACCCCTCTGTATTTCTGAGAATGTACGCTTGGAGCGTAGGATAGTATGGTAGTGAAACGCGGAGTGTGGAAATCAGGAACAGAACAGAAGCGAAGCGTCTGAAACGTGGTGCTGTACAAGGATATTGGAAATTAGGTAGAGTGTTACGGTAGGCTGACCACATGGTCCTCCATATCAGCATCCATTGACGCCTTTGTGCTGAGGACGACACGGTGGCCGGTCGGTACCGTTTGGCCTTCACGGCTTGTTCGGACGGAGTTAAGTTTTTCAGTTTAATGTATGGAATGAGTATGTCGTTCAGATAATGTACGGGAATGCAGCTGGTAGATATTATCGACAACCGCCGATATTTCGACACGAGCACGAACTGCTACGAGCGTGGTTTGAAAAGTTCTCGGAACAGAATAGGAAAGAAGTACTTACATCGCTGAAACTTTTTTTTATTTTTCAATGTACTCTCCTTGCACTTGGTCCAACGATGTACCAGTGCCTTGATTCCATATCGAAAATGAGTTTCCTCCAGGCGTGCAAAATGGTTGTCAACTCCGGCTATCAATTCTTCGTTCGAAGTGAATCTTCGTCCAGCAAGAAAAATTTTCAGTTTTGGGAAGAGATGGAAGTCTGACGGAACCATATCAGGTGGATAAAGCGGGTGTGCCAACAATTCATACCTTAGTTCGTGTGATTTTGTCATGGCGACGGCACATGTGTGTGGGCGCGCATTGTCTTGATGGAAGATGACTTTCTTCGTTGTTAAAACTGGCCTTTTTTCGCGTATCTTTTGTTGCAACTTGTCCAGGATATTTTCAACACAAAACTGCAGCAAGGAAGTGCTGCGCAAGGGCATTTAAAACCTTAGTTTGTTTAAAACCTTAGTTTGCATTGGAATTCAGGAAAAAATACACACACACACACACACACACACACACACACACACTAAACACTAGCGCCACTATACAACCAACGGCGGAGATAGTACTAATTCTGTCTCTGTATTTTGACAAGGGAGAGAGCAGGGATTCACGTAGAATTTAACCAAAAACCTCCAACTCTGTTCATAAGTTTATTGGATAATTTAGTTTAAACTGCTTTCTTAATAACACCATACCAATATCTGGAAATGCATGCCAGAATCTGCGTGTTGTTACATGAGCATGTTCTCCGCAGAACCGGTGGGCAGAGCAACATGCAAATGGTGGTCGTGCTGTTGCTGGTGATAAGTCTCTATGGGACCAAACTGCTGAGGTCATCGGTCCCTAGGCGTACACACTACTTAATCTAACTTAAACTAACTTACGCTAAGGACAACGCAGACACACTCATGCCCGAGGGGGGACCCAAACCTCCGACGGGGGAAGCCGTGTGAACCGTGGCGAGGCGCCCCTGACCTCGCGCCAACGTAGAGAAAATATTGACAAGAAGAAGGAACAGAATGATTGTACATGCGTTAAGACATCAGGGAATGGCTTCCATGGTACTAAAGAGAGCTGTAGAAGGTGGAACTTCAGGGGGAGACAAGGATTGGAATACATCTAACAAAACAATCGACGACATTGGGTCTATGTGTTACACTTAAATGCAACACGAAAGGAATTCGTGGTGGGCCACACCGAATGAGTTATACGAAGGGTGTTTGAAAAGACCGTGCAAAATCCGAGAGATGGCACCACCGGTGTGTATCGAGGTCATGTTTAGTTGCTAGCATCTTTGGAAAGAACGCACGCCAAGTTTCAGCCATATTGGTCTATTTCTTTGTGTTTGGCATTCGTGTGAATCAAGGAAGTCGAGTGATTGTCAAAAAATGGACGAAAAAGAATTTCGTGTGGTGATTAAACATCACTTTATGAATGGAAAACGCCTCAGGAGACTAAAGAGAAGCTTGATAAACATTACGGTGACTCTGCACCTTCAATTAGAACAGTTTATAAGTGGTTTCAAAATTCTCGGAGTTGCCACATGCGCACAAATGATACTGAACGTTCTGGAAGCCCTGTGGAGGTTACGACTCCAGAAATCATTGATAAAACCAATGATACGCTGACAGATGACAGAACAGTTAAGGTGCGTGAGATTGGTAGTGCTGTGGGCATCTCGAATGAATGGTTACATAATATTTTGCATAAACATTTGGACATAAGAAAGGTATCCACAAAATGGGTTCCGCGATTGCTCATGCTTGACCAAAACCGGAATCGTGTGAAGTGTTGCCAGGATGGTTAGGAGCTGTTCAGGAAGAATCCGCAGGACTTTAAGCGTCATTTCGTCACTGTGGAAGAAACATGGATACATTACTATGCTCCTGACACCAAACAGCAATCTAAACAATGGGGTACCAAGGGAGAATCTGCACCAAGAAAGATTATGGCGACTGTGTTTCGAGATTCGCAAGGGATAATCCTCATTTGTAAAAGGGTAAAAATATTACAGGTGCATATTATTCATCGTTATTGAACCGTTTAAAAACCAAGCTGCAAGAAAAACGCCGGCGATTGGACCGCAAATATGTCCTTTTCCATCACGACAATTCACCAGCACACACCTCAGCAGTTGTGGTCGCAAAATTAATGGAAATACGATTCCAACTCGTTTCACATCCCCCCTACTCTCCAGACTTGGCTCCCTCAGACTACTATTTGTACCCCAATTTGAAGACATGGCTGGCGGGACAAAGATTTTATTCAAACGAGGAGGTGATTGCAGCAACTAATACCTATTTTTCAGACCTGGACAATTCCTGTTATTCCGAAGGGATCAACAAATTAGAACGGCGTTGGACGAAGTGTATAAGCCTAAAAGGAGACTATGTCAAAAAGTGAAAAAGGTTTCACCCAAACGCGTAAGTAGTTTTTATTTTTGCACGGACTTTTCAAACGCCCCTCCTAAGACCAGTGACTCAAAATGTGACATTAGTGGTACTTGTTATTCTTAGAACACCGGCAGGCTAAGAAATTTCCCGGGTACGTCCACTGCAATGGGCCTTTAAAGAAAGTGTTGAAAAGAAAATTTCAAGATTATCGCTATGCGATTTCTTTATTTATCAATTTATTCCATCTACCAAGATTAGTGTCTTTGAGACTGCGTCTTACTGCTACTCATAAATCGTTACTAAGTCAGTATTACAATATGTATAGTATAGTCGGCCGGAGTGGCCGTGCGGATCTAGGCGCTTCCGTCTGGAACCCATCCAAAACCCAAGCTGTACTGTTTGGTCATTCTAGGCTCAACAGCCCGAAATGGCGGGAATCCCTGCCTTCTTTAATCCTAAACAGAACAAATATCAACTCCTTTCTTCAGCAAACTGCCTAGGGGTAATAACAGATGAAATTCTAAATTGGACTGAGAATTTAACTTCAGTCTGCACGAAGGCATCGCATCTCTCCATTCTCTACAAAAATACAAGAAGTTCTTCCCTCCTGACCTGAAGAAGAAACTTGTGCAAACACTCAATTATTGAACACAGCGATGCTATACTATCAGGTCTTTCTCAGGAAGCCTCACGGCACCTGTAAATGGCTATGAATGCCTGTGTTCGCTATACTCGTGATGTTCGACCCTCTGATCACATTTCACCATCATATCTACACATCTACATGAGTACTCTGCAATTCACATTTAAGTGCTTGGCAGAGGGTTCATAGAACCACAATCATACTATCTCTCTACCATTCCACTCCCGAACAGCGCGCGGGCTCAACAAAATACACTCCTGGAAATGGAAAAAAGAACACACTGACACCGGTGTGTCAGACCCACCATACTTGCTCCGGACACTGCGAGAGGGCTGTACAAGCAATGATCACACGCACGGCACAGCGGACACACCAGGAACCGCGGTGTTGGCCGTCGAATGGCGCTAGCTGCGCAGCATTTGTGCACCGCCGCCGTCAGTGTCAGCCAGTTTGCCGTGGCATACGGAGCTCCATCGCAGTCTTTAACACTGGTAACATGCCGCGACAGCGTGGACGTGAACCGTATGTGCAGTTGACGGACTTTGAGCGAGGGCGTATAGTGGGCATGCGGGAGGCCGGGTGGACGTACCGCCGAATTGCTCAACACGTGGGGCGTGAGGTCTCCACAGTACATCGATGTTGTCGCCAGTGGTCGGCGGAAGGTGCACGTGCCCGTCGACCTGGGACCGGACTGCAGCGACGCACGGGTGCACGCCAAGACCGTAGGATCCTACGCAGTGCCGTAGGGGACCGCACCGCCACTTCCCAGCAAATTGGGGACACTGTTGCTCCTGGGGTATCGGCGAGGACCATTCGCAACCGTCTCCATGAAGCTGGGCTACGGTCCCGCACACTGTTAGGCCGTCTTCCGCTCACGCTCCAACATCGTGCAGCCCGCCTCCAGTGGTGTCGCGACAGGCGTGAATGGAGGGACAAATGGAGACGTGTCGTCTTCAGCGATGCGAGTCGCTTCTGCCTTGGTGCCAACGATGGTCGTAAGCGTGTTTGGCGCCGTGCAGGTGAGCGCCACAATCAGGACTGCATACGACCGAGGCATACAGGGCCAACACCCGGCATCATGGTGTGGGGAGCGATCTCCTACACTGGCCGTACACCACTGGTGATCGTCGAGGGGACACTGAATAGTGCACGGTACACCCAAACCGTCATCGAACCCATCGTTCTACCATTCCTAGACCGGCAAGGGAACTTGCTGTTCCAACAGGACAAAGCACGTCCGCATGTATCCCGTGCCACCCAACGTGCTCTAGAAGGTGTAAGTCAACTACCCTGGCCAGCAAGATCTCCGGATCTGTCCCCCATTGAGCATGTTTCGGACTGGATGAAGCGTCGTCTCACGCGGTCTGCACGTCCAGCAGGAACGCTGGTCCAACTGAGGCGCCAGGTGGAAATGGCATGGCAAGCCGTTCCACAGGACTACATCCAGCATCTCTACGATCGTCTCCATGGGAGAATAGCAGCCTGCATTGCTGCGAAAGGTGGATATACACTGTACTAGTGGCGACATTGTGCATGCTCTGTTGCCTGTGTCTATGTGCCTGTGGTTCTGTCAGTGTGATCATGTGATGTATCTGACCCCAGGAATGTGTCAATAAAGTTTCCCCTTCCTGGGACAATGAATTCACGGTGTTCTTATTTCAATTTCCAGGAGTGTATTTTCACATTCGGAAGAGAAAGTTGGTGACTGAAATTTCGTAAACAGATCTCGCCGCGACGAAAAACGTCTTTGCTTTAATGACTTCCATCCCAATTCGCGTATCATATCTGCCACACTCTCTCCCGTATTACGTGATAATACAAAACGAGCTGCCCTTTTTTGCACCCTTTCGATGTCCTCCGTCAATCCCACCTGGTAAGGATCCCACACCGCGCAGCAATATTCTAACAGAGCACGAACGAGTGTAGTGTAAGCTGTCTCTTTAGCGGACTTGTTGCATCTTGGCTCGCTTTCCCCACAATATTGTCTATGTGGTCTTTCCAACTGAAGTTGTTCGTAATTTTAACACCCAGATACTTAGTTAAATTGACAGCCTTGAGAATTGTACTATTTATCAAGTAATCGAATTCTGACGGATTTCTTTTGGAACTCATGTGGATCACTTCACACTTTCCGTTATTTAGCGTCAACTGCCACCTGCCACACCATATAGCAATCTTTTCTAAATCGCTTTGCAGCTGATACTGGCCTTCGGATGACCTTACTAGACGGTAAATTACAGCATCATCTGCGAACAACCTAAGACAACTGCTCAGATTGTCACCCAGGTCATTTATATAGATCAGAAACAGCAGAGGTCCCAGGACGCTTACCTGGGGAACACCTGATGTCACTTCAGTTTTACTCGATGATTTGCCGTCTATTACTACGATTTGCGAACTTCCTGACAGGATATCACGAATCCAGTCGCACAACTGAGACGATACCCCATAGGCCCGCAGCTTGATTAGAAGTCGTTTGTGAGGAAAGGTGTCAAAAGCTTTCCGGAAATCCAGAAATACGGAATCAACCTGAGATCCCCTGTCGATAGCGGCCATTACTTGGTGCGAATAAAGAGCTAGCTGCGTTGCCCAAGAACGATGTTTTCTGAAACCATGCTGATTACGTATCAATAGATCGTTCCCTTCGAGGTGATTCATAATGTTTGAATACAGCATACACTCCTGGAAACTGAAATAAGAACACCGTGAATTCATTGTCCCAGGAAGGGGAAACTTTATTGACACATTCCTGGGGTCAGATACATCACATGATCACACTGACAGAACCACAGGCACATAGACACAGGCAACAGAGCATGCACAATGTCGCCACTAGTACAGTGTATATCCACCTTTCGCAGCAATGCAGGCTGCTATTCTCCCATGGAGACGATCGTAGAGATGCTGGATGTAGTCCTGTGGAACGGCTTGCCATGCCATTTCCACCTGGCGCCTCAGTTGGACCAGCGTTCCTGCTGGACGTGCAGACCGCGTGAGACGACGCTTCATCCAGTCCGAAACATGCTCAATGGGGGACAGATCCGGAGATCTTGCTGGCCAGGGTAGTTGACTTCCACCTTCTAGAGCACGTTGGGTGGCACGGGATACATGCGGACGTGCATTGTCCTGTTGGAACAGCAAGTTCCCTTGCCGGTCTAGGAATGGTAGAACGATGGGTTCGATGACGGTTTGGATGTACCGTGCACTATTCAGTGTCCCCTCGACGATCACCAGTGGTGTACGGCCAGTGTAGGAGATCGCTCCCCACACCATGATGCCGGGTGTTGGCCCTGTGTGCCTCGGTCGTATGCAGTCCTGATTGTGGCGCTCACCTGCACGGCGCCAAACACGCATACGACCATCATTGGCACCACGGCAGAAGCGACTCTCATCGCTGAAGACGACACGTCTCCATTCGTCCCTCCATTCACGCCTGTCGCGACACCACTGGAGGCGGGCTGCACGATGTTAGGGCGTGAGCGGAAGACGGCCTAACGGTGTGCGGGACCGTAGCCCAGCTTCATGGAGACGGTTGCGAATGGTCCTCGCCGATACCCCAGGAGCAACAGTGTCCCCAATTTGCTGGGAAGTGGCGGTGCGGTCCCCTACGGCACTGCGTAGGATCCTACGGTCTTGGCGTGCATCCGTGCGTCGCTGCAGTCCGGTCCCAGGTCGACTGGCACGTGCACCTTCCACCGACCACTGGCGACAACATCGATGTACTGTGGAGACCTCACGCCCCACGTGTTGAGCAATTCGGCGGTACGTCCACCCGGCCTCCCGCATGCCCACTATACGCCCTCGCTCAAAGTCCGTCAACTGCACATACGGTTCACGTCCACGCTGTCGCGGCATGCTACCAGTGTTAAAGACTGCGATGGAGCTCCGTATGCCACGGCAAACTGGCTGACACTGACGGCGGCGGTGCACAAATGCTGCGCAGCTAGCGCCATTCGACGGCCAACACCGCGGTTCCTGGTGTGTCCGCTGTGCCGTGCGTGTGATCATTGCTTGTACAGCCCTCTCGCAGTGTCCGGAGCAAGTATGGTGGGTCTGACACACCGGTGTCAATGTGTTCTTTTTTCCATTTCCAGGAGTGTATGTTCCAAAACCCTACTGCAAACCGACGTCAATGATACAGGTCGGTAGTTCGATGGATTACTCCTACTACCCTTCTTAAACACTGGTGCGATCTGCGCAATTTTCCAGTCTGTAGGTACAGATCTATCGGTGAGCGAGCGGTTGTATATGATTGCTAAGTAGGGAGCTATAGTATCAGCGTAATCTGAAAGGAACCTAATCGGTATACAATCTGGACCTGAAGACCTGCCCGTATCAAGCGATTTGAGTTGCTTCGCAACCCCTAAGGTATCTACTTCTAAGAAACTCATGCTAGCAGCTGTTGGTGTTTCAAATTCTGGAATATTCCATTCGTCTTCCCTGGTGAAGGAATTTCGGAAAACTGCGTTCAATAACTCCGCTTTAGCGGCACAGTCGTCGGTAATAGTACCATCGGCACTGCGCAGCGAAGGTATTGACTGCGTCTTGCCGCTTGTGTACTTTACATACGACCAGATTCTTTTCGGATTTTCTACCAAATTTCGAGACAATGTTTCGTTTTGGAACCTATCAAAGGCATCTCGCATTGAAGTCCGTGCCAAATTTCGCGCGTCTGTAAATTTTAGCCAATCTTGGGATTTCGCGTTCTTCTGAACTTCGCATGCATTTTCCGTTGCCTCTGCAACAGCGTTCGGACCTGTTTTCTGTACCATGGGGGATCAGTTCCATCTATTACCAATTTATGAGGTATGAATCTCTCAATTGCTGTTGCTACTATATCTTTGAATTTGAGCCACATCTCGTCTACATTTGCATAATTAGTTCGGAAGGAATGGAGATTGTCTCTTAGGAAGGCTTCTAGTGACACTTTATCCGCTTTTTTAAATAAAATTATTTTGCGTTTGTTTCTGGTGGATTTGAAAGAAACGGTATTCAGGCTAGCTACAACGACCTTATTGTCACTAATCCCTGTATCAGTCATGGTGCTCTCTATTAGCTGTGGATTGTTTGTGGCTAAGAGGTCAAGTGTGTTTTCGCAACCATTTACAATTCGCGTGGGTTCGTGGACTAACTGCTCGAAATAATTTTCGGAGAGAGAATTTAGGACAATCTCGGAAGATGTTTTCTGCCTACCACCGGTTTTGAACAAGCATTTTTGCCAACATATCGAGGAAAGGTTGAAGTCCCCACCAACTATAACCGTATGAGTGGGGTATTTATTTGTTACGAGACTCAAATTTTCTCCGTTCAGCAACTATATCATCGGAGTCTGGGAGTCGGCAGTAGGAGCCAATTATTAACTTAGTTTTGCTGTTAAGTATAACCTCCACCCATACCAATTCGCACTGAGTATCTATTTCGACTTCACTACAAGATAAACCACTACTGACAGACACAAACACTCCACCACCAATTCTGCCTAATCTATCTTTCCTGAACACCGTCTGAGACTTCGTAAAAATTTCTGCAGAACTTATTTCAGGCTTTAGCCAGCTTTCTGTACCTATAACGATTTCAGCTTCTGTGCTTTCTATTAGCGCTTGTAGCTCAGGGACTTTCCCAGCACAACTACAACAATTTACAACTACAATTCAGACTGTTCCTTGATCCAAGCACGTCCTGTATTTGCCATGCACCCTTTGAGATTGCAGCCCACCCCGTACTTTCCCGAGGCCTTCTAACCTAAAAAACCGCCCAGTCCACTCCACACAGCCTCCGCTACCCGTATAGCCGCCTGCTGAGTGTAGTGAACTCCTGACCTATTCAGCGGAACCCGAAACCCCACCAACCTATGGCGCGAGTCAAGGAATCTGCTGCCAACACGGTCGCAAAACCGGCTGAGCCTCTGATTCAGACCCTCCACCCGGCTCTGCACCAAAGGTCCGCAGTCGGTTCTGTCAACGATGCTGCAGATGGTGAGCTCTGCCTTCATCTCGTAAGCAAGACCGGCAGCCTTCACCAAATCAGATAGCCGCTGGAATCCAGAGAGAATTGCCTCAGATCCAAAGCGTCACACGTCATTAGTGCCGACATGTGCCACCACCTGCAGCTGGCTGCACCCTGTGCTCTTCATGGCATCCGGAAGGACCCTTTGCACATCAGGAATGACTCCACCCGGAATGCACACGGAGTGCACACTCGATTTCTTTCCCTCCTTAGCCGCCATATCCCTAAGGGGCCCCATTACGCGCCTAACATTGGAGCTCCCAACTTCCAATAAGCCCACCCTCTGTGATTGCCCGGACCTTGAAGGCTGAGAATCATCCTCTGAAACAGGGCAGGCAGCTGCATCTGGCTCAGCCAGAGACAGTACCTGAAACCTGTTTGTCAGACGCACCGGGGAGGCTTTCTGATCAGCCTCCGGGGACGTCTTTCGCTGCTTGCCACGCCTTGGAACGACCTCCCAATCAACCACAGGCGAGGGCTCAGCCCCACTGCGGGCAGCAACCGGGGCAACCACAGCGGCAGACCGATCTGGGGACAGACAGGACGAGGTTGATATCCCCGTGATACCCAAGTCCGGCTCCCCACAGTAGTGCCCATTGGCAACAGCCTCAAGCTGCGTGACCGAAGTCAGCGCCGCTTGCAGCTGTGAGCGAAGGGATGCCAACTCAGCCCTCATCCGAACACAGCAATCACAGTCCCTGTCCATTCTAATCGATGTTGAACAACAGTTACTGAAACACGAGTCCGTGCCTAGATAACGTAAGGGAAACACGCAAAGGATGTATGAACTAATCTGTACAAATGCCTAACGACTGCGCTACAATCTGCCTAAATTTACGGTTACAGCAACTAAAACTCGAAATTACACCTCCTATAGGAAACTCACACGCAATTTAAGTAAGAATCTACGAAGTAAACACTAAAGCGCGATGCTACAACTCTCAAATACTATAATACGCCCTAAATTTATGAATTAAACAATGCAAGTACCCAAAAACACACAAAGAAATTAAGAATTAAACTATGTAACAAGTAAGTGAGCTAGGGGTATACGACTTGCTGCTGGCAGCTGCTTATCCAACGACGGCAGGGAGCACAGCGTGCAGACAAGCGAAGACATTTTCACACCCTCTGTCTTATCTACTGTCTTATCAACGAACACTGACACTCGAACCTCTTCTCGACCTTAAATCTCTTGCATCAGCAACATGACAGAAACACCAGTTCCCATCACAGCAAAATTCTCTCTATTTTTCAGCCACTTTCTCGAAATCTTTCTCAATAGCAGGAACCTGACTGTAGAAAAGCCTCCCGCAAATATTAACTGAAAAAAAATAGTTCAAATGGCTCTGAGCACTTCAGGACTTAACTAGAACTACTTAAACCTTACTAACCTAAGGACATCACACACATTCATGCCCAAGGCAGGATTCGAACCTGTGACCGTAGCGGTGGCGCTGTTCCGGACTGTAGCGCCTAGAACCGGTCGGCCACACCGGCCGGCTTAACTGAATAACGTCTCCAGTTTCATAAGACAGTTAATGACATATATATAACAACAACTATGATTAACATTCTCCCTCTACGCAGTCGTTACCCTTGTTCATCCTTCTTTCCAACCAGATCTTCCTCATTTCCCAGAATTCTTACGAGGGCAGCTTTTTTTAAATTTCATTTCCCAGTCATGTTATTACTATCTGTCATATTAAGGTTGCTATTCCATAGGTAACTATGATGTAATAGAAACTGCATCGGTGAAACCCTGGCTCTATGTAGAGAGAGCCTGATGACCTTTATCAGATAAGGTTGAATAAATAATACAAAATGTTGTGAGGGGATGCGACATGGAACGGTGAAATGCATGTTTGTAACTATGCAGGTGTGGCCGTGCGGTTCTAGGCGCTTCAGTCCGGAACCGCGCTGCTGCTACGGTCGCAGGTTCGAATCCTCTCTCGGTTATGGGTGTGTGCGCTGTCCTTAGGTTACTTCGGTTTAAGTAGTTCTAAGTGTAGGGGACTGATGACATCAGATGTTAAGTCCCATGGTGCTTAGAGCCAACTATGCAGATGGTGAGAGTTTGCAGTTATTACAGATTGGTAGCTGTGGTTTCTCTGTCAATGCTGAACAAATCATTATGCTAATGTATGCATTAACGTAAAAGAAAACTATAGAAGAGCCTCCCAATTCTATTATGAACTTAATTGTATTACATTGAACACTCCGTCTCATCATTTTACGTATCTTCAAACAAGAAAGTAACGAAGGGACCGCTATAGGAACAAAACTACTCACATTTATGTAAATGACCTAGTGGACATCGTCGGAAACTGCATGAGTCTCCACGCCTACGACCCCCTTGTATACAAAGAAATGGGAGCGCTAGAAAATCGTAGCAGAACCCGGAAAGACGTGCACGACATCGATGTTTGGTGCAGCGGCTGGTGGGTTGATCCTCAATATAAACAAACTGTAACACGTTGCTCCCAAGTAGATGGCAAACCTTATTATTATACGATTACATAGTTTCAGAAAGATGGCAGGAAGCAGTCACAACCAATAAATATCTGGGAGTATAATTTGAAGTGGGGCGAAGATGAAACAAGTTGTAAATCGAGACGTGAAATACTATCCAAGAAAATCTTGAATTACCACCAAAAGGGAAAGAGGGATACAAGTCGTCCAAGGAAGTAATAGATATAAACTTAGACGGGACAGCCATATATCTAATGTCTGCCGCACGAAACAGCAGTTTACCGTTCTTCGTTGCAGCAAAGAAGGGTAACTAGCGACTGGAAGAAAGCTCTAGTCATCACCGCTTTCAAAAAGTGTCATTGGACAGGCGCACGTGATTGAAGGCCTGTATCACTGACCTCCGTCTGTTATGGACCATATTTTATCCTCGCGTATCATGGCATTTTTGGAGAAAGAAAATATCCGCTATAAAAATCAACAGGGATTCCGCAAACAGAGATCTTGCGAAACTCAGCTCGCTATGTTCTTCCAAGGGATCCATAGCGTCGTTACCTTAGGATTCAGGAAGGGATTTGGCACCGTCCCGCACAGAAAATGTGCGAGCTTATAGAGTATCGCACCCGATTTGTGACTGGATTCAAGACTTGCAGACAGAACTCAACGCGTCGTTCTTAACGCAATAAAATGGACAGATGTAAAGGTAATTTTCGGCGTATCCAAACACAGCATGACAGGGACGTTACTGCTTGCAATACACATAAGTGATTTAGTGGATAACGTCAGATGCTCTTTAAGAGTGTTTGCAGTTGATGCGGTTGTCTATAAGAAAGCAGCAGTATCGATTTGCAAAACGATCTTGAGACGACTGGCGACTGGCACAGGCTCTGGGAGTTGAGCCTCAACGTAAGTAAACGCAACATATTGCGCACACACAGGACAAGAAATCGACTACTGTACAACTATACTATTTATGACAAAATGATGGAAACAGAATCTACCGTAAAATATGCAGAGTAACTATTCAGAGCGACCTTAAGTGGAATTATCACATAAAACGAATACACTACTGGCCATTAAAATTGCTACACCACGAAGATGACGTGCTACAGATGCGAAATTTAACCGACAAGGAGAAGATGCTGTGATATGCAAGTGATTAGCTTTTCAGAGCATTCACACAAGGCTGGCGCCGGTGGCGACACCTACAACGTGCTGACATGAGCAAAGTTTCCAACCGATTTCTCATACACAAACAGCAGTTGACCGGCGTTGCCTGGTGAAACGTTGTTATGAAGCCTCGTGTAAGGAGGAGAAAGGCGTACCATCACGTTTCCGACTTTGATAAAGGTCGGATTGTAGCCTATCACGATGGCGGTTTATCGTATCGCGACATTGCTGCTCGCGTTGCTCGAGATCCAATGACTGTTAGCAGAATATGGAATCGGTGGGTTCAGGAGGGTAATACGGAACGCCGAAATGGATCCCAACGGCCTCGTATCACTAGCAGTCGAGATGACAGGCATCTTGTCCGCATGGCTGTAACGGACCGTGCAGCAACGTCTCGATCCCTGAGTCAACAGATGGGGACGTTTGCAAGACAACAACCATCTGCACGAACAGTTCGACGACGTTTGCAGCAACCTGGACTATCAGCTCGGAGACCATGGCTGCGGTTACCCTTGACGCTGCATCACAGACAGTGCGCCTGCGATGGTGTACTCGACGACGAACCTGGGTGCACGAATAGCAAAACGTCATTTTTTCGGATGAATCCAGGTTCTGTTTACAGCATCATGATGGTCGCATCCGTGTTTGGCGACATCGCGGTCAACGCTCATTGGAAGCGTGTATTCGTCACCGCCATACTGGCGTATCACCCGGCGTGATGGTATGGCGTGCCATTGGTTACACGTCTCGGTCACCTCTTGTTCGCATTGACGGCACTTTGAACAGTGGACGTTACATTTCACATTGGTGCGACCCGTGGCTCTACCCTTCATTCGATCCCTGTGAAACCCTACATTTCAGCAGGATAATGCACGACTGCATTTTGCAGGTTGAAACACGTATGTAACATAGCAGCGATGGCGAGGCATTGTAGCATCTGTGACCAGAGAGTATGCGCTTGACCGCGCGAGTGTTGCGAGCGGTTCTCAGTCTGTCAGTCAGTCGTTGCGAGTCCGTCAGTCAGTCGTTGCGAGTCTGTGGCTCTGTCTAGTTGAGAGCAGTACTCTGTCAGTAGTCGTCGCGTGCAGTACGCTAGTAGTCGTCATGCAGAGCGGTCGGTCAGTGGTAGCAGCCCAGTGGGGTTGCGTGATGTGGTCTGGCGACAACACTGGTCAAGATGCTGAATGAGGTATACTGTTAATTAAGATAATCACCGGATAATGTAAAGTTTAATTATTGTAACTAATTTTCAACAAGTGCCCCCAATAATAACTTTGATTTCAAAAGCAATTTTACATAAAGTTTTCATTTAATTGAAGTAACTATTTCGTTCCACTTCCCCTAAACAAAAGTTTCAGTTGTCAATTAGATTACAAAAGAAAAAAAAAGGGAATATTATTATTTGCAATGCAGTTCCTCCAAGCGGTGCGCAACAACAAGAGCAGAAATTTGACTAGGTGTTGCAATGAGGTAAGAATTTAATTTTGATTTTTGCACAGGGCCAAAGACCGATATTTCGGTTTAATTGAATCATTATCTTCACTGAGATTTTCTTATCACTGAATGGACCTTAATTTTTTATGAAGAACTTATACTTGAGTCAGATCGCGATTCTCACTTTTATTGTCATTAAATTTAATTGCTAGGGAGGTTACGTTTGGCTCCCATTTCTATTAAGTATTGTCTTTAAATTCTTATAAAATTTTGTGGGGAGGTTACAAGGTCCTGTACGGGCCTTTCTGGATACAGAAAATGTTCGACTGCTGCCTTGGCCAGCACATTCTCCAGATCTCTCACCAATTGAAAACGTCTGGGCAATGGTGGCCGAGCAACTGGCTCGTCACAATACGCCAGTCACTACTCTTGATGAACTGTGGTATCGTGTTGAAGCTGCATGGGCAGCTGTACCTGTACACGCCATCCAAGATCTGTTTGACTCAATGCCCAGGCGTATCAAGGCTGTTATTACGGTCAGAGGTAGTTGTTCAGGGTACTGATTTCTCAGGACCTATGCATCCAAATTGCGTGAAAATATAATGACATGTCAGTTCTAGTATAATATATTTGTCCAATGAATAACCGTTTACCATCTGCATTTCTTCTTGGTGCAGCAATTTTAATGGCCAGTAGTGTAGTAGGAAAAACAGTTCCAGGAATGAGATTCACAGGAAGAATCTCAAGGAAGTATAATGCATCCGCGAAAGAGTCACTTAGAAAACACTTGTTCGAGTGATTCTTGAGTATTATTCTTCAACCTGGGACTCTTACCGGGTTGTATTAATAGAAGATGTGATTCAACAAAGAGCGGCGATTTCCATCAATGGATCGTTTAGTTGGTGATGATCGAGTGGCAGACGCTGCAAGAGAGGCGCTCTACATCACGGAAAAATTAACTACTGAAACTCAGGGTGAGTACATTCCGGGGAAAGTAAGGCAACACTTTACTTCCTCCCAGATGCGTCTCGCGAAATGACCACGACGAGAAAATTCGAGAAATTAGAGCTAATGCAGAGGCTTACTGACAAGCATTCTTCCCACACCCAATAGAGTAGCGTTATGGGATAATGGTACTGGCAGTAGCCTCCGTCACACACCGCCAGGTGGGTCTCGGAGTTCAGATGTGTGTAAGATGGCGACGAAGTGATACACTACCGGCCATTAAAATTGCTACACCAAGAATAAATGCAGATGACAAACGGGTATTCATTGCACAAATATATCACACTAGAACTGACATGCGATTACATTCTCACGCAATTTGGGTGCAGCATAGTGAACGCATTATTGTGGCCAAGATAGACACAAAGCCCATGCCTACTACAGTAGTACAAGTTTATATGCCAACTAGCTCTGCAGATGATGAAGAAATTGATGAAATGTATGACGAGATGAAAGAAATTATTCAGGTAGTGAAGGGAGACGAAAATTTGTCATGGGTGACTGGAATTCGTCAGTAGGAAAAGGGAGAGAAGGAAACATAGTAGGTGAATATGGATTGGGGGGAAGAAATGAAAGAGGAAGCCGCCTTGTAGAATTTTGCACAGAGCTTAACTTAATCATAGCTAACACTTGGTTCAAGAATCATGAAAGAAGGTTGTATACCTGGAAGAATCCTGGAGACACTAAAAGGTATCAGATAAATTACATAATGGTAAGACAGAGATTTAGCAACCAGTTTTTAAATTGTAAGACATTTCCTGGGGCAGATGTGGATTCTGACCACAATCTATTGGTTATGAACTGCAGATTGAAACTGAAGAAACTGCAAAAAGGCGGGAATTTAAGGAGATGGGACCTGGATAAACTGACTAAACCAGAGGTTGTACAGAGTTTCAGGGAGAGCATAAGGGAACAAATGGCAGGAATGGGGGAAAGCAATACAGTAGAGGAAGAATGGGTAGCTATGAGGGATGAAGTAGTGAAGGCAGCAGAGGAACAAGTAGGTAAAAAGACGAGGGCTGGTAGAAATCCTTGGGTAACAGAAGAAATATCGAATTTAATTGATGAAAGGAGAAAATATAAAAACGCAGTAAATGAAGCAGGCAAAAAGGAATACAAACGTCTCAAAAATGAGATCGACAGGAAGTGCAAAATGCCTAAGCAGGGATGGCTAGAGGAGAAATGTAAGGATGTAGAGGCTTGTCTCACTAGGGGTAAGATAGATACTGCCTGCAGGAAAACTAAAGAGACCTTTGGAGAGAAGAGAACCACTTGTATGAATATCAAGAGCTCAGATGGCAACCCAGTTCAAAGCAAAGAAGGGAAGGCAGAAAGGTGGAAGGAGTATATAGAGGGTTTATACAAGGGCGATGTACTTGAGGACAATATTATGGAAATGGAAGAGGATGTAGATGAAGATGAAATGGGAGATAAGATACTGTTTGAAGAGTTTGACAGAGCACTGAAAGACGTGAGTCGAAACAAGGCCGCAGGAGTAGACAGCATTCCATTAGAACTATTGACGGCCTTGGGAGAGCCAGTCATGACAAAACTCTACCATCTGGCGAGCAAGATGTATGAGACAGGCGAAATACCCACAGACTTCAAGAAGAATATAATAATTCCAATCCCAAAGAAAGCAGGTGTTGACAGATGTGAAAATTACTGAACTATCAGTTTAATAAGTCACAGCTGCAAAATACTGACGCGAATTCTTTACAGACGAATGGAAAAACTGGTAGAAGCGGACCTCTGGGAAGATCAGTTTGGATTCCGTAGAAATGTTGGAACACGTGAGGCAATACTAACCTTACGACTTATCTTAGAAGAAAGATTAAGAAAAGGCAAACCTACGTTTCTAGCATTTGTAGACTTAGAGAAATCTTTTGACAACGTTAACTGGAATACTCTCTTTCAAATTCTGAAGGTGGCAGGGATAAAATACAGGGAGCGAAAGGCTATATACAATTTGTACAGAAACCAGATGGCAGTTATAAGAGTCGAGGGGCATGAAAGGGAAGCAGTGGTTGGGAAAGGAGTGAGACAGGGTTGTAGCCTCTCCCCGATGTTATTCAATCTGTATATTGAGCAAGCATTAAAGGAAACAAAAGAAAAATTCGGAGTATGTATTAAAATTCATGGAGAAGAAGTGAAAAGTTTGAGGTTCGCCGATGACATTGTAATTCTGTCAGAGACAGCAAAGGACTTGGAAGAGCAGTTGAACGGAATGGACAGTATCTTGAAAGGAGGATATAAGATGAACATCAACAAAAGCAAAACGAGGATAATGGAATGTAGTCAAATTAAATCGGGTGATGCTGAGGGGATTAGATTAGGAAATGAGACACTTAAAGTAGTAAAGGAGTTTTGCTATTTAGGGAGTAAAATAACTGATGAGGGTCGAAGTAGAGAGGATATAAAATGTAGACTGGCAATGGCAAGGAAATCGTTTCTGAAGAAGAGAAATTTGTTAACATCGAGTATAGATTTAAGTGATAGGAAGTCGTTTCTGAAAGTATTTGTATGGAGTGTAGCCATGTATGGAAGTGAAACATGGACGATAACCAGTTTAGACAAGAAGAGAATAGAAGCTTTCGAAATGTGGTGCTACAGAAGAATGCTGAAGATAAGGTGGGTAGATCACGTAACTAATGAGGAGGTATTGAATAAGATTGGGGAGAAGAGAAGTTTGTGGCACAACTTGACTAGAAGAAGGGATCGGTTGGTAGGACATGTTTTGAGGCATCAACGAATCACAAATTTAGCATTGGAGGGCAGCGTGGAGGGTAAAAATCGTAGAGGGAGACCAAGAGATGAATACACTAAGCAGATTCAGAAGGATGTAGGTTGCAGTAGGTACTGGGAGATGAAGAAGCTTGCACAGGATAGAGTAGCATGGAGAGCTGCATCAAACCAATCTCAGGACTGAAGACCACAACAACAACAACAACAACAACAACAAATCCTGAGAAATCAGTACCCAGATCAACCATCTCTGGCTGTAATAACGGCCTTGACACGCCTGGGCATTGAGTCAAACAGAGCTTCGATGGCGTGTACAGGTACAGCTGCCCATGCACTTCAACACGATACCACAGTTCATCAAGAGTAGTTGCTCGGCCACCATTGACAAGACGTTTTCAATTGGTGAGAGATATGGAGAATGTGCTGGCCTGGGCAGCAGTCGAACATTTTCTGTATCCAGAAAGGCCCGTACAGGACCTGCAACATGCGGTCGTGCATTATCCTGTTGAAATGTAGGGTTTCGCAGGGATCGAATGAAGGGTAGAGCCACGGGTCTCTAACACATCTGAAATGTAACATCCACTGTTCAAAGTGCCGTCAATGCGAACAAGAGGTGACAGACGTGTAACCAATGGCACCCCATACCATCACGCCGGGTGATACACCAGTATGGCGATTACGAATACACGCTTCCAATGTGTGTTCACCGCGATGTCACCAAACACGGATGCGACCATCATGATGCTGTAAAGAGATCATGGATTCATCCGAAGAAATGACGTTTTGCCATTCGTGCAGCCAGGTTCGTCGTTGAGTACACCATCGCAGGCGCTCCGGTCTGTGATGCAGCGTCAAGGGAAACCGCAGCCACTGTCTCCGAGCTGATAGTCCGTGCTGCTGCAAACGTCGTCGAACTGTTCGTGCAGATGGTTGTTGTCTTGCAAACGTCCCCATCTGTTGACTCAGGGATCGAGACGTGGCTGCACGATCCGTTACAGCTATGCGGATAAGATACCTGTCATCTCGACTGTTAGTGATACGAGGCCGTTGGGATCCAGCACGGCGTTCCGTATTACCCACCTGAACCCACCGATTGCGTATTCTGCTAACAGTCATTGGATCTCGATCAACGCGAGCAGCAATGTCGCGATACGATAAACCGCAATCGCGATAGGCTACAATCTGACCTTTATCAAAGTCGGAAACGTGATGGTACGCATTTCTCCTCCTTACACGAGGTATCACAGCACCGCTTCACCAGGCAACGCCGGTCAACTGCTGTTTGTGTATGAGAAATCGGTTTAAAACTTTCCTCATGTCAGCGCGTTGTAGGCGTCGCCACCGGCGCCAATCTTGTGTGAATGATTTGAAAAGCTAATCATTTGCATATCACAGCATCTTCTTGCTGTCGGTTAAATTCCGCGTCTGTAGCACATCATCTTCGTGGTGTAGCAATTGTAATGGCCACTAGTGTATTTTAGGTCGTCTTCACCTCGCGGTTTACGTACATCATTTACGGTTTGATGATTTTCTTGTTCAATGCGAAATGAATTCTTTTTAGAAAGGCGCTTCCGCAAAGCACATATTGCTAGCTGAAGTGGTTGATAAAAGAGGCCAGAGGAGTGGCAGTGACGTCACACACTCACACGCGCCGGAAGCTCCTCGACGGAGGTTGGGTGGCCAGTGGTGGGGAAGAGGGGGTTCCCCCATTGACGTCACAGCCCGCCCGTGTCCCGTGGCAGCGCCGAGCCGAATAAAAAGGCGGAAAGAGGCCTGAGTGGGTGAGAAAGGAATAAAAAGGCGAAGGTAGCGGGAAGAGCAGCTATGGCGGAACACAGCGAGCGTCTCGAAGACTAAGTTTAGAAGCAGTAGGGACCTTCTTCTTAATTTTAGATTCCCCAGGAATAGTGTTAGCGCGTCATTTGGCTCCGTGTTCGCACAGTGTGCGCGTAACAGGTGATGCGGGGAACGAACAGGCGAACAGCAGGTGCTGAGCGTCAAAGCACGGTCACCGGGGTCCACACACAAGTGTAGTGGGGGGCTGCTGCACTGCCCGAGGCTGCAGTCTAGAGGAGTTAGCGTGGAGAATCCCACGCTAGACGTCGTCTTATTTATTTTTTTAAATTTATTTATTGATTTATTTAACCTGGCAAGATTAGGGCCATCAGGCCCTCTCTTACATCTAACCAGGCATTCTACTTATTTTACATTCATATGTTTTAGTAGGCATGTTAAACTACATCTAGTACAAAAAGTGAAATAAACAATTTGAAAGGTACACCTGGAAAAATACATACATATAGAGTTTATATTCTTAGGTCACAAGTACTGTTATAATTAGACATTATTGAAGAGACAGATTTTAGATAGGAGTGCCGGCAGCAGGGAGTATGAGGGAGACTCATGGTGAAGGGAGGAGAAGAATAGAGACATGATGAAACATAATTAAGGAAATATAAAGGAAAAGAAGATTGCGTGGCTAATATAGAAAGATGAAGAGGTAGGCATCTCAGGAGCAAGATAGGAGACGCTAGCTTTGCTATTTGACAGATGAGGGGATTGTCTTTGTACATTAATTTTGTGGAGAACTTTGTGAGGATGATAGTAGGAAATGCTTCAACTTCTTCTTAAAAGCAGCAGGAGATCGAATTTTGCGCAAGGTAAGGGGCAGTTTGTTCCAGAGGCGGACAGCGGCAACTGAGAAGGAGTTTGCAAAAGTTTTTGTTTTGTGAGTGGGCACAGTTAGGATACCAAATAAGAGTGACCTCGTGTTTCGATTATGATGACATGACAGGATTTTAATCTCTGAAGCAAGGTACTGGGGTGCTTGCGCGATGAGGAGTCGGTGGAGTAGACATAGAGTGTGGTAGTCACGCAATTTGTCCGGCCGCAGCCACCCTAGCTCGGAGTATGAAGCACTAACATGATCATATCGGCGAATGTTGCAGGTGTAACGCACACAGGCATTCATGGTTAGCTCTAGCCGTCATTTGTTTTCACTACTCATGCCTTGTTGAATCACATCACAATAGTGGAGGTTCGGTAGAACGAGTGCTTGCACGAGCTGGCGTTTCAAGTCCTGTGGAAATATGTTCCGAAACTTTTTGAGAGCATAGAGACAAGCAGACGTCTTTCGGCACACTGCGACTGTATTCTCCGCCCAGTTGAGATGCTCATCCAAAGTTACACCCAAGTTCTTCACTGTTTTCTGATATGGTATTGGAGTACCGTCGAGCAGAATAGGAGGTAGCCGTTCGCGGAAATCTGAGCTTATTAATTTCTGATGGGCTATTAAGATTACTTGCGTCTTTTTTGCATTTAGTTTAAGCCCCAGGTTTTTCGCCCATCTCACTACTGAAGACAGATCATCATTCATCTGAGCGATTGCAGTGTTTACATCTTCAGGTCTGACGCTTAGGTAGAGCTGGAGGTGGTCGGCATAGAAATGATATTTACAGGAGGACAGAACCGACGAAATATCGTTGACATATAAAGAAAACAAAAGTGGTCCTAAGACTGATCCTTGTGGCACTCCCGAGGAAACATGTTTCCAGGAAGATTTTTCATTTACGCAGACAACACATTGCTGTCTGTCTTTTAAGTAGCTTTCAAACCAACTCATTGCACTATCAGAGAAATTAAGCTGTTGCATTTTTCTGATCAATATGTCAAAGTTGTGTCAAAAGCTTTGCTGAAGTCCAGTAGCATCAATATTGTTGCCTTTCGATTGTCGATGGCATATTTCAGGTCATCAGTTACTTTAATTAGAGCAGTGTTTGTGCTGTGATGTTTACGGAAACCGGATTGAAATTTGTCATATAGGCTGAATTCATGCAAGTGTTCAGTGATTTGGTCATGAACAATATATTCAAGTGCTTTGGAAACAGCAGGCAGTATGCTAATTGGTCGGTAATCACTAGGCAGTTGCGGGTTTTCGATCTTAGGGATGAGTCGAATTAGGCTTCTTTTCCATGCAGTAGGATATATTCCGTTCACGAGGGAAAAATTAAATATGTCAGTTAAGACAGGTACTAGGATATCGGCAACATTCTTAATCATGGTTATACCGATACTGTCGTTGCCTATTGCATCAGAAGAGATTCTCATTATTGTTTTTCTTGCCGTATTTGTTGTTACATGTTTTAGATGGAAGATATCGTTGTTAGTTATCCTGTTTGGGGATTCTTGTGGACGGTAATTATCAGCTGTGCTGGTATTCAGAGGTGCAGAGAAGAATTCATTTAATTCGTTAGCTGACACATGAAAAGTAGTTTCCGATTTTGCCTTTCCGACCCCCAAGCTACGGAGATTTTTCCATAGAGTCGTGGGCGTCAGATCGCTGCATACAAGGGAGCGAGCGTGTCTGATTTTAGCATTGCGAATGCATTGTTTCACTCTGTTCCGTAGCTTTCTATATTCTTCGAAACGATCGGGTTTCGGATCTGCCTTGAAACGCCTGTGGGCAGCATCCCTATTTGTCATCATTTGACGTAATTCAGCTGTCAGCCATGGAGCAGGAGATTTTCTTACACGGATTGTGCGCACAGGTGCATGTTTGTCATAGAGGGCAGTGAGTTTATCACCAAATTCATTAATTTTGCCGTCGATTGTCGGTTTTCTGATTATTTGATGCCATGAGATTTCTGAGCAATCGGCTGTTAGAGCGTCAAGGTCAATACGTTTCATGTTCCTATAAGTTATGTAACGCGATTTGATCCTTGGGGGCTGCACAGAGTAGGCCAGGAATATTACATCATGCTGAGAGGCCAGGGGCCGATGTTTGACCAACATCTCTTACTTTGTCAGTCTGTTTCGTTGCGATTACGTCTATAAGAGTATGACTGTGCGCCGTATGGTGTGTAGGTTGTAATGGAAGAATGTTCATGCTATTGCAACTAAACAGTCTTCTTAGGTTTATTGCGGAGGGAGTGTCTCTTAGCAGGTCTATGTTCAAGTCACCCATTACGATGACATGTTCGTATTGACACTGAAGTGAATGTAATTCCGACTGGAAGTAACTCATTGAGCTTATTTTTGGCGGCTTGTACACGACGCCAGTCAAGAATTTCCGACTTTGTATATTTATTTCAATGAACATGAATTCAGCCTCTTTTTCTTCAGCAGGATTTGACGTACATAAGACTTTCGCTTTGAGATCTTCCTCCACAAGCAGAAGGAATAGAGCTAATTTAGGTCAGGGGTATTGTAAGATATCAATGAATCGCAGTGCATTTGCAGGAGTGTACAGATGTCAACGCCATCTGTGGCCTAGGCAGTGAGTCATGTACGGATCGAAAAGTGGATGCGCGTGCGACGTCACAAGCGCCAACAACAAAAACTATACACACGCCCCATCTCCGAGTTATATCTCGTACTGTGTAACTAACAGTACTGACTCGCTCGCAACAGCTTGTGGTGCTAATGATTATTGCTCTTACCGATCTAACTGTAACACCTTAGGGTTAACATGATGTATTAAAAAATGTAAACCCTTGTATGTCCACTAGTGTGTTTGTTGTTGTGGTCTTCAGTCCTGAGACTGGTTTGATGCAGCTCTCCATGCTACTCTATCCTGTGCAAGCCTCTACATCTCCCAGTACCTACTGCAACCTACATCCTTCTGAATCTGCGTACTGTATTCATCTCTTGGTCTCCCTCTACGATTTTTACCCTCCACGCTGCCTTCCAATACTAAATTGGTGATTCCTTGATGCCTCAGAACATGTCCCACCAACCGATCCCTTCTTCTAGTCAAGTTCTGCCACAAACTCCTCTTCTCACCAATTCTATTCAATACCTCCTCATTGATTGTGTGATCTACACATCTAATGTTCAGCATTCTTCTGTAGCACCTCATTTCAAAAGCTTCAATTCTCTTCTTGTTCAAACTATTTATCGTCCATGTTTCACTTCCATACATGGCTACACTCCACGCAAATACTTTCAGAAACGACTTCCTGACACTTAAGTCTATACTCGATGTTAACAAATTCCTCTTCCTCAGAAACGCTTTCCTTGCCATTGCCAGTCTACATTTTATATCCTCTCTACTTCGACCATCATCAGTTATTTTGCTCCCCAAATAGCAAAACTCCTTTACTACTTTAAGTGTCTTATTTCCTAATCTAATTCCCTCAGCATCACCTGACTTAATTCGACTACATTCCATTATCCTCGTTTTGCTTTTGTTGATGTTCATCTTATATCCTCCTTTCAAGACACTGTCCATTCCGTTCAACTGCTCTTCCAAGTCCTTTGCTGTCTCTGACAGAATTACAATGTCATCGGTGAACCTCAAAGTTTTTATTTCTTCTCCCTGGATTTTAATACCTACTCCAAATTTTTCTTTTGTTTCCTTTACTGCTTGCTCAATATACAGATTGAACAACATCGGGGAGAGGCTACAACCCTGTCTCACTCCCTTCCCAACCACTGCTTCCCTTTGATGCCCCTCGACTCTTATAACAGCCATCTGGTTTCTGTACAAATTGTAAATAGCCTTTCGCTCCCTGTATTTTATCCCTGCCACCTTTAGAATTTGAAAGAGAGTATTCCAGTCAACATTGTCAAAAGCTTTCTCTAAGTCTACAAATGCTAATGTGTGTGTATGTGTGTAAGTATTCTTACTGACGAGAAAACACTAGTAAAAAAAAGTATTTGGTGACAGAGAGAACCTTGGAAACTATTTGGTCTGTATAAAGTCATGGGGGGGTCACCTGTTGCACAAACTTGGTACCCTGATAAACACAGGGTGTCCCACAGAAAATCGGTACGCCTACCACCCCAAATTCAAGTAACTTACAACTACATAAAAGAGAATAGATAACGGTAACGTTAAAAGCATGTAGTCACCTGTTTATAAGAGATGCTTGATGTGGTGGCCATGAGCATACAGGCGTCGCTGATTTCGTGTGAAAATGTTACCAGTAACACACCGTAATTCTGAAGGGTGATGTTATCGCATTTACGCAAATCTAGTGCGCGCTTTTTTTTTGTCATATGAAATACCTAAAACTGGGGTGCGCACAAGATTCGGTGGCGCACTAGATTCGAGTACAAACTTGAATCGTTCACCGGTTTTTCTTACCCTATATGATCTGAAGTAGGAAAACATTTATTAAACTCTGGCAAGAAAATATGGTTTCGGTATCTGTGAATTAAAGAAAATAACACGTAAGTCCGGTAAGAGGTTATCGAGTGAAAGGAGCTGGTATATATTTCCAGTTCTGAATTCTGTTCGCAGGCGTCAGAACAAAATCCACTACTGCCACGGAAGGAAATCTTTAGACGTCGGTTCAAATAGAACGTGTCTCTTCTTTTTTTTCTTTCTTTCCTTTTTTTTTTAATTTGCTCGTTGAAATTTATGTACTGTCGCGTAAATTACAACGCATTGTTGTACTCCTCAACCTCATTTCATTATTGTTGGCCTATTACAGTACTTCCACTGTGTTTGCATTAGATACTCACGAGATGGAAGGCGAGTAGAGAAGAATATCGTACAAAGCTACTTTCAAGCGTAACGTAATTCTTTATGCTGAAAAATATGGTAACAGAAGGGCAGGAGGAGAGTTCAATGTAGCTGCGAGTAACGTTCGCTTATAGAAGAAAGAGAAATCGGGATTATTTGCAATTACCGTTACTACGAAGAAACTCACTGAACCTCGCAAAGGAACACATCCTGACGTTGAAGTAAATGTTTAGGAATTCGTCCGAGAAAGGAGGAAGAATAGGCAACCTGTGACCAGTGACACCACACTAAAAAAAAAAAAAAAAAACACACAAGAGGTGTCTGGAGCTCTTAATATACCGAAGCAAGAGTTTAAGGCTAGTCGGGGTTGTGTTGATCGCTTTATGAAACGAGCGGATGACGCCGTACAACAATATGCGATAAGCTTCCACAGGATTCTGAGAAGAAGCTTCAAGAATTTCGGTGGTATGTTATGACACTTCGGTAAGAGAAGAATTATTCGATTGGCCAAGTAGGCAACGCTGATGAGACTTCAGTTTGGTTTGATATGCCACGTAATTGCACGATTGATGAGAATGGTATCTACAAGACAAGTTACCAGAAAAACATCTGGGTGTGGAAAACAGAGGGTAACAGTAATGCTGGCAATCACAGGAGATGGAAAGAAACTTCTCCCTTTTTGAATCTTCAAGAGAAAAACATGCCCCATGACTCCAGAAAATGAAAGCTATTCCCTGATGACATCATTGTTCGGTATCAAGAGAAGGGATGGATGACTGAAACTTTGATGCTTGACTGGCTCCGAAACGTGTAGGAACTCCGTCCTGCTGCGCTTTCCAAGCAACCATCAGTCTTGATGCATTTCGTGGTCATCTCAGTGACGACGTAAAGCCTACCCAGAGTCTTTATTAGTATTCCTGGAGGAATGACTTCTGTATTACAACGCCTGGACGTTAGTGCAAATAAACCTTTCAAAGGTTACGTTCAGGAACAGTACGAAAAATGGTTTTGCGAACAAAATCGTGAACTGATTCCGATAGGAAAAATTAAACGAGCTGCACTCTACACTCTCGGGAACTGAGTTTCTGCTGCCTGGAAACGCATCTAAATAATTGAAGAAATGCTGTACTTCAAATACTCTGAATGCCAGTGAAGATGATGTGCACCGAGCGAGGTGGCGCAGTGGTTAGACACTGGACTCGCATTCGGGAGGACGAAGGTTCAATCCCGCGTTCGGCCATCCTGATTTAGGTTTTCCGTGATTTCCCTAAATCACTCAAGGCAAATGCCGGGATGGTTCCTTTGAAAGGGCACGGCCGACTTCCTTCCCTAATCCGATGAGACCGATGACCTCGCTGTCTGGTCTCCTTCCCCAAAACCAACCAACCAACCAACCAAGATGATGTGCACTGGAGCTACACATTTAGGATGGCGCGGAACGAGAAAATGGATCAATTTCTGATGTAGAGGATTCCAGTAATGATGACATTAGTGAATAATGATGAGTAACGCCCATAGTTTACAGTATGTTTCTGGTTGGTTCAAATGGCTCTGAGCACTATGGGACTTAACATCTGTGGTCATCAGTCCCCTAGAACTTAGAACCACTTAAATCTAACTAACCTAAGAACATCACACACATCTATGCCCGAGGCAGGATTCGAACCTGCGACCGAGTATGTTTCTGTGTATGTCATGTAGGTAATCAAGTTGGGCGTTCTTTTTTAATAATGAAAATGTCACTTATTACCTTAATGAGTAACTTATTAAATTATTATTGTTTTTTATAGTTCTCTATTGTTTGAAATAAAGTTAGCATTGTAAAATGTAATTTCAACAATACAAAAATATCCTAACAGCGATGTGCCATAATTCATTTTTTTATTAATTTAATTTTTAAAATTGGGGTGCGCACTACATTCGATGGCGTATTAAACCACGGTAATTTCTCTAGTAGTGCCCCGTTTAAGATCGTCTGTTGCGTGAGGGCTGATAGCATACATTTTGCTTTTTAATGTGCCCCAACAGATAATGTTAAGTCCGGGCATCTTGGGGGTCAGAGGCCACTACTGACAACTCTGTCTCCATGGAACACGTTGATGATGTGAGCCATACTTTGGTCGGACGTGTGAGCGGTTGCTCCATCTTGTTGGAATGCTGCATACAGATCATCTGCGTCTGTTAATTTGCACAGAAAAAGTCATAAGCCTCTAGATACCTGGCACTGTTTAAGGTGTAACAAAAATATACAGCCAATAATGCACATGCCGCACAATGCACACCAAACACTAATCTTCTCTGACCGGGGAGGTTCTTCATGCAAAATATGTAGGTCGTCCTGCGACCAGTATGTGCATTTCTGGGAGTTTACGAAACCTGACAAATAAATCAGGCGTCATATGACATGAAGTAAAGCAAGGGTTCCAAGAAATCGTTAGCAGTTGATGTTAATAGCCGGTTACAATAATGAACTCTTTTCTTTCCTGAACCTCAAATTTCAACTCTTGCGCTACATTTGCACGATAGGCTTTTCATTTCATATATTTTAGTACCAACGACACGAAGTACACCAACCTGCCGCCATAACCTCCTTACTAACTTACAGGGACTTCTGTCTGAAGGTTCAGCGATCCTCAGGGTCGGTCGCATATTCCTCTGCACATTCTGAACGGATCCTACAGCTCTCCATTTATTGCACAGGTCCAAAATAGCGTTGGTCGTGGGTAGTGTCCTAAGAGGATACTTCGCTCGAAACATTTCTTTACATTCCTTGGTGTAGCCTGCCTGGCCGGCCGCTGTGGCATAGCGGTTTTAGGCGCTACAGTCTGGAACCGCGCGAGTGCTACGGTCGCAGGTTCGAATCCTGCCTCGGGCATGGATGTGTGTGATGTCCTTAGGTTGGTTAGGTTTAAGTAGTTCTAAGTTCTAGGGGAGTGATGACCACAGATCTTAAGTCCCATAGTGTTCAGAACCATTTGAACCTAGGTAGGTAGGTAGGTAGGAGCCTGCCTTTATGTAACACTCCACAACATCAACTCGCTGTTCTAATACACACTGCCGCATTTCTGTAACAAGTCAACCATACGAGCCTCTCACAACTGACGCACGAACACACAACTGCTCTAATTGTTGTTAGAAAGCCGTTACCAAAGGATTACAAAACCAACTGGGTTCTATTCCTGGCCCGATTGAGGATTTTCTCTGCTCGGGGACTGGATGTTTGTGTTGTACTCATCATTTCATCATCATCATTTGTGACTGTGGATAGATTTGACTGTGAATAAAATTGGACTGTGTAAAAATTGGGACAGTGTACGGGAGCAGATGACCGCGCAGTTGAGCGCCCCACAAACCAAACACCATCACACAACCAGCCACGAAAATGTCATACTACCACTGAAAATATCATATATTTTTACTTTTCAATCTCTGCCCCCTTCCGCCGTCTCCGCACACACTGATTACACAAAAACATTAAAACTATTTAACAAATTAAAACATTTTTATGACAAGGTGCAACAGCATTTCTGATTGTAGCTGTGCTATCGTTCTTTTTCATAACAACATTTTGTGCTATCTTAGAATCAGGAAACGTACTTTTCAAAATAGCTGTCAGGCGGTCAGTTGTGTTAAATGGAATATCATCAGCTCCCAGGAACGCGGCTATTTGAAACCTGGCTTCCGCAGTTTGTCGAACATTGGCGCGCATTTCGACAAAAACTTTCCAAAAGTGGTGCACGATTTTTCGATTATACCACTCATGTTGTTAATAAGCTTTTTGACCGCTTTTGTTTCTTTGCTATAGTCACAGTAGATACTATAGAATCATTACAATATTTGAATTTTGCCCTACAGTAAATATCAGAGCCCTCTGCTAATCATGAACGAAATGCTTCATCCTCCCCCCACGCATTGCGATATTGTTCAAGCCTGTGCTGAAGTTTCTCACCCTTTGATAACTCACCTCTTTGCATCTTCTGTTTCTTTGACGTAGAAACATCGTACAGCTCTTCGTCACTACTTGACATTACACCTGCTTAATAAATTACAGAAATTAGCGTACTATGTTAATGTAATACGGTGCTTGACCGGCGTGCTATGTATCGAACTAGAGCACGGGGAACTGAAAATGATTGTTAACTAGTCTACAGCATAGCTCCAGTATAAACACGTGTAATAGGACATCATGCACTACAGGAAGCACCTAGCCGGAAACCACTGCTAGTTAAATCAAAATTTTAAACGTGACCGAAGCAGCAACTATTGAAAATCTTCACGGTGAATTATAACAGCCGAACAGTTGCATGATAAGGATTAATTGAAATCCTTGACCACGGTTTCGGTATATGTAAATATACCTCAACAGGGAGACAGCTTCATCAACAAAAAATTGACAACATAACCTAAAAAAAAACCTTGCAACTTTAAGTACCACGAAAATTACCAACGTATTACAAGCACAAAAACTTTTAGTCACTTACTAAAATCACATCCTGCAGTGGAGGTGCACAAAACAATCGCGCCAAAGGCGTCGTCAGTAGTTAAAATTAAAATATCACCTCCATCTGTACAGCATAATTATAAAGAGATGGTCAATGCGAACAGGGCATACTATCAGTACTTGGCCTGTGACCTAGCGTGAAGAGGGTGTGGAAGCACTAGCGTAGACAATTTCACCGAGAGAGGGCACTTGTGGTATGCGAGAGACACTCGCGCACATTAAAACCCGGGATATATACTCATGCGCGTCGAAATTTTAAAGGTTATGCTACTTCAAACCCTCTGTTTTAATAAATGAAACATATCAGAACCATTTAAAACACCTGCATACTATAGAAAACATGAACACCAATTTGCCTGTGTCCTAGTCTCAAGCAGGTGAAGCTTGCGCTAAGAAACATATCCAGCCAGAGAGGGCACTAGCGTTATGCGCGAGAATTTCGCGCAAATTAACGGCTAGGATGCATACCAGGGCAAACGAACTTTATGTTTGACCTCTGCTTAAGACAGTGTTACGACTCAGGGCACATAGTCTTTGAAAGCACCGATGATGGCTGTTAATCAGTTGAAATCGATTTGCAAAAGTAAATTAATAAAACATGAGTTTGAGACTGGTTGCTGCTTATTTGGTAATTTTATGGTTTACGGTGGCTGCACAATTTGGGAACCATACGGAGCCTACCATTCATAAGCCCAACCTTTCACCTATGTCACAGTTGTCTGATGGTTAAGGAGTGTTTGTTTTCGACATGGGCCCTGCTAAAATTAGGTTTAGCTGCTCATTACTACTGTATTCAACAAGTATAGGTTTTGCAATAACCAAAGTCACTGTGAGTTTCCGCTACGTGAAGTAATGTATTCTCTTTAAGCACTGTACGAGACAGTACCTTCCTTCGTCGTGCATATTTACTCATGTCTAATCTCAACACAGGTCCAATACACCGAAACGTGGTTCCCACGGCAGTCAGTTGACCTGCGTGGCAGACGGGTACGCGTATGATCGGCACTCATTATACTCATGTTCACGTTTTCGTGAAAACAGAAACACTTGTCACTAGTCGTTCGAATTACAATGGTTTACTGACGGTCAGCGTACAATGACAGAGACACACTTCAGCGGTCAGCCGATATAAACTCTTAAATAAAAACTAATGACACACCTCGAAGGAATTACCCGAATCAGGGGCGTGACGTACATTGTGTGATCAAAAGTATCCGGACACCCTCGAAAACATGCGTTTCTCATATGAGGTGCATTGTGCTACCACGTACTGCCATGTACTCCATATCAGCGACCTCAGTAGTCATTAGACATCGTGAGAGAGCATAATCGGGCGCTGTGCGGAACTCACGGACTTCGAACGTGGTCAGCTGATTGGGTGTCACTTGCATCATACGTCTGAACACGAGATTTCCACGCTCCTGAACATTCCTAGGTCCACTGTTTCCGATGTGATAGTGAAGTGGAAACGTCAAGGGACATGTACAGCACAAAAGCGTACACGCCGACCTCGTCTGTTGACTGACAGAGACCGCCGACAGTTGAAGAGGGTCGTAATGTGTAGTAGGCAGCCATCTGTCCAGACTATCACAAAGGAATTCCAAACTGCATCAGGATCCACTGCAAGTACTACGGCAGTTAGGCAGGAGGTGAGAAAACTTGGATTTCATGGTCGAGCGGCTGCCCATAAGCCACACATCACGCGAGTAGATGCCAAACGACGCTTTGCTTGGTGTAAGGAACCTAAACATTGGACGATTGAACAGTGGAAAAACGTTGTGTGGAGTAATGAATCATTGTACATCATGTGGCGATCCGATGGCAGGGAGTGGTTATGCCGAAAGCTCGGTGAACGTCATCTGCCAGCGTGTGCAGTGCCAACAGTAAAATTCGGAGGCGGTGTTGTTATGGTGTGGTCGTGGTTTTCATGGAGGGGGCTGGCACTCCTTGTTCTTTTGCGTGGCACTATCGCAGCACAGGCCTATATTGATGTTTTACGCACCTTCTTGCTTCCCACTGTTGAAGAGTAATGGCGATTGCATGTTTCAACACGATCGAACACCTGTTCATAATGCACGGCCTGTGGCGGAGTGGTCACACGACAGTAACATCCCTTTAATGGACTGGCCTGCACAGCTTCCTGACCAGAATCCTATAGAACACCACTGGGATGTTTTGCAACGCCGACTTCGTGCCAGGCCTCACCGACCGACATCGATACCTCTCCTCAATACAGCACTCCGTGAAGAATGGGCTGCCATTCCTCAAGAAACTTTCCAGCACCTGATTGAACGTATGCCTGCGAGAGTGGAAGCTGTCATCAAACGGTGGGCCAAAACCATATTGAATTCCAGCATTACCGATGGAGAGCGCCATGAACTTGTAAGTCATTTTCAGCCAGGTGCGCGGATAGTTTTGATGACATGTACAACCAAGCAGATGACTGCAGTTTTAGAAAAACTGGATGATCTACACGAGAGAAAGTGCTTCGCATATTGAGCAGTAACGCCTTGATCCAACTGTGGCCCCTAAGGAGGCAATCGTTCGGCTTGCCATTGCTTGATACAGTTTTTCGATGTCCTCGTATGCTATGTGCTGTTACGAAATGATGTGGCACCCCAGTGTATCACTTCTGGTTGTCTTGCCCTATGGCAGGCGCCAGTCATGTTGGTATCTCACTACTGCCCGGGGCGTCTCCAGACACGTCTTCGGCCTGGAGTATCATTGACCGGAGTAGAATTATCTTTATTGAGGGGTCCCACTTCAAACTGAACCCAGATGACGCCCCAGACAGCGGTTCGATATAGACCTGACTGTCGCCCACCATACTGTCCGACAACCAGGAGCGAAGGTCTGAGGAGGCATTTCATTTCATGGCAGGACCACTTTGGTTGTCTCTGAGCCACCGTTACAACAGAAAGGAACTTCGATGATATTCTAGTGTCCGTTTGGTTGCTCTCCATGGTAAACCATCCTGTGCGTACATTTCAGCTAGACAATGACTGCCCGCACACAGTGGGAGTTTCTACTGCTTGTCTTCGTGTTTGCCAAACCCTACGCTGGCCAGCAAGGTCGCCGGATCTCTCTCCTGCTGAGAACGTTTGGAGCATTATGGGCAGGGACCTCCAACCAGCTCGGGATTTTGACGGTCTAACGCGGCAACTGCACAGTATTTGGCACGTTATCCCCAGGACATCCAAAAGCTCTTTCAATAACGCCAAGCCGAGTAATTGCTTGATTTAAGGTTAGTTGTGGACCAGCGCGTTGCTGACTTGCTCAGTCTGTGAACCCCTTTCCCTTGAATAAATCATTTAATTTTCTGTAACTGGACATCTCCCGATATCCGTCCCGTTTTTGAGAGTAACTTCCGAGTCACTATCTCCTGCTACGCCATCTAAATAATCGCTCTACTACTAACTGACAAGAATATCACTCATTTGGCACTCTCAGTGCTTCACAATCGATTCTTTGTTTACGCTGGACATCTGGGAGTGCGAGCCGTCTAACGGATTGTGGATGCGTTACAAACTTCAGAAGGCCTGAACACGTAATGCAGATTGACTCCCGAGGAAATTACCCGCAGCTCTAATGGCCAAAAGCGAATAAAGATGATTTACAAACGATAGATATCAAGTGCAGAACTAGGGGGTGAACGAAAATTCGCACATTCACACATCAAAACACGCTTCGCTGTATACCGATAATACGGGAATATCTGCAACTAAAATACGTTTCATGCGAATTTTCGGTATAAAGTGGACGTAGAAGAAACGTTGGCAACACTGCAACAAGTATCTTCTTTTCGTACAGTGTAGCTGTTCTGCCCAGTTAGAGTAGCGGCTGTAGTTTTGTGTTAAGAATAGTCGAGTTCGACAGTTCGATTGTCGGCGTAAGTGTAAAATTTTTAAATCTTGTAGCTTTAGCCAGCGTGATATGGTATTTGGCTTCTCGTTTATGATACGCTAATTATAACAGGTCTCAAACGAAACATGCTGACTTATATAGATCGGCCGGCCGCTGTAGCCGAGCGGTTCTAGGCGCTTCAGTCCGGAACCGCGCTGCTGCCTCGGGCATGGATGTGTGCGATGTCCTTAGGTTAGTTAGGTTTAAGTAGTTCTAAGTCTAGAGGTCTGATGACGTCAGATGTTAAGTCCCATAGTGGTTAGAACCATTTAAACTATTTTTTACACGGATCAGCCAGAACATTACCTACCAAGCTGGTATGTCCACCTTTAGTACGGATAAAAATGGTGGCGCGTAGTGTCATGGGAGCAGTGTGCCCTTGGTAGGTCACTGGAGGGAGTCGGCACCACATCTGCGCACACAGGTCACCTGCTTCCCGTAAATTCTGGGGAGGGGTGCGATAACCTCTGACGCCACATTCAATCACATCCCAGATGTGTACGATTGGCTTCACACCTGGCGAGTAGGAGGGCCATCACATCAATTGGAACTCGCCCAGGTCTTCCTCGAACCACACCGTGACACACCTGGCTTTGTGACACGGCGCATTATCTTGCTGAAAAATGCCACTGCCATTGGGAAAAATGAAGGTCATGAAGGGGGGTCTGCAACCACTGTACGATACTCCTTGGCCGTCATGGTGCCTTGCACGAGCTCCACTGGAGCCATGGATGTCCTCGTGAATGTTCTCCAGAGCTAATGGTCATGATGAAGAAGGTATCGGTATTCATCGGATGGTGAAACGCTCTGCCACTGCACCAACGTCCAGCGCCGATGGCGACGTGCCCATTTGAGTCGTAGTTGCCAATGTCGTTGTGTTAAAATTGGCACATGCACGGGTCGTCGGTTGTAGAGCCCAATCCTTAGAAGTGTTTGGTGCGCTGTGTGTTCAGACAGACCTGTACTCCGCCCAGGATTAAAGTCTGGTCTGTCTTGTTTCACCAGTCTGCCCAGCCTAAGGCGTCTGACAACTGTAATGAGGCGTGACCGTCCATTCCTACGACGTCTGGGCATGGTTCTACCTTGATTCCGCCACGTATTGAAGACACTCACCACAGCACTCCTCGAACACCTGACAAGTCGTTCAGTTTCCCAAATGCTCGTGCCGTGCCTTCAGGCCATCACAATGTGCCCTCGGTCAAACTCAGACAGGGCGCGTGCCTTCCCCCCTCTACAAACGGACAGCACACTCACTAACACAACACGCACCGTGCGTGTGTCTGACTAGCAGCCATTCCTCTCCAAGAGGGGGGCGGGTTTACGTTGTTAGTAGGTCGGTGGTCACAATGTACCGGTTGATCAGTGTATCAATGTTGCTAAGCTCCCATCCCGCAATCCCGTCCCTTTCCAAGTTGCCTATCTAACAGCTTCCAAGGGTAGCGAAAAAATGATTACCAAAATTTCGCGTACTTAATGACAGAATTTAAACAATTCAAATCCTGTCATAATCTAGTAATTACACAACTAGCCATTAAAATTGCTACACCAAGAATAAATGCAGATGATAAACAGGTATTCATTGGACAAATATATTATACTAGAACTGACATGTGATTACATTTACATTTGGGTACATAGATCCTGAGAAATCAGTACCCAGAAAAACCACCACTAGCCGTAATAACGGCCTTGATACGCCTCGGCATTGAGTCGAACAGTTTCGATGGCGTGTACAGGTACGGCTGCCCAAGCAGCTTCAACACGATACAATTCATCAAGAGTAGTGACTGGCGTATTGTGACGAGCCAGTTGCTCGGCCACCATTGACCAGACATTTTCAATTGGTGAGAGGATTGAAGAATGTGCTGGCCAGAGCAGTAGTCGAACATTTTCTGTATCCAGAATGGCCCGTACGAGACTTGCAACATGCGGTCGTGCATTATCCTCCTGAAATGTAGGGTTTCACACGGATCGAATGAAGACTAGAGCCACGGGTCGTAACATATCTGAAATGTAACGTCCACTGTTCAAAGTGCCATCAATGTCATCAAGAGGTGACCGAGACGCGTGGCACCCCTTATCAACACGCCGAGTGATACATCAGTATGGCCATGACGAATACACGCTTCCAGTGTGCGTTCACTGCGATGTCGCCAAACACGCATGCGTCTATCATGATGCTGTAAACACAACCTGGATTCATCCGAAAAAATGAAGTTTTGCCATTCGTGCACCCAGGTTCGTCGTCGAGTACACCATTGCAGGCGCTCCTGTCTGTGATGCAGCCGTGGTCTCCGAGCTGATAGTCCGTACTGCTGCAAACGTCGTGCAGATGGTTGTTGACTTGCAAACGTCCCCATCTGTTGACTCAGGGATCGAGACGCGGCTGCACGATCCGTTACAGCCATGCGGATAAGATGCTTGTCATCTCGACTGCTAGTGATACGAGGCCGTTGAGATCCAGCACGACGTTCCGTATTCCGCTCCTGAACCCACCGATTCCATATTCTGCTAACAGTCATTGGATCTCGACCAACGCGAGCAGCAATGTCGCGATACGATAAACCGCAATCGCGATAGGCTACAATCCGGCGTTTATCAAAGTCGGAAACGTGATGGTACGCATTTCTCCTCGTTACACGAGGCATCGCAACGTTTCACCAGGCAACGCCGGTCAACTGCTGTTTGTGTATGAGAAATCGGTTGGAAACTTTCCTCATGTCAGCACGTTGTAGGTGTCGCCACCGGCGCCAGCCTTGTGTGAATGCTCTGAAAAGCTAATCATTTGCGTATCACAGCATCTTCTTTCTGTCGGTTAAATTTCGCGTCTGTAGCACGTCATCTTCGTGGAGTAGCAATTTTAATGGCCAGTAGTGTTCATGCACCGTGCGTGTGACTGACTAGCAGTCATTCTTGGCCAGGAGGGGGACGGGTTTACATTGATCAGTCTATTTGTGTTGCTAAGCGACCATCCCGCAACCGCATAACTTTTGCAAGTTGCCTATCTAACGGTTTCCAGGGGTAGCGAAAAACTGATTACTAAAATTTCGCGTAATTAATAACCGAATTTAAAAAATTACAAATGCTGTCATAATCTACTAATTAAGAGGTATAATCTAAAGTTAAAAACTTTACACAGTAAGACAAGTATTTCAGTCAAACTGTGTATGTGTTTCGAACAAACGTTAACTTACCATTGCCTTGACTATACATGTTCAAGGAGCATTTGAGAGTGAAAGCATTTAGCTACTTCCAGCAAATTTTACACTTAATTTCAAACCTTTGCGAAACTTCTCGCTGACAACCCACACAAAATGTGAATGTGAAAAAGTTTATCGATTGCTACATTTTCGCTGGGCATGCAGTAAAGCTGCAATATTATGCGTAACATTTAAATTTCTTACTTCTTTGATACTAATTCTGTTGCACACACGCCGCTGAATATATTTACAAAAGTATATCGTTCAGCGACACATAGTTCAGGATATATGACGTCATAAACTCTGACGGGTGTTCTCACGCCCATCATGGCATTTTGATTTACTACGTCCTTAACTAACTTTATTTGCAACATAGTTCGCAGACACACCAGATCATTGAAAAAGAAAGATCATATTGCAGCTGTTTATTAGAAACTATCTGTGAAACATAGAAACAAATTGCGCATGTCACTGGATAGAAGAAGGTTCAAAGTTTCGACGCAGCTGAATCAGAGGAAGCAAGAGAACGATATCAGGAGAGAATAATTCAGGCCCCTGAAAACGCTGGAGAATCTAAGGACATTGAAGAGCAATGGGAAAAAATAAAAAAGACAGTGCAGACAGCAGCAAGTGAGATACCTGGTAACAGCATAAGGCAAACAAGAAGCTAATAGTTCGATACCGAATGGAAACAGTAACAAATGAATAAAATGAAGCATAGAAAGCGACATTACAACCACGCTGTACCAGGAGGATAATGGAAGAATATAAACAATAACGGAAAATTGAGAAAAGGACGCATCAAAGGAAAAAAGGGAATAGATGAAGGTAAACATTCAAGAAATGGAGCTTCTGAGAAGTGCAAACGAGGCAAGGAAATTTTATAAGGAGGTGAATAAGGCACGGAAACCTTTCAGGGGCAGAACGAGTTTAATGAAAGATGAGCATCGCGGAATTATAAGTGAAGAGAAGAAGATATGTGAGAGGTGGCGTCGCTACTTTGATAAACTCCTTAACCCGAGACCAGTTGTACAAAGGTACCCAACAGAAATGCAGAAGGAAGAGCACCCACAAAACAGTATGGAGTGGACCCGCCTAACTTAGAAGACCTTCTTGATGCAATAATTTACCAACAGCCGTATGATTTGTAGAAGTTTATTTTATTTTATGAACTTCTATGTGCTGCTACCAGTTTCGGTATTACAGTGATGCCATCTTCAGGCCCCACTCGTCATAGTCGTAAAATTGCTACACACGGAAGGAGCCACATAACTGGATCCGTGAATCAATCGTCCTGCAGCAGCTCTTGGTGGCCAGGCGACACAGACCATTGATTCACGGATCCAGTTATGTGGCTCCTTCCGTGTATAGCAATTTTACGACTATGACGAGTGGGGCCTGAAGATGGCATTAATGTAATACCGAAACTGGTAGCAGCACATAGAAGTTCATAAAATAAAATAAACTTCTACAAATCATACGGCTGTTGGTAAATTATTGCATCAAGAAGTTCGTGACAGCCGTCGTCCAACGATCCATAATGGATCAACGAAAATTAACTTAGAAGAGGTGAGAACAGCAATGAGGAAATTAACAACAGGGCGGTAGGAACAGCAAGCATTCCAGCAGAGCTTTCCAAGCAGGGAGGCTCTGAACTGGACATGAACATCCTGAAACTGGTTAATCTAATATGGGAAGAAGACGAAATGCCCCAAACATGGAAAAAGGACATTATAAGGCCTACATATGTGAAAGGAGACCAGATGAAATGCGGTAACTACAGAGGGATGACACTGCTTAATGTAGGATATAAAATTGTCTCTAACCTACTCCGCGACAGACTCCTTCCAGTAACAGTGAGGGGAACGGGACCACACCAGTGTGGATTTAGCCCCGGTAAGTCAACCATCGACCAGATATTTACCCTAAGACAAAACAAAGGAATGAGGGGTTGGAATGTATCATCGTTTTATTGATTTTAAAGCAGCATAACATATTATAGACAGTGAGCAACTATATCAAACACTAGGTGAATTGAGTATTCAAAAAAAGCTGATAAGGGTAGTAAGGATGATAGCGAGAGAAATCCAAGGCAATATAAAAACTGGAGGAATGTTGTCCAATACTTTGAAAATTAAAAGTGGAGTAAGGCAACGTGATGCGCTGGCACGCCTCCTATCCAACGCCGCCTCGGAGAAGGTGATGAGAGATGCAAATATGTGGATGGTTTGGAAAGTTCTAGGAATCACCACGAGAGGTCAGCTCTAGCGCCACGAGTTGTCCACGTGATATTCATTTCACTGTTTCCTGTAAACACGTGCCACGTCAGTGCTCTTGGAAGAGAGCTGTGGCGGTGACATGGCTCTGTTGTCGTTCCCGCGTAGTGATTTGCGAACATGGAAAGAAATCGAGATTCAAGCAGTGATTAAGGACTTCGTGAAGAAACGTATGAAAGCAAAGAACGTTCATCCCGATTTCCGGAATACAAGGGGGACTCTGCTCCTTCATATTCAACTGTTGCCAAGTGGAAAAATTTTAAATTTGGTTGGGAGACCTTACATGATGATCCGCGCAGTCGTCGGCCAAGGTGTGTCACTACTCCAGAAATCATTGCAAAAGTGCACGAAATGGTCATGGAGGATTGCCGACTGAAAGTGCGTGAAATTGCTCACGCTTGCCAGATGTCATCTTAAAGGGTACATCACATTTTAACTGAAGAATTAGAAATGAAAAAATTATCTGCAAGATGGGTGCCGCGACTCTTGACGCTGGATCAAATACGCACGAGAATGGACATACCGGAACAATGTTTGGCCCGTTTTAGGAGATTTTTTGCGCCGGTTTGTGACCACAGATGAAACTTGGGTGCACTGCTATGCCCCAAAGACAAAACAACAGACAAAGCAGTGGAAACATGTTGATTCTCTACCACCAAAGAAAGCAAAGACAATTCCTTCGGCGGGAAAGATCATGGGATCAGTGTTCTGGGACGCGAAGGGGATTCTGTTTGTAGATTTTCCCACCACTGGGCAAATAATTACTGCAGAATACTACGCTAACCTCCTGGACAAATTGCAACAAAAGATACTCGAAAAAAGGCCAGGTTTACAAAGGAAGAAAGTCATCTCCATCAAGACAATGTGCGCCCGCACACATGTACCGTCGTCATGGCAAAATTACAAGAACTAAGGTATGAATTGTTGCCACACCAGCCTTATTCACCTGACATGGCTCCTACAGACTTTCATCTCTTCCCAAAACTGAAAATTTTTCTTGGTGGACGAAGATTCACTTCAAACGAAGAATTGATAGCCTGAGTTGACAGCTATTTGGCAGGCCTGCAGTAAGCTCTTTTTCGATGGATCAAGGCACTGGAAAATCGTTGGACCAAGTGCATTAATCTACAAGGAGACTACATTAAAAAATAAAAACAAGTTTCAGTGATGTAAGTACTTGTTTTCTATTCCGTTCCGAGAACTTTTCAAACCACCCATGTATCTTGAATAGGGGCAACGATTTTTCATAAATCTGTTCAGATACTGGCCTAAGCGGACGATATGGACGCCGTAGCAAGAGCTATGACGACAATAATGGAGACATTCAGCGCGCTCGAAGAGGCCGGCAGGAATATAGGACTAAATATTAACGAGCAGAAAACAAAATACCTAGCTGCTGGGAATGCGCACAGGGAAAACATGCCAGCCGAAATAACTATGAGTAGTTATACCTTTGAAAGAGTCGATCATTTCAAGTACCTGGGTTCGATTGTAAGAAGCCTAGCAGACTAGGCAGAGACTAACTGCACCCAATAAAGCGTATTTCGCCTTAACAAATCTTCTATCTCCAAGGCTCCTGATTAGGACCACAAAACTAACCATTTATAAAACACTGATCAGACCAGTGCTTATATTCCCTCTAAAACCCGGGCTCTGACGGTGAATTATGCTGAATCGCTGGATGCATTCGACAGAAGGATACTGAGGAGAATCATCGGCCAAATTTGCCAAAGGGAAAGATGGAGGAAGAGATACCACCGTGAGTTATACGGCATCTATGAAGACCAGCCTGTTAGAAGAATTGTGAAGCCATCGAGGCTGTGGCGGGCTGGATACGTGGCTCGGATGAATGATGCAAAAATACCAAAAAAGATTTTACAAGGAAAGCCAGTTTTGCTAGAGAGAACGTAATCGGCCGAAAAGTAAATGGGAGGACGGAGCCATAAAAGAGCTTCGGAAGATGGGCTACAGGAACTGTGTGTTGCACAACAAGAACTTACTTTTGGCTTCTCAGATCACCAGACCTCATACCATGCAGTTTTTTCCCGTGGAGTACAGAAAAGACAAAGCCTTTGTTCCATCTATAGCAGATAGTCTTCACGAGCTGAGAAATGGAATTGCGGAAGCTGTCGATATAATAAACTGGGATCTGTTGATTCGTGTGCTAAATGAAATGGAATGGCGTTTAGATGTTTCTCGAGCTGCGCATAGGGTCGTGAAGAGTGTATGGTATCATGTCAGCATGAACATAAAACTAGAACCTTCCTCTATCCAGTAAGATACGCAGAGAGTTTCTATCTTTCATAGTTTTTGTGTAATAATCAACTGAAATCCTTTCTTTCTTTTTGAATCACGCTGTATACACTATTTGATCAAAATTATCCGACACTTTCTAAAACATATGTTTTTCATATTAGGTGCATTGTGGTGCCACCTACTGCCAGGTACTCCATATTAGCGACCTCAGTAGTCATTAGACATCGTGAGAGAGCAGGATGGGGCGCCCAACGGAACTCAAGGACTTCGAACGTGGTCAGGTGATTGGGTGTCACTTGTGTCATACGTCTGTACGCGAGATTTCCACACTCCTAAACATCCCTAGGTCCACTGTTTCCGATGTGATAGTGAAGTGGAAACGTGAAGGGACACGTACAGCACAAAAGCGTACAGACAGACCTCGTCTGTTGACTGACAGGGACTGTCGACTGTTGAGGATGGTCGCATTACACAGGAATTCCAAACTGCATCAGAATGCACTGCAAGTACTATGGCAGTTAGGCGGGAGGTGGGAAAACGTGGATTGCGTGGTCGAGCGGCTGCTCATAACCCACACATCACGCCCCTAAATGCCAAACTTCGCCTTGCTCGGTGTAAACAGCGTAAACATTTGATGAATGAACAGTGGAAAAAGGTGGTGTGAAGTGACGAATCACGGTACACAATGTGGCGATCCGATTACAAGGTGTGGGTATGGCGAATGCTCGGTGAACGTCATCTACCAGCGTGTGTAGTGTCAACAATAAAATTCGGAGGCGGTGGTGTTATGGCGTGGTCGTGTTTTTCATGGAGGGGGCTTGCACCCCTTGGATTTTTGCGTGGCACTATCACAGCACAGGCCTACATTGATGTTTTAAGCACCTTCTTCCTTCCCATTGTTGAAGAGCAATTCGGGGATGGCGATTGCATCTTTCAACACGATCGAGCACCTGTCCATAATACACGGCCCGTGGTGAAGTGGTTACACGACAATAACATCCCTGTAATGGAATGGCCTGCACAAAGTCCTGACCTGAATCCTATAGAACACCTTCGGGATGTTTTGGAACACCGACTTCGTGCCAGGCCTCACCGACCGACATCGATACCTCTCCTCAGTGCAGTACTAAGTGAAGAATGGACTGCCATTCACTAAGAAACCTTCCAGCACCTGATTGGACGTATGCCTGCGAGAGTGGAAATTGTCATCAAGGTTAAGGGTGGGCCAACACCATATTGAATTCCAGAACTGCCGATGGGGGGAGCCACGAACTTGTGAGTCATTTTCAGTCAGGCGTCCGGAAGCTTTTGATCACATAATGTATCACTCACTGAATGTACTAGGAAAATTTTATCATTGTACGCTACATTCTTCAGGATATATGGGGTCATAAAGATTGAGCTACGCGAAACTGATAGTGCAGGACGACATTCACTGCAGATACAGGCGAAATATGAGTACAAACACTGTTCGTGTAAAATATGTTAAATACATGTGAAATATATGTGACATGTGCATACTCTGGTAAAGGCTCTGGTAAAAAGCTTCTGGATCAGTTTCAACCAAATTGAGTGCACTTATTACTTACTATCTTGGAGAGACTGTTGGGGTAAAGGCCACCAGATGATGCTATTCTCAACAGCACGACTTAAAATATGGCATTTGCGGGTGATAAAGCCATCCTTTGGAGAAACAGATAATAATTGCTGGAAGACTGCGTAGTTCAGGAAATAGAAGCGGATGTAGTTGGATTCGTCATAAGTAAGGAAAGAAAGATGTGATCAACAGCAGAAACGAAACAACGTGGAGAGGCGTTGAGCAGTTTCAGGAATTTGAAATAGTATATCAGTTTCAGTATTTGAGAGGCGTAGTTGCAGAAGATAACCAGATACCCACAGAAATAAAGGCAAGAATAGCTGCATGTAACAGGTGCTATTATGGCTTCCTTGTGTTGCGATTCTCCAACACTTCAAGACAGCTGACGACGACAGTTTACAAAATGATTATAAAACACGTCGTCATGAATGGGTCCGAAAGATGGACAATTACAGAACTTCTGAAACACCCTGGACGCATGCGGACGCATGCGAAAGCAAAGTACCGCGCTAAATATTTGAGGCAGTATGTGAAAATGGTACTTGGAGAATTAGGACCATTGAAGAATTGAATAAACTTTATAGAAATCCACCGATCACTGCAGATGAAAAGGCGCGAAGGTTGCAGTGGTTGGTGCAGGAGCAGAGAATGGAAGAGCACCGAGTGCCAAAGAAGGTGCAAACTAGAAAGGCAGAGGGTAGCCACTCAGTGGGGAGTCCGAGACTGCAGTGACTGGATGAAGTAGACAGTACAGAACTGGAGAAGGCTGGGGAAGTCAAGAGAGGGCTGGGGGAGCTGGTGGTCAACGAGGCCCGGGCCCTTAACGGGCTGTACACCAGAAAGAAGAAGAAGAACCGTCGGCCTGTTATTGAGGTGGCGGTGATAACTTGGTGATGGGCAGAAAAGGTATGGAGGAGGGGATTGACAGAGAGAAGGAGGAGCAGAAGACTGACTTAGAGGGTATGAGCAGATGTACTTAGAGGTACTTTCCATAGATCCGTGGTGAGGAGATCCTCGTGGATGTGGAACACGACAATATCAATATATATACATATATATAAAGCTGAAATAAGAATACTAATAGTATGAATGTATATATACAATACATCATTTGTTTCTATTAAAAAATTCGTCAGTGGAATAGAAGCAGTCTTTCAGGCTCCTTTTAAACTGATCTCTATTTGTAACTAAATTTTTTATGTTTGCTGGCAAATTATTGAAGATGAGTGTTCCTGAGTAGTGGACCCCTTTTTGAACTAAAGTAAGTGCTTTTAAGTCCTTGTGCAGATCATTTTTGTTCCTGGTATTGTATGTATGAACTGAGCTGTTTGTTGGAAAAAGAGATATATTATTTAGGACAAATTTCATTAAGGAGTAAATATACTGAGAGGCAGTAGTTAGTGTACCCAGTTCTTTGAAGAGGTTTCTACAAGGACGTCCGTGAATTTACTCCACAAATGATACGTATTACACACTTTTGGACTCTGAAAACTTTCGTTTGACTTGAAGAGTTACCCCAAAATATTATACCATATGACATTATGGAATGAAAGTAGGCAAAGTATGCAAGCTTTTTCATTTTTATGTCGCCTATGTCTGCTAACACTCGAATTGCAAATACAGATTTGTTAAGGCGTTTCTGCAGTTCTGTGGTGTGCTCCTCCCAACTGAATTTATTATCAAGTTGTAATCCCAGGAATTTAAGACTGTCAACCTCTTCTATCTGCTCTTCTTCATACTTTATGCATATGCTGGGTGGAAACCTCTTACAGGTTCTGAACTGCATGTAGTGAGTTTTTTCGAAGTTTAATGTCAGTGAATTGGCTTTAAACCATTTATTAATATCTGTGAAAATATCATTGGCAGATCTTTCTAGAACTACACTCGACATACTATTTATTGCAATACTTGTGTCATCTGCAAATAAAACGAAGTCTGCTTCTGGCAGTGTAAGCGATGAGAGATCATTAATGTACACAAGAAAAAGCAATGGCCCTAAGATGGATCCTTGTGGGACACCACATGTAGTTGCTTCCCATTCCCTATGATGACTGATGACTTAATTCACTAGTCCCCTACACTGACACCCTTTGTTTCCTGTTAGCGAGGTATGACTTGAGCCATTTTGCAGCACTGCCTGTGACACCAAAGAATTCTAATTTATTTAAAAGGATGTTGGGGGTTCACACAATCGAATGCCTTTGACAAATCATAGAAAATACCTGCTGCTTGTAACTTGTTATTTAATGAATTAAGTACATTTTCACTGTAGGTGTAAATGGCCTTCTCGATATCAGAACCCTTCAGAAATCCGAACTGTGTTCTTGATAATATGTTATTTGTGGTCAGATGATTGAGAAGCTGCCTGTACATTACTTTTTCTAAAATTTTTGAGAATGCTGGCAAAGGGGGGAAGAGGTTGGCTGATTTGGTGGAGGGGACAAAACAGCGAGGTCACCGGTCCCTTAGGATTAGGAAAGGCTGGGGAAGTCGGGTTTGAATCATCGTCCTCCCAATGCCAGTCCAGTGTGCTAACCACTGCGCCACTGACGGCTTTTACGGGGAAGGAGGAGATTGACAGAGAGGGGAAGGATCATATGGACAGGGACACAAGCATACAGTCTGGGAAGGAGTGGATGGTCGGAAGGGTGGGGAGGAGAGGGACTAACAGAAAATTGGAATAAACACATGGATAAGCAAGGCTGAGTACCCGGGTAGTGTGTCTGTAATATGTCTGCCTACAGTGTGACACTGGACTCTCCATGGAATATCGGTTGTGGCGTCATCGATATGTAGCTTAGCCTAAGATCTAGGTTAGATTGAAAGATGGGAACCTGGTAGTGAGTTAGCGAAGCCAACGAATGTGAATGCCAAATAAAGGTTGTGGTAACAGGCTGACCTGTAGCACAACCTAATGTTCACTTGTGCACTATATTTAAACGCGTTTCGTCATATGTGAGGCACTTTTCATCACAGAAATGAAAAATACCAGTTAAATTCAGAAAGTTTATATTACATAGTGCTCAAGTCTTTGTCAAAAATTTCATGCACATTATGTGCATATATTGTACCTAAACTACGAAAAATGCAAGAGGGTCCACTACGTAATTTTTACGAAATGTCTTCATAAAGTTGAACAGGTCGTCTGGCTCTTGTAAGATACGCACGAAAATTTCAAGTTTCTCCAATAAACACTATGTGATCAAAAGTATCCGGACACCTAGCAGAAAATGACTTTTAATTTTCGTGGCGTCCTCCATCTGTAATTCTGGAATTCTATATGATGTTGGCAGCCCATTGTTCACGAAGTGCTGCACTGAGGGCAGGTATCGACGTCGGTCGGTGAGGCCTGGCACGAAATCGGCGTTCCAAAACATCCCAAAGGTGTTCTGTACAATTCAGGTCAGGACTCTGTGCAGGCCAGTCCGTTACAAGGATGTTACTGTCCTGTAATCACTCCGGCAGAGGCCGTGCTTTATGAACAGTTGCTCGATCGTGTTGAAAATTCCAGTCGGCATCCTCGAATTGCTCTTCAACAGTGGGAAACAAGAAGGTGCTTAAGACGTCAATGTAGGTCTGTGCTGAGAAAGTGCCACGCAAAGCAACAAGGAGTGCAAGCTCCCTCCATGAAAACCAGGACCACACCACGACACCACCACCTCCGAATTTTACTGTTGGCACTACACACGCTGGCAGATGACGTTCACCAGGCATTCGCCATACCCACACCCTACTATCGGATCGCCACATTGTGTACCGTGATTCGTCACTTCACACAACGTTTGTCCACTGTTCAATCGTCCATTGTTTACGCTCCTTACATCAAGGGGGGCTTCGTTTGGCATTTAGGGGCGTGATGTGTGGCTTATGAGCAGCCTCTCGACCATGAAATCCAACTTTTCTCACCTCCCACCTAACTGTCACAGTACTTGCAGTGGATTCCGATGCAGTTTGGAATTCCTGTGTGATGGTCTGGATAGATGTCTGCCTATTACACATTACGACCCTCTTCAACAGTCGGCAGTCTCTGTCAGTCAACAGACGAGGTCGGCCTGTACGCTTTTGTGCTGTACGTGTCCCTTCACGTTTCCACTTCACTATCACATCGGAAACAGTGGACCTAGGGATGTTTAGGAGTGTGGAAATCTCGTGTATAGACGTATGACACAAGTGACACCCAACCACCTGAGCACGTTCGAAGTCCTTGAGTTCCGCAGAGCGCCCCATTCTGCTCTCTCACTATGTCTAATGACTACTGAGATCGCTGATATGGAGTACTTGGCAGTAGGTGGCAGCACAATGCACTTAACATGAAAAACGTATGTTTTTGGAGGTGTCCGAATGCTTGTGATCACATAGTGTAGGTGTGAATGGGATCACGTGCTCGCACAAGCTGAGAGAGATGAATGCGTCTACGCGCTTGCCTGTACTTCCGTGTCGAATAAGCACACCAACATGCTACAAGCCGCAAGGCGCACAACTGTAAACGCACCTTGACAGTCAATTGTACCCCCTCTGCTCAACTTTCTCCAGTGTACACCTGTACAGCAGTAGCCTGCATTTCGAGAAACACGACCATAAACAAATTCGATGTGATCTCTGAATGACACGGATCTCTGATCCATGTCATTCATGTTTTTTGGAAACAAATATGTTGTAACGTAGAATGCCCTTTGTTGCTCTATGGGTCAGTTTTCCTTTGATCACGCTATTAATTTCATTTAGTTATGTGTGGGGTGTAACAGAAGTAATCTTGGAATTAATACATTATGCCATCTTCCTTTTCACTACACAGGGCCAAATAATTTAACATTCGCATTCAGATTCTGTTATGCTTTAATTTCAGAGTGTTATAACTGGAGCGTGGATCAGTATCTTAGAGATATTCAGATGTGGAAGTTAAGCGGCGGTACGCACATACCTGTCCACAAACAGGGCGTCTTATAAGTACCTCATTTATGACTATTGTTAACCTGGTGGTCCTAATTTTTCGTTGGCTGGTACTTTCTCTTCTGCGGCTTGTAGTTCTGTAGTCTGTAACTCGTCAACCATTAAACATGGTATGTACACAAACACAGAGTTCGGCAGATAAACGAACACTATGAGTGGTCGAAAAGGTGCATTTCTGCCTTTTGAAACCGTTTTCATTTTGTTTCAGCTTTTAAAAATGGGGCACTTTCCTTGTGTGAAGTAAGATAACACATAGCCATTTGTTGTGAAACCTCAAAAACATTTAGTTGTTCGCCTCTGTGCTCCTTGCAACTCAAAATGCCAGATGGCTAAAGTTTCTGCAAGCTTGTAGCAGCATTCTGTCTCCAGTTTGCAATGTTTATTCTTCGTGAAACTAGCTCATGCCAAGAACTACAGACAATGTGAGTATGGAAGGTGCTTGGATTTTTCTGACAAAAAAGTGAAAAAAAAATTAAGCGCCCAGAAGACTTGGTTGGATGTAGATATAACTTGGTACACGTACACACCATCAGTGGGATTCTAAATGATAAGATCTAGAGGTCCCTACGACACGTATGATAACCAGCAAAGTACATGAGTGTTGTTCGTCTTTAGTGTTGTTACCAGACCTGGTAGGGCATATAAGGGAGTGACCACAGTAAGATGTTGAGTGACCACTGTTAAGAACAGGAAGATACCACATACTCGTGTGCGACAGAACGTGACAAATTTGGGTTTCCATTTGGGCGGCTGCTCAGTTCACGCAATATCCAGATTTATGGGGCACACATATGTGACATAGGCCTGCTGTTGGACTGTATGGCATCGTGACAGAGGACGTACTTGTCATCAAGATTCTAGTCTAGCGCCGGCCGGTGTGGCCGTGCGGTTAAAGGTGCTTCAGTCTGGAACCGCGTGACCGCTACGGTCGCAGGTTCGAATCCTGCCTCGGGCGTGGTTGTGTGTGATGTCCTTAGGTTAGTAAGGTTTAATTAGTTCTAAGTTCTAGGGGACTGATGACCACAGATGTTAAGTCCCATAGTGCTCAGAGCCATTTGAACCATTTGAACCATTCTAGTCTAGCACATTTGACTGCCACAGGCAGGTTCGCAACATTTTGCTCTAAACGCTGCCCTTACAATCTCTTCATTTCTGAACCTGCCAATCAGGAAGAAGTAATAGTCTCACAGCAACGTTCTGTGTCATCCTGGACCAGACATCAGAAATTAGCAGCATATGGACTAGGGTATCACTGTCCCATTTGTAGGATGCCGTTAACATCACAACACAAACGGTTGCATTTGAAAGGGTGTTGTCAAGGGGAAAGCATGAACTGAGGAGCTGTAGTGCCACAGTTTGTTGAGCAATTAATCATGGTTTCGAAAAACCCTGGATGACCATTGTAGGTGAGTATGGCAGCTGGCCAGAGATCCCAGACCTGCACCTGTAGCATATGTGGGGTGCGATGACTGCTACTGAGGCGTGGAAGCGGCGTTCTTCTACTTGTCAGGACAGTGTCCCATTTTGGGCATTATGGGTTCGATGTTTGGCGAGGGCTATTGGAGACTGGTGTGATCAGTAGGGGCCTGCAGCCAGACAGGTGGTGTTCACGTAAAGTCTTTGTTAGTTCAACAAACTACAGAACTTATGATGCACACCCTCGTCCAGTAGCGCGGTCCAGCGTTGGCCCACGGCATCCACGTCCCACTGGCTAGGTCAAGCATCAATCTTACAGCCCACAGCGGCGGAAGTGATGAGCATGGTAGCAGGTGCCAAGGCCTCGGCAGTGCTGTATCAGATGTGGCAGCTGTATGATGTCGTTATAGTAATGACAGGCCGGCTGGTTACCACTCTACTGAGGTGTCAGACACCGGCAAGTGCCCTGTGGCTCAATGAATAGGAGGGCTGTGGTTCGAGCCGTACACCATGTGGTGGCAGCCTCCAGCAAAGAGGATAGTGGCGGTCTTGCGGCAGCAGTCGGCATACAAAAGATGCCGATTCTAAGCTCAGCTATGTCAGTATCGCCTATCTGGACCAAAGGACAGCTTTTATACATGCTTGGACTGATCTTGTTGCAATTCATATCATGTACTCGGCCCACCACATGCCTCCAAAATGCCTACTATTGGACAAGCAATGGGTGAAGCTTCTGTCATGGTGTAAGCGTTGAGATTCCAGCTGATGGCCAGTTTCAGATTTCGCTATCGGGCCCCATCTTGCTCCCGAGCCGCTAAACATGTAATGGAGAGGCACAATGGTATTTCTCCTAGGGTGTGGTGTGGTGGCTCTCAGCTACGACTTCAGGTCACGGCTTGTACTGATTGAGGTAACTCTCACAGCGCAACAGTACACTTAAGACAGCCTGCGTCCTCATGTGTTAAGTCGCATGTGACAGTCTCGTGGTGCCATTTTTCTTTGCTCGTCCACACATTGCCTCTGTGTGTGTGTTGAGGTACTTTTGTGGGCATCAGGATTCCCAGATCTGTAGCAAAAAGATCGTGTCTGGGAACACCTCGGATATCAAATCTGTCCCTCTTCCAGAATCCAGTATATTAAGAACCAATTACTAGAGTAGTCTGAAATGTTCTCGGAATGTAGAAGAAAAAAATGACCTAGCTCAGTGAAATTATTTTATTTTTCAGTGCAGTCTCCCTGCCTGTGAGCCAGGAATATTTGTGGCTACATCACATCTCAGCAATTAAATTCCTCCAGGACCTGCAACATACCTCTCAACTTCAGCTATCAGTTCTTTGTTTGAGGAGAATCTCCATCCACTGACGGAAATTACGCGATTAGAATTATATTAATTCCTTCAGCCGCTAACGGCCCTTAGCAACGTCGGCAGGCGAAAATGTGTGCCCCGACCAGGACCCGAACCCGGGATTTCCTGCTTACATGGGAGACACTCTATCCATCTGAGCCACCCAGGGCACAGAGGATAGCGCATCTGCAGGGACTATCTCGCGCACGCCTCCTGCGAGACCTACATTCTCACCTTATATGTCCACACACTAATTACTCGTGGGAGACATTCTTACCAAGTCCCGTAAGAGTTCGGGGGATATGTGCGCACCCGCACGGAAGAAGGAGGTCACGGCCGGGATGCCAGAACTATATACTTATATGGATGTGGTGTCTGTTCTTTCGGACATGTCCGAAATAACAGACACCATATCCATATAGAAATTACGAGATGTCTAGTGCAGCTAAATCAGACGCATAAAGTGGGTGCGACAAAAATTCGTATCTTAGTTCGTGTATTTTTGCTACGGCAGCAACACTTGTGTGTGAGTCTGCATTTTCCTGATGAAAGACGACTTTCTTCCATGTCAAATCTCGCATCCCGGAAAACTGACGCAATGTCATTTCTGGTTGCTCGTATTGCATTTCCGTTCTTTGATGGTGGTGAACCAGCATGTTTCCACTGCTCTGACTGTTGTTTTGTCTCTGTGGTGTAGCAGTAGACCCACGTTTCAGCTGTGGTCAGACTCTGGCACAAAAAAATTGGTGGGTTGCTCTGAAAAGCCGCGCGGGATTTGACGAGCGGTCTAAGGCACTGCAGTCATAGACTGTGCGGCTGCTCCCGGCGGAGGTTCGAGTCCTCCCTCGGGCATAGGTGTGTGTTTGTCCTTAGGATAATTTAGGTTAAGTAGTGTGTAAGCTTAGCGACTGATGACCATTGCAGTTAAGTCCCATAAGACTTTCACACACATTTTTTTGCTCTGAAAATGTGGCGAACACTGTTCGTACATTTGCATCCTGATGCGTTTCTAACCGTGCTTTAGGAGTCGCAGCACACACCTAGCAGATTATTTTCTTATATCCGATTCCACTATTAAAAGGCGATATGTCCGTTCAGGTGACGTCCCTACAGCATCAGCAGTTTCCAGCACTCAGTCGGCGATCACCCATGATCATTTTCCACACTTTTGCAATAATTTCGGGGGGGGGGGGGGGGGGGGGGTAGTGGCACATCTTGTTTGACCACTACAGGGATCATAGTCGGAGGTGTCCCTGCTATAATACGTTTGTCCTCTTAGTAAAAGTTGAATATGAAGGAGCAGGTTCCCTAGTGTGTCCTAAAAATCGATATGAGTTCCTTTAGCTCTCTTATGAAGTAATTAATCACTGCTAGAATTTCTTCCGTCCATTAGTCGCTACACGGGATCAACTACAGAGAGATGTGCACAGCACAGATACCCACAGTGTTGGCACGTTACATGTTTACTCTTAAAGGGTTGTGTATCTATATCTACATACAAAGTCCCCAAGGCACCGAGAGGTGCATGGCGGAGGGTGCCCTCTACCACTGCTACTCATTTCCTTTCCTGTTCACTCGCAGACAGAGTGACGGAAAAACGATTGTCTATATGCTTCCGTATGAGCCCTAGTCTCTCTAATCTTATCACCGTGGTCCATTGGCGAAATGAACGTTGGCGGCAGTAGAATCGTTCTGCATTCAGCTTCAAATGCCGGTTCTCTAAATTTCCTCGAAAAGAACGTCGACTTCTCTCCAGGGATTCCCATTTTAGTTCCCAAACAATACTTGCTTGCTGTTAGATCTTATCCGCCTCTCCGACGTCTTTGTTTAATCCGATTTGGTGCGGACCCCAAACACTCGAACAGCACTCAGCAGTGGATCGAACTAGTGTTCTATATGAAGTCTCCTTTACAGATGATCCACACTTACCTAAAATTCTCCCAGTTCGCCGAAGTAGACCATTCGCCTTCCCTGCTAACAATTCTTACATGCTCATTCTGTTTCATATCACTCTGCAGCGTTAGGCCTAGATATTTAATCGGCGTTACTGTGTGAAGCAGCAGAATACTAATGCCGTACTTCAACATTATGAGTTTGTTTTTCCTACTCATCTGCATTAACTTATATTTTACTACGTTCAGAGTTAGCTTACCAATTACAACGCAGGGACCTCGTTGCGCAAGCGCTGACAGCTGTTGCTGATCCTGGAAAATCTTTAGACTATCCCCGTACAAAGCCTGTAGACATACAGACTTGAAGATGACACCCTTCCGAAATGAATCAGTACAAGCATTCAGGCCAGAGGGGGTGCAAAGCCAAGTGCCCCAAGCTCTTCGTAAATTTGACTCGATTTTTTAATCGCTGCAATAATTCTCAGAAATGAGAGGTTTCATTTCTTTTCCTGGTCCCCTTCTGTGTGCTTCACTTTCTTTGTCACGGAGTGTTTGTACAAATGTCATATGAACTACTCTCTTAGTTAAGTAAACTGTAGGGAATAGGTAATCATTTTAAACTAGTATTGTTAGTTTGGGCTCACTTTTTAACACTTTTGAATTTCTAAAGATCAGATAAATCACATGCCGTAATTTCAGAACTGTACCTTATTAAAGACGCCTAGTACTCCTTCTTCCCAGTCACCGATAGGGACGAGAGATTCCACAGTAACGCTTACATCAGGAGCAAACCAGTAGGGTTCTGAAAAGAAAATAAATTATTTGCGATATATGATTAGAAACAATAACTACCGTAAAATATGTGGAAGTAGTCGTTCAGCGTGACGTAAGGGACCTAAGTATTCCACAATACTGTGTATGTTCTACAATATCAATTTATTTTTTCAAGCAGTTTCCCGCTTACAAGGACTTCATCAGAGTTTAAATGACTGTGTGGTCAGAACAGCGTTCAAAAACATGTTACATTTCGAGTCTTAGGTACAAACACAGAGAAAATGTCATGTTTGACAGAGCAGGCCGGCCGGGGTGGCCGAGTGGTTCTAGGCTCTACAGTCTGGAACCGCGCGACCGCTACGGTCGAAGGTTCGAATCCTGCCTCGGGAATGGATGTGTGTGATGTCCTTAGGTTAGTTAGGTTTAAGTAGTTCTAAGTTCTAGGGGACTGATGACCTCAGATGTTAAGTCCCATAGTGCTCAGAGCCATTTGAACCATTTTGACAGACCAGTAGTAGTGTATTTAAAAGCAGAAAACAGTAAATTAATGTAAACAGAACAAAGCAGAAACACGAAAAAAGTGGCTCTAGGACAATTTAAAGTACGAGGGGCGTTCAACAATATTGCAAAACATATTTTTTTTTCTAAAAGTAGGTTTTCTTTTTATTCGGGATTCCAATACACCATATTATCCCCCACTGTTTTAGCTACAGACTCTACATAACTCTACATCTTCATCTACATCTACATGGTTGCTCTGCAATTCACACTTAAGTGCCTGGCAGAGGATTCATCGAACCATTTTCATACTACTTCTCTCTCGAATGGTGCGTGGAAAAAAGGAACACCTGAATCTTTCCGTTCCAGCTCCGATTTATCTTATTTTATTACAATGATCATTTCTCTCAACGTAGGTGGGTGCCAACAATATATTTACGAATTCGGAAGAGAAAGTTGGTGATTGAAATTTCGTAAGTAGATCTCGCCGCAAAGAAAAGCGCCTTTGTTTCAGAGACTGCCACCCCAACTCGCGCGTCACATCAGCGACACACTCACCACTATAGCGCAATAACACGAAACGAGCTGCCCTTCTTTGCACTTTTTCGATGTCCTCCGTCAATCCTACCCGGTAAGGATCCCACACCGCGCGGCAATATTCCAGCAGAGGACGGACAAGTGTAATGCAGGCTGTCTCTTTAGTGGGTTTGTCGCATCTTCTAAGTATCTGCGAAGAAAGCGCAGTCTTTGTATCGCCTTCCCCACAATATTATCTACTGTATGTGGTCTTTCCAATTTTAAGTTGCTCGTAATTGTAATTCCTAGGTATTTAGTCGAATTGACAGCCCTATTTTACAACATAATCTCCGTTCAATACAACGGCCTCACACCACCTGACCGTAAGGGCTTGTATCCCCGAATGGTACCACTGTACGTCTCGCTGCAACAATAGCCTCCCCATTCCTAGTCAGATCAACTTTTTTGAGCTCCTCTCGGGTGCGCAGACTTATGTGATGCCCTGCGTTGTCGTGCAGAAGGAGAAGTTCGTTTCCTACTTGGTGGCGACGAACACGCTGAAGTTGTTTCCCCCATTTCACCTGATCGTTGCACCACGAGGAAGGACATAAAATAGAATAACCCCTTCAGAGTCACAAAAGACCTGACATTACCAGCTGAGGATACGACTTTGAGGTTTTTCTTCGGAGGAAAGGTGGTGTGGTAACCCTCCATGGGTTGCCGTTTTGTTTCCCGTTCGAGGAAGGACATAAAATAGAATAACCCCTTCAGAGTCACAAAAGACATGACATTACCAGCTGAGAATACGACTTTGAGGTTTTTCTTCGGAGAAAAGGTGGTGTGGTAACCCTCCATGGGTTGCCGTTTTGTTTCCCGTTCGAACTGACGAACCCATGTTTCAGCACCTGTGACAATGTTCGACAAAAAATTGTCAAGATCAGCCTCGTATCGCGCAAGCAATTCCGCACAGAGGGTCCTTCGCTGCTCTTTACAAATATCTCAGATGCTCTGGTTTTTCGCGAAAAGGAATTCAGGGACAGCTCTCTGCTTCCAACGTCCCTCCGTTACAGACGCCCTTTTGAAGGCTATTTATAGCACTGCCATCTATCGGAACTTCATGAAACTATAGGGGCAGAAGCGAGAATATTCCACGACAGCGCACAAAAAATTCCGCATTTTTATAATCCGAAATTGCCCGAGAAAAATACATGTTGCATTACTTACTGAACGTCGCTCGTAATTATATACGAGGCGTAAGCGGAAACTAAGGTCCAATCAGGCGCGAAATGGAAATCTATGAAAATCCGATGGAACTCTGCACAGCTGTGTTGGGCAGTGTCTTTAATGTGCCTGTCGATCGCGTCACTCTTTTCAGTTCAGAGCGCAAAGTGATGACGTAGAAATGCCTGAAACAACAGTGTCTCCCGCCAAGTACGCAGATCTGGTGATTTATTAAGCCTGAAGCTATGCAGCCCACATAACATAAATGTCATGTGTTTCTTTCTTCAAGACAGGCATGTGTATGGGTGTGTGTGTGTGTGTGTGTGTGTGTGTGTGTGTATGTTGTTTTTGGCATCAGTTAATTTTAGTAGTATATAAGTCTAGGGACCGATGACTTCAGCAGTTTGATCCCTTGGCAATTGACACACATTTGAACATTTTGATTATTTAGAGAGGTAGCTGGAACGTGTGTGAATAAAAAATTTTTGATTTTCCCTGTGGTTTTCATTACGCGACAGATGGAACCTTAGTTTCCGAAAAGCCCTCGTAGATAGGTTTTGCAGCTTTCTTAATACTGTAAACACGGGAGTAGAAAGTAATTGTCATGGTTTTTGGACATAAAAGTTACACACAGACGGTTAATAACATTTATACTTTTGTGACATCGTCAGCGTGAGGGGTAATCTGTAATTTTATGAAAAATGAATAAATTCTCAACCTCCAAGATCGCTAAAATCATTTATTCATGCAGATGACCAATTTCGCCAATTGTCTATTGTCATCTTCGGATCTGTCTTTACATCATTACATAATCTCCTCCATCAGTACAGTAAGTGGTGCTATGCAATCTATGTCCATGTTGGCAACGTGAGGTACTCTAGAAGTCGGCATGTCAATTTTAAAATAAAAACTATTTGCACACATATTACTGCGCCGATTACAAATAGCTTTTATTGTAAAATTGACATGCCGACTTCTAGAGTACCTCACCTTGCCAACATGGACATACATTGTGTAGCACGACTTACTGTACTGATGCAGGAGATTATGTGATGATGTAAACATAAAGGCGAAGATGGCAACAGCGAACCACCGAAACCAGTCATGTATACAAATAAATGATGTTAGCGATCTTGGCACTTCAGAATTTATTCAGTTTTCTTAATAATAGTTAATGGATCAGTCTACAGGTTTCAGCTGGCATTGCAAGTCTTCCGAAGTAAGAGTGATTTCAGGTGTCCCACAGGGGAGTGTCATAGGACCGTTGCTATTCACAATATACATAAATGAGCTTGTGGGTAACATCGGAAGTTCACTGAGGCTTTTTGCGGATGATGCTGTGGTGTATCGAGAGGTTGTAACAATGGAAAATTGTACTGAAATGCAGGAGGATCTGCAGCGAATTGACGCATGGTGCAGGGAATGGCAATTGAATCTCAATGTAGACAAGTGCAATGTGCTGCGAATACACAGAAAGAAAGATCCCTTATCATTTAGCTGCAATATAGGAGGTCAGCAACTGGAAGCAGTTAATTCCATAAATTATCTGGGAGTAGGCATGCCGGCCTTAGTGGCCGAGCGGTTCTAGGCGGTACAGTCTGGAACCGCGTGACCGCTACGGTCGCAGGTTCGAACCCTGCCTCGGACGTGGATGTGTGTGATGTCCTTAGGTTAGTTAGGTTTAAGTAGTTCTAAGTTCTAGGGGACTGATGACCTCAGATGTTAAGTTCCATAGTGCTCAGACCCATTTGAACCATTTGAAACAGGAGTAGGCATTAGGAGTGGTTTAAAATGGAATGATCATATAAAGTTGATCGTCGGTAAAGCAGATGCCAGACTGAGATTCATTGGAAGAATCCTAAGGAAATGCAATCGATAACAAAGGAAGTAGGTTACAGTACGCTTGTTCGCCCACTGCTTGAATACTGCTCACCAGTGTGGGATCCGTACCAGATAGGGTTGACAGAAGAGATAGAGAAGATCCAACGGAGAGCAGCGCGCTTCGTTACAGGTTCATTTAGTACTCGCGAAAGCATTACGGATATGACACATAAACTCCAGTGGAAGACTCTGCAGGAGAGAAGCTCAGTAGCTCGGTACGGGCTTTCGTTGAAGTTTCGAGAACATACCTTCACCGAGGAGTCAAGCAGTATATTGCTCCCTCCTACGTATATCTCGCGAAGAGACCATGAGGATAAAATTAGAGAGATTAGATCCCACACAGAAGCATACCGACAATCCTTCCGTCCACGAACAATACGAGACTGGAATAGAAGGGAGAACCGATAGAGGTACTCAGGGTATCCTCCGCCACACACTGTCAGGTGGCTTGCGGAGTATGGATGTAGATGTAGATGTAGAATGCACAACCAAGGCGCTTTTGAGACCCGAAGATGCTCTGATTTTCGACAGAAAGTGATTGTCTTTTATAAAAAAAAAATAGTGGTACAACTGTGTATTTTGTAAGTCAATTTTTAACCTTATTGTTTGTTTCTATCGTTGAACTGATCTGAAGATGGGCGAAAGTGTCCTAAACAGGTCAGTGTGAAATAAAAACAGCGACGGAAAGAAAGGTAACAAGCCTACTTTGTACACTACTGACCATTAAATATGCTACACCACGAACATGACGTGCTATAGACGCGAAATTTAACCGACAGGAAGAAGATACTGCGATATACAAATGATTAGCTTTTCAGAACATTCACACAAGGTTGGCGCTGGTGGCGACAGCTACAACGTGCTGACATGACGAGAGTTCCCAACCGATCTCTCATACACAAACAGCAGTTGACCGGCGTTGCCTGGTGAAACGTTGGTGTGATGCCTCGTGTAAGGCGGAGAAATGCGTACCATCACGTTTCCGACTTTGATAAAGGTCGGATTGTAGCCTATCGCGATTGCGGTTTATCGTATCGCGACATTGCTGCTCGACATCCAATGACTGTAACGAGAATATGGAATCGGTGGATTCAGGAGGGTAATACGGAACGCCGTGCTGGATCCCAACGGCCTCGTATCACTAGCAGTCGAGATGACAGGCATCTTATCCGCATGCAACCACGTCTCGATCCCTGAGTCAGCAGATGGGGACGTTTGCAATACAACAACCATCTACACGAAAAGTTCGACGACGTTTGCACCAGCATGGACTATCAGCTCGGAGGCCATGGCTGCGGTTACCCTTGACGCTACGTCACAGACAGGAGCGCCTGCGATGGTGTACTCAACGACGAACCTAGGTGCACAAATGGCAAAAGGTCATTTTTTCGGATGAATCCAGGTTCTGTTTACAGCTTCATGATCGCCGCATCCGTGTTTGGCGACATCGCGGTGAACGCACATTGGAAGCGTGTATTCGTCATCGCCATACTGGCGTATCACCCGGCGTGATGGTATGGGGTGCCATTGGTTACACGTCTCGGTCACCTCTTGTTCGCATTGACGACACTTTGAACAGTGGACGTTAAATTTCAAATGTGTTACAACCCGTGGCTCTACCCTTCATTCGATCCCTGCGAAACCCTACATTTCATCAGGATAATGCAGGACCGCATGTTGCAGATACAGAAAATGTTTGACTGCTGCCCTGGCCAGCACATTCTCCAGATCTCTCACCAACTGAAAACGTCTGGCCAATGCTGGCCGAGCAACTGCCTCGTCATAATATGCCAGTCACTACTCTTGATGAACTGTGGTATCGTGTTGAAGTTGCACGGGCAGCTGTACCTGTACACGCCATCCAAGCTCTGTCTGACTGAATGCCCAGGCGTATGAAGGCCGTTATTACGACCAGAGATGGTTGTTCTGGGTACTGATTTCTCAGTATCTATGCACCCAAATTGCGTGAAAATGTAATCACTTGTCAGTTCTAGTATAATACATTTGACCAATGAATACCCGTTTATCATCTGCATTTCTTCTTGGTGTAGCAATTTTAATGTCCAGTAGTCACTACCTGTGGCAAGTCTGCTTTGTTTTGACAGAATAGCAGCACATGAAATTTCAAGTTTGATCGAGCGACAGGACTAGGTAACGCTTGAAGCAGACGAGGGAGCACTGGGTGGGATTTCTGGACAGACGGAGGAAGCCCTACGACTCTGACGCCTGCTTTATGGACGTCGGCGAAGAGCCACGTCGCTGGGACTCAGGGAGGAGCCCACGTACGGCTTCGCAGTTCGCTACAGGTAGTTCACTGGAATCCGGGCAGCCGCGTAAGAGCAAAGCTAGGCGACACGAGGCGGTCAATACCCAAGAACGAAGGAAAAGCATGCAGTGGAGTGGTTACAGGGTGACTTTACGAACTTCCCTCTACCGATTTCATTCATACTGACAGGGTCTGTAGGGCACGACAAGGACTCTAACATATGCAAGCAGCAAGACGTAACTCTAAATCGTTTACAAGAAAAACGAGTTTGAAAACTGTAGGCGCACTTACGTACGTTGTATGGACGCCGTTTATTAAATCTTGTGCAGCGCAGCTAGCTCTTTATTCGCACGAAGTAATGGCCGCTATCGACAGGGGATCTCAAGTTGATTCCGTATTTCTAGATTTCCGGAAAGCTTTTGACACCGTTCCTCACAAGCGACTTGTAATCAAGCTGCGGGCCTATGGGGTATCGTCTCAGTTGTGCGACTGGATTCGTGATTTCCTGTCAGGAAGGTCGCAGTTCGTAGTAATAGACGGCAAATCATCGAGTAAAACTGAAGTGATATCAGGTGTTCCCCAGGTAAGCGTCCTGGGACCTCTGCTGCTCCTGATCTATATAAATGACCTGGATGACAATCTGAGCAGTTCTCTTAGGTTGTTCGCAGATGATACTGTAATTTACCGTCTAGAAAGGTCATCCGCCACCAGTATCATTTGCAAAGCGATTTAGAAAAGATTGCTGTATGGTGTGGCAGGTGGCAGTTGACGCTAAATAACAAAATGTGTGAGGTGATCCACATGAGTTCCAAAAGAAATCCGTTGGAATTCGATTACTCGATAAATAGTACAATTCCCAAGGCTGTCAATTCAACTAAGTACCTGGGTGTAAAAATTACGAACAACTTTAGTTGGAAAGACCACATACATAATATTGTGGGGAAGGCGAGCCAAAGGTTGCTTTTCATTGGCAGGATACTTAGAAGATGCAACAAGTCCACTAAAGAGACAGCTTACAATACACTCGTTCGTCCTCTGTCAGAATATTGCTACGCGGTGTGGAATTCTTACCAGGTGGGATTGACGGAGGACATCGGAGGGGTGCAAAAAAGGGCAGCTCGTTTTGTATTATCACGTAACAGGGGAGAGAGTGTGGCAGATATGATACGCGAGTTGGGATGGGAGTCATTAAAGCAAAGACGTTTTTCGTCGCGGCGAGATCTGTTTACGAAATTTCAGTCACCAACTTTCTCTTCCGAATGTGAAAATATTTTGTTGAGCCCAACCTACATAGGTAGGAATGATCATCTAAATAAAATAAGAGAAATCAGAGCTCGAACAGAAAGGTTATTCCCGCGCGCTGTTCGGGAGTGGAATGGTAGAGAGATAGTATGATTGTGGTTCGATGAACCCTCTGCCAAGCACTTAAATGTGAATTGCAGAGTAATCATGTAGATGTAGATTGAATACTATGATCTTGGCAAGTGACAGAAAGTACCACTTAGCAGTATTTTGTTGTTTAAAATCCGCAAAATCTGATTCGTCAACGGAAAAACGGCATGTTGTCAGGAGACAACTGTGGTCTCGTGCAGAGGTCACCGTGTCACACCAAAGTCGCAGACATTAGCGAGGGCTCGCTGCAATCTGCAACAATGTATGTGTGGCTCTCCTGAAGAGCACACTTCGCCTCTCAGCACACCAACGCCCCCGCACCGAAGGTCAATGTAGAGCTGACCACAGAACTGTTCTGTTCAGTTTGTGGCCTCTTGTGAAGGAGTGAACATTATAGCGTGTGACCAAAAAGTTATTCAGGTTTCTGACAAACTTGTAGTATTGTAAATGTAGACCATTGCACCTCACAAGAACAGTTTGTTAATTAGCGCACCAAGCTGTGATTTGCTTGTCCATGACAGTTGTAAATTATCCTGCACTCCAGTGGAAAAGAAATCGAAGTGGAGTAAATTCTGAATTCATTAGTATAATAAAATGCAATAGTATTTCATGAATTCTAGCTCCTACCACCTAATGAAGCAATCAAAGAAATCACAGTTACGGCCACACAATGGAAGTTTCGTCGGGTCACAACAAGAGCCTTTGGAAATCTAGACTGAAACTGACTTACTATTCTATTTTTTGGATAGATTTGTCACTGTTCATGTATACGTGCTGCTTTCATCGAAGCTTGTATTAGGTAAGACAGACAAAGTAATTAATTTGCTTAACTTCACATCTATGGTAACAAATTTTTTTTTCGTCATCAGACTACCGGTTTCGGTCTACAACGACCATCATCAGATCTCTTTTATAAAAAACATGTTCTAATATACTGGAGCCATAATGGCATCGTCAAATACAAAACCAGCACCAGCATCGAATGGCAAAACGTCATTTTTTCGGATGAATCCAGGTTCTTTACAGCATCAATTATGGTCGAATCCGTGTTTGGCGACATCGCGGTGAACGCACATTGGAAGAGTGTATTCGTCATCGCCATACTGGCGTATCACGCGGCGTGATGGTGTGGGGTGCCATTGGTTACACGTCTCGGTCACCTCTTGTTTACATTGCGGCACTTTGAACAGTGGACGTTACATTTCAGGTGTGTTGCGACCCGTGGCTCTACCCTTCATTCGATCCCTGCTAAACCCTACATTTCAGCAGGGTAATGCACGACCGCATGTTGCAGGTCCAGTGCGCGCCTTTCTGGATACAGTAAATGTTCGACTGCTGCCCTGGCCAGCACAGTCTCCAGATCTCTGACCAATTGTCTGGTCAATGGTGGCCGAGCAACTGGCTCGTCACAATACGCCAGTCAATACTCTTGATGAACTGTGGTATCGTGTTGAAGCTGCATGGGCAGCTGTACCTGTACACGCCACCCAAGCTCTGTCTGACTCAATGCCCAGGCGTATGAAGGCCGTTATTACGGCCAGAGGTGGTTGTTCTGGGTACTGATTTCTCAGGATCTATGCACCCAATTTGCGTGAAAATATAATCACATGTCAGTTGTAGTATAATATATTTGTCCAATGAATACCCGTTTATCATCTGCATTTCTTCTTCGTTTAGCAATTTTAAAGGCCAGTAGTGTATATGAGAATGCTGGTGTTTAACATTTGACGATGCTATTACGGCTGGAGTATATTAGGACATGTTTTTATAAAACAGATCTGAAGATGGTCATTATAGACCGAAACCGGTAGTCTGATAACAAAAAAATTGTGACCACAGACTCGAAGTAAAGGAAATTTATTCTACATTCGGCTCACTGTTTTATTAGCACCATGTCGCAGCTCGTGAGACAAGGTAATGTTAACAGATTATGCGTCATTATAGGGCGTTTAAAATTAGTCACGACTTTTGACAGTTTAGTACGGAGCGAGTGGAGGAAACCGCAGTTGGTTCAAATGGCTCTGAGCACTATGGGACTCAACTGCTGAGGTCATTAGTCCCCTAGAACAGAACTAGTTAAACCTAACTAACCTAAGGACATCACAAACATCCATGCCCGAGGCAGGATTCGAACCTGCGACCGTAGCGATCTTGCGGTTCCAGACTGCAGCGCCTAGAACCGCACGGCCACTTCGGCCGGCTAAACCGCAGTTGCCAGCGTGCTCTGAGCGCGTCAGCGGGCGACGATAACGCCAGGTCTGCTCGGCACGTAACCTGTCAGCCGCACAAGCTGACCGATCTGCAATCTTTCTCGAACGATTTAGAGAAATTATACCATAATAAACTCTGAGTCTCGCACACCTTATAGCTTCATTCTTCAGCTTCATAGCGAATTACCTGTCATTTCCTTAATGATCAAAGTTATAGTGGTATTTCGGTGTTAGCTACACTACTGCGAGAAGTTCGCAAACTTGGAAAAAATAAGGATCGCTACTATTTTGCGTTTGGTATGTGTTAGGTCATATGTTGCTGCATATAAAATTTAGATAATACATTGAATTATTCATTAAACCTCGAAGGATATCTGTCTCCAATGTCCAGAAAATGGAATTTGTGTAAAGGTTTCCGTCACGAAAGCATACGCCAGTGAAAAAGCAAGAATGAAATATTCATTAATTCCTCGTATCTCATGAACTGTCTGAGACATCGAAACAAGATTTTGCCAAATGATAGCATGCAAAGAGTAGAGTATTTTCCCACATGATTAATATGCGAAACTTCCATATCTACCACGGTATTAAAGCAACTAAAGATGCTTTTAAGTGAAACAACGTAATTTTCAAGGACCATCTCTAGCCTGTAAAATGAAAATTGCTGTGGGTTTTGCAACAATGTAAATAAAGAAGCTGCACATTTATTTTCATACTGAGAATGAGCTTTCTCATAAATTTCTCATAACTCAGTTGCTAGTTTACTAATACGCTGCTTTAGGATTCTGACACTATTTCAACTGCAGTAGGATGTCAGTGAGATGTATATCTGTAAAAGAAGCTGTTGTTAACATAGTAGCAAGAGAAGTGACGTATTACTCAAAACTCGACATAGTCTTTGATGAATCCATATCTCCTTAAACACATTCTTGGTATGGCTGATAACTTGAGACCGGTTCTGTGACGTAACATTTGCAATGACTTCTTTTGTCAGCATTTCAACCTCGCCGGCCGGAGTGGCCGAGCGGTTGTAGGCGCTACAGTCTGGATCCGCGCGACCACTACGGTCGCAGGTTCGAATCCTGCCTCGGGCATGGATGTGTGTGATGTCCTTAGGTTAGTTAGGTTTAAGTAGTTTTAAGTCTAGGGGACTGATGACCTCAGAAGTTAAGTCCGATAGTGCTCAGAGCCATTCGAACCATTTCAACCTCACTGAGCATACATTTCTTGTATTTGTCAGATTACTTTTCGCCTAGGCCCATATATTTCCAGTCAGATTTAAATGAGGATGATACGGAGGAAGCTTGACTAAACAATGACCTTTACCGTTAGCCGGTTCGTCCACCTGGTACATTATCTTCACAGCCGATGAAAGTGTTCTTGGATGACCAGCTTTATTGCGAATCTCGTGCTCAGACGTGCTGCACTGTTATTATTGATGCAGCGTCAACACGAAACACTTGTTCACAATACCTGACGACTGCAGAACACTTCAGCGCCAGAAAATATTTTACTACGAGAGCTAACGAACGTAGGTGCCTCTAAAGCACGTGCCCTTAGCGCTAGGATTTCACCCGGAACAAGTCCCGCCGATTCACCCCCCCTCCACGCCTATCCATAGTGTAAGGCCCTCCCCTAGACAGCCGCCAGTTCCACAAACTGGAAGCTACAGCAAAGTCGTTATCGTCACAGTCAAACACACGTTACACTGTGATGAGATTCAGTAATGATGAGAAATTTAAGTTTTTCTGGATAGTAATATAATATGAATGTGAATTATTAAAGAAATAAAAGTATTTATAGAGAATTGAAAGCATCACCAGCAATAGGAAACAAAAAATAACGTGATGTTATTTAAGGGCAATAAGGACAAATTTTCATTAAGTAAGTCACTTATTATAATATGTTTATTTGAGGGAGACAGCAGAGCAAACATACAGTGCGAAAACAATGGTCTTGAATCTGTCATGTCGGTAGTAAAGCCACGGATGCAGTCGACTAACTCTGTTGTCTAAAATCAACGTTATACAGAAATAAGTGAAAGTGGTTTTGTTTATGTAGGCCTTCATAGTAGCTCACGAAAATTAAAGAATATAAGAATGCCATAAAGTAGAAATGCCTAATGTAAGCAGTAACATATTTGGTTATATGCCATATTTCGTTAGTATTTGCGTGGGTAGTGGGTGAATTTTAACTTGTAAATTCTTCCAATGCCATACCTGCGCATTATAAACGAGGTTATAAAAAATTGTGGCTGTTTCTGTGTGATTAGTGTCCTATATGCTGTTGCATACGTCTCAGGAAAATAATCTGTCGTTATTCTTTTTTTAACCGAAAGATTTATTAATTTCGTAAATGTCATTCAAACCATTTTTTAAAAATAATAATGATGATGTGTATGTTTGTCACAGAGCAGTTATGGAGGAAATAAATACTGCAGTGTTTCACAGCTGCAAAACGTCCTTCATGCTGTGCTAGCTCTTCTTCCACTCCTAAAACTTTTCAGCAAAACTATTCAGTGAATAACACTCAAAAACAGCTTGGATCGATCTTACAAGAACAAAGTAATTTTGATGCCCTCTGGAAGTATAGTGAACACTGGTGCTTGTTTCACATATACTGTCTGAGTTCTGGAATTTTAGTGTCAAGTATACTGTGGTTCCTCTTTCTCCAAGCAAATTATTCTTTGAGGGTAGGTTTTTCCTGTTGTAGCTTTGGGTGCTTTTTCTCACATAGAAGTATGTCCCTTCATAGGCTATTCATCTGATTACTGAGTTGTCGTATTTAAAGAATTCAGTGCTACATTGTTTCCTCTTATGTTTGCTGTGGAAATACCTGGCACAGCTAATGCCAATCGTGCACGTTTCTTGTAACGTGTCTTTTAACTACCTGGGAAAATTCAAGACCTAGCAAGATGTTAATTTAACATTCACTCCAAGTGCAGCCGAACGCGGTAAACCACGTGGGTCAACTTAAACGATACGCAGGCGCCGAAGAAAGACCGGGAAAACCAGGGGTGAGTGGGCGGGACTTGTTACGGGTCAAATCCTGGCGCTAAACGATTCCTCTCTAAAGCCCGACACCACGTGGCACAGTTTATCCACGGCTTCGCAACAGGGGCGCTTCACCAACCGAACTGCTGACGGCGTGGTAGGGAAAGCCGGCTCGCCATTGGTGATACCTGGGTGACGGCGTCGTGTCACCGCCGGTGAGCCAAACGTCGAAAGTAGCAACTATTTAATGTTAAAAGCACTATAGGATGCGCACAGTGCAGGAAGCCCTGCTACAGGAGCAGTGAGATTATAGCGTAGCCTCGTCGCACAGCAGCCGTCCCGGGGTTGGCCAGGTCCCCTGTCCCTCTGTCCCAGTCTGAACCGCTGCCAAGCGCCTATTGTTCGCCAGCGTGCTTCAGTCTGCTGGCTGTCTGGCGGCTAAAATTCCCTCGGACCGCGATGCTCGGCCGCAGCACGCCGTAAACAATCACATAAGGGCCGACACCTAAATAACACCGCCTGCTGTACATCCGCACTCTTCGAACCACTGCAGCGTGTTTGCCAGCGTCTACCTCCCACCGTACCGTCTATTAAGGTTTCTCCCAATTTCAGCGCGGCAAGAAAGACTGTTTGTACCCTACAGTGCGAACTCTTGATTATCTGTAACACCTACAGGGTGATCAAAAAGTCAGTATAAATTTGAAAACGTAATAAACCACGGAATAATGTAGATTCAGAGGTAAATTTGACACACATGCTTGGAATGACATGGCGTTTTATTAGCACAGTTACTAAAGAGAGCCTACAGTCGAACACACCAACTTTACAACAAAAAGTGCATCTCTATGCATGTAAAAATCAGCCACTACAGCACTGTCATTAAACCCGAGGTGTCATACGCAGCAGAAACCTTGTCACTCCATAACAAGATGCTACTATAAAATCTACAAAAAGAAGAAGGAAAGATCATTAGGAATATACTTGGGCAACGAAAAACTGAAGCTGGATATAGACTGCAAACCAACAAAACTACAGAGGAAATTTCAAATATTGCTGCTGACATTAGAAAACGACGCCTTAAATTCTATGGGCACATATACAGACTCCCTGAGTATAGACTCACACACCAGATACAGCCACCGCAAACCCTAAGGGTATGACATGGGCCGAACAAGTACGAAGAGACCTTACTGATGCTCAACTCATCATTCAGGACAATGCAGGCCGTAACATCTACAGATGCAAAATATGCAAGTGGGAAATCCAGCCAGAGACAAGAGTCAAAAAGACCGGTATAAAGTGGACGGATGAAACAAAGAAAGCCATGAGTGAGAAAATGAAGGTCTCATGTACAAACCGTAGGAAGAACTGTAGAAGCTTCAAGTGATCCACACTGGGTCTACTACGTGTATAATAATAATAATAATAAAATAATAAACTCCGTGGAGGCCCGGAAAAAGAATAGGCCTCCAGTATGTTCTGCCAGTCGTAAGAGGCGACGAAAAGAACAAACCACTAATAGGGCTAACCCCCCTTTTAGTGTGATTAGTTGGTTCAGGACAGAACTAATGAAGCCTCGGCAAGCGCTGTCATGGTCGGGGACGACGCTTGAATCCTATGCCCATCCACAATGGTAAAGACACTGCTAGCTACACAGAAAATGATTTAAATTCAAATAGAGATGTTTTGCAGGATATGCTTCCTGCAACCACTCTAGAAGGAAAACAAAGACAGAGGATGAGATGGTCACATGAAGTTAACAGACACCTCATGTTCTGTTATTACCAAGCAACAAACTTAGGAACCAAAACGACTGGATACAGATCACAAGTATACACAACATTTATTACCAGATACCCAGAATTAAAGTTTTTAACAGAACAACGACTAGCTGATCAGATCCGTGTAACAATCAAAAACAACAGGATACCCCAGTCACAATTAGAAAACATCAAACAACAAGTACAACAAAAACTGGAACAAAATAATGTGCAATCAGAAGAAGAAGAAAATACAGTAATGGACTCAATCATCCCAGAGCAAACAAACAAAGAACAATACGCATCAATTAAACAATCAGAGGAAAACGAAATCTTAAGACAGCCACCAGAACAAGCACAATTAGAACACGAAGTGACACACATGTTAGATATAGAAGAAAAATTTCAGCTGACATTAGACCATTCTTGCATAGACCTCCAAATAACCCACAAGTCGAAACAACAATAACAACTATCAACACAATCATACACAACAAAGTAAATGAAAATACAACTATGGAAGAGTTACAACTACTTGTTTATACAGGAGTACTCACTACACTAAATATACACACTAAGCAGGGATCAGAACCAACCAACACACAGAAGAAACCCACAAAACCAGCATGGCATCACAGGCTACAGATCAGAATAGAAAAACTGAGGAAAGACATCAGACAGCTGACACAATTTATAAGAAATGAAATATCAGACAAAAAACGAAAAAGGTTAGGTAAAATCTCACAACAAGAAGCGATAGAGCAATTAGATGAAAAGAAGCAGAAATTACAAGCATTGGCCAAACGACTTAGAAGATACAAAAAAAGTGAAAATAGAAGGAAACAAAACCAAACATTCAACACAAACCAAAAGAAATTTTATCAGACAATAGATAACACACACATTAAAATAGACAATCCACCAAACATAACAGACATGGAGCACTTCTGAAGCAACATATGGTCAAACCCCGTACAACATAACAGACATGCATGGTGGATACAAGCAGAAACACACACATACAAGATGATACCACAAATGCCTGAAGCAATAATTTTGCAACCTGAAGTCACCCAAGCAATTAATTCTACTCACAATTGGAAAGCCCCTGGAAAAGATAAAATAGCAAATTTCTGGCTAAAGAAGTTCACTTCAACACATTCACATCCAACTAAATTATTTAACAGTTACGTTGCAGACCCATACACAGTCCCTGATACACTTACACAAGGAATAACTTATCTGAAACCTAAAGATCAAATAGACACAGCAAACCCAGCAAAATATCGCCCCATAACATGCCTACCAACAGTATACAATATATTAACTTCAGTCATTACACAGAAATTAATGACACATACAACACAGAACAAAATTATAAATGAAGAACAAAAAGGCTGCTGCAAAGGAGCACGCAGATGTAAAGAGCAACTGATAATAGATGCCGAGGTGACATATCAAGCTAAAACTAAACAAAGGTCGCTACACTAAGCATACATTGATTACCAAAAAGCTTTTGATATTGTACCCCACTCATGGTTACTACAAATATTGGAAATATACAAAGTAGATCCTAAATTGATACAGTTCCTAAACATAGTAATGAAAAATTGGAAAACCACACTTAATATCCAAACAAATTCAAATAATATCACATCACAGCCAATACAGATTAAGCGTGGGATATACCAAGGAGACTGGTTCTGCCTTGCTCTGAACCCACTATCCAACATGCTAAATAATACAAATTATGGATACAATATGACTGGAACATACCAACACAAAATAACACATTTGCTGTACATGGATGATCTAAAACTACTGGCAGCAACAAATCAACAACTCAACCAGTTACTAAAGATAACAGAAGTATTCAGCAATGATATAAATATGGCTTTTGCAACAGACAAATGTAAGAAAAATAGCATAGTCAAGGGAAAATACAGTAAACAAGAAGATTACTTATTGGATAACCACAGTGACTGCATAGAAGTGATGGAAAAAACAGATGTCTATAAATATCTAGGACACAGGGAAAAAATTAGGAATAGATAATACAAATATTAAACAAGAACTAAAAGAAAAATATAGACAAAGACTAACAAAAATACTGAAAACAGAATTGACAGCAAGAAACAAGACAAAAGCTATAAATACTTTTGCTATACCAATATTGACCTACTCATTTGGAGTAGTGAAATGGAGTAACAGAGAACTAGAAGCACTCAATACACTTTCACGATCACAACGCCACAAATATAGAATACATCACATACATTCAGCAACAGAAAGATTCAAATTAAGCAGAAAGGGAGGATGAAGGGGATTTATCGACATAAAAGACCTACATTATGGACAGGTAGACAATTTAAGAAAATTCTTTATAGAATGAGCAGAAACTAGCAAAATACACAAAGCAATCACTCATATAAATACATCGACTACACCATTGCAATTTCATAACCATTTCTAGAACCTTTTAGATCACATAACATCAACAGATACAAAGAAAGTAAATTGGAAAAAGAAAACACTACATGGCAAGCACCCGCATCATCTAACACAGCCATACATCGATCAAGACGCATCCAACACATGGCTAAGAAAAGGCAATATATACAGTGAGATGGAAGGATTCATGATTGCAATACAGGATCGAACAATAAACACCAGATATTAAAGCAAGTATATTATTAAAGATCCCAATACCACAACAGACAAATGCAGATTTCGCAAACAACAAATAGAAACAGTAGATCACATCACAAGCGGATGTACAATACTAGCAAATACAGAAAACACCAGAAGACATGACAATTTAGCAAAAATAATACATCAAGAACTTGCCATACAACATAAACTAATAAAACAACACGTTCCCACATACAAGTATGCACCACAAAATGTACTGGAGAATGATGAATACAAATTATACTGGAACAGAACCATTATAACAGATAAAACAACACCACATAACAAACATGACATCGTTGTTGTTGTGGTCTTCAGTCCTGAGACTGGTTTGGTGCAGCTCTCCATGCTACTCTATCCTGTGCAAGCTGCTTCATCTCCCAGTACCTACTGCAACCTACATCCTTCTGAATCCGCGGAGTGTATTCATCTCTTGGTCTCCCTCTACGATTTTTATCCTCCACGCTGCCCTCCAATGCTAAATTTGTGATCCGTTAATGCCTCAAAACATGTCCTACCAACCGATCCCTTCTTCTAGTCAAGTTGTGCCACAAACTTCTCCCCAATCCTATTCAATACCTCCTCATTAGTTACGTGATCTACCCACCTTATCTTCAGCATTCTTCTGTAGCACCAAATTTCGAAAGCTTCTATTCTCTTCTTGTCCAAACTGGTTATCGTCCATGTTTCACTTCCATACATGGCTACACTCCATACAAGTACTTTCAGAAACGACTTCCTGACACTTAAATCTATTCTCGATGTTAACAAATTTCTCTTCTTCAGAAACGATTTCCTTGCCATTGCCAGTCTACATTTTATATCCTCTCTACTTCGACCATCATCACTTATTTTACTCCCTAAATAGCAAAACTCCTTTACTACTTTAAGTGTCTCATTTCCTAATCTAATCCCCTCAGCATCACCCGATTTAATTTGACTACATTCCATTATCCTCGTTTTGCTTTTGTAGATGTTCATTTTATATCCTCCTTTCAAGACACTGTCCATTCCGTTCAACTGCTCTTCCAAGTCCTTTGCTGTTTCTGACAGAATTACAGTGTCATCGGCGAACCTCAAAGTTCTTACTTCTTCTCCATGAATTTTAATACCTACTCCGAATTTTTCTTTTGTTTCCTTTACTGCTTGCTCAATATACAGATTGAATAACATGGGGGAGAGGCTACAACCCTGTCTCACTCCTTTCCCAACCACTGCTTCCCTTTCATGCCCCTCGACTCTTATAACTGCCATCTGGTTTCTGTACAAATTGTATATAGCCTTTCGCTCCCTGTATTTTACCCCTGCCACCTTCAGAATTTGAAAGAGAGTATTCCAGTTAACGTTGTCAAAAGCTTTCTCTAAGTCTACAAATGCTAGAAACGTAGGTTTGCCGTTTCTTAATCTTTCTTCTAAGATAAGTCGTAAGGTTAGTATTGCCTCACGTGTTCCAACATTTCTACGGAATCCAAACTGATCTTCCCTGAGTTCCGCTTCTACCAGTTTTTCCATTCTTCTGTAAAGAATTCGCGTTAGTATTTTGCAGCTGTGACTTATTAAACTGATAGTTCGGTATTTTTCACATCTATCAACACCTGCTTTCTTTGGGATTGGAATTATTATATTCTTCTTGAAATCTGTGGGTATTTCGCCTGTCTCATACATCTTGCTCGCCAGATGGTAGAGTTTTGTCATGACTGGCTCTCCCAAGGCCATCATACCAATAAAAAGAAGAAATTAACACAACTAATCGAAATATCCATACCCAATACAACAAATATGCAGAAGGAAACAGGAGAAAATATTGAAAAATACATCCAAGGACATGTGGCCTCAGGATAAAGGTGACATTATACCAATTATACTATCAACTACAGGAGTCATACCACACAATATCCACCAGTACATCAATGCAATACAACAACATCCAAACGTATATATACAATCACAGAAATCTGTAATTATTGATACATGTTCAATTACCCAAAAGTTCCTAAATGCAATGTAACATATACCATACAGTTAAAGGGAAGCCACACTTGATCAAGGTCTGTGTCACTTTCCATTTTTAACCAGACATAACGTCTGAGAAAGGAAAGGAATAATAATAATATATTGACAGTGGTCACTTGGAACAGTGGCTGGCCACTTGCAACAGTTGCCGAAACGTTGCACAATTATATATATTGACTGTGCAGTCAAGAGCCCAGAAGAATTTTATTGACAGCAACGCTTGGAACGTCCATCGACTAGAGAGTAGATGTATGTATTACTGGCACTGGAATTCTACTACTGTGCAACACTTATGGAAGTGATGCAATGTATAAGCTGGGTAGATATAAGTCCTTCTGCTAATAAATATTGAGATCTACCAGCATAAAAGTATTTTTCATTAATTAAGCAACACAGGAGAATATTACCAAAAGGAAGATTCGAGAAAATAGAGAATTTGGAAAGCACAAAGCGACTCGAGGTAAACAACACAGCAAAATATATCAAAGTCTAACTTATATGCGTATACATGTGGCCACCCAGCCATACTGCAGCCCTGGGATTTCGTCACGCACAACTGATGTGTTATGAGAGCACATACGATCTCCAAACAATAGTGCTGAGTACAGCTTATTATTATGCAATGATCAGGATTTTATGTGTGGAAATACATCTGCTGGCTGTTGCAGAACAGTTGTTTTTTGATATCTTGTCGATGAAAATAATGCGTGCCAGCGTTAAATGCGTGGGCAGGAACCTGAAGTGGCATCTTTAAAAAATTTGTTGACAGTAGATGGACGACTGAATTTTGGACCTCTGTTCCAGTGACACAAGATAAATATTTTTTACAACTTTTTTATATTTCATAGTTGTGCTCTGTGAAAATACAGAACAGTGTTTACGAATATAAATATATATGCTACAATTTTCACAATCAGTGTTGGTCTAATATTTGGACATGGCTTATCTACCAGTGCCATTAAATGACATTTGGCTAGAATCAGAGGAGGAGGAGGAGGAGGCAGAATTTCTTCAAACAACAGCAGCAATCCTAACACTTGATCAGTCGGGAGTAGAACAAGCAGGAACATGCAAAGCCATATCAGAGTGAGGACATTGAGGAGTTAAGCCCACAGCTTATCACAAATATGTAAATAGGTTAACCTGGTCACAGGCCAAATGGTCAAATACTCAAGAACTTTGTGAAACGGGTAGCAAACTTCCGCTAATTGACAAAATGAGTTCTAAAGCAAACCAGGACCTTTAGACGTTAGATACAGCTTCATCAGAAACAAAGTCCTTTAATGTTGACAACAAAAACGGAACTATTCAATCAGATTGCTGATGTCAAGAAAGAGTTAGGTGAGGTGCAAGCTGTTACCGACCAGACAGAAGAGCTAGATGAAAAAGTGGAAAATGTAGAAGGAAGGATCACCAAAACAGAATTCAGACTGGAACAAGAAGACCTGAAAGTGACTAAAGTAGGAGAAGCTCTTACAAACGAAATTTTCGCTTTAGATACCAATATTAAGACTGAAATGAAAACTAATAATGATCAAAACCTAAGTTACATTGAAATATTAAATGACAAAATCTAAAATGTAAAAAATGATGTATCTAACGCAGATGAAGACTGCAACACAAATGTATCTATAAAGGGCAGTCAAATGAAATCCAAACACCAGCAACAGGACCACAGAATGGTTCCATTCAAAAGAAACGACCACATGCTTTAGGACACGTACCCCACTGAGAGATGAGACATACAACTACCGGATAGTAGAACACAGTCAGCCGCTGACACTCTCACAATTGCACCCACTCTTGCAATTCCTCATGCTATTGAAAGTGACGTCCATGCATGCCTTCCTTTAGGTCTCCAAAGATGTGAAAAACAAATGGTGACAGATCTGGGTAGTACAGAGGATACTGCAGTGTTTCCGAACCAAATTCCTGAATCATAGCCTTGGTCCAATTGGCAGTGTGGGAGCAGGCGTTACGATGCAACAGGGTGATTCCATCAGACAGCCTAAGAGCAAATGGAAAAGCCTACTTTAATTTTATTAATGTATTATACACCTAATATGTTTTAGAACAGTTAGTCTAATTCTGAAGACGACGCTCATAGTAGCGTCGAAACCTGGTCAGTTTTGACTTAATATTTGTGACCAAGGGCTTATCTGTTCTAATATAATTGCAATAATAGTTTACTTCCTGGGATGAGTGATGATTTCAAGATTAAATTTATCAACAGGTTTCTTGAGGGAGAAGCGTTATAGGAGGCCAACGAAGTAAACTGTAAAAGTTTGACATTTGAAGAATTTGAGAAAGGGTCATCATCATCGTCATCATCATCATCATCATCATCATCATCATCATCATTTAAGACTGATTATGCCTTTCAGCGGTCAGTCTGGAATATAGTCCCCCTTATAAAATTTCTCCATGAACTATTCAGTGCTAACATTGGTGCCTCTTCTGATGTTAAGCCTATTACTTCAAAATCATTCTTAACCGAATCCAGATACCTTCTCCTTGGTCTGCCCCGACTCCTCCTACCCTCTACTGCTGAACCCATGAGTCTCATGGGTAACCTTGCTTCTCTCATGCGTGTAACATGACCCCACCATCTAAGCCTGTTCGCCCTGACTGCTACTTCTATAGAGAAAGGGTTCTTCAAAAAATTTTGGTGTGAGGTAGTGCAGGCTAGGAGTTTTCTAAATAGGCCATACTATACAGGGTGGGAAGGGGGGATGAAGGAATTCTAGAGAGCTAAATTAAAACGATTAGTATAGTAATATTTATTACGTGTTTAAAAAGCCTCTGTTTTGAAATACTACTTGTACATCTTGAGGCAAAATCGCGATATTGACGTAACAGATAAGATCCTTGAACCTGGCCATACATATATGGAACGTGACAGAGATTTTAGTTTCTCTGGAGAGGGAAAGAAACACTTCAGACATGTATTTGTTCTCTGAGATAGGATGGAAACAGGGAAGTGGGTCAGCAAAAAAGTTTTTATAGCGGTAATGAAAATAGAAAACTTTCTTTGATGTAAAGCCATGCACGCTACAGCAAAGGATAAATTTGCTTAAGACACAGAAGGAAAGAAAATACAACAGTGGAATATCAGGTGGATCTAAATCAGCAACAAATCCTATAACATGCTGTTCAAGTATTCACTAAACCGTGATCTTCAGTTAACAGAAGCGGATTTTAGGAGATCCATTACTGGCCCCCAATCAATATCTCTTCTGCAACCTTTGCATCAAGATATGTTTAAAATAAAATCTGAGAAATGGAAAAGTCTTCAGGAGATGAAGAACTACATCCCTTTTGTTTATCATGAGTTCTATAACAATTTATCTCATTCCCAGACAGAAGCCGCCATGGGGAGTGGAGGAAGAAGAGGACAGGGTCAAAGAACGGGCTAAGCAAGACAGAAAAATGTAAAACACAGTGATACGGCATTATGAGTGTTGCCCAGGAAGGATGCTGCTTCAGAAGGGAATAATTATGCTTCTATGAGTGTTGATTGTGAGGGGTTACAGAAGGCTACTATAAATAATCTTTTTTATATGTTGGGAACACACCAATACATTTTCGTTTTGGTATTTTAATTTTGATTTTCTATTTACCTATTTTTTCAGCTTGTTATATTTATTCCACCTTTGTTATACGTTTTTCCTTGTTTTATAATGAACATGTATTGTACTAAATGTATCACGTGCGTTTTACCGAAAGTCTTCCAAATAATGCACAGTAAATGAAATGCTTTTGTAGTTGTACTTTTTTACTCTAAAATGTTTTTAGGCAGAAGGAGTGTAAGTACTTTCAATATATTCTAGAAAATAAAGCAGGGGCTCTACATTCTCTATCTATACCAACAATTGTATACAGACAAACTGACCTTCAGAAAGAAATGTGTGGTGTTTAGATAGTAGCTTACATAATTTATAAACAACCATTTAACTTTGGCAGTCATTTACTTGGTTTACATCAGCAGGCACTTGTACAACTTGTACTGTCAGCCCTCTCGATTACAACAATTATCACCCACAGAGAGAACAGATGCAAGGTAACCAAAACTACAATGTAGGCAGAAATGATAACTGCATGATTGGAAATCGAGACAGACAGTGGCAAGCATACAGTCAGTCACAAGAGCCTTTTAGACCTAATGATGGGAAGAATGCCCCATCAAACCAAGGACCTCTCCATTAGCGGTCCAGAATGTGAGAGCTTATTATGATGTTAATGCAGTGACTATTCACAGTGGCCAACATTTAAACCAGAATTGTGACAGTGAGAGAGTGGTACAGGTATTTCAGATGAATACAGTTACCACTGATGAAGAGAACTGGAATAACTTTTGGAAAGAACAAGTAAAGGAACTATTTGTGATGCGATTTGTTTGGCAGATGGGGATTTTGAGGATTTGTTCGGTCAATAATTTGGTGATTAATTAGAAGGTGAGGCCAATGAAAGACGAGATATAGCTGAGCAAGAGGATTAGGACAAGATGAACAATAAGGTAACCAATGTTTTTCTTAAATTAATGGGGTAAACAAAAATGTTGAAGAGGTCAAAGCTGAAGATGACGAAGTGGAGAATTATGTTAATTCAAGTGAAGAAGTGGTGTTATAGTCTGAAGACGATTAAGTCTCAGATATTGTCAAGCTGTTAGAAGTTATGGGGCTCCTAAAAAATATAGGTTTTCTGAAGTCTGTCATGTTAACAATGACTAATTACACTCATGTATATGATAGTCCGCTGCTCGTGGTCTCGCGGTAGCGTTCTCGCTTCCCGAGCATGGGGTCTCGGGATCGATTCCCGGCGGGTTCAGGGATTTTTCTTGCCACAAGATGACTGGGTGTTGTTGTGTCGTCTTCATCATCATCATTAATCCCCATTACGGTTGGAGAAAGGCAACGGCAAACCACCTCCATTAGGACCTTGCCTAGTACGGCGGTGTGGGTCTCCCGCATCTTTCCCCTATGCTCCGTCACGGAGTATGGGACTTCATCATCACATCACATGATAGTAATGGGACTGAAGACCGCCGGCCATTGTGGCCGAGAGGTTCTAGGCACTTCAGTCCAGAATCGCGCTGCTGCAACAGTCGTAGGTTCGAATCCTGCCTTGGGCATGGATGTGTGTGATGTCCTTAGGTTAGTTAGGTTTAAGTAGTTCTAAGTCTTGGGGGCTGATGACCTCAGAAGTGTCCCATAGTGCCTAGAGCCATTTGAACCATTTTTGAGTGAAAACTATTTAAATACTGAACAAAGCTCATAAAGCGTCTGATATGGAAAAGGTGAAAGATTTCTTTACAGTATTTGGATGAGTCTAGAAAAGAGTCTCATGATCAGTCCATTTGGAAAAAACTGGCACCAATAAACGAACAACTGTATTCAGAGTGGTGGAGAAGGTATTAAGCAATAGTAAGCAAAATTATAGAGTGTCTATGTTAAGAGGGTAGTACACATGTGGAAGGTCACAATTCTCAGGAAAACATTAAACTGGTTAGAAAGTAACATATGTCAACAAAAGTCAGTGTTGACTCTTTGATAACATGGAAAGCAATCCTGCCAGAGGAACCTGTTCATAACACATCCTGTGAGCTCACAGGAAGTCCTTCTATCAGTATAAAAGTTGGAACATGGGATGGAAGTTGGCTGTTAGGCTCAGGGAGTCAGATCTCTCGTATATGAGATGTACTTAGTGAAGAACTTTGGAAAGAACCAGATTACATCAAAATGGAAGTGATAGGAGTGAAGGTCAGGGAGCCACAGAGAGACACAGCAAAGAAATCAAATGTCAAACATTGATAACATTTGATGTCAGATGGGCAATGTTTAACTACGGTTTCCTTGTGGCGCCTGTACTCAGTGAACAGGTCATCATCAGGATTGATTGGTTAAACAAAATTAATACAATAGTAAAGAGAAATGCCTTTATGTTGTAAGACAAGGCGGTATGTAATCCAGGCAAAGTTCTTACGGCACATTAGACTGCATTTAGAAGTTAAAATTAACGATCTGACATTTACAAATGAAGGGTCTTACACAATTGAAGACTGTAAGGAAAGGAGAAAGGAGTATGAACAGACCATAAAGGGATTCATGAAATTAATTGAAGAGACAGTGTCTCCACCAGGTGAGTTAGGCGAAGTACAAAGAAAAACTTTGAAGTTATTAATATGGGACTATGAGGATGTGTTTAGTGATATACCTGGCACTGTAAAAAAATCTTTGAACATGTGTTAAAGTTTCATAAACCATTCTACAACAAACCATGGGTAATGCCTCTAGCAAAAAGAGCTGCTGTTGAAAAAGAATTACAGAGCCTTGAGAGCTTTGGTATTATTGAAAATAGTAACAGTGAATACAACAATCATTCACCTGCATTTGCTTAACGTAATTGTAGGGTCAGGCTATTGTTAGACTCCAGACTTTTGAATAGGGGTATCTAGCGAGATAACGACCAACTTGGAATCACTGATGAGTTACTGCATAAATTTCAGTGTCTTAAGCTAATGATCAGCTTAGATTTCACTGCAGCGTTTTACCAAACACCATTATCCCCAGAGTCAAGAAAGTACACAGCTTTCTTGTACAATGGCTAATGCAACCAATAACACGTCGTTCAATTTGGAATGACTATTAAATTAACGGAGTTTATTAGAGCTTTGGACTGCTTATAGGGACAAGATTTGAGGTCTAAACTAACCTTTTACGTACATGATATCCTTGTATGTAGTCATAACTTAGAAAATAGTTACTGGCTCATGTAAGAGATATTCGATAAACCTAGACAAGGAAGAATGACTTTAAAATTAGAAATAGTTCCTTGGGGGTAACACACCTGAGATTTCTGGACACTGTATATCTGACGAAGGCATCTGCCAGTCTCAGATAAGCTCATCGCTATTGCAGAATTTGCCACACGCATGAACAGAAACCAATTAAAGTCCTATTTCCGGTTTGAGTGGCTTTTACCAAAAGTATGTAAGTGGGAACTGTATGAAAGCTCCATGTTTAAGAAATATTTTAAGAAGGAATGTCATTTGGAAATCGGACCAGAGCTGTCAAGATTCTGACAAAATAAAACAAGTTTTATGTAATTGTGACATTTTATGTACACCTAACTATTTTACATTATAATTTCCGCGATTAGGTGTTGACAGCCCACTTATTTCAGGTAAGTTTAGAGAATGGAGATGCACAACATCATACCACAGGTTATTACTGAAATATGAAAGGGGGTACACAGCAACAGAGAAGGAATTACTTGATGTATGCCAGGCTTTTAATAAGTTTAAAACTTATGCAATGAGACATGAGATCACAGCCTGCTCTGACCATAAAGCATTAAGTTACCAACAGGTGTGCATAATGTATCACAATCGGTCCACAAGGTTCATTCACCAATTTGATTATGCAATATGGTACATTAGATGTTCTGAAAACAAAGTAGCTGATGCTCTCTCACAATCACCTATGAGAGCAGATGAGAGTTTACTTGAGATTGAAGAGTAGCAAGAATTTAGGCTTATGTGCATGAAAATGGTGAAAAATGAGAAAACCAATAAGGCAATTTTCAATTATATACATTGTAAACAAAATCATGATTCCTGGAGATTGATGAAAAGCTTGTTAGGAAAACCCAATGAACATAAGGTGGTCAAGTTTTATAAAGTCTACAAAGGCATACTATGCAAAAGGACTAAGGAAATTATGACCATTGAAAACTATGTTGGCCAGAGCAGTTTACTGAAAATCTTGTAACATACACCCAAGAGAGTTATGGCCATATTCATGTGAAAAACTGTCTACAAAACGTGCAAGAGAACATGTACTTTTACAGCACAAGGAAGCATGTAAAGAAATTCATTTCAAGCTGTGATAAGTATCAGAGAGTCAAAGTGATTAATCAGACTTGCCAAGAACCAGACCAAAACGATTCCTGACAAACCTGCCTAGAACTTTAAGTCCTACTTCCAAGTTCAGAGGATGGAACCAACTTTATCTTGGTTATAGTAGATGTGTTCTCAAAATTAATTATACTTCACCCTATAAGGAAGGTGACTAGGCAAGCCATTGCGCCAAAAACTGAAGATAAGTACTTCCCACGGCTGGGAAAACCTGAAGCCATCCTATCTGACCATGGTTCCCAATTTATCTCTAAAACCTGGAGGTACACAGCAACAGAAAAGAAGTTACTTGCTGTATGCTGAGCTTTTAATAAGTCTAAAACTAACGTGATGATACATAAAACCACAGCCTACTCTGACAATAACGAATTAAGTTACCTACAGGAGTGCATAATGTAGCGCAATCGGTCAACAAGGTTCATCCGCCAATTTGATTACGATACAGAATACATTAGAGGTTCTGAAAACAATGTTGTTTGTACTTCATCCCTATCTGACCAGACAGGTATGAAATATACACTATTTTAGCCTATAACATGTCGAGCAACCCAGATGAGATAGAGAAGTTGTCATACTGACTGTAACCAGTAACACTCCTGTTGGACTGATCATGTTGCAGATTTTGAAAATTGATGAATATTCTACAACATTTATCTATGAGATTCTCCACATTTAAGGTAATATTTGACAGACAACATGAAAACATTTGTACTGAACTAATTGATTTTCTAACTTGCACACCTATTTCTGCATAAGAAAGGGAAGTGATAGGTCAAAGAGGTTATGAAAAAACGCGGAGAAGCCAGAAAGAAAAGGTATGAGAAAAGAGTAAAAGGAATTCGGATAAACATTGGCGATCTCATGTGAGTTAAAATTCATGAGAGATCAACCACAGACACTGCAGTATTAAATTTTTCCATATCTATGTAGGGCCTAGAAAACCCTTAACCAAATGCATCTTGCGAGGTCTACCCAAGATCCTGAGAGGTACTTGGCTTGAAAAATATTACGACTTTGAAACACTAAGATTTGTTTTGGTTGTTATTGTCTGTCAAATGGAAAAGAATGAAAAGCTTTTCACGGACATGTTACCTCAAGGGAGTATTAATCATTTAAAACGCTATGTACTTAGCAAACACAAGCTACCCAGCTGTGCAATGTTACTCCATTTTATTATCAGACATTGTACTGAAACTTCCTCTTCTGAATTTATATATGTACTTTTAAAATACATAAATATATAGCACTTAAAGTTTCCTGTCATTAGAATGTAATAGATGAAAATTTCAAATTTAAATCTTATGTGTACATTATTGCAAGAATAAGAAATACTACATTAAGAAAACTGCATACTTTGCTACTCAACAAACACAGTGATTTTATTATACTAACATATTGTACTAAACTCTGTTAAGTACAGGAAAACTACCGAATTTATATAAGACACACTAATAGTCCTTTTTACAATGTTGTTTGTACTTGAGTTATATAGGTAGAGTATGCCTAAAATAAGCACTCTTACAACTTTGAAACAAATTTTGTACATAATAAAACATTCAAGAAGCAACCAAACCTTGATCGTGAAATAAAACTTGTCGTGATGCACAATTGATCAGTGTGTATACTGACAGAACAGTTCTAATTTCATTTACAGTTGTTTATTTACCTAATAGTGTGTACTCTTCTAAAATTTTAATTCCACCTTTTTGAAGGAATAAACTGATCATATGATACATATGTTCATAAATTTATTACATATGATAACCTAGTGAAAAAACCCATAGGGCAGACTGAAGGGGTCTAAGGATCCTCAATTTCAAAACTGTATATCCCATCAAAGGATTATGATTGCAGAAATAGGCAGATGAAGGGGTCTATAGATCCCAAATTTCAGAACTGCACATCTCATTAAAGGATTTCGATTGCAAGAATCTCTTTAAGTCAAGAGTAAAATCCCAATATGTCAGTCTGTTCCAGTGCTAAAAACATCAAATATTGTGAGACCTGAATTACGAAACACATCAAATATTGTGAGACCCAAGTTACTCTTGGCGTACATAGTGTTAGAACAACTTAGTGGCATTCCCATAAGTTATGTGAATAAATCACATATTGCATATGTAGTTAGGACAATTACATTAAAATGGGAAACACATTAAGGCTGTCATATAGCAGTGTAAGTCTTGTATATTCTAAATCTTTATTGTATCACAACTGTCAGTTTATTGTATGTAATTGTCTTTTGGTGCTTGCTTATACTTAACATGTAACTGTTATGAAATATTGTTTTATTAACAATGAATGCACAATGAAATATACCTTTGTCAGTGGCATGATGATTATAATCATGCCATTGACAGTTAAGAGCGAATTTAAATGTGCATTCAGTGTGCTTCACGACTGTTGTCCTAAATATGGTATATAAAAAAGAATTTTGTTTCATTTACTGATGAGTTTGTAAATTCTCTGCATTGCGTATGCCTGTGATTGTTGATGTTCTTTTTGTTCCTCCTGTTCAGTATACATAATTAGGTTTATTGCGCTAAGCTGTCAGTAACTTGTTACATCATTGTTTTGGTTCAAAGTTTAACTGACATTGAATTTTCCCTCATTAATATTTCATGTTGATGCCAGTTAACTTCTCTTTACGATACAAAAAATGTCATTTGTGAATTAATGATTTACGGACTGTGTTATTTGTTAAAAATTGTTGTGTAAGTTAAATATAATGGCACACTAGCGCCATCTATTTATAGTGTCTGCAAGTGCACCCTCTGCACTGAGCTGCAAATCCATTCATTTCCTGCCTTCATCCGTTTATGACGTTACATTTTACATCTATGCCATTTCACTTCAGCAGACAGCTTTCCCACTATGAGTATTTCATATTTTCATCTTCTAATTACTGCCAAACCTATGCTCTTGCAGTGTATTATGAGTGGAATGTGTTCCTGCTATGTCATTGATATCTACACACTTTAAATCTGTGAAGGTATGTCACTTATTTATTACATATTAACCAACATTTGGAAAATTGTTCTTTTACACATTACAAAATTTTCCTTTTAATATTATGTATCCCTTGTTGTGTTTTTATAACAGTTGAGGACAGCAAGCTTGCGACGAAACAGTTCATAGTGAAATAACGCTTCCATCACATAAACATGTGTAGCCTATAAACTTAATTAATTAATCTGCAGTTTGAACATTACATTACAGGCTCTACATTATCAAAATTACGTCTGGACCATTATCAGAGTATGTGCACTTTTTGCACATGCTCGCAACAGAAAACATCAAAGTTGGAACAAAGAAATTTTCCTAATTTGTGCAACATCAAACATGGTAGTGATATCTTAATACACTTCTAACTTAAACCTGACCAAATCTGACTAAGCACTCTCATCAGACTTGGTATCGAAAAGTTCAACAATTTTTTTTTAATGGGGTAATGATTAACACTCGTAACTGGAACAATACCACTCTCAATACTATACACTGATGTCTACCAGCACAAATGCATTTTACTTAATTAAACAGAGAACATTACCCTAAGAAAACTTTGCGAAAGTAGAGAAGCTCGGAAACACAACGCACTTTGAAGAAAATAACGCAGAAAGATAAGCACACATCACACATACATGCAGGCAGCCGTCCATCTTGCAACACCAGGATTTAGTCGTGCAGAGCTGATGCCTTATGAGAGGACATAGGACCTCCAAGCAAGAAAGCAGAGCGCAGTTTGCAGCAAGCAGCGCCAAACATTTTTCCACGAAGGCACTGACCGTCTTGTCTCATAGTGGGATAAATGTATTGACAATTATAGCGGTTTCTTTGGAAACAATAAACATTTTCTTACTTTTTCCACCTATCTCATTTTAAATGCCTCTTATACATCTACATCTACAGCCGTATTTTGCAAACAGTGTGAAGTGCATGGCGGGGAGTACTTACCATTCTATGCCACTTTAGGTTTACTTCCCGTTCTATTCCCATATGGAGGGTAGGAAGAATGACTGCTTAAATGCCCCTGCAGTTAAACATGCCTTGATGGCAACAAAACATACTGAGCTGAACTGCCCACAGAGGTGGCACGCCACGTCTTTACTCTTAAGGGTTGGCTCTGAGCACTATGCGACTTAACTTCTGAGGTCATCAGTCGCCTAGAACTTAGAACTAATTAAACCTAACTAACCTAAGGACATCACACACATCCATGCCCGAGGCAGGATTCGAACCTGCGACCGTAGCGGTCGCTCGGTTCCAGGCTGTAGCGCCTAGAACAGCACGGCCACTCCGGCTGGCACTCTTAAAGGGTTCTGCATCTACAACTACATACAAACTCCCCAAGCCACCGTATGGTGTGTGGCGGAGCGACGGAAAAACGATTATCTATAAGCCTCCGTATGAGCCCTAATCTCTCTAATCTTATCTCCGTGATCCTAATGCAAAATGAACGTTGGCATTAGTACACACATCAAAAAAGGTTTCGCATCATCTCGACTGCGAGAGTTCCGGAACCTGGACATAAAATTGGGATTTAGATCGACATAAACATCATTTGCGTCCTTTCTACTGCTCATGAAAACCACACATTGCATGTTGTACCACCATACAGCGAGACCTTCAGAGGTGGTGGCCCAGACTGCTGTACACACCGGTACATCCAATTACTAGTAGGACGATCTCTTGCACTGATACAAGCCTGTATTCGTCATGGCATACTATCCACCAGTTCATCAAGGCACTGTTGGTCCAGATTGACCCACTTGTCAACGACAATACGGCGTAGATCCCTCAGAGTGGTTGGAGAGTCACGCCGTCCATAAATAGTCTTTCCAATCTAGCACAGACTGTCACACATCAACATTCAAAATATTAATTGAATGTCTCACAATTGTCTGATTTTAATGCATTGTATACCAAAATGTTCAGGAAAGTCCAAAGTACATTATGGAGCAGAAAACAGAAAATGTCAAATTTCAACGAATTTCACATACAAGTCCCCTTAACAAACAGACTTCCAGCAAGAGTCAGTGAGTGCTTCAGTTCCAGTTACAGTCAGAGTCACAGTTACAGCCCCAGCTCCAGTCCATTCTAACGGACCTGTCCAAAACACGATCGGCTGCCCATTAACAAAACACATACTGCAGTGGCAGTATCTAAACGGGAATGAAGACAGCAGTGTTCGCCAACAGCAGAACTGGAACCGACTAGAACTATTGCGCAATGCGGTGTGGCCGAGTGGTTCTAGGCGCTTCAGTCTGGAACCACGCGACCGCTACTGACACAGGTTCGAATCCTACCTCGGGCATGGATGTGTGTGATGTCCTTAGGTTAGTTAGGTTTAAGTAATTCTAGGTTATAGGGGACTGATGACCTCAGATGTTAAGTCCCATAGTGCTCAGAGCCATTTGCACCATTTTTTATTGCGCAATGATAACCTGAAATTGAATTATTGTGCTATTGAATAGATGATCTTTCTGGAAATAAAATTTGTGGTCATTTCAGTAGTTTTACTTAACACGTATGCATCTCTGATATATCAGTGGCACCTCGGATTTGGTTGTCAATGCGAAGTTAACAACAGTTCTAAAGTGCTGTCGTGTCGGATGCGAGCCCAGTGTCTGATCACTGCAAAATCTTACTCTGTACAGTTTCGAGAATTAACGTAAAAGATAGCCTGTAGCACTGGAAAAGAAATGTGAGGTGAGCTGTCTCATCAGTACATTTTATGGGCTATTCCCACCAGTAGATCTGTGGTGCCAACTCACACACTGTCCAATCGCATTAATGTGACAACCTGCCAAAAGACAGAATAACCATTTTGCAGAGCAGATCACTGTTGAGACGTGGACGAAGAGAGTCAGTAACGTTCGGAAAGATACTGACAAACATGTGGAGCCGCAGTCCGAACGAGATCGTCTCACAGTCTGGACTGCGTCTAAATCTGGGAAGTTTGGCGGCCAGCGAAGTACGGAAAACGCAGCATGGTGCTCTTCGAACCGTGCACGTACACCGAGTTGTCTCACACGTTGCATTGTCCTGATAGTCGCCGTTGTGCAGAGTAGAAAACAAACTGGGCGGTGGAATGCTTCGGGTCATCCAGAATAGACACATACCTGTGTTGATTCACTGTGCGTTAAAGAATAACACGGCCACCCAGGGAATGCAACGAAAATATTCCCGAGACCCTCCTCTGGCCTGGACCTCCCGTCGGGTGTTGAAGGTTGTTTGCTTTCACACGTTTCGCGCCGTTCAGGCCAAAGCGTAAAACTTAATTCATCTGAAAAGTCCAACTGCCGCCACTGAGTGGACGTCGAGTATTGCCATGCAAAGTCCAGCCATCGTCGCCGCTGAACACCAGCCAGCATGAGTGCATTAACAAGATACCTGTTGCGGAGTCCCATATGTGGCAACGTTCTCTGCACAGTCATTGAGGAGACACTGTTGCCGGTCCCTTGGTTCCTAAAGACCTGCGCGGCTATTCGGCCGTACACAGCTCTGCAGCCGTCGTTGCACCGTGTCACCTTTGGCCCGTGCTGTACCACAATTGCCTCGGCGTCGGCTTTGAACAGCGCCATTTTGTCATTCACGGTACGCGAACAGTCTATAAACTCAGCCATTTCAGAAATGCGTCCACCATTGGCCCCAAAAGCCAATGATCATCCCCTTTTGGACGTCACATAAATCGCTCAGTTTCCACATTACAAGAACGACTCCGCTTCTTTTCACATCCCCCACCCCCACAAGCTTTATATGCCCCACACTGCTAGTGCTCCTACCTGACGTCTGTGACTTGTTACTGCACACTGACGTCGAACAAAGGCGGTTGTCACATTAATGTGACTGGACCCTGCAATATCTCGTGTTAGCCAATGTCAAAAGCTTATTAAAAATGTGAACATAGAAAATATTCGCATATATCTAAACGTTATCTGCCTGACAACTGGCCTAGGAAACCGTGATCTCATTTGTTATAATAAATAAACACACATCACCTCGATCACAACAATTTATTAATCGACTACCGGTTTCACTGTGCGCTGCAGTTTGTCTTCAGATCTGGCGCCGCAATGAGCAGTTTGTCAACTAACGTAGAAATACAAAGGATATACGAGTAGAACATAAGTGGTGGTGACATTAATAGAACCGAATCGTTTAGCTTTGTTTCTGTGAAAACATCTTACACAATAATGGAAAAACTGGTAGAAGCCGACCTCGGGGAAGATCAGTTTGGATTCCGTAGAAATGTTGGATTACGTCAGGCAATACTGACCCTACGGCTTATCTTAGAAGCTAGATTAAGAAAAGGCAAACCTACGTTTCTAGCATTTGTAGACTTAGAGAAAGCTTTTGACAATGTTGACTGGAATAGTCTCTTTCAAATTCTGAAGGTGGCAGGGGTAAAATACAGGGAGTGAAAGGCTATTTACAATTTGTACAGAAACCAGATGGCAGTTATAAGAGTCGAGGGGCATGAATGGGAAGTAGTGGTTGGGAAGGGAGTGAGACAGGGTTGCCTCTCCCCGATGTTATTCAATCTGTATATTGAGCAAGCAGTAAAGGAAACAAAAGAAAAATTTGGAGTAGGTATTAAAATCCAGGGAAAAGAAATAAAAACTTTGAGGTTCGCCGATGACTTTGTAATTCTGTCAGAGACGGCAAAGGACTTGGAAGAGCAGTTGAACGGAATGGACAGTGTCTTGAAAGGAGGATATAAGATGAACATCAACAAAAGCAAAACGAGGACAATGGAATGTAGTCGAATTAAATCGGGTGATGCTGAGGGAATTAGATTAGGAAATGAGACACTTAAAGTAGTAAAGGAGTTTTTTGCTATTTGGGGAGCAAAATAACTGATGATGGTCGAAGTAGAGAGGATATAAAATGTAGACTGGCAATGGCAAGGAAAGTGTTTCTGAAGAAGAGAAATTTGTTAACATCGAGTATAGATTTAAGTGTCAGGAAGTCGTTTCTGAAAGTATTTGTATGGAGTGTAGCCATGTAAGGAAGTGAAACATGGACGATAAATAGTTTGGACAAGAAGAGAATAGAAGCTTTCGAAATATGGTGCTACAGAAGAATGCTGAAGATTAGATGGGTAGATCACATAACTAATGAGGAGGTGTTGAATAGGATTGGGGAGAAGAGAAGTTTGTGGCACAACTTGACTAGAAGAAGGGATCGGTTGGTACGACATGTTCTGAGGCATCAAAGGATCACCAATTTAGTATTGGAGGGCAGCGTGGAGGGTAAAAATCGTAGAGGGAGACCAAGAGATGAATACACTAAGCAGATTCAGAAGGATGTAGGTTGCAGTAGGTACTGGGAGATGAAAAGGCTTGCACAGGATAGGGCAGCATAGAGAGTTGCATCAAACCAGTCTTAGGACTGAAGACCACAACAACAACATCTTCACAATCGTGCAGAAGCCTGTAATATGAGCCGCGAGGTCTGAGGCGTCTTGTTACGGTCCGCGTGGCTCCCCTTGTCGGAGGTTCGAGTCCTGCCTCGGGCATGGGTGTGTGTGTGTCGTCCTTAGCGTAAGTTAGTTTAAGTAGTGTGTACACTTACGGACCGATGACCTCAGTAGTTTGGTCCCGTAAGACCTTACCACAAATTTCCAAATTTTCCTGTAATATGCAACCACCAAAACAGAACATAGAGTAATACAACAACGCCCATTTGCAAAGTGTTGTGATGCGGTTGCCGCCGCCGTGGGAACAGCTCAACTTCGCGTCGTTGTTCAGCTCTTCCATGGCATTCAGTGAAGGCGTAGACGAAGTACGTATCGGCCAGCTCGTCGTCAGTAAACCAATCCATAATACTGCTGTGTATCACTGTCGACGCACAGCCAACACTGCCACGGTGTTCTAAACGGGATAGAACAGTATTGACACAGAAAGCATGACTGACGATGATTAGCTATGGAGGGCATTACTATTGTCAACAGCAGATATAGTAAACGAATGCAAAGAATACATCCAGCGCATACCGTCGACATCTGCGCTGTTGTACAAAGCTAATTGTACAATGCCAGTTGGGGCAAAGAAACCAGACGAAACACGATAAGTCTGTGGGCCTTCCATCAAACTACTCAGGAACGCACTCCCGATGAACTTCTGAGAGTTTGTCGGTGGAGTTCTGCTTCATATCCTGCATCTTTTGTCAGTTTCCGAGGGGCGCTCAATAGGTAATATAACACTTGTTTCTGAAAGCAGGTTGGTTTTATTCAGGATTCTAATACATTATAATATTCGCCACACTTTTCGAACAAAACCGTATTTTTCAACATAATCTCCGTTAGATGCGACTGTCGTACGCCACCTTACTGGAGGGCCTGTGCATGGTAGACTGGTCGAAAAAAATTTTTCAAATGGCTCTAAGCACGATGGGACTTAAGGTCTGACTTCATCAATCCCCTAACTAACCTAAGGACATCACACACATCCATACCCGAGGCAGGATTCGAACCTGCGACCGTAGCGGTCGCGTGGTTCCAGATAGTAGCGCCTTGAACCGCTCGGTCACAACAGCCACCTTCCTTTTAGTACTCATGTCGATGACCTCACACTTTTCCATACTAGGGTCAATAGCCAATTTTCGTAGCATACAAATATCTTTTCTAAATAATTTTGCAATTTGTTTTGATCTTCTGATGTCTTTACTAGAAGATAAACGACAGCGTCATCTGCACTCAGCCTAAGACGGCTGCTCAGACAGTCTCCTAGATCGTCTATACAGGGTGGTCCATTGATCGTGATCGGGCCAAATATCTCACGAAATAAGCGTCAAACGAAAAAACTACAAAGAACGAAACTTGTCTAGTTTGAAGGGGGAAACCATATGGCGCTATGGTTGGCCCTCTACATGGCGCTGCCATAGGTCAAACGGATACCAACTGCGTTTTTTTAAGTAGCAACCCCCATTTTTTATTACATATTCGTGTAGTACGTAAAGAAATATGAATGTTTTAGTTGGACCACTTTTTCCGCTTTGTGATAGATGGCGCTGTAACAGTCATAAACATATGGCTCACAATTTTAGACGAACAGTTGGTAACAGGAAGTTTTTTAAATTAAAATACGGAACGCAGGTACGTTTCAACATTTTACTTCGGTTGTTCCAATGTGATACAAGTACCTTTGTGAACTTATCATTTGTCGGAACGCATGCTGTTACAGTGTGATTACCGGAAAATTCCACATCAATGCAATGAATGCTCAATATGATGTCCGTCAACCTCAATGCATTTGGCAATACGTGTGACGACATTCCTCTCAACAGCGAGTAGTTCGCCTTCCGTAATGTTCGCACATGCATGTTGTCAGGCGTTGTCGGTGGATCACGATCGCAAATATCCTTCAACTTTCCCAACACAAAGAAATCCGGGGACGTCAGATCCGGTGAACGTGCGGGCCGTGGTATGGTGCTTCGACGACCAATCCACCTGTCACGAAATATGTCATTCAATACCGCTTCAACCGCACGCGAGCTATGTGCCGGACATTCACCATGTTGGAAGTACATCGCCATTCTATCATGCAGTGAAACACCATGTAGTAACATCGGTAGAACATTACGTAGGAAATCAGCATACACTGCACCATTTAGATTCCCATCGATAAAATGGGGGCCAATTATCCTTCCTCCCATAATGCCGCACCATACATTAACCCCCAAGGTCGCTGATGGTTCAAATGGCTCTGAGCACTATGGGACTTAACATCTATGGTCATCAGTCCCCTAGAACTTAGAACTACTTAAACCTTACTAACCTAAGGACAGCACACAACACCCAGCCATCACGAGGCAGAGAAAATCCCTGACCCCGCCGGGAATCGAACCCGGGAACCCGGGCGTGGGAAGCGAGAACACCACCGCACGACCACGAGATGCGCGCTAGGGCCGCTGATGTTCCACTTGTCGCAGTCATCGTGGATTTTCCGTTGCCCAGTAGTGCATATTATGCCCGTTTACGTTACCGCTGCTGGTGAATGACGCTTCGTCGCTAAATAGAACGAGTGCAAAAAATCTGTCGTCCCGTAATTTCTCTCATACACGACGTTCAATTCTTGGTGCATAGAAATATGATACGGGTGCAATCGATGTTGATGTAGCATTCTCAACACCGACGTTTTTGAGATTCCCGATTCTCGCGCAGTTTGTCTGCTACTGATGTGCGGATTAGCCGCGACAGCAGTTAAAACACCTACTTGGGCATCATCATTTGCTACAGGTCGTCGTTGACGTTTCACATGATACCGGCCTCTTCCGCAATTGGTAAACGGTCCATTTTAACACGGGTAATGTATCACGAAGCAAACACCGTCCCCACCGGCGGAATGTTACTTGATACCGCGTACTTATACGTTTGTGACTATTAAAGTGCCATCTATCACAAATCGAAAAAAGTGGTCCAACTAAAACATTTATATTTCTTTACGAACTACACGGATATGTAATAAAAATGGGGTTCCTATTTTAAAAAACGCAGTTGATATCCGTTTGACCTATGGCAGCGCCATGTAGCGGGCCAACCATAGCGCCATCTGGTTTCCCCCTTCAAGCGATACGAGTTTAGTTCTTTGTAGTTTTTTCGTTTGATGCTTATTTCGTGAGATATTTGGCCCGGTCACTATCAATGGACCACCCTGTATAGATGAGGAACAGCAGAGGGCCTATAGCACTACCTTGGGGAACGCCAAAAATCACTTCTGTTTTATTCAATGAGTTTCTATCAGTTACTACGAAGTGTGACTCTGTGACAGGAAATCGCGAATCCAGTTACATAACTGAGACGATATTCCATAAGCACGCAACTTCACTACAATCCGCTTGTGTGGTAGAGCGCCAAATGCCTTCGGGAAATCTAGTAATATGGAATCAAATTTTAAACCCCATTGTCAGTAGCACTCAGCACTTCATTTGAGTAAAGAGCTAGTTGTGTTTCACAAGAACAATGTTTTCTAAATCCTTGCTGAGAGTGTGTCAATACATCGTCGACTTCGAGGTAGTTCATAATGTATGAAGAAACATGTGTACCAAATTCCTGCTGCATATCGACGTTAATGATATGGGGCTGTAATTTGGTGGATTACTCCTATTATCTTTCTGGAATATTGGTGTGACCTGTGCAACTTTCCAGTCTTTGGGTACGGATCTTTCGTCGAGCGAATGGTTGTACATGTTTGTTAAGTATGGAGCTATTGCATCACCCTACCCTGAAAGGAGCCTAATTGGTGTACAGTCTGGACCGGAAGACATGGTTTTATTAAGTGATTTAAGTTGCTTCACTACTCCGATGATATCTACTTCTAAGTTAATCGTGTTGATAGCTGTTATTGAGTCGAATTCTGAAGTATTTACTTCACCGTCTTTGGCGAATGAATTTCGGAAGGCTGTGTTTAGCAACTCTGCTTTGGTAGCACTTAGTTTCTTATCTTTAGTTAGTGCTGCCTACTGATATTTCATATTAACTGAAGTTTTCGTCAGTGTTTGGCAGAACATGATAGTAATATTAAATACAAAATATTTTCCTGATCTTCTGTTACATATTATTTATTTGGTCACGAATCGGCTTTCGCCTTCTCAGGCCTTCATCACATGACAACTGACAGTCGCAAACAACGACGTGGGACTCAGACAGATATTGTTTATACGGAAAATACAAAATATACAAAAAAAGAAAAAATCTGGCCAGGAGCGATTAGGACTCGCCCACTGAGAATTCCATACAAATGTAATTACACTGGACTCGCATTCTGTCAGACGACGATTAAGTCCCGCGACTGGCCATCCTGATCTAGGTTTTCCGTAATTTCCCTAAATCAATCCAGGCAAATGCTGGGATGGTTTCTTTGAAAGGGCACGGCCGACTTCCTTCACCATCCTTCCCTAATCCGATGAGAGCGATGACCTCACTGTCTGGTATCCTTCCCCAAACAACCCGACAAACGTAATTACGGAAGAGGCATATTCGAAAAGTAAGGTCCGATTAGGCGCGAAATGGAAACCACAGTGAAAATACAATGAAAATTTGCACAGATGTCTTGGGCAGTGTCTTTAGTGTGCCCATCGATCGTTTCACGTCGCTCTTTTCAGTTCAGAGCACAAAGTGATGACTTAGAAATGCCTAAAACAACAGTGTCTCCCGCCAAGTATGTGGATCTGGTGAGAGATTTCGCCTGAAGCTATGCAGCCCACATAACATAACTATCATGCGTCTCTTTCTTCAACCCAATTCTCAGCCGCATTTTGCAGGAACAATGAAGACGCTTCTGCAGCGTTTTCGATGGGAAGTGTTTGATCGGCCACAATACATCTCTTAATTGGCTCCCTTCGTTGTACATCTCTGCTAGCATGAACCGCTGGCTATGAAGACAACATTTTGACCCAAACAATGAAATCGCAGACCAGCATAAAGAATTGGCCGAAAGCACAGGCGGCTGCTTTCTTTGACGAGTGTACTGGAAAGTTTGTACAACGCCATGACAAATGTCTAAGTCGGGGTGGCGACTATTTAGAGAGGTAGCTGGGAAGTGTGGCTAAGTGTGGCGAATAATAAAATTTTATTTTCACTATGAATTTCATTTCGCGACCGATCAGACATTACTTTGCGAACAGCCCTCCCATTCTGGAAATCGAGGTTTTCTAAGATTTTCGCCTGTTATCGACGTTGTCTGTCTAGACAGATAGCAAATGACAAAAGCAATTTTCGTAGTGTGATATAATTACAAATTAACAATTCGGATATTTGCTTTGTCTTGTACTCTGATGTAATCACAAATTAACAATTTTCTGATTTTCTTTCCATTAATTGCGCTGTGAAACTATTCTTCTTACCAAATTTTATAATTCACCGTCAACGGTAAGTGCCCTGTACATTTTAATGATTGAGTTTACAAGCGTCAAAGTACGTGACATTGTATCTTTTGCGGCAGGTCCCGGCGGGGGTTCGAGTCCTCCCTCGGGCAAAAATAAAAACTACTTACGTGGGGTGATAAAAAAAATGGTTCAAATGGCTCTGAGCACTATGGGACTTAACATCTGAGGCCATCAGTCCCCTAGAACTTAGAACTACTTAAACCTAACTAACCTACGGACATCACACACATCCATGCCCGAGGCAGGATTCGAACCTGCGACCGTCGCGGTCACGCGGTTCCAGACTGGAGCGCCTAGAACCGCTCGGTCACTTAGGCCGGCGCAGCATCTGCAGGGACATGTTTACGATGACGACTGTGTTTACGACTGTGGCTGTAGTGCACTGTTGTGGTTTGGTCTAGCTGTCGCAGTGTCCGCATGTAGCGCTTGCTGCTATTTTTATTCTGCATTCGTCTCCGCACGCAGACCAACTGTAGTACACCGTGTTACCAGACGTCTGTGATTGTGTAGTGTTGTAGGAACTGTGACCATGGTGTATTCGAACTCTGAAAAGGCGGAGATGATACTCATCTATGACGAGTGTCGACGAAATGCAGCTGAAGCCTGCAGGGTGTATGCAGAACGGTACCCGGACAGAGAGCATCCAACGTGCCGCACATTGCAAAACATCTACCGCCAACTGTATGCAACAGGTATGGTCGTAGCACGCAAACGGGTCCGTAACAGGCCCGTCACAGGAGAAGCAGGTGCAGTTGGTGTGTTAGCAGCTGTTGCCATGAACCCACACATGAGTACGCGGGACATTGCGAGAGCCGGTGGACAGAGTCAAAGTAGTGTCATGCGCATACTGCATCGTCACCGCTTTCACCCGTTTCATGTGTCGCTACGTCAGCAATTACATGGTGATGACTTTAATCATCGAGTGCATTTCTGTCAATGGGCATTAACAGTGAATGCGTTGCAGTTCTACCTGTTTACCGATGAAGCGGGTTTCACAAACCACGGGGCAGTGAATCTACGGGACATGCATTACTGGTCCGTAGACAATCGTCGCTGGCTAAGACAGGTAGAGCGACAGCGACCGTGGACTGTAAATGTATGGTGCGGAATCATTGGCGACCACCTCATTGGTCCTCACTTCATTGCAGGGGCCAAAACAGTTGCAACATACACCGCGTTTCTACAGAATGATCTGCCAACGTTGTTCGAAAATGTCCCACTGGAAACGCGTCGACGTATGTGGTATCAGCATGAGGGTGCACCTGCACATTCCGCAATTAACACTAGGCTGACCCTTGACAGGATGTTCGGCGGGGGTTTTTAATAGGACGTGGAGGACGCATAAATTGGCCAGCCCGTTCTCCTGATCTTACACCTCTGGACTTCTTTCTGTGGGGTACGTTAAAGGAGAATGTGTACCGTGATGTGCCTACAACCCCAGAGGATATGAAACAACATTATGCGGCAGCCTGTGGCGACATTACACCAGATGTACTGAGGCGTGTACGACATTCATTACGCCAGAGATTGCAATTGTGTGCAGCAAATGATGGCCACCACATTGAACATCTATTGGCCTGACATGTCGGGACACACTCTATTCTACTCCGTAATTGAAAACGGAAACCACGTGTGTACGTGTACTTCACCCCTCATGGTAATGTACATGTGCGCCAGTGGAAAAGACCAATAAAAAGGTGTTAGCATGTGGACGTAATGTGCTGTTCCAGTCTCTTCTGTACCTAAGGTCCATCACCGTTCCCTTTGGATCCCTACGTAATTCGGTGCTCTCCGATACACACGATCGAACAGCGGAGGAGTGGTACTCAAGCGTCAACTTTAGGTTACAATATCTCCGGATGTAACTAAGATTTTACAATGCAACAAACGGCACTGATTACGTATTTGTTTATATGTTCAGGTGTGCTAACAAAACTAACGGGGTTCCATTTAAAAAAACATAGGTTTGTGTTAAAAACATACTTCCGTGCATTTTTGTATGGTTTGTATTGACCAATTACACTAGCCCCTCTCCTCACGTTCGGTCTGCGGAATCGATTCGTCAGTATTTAATGTGGTTTACGAAATATATCCAGCGGTAATGTTCGGTGACTCACCCTGTATATCGTCGTATCGTCTAATAATGCTACCAGGAGCTGGACGTTCCTTCTGCGATACTGAAGAAAGACTTGGCAGCGCTGTTTATGAGAATGTAATGTGGCAAGAAGATTGTATTCCAGACGGCCACGTGGCTCTACCGAGAGGACAGGGTGGAGGTCTGTTGTCTTAGATGGTTCTGGCTCGGTGCCAGTGATGGCCGTGTCTTTGTTAGAGAGAGTCCAGTTGAAGAGCTGAACCCAATCTGCCTTCATGCAAGACACCCCAGACGTACATGTGGAGTTTGGTGTGCGACTTCGTATGTCAGGAGGAAGCTCTCGTGGTTAACCACGCACCCTGAATGCAATGCCGCAATCTGGTGATTCGACAAGCAGTGCTGCCATTTATTAACGGGATTCTACAGGGGTGTTTTCCAACAGGATAACGCACGTCCACATACCGCTGTTGGGACCAGACATGCACCGAGCGAGGTGGTGCAGTGGTTAGACACTGGACTCGCATTCGGGAGGACGACGGTTCAATACGGCGTTCGACCATCCTGATTTAGGTTTTCCTTGATTTCCTAAATCGCTCCAGGCAAATGCTGGGATGGTTCCTTTCAAAGGGCACGGCCGACTTCCTTCCCCACCCTTCCCTAATCCGATGCGACCGATGACCTCGCTGTCGGGTCTCCTTCCCCAAACAACCCAACCCAACCAGACATCCTCTACGGAGTGTCGACGTGTTGCCTTGACCTGCACGATCGCCAGAGCTGTCTCCAGTCGCACATATGGTAGATCATCCAACGAGAACTCCAGTGTCATCCACAAACAGCATTCACCGTCCCTGTATTGACCGACCAAGTGCAGTAGACATGGAACTGTATCCCACAAACTGACATCCGGCGCCTGTACTACACAACGCATGCACATTTGCATGGTTGCATTCAACTCTGACGGTTACACCGGTTATTAATGTACCAGCATTTCACATTTGCAATGGCCTATTTCGCGCTCACACTATTCTGTGATCTTACAATGTTAATCACTTTAGTGTGTTACCCGAATAAATGTATTTCAAAAAATAAGATTAAAAACAGCCGACCAGTTGCAATGGATAAAGTAATCTTTACCTAGGTTTCGACAGATTTAAATCTATCTTCTTCAGAAGGCGGCCTGAGGACAATGAACATCGTAATTTATATTAAAAGGTATGAAGCATAAGTTAAGAATAGAGTTTAACACATATTAGAAAGCTCTTGTATTACAAAATATGAGAAGGATTCCTGGTACTTACAGTATTACATTAATATGGAATGATATGTCATTGTCGTTTTTACAAATATCTGCATAGATCCATTAGTCCAAATAAAACAAGTAAATAAAAATTAGTGCATGGAAGTTGCAGAGCTCACAAGTGACTGAGTATAATCGGCCAGCGTAGTTACACTGCGGCCAGGGCAGGTGCCGCTCAAGTCGCGAGCTATGTGCCGATTGGCGTACTGAAGCAACATGTAAAATATCAATATTAGTTGCGTCCTTAGAAAAAGTGACAATAAATAGAAGGAAAGCATTTAATATTCCCGTTATGACAGTATGGGAGCCTTGGGAACGTTAACGTAGATATATACATCAAAAAGGCAGGTGGCGCTTACGCCGTGAGTTACATGCAGTGGCATATACAGCCAGAATATAAAAGTTATATTACAATATTAGTGAAGCACATACACCGTATATAAGTCAAACTTTAAAAATAATCAGTAATGGCTCTTAAGACAAAATTACGAACCCTGGTCCACAATCCAGTTAATACACAATCTCAGGGAGCCAAGGTTTTATAATAAGAGAAAATCACATGAGGGCCGATGTAGTGGCAGCCATACATCGTGAGAAAACCACATTACATAAAAGGTAGTGAGCTTAAAGATTTGAAAGTGCATTATAGCTTCCTGAGAAAATAGACTACTGAGGTTACCAGCATTAATGCATTACTTGACAAACCCTATTTTCAGGGCTATATTTTATTTGGACTAATGGATCTATGCAGATATTTGTAAAAACGACAATGACATATCATTCCATATTAATGTAATACTGTAAGTACCAGGAATCCTTCTCATATTTTGTAATACAAGAGCTTTCTAATATGTGTTAAACTCTATTCTTAACTTATGCTTCATACCTTTTAATATAAATTACGATGTTCATTGTCCTCAGGCCGCCTTCTGAAGAAGATAGATTTAAATCTGTCGAAACCTAGGTAAAGATTACTTTATCCATTGCAACTGGTCGGCTGTTTTTAATCTTATTACGTGGAACCGTTGCTGTTGCGCAGCTATGTTTAAAATATTTCAAAAAAGTAATTACTGTACATTACAGCCAACGTCCTTGCCGCAGTGGTAACACCGGTTCCCGTCAGATCACCGAAGTTAAACGCTGTCGGACTTGGATGGGTGACCATCCGGTCTGCCGAGCGCTGTTGGCAAGCGGGGATGCACTCAGCCCTTGTGAGGCAGACTGGGGAGCTACTTGACTGAGAAGTAGCGGCTCCAGTCTTGGAAACTGACATACAGCCGGGAGAGCGGTGAGCTGACCACATGCCCCTCCATATCCGCATCCAGTGACGCCTGTGGCCTGTGGGCTGAGGATGACACGGCGACCGGTAGGTACCGTTGGGCCTTCATGACCTGTTCTGGAGGTGAGAGAAAGAGAGAGAATTATTTTTTGCAATTTTTTTTGTCAGTGTGATTTACCACACTAGTGAAGCTTGACAAACTACGTGACCGTTTACAGAGGTGTTGGAGGAAGTTTCTCCGTTTGCACGCTTCTGTGCGCCTCGTTTACTCTTGTACGAGTCGTGCGCGCCGCCAGGTGGCCGGGACGCCGTGCTTTGACAGGTGGTGGTCAAGGCTGTGGGAGTGTGCTGCGAGCTTTGTGTAGGCCCCGCTCTGTGTGAGTGTTGGCGCCGACGGTGTAAATATAGCGTCTGGTGGCACCTGCGTCCGCTCTTCTGTGTCCCTCTGGCTGGCTGGCTGGCTGGCTGGCTAGCCGGCTTCGACACGCGCTCGCCACGTGATCGACGTGTCACCAGACTGCTGCTAGGTAGGTCAAAGGCGCTCTGTTTGGTAACCGAGAAGTCGCGTTAGTCCACCTACATGCACTGTCTGATCAAAAGTGCTATGATACACCTCTACAGGGTGTTACAAAAAGGTACGACCAAACTTTCAGGAAACATTCCTCACACACAAAGAAAGAAAATATGTTATGTGGACATGTGTCCGGAAACGCTTACTTTCCATGTTAGAGCTCATTTTATTACTTCTCTTCAAATCACATTAATCATGGAATGGAAACACAGCAACAGAACGTACCAGCGTGACTTCAAACACTTTGTTACAGGAAATGTTCAAATGTCCTCCGTTACCGAAGATACATGCATCCACCCTCCGTCGCATGGAATCCCTGATGCGCTGATGCAGCCCTGGAGAATGGCGTGTTGTATCACAACCGTCCACAATACGAGCACGAAGAGTCTCTCTACATTTGGTACCGGGGTTGCGTAGACAAGAGCTTTAAAATGCCCCCAAAAATGAAAGTCAAGAGGGTTGAGGTCAGGAGAGCGTGGAGGCCATGGAATTAGTCCGCCTCTACCAATCCATCGGTCACCGAATCTGTTGTTGAGAAGCGTACGAACACTTCGACTGAAATGTGCAGGGGCTCCTTCGTGCATGAACCACATGTTGTGTCGTACTTGTAAAGGCACATGTTCTAGCAGCACAGGTAGAGTATCCCGTATGAAATCATGATAACGTGCTCCATTGAGCGTAGGTGGAAGAACATGGGGCCCAATCGAGACATCACCAACAATGCCTGCCCAAACGTTCACAGAAAATCTGTGTTGATGACGTGATTGCACAATTGCGTGCGCATTCTCCTCAGCCCACACATGTTGATTGTGAAAATTTACAATTTGATCACGTTGGAATGAAGCCTCATCCGTAAAGAGAACATTTGCACTGAAATGAGGATTGACACATTGTTGGATGAACCATTCGCAGAAGTGTACCCGTGGAGGCCAATCAGCTGCTGATAGTGCCTGCACACGCTGTACATGGTACGGAAACAACTGGTTCTCCCGTAGCACTCTCCATACAGTGACGTGGTCAACGTTACCTTGTACAGAAGCAACTTCTCTGACGCTGACATTAGGGTTATCGTCAACTGCACGAAGAATTGCCTCGTCCATTGCAGGTGTCCTCGTCGTCCTAGGTCTTCCCCAGTCGCGAGTCATAGGCTGGAATGTTCCGTGCTCCCTAAGACGCCGATCAATTGCTTCGAACGTCTTCCTGTCGGGACACCTTCGTTCTGGAAATCTGTCTCGATACAAACGTACCGCGCCACGGCTATTGCCCCGTGCTAATCCATACATCAAATGGGCATCTGCCAACTCCGCATTTGTAAACATTGCACTGACTGCAAAACCATGTTCGTGATGAACACTAACCTGTTGATGCTACGCACTGATGTGCTTGATGCTAGTACTGTAGAGCAATGAGTCGCATGTGAACATAAGCACCGAAGTCAACATTACCTTCCTTCAATTGGGCCAACTGGCGGTGAATCGAGGAAGTACAGTACATACTGACGAAACTAAAATGAGCTCTAACATGGAAATGAAGCGTTTCCGGACACATGTCCACATAACATCTTTTCTTTATTTGTGTGTGAGGAATGTTTCCTGAAAGTTTGGTCGTACCTTTTTGTAACACCCTGTATAATGCGGGACCTGTCACTAGATGTCACGAAGCCCGCTCCACCTCCTGGCTTTGTAGAGCGTATTTACATAAGAGGGCTTACGGAGCATTTAGACAGAGAGGGTGAACCGTGATTTATTTTCAAAGAATATTCGTAAGAATTTATTTTATTTAGTAGCGATTCATCAAGAACATTAGCACATTTAATCACATTATGTAAGAATGGAAGTAGTTGCCAGGGAGTAACTGATGAAATCATAAGCAAATTCCATTTTAATAAATGGTAATTTCTTCACTTTAATGGTGCCTAAAGCCTTTTTTAAAAGAAACAGATTTAAATGGTTCAAATGGCTCTGAGCACTATGGGACTTAACATCTATGGTCATCAGTCCCCTAGAACTTAGAACTACTTAAACCTAACTAACCTAAGGACATCACACAACACCCAGCCATCACGAGGCAGAGAAAATCCCTGACCCCGCCGGGAATCGAACCCGGGAACCCGGGCGTGGAAAGCGAGAACGCTACCGCACGACCACGAGATGCGGGCAAAAAACAGATTTAAAATTATAACCAGAAAGCACCCTCTAAATATCAAGTTACAATTTATTCAGAGGCAGAAAGAAACAAATTTTTGACTGTATGAGCTTTCCGGCTGAGAACCTTGCCGCTCCCTTTTGACACGGCCGTAGTTACGACTGCTCACAACAACCTCTGAAAGACTACACTGGTGCAAATATGCAACACACCAGACTACTTTAAACTAAAAGTTTTGACAGTTCACACAAGCACATAAACTATGCACTCCCCGTAGGAGGAATGGAAATGGTACATAACACTAAAATTAAAAGATTAACTTTGCCACCGATGGTGCAACTTGATTTTCACTTCTAAGAAAAGCCTTACGGTGACAGGGTGGCAACTTTATATACTATGGCCATTTAAATAAAACCCCATGAAATGCAATCTTATATAGAATTATACAAGGTTGGCCAAACAAGTTGACATGCTCTACAGTACACAGATACCACCCCTCAAGATGATAGGCAAGATCAAAATATATTTCAGGAATTAGGCCGTTTCACTCCAAGAAATAAATTCGTTAACACACCAAATCCGACAAACATGACAGAGGCAGCTACTAACGTATGGTAGATTGACGGGGACATTACCGAACAACCCGAACCGCAGGTTGCTCTAACCCGCCCCTACTCCACAAGGGAAAAACGGACCACCCAATTCATAAATAACCACCTTCCCGCGAGTGGGAAAACGGAGAAGAATGGTGGGACGACCCCAAAACAAAACGGCTGGTGACCTCACCAAGAAAACAAGTACAATTTAAGAAGTAAATGAAACAACATATCACCAATCATTTAACTTCTAATAAACTGCGATTTCTCGATAAGACCTGGCGCAGCACCCCCAAATCGCTCTCCCGAACCGTCCGTGCCAGCCGCTTCAACGGACGCAGGAAGGCGCGCCGATCTCCCGTCTCACGGCGTCGCAGCTCGCACCGGCCAGACTGATGTCGTGGGTTGACTCCTGTTGCTCTCGTGTCGACCGCGAAGCCACTACCCCTCGCTATACGGCGCGGCCCACTCGATTCACGTGGCGACCTCACATGCGCCGACGCTCAAGACGGACAAGTCATCTTGTGTCTCAGTGCGCGACCGACCAACCGATCGATGCAACCGCCAATGACCATTGCCTGGGCAAACTCGAGCAGAGTGGCGGCCTAACGCGCAGACTCAGAGGCAGGAACTAAGCACCGACCGGGCGACCACTCGCTGAGTTCTCTTACTGGCGGAGTGGAAAGACTCTCATTTTGCCGGATTTAAAGGTTGATCCGAACGACAGACACACTAGCACTCCGAACGACAGACAGACAGACACTAACTGCCAAACAACTGCGGACGAGAGACAGACTAGCAAGCTGGCGACGAGAGACTGACCCAGTCTCACCCCCTGGCGAGCTCATAGCGCCCCTTAAATACACGTCAACAGGCTACCTTTCGCACCAGAGGGAGACACCAAAGCTGCGATTGCCACAGCGGCGCCACCACCAGAAACGGAGGGTGACTGTTTCACACTACGCGCTGCGGCGCGCCCTTCAAAACAGCAATTTTTACCACGGCTCAGAGGGGCTGATTATACCTCAACAGTTTGGTTTCAGGCGCGGCCACAACATGCAACAACAGCTACTGCGACTGATAGAGGACGCGATGGGAGCCTTTGAGCGTCTGGAGTACTCAGGGGTGGTGCTCCTGGACATCTCCAAGCTGGGTGTGGCACGAAGGCCTCCTCTACAAACTCTGTACCGGGAGTACCATTTTGCATGTCAGACTCAACGAGGTTGCCTGTGCAAATGGACCTTTAACGTCAGTGCCGGAGACGGCATTTCGAGACCTTGCCCAATATCAGCAGGAGTGCTGCAGGGGTCTGTCCTCGACCCCCTGCATGCCGCCGATGTCGCAACAACGGAGAGGTACCGTTGGCGCTGTATCCACACGACACCGCACTCTACGCCCGCTCCATGAAAATCGATGTCACACATCGCCGTCTGCAGGCGACATGCAACGTCCTAGAGGCGTGGACCACGAAGTGGCGCCTGAAGCTTAACGCCACTAAGAGCCATGCCATCATGCGACGGGCGTTTGAAAAGTCCGTGCAAAGTCCGAGAGATGGCACCACCGGCGCGTGTCGAGGTCATGTTTAGTTAGTAGCACCTTTGGAAAGAAGGCACACCAAGTTTCAGCCATATTGGTCTATTTCTTTGTGCTTGGCATTCGTGTGAATCAAGCAAGTCGAGTGATTGTCAAAAAATGGACGAAACAGAACTTCGTATGGTGATTGAACATTACTGCATGAAAGTAAAAACGCCTCTGGAGACTAAAGAGAAGCTTTATAAACATTACGATGACTCTGCACCTTCGATTAGAAGAGTTTATGTTTCAAAATTTTCCGAGTGGCCATATGGCCACAAGTGATGCTGAACGTTCTAGACGACCTGTGGAGGTCACGATAATTGATAATATCCATGATATGTTGATGGATGACAGAAGAGTTAAGGTGCTTGAGATTGCTACAGCTGTGGGCATCTCGAATGAACAGGTACATAATACAGGGTGATTCAAAAAGAATACCACAACTTTAAAAATGTGTATTTAATGAAAGAAACATAATATAACCTTCTGTTATACATCATTACAAAGAGTATTTAAAAAGGTTTTTTTTCACTCAAAAACAAGTTCAGAGATGTTCAATATGGCCCCCTCCAGACACTCGAGCAATATCAACCCGATACTTCAACTCGTTCCACACTCTCTGTAGCATATCAGGCGTAACAGTTTGGATAGCTGCTGTTATTTCTCGTTTCAAATCATCAATGGTGGCTGAGAGAGGTGGCCGAAACACCATATCCTTAACATACCCCCATAAGAAAAAATCGCAGGGGGTAAGATCAGGGTTTCTTGGAGGCCAGTGACGAAGTGCTCTGTCACGGGCTGCCTGGCGGCCGATCCATCGCCTCGGGTAGTTGACGTTCAGGTACGTAGTTACGGACAGATAAGTGCCAATGTGGTGGCGTTCCATCCTGCTGAAATATGAATTGTTGTGCTTCTTGCTCGAGCTGAGGGAACAGCCAGTTCTCTAACATCTCCAGATACTGTAGTCCAGTTACAGTAGCACCTTCGAAGAAATAGGGACCAAAAACTTTATTGGCTGAAATGGCACAGAAAACGTTCACCTTAGGCGAGTCACGTTCATACTGAGTTGTTTCCCGCGGATTCTCAGTGCCCCACGTTGAACAACTGTCGTCGATTCACTTCTGCCGTACTCAATAACACAAAAAGCTTTCTGTTGAGCGGTCGCCATCTTAGCATCAACTGACGCTGACGCCTAGTCAACAGCACCTCAAGCGAACAAATGTACAACTAAATGAAACTTTATAGCTCCCTTAATTCGCCAACAGATAGTGCTTAGCTCTGCCTTTTGTCGTTGCAGAGTTTTAAATTCCTAAAGTTGTGGTATTCTTTTTGAATCACCCTGTATTTTGCATAAACATTTGGACATGAGAAAGCTACCTGGAAGATGGGTTCCGCGATTGCTCACGATTGACCAAAAACGGAATCGTGTGAAGTGTTGTAAGAATGATTTGCAGCTGTTCCGGAAGAATCTGCAGGTCTTTAAGCATCGTTTCGTCACTGTGGATGAAACATGGATACAATACTATACTCCTGAGACCAAACAACAATCTAAAGAATGGGTTACCAAGGGAGAATCTGCACCAAAAAAGGCGAAGACGATTCCTTCGACCGGAAAGGCTATGGCGACTGTCTTTTGGGATTCGAAAGGGATAGTCCTCATCGACTGTGTGGAAAAGGGTAAAACTATTACACGTGCATATTATTCATCGTTATTGGACCTTTGGAAACCGAGCTGCAAGAAAAACGCCGGCGATTGGACCGCAAAAAAGCCCTTTTCCATCACGAAAATGCACCAGCACACACTTCAGCAGTTGTGGTCGCAAAATTAATGGAAGTAGGATTCTACCTTATTTCACATCCCCCCTATTCTCCAGACTCGGCTCCCTCGGACTACTATTTGTTCCCCAATTTGAAGAAATGGATGGCGGAAGAAAGATTTTATTCAAACGAGGAGGTGATTGCAGCAACTAATAGCTATTTTGCAGACTTGGACAATTCCTATTATTCGGAAGGAATCGACAAATTAGAACAGCGTTGGACGAAGTGTACAAGGCTAAAAGGAGACTATGTCGAAAAATAAAAAAGGTTCACCCCACACACGTAAGTAGTTTTTATTTTTGCACGGACTTTTCAAACGCCCCTCGTATTTACGGGGTACAGAGTGCCAGTGGACCTACCGCTACAGCGGATCATGGCAGATTCCGTCTCGCACTCTCGCACGGCAAAGTACCTTGGGGTAACACTACACAGGAACCTGACGTGGAAACTACACATTCTTGACGTTTGGGGAGGAGGGGTGGGGGGGATGGTAAAGTGTGTGTCCAACTAAAGGCGCTTTACGCCTTGCTAAATCCAGAGTTGGCCCTTCTTTCTCGTTGTGGTTTTAAACAGTGTCTGGCACTCATCCGACCAGAGCTACAATACGCAGCCACAGTGTGGGAAACGCAATCTACTGCCATATCCGTAGGCTCCAAGGTGTGCAGCCACATGTCTCCAGCGAGATTATCCCACTTAGGAACTCCATCAGCAAACAGGCATCCCCATGATCACGGATCGAATCAAACAGACTGCCTGAAAGTTCTGCAAAACGTCGTGGCAGTCTGACAACAGGCAAATTTCAAGTCAGTCTGCAAAGCCAGCAACACAGAAAAAGGACCCCTACGTGGTCTGGCTTAAGGCATTGAACATGAATCTACAGAACACGTAAAGAAGCTCGCAATACTGCGAGGAAATACTTACACCTTAGGTGTAAAAAAGAACACACTTTAAGGAAATGCCGGAACAGTTTTCAACAAAGTAAGAGTGCTCAGAAGTGAGAGGCAGAAATGTCCTTCAGGATAAGAGCGGCTGAGTGGCGAAACCGCCAGTTTAAAAGGAAGCGGGGAGAACCACTTTGTCTACAGGGAATCAGGTACAGCAGAGTGTGTCGGCCAGGAGACCTCACTGGCGTCGGTCGAGGACTCTTCATTGGCTGTCATCAGGCTAACAAACTCTGTATGGAGATTTCAATCTTTTTAGATCTGCCCATTTCGACTGTTGGTGATGTCATTGTGAAATCGAATCGTGAAAGGAAAACCACACCTAAATCAAGACTGAGAAGAATTGACCTACATGGACCATCGTGCGTTGCACAGTGTAGCTGAAAAAAATGGCATGAAATCAGCTGACGTAATCACTTGTGTATTCCAGAGCGCTGCCAACAGTCCAGCTAGCACAGTGATTGGGCGTAGTGAGCTAAAACAATGGCAGAGCAGCGCCTCATCAGCCATAGATCTCTGTGGTCAGTGCTAGGCGGCACTTGAGGTGGTGTAAAGAGCGGCACCATTGAACGGTGGATGGCTGGAAACGAATGATCTGGAGTGATGGAACCACGTTACACTCTCGCGCAGTTCGATGGGAAGCTTTGGGTTTCGTGAATGAGTGGATAACGTTGCCTCCCATCAAGCATAGTATCAGCAGACAGGCATCTAGCAGGTGGTGATGTGGTATGCTGGTCTTCTCGTGGTTTGAGTGTGGTCCCCCTCTAGCGCTTAAGAAAACGCTGTATGCAGAAGGATACGAACATATTTTACGGCATTGTTTACTGAGTAGAGTAGAGGAACAGTTCAGAGACGATGATTGTACCAGCATGACATTAAAGGAGCACCCATGAGGCGATGGTTTTTTGTATATGGAATGGCCTCGACAGAGTCCTGACCTCAACCCAATGCAACATCTTTCGAATGACTTAGAACGATGACTTTGTTGTGCGTTGGCAGGAGAGCCAACACCGGGTTACAAGAGGAAGCCGAAAGGCACGCGTTTTAGCTCACGCAGGCTGGCGTGAGGTCTGGAACAGGACAAGGAAATTAGAATTTAGAAAAGCGGACGTATCTGGTGGAATACTTAACTTTAATCCATTAATGATGAGCGTCGGTCTTGACGGTACATGATTACAGTATCAATAGTAACTGGTACTGGCACATTGCTAGGTCGTAGTAAATGACGTAGCTGAAGGCTATGCTAACTGTCGTCTCGGCAAATGAGAGCGCATTTTGTCAGTGAACCATCGCTAGCAAAGTCGGTTGTAGAACTGGGGCGAGTGCTAGGAAGTCTCTCTAGACCTGCCGTGTGGCGGCGCTCGGTCTGCAATCACTGATAGTGGCGACACGCGGGTCCGACTTATACTAACGGACCGCGGCCGATTTAAAGGCTACCACCTAGCAAGTGTGGTGTCTGGCGGTGACACCACAGACTTCCTTCCAGATGCCGGCGTCCAACATCACACTCTGGCTCCAGCTCTTGAGAAAGAATGGGCTGTCATTTCTACACTGACATTCAGACACCTCATAGAAACTGTCCCTTGTAGATTTCAGTTCTTAAAAATGGCGGAGGCTGGACACTCCCCATACCAATGTCCACTGACACGAGTCCGGGTACTTTTGATCAGGTAGTGTAGTTGGGAAAAACTATATCTACATTCCGTATCACGGCGTTTCCGAATTCCTATTGCAGGCTTCTATGTACTGTAGTCAGTAGATGAATTTTTAGTAGAGAACCTGTATCAGGAAATGTGCTGTTTGGACGTAAAATAAATTTGGTGATCAGATCTCATTTAAATCCCCCCGTGCACGGTGAGCACACAACGTAAGCAGTGTGCTCTGGCCTGGTTACTCAATAGGAGCGTCTGTACGTAGCGACTCTGCTTATCCTGGCACAAGCTATGTCTGCGCCGCATGCTTTCATACATGTGCTCCATAAACCATGGTGGGTGTCCGTAGAGCACCACAGTCAATCCTCCTAGTCGCGAACGCACTACTTTCTCACAGGAGTTGTTGTTGTTGTTGTTGTCTTCAGTCTCAAGACTGGCTTGATGCAGTCCTCCATGCTACTCTACCCTGTACAAGCCTCTCATCATCCTACTGCAGCCTACATACTTCTGACTCTGGTTATTGTATTCATCTCTTGGTCTCCCCCTACGATTTTTACCACCCGCACTTTCCCCAAAACTACGTTGGTGATCCTCTCATGTCTCGAAATGTACCATATCAACTGATACCTTCTTATAATCAGGCTGTGCCACAAATTTCTTTTCTCCCAAATTCTGTTCAGTATCTACCCACCTAATTTTCAAAAAAAATGGTTCAAATGGCTCTGAGCACTATGGGACTTAACATCTATGGTCATCAGTCCCGTAGAAAAGAACTACAATGCTGTACTCCAGACGTACATCCTCAGAAATTTCTTCCTCAAATTAAGGCCGGTATTTGATATTAGTAGACTTCTCTTGGCCAGAAATGCCTTTTTTGCCATAGCGAGTCTGCTTTTGATGTCCTCCTTGCTCCGTCCGTCATTGGTTATTTTACTGCCTAGGTAGCAGAATACCTTAACTTCATTGACTTCGTGACCATCAATCCTGATGTTAAGTATCTCGCTGTTATCATTTCTACTACTTCTCATTACCTTCGTCTTTCACCGATTTACTCTCAAACCATACTGTGTACTCATTAGACTGTTCATTCCGTTCAGAAGATCATTTAATTCTTCTTCACTTTCACTCAGGATAGCAATGTCATCAGCGAATCGTATCATTGATATCCTTTCACCTTGTATTTTAATTCCACTCCTGAACCTTCCTTTTATTTCCATCATTGCTTCCTCGACGTACAGATTGAAGAGTAGGGGCGAAAGGCTACAGCCTTGTCTTACACCCTTCTTAATACGAGCACTTCGTTCTTGATCGTCCACTCTTATTATTCCCACTTGATTGTTGTACATATTGTATATGACCCGTCTCTCCCTATAGCTTACCCCTACTTTTTTCAGAATCTCGAACAGCCTGCACCATTTTACATTGTCGAACGCTTTTTCCAGGTCGACAAATCCTATGAAAGTGTCTTGATTTTTCTTTAGCCTTGCTTCCATTATTAGCCGTAACGTCAGAATTGCCTCTCTCGTCCCTTTACTTTTCCTAAAGCCAAACTGATCGTCACCTAGCGCATTCTCAATTTTCTTTTCCATTCTTCTGTATATTATTCTTGTAAGCAGCTTCGATGCATGAGTTGTTAAGCTGATTGTGCGATAATTTTCGCACTTGTCAGCTCTTGCCGTCTTCGGAATTGTGTGGATGATGCTTTTCCGAAAGTCAGATGGTATGTCACCAGACTCATGTATTCTACAGACCAACGTGAATAGTTGTTTTGTTGCCACTTCCCACAATGATTTTAGAAATGCTGATGGAATGTTATCTATCCCTTCTTCCTTATTTGACCGTAAGTCCTCCAAAGCTCTTTTAAATTCCGATTCTAATACTGGATCCCCTGACTCTTCTAAATCGACTCCTGTTTCTTCTTCTATCACATCAGACAAATCTTCACCCTCATAGTGACTTTCAATGTATTCTTTCCACCTATCTGCTCTCTCCTCTGCATTTAACAGTGGAATTCCCGTTGCACTCTTAATGTTACCACCGTTGCTTTTAATGTCACCAAAGGTTGTTTTGACTTTCCTGTATGCTGAGTCTGTCCTTCCGACAATCATATCTTGTTCGATGTCTTCACATTTTTCCTGCAGCCATTTCGTCTTAGCTTCCCTGCACTTCCTATTTATTTCATTCCTCAGCGACTTGTATTTCTGTATTCCTCATTTTCCCGGAACATGTTTGTACGTCCTCCTTTCATCAATCAACTGAAGTATTTCTTCTGTTACCCATGGTTTCTTCGCAGCTACCTTCTTTGTACCTACGTTTTCCTTCCCAACTTCTGTGATGACCCTTTTTAGAGATGTCCATTCCTCTTCAACTGTATTGCCTACTGCCCTATTTCTTATTGCTGTATCTATAGCGTTAGAGAACTTCAAACGTATCTCGTCATTCCTTAGTACTTCCGTATCCCACTTCTTTGCGTATTGATTCTTCCTGACTAATGTCTTGAACTTCAGCCTACTGCAAATAAACAATTTTTTTTTTCAGCCTTCAGTTGCAAGGTAATTTTAATCGTTTACCTAGGTTTCGATTCCAGTAATGGAATCTTCTTCAGAACAAAAAATTAAATTATTTTGTGAGCCAAACACTGGCTCACAAAATAATTTAATTTTTTGTTCTGAAGAAGATTTTACTGGAATCGAAACCTAGGTAAACGATTAAAATTACCTTGCAACTGAAGGCTGAAAGGAAAAAAAAAAAAATTGTTTATTTGCTGTACATTTCACAGTTGCTGACACGCTGCAATATGTTAAAGATTTGTAAACTTCAGCCTACTCTTCATCACTACTATATTGTGATCTGAGTCTATATCTGCTCGTGGGTACGCCTTACAATCCAGTATCTGATTTCGGAATCTCTGTCTGACCATGATGTAATCTAATTGAAATCTTCCCGTATCTCCCGGCCATTTCCAAGTATACCTCCTCCTCTTGTGATTCTTGAACAGGGTATTCGCTATTACTAGCTGAAACTTGTTACAGAACTCAATTAGTCTTTCTCCTCTTTCATTCCTCGTCCCAAGCCCATATTCTCCTGTAACCTTTTCTTCTACTCCTTCCCCTACAACTGCATTCCAGTCGCCCATGACTATTAGATTTTCGTCCCCCTTTACATACTGCATTACCCTTTCAATATCCTCATACACTTTCTCTATTTGTTCATCTTCAGCTTGCGACGTCGGCATGTATACCTGAACTATCGTTGTCGGTGTTGGTCTGCTGTCGATTCTGATTAGAACAACCCGGTCACTGAACTGTTCACAGTAACACACCCTCTGCCCTACCTTCCTATTCATAACGAATCCTACAACTGTTATACCATTTTCTGCTACTGTTGATATTACCCGATACTCATCTGACCAGAAATCCTTGTCTTCCTTCTACGTCAGTGGAGTGAAGTGGAAGTCCTTAGGTTAGTTAGGTTTAAGTAGTTCTAAGTTCTAGGGGACTGATTACCTCAGATGCTAAGTCCCCTAGTGCTCAGAGCCCTTTGATCCATTTACGGACGAGTCTCGTTTGAAATTGTAGTGAACAGATGGAGTGTGCGGGTGTGGAGACAACCTCTTGAATCCATGGACCCTGCATGTAAGCAAGGGACTGTTCAAGCTGGTGATAGTATGGGGCGTGTCCATTTGGAGTGATATGGGACCCCTGATACGTCTAGATACGACTCTGATAGGTGACATGTACATAAGCATCCCGTCAGGTCACCTGCATCTATTCATGTCCGTTGTGTATTCAGACGGACTTGGGCAATTCCAGGAGGTTAATACGACACCCCGCACGTCCAGAATTGCTACGGAGTGGCTCCAGGAACACTCCTCTGAGTTTTAAACACTTCCGCCGGCCATATCTGGGATGCCGTGTAACGTGATGTTCAGAAGGGATCTCCACCCTCTCGTACTCTTACGGATTTGTGGACAACCCTGCGGGAGTCATGGCGTCAGTTCCCTCCAGCACTACTTCAATTCCAGAATGAGATTTTCACTCTGCAGCAGAGTGTGCACTGATAAACTTCCTGGCAGATTATAACTGTGTGCCGGGCCGAGACTCGAACTCGGGACCTTTGCCGTTCGCGGGTAGGTGCTCTACCATCTGAGCTGCCCAAGCACGACTCACGCCCCGTCCTCACAGCTTTACTTCCACCAGTTTGGAAGGTAGGAGACGAGGTACTGGCGGAAGTAAAGCTGTGAGGACGGGGCGTGAGTCGTGCTTGGGCAGCTCAGATGGTAGAGCACTTGCCCGCGAACGGCAAAGGTCCCGAGTTCGAGTCTCGGTCCGGCGCACAGTTTTAATCTGCCAGGAAGTTTCACTACTTCTGTTGTTAGTGGAGTCCATGCCACGTCGTGTAACGGCACTTCTGCGTGCTCGCGGGGGCCCTACACGATATTAAGCAGATGTACCAGTTTCTTATGCTCTTCAGTGTAGCATGGCTCATCGAACAATACGTCTGTCCACTCTGGCACTATTCTCCCGGAAGTGCTGATATGCTGCACGCCCTTGAATGTCGTCCTCTCGAATTCTTCAGTCTGCATACGCGTGACAGTCATGGGATCTTGACTGATGCGGGCAGCAATGCCATGGGAACAATATATTCCATTTTCTCTCGACATTCGGCCTGTACTGGTAGGCGTTTCTCTTTACAGTATTGCCCGAGGCGCAGCTGGATCATCCCTCGAACAACTAACGTCAAGTTCGATAACTGAGTGAGGAACCCGCTGTATAATATCTCCATATACAGGGTGTTCACAATCCCTATTACAGCCTTCTAGGCGCTGTAAAGGGACCTTAGTAGATCGTTTTGCTGAGGAACCCATATTGGGAAATGCACCATTGGGATCTAAAATAAGTTTGCAGATCGGACCACTTTCAAGTCTTTCATTTAACACTACAGTACGTTATGGCAGAGTTGCACATCAGATATTTCGAGAGCATTTTCTGGATCGTGTCAGTACCTCACATACTATTTTGTTCTGATTACAACTTGTGCAGAAACAAGATGGCTGTTATAAGAGTTCAGGGGCATGAAAAGGAAGCACTGGTTGACAAGGGGGTGAAATAGGGTTCTAGCCTATCCCTGATGTTACTAAATCTGTACACTGAGCAAGCAATAAAGGAAAACCAAGAAAAATTTGGAAAAGGAATTAAAGTTCTAGGAGAAGAAATAAATTTTTGAGGTTTGCCAATGACATTGTAAATTTGGGAGACACAGCAACGAACTTGGAAGAGCAGTTGAACGGAATGGTGGGTGTAAGATGAACATCAAGAAGAGAAACGAAGATAATGGAATGTAGTCGAATTAAATCAAGTGATGCTGAGGGAATTAGATTAGGACATGAGACAGTAAAATTAGTAGATTAGTTTTGCTATTCGGGCAGTAAAATAACTGACAACAGCCGAAGTACAGAGAGTATAAAATGTAGACTGTCAATGGCAAGAAAAGCGTTCCTAAAGATGGAAATCTGTTAACATCGAATATGGATTTAAGAGCTAGGCAGTCTTATCTGGAAGCATTTGTATGGAGTGCAGCCATGTATGGAAGTGAAACATGGACGATAAACAGTTCAGACAAGATGAGAAGCTTTTGAAATGTGGTGCTACTGAAGAATACTGAAAATTAGGGTCCGCAGCTCGTGGTCGTGCGGTAGCGTTCTCGCTTCCCGCGCCCGGGTTACTGGGTTCGATTCCCGGCGGGGTCAGGGATTTTCTCTGCCTCGTGATGACTGGGTGTTGTGTTCTGCCCTTAGGTTAGTTAGGTTTAAGTAGTTAGGTTCTACGCAGAATCGGAGAGGAAAGGAATATGTGGAAAACACTGATAAGGAGAAGGGACAGGATGATAGGACATCTGCTAAGACATGAGGGAATGACTTCCATGGTACTAGAGGGAGCTATAGAGGCAAAAACTGTAGAGGAAGACAGAGATTGGAATACGTCAAGCAAATAATTGAGGACGTAGGTTGCAAGTGCTACTCTGAGATGAAGGGGTTAGCACAAGAAAGGAATTCGTGGCTGGCCGCATGAAACCAGTCAGTAGACTGATGATAAAAAAAAAAAACCTAAGGACATCACACACATCCATGCCCAAGGCAGGATCCGAACCTGCGATCGCAGCAGTCACGCAGTTTCGGACTGAAGCGCCTAGAACCGCTCGGCCACCACGGCCGGCTGACTCGTTCGACCAGGCAACACGTTTCCAGTCGTCAACAGTCGAATGTCGGTGTTGAAGAGCCCAGCGAGGCGTAAAGCTTTGTGTCGTGCCGTCATCAAGGTTGCACGAATGGACCTTCGGCTCCGAAAGCCCATATCGATTACGTATCGTAGAGTGGTTATCACGCTGATACGTGTTGATGGCCCAACATTCGAATCTGCAGCACTATGAACGATTCTTTTGAGTCATCGTTGGTCTCGTTCTTGCAGCTTCTTTTTCCGGCCGCAGCGATGTCGGAGATTTAATGTTTTACCGGATTCCTGATATTCACAGTACATTCGCGAAATGGTCGTACGGGAAAATCCCACTCCATCGCTACCTCGTAGATGCTGTGTCCCATCGCTCGTGCGCCGACTTTAAAACGACATTAAAACTCACTTAAATCTTGATAACCTGTCATTATAGCAGCAGTAACCGCTGTAACAACTGCGCCAGACACTTGTTGTCTTACATAGGCGTTGTCGACCGCAGGGCCTTATTCTGCTTGTTTACATATATCTGTATTTGAGCCGGCCGGAGTGGCCGTGCGGTTCTGGGCGCTACAGTCTGGAACCGAGCGGCCGCTACGGTAGCAGGTTAGAATCCTGCCGCGGGCATGGATGTGTGTGATGTTCTTAGGTTAGTTAGGTTTAAGTATTTCTAAGTTCTAGGGGACTGATGACCTCAGAAGTTGAGTCCCATAGTGCTGAGAGTCATTTGTACCATTTTTTTTCTGTATTTGAATACGCACACCTATACCAGTTTCTTTGGTGCTTCAGTGTATACTGTGTAGCTGGGACACACCCTGTGGGTTAGGTATAGGAGTCGTTTGCAGCAAGTCGAGTATCCACACAGACAGTGCGCTGTCTGGAGCATCACAGGACGTCAACACGGCGCTCATTACTGTCGTGTCCTTGATGCAGGACAAAGAGAGAACGTGTGTGTGTGTGTGTGTGTGTGTGTGTGAATGTGTGTGTGTGTGTGTGCATGCGTGTGTGTGTGTGCTTGGAGCTTACGGGTGCTCAATGAGGTGATCAACGCCTTTACACATGCTAAAAGAAGCGAATGTTGATATACGACTTAAATTGTTGGTGGCCTGTAATGAGGAAGCATATTAAACGACAAGCATTCACTCACTCCCATCCCTCAGTCGCGTTCACTCACACAATCACTCCACCTCACACGCCGTAACACAATGGAGAAAGGGTGAAAGGTGTTAGTTATGAGATTAATACAGAAAGGAAAACCACGGAAGAGCTTAAAGAAACGTTCACGGAAATGTGACTGGCTGACAACTTACAAAAACTTTGAGTGAGTCAGTCACCCTGTTAACACATTAAGACGATCTACCTAAAATTTGGGGAAACAAGTAGGAGAGATCGCAAACCTTAAAAATCTATCCACAGCCGTTTCAATGTAACTTAAAACAGAGGTCAGATCTTCTGCTGCCCTCTTGTCCAAAAATAAAACACAGTCTAGTAAAATGTGGCCACTAGCACCATACATTGGAGGTCGTAGCGCCGGAGCAAAAAGTTGTGCGTCATTGGGCTATGGCGTACCCGAAGAGCCGGCCGTTGTGGCCGAGGGGTTCTAGGCGCTTCAGTCTGGAACTACGCGGCTGCTACGGTCGCAGGTTCGAATCCTGCCTCGGGCATGGATCTGTGTAATGTCCTTAGGTTAATTAGGTTTAAGTAGTTCTAAGTCTAGGGGACTAATGATCCCAGGCGTTAAGTCCCATAGTGCTTAGAGCCATTTGAACCATTTTGCACCCGAAGACGAGTAAGGTTCAAAATGGTTCAAATGGCTCTGAGCACTATGAGACTTCTGCTGAGGTCATCAGTCCCCTAGAACTTAGAACTACTTAAACCTAACTAACCTAAGGACATCACGCACATCCATGCCCGAGGCAGGATTCGAACCTGCGACCGTAGCGGTCGCGCGGTTCCAGAATGTAGGGCCAAGAACCCCTCGGCCACCACGGCCGGCGACGAGTAAGGAGGGCGTCGTCCCGTCGACTTGGTTGGAACGATGTACGCCATAACCGCGTTCTGGATTTTACTAGATGGAGCGTATTGTCCGTCACTTCCAGCCACTCGTTGTCCCGTGGACACGTGACTCTAACCTCAAGAGTGAGGTAATAGCATGCAGGGGGATGGCACAACTCGTTGGCTGCTAGATCCGCCATTTGATACCCCACAATAACCATGTCCCTGGCACCTAGCAAAGGGACACTTCATCCCCCAGTCACTGCAGCCGGAGGAGGGCGTCCTTGATAACTACTTTATCACCTGGATACAAGCGTTGCCGAGACTGAAAGGCACTAAGGGAGTCGGAACAAACGAGAAATTTAGGAGGCATGACACATCTCATCTGCTCCAGCACCCTCAACATTGCGAACAGTTCGACATAAAATTCAGTGAACTCTGGAGGCAACTGAATCTTGAGGACAGGGTCTGGAAAAACAGCAGGACAACCAACAGAGTCCCCCTGTTTAGACCTGTCCATGAAGATAGCTACATAGTTGTGGTGCTCATTTAAAATGCCAGAGAATAACAGTAGCAGGACAGAAATCTCTCCTGTACTGCACTAATTCTAAAATTACTCTGGACCTCTGCAGTTACCAGTCGGTTAAAACCCCGATAAGGACCCGTACATGTCACATGCCGAGGGACTCCAGCACACATATTGCACGGATCCCAAACGGCCTCGTTGCCTGTGGACGATTCCTAAGAGGCATTCCATAGTTGGACGAGCTGGAAGGGGGAGTTGCGAGGTGTTGACACATCTGAGCAAAGGTAGGCATACCAACAATGGTGTGGCCAAATGCATACAGTACATCAAGGGATGCTTCCATATGTGGAGGCTCTAAGGAAAACAAATGTTGCCAGAGTGTACATCCTATGAGCCCAGCCCCTGGAGTGAAGGTTTGGGACGCCACTGGGTGCATAATATGACCACCTGTAGTTAACATAGCCAGTAATTTGCGCAGCAGCATTCGCGTGTTTGACATGTCAATTACAATGGCTGTGCCCTATTCCCTAAGTCTCCAGGAAGACAATCCATGGTTGCCACATTAATCTGATCACCGCTAATGTTCATCATCATGCAATAACCAGCAGCAGAGTCTATACAAAGTCTGTTGGGGTGCTGCTGTGGTTGCTGTAACGTGGAGACAGAGCGACTTCTCTGACGTCCATTGGCTTTTGGGGCAAGGGAGGAAGCATTTCCAAAACAGCCAAGTCAGCAGACTGTTCACGTGCTGCTGTGGTTAAAGTCTTCTGTACATAGCAAAATGGCGCTATCCAAAAGCGACACTGAGGCAACTTCCGTGCACCACAAGCCATACATGACAGTAGTGAACGACGACTCTGGACATGTTTACAAGGGAACAGACATGCGACTATTGACCAGCTGACCGCCCAGATAAACCAAAGGGTTACCAACAGTGTCTCTTCAATCACCATCCAACGAAAGTTGCTGTGTGTGGACTTCCGCAGGAGGTGCCTGGTTCACGCACCAATGGTGACTTGTCTTCTCTGGAGTTTGCGCGCCAGAAACGCAACTGGACGCCCACTGGGTGGCGAAAGGTGGCCTTTTCAGATGAATCACGTTTTATGCTCCATCGGACAGAAAGTTAACACCATGAAACAATCGTCAGAGAGGTCCAGATCGCAGGAGGGTTATGGTTTGGGGCATGTTTTCGTGGTATTCCCTGGGTGATCTCGTTACTCTGGTCGGCACAATGGGTCAGTACAATTATGCATCCATCCGACAAGCGCTTTGTTTGCACGACGGCACATACCAGCAGGACAATCCAACGCGTCGAACAGCTCGCATTGTATGTGTATGGGTGGGAGAGAACCAGGACGAGTTTGCTGTACTACTCTGGCCACCAACTCTCCGGATTTAAGCCCAGTCGTGAATCTGTTAGACCACTTCGATCTGGCAGTTTGCGCCATGAATTCTCTACTGAAAACCCTAGTGCAGCTGGCCACGTCTTTTGAGTCGGTATGGTTCCACATAGCTTCCAGAATCTCACTGGCTCTGTTCCTGCACGACTCGCAGCGGCCCGCACTGCAAAATATGGTTATTCCGGCTTTTGACAGCGAGACATATTGGTGTTAGTAGACAGTGTACCCTAGCACATTGAAGTTACTGGACTACTGGACGTTTTAACAATGTAGATCAATTCGTACTCGTATTTTCAGCTGCTAGGAGAAAAGAGATTGATGGCGAAATGGTTCAGAGATTTCGCGACATACGGCTGTTGGTGACATGCCTCGCTCAGGCAGCCCAAAGACTTCTACTGCAGTGGATGACCGCTGTCTACGGATTATGGCTCGGAGGAACCCTGACAGCAACGCCACCATGTTGAATAATGCTTTTCGTGCAGCCACAGGACGTCGTGTTACGACTCAAAGTGTGCGCAATAGGCTGCATGATGCGCAACTTCACTCCCAACTTCCATGGCGTGGTCCATCTTCGCAACCACGAAACCATGCAGCGCGATACAGATGAGCCCCACAACATGCCGAATGGACCGCTCAGGATTGACATCATCTTCTCTTCACGGATGAGTGTCGCATAACCCTTGAACCGGACAACCGTTGGAGACGTGTTCGGAGGCAAACCGGTCAGGCTGAACGCCTTAGACACACTTTCTAGCGAGTGCAGCATGGTGGAGGTTCCCTGCTGGCATTATGTGGGGCCGACATACGCCGCTGATGGATGTGGAACGCGCCGTAACGGCTTTACTATACGTGAATGCCATTCTGCGACCGATAGTACAACCATAGCCGAAGCATATTGGCGAGGCATTCGTCTTCATGGGCAACAATTCGCGCCCCCATCGTGCACATCAGGATAACGAGATCGCTCGACTGGAGTGGCCAGCATGTTCTCCACACATGAACCCTATCGAACATGCCCATCAACTACTCTGAGGCATCTACACCGAATAGCCGTTGAGGAGTGGGACAATCTAGACCAACAGTACCTTGATGAACTTTCGGACAACATGCCGCGACGAATGTAGGCATGCCTCAATGGAAGAGGACATGCTACTGGGTATTAGAGGTACTGGTGTGTACAGCAATTTGGACCACCACCTCTTAAGGTCTCACTGTATGGTGGTACAACAGGCAGTGTGTGGTTTTCATGAGCAATAAAAAGGGTGGAAGTGATGTTTATGTTGACCTCTATTCCAATTTTCTATGCATGTTCCGGAACTTTCAAGACCGAAGTGATGCAATACTTTTATTCATGTGTGTAGTCTGTTTAGCTAAGTCCTGGATAAGTAAAATAAAACAAATACACAAATAAATAAACTCATGGATTGATCCACAAATCAGTACTATATCATCTGCACATGCAAGACAATTGAAATTAACACCCATCTGTACTACAATCCATTCCTGTTGCCTACACACCTTTATTACTTTCTCTAAGATGACACTTAACAGAACACATAGCATTCCCTTCTCTGAGACCTGTCTCAATCTTTGGCGTGACCCTTCGGAAACGCAGTGCTGCCACTGATGCATCCATTCAAGTTTCAACCATTCTCACTAGCTGCTCAGGGATTCTGAAGTCACGCAGTACATCGTATAGGCTATTCCTGTGGATGTTGTATCCTCATTGAAAATCGACGAACAGACTGTAGATATTTTTGTCATATTCCCAGTGTTTTTCAAACGATTGACAGTGTTTGATCAGAAGCCTGCTTGGTAGTCGCGTGTGTTGTCCTCTATGAATGATTGTAATTTTTTGAGGGTAGTGGCAGATAGTGGCTTTAAGGTTACATTCAGTAAGCTGATACCTCTGCAGTTATCACATTCCATCTTGTTTCTCTTCTCATATATCGGGCACGTCGTGGCCACTTTCCAATTTTCTGGCAATGTCTCACTCTTCAGTATCAACTGAATCAGTTTGTATATATCTCACGTCCCTCTTTGATTAATTCTCCTTTTATTCTGTCTTCCCCTGGTCCTCCTTGTTTCTGAGTTTTTTTATGCTGTCTTCACATCTTCTTCAGTCACTTCCCATTCTTCATTATTTTCCTTTCCGCCGTAATATTTGTAGGTAGCATCTCATCTGGAACTAGAGCCGAAGAATTCCCACTGATATAGGACCACCTTCCAGACGAAAACACTTTAGGGATATTATGCGACTGATTCACTACTAGCTGCCTTCCCCACTGGAAACAGTTCAGCTTCCGTTGTCTACCGTAATTAACGTGCTCAAATAATATAATTTATGTACTCTGTCAAATTTATTTATTTGGACATAGTCGCCTGGTCTCTGCACTTTTCATTTGCTTACTGTCATAATGTGGACTTTGTTTTCACTTTTTACATACATTCTCCACAAGCCACCACAGGGTGCGTGGCGGATGGTACCCTGCACCACTACAGTAAAATGTCTTTTATACGTTTTTCATGGGAGATGATAAAATAAATGTACCAGCGAGATTAACGTTAAAATGAAACTTTTTAATATATTTCTGTTGAATCCAGCAGCATGCACACAGAAGATACGTATATTGTATAGTAAATAGATAAACAGGCTTATGCCTAAATTACCCACATTTAAATTTTTTTGGGCCTAAAGAATGAATCAATTGTGGTTTGTTTCTTGGAAGTAACACTGCATTCATAAATCAAGTTTTCATATGTAGTCAACAATGCACATCTTTCACAGTGCACATCTTGTCACCACTAATGTCTCTTGATAGTATGTAAAGTTGTGTTACTTCCAAGGCAGTAAGTGCCTCTGAAAGTCTGGGAGGGTCCACGGATTCACCATCCGATTCTTCGGATTCTCCAGAACTCTTTATTTCAGCTGATACTGGCACTACTTCTTTAATTGTGTCATGCTCATTTTGTACACAACATGTGGCAGTACCAGCATCACAATCAAAAAAATCATCAAAATCATTTCTGTTTGAAGTACGAGCCCAGTCATTGTCTTCCGGTTTATCGAAATTCACATCAAAATGTTCAATATTTTCAGGGTCAGTTTGCGTTTCACCTTTTGTGATGCCAGGTTCTCGAAATCACTTGCGTTTTGTTTTTGGCTTCAATTGATCCCTAGCAGTCCTTATGTACTGCATTGCCTAGACAAGAAAAATAAATTAACAAGCTACATATACGTATTTTGTTGAATTTAATTTAATTTACAGGTGTATTCTAAAAATTTTAGTGAAGTTCAGAGGGAACTGACAGGGAATATCTGTAAAGATTATTCTAACCTACAATTCTTTGGTTTACCTGCAATACGTCCAGTTTATCTCCCTTACCATTGTCGAGATGTGCGATAACACGTTGAAACATCATTTTTCTGTATTTTTGTTCTGTAGCAGCAAATATGCCCAAGTCCAGAGGTTGAACATGGCTTGTGCAATTTGTTGGAAAAAATGCCAGTTCTGTGTTGCTGAACTGTAGTGCCATAGACTGAGCCAAACAACTGGCTAAAAGCAAAAGCATCTTCCTCTTCCCACGACGCATGATGGCGTTAAGCTTACGGAGGTGAATCTTGAAGAGGTTTGCCGTTATCCATGCTTTCGTGTTTGACTCATACTTGGAGGGATACCGCTTTGCGCCCTTGAAACATCGAGGCTTCGCTGACTTCCCAGTCACTAGCGGGCGGAGTTTATCAGAGCCATCTGCGTTTGCGGTAAGGAGTAACGTCACTCTTTGCTTCCTTCTCTTTCCTCCAAAGCAGAGATCGCCCTTAAATCACAATGTTTTGTGCGGCAGCAAGTTAGAAAAAGCTCTGTTTCGTATATGTTTTAAATATCTTTCAGACTGTATTTTGCGATTATACTTGGGGTAATGCAGGAGTAGGTTTAATAATGAATAGGAAAATAGGAATGCGGGTAAGCTACTACAAACAGCATAGTGAACGCATTATTGTGGCCAAGATAGATACGAAGCTCACACCTACTACAGTAGTACAAGTTTATATGCCAACTAGCTCTGCAGATGACGAAGAAATTGAAGAAATGTATGATGAAATAAAAGAAATTATTCAGATTGTGAAGGGAGACGAAAATTTAATAGTCATGGGTGACTGGAATTCGAGTGTAGGAAAAGGGAGAGAAGGAAACATAGTAGGTGAATATGGATTGGGGCTAAGAAATGAAAGAGGAAGCCGCCTGGTAGAATTTTGCACAGAGCACAACATAATCATAACTAACACTTGGTTTAAGAATCATGAAAGAAGGTTGTATACATGGAAAAACCCTGGAGATACTAAAAGGTATCAGATAGATTATATAATGGTAAGACAGAGATTTAGGAACCAGGTTTTAAATTGTAAGACATTTCCAGGGGCAGATGTGGACTCTGACCACAATCTATTGGTTATGACCTGTAGATTAAAACTGAAGAAACTGCAAAAAGGTGGGAATTTAAGGAGATGGGACCTGGATAAACTAAAAGAACCAGAGGTTGTACAGAGATTCGGGGAGAGCATAAGGGAGCAATTGACAGGAATGGGGGAAATAAATACAGTAGAAGAAGAATGGGTAGCTTTGAGGGATGAAGTAGTGACAGCAGCAGAGGATCAAGTAGGTAAAAAGACGAGGGCTAGTAGAAATCCTTGGGTAACAGAAGAAATATTGAATTTAATTGATGAAAGGAGAAAATATAAAAATGCAGTAAGTGAAACAGGCAAAAATGAGACCGACAGGAAGTGCAAAATGGCTAAGCAGGGATGGCTAGAGGACAAATGTAAGGATGTGGAGGCCTATCTCACTAGGGGTAAGATAGATACCGCCTACAGGAAAATTAAAGAGACCTTTGGAGAGAAGAGAACGACTTGTATGAATATCAAGAGCTCAGATGGAAACCCAGTTCTAAGCAAAGAAAGGAAAGCAGAAAGGTGGAAGGAGTATATAGAGGGTCTATACAAGGGCGATGTACTTGACGACAATATTATGGAAATGGAAGAGGATGTAGATGAAGATGAAATGGGAGATACGATACTGCGTGAAGAGTTTGACAGAGCACTAAAAGACCTGAGTCGAAACAAGGCCCCCGGAGTAGACAATATTCCATTGGAACTACTGACGGCCGTGGGAGAACCAGTCCTGACAAAACTCTACCATCTGGTGAGCAAGATGTATGAAACAGGCGAAATACCCACAGACTTCAAGAAGAATATAATAATTCCAATCCCAAAGAAAGCAGGTGTTGACAGATGTGAAAATTACCGAACTATCAGTTTAATAAGTCACAGCTGCAAAATACTAACACGAATTCTTTACAGACGAATGGAAAAACTAGTAGAAGCCAACCTCGGGGAAGATCAGTTTGGATTCCGTAGAAACACTGGAACACGTGAGGCAATACTGACCTTACGACTTATCTTAGAAGAAAGATTAAGGAAAGGCAAACCTACGTTTCTAGCATTTGTAGACTTAGAGAAAGCTTTTGACAATGTTGACTGGAATACTCTCTTTCAAATTCTGAAGGTGGCAGGGGTAAAATACAGGGAGCGAAAGGCTATTTACAATTTGTACAGAAACCAGATGGCAGTTATAAGAGTCGAGGGACATGAAAGGGAAGCAGTGGTTGGGAAGGGAGTAAGACAGGGTTGTAGCCTCTCCCCGATGTTGTTCAATCTGTATATTGAGCAAGCAGTAAAGGAAACAAAAGAAAAATTCGGAGTAGGTATTAAAATTCATGGAGTAGAAATAAAAACTTTGAGGTTCGCCGATGACATTGTAATTCTGTCAGAGACAGCAAAGGACTTGGAAGAGCAGTTGAATGGAATGGACAGTGTCTTGAAAGGAGGATATAAGATGAACATCAACAAAAGCAAAACAAGGATAATGGAATGTAGTCTAATTAAGTCGGGTGATGCTGAGGGAATTAGATTAGGAAATGAGGCACTTAAAGTAGTAAAGGAGTTTTGCTATTTGGGGAGCAAAATAACTGATGATGGTCGAAGTAGAGAGGATATAAAATGTAGGCTGGCAATGGCAAGGAAAGCGTTTCTGAAGAAGAGAAATTTGTTAACATCCAGTATTGATTTAAGTGTCAGGAAGTCATTTCTGAAAGTATTTGTATGGAGTGTAGCCATGTATGGAAGTGAAACATGGACGATAAATAGTTTGGACAAGAAGAGAATAGAAGCTTTCGAAATGTGGTGCTACAGAAGAATGCTGAAGATTAAATGGGTAGATCACATAACTAATGAGGAAGTATTGAATAGGATTGGGGAGAAGAGAAGTTTGTGGCACAACTTGACCAGAAGAAGGGATCGGTTGGTAGGACATGTTCTGAGGCATCAAGGGATCACGAATTTAGTATTGGAGGGGAGCGTAGAGGGTAAAAATCGTAGAGGGAGACCAAGAGATGAATACACTAAGCAGATTCAGAAGGATGTAGGTTGCAGTAGGTACGAAGAAGCTTGCACAGGATAGAGTAGCATGGAGAGCTGCATCAAACCAGTCTCAGGACTGAAGACCACAACAACAACAACACTTGGGATACCACGCTAATCACAACATTATCCACATTGTTAGTCTCTTCACTAGCTCTGTGGCCAGTAATGCCACATCTTATTTTGAATCAGTGCAATCGACCAGAAGAAGCATGAACCTTTCAACATTAAACTTTATTTTAACACTGCGCCTGAAATAGGTACATTAGCTGCACGCTGTTGCTGAAACCAAATCTGTAGCCATTTTTCCACGTCTGCTAACTTTCCACCATGGATAAGCGTGCGTTTCTCACCACTCGGCCCTGCTTTCGAAGCACGATATCATATCTGCGTTTCATTGGCCAGTATTGTAGTTACTGTAAAATACGGGATTTTGAGACGCTTTGCAGAGCTCACTTTAGGTTCACTAGGACTTCTTTGCACTTTTCTTTTTCTTCAGTTATGTTTATTTTGTCCTGCATGGAAAGACATCTTTTATTTTGTGACGAAGTCATCATTTTCGAATGCACGAAAATTGGAAAACTACACAAGAAATTGAGTTCACCCCTTGCAAGAACACTCCTATAATCATTTCATCATAAGAATAAACCTGATGTAAACATTGCACTACGTATTCTTCCGCGTTCGCTGGAACCTCATTGGATATCTGTTTCACGTGGGTCCGCAGCCAAGCTGTCTCCTGTACCGTGAAGTGCGATAATGAGGCTACGTTTTGTGCTGTGCATTACGCGCACATCGACTCAGTGATATTACGGGACAACAGCTTTACGAGCAAATTTAACTTGGACAGCACTGGCCGGTCAGCTGGTACAGCTAGCCTGCAGTGGCGTGGCCAGCTACAGTTAACAAGTAAAAGGAGGCGAGCAGAGGAGCTTCGAATGTCATTTAATTTTTAAGCAGAATGAAACAATACACTGCACATCTCCCACAATACGCTCCTTAGACGACTAGACGAAAACCGCAACACGCCATCGTTTTTAGCTAACATACTATTGTAATTAAAAACAAGAATGATGAAAATTCCTCACTTAACTACAGGGTAATTTTTCTGCATGAGCTGTGTGTAACGTATTTCACCGTATAGTTAAATATTGAAGCCACTGAAGGTATTACTTAGTCAGTCGTCTGGTCATCTCTTAGCTCCTTCCTTATCCTAATCCTAGAAATACATTTCAGTTCTGGAAGTGTCATCTGTTACATTGATAACGAGTCTATCAACAACAGAATCCACGAAGCCAACCAGACACAGCATGTTCTCTTTTTATGAAGAGCCTTTCTATACCCCGCCAGCGTTCGTCAGTGACGTGTGAAAAAGCTGCATACCTTTAGTTCCAGAACGTCTGGCAGCTTAACAGTCTTGTTACTTCTCGGACCAAATCCCGCAGTTTGGCTCCAGATCAGTTCTGTTGAGTTCCTATTGTAATGGTACGGTAGCAAATGTAAGAATGCGGCATTTGTATGATGTGCTCGATGATGTGAAAATGATATTTTTTCATGTTTCTACGACAGTTATCTACCTCTGTAGTATAAAACGATGGACATAGTACAAATAAAGAGTATTTGGTTTTTTCTGCAATTTAATTTTAATTAAATTGTTACATTTTCTTAATTTGGACAATTTTTATGAACAGTCTTTCATAAAACGTAGCTAATTAAGAATTTGTATTTGAAATGGAAACAGGAATGTCAAGTCCAATATGTAATTAGAACCAAGAAGTGCATTATTCATAAAAATGGTGACGAGTTTTGTAATTACGAGATGCAGGTATTTGAAGTTGAACGAGAAAACAAATGACACTCGGGAGAGTTGAACCAACGCACGAATAACAGTATTTGCTTCACATTCCAGTACGCTACCGACTGCATTACACGCTTAACGTTAACGCAGGCTACCGAATGTACAACACGTTCAACGTGGAGATGTTCATCAACTGCATTATATACAACGCTGGGAAAACTTCAAAGCCGATTATGTCCGTAAATTTATGAAAAACATTAAGAACAGCCTATTTCTCGTGACTTTTTAACCGTGTTCCACGCGCGTGTTTAACTACGGGAGAGAAAGCAGCTCCAGCCATTTTCATATGCGAATTAACAGCGCGACAATCAGAGCACAACGCTGCAGAGGCTGAGACTGTACACGATTTTTGAAATAAAAAACTACGTAGCTAAAGCGCGATTAAGAAAAACGTCGATGGCTGTTAGTACATTTTAATATCTTAATGTTCAATTTAACGTAACTAAGTAATAATGTATCTAATACAAAAGTAGGACCTACTTCCAAGAGCGTAATAACACCGGTGTATGTGTGCTACTGCTTCTAGCCAATCATCGGGTTTGTGTTTCTTTGCGTCAGGTTTATTCTTATGATGAACGGACTATAGTTTCACTCGGTGTGCTCTCCACCCGCTTACACTACCGTAAAGTGATTTTACAAAAACTCAAATTTTAGCGTGACCTTCGCTGCGAGATGCTTATAATAGTTTCCACAGCCAGATTTTGTCCTGAAACCTGGCATAAAATGCAAAGAGATTCAGGTTGTATGTAAAGTATGTTAGCAGCAAGAAACAATTAATGCCTTCCCTGCGTGATAGCAATAGAAGTACCATCGATGACAGTGCTGCCAAAGCATCGTTACTAAACACAGCCTTCCGAAATTCCTTCACTGATGAAGACGCAGTAAATATTCCAGAATTCAAATCAAGGACTTTGAAGTAGATATCATCGAAGTGGTGAAGCAACTTAAATAGCTTAAGGAAGCAAGTCTTCCGGTCAGACTGTACACCAATAAGGTTCCTTTCAGAGTACGCTGATGCATTAGCTCTATACTTAACAATCATATACAACCGCTCCCTCGACGAACGATCAGTAACCAAAGATGGAAAGTTGCACAGATCACACCAATACTCAAGAAAGGCAATAGGAGTAATCCACTAAATTACAGGCCCGTATCATTAACTTCGATATGTACACTACTGGCCATTAAAATTGCTACACCAAGAAGAAATGCATATAAACGATTATTCATTGGACAAATATATTATACTAGAATTGACATGTGATTACATTTTCACGCAGTTTGGGTGCATAGATCCTGAGAAATCAGTACCCAGGACAACCCCCTCTGCCCGTAATAACGGCTTTGATACGCCTGGGCATTGAGTCAAACAGAGCCTGGATGGCGTGTACAGGTACAGCTGCCCATGCAGCTTCAACACGACACCACAGTTCATCAAGAGTAGTGACAGGCGTATTGTGACGAGCCAGTTGCCCGGCCACCATTGACCAGACGTTTTCAATTGGTGATAGATCTGGAGAATGTGTTGGCCAGGGCAGCAGTCGAACATTTTCTGTATCCAGAAAGGCCCGTACAGGACCTGCAACATGCGGTCGTGTATTATCCATCTGAAATGTAGGGTTTCGCAGGGATCGAATGAATGGTAGAGCCACGGGTCGCAACACATCTGGAATGTAACGTCCACTGTTCATAGTGCCGTCAGTGCGAACAAGACGTGACCGAGACGTGTAACCAATGGCACCCCATACCATCACGCCGGGTGATACGCCAGTATGGCGATGACTAATACACGCTTCCAATGTGCTTTCGACGTGATGTCGCCAAACACGGATGCGACCATCATGATGCTGTAAACAGAGCCTGGATTCATCCGGAAAAATGACGTTTTGCCATTCGTGCACAGAGGTTCTTCGCTGAATACACCATCGCAGGCGCTCCTGTCTGTGATGCAGCGTCAAGGGTAACCGCAGCCACGGTGTCCGAGCTGATAGTCTATGCTGCAAACATCGTCGAACTATTCGTGCAGATGGTTGTTGTCTTGCAAACGTCCCCATCTGTTGACTCAGGGATCGAGACGTGGCTGCACGGTCCGTTACAGCCATGCGGACAAGATGCCTGTCATCTCGACTGCTAGTGATACGAGGCCGTTGGGATCCATTTCGGCGTTCCGTATGACCCTCCTGAACCCACCGATTCCATATTCTGCTAACAGTCATTGGATCTCCACCAACGCGAGCAGCAATGTGGCGATACGATAAACCGAAATCGCGATAGGCTACAATCCGACCTTTACCAAAGTCGGAAACGTGATGGTACGCATTTCTCCTCCTTACACGAGGCACCACAACAACGTTTAACCAGGCAAAGCCGGTCAACTGCTGTTTGTGTGTGAGAAATCGGTTGGAAACTTTCCTTACGTCAGCACGTTGTAGGTGTCGCCACCGGCGCAAACCTTGTGTGAATGCTCTGAAAAGCTAATCAATTGTATATCAAAACATCTTCTTCCTGTCGGTTAAATTTCGCGTCTGTAACACGTCATCTTCGTGGTGTAGCAATTTTAATGGCCAGTAGTGTAGATGTAGATGTATGTATTGTGAGACTGTTGGACCGCGGGCTGCATTCCCCCTCCTTCAGGCCCCATTGCGACTTGCTGCATTGTCATGGCGCGGCGCGTCCTTCCGCCACTGAGAACAGGTGCAGCTGTTGTGAGCAATTTGGACGCTGGCTCTGGTCCTGCTATTTTCATTGACGTCTCGTGGCGACTGTTCCTAAGGCCGGCGTTACACTTTCATATTTCTTTGACAAAGATTTGATCAGAGATATGATCAAATATTTGTCAAATTTGATTCACAAAGATATCTGATGTGGCGCTGAAAAGGGGTATTACACTGTCATCATATTTTTCGTCAAAGTTCAAGATGGCTGACCACAACATCTTGTTACTATGCGCTGCAGCTGCATGTAAGACAACTGCACCGTTAACACATTTGCAATACATGTTGGGAAAGAAAAGAAAAGTACCTGGGTGAACCCGTGGGTTTTACAACGATAAAAGTATTCAACAAAATTTGTTACGTGAGCTTCTAGTGGAGGATGTTTCCTTATTTAGCCAATGAAGTGTCTCGTCATGTCACAAAGCACAATACTCACTTGGTAACTCCTATATCTGCAGAAGACAGGCTCACAGTAACACTCCGATTTCTTGTCACAGGAGAGAGTTACTCTAGCTTAAAGTACAGCACACGAATACCACAGTGAACATTAACTGAAATAATACTTGAAACGTGTGAAGCAATTTACAAAACACTAAAGGAGCAATATCTCAAAGTAAATAAATGTTCAATACACTTTATGTGCATTAAGAACTATTTTTACTGTAGCTCAAAGTAATAATTACATTTTGTGTCCCACAACTACAAAATGAATAGAAATGTGTGAAGCTTATGATATATTACAGGGTGGTCCATTGATCGTGACCGGGCCAAACATCTCACGAAATAAGCATCAAACGAAAAAACTAGCTTGAAGGGGGAAATCAGATAGCGCTATGGTTGGCCCGCTAGATGGCGCTGCCATAGGTCGAACGGATATCAACTGCGTCTTTTTAAATAGGAACCCCCATTTTATTACATATCCGTGTAGTACGTAAAGAAATATAAATGTTTTAGTTGGACCACTTTTTACGCTTTGTGACAGATGGCGCTGTAATAGTCACAAACGTATAAGTCCGTGGTATCACGTAACATTCCGCCAGTGCGGACGGTATTTTCTTCGTGATACATTACCCGTGTTAAAATGGACCGTTTACCAATTGCGGGAAAGGTCGATATCGTCTTGGTGAATGGCTATTGTGATCATAATCCCCAATGGGGGTGTGCTATGTATGCTGCTCGGTATCCTGGACGATATCATCCAAGTGTCCGGACCGTTCGCCGGATAGTTACGTTATTTAAGGAAACAGGAAGTGTTCAGCCACATGTGAAAGGTCAACCACAACCTGCAACAAATGATGATGCCCAAGTAGGTGTTTCAGCTGCTGTCGCGGCTAATTCAGACACCAGTAGCAGACAAATTGCGCGAGAATCGGTAATCTCAAAAACGTCGGTGTTGAGAATGCTACATCAACATCGATTGCACTCGTACCATATTTCTATGCACCAGGAATTGCGTGGCGACGACCTTGAACGTCGTGTACAGTTCTGCCACTGGGCACAAGAGAAATTACGGGGCGACGAAAAAATTTTTGCACGCGTTCTATTTAGCGACGAAGCGTCATTCACCAACAGCGGTAACGTAAACCGGCATAACATGCACTATTGGGCAACGGAAAATCCACGATGACTGCGGCAAGTGGAACATCAGCGACCTTGGCGGGTTAATGTATGGTGCGGCATTATGGAAGGAAGGATAATTGGCCCCCATTTTATCGATGGCAATCAAAATGGTGCAATGTATGCTGATTTCCTACGCAATGTTGTACCGATGTTACCACAAGATGTTTCACTGCATGACAGAATGGCGATGAACTTCCAACATGATGGATGTCCGGCACATAACTCGTGTGTGGTTGAAGCGGTATTGAATAGCATATTTCATGACAGGTAGATTGGTCGTCGAAGCACCATACCATGGCCCGCACGTTCACCGGATCTGACGTCCCCGGATTTCTTTCTGTGGGGAAAGGTGAAGGATATTTGCTATCGTGATCCACCGACAACGCCTGACAACATGCGTCAGAGCATTGTAAATTCATGTGCGAACATTACGGAAGGCGAACTACTCGTCGTTGAGAAGGATGTCGTTACACGTATTGCCAAATGCAATCAGGTTGACGGACATCATTTTGAGCATTTATTGCATTAATCTGGAATTTACAGGTAATCACGCTGTAACGGCATGCGTTCTCAGAAATGATAAGTTCACAAAGGTACATGTATCACATTGGAACAACCGAAATAAAATGCTCAAACGTACCTACGTTCTACATTTTAATTTTAAAAAGAAACCTACCTGTTACCAACTGTTTCGTTTAAAATTGTGAGCTATATGTTTGTGACTATTACAGCGCCATCTATCACAAAGCGAAAAAAGTGGTCCAACTAAAACATTCATATTTCTTTACGTACTACACGAATATGTAATAAAAAATGGGGGTTCCCATTTAAAAGAAACGCAGTTGATATGCGTTTGATCTATGGTAGTGCCATCTAGCGGGTCAACCATAGCGCCATCTGGTTTCCCCCTTAAAGCTAGACAAGTTTCGTTCTTTGTTGTTTTTTTTCGTTTGACATATTTTGTGAGATATTTGGCTTGGTCACGATCAATGGACCACCCTGTATATATATAGCTTTCTTGTGAGAGCAGCTTGAGGGGAGGCCATTAGTTATCTTTTTTACGTCGTCAGCGGTGCACCCGGGCCGTATCTCACGGCTAATGACCTCCGTATTTTCTGTAGCTCTCCAGCTTCATACATTTCTATTAATTTCGTAGTTGACGCCACATACGCATTAAACTCTGCAGCCATGTTTACAAACACAGTACCGGTGGCAGAAAGCTGCACCGATGCTAGCGCTACAAGTGGAAACAACATCGCCTGTAGCGACGGGAAAACCCTAGCCTTCTCAGATGAGTCCGGATTTCAGTAGGTGTCCGCCCGCAGTAGCTGAGTGGTCATGGCGTCAGCATGCTAATCCTAAGGGCTCGGGTTCGATTCCCGGCTGGGTCGGAGATTTTCTCCGCTGAGGAGCAGGTTGTTGTGTTGTCCAAATCGTCATCATTTCATCACCATCGATGCGCAAGTCGCCGAAGTGGCGTCAAATCGAAAGGCTTGCACACGGTCTGCCTTACAGAAGCCCCTAGTCACATGACATTTTCATTTTATTTTGATAAGACCTGATTGTAGGCTTCTAGTGTGGCGCCGACTCCATGGAGCCATGGATCCAAGTTGGCAATAAGGCACTGTGGAAGCTGGTGGTGGTTCCACAACCGTACATTGACTGGAAACGGCTACTTGGAGATCATCTGCAGCCATTCGTGGACTTCACGTTCCCAAAAAACACTGGAATTTTTGTAGATGACAATGCACCAGTGAGCCGCTGTGGCCAAGCGGTTCTAGGTGCTTCAGTCCGGTTTAACTAGTTCTAGGGGACTGATGACCTCAGATGTTAATAGTGCTTCGAGCAATTTGAACCACTTTAGCAATGCACCATGTCATCAGGCCACAATTGTCCGCCACTGGCGTGAAGAGCTTTCTGTACAATTCGAGCGAATGATCTGGCCACCCAGGTCGTCCGACATGGGACCTAATCGAGAGGCGAGTTCTTGCACAAAATCCAGCACCGGCAACACTTTCGCAATCATGGAAGCCTATAGAGGGAGTACGGCTTAATATTCCTGCATCGGACTTCCAACGACTTCCAACTCCACGTCGAGCTGCCGCACTACGCCGTGAAACGGGACCACCCGTGGGCTTGTGTCACATCACTGCAGCCTGCAGCGCGGCACAGCGGCGAACGCTTCGTTGCAACCAACAAATTCTCTCGCCAGTGAATTAAGACACTCTGGGAGTGCACCAGCGTGTTGCCACCTTACCTGACTTATCCTCTGCTGCGTAAGTGCCCCCCCCCCACCCCCCCACCTTGCCCTGCACCCCTCCCGCCATCCTTATGACGCGGCATCGGCCGCGCGTGCGTTTTGTTATGGCGTGTCGGCGGAGTTGTTTTCGGGCGTTGGGCCCCAGAATCTGGCAGGCCTCCTGGCCGGCCTTCTATTTTGGTTAATTTGACGTCGCGGTCTGGTCCCGCTGCCTCGCCCTGGCGCGATATATGGGACGCAGCCGCTCTCTCCGCACCTGGTCGCCTGCAACTCCCCGCATCTCGGCCAAAAGTTACTCCACGTTCACTCGGCCGCGCGGAGTGCGGAAGGCCTTCCCTAAAGCCGTCGGCACACGGACCGTGCTGCCGAACGTTAACGTTGGGCGTGCCCAGTTCAACGTGCTGCTCAACGCTCAGGAATGATGCGACTTGTGCATACGGTACGTGGACCCCAACGTGGTATAAGCGATCGCAACGCACTCAAGCGACAGTTGAGGGATGTTTCTAGTTCGTTAATCACACTGTTTACTCAACGGGCGCGTAAAATTCCCACGTTAGCTCCATTAAAATGCACATTTCTTCCATCGTCCACGAAAAGGAAAGTACCATGTCCAATCAATAAGGACACAGGCTTATAAAAGTTCCATTACAAGCAGTGCGTTACAAAATTGGAATACTTTCCGCATAAGATAAACATTATTTCATCATTCCCACATTTTAGTAAAACCCCAAGGTCAGTCTTACTTGATCACTGTTCGTACCCAGTAGCAGAATCTTTGCAACATGTCAATTACGAAGCGTAAAAGAAAAAGGAGAAAAAATACGTTTATACAAGTAGCGTAAGCTGTCTTTTAGATTAAGCCAATCGAACAAAGTCACCCCTCAAAAAAAGGTGAACTTGTATTTACATAAAATCAAACATTACAGTCTATACTTATATTAAACTAATAATAAAGTATCAGAACCTAATAAAAACACGAATGTTAGGAAAAAAAAATTTGTCGTGTCAGGACGCGAACCACCGCCCCAACAAAAAAAACCTCATGAGTATACAATGATGCTATTCATTACGCTATACCAACATCACGTCTGCTGTATCTAATGATAGTACCTTACGTCTTGCTAGAAACTTTAATCGTAGATATTTTATTAACTGAAATTTAATTATAACACATTGTACCAAGAACAATGCGTTTTGGGTGGATCTTCAGTGTGTCGCTGCCTTCAAATAGCCTACTCTCATTATACGCAAGTTACAATAATTATTTTGCCGCGAATATGATGTTTCTCATTATTTTATTGGAACGAATCACACAGTTAACAATGAGTTTTGCAGTGATTCTCAATTTGCTGGTGCTCGGAACGGCATATATACGTATAGGCTTGAAATGAATGACAATATGGCGCGTCACAACTCTGTACTGAGGGGAGACGGCGTGCGTGTGACGTAGGTGGCGTTGTGCCATGTCATTGGTCAACGCTCAGACGCACGCTGAGAATATCTGACATGCCAGATATTGCTCTGCACGTTCGGAAAGTCTCCCGAGCGTGCTATTCCATGCTGTGACGTCAGAAACTCGGCACGCTCAACGCTCAACGTTCGGATGCACGGTCCGTGTGCCGACGGCTTAAGGTGCGGACGCCGAAACCGTTGCTGCGCGATCGCCGACAATAACAGCATACAAAAACTGAAGCGTCTCATGGTGAGCCTTTCCATTGGCTCTATTGAGCTGCCTTCAGACCTTCTATTTGCACCTCTCTTCCTCGTAACATCTGTAATGTCTCTGCTAGGGAGAAGAATGAGCAGTAGCGTGTTTCTTAAGACATCCACAGTAGCGCCTTTATAGGCAATTACTGTCATTTATCAATCTTTTACAAAAATGGCTCTGAGCACTATGGGACAACTGCTGAGATCATCAGTCCCATAGAACGTAGAACTACTTAAACCTAACTAACCTACGGACATCACACACATCCATGCCCGAGGCAGGATTCGAACCTGCGACCGTTGCGGTTGCGCGGTTCCAGACTGTAGCGCCTAGAACCGCTCGGCCACTCCGGCCGGCAGTCTTTAACATTTCGTGCGTCTATCGATATTATAACTGCGTGTATATAGTCTTTATTTTATTTTATTTTATTTACACGTCCAGTTCCGTAGAACCAAATTGAGGACCAAATCTCCAAGATCTTGGAACGTGTCATGAAATTACAACATAAAAATAATAACAGATAAAAATAAAAAGTTTACGGCCCCCAAAAAAGACAAGCTATAAGTTTAAGTAAACGCAATCAACAATACAACAAGAATCAATTTTCCAAGGAACTCCTGGACAGAATAGAAGAAGTGAGCCATGAGGAAACTCTTCAGTTTCGATTTGAAAGCACGTGGGTTACTTCTAAGATTTTTGAGTTCTTGTGGTAGCTTATTGAAAATGGATGCAGCAGTATACTGCACACCTTTCTGCGCAAGAGTTAAGGAAGTACGATCCAAATGCAGGTTTGATTTCTGCTGAGTATTAACTGAATGAAAGCAGCTTATTCTTGGGAATAACCTAATACTGTTAACAATAAATGACAGTGTCAAAATACCCAGGCTCGTGAACAGGGGTCGACAAGAGATTCCTGAACTTACACCACTTATTCCCCGAACCGCCCGTTTCTGAGCCAAAAATATTCTTTTAGAATGGGAAGAGTTACCCCAAAATATAATACTACACGACATAAGCGAATGAAAGTAAGCAAAGTAGACTAATTTTCGAGTAGAACGAATGATGTGCCCATTCTGTGAAATTAAAACGTCAGGTTTTGTTGAATTGTGTGTTAGAAACAGTAAAAATTAAGTCTTACTGTGATCTAGCGTTAGTTTATTTTCTACAAGCCGTGAACTTATGTCATTAACGGCACTATTTGAAACCGAGCCAATGTTGCACACAACATCCTTTACTACCAAGCTAGTGTCATCAGCAAACAGAAATATTTTAGAGTTACCCGTAATACTGGAGGACATATCATTTATATAAATAAGGAACAGGAGTGGCCCCAACACTGATCCCTGGGGTACGCCCCACTTGACCATATACCACTCAGATCCGACACCACAACCATTCTCGGCACTGTGAATAACGACCTTTTGCCGTCTGTTGCTGAAGTACGAGGTGAAACAATTGTTGGCTACTCCTTGTATCCCGTAATGGTCCAATTTCTGGAGCAATATTTTGCGATCAACGCAATCAACCGCCTTAGTTAAATCAAACAGTATGCCTAGCATTCGAAACATTTTGCTTAACCCATCCAGTACATAACAGAGATGAGAGAATATAGCATTTTCAGGTGCTAAACGACTTCTAAAGCCGAACTGTACATTTGATAGCATATGGTGTGATGTAAAATGATCAATTATTCTTACATACACAGCCTTTTCAATAACTTTAGCAAACAATGGTGGCACAGAAATAGGTCTAAAGTTGTCTACATTATCTCTTTCTCCCTTGTTATAAAGCGGCTTTACTACTGAGTAATCGCTCACGAAACTGACCATTCCGAAAGGAAAAATTACAAATATGGCTGAATACAGGATTAACATGTGCAGCACAGTACTTTAATATTCTGCTGGGCACTCCATCATAATCATGAGAGTCCTTAGTGCTTCCTTTTCTCATTTCTCTATTACGGTTCCATGTTATACACTGATGAGCCAAAAGATTAAGACAACCACCCAAGGCGAGGTTGTATGCTGCCTGCCGGCGCTGAAAGCACGTGACGCGGTAAGAGAAGTACGAGGCTAGAATTATTTCCCATTCGACTTTGCTCCGCTCATATACGAGGCGTGTTTTTTAAGTACGCACCGTTTTCAAACTAAAAAAAGGACGTGCTAAGATATCTCAATAATTTTATTTTTAAATGAAAGCCTCTACCTTAATCTATTTTTCTACATAATTTCCGTCAATATTCAGACACTTGTCATAACGTTTTTGAATACCCTCCTCATAGAAGTCTGCCGCCTGACTTGTTAACCACTGCATCACCACTGTTTTGACTTTGTCATCGTCTTGAAGACGCTGACCGCCCAGGTGTTTCTTCAAGTGCAGGAACAGATGGTAATCATTGGGCGCAAGATCGGGTCTGTACGGAGGATGATCTAGAGCTTCCCATCGAAAAGATGTGATGAGATCTTTAGTCTGATTCGCCACATGCGGACGGGCATTGTCTTGCAGCAAAACGACGCCCTTGCTCAGCTTCCATGGACTGTTGCTTTGACTCTGGTCTGACGTAGGCGACCCATGTTTCATCGACCGTAACAATTTGGCTTAAGAAATCATCACCGTCGTTGTGGTACCGCTGAAGGAATGCACTGTCTAAACGTCTGGTTTTGTGCACATCCGTCAACATTTTCGGTACCCAATGTGCTCACAATTTTCGGTAATTCAAGTGCTCGGTCACAATGCCATACAAAACACTACGAGAAACATTAGGCAAGTTATCTCGCAAGGAGGAAATTGTAAAGCGTTTGTTTCCTCTCACCTTATTGTCCGCTTCCTGCACCAAACTTTCATTAACGACCGAAAGACGCCCATTCCGTTGTTCATCATGCGCATTTGCGCGGCCATCTTTAAATGCTCTCACCCACTTTCTTACCATTCCATAACTCATAATGTTTTCTCCTTAAACTGCACAGATCTCACGTTGAGTATCGATCGCTTTTAGGCCCTTAGCACTAAGAAATCTTACAACAGCCCGTACTTCACAGTCGGCGGGACTCACGATTATCGGAGGCGTCTTGAACACTCAGTACACAACGTAAACAAGGAAGAATCAGACTGTAAAGGGGTCAGTGCGTAGATTAAGGTACAGGCTTTCATGTAAAAATATCTTAGCATGTCTTTTTTAACTTTCAAATCCGGCCGAGGTGGCCGGGCGGTTCTAGGTGCTACAGTCTGGAACCGTGCGACCGCTACGGTCGCAGGTTCGAATCCTGCTTCGGGCATGGATGTGTGTGATGTCCTTATGTTAGTTAGATTTAAGTAGTTCTAAGTTCTAGGGGACTGATGACCCCTGCAGTTAAGTCCCATAGTGCTCAGAGCCATTTGAACAATTTAATTTCAAAACGGTACTTACTTAAACAACACGCCTGGTATATGAGCGGAGCAGAGTCGAATGTGGAATAATTCTATCGACGATACATGGCGCACATGCGCAAATCCTCTGACTTAAGCGCCTTTGAGAAAAGCCAGATTGTGGTGGCCCAGTGCCTGGGAGCAAGCACCCCGGAAACGGCGAAGGTGGTCGGCTGCTCGTGTGATACTGTCTTTATCGTCTATGAAAAGCAGCTGAAGAATGCTGAAACCACGAGTAGGCGACAAGTTCGATATCCATACCTCATCACAGAACATATGGATCGGAGGCCTGGCCGCTGTCTAAAGCAGGACAGGCGGCGATATGCGGTAGACCTGACGGCAGAGAACACTGCTGGCGCATGGATAAGTTGGGGTTGGGTTGTTTGGGGGAGGAGACCAAACAGCGAGGCCATCGGTCTCATCGGATTAGGGAAGGACGGGGAAGGAAGTCAGCCGTGCTCTTTCAAAGGAATCATCCCAGCATTTGCCTGGAGCGATTTAGGGAAATCACAGAAAACCTAAATCAGGATGGCCTGTCGCGGGATTGAACCGTCGTCCTCCCAAATGCTAGCCACTGCGCCACCACGCTCGGTCCAGGCACAACTGTTTTGGAACGCACTGTTTACTGCATTGTGTTGAACATGATGTTACGTAGCAGAGGACCCTAAGTGTTCCCATGTTCACCCAACAACGCCGTCAGTTATGACTACAACGGGCGCGGGATCACCGAGATTGGACCGTGGATCAATGGAATCGCGTCGCCTGGTCGTATGAATCTCATTTATTGCTAAACCAGGTGGATCGTCGTGTCCAGATACGCCGCGATCTAGGCGAATGGCTGCTCAAAATATGCAGCGCGCAGGCCGTTCGGAGCAGTATTGCGCTATGGGGGACACTCACCTGGGCTTCGATGGTCCTGCAGCAGCAATCCAAGGCACCGTGACAGCTGCGGACTACGTGAACATTATTAGGGACCACGTGCAACCCGTTATGCTTGATATCTTCCTCAAGGGCGACGGCATCTTCCAGTAGGATAGCCGTCCGTGCTACAAGGCCAAAATCGTGCTGCAGTGGTTTTAGGAGCGTGATGGTGGACTCACGTTGATATAATGGCCATCAGATTCGGCTTATCTTAGTCCGATGAAACCCAACTGGGACGCTATCGAGTGCCAGCTCCGTGCCCACAAACGAACCCCCCTTAAATTAAAGGAAGGGTGTGACCTGTGCGTAGGCATCTGGTGTCACAAACCTCTGGAAACCTATCAACTACTTGTCGGCTCCAGGCACGCAGAATCACAGCTAAATTACGTTCCAGAGTTAGACGAACACGCTTTTAACTAGGTGGTGGTAATAGTGCCTTGCCGCAGTGGATATACCGGTTCCCGTGAGATCACCGAAGTTAAGTGCTGTCGGGCGTGGTCGGCAATTGGATGAGTGACCATCGAGGCCGCCATGCGCTGATGCCATTTTCCGGGGTGCACTCAGCCTCGTGATGCCAATTGAGGAGCTACTCGACCGAATAGTAGCGGCTTCGGTCAAGAATACCATCATAACGGCCGGGAGAGCGGTGTGCTGACCCCACACCCCTCCTATCCGCATCCTCCACTGAGGATGACACGGCAGTCGGATGTTCCCGGTAGGCCACTCGTAGCCTGCTTTATAAGTTGGTACAGGTAGTCAGAACGTATTGTTTCTGTCCATTTACGCTCCTACCTGGAGACCTAGGTCTGGTAGAATGGAACAGCACTGCTCACTCGGACATGGAAGGTGAGGTTGTCTGCTCTGGTCACCTCTTGTAATCTAAGTTCAGGTAGCCGGATTCCGCAAAGATTTGGCTGAGGTTTAGACGCAGATACGTTTCGTAAGGGTTTATAATGGTAAATCACCCGGAGTATTTATTTCAGTCAGGAAGTGCGACGATGTTTATTAATATTTCAATTAATTAACGCAATTCTTTGTTCTGCCACTGCTTAGTGATGGGAGAACGCTTTGTTCAATTCATGTCGTGTTTTAGTTAGAGTGAAACTCAAAGTGTGAATGCGTTTGTGTGTGTGTTATCTGTCGGTCGATATCCTTTTCCGTGATTTAATTTTATATTCAATTCGTGAGTTCAGAATTTTTTGTGTTGGCTAGCTAACTAGACCACGTGCCTTTCCGCCACATGGAGAGCCTTCTGCTCAACGTAACTATTCATCCAAGTGTACTGTTTAAAATGAATTTCGGAACGAATGAGAATTTGGTTTCACCCTGTATATTTCTGCTTGTGTATCTAGGATTCCACACAAACCAGCTGTAGGGAAGCAGCCTACTAACGCCGTAGTAAATTCACAGCAGTCTTTCCATTGTGTGCCAGCCCAGTCCGCTGTAACTAGCTCTGACGTCATAAATGTTGCGCAATAATTTAAAAATCAAGTAAATAACCTAAAATGTTTCTAGCATGTCAGGAGTAATACTAAATTAATATGTGTTGAATATCAGTTCAATAGCTTTAACCATTTTCGAAATTTGGACGTTTTTCTGTAAAAATCATTGGCGCAACAGAAAAGAGCTAGAGATTTAAAAATTTATACTTAGATTCCTTTTCAATAATAATTTAATAGAAACAGTACTTTGGATCTCACAAATTAAGATTTTAGTTGAAATTCATGATTTTCTGGTTTTTGTCTTAAAAATTAAGGAAGCAAGATAGATTAATTAGGCTAATAAATGAGGCTAGGATGGTTATATTTAAGTAGAATGGAGATCCGCTATAACCATAGAGATGTGAGGAGTTTCATTTGAATAACTATAAAACTATAGTGACAGCGTATCTCCAAAGGGCACGTTCAGAGCTCGTCTACTGCGTGCAGTGTAATTAAATTAATTCTCTCGCCCAAAATATTTAACTTAGCCACGTCAAACTTTTATTATGATTACTTACCTGTGTGTTGAATGCACATTTAAATTAAGAGCTTCATCGGCCATCAGCAAAAGAAGCAATGATTTATTCGGTAACTTAATGTGGTGCATTACTAGCCCAGCGGCTAGTCGGGAGAGCCGATTTGATCAGGCGTTCCCTTAGCCGTACGCACCGCGGCTTTATATATAAGAACGCTGCGCGAGGAAGCAAGACCCCAGTTCTCTCCAGACGCTGAATAGCAAGCCATCTGTCGGGAGTCGCGTCGCGTCAGTATCATTGCTACAAACAGCCTCCGATGCCGTATTAAGTTACTCGGGATACGCGTAACCATGAAATCATTTTCGAGTGAAGTGTTAATTATGGGATGACTTTAATTATCGATCTTCAGTTTGCGTATTGTCGTATTTTCACGTGCCGCCGCGGGACAAACATTCTACCATTATTTAGCGTGGCGTCTGATGAACCTAATCATCAAATTATGGCGACCATTCATTTAAACATTTAATTTGGACATTTATAGTTGCATCAGCGCATTACACTCTGAACTGCTCTGTTAGTCAGATTGTGTGGATTGTTTTGTTTTCATCTGTGACTTTCAGAATACAGAACGTTTTTTCACGACCGTTTTTGATTATAAATCCCAGACAATCTCCTAATTCCTCAGAGCTATAAGCTGTAACTATAAGTGTATTCTCAGATGAAGTGGGCACTAGGAATTCTAATTACAGGCTTCACGTTTTGCTAATCACTTTTTGGTTGCCAATATTGTAGTTAGAGAGCCAGTGTTGAGAACGGCGAAAGACAGCATAAATAACATTCTAAATAATAGGAACTGGTTTTACATTCTACAAACCTAACATTTATATAAACAACCTAAAATTGATATAATTCCACCCGCCGCCCCACACAGCGGCCACCTGGTTGATCAGTGAAGCTAAGGTTTCTCTAGTCCATCATGCTTCTATCTGGTGTACAAATTTATCTTTATGTTCTTTTCTTTCTATGTGTGTGCAGCTGGGTTTATCTGCGTGTGCATGTGGATGAGACGAATCCCTCCTTATATGAAACGGGAGCCTTTACCAAGTGTTTACAAACAGTTATACAATAATTACTGTGTCATGCACACCATATCTAGCGATCCTGTAGTGATCTTTATTGTACATAATTTCATGCTTTTACGATTTGATTTGTGAAATAAAAATTTTGATAGGGTACTAATTGTGCTTATAACGTTACTTGTGCAGCCTGATCAACTTTTAAACTGGCTCCTTCAGAGCCATCTGACTTTATTAATTTGGTTTTCATATGTTATTTGAAGTTAAGGAAAGACAGACCTAGGTTTATAGCATTTGTAGATTTAGAGAAAGCTTTTGACAATGTTGACTGGAATACTCTCTTTCAAATTCTGAAGGTGGCAGGGGTAAAATACAAGGAGCAAAATTTGTACAGAAACCAGATGGCAGTGGAGGGGCATGGAAGGGAAGCAGTGGTTGAGAAGGGAATGAGAGAGGGTTGTAGCCTATCCCCGATGTTATTCCATTTGTATATTGAGCAAGCACTAAAGGAAACAAAAGAAAAATTTGGAGTAGGAATTAAACTCCAGCGAAAAGAAATAAAACCTTTGGCGTTTGTCGAAGTCATTGTAATTCTGTCAGAGACAACAAAGGACTTGGAAGAGCAGTTGAACGGAAGGGACTGTCTTGAAAGGAAGATATAAGATGAACATCAACAAAAGCAAAACGAGGACAATGGAATGTAGTTGAGTTAAATCTGGTGATACTCAGGAATCAGTATAGGACATAAGACACTTAAAGTAGTAAAGGAGTTTTGCTATTTGGGCATCAAAATAACATCCCAGTAATTCAGGACAGGCATATTGATTTAACTATTAATCAGTTCTTAAAGTAATTGTTAGCGGCTTACTTTATGCAAATGAGCCTTAGTCTCATTTTCAGTCTAACCATTCGGAAGAGATGTGTAGTTGAAACACAAGTAGGTGCCATTCAAAATTACATAACCCCCATTGATCCACTGTACGCATTTGTTGCGACATACTTGTTGCTGTCGTGTTCAGTCCGAAATCTGGTTTGGTACAGCTCTCCACACTACTCTACCCTCTGCAAGCCTCTTCATCTCCGAATAACTGCTGAAGACTACACCCGTCTGAACCTGCCTACTGTGTTTGTCCCGTTGCCTCCCTCTACAACTTTAACCCTCGACACTATCCTGCAGTACCAAACTGACCATTCCTCCATTTTGCTACCAACCGCGCCCTTATTTTACTCAAATTATACGAATTCCTTCTTTCCGAGATTCCTACGCATCTGTTATTCGATCTACCCGTCTTATCGTTAGCATTCTTCTGTAACACTACATGTCAAAAGCTTCTATACTCTTCACGGTAAATGAGAACAGCTAAACAGTTGCAGAATAAAGATGTGTTGAAATCATTAACCACGGTTTCGGTATATCTAAATATACCTTCATCAGAAGCAAAAATACTAAAACCACATCTTGCAGTGGAGATGCATAAAACAGTCGTGCCAAATGCGTCGTCAGTAGTTAAACTTCCGGTACCGCACGCCGCGGAATCTGAATGCGCGCCAGACGTCATGGACGTCGAAGACCCATAGAGGTCGCTGCACCGTAAGCTGTAGCGGCGCGCGCCTCCTGGCGCGCTTTTAGTGTGAGGGCGGCACAGTGGAACACGTGGTCCCAGCGGCCAATAGCGGCACCCCCGATAGAGTTTTTCGACCACTTCTATCACCCAGATGCGCACGTATTAATGGGTAACCCTATCCAGACGTACGGATAACATCGCAGTTCCTCGCTCCTGCGATCTCCTCGATTCTAAATACTAACAATGCAGAGGTGACAGTAGACCTTTTGAGTTGGTCACTATGCTTGTGCGAGCGTGAAGAGGCTCACACCTATAGAAAAAATAAATATATATCAGCCAGCCAGTCTACTCTTGTGTACATCTGTAGATACATTGCCTCGCGTTAGACTCCTTACTTACTTTCTTGTTCTCTGTACGAGTAGACGTGGTTGTTAGGTTTCCTTGTGACTCCGTTGTTCGACCTTTGTAAGGTGTCAGGCAAATCCAACACCTTCCATGAAAACACCGACATGATAAGCAAATCCAGTAGTATGTCACATAGCTCCGAATAAATCGTGACATTAAATTAACCAAAGTAATACGAGTAACGAGTGAGCAAATGGAATACCACAGACTAACACAAGAATGCCTAAATGCATGTCTTACCTTCCCACCGTGAGACAGACGCAGTTCCGAGGGGAGAAACGAGAACAGAAGCCGAGAGCAGAACCGTGTTAAGCTAGAAGGCCCCACGATAAGGGACGGACACCCACGTCGCCAGCAAACCGCCAGAACCACCCCCCAGCCCATGTTAAAAGCTAGAGCCCTCTAGAAGAACAGTATAGATCTTACGATAACACTAAAAGTGCCACACCAGCCGCAAGTTTTAGCGTGAGACTTTTTCGCGTCTCTGTTACGTTGCAAACGTTAAAAACATTGCCCCCCCACCAAAAGTAACCGCCAGGACTACCCCCCCCCCCCCATGTTAAAAGATAGAGCCCTCCAGAAGAACAGTATAGATCTTACGATAACACTAAAAGGGCCACACCAGCTGCAAGTTTTATCGTGAGACTTTTTCGCGTCTCTGTTACGTTGCAAACGTTAAAAACATTGCCCCCCCACCAAAAGTAACCGCCAGGACTACACCCCCCCCCCCCCCCATGTTAAAAGATAGAGCCCTCCAGAAGAACAGTATAGATCTTACGATAACACTAAAAGGGCCACACCAGCTGCAAGTTTTATCGTGAGACTTTTTCGCGTCTCTGTTACGTTGCAAACTTTAAAAACATTGCCCCACCACGAAAAGTATAACGTTTCTCATTGGATAGACAGAGTTTTTGTAGGCGGAGCTTAAGGTTAACATCGAGATCCTGATTGGTCAGATGAAAACACAGCCAGACAGTTTTTTTTTTTTTTTAGAAACCAACTTCGGTAAATTGTAGTAAGGAGAAGTTAGGAGAGAGTTGCTTCTGAGACGGCGAGCTGGATGGAGCTGCGCCGGCCGCCGCCTCCTGACGAACACCGACAAGGTAATGAACGCACGCGATGCCGCATTTTTGAGCACATAAGGCTTCAGTCAAAACTGCAGAAGTCTCATCTGTTACATCCCCTTTTTACGTAATACTAGTGTCGATCGTCAATTAAAGCTCATGGTATTCACATGTGCTACGTAAGTTAAAATCTGAAACACAATGATTTTTCTGTTATATAATTATTGAAAGCCACATCAGCCACTGTAATTTACGACAAGTTAGATAAGTAATTAAAGATAATTGAGGGTCACTGTAGACCATTTTGATAGTTTTCTCTTTTGTGAAACTTAATTTAAACCTAGGTTATAGATGTGATATGGCATAGGTCATCCTTCGATCCATTGTAGAACTTGGAAATCCATTCAGGGAATATTCGTTCACATTTTTGTTGAACGCAGTTGGTTTTTATCATCCTGTATTAAAACATTTCCTTTTATCAATAGTGCAATTTATAAACAATATTTTGTGAGTAGAATAAAATTTACAATCGTAAACGTAACTGCTTTTTCGACGTTATTTTACCAACTAACTAAAAATAGGAAAGGCATGAATCCCTTCCACTAAATTTAGTTAGTATTAAGAGTCTTTTACAGGGAGTGCAGTGGAGCTGACGCTGAAATCATTAAGTATTTGGTTATATCATTGCTAGTCTCACTGAACTCTTCTGATTTCTACATGTCATGTGTGGTCTGGCGTCTCCTTACCAGCAACAGGTCCCAGTTTCAAACTAGTCAATTCCCTAAAAAACACACTCAGAGCGTCGTTGCGCGAAAGTGGTAGGGAGACACGACATAGAACAGACAGACACCACGCAGAATGTTAGATCTTGTTGCTGCTCGTTCTGTCCTCCGTTGGTCGCGTCCGTCCTCTCCCCTTGTGTTGTTGTTCGTGGGCCTCTCCGCTGTTCCCGCGGCGCTTTCCGTCGTTTCAACCCCGCGACCGTCCCGGTCGCAGTTACAACAAAACTTAAAATATCTGAGACGTGAAACTTAAGGAAGGCAGCAAAGGTGTGGATGGGGCCTAATCAGTTACCGTTAGTTGCACAGGAACTCTCAACAATTATTTTAAAAAATTTTACTACACTGACGGCTAAAGGCCTTACTAAGAAGAAACTGCAATTTTTTGGGGGGGGCTGATGGCGACACGAAACTTCAGAATACTCAACAGCTGAAGGCCTGAATTACAAATAAGGTGGACAATTACACGTTAAAAATACTAAAACCCTTTTTAAACAATCTTAATAAACTATGACAAGTTATAGTTACTGCTGAAGGCCTCATCAAGACACAACTGAAAATCATTGGCCAGCTGAAGGTCACATACATTGTCAGAATACACAACGGCTGTGGGCCTGAATTACAAGTCAAAAGGCAAATTCCAAACCACATACTAAAAAAATACTTGGTTTTAAAACAAACTGTAACACGGCTGAAGGCCTTATAATAAAAGAAGTGAAATTGTTACTCGGCTGAAGGCCACAAACAATTTCAAGTAACAAACGGCTGAAGGCCTGAATTAGAAGTGAGGAAAACAATTCCAAATAGCACTTTCAAAATAAATACCTTGCATTTAAAAAAAAATTTGCTTAAAAAGTCTTACTGGAACACGGCTGAAGGCTTTATCACGAAAGAAGTGAAATTATTGCTCGGCTGAAGGCCACACCAACAATAATTAGAAAATTACAATATCCTTAAAACAAACAAACATCACAATCTAGGGAATTAGGACAAGCGGTTCTCAGCAAGTGTTCCAAGGGTCGGCCTGGAAAGGTAACTCAAACATAAGGAAGGTAAGGTGAGACAGGCGCGGCTGGTCCCGGCGGAGGTTTGAGTCCTCCTTCGGGCATGGGAGGATAATTTAGGTTAAGTAGTGTGTAAGCTTAAGGACTTATGGCCTTAGCTGTTAAGTCCCATAAGATCACACGCATTTGAACATTTTTTTGTGAGACAGGCCACCAAGCGTTGTACTCACGTAACAGGATGGCTACTCAAACTAGGGGCACCTTAAGCGCCGACCGACCGACTAACCAAATGCCTGCTGCCCCCCAACCGAACTGATGTCCGTTCGCAACCCCTCTCACCAAATACAGTACGTAATCAGCATTAAAATAACTGCTCATTCAAAACCACAATATACACACTGATCCGGGAAAAACAATTCCACCAGCAACTCACAATACTACAACCAGTCACTGTGAAACAACACGGACGACTTAGAAGTCGGCACAAACACTTACAGGGTGTTTAAAAAATGACCGGTATATTTGAAACGGCAATAAAAATTAAACGAGCAGCGATAGAAATACACCGTTTGTTGCAATATGCTTGCGACAACAGTACATTTTCAGGCGGACAAACTTCCGAAATTACAGTAGTTACAATTTTCAACAACAGATGGCGCTGCAAGTGATGTGAAAGATATAGAAGACAACGCAGTCTGTGGGTGCGCCATTCTGTACCTCGTCTTTCTGCTGCAAGCGTGTGCTGTTCACAACGTGCAAGTGTGCTGTAGACAACATGGTTTATTCCTTAGAACAGAGGATTTTTCTGGTGTTGGAATTCCACCGCCTAGAACACAGTGTTGTTGCAACAAGATGAAGTTTTCAACGGAGGTTTAATGTAACCAAAGGACCGAAAAGCGATACAATAAAGGATCTGTTTGAAAAATTTCAACGGACTGGGAACGTGACGGATGAACGTGCTGGAAAGGTAGGGCGACCGCGCACGGCAACCACAGAGGGCAACGCGCAGCTAGTGCAGCAGGTGATCCAACAGCGGCCTCGGGTTTCCGTTCGCCGTGTTGCAGCTGCGGTCCAAATGACGCCAAGTCCACGTATCGCCTCATGCGCCAGAGTTTACACCTCTACCAATACAAAATTCAAACGCGGCAATCCCTCAGCGCCACTACCATTGCTGCACGAGAGACATTCGCTAACGATATAGTGCACAGGATTGATGATGGCGATATGCATGTGGGCAGCATTTGGTTTACTGACGAAGCTTATTTTTACCTGGACGCCTTCGTCAATAAACAGAACTGGCGCGTATGGGGAACCGAAAAGCCCCATGTTGCAGTCCCATCGTCCCTGCATCCTCAAAAAGAACTGGTCTGGGCCGCCATTTCTTCCAAAGGAATCATTGGCGCATTTTTCAGATCCGAAACGATTACTGCATCACGCTATCTGGACATTCTTCGTGAATTTGTGGCGGTACAAACTGCCTTAGACGACACTGCGAACACCTCGTGGTTTATGCAAGATGGTGCCCGGCCACATCGCACGGCCGACGTCATTAATTTCCTGAATGAATATTTCGATGGTCGTGTGATTGCTTTGGGCTATCCGAAACATACAGGAGGCGGCGTGGATTGGCCTCCCTATTCGCCAGACATGAACCCCTGTGACTTCTTTCTGTGGGGACACTTGAAAGACCAGGTGTACCGCCAGAATCCAGAAACAATTGAACAGCTGAAGCAGTACATTTCATCTGCATGTGAAGCCATTCCGCCAGACACGTTGTCAAAGGTTTCGGGTAATTTCATTCAGAGACTACGCCATATTATTGCTACTCATGGTGCATATGTGGAAAATATCGTACTATAGAGTTTCCCAGACCGCAGCGCCATCTGTTGTTGAAAATTGTAACTACTGTAATTTCGAAAGTTTGTCCGCCTGAAAATGTACTGTTGTCGCAAGCATATTGCAACAAACGGTGTATTTCTATCGCTGCTCGTTTAGTTTTTATTGCCGTTTCAAATATACCGGTCATTTTTGAAACACCCTGTAGAAGCCAGAAGCGCTCGGAAGACCAAATGCACGTCGTCCGCTGCGACGACCGACCGAACGACCAACCAACGGTCGTCCTCACTGAAGTCAGGCACGGGGAAGATCCCAGTATAAATCGTCGACTGACAACTTGTTGCCATAAGGGCACTTCGATATGCAGACACACACACACACACACACACACACACACAGAGGTGAAAGTTGCACCGCTCGAATATCACAGTCCATTCAAATAAAACTCGCTGTATCCGGTCCTTGACGTGGTCGTGCACTCTCGCGACCACGTGCTTCCACTGAACAGCGCACGTGTGTCGGCAGAGGTCGGGCGAGTACTGGCTGTCCGGACCTCACTACTGCTCCGTCCCAACTCAACTCCCCGGACACACGACGACCCGGAAATACTAGAGGCCGCTGCAAAGATGGTACCACAGTAGCGCTATCGATAAGCGCTGCTGCTGCCACTCACGGACAGACAAGGCGAGCGGACGTAGTGGTGCCAGTGAACACACTGAGAAAACGAGACGCCACTATCGCTATTACAAGATGCCAAGCTATGAACGGCACCAACGCGAGCCGCACGCGGCTCAATATCACCTCCATCTGTACAGAAGACAATAAGTCACACCCCACACACAGCCACCTATGGGTGGACCTGTTTTCAGAAATGCAGGGCGTCAGTTCAGCAGCCGGGATGAAAGCCACCACCCACAAGTTAGTGCCAGCCAGCGACAATAGAGTGTTTCCTCACTACATTCTGTCTGAACTATGTATCGTCCACGTTTGACTTTAGTGTAAGGCCACACTTCGGAAAAAAAACTTCATAACATTTAAATTTGTAATATCGTCAGACATAGCGGTGTCACACCAAAGTCGGCAAAGCGAATCAATACCACAGGCATTAGCGAGCGCTGGCTGTAATCCGTGACAACCAATGGGAGGCACTCTAGAGGACCACAGCACCATCCCAGCATAGCAGCCTCCTAGTGCTGATATCAATACAGCGTCATTCGCGTAACCGCTCTGTCCCAGTTAGTGACCTCATTTGAGGAAGTCAGCATCATAGTGTAGGACCAACGACTTCAAGTCTCTGACGAACTTACACTGTTGCAAATGTCGAACATGTGCATCACAAGAACACCTTGTTAATTAGTGCATCAAGTGTTTTGCTAGGCAATGACGGTTGTAGATTATCCAGTACTCCCGTGGCAAAAAAAATTTTCAGACTTATCTTTTATGCATTTGTGTAGTAAACTATACAAATATTTACTTTGTTATAGTTTAATGAGCTTTCTCCCAGACCAATCCAAGAAGCCACAGTTATGGCTAGACAAAATCAGTATCGTCTGGTCAGAACAAAATTTATGATGTTGATAGACTACCCTTTCTCAGAATTTTTTTTCCTTACTATTACCAGTCTGCATTTTGTATTCTATTTGCTTCGGTCGTTATCAGTTAATTTGCTGTCACAACGGTAAAGCACAGCTACTAAACTCGTGTTCATAAAAAACAGAAGCCCTTGAACAACTAGAGACTTCGTTAACATTATTAATTTATACGTGCCCGTGGGGGTAAACGAAAACGACTTTTTCAGATGTTACGCTAAACCTAATCACATTGACAATTCGATCCAGATTTAAATCTTATAAGCGTTCTAACTTGGTAATCAGCAGATCTGTCGAATACAACGACGTAATTGTTTACTTTACGCTCTTAAAAGTCAGAAAATTGTAGCGCAAAATTTGCACAGACGTCAGTTTTTCAATCAATGCTCAGCTGGTGGCGTAATACGGCCAGTCAATGAAGACCAAAAAAGGTCGAATATTTGAAATAGTTTGTGAAAGCGCAGTTTTTGTATAGATGTAGAAGGTAGTATCATGAGCAGCATACTATAAATCGTCATCGGTAGGGGGTTCGAATAGTTCAAATGGCTCTGAGGACTATGGGACTTAACATCTGTGGTCATCAGTCCCCTAGAACTTAGAACTACTTAAACCTAACTAACCTAAGGACATCACACACATCCATGCCCGAGGCAGGATTCGAACCTGCGACCGTAGCGGTCACGTGGTTCCAGACTGAAGCGCCTGGAACCGCACGGCCACACCGGCCGGCACCGGTAGGGGGTGAGTGGGTGTAAGGGTGGGGTTGAAAGTCACTTTTGTACGTTCTCTTGAACAGCTCAAAAACTACGGCCTCTAGCGGAAACGCATCGCAGTACAAAATTTAAATACAGTAAATTTCCTACAAAAAGGTCCTGTTCACTTTTTCTGTGTGACAAAGTTTGCGCGCAGCGAGGGAGATAACACGAAAATCCCTCGCGTGGTTTTTGAAGGCCACATACAGCTTTCGTGTCACATAATGCGGCATCGGTAGTGGCAGCTGAATCCTGCAGAATGTCTTGAGGTAGCGAAACTCACAGTCCACGAGTTACCCGGAAAGTATTCAACTGTTATTGGAGAGTGAGTGCACTTAGCGACCGACAACCAACTTTAAACGTAAATTCAAACTTTTCTAAACTTTTCGTCACTGACACTCCCCGAATAATGTATCTAGCATGATGTTTTAATTCGTTACCTCTTTACAAGTAAGTCAACGGTCTTGCCGCAGTGGATACACCGGTTCCCGTGAGATCACCGAAGTTAAGCGCTGTCGGGCGTGGTCGGCACTTGCATGGGTGACCATGCAAGCCGCCATGCGCTGTTGCCATTTTTCGGGGTACACTCAGCCTTGTGATGCCAACTGAGGAGCTACTCGACCGAACAGTAGCGTCTCCGGTCACAGAAAACCATCGTGACGACCAGGAGAGCGGTGTGCTGACTCCACGCCCCTCCTATCCGCATCCTCAACTGAGGATGACACGGCGGTCGGATGGTCCCGTAAGGCCAGTCGTGGCCTGACGACGGAGTAGTTCTTTACAACTAACTTGTTCTATTCGCAACACATTTTGCAGACAGTGCCCACGTAAATCACTGAATGTACCTGCAAAATTATTTCATTGTACCACACATAGTTTATGAGATATGACGCAACAGTGACATGTGTGAAGAACAAGCTTTTCTTAAAACGGAGCTTTCATTTATGGGAGCTTGATTCCGCAAAGAATCGGGAGAGACATTAATAGTAGGCCCACAATTAGACTATGCGCGTATGTCCCACGATCCTTTATGAAAAAGGGAAAACAGCAAGAAAATAGGCCTACGTTGCTGGGACTAAACGTATTTCCTCTTGAACCTCCTTTATTCGACAGACATACAACATCAGCTAACATTGTCTTACCTGTCACTTCCTTTATACGAGGGTTGACTGAAAAGTAATACCTTCAGCAGTTGGCAGCATTGGTATGGGGCAAGTACTGGCTTGTTCCGTAGCCAAAACTTCCTGGCAGATTGAAACTGTGTGCCGGACCGAGACTCGAACTCTGGACCTTTGCCTTTCGCGGGCAAGTGCTCTACCAACTGAGCTACCCAAGCACGACTCACGCCCCGTCCTCACAGCTTTACTTCTGCCAGTATCTCGTCTCCTACCTTCTAAACTTTACAGAAGCTCTCCTGCGAACCTTTCAGAACTAGCACTCCTGAAGGAAAGGATATTGCGGAGACATGGCTTAGCCACAGCCTGGGGGATGTTTCTAGAATGAAATTTTCACTCTACAGCGGAGTGTGCGCTGATATGAAACTTCCTGGCAGATTAAAACTGTGTACCTGACCGTAGCCTGTTCTCTACAGCTGCAGTTGGCGGGAAGCCTTAGCATTGAACGGTTGTGTTGTTACAGCGTAAAGTATGGAACCCTGCGCAGACCGTCGGTCAATGCGATCTAAGCAACGTGCAGTCATTGAATTCTTAACAGCAGAAGGTGTCTACCCAAAGGAGATTCACCAGAGAATGAAAGCAGTTTATGGTGGTTGTGCTTATATGAGTACTGTGCGTCGTTGGGCGAATAAGTTTAAAGTTGATAAGACAGGAACATCTGACCTGCGTGACAGAGAGTTGGACGTCCTGTGACAGCAACCACCGAGTTTCACAAGCAAAATGTTGACAGATTGGTTCAGGACGATCTTCGTGTCACTCAGAGCGAAATTGCAAGCATTCACAAGAACGTGTGGGTCACATTATTGCTTTGCCTGACTATCGGAAGATCTGTGCACGATGGGTACCCCAGACACTGATCCTGAAATCAAAATGCACAGACTTCAAATTTGCCAGGAACTCCTCCAACCTTACGAGAACGAAGACGCACAGTACTCACATCAGCACAATCACCATAAACTGCTTTCGTTCTCCGACGAATCTCCTTTGGGGTGACGCCTTCTGCTGTCAAGAATTCAATGACAGCACGTTGTTTAAAACGCATTGATCGACCGTCTGCGCAGTGTTCCATACTCTACACTGTAACAACACGACCGTTCAATGCTGGATCTGTAGAGAAGAGGCTACGGAACAATCCAGTACCTGCCGCATACCAATGCTGCCAACTGTTGAAGAGTTACGAAGGTGGAGGCATTACTTTTCAGTCAACCCTCATACAACAGACGTACAGGATCAGCTGACATTGTTTTACTGTTACCTCCTTTATACGACAGACATACAGGATCAGCTGACATTGTCTTACCTGTTACCTCCTTCACACGACAGACATACAGGATCAGCTGACATTATCTTAACTGTCATTATAAGCTAACTTCTAGCGTATCTGAAGGAGCTTAGGAAAACTAATAGAGATGTGTGTACATACTCATGTTTAAGTGGCTACCTTTTGTGGACACAAGCAAACAGAGAAAGCGTTCATATAACTACGGATCCTGGGAAGATACCTCCACAACTTCAAGTTTCCACCGCACATTTCTCGGATATTTTGGCTAATGGTTTCAACGCCGACATTAACAAGCGCTAAATCGCTGTAGTCGTCTTTTCAAAAGCTTCAATATGCACTTAAAAAAGCAAATCGTTCCCTTAAAATAAAATTTCTTTCAATACTTGATGTTTCTGAAGATCCACAGTTCAGTCCAGGGTAGGGATGGGGATATTTTCCTCATTGCAGTTCCTTCAAGGCAGGTCCAGATCCACTCAGCCTGCTGTAAAATAATTACCGGGGATATGTCGTGGAGGCAAAATTCTGCCGCGACGCCCTCCTCTTAGTGCCGCGGCGTACAAAGGTTGCGCTTCGCCTGCAGTCAGGCCAACAGCCCCATCACAGGCTTGTACCACAGACTTCCGCCCTTACAGGGTGTCTAACAATTCTTTTATTTATTTATTTACTAGCTGACAAACCTGGCATTCCCTGGGTATTCGTTTTGCCAATTGTCTGTTACAAACAAAACCTTGTGCGTAACCCTGCGGTAGATTAGATGTGAGATCATACCGGACAGTTTCTGCACGCTGGGTGCAGCTGCTTTGTGTGTATGCAAGGCAGTTTTTTAAATGTGTCTATCTCAACGCCTCTTCATAGTTCCATAGTACGCCTGTTAATATCGATGGATGATACACTCCTGGAAATTGAAATAAGAACACCATGAATTCATTGTCCCAGGAAGGGGAAACTTTAATGACACATTCCTGGGGTCAGATACATCACATGATCACACTGACAGAACCACAGGCACATAGACACAGGCAACAGAGCATGCACAATGTCGGCACTAGTACAGTGTATTTCCACCTTTCGCAGCAATGCAGGCTGCTATTCTCCCATGGAGACGATCGTAGAGATGCTGGATGTAGTCCTGTGGAACGGCTTGCCATGCCATTTCCACCTGGCGCCTCAGTTAGACCAGCGTTCGTGCTGGACGTGCAGACCGCGTGAGACGACGCTTCATCCAGTCCCAAACATGCTCAATGGGGGACAGATCCGGAGATCTTGCTGGCCAGGGTAGTTGACTTACACCTTCTAGAGCACGTTGGGTGGCACGGGATACATGCGGACGTGCATTGTCCTGTTGGAACAGCAAGTTCCCTAGCCGGTCTAGGAATGGTAGAACGATGGGTTCGATGACGGTTTGGATGTACCGTGCACTATTCAGTGTCCCCTCGACGATCACCAGTGGTGTACGGCCAGTGTAGGAGATCGCTCCCCACACCATGATGCCGGGTGTTGGCCCTGTGTGCCTCGGTCGTATGCAGTCCTGATTGTGGCGCTCACCTGCACGGCGCCAAACACGCATACGACCATCATTGGCACCAAGGCAGAAGCGACTCTCATCGCTGAAGACGACACGTCTCCATTCGTCCCTCCATTCACGCCTATCGCGACACCACTGGAGGCGGGCTGCACGATGTTGGAGCGTGAGCGGAAGACGGCCTAACGGTGTGCGGGACCGTAGCCCAGCTTCATGGAGACGGTTGCGAATGGTCCTCGCCGATACCCCAGGAGCAACAGTGTCCCTAATTTGCTGGGAAGTGGCGGTGCGGTCCCCTACGGCACTGCGTAGGATCCTACGGTCTTGGCGTGCATCCGTGCGTCGCTGCGGTCCGGTCCCAGGTCGACGGGCACGTGCACCTTCCGCCGACCACTGGCGACAACATCGATGGACTGTGGTGACCTCACGCCCCACGTGTTGAGCAATTCGGCGGTACGTCCACCCGGCCTCCCGCATGCCCACTATACGCCCTCGCTCAAAGTCCGTCAACTGCACACACGGTTCACGTCCACGCTGTCGCGGCATGCTACCAGTGTTAAAGACTGCGATGGAGCTCCGTATGCCACGGCAAACTGGCTGACACTGACGGCGACGGTGCACAAATGCTGCGCAGCTAGAGCCATTCGACGGCCAACACCGCGGTTCCTGGTGTGTCCGCTGTGCCGTGCGTGTGATCATTGCTTGTACAGCCCTCTCGCAGTGTCCGGAGCAAGTATGGTGGGTCTGACACACCGGTGTCAATGTGTTCTTTTTTCCATTTCCAGGAGTGTATATCGATATATTCTCTAAAAATATCGATATGCACTCAAGCCCCAAAGAAGCTGGTATAGACATGCGTATTCAAATACAGCAATATGTAAAGAGGCAGAATACAGGCGCTTCGGTCGGCAATACCTATATAAGACAATAAGTGTCTGGCGCAGTTGCTAGATCGGTTACTGCTACTACAATGGCACGCAATCAACATTTAAGGGAGTCTGAACGTGGTGTTATAGTCTGCGCACGAGCGATGGGACATAGCATCTCCGAGGTAGCGATGAAGTGGAGATTTCCCGTATGTACCGTGACTATTAGAAATCCAGTAAAATATCAAATTTCCGACCGCTGCGGCCGGAAAAAGATCATGCTAGAACGGGACGAACGACGACTGAAGAGAATCGTTCAACGTGACAAAAATGCAACCCTTCCGCAGATTGCTTCAGATTTGAATGCTTGACCATCAACGTCATCGTGCGAACCATTCAACGAAACATCATCGATATGGGCTTTCGGTGGCGAAGCCCCACTCGTGTACCCTTGATGACTGCACGGCAAAGCTTTACGTCTCGCCTGAGCCCGTCAACACCGACATTCGACTGTTGATGACTGGAAACATGTTGCCTGGCCGGACGAGTCTCGATTAAAATTTTATCGAGCGGATGGACGTGTAAGGCTATGGAGATAACCTCATAAATCCATGGACACTGTATGTCAGCAGGGAACAGTTCAAGCCGGTGGAGACTAAGTAATGGTGTCGCGCGTGTTGGAGTGATATGGGACTCCTGATACGTCTAGATACGACCCCGACAGGTGACACGTGCGTAAGCATCCTGTCTGATCACCTGCATTCGTTTATGTCCATTGTGCATTCCGACGGACTTGGTCAATTCCAGCAGGACAATGCGGCACCCCACTCGTCCAGAATTGCTATAGAGCGGCTCCAGGAATACTCTTCTGAGTTTAAACACTTCCGCTGGCCACCAAACTCCCCAGGCATGAACATTATTGAGCATATCTGGGATGCCTTGCAACGTGCTATTCAGAAGAGATTTACAGCCCCTTGTACTCTGACGATTTATGAACAGATCCTTCCACCGCTACTCCAGACATTAGTCGTGTCCATGCCACGTCGTGCTGGGGCACTTCTGCGTGATCGTGGGGGTCCTACACGGTATTAGCCAGTTGTATCAGTTTCTTTGGCTCTTCGGTGTATAACCCCGATAGTCTTTTCCTCCATATATCTGATCAAAACGGCTATGTCGAGTGCCGTTATTTTTATTTTATTCTTAATTTTTTCACAATTTTCGGCAAATATTTGAAGTTCTTTTTTGAAATTGTAATAGAACAATTTTACTTCCCCTGTGTGAAGGAGTCTTACTACTCTTTGAGCTTTCATAACGTCCATTCTTTAACTGTGCGAAGCAGGTAGATATGACAGAACAAAAGTAGTCCAATGCACTGCGGGGAGAGGGGGGGGGGGGGGGTGAAAGGAATAACAAGATTTCCGACGTGGAGAAACAGCACATATGTTGCGCCAAAAAACTAATTTTTAACGCGGATACTGTTCTCTTTCTTCACATCGGCATTCTGCGAAAACAGTTGCTGAAAATAATGAACAAAAATCTAAGTGACAAGACTGGTATTTGTGGTGCGCGCAGACGTGTGAGGGGAAATGCTGACGTAATCGGCGCTAACAACAGGAACTTCAACGTTTAACTTTACCAAACGATTTTAACGCTACAATTGCTAGCTCACTGGCGTTGGCAGAAATGAAGAAACAGGGAAGTCGACAAAACTGTTCCGGACAAATCCGATACATGATGAACCGAACAACAGACCAGTCGGATACCTTTTATTGTGCCACATAAATGCAGATACCACCGTCAGCAAAGTGGATATTGCCATGCGTGAACGTCCTTCGTTTTCCTTTGAATTCTTGCTCTAAGGGGGATAGGAAGGCTGCTACTTTGTTGATGTACGGAATATCTAGTAGTAAGTAGTAAGTCCGGCACAAAATATGTAATATTAGGAATAAATTTCAGGATTCAGGTGTATATAAGATCAAATGTGATGACTGCTGTAAACAATAAATAGGGCAGACTGGTAGGAACTTTGAGATCAGATTCAGGGAGCACACCTACTCTCAAACAAAACAGCGTTTGGGGGGCATATGGCTGCCCTAAAGCACTCAGTCACGAACTGTGAACGAAATTTATACATCCTGCATAGAGCTCATCAGGGACGTTTTCTTAACATTTTGGAAGAAATTGAAATATACACCCACAAAAAGAAAGATCCGCATTTAATCCTCAACGAGCAAAGCGAGTTCAATCATAACGCCTATTTTAGTATTTATGACGAATTACTGAGATGACAACTGTTGCGTGTGGAGATCCAAGCCGAGGGATGAGAGATGGTGCGCGGTGGAGAAGCTGGAAGACGCGGGCAGCGCCTGGCGTCGTTGACGGGGCCCTCCTGTGCAGCCCTCTTGCCCACGGCGATGGACATCAGACGACTGAGCGGATCGCGGCACAACACCTAAATGGCGGGAACCACGGAAACAGACCGTAGAGGAAAACAAGTCCACAACAGCGCCATAGATATAGAAATCACCCTTTGTTTTTGCATCTTATAAAAATGATAATTTTACGGTGTATTTTAATATTGACAAGCACAGATTTTAACCCTGACATCTACAGATTTTAATTAAGTATTTTTAGAGATAAAAGTAAATTACAGATATCTACTTAATACAGTATGTGCATATGTAATGTAACAAATGTACCAGACGCCACCTGTCGGTAATAGTTTTGTAAATTAATATAAATGACGTCCATTCTGCCAAGCAGTGTAATGTGACGCAGCATGTGAAGATTGCTGTGTGTGGACGGGTTATTCATGTAACCGAAATTGCAGGTACGATCTGGTACATTTGATGTTGACTGGACAGTATGAAAAGGGTTTGCATTTGTGAAATAGTAAATTAGTATCATTATCGTTACAGATGTGAAGATGGTTCTAGAGGAACCAAAACCGGTCATGTGTGTAAACAATTTTGCCATCAAGACGGATTATAAATAATATTGTAAAAACTTCGTGTTCTGCCTTACGGCAGGTCCTGTCATGGGGGAAGCCTCGTCAGAGAGGTCGACCGCATGAGCGTCTAGGGAAGTGATTCCAGTGGCGGATTCCCGTTGCCTTCCACTGATGATGATGAAATGATGAGGACAACACAACACCCCGTCCCTGAGCGGAGAAAATCGCCGACACGGCGCCCCTCGGCGTGACAGACCGCCTCGGGGCGAACTTTCATAGTGAAGCAAATGTTAAAATAAAGCTTCTGGTGCTCTGCATTGTATAAAGCAGCATTGTACACGAGATAAAATGTAATACAACTATTTAGTCAACTAAAGCTCATTTAAGTACAATTAACAGGAGTCTTTAATTAGAAGAAAAGTGTCTTATTGCAATCATCAGTTTTATGAAATTTACAGCAAAAATAATTATTTCATTTGTGCAACTATCAGACAATAATCACGTAGAAATGTTTGTATTAAAATCAGTACAGTCATTAAATGGGAAATTAATTGCCGAAATTCAGTTATTTAAAGTTAATGTTTTGGGTTGTGTTCTTCCTAACTTATGCACTGAAAGTTTCGTTCACCCTCAAGAGATTATGTTTCAACAAAAACTCAAATCAGATTCATTGCAGTTAATTCTGTCATTACGTATTGAATAGAATTAGGGAGAAGAGGAGTTTCTGATACAACTTCACTAGAAGAAGGGATCGGTTGGTAGGACATGTTCTGAGGCACCAAGGGATCACAAATTTAGTATTGGACGGCAGCGTGGAGGGAAAAAATCGTAGAGGGAGACCAAGAGATGAATACACTAAGCAGATTCAGAAGGATGTAGGTTGCAGTAGGTACTGGGAGATGAAGAAGCTTGCGCAGGATAGAGTAGCATGGAGAGCTGCATCAAACCAGTCTCAGGACTGAAGACCACAACAACAACAGGTGTTCTAGAACTTTCTGTTATAAACAGGTTATTATTTCGATCATTTGGTCAAAATGAGATTGTTATTTAAAATTTGAACCTCAAAATTTGTTTCCGCATTATACACTCCTGGAAATGGAAAAAAGAACACATTGACACCGGTGTGTCAGACCCACCATACTTGCTCCGGACACTGCGAGAGGGCTGTACAAGCAATGATCACACGCACGGCACAGCGGACACACCAGGAACCGCGGTGTTGGCCGTCGAATGGCTCTAGCTGCGCAGCATTTGTGCACCGCCGCCGTCAGTGTCAGCCAGTTTGCCGTGGCATACGGAGCTCCATCGCAGTCTTTAACACTGGTAGCATGCCGCGACAGCGTGGACGTGAACCGTATGTGCAGTTGACGGACTTTGAGCGAGGGCGTATAGTGGGCATGCGGGAGTCCGGGTGGACGTACCGCCGAATTGCTCAACACGTGGGGCGTGAGGTCTCCACAGTACATCGATGTTGTCGCCAGTGGTCGGCGGAAGGTGCACGTGCCCGTCGACCTGGGACCGGACCGCAGCGACGCACGGATGCACGCCAAGACCGTAGGATCCTACGCAGTGCCGTAGGGGACCGCACCGCCACTTCCCAGCAAATTAGGGACACTGTTGCTCCTGGGGTATCGGCGAGGACCATTCGCAACCGTCTCCATGAAGCTGGGCTACGGTCCCGCACACCGTTAGGCCGTCTTCCGCTCACGCCTCAACATCGTGCAGCCCGCCTCCAGTGGTGTCGCGACAGGCGTGAATGGAGGGACGAATGGAGACGTGTCGTCTTCAGCGATGAGAGTCGCTTCTGCCTTGGTGCCAATGATGGTCGTATGCGTGTTTGGCGCCGTGCAGGTGAGCGCCACAATCAGGACTGCATACGATCGAGGCACACAGGGCCAACACCCGGCATCATGGTGTGGGGAGCGATCTCCTACACTAGCCGTACACCACTGGTGATCGTCGAGGGGACACTGAATAGTGCACGGTACATCCAAACCGTCATCGAACCCATCGTTCTGCCATTCCTAGACCGGCAAGGGAACTTGCTGTTCCAACAGGACAATGCACGTCCGCATGTATCCCGTGCCACCCAACGTGCTCTAGAAGGTGTAAGTCAACTACCCTGGCCAGCAAGATCTCCGGATCTGTCCCCCATTGAGCGTGTTTGGGACTGGACGAAGCGTCGTCTCACGCGGTCTGCACGTCCAGCACGAACGCTGGTCCAACTGAGGCGCCAGGTTGAAATGGCATGGCAAGCCGTTCCACAGGACTACATCCAGCATCTCTACGATCGTCTCCATGGGAGAATAGCAGCCTGCATTGCTGCGAAAGGTGGATATACACTGTACTAGTGCCGACATTGTGCATGCTCTGTTGCCTGTGTCTATGTGCCTGTGGTTCTGCCAGTGTGATCATGTGATGTATCTGACCCCAGGAATGTGTCAATAAAGTTTCCCCTTCCTGGGACAATCAATTCACGGTGTTCTTATTTCAATTTCCAGGAGTGTATAAAGTACTCCAAAACATGTTAGCATTAAACTCTTGCTGTAACTAACAATATATTAATTATTTTGTACCAAGCATTGCTAATCACTTTTCTCAGACAGTATTCCAATTCTAAATTTGAAAAGTAATTTTAGAAATCACAAATCACCCATTTATTATCTTCAAAATTGTAACTGCAATTTCTTATGAAATAACCGATTTTAATTATAACTCAATTAACGTGAATTTGTTGAACAATACTTTCAAAGAAGCTGTACGGGTAAGAACCTACATAAGCAGTGAGCTTAAGAGCTCGAAAGTGGCAGTAGGGTGACAGTTGTTTTCAGACAGTTTGAGCACATGATCTGTAACGTCAGTTTCTTTGAGCTGTGCATTGTACGAATGCTCTGGAACAATCTATGCATTAACACAAAATCCAAACTATGTGTCGGCGTAATTTATTTATTATCATCGTCTTCCCACGTTGTATCTTGAAATTACTGTAGTGCAGGAATTAATGTAATGCACCCCAATTAACATTGAATTGGTGAAGAAAAGTCGCCCCACTGCTGCTACCATCACAGGTTCGAATCCTGCCTCGGGCATGGATGTGTGTGATGTCCTTAGGTTATTTAGGTTTAAGTAGTTCTAAGTTCTAGGGGACTGATGACCTCAGATCTCAGATGTTAAGTCCCATAGTGCTTAGAGCCTTTTTTTTTTTTTTTTTTTTTTTTTTTTTTTTGAGAAAAGTCGTCGCAATCGATAAGATAAGTAGACACTCCAAGCATTTCATTGAACTCAACAGAGACTCGTATTCTAATCGAACATTTTTAGCTAGAACCTGGTAAAAAGAATATGTTAGAACTGGGAGGCCCATGTTACCGGACCTCTTTGATCAACACATCGCACATGAAACTTTATGGATAGGTACAGTCACACTATCCGTAGAAAATGCGGGGTGTTCCATCGTGAAGAAATCACAGTCGTTGTCTTGTTGAAAATATAATGTTCTTCTATAGTGCTGGCAATTCATCCGTGCAAATCAGTGTTACACAGTCTAGTAAAGTATATGACACTATGGGTCTGTCACCGACAACTCCTGCACATCCATCGATACTGAAGCAATACTGACGTCTCATGACCATGGCTGCTGACACTGCGCACCTGCTTTTTTTTTTGTCATCAGTCTACTGACTGGTTTGATGCGGCCCGCAACAAATTCCTTTCCTGTGCTAACCTCTTCATCTCAGAGTAGCACTTGCAACCTACGTCCTCAATTATTTGCTTGACGTATTCCAATATCTGTCTTATATTCTTTCAAATTCTGAAGGTGGCAGGGGTAAAATACAGGGAGCGAAAGGCTATTTACAATTTGTACAAAAACCAGATGGCAGTTGTAAGAGTCGAGGGGCATGAAAGGGAAGCAGTGGTTGGGATGGGAGTGAGACAGGGCTGTAGTGTCAGGGAGTCGTTTCTGAAAGTATTTATGTGGAGTGTAGCCATGTATGGAAGTGAAACATTGACGATAAATTGTTTGGACAAGAAGAGAATAGAAGTTTTCAAAATGTGGTGCTACAGAAGAATGCTGAAGATTAGATGGGTAGATCACATAACTAATGAGGAGGTATTGAAAAGAATTGGGGAGGAGTTTGTGCCACAACTTGACTAGAAGAAGGGATCGGTTGGTAGGACATGTTCTGAGGCATCAAGGGATCACCAGTTTAGTACTGGAGGGCAGCGTGGAGGGTAAAAATCGTAGAGGGAGACCAAGAGATGAATACACTAAGCAGATTCAGAAGGATGTAGGCTGCAGTAGGTACTGGGAGATGAAGAAGCTTGCACAGGATAGAGTAGCATGCAGAGCTGCATCAAACCAGTCTCAGGACTGAAGACCACAACAACAACAACAGGCCGTTTTCTCGCGCCTGCATGCCGGCCTCGTGTTCCCGTTTTGCAGGTGGTCCAGCTCACGGGCGGGTCCCGGGATTAGCGCCGGAAGAGGCTGTGCCGTCCTATTGTCCGAAGGGGATGTGTGAGCTTCCTGTGCCCTTCCGTTCTACCACGGCTTTCACAGCTCTGCATGTTCCCCAGTCACCCAACATCCAGACATTGTACAATAAATTAAGTGTACTAGGCGATGTCAGTCACCTACATGTTTTTAATGAACGAGCACAAACCTGTCTTTTCTATCCCTGAAGGGACTTACTTATGTCGTATTGGATATAAACGTGTTTTGTAAGTTGTAAAATAACTCGATCTTAACAAAATATTACAAATGTTCCGTTAATTCAGAAGAAAATAACTAAAAACAAATATTATTTTTAACTGTCTGCTTTCTCACCGCTTGGAGCGCTAATGTCTCTCCAGCTGTCAAACAATATAAACTCCAGCAGCAGAGTCCGTCGTGACTGTATGTATCAGACTGGCGCTGGCGTGATAGCCTGGCATTCTCATGCTGAAGGGAAGGACGCTCCATGAGTGGAGGAAGTCTTCGAATTCGAAACTCCATTACAGCACGCTGTTTCTCTCACATCGACACAGTCACGCTACAGACCGCCACTTACACACTACAACTCGGAACCCTCTAGCGGCAGAGTGCAGCAAATGTTTATACATGAAGATTAAAGATAATGTTTGTTTCACTTAAAAAAGTTTAAGATTTTCACATAAAAAATTCGGAGGCATTATTTTTCAGCATACATACATATTTAGAATTGCTTTCTTTATTACATTGCTCTTGTTATATCGCCAACAAACCACGATCAAAAAAAAAAAAAAAAAAAAGAAAGGTCCATTAACTTCTAAGGTCGTCAGTCCCCTAAAACTTAGAACTACTTAAACCTAACTAACCTAAGGACATCACACACATCCATGCCCGAGGCAGGATTCGAACCTGCGACTGTAGCGGTCAAACCACGGTCAGTTCCAGAGAGCAAGGCCGAGACTCAGCTTATAATTTCAAAACTAGTGGTGCAAGGGTGCAGAAAATTTACGGAAAACTTCGTCGAAAGAACGAGAGTGTGCCTGCAGATACATGCAGGGCATTTGAGAAATATCATATTACATACATATGTAAATAACTTAATTTCACCAATAAATCTGAATGTTATTATGCATTCAAAATATTTTCCTTTTTTCAAAAAAATAAAATTGTCGTTGTTCCTATCGATGTTCATAAATCTTGTTGAATAGTTTTAGAATTTCATTTTTTTCGGTTTTCTATCTCCTCAGTTCAGGAAATCATAAACGGTGTAATGAAATTTTACGGAATCAAACAATAATGCTAACTGATGTCTTTTTAACTAGAAAACTGCTATGAAATGCTATTTTCAAGGTTTCGTTGTTATAGAGTTGCCTCTTTTACGGCCAGCATCTGATGCTCATCGAATAGGTTTGTACTGCAAATCCTCAATGCGGCGTGCAAAAATTGAACAGGACAGGAGAACCCAGCTTAAGGAGATAACAGGAATAAAATCACTTTAATGTGTGTTTTCTATTTACATTATTTACAGTTAACTGCAAACACGAACACAGACACAATGAACGTACCATTTGTCCTGTAGCTTACAAAATGTGCTGAAACTGACGGCCATCAACCTCAATGCAAGCGTGACATGGGCGAACAAGATTCTAACGCACACTGACAAATACCTCTGGTGTGTTTCGAATCACATCACAGGCAGCTACAATTGTGGCAACTACACTCATGCTCATAAATTAAGAATAATTGAAGAATGTGGTGTCACACAACGTGACACTACACAAAACTGGCGCTAATAGCATAGGCACATAGGCAACACACACAAAACAGATCTGTTAGTCCACGGTATTGGTGATAAGTTGAGAAAAACGTCCCAAAACACATGTGCTACAAAACGCCACTGTTTCCTGCTCGTGTACCCCGACACCAATATGGGATATGATCACCATGCACACGTACACAGGCCGCACAACGGGTTGGCATACTCTGGATCAGGTGGTCTAGCCACTACTGGGGTATAGCCTCCCATTCTTGCACCAGTGCTTGTCGGAGCTCCTGAAGTGTCCTAGTGGTTTGAAGACGTGCAGCTATACGTCGACTGAGAGCATCCCAGACGTGCTCGATGGGGTTTAGGTCTGGAGAACAGGCAGGCCACTCCATTCGCCTGATATCTTCTGTTTCAAGGTACTCCTCCACGATGGCAGCTCGGTGGGGCCGTGCGTTATCATCCATCAGGAGGAAGGTGGGACCCACTGCACCCCTGAAAAGGCGGACATACTGGTGCAAAATGACGTCCCTATACACCTGACCTGTTACAGTTCCTCTGTCAAAGACATGCAGGGGTGTACGTGGACCAATCATAATCCCACCCCACACCATCAAACCACGATGTCCATTCAGGTCCCTTTCAAGGATACTAAGGGGTTGGTATCTGGTTCCTGGTTCATGCCAGATGAAAACCCGGCGAGAATCACTGTTCAGACTATACCTGGACTCGTCTGTGAACATAACCTGCGACCACGGTTCTTGACACCAGGCTTTACGGGCTCTCCTGTGACAAGGGGTCAGTGAAATGCACCTTGCAGGTCTCTGGGAGAGTAAACCATGTCTGTTCAGTCGTCTGTAGACTGTGTGTCTGGAGACAACTGTTCCAGTGGCTGTGGTAAGGTCTCGAGCAAGGCTACCTGCAGTTCCCCGTTGCCGTCTGCGGGCACTGATGGTGAAATATTGGTCCTCTTGTGGTGTTGTACACTGTGGACGTCCCGTACTGTAGCGCCTGGACACGTTTCCTGTCTGCTGGAATCGTTGCCATAATCTTGAAATCACACTCTGTGGCACACGTAGGGCCCGTGCTACGACCTGCTGTGTTTGACCAGCCTCCAGTCGCCCTACCTAGTTTTCTACCCCTCATAACGTCATCAATATGTGTTCTTTGAGACATTTTCAATACAGAGTCACCATTAGCATGTCTGAAAACGTCTGCACACTTACTCGCTGCACCGTACTCTGACATGCACCGACACACCTCTGCGTATCTTGACTGCTGCCAGCGCCACCGTGCGACGACCACAGGTCAAATGCACTGCATCGTCATACCCCGAGATGATTTAAACCCGCAAACCGCCCACCAGAGCGTTGTTTCACCATGTATCAGCATTATCCTTAATTTATGAGCATGAGTGTAGTTCCGTCTCCATATTCACAGGGGTCTCATATAAAACTGAATTTAGATGTCCCCATAGGAAATAAACAAGGGCATTCAGGTCAGGTGACATCGCAGGCCATGGAATAGGACCTCCCCTTCCAATCAAGCGACCAGGAAATACAGTACCTGTACTGCTCCATCGTATTGTACTGTACGTCTCTCAATAGCACTGAGTAACGAAGGGGCCTGTCGTTGATTCATAGCACCTTCTGTCATGTGACAATGTAAATAAGACAGAGCCACCTTATGGACAAGTAAAGCAAACAAAATCTATATCATGACTTCCTGGTATACACACTCATCCTCCTTGTTTTTTTGCATGAAATAAAGAATGTACATGTAAATAAACAGCACAATATATGTAAAATTGTACTCATGTTAGCTGTAAATAATCTGGGAAACAGTAATGCTGGACAAAGCGGTAAAGAAGTTTACTTCCATGTCTCCTTTGGCTCCTCCGATCCCAGGTTCCCTCCTGAAGTTGTTCAGTGGAGCACTCTCTATATCCTGTTACATTTTTGCACGCTCTTACTGAAACACCCTGTTTACTGCTGTGTAGGGCGATTCACTTGAGATTTAACAGCCATTTTACTTCGTTAACGGTTCCAGCTGTCGAAACAAGGTTTTCGCCAAATGATAGCACGAACAAAGGCAAGTCCGAGGTCGGCTTCTACCAGTTTTTCCATTCGTCTGTACAGATTTCGCGTTAGTATTTTGCAGCTGTGACTTATTGAACTGATAGTTCGGTAATTTTCACATCTGTCAACACCTGCTCTCTTTGGGATTGGAATTATTATATTCTTCTTGAAGTCTGAGGGAATTTCGCCTGTCTCATACATCTTACTCACCAGATGGTAAAGTTTTGTCAGGACTGGCTCTCCCGTCAGTAGTTCTAATGGAATGTTGTCTACTCCCGGGGCCTTGTTTCGACTTAGGTCTGGTCAGCCAAAAACACATAGCAGCAGGTATTCGCGTACTTTCCTAAGAACACAGAAAGAAATTCCAAAAAGTTCGATCTGGATTCTAAACTGCGATTAGTCGGCGTTCAGAAACGAACGCCTTCCGGAAAGATGATTCGCCACCCAAATATAAGGAAGAGAAAAGACTTTGAGCAGCGAAAAGAGGAGAGCAGTAAAAAGGGAGTCGTTGCGGGACCGTGGAGCAGGAGAGTCGTCTTGGAGCTTCAAATGGTTCAAATGGCTCTGAGCACTATGGGACATAACATCTGAGGTCATCAGTCCCCTAGAACTTTGAACTACTTAAACCTAACTAAGGACATCTCACACATCCATGCCCGCGGCAGGATTGGAACCCGCGACCGCAGCAGCAGCGTGGTTCCGGACTGAAGCGCTTAGAACCGCTCGACCACAGCGGCCGGCGTCTTGGAGGTCCACGGCAGTCGACGGGCGTCTTCAGTTGTAATTTTTGTGAAGTTCAATTTTGCTGTTATCTCGCTGAGGCGAGAAGTCCTGCGGTTATAGCTTCTGATCATTGCGGTGATCTTGCTTACGGACCGGCGTGTGGGAAAGTGAATTTACGTTGTTGAATCACGTGTTCTACTCCGTTCTGCACTGAGGTTTCACACTGCTCATTGAGATAGTAGCTCCTTCTTGCTGTTTAGTACACGGGGGATGTCAGTTACTCCGCGCCTAATCACAGATCGGACTACATTATAGGGCAGAGCCAGACAGTTTAAGGGCCAGTGTTAATACAGGGAGAACCTGATATTTTCAATCCTTACTTAATTTCTTTAATTTGTTTTACGATGAAAAAGTGTATTAAAATCACGACATTTATCCTTCAGTACGTAGTATTTTCCTGTCCCTGCATAGTATGTTCTTGTCTCTTGTGTATATTCCATAACTTATTCGTTAAAAAGGGGACTGGATTTTGTCGGCTTATCCTGACATTGTATCGTATCCACAAGATAAGATTAGGAAGCGGGTAGGTTATCACATGACGACTTACATAATTAATGAGAATAACGTACTCGTACAGGGGGACGTATAAGTACCAGGGCGACTTCAGTAGCGTTAAAATATCCATTGCGCAAATTATCACTTGTACGTACTCGTAGCAAGTCTCTGTCATCAATAGTCAGTAGAAGTAGTGGGCCGGCCGGAGTGGCCGTGCGGTTCTAGGCGCTACAGTCTGGAGCCGAGCGACCGCTACGGCCGCAGGTTCGAATCCTGCCTCGGTCATGGATGTGTGTGATGTCCTTAGGTTAGTTAGGTTTAATTAGTGCTAAGTTCTATGCGACTGATGACCTCAGAAGTTAAGTCGCATAGTGCTCAGAGCCATTTGAACCATTGTAGAAGTGGATGTACGTTAGAATTTTTGATTCCATGGATTATTAAAGTACCAAGAGACATGAACTAACGTGAAACACAAATGTGAAAAGAGCGAATCAACTGATTCAATGACAAACGCTACATCTTATTCACGAAGAAATAATTTTGAATATTTGTATATTTGCAGCTGTCCCCGCTGAAAGCAAGAGAGTACAAACACTTATTTCAAGCCTGAAAACCATATATTTCCTTTGCACTTAAAAAGTATTTATGAAGGCTTATGATACGCCCATTCTTACACTTCACTCGACTTTCTGATACACAAATATTTTTTGTAAATGTACAAGGGTAAGTCAATTATTATCCGCAATTTAGTTATATTTTTGTTTATTTTGGTGGTACTGTCGTTTTACGTTGATGTCGCATGCTTTGTTTATTTGTTGTTATATCTTTGCTAATTTCAAGCTGCTAGGTTAGTTTCGTTATCGCTGCCGCGCTGTTATCATGACTGCTGCACTGTCTATTAGCACCAAAGAAGAGCAACGTTCAGTGATCCGTTTTTTGTTGTAGGAAGGCGTATCAGGGGCCGAAATTCATCGAAGACTTTCAATACAGTACGGGAACAGTGTTTTTCCACAACGGAGTGTCTACGAATGGATTGAAAAAGTCGGAAATGGTCGCACAAGCGTTACGCACGATGAAGAAGCCAGACGACCGTTTACCGCAACAAATGAAGAAACCATTGAGCGTTCACGTGAAATGATTCTCTTAAACGATTAACTATTGACGAAGTGGCACATCGTCTGCAAATTAGTCACTGTTCTGCCTACAAAATAGTCCACAACAGACTTGGGTTTCATAAAGTGTGTGGAAGATGGATCCCAAAACAACTCACACAGTTGCATAAACAAACGCGCTTGGACATCTACAAAAAACATTTGGAGCGCTATGGTAACGAAGGGGACAACTTCTTAGACAGGATCTTTACGGTGACGAACCATGGATCCATCATTACGAGCCGGAGAGTAAACGGCAGAGCATGCAATGGAAACATCCAAATTCGCCGTGCAAGAAAAAGTTCAAGACCCAACCGTCCGCAGGAAAACATGTTTATGGTTTCTTGGGACGCACAAGCTCCAGTACTGAAACATTATCTGGAAAGGGGCATAGCAATAAACAGTGTACGTCACAGAGATGCTTACTGCCAGGCTGAAGCCTGCAATTCGAAACAAACGCCGAGGATTGCTGTCAGAAGGTGTTGTGTTGTTGCACGACAATGCCCGTCCGCATACTGTTGCCCACACTGCTGAAACGCTCCAGAAACTCAGACTTGAAGTAGTGGATCATCCTCCATATAGTCCCGATCTTGCAACTTCTGACTATCATTTGTTTGGTGCACTCCACTCAAACAAGCGTTAAGGAGCCGTCGATTTGCCTCTGATGAAGCAGTGAAAAAAGCGGTGCATTCCTGGTTCGCAGCTCAACCGAGAATCTTCTTTTATGAGGGCATCAGGAAGCTTGTACAACGATGGACCAAGTGCGCTGAAACGCAAGGAGACTATGTCGAAAAATGATGTTCTTGTAGGTTTCCTATTTGATTACAATAAAATTTTATAACTACTTTGCGGATAATAATTGACTTACGCTCGTAATTACCTTGGCTTCAAAACCGAAAGTGTTGAAGATACTTGCCGTTTGTGGCAACAATTATGGAACTGGTTTCTTCTGTATTTGGAAACAGTTTTATTAATTTTGACGATTTATTATCATATCTATGTGCTTTCCCTTTAAGCTACAGTTGTGGTGCCTTATTTGGTACTGTAAATAATGTAGGTATTACATTCCATACGGGTTTCCTACGTTCCAAATTCACTGATTTGGTTGAATTTGTAGCGAACAAAACTCCGCTAAGTCTGGTAGATATACGACGTCTTTCTGCAAAAAGTGGGTCTTCTGACGTTTACTACCAATTTTATTTTATTAAAGGGAAACGACATCATTCGCCGCGCAGGATGGCCGCGCGGTCTGAGGCGCCTTGCCACTGTTCGCGAGGCTCCACCGAGGGACCGGGGGGGGGGGGGAGGGGTTGTTTGGGGGAAGAGACCAAACAACGAAGTCATCGGTCTCATCGGATTAGGGAAGGAGGGGGAAGGAAGTCGGCCATGCCCTTACAGAGCAACCACTCCGGCATTTGCCTGGAGCGATTTATGGAAATAACCGAGAACCTAGATCACGATGGCAGGACGCGGGACTGAACCGTCGTACTCCCGAATGCGAGTCCAGTGTGCTAACCACTGCGCCACCTCTCTTGGTCCCCTCGGGCATGGGTGGGTGTGTTGTCCGTAGCCTAAGTTACTTTAAGTTGGATTTAGTGTGTAAGCCTAGTGACCGCAGTCTTCAGCAGTTTGGTCCCATAGGAACTACCCACCAAACTACATTGTTCCGTGAATGTCTGTACGCTACAAGAGAATCGTAAATAAACTGTCCGGTGATGAACTGTTTCGTATCCTCCCGGTACCCTTAGGAAACTAAAGAATGACAAATGTGGTATCATTTTTCAGTTATTGGCTACTTTTGTGGCACTACATACACTCCCTATTGCAGAACCTATGTTGCAAATCAATTTGATCGTTTTCATTCGTATTCATCCGACATCGTATTCAGAAATGTCGTTTTCTGGCCGCTTGGAACGCTGCTGTCGTTGTGGGTAACAAAAACGAAACGGAGTGTCGCAACTGTTTAGTTAGACTGTGCCAGCGCTGCGACATCTGCAACAATCCCACGTCTCGGATGCGCTGATATCGATCATCCTCAATACAGTCCCGTCTTGGCGCCAACCGATTTTCAGCCGTTTTCAAAAGTTAAAGAACACTTTCGACGACTTCACTTTCATACTGATTCATTCATTCATTTCCGTGTCCGGTCAGCATACTGATGAAGCGTTGTAAGCTGAGGTGAGGTTTTGGCTCCGTCAACAAAGTCAGACATTCTACAGTGACGGTGTCAACGAACTGGTCTCCCGTTGGGAGAAATGTGTTCGTCGCGAGTTTGACTACGTAGAGAGACAAATATGTTGGCGTGAAGAATAAACATGTAAAATATTGGTGACGATTGTTTTATTTGAAAAGCTTTAAGAGTTTTCACCTTCGTAGTTCATATCCAAGACTTGCTCGCAATATCTTATTAAAGAAAAAAGTAATCTGAACGTGATTCAACACCGCTTAACGAGCTGAAGACTCAGAATCCTGGGTCTGATGGAATGAGGTGTGGGAAACTTCGGCCTTGCGCGAAAGCGAACTCTCTTCCGACTGCCAAAAATCCGTTAGCCGTTCTTTTAAAAGCTTTAGTGGTTTTGCCAACTGAGATGGCACACGTGAGGCCTCTGGCATGTGATGGTGAGCAAAGTTCGTCAGGCCACCGATGACTTAATTCATCCCAGATATTGTCCACTTAAAATTTCAACAGAATAAGCCCTTACAAAACTACTGAGCCCCGATTACAAGAATAACCGCACGATAGCACTAAAATCTTTGTTTTAATTTGTTTTATTACGTCACGTGTTTGTGTTTAATATCACGACTTGTGTACTCACTGTCAACAATTACACCCGCAGCTTCACTGACTTCAGCTCCGTTAAATCGACGTTCGTGTTCACTGTCTTTTATCGGCTCGAATCACAACTTTGCAGTCAGCAGGTACCATCTGATCCAATGCCGTTTTGAATGCGTGAATCAATTCATCTACATCTATATTCATACTCCGCAATCCACCATACGGTGCGTGGCGGAGGGTACCTCGTACCACAACTAGCATCTCCTCTCCCTGTTCCACTCCCAAACAGAACGAGGGAAAATGACTGCCCTAATCTCTCTTATCTAATCTTGTGGCAAAATATAAGTTGGCGGCAGTAAAATTGTACTGCAGTCAGCCTCAAATTCACGAAAAGAACGCTTCCTTTCCTCTAGAGACTCCCACCCGAGTTCCTGAAGCATTTCCGTAACACTCTCGTGATGATCAAACCTACCAGTAACAAATCTAGCAGCCCGCCTCTGAATTGCTTCTATGTCCTCCCTCAATCCGACCCGATAGGGATCCCAAACGCTCGAGCAGTGCTCAAAAATCGGTCGTATTAGTGTTTTATAAGCGGTCTCCTTTACAGATGAACCACATCTTCCCAAAATTCTACCAATGAACCGAAGACGACTATCCGTCTTCCCCACAACTGCCATTACATACTTGTCCCACTTCATATCGCTCTGCAATCTTACGCGCAAATATTTAATCGACGTTGAAACGCGTATGTATTCAGTACCAGCGATGGCGAGGCATGACAGAATCTCTGACCAGAGAGTTGTTTATCGTTGCTAGTCTGCGCTTGACGGCGCGAGAGTTCAGTTGCGAGTTGTACTCTGTCGGAAGTTGTGTGTGAGGAGTCGGCGGGCGTCGACATGGGTCTCTGGTCAAGGTTCGGGACGAGGTATATTGTTAAATAAGGTAATGAAGCAGCATTGCGCACATCTGATAATGTAATATATGTTAATTGTAATTAATTTGTTCAAGAAAGGCCCCAATAATAATTTTGTTTTCAAAGCAATCGTTTTTTTCAAAAAAAAGGAATCATTTCAATTGAAACAATATTTCCTATGCTTTTCCTCCCACAATCAATTTATCAGGTTAATTATTGCACAGGGCCTAAGGTCAGCGCTGCTGCCCTTATAAAATTTATCAGGTTCACCTTAACGTTAATTTTGTGGGGACTTAACATTTTTGCACATTTTTATTATCATTGAGTTTTATTACTGTGGGAGGCTAACATTTGGCACTATTTGCAATTCTATTCAATTCTTTTCATTTTTTGATATTTTCACGGGGAGGTTACAACGTGACTGTATCAAGCGCTACTCTACTAATGGAGTATTCAAACATTACGGGATTCTTTTTCCTATTCATCTGCATTAATTTACATTTATCTATACTTAGAGTTAGCTGCCATTCTTTACACCAATCACAAATCCTGTCCAAGTCATCTTGTATCCTCCTACAGTCACTCAACGACGACACCTTCCCGTACACCACAGCATCATCAGCAAACAGCCGCACATTGCTATCCACCCTATCCAAAAGATCATTTATGTAGATAGAAAACAACAGCGGACCTACCACACTTTCCTGGGGCACTCCAGATGATACCCTCACCTCTGATGAACACTCATCATCGAGGACAATGTACTGGGTTCTATTACTTACGAAGTCTTCGAGCTACTCACATACTTGGGAACCAATCCCATATGCTCGTACCTTAGTTAGGAGTCTGCAGTGGGGCACCGAGTCAAACGCTATCCGGAAGTGTCGGAATATGGCATCCGTCTGATATCCTTCACCCATGGTTCGCAAGATATCATGTGAAAAAAGGGCGAGTTGCGTTTCGCAGGAGCGATGCTTTCTAAAGCCGTGCTGATGCATGGACATCAACTTCTCTGTCTCAAGGAAATTCATTATATTCGAACTCATTGTATTCGAGAATCCTGCAAAAAACCGATGTTAAGGATATTGGTCTGTAATTTTGAGGATCCGTCCTTCTACCCTTCTTATATACAGGCGTCACCTGCGCTTTTTTCCAGTCGTTCTGGACTTTACGTTGGGCAAGAGATTCGCGATAAATGCAAGCTAAGTAAGGAGCCAATGCAGTAGAGTATTCTCTGTAAAACCGAATTGGAATCCCATCAGGAACGGCGATTTATTTATTTTCAACCTATTCAGCTGCTTCACAACCCCAGGGATGTCTATTACTATGTCCTCCATACGGGAATCTGTATGAGATTCGAACGGCGGTATGTTTGTACGATCCTTCTGCGTGAAACATTTTTCTCAAATGCTAAATTTAAAATTTCAGCTTTCGTTTTGCCGTCTTCCGTTGCCAGGCCAGACTGATCAGTGAGTGACTGGATGGAAGCCTTCGACACGCTTACCGATCTTACGTAAGACCAGAATTTCCTTGGGTTTTCAGCAAGATCTTTTGCTAAGGTATGACGGTGGAAGTGGTTGTATGCTTCGTGCATCGCTCTTTTTACAGCAGCACGAATCTCTACTAACTTTTGTCTGTCCTCATTCTCCCGATCTTTCTTGCACCGCAGCTGTCTTTGCTTCCTGAGCATTCTCCGAATTGCGCTGTTGAACCACGGTGGGTCTTTTCCGTCCGTAACCCAGTTTTTCGGCACATACTTGTCCAATGCGTGATTTACAATGTGTTTAAAATTTGCCCATAATTCTTCCACGCCCATCGTACCGGAAGTAAATGAAGTCGATTCATTTACTAAGTGGGATGCTAACAACTGCTTATCTGCTCTTTCTAGTAAGAATACTCTCCTAACCTTCTTGACCGACTTTTTAACTTTCGTAACCATAGTCGTAATGACAACATCATGATCACTAATCCCTGTCTCAACACTGACACCGTCGATGAGGTCTGGTCTGTTCGTGGCTACCACATTGACTGTACTTACATAAAATCCTCTGCAATTCTTCAATAATTTCCTGTGTCATTAACTTGTACTTGCGCAACGTTAATCTTCTTTCGCCTTGTCGTCGCCAATGAAATACACTACCAAACATTCACAAGGTTCGTTTGACAGTTCTAAGAGTGATACCTCTCTTGGTCAGACTTGTCCTTTAATCTAAAACACAGGACTGCATTGATGTTTTTCGTTGCACTGAATGATATCATTTGCAAGCAAGCATAGCACGCTGTCCGATTTTCTCGAAAAATCTACCGATTCTGATAGACTTGACCCACTTTGTTCAATGACAGCGTGTTTGTTTAGCGGGACCAAAATCGAGTGCCACGTCTACCAAACGGTAATCTCTCTATTGCTCCTGATCCGCACTTCTCGTTCTCCGATGTTTTGTTCATGTACTTGCCATCGTTGTCTCCCAGCAACTTCACTCATTGTAACTCAACTGTGTTCATTTCGTTATCTTCGTTTCTTCGGCAGTTTCTCTGTGTGTGCCTGCCGTTTACTCTAATTTCATCTCGTTGCTGGTCTGTTAAGTTTTCTCTCAGTCTCTTCATTCTCTTCTGTTATAGAGCCAAACCTGTTTCTCGCTCCTTATGTATTTCATTTCTTCGCCGTTGTTACTGTTTCCTTTTTCTTGAATTTTCCACTGGCAAGATCTCCTCCTGTTTTACGTTTCAGCATCGTGTTAAAATTTTAGTTAACGTATTAAAATCCCACTTATACTTCATTCACTACGGTAACCAACTCATTTACATATAAATTTATCACATTTTCTAATACTTTCACTTTTCCTTGATCAGATTTAATCGATTTCCTAAATTATACTGGCACATGCGACTCGTCATCGCCTATGCATACCTACTGACCTGGACTGTATCCTTTCTACGACAGGATAACGGCACATTAGACGACATTCTCCAGTATCCTGCAACATCGTAGTACTTTCTCAAACATTTGGAAGAGTCTATAACATTGTGAAACATTCTAGAACATTCTCGAAGCTTCTGAAAGATTCTAAACGATCTGGAAAATTCTACAACATTCTCGAACATTCTATCTAGAAGGAGCTTTTATCTTCGAACCTATGGCTTGCAGTTCCAACCCGAAACCTATCGCATGGGTGGGGGATGTTGGGCTACCACAACATATTATCCCATACTAGCTGAGTACCCAGCACTGCCCTGGGTATCTATTTATTCCAATTCTTTTAGTCCATCTCCTCCAGCCCCCTGTCTCTGTCCATCTACTCCGGTCACTCTCTCTCTCTCCGTCGTTTCCTCTCTCTGTCCACCTCCTCCACCAGTTTCTGCATATCTCCTCCAGCATCTCTCTCTCTCTCTCTCTCTCTCTCTCTCTCTCTCTCTCTCTCTGCCCATCTGCTACCCCTCCCCCTCTCTCTCTCTCTGTCCGCATGCTCCTCACGATTCTCTCTATCTCCCCCCTCCAACCAAAATTCATTTCCTCCAGCCCCCTCCGTATCCGCATTCCATCTTCCCCTCTCTCCTCTCTGTGTCCATCTCCTCTGCTCCTCTCTCTCTACATTCGTTTTCTCCTTCCATTCCCTCTGTCTGTACAGAACGCACGAACGAAAAAATGGCTGACATCGAAATAAGTGTCCAAGGAATAGAAAAGCAACTGGAATCACTCAACAGAGGAAAGTCCACTGGACCTGACGGGATACGATTCTACACAGAGTACGCGAAAGAACTTGCCCCCTTCTAACAGCCGTGTACCGCAAGTCTCTAGAGGAACGGAAGGTTCCAAATGATTGGAAAAGAGCACAGGTAGTCCCAGTCTTCAAGAAGGGTCGTCGAGCAGATGCGCAAAACTATACACCTATATCTCTGACGTCGATCTGTTGTAGAATTTTAGAACATGTTTTTTGCTCGAGTATTATGTCGTTTTTGGAAACCCAGAATCTACTCTGTAGGAATCAACATGGATTCCGGAAACAACGATCGTGTGAGACACAACTCGCTTTATTTGTTCATGCGATCCAGATAATATCAGATACAGGCTCCCAGGTAGATGCCATTTTCCTTGACTTCCGGAAGGCGTTTTTAGCAAACAGAACACAGCCTGTTGTTCTCAATGGAGAGACGTCTACAGACAAAATAACCTCTGGCGTGCCACAGGGGAGTGTTATGGGGCCATTCCTTTTCACAATATATATAAATGACCTAGCAGATAGTGTCGGAAGTTCCATGCGGCTTTTCGCGAATGATGCTGTAGTATACAGAGAAGTTGCAACGTTAGAAAATTGCAGCGAAATGCAGGAAGATCTGCAGCGGATAGGCACTTGGTGCAGGGAGTGGCAACTGACCCATAACATAGACAAATGTAATGTATTGCGAATACATAGAAAGAAGGATCCTTTACTGTATGATTATATGATAGCGGAACAAACACTGGTAGCAGTTACTTCTGTAAAATATCTGGGAGTGTGCGTACGGAACGATTTGAAGTGGAATGATCATATAAAATTAATTGTTGATAAGGTGGGTGCCAAGTTGAGATTCATTGGGAGAGTCCTTAGAAAATGTAGTCGATCAACAAAGGAGGTGGCTTACAAAGCACCCGTTCAACCTATAATTGAGTATTGCTTCATCAGTGTGGGATCCGTACCAGGTCGGGTTGACAGAGGAGGTAGAGAAGATCCAAAGAAGAGCGGCGCGTTTCGTCACAGGGTTATTTGGTAAGCGTGATACCGTTACGGAGATGTTTAGCAAACTCACGTGGCAGACTCTGCAAGAGAGGCGCTCTGCATCGCGGTGTAGCTTGCTGTCCAGGTTTCGAGAGAGTGCGTTTCTGGATCAGGTATCGAATATATTGTTTCCACCTACTTATACCTCCCGAGGAGATCGCGAATGTAAAATTAGAGTGATTCGAGCGCGCACGGAGGCTTTTCGGCAGTCGTTCTTCCCGCGAACCATACGCGACTGGAACAGAAAAGGGAGGTAATGACAGTGGCACCTAAAGTGCCCTCCGCCACACACCGTTGGGTGGCTTGCGGAGTATAAATGTAGATGTAGATCTTTCTACTTCTCTCTCAATCCATGTCCTCCTCTCATCTCTCTCTGTGCATCTCCTCTTCCCTTTCTCTGTCCATTTCGTCCTCCACTCAGTCTGCTCCTCTGTCCTCTCTCTGTCCTATTTCCTTCCTCTGTCCATTTCCTCCTCCCCCTTCTCTCTGTCCACATCCTCTACTTTCCATCCCCAATTCTCTCTCCACGTTATCATCCCCACCCCAATAGGACGTTGCTGGTTCTTATCCTATGATACACACATCAAAAAAAGTTTTGTATCACCCTGGTTCCCAGAACTCCTGAAGATAGACCTTGGCTGTGGATTTTGTATCAGAGACACAGTCCCTTTGACTGTTCAGAGATGTCACTAAACCCACCCAAAGATGTAAACAACCACGCATGAGCAGCGCCTATTAGACGGATGGGGCCCGACAGCCGATCAGTTCCAGTCATTCCACCAGGAAGGAGGTACACGGCTCGTGTTGTCTGTAGTTCAACCATGCCTTCGTGGTCAATACCGCGGTTCGATCGCGTCCGCATTGTTACTTTGTGCCAGGAAGGGCTCTCAACAAGGAAAGTGGTTCAAATGGTTCAATTGGCTCTGAGCACTATGGGACTTAACTTCTGTGGTCATCAATCCCCTAGAACTTAGAACTACTTAAACCTAACTAACCTAAGGACATCGCACACATCCATGCCCGAGGCAGGATTCGAACCTGCGACCGTAGTGGTCGCGCGGTTCCAGACTGGAGCGCCTAGAACCGCTCGGCCACCACTACCGGCCAAGGAAAGTGTCCAGGCGTCTCGGAGTGAACCAAAGCGATGTTGTTCGGACATGGAGAAGATACAGAGAGACTGGAACTGTCGATGAGATGCCTCGCTCAGACCGCCCAAGGGCTACTACTACTGCAGTGGATGACCGCTATTTAAGGATTATGGCTCGCAGGAAAGCTGACAGTAACGCCACCTTGTTGAATAATGCTTTTCATGCAGCCACAAGACGTCGTGTTTCGACTCAAACAGTGCGCAATAGGCTGCATGATGCGCAACTTCACTTGCAACCACGACACCATGCACAAGGGCCCAACAACGTGCCGAATGAACCGATCAGGATTGGCGTCATGTTCTCTTCAACGATGAATGTCGCACATGCCATCAACCAGACAATCGTCGGTGACGTGTTTGGAGGCAACCTGCTCAGGCTGAACACTTGGATATTAGAGGTACCGGTGTGTACAGCAATCTGGACCGTCATCTCTGAAGGTCTCGCTGTATGGTGGTACAATATGCAATGAGTGGTTTTCATGAACAATACAACGGGCGGAAATGATGTTTATGTTAATATTTATTCTAATTTTCTGTACAGGTTCCGGAACTCTCGGAACCGAGGTTATGCAAAACGTTTTTTGATGCGTGTATTTCTTTACAGATAGTAGGTAACACGTGTACCAGGTTTGGTTGGAATAGATGTAGTGGTTTAGATTTTAGAAGGAGTTTTTTATTTGTACCTTGCATACCATGTCACACATATTTCACACGTATTTTTACTGATATTTCACAGTCCTGCAGTTTAGTTTTCACGCAGCTCAATGTTTATGCGCCATCTCTCTTCAACTATGTGCCGTACTGTGATTTAATTTTGTGGGTAAATTGAGCGGCATATGTGGATACCATCTGCAGACTGTGTTGGGAATAGAATTAGTAGCAAAGAAGTAATAAACTTAAACGTCATGGATGATGCAGCAGTTTTACTGCATGAACAGCGAAAATGGAGTAGACTGTTTTCCTCCCATAATTTTTTGGGGTTGTCAGCGAGAAAAATTTTCGTAAAGGTTGGAAATTATGGTTACAGTTTGTTGCAAGTCACTAAGTGATCCCATTATGAAATACCAAATGACTAGAGCCGGTCGGGGGGGGTTTAAATCAAATGGCTCTGAGCACCTCAGCACTATGGGACTTAACATCTGAGGTCATCAGTCCCCTAGAACTTAGAACTACTTAAACCTAACCAACCTAAGGACATCACACACAGCCATGCCGGAGGCAGGATTCGAACCTGCGACTGTAGCAGTAGCGCGGTTCCGGACTGAAGCGCCTAGTACCGATCGGCCACCGCGGCCGGCTGGCCGGGGGGAGGGGGGGGGAGATATTCATGCCTCGTGGGCTACACTTATTTTTCACCGTCCCCCTTCCACACCCCCTCCTTTGATAGGTAAATGTTTCGTACCAGCACAGCGATTCTTCTGGACAATAAGTGATACATATGCCTAGATGTGTTGAAATCGGTCATGTGGTTTAAGAGGAGATGTGGGATCTATGTACATATATACATTGCTATAAAACATATGGCTACCAAGTTTTGTGGTGCGCCCTTTTGAGGATCGGCCACCTTTTTTTATTTTCTTTTTTTTTTCAGTCTTCTGACTGGTTTGAGTGGCCCGTCACAAATTCCTCTCCTTTGCCAACCTCTTCGTCTCAGAGTAGCACTTGCAAACTCCTTCCTCAATTATCTGCTGGATGTATTCCAATCTCTGTCTTCCTCTACAGTTTTTGCCCTCTACAGCTCTCTCTAGTAACATGGAAGTCATTCCCTGATGCCTTAACAGATGTCCTATCATCCTGTCCCTTCTCCTTGTCAGTACTTTCCACATATTCCTTTTCTCAGCAATTCTGCGCAGAACCTCCTCATTCGTCACCTTATCATTCCACCTAATTTTCAACATTCTTCTGTAGCACCACATCTCAAATGCTTGGATTCTCTTCTGTTCCGTTTCTCCCACAGTTCATGTTTCACTTCCATACAATGCTGTGCTCCAATGGAACATTTTCAGAAATTTCTACCTCAAATTAAGGCATATGTTTGATACTAATAGACTTCTCTTGACCATGAATACCTTTTTTTTGCCAGAACTAGTATGCTTTTGATGTTCTTCTTGCTCAGTCCGTCATTGGTTATTTTGCTGCCTAGGTAGTAGAATTCCTTAACTTCATGTAATTGGGCCACGCAGGCTGTGCCTGTTTTAGATAGCCTGCAGCGGAAATACGTCCGTGGTTACAGGGTTGGTAAACGACACTGTGGCAAAGGTACAACATTATTTCCTGCCTCGAATGACTCCCACTGGGACGTTACTGTCAGCGATGGGCTCACTTTAAGTAGTTCGGTCCCGCATCGGCAGCCTGCGAGCTGACCCGGGAGACGGGAACCGGCGGGGCGCTGCCTGGTGTGTCGGCAGAGGCAGCAGCCGCCTGCTTTGTTTGCTTTAGCGGCGCCGTAGTGGCGTCGGGCGAGCAAACGAGCCAGCCGCGCGTCAGTCCGCAGCCAGGCCGTGTTGTTTACCTCCTCTCGCTCCATTGTTCACCGCGTCCCAGGCCTGCATCCTGCCAGCTATACACTACACCTGGAAAAAAGCAGTGTTCGTCCGTCCACGGGAAACCGAGCCGGTTTGTTTTGTGGATATAGACGTTTACATCGGCAGACGGACGTAAAATAAAAGATTTCGGCCGCCTCGGTAACTACACGCGAAGGATTGTTAACCGAACGGACGTGAATTCGATTCCCGGCCGGGTCGGAGATTTTTCTCCGGTCGGGGGTTGGGTGCGCAGCGTCCACATGGTGTTTCCGTTGAAACCTTCCCGTCTCCTCTATATCTCTTTTGTTTGGCAACCTTCCCTTCTACAATAACCTATGAAACCTTCCCTTGGGATTTCTATCTCTTGCTTAGTAACAAATGAAATCTTCCCTTTGAAATTCTCTTTATCAATCTTCGCATACAAATTTAGTTGCTGCTTATTAAAAGTGATTTTCTGATTATTTCGACCAAACATAGAATGTGTCGTCGTCGTGGCCCTCAGTCGTTATCTGCAATAACCCAAAACTGTTCCTTACCTTTTTTACTGTAACTGGATCGCCATCTGACTGCTACATCGAACTGCGACGTGAATATACTTACTCTGTTTTACTATACTCTATTAGCTGCTGGTGGTCTGTCATAAGTGGCTGCATTTGTTACCAAAGCTGACGTTATTCTTTAATACCGAGCGAGGTGGCGCAGTGGTTAGCACACTGGACTCGCATTCGGGAGGACGGCGGTTCAATCCCGTCTCCAGCCATCCTGACTTAGGTTTTCCGTGATTTCCCTAAATCGTTTCAGGCAAATGTCGGTATGGTTCCATTGGAAGGGCACGGCCGATTTCCTTCCCCATCCTTCCCTAACCTGAGCTTGCGCTCCGTCTCTAATGACCTCGTTGTCGAAGGGACGTTAAATAACACTAACCTAACCTATTCTTTAATAGCAAAGCTGGCGTTATTCTTTAATTAATTTGACTGACGTTACGTAATTCATAGTTAAACTTTCTCTTGACAACAATAAAATTTTGAAAAGTTTTGCGTTGATGGTTTTTGGGATGGATTATAATCAGTAATGCAATATTGCTGGCAAAAATTAATTATATTCTGAATGAAATAATTTTACAAACGTTCAAATGGGACTTACTTTTTACAATAATCTTACAACTAGCATTGCGCAAACATACCTTCAGTAGTCTTGAGTTTCACAAAAAAATAATTCGATAATATCAGTTCCTCTTATGATAATAGTTAGCTGATGTCTCTGTACATCCGTTTATAATCTCTTGTAGACCACAGCTGGTGGCTGGCAGGCACACCGTTCCTCTCAACCTCTCACTTCAGACCTGCTACCGACTCGCTTCACATCTCGCTTACTACTGACTTCCTACGAACGCTAAAGTGCGGTCTCTCCCGCCAACAATGCTTTCTGGTGCAGACAATCCCTGCTACCATTACAAAATGTATCAATGCGCGGTCTTTCCCGCTCTTTTCTTAAAATGTATCCACACGCGGTCTCTCCCGCCCTTTTTAAAATTATGTCAATGTGCGGTCTCTCCTGCCAACAATACTTTGGTGCAGACATTCCCTGCTACCATAATTATTTCCAACATGACAAATATTAATTATTCTTACTTAATCCTATTAATAAAATATAAACATCTTTCATAAATTGTGGTTTGACAATAGAAAATAGAAATATACACGCCTTACACCATATGTGACGTCCCCTCTCCCCTTTTTGTTGTCGCTGTTGATGTTGAGCCGCTACTGCTGCAGCTCGGTCGGTAGAATGGAGACGCGACGCGCAGTGATGGTTGTCCCCGTCGGATAACGTGGAACAGCACCTGAAAATCTCTAAAGAAAATTGCTCCTCGCGTAATGTATGAAAGTCCAAGTCCCCACAGTCTTCTCAGCGATGCAAACTGCTGATTTTAACTGTCTGTCACAGTTTTACGATGATTTACTATGCCCGGTTAGTTAGTTATTGCGGTATTGAGTGAATCATTCATCACCGGCGTCGTTTCACGCCACTGAAGCGAGGAAAAATTCATTAGCGGTTCAGTATCAGTAGTAGTTGTTACGTTGCTTGGCAGATTTGTTTACTACGAAGCCACTCTTTTAATTAAAATGTTCACAGTTAATTAATTTTGATCATCAACTATCACACAGTTCAATTAGTGATGGAGCCAACACGTGAGATATCCATTACTGACGAACAATTTTATTGTTCCTTCTTAGCGATTAGTTTATAATCATCACACCACAGGCACACCGATGAATCAGATCAATTACGATTCTTTTCAGTTCGGTGATCGTGACAATTACGACAACTTTTACAATCGGTGTATTTGTATTATCTTCGTGTGGTCGTATTAATGTTTCCTACTCCAGGCTAATCAGGTATTGCAGTCTTCGATACTATGTCCATTATTCGTTGTAACTGTTCACTTTGATGAAGGTTGAGTCTAACAATAATACCTCCAATAATTAAAGTTCATTAACTCGTCGTACACTATCAGAATATCACTTCAGTTCAAATTCTCGAGTCAGAATAACTGAGAACAAAGTCCGAGCATCTCCATCACACAATACTACTTTTTTAAAAAAAAGAAACAATCTCGTAGCGTTCCGTTTGTAGTACTATAACAAACAGTGCTCTCACTCGACTTCATAGCAAGCAACTAACTTTTCCATGATCGAGCATTGTAGACGCATTGAATTTCCTTTTCGCCGCGTTTACAACTCTCTTTCACAATAAATGCTATCTCTGAGCCACATATTACTTTGGGCGTAACTTTCGTCGCACTGATTTGCAGTTATTACTAAGATGTTTGATGGCTAATTAAAAATAACCTTTCTTTCTTTCTAGCTTTATTTCATGACATACTCAGTAATTATTGAAATTCGTGTTCATCAAAACTTTATGCTGTTACATTATTGGCAAAGTTGCCGTACCTGTCAGGATAACACTGTCTCCTACTTCAAATTATCATGACATTCTTATTTGGGTTTTCGGGTTTCTTGGGGTGTTATACGTAGCAGCGTCAAAAAATGAACAGCACATAGAGGATGCTCCACTGTAAAATTAGAGGTAGTGAACCTCGGGTCGAAGACGCCAGCTTAAGGAGATAACAGGAATAAAATCACATTACTGTGTCCTTTATTTACGTTAGTTAACCGCAAATACTATTACTGACACAATGAACGTACCATTTGTACTGCAACTTACAAAATCTGCTGAAACTGACGGCCATCAACCTCAATGCAAGCGTGGCATCGGGGAACAAGATTCTGACACACCCTGACAAATACCCCTGGAGTGTTTCGAATCACATCACAGGCAACTACAATTCTGGAAACTAGTTCCGTCTCTTTATCCACTGGGGTCTCACGGACAAGTAACTTTAGCTATCCCCACAGGAAATAATCTAGAGGATTCAGGTCAGGTGACCTCGCAGGTCATGGAATAGGCCTCGTCTTCCAATGCAGCGACCAGGAAATACTGTACCTGTACTGCTCCATCGTATTGTATTGTGCGTCTCTGATTACCGCTGAGCAATGAATGGGTGTGTCGTTGATTCATAGCACGTCCTGTGACAATGTAAATACGATATGAGAGAGCCACCTTATGGAAAAGTAAAGTAAACAAAACTCGCATCATACTGTTTGGTAATCAGGCGCGTCCTTCTTGTTTCCTTACCAGAAATAAAGAATGCACATGTAAATAAACAGCACAGTACGTGTAAACTTGTACACATGTTAGTTGTAAATAAGCTGAAAAACAGGAATGCTAGACAAAGCGGTAGACAAGTGTACTTCGCCGGCCGTTGTGGCCGATCGGTTTTAGGCGTTTCAGTCCGGAACTGCGCTGCTGCAACGGTCGCAGGTTCGAATCCTCTCTTGGGCATGGATGTGTGTGATGTCCTTAGGTTAGTTAGCCCCATAGTGCTCAGAGCGATTTGAACCAAGTCTACTTCAGTATCTCCTTAAGCTGACTTCTCCGACCACAGGTTCCCTATCTCAAATTGTTCAGCGGAGCATTCTCTATGTCCTGTTACAGTTTTGCATACTCTTACGGAAACACCCTGTGTACAGTGCATAGAGCATATACAGGGAGTATCAAAAAATGTACAACACAAATTGCAGGACACATCCCTCACACCTAGAAGAAGAAATTACGTTGTATGAACATGGGTCTGGAAACGTTTTGTTTCCATGTTACAAATCATTTTCTCCAACGAGTTTCAACGAGATAAGATTGTACATTTTCAGAATCGGCATGGATGAGCAGACATCAATCCTCACGCAACTGTTGAAGCAAGTCATCAACAAATATTTTCTGTTTGAGCCGGCATTGTTTGTAACTTTTTGGTGTTGTTGTTGTTGTGGTCTTCAGTCCTGAGACTGGTTTGATGCAGCTCTCCATGCTACTCTATCCTGTGCAAGCTTCTTCATCTCCCAATACCTACTGCAACCTACATCCTTCTGAATCTGCTTAGTGTATTCATCTCTTGGTCTCCCTCAACGATTTTTACTCTCCACGCTGCCCTCCAATACTAAATTGGTGATCCCTTGATGCCTCAGAACATGTCCTACCAACCGATCCCTTCTTCTAGTCAAGTTGTGCCACAAACTTCTCTTCTCCCCAATCCTCTACAACACCTCCTCATTAGTTATGTGATCTACCCATCTAATCTTCAGCATTCTTCTGTAGCACCACATTTCGAAAGCTTCTATTCTCTTCTTGTCTAAACTATTTATCGTCCATGTTTCACTTCCATACATGACTACACTCCATACAAATACTTTCAGAAACGACTTCCTGACACTTAAATCTATACTCGATGTTAACAAATTTCTCTTCTTCAGAAACGCTTTCCTTGCCATTGCCAGTCTACATTTGATATCCTCTCTACTTCGACCATCATCAGTTATTTTGCTCACCAAATAGCAAAACTCCTTTACTACTTTAAGTGTATTCCCTAATCTAATACCCTCAGCATCATCCGACTTAATTCGACTACATTCCATTATCCTCGTTTTGCTTTTGTTGATGTTCATCTTATATCCTCCTTTCAAGACACTATCCATTCCATTCAACTGCTCTTCCAAGTCCTTTGCTGTGTCTGATAGAATTACAATGTCATCGGCGAACCTCAAAGTTTTTATTTCTTCTCCATGGATTTTAATACCTACTCCGAATTTTTCTTTTGTTTCCTTCACTGCTTGCTCAATATACAGATTGAATAACATCGGGGATAGGCTACAACCCTGTTTCACTCCCTTCCCAACCACTGCTTTCCTTTCATGTCCCTCCTCTCTTATAACTGCCATCTGGTTTCTGTACAAATTGTAAATAGCCTTTCGCTCCCTGTATTTTACCCCTGCCACCTTCGGAATTTGAAAGAGAGTATTCCAGTCAACATTGTCAAAAGCTTTCTCTAAGTCTACAAATGCTAGAAACGTAGGTTTGCCTATCCTTAATCTAGCTTCTAAGATAAGTCGTAGGGTCAGTATTGCCTCACGTGTTCCAATATTTCTACGGAATCCAAACTGATCTTCCCCGAGGTCGGCTTCTACCAGTTTTTCCATTCGTCTGTAAAGAATTCGCGTTAGTATTTTGCAGCCGTGACTTATTAAACTGATTGTTCGGTAATTTTCACATCTGTCAGCACCTGCTCAGCTCACCAGATGGTAGAGTTTTGTCAGGAGTGGCTCTCCCAAGGCCGTCCGTAGTTCTAATGGAATGTTGTCTACTCTTGGGGCCTTGTTTCGACTCAGGTCTTTCAGTGCTCTGTCAAACTCTTCACGCAGTATCGTATCTCCCATTTCATCTTCATCTACATTCTCTTCCCTTTCTATAACATTGCCCTCAAGTGCATCGCCCTTGTATAGTCCCTCTATATATACTCATTCCACCTTTCTGCTTTCCCTTCTTTGCTTAGAACTGGGTTTCCATCTGAGCTTTTGATATTCATGCAAGTGGTTCTCTTTTCTCCAAAGGTTTCTTTAATTTTCCTGTAGGCAGATAAGCCTCTACATCCTTAAATTTGCCCTCTAGTCATCCCTGCTTAGCCATTTTGCACTTCCTGTCGATCTCATTTTTGAGACGCTTGTATTCCTTTTTGCCTGCTTCACTTACTGCATTATTGTACTTCCTCCTTTCATCAATTAAATTCAGTAACTCTTCTGTTACCCACGGATTTCCACTAGTCCTCGTCTTTTTACCTACTTGATCCTCTGCTGCCTTCACTACTTCATCCCTCAGAGCGACCCATTCTTCTTCTACTGTATTTCTTTCCACCATTCCTGTCAATTGTTCCCTTATGCTCTCCCTGAAACTCTGTACAACCTCTGGTTTAGTCAGTTTATCCAGGTCACATCTCCTTAAATTCCCACAGTTTGCAGATTCTTCAGTTTTAATCTACAGTTCATAACCAATAGATTGTGGTCAGAGTCCACATCTGCCACTGGAAATGTCTTACAATTTAAAATCTGGTTCCTAAATCTCTGTCTTACCATTATATAATCCATCTGAAACCTTCTAGTATCTTGGTAGAACCTCATTTTCTTCCAACGGGGCTTAGCGGACAAATTTATCATAATTTCGTGGAGACTATTTTACCTGATCTGTTACCATATGTGCCTTTAGCTGTGCGACAAAACATGGACTTCATGCACTATGGAGCACCTCCTCAATTTAGTGCTAACGTCCGTCAGCTTCTAAATAACAGATTTGGTGAGGGAGAGACAGGGGGTAGAGATGAACCAATTGCCTGGCCCCCGCGCTCTACGGACCTAAACCCACTGGACTTTTATTTGTGGGGGCATCTGAAAGCTCTAGTGCATGGAACCCCTGTACAAAATGTTCACAGTCTCCGTGCCCGTGTTACAGAAGGTTGCGAAACAATACGCAGTACTCCATGGATACATAAGCGCATCCGAGATTCAGAACGGCGTCGTGTTGATGAATGTATCAATGCCCACAGAGGGCGTATTGAACCTCTCCTGTGAGAAAGAGATGCATGTGGTATGCTAGTGCGTTCTGTTCGTGTGTGTGTTTCCCATGATAAATGAGTTAGACAGAATGAATTGTAGCATCGAATCAAAGTGTTTCTGTACCCATGTTCATACAACATAATTTCTTCATCTACGTGTAAGGAATGCGTCCTGCCATTCGTGCCGTACATTTTTGTTACACCCTATATATCAGTGGGGTGAGCACAGCCTACTGTTTTCAACAGCAAATGAGGTTAGTTACGTGATTTTGGGATGACGCTGGTTGTCAAAAATTTGCTGTAATAGCGAAACTTCAATATTACCCATATCCTCCTTATTTTATACACGTTTCTACACAGTTGAGTTTTAATAACAACTGTGGTGCAGTGTTGTCATTGCTAAGGATGTAAACAGAAGTATGTGAAAGGAGGATCAGCTACTTTCTAAAGGTATGTACCACAAATGTACAGTTGTAGATGTCATATTGATATGAGGTTCTTTACATGATGAAAAATATCGAGCCACGGTGTTTTAAAGTCTTGTACTGTAGAGATAATTTCTGCGATTTTATGGCCATGTGTTTACGAGACAAGTGATAGATACAAGTTCGTCTGAGTAAGCTGCCAGTCAGTGAACACATACCGATGCTACGTTCATATGCACATAAGATTTATACATGGCAGTCTGATTAATTACCTCCAATTTATACAGATTCTCAAACTTTTGTTTGTATCTACGTAATTCCCCATGAGACAGTTTCCTATAGTTCAACAGCATGAATGAGTCCAATAGAAAACTAAGAAAATGTTGTTCGCTGTCATTTCTTTTATTGCTCCAAAAGTCGAGCACTGAACTTTTATCTTTTGCTTTTTTTGTGCGTAGAGTATGGTTTTCCTTCTCTGATGAGATGGCGAAGACGTTGTATAGATACTTTATTTGTCAAAAAAAAAAAAAAAAAGAAAAAACAGAAGGGCAAACAAAGAAAATTTCAGAATGATAATGGACAAGCAGGTGGTGCAAGTCGCTTACCGTATTTACTGTAACAATTTCATAATTCCAAATGCGCTGTTTTTTCGTGCCACTTCAGCGCCGTCTATAGTGACATTGTAACGTAACTTATTAGAATAGAGATTAGACAATACGAATAAGGGCAACAGAAAACGTAAAAACACATTGTTGGCTGTCACTTCTTATCCCGTTACCGAAAAAACGTAAATAAAGTGGAATCTAAGCTATGCTACTGCGGTGAAAAAGTACAATAACAGTGCTCTTCAAGTCTGAGGCTCCTTGCCACGGTTCGCGCGGCTCCCGCCGTCGAAGGTTCCAGTCATCCCTCGGGCATGGGTGTGTGTGTTGTCCTTAGCGCAAGTTAGTTTTAGATTAAGCAGTGTGTAAGCCTAGGGACCGATGGCCTCTGCAGTTTGGTCTATATTAACATACAACCACCACGTCTTTAAGCCAACTTCTGCTCCTGTTATGAGACTGTTTAGATGTCTGTGAAATGCGTATACAGTGTTTCACGGTACTTCTGAAGGTGATCTGTTTGTAGCAGCGAAGTAGTAACACTCAGAATACGCTATGAACTATAAGGACTACACTGCGTCGTACGAAAAATCACGTGAGTTGAGCTGCAGCAAATGTTACGGACAGAACTCTCGTTCTCCGCATCCGAATATTTACTCCATAGATATTTATACTCTATGATCGGTGTTGTGCTGGCACTTCAACTGACATTACGCTGTTGAGATGACTGTATGGGCACGTACCAAAACCCAATAAATTTTTATAAAAAATTCAAAAGTGGGATTAAAATCTAGGGTGAAAGGATATCAGTGATAAGACTGGCTCATGATACTGCCATCAGCGAATCTGACGAAAAATTACAGTGCGTGCTGAACGGAATGAAGAGATGGATTGAGAGTAAATTGAAGAAAGAGGAAAGTAATGAGTAGCAGAAATCAGGTTAGTGATAAGGTCAAAGTCGGACAATGAAGTAGAGGAGTATAAGAAATTCCACACTAGCCGAATATTAGTCTCGTGACAATCGGTAGTTGCATTGGTATTTAAGACAATTGTAATTTATTGTTCAGTCTCAGTCGCACATTTGTAATTTCATCTGGTCACAGTAATTTGTGCATATGACAATTGTATGACACGTTTCGATCAGTATGGGTCATCTTCACATCTACAACAACGTAAAAACAAAATATGAACCGTCTAATACTTTATAATAAGGAATTGTACATGAATGTAGAATTTACCTAAGTACTTGCCTTAGCAATCTGTCTTCTCTATTCGGAACCTTATATCAGTGTACTGTTGGTTTGCTCGTTGCAGGCTTGCTACTTGCTCTCTGCGTAGTATTCCAGTGTCCGTGCAGTAACAATGTTTTGCACATTCGGTGAATTATCATTCTTGTTGGAAGCTGTCTTTTGGAATAGCTTAGTTTGCTATCGTCCAGAGATCACGGTGCCACACCAAATTCGTCATCATACGTCGATACCACACACATTAGCGAGGCCCTCTGCAATCCGCAACAACCAATGGGAGGTTCCTGAAGACCACACCTCTCCTAGCACTACAGTGTCCTCGCGCAGAGGTCAATAGACAGCTGAGCGTGGAAGCACTCTGCCCAGTGCGTGACCTCAGGTGAAGTTGTCAATATCATCAAGCTGGACTTAAAAGAGTTATTCAGGTCTCAGATGGTGATGTACATTTGGAAAGGTTGAACATTGTACTTCAATAGAAGAATTTGTTAATTAGAGCATCAAGTGATGGTTTAGCAATCAATGGCAGTTGTAAATTACAGGCACTCCTGTGGCAAAGGATTGTGTCAAGTTAAGTAAATCTTTTATTCATTCATGTAATAAAGTGAACTAATATTTCATGTGCTGTAGTTCGACGAGCCCTCTCCGAGAGAAATCAAAGAACCCATAGTTATCGCCGGGCAATTGTAGTTTCGTCTGATCATAACGCTTTCTGCATACAACTATTTTCTTCACGTTCATCGTGAATTCTCCATAAAGATGAAGCATGTCAAAAATAATCTTGGTTTGTGTAAGATATTTTCTTTTTCAAACTGGAACAGTATTCCATAAGCACGCGATTTGATTACAAATGACTTGTGAGGTAGTGTGTCAAAAGTTTCAAATGGCTCTGAGCACTATGGCACTTAACATCTGAGGTCATCAGTCCCCTAGACTTAGAACTACTTAAACCTAACTAACCTAAGGACATCACATGCATCCATGCCCGAGGCAGGATTCGAACCTGCGACTGTACCAGCATCACGGTTCCGGACTAGAAGCGCTCGGCCACAGCGGCCGGCGCAGTGTCAAAAGGCTTCTGGAAATTTAGAAATACGGAAACACTTTGAAATCAATAGCACTCAACACTTCGTGTGAGTAAAGTGCTAGTTGTGTTTGACAAGAACAATGTTTTTTTTTTTTTCCTAAATCCGTGTTGACTGTGTGTCAATTATCGTTGTCTTCGAGATAACTCATAATGTTCGAAAACAATATATGTTCCAAAATTGGCCAGCCAATGTGACCGAGCGGTTCTAGGCGCTTCAGTCTGGAACCGCGTGGTCTCTACGGTCGTAGGTTCGAATCCTGCCTCGGGCATGGATGTGTGTGATGTCCTTAGGTTCGTTAGGTTTAAGTAGTTCTAAGTTCTAGGGGACTGATGACCACAGAAGTTAAGTCCCATAGTGCTCAGAGCCACTTTTTGTTCCAAAATCCTACTACATATCGACGTTAATAATAATGGTCTTTAATTTAATGGATTACTCCTATTGCCTTTCTTGAATATTGATCTGTGCAACTTTCCAGTCTTTGGAGACAAATCTTTTGTCGAGCGAGCAGTTGTATATGATTGTTAAGTATGGGGCTATTGCATCAGCATACGCTGAAAGGAACGTAATTGGTATACAGTCTGGACCGAAAGAAAGTGATCACTTTCCTTCGCCACTCCGAGGATATCTACTGCTAAGTTACTCATGTCGGTAACTGATCTTGGTTCGAATTCCGGAATATTTAATTCGTGTTCTTTGGTGAAGGAATTTCGGAAGGCTGTGTTTAGTAACTCTGCTTTAGCAGCATCGACGTCGATAGTAGTTCTACTGCTATCACGCACAGAAGGCATCGATTGTGTCTTGCCGCTAGCATACTTTACGTAGGACCATAATGTCTTTGGATTTTCTAGCACTTTAATATTATAGTGAGAAAAGTATATAATACCTGCTATGCTATTGGAAATAACAAACTTTTGATGCAACTTTTCTGATTCAACTGGTCATTTCCCTTTATTATTACCAACATCCTGCGAAATTACGATCTACAATCTGGTTTGCTCACAGTGATGTTTTTAAAAGACGCACTGTCATTGTCTTGGTGTTCACGAATGCATATCACTGCATCACTACAGTTAATGCTCCTTTTCAATGCATGTTCACTGCTATTTTACATTTTGAATGATCTGAATATGGTTGACAGCAACCGAATGTAGGATTCTTACTTTAATCGTAATAGAGAAATTGCGAGCCACGCACTGAAAGTTTTTTATTTAAAAAAATACTTATTTAATCGTCTTAAGATGGCTGTCTACTCGTAGACAAGGTCAGGCTTTACCAAAATATGTAAGGAAGGAAATCTCTGCATCCGACGACTGAAGTGCGTTCTGTAAAACGATTTTGGAACGCATAGAATACACTCCGTATTCAGGCCACAAGTGGCCTATCGGTACCATCCGACCGCCGTGTCATCCTCAGCTCTGAGGACGCGGATAGGAGGGGCGTGTGGTCAGCACACCGCTATCCCGGTCGTTATGATGGTTTTCTTTGATCGGAGCCGCTACTATTCGGTCGCGTAGCTCCTCAGTTGGCATCACGAGGCTGAGTGCGCCTCGAAAAATGGCATCAGCTCATGGCGGCTGGATGGTCACCCATCCAAGTGCCTTCGTGATCTGACGGGAACCGGTGTATCCACTGCGGCAAGGCCGTTGCCAACGCACAGAATAAGCCAGCTGAAATTCGGATCGAATGGTGAGAAGTGGATAAAACAAGTCAATAATGGACGAACCAAAGCTCTTGACGAAGCACGGAGTGGGCAGCCTTCTGTTTTCAGTGGTGGTTTACTTGAAAAAGTGAGTGACAAAATTCATGAAAACAAACGGATCACAAAAGGAACGCTTCCGGATGGGTTTCCACAAACACTGTTTTTTATGAGATTGTCACAAATCCCCAGAACTTTCGAAAATTGTGTTACATTGGGTTCCGAAATTATTATGGGATGTCCACAAAACGAAGGGACTTGGCAGTGCTTTGTTGACGTTTCTTACCCGACACAGTCATGAGGGAGATGAAATCTTAAACAGAATTGTGAATAGCTTCTGTAAAAATGTTTGAGAGCAACTGCAGGGCGTGCGCCTCAATTCTGTCATCGCCAACTGGCCGAAAGGGGGAGAGATTGGCGGCCTCCCGTCCCGAAAGAATGAACTCGCACAGCGCTTTGAACGAAAATCGGTCATTGCGCATTATGCACCGTATTCTGCAAAGACTTACGTCGACCAGGTGGCTGAACCAACCGCCACAGTGTCGCCTGGTGGACGTACACAGAGGTCGCTGTGTTTACAAAAAAAATGATTCAAATGGCTCTGAGCACTATGGGACTTAATATCTATGGTCATCAGTGCCCTAGAACATAGAACTACTTAAACCTAACCAACCTAAAGACATCACGCAACACCCAGTTATCACGAGGCAGAGAAAATCCTTGACCCCGCCGGGAATCGGACCCGGGCGCTGTGTTTACACCACTCCTCTATGTCGCCGGCTGGTGCTGAACAAGAACACTTGTAATCAGTGCAAAATAGTTATGTTTGTGTTTGTACATAATACTTTTACATTTTGGATGCTAATGTCTAATGATCTTCGTGGTATTGGGGAGTGCATATGCAGTATGAAGCGACTTGCAACACTGATTTGCAATGTGTTGTAAAAATGCTTGACTATAAGATCCAATGACGACAGCACATCTGTGTAGAAACCGGTCATCCAATAAAACGCTTTTTTAGCTATTTTGGCTTGCGAAGATTCCTTCAGTTACCATACATAGCAGATCGCCCAAGACTGATCATGTCAGGACTAGATTAATTTTATGTGGTTGCTTCAATTTAAATGCTCGATAATCACCGAGCTGGGCGAGGCAGTGGTTAGTACACTGGACTTGCATTCGGGAGGATGGTGATTCAAACGCGCCTCTGGTCATCCTGATATAAGTTTTCCATGATTTCCCTAAATCGCTTCAGGAAAATACCAGGATGGTTCCTGTGAAAGGGCATGGCCGACACCCTTCCCCATCTTTCTCTAATCCGATGGAACCGATGATGACCTCGATGTTTGGTCCCCACCTCCCAAATGAACCAACCAACCAACTCGATACGCATACTCCCAGACAGTTAATAGACGTCTTTCCAGTGATTCTTGGGCAATCATGTAATTTACACCTGCGTTCGTACTCAGTTAATTAATGTGGAGTGCATGGCAGTGGATACTTTTTAATGTACCAGCTCTTAGAGCTTCTTCTCGTTCTGTACACGTATGGGGACGTACATGGCTATAGTACTTTCCTACACTCATCACTTAGGACTGCTTCCTTTAACTTTACAAGCAGGCTTTCGCCAGACAGTTTGTGTCTTTCTTCGAGAATCTGCCAGTTCAGGTTTTTTGGCATCCCTGTAGTGCTCTTCCATGGGCCAAAGAAACCTTTGACCTTTCATGCTACTCTGCTTTGTGTGGTTCTGTATATCTCGATAGTTCTATCTGCTATGCATCCCAAGCACTTGTGCATTATTCTAAGGTGGAATGTACTGAGTGTTCTGCAAACAAGCCCATTTGCAGACTGCCTGCAATTTACCAGTATCCAGCTAATGAAGAAAAACTGCCCCCTCTTTACCTACTACTGAACCTAAGTGAACGTTCCGTTTCATATCCCTCTAAAACGTTAGAGGGATATTTATAAGAGTTGACCGATTCCTGTTGTTACTCGGAGATATTGCAGTTAATGGAAACTACGCTGAAGCGTAAAAATACAGAGATATCCTAGCAGGCAGAATACGACGCTGCGCTCGGCAACACCTATATAAGTGTCTGGCGCAGTTTTTAGATCGGTTACTGCTGCTACAATGGAAGGTTATAAAGATTTTAGTGAGTTTGAACTTGGTGTTGTATTCGGAGCACGAGCTATGGGACACAGTATCTCCGAGGTAGGATGAAGTGGTGATTTTCCCGTACGACCATTTCACGAGCGTACCGAGAATATCTCCGACATCGCTGCGGCTGGGAAAAGATCCTGCAAGAACGGAACCAACGACGACTGAAGAGAATCGTTCAACGTCACAGAAATGCAACCCTTCCGCAGATTTCTTCAGATTTAAATGCTGGACCATCAACAAGTGTCAGCATGAGAATCGTTCAACGAAACATCATCGATTTGGGTTTTCGGTGTCGAAGGCCAACTCGTGTACCATTGATGGCTGCGCGACACAAAGCTTGACGCCTCGCCCGGGTCCGTCAACAATGACACTGGACCCTTGATGACTGGAAACATGCTGCCTGGTCGGACGAGGCTCGTTTCAAATTATATCGAGGTGATGGATGTGTACGGGTACGGAGACCAACATGAATCAATGGACCTTGCATGTCAGCAGGGGACTCTTCAAGCTAGTGGAGGCTCTGTAATGGTGTGGGGCGTGTGCACCTGAAGTGATATGGGACCCCTGGTACGTCAAGATACGACTCTGACAGGTGACATGTACATAAGCATCCTGTCTGGTCACCTGCATCCATTCATGTCCGGTATGCATTCCGACGGACTTGAGCAATTCCGGCAAGCCGGTGCGACACCCCACACATCCAGAATTACCACAAAATGGCTCCAGGACCACTCTTCTGAGTTTAAACACTTCCGCTGGCGACCAAACTCCCCACAAATGAACATTATGGAACATATCTGGGCTGCCTTGTAAAGTGCTGTTCAGAAGAGATCTCCACCCCCTCTTACTGTTACGGATTTATGGACAGCCCTGCAGGATTCATGGAGTCAGTTCCCTCGAGCACTACTCAGACATTAGTTGATTCCATGCCACATCGTGTTGCAGCACTTCTGCGTACTCGCCGTGGCCCTACACGATATTAGACAGGTGAACCAATTTCTTTGGCTTTTCAGTGTACATATTTTCCATTTTGTAAGTGTAAACTTTTACATTTCGGAACATTTAGATTAAGTTGCCAATCTTTGTAACACTTTGAAATCTTAACAAGATCCAACATATTATTCGCATAGTTCTTTTTTTTTCAGACAGTACTGTAGTGTAGGTACTTGCATCATCTGAGTCTGTGGTTACTGTTGAGATTCTGTGCAAAGTCTTGAACAACACGATTCCCCACAGTAACCGGTCTTTTCGGCTATGTATGAACAGTACATTATATTTCCTTATGTTCAGGATCAATTGAAGAGACGAAAGAGTGCTGTTTTGTCAAAAAATGACATTTTGATACCGTTGTTGTATACAAAACACAGGTTGATTCTTACAAAGAAACAAGCAGTAATCAGTCACTGTTAACGATGTTGTTTATTTAGACAAATAGCGTCGTTAAAATTTCGTACCTACAGGTCCCGCTTCGTGTGGCCGTTGATGTCTAAAAATAAATTGTAAACTTCAACAAATGTGTATCTACATATGAGCAGCTGTCTCAAGATGTACATGTCGGTTCGAAACCCTAACGGCGCTATTAGCGTAAATAAATAGCGTTATGAATAGTGGGGCTCGTTGCGGTTTTCTTCTTAGTAAGAATCAGCCTGTATCAAACAAGAGTTAAACAATGTAAGAATGCGTGGTCTCGCGCCGAAATAATTTAATAAAATCTTCTCGGTCTTCCGGAAGGGTCAGGTGGTAAAAATCCCTCATGCTTTCGACCGAGATCTCCGCAGCCATTGTCAAGTGATAAAAATGCCGTGCCGCCGTGGCCGCACCGTAATATAACCGCGTTAGTAGCTGTGACGTCACTGGTGCGCACCCCCTCGCCAAATACGGTAATACGGCGAAATTTGAAGATATCGGTGTTGAAATGGCAGATATTGAGATAACCGATCGCGGAATAGAGATTCAACTGCAATAGCTCAGTAGTGGACAGACGTCAGGACCACATGAGATACCTGTAAGACTCTACAACGCTTATACAAAGCTACTTGCTCCCCTTCTAGCAGCACATTATTGTAGATAGCTGGAGCAACAAAGGGTTCCTACCGACTGAAAAAAAGCGCAGGTCATTCCAGTCGCTGGCGTCAGTCTGCTGTGGAATTATATGATTTATGCTCAATAGTTATGATTTTTTTGGAGAACAAAAAACTCCTACATAAAACAGAGATCTTGCGAAACTCGATCGCTCTGTAGCTCCATGAGATCGACATCGCGTAGACAACGGCGCTCGGTTTGTTGCCGTATTACTTGACTTCGGGAAGACACTTGACACCGTCCCGCACTGCCGTTTAGTGAAAAAAAAAAACAGCTTATCGGGTATGCGAGCAGATTTGCGACTGGATTCATGATTTCCTTGCAGATAGAACTCAACACGTCTCTCTCAACGGATCAAAATCGACAGATGTTAAGGTAATTGCCGGAGGACCCCAAGAAGTGTGATAGGACCGCCATTGTTTACAGTGTATATAAATGATATAGTAGAAAGCGTCCGATGCTCTTTAAGACTGTTCGCGAAAAACGTGGTCGTCTATAAGAAAGTAGCAACGCCAAAAGACAGTATCGATTTACAGAATTACCTGCAGGGGACTGATGAATAATGCAGACACTGGCAGTTGACCCTGAACGCAAATAAATGTAGGCCCTAACATACTGCGCATACATAGGAAAAGTGATGCATTACTGTACAGTTACCTTACTGATGACAAACAGTCTATCGCTCGCGCCTTTGTCCCGCAATTTGCGCGGGGTTGGCGTGGTTAAATCGGATTTGGCATGTTAATGTGAAGGGGTGGCCGGATGCCCTTCCTGCCGCCACCCTGTACTCCCCAGAACGGAATCAGAGTACCCCATCTGTCTGCGTCCAGTGGAAATCGTGTGAAAGTGCGGATGTGTTTCAAACGACTGTGGGTCGTGTAACTGAGGCGGGACGTGGGGATCAGCCCGGTATTCACCTAGAGGGATGTGGAAAACCGCCTAAAAATCACATCCAGGCTGGCCGGCACACCGGCCCTCGTCGTTAATCCGGCGGGCGGATTCGACCGGGGCCGGCAAACCGCTGGAAACAGTATCTGCCGTAAAATATCTAGTATCCAGAGCGACCTTATCAAATAGTAGGAAAGCAAATGCCAGACTGAGATTCATAAGAAATTCAGCTTATCTATGAAGAAAGTGGGTTACAAGGCCCTTGTTCGACCGATTCTTGACTATTGGACAACAATATGGGATCTTTACTAGGTGTAACTGGTGTAAGAGAGAGAGAAGTTCCAGCGAAGAGCGACGCATTTCGTCACGGGAATCGTTTAGTCGGCGCGAGACCGTTAGAGAGGTACTCCACAAACTATAGTGGCAGATGTTACAAGAGAGGCGTTGTGCATCACGCAGATGTTTACTACTGAAATTTCGAGTGAGCATTTTCCGGGAAGAGTCGGGCAGTATACAACTTCCTCTCATACACACATCTCCAGAACTGACTACAACGAAAATCTGAGAAATTAGAGGTAATAAAGAGTTTTACCGACAATCATTCTTCCCACGCACCATTTGCGAGTGGAACAGAGAATGGGAAATCAGCTAGTGGTACCAGAAGTATTCTCCGCCCCTTACCGTCACGTCGCTTGCAGAGTATGATGTAGAGGTAGATGTTAAGCATTTCTGCAGTAGTAAAGTGTTTGTTTTGTGTTTTTCTTTGTTGCTTGAGCGACGCAGGGATCTGACGGCACGGAAATTTCATATCGCTGGACAAAATCTTCGCCTTGTCGACGACCGTGTGCAGCGCAGCGAGAAGCCCTAGTCTACGCAAAACCTGCTGCGACAGCCATAGACCATAGATAACATAGACTGCGCATGACGCCATTTTACTGAAACCAACATCTAAGTCACATGTCTCGGTGCACGAAATCGATTACGTCATTGTGCATCTATGGTGCACAATTTACGACATTTTTGTTACAGATGCAGTGGAAGCGGAAGTAATGACCTTCACGTATGCTCAGATAAACCTTGTTGTGTGTCCTGCAGATAAGGTAAACTGGTGAAAATCTCAGCTGTGAAAGTGAACTACTTATAATATTTGCAGAGATATTTCCATGAGTTGGAAGTTAGAAAGTATAATTGTAAGAAGGCTGTTTAGGTTTTATGTTGGTAACGCCACGTAGCGCTCTGTATGAAAATCACTGACTGTGTTGTGTGAAGTCTGGCTGGTTAGACTCATTGTTAGAACATTCGCTCGTGTAGTGTTGGGCAGTTGGATGTGAACAGCGCGTAGCGTTGGGCAGTTGGAGGTGAGCCGCCAGCAGTGGTGGACGTGGGGAGAGAGATGCCGGAGTTTTTGAGAGGTTGCTATAAGCGGACGATCTGGACGTGCGTCCGCCAGTAAAAGTAAATTTGTAAAGATGGATGTCATGAACTGATATATATATATAAGGTAAATACATCTTTCATTTGCTAACTATGGCCATCAGTAGTTAGTGCCTTCAGTAGTTAGAATCTTTTATTTAGCTGGTAGTATTGGCGCTCGCTGTATTGCAGTAGTTCGAGTAACGAAGATTTTTGTGAGGTAAGTGATTCATGAAAGGTATAGGTTATTGTTAGTGATGGCCATTCTTTTGTGGGGATTATTGAAAGTCAGATTGCGTTCTGGTAAAAAAAAAGTATTGTGTGTCAGTTTAGTGATGATCAGAATAAGTAAAGAGAGAACTGTTCGAGTACGTTCAGTTTTACTGAGCTGTCTTTGTATCAAATAACGTAGAAGTTTACCAGCACCATAGTTCATAATTTTTCTAAGGGGACGTTTCATAATGAATCTTGATCTAAAACTCGCAGAAAGACTAAAGTTTCAAAATGACACAAAGTTAATATCTACCTCACTCCACAAATTCTCTACAATGTTCTATACCATTGTTTTGGTATCCTTACTGGATTAGGCATAAGTCATAAAATATAAACGCGTATTATAAGAAAAACGGACATTATGGACATAACAGATTTCATTTCTTATAAAAGCGGAATAAAGCATGTCATACATATTGTTTAGGAACCGTCAGAAACTAATTCTGCCGGCCATAGCGATAGTTTGTTTTGTCTTCTGCTTCCGTGGAAGCGTTGAATTAAGATTGGCAGTGCAACAAAATTCTGCCATTTGTAAAAAGAACTGTCAATACTTTTCAAATGGTCACGTGTAATAACGATAACCATCACATTAAATTAGGAATTTCGGAAACATTAGGTTAACTGGTCCGAGTACATGACGCATAATAACAATAAAACAAGTCATATTAAAATCAATGCTTGACTTCAGGTATAAATGAGGAAAACTATCAGCTCCACTTCACATAGCGCATAATGACAGAGATTCGGCTTGCTGTAACGAGTTTACGCGACCGCTACTGTCGCAGGTTCGAACCCTGCCTCGGTCATGGATGTGTGTGATGTCCTTAGGTTAGTTAGGTTTAAGTAGTTCTTAGTTCTAGGGGACTGATGACCTCAGAAGTTAAGTCCCATAGTGCTCAGAGCCATTTGAACCATTTTGTAACGAGTTTAGCGTGTTGCCCCAGATGTTACTTTCAAACGTCAACATCGCAGAGATTGGTGCGTGTGCGGTGTATGTTATTTGTGGTCTACGGCTACAACTGTTTATAACAACGAAAGAATAAATAAATCTGTAAAATTTTAATGTCAATCTAATGCCATAGTCACTTCACGGTCAATATACATGTAATATCTGGAACTGTGGTTTTTAAATACATGGCCTATTATTTGCGTTGAAGTATAGTTACCAAGATAAAAATATTTTTGCTTTTGTAGATTTATAAGATAAACAGCACTGACAAACTTTATCTCCATGCGTGCCCTCACGATTATTTAAATGATGAGTGCTGATTTACAAAAAAAAAGAAAATTAAGTGATTGGAACAATGTAGTTTATAGAGAATGCAAAAGTGCTACCGTCTATGATCCTTGATAGAGGTCGACGAAGTATTGTTTTAACCGAGTGATAAGCATTTTAAAAAGCGGTATAAACTTTATTGAAGAGCAACAGAAAAAAGAATTTCATGGGACTTCATTGCCGGCCGCGGTGGCCGTGCGGTTCTGGCGCTGCAGTCTGGAACCGCGGGACTGCTACGGTCGCAGGTTCGAATCCTGCCTCGGGCATGGGTGTGTGTGATGTGCTTAGGTTCGTTAAGTTTAAGTAGTTCTAAGTTCTAGGGGACTTATGACCTAAGATGTTGAGTCCCATAGTGTTCAGAGCCATTTGAACCATTTTTTTGGGACTTAATTCAAAATATTTTAAAGTCAGAGCCAGTTAATTTCAGTTTGCCTCAAGGCGTATAACTAATCCAATATGAAGCATATTTAGGAGACCACATGGAGGTATAATGAGAGTTGTAAAGTCACAGACTTGAAGCCGACGACCACCATGTCAGTTGCTGGCAAACATTAGCTTCTGGTGGCAATGTTTTCATAAAAAAAGTCAGCTTGCTTCGTTTACGTGTGTACTAACTATTCTGATGATAGTCTGAAGTGTAAAGGAATCACGTTTCAGTCGTGGTTAAGGAAGGAAGATTGCTTTTAATGTCCCGTCGACATCGAGGTCATTAGAGACGGAGCAAGAGCTCGGGACTGTGTCAAGGAGGGGAAGGAAGTCGGCCGTGCCGATTCAAGAGAACCATCCCGACATTTGCCTGGACCGATTTAGGGAAATCAGGGAAAACCTAAAGCAGAATGGCTGGACGCGTGTTTGATCCATCGTCCTCCCGCAGGAGAGTCCAGTGGGCTAACCACTGCGCCACCTCGCTCGGTGACTCGTAATCTGACTTCTTGTATTTTATCACGTGAACCATTCCTCACTGGACGTTTCATGTGATAAGTTCTTTTACATAAATGAATTTTGGTCTACAGTAATGGTTTTATTCCTGTCATTTCACTTTAGTTTTTCAAGTCAGTCCAACTCGAAAAAGTGTCTGGGTGAAAGCTGTGAAAACTGAGCAAACATAACAAAATATGTGATTCTTGAGTTTCTCCCGGCGTATTTGATAATCAAAATATCCACGGGTGTACTGCCGGTCTATAGTGTCCAACGGGCACAATATTTCGGCGATCATACATGTCGCCATCATCAGGTGAACTGACGGACTGAGCTCCTGTGAACGTGGCGGCACGGAGATCCGTACGCTATGGCTGCGCAGAGGGAACAGGGTTCGGTCGCGGCGGCGGCCGATTTAAATACCCTCCGCCCGCGGCTCGCTCCCTCCGTTGTCCGCGTCCCGCGCCACGGTCGCGCGGTGGAACATATGCACCCCAACATCAAATTCACTATGGAGACTGAAACGGAGGGTAAATTACCTTTCCTTGACGTCTTGGTCAAGAGAAGGGCTGACGGCACCCTAGGTCATGGGGTGTACCGGAAGACAACGCACACATGATCTGTATTTGCACGCAGACAGCTGCCACCACCCTTCACAGAGGAATGGGGTACTTAAAACTCTAGTACATAGGGCGCGCACTATCTCTGACGCAGAGAGTCTACCCCAGGAATTGGAACATCTGAGAACAGTATTTCGAAAAAATGGGCACTCAGAGTGGCAGATTCAACGTGCTCTCCGCCCAACCACTACAGCACAACCTGTGGAGATGGATGAAATCACGAGGGAGGAGTTAGGCAGTGCGTTTATTCCATATACAGGCGCACTCTCGGGGAAAATCGCCCGCATTTTGAAGAAACACCGGGTCGGAACTGTGTTTTGTCCTCCAAACAAAACTCGTGCACTGGTGGGGAGTGCCAAAGATGACCTCGGTTTGAGGAAGGCCGGCGTGTACCAGATTCCGTGTCAATGTGGCAAGTCGTATATTGGTCAGACGATGCGTACCGTCGAGGATCGATGCCGTGAACACCAGAGGCACACTCGACTGATGTATCCGAGCAAGTCGGCGGTCGCTGAACATCGTTTGTCGGAAAATCACGCTATGGAGTATGAACGCACGAGATTTCTGGTACAGACGTCGAGATACTGGGACAGCGTTGTTAGAGAGGCCATCGAAATTCGCACCAATGACGACCTCATAAACCGTGACTGTGGCTATAATCTTAGCAAGGCTTGGGAACCAGCGATCGGGTTAATCAAGAGTAAATCGAGCAAACGTATAGTTGTGACGACCACGGCGGACAGAGCCAACACACCGACGTCATCTCAGACGCCGTCGCAATCTGTTCCATCGCGCGACCGTGACGCGGGGAGCGGACGGCGGAGGGAGTGCGCCGCGGGCGGAGGGTATTTAAATCGGCAGCCGCCTCGACCGAACCCAGTTCCCTCTGAGCAGCTATAGCGTACGGACCTCCGTACCGGCACGTTCACAGGAGCTCAGTCCGTCAGTTCACCTGATGATGGCGACATGTACGATCGCCGAAATATTGCGCCCGTTGGACACTGTAGACCGGCAGTACACCCGTGGATATTTTGAATAACAAAATATGTTCTCAGCATTTTTGTGAAGACGACATAAACCGCATATCACTTTCGTCAGTCCATATTAGGGAAAATGCTACATTACGAAAGCATCCTTTTCACATTACATTCCGTCTTATTTATTATTCGAAACGTATAATAAAAAGAAAGTTACATTAGCGAGGCGAAATGCGTCGAATTAGAGGATCAAATATACATTTAAGGCCAGATAACCGATTTTATATGTAATGGACGTGCTAATGCACATGTCAAAAATTAATAACAAGGCGCAATCGTATGCTGATATTTTGGGGTATCTAATATGACGACTCCGGCTTCCAAGCAATGTACTGCATTACGATCAATTACATGAAAATTTATACCAAGAAGTCTGCATAATAACGCACCTCAATTCTCGCTGATAAGCAAGAACTTGCAAAATTATTGACCACTAATATAAAAACAGTAATAATAAATGAAATAATAAATGAAAAATATTGTAGAACAAAAGCAAACTGGTGTTTTTCATTTATTACAATGTTGTTCTACCAAGAATCGACGGAAGATTCTGTTAAAAATAGTAATGTTTGCACGCACCCATAGGAGGTCGATGAAGAAATTTTAAAGAGGTATTTTCAACCGCAATGAAGTATAACTCTGCGTGTTATAAGTTACGCACTCTTTATCAGCTATTAAATCCAAGAAATAAGAATATGTCCGAAAATTTTGTTCCTTTACATTTGAGACCCGATATCGTCTTTGTTCAGGAGTATTAGAATAATTCTGCAAATCTAGAAATAAGTTAAAAAACCGAAATCCAAATAATCTTTTTATATTGACTGTGCAGTGGTTTGAAAAACCGTAATAATCATTGTACAGTCACTTAAAACATCACCTAAATACCTGTTTCTTTATGTACACAATAACGCAGATGAAGATTTTAATGAAAGAAGGATTTACAAGTATAACGCCATTAAAAAAAAAGAGAAACAGGTATAATAAACGCAATATTGTGGACGAAAAAACAAGGTGACAAAACAAAAGAAGCTGTAGTGAAGGCAACCTGTCTATGCATCACAACCACAAATAATAAGCCTCTCAAGCTAAAAACCTTGGTAGTTTCTTGAACAGTGTCTCGCCACTGTGCCACGAAGAATAATCTGCAACTGAGCATGGAGGGAAATTTCACTTAACGCACTACCTCAGGTGGTAACCAATCCACCGTCAACCAAGGTGACGTCAGCGGACCTTCGGATTCTGGGGAGTCTGCACCAACATGCTTTGAGGATGAGTTGGAGCATCCCGAAATAACTCGACGTAAACTGTTCATAGTGGGTAAATTAAAACATCTGACCAATCTACTAACACAATACAACATAGTAGTGACAGCAGTACAGGAAACCAGATTCACAGATTATCATGCCTTCGAGTTCCAAGGGCGCAGAATCCTCAAAGGAAAAGTGAATCAGCGGGTAATGAAGAATATACCCCACTCAGGTACAGGATTTGTAGTCAGTCACAAGATACTGGATTTAGTGATTGACCTCACCTCCCTAAGCAGCCACGTATCTATCCTCTCCCTCATGTGCGCTAACAAGGGTTACAATGTAGTCAATGCACATGCCCCAACCATTCAGGACAACAGACGCAATCCAGACAGAACTGACAAATTATGGAAAGGCTTATAAAATATTCCCTCTAAAGTTCCACAGACAAACACCGTGTTACTGCTTGGTGACTTCAATGCACAAGTGGTAAGAGAGAAAAAGTACAGAAATATAATGTATAACTGTCCGGCACATATGAGCACCAACCGCAATGTGAAACGATTGGTGGATCTGTGTAAGACTTTTGAGTTGGTCATGAAGTGTACAGCCTTCAAACATCTGCCAAGGAAACAGAAGACTTGGATTTCACCTAACACCAACTTAGGTGAATTCCATACAGATCATGTGGCCATTTCAAGAAAATCTCAAAAGGAAATACAAAACGTGAAGATATTAAGAAGTGCCAATCGTGACTCAGACCACTATCTCTCGAAGATCAAAATGAAGACTCCAGCCAAGAAACACTAGAGTACACAGAACCTACAAGATAGTAAGAATTGACGTAGAGCGGCTTAAGAATAGGCAAGAAGTTAGCCAGAGACTGAACAGTACAGATTTCAACATCTGGAACCAGCTGAAGGAGACTCTTGTGAAGACAGCTAATGAACTCGCCCCCCCCTCCTCCCGCCCCCCCCCCCCCCCCCCACGAGAAGAAGGAAGCATCCGTGGTGGAACGAAGACTGTGACAACGCAAACTGCTGGAACTGGAATTGTAAGAAAACCAAGAACACTTGGGACAAAGTTTTGGAATAAAGAAGGCTTACAGTTAAGATAATAAGAGGAACCTAATGGACCTTCACACAAAACCAACTACCCCAAACGAAGAGAGCTTCGCTAAGAATAACTCCAGTGATTTCGACAGAACCTTCAAGCAGATACTCAGAAAATACAATCCGCCAAACCTGCATTTCAGAGACTCTCAGGGCAAACTGGTTTCTAACGACAAGGACAATTGCCACCTCTTAGCACAGTACTTTAAAAACATACTCAACTGTGATCCACCCAGCGAAGACTTCGACTACAAACAAACCACCGCAAACCTGGAGTCAATGCTTCCTTCATTGGAATAAGTTCGACAAATCACTCAACTTCTCATGAATAATAAGGCAGCTGGAGAGGACTCTATCATTGCTGAACTCTGGAAATGTGCTGAAAGCAATGCTGTGGGCAAGCTCACCAAGATCATCCAGGACACCTGGAAAATAGAGATTACCACCTCACTGGAACACGGCTCTGATCCATCCGCTTCACAAAAAGGGAGATTTTACTGATGTGAACAACTACCATGGAATTTCTCTTGTTCCGGTAACAAGGGGCAGAAGATCAACTGGACAGTCAACTGGGAGAATGTCAGGGAGGCTTAAGGAAAACCAGATCCTGCGCTGAACAGATCCTCAACCTTAAAACTGCACTGGCATACTCAAAGACGAGAAACTGCAAAGTGGTTGTCACCTTTGTTGATCTCAAGAAGGCCTAGGACGCTGTTGATAGAGAAACGCTTAACAAAATACTCCAGGAACTAGGACTAGACAACAAAACCCGCAGACTCATTCCAGAAACCTTGTCAACACCCATTCCAAGGTCAAATTTAGAGGTGAGATCTCAAAAAGTTTCGAGATAAAAACTGGAGTGAGACAAGAGGATGGACTCTATCCACTTCTCTTCAACTGTGTCCTTGAAAAAGTTGTGAGAGAATGGCCCAAGGAATCGACCAATTCGGCTGTTCAGAGTGGTGTCTACTTGTGCTGTATGAATGAACAACAGATTGTAGATTGCCAGGCTTTTTCAAGATGACATGACACTTATTGCTGATTCTCTTGAAATGGCAACAATGTCGGTAAATTGCCTGAGAAAACAGACAGCCAAAGTGGGTCTTCAAGTGTCGCTGGAGAAAACAGAGCTTCACCATCATCAAAGAAGCTAACAGAGAGATGTTACTTGACCAGGGAAACATCAAAAGGACTGAGAATTTTAAGTATCTCGGCGAATGGATTGAACCCAACTTATCAAAAAAGCGTCATAACCCATGAGAGTCAACAAGTTGGAAGTAGCCTGTCGACTGACTATGAACACCTTCAACAAAAAATGCCTGTCACACAGCCTGAAACTTAAGCACTACACATCAGTCATACGACCAGGAGCCCTGTATGCCATGGAATGTCTTTTCATGACCCGGAGAGGTCTGATGGAGAAATTGGAAGTCAGACAGAGGAGAATCCTAAGGATGATCCTAGACCCAGTAGAAGAAGATGGATATAGCTCGGAGCTCTACGAACATATCGAGAGGTTCTCTGGCTGTGCAAGGAAAAGAAGGGTAGCTTTCTGTAGCCGTGTTGCAAGATTGTCTCCAAACAGTTTGACCAACTGTGTATTCACCTTCTGGCAAAACAAGAAGGTTCGCACCACTTGGCTGACCGAAACTGAAAAGGACATTAAGGAACTGGTAATAACTGATCTCCAGAACAGACAGTCTGTGAGATGTACTCTGAAGGAAGTCTGAGGATTTCAGGAGAAGCCCCGAAGGGAAGGTATCTCCTGGACAGAAGAAAGGAAGGAGTCACATCGGCAGAGCATGCGATAGTACTAGGTGATGGTGATGTTTGGTTTGTGGCACTCTCAACTGCGCAGTCATCAGCACCCGTACAAATTCCCAAATTTTACACAGTCCAATTTTTACACTGTTCATTCTAGCCACTGTCACGAATGATGATGATTACGATGAAATGATGAGGACAACACAAACACCCAGTCCACAACCCGGTCCGGAATCGATCCAGGGACCCTAGCAACGCTAGGCACTAGACCACGAGCTGCGGACAGTATTCGGCAAAGATCAAAGCCTAACAGTTGCACAAGCGTGGTCCCAAGTAGACCCATTCGAAACAAGAAGATGACGAAAAGAAAACGAAATTAATACATAAAATTAATCAAAACACATGAACAAAGATTGCAAGTAGAAAAAGAATGATCGGAAGAAAACTGAGAGCAAACAAAGAAGTTGATATTATGTTTAAAATGATCTGACGAAGGAATGGAAATAGAAAATCACATTTAAGTCAAGTAACTGAACAAAAATGGTGACCAAAATCATTTCGATTAAGATTTAAAAATAAAACAAACTTACGGCACCTGGCGAGATTGGAACCCAGTGTCTCCTACATAAGAAACATCGCACCCATTGCACCACATAACCACACCGTTTAGAGAGACTTTCTTGACGCTATTGATTGTCACATATAATTCTGAACTTTTATTCCTCAATTACTTGCAAATGAGGACCAACGAGAGTGAATGGCTGCAGGATGTGATACGTGGGTTCTTAACCTACATCACCAAAAAATGGCTCCGAGCACTATGGGACTCAACTGCTGTGGTCATTAGTCCCCTAGAACTTAGAACTACTTAAACCTAACTAACCTAAGGACATCACACACATCCATGCCCGAGGCAGGATTCGAACCTGCGACCGTAGCGGTCGCACGTTTCCGGACTGCGCGCCTAGAACCGCGAGATCACCGCGGCCGGCTAACCTACATCACCAGATTGTTTCAAAAGTCAACAATACCCCTCGGAACCTCTCCTTTGTTAGATTTTTCCGTGAAGGCTCTGATTTATCTCAAATTAGTAAGATGATCATTTTTCCGTATGTAGGTCGTTTCGTGTTTGGAGGAGAAAGTGAAAAGATCTCTCCGACGAAAAACGCCCTTGTTTTAGTGATTGCCACCTCAACTCGCGTTTCTTACGGGTGACTCTCTCTCCCCACTTTCGCCATACCACAGAACGAGCTGCCCGTCTTTGAACTTTTTTGTTGTCCTCTGTTAATTCTATATGATAAGGATCCCATACGGCACAGCAATGCTCTAACAGACGACGGACAAGTGTAGTGTAGGCAGTCTCTTCAGTACGCCTGTTGCATTTACTAAGTGTTCTGCAATAAAACCGCAGACTTTGATTTGCTTTCCCCACAACATCATCTGAGTGATCCAATTGCAGTTGCTCGTAAGGGTTTTTCCTACGTAGTTAAATGAATTAAAAGCCTTTAGAGTCGTGTGATTTTTCGTGTAACCGAAATTTAACGGATTTCTGTTATCACTCGCCTGGACCACCTCACACTTTTCGTTATTTAGGTCAATTGCCACTTTTCACACCATACAGAAATGTTGTCTAAATCATTTTGCTTTTGATCTTCTGGTGCCTTTTCTACACAGTAAATGATACCATCATCTAAAGTCAACTTGATGCAGCTGCTCAGATTGCCTCCTACACCATTTATAAAGATTAGGAACAGCAAAGAACTTTAACACTTCCTTGGGGAAGGTCAGATATCACTTCTGTTTTATTCCATAACTTTTCGTCAATTACCACAAAACCTGACTTTTCTGACATGAAATCACAAGTCCTGTTGCACAACTGTTCCATAGGCAAAGAATCTGATTAGAAACCGTTTGTGAGGAACGAAATGAAAAGATGTCTGGAAATCGGGAATCAGTCTGCGATCCCTTGTCCAAAGCACTTATTACTTCATGGAAATTTTATCGGAGATATGTAACAGAAGAATCAGATAGGATCAGTCGCAGCTAAACCAGTAGACGACTTCGGTTCAGTAGCAAGATACTACGAAAATGGAATCGATCTACAAAGATCCCTCACGAAATACTTGTACGTCTCACCTTGGAATAATGCTCAAGATTGTGGAAGTCGTATCAAATAGGACTGATAGGTAATGCTGAAAGTATACAGAGAAGAGCAACACTATTGTTCAAAAGCTGGTTTGACTCATGGGGGAGAGTCATTGTGATGCTGAGAAAAATGAATTGGTAGATTCTTAAAGATAGGGGCGAGCTGTTTTCCGAAAACCTACTGACAACCTTTACGTGAGGAACATAGGAATACAGGTAATCCCCTGGTTCTTTAAAGAATAGATCTCCCATGTATAAGACAGCCTCAAACATTAGATTACAAATGAGTTTATGTGTTAAATATTCGATTTTACACAAGTAAGAGAGAAAAAGTTTAGCGGAGATCTGAAATTCCACTTACAGTCTGTTGGGAATCGGTACAACCAGTCAGGGTAACTTTTTACTTGTCAGGGTGTCTTTATACCACTCACCACATTCGTTTCAGTTGGCTGTTGTTCCACCTACTTGCTTTGTTTTCTACTAAAAGTAACTATTTTATTACCTCTTTGATTTCTAGTTAGCATATCAGATTTATTTCCAACTTCCTAAAACCTCTTAGGCTTGTGATTATCCTTTAATTGCTTTGACTGTGAGGAGAGCTTCTGACGACAGTGATTTAAGTTCAACAATACCAGGTGGATACAAATATCTTGATAATTCAAAGTAAGCGTGCAGTAACTGAATTAACACTATTTGTTTTTACTTCTTATTAACACCTGATTTCCTTTTGGTACGATCTAAATTTACCCAGAACATTAGATACAGGAAAAGTTCTTTATTTTTTAAGACTGTTCTAAAGTCTTCCTGAATGCCAGTGTAATTTTGTACCAGAAGCAAAATTGAAATTTTATTCTACTACAGCACAGTTAATATACATTTTCACTTTTCCAAGCACTCAATTACTACAGATGTAAAATGTTACAATGTCTGTTGTGACGTGTTCTTGATATTGTGTGCAGTATTTTCAAAAAATGGTAAAAAGTGATACAAAGTAACTCCGACTGACTGTAAGTGCACTCAATATGACACACTGGATGACTGTGCACTGGGTCACTTGTGCTCGGTTTTAAGTAAAAGGTACTTTCTCACGCGTGTCAATGTTTATGACGTCGCATCTCTTGAGCCGTGGTCAATGATAAATACAGACATGGTCGTATGTCTGTCTTATGTCAGCAATGTAGTATTCGTGGCCAATGATAAATATCACAGCCCTTTGGCCAAACCTTTGACAATGTAGCAGGGAAACTTTTAGCAAAGATCTTTGATCAAAGTTAGCCACTGCACTCATGTCGCTTCGCTTGCTTCAGTGCACTGAAGCTATAGAATGACGAAGTATATTTGGTGCGTGGCTGCCACCAAAGTGACCATTGCAAAGTATGAAGGACAAGAAATTATTCGTAACAAAAACCGTAATAAGCGGCTGGAATCTTACAAAAATGAGCAATAAGCTGGATCCGAAGTGGCTGCACTGTGGATGATGTTAAGCTTACGTATAAAAAGGAAGGATGTGGAAGGAGATGAAGATGTGAAAGGTCGAGTCTGTTCAAGAGTACTTCAATGAATTCAAATGGTTCAAATGGCTGTAAGCACTATGAGACGTAACATCTGAAGTCATCAGTCCCGTAGAACTTAGAACTACTTAAACTTAACTAACCTAAGGACATCACACACATTCATGCCAGAGGAAGGATTCGAACCTGCGACCGTAACAGCAGCGCGGTTCGGGACTGAAGCGCCTAGAACCGCTCGGCCACAGCGACCGGCCATCAATGAATTAAATTTATTTATTTGTACTCTAAATAACCCAACTTAACATTCATAAATTCCTCCTTACGTGATTCATATAGTTTCTGGAATAATGCGTAAAATGGTGCAGTGTGGGATTTGAGTACTATATTGCAAGCTGAAATAGCCGAAGCACGAAACAATCTATAGCAGAAGTAGAGTTCATGTTTTAATTAATGAGACAATTGACCAGTTACATATTTTTTCACGATATGCTCTATGCTTTACGATAATTTATTCTCATCATCAACTGACGTTTCGAAAAATCGGACAAAAGAAATCTCTCCCATTGCAGTATAAACCATAAAGACACAACTGCGGGGCAAGACATGCAGAGAAACACACATTCAAACACTACATTTACTCTTGATAATGAGAATAAATTGCCAAAGCGCGTCATATTAAACATGAAAAAATTTGTAGCTAGTACTACACTCCTGGAAATTGAAATAAGAACACCGTGAATTCATTGTCCCAGGAAGGAGAAACTTTATTGACACATTCCTGGGGTCAGATACATCACATGATCACACTGACAGAACCACAGGCACATAGACACAGGCAACAGAGAATGCACAATGTCGGCACTAGTACAGTGTATATCCACCTTTCGCAGCAATGCAGGCTGCTATTCTCCCATGGAGACGATCGTAGAGATGCTGGATGTAGTCCTGTGGAACGGCTTGCCATGCCATTTCTACCTGGCGCCTCAGTTGGACCAGCGTTCGTGCTGGACGTGCAGACCGCGTGAGACGACGCTTCATCCAGTCCCAAACATGCTCAATGGGGGACAGATCCGGAGATCTTGCTGGCCAGGGTAGTTGACTTACACCTTCTAGAGCACGTTGGGTGGCACGGGATACATGCGGACGTGCATTGTCCTGTTGGAACAGCAAGTTCCCTTGCCGGTCTAGGAATGGTAGAACGATGGGTTCGATGACGGTTTGGATGTACCGTGCACTATTCAGTGTCCCCTCGACGATCACCAGTGGTGTACGGCCAGTGTAGGAGATCGCTCCCCACACCATGATGCCGGGTGTTGGCCCTGTGTGCCTCGGTCGTATGCAGTCCTGATTGTGGCGCTCACCTGCACGGCGCCAAACACGCATACGACCATCATTGGCACCAAGCCAGAAGCGACTCTCATCGCTGAAGACGACGCGTCTCCATTCGTCCCTCCATTCACGCCTGTCGCGACACCACTGGAGGGGGGCTGCACGATGTTGGGGCGTGAGCGGAAGACGGCCTAACGGTGTGCGGGACCGTAGCCCAGCTTCATGGAGACGGTTGCGAATGGTCCTCGCCGATACCCCAGGAGAAACAGTGTCCCTAATTTGCTGGGAAGTGGCGGTGCGGTCCCCTACGGCACTGCGTAGGATCCTACGGTCTTGGCGTGCATCCGTGCGTCGCTGCGGTCCGGTCCCAGGTCGACGGGCACGTGCACCTTCCGCCGACCACTGGCGACAACATCGATGTACTGTGGAGACCTCACGCCCCACGTGTTGAGCAATTCGGCGGTACGTCCACCCGGCCTCCCGCATGCCCACTACACGCCCTCGCTCAAAGTCCGTCAACTGCACATACGGTTCACGTCCACGCTGTCGCGGCATGCTACCAGTGTTAAAGACTGCGATGGAGCTCCGTATGCCACGGCAAACTGGCTGACACTGACGGCGGCGGTGCACAAATGCTGCGCAGCTAGCGCCATTCGACGGCCAACACCGCGGTTCCTGGTGTGTCCGCTGTGCCGTGCGTGTGATCATTGCTTGTACAGCCCTCTCGCAGTGTCCGGAGCAAGTATGGTGGGTCTGACACACCGGTGTCAATGTGTTCTTTTTTCCATTTCCAGGAGTGTATGTTTCATTTTTTACATCGTGACTGGGGCAGGTGCAGGCTTTCCAAAAACATCGATTATGATGAAAGAAATTAAGAAATGCCATTTTAAATGAGTAATGTGTATGCAAACACTTTTATTAGAGCAAATTGAAATGTCTGTTCGTCCGTTTTCAACAATGTTACGTTGCTCTGTATGTCCTCCCTCTGTAGCTCACGAAGCAAATTCTGGGGGAACCCATCGGTTTCACACAAAGGCGTTTATGCTTCTCTTTCTTTTCACGCAATGCGCTCGCCACCGACATATGTTGTCGTACTTGCGATTGGTTGTTCGTATTCTACTCCCAACCAACCACTACAAATGGTTTTACGATCGTGTAATAGCTCCAGTGAACTAGTTTGGTTGAAGAAAGCTGATGACATCTTTGACAGAGATCTTTTAAATTGTGATACGGCTCAAGGTTTCATGCGTTTTTGTCGGCCACCAGAAAAAGTACATTACTGGCGTCATTCAGACCTGCTCTGAGGCTTGTATTTACAGTTGGGCACATCTTGAGCTGTGTGTCGTACAATAATACAATTTTGCAGTACATTCAGTGGTATACATGGGTGCTGTCTGCAAAGTGTCACGAACACAGTCGGCAGTAAATAAGTAATTAATTATAACGCCATGCCAGAATTTTCTGCAGGGTCTCAGCGAGAAAACGTTTTTGTAAAGGTTTGAAATGATATGTAAAGTTCGGTGGAAGTCGTTAAATGCTCGAATTCTCGAATACTAACCTGGGTATGTGCGGGAGGTCTCTTATGCTGTCTCAAGACACAGATTCTAATTATAGTAATTGTGTTACCGTGTAAACTTTTAACATAAGATTACATCTTTTAATTAGGTAAATATGACCGCATTTAAGTTTTTTAATTCGGCCAATAATTATGTGATACATTGAAAATCATATGTTTGTTGTCCCTGGAAGCAAGACTGAAGAAAAATCAAGACACAGTCACAGGATTTTTCGACCTGGAAAAAGCGTTCGACAATGTCAAATGGTGTAAGACGTTCGAAATTCTGAGAAGAATATGGGTTAGCTATAGAGAAAGATGGGTAACGTATAATATGTACAAGAGCCAAGAGGGAAAAATATGAGTGGATGACCAAGAACGAAGTGCTCGGATTAAAAGGGATGCACGACAGGGATATAGTCTTTCGCCCAAATGGACGGTTCAAGAGCGGAATTAAAATTCAGGGTAAAAAAAATACTAACGACAAGATTCGTTGATGAAATTGCTGTCGTCAGAGAAGAACAACTGCAGGATCTGCTGAATGGAATGAACAGTCTAATGAGTACAGGATATGGATTGAGAGTAAAGAGAAGTAGCAGAAAGAAGAACTGCGAAAAACTTAACATCAGTATTGATGATCACAAAGTACATGAAGTTAAGGAATTCTGCTACCTAGGCATCAAATTAACCTATGACAGACGCAACAAGGAGAACAAAAAGCAGACTGGCACTGGCAAAAACGACATTCCTGGCCAAGAGAAGTTTACTAGTATCAAACATAATCCTTAATTTGAGGAAGAAATTCTGAAAATGTACGTTTGGGGCAGCATTGTATGGTAACGATACAAAGACTGTGGGAAAACCGGATGAGAAGGGAATCGATACATTTGAGATGTGGCGCTACAGAACAATGTTGAAAATTTGGTGGTCCGATAAGAGAAGGAGTAAGGAGGTTCTCGGGAGAACCGGCGAGGAAAGGAATGTGTGTGTAACACTGTCTAGATGAAGGGACAGCATGGTAGGACAGGGAATAATTGCCATAGTGGCGGAGGGACCTGCAAAAGATAAAAACAATAAATGAAGAGAGAAAGACAGAGACTGTGATACCTCCAGCAAATAATTAAGAACGTAGATCGCAAGTTCTGTACTGCGATGAAGAGATCGGCACAGATTAATTCATTGCGGGCCACAACAAACCAGTCACAGAAAAAAGAAAAGAAAGAAGAAACGGTTTGAAAGACAATGTACAAATGCTACTGGCTTCCGGAGTAGCGGTTTAGTAATAAAGATACTAACAAAAACCTGCGTATCGCTATCGTAGGTTTTACGGTGGATGATGGATGAAGAGGTCTCATACTCCGAGGAGCGTAGGGGACGATGCGGCAGATTCGCACCGCCGACTAGGCAAGGTTCTAGCGGAGGCAGTTTGCCATTGCCTTCCTCCGACCGTAACGGAGATGAATGATGATGATGACACAGCAGCACCCAGTCATCTCGAGGCAGGGAAAATCCCTGACCCCACCCGGAATCGAACCAAGGACCCCTTGGGCGGGACGCGAGAACGCTACCGCAAAACCACGAGGTGCGGACATCGTAATGGATACTTTGCTCAAATTACAACATTCACAGAGGCATTTAAAAATCATTCTTCCTGCGCTCCATCCTTGCCGTTGTACCCTTATAACTGCCGTACACTTCAGTGTTTTGCAAATTATAGATGAGGAATTAATTTTCGGGTAAGGGTCGACAGAAGATCCAGTGAGGAACGCTAATATTAGGACACAACTTCCGAAAGACGAAAACCGAATTTCGGAAACCGTTTTCCGCTGTTGTTAAGGTCTGAAGCGTATTTGCTAGCCCAGTTGGATATGGCACCTGAGAAGCAGCTGTTACAGTTCCTCATTCAGTCAACATAATCGCTCTTTCGCTTCAATTAGACGAGGTGTAAACAGCTTCAGTTTAATATTGCAACTTTTCCTTCACTGTACAAAAAGCCACTCCGTCCGTATTCGCCGGAAATTTTTCAAAACAAGACGAAATCTGCAGCCCAAGCACACTTCAAAACCGTTTGTGTTTACATGAGGGCGAAAATCGATTGCGGAATTGGAAAACTGGCAACTAGGAGCGGATTTCCAGAATCGATTCTGAAGTGTATTGAGAAATCAGCTTACGAAATTCGGTTTTGGAACCGCAGGTAAACGCGGTGGATCTGAGTTTTGCTTTGTAGTATAATATCTTTATTCTTAACAAAACAAAAATAAAAAATAATCAACTATTACATTAAGGTACCGGTAGATGTGAAGTGAGTAACAGTATGAACAATACTCACTCTTATACAACTTACAACATTTGTTAAATAACGCGGCTTAAATAACACACTTTTCTATTTTCACCTTACTTTAATATTCGCACAGTTGATAGTGTAGCACTAGTTTAGGTTGTTTTCGCCAAGTTTTATGCCCCTGAGTTAGAAGACAGTGTTTATTTACAATCGACTGTCTAGACAATACAATATCACGCACAATTAATATCAGTATTGCTATAGGACAACTTGTGATTTTTCATAATGTAAAAGGTAAATCATACAGACAAAAAGTAAAAGTAAAAGATCTGTGGCAAATGTCAAACGATTCAACAACGAGAACCGTATTGTCTCTACTCCTCGAAGGGCTAATCAAAAAAAGTTTGGTGCACGTAACAAGAGGAATCTAACACGAAAACTAAAGAAGGTTCCTACACTTAGTGCAACCAGATCAGCAAGTGAGCTTCGAAACAAAAATACATCGTCAAATGATTCGTAGAGCATTGAAAAATAGTGCCTACAATGGAAGAGTGCCTAGGTAGAAACCGTCTGTGAATGTGTATCCACATCTGGACCGGACAAATTACTGTCCATCGACAGTGTTATGCACAAATACGCCTATGTGTATATACTAAAAAAAAAGAAAGAAAAAAGAAAAATCGGGATATCAAACACATTCATGTTTTACCATGACCACGACGTGAAACGTAAGGCTCGCATTGTGCAGAGATATTTGTAGTACGATTGATCGGAAGTCCTACAATCACCACCTTAATCGCCAGATCTCAACCCTTCAGAGGATGTGTGTGGAGAATTACAGCGGCGTAACAGAAAAGCACTAGTACCTTCCAAAGAAACTTTGAGGGGTCGATTAAAAGAATACGATCGTCTCTGTATTGACTGTTTGAAAAAGATCATTAGCAACGCAGCGTTTGAAAGAAGTGATACAACAAAATGACTGCCCTACAAGATATTGAAACACATTTTCACAAAAAATTGTCTTGAATTAATTAGTTCTGAAAAATGTCCGAGGATTAACGTAACGTGATAACGGGACCGAGTTGTATTTAAATCGTACTAAAAAGAAGTTTCATATGTTATATTAATAAAGCTCATGCTGTTATTTACAAGTCATGTAGTTACTTGGTTATGTTTCTCGGTTGTTTTATTGAGAACAAAGTTATGATGATACAAAATATAAATCTCGTAGTGTCCGAATATTAACGTTACTCACTGTGTATGAAACAATGAAATACGATTTGCTGCACTTGGATATCAATTTTAATCAAGGGGAATGTTAATATTGTGTTAGCTTACGTGATTAGTCGTCGGAGGCAACCTTTGTTTGGCGTTTTCAGTCGTTGCTTTTGCGGGGTTTCGCTATCCGAACGTTTCCAGTCGAAAACGCGCCGCACACTTCGAGAGCGAACAACAGACTGGCGCCGGTGGGAATATTGAATGCAGTCGCTGCTTGGTGCTGCCACCTGACGTGCACTCGTGAAACTAACTACCTGCCCGCGCGTGGAAGAGATGGCGCGAACGGACGTCAACAGCTGCAAAATAATTTCGTGTGTAGTTTGCGTTAAGGCTAATGCTCTCGAAGTCTAATCAGCATCATTTAGACATATGTGTAAATTTCGCAATGAATTATTGCCTGGCTTTAAAAGCAGTCATGCCCTCGATGGAACATCCACCCAACAGTGTCCCGGGTGATTTCTTGTACAGAAATGCATACATTTAACACATACAGTAATCAACACTTGACATATTAAATGCATCTTTGACGATCAGTTACGTTTTTTATCTAAAGGTATCTGTTACAAACCGTTTTCAATCATGAATTTGAATCTTTGAATAGAATTCGTGATGATGGTCTGTGACTGAAACCGGTCGACGTTTAGCATTTAAATAAAAAAGCAGCTGATGATCAAACATGCATTTTATACATTGCCAGACCGCTGTTAATAGTCACCTTCCGAAAATGTTTAAAATACTTAACGATTTGCGGACCCCACAAGATGTATCTTGTCAACTGATCCCTTTTTTCAGGCCGGCCTCTGTGGCCGAGAGGTTCTAGGCGCTTCAGTCCAGAACCGCGCTGCTGCTACGGTCACAGTTTCGAATCCTGCCTAGGGGCATGGATGTGTGTGATGTCCTTAGTTTAGCTATGTTTAAGTAGTTCTGAGTTCTAGGGAACTGATGACCTCAGATGTTAAGTCCCATAGTGCTCAGAGTCATTTGAATCTTATTTCACTCAAGTTGCACCGTAAGTTTGTTTTCTTTCTAGTTAGATTCGGTACCTCCGCATCCGATCCATTCACCTAATCTTAGACATTCTTCTGTACCATAGTTGAAAAGCTTCTGTTCTCCCCACGTTTCAACTGCTTACAGTCCACAATTCGCTTCCACACAAGGCTACAGTCCATATAAATACCATCAGAAAATACTTTCTAGTGCTTAAATTTATAACCTACTTGCTGACAAACCCGCCATTGCCCGGGTATTCATTTTGCTAATACTCTATTAGGAAAGAAAATAAAGAATGAACTGTGTTTTTAGTGTAAGATCGAAACAAATTCATTTCCATGTCTTCAGCCACTGTGAATTTACAAGACAGTTTCTTTACGCTGAAAGCAGCTGCTTCTCGTGTCTACAACACGATTTTGTAAACCTCTTTATGGCAACGGCTCTTCATAGCCCAATAGCCGGCTATTGTTCTCGGCTACAGGTATTCTGCACTTAGAAGCTGAAAGCTTTCAAAACCTCTGCCAAATGTCAGCGATTTCCTTAAGTTGATTCGACTGTTGGAATGTCTCACACCTAAACTTCCAGATGTTAGATGTTCATATCGGTACCAAACGTTGTATGTCAATAGAGTATCAACCAAAACATCGATTTAGTTCGTGATATATGCTGTTCTCCAGTAGAACATGCATAAACGGTAATTAAAAGTGACACCAGAACGACGGAACAAAGGAAAAACGTATCTGTAAGTATTTTACAGATCTTGCGTGAGTGTTTGTTGGTAGAGCGTGAGGTCGTCTCGTCAAAGGTCCCGCGTTTGAACCCAGTGATTTTATCTGTCTACGCGTGAATCTATTGTGTGGGAGAACATTTTCCCGACATGTAAAAGAACTTTTTGGAGTTTGTAGCAAAGTTTTTTTCCTTGTCCGCTTTCGCTTCGTTAGTTGAACGTTATGTACTTATTACACTACTGGCCATTAAAATTGCTACACCAACAAGAAATGCAGATGATAAACGGGTATTCATTGGACAAATATATTATACTAGCACTGACATGTGATTACATTTTCACGCAATTTGGGTGCATAGATCCTGAGAAATCAGAACCCAGAACAACCACCTGTGGCTGTAATAACGGCCTTGATACGCCTGGGCATTGAGTCAAACACAGTTTCGATGGCGTGTACAGGTACAGCTACCCATGCAATTTCAACACGATACCACAGTTCATCAAGAGTAGTGACTGGCGTCTTGTGACGAGCCAGTTGCTCGGCCACCATTGCCCAGACGTTTTCAATTGGTGAGAGATCTGGAGAATGTGCTGGCCAGGGCAGCTGTCGAACATTTTCTGTATCCAGAAAGCCCCTGACAGGACCTGCAACATGCGGTCCTGCATTATCCTGCTGAAATGTTAGGCTTCGCAGAAGATCGAATGAAGGGTAGAGCCACGGGTCGTAACACATCTGAAGTGTAACGTCCACTGTTCAAAGTGTTGTCAATGCGAACAAGAGGTGACCGAGACGTGTAACCAATGGCACCCCATACCGTCACGCCGGGTGATACCCCAGTATGGCGATGACGAATACTGTGCGTTCACCGCGATGTCGCCAAACACGGATGCGACCATCATGATGCTGTAAACAGAACCTGGATTCATCCGAAAAAATTACGTTTTGCCATTCGTGCACCCAGGTTCGTCTTTGAGTACACCATCGCAGGCGCTCTAGTCTGTGATGCAGCGTCAAGGGTAACTGCGGCCATGGTCTCCGAGATGATAGTCCATGCTGCTGCAAACGTCGTCGAACTGTTCGTGCAGATGCTTGTTGTCTTGCAAACGTCCCCATCTGTTGACTCAGGGATCGAGACGTGGCTGCAGGATTCGTTACAGCCATGCGGACAAGATGCCTGTCATCTCGACTGCTAGTGATACGAGGCAGTTAGGATCCAGCACAGAGTTCCGTATTACCCTCCTGAACCCACCGATTCCATATTCTGCTAACAGTCATTGGATCTCGACCAACGCGAGCAGGAATGTCGCGATACCATAAACCGCAACCGCGATAGGCTACAATCCGACCTTTATCATAGTCGGGAACGTGATGGTACGCAGTTCTGCTCCTTACACCAGGCAACGCCGGTCAACTGCTATTTGTGTATGAGAAATCGGTTGGAAACTTTCGTCACGTCAGCACGTCGTTGGTGTCGCCACCGACGCCAGCTTTGTGTGAATGCTCTGAAAAGCTTATCATTTGCATATCACAGCATCTTCGTCCTGTCGGTTAAATTTCACGTCTGTAGCACGTCATCTTCGAGGTGTACTATTTTGATTATCTTTAATCATTATTGTAACTATTACTTCTGCACATATAATGCAATTGTTTCTTTATTTTTCTGATTGTATATTCTGTGAAACTGCAAATGTACTTCAAAATTTTACTACTTTCAAAGAAACGACGCGAACGCAGGCTGCTAAGATTACATTGTTGTGAACGCCAAACCGCCCTTTTACATCTCATAAACACGTTGTCCGATATAACACATACACGGATAGCACAGTAAAAATATTGTCATCATTGAATTATGAATATACGACCCTTCATGAAACCATCTAACGTTCTGCAAACTTCCTCGGGGAAGCCATACATATTGGTTACTCACAGTTATGATTTTCCTGTGCTCCATAGCTCTTCTGTTACTTTTAATTAACGTTTATACGCGTCCTGCTGGGCAGCACCATATAGTATGAACTTAATAGGAGTTTCGGGCGGTACTCTTTCGATATGGAACGTTTGGTACCGACCTGCGTATGTGACATCTGGAGGTTAGTAGTAAACAATAAACGTGTGGCCGCTATCAACTACATCCCTTATGGCGTGACAGCCGAACTTTTCAAATTTTTCCCTGAATTTTATTAATGTGATTACACTATCGTTCAAAAGTTTTTAAACATTAGTGATTTTGAGGAAAAAATGCAAATTGGACCAGAAATGTTACAAATACCCACAAGTCAGATTTGGAATAATCTTTTATTGAATGCTTGAAATGAGTTATGGCAGCCATGCGCAGATGGCAGCAGTGCGGATTCGTGACTGCGAGTAAACAGTCCACTACTTCAGTAATCATGGATCAGCGTGCATTAGCCATAAAAATGTTTTATAAAAACAATGATAGTTTGGTAGTGGCGCAGAGGGAGTTTCGACGTTTCTATCATTTTGGACGTCATGATGCCGTTCCGTCGAAACACGCGATAAAAGGTTGGATTAATATCTTCGAAGAGACTGGATGTGCCTTCTAGAAGAAACCAACAGGACGACCAAGAAGTGTGCGTTCTCCAGCGAACGTTGATGCCGTACGCGAGTCTGTCTTACGGAGCCCACGGCGTTCAATTCGCAAGCAAGCAGCAGAGGTTGGAATGTCCCAGGAAAGTGTTCCCAAAATTCTTCATCTTGATTTAAAATTTGATCCGTACAAACTATGGGTGGTGCAACACTCGGAGGACAACGATTACCGGTTACCATTAGGATTCAGTCAACAAATGATAGCAAGAGTAAACAATGACGCTGAATTTCTAAGCAAGTTGTGGATGTCAAATGAGGCACATTTTCCCCTCACAGGTTATGTGAATAAACAGAACTACCGTTACTGGGCAAAAATAAATCCTAATGGCGTTCATGAGCGTCCTTTACACGCTAGTAAAGTGACAGTATGGTGTGGTGTTTCATCACATGGGATTTCCGGACCATATTTTTTCGCAAATGAACAGGAAACACAGTAACTGTCAATGCCGATTGTTACTTGGAGATGTTACCAATTTTCGTTACACATGTAGTGAACAACTTTCCGAGCGTTCAACAAGCCTGGTTTCAACAGGACGGAGCGACATCGTACACTGCACGGCAATCAATGGCATATGTGCGAGAATTGTTGTGCAACCGTATAATCTCACATTTGGGCCGCGCGGAGTGGCCGTGCGGTTTGAGGCGCCATGTCACGGACTGCGCGGCCCCTCCCGCCGGAGGTTCGAGTCCTCCCTCGCATATGTGTGTGTGTGTGTGTGTGTTGTTCTTAGCATAATTTAGTTTAAGTTACTTTAAGTAGTGTTTAAATCTAGGGACCGATGACCTCAGCAGTTTGATCCCTTAACAATTCACACACATTTGAACATTCACGATTCGGTAACATCCTCTGGCCCCCTAGATCGCCAGATTTACCCGTTTGTGATTTTTTCTTGTGGGGCTACCTAAAGAGCAAAGTCTACACGACTCGACGAAGAACCCTGGATGAGTAAAAAAAGAGAATTCGGGATGTTATTCAGTGTCCCAGCTGAGATGTTGCAGCGGTCAATGAGGAATGTATTCGTACAAGAGGACGCCATGTAGAGGATGTATTATTTTAAAAATGATAAATGCCATCAATGTTTCGTAAATGGCGAAGTTGTAAAGTTCCGATTGCTATGAATGCAATTTCTTTCCTTCATCACTTCTAGTTTTATTGGATTGTGGAAATGTTCCAGTTTTTCTGTGACACCCTGAACATGCAGTCAAATTTTACTCTCCTCAAAGAAGCCCCCTTCGGCTTTAATCACTGCTCTTCATAGGCGAGGCATTCTTGCTGTCAGCTTCATCAGGGTTTCCTCAGTGATATGCTGCTATTCCTCTCGCAGTCTGGTCCAGAAGCGATGAACGTTGGTAATAGGCCTTTGTTTAACTGCTCTATCCAGGTGACCCCAAAACTGTTCTGTAGGATTACAGTCGGGGGATTGGGGCGGCCACTGTACTCGCATTCAGGAGCACGTCGGTTCAAACCCGCGTCCGGCCAACTTCGTTTAGATTTTCCGTGACTTCACTAAATCTTCTCAGGCAAATGCCGGCATGATCCCTTTGAAAGGGCACGGCTGACTTCCTTTCCCATCCTTCCCTAATCCTATGAGCCCGCGTCCGGCCAGCTTCGTTTAGATTTTCCGTGACTTCACTAAATCTTCTCAGGCAAATGCCGGCATGGTCCCTTTGAAAGGGCACGTCTGACTTCCTTCCCCATCCTTCCCTAATCCGATGAGCGATGACCTCACTGTTTAGCCGCTCCCTCGAATCAGCCACCACCACCACCGCCACAATCCGTATTTCTTGCGAAATAAGATCGGTGCTTCAACGGCAGTGACAGTACGTAGTTTCATACATGCTGTTGCGTGCCGCGCGGGATTAGCTGAGCGGTCTAAGGCGTTGCAGTCATGAACTGTGCGGCTGATCCCGGCGGAGGTTCGAGTCCTCCCTCGGGCATGGGTGTGTGTCCTTAGGATAATTTAGATTAAGTAGTGTGTAAGCTTAGGGACTGATGACCTTAGCAGTTAAGTCCCATAAGATTTCACACCTTTTACTGTTGCGACTTCCATTTCTCTAGAACACATACAACAGTGCCTCATCTGCCACTGGCTTTGAGCCACCAGGGGAAACCATTGTTAAACATTTTTTTTTGCTCGGACATTTTCGGTTAAAATAATGTGGAATTTGTTTTGGGACGTCGTAGAATATTCCCGCTTCAGCCCCTGTAGCTTTATAAAGTTGCGATAGGTGATGGCGCTGGTAGTCTTCAAAATGGCGTCTGTAACGGAGGAGCGCTCCATGTAGAGAGCTGTCATTGAGTTTCTTTAGGAGGAAAACCAGAGCATCGTAAATATACATGGGCGCTTGCAGAATGTCGAAATGTGTACGGAGTTCTGGCAGTGAACAAAAGTACGGTGAGTCGCTGGGCGAGGCGTTTATCATCACTGCATCGAGGTCGCACACAGCTGTGACTCTTGCAATGTTGGAACGTGCAGACACTCTCATTCGAGGTGATCGACAGACCACAATCAGACAACTCGCTGCTGAACTGGACGTCTCTGTTAGAAGTACTCGCAAAACTTTGTTGGACTGTTCTTCCTTTTTTACCCTGGAACTCGCATCTTCCATCAGTTTGGCCCAATGAAGGATGCACTCTGCGGGAAGCAGCAGGTGGATGTTGGGGAGCAAGACGCTGGTTCCTAAGTCGACCAGTAGAGAGGTACCGTGCAGCCATACAGGGTCTCCCAGTAAGATGTCATAAGGACCTCGCCTTTAACGGAAATTATGTTGAAAAACAGCTTTTGTAGACAAAAGGATGGGGAATAATACGGTGTATTGGAATATTGAATAAAACGAACCCGCTTTGAGACAAAAAATGTGTTGCATTACTTATTGAACGCCCCTCGTACTTACGCAATGTTCAGGGCATTTATAGAAGAAGGAGCACCTTCTCAGCGAATGGAGAATACCAGGAGTCGCAGTGGACAGGACGCTCTCTTACAAGGAGCACCTGACAAAGACGGCAGATAAAATGAGGACAAGAAACATCATCTATAAACTGTGTGGCACCACTTGGGGCTCCCCAGCGAGTACGCTCCGCACATCAGCAGTTGGGCTTGTCTACTCGGCGGCAGAATACTGAGCTCATTAACAGCCCGCATGCCAGCAGTATTGATGTGGTACTAAATGACACGATGCACATTATCAGTGGCACAATAAAATGTACGCCCACTGTATGGCTGCCAACCCTCAGCCACGTACAACCCCCAGAAATGCGACCAAAAAACGCTCTTCTCAGTGATAACGTTGGAAGCTGAAGAAGTGGATTAAAATTCGTGCTGCGGCCGGGACTCGAACTCGGGTCTCCTTACTTACTACGCAGATATGCTGACCATTACACCACCACAGCATTATGGTCAACATAGCTGCACGAACAACCCAGCTATGTTGAACATAATGTTGTGGTGGTGTTACAGTCAGGATATCTGCCTTGTAAGCAAATAGACCCGGGTTCGAGTCCCGGCCGCAGCACAAATTTAAATTCACCTCTTCAGCTTCCCACGTTATCGTAGCGAAATTAGAGACTTAAATGTCTCAGGGAAAATTTAAGATCTTCTCAGTGAATTCAACAAGATAACTACACAACTGGTCATTAAAATTGCTACACTACGAAGATGACGTGCTACAGACGAGAAAATTAACCGACACGAAGAAGAGTCTGTGATATGCAAATGATTAGCTTTTCAGAGCATTCACACAAGGTTGGGGCCGGTGGCGACACCTGCAACGTGCTGACATGAGGAGAGTTTCCAACCGAGTTCTCATACACAAATAGCAGTTGACCGGCGTTGCCTGGTGTAAGGAGGAGAAATGCGTACCATCACGTTTCCCACTTTGATAAAGGACGAATTGTAACCTATCGCGATTGCGGTTTATCGTATCGCGACATTGCTGCTCGCGTTGGTCGAGATCCGGTTACTGTCAGCATAATATGGAATCGCAGGGTTCAGAAGGGTAATACGGAACGCCGTGCTGGATCCTAACGGCCTCGTATCACTAGCAGTCGAGATGACAGGCATCTTATCCGCATGGCTGTAACGGATCGTGCAGCCACGTCTCGATCCCTGAGTCAACAGATGGGGACGTTTGCAAGACAACAACTATCTACACGAACAGCTCGACGACGTTCGCAGCAGTATGAATTATCAGCTCGGAGACCATGGCTGCGGTTACCCTTGACGCTGCATCACAGTCACGAGCGCCTGCGATGGTGTAGTCGACGACGAACCTGGGTGCACGAATGGCAAAACGTCTTCTTCGGATGAATCCAGGTTCTGTTTACAGCATCACGATGGTCGCATCCGTATTTGGCGACATCGCGGTGAACGCACATTGGAAGCGTGTATTCGTCACCGCCATACTGGCGTATCACCCAGCGTGATGCTATGGGGTGCAATTGGTTACACGTCTCGGTCACCTCTTGTTCGCATTGACGGCACTTTGAACAGTGGACGTTACATTTCAGATGTGTTACGGCCCGTGGCTATACCCTTCATTCGATCCCTGCGAAACCCTACATTCAGGATAATACACGACCGCATGTTGCAGGTCCTGTACGAGGCTTTCTGGATACAGAAAATGTTCGCCTGCTGCCCTGGCCAGCACATTCTCCCGATCTCTCACCAACTGAAAACGTCTGGTCAATGGGCCAGTCACTACTCTTGATGAACTGTGGTATCGTGTTGAAACTGCATGGGCAGCTGTACCTGTACACGGCATCCAAGCTCTGTTTGACTCAATGCCCGGGCGTATCAAGGCCGTTATTACGGCCAGAGGTGGTTGTTCTGGGTACTGATTTCTCAGGATCTATGCATCCAATTTGCGTGAAAATGTAATCAAATGTCAGTTCTAGTATAATATATTTGTCCAATGAATACCCGTTTATTATCTACATTTCTCCTTGGTGTAGCAATTTTAATGGCCAGTAGTGTAATAACCCACAGCTGCGCATACACAGAGACATAGCTGACTTGGAGCGCAGAAGACTTAAATCGAGAAGACCAGCACTACTCTCTGCTAAAGAGGTGACGGACTCCAACTTTGATGTCGACAGTCCGCGGAAAAAACACTGGCAAGAACACTGCCCACCAAACTGCCAAAGTTTCATGACAGCTGAGAAACCGCCAGGCTTCAGCCTGCCACGCATAGTGTGGACAACTCTAAACTGCATATGTACTGGCCACGGAAGATGTGGTGACGCCCTCTATAATTGGGTAACGATTTTTTTTTTTTTTTTTTTTTTGTCATCAGTCTACTGACTGGTTTGATGCGGCCCGCCACGAATTCCTTTCCTGTGCTAACCTCTTCATCTCAGAGTAGCACTTGCAACCTACGTCCTCAATTATTTGCTTGACGTATTCCAATCTCTGTCTTCCTGTACAGTTTTTGCCCTCTACAGCTCCCTCTAGTATCATGGAAGTCATTCCCTCATGTCTTAGCAGATGTCCTATCATCCTGACTCTTCTCCTTATCAGTGTTTTCCACATATTCCTTTCCTCTCAGATTCTGCGTAGAACATCCTCATTCCTTACCTTATCAGTCCACCTAATTTTCAACATTCGTCTATAGCACCACATCTCAAATGCTTCGATTCTCTTCTGTTCCGGTTTTCCCACAGTCCATGTTTCACTACCATACAATGCTGTACTCCAGACATACATCCTCAGAAATTTCTTCCTCAAATTAAGGCCGGTATTTGATATTAGTAGACTTCTCTTGGCCAGAAATGCCTTTTTTGCCATAGCGAGTCTGCTTTTGATGTCCTCCTTGCTCCGCCCGTCATTGGTTATTTTACTGCCTAGGAAGCAGAATTCCTTAACTTCATTGACTTCGTGACCATCAATCCTGATGTTAAGTTTCTCGCCGTTCTCATTTCTACTACTTCTCATTACCTTCGTCTTTCTCCGATTTACTCTCAAACCATACCGTGTACTCATTAGACTGTTCATTCCATTCAGCAGATCATTTAATTCTTCTTCACTTCCACTCAGGATAGCAATGTCATCAGCGAATCGCATCATTGATATCCTTTCACCTTGTATTTTAATTCCACTCCTGAACCTTTCTTTTATTTCCATCATTGCTTCCTCGATGTACAGATTGAAGAGTAGGGGCGAAAGGCTACAGCCTTGTCTTACACCCTTCTTAATACGAGCACTTCGTTCTTGATCGTCCACTCTCATTATTCTCTCTTGGTTGTTGTACATATTGTATATGACCCGTCTCTCCCTATAGCTTACCCCTACTTTTTTCAGAATCTCGAACAGCTTGCACCATTTTATATTGTCGAACGCTTTTTCCAGGTCGACAAATCCTATGAAAGTGTCTTGATTTTTCTTTAGCCTTGCTTCCATTATTAGCCGTAACGTCAGAATTGCGTCTCTCGTCCCTTTACTTTTCCTAAGGCCAAACTGATCGTCACCTAGCGCATTCTCAATTTTCTTTTCCATTCTTCTGTATATTATTCTTGTAAGCAGCTTCGATGCATGAGCTGTTAAGCTGATTGTGCGATAATTCTCGCACTTGTCAGCTCTTGCCGTCTTCGGAATTGTGTGGATGATGCTTTTGCGAAAGTCAGATGGTATGTCGCCAGACTCATATATTCTACACACCAACGATACAAATACCAGATTGCGACTGCGGCGCTGAAAAACAACCAGTTCGACACATAGTGGAAGAATACCCTGTTCGAGCCTGCAAGGGAACCTTCAACGATTTCCTCACTGCAACAGAGGAGACAACTGATTATATTAAATGTATTGATGTCAATCTGTAATCAACATATGTATAAAATGTACGAGGGTCGTCCACAAAGGAAGTTTAGTTTCTATTTCTACCCGCGGCAGCGCTACGATCGCTGTTCCGAGCATGCGCGGCAGTTACTCTGACTCGAGGAGAAGACATGTACGCCATTTTCAGATCGCTGCTGCCGACGTGTGCCTTGTAGTGCTTGTTTATAATGTCGGCCGTAATTGAAAATACCGCCGCGTGTGAAATCAAATCTGTGATTCGTTTTCTAAATGAAAGTTAAACCAAAGGAAATTCATCGGCAAATCTGCTAGGTTTACGGACAAAATGCTACGAGTGATTCAATGGTTAGAAGATGGGTCAGACTCTTCAATGAAGGACGTGATCGAGTGCGCGATGAAGAACACGGCGAATGTGACGAAACAACTCATGGGAATTTTACTGGGACGCGTTTGATCATCCTCCGTACAGCCCGGATCTCGCTACTAGCGAGTTTCATCTCTTCTTATACCTAAAATCTGTCCTCGGTGGTCAACACTTCAACGATGATGACAAGCTGAATGAACATGTTACCACATGGTTGAATACACAAGCGGCAACTTTGTAAGAAGAAGGCATACAAAAACTTGTGCCATGCTATGACAAGTGCCTACAAAATTTCGGAAGCTATGTAGAAAAGTAGTTTAACAGTTGTAGATTTTTGTACAGTAAATATTTTTTCTGTATCTGTACACGTTTGTTTTATATAACCAAACGGAACTTACTTTGTGGACATACCTCGTACAAGGATTGTGCTGTATGCCTTACGATAAAAAAAAATAATGGTATGATTTTTTTTTTCATTCCGAGTTATTGGCCTGAAAATGGGTAGTCAAGGATTAGCATACGAGAGCGTAAACAACTGATCAAACAGCCGTGACAAGGCAGCGATTCGTAGCAATTGCCAACCTCTTCCTAGTTTGCTCGCGTGTGAACCAGTGTGCAGAAACAATTTTGGCAGTCTTCCTACAAATAGTGCGTAACACGAAGGCAGCAGGCGGACCGCTGTTTTCACATATTAATGCTATTTGGGTTTCTCACTGTTGACTTGGGAGTGGAGTGGGGGAGCGGGCTAGGAAAATGAATATACGTCGCGTGCTCCACAGTAGAGTATACTGAGAGGAAGCAAGGTTGGGGTTTACAGTGCCGTCGACGAAGAGCTCATGAGGCACACAGCACAAACCGGGTTGGGGAGGAAATCGTCCATGCCCTTCCAAAGCAACCGCCCCAGTGTTCGCTTTGAGGCGTTATGGAATCCACGGAAAATCTAAATCTGTATGACCGGACGGGGATTCGAACCGCTGTCCATCTCAGCCGAGTCTAGAGTCTTGACCATTGCGCCACTCCGCTCTGTGCAGCACTCATGCATTATAAAATTCTATATTAACTTCTTAATCATTTTCAAGATGTTGGTAATCTAGGACGATTAGTTTCCTAGTAAAGATAATCGTGATCTTTTAGTAACTGAACGACATGGGATAGTGTTGTACAATGGAACACTGTTCAAACTTTCGGCTTTCTCTGTAACAGGAGTTTGATGTGTTGTCCTATTCCGTTTTAAAATGATGGCATTCATTTTTTTGCGCTCCAGTCTTTTCCTGAAATTACAGACATTACTCCTGTTAGGAAAGCTGTTTCTAAATATGAATAAAATGTTCTACGCTACAACCTGGGCATGTACCTAGAAACAGATCTCCTACTGAAGTTTGAGTGTTGCAGTCGTGAAAATCTTGCCATCACAGTATTTAACAGCGTATCTGTTACATTCTTACTCTTCTACACACCAATAATCAGTTTGCGAAATCAAATTACGTAGAAGTATTATCAAAAACCACTTACCAGCGGAAAAATTTGGAAATTTGTGTAAGATCTTATGGGACCAAACTGCTGAGGTCATCGGTCCCTAGGCATACACACTACCTAATCTAACCTAAATTAACGTACGCTAGGGACAATACATACACCCATGCCCGAGGGAGGACTCGAACCTAGGACGGCGGCAGCCGCGCGGAACCGTGGCAAGGCGCCCTAAACCAAGCAGATACTCCGCGCGGCTTACAAGTTGAATACATCTTGGTGTGGAAGGTATTAAAAACTAGCGTATGTTTCCTTTTTCAAACCAGGTAAACTTGTCAAGAGATTAAAGAAATCCAATTAATTTGCGACTAATACAAGCTGTAGCATAGAAAATCTCCTTCCGTTTCAAGGTACAAAATGATGTTCGACCGACGAACCATGATTTAATGGCCCACACATTGTACAACTGGTTTTAAAAATTTAAGGACTTTTGCTCACACTGAAATTCTGCAACTGAATAATTGACAGTATCTTCCAAGTAGCTTTAATATGTTATTCACCATTTATATAATGTAGAACTCGTAATATTTACGAACGTTGCACGAATCACAATGTCATGTTTCACATCAACAGAAACAGAAGGAAATGTCGGATACTGGAAACTGCTTACGGTCTTTGAAGTAGGTCCTACTTATGTATTAGATGTATTACTTCTAAGTTACGGTAAATGAAACTTTAAGATATTCTTATGTGTTAAGAGCCGTGTACTGTCACAGCCTCTGTACTGCTGTGCCCTGATTATCGCGCTGTTAATACGCAGTGCGAATATGGCTGAAGCTGATTCCTGCTTCGCCGGCCGTAGTGGCCGTGCGGTTCTAGGCGCTACAGTCTTGGGCCGAGCGACCGCTCCGGTCGCAGGTTCGAATCCTGCCTCGGGCATGGATGTGTGTGATGTCCTTAGGTTAGTTAGGTTTAATTAGTTCTAAGTTCTAGGCGACTGATGACCTCAGAAGTTAAGTCGCATAGCGCTCAGAGCCATTTGAACCATTTGAGCTTCCTGCTTCGTTATGAAACAAGCGTATGGAACACGGGAAAAAAATGCTGAGAAATGGGTTGCTCCTAATATTTTTCATAAATTTGCAGAGGAAATAGGCTTTGAAGGTTTCCAGGGCACTGTATTTAATATGAGAGAGACACGTTCTGTGGATGTATAGTGAAAATCGGTAACCAAAAGATTGGTAATCAGCTGCAATTCATGACTCGCTGGTTCGAGTTTCGCATTGGTTGTCCTTTTTTCGTTCAATTTTAAATACCTACATTTCGTAGTTGTAAAATTCATCATCATGGTTCAAATGGCTCTGAGCACTATGGGACTCAACTGCTGAGGTCATTAGTCCCCTAGAACTTAGAACTAGTTAAACCTAACTAACCTAGGGACATCACAAACATCCATGCCCGAGGCAGGATTCGAACCTGCGACCGTAGCGGTCTCGCGGTTCCAGGCTGCAGCGCCCTTAACCGCACGGCCACTTCGGCCGGCTTCATCATCATGTTTTATGAATAATGAACGTATCCTTGTTTCCAGTTATAAATTTTACACGAAATTCCCGTTTTCATTTCAAACATAAATTCTTAATTATCGAAATATTATGAAATACTGTTAATAAAGGTTGCTTAAATTAAGAAAACATAACAGTTTAGTTTTTTATGACAAAAATGAGAAACCAAATACTCTTTATTTGCGCTATGTCCATTGCTTCATATCACAGATGTAGTCTCACACGAACCAGAGAGATAAGTGTCGTAGAAACATAAAAAAACAATCATTTTCACAGCATCGAGCACACCATACAAATGCTGCATTTTTACATTTGCCACTGTACCATTACAATATGAACCCAACAGAACTGATCTGGAGCCAAGTTAAAGAGATTTGGCACAAGAAATTAGGAGACTGTTAAGCTGCCAAACGTACTGGAACTAAAGTACGCAGCTTTTTCACAAGAAATGCGGCACCTGGGTGGCTTCTTGAATTCAGTGTTGATCGACTCGTTATCAACGTAGCCGATGACAGTTCCAGAACTGAAACGTATTCCTCGTATTCAGATAAGCAAGGAGCTAAGAGTTTACCAGACGACTGACTGTGATTAAAACCTTCAGCGGCTTCAGTATTCAACATTACGGCGAAATATCTGCAGTATGCTTTTCCGTCGCACATAGCTCGCTCAGAAAAATTACGCTGTGTTTAAGTTAGGAATTTTCATCAGTCTTGTTTGTAATTAGAGTACTGTGTTACGTGAGAACGGAAGCATTTTAAGCTTTCCGCCTGGCCACCTAAGAAGCGTGCGTTAGTGCTGGAGTTTTGCCGAATATTATTTTTTTCTCTTTGAAAATTAAATTTCATTCGACGCTGTATTGTTTCTCTCCTCTTCTCTTTTTACGTCTGAACTGCAAATACACCATTGCAGGTTAGTTGGACCAGCTGGCTGGGCGGTTCTGTCCAAGTTTAATGCGGCGCTAAACCTGTTGTCCCGCATTATTGTTCAGTCTGTGTGCGTGTAACACAGCATAAAAACGTATCCTTACGATTGTACTTGACTGTACTGGACACAGCTTGCCTTCCGCCCCACGTGGAGCGAAATCCAGTACGATTCAAGTAGACGCAGAAGATCACATGGTGTAATGTTTACATCAGGTTTATTCTTATGGTGAACACTGTATAGTGCGCACTCTGTGTGATTCTAATACCAGTTGCTAGAATGGAACACCGACCAGGAAACATTACATATTGTTCTTGGTACACTGACATCCAGCTACATCAATCTCCCCTACTTGCCTGTTACTATTGTGACACATCTACAGAGTCCGTCAGAAAAATGTATACACACTTTTACATTTAATAACTGATCACATATGTTGTAAAACTTTCAGTTTAGCACCTGGTGACTTTAAATGTTCAAAATGTTCACCGCTGGCAGCTATGCACATAACAGAACGACGAGCGGTCGCCGCAACTACCTCAGTCAGCGTTACAGTGCAGATCGCTGCACGTGTCGCTGTAATCTCCTGGCGAAGTTCCTCCAGCGTGCCTGGGTTACGTCGATAAACTTTCTCTCTCGCAGTTCCCCACAAGTAAAAGTCTATAGGTGCTAGATCTGGCGACAGTGCAGGTAACTCAACGTGCCCTCTTCGTCCATTCCAATGGCCCGGAAAATTGTCATCCAGAAAAGCTCGTGCGCTAGATGGCGCATCATCTTATTGGTAGAAGACCATTAGTTCCATAAAGCGCACGTAGAACTGGCAAAATTGATGTGCGTAACATTTCCAGGTACACTTCTCCAGTGACAGTAGCTTCAAAGAAAAAGGGTCCTACTAAGCGACTAGATGAAGTCCACACCACACATGATCCCCTGGTAGACTGACCGCTTTAGCCACTTACACATTCGGATTTTCCGGTGCCCAGTACAAACAGTTACGTCGATTCACGGTTACATTAAGTTTACATTGTGCCTCGTCAGTCCACACTACTTTCGTCACAAATTGTTTGTCATCAGTTACCATTTGCTGATAGCATTAGCTAAATTGCATTCGGCGATCAGCACCGTCATCATTAATCGCGTGCAGTAATCGTGGAATGTAAACTTTCCGCTTGCAGCTTTCAGAATTCTTCGTACACCTGTAATGCTAACACCCACTTCACGTGCACATTGCGTAGCAGACTTCTGTGGAGAATTAACAAACGTTTCCAACACGAGAGCCGACGAAGCAGGACTTGTGGCTGCACGCTGTCCTCCTGATCTTCCTTTGTGAATATCACAAATCGTTCCACGCAGTTCAAACTTGTCAGTTATGCGTTTAATTGTTAGGCGGTTTTGTTTCAAACTCCCGCCTCCACTGATGTTGCACTTCTACGAGATTATCGAACTTGAAAAACCACTTCACAATACATTTTAGCAGCTCGAATGTCAAGCGTGCTGCAACCATCGTGTTTTCTCAATACCTAGATGAAAGTACTAACAACGGTTCAGCCAAAGACCATACTGCAACACAGTCGTAACTCAAATCGAACGACAATATCGATATCTCGATAGAGACTGACAAAGAGTGTATACATTTTTCTGACGGATTCCATATATTACTAAAACGCTACCCCAGAACCCGATAGCAGTTGCAGATGGTTCAAATGCCTCTAAGCACTATGGGTCTTAACAGCTGAGGTCATCAGCCCCCTAAACTTAGAACTACTTAAACCTAACTAACCTAAGGACATCACACACATCCACGCCCGAGGCAGGATTCGAACCTGCGACCGTAGCAGCCGCGTGGTTCCGGACTGAAGCGCCTAGAACCGCTCGGCCACAATGGTCGGCACCCACGGAGTACAAAAATTCGATTTCCATTATTTCTCGTAGTTACTGACCACATTTAAAAATTAAAAATACTTTCATTTTCACCTCGATACAAATATAATCTTATGGTAAAAGTACAACACAATAGGATAACTATTGCAGTTAGAAGCTATACGTTTAACTTGAGACAGCGTAATTGTCGGCGCTCAAATACCCGGACTTTATTCACCCATTATTTGAGAATGAGAGCATTTAGCAACTTTCAACAAACTGTACACGTAATTTCAAACCTTTACTGAGCTTTTTCTCGCTGAGCCCCCCCACCGTCCCTCCCCCATAAATGATTAAAGGAAAAAAGTTTTTCGCTTACTAAATTTTCTCTATTCATGCAGTCAGACTTGAGCATCAAGCATGGAAAAAAATGGCTCTGAGCACTATGGGACTTAACATCTAAGGTCATAAGTCCCATAGACCTTAGAACTACTTAAACGTAACTAACCTAAGGACGTCACACACATCCATGCCCGAGGCAGGGTTCGAACCTGCGACCGTAGCGGGCCGCGGTTCCAGAATCAAGCATGGAGTTTTTTTAATTTATTACTTCTGTACTTCTCTATTCGCAGCATAATTTGCAGACAATTTCCACATACACCACTGAATGTCCTGCAGATGTATATCATTGTGCGAGACATAGTTGAGGAAATATGACGTACTAAACAATGAATTGCTTACAAAGGGGTACATATTGCCTAGTTTATAATCATCCAGTGTTTCATACTGCACTTTGAGACTTCCAACAAGCCTTATACATAATTCCAAACCTTTGCAAAGCTTTTTCTCGGTTAAATGTTAAAAGGCAAATATTTAACTCATTAATACTTTTTCTGTAAATAAAACCGCCTTTTCTTGCTCCAACTTAATTTTTCCCAGACGCGTTTCGCCTTTTTCTTGCTCTAAGGCATCATAAGTGGGCTCTGTAACGATACAATTTTGTTATTTTTAGATTATCAAACAGTTCACGGCGCCATTTTTTATGTAAATAAGTAATTACTTATGGTTATCTGCGGTCTGCATTTCCTTTCATCTGGTCTGGCGGCCGCACTACCACTTTATTTACGACATATAAGCACAATTTTGTATTCCGAGGTTTTTCACATTGTTCACCATGTTTCTCCTCTTTAGTAATGTACTATTATTCTTTTGCCACTCGGTACAGCTATTACTCCGGACATCGTGCTTTTAACAATGTAAATATTTTAACTTCATTACGTGTTTCCTCCTCTTTGGTTTGTTTATCTAAATGTTGCCAACCTAACGAAGTATATGTTCAAAACTAACTTCTATTCATGATGATCATATCGTGTGTGTGTGTGTGTGTGTGTGTGGGGAGGGGGAGGGGGGTGTATGAGAGAGAGAGAGAGAGAGAGAGAGAGAGAAAGAGATGAAGAGCGTGTATATGGGTTGTTTTTTTATTTTTAGTGTATGTGTGTGGGGGGGGGGAGGGGGGGCTTGGTCGTTTGAGTTGTAGATTGTCGAATATGAATGTAATAGCTGCTGGAGAATGGTTGAAAGCTTTGGTGTCAGCTGATTTGACCACGCAAACAAACTTGTTATTTAACACATTAGCTAATTTCTAAAGTAATGAAGCTGTTTCATACAATGACATTCGATTATTTAAAGAGTCGGGGGTTACTGCTGTGGTGTGCGTACTGTAAGACCTTCGGTACACACACCATCAGATTATTTGACTTGTCACTCTAACTAAGTAGGCGAGTGTCAGAAATATATCTCGTGGTCTTATCAAGGCGTGTTTATCTTCTGCCGTTAGGTTAAACGATAGAAATGCCACTTGCACGGTTAGAGTAGCAGGTTGACGGTGACCACTTTAAACAGAACTTGATTAATTTTCACGCGCATTTATTAAAATAATAAAAAGCATAGACATTACACAACTTGATTCTGGATGCTGTTTACAATTGATAATCTGAAGTTCCTTTGGTCTTGGTACGTTAATCTTATTCTCACATATCTCTGATACTTGACAAAGTATCTATACATTGATCTTCATGACTATGTACAGGAATATGATAATCTTATTAGGTGCACACTGAAACTTGACTATACACTGGTACAGACTAATGCAGACTGGTACAGACTAATGCAGACTCACTAATCGGAGGTCTGTACACTCGCTATAATACCTCGCGTGTTCAGGTATCACTGCGCGAGTGTGATCCGCGAGGAGAAAAGGTTCTACGTTAGCAGCAATCTCATTGGCTGCGCTACATATACGCGGATCGGCGGAAGCAGAAATTGGTCCGTCTCTAAGGCAGCGCCATCTCATAGTGCGGAGACGGACGAGCGCTGCGCCTGCGCTGTTGTGCTTAGCGGGGCGCGCTCTAGTGGGAAAGTTGTGTACGCGCTGACTACGCGGAACTATGTACACAACAACTGCAATATTGCAACACCAAAAAACACCTAGGTGTGTGGTAAAGCAGGGCAGACTTCGTACTACAGACAGAATATTGGAGAAGTGCAGTCAGCCTACAAAGGAGATTGCTTACAAATCACCCGTACATCCCTTTCTAGAATAATCCTCGAGTGTATGGGACCCATACCAAAGATAACTAGCAAGCAATGTTCAATGTGTACAGAGAAGGGCAACACAAATGGTCACAGTCAAGCTGCTGACAAGGATAATGTTGAGTCACCGTCGTATTTAAACATTTTGCCCCTTTCCTTAAGGTGGGTGTCTATGTAATGACAGAATCAAGTACACGTAATAAAAATTATATGTAATTTACTGACAATTTATCCTCTGTGAAAGGCACCGATACATGAACTCTGTAATCACTAATGTCCCTTGTGAAAGACAAAGAAGTTAAAGTCTATTAGGCAATTGTACACTGACGGGAAAAAATGCACGGTGGTCTTCCCTCTCGGCAGTGGCACTTGGTCGTATGGAGCCCTGACTTCTTGCGACCGTACATTCTCGTGACCAGCGCTGCCGCCAGTCATGTACAGTGGCTACATTCCTGCCAAGTCTTCTTGCATTATCGCAGTCTGGAACCCCACAACTCCGTCTGAAAGTTAATTCACTCTGCAAATTTATCCGTCGCTTCACTTTACTGCTTGCTCAATTCACAGACTGAATAATATCAAATCCTGTCCGTTGTCAGTTAGTGCTTCCTTTTGGGGCCCTGCGTCACATGTTCACATTTACCTGATCTTTAACTGCTACGTTTGTTCCAGGTAGCGCAGTGCAGGTCCCAAATGGCGTCCCACGGTCCGGCCCAATGACGTGGTGTGAGTTGGGCAATGTGTCCGCCGCCCTCGTCAGCTGGGCAGTGGATGAATGTGGGGGTGGGGCTACACGGTCAGCTGCGTTCCGGCCGCGGCGCCTTTGTCTCTCCCAGGTTTCCCACGCACGCCCCGGCCTTTTGTCTCCGGACACACAGGGGCGACACACCGCGCCAGGCTCCCTGTGACACCCGGTTTCTCCTTCATTGGCCGGCGGATGTTCGTTTCACCAGTCATTGGTCCTTCCAAAGAGCGCCCGATACTCACCAACGTGCGGCAAGGATCCGACCCTGGACCAGTGCTGAACTTTCCCATTTTTTAATTTTTAATTTAATTAAAATATAGACTGGCAATGGCAAGGAAAGGGTTTCTGAAGAAGAGAAATTTGTTAACATCGAGTATTGATTTAAGTGTCAGGAAGTCGTTTCTGAAAGTATTTGTATGGAGCGTAGCTATGTATAGAAGTGAAACATGGACGATAAATAGTTTAGACAAGAAGAGAATAGAAGCTTTCAAAATGTGGTGCTACAGAAGAATGCTGAAGATTTGATGGGTAGATCACGTAACTAATGAGGAGGTATTGAATAGAATTGGGGAGGAGTTTGTGGCACAACTTGACAAGAAGAAGGGATCGGTTGGTAGGACATATTCTGAGGCATCAAGGGATCACCAATTTACTGCTGGAGGGGATCGTGGAGGGTAAGAATCGTAGAGGGAGACCAAGAGATGAATGCACTTAGCACATTCAGAAGGATGTAGGCTGCAGTACGTACTGTGAGATGAAGAAGCTTGCACAGGATAGAGTAGCATGGAGAGCTGCATCAAACCAGTCTCAGGACTGAAGACCACAACAGCAACAATTTTTTTTCAGTCAACAGTCTTCTGACACGTTTAGTGCAGCCCGCCACGAATTCCTCTGCTGTGCCAACGTCTTCATCTCAGAGTAGCTCTTACACCCAATGTCCTCAACTATTTGTTGGGTATATTCCAATTTCTCTCTTCCCCTACAGATTTTACTCTCTATAGTTTCCTCTAGCATCATGGAAGCTATTCCCTGATGTGTTAACTGATGTCCTATCATCCTCTCCCCTCCCCCTGTCAGTATTTACATAGACCTATGCTCCCTTCTTAGCCGATTTTGAGTGGAACCTTCTCACTTCTTACCTAATCAGTCAACCTGATTTTCAACATTCTTCTGTAGCACCACATGTCAAACGCTTCGATTCACTTATGTTCCGGTTTATTCACTGTCCATGATCTGCCGCCATAGAACGCTGAGCTATAGACGTACATTCCCAAAAATTAAGATTTACATTTGATGTCAGTAGAGTTATCTTGTCCAGGAATGTTCTCTTTTGTGAGCTGTTCTGCTTTTGCACCCAGAGTATGAGAACACCTTCACATAGTCAGCTTCGCGGTCTCCAATATCTGTAACCCCATTTCTAGTGCAACTAATTACTTTCGTTTATCTTCCTTTCACCGTGTCCATATTCTGTACTCATTAAACTGTTCATTCCATTAAAAAAAAAAAAAAAAAACACTCCGTCTTCAGGCCACGAGTGGCCTACCGGGACCATCCGACGGCCGTGTCATCCACGGTGGAGGATGCGGATAGGAGGGGCGTGGGTCAGCACACCGCTCTCCCGGCCGTTATGATGGTATTCTTGACCGAAGCCGCTACTATTCGGTCGAGTAGCTCCTCAATTGGCATCACGAGGCTGAGTGCACCCCGAAAAATGGCAACAGCGCATGGCGGCCTGGATGGTCACCCATCCAAATGCCGGCCACGCCCAACAGCACTTAACTTCGGTGATCTCACGGGAACCGGTGTATCCACTTCGGCAAGGCCGTTGCCATTCCATTAAAAAAATCCTGTAATTTTCTTCACTTTCACTGAAGATAGTGATGTCATCGGCGAACTTTGTCCCTGACATTCCTCAATCCTGAATACTAATCTCACTTGAGCCTTACTCTTATTTCCGTCATTGTTTCTTCGATGTATAGACTGATCAGTAGGGTCGAAGTGTCTTAAACACTTTTAAGCCCGAGCACTTTCTGCCTGGTATTCCACTTTTCTTCATCATTCTTGGTCCTCATAGACATTGTACACTACCCGTCTTTCCTATGAGATTACGTACTTACCTGAGAATTTCTGACTTTTTGCACCATTTTGCATTACCGAACGCTTTTTTCTGGTTACAAATCCTATGAGCGTTCCTCGATTTTTCTTCAGTTTTGCTTCCAGTAGCAAGGGCAACGTCTGAACTGCCTCTCTGCTGTCTTTACCTTTCCTAAAGCCAAACTGACCGACATCTAACAGATCTTAAATATTCTTTTCCATTTCTCTGGACATTATTATAACATTGCCGCCTGTGATTACGTGAAACTGACTTTATATTCTGAATGTGATACTTAAGAGCGTTAACTGTTACGTAAAATTATTTATTACCACTCTGTCTTTGGCAATAATATTATAAGAAAACTGGGGTCGATTTATCTCTTTAGTTTAATCTCAATTACTTTCATACAAGTCAAGACTGATACTAATACTGTTAACTTTAATTTACTTCCGAAAGTGCGAAACAGCTACGGTCCAGAGTTAGCTTGGAAGCAATTCGTTTGGTATTTTACTGTGCATGAAAAGAAATGAAGTTCCTTTCGTAATAATTGCACTCAGAAAACTCATAGGACTTCTCGAAATATAAACGATTGTAGAATCTAACGAACGTAATACACAAATAATGTTAGCACACAAAATTACTTTTGAAACAATCGTAAACTGAACGAAAAACTTCCGTATTTGATTATATCACTTTCACTCAATGAAGTTATTTTTTCTCTTTATTTAAAATGACAGAGTTTCTTCAAATGACGTAAACGAAATGTAAAAGACCTTTTTTGCGTTTAATGAACATTCGATCCACACTTACAAACAAGACACATTAAATAATACAGCTCAGTGACAGCAGTCAAAAAAGGACAGTCCTCGGTACCAGTGAAACTGTACACCCCTGCCGTTTCCTCTTTTGGTCATTCTTTTTGATGGTTCCACAAACCTTTTCGGCAGCTGGTAACTAACCTGCAGATAAACTAGAAGTATTATCTAGTCGTTCACTTTCTCACTGGACGGTTGTAAATTTTTGGTGGTGCCATTATTATCTCACGGCACCACAAGTGTTTCTGTTTTCAATATGGCCAGAATTTACATATCAATTAAATATTATTTTATTTTTAAGGTATATTAGTGTTTTCATTTATTATCAGTGTTACTATGGCTTCCAGCTCTGTGTGTTTGTATGTCATTGTGTACCATCTTTTGTTTTCTGTTTCTTTCTCACTTTGGGTTGTTCTTGTTCTTGTAGTTTGTCTGTTTGTTTGTATGGGATTCTGTCCCTGTGTTTGAGACAGCTGGATGTTTGTTCTTTTCCGTTTCTTGATTTTCTTGTTCAGTTTTATTAATAAGTTTTTTTGTATTCATTGGTTGTGGCCATTTGTACTATGATATTCATTTCTTTTTGGTCACTGTCTGTATCTAATGGTACTGTGCTTAGTCTCTGGAGCATGTATGTGAGTGCTTCCTGCTTTTGAGCACTGGAGTGTTGGAATGTCTCGTGTATAATTGTGTCTTGTAGTTGGTTTTCGGTATATATTAAAAGTGTGTTGGTTGTTATGCTGATGTCCAAGAAATATAACTGCCTATTTTGTTATTGTAAAATGTATCTTATCATGAACGGAATTTATGTCTTTGTGTAACTGGTCAATTTTATTACATGGTTCATCTGTCATGCACAAGATGTCATCAAAATATCTAACCCATTGCAGGATGTGGTACCTACTTCCCACCCACCAAACTAACAATTCAACTCAAACATACTTCCAAAAAACTATAGCAAAAAATTGATCTATATCAGGAATATACTAACGTAAATGCGAGACATCTGATGGAAGGTACATATATCAAATCAGATACAAATAACATGACCCCAGATACAAATAACATGCAAGATCGTGGACGTATAGAACAAATCATTCAAGTTTTGCAGAACACACCAACACCAACATAAAATTACCACCAGTGACACAGACGTGAAATTTCTAAGGATAAACAACTAAAAAGCGCCTCCTTACCTCACCAGAAAATTATCACATTCATAAAAACCATAACAGAAAAAAACAACTCATAAATTATCAGACTAAACTGGCAAATCACATTCTCTTCAAATTGATTGACCACTTAATATAACAATAAATATACACATATCTCCTCTCAGTTTCTGTCCTATAATTACCATCCAGCCCCCCCCCCCCCCCCTCCACCCAAAAAAAGGAAGGAAATATACAACTTGCAGTCCACGTCCTCCCCCCCTTCCTTCCCCCACTTCCTCTCACATCTCTGCCAAACATACAAGACATTTTCACTAATTCACAGTAACTCACAAACACACACACACACACACACACACACACACACACACACACATGCACACACACACACACGGACGTACACACCCACATGCAGATCACACACACTCACCTTCTACTCTGCTCCACCTTCTAACCTCTCTGTCTCTCTCTCTCTCGGCGCCCGAGGTAGCCGTGCTGCTCCCCCCCCCCCCCCCCCTCCCTCCGCCCATCCCCCTGTCGGAGGTTCGAGTCCTCCCTCGGGCATGAGTGTGTGGGTTGTCGTTAGCATACATTGGTTCCAGTTACATTAAGTAGTGTGTAAGCTTAGGGACCGATGACCTCAGCAGATTGGTTTCATAGGACCTTACTACAAATTTCCAATTTTCTCTCTCTCACTTTCTTTCTCTCTATCTCTCCTCTTCCTTCCCATCTCCGTCTCTCTCTAACACACACACACACACACACACACACACACACACACACACACACATAAACAGACGATTTTTTAAAAGTAGTTTCACAGGTTGGCAACGCTGACTACCTGCTCGATAGCAAACGAACAGACGTAAGTACTGTAATACTGTGCAGAGTGAGAAACACACGCGTGAATAACCCAAATGCAGCGCGGCAAATCCTACAGAATGAAAAAAAAACTGCCAAGTGCATATGTGAAAGGAAGTCTTTCGACGTCAACCGCTGTTAACAAGGAGGGAAGAAGTAGTGGTTCGGAGACTATGTAAGGAAACACCATAAGTAACTGGCACTCCAACTCCGTAAACAAAACTCTGTTTTTAATCGAAGACAACAAAAAATGTACAAACATATGTATCAAATATGCGGACTAACCACGGAAGATGCTTTACAAATAAAACCGAAACGCGTCTGGTGTAATGCTCTTTAGTTAAATTGCAGTAAGCTCAAGGCAGGAAACCAACAATAACGGATTTTAAAAGCTGCTGCGTGAGATGGCAAACAAACAAATTTGAGTGTTAAGATGTCACGCTGCAGACGCTTCGCTGGGAAACCCTTACACATCCTGCATATACTCCCGATCTCTCCCCATACGACTGCCACATTTTTGGAGCCCCGAAGAAATTCGTGGCAGTCGATTTGCTTCGGACGAAAAGATGCGCACTGGGTACAATCATGGATCTGCAGGCAGCCGCAAACTTTTTTCATGAAGACCTTCGTATGTCACAGTGGGATAAATCTTAACAGTCACGATGAGTACTTTCGAAATAATAAACAGTCCACTTACTTCTTGCCATGTGTCTCGTTTTGATTTGACTACCCCGTATATATATATCACGTGTTGCATGACAAAGAAAAATTGAAATGAGCGTTTGGCGTCATTGGCTGGGAGGCCCGTACGGGACAGGTCCGGCCGCCTTGGTGCAGGTCTTATTACAGTCGGCACCTCATAGGGCGACCTGCGCGCTGGATGTGGATGAAATGATGAAGACAACACCCAGTCCCTGAGCAGAGAATGTTTCCGACCCAGCCGGGAATCGAACCAGGGTCTGTAGGACGGCAATCCGTCACGCTGACCACTCAGCTATCAGGGCGGACCATGGTAAAGAGACCTTCCGTTTCTAGGTAGAAGACTGCGCATGACCGGCGAAGTATGCCTAACGGCTCATACGTTGTGATAAGAGTTTCAAATACAGAATTTTTCCCATCATAAAACTCTATTAGTGTAAACAATGCCCTCTTAATAGCTTCGATACACTCTAAGACAAAGAGAAAGTAACGATTCGTCACGAAAGATTATCCGAATAGAAAGGAAATCCGTAGATATCACGCACATATCAAACAAATAAATCATTATAGTTGCAGACAAATTGGATGATTTATTCAAGAGAAAGAGCTTCACAAATTGAGCTACACAGTGACGCGTTGGTCCACCTCTGGCCGTTACGCAAGCAGTTACTCTCCTTGGCATTGATTGAGAGAGTTACTGGATGTCCTGAGGGAGACCGTGCCAGATGCTGTCTAGTTTGTGCGTTAACTCGTCAAATTCCCGAGCCAGTTGGAGGGCTCTACCCATTCGTCCCTGCCGTAGCGCTCAGTGGTTCACAACCCCACAGCAGGCTTCAACAGTCCACTCACCCCACCGCCGCCCCACACCGAACCCTGGGTTATTGTGAAGTTCAGCAGCCCTTAGTGGACACCCCCCCCCCCTCCCCCCGCTTTCTCCCGGGAACGCTTCACACCAGACGAATGTAATCCCAAATATTTGCGTGGAAGAGTAATGGTGGTGTACGCGTACATGGAGAAAGTGTTTGTGCTGGAATCGCCGACATAGTGAAACTGAGGCGTAATAAGAGTAACCAGCCCGCATTCGTCGAGGCAGATGGAAAACCGCGTTAAAACCATCCAGAGACTGGCCGGCATACAGGACCTCGACATAATCCGCCTGGAAGGCAGTACGTTAGACTACTTGGCTAACGGGGTGGGCTGCCCTACCCATAATGTTCCAAACATTCTCAATTGCGTAGAGATCTGGCGACCTTACTGGCCACGGTAGAAAAAAAATGGCTCTGAGCACTATGGGACTCAACATCTGTGGTCATAAGTCCCCTAGAACTTAGAACTACTTAAACCTAACTAACCTAAGGACATCACACACATCCATGCCCGAGGCAGGATTCGAACCTGCGACCGTAGCAGTCGCGCGGTTCCTGACTGAGCGCCTAGAACCGCTAGACCACCGCGGCCGGCCTGGCCACGGTAGGGTATGGTCAGAACGAAGACAAGCGTTAGAAATATTTGCCGTCAGCGGTTAGGCATTATCTTTCTAAATCGTAAGGCCACAATGCCTTGCCTCGAAGGGTAACAAAACGAGATGAAGATTATCGTCTACGTATCGCTTTGCTGTAAGGGTGCCGCGGATGAGAACCAATGGCGTCCTGCTATGAAAAGAAATGGCACTCCAGTCTTGGCTGCCAAGCGGTATGGGGGGCGACATTGAGGTTGGTGTCCCACCCGTGTCCTCGGCATCACCGGACACGTCTTTCCTGGTCATTGGGGCTCAGTTCGAAGCGGAAGTCATCATCGAAGGCAATTTTGCTCAAGTCAGTGGAGTTCCACGCTGAAATATGCCCGACATCACTGCAAATGGGCTTGTTGGCGTACAGAGGTCAGCGTCAGTCGGCGCCAGGGGTGCCGTGGGCTCAGCCTTCTACCTGTGAGCCGCTTGTGGTTGCTAAACACGAGTTGCAGGTCGGATCGATGACAATGATTAATCTAGAGCTCAGAGTGCCTCTGTGACAACTGCTCGGTCGTCTCTCTAAGTCGATCGCTTCCTTCTTGATCCTGTCTTCCGCCATGGTTCATCCCTTCCTGCCAACATCGTCGAAAAGTACCATCGCTCATGTTCAAATGTCGAATGATTCGCCGATTGCTCCAACCAACTTCTTTGAGCCCAACTACACGGCCTCTCTGAGGCGCTGTCATTGCGTATATTGTTAGCGCCTGTGTGCGAGGCATAGTCTTTGTTCAACCGAGTACACGGAATGAAATTTGCGAAGATTATGTCTTGGTATACAGATGTCCCCTGTTTACTATCCTTCCCAGCCACGCGGTGAAATTGCGATGCAGCGTCACACATTCATTCATCAGCCGCTAAAGTTTACAATTTTGCATTTTTCGTCGATACCTGTATGAATATCAATTTGTGAGCAATCAACGTAACGTCTTCGTAGTGCGTCGTTTTTCTTTTGTCTTAGGGTGTACATTATGCAAAGCTTAATACACTGAAGAGCCAACGAAACTGTTACACGTGCCTAATATCCTGTAGGGCCGCAACAGGACGTGAAATGGACTCGACTAACGTCTGAAGTAGAGCTGGAAGGGAACTGGCACAGTAAATCCTGCAGGGCTGTCCATAAATCTGTAAGAATACGAAGGGGTGGAGATCTCCTCTGAACATCACGTCCGCTACCTCAGAGATGCTGTGTCCCGGATATGCTCAATAATGTTGTTGTCTGGGGAGTTTGGTGGCCATCGGAAGTGTTCAAACTCAGAAGAGTGTTCTTGGAACCATCCTGTTGCAATTCTGGACGTGTGGGGTGTCGTCTTGCTGAATTGCCCAAGTCCGTCGGAATGCACAATGGACATGAATGGATGCAGGTGATCAGACAGGATGGTTACGTACGTTTCACCTGCCAGAGTCATATCTAGACATACCAGGGGTTCCATATCACTCCAACTGCACACACCTCACAACATTCCACAGCCTCCACCAGCTTGAACAGTCCCCTGCTCACATGCAGGGTCCATGGATTCACGTACACGTCCATTCGCTCGATACAATTTGAAACGAGACTCGTCCCACCATGCAACATGTTTCTAGTCATCAACAGTCCAATGTCGCTGTGGACGGGCCCAGGCGAGACGCAAAGCTTTGCGTCGTGCAGTCATCAAGGGTACACGAGTGGGCCATTAGCTCTGACAGTCCATATCGATGATGTTTCGTTGAATGGTTCTCGCGCTGACACTTGTTGATGGCCCAGTATTTACAGGAGTTTTCGGAAGGGTTGCACTTCTGTCACGTTGAACGATTCTCTTCAGTCGTCGCTGATCCCGTTCTTGCAGAGCCTTTTTCCGGTCGCAGCGATGTCAGAGATTTGATGTTTTACCGGATTCCTGATATTCACGGTACACTCGTGAAATGATCGTACGGGAAAATCCGCACTTCATCGCTACCTCGGAGATGCCGTGTCCCATAGCTCGTTCGCCGACTATAACACTGCGTTCAAACCCACGTAAATCTTGATAACCTGCCACAGTAGCAGCAGTAACCCATCTAATAACTGCGCCAAACACTTATTGTCTTATATAGGCGTTGCCGACCGCAGCGCCGTATTCTGCCTGTTTACGTATCTCTGTATTTGAATACGTATTCTTATACCAGTTTCTTTGAATCTTGTGTATGTAGCTCTCGTAATGGTTACAGACACCATGTAAAATAGAACCTCATCTCTCTCAACAACAAAGACAGTAAGAAATATCGAGAAATAGCGGAAAATGCTTAAGGCGGTCTCTAGTGGGCGTTTCTTCACGAGATTCTAAAATCGTTCACTAGAGTGTCTCAGCGACCAGGAAACGCAAAGTTTTCCCATGTGTTTCATCTACGTACAGTATTCAGCAACTAACAAGAAGATACGGAAGAAGAATGAGAGGAAAAATTGTTGGACAACTCGACTAAGAAAACGGACTCGGTTGATAGGACACATCATGAGGCATCAACGAATCGTTAATTTCGTAATGGAAGGAAGTGGTCGGGGTAAAAATTGTAGAGGTAGACCATGGCTTGAATATAGACAGCGCGTGCTACATCTAAATACATACTACGCAATCCACAGTAGATGCATGCTGGAGGGTACCTTGTATTACTTGCCATGTAGGTTGTAGTAGTTATGCATAGTCTTGCACAGAATAAAGTAGCATGGAGAGCTGCATCAACCAAGTCTTCGTACTGAAGACCACAACAACGGAATAGTGAACCGTAACTGATAGGAAAAATGATATGGCTGAAAATGACAATACAAGTAAAAACTTTCCAGTAAAGACAGATCCACAAATGAACTGTTCGTTATATCAGTTGTTAAGCTTCCATTACCAGTGTCATTTTGGATAAAATAATTTTGAGTGATGGTCCACGTCGTTGTTAGCTACTATAACAACTAAATTCCCGACGTTTCGACCAATATGTTCAGATCCTCTTCAGGGTCCTGTTTGAACGAAAGATTATTTTTGTCAGGTACCCTCCTGTCATATTAATTATCTGCCACTTTCGGATCTATACCTAGTGCCTACCATCACGTTATCCATCTAAAATTGTGCATGTATGGTAACTTTTAGACAAGTGGCCAGCCCAAAATTAGTTTTTTGGGTTGGAGAGATTACACCATAAAGAAGGGATTTTGTATAAATTGGCGACCCAGCCAGGATAAGAAACCATATTCTCAACGTACACAGCCAGAAACAATAATAGTAGGGTTTGCATCTCCATGCCTATATTAATTCTGAATGGTATTAATCTGAATAGATTTTTTATAATACAGGATGATTTTTTCCATCATGTACACACATTAGGGATTGATTGATGACAGGGTACAGAACAAAAAGGGTGTAACAAACTTATGTTGGTAAGTGCATGGTTTCCATGCTAGAGACCATTTATTCAATCACACTTTGTTACACAGACTGCGGTCTAATATGCGCTATTCCGTGTAGCCACAGTTACAGTATGTTGGTTTCTCCCTAGAGGATGGTAGTCTCCCTCATACAACATGCCCTAGCGCCCTCTCCTGCCATAGTAATTGGTAACGTTGTGCACGATTCACTTCTCTTGCTGACTCGCCTTGTAGTGGATGTGATACTGCATTCTACACAATGTTTCCGTGTTCGAATCGAGAGCTTGCCGACATGGTATTTACTTACAGAATGGCAAATGGCAACAGGCAGCAGGCAGCAAGGTTGTTTCAGGCAACCTATCCCCACTGACAACAACCACAGTAATCAATGTTTGCGACAGTGTTTCTCCTTTTGTCTGAGGCAGGTTCTTTTCGGGAAACAGGAAATCATGAAGGACTTTCCCGAAATGGGGGATACCAGACTTGAAGGGAAAAAAATGAAATTAGCATATGGCATAGTTGGGCAGGAGGCCCATATTCGGGGAAGTTCGGCCGCCAGGTGCAAGTCTTATTTCATTCGACGCCACATTGGGCAACCGGTGATGAGGATGAAATGATGATGAGAACAATAGAACACACAATCATCGAGCAGAGAAAATTTCCAATCTGGCCGGGAATCGAACCCAGGCCCAGTTTCATGGGAGGCGAGCACGTTACCACCCAGTTAAGCTGGCGGACAGACTTGAAGGTAAATGTAATTAACACTGTGGAATGTGACCGCCGCGTCAGCACCAGGCTGTTGGCCCATCAGTACAGGGGTAGCCAAACGACCAAGTGGAACGTTCTCCATGACAGTGGAGACATTTATTCTTCCGTATCCTCTCATCGATCAATCCCCGGAGTTTGTACACGGTCCTGTGTATTGATAAAAGTCTTTGATAGATAATTGGTGCAGTCTGATAAGATTTAATTGTATGTTAGTTTCTTACCACATTGAAATAAACTCCAGCAGACTGGAGACACTATTGTTAAGCAGATAATTTCGTTTGACCGCATTTTCGTAACGTAGTCGCTGATTATGATTACTTTCAAGTCTTATTATCTCTTCTGTGGAAATGAAGGAATATCTATGAGCATTTCTTTAAAAAGTAGGGAATCTTTATGATAATACATTAAGTCAAATATGTTAACTATTAACAGTGCTTGTGTGTGTGTAACAACTCTCTTGTGCTGTAGAATCTATATTCAGGTACATAAAACATTCACTACACAGTGACAATGAAACTGAATATACGTGACTGAGCAGTGCTATTCAATTTAAATTATAAATCGTACTTCATTATTGAAGTGACAGTACAGGAAGGAGAAAAATTGTCAGCCCTGTGTGTCCAGGATGTGGTACATTACCAAACACATAGCTTGTTGACTCAGTGATTCTAGTCATGGTTGGACAACATCACATTCTGAGGAGTGAATTTTAAGTTTAAATAGTTGCGAAAATGCATAGACTGTTAGTGCAGAAGTCAGTTAAACTGTGGTTATTCGTAATGTGTAAGTTTTTACAGGGACATTGTCACTTTAAAGCGGTGATGGACCTCTTATCAGGCAGTCTACATCCTGAATGAGCGATCATTAAGACTGGTGCGCGCCCAAGCTATGATCGAGATATCGCAACGGTCGAGACAACAAGCTGGAGGAGGCAGTTGCTGAAACGCGAGTATAAAATAATATATTAAGAACTGTGGCAGAACTTTAATTACGAGGCGTTGTGGTTATTCTTGGCCAATAGCATTTTACGATTTCACGGCTCACTAAAGGTTCGCTTTAATCAAAGTGTTTAGTGTCGAGTACTTGACTTATTTACAACTTGAAACATGGATGAGGACTACAGTTTATTTTGAACAGATTACCAAAAAAATGACAGGTACAAGCAAAGAAAGATTGTGAAAAAGCGGATTAAGATACGGAGGAATTTAAAACAGTTATGGAAGAATTGAAAAGCACGCAGGCACCAGTAAAAAATGAAATGCCTAATTTAAAATTACACTACGAGGAAACCAACAGAAAACTAGTAGTTATAAAGAAAACTATCGTCTCTTGCGGATGGATTGGGAAGTTTCAGGAATCTGAGGAAATGTCGATTAGTCTGTTATTACACTATGTAACGCATCAAATACGAAGAAATAATGATCAAATCAAGAAGGAGATGGAGGATTTAAGTAAATCTGTGGATTATAAAATAAGCAAAGACAGAGATGGCTGGTAGATAAGATAAGACGATAATTTATACCTACATCTGAAGTTAGCTGCTGAGGCAGAGAATGTAATGCTGCATGCGATCATGAATGTAATCAAAGAGATAATGTAACATTAATTCCGTGTTGTAGAAACACTAGTGGTTCAAATGACACTAGTGGTGAGAATTTTTTGGTCCACGGATCACTGAACTCTGTTGCAAATAATGAGTATAAGTATGTGTCTGGGAGCAATCGTCGTGATTTGTTAGAAGAGTCAAGGATAGGTATAAGAAAGAACAGTATTCTTTTTACAAGGTTTAAGTCTCGAGGATCAGCGCATCTCGTAATTTTTCTGAAGTCATTCCAAGAAGCCCACCTGGTATAGTCAAAGAAGTATTAGATTCTTTGTTAGTCACCAAGAGGAAGATGTATTGCGGTGGGCAATGTTAAATTTGAGCCGAATTGCCACAGTTGATGAATTTTCTCGTGCACTGAAAGCAAATTTTGGTCAGATAAGGCATCGAGAATAGTCAGACTCGGGCTATTTGGACCACAAAAGTGTAATGATAGTTGGGGTTGATACGGAAACTTCGTTCAGTAACAGCTAAATCAGGTTTGATATCTTGACGGAGCCGTAGTTGAATTGCATTTGAACTGTATTGCCAGACAAAGTGATAGAAAGCTTACTTGGTGAAAGACTCGATCACTAAATCAATTAGATTATTTAAATAACACAAAAGGCAAAGGAAATGTCAGATTGGGTTGGTTTTAATGATAATCGCATAGCACTGAATAATGATAATAGTAGTTTCCGAAGGAATAACCGGAGCTATCGAAAGGATAAAGGACGTTATAATAAACCTAAGGACAACAGGACACGTTGGAAATTTGAGTCGAATAAAAGTAATAAACACCCATTAAATAAAGGTAGTTGTAATCTTAATAGTGAGCTGAGTAATTTAAAAGGAGAAGCTAGAAATGATGGTAGTCATTGTCAAACTAGTTAACAGTGGAACTAGTCGAAACCAGAATGAAGTAGTAATGCCGGAGGATACTGACGATAATCAGCAGACTCCTATGCCTAGTCGTTCACCCTATAACAGTCCAGAATACAAAAATGCTTTCTTGAGATATCAAGGTCAACAGCCTCTAGGGAAGGGGGGGGGGGGGAGTTATTGTTAGAAAATGAGGAACCTGACAAGAGCAGATGAACTCAAATAGCGCATGGCGTAGTTGAAAATCAGGTTCTCCTTTTTTGCTAAACACAGAGTCAAGTTAGTTTATTATCAAAAGAAGTTAGGAAACGAAGTAGATGTAGATGCAAGTGCCCATCATTCCGTGTGGGTGGTGTTTGCACTGTGCAGGGATAGTATATGTAAGTATTGTGCTCTAAAATAGCAGACAGTCAGTACACGCACCTATGGCAAAGTTATCTTGCTTATGCGGTGAGTCCGTGTTTGCTGACGGTGTGCTCTGTACATACAACACGATATTATACCATTCTAGTGCGCTTTTCTAATCAAATAACGTAGCAACAACCACACGTGCCAACGCACCTGATCATCAAAAGATTCTCAGATAACGCATTAAGCTGCCAGTGCGCAGGTAGCGATAAACTGTAAGCAAGGTTAGTCTGTCGGTTGGCTTATCTCTAATTGACTGTGCTCTATTAAATGTACTACGCCATCCAGCGAAGTACACCAGAAAGTAACACCTAAATCTCTCCATTTATGTCTATACACTATAAGGTGTAGACTTTAGGCTTAGCGTAATCTCGATTAATTAGGATCGATTAAGTAAACAAAATCTTAGTATTCAATATTAAGTCGAATTTCTTTGGCAATTAAATCATAAACTTTACTAACACATACCGAAGCCACAAGAGAATATACATACAGTGCTGACGAAGCGAAACGACTCTGCCAATAGTCAGAAATTGTCTGTATTTGGATTTCCATTCCTAAAGCATACACAAGCCGCTAATCAGTAAATTTATTTTTTATCGCCTAAGACTTATTGAGCTCTTTATTTCAGCAGCACGATGATTCGAATGAATGCAGCCAGAAAAAGTTGACCCCACATGAAGAAAACAAAAAGCTTACGTGCTACCACCACTTTTGGCCTTAAGCTACATAATGCATATAAAATATAGCCTCTTCAGGTGTTGACCCTGTACGGCTCCACTATCATGCTCTATTTTAACTGGCAACTCGTCACTTAAAATTATCAGTAATAGTAACCTTGTCATGCATTTACTCCAAAGGCTCCAGTTTCGCACGGTTTGCTTATTACTGGGGAAATATCGACAATTAACGGATTGATACTGCTGTATGAGCACAATCTTACAATTACGCCATCACAAATACTAGTGTCTGTTTGAAAATTAATTCAATAAATCTGAGTCCTCCGCTCAATAAGAATTAAAAAAAATGGCTCTGAGCACTATGGGACTCAACTGCTGAGGCCATTAGTCCCCTAGAACTTAGAACTAGTTAAACCTAACTAACCTAAGGACATCACAAACATCCATGCCCGAGGCAGGCTTCGAACCTGCGACCGTAGCGGTCTCGCGGTTCCAGACTGTAGCGCCTTTAACCGCACGGCCACTTCGGCCGGCAATAAGAATCCTACAGCCACTTAGCCACAATTACGGCAATCACACTGTTACTTCTCCGTGCGCCAATACAGCCAATTAAATGGCGCTCACTCGCTCTCGCAGTGTGCTGACCACCGAATTACACATACGAGGGTGGTTTTATAAGTCTCGTAAATAGATTCTGTCGAACTCCACAAAATACTCACTTCGTCGTAGGACGAAATGTGTTCCCACTAAGCCAGAGTTTCAAGTTAGGGAAGAGGAAGAAGTCACTTGCGGCTAAGTCTGACGAATAGGGTGATAAGGAACCAATCCAAAGCCCAATTCACACGCTTTTTCCATCGTTACTGATATGTGAAATGATGCATTATTGCGGTGAAAGCACTTTTCTGCGTGCCAGTCTCGGTCTCTTTGCAGCCAACGCAAGTTTGAAACAATGCAGCAATGAAGTATAATAGGGAGCAGCTATGGTTCCGCCTTTTTCCAGGTAATCTATGAGGATTTTTTCCTTGGTAATCCTAAAAAATCTGTGACGATCACCTTACCAGCTGACAAAATGGTCTTTGCCTTCTTCTCTTCGCTTTCATCAACCATTGTTATGACTGCCGTTTTCACTCTCGTGTGTAAGGATGGATTCAGGTTTCATCAACAGTCACAAATTGGCGCAAAAAGTCTTGTGGATTAGGATTAAACATCGCCAGATATAGTGTTGAAATGTTGTGTCGGATGCGCTTTTGTTGTGTATTTGTATGTTCAACATCTCCCAAACCACTGGACCGATTTGTTTACTGTCAGGCAACAATCGCTGCGGGCGTAAGCACCACCTAACTATCATAGTACAGGAGGTATGAAGTCATAAATAACGAGATGCGTGAGAAACGGCCTCATCATGTGTGACGTTTAAATGTATTATTTCTGCTGCTACTTACTGTGTACGGAATAAATTTCGTAGGCTGTATCCACGTATGCCGCTCATTGTACTTACGAAAGTATATCATGGTACCACACATATTTCAGCAAATATGACGTCATGAACACAGAGATGCGTGGAAAAATCAGGATTGTGCGTAACATTTAAATTTATTACTTCTTTTCTACTAACTGTATTTGCAACATACTTCGCTGACAATACCCATATATGCTGCTGAATGTACCTGCTCAAATATATAATTCTACGTGACATAGTTCAAAAGATATGACGTCATAAACACTGAGATACTTGAAAAAATGTCGCATCATACATGACGTTTTAATACATTTATTCTTTACTACCAAGACACTCCTGTAGTCGAATCAACTTAAGAAAGTCTCTGACACATGGCAGCGTTTTTGACGGCGTTCCATCGCGAAGCGCAAATGACTGTGGACGAAGACGATAGCCGTCTATATAGCTCTGAAGACGTCTACAAAATCGCGTTGTAGATACGTGAAGCACGTGCGCCCAGCCTAAAAAACTGTCTAGGATCATGTTCTTTAATTTGGATACTGAATTTACACACTCGTACGTTATGCATACTTCTGTCTACGACTGTTTCATAATTTCAAGAGTGTTTTCACGAATACACGGACATGAAATTTTTTCGATACTACACTACTAACACCGTTCTTTTTTTGTTTTCGTACCTAACAGAATATTACCAAATGAATACCTGGGTCATGCTTGGTTTGTCAGCTAGTAAACAATAATTAACAGTGTTAAACGATAAAAATAATTCATTTTTCCGTACAACGGCGGTGTAGACGTTTCAGCGCAAAGAAGACAGTAAACACTGAGGTCCATGCAGCATGGACAGAACAATACAGGCAGTGAAGGTCGGCATGGATTTCGAAACTGCTGCCATCACATCGTGTTCCAAGGAATACATGAGAAGTCTACGTGCTACGGACGGTAAGATGGTCATTGAAAGAGTTCAATCCGATTTTATCTCAAAACAAGAAGATGAAATTTACGACCATCCCTGTTGTTGGAGAGATGATCTTTTCGGCAGGACAAAGACCTGCGATGCGCAGCATTTTGAACTGTGCGAGAGAAAACATCTTTCGCATAATTTTAACGAGGAGACCAGAATGGCTGGGAGGAATGGAGAGCTAGTTTGCGAGAAAGTTATTGTCGTCCAAGCCGTGGTCAGGTACCCGGGACACTCACTGTGGGCCCACCAACAGTGCAGGCTTGTTGGTGAGTGCAAAAATGACTATGTGCTCGAAAACTGTGCCTAAAGTTTGGTGAATGACTTTATTTTTCCTCTCTAGTACTAACGAAGTTTTCCTGAAAAAGAATTGTATTGAGTAGCCAATTTTTACTCTCAAGATGTAATTTGAACCGGAAGTTAGTTATTCTTCTATCTATACAATTTATAACAGCTTAAAGTGGTTCTGTTGAGACGCTTAGCCCTCTCCAGCTATGCGGCCATTATGGCGTAATCCGTCCAGCGGAATGGACAGCAGGGTATTTTTCAGGTTCCGATTGTTTTGGTATATTTTCTTTGTTGAACAAGATTGAGAAAACTATCAGTCAGGTAGGAGAATAGTGCGACTGTACAGTGATTTTGGAGTTTCTAGATCGAGTGCAACTTAGCTGAAACAACACCAAAGCATAGACGGGCGTTACATCCGCGATACGCCTAGTACAGTAGAATAGTGTGGATACAAACAAAGGAGCGAAGACAAACGAAACTTCCAAAAAAGTTATATGATATCGTCTCGACAGGCAAACGGAAATATCATTTCAAGATTTGTTTCTCTGGCTTGGTAGTGAAACAGTCTAACCGCGAAATTGTAAATTCCAACGTCGGCCTCGCTGTCAGTTGACATTTTGTTTACTGTATGGCAAATATCGGATGTGGAGCAGAATTTCCTTGCTTCGAGCCTGTCTGTAAGAACGTAGGCTTCCGCGGCGGGTGTCCCAGTCCAACGGGCCGCGAGCGGTCGCGGGGCAAAGCTACACGGGACACGGGCGTGTCTGCACAAACGGCTGTAGGGCAACTGTCAGTCCACTTCCGCGCACGCCAGCAGGAAAACTTGCCGACCAGAAGCCGAACGCGGATTGGCGGACAGCTACCAATCGTTGACCACATGGACATCCACGAATAGCCTCTTTCCTTCCATCTTCCCTTACATCATGAATAGCAAATCACTTTAGAGGGCCAATTAAAAGTTTTACAACAGTGACGCCAGACATCGATAGTCTGTAATAAATAGAAGCACCTATCCCCATGAAAAACCAGTCGTGCCCTGAGGAAGGCCGTTGCAATTCGGCCGAAACGTCGCTTTTAGTTTATTATTGTTGCTAGTTTTTAGCAATGACGCGGCCTAATACCCAGAATAATTTTAATCGCTATTGCCTGAAAGTAGCTGTCAAAATTGTGATTAGCCGGCCGTTGTGGCCGAGCGGTTCTAGGCGCTTCAGTCCGGAACCGCGCTGCTGCTACGGTCGCAGGTTCGAATCCTGCCTCGGGCATGGATGTTTGTGATGTCCTTAGGTTAGTTAAGTTTAACTAGTTCTAAGTTCTAGGGGACTAATGACCTCAGCAGTTGAGTCCCATAGTGCTCAGAGCCATTTGAACCAACCAAAATTGTGCTGTTTTAATTGAGGTGCTTGGAAAGCAGATTTTCAGTAACTAAAAGGGCAATGGCCATGCCGCAGTGGATACACCAGTTCCCGTCAGATCACCGAAATTAAGCGCTGTCGGGCGTGGCCGGCACTTGGATGGGTGACCGTCCTGGCCGCCATGCGCTGTTGTCATTTTTCGAGGTGCACTCAGCCTTGTGATGCCAATTGAGGAGCTACTCGACCGAATAGTAGCGGCTCCGGTCACAGGAAACCGCCATAACGTCCGGGAGAGCGGTGTGCTGACCACACGCTCCACCTATCTGATCCTCAGCTGAGGATGACACGGCGGTCGGATGGTCCCGATGGGCCACTTGTGGCCTGAAGACGGTGTGCTGTTGCTGTCTTACAAAACCAAAAGTTCACTTTTAAAGAATTCTTTAATCTAATCTTCGGCTAACTGGAAACCTATGGATATGTTTTTAGAATTTGTGGGATGAACAGAAAGAGTAATTGTCACTGTTCCTATATAAGAGGAGCAGGGATTTGATGGAAACGAAGAACTACCTGACTCTGTCCTCAACCCAGTAGTTTAAGGTCTGGTAGAAGTGTATGGAAAAAAATAAGCACTCATTTACACTGTAGGCACGTGAAATCTGTTATTTAGAAAGTAAAGGTTATGATGGTAATTTCTTTTAATCAAGGATGATTAAACATGTTGTTTACAGCAACGTTATAAAGCTGTTCAATAATTTGCTGTCGCACGAATATTATAATACGTTTCTTACGACCTGCCAGTTGTAGAAATTCAATGTTGACAGTTATTTTCTCAAAGATATTTGTGGTTTCGTGGATAGTGTATCTATGTCAACGCTGAATTACTACCACTGTCAAGTAATAATAAACCTTGTAAGACGTGTATATTTCTATTGTTTATTGTCAAATCACAATTTATGAAAGATGTTTATATTTTATTAATAGGATTAAGTAGGAATAATTAATATTTGTCATGTTGGAAATAATTGTGGGAGCAGGGAATGTCTGCACCAAAGTATTGTTGACAAGAGAGATCGCAAACTGATATAATTTTAAAAAAGGGCGGGAGAGACCGCGTATGGGTACATTTTAAGAAAAGAGCTGGAAAGACCGCGCATTGATACATTTTGTAATGGTAGCAGGGATTGTCTGCACCAGAAAGCATTGTTGGCAGGAGAGACCGCACTTTAGCGTTCGTAGGAAGTCAGTAGTAAGCGAGAAGTGAAGCGAGTCGGTAGCAGGTCTGAAACGAGAGGTTGAGAAGAGAGGTGTGCCTGCCAGCCACTAGCTATGATTTACAAGAGATTATAAACGGATGTACAGAGACATCAGCTAACTATTATAATAAGAGGAACTAAAATTATTGAATTAATTTTTCGAGAAACTCAAGACTACTGAATGTATGTTTGCGCATTGCTAGTTGTAAGATTATTGTAAAAAGTAAGTCCCATTTGAACGTTTGTAAAATCATTTCATTCAGAATATAATTAACTTCTGCAGCAATGTTGTATTTCTAATTATAATCCATCGCAAAAACCATCAACGTAAAACTTTGCAAAATTTTATTGTTGTTAAGAAAAAGTTTAACTATGAATTACGTAACTTCAGTCAAATTAATTAAAGAATAACGTCAGCTTTGCTATTAAAGAATAACATCAGCTTTGGTAGTAAATACAGCCACTTATTATGAAAGCCCACCAGCAACTAATAGAGTATAGTAAAAGAGAGTAAGTATATTCATGTCGCAGTTCGATGTAGCAGTCAGATGGCGATCCAGTAACAGTAAAAAAGGTAAGGAACAGTTTTGGGTTATTGCAGATAACGACTGAGGGCCACGACGACGACACATTCTATGTTTCGTCGAAATAATCAGAAAATAACTTTTAATAAGCAGCAATTAAATTTGTATGCGAAGATAGAGAAAGAGAATAAATTTCAAAGAGAAGATTTCATTTGTTATTATTAAGCAAGAGATAGAAATCCTAAGGAATGGTTTCATAGTTTATTGTAAAAGGGAAGGATATCATTAACAAAAGAGGTATAGAGGAGACTGGAAGGTTTCACTTGGCGACATCCAATTGGTAAGACTCTTTAGTGAATCTACTGTGAAAATGAATATACTGACTCTGGCAATTGTATGAATAAGCTAGTGTTAAGTGGCGCAACGCTTATACTAAACTGTATACCTTTAATTCACAGTCCATCGGCAATTATGTTTGCTCTATTGATTCTGCGTTGAAAAGTGTTTGTTCAATGTTAAACCCGCTTAACAGTGATATATTTTGTTGCGTTTGTTAATTATAGACAATGTCCCGCAAAATAATTATTCGTTCTCAAAGTGATAAAAGTGTAGAAAATAGTGACGAGAAATTCTTTTAAGGAATGCACAGAAATAATACGTGTGAAAAACGTGGTAGAGTAACATTAGGTGAACAGACATTCGAGAGGAGTAATAATATGGAATCTTTTGACGAACAATCAACTTCAGAAATGCCAACTGATAATGAGACATTAGTGCAAAATAATTTGTTTTTAAATACAACAGACGCTCCACAGCCACAAATTCTGCGTAGCAGACATAATAGTTTCAGTAACGAAACCACTATAATGCAGTCAAACAGTGTGACTCCATTACGTGCCGAAACAGATTCAAACGGTACACAGATACACAATCTGCGTAGCAGATATCACAGTGTTATTGACAAAAATTCCGAAGCCACGGAAGAGGTGACACGATCACAATCGGCTGAGGATGTTCAAATGAACACAGATGTACAACCTTTAACCACGAATACAAATAAACACAGAAGTCAATCCGAAACGGATCCAATAACGGCATTTTTGCTACAAATGAGACAAGACATGAATCAAAACTTTAACAGAAGGGCACAAGAATCAGCAGGCCTAAAAAACGGAATCAAGGTACTCGCTGAAAAATCAAGCCAAGATTTACACGCCAAGATTCAAGAAATAACTGATAAACAAGAAGCATTCGCGGTTAGCATACGAGAAACAATGACAGAGAACTTTTGTAAACAAAACGCTCACATTGATGAACGTTTTAACAATCACACAGAAAACTGTTTGATACGTCACCGCAAACTGGTGCGATCGCAGGTTAAAGAACGAAAAGAACTATTACAAACAATTAATAATCAGCGACAGGACGACAAAAAGAAAGTGTTTGCTTAGGGAAAAACTTACGTGGACAATTACATACACTCGATTTCGGAAGAAATCGAAACGGTTAAGGAGACAAATATTCAAATACAAGAGAGGCTCACGGAAATCCAATCACACACAATTGAGGCGAAAATTTCCACAGACACTGAAATCCAGAATATTAGGGATAAATTAACAGAAGAAGTTCTGACACTAATTGACAGAATGGAACACATAGAAATCAATCAAAACTCAGAAAATTTGAAAGCAGATTTTAAGAAAGTAACCAAAAGTAATCGTGACAAAAATGATCAACGAACTCACTACAAAAACAGATCTGTTAGATACTACCAATGACAGTAAATCGGATGACACAACACCAGTCTCAGTTCAACAGATTTCTAATAGTAAAGATGCGCAAATTACAAATGTGCAACAAACAATCGCAGACCTAGAATCACGTAATAATTTGTTGCATCTGAAACTCAATTCTTTGCAGCAAAGGATAGCCGACACACAAGAAACAACTGCAAACAATCAATTCCAACAGAACACACACCATTACGACATGCCTCAGATGCACAATACACATAATGTCGGTAGACTTCAGAGAGTGGGAGATCTTAACCAGACAGAAAGACACATAAATTCATATTCACAACATTACGAAAATAATTACACCCAAAGACATGACGGTTTCGACCACAAGCATTCCCTTTCAGTGAGAAAGTTTAAAACATTTAAAAACGACAGGACGCAAATTCATCCACTGGACTGGATCCAACAATTCAATGCGGCACTCCCACCATCATGGCCAGTTCAACATAAGCTAGAATTTATTATTAGTTTTCTTGAAGGGGAAGCAGCGAGAAGAATGCGACCAATTGCTAGACAGTGTTTTTCAGTAGAAGCATTCCAGGAAGCATTTATAGCAGCATATTGGTCAGATACCACACAGAGTAGCGTTAAAGATCTGCTAATTAGTCTACCAAATTTCGAGAATTCTACTTTCCCAACAATCACACAATTTTTCGAGTATATGGTTGAACAAAACCCATACCTCAATGAGCCATACAGTCAATCCGCATTAATCCAGCTGTGTATTTCAAAACTCCCCAGAGCATTAAAAGTGTCATTATTAAAGGCCACCAAAAGGACAGCGTGTACGCATTTAGAGACATCCTGCAATTGCTAGAGGCACACCAGGCAGATTATGCGTTTGTTAATAAGAGCTTTTCACGACAACGCAAACCAGACAAACAATAATAATTTTGGGCAAACACGATTTGGCAATAACAATCATAATAAACGCTTTCGCAGCGAAAATGAAAACTTTAGTCGAGAATACACACAGGGATGCAATGAACAGCAGTATAATAACAATGTACATTACAATTAAAGACAACAACAAAGCCATCCAAATAACACGACACATATACGACAGGAAATGCCGAACCGGTCAAACTTTCACACGACTCATCGGCAAGAAAAGGCGACAGGTGCAAAGAATTACATGGGTCAGCAGCAAAATACACAAAACGAACAAAGACAGCCTTTTCAGAGAAACACGCGTGCCTCGCCGCATAACTACAGTTATGACGACAGAAGGAGAGAAAACGAACACCGACCGCAAAGGACATTCTACAATGATAATTTTCATAGAAATTCAAACGGTGCACAACAGCCAAGTTATCGTATGAATGTACCAGACACATGATTTCATCCGCCACCTACCGCTAATAATCAAAACGGTAGAACAGTGCAGCTCATAGAAAACACACAACACTCCCCAACAGAAAATGAAATGTCAGAACTTTTTTGACTAGAGATAGCCTGTGATGAATCTCTAAATGACGACACTATGGATAAGGACAGAGAAAAGATAACGATAGGCTCACCAATGTGCGTAATTAACGAAGACACATTTAACAGATGCAATAGCGATAATGATTATCCAGTATTCCCGTTACACAAAACTAAAGTTAAGGGAGCATTTCCAGGAAAAATCATTGAAGTCAAAAGACAGACACAATTAACGTTTGTTTTTGCAGGGCAAATTTTCCACAGCAATTGTTGGATAGTTCCACATTTAACAACTGATTTAATATTAGAAATGAATTTTCTCGTACAGTTCGACGCAAAGATTGACTTTAAATCGTCATACCTAACATTACAGAAGGAAGACTGTGAAGTGGTAGTGAGATTTCAAAACACAGTATCCTCAGAAGAACAAAATATGCACAGGATCGAGATTATTGCAGATTCTAAAGATAACGACTGTTATCTCACACTATACACGAATACACATAATAACGACATGGCAGAGGAACAGGAGTATAATGTATTAGAGACAATTACACGCAAGGTTGGAGACAGTATAGCAAAAGACGACACAGAGCGCACAGAATTAGAAAATATTCTTGTGCAACATGAAACAGTTTTTAACAGTGTTCCAGGAACGATGACAGGATTTATGTACGAATTTCAGGTGAAACCACACGAGACTTTCAAAGCAAAACACTATCCAATTCCGCATACATACACAGAAGCAGTTAACAAAGAGTTATGAGCAATGATTGATCAGGGTATAATTGAGAGGTTAATAAAATAATCATTACAGAAACTGACCGACCACAGACGTTAGAAGAGTTACTGCAAAAGTTTCATGGCACCCCTCGATCTCAAATCAGGATTTTGGCAAATCCAGTTGCATCCAAATTGCTGAAAGTATACGGTATTCCTTTGCTTTGGTGAATGTTACCAATTTTGTAAACTTCCGTTTGGACTAACGATTTCGTCTGCAGCCTTTATACGAGGCATGAATACAATTCTCCCACAGGATCTTAAAAACATAATTACTACATATGTAGATGACATTCTAATTGCAGCAGAAAACTGGGAACAGCACAACCACACCCTTCAACAATTACTGAATACATTCAAGCAAAATGGTATAACTATAAACCGTAAATCTGAATTTGGAAAAGCCTCAATAAAATGTCTAGGTCATATCATTTCACAAACAGGTATTGCACCAGACTCCGACAATTTGCAAGCATTGAAAGATATCGACGTGCCAACAAATAAGAAGGAACTTCGGAGCTTTTTAGGCCTTATTAATTATTTTAGAAAATTCATTCATTATAAAGCATTAGACACACGCTTGCTATACCAGCTCACAAGTAAAAACACAATTTGGTCATGGAATGAAGACGCTGAAGCTGAATTCGAGAATTTGAAAGAAGCTTTACTAAGGGCACCTTTGTTATCGCATCCTGACCCAACACAAAACTTTTCCATCGCAACAGATAGTTCAACTACAGCATTAGGAGTACATATTTTCCAGGAAGTAGAGGAGGACGGTAAGACAATCGTTAAACATATTGCGTTTGCAAGCATGATACTTTCTCCAGCAGAGCGCAATTATTCTGTAACAGAATTAGAGACGCTATGTGTAGTATGGGCATTTAAGAGATTTCGTCATTATCTATATGGAAGACACACCACAGTATATACCGATCACCGAGCAATCCAGTTTTTATTATCAGCAAAACTTACGCATGATAGATTAAGCCGTTGGAAATTATATCTACAAGAGTTCGACTTTACTATTGTACACATTCCAGGCACGCAGAATATTGTTGCCGACGCACTATCGAGATCTATTCAGCATAAACGACTAGAGAAAGAAAATACCTTCTGCTACAACAACCATAGTATTATGTATTTTAAACAAGTAGCTTTCGAAAACTTTATATCATCAGCATTACAGGACATAGAGAGAGAACAGCAGAAAGATGAAACACTAAAAGAGATTTTAACGCTTTGGCGAGACAAGAGCAACGCAAAAATCAGACATAATTACACTATACATCAAAATATTCTGTTTATTCGCTCGTACCCAGACGGCAACAATTGGCTTTTACGCTTTCCAGAAGGGATCAGAAACAAATTGATATGGTATACGCACCTAAGCTATACACACTACGGAGCTAGGAAATGCTTTCTAACTCTTCGACAAAATTGTCACTTCAACAATATGGAAAAACACATTCGCAAAGTTATAGCATCCTGCAAGATATGTCAGAAAGCTAAATCATCTACAGTATCACATATTCCACCAGTGTATCCCATCATACCGGGTAAGTTAAGACACATGGCAGCAGTAGATCTTTTCGGTCAAATCCACAGAACAAGTAAAGGTTATAGTTATATTCTAGTAGCCGTAGAACTGGCATCCAAATTCGTAACATTTTCTCCAGTAAGGAAAGCAACAGCTAGATCAGTATCAAGAGCATTTGTAAGAGATTTTCTATCAATAGTGGGACATGTACAGAAGGTTATTTCAGATAACGGACCGCAGTTTAGGTCAGACATATGGAAACAAATGTTAGAGAGTAAGAACATAACACCAATTTACATATCAAGATATCACAGTTCTTCTAACCCGGCAGAAAGAATAATTAAAGAGATCGAGAAACTTTGTAGAATTTATTGCCACAGAAAGCATACAACATGGGACGAATATATTTCACAGTTTCAAGAAGTAATAAATGCAATACCTAATGAGTCAACGATGCTCTCACCAAATGTAATACTGACGAATAAAGATCCACCGAATAAACTTACTGAAATGATTACTTTTCCAAAGAACCATAGACTTCGTCATTGTGAGTTAATAGACATGGCACTAGCGAACGTTAAACGAGCTGAAGATCGTCAGAAGAGACAGCAGAAGCAGGTAAGTAGATTACGCAAGTACGAGGTTGGCGATAAGGTACTAGTTCGTACCCATTATCTGTCACATAAAGGGAAGAACCGATGCAAAAAATTTGAACTTCTATACGCAGGACCGTACAGAATTCGAAATATTCCGCACGCTAATGTAGTACACATTGAGACCCTCAGTACAAAAAAATCGAATGGAAGCCATCATATGTCAAACATAAAGAAATTCTTAAAATAGAAAAACCGTCTTATAGGGATACATATAGACAGAGTATAACAATGAGCTTTTTGACACATTCCAGCAAGCCCGAATACAGTGAGCTACTAATGGGTTATTTACGTGCACAACAGGTGACCTCGATTCGACCGCAGATAAATACACTGAACATTAATAGCAGTCTTAGAAGTGTTCTCGCAGGACATTTATTTCACATTATGTAAGGTAAGTAAAGCAATTAACAGGGCTACTTTAAAAGTAAATGTATAACACGTACAAATATTTTTCATACAGTAGTAGCAATTAGATGTTTTCTTTAACACGTGCATGCAGCATTGTTGTCATAGTTCACCAAAATAAACGTAGTTTTAATTATAATGTAAGTATTGAATATGGATAAAGGTGGATAAATGTTTTACAGGTCATGCCGAGAGCTGACGCTTTTTTCCAGATGCAGAGACATGTTGAAGTCATGCCGTGCGCTGACGATTATTAACCATGAATATTTTGCTATAGGTAATACAGAGAGATATTGGTGTCATGCCATGCACTGATGATTATTAACAATGAATATTTTATTTTGGCTATGCAGAGAGATGACACGAGGTACAAAGGAGAAAGGAGAATGAAGATGTTAGTATGTAATATAATTTAGTAATGGTTTATTTTGATAACAGGTGACACAGCGTAGCACAGCACTACGGTTAGAGAAACCACATTAAATTGCTTACTATATGTACTTTGCTACTCGAAAAATTTTTCTGCATTGAACATGATATCTTTTACATCAGATACATACATAGGAAAAACAGATCACACTAAATGTCAGCATATCGAGTCGCACTCTACGTAAAATACAAATGTTTTCTCTTAAATAACAATGACGATGTGTGCTACACAACTCAAATATAATATATAGTTGACTGACAATATGACTCGTAACTGACGAACACATTACCTTTTTAAAAAGGGCGGGAGAGACCGGGTATGGATACATTTTAAGAAAGAGCGGGAAAGACCGCGCATTGATACATTTTGTAATGGTAGCTGAGATTGTCTGCACCAGAAAGCATTGTTGGCAGGAGAGACCGCACTTTAGCGTTCGTAGGAAGTCAGTAGTAAGCGAGATGTGAAGCGAGTCGGTAGCAGGTCTGAAACGAGAGGTTGAGAGGAGAGGTGTGCCTGCCAGCCACTAGCTATGATTTACAAGAGGTTATAAACGGATGTACAGAGACATCAGCTAACTATTATAATAAGAGGAACTAATATTATTGAATTAATTTTTTGAGAAACTCAAGACTACTGAAGGTATGTTAGCGCATTGCTAGTTGTAAGATTATTGTAAAAAGTAAGTCCCATTTGAACGTTTGTAAGATCATTTCATTCAGAATATAATTAACTTCTGCCAGCAATGTTGTATTTCTAATTATAATCCATCGCGAAAACCACCAACGTAAAGCTTTGCAAAATTTTATTGTTGTCAAGAAAAAGTTTAACTATGAATTACGTAACTTCAGTCAAATTAATTAAAGAATAACGTCAGCTTTGCTATTAAAGAATAACATCAGCTTTGGTAGTAAATACAGCCACTTATTATTAAAGCCCACCAGCAGCTAACAGAGTATAGTAAAAGAGAGTAAGTATATTCATGTCGCAGTTCGATGTAGCAGTCAGATGGCGATCCAGTAACAGTAAAAAAGGTAAGGAACAGTTTTGGGTTATTGCAGATAACGACTGAGGGCCACGACGACGACGCATTCTATGTTTCGTCGAAATAATCAGAAAATCACTTTTAATAAGCAGCAAATAAATTTGTATGCGAAGATAGAGAAAGAGAATAAATTTCAAAGAGAAGATTTCATTTGTTATTATTAAGCAAGAGATAGAAATCCTAAGGAATGGTTTCATAGTTTATTATAAAAGGGAAGGATATCATTAACAGAAGAGGTATAGAGGAGACGGGAAGGTTTCAACCTATTATGATATACGTATAACAGCAAATTATGGAACTGCTTTAAATCATTGCCGAAAATAATATTACCACCAACAGCTACAGACATAACGGTTTAATCAAAGTTGATATACGTTTATCTACAACATCAGGAGATGAGTAAAACATCAAATGTAAAAACCTCTATAAATTATATATTATGTAAATTATAAATAAACGTGATTGTCTGCAGATATATGATGAAGGCAACAAAGCTGAAATAAGCGTATATACCAGAATAAAACATCGAACATCGCATTGTTTTCCAAATCTTTCCAGAATGTCCTAATGTGACAAAATATATGCTGCAGGTCCCACAAAAGAGAAAATGTTAATTTGTAATTACATCACAGAAAGAATATTTCTATTGTCATTTGTTCCTTAAAAATAAAACACGCTCGAAAGTTTACAAATTCACGCGGCCGATATCTTACTAGTATCATTGTTGATAACAGGAAAAAATCGTCAATATACTCGATTCCCGGAATGAATAAACGATGTATCGTCTAGGGCCCCCGCGAGCACGCAGAAGTGCCGCAACATGACGCGTCATGGACTCGACCAATGTCTGAAGAACTCTTTGAACAGTACGTTGCAATGCATCCCAGATATGGTCAATAATGTTTATGTCTGGGGAGTTTGGTGGCCAGCGGAAATGTTTAAACTCAGAAGAGTGTTCCTGGAGCCAGTCCGTAGCAATTCCGGACATGTGGGGTGTCGCATTGTCCTGCTCGAACTGCACAAATCAGTCGAAATGCACAATGGATGTGAATGGATGCAGCTGATCAGACTGGATGCTTCCGTATGTGTCATCTGTCAGAGTCGTATCTACACGTATCTGGGGTCCCATATCACTCCAACTGCACACGTCGCACATCATTACAGAGCCTTCACCTGCTCGAACAGTCCCCTGCTGACATGCAGGGTCCATGGATTCATGAAGTTATCTTCATACCCCTACGCGTCCATCCGCTGGATACAATTTGAAACGAGACTCGTCCGACCAGGAAACGTGTTATCCGTAAAGTTTTGTGTCGTGCAGTTATCAAGGGTTCACGTGTGGGCTATAGGCTCCGAAAGCCGATATCGGATGTTTCGTTGAATGGTTCGCACGCTGACACCTGTTAATGGTCCAGCAGTTTGCGGAAGGTTTGCACTTCTGTCACGTTGAACGATTCTCTTCCGTCGTCTTTGGTCGCATGTTTGAAGGATTTTTTCAGACCGCAGCCATGTCGAAGATTTGATGATTTACCGAGTTACTGACATTGACGGGACACTCGTGAAATGGTCGTCCCGGAAAATCAGCACTTCATCGCTAACTCGAAGATACTGTGTCCCATCGTTCGTGCGCAAACAATATCACCACGTACAAACTCGCTTAAATCTTGATAACCTGCCAATGTAGCAGCAGTAACCGACGTAACAACTGCGCCAGACACTTGTCTTATATAGGCATTGCCGATCGCAGCGCCGTATTCCGCCTGTTTACATACCTCTGTATTTGAATACGCATGCCTATACCAGTCTCATTGGCGCTTCAGGATATACACAACTACACTACTGCCCATTAAAATTGTAACACGAAGAAGAAATGACGATGATAAACGGGTATTCATTGGACAAATATATTGTACTAGAACTGACATGTGATTACATTTTCACGCAATTTGGGTGCATAAATCCTGACAAAACAATACCCAGAAGAACCAACTCTCGCCGTAATAATGGCCTTATACGCCTGGGCATTGAGTCAAACAGATCTTGGCCGGCCGAAGTGGCCGTGCGGTTAAAGGCGCTGCAGTCTGGAACCGCAAGACCGCTACGGTCGCAGGTTCGAATCCTGCCTCGGGCATGGATGTTTGTGATGTCCTTAGGTTAGTTAGGTTTAACTAGTTCTAAGTTCTAGGGGACTAATGACCTCAGCAGTTGAGTCCCATAGTGCTCAGAGCCAGTTGAACCAAACAGATCTTGGATGGCGTGTACAGGTACAGCTGCCCACGCAGCTTCAACACCATACCACAGTTCATCAAGAGTAGTGACTGGCGTATTGTGACGAGCCAGTTGCTCGGCCATCATTCACCAGACGTTTTCAATTGGTGAGCGATCTGGAGAATATGCTGGCCAGGGCAGCAGTCGAACATTTTCTGTATCCAGAAAGGCCCGTACAGGACCTGCAACATGCGGTCGTGCATTATCCTGCTGAAATGTAGGGTTTCGCAGGGATCGAATGAAGGGTAGAGCCACGGGTCGTAACACATCTGAAATGTAACGTCCACTGTTCAAAGTGCCGTCAATGAGAACAAGAGGTGACCAAGACGTGTAACCAATGGCACCCCATACCATCACGCCGGGTGATACGCCAGGTTGGCGATGACGAATACACGCTTCCACTGTGCGTTCACCGTGATATCGCCAAACACGGATGCGACCATCATGATGCTGTAAACAGAACCTCGATTTAGCCGAAAAAATGACGTTTTGCCATTCGTGTACCCAGGTTCGTCGTTGAGTACACCATCGCAGCGTCAAGGGTAACAGCAGCCGTGGTCTCCGAGCTGATAGTCCATGCTGCTGCAAACGTCGTCGAACTGTTCGTGCAGATGGTTGTTGTCTTGCAAACGTCCACATCTGTTGACTCAGGGATCGAGATGTGGCTGCACGATCCGTTACAGCCATGCGGATAAGATGCCTGTCATCTCGACTGCTGGTGATACGGGGCCGTTGGGATCCAGCACGGCGTTCCGTATTACCTTCCAAAACCCACCGATTTCATATTCTGCTAACAGTCATTGGATCTCGACGAACTCGAGCAGCAATGTCGTGATACGATAAACCGCAATCGTGATAGGCTACAATCTGACCTTTATCAAAGTCGGAAACGTGATGCTACGCATTTCTCCTCCTTACACGAGGCATCACAACAGCGTTTCACCAGTCAACGCCGGTCAACTGCTGTTTGTGTATGAGAAATTGTTTGGAAACTTTCCTCATGTCAGCACGTTGTACGTGTCGCCCCCGGCGCCAATCTTGTATGAATGCTCTGAAAAGCAAATAATTTGCATATCACAGCATCTTCTTCCTTTTGGTTAAATTTCGCGTCTGTAACAATTTTAGCGTGTAGCGTAGCAATTTTAATGGCCAGTAGTGTAAGTTTGTACGGGACGCTCAGTGCGCGAGTGCTTCTCGCACCTGACCACTTTTTGTTTCTTTTAAGGTTGAAAACCATTACTATTCACCTCCTTTGTGGCAGTCACGTACATGTGTCAATAACTGTACGAGTGCTTCTCGCACCTGACCACTTTTTGTTTCTTTTAAGGTTGAAAACCATTACTATTCACCTCCTTTGTGGCAGTCACGTACATGTGTCAATAACTGTATGGAATACCGTAAATCCCTACTTTCTCCAGCAGTTTGAGCGTCGTACGGTCAGGTACGTCTTTAATGAAACGTAGGAACTTCGGAATTAGACGCTTGTACATCGCTGGTGTTTTCGGTGGCTTTCTCGACGCTCCTTTTATCTGAGCGGATGAATATCCCCAGTAGGTCAAGGTGAGATATTCCAGTTTCGCGTCGTGCAGTTCCGGTTCAAGGACGTTCAGGGGTGTATCCGCTGGCGGTTTCATGGTACCTCGCTTTTGTAGCGGACGAGGAAAGATTACATTTTACATTTGTGGTAACTGTTTTTTGTTGATTTATTCATGGAAAGGGGAGCAGGTGCCTCAAAAGCCCTGCCCGATGAGAACTGCCGTGCTGTTAGCACACGTGACTCTCGCACGGTGTATGTTGCCATATGAGGCTGCGTCACAAGACCAACAGTGAGTGGAGTTATTGTTTCGGAGTTCACCTGCCACACATGTGACTGTTTGGAGAAGATTCTCAGCCGTAAGCCGTGTGTTAGATTACACTGTTGATGCCTCGTTATCGCGATGAAGCCGAGAAGTCGCAGATGTTTGCAGTTGCACGATCCTGCAGCACGTGGCCCATTTTCCGTGTCTGGCAGACATTATCGCGGCCTGCTGAGGTAATCCTTCCTACATCTGGGATGCACCCACAATTGCGCCACGCTAGCTCGCCGCATTACTATCGGATACAAAGGAACGGCGGTCGTTGGAGGCCATTGCAAGTCTGAAATGCATGCGTGGTGCCTGTTAACAGGGAGGAAGGGTCGGGCGTTCTCGTAACGTCTACGGCCGCGTCATCAGAGCTAAGCTGGGCCAAGACAAATACGGCTTAGGAAAATCTGCAAAATACGTGAAATTTATACGCAATTGCATATACGGACAACCATCAGCTGTACAATGAAATTAAACAGTAGTGAAAATTTTTGACGGAAACCGGATTTCCTGTTTATTGCGAGCAGTTACCTTACGGTTATGCCACCTGAGAATGCTTCAGGAGCGGATCCAATGTATGCCTACCCGTGTTTCTACAACGCGCACTCGTACATCCATTACATATATTCCCGTACAGGGGAGACATTTTAATTGAAAGTCCGAAGGAACATTACATCGTACTTCCGAATACAGGCGCTGCAATATCGTATGTATCCGCCGACTCAGGGCAAACGACTTTCAATTAAAATGCCTCTCCTGTACGCGACTATACAGCGCGGCCCATTGATAGTGACCGGGCCAAATATCTCACGAAATAGGCTTCAAATGAAAAAACTACAAAGAACGAAACTTGTCTAGCTTGAAGAGGGGAAACCACATGGCGCTGTGCTTGGCCCGCTAGATGGCGCTGCCATTGATAAAACGGATATCAACTGCGTTTTTTAAAATAGGAATTTTTTATTACATATTCGTGTAGCACGTAAAGAAATATGAATGTTTTAGTTGGACCACTTTTTTCGCTTTGTGAAAGATGGCGCTGTAATAGTCACAAACGTATAAGTACGTGGTATCACGTAACATTCCGCCAGTGCGGACTGTATTGGCTTCGTGGTACATTACCCGTGTTAAAATGGACCGTTTACCAATTGCGAAAAAGGTCGATATCGTGTTGATGCATGGCTATCGTGATCAAAATGCCCAACGGGCGTGTGCTATGTATGCTGCTCGGTATCCTGGGCGACAACACCCAAGTGTCCGGACCGTTCGCCGGATAGTTACGTTATTTAAGGAAACAGGAAGTGTTCAGCCACTTGTGTAACGTCAACCACGACCTGCAACAAATGATGATGCCCAAGTAGGTGTTTTAGCTGCTGTCGCGGCTAATCCGGGCATCAGTAGCAGACAAATTGCGCGAGAATCGGTAATCTCAAAAACGTCGGTGTTGAGAATGCTACATCAACATCGATTGCACTCGTACCATATTTCTATGCACCAGGAATTGCATGGCGACGACTCTGAACGTCGTGTACAGTTCTGCCACTGGGCACAAGAGAAATTACGGGACGATGAGAGATTTTTTGCACGCGTCATTCACCAACAGCGGTAACGTAAACCGGCATAATATGCACTACTGGGCAACGGAAAATCCACGTTGGCTGCGACAAGTGGAACATCAGCGACCTTGGCGTGTTTATGTATGGTTGCGGCATTATGGGAGGAAGGATAATTGGCCCTCATTTTATCGATGGCAATCTAAATGATGCAATGTACGCTGATTTCCTACGTAATGTTCTACCGATGTTACTACAAGATGTTTCACTGCATGACAGAATGGCGATGTACTTCCAACATGATGGATGTCCGGCAGACAGCTCGCGTGTGGTTGAAGCGGTATTGAATGGCATTTTTCATGGCAGATGGATTGGTCGTCGAGGCACCATACCTTGGCCCGCACGTTCACCGGATCTGACGTCCTTGGATTTCTTTCTGTGGGGAAAGTTGAAGGATATTTGCTATCGTGATCCACCGACAACGGCTGACAACATGCGCCAGCGCATTGTCGATGCATGTGCGAACATTACGGAAGGCGAGCCCCTCACTGTTGAGAGGGATGTCGTTACACGTATTGCCAAATGCATTGAGGTTGACGGACTTCATTTTGAGCATTTATTGCATTAATGTGTTATTTACAGGTAATCACGCTGTAACAGCATGCGTTCTCAGAAATGATAAGGTACATGTATCACATTGGAACAACCGAAATAAAATGTTGAAACGTACCTACATTCTGTATTTTAATTTGAAAAACCTACCTGTTACCAACTGTTCGTCTAAAATTGTGAGCCATATGTTTGTGACTATTGCAGCGCCATCTATCACAAATCGAAAATAGTGGTCCAAGTAAAACATTCATATTTCTTTACGTACTACACGAATATGTAATAAAAAATGGGGGTTCCTATTTAAAAAAAACGCAGTTGATATCCGTTCGACCTATGCCAGCGCCAACTAGCGGGCCAACCATAGCGCCATCTGGTTTCCCCCTTCAAGCTAGACGAGTTTCGTTCTTTGTAGGTTTTTCGATTGACGCTTATTTCGTGACCACCCTGTACATAATGAATGTACAAGTGCAGGTTGGAGACCCATGGTTGACGTATGGAAGTTTTGGGTCTGCCGTGACAGCCAAATGGTAAGGCGACCGCTAGCGATAAGCGGGAAATCCTATTGGAATCCCGGCCCGGTACAAATTTTTACTGTCGTCGTACAGTTAGAAGGTTAATGGTTCTTCACATTCGCAACTGAAAATTCATTTCATGTATTTCATAACGGCTTTCGTCCGAAGGAATATTGCTTAGTACTTCTGAACAACACATGCACTGTAATATCCTGTCGTATCGTATACGCAAGGAAATCCGCTGTGCCGTTTCCGAACGAAACATCCCCGTATTTGCCGCACACTGAACATTGTAGGACATTTACAAATATTTAGACACATAATGACACAACCATATCATACTATGAAAGGAGAGACTGCAAATACAGTGGTGGCAGCCGGCCGCTGTGGCCGAGCGGTTCTAGGCGCTTCAGTCCGGAACCGCGCTGCTGCTACGGTCGCAGGTTCGAATCCTGTCTCGGACATGGTTGTGTGTGTTGTCCTTAGGTTAGTTAGGTTTAAGTAGTTCTATGTCTAGTGGACTGACGACCTCAGATGTTAAGTCCCACAGTTCTTAGAGCCATTTGAACGATTTTGAACCACAGCACTACATCCAATGATTTCTGATGACTATAAAGTTATAATTCGAGCCGACAAGAGACCACGTGGAAAACACGAACGTCGATTTAATGCACCTCAGATGGAGGAAGTCACCGTCGGTATTGTGGACAATAGAAACACAAGCCTCGACATAATTGTACAACGAAGAAGAAAAGGACTACAACGCATTGCAGAGACAAACAGCTCGTATGATGGTCTCCAACATCCGTTAATGTTCCTGTACGAAGAGGACGGATATCATTTTAATTTGAAACAAATCCAACCTGAAAAAGGCGTAGAAACAAACAAAAAAGTCACTTCGAAGGCGTTCTATGCTTACCGTTTAACCATCAGAGACAACGAAACATGCAGTCCCATTTTCAACACTCGCCGTTTGTTCCGAGAATTCCTCGCAGATACGTATGAAAAACTGGCAGCGGAACGGATGCTTTACATAAGACTGAATCAGAAGGAACTACTAACTGAAGAATACATACCCCTTAGAGATACAATCATAAATGACAGGAATATTGATGACGTTGGAGCAATGGCAGTCTTAACCTCGTCATAAATAGGAAGCCAGAGACACACGCACGAAAACACTGAAGATGCTATGAGCCACATCAGAAAATGTCGGCGATCTGACCTCTTCATAATATTTACATGCAACTCGTCTGGCCAAAAATCAAAGAGCAACTAAGATACAGACAAGCCCACATACAACGACATGACGTAAAAGCCCGAGTTTTCTGTTAAAAAGAAATCAGATTTATTGAAGTCATTACAAAATATCTCACATCTGGAACCGTTAGATGCTGGATGTACACAATCGAGTGGCAAAAAACGAGAACTGCCTCACTCACACAATATCATATCCCTATAAAACAGAATCCATCCTACCGATATCGCAAAATCTTCGAAGGTGAATTTCCCAATGCACTGTACGATATAGTAGAGAAAAACGTGACTCACAAAGTATGTGCGCCATTAAACCCCAATTCCCCATGTATGAGTGATCTAATATGAAAAAAAAAAACACACACAAACCGGAGTTGATGTATAAAAAAATCCGAAACCGTACTTGGAACGGACTGGTTCCTCTGACAGAAATGGTTATGTTCGACTTCTTGCAGAACATTGGCAGCCAGTCAGGGTCTTCGTGTTCACAAACAACGTTGGTATTCTTATGGATGACAATGCACCATGTCGTCGGGCCACAATTGCTCGCGACTGGTTTGAAGAACATTCTGGACAATTAGAGCGAACGATTTAGCCACCCAGATCGCGCGATATGTATCCCACAGATCACATACAAAATCGAGACGTCAGTTCGTGCACGAAATCCTGTACCGGCAACACTTTCGCAATTATGGACGGCTATAGAGGCAGCGTGGCTCAATATACACTACTGGCCATTAAAATTGCTACACCACGGACGTGCTACAGACGCGACTTCTAACCGACAGGAAGAAGATGCTGTGATATGTAAATAATTAGCTTTTCAGAGCATTGACACAAGGCTGGCGCCGGTGGCGACACCTACAACGTGCTGATATGAGGAAAGTCTCCAACCGATTTCTCATACACAAACAGCAGTTGACCGTTGTTGCCTGGTGAAACGTTGTTGTGATGCCTCGTGTAAGGAGGAGAAATGCGTACCATCACGTTTCCGACTTTGATAAAGGTGGATTGTAGTCTATCGCGATTGCGGTTCATCGTATCGCGACATTGCTGCTCGCGTTGGTCAAGATCCAATGACTATTAGCAGAATATGGAATCGGTGGGTTCAGGAGGGTAATACGGAACGCCGTGCTCGATCCCAACGGCCTCGTATCACTAGCAGTCGAGATGACAGGCATCTTATCCGCATGGCTGTAACGGATCGCGCAGCCACGTCTCGATCCCTGAGTCAACAGATGGGGACGTTTGCAAGACAACAACCATCTGCACGAACAGTTCGACGACGTTTGCAGCAGCATGGACTATCACCTCGGAGACCATGGCAGCGGTTACCCTTGACCCTGCATTACCGTCAGGAGCGACTGCCATGGTGTACTCAACGACGAACCTGGGTGCACGAATGGCAAAACGTCATTTTTTTCGGATGAATCCAGGTTCTGTTTACAGCATCATGATGGTCGCACCCGTGTTTGGTGACATCGCTGTGAATACACAATGGAAGCGTGTATTCGTCATCACCATACTGGCGTATCACCCGGCGTGATGGTATGGGGTGCCATTGGTCACACGTCTCGGTCAGCTCTTGTTCCCATTGACGGCACTGTGAACAATGGAAGTTACATTTCAGATGTGTTACGACCCGTGACTCTATCCTTCATTCGATCCATGCGAAACGCTACATTTCAGCAGCATAATGCACGACCGCATGTTGCAGGTCCTGTACGGGCCTTTCTGGATACAGAAAATGTTCGACTGCTGCCCTGGTCAGCACATTCTCCAGATCTCTCACCAATTGAAAACGTCTGGTCAGTAGTGGCCGGGCAACTGGCTCGTCACAATACGCCAGTCACTACTCTTGATGAACTATGGTATGGTGTTGAAGCTGCATGGGAAGCTGTACCTGTACACGCCATCCAAGCTCTGTTTGACTCAATGCCCAGGCGTATGAAGGCCGTTATTACGGCCAGAGGTGGTTGTTCTGGGTACTGATTCTCAGGATCTATGCACCCAAATTTCGTGAAAAAGTAATCACATGTCATTTCTAGTATAATATATTTGTCCAATGAATTCTCGTTTATCATCTGCATTTCTTCTTGGTGTATCAATTTTAATGGCTAGTAGTGTATCTGCAGGGTACTTCGAACGACTTGTTGAGTCAATGCCACGTCTAGTTGGTGCACTGCGCAGGGCAAATGAGATCCGACACGGTATCAGGAGGTATCCCATGAGGTTTGCCATCTCAGTGTGTATGCAGCGACGCGTTTTGTGGTGAAACACTTTCTTGAATCCAGAAGACGCTAAATCGGATATTTGCCCTCTCCACAACCTCAATTTCTTTACGGCCACAATGCGTTTGCTAATAAAGAATTGGTTTCCTTTATTTTACCGTCTGAAATCCCACCTTTCACAAAGTGACAGCACGAAAATCTACTCAGCAGAACCAAATTATAAAAGTAATTTAGTCACTGAGGAACTAGGTTCAGGATGCCGTCTGTACAAAAAATAGATATCGAACTAAGACGATCACTGTCTTGGTACTGTGCGAGGATAATTTTTGTTTATACTCTATTTTAGCGGCTAAATGCGATTATTTATGCTAGTGATTAGGGCCCGGCCATAATCTCAAATGGTTCAAATGGCTCTAAGTACTGTGGGACTTAACATCTGAGGTCATCAGTCCCCTATAAATTAGAACTACTTAAACCTAAGTAACCTAGCGACATCATACACATTCATGCCCGACGCTGGATTAGAAACTGCGAACGTAGCAGCAACGCGATTTCGGACTGAAGCGCCTAGAACCGGTCGGCCAGAACGGCCGGTGCCCATAATCTCTGAAGTTGCCTGGTCGCATAAGAGACAGAATTTTTTTTTTTTTGGGGGAATCAGTCTACTGACTGGTTTGATGCGGCCCGCCACGAATTCCTTTCCTGTGCTAACCTCTTCATCTCAGAGTAGCACTTGCAACCTTCGTCCTCAATTATTTGCTTGACGTATTCCAATCTCTGTCTTCCTCTACAGTTTTCGCCCTCTACAGCTCCCTCTAGTACCATGTCTTAGCAGATGTCCTATCATCCTGTCCCTTCTCCTTATCAGTGTTTTCGACATATTCCTTTCCTCTCCGATTCTGCGTAGAACCTCCTCATTCCTTACCTTATCAGTCCACCTAATTTTCAACTTTCGTCTATAGCACCACATCTCAAATGCTTCGATTCTCTTCTGTTCCGGTTTTCCCACAGTCCATGTTTCACTACCATACAATGCTGTACCCCAGACGTACATCCTCAGAAATTTCTTCCTCAAATTAAGGCCGGTATTTGATATTAGTAGACTTCTCTTGGGCAGAAATGCCTTTTTTCCCATAGCGAGTCTGCTTTTGATGTCCTCCTTGCTCCTTCCGTCATTGGTTATTTTACTGCCTAGGTAGCAGAATTCCTTAGCTTCATTGACTTCGTGACCATCAATCCTGGTGTTAAGTTTCTCGCTGTTCTCATTTCTACTACTTCTCATTACCTTCGTCTTTCTCCGATTTACTCTCAAACCATACTGTATACTCATTAGACTGTTCATTCCGTTCAGCAGATCATTTAATTCTTCTTCAGTTTCACTCAGGATAGCAATGTCATCAGCGAATCGTATCATTGATATCCTTTCACCTTGTATTTTAATTCCACTCCTGAACCTTTCTTTTATTTCCATCATTGCTTCCTCGATGTACAGATTGAAGAGGAGGGGCGAAAGGCTACAGCCTTGTCTTACACCCTTCTTAATACGAGCACTTCGTTCTTGATCGTCCACTCTTATTATTCCCTCTTGGTTGTTGTACATATTGTATATGACCCGTCTCTCCCTATAGCTTACCCCTACTTTTTTTCAGAATCTCGAACAGCTTGCACCATTTTATGTTGTCGAACGCTTTTTCCAGGTCGACAAATCCTATGAAAGTGTCTTGATTTTTCTTTAGCCTTACTTCCATTATTAGCCGTAACGTCAGAATTGCCTCTCTCGTCCCTTTACTTTTCCTAAAGCCAAACTGATCGTCACCTAGCGCATTCTCAATTTTCTTTTCCATTCTTCTGTATAGTATTCTTGTAAGCAGCTTCGATGCATTAGCTGTTAAGCTGATTGTGCGATAATTCTCGCACTTGTCAGCTCTTGCCGTCTTCGGAATTGTGTGGATGATTTTTTTCCGAAAGTCAGATGGTATATCGCCAGACTCATATATTCTACCCACCAACGTGAATAGTCGTTTTGTTGCCACTTCCCCCAACGATTTTAGAAATTCTGATGGAATGTTATCTATCCCTTCTGCCTTATTTGACCGTAAGTCCTCCAAAGCTCTTTTGAATTCCGATTCTAATACTGGATCCCCTATCTCTTCTAAATCGACTCCTGTTTCTTCTTCTATCACATCAGACAAATCTTCACCCTCATAGAGGCTTTCAATGTATTCTTTCCACCTATCTGCTCTCTCCTCTGCATTTAACAGTGGAATTCCCGTTGCACTCTTAATGTTACCACCGTTGCTTTTAATGTCACCAAAGGTTGTTTTGACTTTCCTGTATGCTGAGTCTGTCCTTCCGACAATCATATCTTTTTCGATGTCTTCACATTTTTCCTGCAGCCATTTCGTCTTAGCTTCCCTGCACTTCGTACTTATTTCATTCCTCAGCGACTTGTATTTTATTCCTGATTTTCCCGGAACATGTTTGTACTTCCTCCTTTCATCAATCAACTGAAGTATTTCTTCTGTTACCCATGGTTTCTTCGCAGCTACCTTCTTTGTACATATTTTTTCCTTCCCAACTTCTGTGATGGCCCTTTTTAGAGATGTCCATTCCTCTTCAACTGTAGTGCCTACTGCGCTATTCCTTATTGCTTTATCTATAGCGTTAGAGTACTTCAAACGTATCTCGTTATTCCTTAGTACTTCCGTATCCTACTTCTTTGCGTATTGATTCTTCCTGACTAATGTCTTGAACTTCAGCCTACTCTTCATCACTACTATATTGTGATCTGAGCCTATATCTGCTCCTGGGTCCGCCTTACAATCCAGTATCTGATTTCGGAATCTCTGTCTGACCATGATGTAATCTAATTGAAATCTTCCGTATCTCCCGGCCTTTTCCAAGTATACCTCCTCCTCTTGTGATTCTTGAACAGGGTATTCGCTATTACTAGCTGAAACTTGTTACAGAACTCAATTAGTCTTTCTCCTCTTTCATTCCTTGTCCCAAGCCCATATTCTCCTGTAACCTTTTCTTCTACTCCTTCCCCTACAACTGCATTCCAGTCGCCCATGACTATTAGATTTTCGTCCCCCTTTACATACTGCATTACCCTTTCAATATCCTCATACACTTTCTCTATCTGTTCATCTTCAGCTTGCGACGTCGGCATGTATACCTGAACTATCGTTGTCGGTGTTGATCTGCTGTCGATTCTGATTAGAACAACCCGGTCACTGAACTGTTCACAGTAACACACCCTCTGCCCTACCTTCCTAGTCATAACGAATCCTACACCTGTTATACCATTTTCTGCTGCTGTTGATATTACCCGATACTCATCTGACCAGAAATCCTTGTCTTCCTTCCACTTCACTTCACTGACCCCTACTATATCTAGATTGAGCTTTTGCATTTCCCTTTTCAGATTTTCTAGTTTCCCTATCACGTTGAAGCTTCTGACATTCCACGCCCCGACTCGTAGAACGTTATCCTTTCGTTGATTATTCAATCTTTTTCTCATGGTAACCTCCCCCTTGGCAATCCCCTCCCGGAGATCCGAATGGGGGACTATTCCGGAATCTCTTGCCAATGGAGAGATCATCATGACACTTCTTCAATTACAGGCCACATGTCCTGTGGATACACATTACGTGTCTTTAATGCAGTGGTTTCCATTGCCTTCTGCATCCTCATGTCGTTGATCATTGCTGATTCTTCCGCCTTTAGGGGCAATTACCCACCCCTAGGACGAGAGAGTGCCCTGGACCTCTATCCGCTCCTCCGCCCCCTTTGACAAGGCCATTGGCACAATGAGGCTGACTTCTTATGCCGGAAGTCTTCGGCCGCCAATGCTGATTATTTATCAAAATTTAGGCAGTGGCGGGGATCGAACACGGGACCGAAGACGTTTTGATTATGAATCAGTAATAAAACGACAAAAAAGAATATTTTTACTACTCATGCGACAGAAGCTAGAAATTTTATCGATCCCCCAGAACTGGTACCCGGTGCGGACAGCATGCCCCGCACCCTCTCCGCCCCCCACCACATATCGTCAGATGTTTTACCCAGTGTAGGCGCAGACGTACGCCTGGAGTAACTTCTACACTCGTGATCAACCGTCATAATTACCTGCGCACATAAGGAACCACTGGCGGAGCAGGTAACGGTGAAACGTGATTGGTATCCATAAATATAGCTGCTCGTGGGGTCAGCACCGGCGCTAAACGCCCTGTTTGTGCCATCACCGCCTGTCTCCCAGCGATATCTCTGCGCTGGAGGAGCAGATATCGTTGCTTACGGCTTTCTTCTCTGTCCGTAACTGGTACTGCTACGAACAGTGGTTTCTGCTTTTTGGAATATTGTCCGCTTAAGACGGCGTTGTGACATATTGAGAAGAAATTCTAAAGAAAGTAAAATTTGAAGGTTCATGTGAAACGGAACACAAGACCGGATAGGGCAAGGATATCATTGCGACACCTCAGCAGTTTTCTTCATACGGAAGTCCGCAGTCCTCATTAACAGGATAAAGGAAGTCATTGTTTCGCAAACGCCGTATTTCTCTCGTCTCTGCTATCTTTTCTTTTCTGCTCTTGGTGCGACCTGACATCCCAAAGATGTTCGGGCTCACATGTGGTTCCTGTTCGTTGAAATGTACTGGCTCAAACTCGTCTAGGGGTTGAACTGCACGTGTCGCATTACACGCCCTATATTAGATACTTGTGACCCTTTGGTTAAATTGTCTGGCTGATGAGAAGTTTGCGAAATACAAAGTTAACATAGCATATAATAACAGAAATAATAATATCGGGAACTAAATTAACGACCCATAAATTATGCAAAAATGTGGTGCTACAGAAGAATGCTGAAGATTAGATGGGTAGATCACATAACTAATGAGGAAGTATTGAATAGGATTGGGGAGAAGAGAAGTTTGTGGCACAACTTGACCAGAGGAGGGATCGGTTGGTAGGACATGTTCTGAGGCGTCAAGGGATCACCAATTTAGTATTGGAGGGCAGCGTGGAGGGTAAAAATCGTAGAGGGAGACCAAGAGATGAATACACTAAGCAGATTCAGAAGGACGTAGGCTGCAGTAGGTACTGGGAGATGAAGAAGCTTGCACAGGATAGAGTGGCATGGAGAGCTGCATCAAACCAGTCTCAGGACTGAAGACCACAACAACAACAACAAATTATGCAGCCCACACAGTTGCGATTTGGTTAGAATAATGTTTATTCAGAAAGCAAACTAATAGCGAAAGTGGTCGTATTTAGAGTTTCTGCTACACTCGAGCGCATATCCATTTGACACAGTTCGATCATTCACAATCTCATCGCGAATTACAAGTTCAATACTCCACCTCGTTAACTATGCGAAGAATTAGAGTTCGCGCCAGGCGCGCGGCTGTTCATCGCTCGGAGACAAAGTCCCGCGATACCACACAACGCGAAATTTTGTACGCCGTTTCACTTCCTAGCTGCCTAAAGACCGACCGTCCGCTTTCGCGCCTGCATCCGATCTTTTCACTTTGGTGTCTCCCGTCGAACTTTGCGCTTTCGTGTCTGCACCATAACTGCCTCTCAGTCCGTCTCCGGACGCGTTTCCCGCGCGCCGAACATCCTCAAATGGCTCTGAGCACTATGGGACTTAACATCTGAGGTCATCAGTCCCCTAAAACTTAGAACTACTTAAATCTAACCAACCTAAGGACAGCACACACATCCATGCCCGAGGCAGGATTCGAACGTGCGACCGTAGCGGTCGCGCGGTTCCAGACTGTAGCGTCTAGAACCGCTCGGTCACCCAGATCGGCGCCCAATATCCTCGCAACTGACTAGGGCAGTTTCTTTTCCTGAAACCGTCCATCTGATTGGCTACAGCTTGTTCATCATTATTTTACATTTTAACATATTTAAATTATCAAAGCTTAACCACTTTCACGTTGTAAATAAAGTAACGATAATATCCATTGTTAAATTCTTTTACATAAAACCAATACCATTTCCTTCTTATCTTTGGATGCCGCGGTCAGTAGCCTTGCACCAAAGTGTTTTCTGATAAATAAATGGACAAAAGTAACTATTATGCACTAATCTTTACAACAAATATTCTACTACCTGATGGTTCAATAAGGTGTGATGCTGACATCTTGGGTTGTCGGGTGTTCTGCCGGATATCAGCGTCGTACTTGCACGATATTTCGGTCACGTAGCTCGAGACCTTCATCAGGTGCGACCTGAGACTGCTCCTCGAGTGGACCTGGTCCAGTATTTATGCCTATGGCCTTCCCCCTCCACCAACGGCAGCAGGCGCTTCCTCTGTGGTCCGCGCCCATTCCCTGTGACCTGCTGGAGCGTTGCTGCTCCGTTTTCCGTCCGCTGCGGTTCTAGGTGTTCTCTCTGCGGTCCGCGCCCACCAAACCCGCTCCTGGGGGTTTCATCTACGGTCTGGGGTACCAGGCGTTCCCCCTGCGGTCTGCGCCCGCTCACCACGACCTGTTGGAGCGTTGCCGCTCCGTTTTTCGTCTGCTGTGGCTCTGGATGTTCCCTCTGCGGTCCGCGCCCACCAGTCCCACTTCTGGGGGCTCGTTTACCATCTCCATGTCTCTGGTTCTTCTCCAGCTGGCCCCGTTGCTCCTTTAACAATTCCAGAGCCGGATCCCAGGCTCTGCTTAGCTGGTACCCTGTGTCACGATTCATAATATCGTCAGCCATTTTAATCTCAATCGATTCTCTTATAACACTGTCCCAAAATCTGGGTGTTTGTGCTAGAATCTTGGTATCCTCATACTTCATGGCATGATCTAGTTCTAGACAGTGTTCAGCAATGGCTGACTTAGTCACCTGTCTTAATCTAGTGTGCCTCTGATGTTCTTTGCACCTGATCTCCACAGTTCTTGTCGTCTGGCCAATGTAGGACATGCCACATTGACAAGGTATATTGTAAATTCCTGGTTTTCGTAACCCCAGGTCGTCTTTGACACTCCCCAGCAGTCCCCCGATCTTGTTGGATGGACAGAAAACACACTTGATATTGTGTTTACGCAGGATCCTACTGATTCTGGCAGAAATAGAGCCAGCATAGGGCAGATATGCCACCTTCCTTGCTTCATCTTGGTCTTCTTCAGGAACCTGTGGTACAGTGGCTGGTCGGAGTGCCCTCTCAATTTGTCTGTCCATGTATCCATTCTTGGAGAAAACTGTTTTGAGACGTTCTATCTCTATGGGTAGATTCTCTTGGTCTGATAGGGCACGTGCTCTGTGGACTAAAGTCTTCAGAACCCCATTCTTATGTGCAGGGTGGTGACAACTGCTGGCCTGCAGATATAAATCAGTGTGTGTAGGTTTTCGGTACACACTGTGGCCAATTGATCCATCTGCTTTCCTCTGGACTAGTACATCCAGAAATGACAGCTGACCATTCTTCTCCAGTTCCATGGTGAACTTGATATTAGGGTGGCATGAGTTAAGATGTTCAAGAAACTCATTGAGCCTGTCCATCCCGTGAGGCCAGATCACGAATGTGTCATCCACATACCTAAAGAAGCATGTGGGTTTAAATGTGGCTGTCTCCAATGCCCTCTCCTCAAAACTCTCCATAAACATGTTGGCAACCACAGGGGACAGTGGGCTGCCCATAGCTACACCTTCAGTTTGCTCGTAATATTGGTTTCTGTACAGGAAATACGTGGATGTCAGTGTATGACTGAACAGGTCCAACAGAGCACCATCAAATTTCTCTGCAATCAGTTCTAGTGAGTCCTTCAGTGGGACCCTGGTGAACAGCGATACCACATCAAAACTAACCATGATGTCCGAATCTGTGATGTGCAGTTGCTTGAGGCGTTGCAGGAAATCTTCTGAGTTGCGGATGTGGTGAATACATTTCCCCACATATGGAGCCAGGAGACCTTTCAGGTACTTGGCTGTTGTGTACGTAGGTGCCCCAATATTACTGACAATAGGACGTAGGGGCACACCCTCCTTGTGTATTTTAGGCAGACCATACAGTCTAGGTGGCACTGGCGCTTTTTCCCGTAGTTGTCTGATGATCTTATCGGGCATCCCTGTTTCCTTCAAGAGAGCACTAGTCTTCTTGGCCACCTTGTCCGTGGGGTCACACTCCAGAATTCTGTATGCAGGGTCCTCCAGAAGTTGGCGTACTTTCTCATCATAATCCACTCGCTGCAAGATGACAGTGGAGTTCCCTTTGTCTGCTGGCAGTACCACAATGCTGTTGTCTTCCCGTAGTTTCTTGAGTGCAAGCCTCTCCTCGGTTGTGATGTTCGATTTCGGCGGCCTGGCCTTGGTGAGGGCCCTGCAGGTCTCTCGGCGGACTTCCTCTGCCACATTAGGTGGAAGTGTGGCTGCAACTTGCTCTACTGCACTGACGAAACCTGAAATGGGTACGTTTCTAGGGGTCGTAGCAAAGTTGAGACCCCTGCTGAGTACCTTTAAGGTTGTATCATCAAACTGTATGCCACTCAGATTCGTCACCGTGCGTGTCTCTTCCATCTGCTGTGCTTTCTTGCTCATGCGGTCAAACTTTGCAGATTGGCAAGATGAGGCATTCCTTCTAGCACACTCAGCTAAAGACCAGGAGGCACGGTCTACCCAATCCCAATCTTCTCTTGTTAAGGAGGCTGCCATGTACAGATGAATGTGTGATGCTGTCATCGTTCAATGTGTTTTGAGTGGAGGAGATGACGATCTGATGCTTAACTGAAAATACTGATAATTTAAATTTACTGTTATCTTTTAAACAAATATGTTACACAGTTGATATTTACAACGTTAATCCTTTTAATAATGCGCTTCTATATGAAATGTCGATCGTTAATATCGACCGACGGGTTCAGTTTTTAGCATTCAGCTCTTTGTTACAAAACTTGTTAATTTCACGTTAACAGTAAATCCTGAACTATTATAGATATGGTCAATATTCAAGTTTTATTGGGATCACCATGAAAATTTATGGAGGATGGCAGATTAAAATTGCTGTGGCTTGATTCCCTGCATTACTACAGAATTAAATAGTTTCCATGAATGTTTGTACTGTTCTCGAATCTCCAGCCAGGTGCAGTCGTTTTCAAACCACGATATTTCGACAGCGTTCCTTGCCGTCATCTTCAGGTGATACTTGCAGACTGAGCGTCTCTGCAGACGGAGACGCACATAACTGAGGGTTGAACCTCGGCGGGTGGTGAAGTTCTAGCGCCTCTAGGGCGCTTCTCCTTCTGGCTTGGTGTGTTGTGGGGGAAATAAGATGACAGAATAGTAAGAGGGATATTAGAAGAAGCAGGAAAACGAACGGCCCAATTGATTGGCCGGCATAGTATTTAAAAATGATAGATGAAAGGGCAATAGAAGGGACAGTAGGAGAGTGAGGAAAACGAACAGCCCATTCGCTAGCCGGTGACTTACTAGTAAATGACAGATTAAAGGAAAAGAGTAGGGGCAGTAAAAAGAGTGAAAACGAAAGGTCATTATCCTGGCCTCATCTTTATGGCGGCGTCGGTGACGGCGGTGGCAGACAGACAGTGAAGTGAGGGGTGGGGGGGGAGGGAGGGGAAGAGAAAGAAGTCGGAGAGTGACAGATGGAGAAGGGAAGGGCCTGTAAGGATTAGGCCGACATTGGGGGAGGGGTGAGGGGCGGTGGGGGTGGCGTGAGTGGGGGCTGGATGTCATGACGTGGTGATGAGCTGCAGTGATGATATGAGAAAGATAAAGTGACGTGAAATGAAAGTGGCTAGTGAATGGGTAGTCATGGGGGACGCAAGAGAAGGTCAGGCCAGCGGGTGGTGGCCAGACGGTGGACACGGGTGACCAGGGAAAGGATTAAAGGATTGGGAGAGTGGCGGGTTTGCTGGTAGAAGGAAGCGGCTGCAGAAAGGATGCGGGAGTGAAGGAGTGGCACCTCGGCCAGGATGTGGTGTTCTTGGGTAGGGAAGTCGAAACGGAGGCGGAGTGCTCGCCGGAGAGCCCGATTTTGGACGGTTTGGAGTCTGCGGGTGGGGGCAGCATTGCCCCACACTACCGCCGCGTATTCAAGGATGGGACGAACAAGGGAGGTGTACAATCTGACAGCAAGGTGTGTAGGGAGTGAAGAGGTGGGATTATTGATGAGGGAGTAGAGCAGGCATAGCCGCCCTATCGCCTTTCGGCGCACGTCATCTATGTGGGGGCGCCAGGTGAGGCTGTCTCTGCTGAATCTCCTCCCCTTTATACTCTGATCGCTCCCCACCCCCTCCCCCGCATCCTGCCGCAAATGGTGCTGCGTGGAGTGGTGGTGGGGAGGGGCGGGCTGCTGGCTCCTGGATGCGAACTGTGGACCATCAGATGTCCTGTGGCGTTTGTCGGGCGCGGAAGTCGCTTTGGGTCGGCGCTGTGCTTTTAGTTGACTGAGTGCTGGGTCCCAGGCTTTGCTGAGGTTGAACCCGGCGTCTCTGTTGATCAGCCCATCAGCTACACGTATTTCAATCGCCTGATTCAGAACACAGTCCCAAAAAGACGAGGCCTGTCGTAAAACTTCCGTTTTCGCGTACTCCATAGTACTATGGGCTGATGGGCTGATCAACAGAGACGCCGGGTTCAACCTCAGCAAAGCCTGGGACCCAGCATTCAGTCAACTAAAAGCACAGCGCCGACCCAAAGCGACTTCCGCGCCCGACGAAGGCCACAGGACATCTGATGGTCCACAGTTGGCATCCAGCAGCCAGCAGCCCGCCAGTCCCCACCACCACTCCACGCAGCGCCGCGTGCGGCAGGCCGCGGGGGAAGGGGTGGGGAGCGATCGGAGTATAAAGGGGAGGAGGCTGGAGGCAGCGATGGCGTCACAAACCTCCTGCTGAAGGACCTTCCGCCGGGCCTACACCGGCAACTTGCCGATGTTTTCAACGAGATTCTCCGATCAGGTGACTACCCCTCTGCGTGACAACACGCGGAGGTCGTGGCCATTCTGAAATCCGGCAAGGACCCACGCCAGGCATCGAGCTACCGACCCATCAGTCTACTCGAGGCTTTTAGAGAAGCTGTACGCGAGAAGACTGATGCGACACGTCACCCAGGAGGGCATCATCCCCTTCGGGTTCCGAGGAGAACATGCCACTTCCCACCAGATTTTGCGGGTGGTAGAACCGGCCATGAGGGCACTGGAAACACGGGAATTCTTTGGCGCAATGTTCCTCACCGTCTCCCGAGCGCTTGACTCGGTGTGGCACGACGGTCTCGATTTCAAACTTTTTGAACAAGGGATACCGACGTCCCACATGACGCTGCTGCGGTCGTACCTCTCCGAACGAACATGCCACGTGAGGGCTGACGACGGTGCGTCCACAGACCGGCAGATGCGTGCAGGGGTGCCGCAGGGGTCGGTTCTCGGCCCCTCGCAGTACTCCCTGTACACTGCAGACGCGCCGAAAGTGGCAGGAGTCGAACTGGCGCTGTACGCTGATGATACAGCCCTGTTCACTCGCAGCACGAACGCCCAAGTGCTGAGAAACCGCCTCCAACGCGGGTGCGACGCCTTGGGCTCATGGGCAACAAAGTGGCGACTGAAATTCAACACCACGAAGAGCCAGGCAGTCGTCTTCACCCGAAGATGCCGGTCGAAATCCTGGGAGAACCTATCCCATGAAGTGGGACGGCGAAATACCTAGGGGTTACGCTAGACCGCAGGCTCACCTGGAAGCATCACATCCGTGATGTGAAAGGGAGAGCAATAGGACGCATTCGCGCCCTGTATCCGCTGCTAAACCCGCAGTCGTCATTGCTACCGCAACACGGCATCACGCTTTACCTAACATTGGTCCGCTCACTGTTAGAGTATGCGGCCGTGGTCTGGGGGACAGCAGCAGATGCTCACATTGTGACTCTGCAGCGGATACAGAACCGCGCCATGAAGACTGCCAAGCATCTTCCGAGGCGCTTCTCCACGCGCCAACACGAGGACACCGCGATGCTGCCTCTCCGAGACAGGTTCCGCGCCATCGCCAGGAAGTTCTACTAGAAGACGCTCTCGCAAGCGGCTCATCCGTGGACTGCGCCAACAACCTCATCACAGGCCAACCACGCGTTGGCCTGAGCTGCTGAGGGATTAAGTTTTACTAATCCCTCAACAGAGTGTGTCTTTCTCTTTTTCAGTTTACACCAGACAGGACCAATCGACGTGGTAATATATCTTTCTCTCTCTTACAGGAACCGCAGGAATGACAAATGTTTTGTCTAAACTTCACCACCACGAGCCAAGGACAGGCTCGTCATTCCAGCGTCAGCGTCAGCGGAGACGCTCAGGTTCATCTCGCCTGCGACGAGCTCGAAGCATGGGCCACCAAAGGGCGACCCAAATTCAACGCAGGCAAGAGCCAGGCGGTGATTTTCACGCGGAAGAAGGTGCTAGCGGACGTCAGGCCGGTGCAGATCGTGGATGGCCCCATACCATGGTCACGTACTGGTCGATACCTCGGCGTTACCCTCGACAGGCGCCTGACGTGGAGTCCGCATATTCGGGAGGTGCGGGCAAAGGCGCTGTCCAGGATGCGCCTGCTATACCCGCTGCTGAACCGAGAGTCGACACTACCTCCAGACTGCGGCAGAACACTCTGCCTAACACTAATCAGGCCAGTGTTGGAGTACGCTGCCGTTGTCAGGGGAAACGCAGCCGACACTTCAGTGAAGATGCCCCAGACCGTGCAGAACAAAGCCCTCAGGCTCGCACTGCACCTGCCACGCGATTTCCCAACGAGGGAATTGCACGAACTTGCCGGAACACCGCCGCTCAAACAGCGCTTCCGGCAGGCAGCGGCAAGTTTTTACGTGGCAACGAGTGAAGCCGACAACCAAGTCGTCAGGGGACTTGGAAATCAAGTCCACTGGAGACCGACCACACGCTGGACGGACCTGCTGCGCGAGCAGCGGCCACGCACCAGCAGCAAAAGAAGAAGAAGACATCACTAGTGACAAACAGACGACAATTCAAGAAACAGATGGAAGAAGAAAACATAGGAAGCTTGAAACGTCCCCTTAGAAAAATTATAAATGATTGTGCTTAAACTGATACACAATGTTTTTAGCGCAAAGCAATCTTTCAATAACCCCTACAAAAGAATGGCCCTGATTAACATTAACCTATACGTTTCACAAATCACTTACCTCACAAAAATCTTCGTTACTCGAACTACTACAATACAGCGAGCGCCAATACTGCTAGATAAATAAGAGATTCTAACTACTGAAGGCACTAACTACTGATAGGCATAGTTAGCAAATGAAAGATTTTGATAGAGAACAAGCAATGTATTTACCTTAACAGTTTTCAGAAGTCATAATATATATATCAGTTCATGACATCGAATCTTACAAATCTACTGTCTCTGATGGACACACGTCCAGATCATCCGATCTCAAAACTCCGCCATCTCACTCCCCACATCCACCACTGCTGGCGGCTCACGTCCAACTGCGCAACGCTACGCGCTGTTCACATCCAACTGCCCAACACTACAATAGCGAATACTCCAACAACGCAAACCAGCCACAGACTTCACACAGCACAATCAGTGATTTTTATATAGAGCGCTACGTCGCGTTACCAACATAAAAACCTAAACAGCCTACTTACAAGCTGTAGGAACAGCGGTGTAGGCTTCTTAACCTACGTATCAACTAGGCAAGAAGCCTAATAGAAGTCACGGCAGGAGACGCTCAGTCTGCAGGTATCACCTGAAGAAGACGGCCAGGAACGCTGTCGAAATATCGTGGTTTGAAAACGACTGCACCCGGCTGGAGACCCGAGAACAGTACAAACAGTTAATTCGCTGGGAAACCCTAAGATCACACAGTTTCCATAAATGTTTCCCTTTATAGCCGATCTTAGATCAGCTATATTTAACACTGCTATGTCTCCTCAGCCACAAAAGCCTTCTACTGCGTTTCCCTGTGACGTAGGTTCTCGTCTATCTCACTCGCACAGTACAGCGCTTAGGCCTCAACAGACAGTAGACGACAGGATTAGTTTCACAATTCCTGTAGGCTGACTCTTTCGGCCATATACCGGATGATCAAAAAGTCAGTACACATTTAAAAACTTAATAAATCACAGAATAATGTAGATAGAGAGATAAAAATTGACACACATGCTAGGAATGATATGGGGTTTTATTAGTACAAAAAAAAACACAAAGTTCACAAAATGTCCGACACATGCGCGTCGCTTGGTGATGATCGTGTGCTCGGCCGCCACTTTCGTCATGCTTGGCCTCCCAGGTCCCCCGACCTCAGTCCGTGCGATTATTAGCTTTCGGGTTACCTGAAGTCGCAAGTGTATCGTGATCGATCGACATCTCTAGGGATGCTGAAAGACAACATCCGACGCAAATGCCTCACCATAACTCCGGACATGATTTACAGTGCTATTCACAACATTATTCCTCGACTACAGCTATTGTTGAGGAATGATGGTGGACATATTGAGCATTTCCTGTAAAGAACATCATCTTTGCTTTGTCTTACTTTATTATGCTAATTATTGCTATTCTGATCAGATGAAGCGCCATCTGTAGAAAATTTTTTGAACTTTTGTATTTTTTTGGTTCTAATAAAACCCCATGCCATTCCACGCATGTGGGTCAATTTCTACCTCTCTATCTATATTATTCCGTGATTTATTCAATTTTCAAATTTATACTGACTTTTTGATCACCTGGTACTTAAATGAGAGCGCAATGCTAGTTAACTCATGTTGGGCATTCTCGACCGCATGGTCATTGTCAAGTTTCCATGTTCAAAAGGTCAGACACAAGACAGTTTCATTAAATATATTCGCAGCCGCGAATATGGACAACGAATATGGAATGACGGCGATGAAAATATGTGCCAGACCAGGGCTCGATCCCCAGATTCCCGCTTATCGACAGCGCTCGCCTTACCATTAGGCTATCGCTGTACCACGACCAGACCCAAACTTCCACATGTCGCCAACGATGCGTCTACAACCTGTACTCTTATCTCAGTTACGGATATTGCCGTACCGGTAAGACATTTCACTTGAAAGTTGTTTGCCCGATGTCGGCGGATAAGTGAACGACACAAGTACTGCAATATCGTACTTATCAGCCAACACTGGACAGTCGGTTGTCGTATGTCGTGCACGGATAGCCAAGTGGTAAGGCAAACGACCGCTCACCATAAGCGGGGAGTCCAGGTTAGAGCCCTGGTTCGTCACAAAAAAAAGTTAAAGTGTGTGTGAAATCTTATGGGACTTAACTGCTAAGGTCATCAGTCCATAAGCTTACACACTACTGAACCTAAATTAGCCTAAGGACAAACTCACACCCCTTGCCCGAGGGAGAACTCGAACCTCCAATGGCACCAGGTTCGTCACACGTCGGTGGCCAGTGTCAGCGGATAACAGACTAACAAACACTACTCGCCATTAAAATTGCTACACCACGAAGATGACGTGCTACAGACGCGAAATTTAACCAACAGGAAGAAAATGCTGTGGTATGCAAATGATTTTCTTTTCAGAGCATTCACACAAGGTTGGCGCCGATGGCGACACCTACAACGTGCTGACATGAGGGAAGTTTACGACAGATTTCTCATACGCAAACAGCAGTTGACCGGCGTTGACTGGTAAAACGTTGTTGTGATGCCTCGTGCAAGAAGGAGAAATGCGTACCATCACGTTTCCGACTTTGATAAAGGTCGGATTGTAGCCTATCGCGATAGCGGTTTATCGTCTCGCGACATTGCTGCTCGCGTTGGTCGAGATCCAATGACTGGTAGCAGAATATGGAATCGGTGGGTTCAGGATGGTAATACGGAACGCCGTGCTCGATCCCGACTGCCTCATATCACTAGCAGTCGAGATGACAGGCATCTTATCCGAATGGCTGTAACGGATCGTGCAGCCACGTCCCGATCCCTGAGTCAACATATGGGGACGTTTGCTAGACAACAACCATCTGCAAGAACAGTTTGACGGCGTTTGCAGCAGCATGGAGACCGTGGCTGCGGTTACCCTTGACGCTGCATCACAGACAGGAGCGCCTGCGATGGTGTACTCAACGACGAACCTGGGTACGCTAATGGCAAAACGTCATTTTTTCGGATGAATCCAGGTTCTGTTTACGGCATCGTGATAGTCGCATCCGTGTTCGGCGACATCGCGGTGAACGCACATTGGAAGCGTGTATTCGTCATCACCATACTGGCGTATCACCCGGCGTGAGTGTACGGGGTGCCATTGGTTACACGTCTCGGTCACCTCTTGTTCGCACTGACGGCACTTTGAACAGTAGACGTTACATTTCAGATGTTTTACGACCCGTGGCTCTACCCTTCATTCGATCCCTGCGAAACCCTACATTTCAGCATGATAATGCACGACCCCATGTTGCAGGTCCTGTACGGGCCTTTCTGGATACAGGAAATGTTCGACTGCTGCACATTCTCCACATCTCTCACCAATTGAAAACGTCTGGTCAATGGTGGCCGAGCAACTGGCTCCTCACAATACGCCAGTCACTACTCTTGATGAACTGTGGTATCGTGTTGAAACTGCATGGGCAGCTGTACCTGTACACGCCATCCAAGCTCTGTTTGACTGAATGCCCAGGCGTATCAGGGCCGTTATTACGGCCAGAGGTGGTTGTTCTGGGTACTGATTTCTCAGGATCTATGCACCCAAATTGAGTGAAAATGTAATCACATGTCAGTTCTAGTATAATATATTTGTCCAATGATTACCCCTTTATCATCTGCACTTCTTCCTGGTGTAGCAATTTTAATGGCCAGTAGTGTAGATACTGCGATACCGGACTTATTCTCCAACTTTACTTCAAAGTACAGTACGAGTAGAGGCTGTGGACGCATGGTTGACGTCATGTGGAAGTTTAGGTCTGGCTGGGAGTAGTGCACGGATAGTCATGTTCTAAGGCGACCACTCGCGATGAGCCAGAAATCCGGGTTAGGATCCCGGTCCGGCACAAATCTTCACTGTCGTCATTCTGTTCTACGGCTGACTCAAATGGCTCTGAGCACTATGTGACTTAACAGCGGAGGTCGTCAGTCCCCTAGAACGTAGAACTACTTAAACCTAACCAACCTTTAAGGACATCACACACAGCCATGCCCGAGGCAGGATTCGAACTCGCGACCGTAACAGCAGCGCGGTTCCGGGCTGAAGCGCCTAGAACCGCTCGGCCACAGCTACCGGCTTCTACAGCTGATGAATGTCCATATTCGCAATCGCGAATACATTTAATGTACTTCATAACAGCTGTAGTCACCACAGTGCCTGTTAGTTTGGGCATGCGAAAATGTCCAAACGAAGTTTGGATCGTAAATCAAAATAACAAAGGCACTACATTATCATATCGGAATAAACATGCGACAAGAAGAGCTTTACAGCTTTGGAGTCGTGTAGAAATTCATTGAGAGAATCGGTAGACGTGTCGTTTTGCAGCAAGGAACGTCAAGTTGTATATAAAAGTATTAAGTGTCATTTTGGTTCCATGTGACTACCATAAAGGCACCGATAGGAGAAACTGAAGATTTTAAGGTATACATCGGTTTGAGACAAGGGGATGCCATTTCACCTATTTTATTTAACCTTGTCCTAGAGAAGATCGATAGAGAATTTTCTAAAACCAGTCCACAAGGGATCCAGCTACAGGATGTGAACATTACAAGACTTGCCTATCCAGATGATGTAGCACTAATAAGTAGTTTCAAAAGAGAATTAATCAGAATGATGCAAAATTACTACAAAATTGCTTAGAAAACAGGATTACAGGTTAATGAAGAAAAGACCGAATACCTGCCCATAAGTAAGAAAACGAGAAAAGTTGCACTTCTGACTGTAGATGGAATCAATTTGAAGAGCGGTTGTTTCAGAGTTTGTTTCATCAAACCAAAACACACAGCGAGCATGCTACACACCAGTAAAAACAACCATTTTCACTGTGCACTACGCTGGAGTTCCTAGTGGTGGAATGGGGTGCTGACGCTCTATGTGAATCGAACTCGAGGTTGTTTGCTACAAAAGGACATGCCTACCGATGCTGTAAGTCATCTCAATTAATTTCTGTATCATTCCAAATTCGTTAAGTCCTTTTTGACTCATCCTGTATGTTGTCGCAGTAAAAGGAATACATGATTGCACTCTATGTTCGCCAGTCCCAACTCGTCGAGAGCGAACACTAAACTCCAGAGGCCAGTAAATGGTCTTCGTCAGATGGCTCACCTCCTCAGACACAAGCAAGTAAGTAAATGATGTGCATGGCAGCAAGATTTGAATCCATCACTCTCTTTGCACTTAGGAAACGTAAAAAAATTGAACACCTCAGATAAATTCTATCTCTGTGTATGTAAAGGCGTACTAGAGTTTCACTAAACTTATCGTCAACCGCACGAAAAAATACTTGAAACATTATCAGGCGAAGGAACAAATTGACCTTATGAGCGAAAAATGCACACTGGATCGTTTGCAAATCGATAGGGAACTAAAGAACGGAGCAAGGCCACTTTCTCTGGGCATCGTAGATTTAGAGAAAACTTTACACTCTCTCGCAGCGAAATTAACGTCACTTAAGATACAAGGTATTGAATCAACTTACATTAGTTTATTGGAGAATATATGTGTCAGTTGTTAAAGTGCCGTAAGGCTACTTTAGGCTAGTGGTATATACAGCATTGAAACATTTATTTGGCAAGGGCATTCATGGGCGCCAAATTCGCCTTCAGTTTTCGAGTACTGAAACTGATAAATCTAAGATGGAACTTACCTGAACCACCTTCGTTCTGTTAATGACACAGTACTGTTAGTTTCTAGCGCAGACAAACTTTAACAGCAAATGGAAAACAGTAATAGTTGAAGCGAGCTTGAAAATCGATTACAGTAAAATTTAAAATAATGTATAGCCAGAACATACAAGAAAAGTCACAGAAATTAGCATCTATGTCATAAAGGCATACTTCTAGTTTTTGCATTTAGGTCAGTTAAAACGTCATCAGATAGATAGGAAAAGAAACAAAGAGAAGAATAAAAGTGGACTAGACTGCCCTTTGGTGAAGCATATGTTTATTATCGGTCTTTATTTTCATGCAGATATATGTGTGAATAAAAGTAAACTCCGCCCGAACAGGCCATGAAGGGCCAACGGCACCGACTGGCCGCCGTGTCATCCTCAGCCCACAGGCGTCACTGTATGTGGTCAGCACACCGCTCTCCCAGCCGTACCTCAGTTTCCGAGACCGGAGCCGCTCCTTCTCAATCAAATAGCTCCTCAGTTTGCCTCACAAGGGCTGAGTGCACCCCGTTTGCCAACAGCGCTCGGCAGACCAGACGGTCACCCATCCAAGTGCTAACCCACCCGACAGCGCTTAACTACGGTGATCTGACGGGATCCGGTGTTACCACTGCGGCAAGGCCGTTGGCTGAAAATGTAATTGGGATGGCATAAATGTTAGTTGACTGTAACGACGACGTTGATAAAACCAAAACGATACCAAAATACTCCAATTACCTTTCGTTTGCAAGTTAAATAGGGGTGCACTTAACTGTAGTTATACTTTATTAGTATGTAGTGGATTCACCACCCTGCTGGAGCAAATGTAATCTCGATGTATTGCTCACTTGCCAGAACGACAATTCACAGGCGCTGCCTGAGACATATAATATCTTTGCCCCATTAAAAGAGAGCTGCAATAGAGTCGCAGGTGAGAGCAGTCTCTGCCGCAGTTGCAGTCGTTCGCTGCTACAGTGCAGTTGTTGTCTATCGCTGGTACAGTGCAGTTTATAGTTAGTAGTTGTTAAAGTCACAGTGCAGAACAAATTGTATGATTTTATTGTATGGAACTGAATAATAATTGTGATCAGCTGCAGAGCTAAATGATGCCATGGAATGAGATGATGATGAACAAATGAATAACTGTTAATATAATGAAAAATCAACAGTGTAATTAAGTCAACCATCTATTGCAAAGTAAATTTCACAATTTTTATTGGTATGCGCGTAGGTAAGTCACTTGTCTGAGATGTGAATATGAATTTGTTTCAATGTTTTTGCCACGCGGGATTAGCCGAGCGGTCTGAGGCGCTGCAGTCATGGTCTGTGCGGCTGATCCCGGCGGAGGTTCGAGTCCTCCCTCGGGCATGGGTGTGTGTGTTTGTCCTTAGGATAATTTAGGTTAAGTAGTGTGTAAGCTTAGGGACTGATGACCTTAGCAGTTAAGTCCCATAAGATTTCACACACATTTGAACATTTTTTTTTCAATCTTTTCTTTTGTGATTCGTCAGCACCAGTTGACCCCAGATTTGTAATATATTCAATTTTCCTGTGTAATGGAGTCTAGATCTTTATCAATAACGTAAAAAATTTTCAGAATATAATTGTTTTTACCAGTCAACTACAAACGTATAATCTACCGTCCGCAGCTCGAGGTCGTGCGGTAGCGTTCTCGCTTCCCGCGCCCGGGTTCCCGGGTTCGATTCCCGGCGGGGTCAGGGATTTTCTATGCCTCGTGATGACTGGGTGTTGTGTGACGTCCTTAGGCTAGTTAGGTTTAAGTAGTTCTAAGTTCTAGGGGATTGATGACCATAGATGTTAAGTCCCATAGTGCTCAGAGCCATTTGAACCATTTTTATAATTTACCCTTAAGTCATTGCCAGTCCCGATCCAGTCATTTATCCAAATTAAAACATTCCAGAATTTTTGTCAGATCATAGTCATGTGTTCTTCAGTAATCAGACGACCAGCTGTGCAGCTGTGTCACTAAGTAAAGTCAGTTTTTCTAATAATGCAGATATCAGACAAATGCTATCCAGTATTAGTAGATAGGCCAGCATTGCACTAAGCTGTCCCATTTACGAGCAGCTATAGAGACAGCGTTATCGGGAGATACCATCACGAGGTAAGAATTTTTCAGTTTATTTCTCACGGACGGATTCAGATTGATTTCACAGGGCCATGGCGTAGCGCTGCTTACGTCAAAATTTATCAATTTTTTATGAATAGAGATTTATCAGTTTTCATACTCTAACATTCTGCGTGGTGTCTGTTTGTTGTATATCGTGTCTCCCTACCACTTTCGCGCAACGACGCTCTGAGCGTGTTTTTTAGGGAATTGACTAGTTTGAACCTGGGACCTGTTGCTGGTAAGGAGACGCCAGACCACACATGACATGTAGAATTCAGAAGAGTTCAGTGAGACTAGCGATGATATAACCAAATACTTAATGATTTCAGCATCAGCTCCACTGCACTCGCTGTAAAAGAATCTTAATACTAACTAAATTTAGTGGAAGGGGTTCAAGGCTTTCCTATTTTTAGTTAGCTGGTAAAATAACGTCGAAAAAGCAGTTAAGTTTACCATTCGAAATTTTATTCTACTCACAAAACATTGTTTATAAATTGCACTATTGATAAAAGGAAATGTTTTAATGCAGGATGATAAAAACCAACTGCGTTCAACAAAAATGTGAACGAATATTCCCTGGATAGGTTTCCAAGTTCTACAATGTATCGAAGGATGACCTATGCCATATCATATCTATAATCTAGGTTTAAACTGAGTTTCACAAAAGAGAAAAACTATCAAAATCATCGCGTTTCAGATTTTTACTTCAAGTAGCAAATGTGAACACGATGAGATTTAATTGACGATCGACACTAGTATTACGCAAAAAGGGGGTGTAACAGATGAGACTTCTGAAGTTCTGAGTGAAGCTTTATGCGCCCTTATGCGGCATCGCATGCGTTCATTACCTTGTCGGTGTTCGTCAGGGGGCGGCGGGCAGCACAGCTCCGCTCACCTCGCCGTCTCGGAAGCCACTCTATCCTAACTTCTCCTTACTACAATTTACCGAAGTTGGTTTAAAAAAAACTATTTGGCTGTGTTTTCATCTGACCAATCAGGGTCTCAATGTTAACCTTAAGCTCCACCTACAAAAATTCTGTCTATCCAATGAGAAACGTTATACTATTCATGGTGGGGCAATGTTTTTAATGTTTGCTGTGTAACAGAGATGCGTATAGTCTCACGCTAAAACTTGCAGCTGGTGTGGCCCTTTTAGTGTTATTGTAAGATCTATACTGTTCTTCTGGAGGGCTCTATCTTTTAACATGGGTCTGGGGGCTGCTCTTGGCGATCGGCCGGCAATGTGGGTGTCCATCCCTTATCGTAGGGCCTTCTAGCCTACACGACTCTGCTCTCGGCTTCTGTTCTCGTTTCTCCCCTCTGAACTGCGTCTGTTTCACGGTGGGTAGGTATGACATGCATTTAGGCATTCTTGTGTTAGTCTGTGGTATTCCATTTGCTCACTCGTTAATCGTATTACTTTGGTTAATTTAATGTCACGATTTATTCGGAGCTATGTGACATACTGCTGGATTTGCTTATCATGTCAGGGTTTTCATGGAAGGTGTGGGATTTGCCTGACACCTTACAATACGTCAGAATTAAATTATCCAAATTTAATTAATTTTTATTTCTTATTTATACGGGAAGGTCACAAGCATTCATTGTCAGTCCCCGTTTCGAAATGCCGCTGATTGCAGACTGAGTGATGAGGTTTCGGCCAACAACAGCTGTGTGTATTTTGTCGGTATTTTTAGCCCGGGCTCGTAGAAACAACGGGAAGAGGAAGGAAGGAGCGTAGCATGTTTCATTTAAGCATAGTTTCAGTCTGTCACAAGCTGGAAGAACGAGTGTAGTTAGTGTGTGTGGCCATTGTAATCCATATTCATCGGAAATGCTTAAAAAATACTGACAGTTTTTGCTACGTTTGCGGACAGGCCACACTGCAATCGCAAAGAAGGCCATAACGTGATATATTCGGAAGGTGTACAGACTGTACTTCGGCTGTGAAATCGGGGACCAGGACAAATCCGGGGCTCCTCATGTATGTTGCATATGTTTGTCTCGAGTCTCCATTCCTGGTTGAACCGTAAAATATCTCCGATGGGCTTTGCTATAGCCTTGATCTAGCAAGAATCATCAAACCATGTGTATGACAGTTGCTTTTGTACGACACCTTCATTAACACAAGGTATTTCCTAGAAGAAAAAGTCTTCCTTGACATATCCTAACAAACTGTCGGCCTTGCGGCCATTGCCTCACGGAGACGAACTGCCTGTTCCTGTACCACCTACGTGTGATAGCCACGAGGGCTATGGTGAAACTACTGCTGCACCATCACCTACAAAACCCAGTTCTGCGAAAGCTCCTGATTTTGTCTGTAGTGATGTGTGTATAGGGATTCACAAAATATCACAATGAGAACTTAAATACCTGATGAGAAATCCATAATTGCCGAAAGTTAAAGCTGAACTTCTTCCAATCAATCAGTGGCATGAATCAGCAAACCAGTGTTTAGTAGTATTAGCTGAAAACAGTCCTGGTTGCAATTTTACTTTTTTTATTTATCAACTACGCGTTTCACCTTATTTAGGCAGATTCAGGCTGATATTAATTTGGTATCTCTTAGGACGAGCCTAAGAGATATGATGCTGGCAACAATCAGAGCAAAATGCCTCGGACCTTTGGAGGTGACGGAGTCCCGCCTCTAACTGACAAACCAGGGACTCCTAAGATACGACTTGGCAAACAAATGGTAATGAGATGGGGAGCTATTAATATCAATGGGGGCTACTCTGGGAAGAAGGTAGAGCTGGCAGAGGCTGCAAGTAAGATGGGGCTGGACGTTTTAGCTGTTAGTGACAGTCGGGTAAGGGGTGAGAAAGAAGAGGAAGTGGGAGAATACAAGGTCTACCTGTCAGGAGTCAAAGCAGGAATAGCACAATGGGGTGTAGGGCTTTACATCAGGAAAGAAATGGAACCCAGCGTAGTTGCAATAAGGTATGTAAACGAACGACTGATGTGGGTAGATTTGACAGTGTCTAGCAAGAAAATTAGGATTGTGTCAGTATATTCGCATTGTGAAGGGACAGATCAAGATAAGATGGATAGTTTTTATGAGGCACTCAGTGATGTTAGACTAAAGGACAAGGACAGTGTTCTGCTCATGGGTGATTTTAATGCCAGGATTGGAAATCGAACAGAAGGGTATGAAAGGGTTATGGGTAAATTTGGAGAGGATATGGAGGCCAACAGGAACGGGAAACAACTATCGGATTTCTGTGCCAGTATGGGCTTAGCAATCACAAACTCCTTTTTTAAACATAAGAACATTCACCAGTATACTTGGGAAGGCAGGGGAACCAGATCTGTCATTGACTATATAATAACAGATCAGGAACTCAGGAAGGCTGTGAGGGACACACGTGTATTCAGGCGATTCCTTGATGACACTGATCATTATTTAATCTGCAGTGAAATTGGGACTGTGAGGCCGAAAGTGCAGGAGGTCAGGTCCATATGTAGGAGGATAAGAGTGGAGAAACTTCAGGATAAGGAAATCAGGCACAAGTACATAACAGCTATCTCAGAAAGGTACCAGTTAGTTGAATGTAGTCAATTACAGTCACTGGAAAAGGAATGGACAAGGTACAGGGACACAGTACTAGAAGTGGCTAAAGAATGTCTTGTAACAGTAGTGTGTAAAAGTAGGATGAAGCAAACAGCTTGGTGGAATGACACAGTCAAGGCAGCCTGTAAAAGGAAAAAGAAGGCGTATCAAAAATGGCTACATACTAGGACTCAGGTAGACACAGAAAGTTACGTTGAAGAAAGAAACAAAGCCAAACAGACAATTGCAGCATCCAAGAAGAAATCTTGGGAAGACTTTGGAAACAGGTTGGAGACTATGGGTCAAGCTGCTGGAAAACCATTCTGGAGTGTAATTAGCAGTCTTCGAAAGGGAGGTAAGAAGGAAATGACAAGTATTTTGGACAGGTCAGGAAAACTGCTGATGAATCCTGTGGATGCCTTGGGCAGATGGAGGGAATATTTTGAAGAGTTGCTCAATGTAGGTGAAAATAAGATCAGTAATGTATCAGATTTCGAGGTAGAATGGGATAGGAATGATGATGGAAATAGGATCACATTTGAGGAAGTGGAGAAAATGGTCAATAGATTGCAGTGCAATAAAGCAGCTGGGGTGGATGAAATTAAGTCGGAACTCATCAAATACAGTGGAATGTCAGGTCTTAAGTGGCTACACAGGATAATTGAAATGGCCTGGGAGTCGGGACAGGTTCCATCAGACTGGACAAAAGCAGTAATCACTCCAATCTTTAAACATTGAAACAGAAAAGATTGTGACAACTACAGAGGTATCTCTTTAATTAGCGTTGTGGGTAAAATCTTCTCAGGTATTGTTGAAAGGAAAATGCGAGTATTAGTTGAGGACCAATTGGATGAAAATCAGTGTGGGTTTAGGCCTCTTAGAGGTTGTCAGGACCAGATCTTTAGCTTGCGGCAAATAATGGAGAAGTGTTATGAGTGGAACAGGGAATTGTATCTATGCTTTATAGATCTAGAAAAGGCGTATGACCAGGTTCCTAGAAGGAAGTTATTGTCTGTTCTACGAGATTATGGAATAGGAGGCAAACTTTTGAAAGCAATTAAAGGTCTTTACATGGATAGTCAGGCAGTTGACGGTAAATTCATGGTTCAGAGTAGTTTCAGGGCTAAGACAAGGCTGCAACCTGGCTCCACTGTTGTTCATATTATTTATGGATCATATGTTGAAAACAATATACTGGCTGGGTGAGATTAAGATATGTGAACACAAAATAAGCAGTCTTGGATATGCGGATGACTTAGTTGTGATGGCAGATTCGATTGAAAGTTTGCAAAGTAATATTTCAGAGCTAGGTCAGAAATGTAAGGACTATGGTATGAAGATTAGCATCTCCAAAACGAAAGTAATGTCAGTGGGAAAGAAATATAAACGGATTGAGTGCCAAATAGGAGGAACAAAGTTAGAACAGGTGGACGGTTTCAAGTACTTAGGATGCATATTCTCACAGTATGGCAACATAGTGAAAGAACTGGAAGCGAGGTGTAGCAAAGCTAATGCAGTGAGCGCTCAGCTACGATCTACTCTCTTCTGCAAGAAGGAAGTCAGTGCCAAGACTAAGTTATCTGTGCACCGTTCAATCTTTCGACCAACTTTGTTGTATGGGAGCGGAAGCTGGGTGGATTCAGGTTACCTTATCAACAAGGTTGAGATTACGGATATGAAAGTTGTTGTGGCGTAGCAAGACAGCAACGCCACGGAAGTAGCCGAAAAGCACGCGTTTAGTTCACGCAGGCAAGAGATAGGTCTGTAACAGGATACGTAATGAATGCTATAAAGAAAAGTACGTAGCTTCTGGAATACTTAACTTTAATCCATCCTTGTTGTATACATCGCTCTTGACGATACAAGTGAGACTCTTTAGATACAAGCTGTGTAAGGCTAATGGCGCCTTGCTAGGTCGTAGCCATGGACTTAGCTGAAGGCTATTCTAACTATCTGCTCGGCAAAGGAGCGAGGCTTCGTCAGTGTAGTCGCTAGCTACGTCGTCCGTAGAACTGAGGCGAGTGCTAGTCAGTGTCTCGAGACCTGCCTTGTGGTGGCGCTCGGTCTGCGATCCCTGACAGTGGCGACACGCGGGTCCGACATGTACTAGTGGACCGCGGCCGATTTAAAGCTACCACCTAGCAAGTGTGGTGTCTGGCGGTGACACCACAAAAGTAGCTAGGATGATTGCAGGTACTAGTAGATGGGAACAATGACAGGAGGGTGTTCACAATGAGGAAATCAAAGAAAAACTGGGAATGAACTCTATAGATGTAGCAGTCAGGGCGAACAGGCTTAGATGGTGGGGTCATGTTACACGCATGGGAGAAGCAAGGTTACCCAAGAGACTCATGGGCTCAGCAGTAGAGGATAGGAGGAGTCGGGGCAGACCTAGGAGAAGGTACCTGGGTTCGGTTAAGAATGATTTTGAAGTAATAGGTTTAACATCAGAAGAGGCACCAATCTTACCACTGAATAGGGGATCATGGAGGAATTCTATAAGGGGGCTATGCTCCAGACTGAACGTTGAAAGGCATAATCAGTCTTAAATGATGATGATGATGATGATTAGGACGATACTTTAGACAGTGTAGCTAAAGGGCATCGTCGAGTACATCAGGCCAACATCGCCTTCGTTAACCTCATAAATACTTTCTAGATGCAATATTTACTGAGGTTAACGAAGGCGATGTTGGCCTGATGTACTTGACGAAGCCCTTTAGCTATACTGTCTAAAGGATCGTCCTAAGAAATACCAAATTAAGATCAGCCTGAAGGTGCCTAAATAAGGTAAAGCGCGTAGTTGACAAAAAAAACTAAAATTGTAACCAAGACTCTTTTCATTTAATACTAAAGCTGAAGGTTGACATCAAGACTACAACGTTGTAATTGTCTTGATAAGGCGGTAAACTTGCCTCTGTTGCATAGCCGCCATACGCCATTCTTTCCATTTTTCTAAAGTGAAAAGAACTTGGTATTTCGTAGCAATGTAGTGGAACTAATGACAGATATAGGCATTGGCTATACGAGTTACCAGTACAGGTTGTTCATAGACTTCTCCAAAGTAAATCTCAGCTGCGTGCTACCGCATAATGGCAACATGTTACCAACGATTCCTATTGGGTATGCACTTTACGTGAAAGAAATGTATAATATGAAAGAATTTCTATTTCGATTGAATTATGATAAATTTAAATGGCAGATTTCCGGGGATTTAGAAGTCATAGGCTTATTAGTTGGGCAACAACATGGCTACTCCAAATTCTATTACTTCATCTGGCTCTGGGATAGCTGGACCAAAGGACTTCATTATAAAAAGAAAGACTGGCCTAAGCGTCAGTCACTTGAACAGAATCTCACAACGTTATGCGCGAAGCACTTGTCATATCGAAGAGCATAATTCTTCCTGCTCTTCATGTGAAATTGGGCCTAATGAAAAACTTTGTTAAGGCCATGGACAAAAATGGGGAAGCATTTCTCTATTTGCGCGAGCAATTTCCATGTCTTAGAGAGGCGAAAATAAAAGAGGAGATTTTCGTGGGCACCGACATACGCAAACCATACAAAGATGAGCATTTGAACACCACCCTAACAGCTGATGAAAAGTTTGCTTGAGATGCCTTTCTTTCAAGGGTCAACAAACTTTCTAGAAAACACGAGGCAGGAAACTATAAGAATCTTGTGGCAAATTTTCTGCAGTGCTATATTCGAATGGGTGCAATAATGTCCTTAAAGCTACATTTCCTAGATCGGACTCTTTTCCTGACAACTGTGGTGCTGCAAGCGACGAGCATGGAGAATGCTTCGACCAGCAAATTTTGGATTTGGAAACCAGGGAAAGCGAAGTGCATCAGTGTTAGCCGATTACTCTGTTGACACTGTGGTGGCAAAGCGGTTCTAGGCCTTCAGTCTGGAACCGCCCGACCGTTGCGGTCGCAGGTTCGAATCTTGCCTCGGGCATGGATGTGTGTGATGTCCTTAGGTTAGTTAGGTTTAAGTAGTTCTAACTTCTAGGGAACTGATCTTAAGTCCCATAGTGCTCAGAGCCATTTGAACCATTTTTGAAATATACAGGGTGAAAAGCATTTAAACCGACAAACTCTGGGAGGTTGTAGAGGACATCAAAACAAATATTTTTCCGTAATGTCGTTTTTTCCTATGAGGAGTATTTAAACCAGTTGAGGAACTGTGCTCTGGGTGGATAATCAACTGGTTCCAGGTTGTGGAGACACTGTGAGTGAAATGGACCTAACAATTGTTCTCGAAGGACTGTTCTAACATTAGTCTGATTCGTCCCCATGTTACGTGCAATTGCACGAGTGCTGATTGAAGGATCCCGCTCCACATGCTGCAGGACGGCTTCCTCAAATTGCAGCGTTCTTACCGCGCGACGGCGTCCCTGTCCAGGTAATCTGCTAAATGACCCGGTCTCACGCAGATGTTGGTACACAGCAGCAAAGGTCGTGTGATGCGGGATGCGGCGATTAGGATATTGTTGTTGATAAACTCGCTGTGCAGCTCGCCCGTTATGGTGCTCTACGCAGTACGCACCAACCATATCAGTGTACTCACTCCAGGTGTATCGCTCCATTAGTAAACAGAGATAATGCACTACTACACTGGTGGACAGCAGTTGTCTACAAGTGAAGAGCGTAATACGCCTTCTAACAACTGAAGATGGTAATACGGCCTCTAACAACTGAAGAGCGTAATACGCCCTGCACCGGTTTACATAATCCTCATAGGAAAAAATGAAATTAGGGAAAAATACTTGTTTTCATGTCCTCTGCAACCTCCCAGAGTTTGTCGGTTTAAATAGTTTTCACCCTGTATGCATAAGCTTATACAGACAATAACGTATGATGACTTTAAGGTGAGAGCTAATCTTGCATTTTCATGAACAGTTTCGTTAACAGCACACCCGAAAATATTAACATCACCTATCTTCAAGTTGCAGAAAAAAAGGGAAACTTTGTTCAGTAGTGTTATCGTTTACTTTGTAGACAACTGAACCTTGTAGATCTAGCTGGAAAGTGTTTTGCAAAAATATAATTAAAGATTCGTATGCAGAAGGCTACGTGCCGCATTATCGACTTCCGCGCCATGCTGCTCATCCCGCCAGCCCAGCTGGTCACAGCTGCGCTTGACAGTCTCACATCCAGTCATACACTGACCAGCCAGGACATCATGACCGGCCACCTGATAGCCGGTAAACGTCACTGCGACTTACTCAAAGTTGTGAGTGATGTTTAACATCTGTGAGACTCTGCACAAATGGACTATAAGACAACTGCAAGTACAAGTTCTTCCAAATTTCGCCACTAACTACATATAAAAATCGATAACTAACTAGACATTGCGCGTTTTTAATATATTGCAGTAAATCCGAGAAAACAAAGTACAGCCTCACACACCGAAAACACTGCGAAAAAATGGCATAGTACAAAGAAATACACACTTGAAAATGGGAATCATTTTCCGAAGTGGGCCGTGTAAAAAATAAAAGAAAAAAATGGTTCAAATGGCTCTGAGCACTATGGGACTTAACAGCTGTGGTCATCAGTCGCCTAGAACTTAGAACTACTTAAACCTAACTAACCTAAGGACATCACACACATCCATGCCCGAGGCAGGATTCGAACCTGCGACCGTAGCGGTCGCGCGGTTCCCAACTGCGCGCCTAGAACCGCGAGACCACCGCGGCCGGCTAAATAAAAGAAATCGTGACTGCTACCAGAAAGTTATTTATAACCAAACCAATTGTTTTCACAGTCGCAAGCTTTCAAGAAAATTATTTATAATGGATAAAATCAGCTTTTAGTTTGTTTTGCCGAGAAAAAAAACGGTAAGCGAAATAACTGAGCAACGAATTGTCCTTAAGTTTCACCTGGAACTTTGAAAAACTGCTACTGAAATTTGTCTTTTACTAAAAAAAACGCGTCCAGCGAAAACGGCTTATCAAGAAAGTGAGTTTTTGATTCGTTCAAGCGTTTCCAGGATGGCCGAAAAGACGTTGAAGGTGTTTCATCTACGGGACGCCCTCACCATCAAAAACGGACGAAAATATCGTAAAACTAGGTAATCTGATTCGATACAACCGCCGGCTGAGTACTCGATCGATTGCTGGAAGTGTAGGAATTGACAGAGAATGCTTAACGCATGTTTTTCATAAGCAGTTTAACATGATAAAATTGTATGCGAAAATAATGCAGAAAATTCTCACGATCGACCAGAAAGAAGCTCGTGAATAGTCTGCAGTGACAATTTGAATACCGCTGAACACAGTCCTCATTTCTTGGAAATAGTGATGACAAGTGATGAATGTCGGTATTTCACCTATGATCCAGAAAGTACGTCGCAAAACTTGCGCTGGAAGAGCACAAATCGAGCGACAGCGGAAAAAGCCCGAATAAGCAAATCAAGATGAAAAGCGATGGTTGTTGTTTTTTTCGATATTCATGTGTATCTTCACAGACTATTAATCAACTATTACTAACTTGAGGTTCTTCCTAATCTCCGTGAGGAAATAAGAATAAAACGACCCGGATTGTGGAAGAACAATCATGGATTCTGCATCAAGACAACGCACGAACGCATTCCGCATTCTATGATAAGAGGTTTCTAGCGAGGTATAGAATCCCAGGGTAAGACCACTCATCCTACTGCCCGCCCGGTTAGCCGTGCGGTCTAACGCACTGCTTTCCGAGTGGGAAGGTGTGCCGGTCCCCGGCACGAATTCGCCCGGTGGATTAGGTTTACACTCGTCCGGTGTGAGACGTTCCCGAGGGGGGGGGGGGGGGGGAGGGGGGGTTCACTGGAGGCCGAACCGCACGTTAACACTGGGTTGGCTGTGGGATGTTGTGGGGTTGTGAACCACTGAGGACTACGGCGGGGACGAAGTCTCTCCGTCGTTTCTAGGTCCCGAGTTCCATACAATGCAATACAGTACCCATTTTACTCACCTGTAACAACTGTACCACTAGTACTCAAGGTGAAATCCGCATTAAAAGAAACAAGATTTCAGTGCGTTGGAGCAATGAGTCGAAAAGCGGCACGCGTAATCAAGGACCTCACAGAGGAAAACTTCCAGCAGTTTCAATCAATGAAAAATTCGAGTGGAGCTTTGTAGTGATAGAGGAAGGAAGAATACTAAGGGTGACAGTAACTAAATACCGGGTGATCAAAAAGTCAGCATAAATTTGAAAACTGAATAAATCACGGAATAATGTAGATAGAGAGGTACAAATTGACACACATGCTTGGAATGACGTGAGGTTTTATTAGAACCAAAAAAATACAAAAGTTCAAAAAATGTCCGACAGATGGCGCTTCATCTGATCAGAATAGCAATAATTAGCATAACAAAGTAAGACAAAGCAAAGATGATGTTCTTCACAGGAAATGCTCAATATGTCCACCATCATTCCTCAACAATAGCTGTAGTCGAGGAATAATGTTGTGAACAGCACTGTAAAGCACGTCCGGAGTTACGGTGAGGCATTGGCGTCGGATGTTGTCTTTCAGCATCCCTAGAGATGTCGGTCGATCACGATACACTTGCGATTTCAGGTAACCCCAAAGCCAATAATCGCACGGACTGAGGTCTGGGGACCTGGGAGGCCAAGCATGACGAAAGTGGCGGCTGAGCAGACGATTATCACCAAACAACGCGCACAAGAGATCTTTCACGCGTCTAGCAATACTTTTTTTTTGTTCTAATAAAACCCCATCTCATTCCAAGCATGTGTGTCAATTTTTACCTATCTAGATTATTCCGTGGTTTATTAAGTTTTCAAATTTATACTGACTTTTGGTGACCCGATATGTATGTTTTTGAAATGAAAGGTTTTACAGTAATAGTACCGTTATTTTACAGCAATGTGTTTGTCGATATGAGCTAGCGAAAACAATTATAATGTTATCCCTGAAGTAACTTACCTTGTACATCATCTCCATTTTATATCTGCCAGTTATTTTTCTGCCCAAATAGCAAAACGCTTCGACTATGTTTAGTGTCTCTGTCTGAACACAAGGCCTCAAAATGACCTATGCGCAAGATGCCTGCGATGTATTCCCCTTTGTGTTGTATCTGCTTTAGGAAAACTCCCACAGATTGAAATGCGGATCCCTGTCGAACGAAAGAGAACACCGACCTGCACTCACTGACTTCGGCGCGTATCGCTTACAAGATTCCGCCGTCCGACAAATGAGAACGAAAGCGCGCTTCCCGTATCGCGCCAGAATTCCACAGCCGTTTCGGCGCTTCCAGCTTGTCGTTCTCCGATGATACCTAGTCGAATTCCGCGCTACTGCCAGGGCGTGTTTAAAAGCGATGCCTCCGAATTTTTTACGTGAAAACTGTTAAGGCTTTTTAAAGAAAACAAACGTAATCAACATTCTACTCTTTATTCTACATGTCCACATACCTGCAGCGCTCTGCAGCTAGAGGGCTCCGAATTGTAACGTCTAACATGGTGCCGTGTAACGTAACAGTGCCGGCACGAGAGAAACAGCGTGCTTTAATCGAGTATCGAATTGGAAGACTTGGTCCACACATGCAGCACCATCTACTTCAGTACGACAACGCCAGAGCACACACGAGCGCTCCGACATTGCAATTATCTGACGCCTTGAGCTCACTGTGATCGAGTGTCCTCCATGCAGTCCCGACTCGGCCCCATAAAATTTTCATGTGTTTCCGTAAACTAAAAAACTCCCTCGAGAACGACAGTTTGACAGAAATGAAGAGGTATAAGCTGAAGTCAGTTGTGGCTCCGTAAACAAATTAAAACATTCTACAGTGACGGTATCAACAAACTGGTCTGTCGATGGGAGAAATGGGTTCGTCGCCAGAGTGCCTATTGTTGTTGTTGTGGTCTTCAGTCCTGAGACTGGTTTGATGCAGCTCTCCATGCTACTCTATCCTGTGCAAGCTTCTTCATCTCCCAGTACCTACTGCAACCTACATCCTTCTGAATTTGCTTAGTGTATTCATCTATTGGTCTCCCTCTACGATTTTTACCCTCCACGCTGCCCTCCAATACTAAACTGGTGATCCCTTGATGCCTCAGAATATGTCCTACCAACCGATCCCTTCTTCTTGTCAAGTTGTGCCACAAACTCCTGTTCTCCCCAATTCTACTCAATACCTCCTCATTAGTTATGTGATCTAACCATCTAATCTTCAGCATTCTTCTGTAGCACCACATTTCGAAAGCTTCTATTCTCTTCTTGTCCAAACTATTTATCGTCTATATTTCACTTCCGTACATGGCTACACTCCATACGAATACTTTCAGAAACGACTTCCTGATAAATCTATACTTGATGTTAACAAATTTCTCTTCTTCAGCAACGCTTTCCTTGCCATTGCCAGTCTACATTTTATATCTTCTCTACTTCGACCATCATCAGTTATTTTGCTCCCCAAATAGCAAAACTCCTTTACTACTTTAAGTGTCTCATTTCCTAATCTAGTTCCCTCAGCATCACCCGACTTAATTCGACTACATTCCATTAACCTCGTTTTGCTTTTGTTGATGTTCATCTTATACCCTCCTTTCAAAACACTGTCCATTCCGTTCAACTGCTCTTCCAAGTCCTTTGCTGTCTCTGACAGAATTACAATGTCATCGGCGAACCTCAAAGTTTTTATTTCTTCTCCTTGGATCTTAATATTGCATGGGGGCTTAATTAAATAAGATTGAAAATATTTTTAGTAGCTGTATGTACGATTACGCTGTGTCTCGTAAACGGTTGGCCCTGACTAGTTTTTGTACGCAATCTGACTGCATAGAATAACAACAAACAATGAAAGAAAATTTTCGTTAACACAGTTAATTAATTAAGTCCCCAGCAACTATAAAGCCTACTACCCAAAGCACAAGTGTAATTGTTCTGTGTGTGGGAGTGTGACTCAACGTACACATCTGGCACGGTTCTTCTCCAACAAGACAAGAATTTTTAAATACCAATTATACTGACGTGATAAAAAAATTAGAAATACTATAATTGCTCAAGGAAAGCAGAATTACACTCTAATACAAGAACACACGCCAGATGCTTTGTTGACTGAACCTGTAATGACGCATTATTTAGGACACTGAAATAATGAAAAAAAAAAGGAAACGGAGTTTGTTACCTCATTTATATTGATGAAAATCACTCTAATCCTTACAATATATCTCCACACCGACTCTCTTCTACCACATCTCAACAAGACTCTTCAGTATCACATCTCAGCAAGCACTGCCTACTAGCACATCTCAACAAACACTCCTCACTACAACATCTCAGCACAGACTACCCCGAGTCCTCGACAGGCACTGACTACTACGAGCTCTCGACAAGCACTGTGGAGGCGGCTTAGTAATACTCTTTGGCGCAATCTCTGGCGCAGTGGCTCAGTGTAGCCATCTTTCATATGCCCCTCCTCCACAGGCCAGAATTTGATGGTATTTTTGCAGCATTGGTGGTGAAAATACCACCAAATTCGTCCAGAAAAATACAGACAAAAATAAAAGATAATATTAATACCTAAATATCACATAATTAGTTAAAATTTTGGCTTTGCACTGACATTTCAATAACCTAATATATGAAATACAGTAAGCAATACAACTTCTTTTCATACATGTGACTTTACATAAGAGTTCACACAATACACAAAAAATCAGTTTATACAAATGTTCACATAAAATGCTTTCAATGATTAGTTTATACAAAAAAAAGACACCAACAGGTGACATCTTTTCAGTAGAAGCAGTCCATCAGTGGCACCCAATAAAGTTGAGCAGGTACACCCAGCAACAAGTCACATTATTTCAGTAAAAGGCAATCCATCAGTGGCACCCAGGAATGTTGAGTAGGTGCAGACAGCAAGAAGTAACATCATTTCAGTAGAAACAGTTCTAACAGTGGCACCCAGCAATGTTGAGTAGGTGCAAACACCGGCAAGTGACATCATTTCCATAGAAGTAGCTTCATCTGTGCACCCAGTAATGTTGAGCAGGTGCAGACACCAACAAGTGACTTCATTTCGGTAGAAGCAGTTCCATTAGTGGCACCCAGCAATGCTGAGTAGGTGCAGACAGCAACAAGTGACATTATTTCAGTAGAAGCAGTTCCATCTGTGGCACCCAGCAATGTTGAAGAGGTACACACAGCAACAAGTCACATTAGTTCAGTAGAAGCAATCCATCAGTGGCACCCAGCAATGTTGAGTAGGTCCAGACAGCAAGAAGTAACATCATTTCAGTAGAAACAGTTCTAACAGTGGCACCCAGCAATGTTGAGTAGGTGCAGACACCGGCAAGTGACATCATTTCCATAGAAGTAGCTTCATCTGTGCACCCAGTAATGTTGAGCAGGTGCAGACACCAACAAGTGACTTCATTTCAGTAGAAGCAGTTCCATTAGTGGCACCCAGCAATGTTGAGCAGGTGCAGACACCAACAAGTGACTTCATTTCAGCAGAAGCAGTCCATCAGTTGCACCTAGCAATGATGAGCAGGTGCAGACAGCAACAAGTGACTTCATTTCAGTAGAAGCAGTTCCATTAGTGGCACCCAGCAAGTTGAGTAGGTCCAGAGAGCAGTCCATAATATTCACTATCACTGATCACACTGTTCATCAGAGTTTATAAGCACAAATTAAATATGTCCTAGTGGCACCAATCATGTAGAAAAAGTACAAGTAACAGTCCATATTATTCACTATCACTGATCACACAGTTCATTGGCAGAAATTAAACGTTTCTAAGTGGCACCCATTATGTTGAAGAGGTGCAGGTAACAGTTCATAATATTCACCATCACTAATCAGACAGTTCAGGCATGAACAATAGTTTGAATACACATACAAATGCTTTTACACACTAGACATATAAATTCTAATAAACACACAAATGATATCAGATAATTGTCATATTAACTATTACAAATACTCAAATATCAGTAAACCTATAATATTTATGGGTGTCAGTGCAAGCCACAACAAACAATAAAATAATATTTAGGAGATAGGTGGGTAGGATTAGGAAAGGAAAACACACAAAACACACTCACTCATCTTTCATCCACATTAAGTACTACTGTGTAATCGAATAGTGTTAACTGTGTAAATGCAATTCTGTCAAAATTTGATGTTCATCATGTGTACCAAGTAGTAGTGGCAGCAATGTATAACAGTCAATAATAGTTAAGTCAACGTCATAGTCATCATGTCAAGACCAATGTTTGCCAAGCCAGATCAAAATGTACGGTTGCTGAACAACTGTCAGTGTGCCAAGATATGCAATTACTTCCTCTCTCCAAAAAAAAAAAAAAAAATATATGTACTGCTTATTGATTTAACAAAGTGTGTGTGTAGGCAATCTCCCTTCTACTTGATTGTTCTAGTCTGCTATCTTCATCCTCCTTGTTCCATATAGACCAACAACAAAAAAATATGCTCCTCACTTACTTTACCTCTTATACACCAAAACTCCAATAATCATTAGCATCACATAATCTCAATACTTCAATAATACCTCTTACGTCGATACATATAAATCTTATCATCAATATCATTTACCTTACCTCTTGTCCACAAAAACTCCAATAATCATCAACTTCACATAATCTCAATACCTCAATAATACCTCTTCAATACGTCGATACATGTAAACCTTATTACCAATATCACTTCACTTCCATAACAACTCTTTCCTCTAGTCAGTCTCCTCGAACAAGTACAGATAAAATCCTAATGCAAACCTCATCATCCCATACAATCCGAAGACACATTGTCAACACACAACCTCTGTGTAATCCATCTGACCCAGATCTTCTACTCATTATGAATTATAAACAAAGAAATGCATACATGACCTCTAACAGACTTAGTTCGAATAACTCTCAGTAATTAAGTACGATTACGGAGTGTGAATGATCATAATATTTCACAGTGTGTACACCACTTCAAGAATTATGGCAAACAGAAGCAAACATGTGGAGTATTTCTTGTGTCAAGTGTCACTTCCTATTTCAATTGCTCGCGAAAAATGCAGTGTAATAATTGTTAATGGTCTAAACCTAGTAATGGTATGTCATGTCGTTAGCTTCCTTCCTATTAGCATAAAGTTATACAGCTTCCATAAAACCTCCAGCTCATGTGACTTCAACGAAGTTCTTTGTACCAATGTCGTTCGTCGAATTATAGCAGTTCATTTTCTTATCTTAAAAATAAAAGGCACTGAGCGTAAGCAAAACAAGCAATAGCGAGTAAATATACCAGTAGAGAACAGAATGTCAACAAGTGGATGCAGCACAATTCTTACAACGAGGCTCTGCCAAGCGAACAATCTGTAACCTATACCATAGTGTAACCTAAACTCTATGTTCGTAAACTGTACATCAGCATTGCTATATACCAAATTAAAGAGTAGTTGTGACGACAAACAGAAATGTATACATATGCAATCCATAAGCATAGCAGTAAACATATGTTATCTAACATAATAAACAGGTCATTAGCATCATATCAGCATAAGCAAATAAATGTTCATATGTCATCTTAATAAGTAAACATGAAGGCGCAAGCAGATAAATCACAAAGTATAACTTACATACATATCAGCACAACTAATCAGGTGACAATTATAATTTAAATAAATAAGCACAGCAGGCACATAATTAAAAAATATGACATCTGTGAAAAAGCAGTGCAGCCAAGCGATGCATAATATATACAAATAACAATCCTGTTCATTAATAAAACATTGACAAAAATCAGCAAATGTACGCAAGCACGTCGCTTCACACGTAAATTCATAGAACATGAAATTAGCACAAAGTATGAATCACGTAATCGCGAGGAGCAAATTACGTCTAAAGTACGTACCTAAGTGGAAATATGTTACCTGAAAAATGAACTCAATTAATAGTTACCCTTTTTAGTTTATTAGTTTCTTCTTCGAAATTACATTCTTCCTGAAAATTTCTCGATAGCAAGTCCTCTTAACGTCGGAGACACACAGAATTTACCTGAAGTTCTTAAATATTTTATAGAACCGTATCCTGAAAAATACTGAATGTTAATAACATAATTCATCAAGTCACTATAGCTTTATACTGAATTTAGTCGGAGAAATTAAACTGTGTATTTGTTTACGGCTGTCAGTGCCTTCGCACTGAGCGCTCGATCAGCTGTAGGCGCGTGACGTAGGAAGCAATTGTTCGCGGTCAACGACTGCCTTGTGCGGCGCGCAGACTTGACTGTTGCTTTGAGTATGTGCCGCCGCCAAAACACAGCGCGGTATCCTTGTACTCTCCGCATGTTTACATGTAGCTGTGAGTTTCTCTAAAGTATGTCATTCTACAAAAATTTTTACGTTAGATATATGATGTATTCCTTTAGAGCGTCGAGATTTAAGAGTTTCTACTTCGACAGTGTTATCATGAATAATTTTACGAATTCTATATGGACCGTTATAAAGCAGAAAAAATTTGCGACACAAGCCTTTTCCTTTGTGAGATAAACGATGAGACTTAATTAACACCTTCTGATCAACTGACAAGATTTTTAAACGACCAGGATGTTTAGCTGATTTCTCTCTTCTAGCAGCCGCAGATGCAATATTTTGCAGAGCCATGTTCACAACTTCAGAATGCCGTAGTTTCCGTGTAGGCGGAAAAGGAACGATTTCAGAAATGCGACTTGTCGGTGCTTTGTTTTTTAATATCAGTAAAGGCTGTAAAGTTGAATCATTAGGGAGTTCATTCAGAATGTTTGAAAAATATGAAGATACTGATCCCAAGTTCTGTGATTCTGATGTCAATAAAGACGACACAATTTATTGATTTCCTTCATCCATCTCTCTGAAGCGTTAGATTGAGGGTGAAAAAGTGAAATGAAGATTGGTTTAATTTTACGACGCTGTAGAGTACGAAGCTAAATTTTAGAACGAAACTGTGATCCGTTATCTGATATAACCTTATCAACATGACCAACTTCTTTAAGAAAATGTTTGATGAAAGCGTTAGATACTGAACGAGCTGTTGCTTTGCGTAAAGGTGTAAAACACACATATTTTGACGTCAACTCCACTGCTACGAAAATGTACGCAAAACCATTAGTAGAACGAACCACTGGACCGAACAAATCGACTGCAGCCATCTCCTTTAATTTCGCTGGAATGATAGGAAACAACGGTGCTCTGTGAGAAACTGTTGGCGGCTTAGCCTTTTGACATAATTTGCATTTGGCCAGAACAGATCGAATACGTTTTTCCATATTACTGAAGTAGCAATTTTCCCGTAATTTATGAAAGCATTTTCTGGGACCAAAGTGTGCATAACTGAAATGCGTATACCAAATCAGCTTATTAACCCACTCATCAGGAATACAAACTAACCAAACAGAGTTGTCGACCGATTTTCGTTTAAAAAGAATGTCATTGCGGACTAAATAATGCTGTCTAATCGCTACGCTTTCCTTTCTCCTCCACTTCTCCTTAATGTCCTTCCAGATTGGATCCTTATTTTGCTCCTTAGCGATGTCCTGGAGCGAAGACGAAATAAAGTTCTCAAACGCAACACCTTGTATATACACTCCTGGAAATTGAAATAAGAACACCGTGAATTCATTGTCCCAGGAAGGGGAAACTTTATTGACACATTCCTGGGGTCAGATACATCACATGATCACACTGACAGAACCACAGGCACATAGAGACAAGCAACAGATCATGCACAATGTCGGCACTAGTACAGGGTATATCCACCTTTCGCAGCAATGCAGGCTGCTATTCTCCCATGGAGACGATCGTAGAGATGCTGGATGTAGTCCTGTGGAACGGCTTGCCATGCCATTTCCACCTGGCGCCTCAGTTGGACCAGCGTTCGTGCTGGACGTGCAGACCGCGTGAGACGACGCTTCATCCAGTCCCAAACATGCTCAATGCGGGACAGATCCGGAGATCTTGCTGGCCAGGGTAGTTGACTTACTCCTTCTAGAGCACGTTGGGTGGCACGGGATACATGCGGACGTGCATTGTCCTGTTGGAACAGCAAGTTCCCTTGCCGGTCTAGGAATGGTAGAACGATGGGTTCGATGACGGTTTGGATGTACCGTGCACTATTCAGTGTCCCCTCGACGACCACCAGTGGTGTACGGCCAGTGTAGGAGATCGCTCCCCACACCATGATGCCGGGTGTTGGCCCTGTGTGCCTCGGTCGTATGCAGTCCTGGTTGTGGCGCTCACCTGCACGGCGCCAAACACGCATACGACCATCATTGGCACCAAGGCAGAAGCGACTCTCATCGCTGAAGACGACACGTCTCCATTCGTCCCTCCATTCACGCCTGTCGCGACACCACTGGAGGCGGGCTGCACGATGTTGGGGCGTGAGCGGAAGACGGCCTAACGGTGTGCGGGACCGTAGCCCAGCTTCATGGAGACGGTTGCGAATGGTCCTCGCCGATACCCCAGGAGCAACAGTGTCCCTAATTGGCTGGGAAGTGGCGGTGCGGTCCCCTACGGCACTGCGTAGGATCCAACGGTCTTGGAGTGCATCCGTGCGTCGCTGCGGTCCGGTCCCAGGTCGACGGGCACGTGCACCTTCCGCCGACCACTGGCGACAACATCGATGTACTGTGGAGACCTCAAGCCCCACGTGTTGAGCAATTCGGTGGTACGTCCGCCCAGCCTCCCGCATGCCCACTATACGCCCTCGCTCAAAGTCCGTCAACTGCACATACGGTTCACGTCCACGCTGTCGCGGCATGCTACCAGTGTTAAAGACTGCGATGGAGCTCCGTATGCCACGGCAAACTGGCTGACACTGACGGCGGCGGTGCACAAATGCTGCGCAGCTAGCGCCATTCGACGGCCAACACCGCGGTTCCTGGTGTGTCCGCTGTGCCGTGCGTGTGATCATTGCTTGTACAGCCCTCTCGCAGTGTCCGGAGCAAGTATGGTGGGTCTGACACACCGGTGTCAATGTGTTCTTTTTTCCATTTCCAGGAGTGTACATCAAACAATAATTGTTTTCCTTGCAGTCCTCTTCAGCACTTTGTTTCAAACCCATAGGTGCACGTGATAAAGCATCAGCAACAATATTTGAAGAACCCTGTATGTAAACAATACTAAAGTCAAATTCCTGTAGGTACAACGCCCATCGTGACAATCTGCCGTGAGTTAATTTTGTCGACATAAGAAATTCCAGAGCTCGATGATCGGTGTAAACCTTAGTATGTTTGCCAAACAAAAATGTGCGAAATTTCGTGAAAGCCCAAACAACCGCCAAAGCTTCAAGTTCCGTTATCGAATAATTCTTTTCTGATTTAGAGAGGACACGACTTCCAAATGCAATAGTCTTCTGTACTACAACGCCGTTTTCTTCTATCTCTTGAAATAAATGTGCACCTAGGCCCTTGTATGATGAGTCCGTGCCAAACAAAAATCTTTAGATAAATCCGGATGTGAAAGAAGTGGAGCAGCAACTAAAGCATCACGAAGTTGTTCAAATTCTGATTGAGTTTCCTCATCCCAACACCAATTAGATTTCTTTCCAGATAGTTCACATAAACGAGGTGTGGCCAAATCGTCCAATCTAACAAAGCGTCTAAGAAAATTACAGACACCAAGGAAACTACGAACATCACGTTTTGTAGTAGGAACAGCATAATTACGAATAGCGTCTAATTTTTCTGGATCAGGAAGAATACCTTCTGTAGAAATAATGTGACCGAGAAATTTCACCTATGAACGACCAAATTCAGATTTTTCTAAGTTCACTGTAATGCCAACTCTTGCAAAGATACGTAACAATGAATCCAAAATTTTGTTGTGCTCACTCCAAGAATGTTTAGCAATAAGAATATCGTCGACATATGAAGTAATATTGTCACGAAGATAAACAGGTAAAATTTCACTTAAGCTACGAATGAATGCTGCTGAAGATACAGTAAGTCCAAACGGTAATTTCCGAAACTGGTAACAGTTACCAAACGCTAAAAAGGCAGTATATTTTCTACAATCAGGGTGGAGTTCTATTTGCCAAAAACTTGCGCGCATATCGATCGTGGATAAAACTTTAATTCCATGGAAATGTTTAAGAAGTTCATCTAAATTTTGTGGACGGTCAGTTTCCGGAATGATGATATTATTTATCTGTCTGGAATCCAGAACCAAACGAATTGACCCATCCTTTTTAAGAACAACGTGTAATGGGCTAGTATAAGGACTGACTGCAGGCTCAATAATGCCCTGATCTAACATGTATTGAAGTTCATTCTTAACCTTGTCTCTGTAAGCCAAAGGAATAGCGTACGTTTTTCCTCGAAATGGTGTGTGTTCTTTTACTTTAAATAAGTATTGTAAGCCTTGTATAGTTCCTGTGTGATGACTAAACACTGTAGCATGTGAAGCCAAATGTGGTGCAGCTCTTCTCCTGCAACGTCATCTGGCACTTCAGCTTTCTTAACCTTTTCATTAATTAATTCTTCGCTATTAATTATATCATCCATCGCGTCCCTGTATCTATTGTCATTGTCATGAATGAACACATTGTCGTCATAATGCTCAACGAAAACATCAGAAGTAAGAAACCTTAAACATTTTGTATCTGACTCAGATCTTGTTAAACACTCGAAAAATTTCAAACATTTCGCCATTCCGGCAACAGTCAAATTCACACTTCCTTCTTTAAAGTTCAGAATTGCCTTATGTGCGTTAAGAAACTCCATACCTAATATAATTTGTGTACTGAGTAATGGAACAATAATAAAATTAGCAGAAAATTCGTATCCTTGACAATTGAAATTTAGGTTGGTCTGTTGTTTGACTTCCACACTTTTTTGTAGTTTTAGAAATAGGTAACACAGGACAGGCAATAGTTCTTTCACATATACGAAAAACTGATTCACTAATGACGTTCAATGGGCTCCCAGAATCTAAAACTGCAGTGAACTTATTCTTACCCACACATACTTCAATAACAGGGTGTAAAAATGCGTCTACATTATTTTCCTTTTCGTCTAGCAAAATGTCTCTCATGTCTTCCAGGCGTACGTAGTGTAAAGTCGTAGTGTCATTACTTTCTGAACCGTCTATATTGCTGCCAGAAGCCGAAGCTGGAAGTCATTGTCGATTGTTTGCGTCACGTCTTTGAGTATTCGCGTCATTTCGCGGATCAATTTCTACGATTTGCACTTGTCTCTCTGAAGTTCTGTCACGTGGAGGATGCCAATTAGGTCCTTCCTGTCTGTTAGATGCAAATTCTTGGCTGTGTCTGTTAATAAAATTTCTGTTTTCCTGTCTGTCTGCATAACTACTTCTTGTGTAATTTCGACTGTCACTTCTGAAATTAGTTGTATCTACTACCCTGGTTATTTCTGTAGTAAGAATTTCTATTACTGTATGAATAATTTCTGTCTTGATGATACCGATTACTGTTTCCATATGATTGATCATTCCGGTACGAATTACCGTTTTTATAATTGTCTGTGTAATTTCTGTTAGAACGTCTGTTATTGTCATAAGGCTGGTATCTATTGTCCTGTCTGTTACGTCTGTCATTCTCAAAATTACCCATATAACGCCCGTTCCGATCACTGTCCCTTTTCTCTGAAAATCTATTGTAATTACTGTTACTGAAAAAGTTACAAGAAGTCCCGTCGTCGTTGTCATACTCGAGTTCTTGCAACAAAGTCTTAAAAGTCTCAATGTCGTCTTTACATCTGCCGGCTAAAGCAATTTGTCTTATGGATTGTGGCAGCTTAGTTAAACAAATGCGAATTAATTCAGTCGGGCTATAAGGGTTGGACAGGAACTGATTCTTTGGAATCATGTCTTCAAAGTACTCTGCCGGCGTGCGGAACTCAGACTGTTTAAAATTACGCTTCATAATCAGACTATGTTTGACTCTGTCTTGTGTGTTTTCGGACCAATATGCCGATAGAAATGCATGATAAAAATCATTTACATTATTACAATCTCTAATGAGTGCGCGCATCCGCGTCGCCGATTCGTTTTCTAAATATCCACACATAAATTCCAGTTTGTGACTTAGTGGCCAATTTGGTGGGAGTGCGTACATAAATTGATTTAACCATGAACATGGATGTATGTCATTCTTAGAATTGCGGAAGATCTTAAATTTCCGAACAGTCAAAAAGTGTTTATAGTCGAAGTTTTCGCCTCGTGGCGACAAAGACCTACCGCGTGTGTCCCAGTCCCAATGACGATTATTGTCAAGTTCGCGCGCCTGGCGCTCTCTTGTTGCATCCCGTAAATGAAACAAATTATTTTCTTCAAAGCCCTCTGCTATCTGTGATTCTAGATTTCTTCTGCTGTCTTTTCCTACGATTTCGCCTTCCATTTGTTTGACTTGCTTTTTTAATGCCTCAAATTCCCTTTTCACGCGTTCATTAATTTTTCCCTGATTTTCAACATGCTTATTTATGTTCTGATACTCTTCGGTTTCTGCAAATGGTAATGGAGCTGTATCATCCGAATCTCTGTCCCCATGTAAACTAAGATTTGTCAATTTATCTGAAATCTCCTCAACTCTTTCCGATAAGTCACCTATTTGTTCTTTCTGTTTATTTACGTCTTCCGTAAGTGTCGTGACTCGGGTTTCAGTATTAACACATTTAGTAGTTAACTGTTCATACTGTTGTGTTAGGTTATTTAATCTGTCATTTGGTACGGATTCCTCGATTCTCTCAAATATTTCTTCCTTATCTTTTGCACGTTGTAAATTTAACTCTGAAAATTTCTGTACTATCACGCGATCTCTTACTTCCTGTTCTCTATCCTGTTCCCTTTGTCTAATCTCTACTGCAACTAATCTATTATTGTGAGCATTCAAAATCGGTTGTACTTCTTCTCTGATTTCTTTCTTTAATTCATCTTTCATATTTTTGAAACATGTCCCTATTCGTGAATCTAACCGTGTTTCCAAAGTTCCCATCTCTGTTTTTAATTCAGATCCAAACCGTGTTTCCATTGTTCCCATATCAGTTTTTAATTCAGATCGTAAAGTTCCTATCTCTGTTTTAAATTCAGATCGAAACTGCTCCATTGTTCCCCTATCTGTTTTTAATTCAGATCGTAACTGCTCCATTGTTCCCATTTGTAAGTCTAACCGAGATCCCAAATTTAATATTGCATTCATCAACTGCTCCATATCAAGCGGTTCGAAATTCTTTTCGCCCCTAACATTACCCACAAAACCAACTTCCTTCGTCATTGCTGTAAGGCTATCTGTGTTCGATACTATTTCAGAATCTTCTATCGTTAATCTCGTATTCTGTGAATTTTCTGATTGAGAAAAATTTTGAAATGGTTCCGGACTGTCTTCCCGACTTATTAAATTGTTTTCAACTCCATTATTCATCACACTGTTTTTCTCTGTTGGCGAGTTCGCCATGTTAACAATTTCGTCATTCTCACTATTCATCATTTTTGCCTTTTTCATTGATCGCGTAATCATTTGCAAAATATACAAAACTCGTCACTATATGAAAATTGCACACAATGACACTTTATCTCAACAATACCATTCACACGAGATGTTTCCCTCAAACACGATTAACGAACAATTGAAATAATTGCACTAAATTGTCAAACCCATAGAAAAGACAACAAATTTAAATTTTGGAAAATACCATTAGAAGAATCTACACATGCAAAATAGACTACAATTACTAAACTACAAATTACTACAACAATACTACTGTCTATTATTTTTACAATCAGAATTCCAAGGGACGATCCGAAGCAGCGGTCGCCACGTGCATGGGGGCTTAATTAAATAAGATTGAAAATATTTTTAGTAGCTGTATGTCCGATTCGCTGTGTCTCGTAAACGGTTGGCCCTGACTAGTTTTAGTACGCAATCTGACTGCATAGAATAACAACAAACAATGAAAGGAAATTTTCCTTAACACAGTTAATTAATTAAGTCCCCAGCAACTATAAAACCTACTAAACCAAAGCACAAGTGTAATTGTTCTGTGTGTGGGAGTGTGACTCAACGTACACATCTGGCACGGTTCTTCTCCAACAAGACAAGAATTTTTAAATACCAATTATACTGACGTGATAAAAGAAAATTAGAAATACCATAATTGCTCAAGGAAAGCAGAATTACACTCTAATACAAGAACACATGTCAGATGCTTTGTTGACTGAACCTGTAATGACGCATTATTTAGGACACTGAAATAATGAAAAAAAAAAAGGAAACGGAGTTTGTTACCTCATTTATATTGATGAAAATCACTCTAATCCTTACAATATATCTCCACACCGACTCTCTACTACCACATCTCAACAAGACTCTTCAGTATCACATCTCAGCAAGCACTGCCTACTAGCACATCTCAACAAACACTCCTCACTACAACATCTCAGCACAGACTACCCCGAGTCCTCGACAGGCACTGACTACTACGAGCTCTCGACAAGCACTGTGGAGGCGGCTTAATAATACTCTTTGGCACAATCTCTGGCGCAGTGGCTCAGTGTAGCCACCTTTCAATATCTACTCCGAACTTTTCTTTTGTTTCCTTTATTGCTTGCCCAATATACAGATTGAATAACATCGGGGATAGGCTACAACCCTGTCTCACTCCCTTCCCAACCACTGCTTCCCTTTCGTGCCACTTAACTCCTATAACCGCCATCTGGTTTCTGTACAAATTGTAAATAGCCCTTCGCTCCCTGTATTTTACCCCCGCCACCTTTAGAATTTTAAAGAGAGTATTCCAGTCAACATTGTCAAACGCTTTCTCTATACAAATGCTAGAAACGTAGGTTTGCCTTTTCCTTAATATTTCCTCTAAGATCAGTCGTAAGGTCAGTATGTTGAGAAATAAGTATGTACGAGGCGTGTTTTTTTAAGTAAGGTCAATTTTGTTGTAGGCACTAGTAGTTCGCGCGCAGACCGCAACGAGCGCGTGCGTCGTGTACCGGCATGCCTCGGGAACAACTGTGCTCAGTTTCAGCTCTGTAGCTAACCTGTACGGTTCTGTTCTGTGCTTTCAAAATGTTTAAGAGTATCGGCCGCAGCATTTGAGGTTCGCTCAGTGACACGTTTTTTCTCAGAAAGGAACCTGTCTGCTGAAGAAATTCATCGACAGATTTACGATGTATACAGTGATTCTGTCATGAGTGAAAGCAAAGTGCGTAAGTGGGTACGAGAATTCGAAGATCGCCGTGACAACGTCCATGATGGGAACCGCTCCGGTCGCCCTTCTTTGATTACAGACGATTTGGTGGCTTCATCTGAAGCGTGGATTCGTGAGAAGAGGCGCTTCACAATAACAGGTCTCTCAAACGTATTTCCTGACGTGTCGAGATCAATGCTTTACAACATTGTTTCTGAACACCTGAAGTTTAGGAAAATGTGCTCCCGTTGGGTCTCGAAACTCCTAACAGAGGACTACAGAAATCAAAGATTTCAGGGTGCGATGGAGTCCTTGATTCGTTATCAGGAAGAAGGTGACGGCTTCTTGAATCAGAACGTAACTGGAGACGAAACATGGGTTTCGCATATCACGCCAGAATCGAAGCAACAGAGCATGGAATGGAGACACACACACTCACCTGTAAAGCAGACTCTGTCTCAGCGCAAAATCATGGCGCCGGTGTTTTGGAATAGGTGTGGTGTTTTGTTGGTCGACTTCATGTAACGAGGAACACTTTGCTGAAGCATACTGCCAAACCCCGAGAAAGCTACGCAGAGCGAATAAAAATGAAAGACGCAGCATTCTGACAAAGGGAATTGTCCTTCTCCATGACAATGCAGGACCTCACGCTGCAGATCAGACCCGCGATTTATTGGACAGTTTTGGCCGGAAAGTCTTAAACTACCTACCCTACACTCCTGATCTTGCGCATGGCGATTACCATCTGTTCCTCCACCTCAAACAACACCTCAGCGGCAACCGTTACAATGATGACGAGACGGGAAAACGGCAGTGAACTCTTGGTTATCGGAGCAGGCGGCAAGTTTTTATGAAGAGGGTATTTTAAAATCGGTTGAGAGGTATGATAAGTGTTTGAACAAACTTGGCGACAATGTTGAAAAGTAGAGCAAAATATGTAATTTCTGAAAATAAATTTACTTTTTTTAAGTAACCTTTTGTTGTGTACTTACGTTCAAACGGACCTTAATTAAAAAACACGCCTCGTAGACACGAAGAATAAAGCTGTAGAATGTTAATAGCGTCTGTTTTATATAATAAGCCTTAAGAGTTTTCACATAGGAAATTCGAAGCTATTACCTTTCAGCTTGCCCTCCTATATGGCCAACTGCGTCGAAACACACCCCAATTCTTTAAAGTATCGAACTCCCATGTGTAAAAGAGCTTCATATTTTCCTAGTGAGTGGATGTGTTAAATATTTGACATTATGCATCCAAGGGAGAGAAAGAGAAAAGATCTGAAATGGTATACAAAGTTTGTTGAACGTTACTAACTGCTCTTATTGTCAACTACTTGGTGGGCGTAGTATCATTCATTTACGTCCCGGTTTAAAAGCAAAAGCTGGTTCTTCACGCGTATCAATGTTTACGGCGTCATATCTCTTGATGCATGTATCGTACAATGAAATGATTCTGCAAGTATATTCAGTGATATGTGTGGATAACGTCTACAGAATATGCTGCGAACAGGGGTAGTTGTGAAGAGGTAATAATTTACAACGTCACGCCCGATGCTCAAGTTTTATTGCACAAGCAGCGAAAATGCACCAAGCGATAAACTTCTTTCCTTTCATTATTTTGTGAGTCATGGGGAGGGGGTGTCAGCTAGGAAAAATTTCATAAAAGTTACAAAATGTCTGTAAAGTTTGCTGGAAGTCGCTAAGTGCGTTCGTTCTCATATATTGGATGAATAAAATCTGGGAAATTTGCGCGTCATGAGTTACCTTGCCTTCTAACTCTAATACTTCTTTTACCGTCCTTCAACGTTTAACGTAAGACTATAATGAATAGAGCGCCAGTGTAATGTCCAAGCAACGCAAGAGGCTGCTTGGGGCGCAAAGCTGCGAAATTTTGACAGAATCTACCATAATTTAGATTTACATTAATTTTTAACGTCTTACCATGAACCGAAGGAACAGAAACTGATGTATGAGGTATGGTGGGAAAGAGGGAGAGGGGTGGGCGCCAGTTGATCTGCATCGTCAAACACTCAAATACTCTGCAATTCACTATTAGGTGCCCGGCAACGGGTTCATCGAACCACCTTTAAGCTATTTCTCTGCCGTTTCACTCTCGAACATCGCGCAGGAAAAATGAACACTTAAATCTTTCCATGCGAGCTCCGATTTCTCTGATTTTATCATGTCATGATGATCATTTCTTCCTATACAGGTTGACGCCAACAGAATATTTTCACACTTAGACGAGGAAGTTGCTGAGTTCATGAGAAGGTCCAGCCGCAGCGAAGAACGGCTGTGTTTTAATGACTGTCCGCCCCCGATAGCTGAGTGGTCAGCGCGACAGAATGTCAATCCTAAGGGCCCGGGTTCGATTCCCGGCTGGGTCGGAGATTTTCCCCGCTCAGGGACTGGTGGTGTCCTAATCATCATCATTTCAACCCTATCGACGCACGCGCAAGTCGCCGAAGTGGCGTCAAATCAAAAGACTTGCACCCGGCGAATGGTCTACCCGACGGGAGGCCCTAGTCACACGACATTTACAGTCGATGACAGCCACCTCACATCCGTGGCATTTTCTGCCCTATTTCGCAATTACAAAAAAACGAGCTGCCCTTCTTTGAACTTTTTCAATATCCTCTGTCAATCCTATATGATGCGGGTCCCACACCGGACAGGAATACTCCACAAGAGAACGGACAAGCGTAGTGTAAGCAGTCTCTTCAGTAGATCTGTTACACTTTTTATGTGTTCTGCCAATAAATCGCAGTCTTTGGTTTTGCTTCCTCACAAAATTATCTATGTAATCGTTCCAGCTTAAGGTATTCGTAACTGTAATTGCTAAGTATTTAATTGAAATTATAGCCCTTAGATATGTGTGATTTATTGCGTAGCCTAAATTTAGCGGATTACAATTAGTACTCATGTGGGTGACTTCACACTTTTCTTTATGTAGAGACAATTGACACTTTTCGGGCCATACACATTTCTTAACTAAATCAATTTGCAATTGCTTTTTCATCATCTGATGACTTAATGAGACGGTAAATGACAGCATCACTTGCAAACAATCTAAGGGAGCTGTTCAGATTATCTCCTAAATGATTTATTTAGAAGAAGGCGTATAAGACTTCGTTGGGCAGCGCCAGACTTCACTTATAATTGATGACTTTCCGTCAATTACTACGAACTGTGCCCTTTCTGAGATGAAATCACGAATCGAATCGCACAACTGAAGCAATACCCGATACGCACTCACAATCAGTTTGATAAGAAATCTCTTGCGAGGAACGGCGTCAGAACTGCTCTGAAAATAAAGAAATATATGGTCGATTTGACATCCCCAATCGATAGTACTCATTACTTGATGTGAATAAAGCGCTAGTGGCGTTTCACAAGAACGTTATTTTCTCAATCCGTTATGGCTATTTGTAAATTTCTTCGAGGTAATTCATAATCTTCTAACACTGCATATGTTCCAAAATGCTACGTTCGAGATTGGACTGCTCTTCTCTATATTCGTAAATCACTTGGCGGATGGGGTGGGGAGCAATCTACGGTTGTTTTTAATGATGCTGGAGTGTATGGGAAGGTGTTCAGTGACTGTAGGAAGATACAAGACGATTTAGATAAAATTTATAGTTGATGTGAAAAATGGCAGCTAGCTCTAAACGTGTGAATGAGAGGTGGCATGAGCCCCCTCTCATATTTCTATCTTACTCTGAGTAATTCGATTTTCCTCTCTAATTGCATGCAGAGAAAAGTTGCTATTCCTTCACACACAGACTTCCCACACAGCATCTCTCGTCACCCGGATGGTCCGGTGACAGGCAAGTTATGCTGAGCTTGGAAGGGTTAAGCCGATGGGTGTGAGGGAGTCGAGTGGATGCTTTCCAGACGCCGACATTGTCATAAGGCGGGGGCGACACGCCCACAGGGGCCAGAAGGGGCGGCTGGGCTAGAGATTCCGTTACTTCGCAGAAACTTAGTGAAAACCGTTTGTGGCGGGCTACCAGCGAGGCGTGGGAATGACTTGTGTTCCCAGGCAGTCTTGGCGGGCAAATTCCCGCGTTTTCTGCAAAATCGTCACTGTGATTGGCTTGCTCAGGGCATAGCTCCGTGACGTAGCAAATTCGGCGCAGAAATTGGCGCCAAGAATCTCCATTGATAGAAAGGTAATGCTTCGGCAATAGAGTGGAATTTTCCGCCGGTTTTCGAGTTGCTGATTGGAACGTTTAACCATGACCACTGTCGTGGGGGCGGGAATGTTATGTGTTCGGTTTGTACGGGTGCTCTTGAGAGAGTCGGCTCTCGCCTTTTGGTCGGAGTAGGTTACAAGACTGAGCTCTCGCTTCTCTGGACAGCCTGCCTTCCGTTGGCTGTCTAATATACTTTCATTTAATTGTAACTGTTTGATGAAGTTGCTGAAGTTTCGACTTCAACATAACTTTCCGAGTACAGTTGGCAATTGAGCGTTCTGCGTACAAGCGACCTATGTTGTCCGTCTTGAGCAGTTTTGCCTAAAGTTGACTGTATCGGAGTTACTGTGTGGCTTCGCTTGTTAAAATCACCCACTGTACCGTCAGTGATTGTGTAGTGAGCCTTCTTCGTCTCCCTCAGAGGCGCATTTGTGTTGCCAGGAAGTCTTTAGCCTGGAACAACCAGACCAGGACAATTTGTTTCGGGCTATACTCGCGACATTATCATCGCCACGACGGGGCATTGAAGCAACCACCCATCGCCTCCGGTATGCCAGATCGTGTCCCTGCAGTTAAGAAGACAGCTTGGTAAAGTATGTCCGCAGCACCGGCAGATTAGGGCATTTTACTAGGTGATAATCAGAGCTCAGCAGAGCGCGCCTGTTCGTCTTTTCTAACTTTGTTCTGTCTTGGGTGTTCATTGTCTGAGTTCTTCGCTTAAGATTTGAGTTGCAAGGAATTGGATCCACATACTGTGGGGCGGCGAGTAAGTTGAAAAAAAAATCTAATTGCTGTATAAATGCTTGCATGTTGAATCAGTTTCTGGCTTTTAGAATGTTGTTAATGCTGTCTTTCGCCGTTCTCAACACTGGCTCTCTATTTACTTTTTAGCACCCAGAAAGTGATTTAACAAAACGTGGAGCCAATAATTAGAGATTATAGTGCCCACTTCATCTGAAAATACCATTATAGCTGCAGCTTATAGCTCTGAGGAATTAGGAGATTGTCCGGGATTTCTAATCAAAAACAGTTTTCCAAAATAGTTGAGTATATTCTGAAATTCACTGATAAAAAACACAAGTATCCCTACAACCTAACTAACAGAGCAGTTCAGAGTCTAATGCGCTGATGCAACTATAAATGTCCGAATTAAATGTTAAAAAGAATGCTCGCCATAATTTGATGAGATTATTTCATCAAACGCCACGCTAAATATTTGGTAGAATGTCTGTCCCGCGACGGCACGTGAAAATACGACAATACGCAAACTGAAGCTAGTTAATGAAAATCATCCCAGAATTAACACTTCACTTCAAATGATTTCATGGTTCCGCGTATCTCTAGTAACTTAATACGGCACCCGAGGCTGTTTGTAGCAGTGATACCGATGCGACGCGACTTCCAACACAGATGGCGTGTTATTCAGTGTCTGGAGAGAACTGGGGCCTTTCTTCCTCGCGCAGCGTTCTTACACTCCTGTAAATTGAAATAAGAACACCGTGAATTCATTGTCCCAGGAAGGGGAAACTTTATTGACACATTTCTGGGGTCAGATACATCACATGATCACACTGACAGAACCACAGGCACATAGACACAGGCAACAGAGCATGCACAATGTCGGCACTAGTACAGTGTATATCCACCTTTCGCAGCAATGCAGGCTGCTATTCTCCCATGGAGACGATCGTAGAGATGCTGGATGTAGTCCTGTGGAACGGCTTGCCATGCCATTTCCACCTGGCACCTCAGTTGGACCAGCGTTCGTGCTGGACGTGCAGACCGCGTGAGACAACGCTTCATCCAGTCCCAAACATGCTCAATGGGGGACAGATCCGGAGATCTTGCTGGCCAGGGTAGTTGACTTACACCTTCTAGAGCACGTTGTGTGGCACGGGATACATGCGGACGTGCATTGCCCTGTTGGAACAGCAAGTTCCCTTGCCGGTCTAGGAATGGTAGAACGATGGGTTCGATGACGGTTTGGATGTACCGTGCACTATTCAGTGTCCCCTCGACGATCACCAGTGGTGTACGGCCAGTGTAGGAGATCGCTCCCCACACCATGATGCCGGGTGTTGGCCCTGTGTGCCTCGGTCGTATGCAGTCCTGATTGTGGCGCTCACCTGCACGGCGCCAAACACGCATACGACCATCATTGGCACCAAGGCAGAAGCGACTCTCATCGCTGAAGACGACACGTCTCCATTCGTCCCTCCATTCACGCCTGTCGCGACACCACTGGAGGCGGGCTGCAAGATGTTGGGGCGTGAGCGGAAGACGGCCTAACGGTGTGCGGGACCGTAGCCCAGCTTCATGGAGACGGTTGCGAATGGTCCTCGCCGATACCCCAGGAGCAACAGTGTCCCTAATTTGCTGGGAAGTGGCGGTGCGGTCCCCTATGGCACTGCGTAGGATTCTACGGTCTTGGCGTGCACCCGTGCGTCGCTGCGGTCCGGTCCCAGGTCGACGGGCACGTGCAACTTCCGCCGACCACTGGCGACAACATCGATGTACTGTGGAGACCTCACGCCCCACGTGTTGAGCAATTCGGCGGTACGTCCACCTGGCCTCCCGCATGCCCACTATACGCCCTCGCTCAAAGTCCATCAACTGTACATACGGTTCACGTCCATGCTGTCGCGGCATGCTACCAGTGTTAGAGACTGCGATGGAGCTCCGTATGCCACGGCAAACTGGCTGACACTGACGGCGGCGGTGCACAAATGCTGCGCAGCTAGCGCCATTCGACGGCCAACACCGCGGTTCCTGGTGTGTCCGCTGTGCCGTGCGTGTGATCATTGCTTGTACAGCCCTTTCGCAGTGTCCGGAGCAAGTATGGTGGGTCTGACACACCGGTGTCAATGTGTTCTTTTTTCCATTTCCAGGAGTGTATATATAAAGCCGCGGTGCGGACGGCTAAGGGAACGCCTCGGCTCTCCCAACTAGCCGCTGGGCTAGTAACGCACCACTTCAAGTTATATAATAATTTATAGCTTCTTTTGCTGATGGCCGATGAAGCTCTTAATTTAAACGTGCATTCAGCACGCAGGTAAGTATTGATAATAAATTTTTGACGTGGCTAAGTTAAATATTTTGGGCGAGAGAATTAATTAAATTACACTGCACGCAGTAGATGAGCTCTGAACCAGCCCTTTTTAGATCCGCTATCGCTATAATTTTATAGGTATTCAAAAGAAACTTTTCACATCTTCATAGTCATAGCGGACCTCCAACCTATTTAAATCTAAACATCCTAGCCTTATTTATTAGAGTACTTAATCTATCTTGCTTCCTTCAGTTTTGAGATGAAAACCAGAAAATCATCAATTTCCACTAAAATCTTAATTTATGAAATCCAAAGTACTGTTTTTATTAAATCGTTATGAAAGATGAATCTAAATATAAATTTTGAAGTCTCTAGCTCTTTTCTGTTGCGCCAATGATTTTTTCAGAAAAACGTCCAAATTTCGAAAATGGCTGAAGTTATCGAACTGATATTTAACACACATTAATTTAGTATTATTCCTGACATGGTAGAAAAGTTTTCGGTCATTTGCTTGATTTTTAAGGTATTGCGCAACATTTATGACGTCAGGGCTAGTTACAGCAGACTGGCTGGCACACTATGGAAACTGATGTGAATTTACTACAGCGTGAGTAGGCTGCTTCCCTACAATACCACTTGGTCATAAATGTCTCAATCTAGTTTATGGATAACTTCACCTTCACAGCATTTATTTGAGTATAGAATTTGATGTATTGTAAATGTTTCATGTGTTTTGTTTTGTTATTTTGAGTCTAGTCATAATAAATCAAATTGTTATTTGGACAGAACTTTCATTCTGTTAATCGGCAGAGCAACCCTTTCATTTCTCACTACTTTAATGAAACTTTAAGTAATTTCTATCCAATTAAATTATTGCAGGTGCCAAACTCTTTTCTACTCCACTTGCAGGGTCGATTACAGTCAGTTCGCGTTTCTTCTTAATTCATGTGCAACAGCAAAAGTCGGAGTTAGAAAAGGGGGGGGGGGCTTAGAGCATCATTTCCATATTGAGATTCGGGAAGAATTAAGTGTTAAATACACTGCCAGCCCCGGCACCTCGCAAATGTATGTTCATGCAGATGAGCAGGAAAAACAAACCTGTAATGCTTGGATACAGCATTAGTAGTGTACCGCTTGACACAGTCACGTTGTTTAGATATCCGGGCATAATGTTGCAAAGCGATATGAGGTGGAACGAGCACTTGAAGATTGTGGTATGGAAGGCGAATGGTCGACTGCGGTTTATTGGGGGAATTTTGGAAAGGGTGTTCATCTGTTAAGGAGAACGCACATAGGACACTGGTGCCACCTATTCTCTAATACTGCTAGACTGTTTGGGATCCGCACCCGGTCGGATTGAAGGAGGACGTCGAAGCAATTTAGAGGTGGGCTGCTGGATTTTTACCGGTAGGTTCGAACAACACGTTAGCGTTACGGAGTTGCTTCGGGAACTCCAAAGGGGATCCCTGGAGGGAAAGCGACGTTCTATTCGAAGAACACTGTTGAGAAAATTTAGAGAACCGGCATTTGAAGCTGACTGGCAAAATACACTGTGCGTAAGGACAACGAAGGGCACATGCGAAAAATAAGGGCTCATACAGAGGCATAAAGATAGTCGTTTTTCCGTCGCTGTATTTCAGTCTCTGTTTTACTCTACAGTTGTTGCACTCTACATCTCCTTCTACCACTATGGAAGTTATTCCCTGAAGTTTTCACAAATGTCTTACCATCCGGTCACTTATTCTCGTTAGTTTTTTCCATGAATTCCTTTCCTCGCCGATTCTCCAGAGAACCTCCTCATATACATTATCTTATCAGGCCAACTAATTTCCAACATTCTTCTGTAACACCGAATCTCAAATGCTTCGATTCTCTCCTTTTCCAGTTTCCTCACAGTCCAGTTTCACTATCACCAATGATGTGCTCCAAACGTACATTCCCACAAATTTCTTCCTCAAATTAACGCCTATGTTTGATGCTGTTAGACTTCTCTTGGCCCGGAATGCCCTTTTTCCTAGTGATAGTCTGTTTTTGGTGTCCTCCTTCACTGGATATTTTGCTGCTTAGGTAGCAGAACTATTTAACTTTATCTACTTTGCGATCATCCATCGTGATGTTTAATTTCTCACTGTTCTCATTTCTGCTACTTCTCATTACTTTAGTCTTTCTTCGATTTACTCTCAATCCATTACTTACTACACTGTTTATTTCATTTAGCACATCCTGTACTACTTCTATACTTCCACTCAGAACAGCAATGTCATAAGCAAATCGTATCATTGATATCCTTTTATCTTGAATTTTAATTCCACTCTTGAACCTTTATTTTATTTGCGTAATTGCTTCTTCGATGTATAGATTGAACAGTAGGGGCGAAATATTACATCGCTGTCTTACACCTTTTTTAATCCGAGCGCTTCGTTCTTCGTCGTCCACTTTCATTATTCCCTCTTGGTTCTTGTACATATTGTATATGACGTCTTCCCCCTACGTTACTGAGAATTTCAAACATCTTGAACCATTTTACATTGTTGAACGCTTTTCCAGATCCACAAATCCTATTAAAGAGTATTGATTTTCCTTCAGCTTCGCTTCCATTATCAGCCGCCAATCAGAATTGCCTCTCTGGTGCCTTTACCTTTCCTAAAGCCAAACTGATCATCACGTAACACAACACCAGGTTTCTGTTCTGTTCTTCTGTAAATTATTCTGTTGAGGAATTTGGATGCATGTGCTGTTACGCTAGTTGTGTGATAATTCTCGTGCTCGTCGGCTCTTGCACTCTTCGGAATTGTGTGGATGACGTTTTTCCGAAAGTCAGATGCTATATCGCCAGAGTCATACATTATACACACTAATATGAACAGTCGACTTGTTTCCGTTTACCTAAAGGATTTTAGAAAAAAATGGTTCAAATGGCTCTGAGCACTATGGGACTCAACTGCTGTGGTCATAAGTCCCTAGAACTTAGAACTACTTAAACCTAACTAACCTAAGGACATCACACACATCCATGCCCGAGACAGGATTCGAACCTGCGACCGTAGCGGTCGTGCGGTTCCAGACTGAAGCGCCTTTAACCGCGCGGCCACTCCGGCCGGCAAAGGATTTTAGAAATGCTGATAGAATGTTGTCTATCCGTTCTGCCTTATTCGATCGTGAACCTTCCAAAGCTCTGTTAAATTCTGCTTCTAATACTGGATCCCCTACCTCTTCTATATCGACTCCTCTTCTCCTATCACATCATCAGACACGTCTTCCCCCTCGTAGAGGCCCTCGACGTACTCTTTCCACCTATCCGCTCTCTCCTCTGCATTTAACAGTGGAATTACCTTTGCAATCTTAATGTTACCACCCTTGATTTTAGTGTCATCGAAGATTACTTTGACTTTTCTGTAAGAATTCGTGGTGTAGGGGTTTCGGACCCGCCGTCGCTTAAAGTTTCAGTGATAATCAGCACTGGCAGCCGAAGACTTCCGGCATAAGAAGTAAACGTCATTCTGCTAACTTCCTTCTCTAAGAGGACGGCGGAGCGGACAGAGGTTCAGGGCGCTCTCTTGCCCTTGGGGTGGGAAACTGCCCCTAAAAGCTGAAGCATCAGCAATGATCAGCGACATGAGGATGCAGAAGGCAATGGAAACCACTGCATTAAAGACACATAACGTGTATCCACAGGATATGTGGCCTGTAATTGAAGAAGTGTCATGATGATCTCTCCATTGGCAAAAGATTCCGGAATAGTCCCCCATTCGGATCTCCGGGAGGGGACTGCGAAGGGGGAGGTTACCATGAGAAAAAGATTGAATAATCAACGAAAGGATAACATTCTACGAGTCGAGGAGTGGCATATGATTAAATCTAGTAGGGAAGCTAGAAAATACGAAAACGGAAATGCAAAGGCTCAATTTAGATATAGGAGGGGTCAGTGAAGTGAAGTGGAAGACCCACCAGGTTAGCCGAGAGCGCTAACGCGCTGCTTCCTGGACTCGGGTAGGCGCGTCGGCCCCGGATCGAATCTGCCCGGCGGATTAACGACGAGGGCCGGTGTGCCGGCCAGCCTGGTTGTGGTTTTTAGGCGGTTTTCCACATCTCCCTAAGTGAATACCGGGCTGGTCCCCACGTCCCGCCTCAGTTACATGGATCGCAGACATCTGAACACTTTCGCACTATTCCATGGCTTACACTAGTCGCAGACAGTTGGGATACACTAGTTCCTTCCCGGAGGGTACGGGGTGGCGGCAGGAAGGGCATCCGGCCACCCCTTCAACTGACATTACCACATCCGATTAACCATGCCGACCCTGCGTATCCGCGGGAAAAACGTCACGCGCAAAAGAAAGAAAGGAAAGAAAGAATGTGAAGCGAAATGGAATGACAAGGATTTCTGGTCAGATTAATATAGCGTAATATCAAATGAAGCAGAAAATGGTATAATGGGGGTAGGATTCGTTATGAATAGGAAGGTAGGGCAGAGTGTGTGTTACTGTGAACAGTTCAGTGGTAGGTTTGTTCCTATCAGAATTGATGGCAAATCAGCATCGACAACAATAGTTCAGGTATACACGCCAACATTGCAAGCTGAAGATGAACAGATACAGAAAGTATGTGAGGATATTGAAAGAGTAATACAGTACGTAAAGGGAGATGAAAATATAATAGTCATGGGGTTGGAGAAAGACTAACTGAATTCTGTAATAAATTTCCGCAACTGATAGGGAATACTCTGCTCAACAATCACAAGTGAGGAGACGTACTTGGAAAAGGCGGGTGATAAGGGAAGATTTCAGTATACTACATCATGGTCAAACAGAGATTCCCAAATCAGATACTGAAGGCGCACCCAGGAACAGATACAGACTCAGATCCCAATATAGTAGTGATGTAGGGTACGCTGAAGAGATTAGTCAGGAAAAATCAATACGCAAAGAAGTGGGATACGGAAGCACTGACGAATAACGAGATACGCTTGAAGTTGTCTAAGACTACAGACGCAACAGTAAGGAATAGCTCAGTAGGCAGTACAGCTGAAGAGAATGGACATCTCTAAAAAGATCAGTCACAGAAGCTGGAAAGAAGAACATAGGTACAAAGAAGGTAACTTCGAAGAAACCATGGGTGACTGAAGAAATAGTTCAGTTAATCGATGAAAGAAGGAAGTAAAAAAGAGTTCAGGGAAATTCAGGAATACAGAAATATAATTCGCTGAGGAATGAAATAAATAGGAAGTGCAGGGAAGCTAAGACGAAATGGCTGCAGGACAAATGTGAAGTCGAAAAACAAGTGATTTTCGGAAAGACTGACTCAACATAAAAGAAAGTCAAAACAACCTTCTCAACGGCCTTGCCGCAGTAGATCCATCGGTTCCCGTGAGATCACCGAAGTTAAGCGCTGTCGGGGGTGGCCGGCACTTGGATGGGTGATCATACAGCCGCCACGCGCTGTTACCATTTTTCGTGGTGCACTCAGCCTCGTGATGCCAATTGAGGAGCTACTCGACCGAATAGTAGCGGCTTCGGTCAAGAATACCATCACAACGACCGGGAGAGCGGTGTGTTGACCTCACGTCCCTACTATCCGCATAGTCAACTGAGGATGACACGGCGGTCGGATGGTCCCGATGAGCCACTTGTGGCCTGCAGACGGAGCGCTTAAAACAACCTTCGGTGAAATTAAAAGCAAAGTTAGTAACATTAAGATTGCAATGGGAATTCCACTGTTAAATGCAGAGGAGCACAGATAAGTGGAAAGAGTACCTTGAACGCCTCTATGAGGGGGAAGACTTGTCTGATGTGATAAAAGAAGAAACAGAAGTCTATTTAGAAGAGACAGGGGATCCAGTCTTAGAATCAGAATTTAAAAGAGCTCTGGAGGACTTAAGCCAAATAAGGCAGAAGGGTTAGATAACATTCCATCAGAATTTCTAAAATCATTGGGGGAAGTGGCAAAAAAACGGCTAATCACGTTGGTGCGTAGCTCGCACAAGTCACATACAATGCGACTTTCGGAAAAATATCATCCACACAATTCCGCAAGAGCTGACAAGTACGAGAATTACCGCACAATCAGCTTAACAGCTCATGCATCCAAGCTATTTACACGTGTAATATGCTGAAGAATGAAATAGAAAATTGAGGTTTTGCTAGATGCCGATGAGTTTCGCTTTAAGCTAGGTAAAGGTACGAGAGAGGTAATTCTGACGTTGAGGTTAAAAATGAAAGCAAGGCTAAAGAACAACAAGACACGTTCATAGGATTTGTCGACCTGGAAAATGGTAGTTGGAGCCAGACGCATGGGACATTCCATTTCGAAAATCGTTTGGAAATTCAATATTCCGAGATCCACAGTGTCAAGAGTGCGCCGAGAAAACCAAATTTCAGGCATTACATCTCACCAGGGACAACGCAGTGGCCGACGGCCTTCACTTAACGACCGAAAGCAGCGGCATTTGCGTGGAGTTGTCAGTGCTAATTGATAAACACCTGCAGAAATAAATGTGGGACGTGCAGTGAACATATCCCATAGGACAGTGCGGTGGAATTTCCCGTAATTTGCTACGGCAGCAGGCGACACGCGAGTACCTTTGCTAACAGCACGACATCGCCTGCAGCGCCTCTCCTGGACTCGTGACCATATCGGCTGGACCTAAGACGACTGGAAAACCGTTGCCTGGTCGGATGAGTCCCGATTTCAGTTGGTAAGATGTGATGGTAGGGCTCGGCTGTGGCGCAGACCCCACGAAGTCATGGACCCAAGTTGTCAACAAGGCACTGCGCAAGCTGGTCGTGCGGGCAGAATCCAACTGGGTCCTTTGGTCCAACTGAACTGATCATCGGTTGTAAATGGTTATGTTCGTCTACTTGGAGACCATTTTCAGCCTTTCATGGACATCATGTTCCCAAACAACGATGAAATTTTTATGGATGACAATGTGCCGTCTCACGGGGCCGCAACTGTTCGCGATTGGTTTGAAGAACATTCTGGACAATTCTAGCGAATGATTTGGCTACCCACATCGCTCGACGTGAATTCCATCGAACATTTATGGGACGTAATCCTGCACCGTCAAGACGCTCACAATTATGGTCGGCTACAGAGGCAACATGGCTCAATATGTCTGCAGCGGAGTTCCAACGACACGTTAAGTTCATCCCACGTCGAGCTGCTGCACAACGCCGGGCAAATCATTTACAACCGCTCACTTGACGAAAGGTCTGTTCCTAAAGACTGGAAAGTAGCACTGGTCACATCACTATTTAAGAAAGGTAACAGGAGTAACCCATTGAGTTACAGACCCATATCACTGACCTCAATTTGCCGAAGGGTTTGGGTGCATATACTCTACTCGAACATTATGAATCACCTTGAAGAAAATGACTTATTGATACATAACCAACACGGATTCGGAACACATCGTTCTTGTGCAACACAGCTAGCTCTTTATTCCCATGAAGTAATGAGTGCTATCGACAAGGGATCTCAGATCGATTCCATATTCCTAGATTTCCAGAAGGCTTTTGATACCAGCCGGCCGGAGTGGCCGTGCGGTTATAGGCGCTATAGTCTGGAAACGCGCGACCGCTACGGTCGTAGGTTCGAATCCTGCCTCGGGCATGGATGTGTGTGATGTCCTTAGGTTAGTTAGGTTTAAGTAGTTCTAAGTTCTAGGGGACTGATCACCTCAGAAGTTAAGTCCCATAGTGGTTAGAGCCATTTGAACCTTTTTTTTTTATACCATTCCTCAAAAACGACTGTTAATAAAATTGCGTGCTTATGGAGTTGTGTGACTGGATTCGTGATTTCCTCTCAGAGAGGTCACAGTTCGTAGTAATAGACGGTAAATCACAGAGTAGAACAGGAGTGATATCTGGCGTTCCGCAAGGTAGTGACATGCGCCCTCTGCTGTCCCTGATTTACATAAATGATAATCTGAGCAGCTCCTTTAGATCATTTGCAGATGACGCTGTACTTTATCGTCTACTAAAATCATCAGACGATCAATTCCAACTACAAAATGATCTAGACAGAATTTCTATATGTGCGGAAAGTGGCAATTGGCACTAAACAAAGAAAAGTGCGAGGTCATCCACATGGGTATTAAAAGAAAGCCGATAAATTTTGGGTATACGATAAATCCAACAAATCTAAGGGCTGTCAATTCGACTAAATACCCAGGAATTACAACTTGTGGGGAAGGCGAAATTGCGCTTTGTTGACAGAACACTTAGAATATGCGACAGCTTACGTTACACTTGTCCGTCCTCTGCTGGAATATTGCTGCGAGGTGTGGGATCCTTACCAGGTAGGATTGACGGAGGACATCAAAATGTGCAAAGAAGGGCAGCTAGCTTCGTGTCAAATAAGGGTGAGAGTGCTACTGATATGCTACGCGAGTTGGGGTGGCAGTCACTGAAACAAAAGCAGTTTTCTTTGCGGCGAGATCTATTTACGAAATTTCATTCACCAACTTTCTCTTCCGAATACGAAAATTTTTTTTGACACCCACCTGCGTAGGGAGAAATGAGCATCATAATGAAATAAGAGAAATCAGACCTCGAACGGAAAAATTTAGGTGTTCCTTTTTCCCATGCGCCATTCGAGAGTGGAATGGTAGAGAAGTAATATGAAAATGGTTTGATGAACCCTTTGCTAGGCACTTAAGTGTGAATTGCAGAGTAACCATGTAGATGTAGACGAAAAGGGGGTTCGACAGGTTATTAAGAGGAATCCCACGACTTTTGTTACCTCAGTGTAAGAACCATGCCCCCCCCCCCGCTTTTGTAATGTCCATGTGATCATGATAAAGTGCTGTGACTTTGGTGTAATAATTGTCCTTGAATAAAAGTGTTAGTTCTGTTCGTCTCATTGCGTATTTCTTTCACTTACGTTGTGTACCGTTCTGCACTGTACGTACGAGAGTCGTTCAATAAGTAATGCCCCTTTTTTTCTCAAAACATGTTTATTGTTAAGAGTCAGAATTTGGTGATAATATACATCAACATGTCTTGTCCATGTCCTATTTTTCTACGTAGTCTCTATCACATTCCATGGCAGTACGCCAACGTTGTGGAAGAGCATGCTGGTAAAAGCTCTTGTCCTGTAGGCGTAGCCGTGTTTTCACTGCATGACTGACACTCTCGTCATCTTCAAAGTGTGTTCCCCGTAGAGATTCTTTAAGGTACCTAAAGAGATGGAAGTCCGAGAGTGCCAAGTCTGGAGTGTAGGCTGGGTGAGGCAATGATGTCCAACCAAATTTGGCGATGTGTTCCCGGGTTCTCAGACTTGTGTGTGGCCGTGCATTATCGTGTTGGAGCTAGATTCCTGCTGGATTCTTGTCCGATCGAACACGTCGGAAACGATTCTCCAGTTTATTCAGAGTCTTCACGTATGCCTCTGAATTGATGGTTGACCCTCTTGGCATCACATCCACGAGAATGGCGCCATCACAATCCCAGAAGACTGTCACCCTGACTTTTCCGGCAGAGGGAGTTAATGTTTTCTTTTGTGGTGAATGAGGATGGTGCCTCTCCGTCGACTGCCTTTTTGTTTCCGGCGCAAAGTGATGCACCCAGCTTTCGTTTCCCGTAACAGTCCATGACAGGATGGCCTCCCCGTCGGTCTCAAAATGCTGCAACAATTCAAATCAAATGGCCTTTCTTTGAATCTTGTGGTCCTCTGTGAGCATTCGTGGAACCCATCGTGAGCACCTCTTTGAATATCCTAGAATCTTGATCATTGCACTTCCAATGCTGATCGACAATTGTAGAGCCAATTGTCGAGTTGTGAGGCGCCGGTCGACATCAATAATAGCATCTGCACGATTCAGCATGTCTGGAGCGGTGACTGTGACAGGAATTCCCGAGCGTGGCTGGTCATGGAGCTCTCCAGAATGAGATTTTCACTCTGCAGAGGAGTGTACGCTGTTATGAAACTTTCCTGGCAGATTAAAACTATGTGCCGGACCGAGACTCGAACTCGGGGCAAGTTGCCCGCGAAGGCCAAAGGTCCCGAGTTCGAGTCTCGGTCCGGCACACAGTTTTAATCTGCCAGGAGAGATTCATGGAGCTCTGTTTCTGCATTTCCTCAGGCTGTAACTTTCTTTACCCATTGACCAACTGTACTCCTATCAACTGGAGCACCGCCATAAACTGCACACAAACGTTTATGGATGTTCACCACGGATTCACACAAGAATTCAATAACAGCACGCTGCTTGTAACGTGAGTCGTATGTAGACGCCACTTTGACGGTGTATTACGGCTCTGCCGTCTGCCAGAACGGTTCGAAACTTCACCGGCGCACAGATCAAACATCAAATGTGAAGCACCAACAAATGGTTAAAATGGCTCTGAGCACTATGGGACTTAACATCAAAGGCCATCAGTCCCCTAGAAGTTAGAACCACTTAAACGTAACTAACCTAAGGACAGCACACAACACCCAGCCATCACGAGGCAGAGAAAATCCCTGACCCCGCCGGGAATCGAACCCGGGAACCCGGGCGTGGGAAGCGAGAACGCTACCGCACGACCACGAGATGCGGGCAAGCACCAACAAGGACGTTTGTCTATGTATATTAATGGCTTAAAAATGTGGGGCATTACTTATTGAACGACCCTCGTACTGTACTATATTACTTTCGTCCTTAATGGGGGAAACCACATTAGGAGGCTCAAAAAATCCGATTTTTTAATTACATAAGTTGTTAGCTTAACTATCCAAGAATACGCTGTCAAAATTTCAAAGCGGAATTCGTATTCGTTTAGATTTTATGAGCATAGAACCAAGTGCAGGACATGAAAAAATCAATTAAGGCGACATACTATCGTATGACTTCCACGGATGAAAATCCTCGACACGAGTATTGCCCAGAGGGAGAAAGCTGGTGCGAGTGGCAGAAACGAACAGGCCTTGGAATGGAACATGAAGCGCACCCTGCTTCTTTGCACCCCGACGTACAGAAGGAAATTCTACTAACATATGGAGATTTATCAAGGGATGACTTACTGGAGAGATGTTTAGGTGTCCATACACACAATCGAATGAAAGTTTTAATTCCACTATTTGGCAATTAGCTCCTAAACACTTGCACTCCGGACTAAAAGTCGTTGAATTGACATCGTATTTAGCAGCGGGCTTATTCAGTGAAGGAAATTCATCACTTCTGATGGTCATGAACCTGGCAGCATTTTAGTAGGCACCCAAAGCTTCAATTACCCCGAAAAAATAGATAACCAGCGCGTGAGGCGACAGAATCGACGTAGTTCATTGGAATCGAGGGAAGGTCGGAAAGCAAGCGCAAAACGAAGCCTATGAGGAAGAAGAAGGATTACTATATGGTGCTGGAATCACAGATTAACCAGCAACCATTTTACGTTATTGTTAACTTCCTTGAATTTCTAGTTTCGGAGAATTTATTTTTCAAACCCGTTTATCTCGGAATGACTTTCTTCACATTTGCGTGCAGTCTAACTCAAAAAGTATAGAACTGATGATTATGAAAAGTGATAGTATGATTCTTTGTAAAACGACGAATTATATGAACCAAGTTGTGATATGATATCATGATGTCAAGGGTATTTTTTTTTTTTTTTTTTTTGCACAATTAGAGAAAAAATGGAGAAAATCGAAGTAAATTGTTCCAACGCCTGAAAATTTTTTAATGTTCATTATTTTCACCTACATTGAGGTTCATATTCTTAGAAAATAAGTTATTAATGTAAAATCCAAACCTTTTTGATTTCAGATGAAAATCGGGATGGCTAAACTGCACGCAATTGGAGAACTATACTCACAACCTTCAGCGGACATCACAGCGTAACTTTGTTATTATTGGCTGAAATTATTAAAAAAAAATCACAAATCACGTTAGAAATAGACTGTGTGATCAAAAGTAACCGGACACCTGGCTCAAAATGACTTACAAGTTAATGGCGTCATCCGTCGGTAATTCTGGAATTTAGTACGGCGTTGGCCCACTCTTAGCCTTGACGACAGCTTCCACTCTCGCAGGTATACGTTCAATCAGGTGCTGGAAGGTTTATTGGGGAATGGCAGCCCATTTTTCACGGAGTGCTGCACTGAAGAGAGGTAGTTATCAATGTCGGTCGGTGAGGCCTGGCACGAAGTAGGAGTTCCAAAACATCGCAAAAGTGTTCTATAAGATTCAGGTCAGGACTCTGTGCAAGCCAGTCCATCACAGGGATGTTATTGTCGTGTAATCACTCCGCCACAGGCCGTGCATTATGAACAGGTGCTCGATCGAGTTGAAAGATGCTATCGCCATCCGCGGATTGCTCTCCAACAGTGGGGAACAAGACGGTGCCTGTGCTTTGATAGTGCTTCGCAAAAAAACAAGGGGTGCAAGCCCCTCCATGAAAAATACGATCACACCATAACACCACCGCCTCCGAATTTCACTGTTGGCACTACAGAAGCAGGCAGATGACGTTCACCGGGCATTCGCCATAACCACACCCTGCCATCGGACAGCAACATTGTGTACCGTGATTCGTTACTCCAAGTAACGTTTTTACACTGTTCAATCGTCCAATGTTCACTCTCCTTACACAAAGCGAGGCGTCGTTTGGCATTTACCGGCGTGATGTGAGGCTTATGAGCAGCCGCTCGACCATGAAATCCAAGTTTTCTCACCTCCCGCTCTAGTGTCACAGTATTTGTCGTGGATCCTGATGCAGTTTGGGATTCCTGTGAGATGGTCTGGATAGATGTTGGCTGTTACACATTACGATCCTTTTCAACAGTCCGTCGGCGGTCTTTTTTGCTGTACGTGTCCACTTTTCCACTTCACTGTTACATTGGAATCAGTGGATGGTGGTGGCGGTTAGTGTTTAACGTCCCGTCGACAACGAGGTCATTAGAGACGGAGCGCAGGCTCGTGTTAGGGAAGGATTGGGAAGGAAATCGGCCGTGCCCTTTCAAAGGAACCATCCCGGCATTTGCCTGGAGCGATTTAGGGAAATCACGGAAGACCTAAATCAGGATGGCTGGAGACGGGATTGAACCGTCGTCCTCCCGAATGCGAGTCCAGTGTGCTAACCACTGCGCCACCTCGCTCGGTGGAATCAGTGGACCTAGGGATGTTTAGGAGCGTGAAATCTCGCTTACAGACATATGACACGAGTGAAACCCAATGACCTGACCATGTTCATAGTCCGTGAGTTCCGCGGAGCGCCCCATTCCGCTCTCTGACGATATCTAATGACTACTGAGGTCGCTGATGTGGAGTACCTGGCAGTAGGTGGCAGCACAATGCACCTACGAAAAACGTATGTTTTGGGGATGTCCGGATACTTTTGATCACATATTGTATGAAATGGTCAATATTTGATGATGATGACGGTGAAGTCCCACACTCCTTGACAGAGTGTAGGTGACGATACGGGAGTCCCGCACCGCCATACTAGGCAAGGTCCTAGCGGAGGTGGTTTGCCATTGCCTTCCTCTGACCGTAATGTGGATGAACGATGATGATGAAGACGACACAACAACACCCAGTCATCTCGAGGCAGGTGAAAATTCCTGACCCCTCTGGGGAGTCCGTGCTCGGGAAGCTAGAACGCTACCGCGAGACCACGAACTGCGGACCCTTAAATTCTAATTAATTCTTCCCATCCCAAAAAAAATCCCGAAAAATCTGTGACAAACAGCCTGCTACTGTTGTTTCCGCCTTAAGTGTTGCACACGGCGTGTTGTGAGAGTGCGGAAGGAGGTGGAGGCGGGTACGGTGGTTATGGGGACGGCGCTAACTGGACCTCGACAGTGACATTGTAGTGGCCGGCGGAAGGGCACGGCCGGAGGTGGAGGCGGCCCGTGGCTCCGTAGCGCCGTGCCGACGTCACACGGTGGAGGGGGCGTCGCCGGAGCTAATGGAGCGCGGAGGCAGTCGGCGCAGGCCTGCCAGCGCGGCCACACCAGCACGCCGGCCCAGCAGGTAGGAGAGCGCCGGCCGCTGGTGGCAGCAGCTCCACAACCAACAAGTGGCGGCGTACATCCCAGCACCGCGTCCGAGAACGACACCTTCCGTTTCACGTTAAACCTGAACTGGTACGAAGCATTTTATATTCAGGGTATTGGCAACTGCTGAAAGGCACGGTGTTACCAGAATTACGCTGTCAGCTGCTAAAACCCTTGTTTTATTGATACATAGCCGATTTCGCGGTCTACAGCCGCATCGTCAGGTGCAACCTACCTGGTGAAGACTAGTATATGGTGTCTCAACTTTTTGGTCATTGAAATTAATAAATGTTGTATCAACTTTTTAGGATAAAATTCAATCACCAATTGGAAATAAATTTTATGATGTCCTATCGGTTTTGTCAAAGTAATTTGTCATCTTCGAATGTTTACATAATTAGGCATATTACAAATCTTCAGACCTTGGCTTACATTTATGTGAAATATAAAAAATATATTACAGAAACCTACTTAGCAGACGTCAGTATCTTCTTCACAGAAGCATAATGCTATGGTATGTCGAGAAATGTACACAATGTGTGCGATTATTTTAAACACTGATTTGACAGTTGAGTGATGTCGTGTGACTGGGGCCTCCCGTCGGGTAGACCGCTCGCCTGGTGCAAGTCTTTCGATTTGACGCCATTTCGGCCACTTGCGCGGCGTTGGGGATGAAATCATGGCGATTCGGACAACGCAACACAGAGTCCCTGAATAGAGAAAATCTCCGACCCAGACGGGAATCGAATCCGGGTCCTTAGGATTGACATTCTGTCACGCTGACCACGCAGCTACCGGGGGCGGACATTTGATAGTTTAAAGAAACTGAATCCTATCTATGTATGCGTTGTGCCAACAGCAAAGAACATATATAAAACTATGTATAAAACACACACACACACACACACACACACACACACACACACATATATATATATATATATATATATATATATATATATATATATATGTGTGTGTGTGTGTGTGTGTGTGTGTGTGTGTGTGTGTGTGTTTGTTTGTTTATAAACCTTGGTTTTTTATGTATATATATATATATATATATATATATATATATTATTACTATTAAAAACAGTCTTGATCACAATTTATTTTACAAGGTGACCGGTTTCGACCACTACTGTGGTCATCTTCAGACCATTGAGTAGGAACCCCTTTCTGTTGGAGAATGAATTCTCCAACAGAAAGGGGTTCCTACTCAATGGTCTGAAGATGACCACAGTAGTGGTCGAAACCGGTCACCTTGTAAAATAAATTGTGATCAAGACTGTTTTTAATAGTAATTATTTACAAGACATTGATCACTGCTGTTCCCACAATGCATTCAAAAGTAATATATATATATATCATGGAAATGAGCTAATTTGCACATTTCATGGGAGATGATATGCAGTCAAAATAGTGTGGTTTTTTTTTATCCAAGTTGACCATTCAGTAAATCTTTTGAATTCACTTGAGAATGTGTATGTATTTCAAATTCTTCTAATAGGTTTATTTTGTAGTCCTTGTCAACTATATGTAAAATTTCCAAGCTAAGCAGGGATGGAGAAGGAAGTGTGTGTTTCTCTGTTTTGAGATGTTCTGCAAAAGTTGACTTACATGAATTCTCGCCTTTTTTGTTGAGCAAGTGCTCATGAAAGTCGGTTTGAAATGCCCTCCCTGTCTGTCCTGGCCGGCTGCTGTGGCAGAGCGGTTCTAGGCGCTTCAGTCCGGAGCCGCGCTTCTGCTACGGTCGCAGGTTCGAATCCTGCCTCGGGCATGGACGTGTGTGATGTCCTTAGGTTAGTTAGGTTTGAAGAATTCTAAGTTCTAGGGGACTGATGACCTCAGATGTTAAGTCCCATAGTGCTCAGAGCAATTTGAACCATTTCTCTGTCCTATAAAAAATTCGGACATATATTACATTGTATTTTATATACTCCAGATCTCAGTAATTTGTCGGCCGGAGGTTTCTCATTACGTGTAAAGAGCAACTTAGTGGCATTATGAGTGATAAACTACATAATGATGTCATGTTTTTTAAATAAATTGCCTTTACAATGAAATGGTGTCTAGAAATGGGACTGTGGCGTGTTTCTTATCAGTAAGGGAACTTTTATTAAGTGTTGAGGCATTTATAGTCTTGTTGGTTTTATTATTATAATGTTTTTGTACAAGGTTTGCTTCATATCCGTCTTTTGATAGCTATGTTATTTATAGTTATTAATTTCTACCAATAGCAGGGGTTAGGGCCACCTCGGTGATACGGTCGATGGTAGCATGAAAGAGTGCCAGATTGTACTCAAAGGAGTAAGACGCATAAATGATGTTATCTTTTGTGGTAGATACATACATGTGTTTCAGTTACTGTAAATCGTTAATCAGCATTTAAAATAATCACATACAATATGTACATCTCTGGACATACCATGGCATTATGCTTCTACGAAGAAGATATTGATATGTGCTACAGCAATACTAAGTAAGTTTCTGTAACACAAGTTTTATACTTCACGCAAATGTATAGCCAAGGTCTAAAGATTTTTAATGCCCCTAATTTTTAAGCCTCTGAAGATGACAATTTGTCGAAACCGGGAAAGCACAATAAAATTTATTTGTAGCTCACAACTGGATTTTATCCTGAAAAATTGCTAAAAATTACAATCATGAATAAAATGATATCTAAAATATACTCTCCTTTTTCTTCTTGTGGCACCTTCTTAACAATTTCCTTCCAGTCCGCCTTCTCGTTTATTTTTCGTCTCCATTCCCTGGTTCCCAGAGCTATGACGTTTTCTTCCACGCCCTCCAGCCATCGCTTACGTGCTCTTCCTTTTAATCTTCTTCTGGTCGGTTCACTGGACGATCCTTTTACTTTTAATTAACCTTACAATATCATCTCCTTGTATTAGACGATCCAAATCATAACTGGTCCTTGCTATCCAAGGATTATCATTATTTCGGATCCCTCCATAAACTTTTCGTAGTATTCTTCAAGTACTTTGAGTTGTTGTACGTCAGTGCTGGTTAGCGTCCATGCTACACATCTATGCTGACCTAATCATAACCATACATATAGCCCTTTTGAGCTGCCGGTTTATAATCCTAGATGTCATTAGCTTTTCAAATGTATGATAACATCTATTAACACTTAAAATTCTGGCTTTTATTTCGGTGGACATGGAATTTACCTTATTGATATTAGCCCCTAGATAATCACAATCCTCTATGTGCTGAAAATTAAAACCTGCTGCTGACAAGTTCTCCAGGTTAGTGTCCCCTGTTCTATGGAATTTCATATATTTAGTTTTGGATTCGTTAATTTGCAGTCCTCCATGCTAGGTGGCTTCTTCCAGTCTCACTACTACTCTCTCAATGGCATTCTTCGTCTGCTAATAACTGTAACGTCATCACGATATGCAGGTAGCTGTGTGGTTCTTATATCTATGTGTGCAGATATTTGCAGTTTTCGTACAATTGCTTCTAAGGTCAAATTGAAAAGCATTGCAGAAAGAACATCGCCTTTTTAACTTCTAGCCAAATTATATTATTCAGTGAATAGCGTCTACCTTATATTGGCGAACAAAGGGTGACAAAGACGTGACCCATTAATTTCGTAAAAATTGCCGGCGGGTGGATCGCGTAGTTATAGACCCATGAGCGGGCCCTTTCCACCCTTCCCAACACCGGCTTGCCCTGCCACTGGTAAGACAGCGCCGCCTTATACCATTCCTCACAGTATCTGTCCCAACTAATCATGTTACCAGTGACTATTTTTTATTGCCAATTCGGCTTTTTTTTTAAGTTAGCGTCCTCTCACCATAAAATATTTTTTTCTTGTTTTAGATGCAGGCAAGTTTTGAAATCTATGGGTCTGTAACTACATGATCCACCCACCAGCAAAGAATAATATATCTTGACTAGCAGCGACGGCTACACCTATGACCTTTAACATTGCGTGTATATATTAGGTGTCACCTTCATTAATTTCAATGTCCACAAAGTTGAGACTCAGTATATTATGCTTCGCCTGATGATACGGCCTCAGGCCGCGAAACTGGTCAGCGAAATTCTTCTTAAAATGATACCTTAACTGGTATCATACGGTTTTATGACGAGGCCCCTAGATCGTCAATAATACTGTGCAATAAAGTTGACGTTAGACTTGTAAATAACACTGTCAATGATACTGTTAGTAATAATGTTCAACAAAACTAGGCTTCGGGATATTTGACGGGAAAGAGGCTACTACTTTGTTAATTACTTTCCTTTCTTGCAAGAAAGAAAACAGGTGGATGAAAGATTGGTTCAAGTAGCGTCAAAGATCAAGCACGAAAACTTGTTGCGAGAATTGAGGTTGATCAAAATAAAGTATGATTACTCCTTGTCCTCTCAAGTACAGCACTTGATCATTACTGGAAATGATTCTCCCCAAGGACTGGCGCCCCATAAGTTGTGTAGGAATTTCCCCCCCCCCCTCCCCAACCTGGCTAAATTTCTGTGCAAGCTCACATATTCCTCATCAAAAAACAAAATAATACAACGGGAGACACAGTTCCACCGAGTCAGCGCATACCTGTAACGCTACGATACCTAGCTGCTTGCACTTTACTAGCGCAGTTTCGTGAAAAAAATGTAATGATCGTATCGCATTGTTGGTCGAGAGGTCCCATTCAGTGGAGTTCGACCGCCGTATTGCAAGTCCTTTGTAGTTGACGCCATTTCGGCGACTTGCGAGTCAGTGATGATGAAGGACTGAGAATCGAACCCGGGCCCCCCTGCGTCTTAGACGGTCACGCTACCTTTACGCTGCGGAGGCGGACTGCAGTTTCGTCTCAGCGTATTTTAGACATAGTTATGGAAGAGCCTCATGCAATAATACGTGCACTCTAGGATTGCATTCGGGTAACTAATGTATGCATGGAGATATCTATACACACTTTTATTCGTAACTTTGGTTTAATTAAATGTTTTGAAACATTCCCTTTGTTTTGTGAGCAACAACTCGCACGATCCCATTCTTAACACTTCTGTTTTTGTAATTACCTGTCCTAACATGTCACAACGTTGGGATGAAAAGCAACCCAATAACAATGCTCTTTCGTATTATTTTGAACTCATTTTCCACACACGACAACAAACCTAACCTAACCTCACCTCCATGGCCTACGTAGCACGCGAAAGGCTGTGAAGCAGACTGTCGATACTCCCCACAGTCGCCACAATATTTCCAGGCGGAGCAACATATTTCCAAAGTTTCTGATCTCCTTAATATTACTGTGTAGCCTCTCAATCTCACTCCTAGACAATCAATACTACTGTGCGTTTGGGAAAAACTGTCAATACCATAATTTTCAGTGAGATAGGGTCCGCAGCTGCGATGAATTTTTTTAAAGCTTTCTTGAAGCCTTCAGCCACCATTCTCTTTATTTTATGTACGATTGTACAATTTCGGCCTTAGGAGCAACGACGTCCACGACATAATCTACTACTTCCATCCGTAAGTTATAATGCGCCTAGTATATCAACAGATATGACTTGTTCCTACATCAAAATCACAAGTGTCACTAATGTATCCGATGTATGATACTTCCGTTTTAGATACTTGAAAACGGCCTAAGGCCGAAATTGTACAATCGTACATGAAATAAAGAGAATAGGAGCTCAAGGCTTCCAGAAATCTTTCAAAAAAAATTGTCAGTAGTATTGATTGTCTCGGGCCGCTTAACATCGTCTTGTCTGAAAAACTACATAACTCTGCTACTGATTTATACAATATCTGTTTCTTGAAGTCAACCACCTAGAACATGTTTTTTCATACGACAGCGATATAACACACCAAAATATTCCTAATCAAGAATAAAATATAGAAAATACATAAGAGGTGTTACGGAAAAGTGAAATTCCTTATGTTTCTCAAAAATCTAGAAATGAAACCTAATTATTAATGCTGCGCTCCGCCAGTCTCTTATAAATAATCAGGAGTCAGAAATAAAAACAGAATTTCTCGAAAATTTCAAGGATAAATTATTTTGATGTTAACTTTCAGTTTGTTCAGTTTGTCAGAGGCGTTAAACACGGTGTCCTAGAAGGAATGGTCAATACTCAAGGATATGACAGGGCCGATCATTCGAAGCAAAACAATCCACTGAACATGAACTCTAAAACGTACAGTTTAGGAGCTACACTATGTGATCAAAAGTATCCGGACACCACCAAAAACATACATTTTTCATATTAGGTGCTTTGTGCTGCCACCTACTGCCAGGTACTCCATATCAGCGACCTCAGTAGTCATTACACATCGCGAGAGAGCAGAATGGGGCGCTCCGCGGAACTCACGGACTTCGAACGTGGTCAGGTGATTGGCTGTCGCTTGTCTCATACGCCTGTACGCGAGATTTACACACGCCTAAACATCCCTCGGTCCACTGTTTCCGATGTGGTAGTGAAGTGGAAACGTGAAGGGACACGTACAGCACAAAAGCCTACAGGCCGACCTCGTCTGTTGACTTACAGATTCCGGCGGCAGTTGAAGAGAGTCGTAATGTGTAATAGGCAGACATCTATCCAGACCATCATACAGGAATCCCAAACTGCATCAGGATCCACTGAAAGTACTGTCAAGGTTAGGCAGGAGGTGAGAAAACGTGGATGAGCGGCTGCTCATAAGCCACACATCACGCCGGTAAGTGCCAAACGACACCTCGTTTTGTGTAAGGAGCGTAAACATTGGGCGACTGAGCAGTGGAAAAACGTTGCGCGGAGTGACGTATCACGGTACACAATGTGGCGATCCGATGGCAGGGTATGAGTATGGCGAATGACCGGTGAACGTCATCTGCCAACAGTAAAATTCGGAGGCGGTGGTGTTACGGTGTGATGGTGTGGTCGTGTTTTTCATGGGGAGGGGGGGGGGGGCGGGGTTTGCACCCCTGCACCCCTTATTGTTTTGCGTGGCACTATCACAGCACAGGCCTACATTGATGTCTTAAGCACCTGCTGGCTGCCCACTGCTGAAGAGCAATTCGGGAATGGTGATTGCATCTTTCAACACCATCGAGCACCTGTTCATAATGAACGGCCTGTGGCGGAGTAGTAACAAGACAATAACATCCCTATAATGGACTGGCCTGCACAGAGTCCTGACCCGAGTCCTATAGGAGACCTTTGGGATGTTTTGAACGCCGACTTGGTGCCAGGCGTCACCGAGCGACATCGATACCTCTCCTCAGTGCAACACTTCGTGAAGAATGGGCTGCCATTCCCTAAGAAACCTTCCAGCACCTGACATCACAGACATCCATTGCCGGGGCAGGATTCGAACCTGCGACCGTAGCAGTCCCGCGGTTCCGGACTGCAGCGCGTAGAACCACACGGCCACCGCGGCCGGCGCACTGAACAAGTGCCCATAGCTCTTAACGTAGCCATTTTAGAACCCATGTTTACTAGACTAGTATACTGGAAGCAAAGAGTTTGCAGTAGGTTTGTTTGACAGTATCCAAGATGAAGAAATACTGAGACCTCTGAAGGTATGCATTTGAGAACCCATGTTTACCAGACTTCATTGCTTCGAATAATCATTCCTATCGTATCCCTGAATATTGATCATTCCTCCTTGGATATGCTGTATAAGAACCTCGTCGTGGTGTCTGGCAGACATACTGTTTTTAACCCATACTACGTCGGTCTTCTTCGCAGGAACATCCGAAATCTACATCGACCGCGGAGGTATAACCACTTCATCAGTGGCTGGACTGTGGCGCAGCTGAAAGTTTCCAATAAATCTTTTTACAGATGTTTGACACTGCGTCTATTGCACAGTCTTATTCCTTTCTTCCCTGTCAAATGCGAGAATGACGATATGAATATGGTACCGAAACGTGTTACTCTTGGTTCCACCCACTGAGAAAAGATAATCAACAAATCCATTGCCAGATTTGGGGACTGATTTCAATACAAGAAAGCGTATGTAAGCTTTCAGTTCAATAACGTCATTATCGTGTCCAAAAGATACGTTCTTTTGAGCACAATTTGATGTTACCAGTTTTTATGATAGATCACTGCAGAAATGTTTTAAGTAAAAAGTAGTCCCGCATACGGATTCAACATCCGGATTTCATCCCAAGGTACAGGGTGGCGCAGGGGAACGGGAAATTTTGAACGTTACAGTTGGCAACACTGTAGCGCCGGCAGATGTTCGAAACTTTGCACAATTGATATGAACGCATTGCCATTTAGTAGTCATGGAGAACTGGACTGGTGCGGAACGTGCAGTAGCTGTGAGAGCGTTTTACAAAAATGGTGGTAGTGCGACTGCCGCGCAGAGAACATTTCGACAGCATTACCAGCTTGGAGGTCATGGACGTGTCCCATCTGCGCATGCGATTACAACGTGGGTGCGTAATTTTGAAGAAACAGGATCTGCCTTGAAAAACAAATCTCCAGGTGGCATTCCAATGGTACGTACCCCAGAGAACATTGCAGCTGCTAGAGCTGCAATCGAGAGAAGTCCTCGCCGCTCCGTTCGACAGCATGCATCTTCGCTACGGATTAAGCGACGAAGCTTACAAAGAATACTGCGCGAATTAGACTTCCATCCCTATAATTTGCAGATTGTGCAACACTTACATGTACGAGACCCAGCGTCACGTATGGAGTTTAGTAGCCAGGTATTGGCTAAAATCAACGAGGACGCGAATTTCCTTGGTAACTTATGGAAATCAGACGAAGCCCATTTCCACCTGAACGGATTCGTGAACAAACAGAATTTTCGTTATTGGGCACGGGACAATCCTTATGAGTTTCACCAGCGACCACTACAGAGAGCCAAGGTCACAATATGGTGTGCTGTATCATGTCATGGTGTTATCAGCCCTTATTTTTTTGAACGTGAGGATGGTAGTGCAGTGACAGTAACATCCGCTCGATATGTTGAAATGCTTCAAACATTCTTTACACCGAGACTGTACGAGCTTAATCTTGACGTCGAAAACATGTGGTTTCAGCAGGACGGAGCCACGTGACACACTGCTCGACAATCGATGGTAGCAGTTCGTCAATTGTTTGGAAGACGCATTATTTCACGTAACGGTGACATTGCATGGCCTGCGAGATCCCCCGATCTTCGTGTGTGCGACTTCTTCCTGTGGGGATATCTTAAAGACAAGGTGTACCGTACACGTCCTGCAACAATCCATGAACTGAAGAAGAACACTGAAAACGAAATCACTGCCATTCCCCAAGATTTGCTACACAGCGTATTCCAGAGTTTTCATAACAGGCTGTTAGTGTGTGAACGCCGAATGGGAGCACATCTTTCCGATGTCATCTTTAAAAAGTAAAGAGATACTTTAGAACATTTTGATTGTAAAGACATACTGAATAATGGCATACTGAATACATTCACTTTCATTAATAAATTACTAGTTTTATGAATTTATGCATGGAAATGACGTTATTTCGAAATTTCCCGTTTCCCTGCGCCACCCTGTATTAGCCCTAAGTTGCACACCAGGAATCTGCAACACAGTGGTGTCTTGTTCGGACATTATTTGGTGGTTGTGTTTTTCTTCATCTGAAGCAGTTCCCCCTACAATAACAATAGGAATTACGGTAGTCTGACTGTATTACACTTTCGTCATCTTTATTTGTTTCTATACCCTCTTTCCATCACCATCGTCATCCATTTCCTATTTCGAATTCGTGTCATCGTCACATTGTCTCGTAATCTGGATCAGTATCACTGTTCTCGAAAGATCCATGAATCATTTATTCCAAATCTATTTCGAAGTATGGTTCACTTATTCTGAAAGCCCATTGAGAATAACCAGTTCTTTCAGCCTGTTTTGAATGGTGAGCTGGACCCGGAGAAGGCTACGTACTGTTCAAATTACTTGCGAGACTCTGTCTCTAACAACTATTGCACAATATCTGTGCCAATAAACACGAGGTGTAATAAACATGTCTGACGAATAAAAATCACGCAGCTGGTTCAAAAATGGCTCTGAGCACTATGGGACTTAACATCTGTGGTCATCAGTCCCCTAGAACTTACAACTACTTAAACCTAACTAACCTAAGGACATCACACACATCCATGCCCGAGGCAGGATTCGAACCTGCGACCGTAGCAGCACGCAGCTGGTAACGTACGTCTGCGAGAAATCAAGGTCAAATAGAGTGAATGGCACCCCATCTTCACTGCAAGACTCCATCATTCTAGCTGAAAGCTGCACGGAGGAAAACGACCCAAGGCGATGGGCGAATGACCACCAGGAAGTTCGACAGCCGTCTCACAGACGCGTGACTCCAGTTCAGGGCTAAGTACTGTCTGCTGTCGCCAGCATTCGATACGGAACAACAATTGGCTCTTGCATGGACATTTTCTCATGTTTCCGGGAAATAATAAACCTACCGATACCATTCATCTGGTCTGACATGTGACGTCATCAATCAGACAGTGGTATCTGATACAGAGAAACAGCCGGGCGCAGTGGCCGAGCGGTTCTAGGCGCTTCAGTCTGGAACCGCGCGACCGCTACAGCCGCAGGTTCGAATCCTGCCTCGGGCATGGATGTGTGAGATGTCCTTAGGTTAGTTAGGTTTAAGTAGTTCTAAGTTCTAGGGGACATGACCTCAGATGTTAAGTCCCATAGTGCATAGAGCGATTTGAAGCATTTTTGAACAGACGGGCAAACAACTGTATGTACATCGATCTCTATAAAATGGTAACCGTGCATATAGTAGAAGTAATAAAAGGCTACTTACATTATGCACTTCTACAGCACAGACGTGTGTGTCACTTAATATGATAGGATCTGAAATCTGTCCTATCACGTATCACGCAGGTCGTCATGTATGTTACTGTTGTCAGACCTTAGCCAGAGACACTTGCTGGTAATATCTGACGTAACCGCCGTATCGTGTAAACTTGTAAGTGACAGGCCAAGGAACGTACGTTATCTGTCTTTTGCTAATCTAAGATAATATTTATGTATATCTGTGACATGCTGTAATATATGTAAATTACAATTTTTTGACAATTGGTTTATGTAGGTAGAATAAATAAAAGGAACAAAATTGCAAAAACATCCAACATACCACGCCAATTCAGACATAGACCCCAAACGAAAATTATTCGGTTAAAACTCTGATGAAAAATTTTGTAAGCATCTTATCCGGTAGCTCTGTTATTTCATTAGGTCTGTTGTCCGGTTGTTTTATCATATGGATGTATATTTCAAATTTTTCTAGAATATTTAATAATCAGCCTTTTCCTGCTTTCCTGGAGAACTGTGATGTTTTTGTTAATGTCATTAGCAGAATACTTCTATTTTCTTAAGGGGGGCAGGACGTCAAACGGGCCGGTTTGGAGCAGGAGAGGGACCATAGGACATACTTTTCCAAATAAATTCATAAAACTTTCTCAGCATGAGAAGGAAGGATTCAGAATTCACACTCATAGCAGTGAAAGTTCAAAAACATAACAAAATAATTTTTTTACATTTGAAATTGCGTCATTTTTTTCACTTACTATTGGCTGCAGTTGTTGCTATAGGTACACTTTTCTTCATACGTAACAGAGATTCTTCGATGAATTTTGCACAGCATACGAGCCATACTTAGAGGTGTATGATACACTAGAATTTTCCAAATCTATTAAAAACTGTGGTAAAAATTGAGTTAATTAACTATAAAATTTTAGTTTTTTCTAATCACGAAGTTTAAATTGTAACAGCTCATTCATTTTTTTCATAAAATAAATAAATTCTATAGTTTCATACACCAGGAAGTATGGTTTGTATACTGTTCAAAATTCATCGAAGAGTCTCTCTTGCTTATGAAGAGAAGTGTACCTATAGCAATAAATGCAGCCAATAGTAAGTGAAAAAAAAATGATGCAATTTCACATGTAAAAAAAATATTTCATTATGTTTCTGAACTTCCGCTGCTATGAGTGTGAATCCAGAATCCTTCCTGCTCATGCTGACGAAGTTTTATAATTTATGTTTAAAAGTAAAGGCAGTGGAAATTAAAATGTCTTGTGGCGCCTCTCCTGCCCCAAGTAGGCCCGTTTGACGTCCTACCCCCCCCCCCCCCCCCCCCATCACCCCTTAAATGAGTACCGAATCCTGGGAGACTGGCGTCATTGACATTAATTTGCTATCTAAACGTAGTTTTGAGATTTCTCCCTGTTTGCCCAACATAAAATTTATCCATTCACAAGATATTAGCCGGCCGCTGTGGCCGAGCGGGTCTAGGTGCTTCAGTCCGAAACCGCGCTGCTGCTACGGTCGCAGGTTCGAATCCTACCTCGGGCATGGATGTGTGTGATGTCCTTAGGTTAGTTAGGTTTAAAGAATTGTAAGTTCTAGGGGACTGATGACCTCAGATGTTGTCCCATAGTGCTCAGAGCCATTTGAACCATTTTGCAATCGTCCTTTTCCACGTCCTGGTAATCATCCTATTGGGTTGGTGGGTGAAGGGTGGGGCGGGAGGGGGGGGGGGAGGGGGGAGGGGTACGGCGTGGACTGCGACAGTGGCACATGCATGTATAGAATTGCAAAGGATTCTTCTAGGCCCCACCATCTATATCTACATGATTACTGTGCTATTCTCAATGAAGTGCCTGGCAGAGGGCTGTCTCTCTACCGTTCCACTCTCGGAAGGCGCGCGGGAAAAACGAGCACTTAAATTTTTCTGTGCGAGCCCTGATTTCTCTTATTTTATCGTAATGTTTATTTCTCCTTATGTAGGTGGTCCCAACGGAATGTTTTTGCAAATGGAGGAGAAAACTAGTGACTGAAATTTTAAGAGAAGATCCCGTCGCAACGAAAAACGCCTTTGTTTTAATGATTACCACTCCAATTCATGTATCATGTCTGTGACTCTCTCTCCCCTATTTCGCAATAATACAAAACGAGCTGCCCTTCTTTGTACTTTTTCCAAGTCATCCGTCAGTCCCACCAGATGCGGAACCCACACTGCACAGCAATACTGCAGAATAGGGCGGACAAGCGTGGTGTAAGCAGTCTCTTTAGTAGACCTGTTGCACCTTCTAAGTGTTCTGCCAATGAATCGCAGTCTTTGGTTTGTTCTACCCACATTATTATCTATGCGATAGTTCCAGTTTAGGTTATTTGTAATTGTAATCCTTAAGTATTTAGTTGAATTTACGGCCTTCAGATTTGTGTGACTTATCGCGTAATCGAAAATTAGAGGATTTCTTTTAGTACTCATGTGAATAACTCCACACTTTTCTTTATTCAGGGTCAATTGCCACTTTTCGCATCATACAGATATCTTATTTAAATCTTTTTGCAACTCGTTTTGGTCATCTGATGACTTTACAAGACGGTAAATGACAGCATCATTTGCAAACAATCTAATAGGGCTGCAATGTCGTTAATATATCAGGAATAACAGATGGCCTATAACACTTCCTTGGGGTACACCGGATATTACTTCTGTTTTTCTCGATGACTTTCCGCCTATTAACGTGGCCTTTCTGACAGGAAATCACGAATCCAGTCGCACAACTGAGGCGATATTCCATAGGCAAGCAGTTTGGTCAGAAGACGCTTGTGAGGAATGGTGTCGAAAGCCCTCACGAAATCTATAAACATGAATCAATTTGACGTCCCCTGTCGATAAAACTCATTACTTCACCTGTATGAAGACCTAGTTATGCTTCACAAGAACGATATTTTCCGAATCCGTGCTGACTATGTGTTAATAAATCGTTTTCTTCGAGGTAATTCATAAAGTTCGAACACAGTGTATGTTCCAAAACACTACTGCAAATCAACGTTAATTATATGGGCCTGTAATTCTGAGGATTACTCCTACTTCCCTTTTTGGGTAATGCTGTGACTTGAGCAATTTTCCAGACTTAAGGTACGGAACTTTCCGTGAGCGAGCGGTTGTATATAATTGCTAAATATAGTGCTATTGTATCAGTATTCTCTGAAAGGAACCTAACTGGTATGCAATCTGGAACGGAGGCCTTGCCTTTATTAAGTGGTTTAAACTGCTTTGCTACACCGAGTATATCTTGACGATTGTTCTTGATTGGAATTCAGGTCTTCTTTGGTGAAGGAGTCTCGGAAAAACGTGTTTAATAACTCTGCTTTAGTGGCACTGTCATCAGTGACTTCACCGTTGTTATCGCGCAGTGAAGCTATTGATTGAGTGTTGACACTGGTGTGATTTATGTATGACCAGAATCTCTCTGGGTTTTCTGCGAGGTTCCGAGACAGATTTTCATTGTGGAATTTACCCTATGTGATCAAAAGTATCCGGACACCCCCTAAAACATACGTTTTTCATATTAGGTGCATTGTGCTGCCACCTACTGCCAGGTACTCCATATCAGCGACCTCAGCAGACACTGTGAGAGAGCAGAAAGGGGCGCTCCGCTGAAATCATGGACTTCGAACGTGGTCAGGTGATTGGGTCACTTGTATCATACGTCTGTACGCGAGATTTCCACACTCCGAAACATCCCTAGATCTACTGTTTCCGATGTGATAGTGAAGTGGAAACGTGAAGGGACATGTAAAGCAAAAAAGCGTACAATTCGACCTCGTCTGTTGACTGACAGACCATAACGCAGGAATTCCAAACTGCATCAGGATCCACTTCAAGTACTAGGTAGGAGGTGAGAAAACTTGGATTTCTATGTCGAGCGGCTACTCATAAGCCATACATCACGCCTGTAAATGCCACACGACGCCTCGCTTGGTGTAAGGAGCATAAACATTGGACAATTGAACAGTGGGAAGACGTTGTGTGGAGTGACGAATCACGGTGCACAATGTGGCGATCCGATGTCAGGGTATGGGTATGGTGAATGACCGGTGAACGCCATCTGCCAGCGTGTGTAGTGCCAACAGGAAAAATCGGAGGCGGTGGTGTTATGGAGTGGTCGTGTTTTTCATGGAGGGGGATTGCTCCCTTGTTGTTTTGCATGGCACTATCACAACACAGGCCTACATTGATGTTTTAAGCGCCTTCTTGCTTCCCACTGTTGAAGAGCAATTCGGGGGTGGCGATTGCACGTTTCAACACGTTCGAGCACCTGTTCATAAAGCACGCCCTGTGACGGAGTGGTTACACGACAATAACATCCCTGTAATGGACTGGCCAGCACATAGTCCTCACCTAAATCCTATAGAACATCTTTGGGATGTTTTGGAACGCCGACTTCGTGGCTGGCCTCTGCGACTGACACCGATACCTCTCCTCAGAGCAGCACTCTGTGAAGAATGGGCTGTCATTCCCGAAGGAACGTTTCAGCCCCTGATTGAACGTATGCCTACGAGAGGGGAAGCTATCGTCAAGGCTAAGGGCGGGCCAACACCATATTGAATTCCAGCATTACCGATGAAGGGCGCCAAAAACGTGTAAGTCATTTTCAGCCAGGTGTCCGGATACTTTTGATCACATAGTGTATGAAGGGGCATGTGGTCAGCACATCGCTCTCCCAGCCGTATGTCACTTTCCGTGACCGAAGCCGCTACCTCTGACTCAAGTAGCTCCTCAATTGACCCCAAAGGCCTGAGAGCACCCCTCTTGCGTACAGCGCGCGGTAGATCCGGGCGGTCACCCATTCCAATGCTAACCTAGCCCAACAGCACTTAACTTCGGTGATCTGATGGGGACCGGTGCTACCACTGCGGCAAGGCGGGTGAGAAGGTATAAATAGTTGTCTATCAAATGACGAAGGTTATGGGGTATAGTTTTATACGAACTTATAAATTTATAAAATCAATTAGTGATTTCCGGTGTTATTTAAGAATTCAGAATGTACCTCGGATTTGGTTACATCCACGTTGCATACATGAAGCAATATACAAAGAAAGCACTACCTCGACCTATAAAACGCCAAACTGTGCCGTCTGTTGCTCTCTGTGCTGACAATGCAATGGGAATAACTGGTGCGTTATTAATGAGTTAAATGCATTTTTATAATTACGTACATTGTTACTTGACACCCCCAGAATCTATAGTGATTCTTTGTCTCCTGTTTCTAATTGTCGGCATCTGGACATGACAGCTGCTCGAATCCAATTACAGTAGAACCCCTCTAATCCGTCACCTTCGGGACCGGGACTATGGTCGGAACGAGAAAAAGGTCGGACTATCCGAAAAATCTAATATTTATCGCAAAAAATATAAAAAGACATTTAGTATAAAAAATTAAACCATTTAAGAACTAAAAGATGCCTACAGTAATATAAAAAGATGTTTTTTACACAGTGTTAAACAGTATATTAACTAAAAAACGTCTACACACACTATAATATGTATTGGTTTTAAAAGGAAAAACGACAAACAAATTACAGTACTGTACTGTACATAATAACGTATAAACGATATATACTGTACACTAAAAAATGTTTATAGCACTGTATATAAAAAAGTATTTTTTTACAAAGAAATAAACTACTGTATGTATAAACTAAGAAATGATTATACTGTATGCATTGTTTTTACAGTAAAAACGAAAACAAATTACTTGGAAAAAAACTCGGGGATACATTTTTGACGAGTTTTCCAAGGATCAGTCCAGCCTTCACTGGCAGCAAATTTACTTTCGGCTTCCAGTTTTTTGTGCAAAACTATCGCTTTTTCTTTGGGAGTTGGCCCGGATTTGGAGTTCCTTTCCTTCTTTCTTGACAAAACCACATCCACAATGCGTTATGAAGCAGTTCAAGTTTAGGCTTTTTTAATGATTTGCGATTCTTCAGAGTGTTTTCACCATCAATCGTAACTGTATAGCAGTCAATGTCTTTCCGATTCTTCCTCCAATCCTTAATTGTCGTAACACCTACATTCAGTTTCTTTGAAATTTTTTGGAGCGAATCTCCTTCGTCCAGTCTTTGTAGCACTGCTAATTTTTCATTTAGTGAAAGAGGTACGTGTTTACGTTCGAATCCAGACATGTTCAAAAACAGGCAACTGTACACACAGTGAATCTACAGTAATAAGTACGGTAGAGAACACGGAATAAAGCAAACAACGAAGTTTTTTAATCCCAGCATAGGATAAAACTGCACAATAAGGTACAGTATAACAATATGCACAGCGATAGACACCGCAACAATGGCCCGACAGGCGTCCAGTCAGTGACAAGTCGGCACGGGCTCGCGAGCCTCCGCATGGTCGGACTAACCGGAGTGACGGACCATCCAAGGTCGGATTAGAGGGGCTCTACTGTACTCGTTTGAGGAATCATAATGTGAGTGGGTCGAAAAAGCAAGGGATCCAGCAACTGTCCTGACATGTAAAATTCTTATCGTTTATTTTTGGTGTAGTTTGCACATTTATTTTCGTATAACAGTAGTAATTTCAGTCAAAGTTGATCATCTTCAGATCTACTTAGAAGATTAAGCAGCCCGCCGTGCCCCCATTCTGAAGTGTGGTTCCATATCGATAAGACGAGTTGCTTGTGCACCTTCGTAGGTCTGAAGATGGTCAGCTTTGATGGAAACTGTTCATATCATAAAAAAATGTGCCCCTGAGACAGAACAGCAAATGACAAATTTTTTTTAATAATAGGTCACACTGTCACCACAATTAACATTAAAAAAAAAGACGTAGACACGAAATGAATACTGACAGTGTTTTGCTGAATCCCTCCTTGCGCATTCATGTCAGGCGCCACACTGACAGTATACACTGAAGAACCAAAGAAATTGGTACATTCGCATAATAATATGTAGGGCCCCCGTGAGCACGCACAAGTGTATGGATTCGACTAATGTCTGAAATAGTGCTGGGTGATGTGTTGGCAAATGTGCCAACACCTTGTAGATAGAGGAGGCCGAAATGCACGCTATCTAACGCAGACGGGCGTGAATTCTGGAACAGGATAAGTAGTGAATGGTAGCAAGAAAAGTATGCAGCTCCTCGAATACTTAACTTTTATTCCTTGTGTGAATACAGCATTCTTGATGAGACATTTCATACGATAACTATCAAACTATGTAAGGCTAATGGCGCCTTGCTAGGTCGTAGCCATGGACTTAGCTGAAGGCTATTCTAACTGTCTCTCGGCAAATGAGAGAAAGGCTTCGTCAGTGTAGTCGCTAGCAATGTCGTCGTACAACTGGGGCGAGTGCTAGTCCGTATCTCGAGACCTGCCTTGTGGTGGCGCTCGGTCTGCGATCACACAGCGGCGACACGCGGGTCCGACATGTACTAAATGGACCGCGGCCGATTTAAGCTACCACCTAGCAAGTGTGGTGTCTGGCGGTGACACCACATTCCTCCCCCGCAAATCGGCGAACGGTCGTGTTACAAGGCTTCCGCCCGCCGTGGGGAGGACCCCATGTTGACGTATGCGATGAGGTGGGGAGCCTAACAACAGGCGAGGCTGTGCCACCCGCACCCGGCCATTCGGTCCGAGGAGAGCTAGGAAAAGCCTGAAAACCTAGTCCAGGGTGCACGTCAACATGCGGTGTATGCGCCCGTAAAGAAACAGGAGGGGCCGAAGGGTCGACCTCCATTGCGTCGGGGTACCCGACGCGCGAAGACGCCATGTGGTCCGGAGCGGGCAAGAGGTCCATGGAAGAGGACAGCTGGTCACGGGAAGCGATCGGCGGCGCGTGACCCGGGGAGGCGCTTGGCGGCTGCAGCGAAGCGTCGAATGCGGGCGGCGCCGGCGGGAGAACAGGCGGCGGCGGCGGCGGCGGCGGCGGCGGCTGCGGCGGCGCGTCGCCATGGCGCAAAATGGAAGGCATCGTCGGTAACACCTGGGGATGAGGCGAGCCAGTAGATGGGTCCCCAGGGCGCTGACCGGACGGCACCGTCGCTGAAAGCAGACGGGGAGCGGCAGAACCCGTGCGACGACAGAGGCGCAGCTGATTGAGATGCCGACGCACCTCACCAGAGGCCCCCAAAACCAAATACATCGCGCGGCCGAGGCAGCGAAGAATGCGCCCTGCGAGCCAACGCCGTGAACCTCGATAGTTGCGATAGAATACAACGTCGCCTGGAACAAAAGCAGAAGTCTGCCGCTGTACAGGAACCTGATGCGGCGGATGCAACAAAGACATCAAGATTCGATGAGGACGACCGTGGAGCAACTCAGCCGGCGAGCGACCATCTCGGGGCTGAGAGCGATACGACGACAAAAAGAGCAACAACGCGTCCTCCCGAGAATGCGACTCTTTCAACTTCAACATCTGTGACTTGAAAGTCCGGACCAATCGTTCAGCGGCACCGTTTGACTGAGGCGAAAACGGCGCGGATGTCAGATGTTGAATACCATTGGCCTGGCAGAATGACTGAAATTCTGCGGACATGAATTGTGGGCCATTGTCGGAAACAATAGTCCATTGGCCTGGCAGAATGACTGAAATTCTGCGGACATGAATTGTGGGCCATTGTCGGAAACAATAGTCTGCGGAAGACCTTCAATGCAAAAGATAGCAGACAACGCTTGGATGGTGGCAGAGGACGTCGTGGAAGACATCCGGACAACAAAAGGAAAATTACTGAAGGCATCGACCAGAACCAACCATCGAGCATTCCAGAATGGACCAGCAAAATCGATGTGCAAGCGTTGCCAAGGGGAAGTGGCTTTTGGCCATGCAAAGACTTTCCGCGGCGGTGCGGATTGTTGTTCGGCACACGCCATGCAAGAAGAACACATATTCGTAATCGCAGCATCGATTCCGAACCAAGTACAGTGCCGACGAGCAAGTTGTTTCGTTCGCACTATACCCCAATGTCCTTGGTGAAGAAGCCGTAAGACAGAGGACTGTAACGAACGTGGGACCACGAATTCTGGACTGATCATTATCAGAACGCAACAACAAAACACCACGTCGAACAAAAAGTCTGTCCTTGTGAGCAAAAAATCGGCGAACCAACGGATCCTCGATCCGAGACTTTGACAAAGGCCATTGCGTAGCAACAAAACGCAAAACGGTAGCAAGGACAGGGTCAGCAGCTGTGGCTGTAGCTACACGACGAAAATCAATCGGAAACGATTCGACCACTTCATCGGTTTCCGAATCAATGAACATGCAAGCAAGTTCGGAAGAATCGAATGCTTTATCCTCAGCAACAGGCAAACGGGACAACGCATCGGCGTTTCCGTGCTTAGCAGTGGACCGATACAAGATATCGTAGCGGTACTGCGAGAGGAAAATAGACCAGCGAATGAATTTCTGCGCTGTACGCGGAGGTACAGGCTTGTTCGGATGAAAAAGCGATATCAAAGGTTTGTGGCCTGTGATGATGGTAAAGTGACGACCATACAAGAAATCATGGAACTTAGTAACACCAAACACGAGAGCCAAAGCTTCTTTCTCTATCTGTGAATAATTTCTTTGCGCAGACGAGAGCAATTTTTTGACGCAAAGGCAATAGGGCGATCATGCGAGCCAACTTTGTGCGCAAGCACTGCACCGATCCCGAATTCCGATGCATCTACCATCAACAAAAGGGGTTTCTGGGGATCTAATGGAGTAAGGCAAGTACACTCCTGGAAATTGAAATAAGAACACCGTGAATTCATTGTCCCAGGAAGGGGAAACTTTATTGACACATTCCTGGGGTCAGATACATCACATGATCACACTGACAGAACCACAGGCACATAGACACAGGCAACAGAGCATGCACAATGTCGGCACTAGTACAGTGTATATCCACCTTTCGCAGCAATGCAGGCTGCCATTCTCCCATGGAGACGATCGTAGAGATGCTGGATGTAGTCCTGTGGAACGGCTTGCCATGCCATTTCCACCTGGCGCCTCAGTTGGACCAGCGTTCGTGCTGGACGTGCAGACCGCGTGAGACGACGCTTCATCCAGTCCCAAACATGCTCAATGGGGGACAGATCCGGAGATCTTGCTGGCCAGGGTGGTTGACTTACACCTTCTAGAGCACGTTGGGTGGCACGGGATACATGCGGACGTGCATTGTCCTGTTGGAACAGCAAGTTCCCTTGCCGGTCTAGGAATGGTAGAACGATGGGTTCGATGACGGTTTGGATGTACCGTGCACTATTCAGTGTCCCCTCGACGATCACCAGTGGTGTACGGCCAGTGTAGGAGATCGCTCCCCACACCATGATGCCGGGTGTTGGCCCTGTGTGCCTCGGTCGTATGCAGTCCTGATTGTGGCGCTCACCTGCACGGCGCCAAACACGCATACGACCATCATTGGCACCAAGACAGAAGCGACTCTCATCGCTGAAGACGACACGTCTCCATTCGTCCCTCCATTCACGCCTGTCGCGACACCACTGGAGGCGGGCTGCACGATGTTGGGGCGTGAGCGGAAGACGGCCTAACGGTGTGCGGGACCGTAGCCCAGCTTCATGGAGACGGTTGCGAATGGTCCTCGCCGATACCCCAGGAGCAACAGTGTCCCTAATTTGCTGGGAAGTGGCGGTGCGGTCCCCTACGGCACTGCGTAGGATCCTACGGTCTTGGCTTGCATCCGTGCGTCGCTGCGGTCCGGTCCCAGGTCGACGGGCACGTGCACCTTCCGCCGACCACTGGCGACAACATCGATGTACTGTGGAGACCTCACGCCCCACATGTTGAGCAATTCGGCGGTACGTCCACCCGGCCTCCCGCATGCCCACTATACGCCCTCGCTCAAAGTCCGTCAACTGCACATACGGTTCACGTCCACGCTGTCGCGGCATGCTACCAGTGTTAAAGACTGCGATGGAGCTCCGTATGCCACGGCAAACTGGCTGACACTGACGGCGGCGGTGCACAAATGCTGCGCAGCTAGCGCCATTCGACGGCCAACACCGCGGTTCCTGGTGTGTCCGCTGTGCCGTGCGTGTGATCATTGCTTGCACAGCCCTCTCGCAGTGTCCGGAGCAAGTATGGTGGGTCTGACACACCGGCGTCAATGTGTTCTTTTTTCCATTTCCAGGAGTGTATTTGAAAGCAACGCCGATTTCAACTGGCGAAAGGCGCGTTCGCATTCTGTCGTCCAGACGAACGGAACACCTGTACGGTGTAAGCGATGAAGCGGAACTGAAAGGGAAGAGGCATTGCGCACATTCACTCACACCTTATGATTCTAAATCGTTGAATGTTCTTGCGACCTCATCACGCAATGCGTGAGGAACATTGCGCGCTCTGAAAAATTTCGGTTGCGCATTGACTTTCAGTTCCAAATGTGCTTCATAGTTCTTAGCGCAACCAAGGCCCGGTGCAAAAATGTCTGCAAATTCTGCACACAGACGAGAAACACTGTCTGAAGGCACAGTCTGATTCACTGATAGGACCTGATTTATTATAGACAAGTTAAACAACTGAAATAAATCTAAACCAAACAAGTTCACTGCAGTAGAAGAACGAAGAACGTAAAACGACACAAGTTTTGTTTGTCCCTTGTATGTTGCAAGAAGAGTGCACTGTCCTAACACAGGGATCTGCTGTCCTGAATAACTTTTTAACTGAACATTTGCGGCACGCAATGGAGGTTTGCCCAGTTGTTTGTACGTGTCGTGATTGAGCAATGAAACTGCAGCTCCGGTATCGAGCTGGAATGGTATGACCTTGCCATTAAAGTCCAAATCTACAATAAGTTTATTGTCCTGTTGACGACAAGAGCGACTGTCTCGTGCAATTTGAACTGATACAGGTACAGCATCACTTGCTAATTGACGTGATTTCCGCCGACGTCGACGCACACTTTTTGTGGGACGAACACAGTCACTGTTAGAGAAAGTGGCACTGGACAAAGCGGAATTAACTACATGAATGTCCATGGGCGAAGGTTCACGAGCCTGAGTATTCTTGGTTCGATTCCGGCGCGAAGCAAATGGCCTGGAATAATTGCGATTGTCTGATCTGAGCTTTTTCTGGCAAACACTTTGAACATGTCCTCTCTTATTACAGAAAAAGCAAATAGCTTGGCGTGACGGGAAATTTTCACGCGAATGTCTAGTAGCACACCGTGGGCAAGATTTCACTGCATTTGTGTGCTGGCGTGGCACACCTGGTTTAGAGCGTGGCGGCAGCTACGCAGACGTGCGCGAGGGCAGTTGACCGGGCCGCGCAGCGCGCCCGGCGGGCCGGTTAATGTTACACACGGCCGGCGAAGTCGCAAATGATTCCTGAGCAAAGTCAAGCGTGTCTTGTCTATCCAATATGTCTATCACTTGTTGAAGGGAGGGATTGACTAGTTTCAATATCTGTTCCCGTATACGAATATCAGAAACGTTCTGTGCAATTGCATCACGTACCATTGTATCTGAATAAGGAAGGCCACAGTCACATTCAAACGCACAATCCCTAGTAAGGCCTTGCAAAGTTGCAACCCACTCCCGATTAGTTTGACCGGCCGTACGTTTTGTACGAAAGAACGTATACCTCTTTGCAACTACATTAACTGTTTCTTTGAAATAGGCGTCCAATGCCGACAAAATTTCTTCGTAGGACAGAGTTGCTACGTCGCGTCGGGGAAACAATTTCACTATCACACGGTACGTTTGCACGCCGACACAAGACAATAAGTGAGGCTGCCGCTCGTTACCTTGAATTCTGTAGGCGGCGAGATGAAATTCAAACTGGCGTGACCATTCCGTCCAGGATTCCACGTCTGGGTAGTAGTGCCTAAAAGGCGGTGCAACTGCGAGTTGGGGCTGCGGTAGCGGTGGGCAGCTGCCGCATCGGTTTGAATGGCACGTCGACCCTGGACGAGCTGTCCAAGGGCATCCAATAACGCCTGCGTCTGCTGAGTCTGCAAGCGATAAAATTCGGACAGTACATCTGGCGAAGCCATGACACAAGTAAATGTAAGCAATTAGAAAGAACACGTTTCTCTCGTTGCCAATGATGTGTTGGCAAATGTGCCAACACCTTTTAGATAGAGGAGGCCGAAATGCACGCTATCTAACGCAGACGGGCGTGAATTCTGGAACAGGATAAGTAGTGAATGGTAGCAAGAAAAGTATGCAGCTCCTCGAATACTTAACTTTTATTCCTTGTGTGAACACAGCATTCTTGATGAGACATTTCATACGATAACTATCAAACTATGTAAGGCTAATGGCGCCTTGCTAGGTCGTAGCCATGGACTTAGCTGAAGGCTATTCTAACTGTCTCTCGGCAAATGAGAGAAAGGCTTCGTCAGTGTAGTCGCTAGCAAAGTCGTCGTACAACTGGGGCGAGTGCTATTCCGTATCTCGAGACCTGCCTTGTGGTGGCGCTCTGTCTGCGATCACACAGTGGCGACACGCGGGTGTGACATGTACTAAATGGACCGCGGCCGATTTAAGCTACCACCTAGCAAGTGTGATGTCTGGCGGTGACACCACACTGGGAGGGAACTGACAACATGAATCCTGCAGGGCTGTCATAAACCCGTAAGAATGGAATCTCTTCTGAACAACACGTTGCAAGGGATCCCAGATATGCTCAATAATGTTCATGCCTGGGGCGTTTGGTGGGCAGCAGAAGTGTTTAAACTCAGAAGAGTGTTCCCGGGGCCGCTCTGTAACAATTCTGGACTTACGGGGTGTCGTATTGTGCTGCTGGAATTGCCCAAATCCGTCGGAATGCACATGAATGTATGCAGGTGATCAGACAGGACGAGTCACAAAGTCGTGTCTAGACGTATCAGGGATACCGCATCACTCCAACTGCACACTCTCCACACCATTACGGAGCCTCCACGAGCTTCAACAGTCCCCTGCTGACATGCAGGGCCCATGGCTTCGTGAGGTGTCCATACGCACACACGTCCATCCTCTCGAAAAAATTTGAAACGAGACTCGTCCGACCAGCCAATATAAGTATAACAGAGTCAAACTCACGGCGAAGTGTCACATCAGGAAAAGGAATGTCGGGTAATGCCTTTCTGGCTCACGCACCCACAGTGACGGACAGAATCGGCTGTACATTGCGCAAACACAGCATAAAGAGTATTTACAAATTGGCAAAGAATATCAAACAGTGTCGAAGATTGGCAAAGGAGAAACGGGACCCTTGCAGTGTCGGCAGTATACCACATACCACGCACCTGCGGAAAAGATTATGTTGGAACCAATCATCACCAGTATCACAGAACTAAAGCGACATTGCGGTTTGGGGTAGCTGGAGAAATCGGCCATGACAGAGCACGCGCTGTGTGGGATCGACCACACAGTAAAATTCGTCGTCACGGAAGTTATGGCCGTAGAGAAGCGTTATCACACCCGCTTGTTCAGAGAAGCTACAGAGGTACACGAACACGAGAATAGCCTCAACAAGAAAGTGGAAACGGATCCTGCATTCCAGTGCTGGAACGAGCGATAGTTGCAGATACCCTATGTGATCAAAAGTATGCGGACACCTGGCTGAAAATGACTTACAACTTCGTGGCGCCTTCTATCGGTAATGCTGGAATTCAGTATGGTGTTGGCCTCGATGACAACTTTCACTCCCGCAGGCATACGTTCAATCAGGTGATGGAAGGTTTCTTAGGGAACTGCAGCCTATTCTTGACGGGTTGCTTCACTGCGGAGAGGTATCCATGTCGATCGGTGAGGCTTGGCACGTTGTCGGCGTTCCAAAACATCCCAAAGGTGTTCCATAGGATTCAGGTCAGGACACTGAGGAGTCCAGTCCATTAAAGGGATTTTATTGTCGTGTAACCACTCCGCCACAGGCCATGCATTATGAACAGGTGCTCCAATGTGTTGAAAGATGCAATCGGCATCCCCGAATTGCTCTCCAAAAGTGGAAAACCAGAAGGTGCTTAAAACATCAATGCAAGCCTGTGCTGTGATAGTGTCACGCAAAACAATACGCGGTCCAATCCCCTCCATGAAAAACACCACCACACCATAGCTTCCAAATTTTACTGTTGGCACTATACACGCTGGCAGGTGACGTTCACTGGGCATTCGCCACACGCACACCCTGCCATCGGATCGCCACATTGTGTACCGTGATTCGTCACTCCACACAACATTTTTCCACTGTTCAATCATCCATTGTTTACGCTCCTTGCACCTAGCGAGGTGTCGTTTGGCATTTACCGGCGTGATGTGTGGCTTATGAGCAGCCGCTCGAGCATGAAACCCAAGTTTTCTCACCTCCCGCCTAACAGTCATAGTATCTGAGTGGATCCTGATACAATTTGGAATTCCTGTGTGATGGTGTGGATAGATGTCTGCCTATTACACATTATCACCCTCTTCAACTGTCGGCAGTTTCTGTGAGTAACAGACGAGGTCGGCCTGTATGCTTTTGTGCTGCACGTCTCACTTTACGTTTCCACTTCTCTATCACTTCGGAAACAGTGGATATAGGGATATTAAGAAGTGTGGAAATATCGCGTACAGCCGTATGACACAAGTGACACCCAATCACCTGACCACGTTCGAAGTCCGTGAGTTCCGCGGAGCGCCCCATTCTGCCCTCTCACGTTGTCTAATGACTACAGAGGTCGCTGATATGGAGTACGTGGCAGCAGGTGGCAGCACAATGCACCTAATATGAAAAACGTATGTTTTATGGGAGTGTCCGGATACTTTTGATCACATAGTGTAGCAAGAGGAAAACCGCGCCGGAAGTGACAGCGGAGAAGCCCGTGGACATCGGCACGCCAGGTACATAAGTCTGCTGCCGCGACATTGGCTCCAGTCCAGCACCAGCAATGGAGGGTGAAACTTTGACAATGCCAGCCACTCGTGCTGGCGAAACGTGAGAAAAATCATCAGTCAAACACCGGCCGAAGAACCTCAGACAGAAGCCAACAGCAGTTTGGCCACGAAAGGCTTAACTATTCTATGTAATTTGATATGCCATGTTCCAGTTGAGGTGCAATGACAAGGCTTCGCAGATAAACAATGAAGAACAAGTTTATTAATAAGCACACAAAGGAAAGCTCCTTCCTGGAGTAAGTTAAATTAGAAGAACTGTTTGCAGTAGTTCGTGGTCGTGAGTGAACTTACACAAGTTTGTACAGGGTGTTTCAAAAATGACCGGTATATTTGAAACGGCAATAAAAACTAAACGAGCAGCGATAGAAATACACCGTTTGTTGCAATATGCTTGGGACAACAGTACATTTTCAGGCAGACAAACTTTCGAAATTACAGTAGTTACAATTTTCAACAACAGATGGCGCTGCGGTCTGGGAAACTCTATAGTACGATATTTTCCACATATCCACCATGCGTAGCAATAATATGGCGTAGTCTCTGAATGAAATTACCCGAAACCTTTGACAACGTGTCTGGCGGAATGGCTTCACATGCAGATGAGATGTACTGCTTCAGCTGTTCAATTGTTTCTGGATTCTGGCGGTACACCTGGTCTTTCAAGTGTCCCCACAGAAAGAAGTCACAGGGGTTCATGTGTGGCGAATAGGGAGGCCAATCCACGCCGCCTCCTGTATGTTTCGGATAGCCCAAAGCAATCACACGATCATCGAAATATTCATTCAGGAAATTAAAGACGTCGGCCGTGCGATGTGGCCGGGCACCATCTTGCATAAACCACGAGGTGTTTGCAGTGTCGTCTAAGGCAGTTTGTACTGCCACAAATTCACGAAGAATGTCCAGATAGCGTGAAGCAGTAATCGTTTCGGATCTGAAAAATGGGCCAATGATTCCTTTGGAAGAAATGGCGGCCCAGACCAGTACTTTTTGAGGATGCAGGGACGATGGGACTGCAACATGGGGCTTTTCGGTTCCCCATATGCGCCAGTTCTGTTTATTGACGAAGCCGTCCAGGTAAAAATAAGCTTCGTCAGTAAACCAAATGCTGCCCACAAGCATATCGCCGTCATCAATCCTGTGCACTATATCGTTAGAGAATGTCTCTCGTGCAGCAATGGTAGCGGCGCTGAGGGGTTGCCGCGTTTGAATTTTGTATGGATAGAGGTGTAAACTCTGGCGCATGAGATCATACGTGAACGTTGGCGTCATTTGGACCGCAGCTGCAACACGGCGAACGGAAACCCGAGGCTGCTGTTGGATCACCTGCTGCACTAGCTGCGCGTTGCCCTCTGTGGTTGCCGTACGCGGTCGCCCTACCTTTCCAGCACGTTCATCCGTCACGTTCCCAGTCCGTTGAAATTTTTCAAACAGATCCTTTATTGTATCGCTTTTCGGTCCTTTGGTTACATTAAACCTCCGTTGAAAACTTCGTCTTGTTGCAACAACACTGTGTTCTAGGCGGTGGAATTCCAACACCAGAAAAATCCTCTGTTCTAAGGAATAAACCATGTTGTCTACAGCACACTTGCACGTTGTGAACAGCACACGCTTACAGCAGAAAGACGACGTACAGAATGGCGCATCCACAGACTGCGTTGTCTTCTATATCTTTCACATCACTTGCAGCGCCATCTGTTGTTGAAAATTGTAACTACTGTAATTTCGAAAGTTTGTCCGCCTGAAAATGTACTGTTGTCCCAAGCATATTGCAACAAACGGTGTAATTCTATCGCTGCTCGTTTAGTTTTTATTGCCGTTTCAAATATACCGGTCATTTTTGAAACACCCTGTAAATGGGCAGGTGGCCCAAATAACGCGTAAGGCCAGAGTCACTATCCACTCTGTAGTAGAAGAATTGAAACGCTAGATAATGGTGACGACCAATACCAAAATCCTTCTGCAGTCCGCGGCATAGATGTCACTTCCTGGCGATGCCTGGTGTAGCCACTGGCAACTGCGTGGGTGGCAGTGACTTGCTGCAGCATGTACTGTCAAGTAACCGCTTCGACACCGTGCAGGTGGGGTTTGCCTGCTTTCGGCCGCTAAAGCAGCCACGAGGCTGAATTTGTGTCGTAGACTCTGAAAGATACATTTGTAACGTGATCAACAAAGGTGTGTGAGTGCCACAGAGGGTGTTGCCAGACTGGAATGGGGTGGGAGGGGGGGGGTCTTAGAGAGACACTTTGCCGTTTCGTTGTTGTACATGTTTATGTTGCACCCCCGCCCTGCCCTCCCTCCCCCATCCATCTGCCGCCCCTCCCCCATGATCACCCCACAGGAGGACTAGGAACGCTGGGACACCCTTGGCTGTTTCACATGACATTCAAATTTCATCGAATTGTTTTGAACAGTCCCTACTGGTTCCACACTGTATATCGGAGCAAAAAATTCCGGTCGCAATACGCTCCAGTAGAGCCAGGTATCATTTGACGCCTCAGACAAGAGTTGAAAATCCCAGGGTGTGACAGCCGTTTCGAACGCTGTCAAGAACGTTTTCCTTCAAGTCCAAGTACGAAGTGCTCGGATTAAAAAGGGTGTAAGACATGGATGTAGTCTTTCGCCCTTACTGTTCAATCTATACACGAAAGACGCAATGATAATTTTAAAAAAAAAGTGTTGTGGATTGGCAGGAGAGCCAACCCAGGAATACTAGAGGAAGCCGAAAGGCACGCGTTTTAGCTCACGCAGGCTGGCGTGAGGTCTGGAACAGGAAAGGGAAATTAGACTTTAGAAAAATGGGCGTAGCTGGTGGAATACTTAACTTCATTCCATTAATGGTAAACGTCGGTCTGACGGTACATGATTAACAAGATCAATAGCAACTGATAATGGCGCCTTGCTAGGTCGTAGCAAATGACGTAGCTGAAGGCTATGCTAACTATTGTCTCGGCAAATGAGAGCGTATTTTGTCAGTGAACCATCGCTAGCAAAGTCGGCTGTACAACTGGAGCGAGTGCTAGGAAGTCTCTGTAGACCTGCCGTGTGGCGGCGCTCGGTCTGCAATCACTGATAGTGGCGACACGCGGGTCCGACGTATACTAACGGACCGCGGCCGACTTAAAGGCTACCACCTAGCAAGTGTGGTGTCTGGCGGTGACACCACAAAAAGGTTCAGGAGTGGAAGTAAAATTCAAAGTGAAAGGATATCAATGAGAAGATTCGCTGATGACATTGCTATCCTGACTGAAAGTGAAGACGAATTACATGATCTGCTGAATGGAATGAACAATCTGATAAGTACAGAATATGCACTGAGAGGGTATCAAAGAAAGACGAAGATAATGAGAAGAGAAGAAATGAGAACAATGAGAAACTAAACATCAGGATGGTGATTACGAATTAGATGGAGTTAAGAAATTGTGCTACCTAGGCAGCAAAATAACCAATGAGGGACGGAGCAACTCTTGGTTGTCGGGCCACATGGTGCGTGGTAGTCAGGTTGGCATCCCACAGTTACCTGGGGCGCCCCCAGACACGTCTTCGTAGCCATCGGGGCCTGGAATCTCATTGACTGGAGTAGGATTGTCTTCGGTGACGAGTCCCACCTCCAGCTGAGCTCGGACGACCAACGCAGACGCGTCTGGAGACGCCCCAGACAGTGGTTGGATACCAACCTGACTTAAATTAAATGTATTCGCAACTGCGACTATGGACAACCATCAGCTTTATAATGAAATGACGACAATGAAAATATGTGCCGGACTGGGACTCGAACGCCGGATTCCCGCTTTACGCGAGCACGTATTGACAGCCTCGGCTATTCTGTCACACTTCCCGTCCGCGCCAAACTCCATCCTGTCGCACGCCAGCAGCGCCCCCGTCCATTCCGCTCACCCTCCTTCCCACTGGAGTTCACTTCGTAATGTGCATCCGCAATGAAATACTTTTAACAGCCACACTCAAAGTCATAGAGATATTCACACACATAGATACACACTGAAGAGCAAAAGAAACTGATACACCCGCCAAATATCGTGCAGTGCTCCCGCGAGCTCGCAGAAGTGTCGCAACACGACGTCGCATGGACTCGAATAATGTCTGAAGTACTGCTGGAGGGAATTGTCACCAGGAATCCTACAGAGCTGTCCATAAATCCACAAGATTACGACGGGGTGGAGATCTCTTTTGAACAGCGCGTTGCCAGGCTTCCCGGATATGTTCAATAATGCTCATGTCTGGCGAGTCTGGTGGCCAGTGGAAGTGTTTAAACTCTGAAAGTCTTCCTGGAGCCTCTCTGTAGCAATTCTGGACGCGTGGGGTGTCGGATTGTCCTACTAGAATTGCTCAAGTCCGTCTGAATGCACAATGGACATGAATGGATGCAGGTGATCGGACAGGATGCTTACGTACGTGTCACCTATCAGAGTCGTATCTAGACGAATCAGGGGTCTCATATCACCCCATCTGCACAAAGCCCACACCATTACAGAGCCTCGACTAGCTTGAAAATTCCCCTGCTAACATGGAGGATCCATGGACTCAACAGGTTGTCTCCATTCCTGTACGCGTCCATCCGCTCGATACTTTTTGAAACGAGACTCGTCTGACCAGGAAACATGTTTCCAGTCATGAAAGGTCCAATGTCGGTGTTGACGAGCCCAGGCGAAGCGTAAAGCTTTGTGTTGTGCAGTCATCAAGGGCACACTAGTGGGGCCTTCGGCTCCGAAAGCCCATATCGATGACGTTTCGTTGAATGGTTCGCATGCTGACACTCGTTGGTGGCCCAACACTGAAATCTGCGGCAATTTGCGGAAGGGTTGTACATTCTCTTCAGTCGTCGTTGGTCCCGTTCTTGCAGGATCTTTTTTCCAGCCGCAGCGTGGCCGGAGGTTTGATGTTTTACCGGTGCACTCGAGAAATGGTCGTGCGGGAAAATCCCCACTTTGTCGCTACCTCGGAGATGCTGTGTCGCGGTGGAGGTTCGAGTCCTCCCTCGGGCATGGGTGTGTATGTTTGTCCTTAGGATAATTTAGGTTAAGTAGCGTGTAAGCTTGGAGACTGATCATCTTAGCAGTTAAGTCCCATAAGATTTCAAATACATTTGAACAATTTTTTTGATGCTGTGTCCCATCGGTCGTGCGCCGACTACAACGCCACGTTTAAACTCACTTAAATCTTGAAAACCTGCCATTGTAGCAACAGTAACGATCTAATAACTGCGACAGACACTTGTCTTATATAGACGTTGCCGACCGCAGCGCCGCATTCTGTTTGAATACGCATCCCTATACCAGTTTCTTTGGCGCTGCTGTGTGCATATGCGTGGTACCTGTTTTATCGGATAAGTCTGACACAACAGATACCACGCATATATATGAGGGTGCGTCTATCTTCATATGACAACTGTTTTTCTTCTGTATTGCAAGGAACCAGTATTCTTATCGTATGTAAACTATCTACGTTGTCTCCGTCCTTTTTATTTACGTTTTCTTCCATCTCATTAGGTAATCTTACCCTACAATTTCTCGCTCTTTCACTGGCCAGACCACATTTTCTCCACTTTGATGCGTTCTATACAGATGCAATTGCCGTGCGTAGTGGCCACTCGGTTAGAGGCGCTATGTCACTGATTGCGCGGCCCCTCCCGCCGGAGGTTCGAGTCCTCCCTCGGACGTCGAAGTGTGTGTTGTTCTTTAAGTTAGTTTAACTAGTGTGTAAGTCTAAGGGCCGATGACATCAGCAGTTTCGTCCAGGAATTCTCTCTCTCTCTCTCTCTCTCTCTCTCTCTCTCTCTCTCTCTCTCTCTCACACACACACACACACACACACACTCACACACACTCATACTTAAGAGTTATGAGCAATTCTCGATCATTGATAGTGTGACACAAATCTCTTCTACTGAAGCCCTTTGCTTTCCATATTTTGGGAAATGATAGTATGGACCAAAATAAGAAAAAAATGTCCAGTAAACATGTGCTCTAAAATACTTACCGTAAAAGCTGAAAGCATTTGTTCATTAGCAGAGTTTTGTTTCAAAGTAGCGAGGTGAGCAAGTGCTCATAGCTCTTAAGGTATGCGTTTTAGAGCTCCTGTTTACTTGACTTTTTTGTTTTGAATGATCATACCTGTCATCCCTCAGTACTGACTATCACGCCTGGAACACCCTGTATATACTTTCAGAGTGCCTTACCAAGAAACTGGCTGGTTCTAGGTGCCAATAAGAAAGTTTTTACAAGTTTACTGTTTCCCGCGTCCCTCTGACATTCTTTACGTGCCCTCCACTGCCAGTGCAGCTGTCTGCCATCTGCCGGAGGTTATTGCACGTCAACGTCAAACATAGGCGATGGTCAAACCTGTGTGACTGGACCGTGTACACTGGTCATGTACCTTACAAGTTGAAATGTTCACTCACTGAGAAAGTGTGCTTAGAGAGGTCTTTTCACTTTGTCAGGTGAAATAAATGCGAAAGTAAATAAATAAACAGAGTCGAAATTTGTAAGGATCGTGGACGCACTGTGGATGCAAACCGTCAAAAGACATCGAGGTTGTAAATACTGTAATTTTTTTCTAAGGTGCAAATCACATTTCATAGAATGAAATTCCATTACGGTGTGTGGTGGAGGGTACTCGAAGTGCCACCACGATTTCCCTCCTCTCCCGTTCCGTTCCCGAATGGTACGAGTGAAGGACTTCCGTAAGAGCTCTCAAAGTCTGTGAATTTTTAGTCTCAGTCATTTCGCGTGGCGTATGTGGGAGGGAAACATAATTTCTCCGAGGAGACTACGATTTACAGTTTGCAGAAAGTTTTGCAAAATCAAAGTTTGCACACAGCTGTATCGTCACGTTACTACGCAACCAGTTTAAATCATGAACAGTTCTTCGGGTATGTTGCAGCATAATGAGATGTATAGCAGGTATACAGGGTGAAAAGTATTTAAACCGACAAACTCTGGGAGGTTGTAGGGAACATAAAAACAAATATTTTTCCCTAATGTCATTTTTTCCTGTGAGGATTATTTAAACCGGTGGAGGCCGTATTACGTTCTTCAGTTGTTAGAGGTCGTATTACGCTCTTCACTTGTAGGCAACTGCTGTTCACCAGTGTAGTAGTGCCTTGTCTCTGTTTACTAATGGAGCGATACACCTGGAGTGAGTACACTGATATGGCTGGTGCGCACTACGTAGCGCACCACAACGGACGAGCTGCACAGCGGGTTTATCAACAACAATATCCTAATCGCCGTATCCCGCGTCATACGACCTTTGCTGCAGTGTACCAACGTCTGCGTAAGACCGGGTCATTTAGCAGATCACCTGGACAGGGGCGCCGTCGCACGGTAAGAACGCTGCAATTTGAGGAAGCTGTCTTGCAGCATGTGGAGCGGGATCCTTCAATGAGCACTCGTGCAATTGTACGTAACATGGGGATGAATCAGACGAATGTAAGAACAGTCCTTCGAGAGCAATTGTTACGTCCATTTCACTTACAGCGTGTCTACAACCTGGAACCAGTCGATTATCCACCCAGAGCACAGTTTTCGCAGTAGTACCTGGAACAGTGTGAAATGCATCCTACATTTATATCCTCTGTGTTGTTTACCGATGAAGCAACGTTCGGCCGTGATGGAGTCTTCGACATGCACAATCCGCATGTTTGGAGTGAGGATAACCCACATGCCACAGTTACTAGCGCTCATCAAGTGCGGTTCTTCGTTGATGTGTGGGTCGGTGTTGTTGGGGACTGTTTAATTGGGCCGTATCTGCTACCTAAGCCATTAAATGGCAGGCACTATTACATGTTTCTTGCCCGCATCTCGTGGTCGTGCGGTAGCGTTCTCGCTTCCCACGCCCGGGTTCCCGAGTTCGATTCCCGGCGGGGTCAGGGATTTTCTCTGCCTCGTGATGGCTGGGTGTTGTGTGCTGTCCTTAGGTTAGTTAGGTTTAAGTAGTTCTAAGTTCTAGGGGACTGATGACCATAGATGTTAAGTCCCATAGTGCTCAGAGCCATTTGCACCATTTGAACATGTTTCTCGCCAGAGCATTGCCAGAATCGCTGGAAGACGTCCCGCTCCCTACAAGACAACGCATTTGGTTCCAACATGACGGGGCGCCGGCACATTTCAGTCGTCGTGTGCGTCGATTCCTGGACCGACGGTTCCCAGAAACGTGGATTGGCAGAGGTGGTCCTGTAGCATGGCCTGCTCGATCCCCAGATATGTCCCCTCTGGACTTTTTTGTGTGGGTAGAGATGCGCAACCTTGTTTACGCAACTCCTGTTGCATCAGAAGAGGATCTGGTTGCCCGGATAGTAGCAGCAGCAGGAACAATTCAGGATACCCCTGGGGTTTTTGCCGTGACAGACAGAACATGATCCGACGGTGTAACCATTGTTTACGTGTCAATGGATGCATTTTTGAAAATCTACTGTAATTGAAATTGGGATGACTTAATGAGTTGTCTCTTGGTCATAAAAAAATGGAAAATTGTTTGTTGGTTTAATTAATTTGCCGCCAGAGAAATCTTCCTCTACCGGTTTAAATACTCCTCACAGGAAAAAATGACATTAGGGAAAAATATTTGTTTTGATGTCCCCAACAACCTCCCAGAGTTTGTCGGTTTAAATACTTTTCACCCTGTAGAAGTATGAAACAGGGATTTAGTTGCTATAATTACACGTCTGTTGTTTGAAACTGATAGACAATATTTCATTCAAAATAATCTCCGTTGCTATTTGTACATTTCTCCCACCTCTCTGGCAAGCTATGAATGCAACGCCAAAAAAACAGTCCTCCATTTGAAGCGAACCAGTCAGTAAGCCATTTTCGTACATTTTCATATGAAGTGAAGCGTTTTTCAGCGAGAGCGTGTCCCAGTGATGCAGTAGACGATAATAGGAAGGAGCCAAGTCTGGAGGATAAGCCCCACGCCCAGTACTTCCCTACTGAACGCCTCGACCTTTCCCTGACCCGTTTTGTTGTGTGTGGAGGTTCGTTATCGTGGAGCAATATGACTGTGTCGCCTTTCTCCTTATTCCGTTCGTTTATCATGTAATGTTGAGTTTAAATGGATCATTTACTGTTGGCAGCGATCAGTGTTAACGGTTTCACCAGGTTTCAGCTGCTCATAGTAGAGGACACCCTTCTGATCCCACCGAACACAGGGCATTGTCTTCTTTCCAAAGCGATTTGGTCTTGCAGTGGATGTCGATGGTTTGCCTGGATTCACCCACAATTTTACGACGCTTAGTATTCTCAAAACGTATCAATTTTTCTTCACCTGTCGCTATTCGATGGAGAAACGACTTTCTTTTGTATCTGGAGAGCAACATTTCACAAGTGGTCTTTCGATTTGCTTTCTGTCTTTCATCCAGTTCATAGGGAACCCATTTTCCCACTTTCTGCACCTTTCCCATAGCTGTCAACCTAAGAGACGGCTTTTACCGTCACATTCATTTGTTCCGCGTGTTCCTGTTGAGTTTGAGTATCATACTCATCCAATAAGGCCTCCAATTCGTTGCATTAGAACTTGTTCGGTGGTGTCCCGCTTTCGACGTTTCTCGCGTCACGGTCACCACTTCTGGATTTTGTACCACTCGAAACACTTTTTTCCCAAGTGCTGGTTCGCCGAAAGCTTCGACAGGCATTCGATGCAATTCTGCAGCAGTTTTGTTGAAATGATAACAGAGAATCAATGCCGTCTGCAAATCGTAGTTGGTAGGCACAGACATCGACATGTTCACGGGTTTGAAACAGATACCGATGTATGAACTTGGGTTTCTGTGTTGACATTCGTCGTGAGCCGTTACAGGAAGCAGATGGCGCTGCACACGCGGTCTCACGGGCCCTACACTGACGGGAGGCACCAACTATAGGGAAATTCCAGTTTCATACTTCTACATCTAGGAACAACCTATAACCACTATTAAACATATGTGCTTCACGACAGGTGTATAAATGAACTGATATGTCACTTTGTGACATGATGCTTGGTAGAGGTTAGGGGTTGTCATACATCTGATAATGACATCATAATAAACCCGAAAATTACCTGTTTGTATACGCAAACATGACTTTTCAGAAAAATATCAGTGCCTGAACCTTTTGGAATTATTAGAAAACATCTCCGTGATGCACAACGCCTGTGTTGTAGCGTCTGCCACCGGAGTTTCATGATCGTATCTGTTTACTTCCTGGACGAAAAAGAAAAATCAAGATCAGGGTTTGAACTTATGTCTACAACGAGGTCTACTAGGTAACTCAGCGCAAGCTCGAATTGGATGGGACAGCAAATGGGACATCCAAGGAATCATCCCAGAATTCGTCTTGAATGGTTCAGGGAAAGTGCGGAAAGGCTAAATCAAGATGCCCCGACGGAGATTCGGCTCCCAGTTTTCCCCCGTAGTGCGTACGTCGACTTCTAATGGCCTCTATATCTCGCTTGTTTGCGCAGAGGACACTGACAATCGAGCCTCACGCTACACAGTACGGTACAAACAGCCAGCGGTGCTCTTGGGTAAAGGATCTCGTGTTATTGTGTCGGGTTCGCAGCGTGTTATCGTGGAAGCGTGTCGGCAACATGGCTCGCTTTACCACTCAGGGACCTTTAACGGAGTGGGTAGGATGACAAATAACCTCCCGTGCGGTCAGCTGAATGCCCCCGTTCCAGTGCAACAGGTGGGGAGCATCTTGACGGATACAGAGATAAGTGATGAAACGTCCCCTTAGAAAAATTAGTGAATTACTGTACTGATAAACCTCTTACATTATTTGATTTTCAAACAGCTGAGCAGAACTGAACGTACTCAGACATTTCTCTCTTTACTTATTCTGATCAACACTAAACTGAGACACAATATTTTTAGCGCAACGCAATCTGACTTTCAATAATCCGTACAAAAATATGGCCCTGACTAACATTGACCTATACCATTCACAAATCACTAACCTCACAAAAATCTTCGTTACTCGAACTACCGCAATACAGCGAGCGCCACTACTGCCAGCTAAATAAAAGATTCAAACTACTGAAGGCACTAACTACTGATAGGCATAGTTAGCAAATAAAAGATTGTGATAGAGAACAAACAATGTATTTACCTTAACAGTTTCAAAAGTCATAATATATAAAGCAGTTCATGGCATCCAGTCTTACAAATTTACTCTTTCTGATGGACACGCGTCCAGATCATCCGCTCTCAAAACTCCGCCATTTCTCTCCCCACATCCACCACTGCTGGCGGCTCACCTCCAACTGCGCAACGCTACGCGCTGTTCACATCCAACTGCCCAACACTACAATACCAAATTCCAACAATGCAAACCAGCCACAGACTGCACACAGCACAGCCAGTGATTTTCATACAGAACGCTACGTGGTGTTACAATATAAAAACCTAAACATCCTACTTACAGTGACTACAAGCTTTTTGTAGCAGAACTTTAAACCGTAACATTCCAGCTCATCAATAATAAACACAGAAAACATCCATTTAAAAAAAAAAAAAGACGTAAAACTTTGCTTGACGAATTCTTGAGAGTTATTCTCTACTCCTTCCAATCAGACTACGTAAGCGTAGATCAAATGTGCTTTAAATTTAACAGTAATTGAGAGATAGATCAAATAAATTAATAAGAATTGATACTGATCCCACATGGTATTCAAAACAGGTAAGGACACTGTTGCAGAAGCAACGAAAAGCATGCTAAATTAAAAAAAAAATAGAAAACGCAAAATCCCCTAGTTTGTTTAAGTTTTACAGAAGCTCGAAATTTAGCGCTCACTTTAATGCGAGATGCTTTTGACAGTTTCCACAGGGAAACTCCGTCTTGAAATATGGCAGAAAACCGAAAGACATTTTCATCATATGTACAGAATACCAGCAGCTAGATGCAGTGGGTACCTCTACTCTGAGATAAAAATGGTGATGATACGAGGCGTATTTTTGAAGTAAGCACCGATTTGAAACTAAAAAAAGACGTGCTAAGATATCTCAATAATTTTATTTTTACATGAAAGCGTGTACCTTAATCTACGCACTGACGCCATTGCAGTCTGATTCTTCCTTGTTTACGTTGTGTACTGAGTAAGACGCCTCCGATAATCGTGAGTCCCGCCGACTGTGAAGTGCGGGCTGTTATAAGATTTCTTAGTGCTAAAGGCCTAAAAGCGATCGATATTCGTCGTGAGATCTGTGCAGTTTACGGAGAAAACATAATGAGTGATGGAATGGTAAGAAAGTGGGTGAGAGCATTTAAAGATGGCCGCACAAATATGCATGATGAACAACGGAGTGGGCGTCCTTCGGTCGTTAATGAAAGTTTGGTGCAGGAAGTGGACAATAAGGTGAGAGAAAACAGACACTTTGCGATTTCCTCCTTGCGGGATGACTTTCCTAATGTTTCTCGTAGTGTTTTGTATGGCACTGTGACAGAGCACTTGAATTATCGAAAATTGTGCGCACGTTGGGTACCGAAAATGTTGACGGTTGTGCACAAAACCAAACGTTTAGACAGTGCATTGACTTTCTTTGAGCGGTACCACAACGACGGTGATAATTTCTCAAGCCAAACTGTTACGGACGATGAAACATGGGTGGCCTACGTCACACCAGAATCAAAGCAACAGTCCATGGAAGTTGAGCAAGGGCACCGTTTTGCTGCAAGACAATACCCGTCCGCATGTGGCGAATCAGACCAAAGATCTCATCACATCTTTTCGATGGGAAACTCTAGATCATCCTCCGTACAGCTCCGCTCTTGCGCCCATTTCAAAAATGGCTCTGAGCACTATGGGACTTAAATTCTGAGGTCATCAGTCCCCTAGAACTTAGAACTACTTAAACCTAACTAACCTATCACACACATCCATGCCCGAGGCGGGATTCGAACCCGCGACCGTAGCGGTCGCGCGGTTCCAGACTGTAGCGCCTAGAACCGCTCGGCCACACTGACCGGCTTGCGCCCAGTTCAAAAATGGTTCAAATGGCTCTGAGCACTATGGGACTCAACTGCTGAGGTCATCAGTCCCCTAGAACTTAGAACTACTTAAACCTAACTAACCTATCACACACATCCATGCCCGAGGCGGGATTCGAACCCGCGACCGTAGCCGTCGCGCGGTTCCAGACTGTAGCGCCTAGAACCGCTCGGCCACACTGGCCGGCTTGCGCCCAGTTCAAAAATGGTTCAAATGGCTCTGAGCACTATGGGACAACTGCTGTGGTCATAAGTCCCCTAGAACTTAGAACTACTTAAACCTAACTAACCTAAGGACATCACACACATCCATGCCCGAGGCAGGATTCGAACCTGCGACCGTAGCGGTCGTGCGGTTCCAGACTGTAGCGCCTTTAACCGCTCGGCCACTCCGGCCGGCTCTTGCGCCCAGTGACTACCATCTGTTCCTGCACTTGAGGAAACACCTGGGCGGTCATCGTCTTCAAGACGATGACGAAGTCAAAACAGTGGTTATGCAGTGGTTAACAAGTCAGGCGGTAGACTTCTATGAGGAGGGTATTCAAAAACGTTATGACAAGTGTCTCAATATTGACGGAAATTATGTAGAAAAGTAGATTAAGGTACAGGCTTTCATGTAAAAATAAAATTGGGATCTTACCACGTCTTTTTTTAATTTCAAAACGGTACTTACTTAAAAACACGCCTCGTACTTAAGAGAATGCCACTAAAGCATAATTACTAGATACAGTTTTCCGAAATTAATTCATCGAAGAGGACGAAGTAAATATTCCAGAATTCTAATTAAGACCAAATGCCAACGTTTGTTAACTTAGAAGGAAATATCTTCGGTGTAGCGAAATTTAATAAAGGCATGGTCTCCGGTCCAGACTGTATACCAGTCAGGCTCCTTTCAGGGTATGGTGATACAATAGCTCTATACTTAGCAGTCATATAGAACCTCATGCTAGCTCGTGAAGAGATGCATAGCTAACGTCTGGAAAGTTGCACAAGTCGCATCAGCACGCAAAAAGGAACATAGGAGTAATCCGCTGAATTACAGATCCGCATCACTAATGTCGATTGGCAGAAGGATTTGGAACATATTGTCTTCGAATATTATGAATTACCGCCAATAAAATGATTTACTAACAAACAGCTAACAAGGATTCAAAAAATATCGTTGTTATGAACCACATGTAGCTTTTACTTCTCACGAAGTGATCATTAATATTGACAGGGGACGTCAAACTGATTTCATATTTTTACATTTCCAGGAGGCTTTCGACACCGTTCCTCACAAGCGACTTGTAATCAAACTGCGTGTATATGGTGCATCGTCTCAGTTGTGTGACTAACTTCGTGATTGCCTGTCAGAATGGTCACAGTACATAGTAATTGACGGAAAGTCATCGAGTAACACAGAAGTAATATCTGTCGTTCCCCAAGGAAGTGTTACAGGACATCTGCTGATAAACGATTTAGGAGACAATCTGAGCAGTCATATTTGATTTTTCCAGATGATGCTATTATTTATCGTCTCGTAAGGTCATTAGATGATCAGAACCAATTGACAAATGTTTTAGATAAGAAATGTGTATTTTCCGAAAACTGGTAAACGAGTAAAAATAACTTAAAATGTGAAGTTGTCCACGTGAGTAATAAACGGAATCCACTAAATTTCCTTTGCGATCTCCATCAGATAGAATCGACGGGGGCACCGAAAAATATCAAAAACGGCAGCTCGTTTTGCACTACCGCGAAATAGAGGAGAGTGCCACGGATACGACAAACGAATTTGGATGGCAATCATTAAAACAAAGGCCCTTTTCGCTGCGCAGGACCTTCTCATGAAATTTCAATCAGCACCTTAGTCCTCACAGCGTGAAAGTATTTTGTTGGCCTCCACCAACATAGCGAAAAAATGGTGATTATAATGAAGAGAAATCAGATCTCGCACCGAAAGAGTTAAGCGGTCGTTTTTCACGGGCTATTTTCCAGAGTAGGACGGTAGAGAAAGAACTTTAAGTTGGTTCGACGAAACCTCTTCCAGGCACTTAATTGTGAACTGCAGAGTAATCATGTAGATGTAGAAACTAATACGTTTAAACCTAGCAATTGGAAACCGTGCGTGACTAAACCCGTCGCTAGTAAAATGAGAGCATGTACCTGTTAAGGTCCTGATCTAGAATAATCTTATCTATTCTGCTTTTGAACATGAACATAACTGTGCAAATAACGTTCTATGTGTGTGATACCAGATCTCTCTAAACTGCATCTGATTATCTGAGTACAAAGAATGGTTACCAATAATACTCTGAATGACTTTCTGATAAATCTATTGCACACAGTGGCCAGCTGTTGCCTTAAGAAAACTTCGCACTGTTATAAAACGCCTCTACTAAATTTATGTGGCAGTTTTGCTAGTGAACATTATTCCTTATTTTCTCTCGAAATGTTCGTTTAGCCCATACAGTTGTTTCTTACCTTGCAAATAATGTCAGCTCTGCTCTATATGCACACTGCGAGACTGTGAGTGAATAAATCATTGCGCGGAAAACTACCTTACCTTATTTATTCCATAGTCCGCATTAGAAAATTAAAATTTAGTTCTCTTTCCATAAATATGGTTCAAGGCCACGCAATAACCCAAGCTTCGACTTCGCATGTTTTCTTCAGGTCTGTTTCCATGAGGAACTGCGTACTCCACGAGCGTCTTAATGATATCCAAGGGCAGCATTGCTTGTAAATTTTTAATCTCGTTATTGCAGATGGATTTCAGTTACTGTGTAGCCATATTTAATGCAACTACACATATGAGCGAAAACATTAGGATCACCTGCTTAATAGTTTGTCCGTCTTTGGAACGTAACCCATCACTGAGTCTGCGTATCAGGTTCAAATGGTTCAAATGGCTCTGAGCACTATGGGACTTAACATCTGAGGTCATCAGTCCCTTAGAACTTAGAACTAGTGGTTCTAGGCGCTTCAGTCTGAAACCGCGTGACCGCTACGGTCGCAGGTTCGAATCCTGCCTCGGGCATGAATGTGAGTGATGTCCTTAGTTAGGTTTAAGTAGTTCTAAGTTCTAGGGGACTGATGACCTCAGATGTTAAGTCCCATAGTGCTCAGAGCCATTTGAACGATTAACTAACGTAAGGACACCACACACATCCATGCCCGAGGCAGGATTCGAACCTGCGACCGTAGCCGTCACGCGGTTCCAGACTGAAGCGCCTAGAACCGCTCGGCCACAGCGGCCGACTAAAACGTTTCCCTGCTTTTTACTCAAAACTGAATGTACTGTCTCCTGTTATAAAAACTTTCAACTGAAATTGCTATTGTGGACTGCGTGTCTCAGTGTACACATTTACATAAAGACAAAACTAACAGGCGTACACTGTGCAGGAAATTAAACCAAAACTGTTACACAAAAGCCACTATCGGAAACAAAACTGTCCAAAAAATTGAAACACTGAAATTAAGCAGCAACAGTGTGAAATACACACTGTTCACTGGGCCATTAAAAACCTGAATTACAAGGAAAATGCTTAGAATTTGCGCAATGGAAACGTGAGGCGAGGAACGAAAGAACCAAAGAAACGAATGTCACCTGAAAAATTACGGCATAATCGGCAGCAACAGCACAGCATGAAGAAATCGCGTCAGCTAAAATATGTTTAAGTAAAACTAAACTATTGGGAGAAAGTTTGGGATGAAACTGGTAATCCTTTCATTAGAATGACAATACTGTATTTTAAACTCTTATTTCATAAGACCACAGAACTCACAGAAAACCAAAAACTTTATTTTTCGCATAGAAGTCTTATAAGGCAATGCCTTACTAATTATGCAGATTGAAATGAATTAAACTTAACTGGTCTAAACTCAGGTGGAGAGATGGATTGTTTTTTTTTTTTTTCAAGAATCGCTAACATTATCAGTACGCCCCAGCAAAAATTATTACCTTAAAAACATATCCAAACGCAAATCCTTTCTCTCTGCTCCATAAATCTCTCGTCTGTAAGTTCTTCTATCAGATTAATAATTCCCAAGAATTTTCTTCAAGCAAACTCCTCCTCCAATATGCACTACGCTGAACGTTCTGCCACCTTACTCCGTGTCCAACACTCAACTACACTCCGCTGTACAACTGAGCCAAAGATATGCAAGTTCAGAGATACTACTGTCGCTTCCGTAAGTCGATTGTTCCACAGATGTCCCACGCGACTGCTTCGCTCTCGTAACATGAAATTTCCACTCATTCTGAAACTGTCTGCAAATAAATGTCCAGTGACCAAATATGCCCACCTTTCACCCGCATTGCCCAGGAGTGGCAGCACAGGTGTCCTGCTCCGAAGCTGAACAGCTGCCAGTGGGCGGATCAGTTCTTCATCCACGGGAGATCGGCGAGGGCCACATCTTCATTCAGTCAGTAGGCCTGTTGATTTCTTTGAAAATATCGGGAATTTGATACACAGATATTTAAAAACTGTCATTACAGAATCCCGATATAGCGAAATACGTATCAATATATCGACCAAAAATGCCGACGTTCCTACCTGCACCTAAAGACTGCACATTGTAAATGTACTGCCGATTTTAGAGCTGTATATTTAAGTATTGATTTACTATTAGATATTCTGTACACCAACAAGCTAGCAGCCTACCTATCCCCGTTAGAGGAGTAGGAGGAGATTATAGTGTAACATCCCGTCGACGACGAGGTCATTAGAGACGGAGCACAAGCTCGGATTAGGGAAGGAAATCGACCGCGCTCTTTCAGAGGAACCATCCCGGCATTTGCCGGAAACGATTTAGGGAAATCACGGAAAACCTAAATCAGTATGGCCGGTGACGGCTTTGAACCGTCGTCCTCCCGAATGCGAGTCCAGTGTCTATCCCCCTTAGGAAATGGCTCTCAGCACTATGGGACTTAACATTTGAGGTCATCAGTCCCCTAGACTTAGAACTACTTAAACCTAACTAACCTAAGGACATCACACACATCCATGCCCGAGGCAGGATTCGAACCTGCCACCGTAGTAGCAGCCACGTGGTTCCGGACTGAAGCGCCTCGAATCGCTCGGCCACAGCGGCCGGCTGCTGTCATTTATCGTCTCTCGACCACAGTGGGCGGCCGTATCCCCCTTAGAGCAAGAACTGAAAGGAAAACGATGCACGTTCGCGCTTGGTGATAACCACTTTGCTAAGAAAAAAAAAAAAACAAAAAAAATTGCTCTGAGCACTATGGGACTTAACATCTGAGGTCATCAGTCCCCTAGAACTTAGAACTACTTAAACCTAACTAAGGACATCACTCACATTCATGCCCGAGGCAGGATTCGAACCTGCGACCGTAGCGGTCGCGCGGTTTCAGACTGAAGCGCCTAGAACCGCTCGGCCACATCGGCCGGCACTTTGCTAACAATATCAGCTGTATGTAAGCGGCACGAGAAAAGATGTCCTATGGATCCGTCGTTCAGTTTCGTCTCATATCGGATTTGTCCAGAACACTTCTTGTCGACTTATCTCTTTTTTCATTTCTGCAAATGACAGAGACCTGGCAGTTGTAGTGCCAAAATTGCGTGGTGAAGTTTCTGTCGTTAGCGCAGAGCGCCCGATTACGCCAGCACTTCCCCTCACACGTCTTTGCCCACCGCGAAGACCAGTCTCGTATTTAGATTTTTCTTCATCGTTTTCAGCAAATGTATTGGAAGAATGCCAATGTGAAAAATAGCGCACTAGTTGCATTTTAACGCAACTGGTGCCTATTTCTTCACATCGGATATCCTGTTATTCCATTCACACCGCCACCTCTCCAGTGCAATCGGACTTCTGCTTTTGTGACACTAATACTTGCTTCACATAGTCAAAGAGAAAGATAGGACGTGGTGAAAGCTCAAAAAGTAATAAGGCTCCTTCACACAGAGAAAGTAAAATTATGTTGTACTTCAATTTAAAAAAAATTGTGAAAAAATATAACATAAAATAAAAATATCGGCATTCGGTATTGCCATTTTGATATCAATATATTGGGGAGAAAGTTATCGGCGGGCTATATCGATAACTTCTGAAATAGTATCGATATATCGATAATTTATGAAAAACCCCAAGTCGCTGTTGTGAGCGGCAGGAGTGTAGCTAGCAGAGCTGAAATTGCACCACCAGTAGGCTGTGGAGTCGTAACAGTGGATCCCAAGGTGGCGGCGGCTGAAGACACTTGGTTGTATTCACCAAGGACTTGTGCAACTAGTATAACTGAAATCAGAATCAGGGTTGTATTCACCAAGGATTTGTGCAACTAGTAGAACGTAGATCAGAATCAGTGATGCGAACTGAGTGGCCTAACTCTGAGAGTGGAAGGAAGGTGGGGATCTTTACAGCTTGGTTCCCTCTGTTCGGGTGACCGAATGTGCTCCCATTTTGTGAACTTGCCAGCTCTCTTGGCTGGCCTAATGGTTAACTTCGGAACTTCAGGGCGTTGCTTTAAGCGAGGTTTACAGCCTGAAAGGCGTTCTTGTGTCATCCCTAGGAGGGGTCACCATATGTAGCCTCATTAGCGAAGAGCATGGTGCCTACCCCGCACTGTCGTGTAAGTGCTGAGTCAGGAGTTGCTGGCGTCCTCGTTTGCACACTACGAGGCAATAAGCTGAGTGTTTACACTTCAGTTCTACATCTACATCTCTATGGATACTCTGAAAATCACACTTCATTGCCTGGCAGAGGACTCATAGAACCATCTTCAGAATAATTCTATCTTGTTCCAATCTCAAACAGCGCGCGGAAAAAATGAACACCTATATCTTTCCGAGCCAGCTCTGATTGCCTTTATTTTATTATGATGGTCGTTTCTCCATATGTAGCTCGGCATCAACAAAATATTTTCGCTTTCGGAGGAGAAACTTGGTGATTGAAATTTCGTGAGAACATTCCGGCGCAACAAAAAATGCCTTTGTTTTAATGATGTCCACCGTAAATCCTGCATCATGTCAGTGACACTCTCTCACCTATTTTGCGATGACAAAAAGTGCTGCTCTCCTTTGAATTTTCTCGATGTACTCCATTAATTCTATCTGGTAAAGATCACAAACTGCTCCTCAGTACCCAAAAGGCGACAGACAAGCGTAGTGTAGGCAGTCTCTTTAGTAGATCTGTTACATGTTCTAACTGTCCTGCCAATAAAACGAAGTTTTTGGTGTGCCTCCGACACAACATTTTCTAATTTAAGTTGTTCGTAATTGTAATTCCTAGGTATTTAGTTGAATTTACGGCCTTTAGATTTGACGGATTTACCGTGTAACCGAAGTTTAAGGCGTCCTTTTGGCACTCTTGTGGATGACGTCACACATACAGATATATATTCAAAATCGTTTCGATTTTGTTTCGATCTTAGATGATAAACAATAGTATCTATGCAAACAACCTAAGGCGGCTCCTCAGATTGTCTGCTAAATCGTTTAAATAGATAAGGAACAGCAGAGGGCCTATCTTCTATTTTAATCGATGACTTTACGTCAATTATCACGAAACTTGACCTCGTTGACAGGAAATCGCGAATCCAATCAGATAACTGAGACGATATTCCATAAGCAAGCAAATTTCACAACAAGTCACTTGTTTGGTACAGTGTCAAAAGCCTTCTGGAAATCTATAAATACTAAAAAAATCTGAAATCCCTTGCCAATAGCACTCCTTCGTGTGAGTTAAGAGCTAGTTGTGTTTCACAGTAACGATGTTTTCTAAATCCGTTTTGACTGTGTGCCAGTAGACTGTTCTCTTCGAGGTAATTCATAATGTTCGAATACGATATGTGTTCCAAAGTCCTGCTGCATATCGACGCAAATGATATGGGCCTGTAATGTAGGGATTACTCCTACTGCATTTATTGAATATTGGTGTGACCTGCGCAACTTTCCAGTCTTTGGGTGGAGAGATTGGTCCGCAGCTTGTGGTTTCGCGGTAGCGTTCTCACTTCCCGCGGTCCCGGGTTCGATTCCCGGTGGGAATTTTCATCTGCCTTGAGATGACTGGGTGTTTGTGTTGTCCTCATCATTTCATCATCATTCATGAAAGTGGCGAGATTGGGCTGAGTAAAGTTTGGGAATTTGTACGGGCGCTGATTACCGCGCAGTTGAGCGCCCCACAAACCAAACATCATCATCGTTGAGAGAGTGGTTGCATATGATTGTTAAATATGGAAGGACTGCATCAACAGACTCTGAAAGGAACCTAACTGGATACAGTCTGGAGCGGAAGACTTGCTTTTATTAAGCGATATAAGTTCTTACGAGTGTTGACAATGACTACGCCACCATTGCCTATTCGTTGGACGTGTTCCACTTGGCTCCGTTCCAGCCGGTTCTAGCGCATGCACCATATGGTGGCCTGCTGAATATGTATGTAGTTGTAGAGTGTGGGTCGCGCATGGTGCTTGGATAGGTCAGTTGGAAGAGTAAAAGGGAAAGGTCTGAGTTTTACACAATTTTAGTCTCGCAGGAAGTTTCTAGTAGAAATTTGGTAATATCAGACTTTCACAAAACCATGTAGTCCAGCTGAAGAACGAGACTGCACGTTCAGGTTTCGCACCGCGACCTGCTTGAACAGCACTCGGGGTTGGAGCAGCTCCAGGCTCACGGCTGCCTGCACCTCTACTGCCGATTGTTCCCAGCAGGCAGCCTTAATGCCGCGATAAGGTGGACACCGCAGTAAAGTCGCCACTTTAACCCATACAGCTCCAGACCACCGGCTCTCAATTCACTCTTACGTACCACGCTCTTTATTGTCATCTGCTTTAATTCCGCGAAGGCGATTTCAGAGCTCGGTGCAGTAAAAGGCGCAGTGAGAGCAACATTCCACTGCGAAACTGCTTTGAATCTGGGGCAAGATGGGTTTCATTCACAACTGAATGTAACCTTTCGCCGGACAAGCGTGAGGATGTGGTAGCTCGATATACTGATAAGGTCAACTTCCACACATCTGCAGCTTTACATCTGCACTTTTCAAGCGACCCGTTGTGTCTAATGACGTTTTCAGGCTTCCGTGATTCAACCTGTAAAAATGGAATCCTTACAGGATTTCTTTCTCGTCCGCCTGTTTGTCCGACTATTAAGAATACTTTTTCTCGGGAACGTGTGAACCTGTCAGGTTCCTATTTATGGCACGTATTAATGTCCACGATCCCTTGGAGGTTTAAAAATTTTAAACCTGTAAGTCACTTCAGTCAAAAATACGGTCGTTTAAACCACGTATTTTGATACTCGAAAACTTATTCATCAAAACCTATAGGGAGCTTCCCTTCGACCCAGAATCATGAAAATTGGCGAGAAGCAAGGTTTCACAGTACAAGTAAAGCAAAAAATCCGAAAATTCTTAATTCATAATTACATAACCCCAGGAGAATTTTCTTTTCCATTTTTCATCGGCCTGTCTGTCTGTCTATCCATCTGTTAAGACCCTCTTTTTCCTTTTTCTGGAGCAGTTTCACGTATCGAGTTCAAATTTATGTCGCTTACCAAGATCTATGGTCGCTTGGCAGTGTACAAATTGTAATCTTCCAAGTCGATGCAATTAAAAGATCATTCATTCCCATGTTTTGTTGGACGGAAACTCACTCATCGAAATCTGCAGGGTGTTTCCCGTTGACTTAGAATCACGAAATTTAGTAAGAAAATGGTTTCAGAGAAATTCTAAAATTGTTCATTTGTAATTATATCACATAAAAACTATCTTTTGTCATTTGAACATACAGTGTATTCATCATTAGTCAAGAGCGTAATAGACGAACATTACTACAAGCAAACATATGATGTAAGATGTAGGAGTGTTGTAGTAAGGAAGTAAAAAATTATTTATAAAATCTTCTCCCTACACTTTTTGTAGGGAGGTTGTACAGAGTTTCAGGGGGAGCATAAGGGAACAATTGACAGGAATGGGGAAAAGAAATAAAGTAGAAGAAGAATGGGTAGCTTTGAGGAATGAAATAGTGAAGGCAGCTGAGGATCAAGTAGGTAAAAAGACGAGGACTAGTAGAAATCCTTGGCTAACAGAAGATATACTGAATTTAATTGATGAAAGGAGAAAATACAAAAATGCAGTAAGTGAAGCAGGCAAAAAGGAATACAAACGTCTCAAAAATGAGATCGACAGTAAGTGCAAAATGGCTAAGCAGGGATGGCTAGAGGACAAATGTAAGGATGTGGAGGCTTATCTCACTAGGGGTAAGATAGATACTGCCTACAGGAAAATTAAAGACACCTTTGGAGAAAAGAGAACCACTTGCATGAATATCAAGAGCTCAGATGGAAACCCAGTTCTAAGCAAAGAAGGGAAAGCAGAAAGATAGAAGGAGTATACAGAGGGTCTATACATGGGCGATGTTCTTGAGGACAATATTATGGAAATGGAAGAGGAGGTAGATGAAAATGAAATGAGAGATATTATACTGCGTAAAGAGTTTGACAGAGCACTGAAAGACCTAAGTCGAAACAAGGCCCCGGGAGTAGACAACATTCCATTAGCACTACTGACAGCCTTGGGAGAGCCAGTCCTGACAAAACTCTACCATCTGGTGAGCAAGACGTATGAGACAGGCGAAATTCCCTCAGACTTCAAGAAGAATATAATAATTCCAATTCATCCAATCCCAAAGAAAGCAGGTGTTGTCAGATGTGAAAATTACCGAACTATCAGTTTAATAAGTCACAGCTGAAAAATACTAATGCGAATTCTTTACAGACGAATGGAAAAACTAGTAGAAGCCGACCTCGGGGAAGATCAGTTTGGATTCCGTAGAAATGTTGGAACACGTGAGGCAATACTGACCCTACGACTTATCTTAGAGGAAAGATTAAGGAAAGGCAAACCTACGTTTCTAGCATTTGTAGACTTAGAGAAAGCTTTTGACAATGTTGACTGGAATATTCTCTTTCAAATTCTGAATGTGGCAGGGGTAAAATACAGGTAGCGAAAGGCTACTTACAATTTGTACAGAAAGCAGATGGAAGTTATAAGAGTCGAGGGACATGAAAGGGAAGCAGTAGTTGGGAAGGGAGTGAGACAGGGTTGTAGCCTCTCCCTGATGGTATTCAATCTGTATATTGAGCAAGCAGTAAAGGATACAAAAGAAATGTTCGGAGTAGGTATTAAAATCCATGGAGAAGAAGTAAAAACAGCAAAGGACTTGGAAGAGCAGTTGAACGAAATGGACAGTGTCTTGAAAGGAGGGTATAAGATGAACGTCAACAAAAGCGAAACGAGGATAATGGAATGTAGTAGAATTAAGTCGGGTGATGCTGAGGGAATTAGATTAGGAAATAAGACACTTAAAGTCGTAAAGGAGTTTTGCCATTTGGGTTCAAAATAACTGATGATGGTCAAAGTAAAGAGGATATAAAATGAAGACTGGCAATGCCAAGGAAAGCGTTTCTGAAGAAGAGAAATTTGTTAACATCGAGTATTGATTTGAGTGTCAGGAAGTCGTTTCTGAAAGTTTTTGTAAGGAGTGTTGCCATGTATGGAAGTGAAACATAGACGATAAATAGTTTAGACAAGAAGAGAATAGAATCTTTCGAAATGTGGTGCTACAGAAGAATGCTGAAGATTTGATGGGTAGATCACATAACTAATGAGGAGGTATTGAATAGAATTGAGGAGAAGAGGAGTTTGTGGCACAACTTGATTAGAAGAAGGGATCGGTTGGTAGGATATGTTCTGAGGCATCAAGGGGTCGCCAATTTAGTACTGGAGGGCAGCGTGAAGGGTAAAAATCGTAGAGGGAGACCAAGAGATGAATACACCAAGCAGATTCAGAAGGATGTAGGCTGCAATGGGTACTGGGAGATGAAGCGGCTTGCACAGGATAGAGTAGCATGGAGAGCTGTATCAAACCAGTCTCAGGACTGAAGACCACAACAACAACAAACAACAACACTTGCATAAACTGAAATCCTCTGTTCGCTCTTTTTTTGATATCTACGGGATAGTTTGAGGAACTACTACAGGATTTTTAGTAGGTCTTGGATTTCCCGGGGCCGATATCTCGCCCTTATCGATGGTGACAACAGATAAAAATCTTCGAGATTCTTGATTCCCAAGATGGAAGAACTGTAAATACAGAGTGCCAATTATTGAACTAAATGAAAAGAAACATAATTAGTTTCAATCTACGGCGTGCACACACTTTATTCAACATGTGAACGTCACTACAGATATTCAGATTTACACTATGTGATAAAAATTATCCGGACACCTGGCTGAAAATGACTTACAAGTTCGTGGCGCCCTCCATCGGTCACGCTGGAATTCAGTATGGTGTTGGCCCGCCCTTAGCCTTGAGTGCAGCTTCCACTCTCGCAGGCATACGTTCAATCAGGTGCTGGAAGGTTTCTGGGGGAATGGCAGCCCATTCTTCACTGAGTGCTGCACTAAGGAGAGCTGTCGTTGTCGGTCGGTGAGGCCTGGCACGAAGTCGGAGTTTCAAAACATACCAAAGGCGTACTATAGGATTTAGGTCAGGACTCTGTGAAGGCCAGTGCATTACAAGAATGTTATTGTCTTGTAACCAGTCCGCCAGAGGACGTGCATTATGAACAGGTGCTCGATCGTGTTTGAAGATCAATCGTTATCCCCGAATTGCTCCTCAACAGTGGGAAGCAAGAAGGTGCTTAAAACATCAGTGTAGGCCTGTGCTGTGATAGTGCCACGCAAAACAACAAGGGGTGCAAGCCTCCTCCATGAAAATCACGACCACACCATAACACCACCGCCTCCGAATTTTACTTTTAGCACCACACCATCACACCACCGCCCCCGAATTTTACTTTGGATTTACGCAGGCTGGCACATGACGTTCACAGAGCATTCGCCATACCCACACCCTGCCATCAGACCGCCATAATGTGTACCGTGATTCGTCACTTTACACACCGTTTTTCCACTGTTCAATCATCCAATGTTTACGCTCCTTACAGCAAGCGAGGCGTCGTTTGGCATTTCCCGGCGTGATGTGTTACTTATGACCACGAAATCCAAGTTTTCTCATCTCCCGCCTAACTGTCATACGAACTTGCAGTGGATCCTGATGCAGTTTGGAATTTCTGTGTGCTGGTCTGGATAGATGTCTGCCTATTACACATTACTACCCTCTTCAACTACCAGCGGTTTCTGTCAAAACAGACGAGGTAGGCCTGTACGCTTTTGTGCTGTACGTGACCCTTCACGTTTCCACTTCACTATCACATCGGAAACAGTGGACCTATCGGTGTTTAGGAGTGTGGAAATCTCGCATACAGACGTATGACATAAATGACACCCAATCACCTGACCACGTTCGAAGTCCGTGAGTTCTGGGGGGGGGGGGGGGGGGGTGCCCTATTCTGCTCTCTCACGATATCTAATGACTACAGAGATCGCTGGTTTGGAGTTCCTGGCAGTAGGTGGCTGCACAATGCACCTAATATGAAAAACGTATGTTTTTGTCGCTGTCCGGATACTTTTGATCATATAGTGTAGTTTATGACGTGTTCAATATGCCTGCCATCATGGGTGATGATATGGCACAGATGAATAGCAAAATTCTGCATGACCCGCTGAATTGTCGGAACACCGATGCTGTCGATGACCTCCGGAACGGCTGTTTTCATCTCAGAAATGGCTTTGAGAGTATTGCTGTACACCTTGTCTTTAATATAGCCCCACAAACTGGAGTCGCAAGTTTTCAGATCCGGAGAATATGGCGGCCAATAGAGGCTCCTGCTAGTAGTCTCTGGGTACCCCAGTGCTTCTCCACGACATCAAACATTCAATCTTCGTTGATCCATTATGGATCGTGGGACGACGGCTGGCATGAATTTCTTGATGCAATAATTTACCAACAACCGTATGTATTGTAAAAATTTATTTTATTTTGTAAACTTCTGTGTGCTACCAGTTTCGGCATTACATTGCTGCCATCTACAGGCCCCACTCGTGATAGTCGTAAAATCGCTATACACGGAAGGAGTCATATAACTTGATCCGTGAATCAATCGTCCTGCAACAGCTCAGATGTTCAGATGTGTGTGAAATCTTATGGGACTTAAGTGCTAATGTTATCGGTCCCTAAGCTTACACACTACTTAGCCTAAATTATCCTAAGGACAAACACGCACACCCATGCCCTAGGGAGGACTTGAACCTCCGCCGGGACCAGCCGCACAGTCCATGACTGCAGCGCCTCAGACCGCTCGGCTAATCCCGCGAGGCCTGCAACAGCTCTTGGTGGCCAGGCGACACAGTCTGTTGCAGGACGATTGATTCACGGATCAAGTTATATGGCTCGTTCCGTGTATACGAGTGGGGCCTGAAGGTGGCATCAATGTAATGCCGAAACTGGTAGCGAATATAAGTTTATAAAATAAAATAAATTTCTACAATACATAAGGCTATTGGTAAATTATTGCATCAAGAACATCAAACATTTTCCTGCTTCGATGGTCTGGAGCTTCTTCTTGCATGAACCACATCTTGTCGAAATCAGGGTCAGTTCGTATAATGAGGATGAAATCAGCTTCCAAAACCTCGACGTGCCGCTCGGTAGTCATCATGCTATTGAGGCATACCGCACCGATTATTCCGTGACTGGACTTTGCACACCACACAGTCACCCGTTGACGGTGAAGAGACTTCTTGACCGTGAAATGCTGAGTCTCAGTCCCCCAAATGCTCCATTTTTTATTACTGCCGAACCCATCCAAATGAAACTGGGCTTCGTCGCTAAACCAAACCAAACATGCGGGTACTAGTTCCCATCCTGCCACGCGGCCAACCGTGCAGTTAGGTCGTCCTAACGCAAACCTTTCAGAAGTTATGACGATATTATTTTATAGAGTCCAATAACTGTCACATTGTATATACATAATTAAATTTGTGTGGAACTCTCACAGGGCGAGGCCTACTTGAGCTTGACCAATTTTTTTGTCTCTCAGTCCCTCCTCCCTCCTGTTATAAAATTTGCTTATGGAACACAGAGTGAAAGATTGCTTGCAGCAAGTCCCTTTCCACTTATTGCTATAAAAGTTTTACGCTTTGCTATTGCACTTTCAGCATTAGACCACCATCAAGCATCTTATAAAACATAACTGCTGTTAATAAACGCACTGCATTATATTTCATATTGTTGTTGTTGTCTTCAGTCCGAAGACTGGTTTGACGCAGTTCCGTACTCTAGTCTACCTGAACAAGCTGCTTGATTTTGTCCACATAAACTACTGTCACTATTCATTTGCAACTGTGTAACGTATATGCAACCAATATGTGTAACATACGTGCAACTAATTCTGCAACAACAGAGGCTAATCTAACCTGCATAACACTATGTGTGTGTTGTATGAGTGTCAGTTTCAGTGTCATTTAAGCCCTCAACAGATCGTTGCATGAAAAACTTAAAACTAACATTTCGACAAGGTATCTGACTGCTTATTTGAATAAAAATTTACTAGTGATGCAGAATCTGACGTGTGCAACGGAATTTACTGGACTACAGGTCATGGCATGTGGTTGTCAGTGTCTCTGTTTTGGCCCTAAGTTTTGCACTCACCTCTTTAAAAGACTGCCTTTTTATAAGTGGTTTACAGCAATGCAAAGCAAGATGCAGCAGCAGCGGCTAAAGCTTATTGTTACTAAAAATGAATTTAATAAAAAGGAGTATGCTTGGCTCCTGTTAACTACTAAATAACTTGTAAGAAGGGATTTCATTAATTAAGTCTATTTAAAACTTCAGAATCATCATGAACAAGTACTAATAATGACAATGACAAATGACATATGTGTCAATGATAGCTGAATGGTAGATTAACAAATTATTTCCATTTCAAAGTTACATAACGTTTAGTAAGCACAGTATATTACTTAGATGTGGAGAATAATTATTATTATTTTGAGGATAAGGAGGCTCCTTTAACTGACAAGCAAAACATGGAATTATTGCAAACTCGGACTAACAATCATGAGCCTAACCCTGCAATTTTTTTTGCGCTATGCTTGTGAATCTTACGTTGAATTCCATCTTTAAGCATAGTTAAGCCACCTAAATCTTTCATTGTTATACAAACGAAGTCAGGCCTTGAATGTGGTAAGATCTGCAATCATCGACGCGAGGGCAGTGTGAGACGTCTTCTGTCTCCCAGCTCTCGACCGATGCTACTCTTCGCAAACAGACTTCGTATTACAACAATGCTTAGACTCGCGCTACCGTGTTTTGCCCTCAGTTGTTACTATCGATATCTGAGTGCTTACACAATGCAAAGAATAGCGTTAAGTTGGATATATTGTTTTATGTAATGGAGGGTTCTGACACACTCCTCACAACTGCCTACTGTACCCATTCCCTGTCACCAATTTTCGCCCCTTACACTTTGCACCATTACCGAATTGATTGATTATTGTTTCCTCAGGATGTATCCTAGCAACCGAACACTTCTTTTAGTGAAGTTGTGTCATAAGTTTTTTATTCAATCAGTAGGCTTCTGTACTTCAATCGGTAGAAACGGAACCCCAACACGATCCCTTTGTTGTCCGCCTGATTGTCAGCTTGTCTGTCTATCTATCCAATTCTTCAAAACCTTTTTTTTAGGTCTAGGTAGACGTATCAATTTGGAATTTATGTCACTTATTAAAGTCTACGATCCCTTGGCGACGTAAAAAATTGTTGCTTCCAAGCCAATGTATGCAGAAGATACGGTCATTTGTACCATAAATTTCAATACGCGCAAATTCACTCATCAAAATCTGCAGCGTACTTCCCGTTCATCTAGAATCATGAAATTTGCCAATAAGCAAGGTTTCACACTACAGCAAATGGAAAAAATGCGAAAATTGTTAATGTGTAATTTGAAACTAACTCTTTAATTATTTTTTTTTTATCGAACACTGAATAACAGAATTTTCCCTGACAAACACAACTCATACTTAACCTATTCATTTATTATACAAAATGTATAAGCCCATCGTAATCAGACTGCTATACATTGACAACATGACTTCCAATAATTAATAGAAAAGAATGGCCCTGAATTGCAAGAAATCATAACAACAATACAAATCCAAAAAATATGAAATTAAAAAAATATGAAACTGCCTCCAACTTTGTTAAGTGGCTACACTCATTTCAATCTCGAATCCTGATAGTGGAAACCCCAATCCTTTTATTATAAGTCACATACCTCACAGAAAATCTTCATAACACGAACTACAGCAATTACAGCAGGTACCAACAACAGGCAGTTAAATAAATAGGTTCTAACTGCTATACACTCTTAAGTACTAGGAGGCATATGGTTAGCAAAAGGAAAATTTTGTTGTTGAGCAAACAATGTATTTTGAAAATTATCTTTTTCATGTGACATCCAGTTCCAAAAATTATATAGTTCCCAATAATTCCACTACATAAACATTATCAACAACATCCATTCTCATTTTACTATGCATGTCCTACCAACACAGAGTCTCCACTAAGATAATCGTGTCCATACACTTCCCTATCCAGTCGGTAAGCGCTAGCCCGTCCAACCACAGATTCTCTTGCCAAGGGCGCAGAGCACTGTCAGCGATATTAACACAATTTACAGTGCTGCCAACATACAAACGGGCTACTTACAAATTATATAACAAGAAAAAAATTTTTGTAATTTGTTATCAGACTATTTGTGTGTCTGCCCATTTGATAAGAGACCAATTTCTCGGGAATGGGAAGATGTATGAACGTGGAATTTTTGTTACATACTAAGGTCTATGGTTCCTTGGCGGTATAATGAACTTTACTTTCTAAGTCAATGCAATCAAGAGAAGCGGCCCTTTATGTCGCATAGTTTGGTACTCTCAGACTCACTCATCAAAACGCAGAGGAATTAAAGACATTACTTGCCAGAGGGAATCGATTTATGCTGGTCAGAACAATTGGGGATCTGTTGAGATATCTAGCTCTGAAGTATTGTCATCGGCAGAATGAAGTAAAAAGGTTCGAGTCTTTCTATCAGTTCTAGGGAGTGGAGAAACCAACATTACGGTCACCGAGATAGTGGTAATAACGGGAAGTTGCTGCAGAGGGGGTTGGTGTGGGCTTGTGTTTGCCGGCCGGTGTGACCGAGCGGTTCTAGGCGCTACAGTCTGGTACCACACGACCGCTACGGTCGCAAGTTCGAATCCTGCCTCGGGCATGGATGTGTGTGATGTCCTTAGTTAGGTTTAAGTAGTTCTAAGTCCAGCGGACTGATGACCTCAGGAGTGAAGTCCCATAGAGTTCAGAGCCATTTGAACCATTTTTTTGACTTTATAACCTGCAGTAAAACAACACGGTGATTCTGGCGTGCCCGTTCAGCTATTGGGACAGTGCTGTTAAGGAAGCCGTTGAAACTAAATTAGCAAGTTATCTTATGAATAGATATGAGAATATCTCTTTAAATTCTGCTTGAAATCCTGCTCTCTCACTTGTCAGAAAACAGAGGACAGAGTTCATGCGACCTCTCCCGTTGATTATTAATTTCACTGTCGACAACTTCTGACGTCTTTGGTTTGTGGTGTCATACTCTTTAACAGTGTGTGTGTGTGTGTGTGTGTGTGTGTGTGTGTGTGTGTGGTATCGTGTTATCTTCATAGAGTTTCTCTAAAAACCGAGATTTTAAATTCGCTTGCCCAGCGCTTATTCCCTGCAGTTTTTTCACGAAAACTGCCCATTCTGCACAACTAATCTTCCAAGTCCTTTGCGATCTGAGAGAATTTCGAAGTCATCGGAAAACTTCAAAGGTGGCCTGCGTAATTATAATACTGAATTGGCAGGGCACATAAATGTCAGTAAATTCCGATAAAACATGACTAGACGGGCGCCACGGACGTGACAAACACACCGCACCGGTTTAACACTAACTCTGCTGTGTTGCGCATGCGCAGAAGTTTATAACACCGATCACATTTTCCTTAAGGGGCTCCGGAACGCCCTATACTTGCAATGTTAAAATAACGCTTATAAATTACATCTTTCCTCACAAAGTATTTGAGGTAGGAAGTTGAACTTTTTACAGATTATTTATTGGAATATGGGCTACAACTTAACACAGGGATTTTACAAAATTTTAGTTCAGTTATTAAAGATGATTTTTTTTCAATTGTAATGAAAATTCACAACATTTTTTTTGCAATTTTTTATTTATATATTCAAAAACATACAGTTTTTTGGAAAAAAGGCTGTGTTAAATTATGCAGAAGGTACTGTGTAACATTTACTGAAAGTTTGAAACAAATATGTTTGGAAGATCCTTAGAAAACATGTAATTAGTATGAGAAAATAAAAGTTTTGGGAATCGAGCGACAAAGATTGGATTAACTTTTTAGTGTATTCCAGGTCCATAGGATGGATTATCTTCATCCTCTGCAAACTCCTCCTCCAGCTTCCTCTTGTTCCTCCTCCTGTTTACTCTTGCTTGTATTTCTAGACTCTTTACAGCCCTGTCTGCAACCCGAAGGCGTTCCTTGTCTAAAGCAAGCATCGCTCGTTGTTGTGTTCGTAGATTTTGCTACCGTTTTCTTCAGTTGCAGTTACTGCAACACGGTTCCAAAAGGTGGTCATGTATGAACACTTATTTCATTTCAGTTGTATTTCACTAGCAAGTCCTACGTGCTTTATTATGGAGAGTTCCAGACCAACTTCACTACAATGAATACATCTTACACAGTTTGAAAAAATTCCTTTGAGAACCGACATATCAAATATTTCATTCACATCTGATTCGCCCATAAAACATTCATTGAACCAAGCTCTTCTGTGAAGTATTTTCTTTCCCACTTTGACTGCTATGGGCAGGTGTACTTGAGAGGTTAGGTTCACTCACTTGGTTATCGTCTTTATTGTTTACAGTAATAACACATACCTTTGGCTTTCCAATATTTCTCCTTTTCTTAAAAGCCTTCAGAGGATTTCTAATAACTTTACTTTTACTCATTATTATACTTCAACAAAACAGAGACTCAAGAAACAGAATTAATTACGAATATTTTCGAGATAACGACAGAGTAAATAAACATGAAACAATCGACAATCACACTAGCGATATATATTGAACCATCACAGGTTAGCCACAACACATACTTTATCTCACATCACTAAAATGTACCTGATGAACACGGACGTTAATAATAACACCATTTGACAGCAGTTTAACAGCGCCACAGTGGGTCACGCCCATGTAGAACACATTTCAAAAAAAATTTAAAAATAGTTGTAGTCTTTGGAATTGAATAAATTATATATCTATTAAAAGGTAATAGTCTGCAGATTCAGAAAACGCAAAAAAGTAAAAATTGAACTTTTCATGATTTTGAGCCTTTCCGGAGCCCCTTAATGGCTGCATAAATCAGAGTGACTCCTCGAATGCTCTGTAGCGACGTCTGCTAAAACAGAACTGCACCTGGGCCAACATCAACACGGCCGTTGTTGCCGCAGCAGAAATACAATGTACACAGTAACGTGTTGCGTAGTGGGGTCACCACGGCCGGTATACATGCAGTCTACAACACACAATCTGTTGCAACCGGCGGCCCAGCTCCGGTCCAGACGCTATTACAGTCCTGCTTTAATCGGCGCCTTGAGCAAACTGTTAGCGTCCAGCAATTAGCGGACACGTGTGTAACCGAACCACATGCTGCGCGTTTACCCGTGAGGTGACTGCACGACCCACTGGCCATCCGCCTATCTCGCCATACGCCATTGTATAGCCGCGTCGCTTTTAAAAAAAAATATCTTTGTCTTAACCACATAACAACGTAATTCCTGCTCATCCTTTGTTGTTTCCTAATTCTCCAGTGTTCTTTCACCTTGTTCAAAAATGATTCGAGTGGCTCTGAGCACTATGGGACTTAACATCTGTGGTTATCAGTCCCCTAGAACTTAGAACCACTTAAACCTAACTAATCTAAGGACATCACACACATCCATGCCCGAGGCAGGATTCGAACCTGCGACCGTAGCGGTGACGCGGTTCCAGACTGAAGCGCCTAGAACCGCTCGGCCACTCCGGCCGGCCTTTCACCTTGTCCCCACGCTGTCATTTCCATTCTTCTGTTCCAGACTGAAGCGCCTAGAACCGCTCGGCCACTCCGGCCGGCCTTTCACCTTGTCCCCACGCTGTCATTTCCATTCTTCTGCCCGAGGCAGGATTCGAACCTGCGACCGTAGCGGTGACGCGGTTCCAGACTGAAGCGCCTAGAACCGCTCGGCCACTCCGACCGGCCTTTCACCTTGTCCCCACGCTGTCATTTCCATTCTTCTGTCCATGTTGTTCCCGATTTCCTATTTATTCCGATTTGAAATACTTCCAAATTTAGTACGAAGGCGTACTGAAAAGCAATTCCCCCGATTTTTTTATATGTTCTACTTAAAAAGCTTTGAGACTTTGCACATAAATGTTACTTTTCAGCACGCCCACGTATCTTACCAGTAAATCCCCTATTGTTTGGAGAATCGAACATCCAAGTACAATAAGGGATAAAAAAAATTACCGTGTTTCATTATTACGTGAGGGGTGTCAGCGATAAAAGGTTTGTTAAAGATTTAAAATTATGTGTACAGTTTGCTTGAATTCGCTGACGACCATCATTCCCAAATACTAGATAAAAATTTTAATTGCGCTAAAGGCATTATACAAAGTTTCTAAGTGCAACATTCCGCTTATTTTGTTATAACTTTAACCTAACGCTATACAGGGTGACACAGAAAAACGGGAACATTTCCACCATCCAATACAATTAGAAGTGATGAAGGAAAGAAATTGCATTCATAGTAATTGAAACCTTACAACTTGGTCCTTTACGAAACATGGATGGCGTTTATCAGTTTTTAAAAATTATATCCTTTATATGGTGTCCTGTACGAATACATTCGTGAAATCTGCTGTTGAGATTCCTTATTGACCGTTGCAACATCTCAGCTGGGATACTGGGAATTGCATCCCGAATTCTCTCTTTTTAACTCATTTAGGGTTCTTCGTCGAGTCGTGTATACTTTGCTCTTGAGGTAGCTCCACAAGAAAAGATCACAAACGGATAAATAAATATGGCGATCTAGCGGGCCAGGCAATGTTACCGAATCGTGAGAACACACGGTCGCCAAACAATTCTCGCACATATGCCACTGGTTGCCGTACAGTGTGTGAAGTCGCTCCATTCTGTTGAAACCAGGCTTCTTGAACATTTGGAAAGTTAATAAAATTCTTCTTGGTTGAGTTGACAATGCGGTCAAACGCAGAAGAATTTTATTGACTGTGTCAACGGCCGCGGAAGCCTACGTTTGTAGTCTACATTTGGAAAGTTCTTCAGTGCAGATGTAATGAAAGTTCATAATATCTTTACGTAACGATCGGCATTAACAGTAATTGTGTTTCCCTTTCATTTACGAAAAAATACGGTCCGATAATCCCATATGATGAAACACCACACCATACTGTCACTTTACTAGCGTATAAAGGGCGCTCATGAACGTTATCAGGATTTTTATTTGCCTAGTAATGGTAGTTCTGTTCATTCACATAACCTGTGAGAGGAAAATGTGCGTCGTCTGTCATCCACAATTTATTTATAAATCCGTCGACATTGTTTAATTTTGTTACAGTTGTTGAAAGAATCTCAATCGTAACCGGTGATCGTTGCCCTTCAATTGTTGCACCACCTGTGTTTTGTACGGATTAAATTTTAAATCAAGATGAAGAAATCTGCGAGCACTCTCCCGGGACATTCCAACCACTGCTGCTTGCTTACGAATTGAACGGCGTGGGCTCAGTAAGACAGACTCGCGTACGACATCAACGTTCGCTGGAGAACGCACACTCCTTGTTCGTCCTGTTGGTTTCTTCTTGAGGGCAGATGCCGTCTGTTCAAACTTATTAATGCAACATTTTTATCGCGTGTTTCGACGGAACGCCATCATGACATCCTAAACTATAAAAACGTCGAAATTCCCTCTGCGCCGCTACCAAACTGTCATTACTTTTATAAAACATTTTTAGGGCTAACGCATGCTGTTGTCCGTTTCACTGATGCATGATCACTGAAATGGCGGACTGTTTACTCGCCAACTGTCACGAACCCGCAGTGCTGCCACCTGTCCATAACTGCCACTACTCATTTCAAACATTCCCGTTATTCTGTGTCACCCAGTACTTCTTAATGAGTAGGTTAAGACAGAATTTTCAGTTATTATATTCGGTCAATAGTTGGCTGAAATATCGAAAATCAATTTTTTTTTTTTTTTTTGCTCCTAGGAGCCGTTAGATGCGCAACTTACAAACGAAACCGTGCATGAACCACGAACTTTGAATCGCGAACTAGATCAGCCGTTTAGTAACACTGATACTAGCTTGAAAACCTACTAAATCCAGTATTTTGTTCTTAAAAAGGTCTCTTTTTCAAATTGCCGGTTCTTTGGTAATGTTCCTTTCTACTTGTTTTCTTATTTCTGTAACCCATGCTACTGTCGATTTCTTTTTCTAGAAATTCAGGAAAATTTGTTCATTAGCCTGTTCTAATTTTTTCAGTACAGGTGTCCAAAGAACATCAGTCTTCGCTTTGTCATTACTCCTGATATTTTCTATATATTTTCGTAGATGTCCTAACTTCTCATTTTCCAACCATCTGTGGTTTTTATTACTCGCATTATTTTTCTGACAATCCGTCTTTCAAATACCTCTATCCTTTCAAGCTCATAGTTCACCGTTAATCATTCACATGCATATAAACATTTTTGGTCTTACTACTTTGGAATAGAGTTTTGGTTTTATTTTTCTAAATATGCATTTATTGTTATAGATATTTCTTGTCAAACCATATGTTCTTTTTATTTTATTAGTTCTCACATCTACTGAAAATTTATCTAGCCCATTCTGCTGTGCGGTTTCTCCGAGATATTTGTGTAACAGTTACTGTTTCTTTTACTTTGGTGTATTTTTTACGTCAAGAATTTTGTTTTTCCAGTTGAAATTTTGTGACCGTTCTATCGCATTATTTTTCTAGAAGATTTATTAGAGTAACTGCTTCTGACACATTTTTTGAAAGTATTATAAAGTCGTTTGCAAAAGCGAGGCACTTTACCTTAATTCCGTTTGTTTTTCTTCCCAGAATTATTGTCTCAGTTTTGTGATTTATTTGCTCCAAATTCCTTATCCTTACAATTTCTGTAAAACGCGCTTAAACAATAAAATATTAAGCCGTTCTCTTGTCTAACACCAGTTTTTGTGTTATGGGACACTTCTCCCACATATTTCACTTTAGATACCGTATTTGTTAGGGTTTAAGGAACTATTTTTGCGGATTTTGCTTGATTACCAAATTCTCTAATGATTTCATCTATTGTAGTCTCTGTCTATCGATTCAATGCTTTCTTGACATCAATAAGTTACACTATTATAGGTTTCCTAGTTAGCATTCCGCGCCGAGTTATTGATTTTAAGTTAGAAATCTGTTCTATGCAATTTTTTTCTTTCGAAAACCACTCATATTTTCTCCCAGTTATTTGTCTAACGTCTCAATTCTGCGCAGGAGAATTATTGATAGTATTTTGTATGCGACTGCGAGAGGTGACACTCATGTGTAATTGTTGACATTTTGATTGTCCCCCTTTCTGTGTAGTGGGTCGATTAATCCTGTTTTTTTCACTCTTCTGGAATCGTTTCTCATTTCAGAAGGATCTCAAAAAGCTTATGTAAATCACTTGTTTCTGAACATTTCAATAATTCTGCTACAGTGGAGTATTTCCAGGTTCTTCGTTCTTTTCGAGTGTTTTGTTGGCGTCATAGTTTGTATCTTTGTTGGTGGGGCATCTTTCTCAAGGCTCGCTGCTATAGCTAAAATTCTAATTTAATGGTTAGAACTAGACATTTAGAGAGCCTGACAAAAATTTTATAAGATTTCACAAATTTTCCTTGTTCTTTACCCTATGCTGCGTTTTAATCTTTGAAACAAATAGTTAGTGAATTTCTGTTTCTTTTATTTTATTTATTTACTTATTATCGGTTTCTAGGTACACCAACTCAACCAGTCCAAACTAGGGATGTTAAATCATCTCTGGTATTTACAAAATATTTACAAAGTATCGTTGAGCGAACGTTAAAGTTCGATTTTCAGTATCAGTAATGAAGACTTCGTACGATCGTAACATCGATGATAATGACAAAATATCGATCTTCGGAGTTGGCAAACCAGTGCACTTGGCACCACTGTCAATAGTTTTTCGTCACTTATGCGAATCTCTTTCTGAACGTGTTTCATAACGACGCCAGTGCAACACATTTTACGACGTTTCAAATGTGGCCATGAGGATCTGAATGAATTGAGGCGGGAACATTAGCTATTGCTGTAGCTAAGCGTTGATGAATACCTTCAATTGTTCATTCAGTTAATGCTTTCGTGGTGTCGTGTGCGCTCGAATCGTAAGGATTGTTTTGTAACTGCGAAAAATGTTACTTCGCATGATGTAAGTACGTTGTTCCATGTACGATACCGGAGATTACATTAAACCCACGTAAACCAATATATCCGCAATTAAGATTATTCATATGTTTGTGTTTTGTCAGTTCTTTGTTAATTGTACTCTTTTCGTTTGATATTTTGAAAGGCATTAATGACGAGTAATAGACACTTTCAGCACTCTTCCATTTTCGCGCGGTCTGAGTTAACATTAAAGATGACTGAGAAATAATGTGGCAGTGTAGAAACATCGTATTCGGCGACAAGCCGTCTCAACGAGTGGTTGATACTTCCTACTGTAGCAACAATTGTGTGGTTCCGAAAGGTGCTATAAAACTAGAGGAGAATTCTGTGTTAAGTTAAATGTATAGCGAGGAGTAAGAGTCACAATATATGTCAATCACTTTTGGAACTACCAACAGTTGATAAAAAAATTACAGTTTGTACATTAAAAGTGTGGGATTTGTAATATTAATTGTTCCTGTAAATACTGATCAATAAATTATGCATTTGACATATTTGTATGTTACTTTTTACGTTATTCTATAAATTCAACTTTTAGCATCGATGCAATAAGTATCGACGCTGTGAGGTCGATTATTGTCGGCCATCGATGCTAAGACCAGTGATGGAATAAGCCTAGGTTATTCGTCAACATCACAAATCACCAGTTCAAATTCACAGAGCTGCCTTTCCATTGAAAGCATCAATCAACGGGAGAGGCCTGGTGATTCTGATAAAAAAAGCAAGAAAAAAATGCTTTGTTGCGCAAACAACTCATCTTACTACTTGATGTAGTGTCCTTTGAGGGATATACACTTGGTCCAGTGATCCTCCAGTTTTTTTTATCCTATCGAAAAGATAGATTCTGTCAAACTCTGGAAAATATTTGCTGACTGTAACTATCACTTCACCATTTGACGAAAATTTCTTCCTAGCAAGCCAAAGTTTCAAGTTACAGAACAGGGAGAAGTCACTGGGGCTAAGTCTGGTGGATAGGGCGGATGAGGAACCAATTCAAAGCGCAAGTCATGCACTTCCGACATTGTTGTCGCTAGCATGTGGAATTCTGCATCATCCTGATGAAAGAGCACTTTTTTGCGTGTCAACCTTGGTCTTTCTTCATCCAACACTAGTTTCAAACTATCCAAAAATGAAGCATAATAGGATCTAGTTATGGTTATGCCTTTTTCCATGTAATCTATGCCGATTATTCCTTGAGACTCCCCCCCCCCCTTCGCCCCCCATCCACCCAAAAAAAAAAAAAAAAAAAAAAAATCTGGCCATCAACTTACCAGCTGACAAAGTGGTCTTAGCCTATGTCAATTTTGCTTTGACTGCCGTTTTGACTCTGTTGTTTACTGATGGATCCAGGTTGAATCGACAGCCACAAATCGGCGCAAAAAGTCTTTCGGATTGCGATTAAACATCGCCAGACATTATTTTAAATGTTGAGTCAGATGACCTTTTGGTCGACTGTGAGAAATCCTGGCACCAGCGTCACACACACATCTTCGTTGTAGTCAATTCCTCGTGCAGGATACAATGCACTCGTTCAGTTTAGATGCACGCAGTTCCAGCAATCTCACGAACTTTTATGTGGCGGTCTGGCGTTACTATATCATTGACTTTTCAGTGATTTCCTCTGTGATGCTCTCAATTTGATGCCCAGAGTGCGCTCCCTTTTCAGCGCTTGTCCGACCACGTTTAAATTCATAGATCCAAAAGTAAATGGACTTCAATCAAGGTGCAGAGTCCGTGTGAACTTCGCCCAATTATGTTTTGGTTAGCGTGGCAGTCGAACCCTTCAAATGAAAATGTTTAGTAACAGCACGAAACTCGGTTTTGTCCATTTTCAGTCACACTCGACACTGACCAACTGAGATGGCTGTAAACAATGACCTGTACGCCGCACATTGTTGACATTCTTTACACTATCCTTGGAATAATTGAGCTTACCAGCCACGAAGGCGCAACAAAAATGTTCCATCCTTTCGAGGAAATGTTCCAGACTTATCATGTCACCATCGTATGTCTCTCACATATTTCTGAACGATTTAAAATACGATATTCATTGACAATAATAATGACACTTAAAGAAGTACAGTGCCCAAAATGATATGCCTCTTAGGTTAATTTACAAATTTCACCACTCCAACAAACGGACGCCCTCTAGATCACCATTCAGCTCCCCATTCATTTTTTAAACCACATCACAATAATATCGATATACTGTGCAAATAACGCTTGATATCTACACATCGATATTATACTCTCCAAATCTTGACGACATCAATGCTTTACACTAGGTACAGGGTGGCGAACGATAAGTCCCCCGATTGAATTTTGATCCTACAAGTATACTATCGGAGCAACAGCTTTCAAATAGTGAGCTCAATTTCGTGCAGTTGATGGAAATTAGATGTCGTTGCGAGTTCATCACTTCCGTTGTGAGTCCGCCATTTCAGTTTGCCGCGATGGCGGACAAAGGACGGTTGACAGTGGCACAGAAGACGAAGAATGTGTTAGTGTTGGCGGTAACGAACAGCGTTACATTGACCCAGAGAGGGTTTCGTTCTCATTTCGGTACACGGAAGCCTCTCAGCCCACAGACAATAATCAGATTACATAAAAATTTTCTAGGGACTGGATTTGTTTTGAAGTGTCAGTGGCAACATACTCATACCGTACATTCGCCGCAAAACATTAAAGCGGTTTGAGTTTCTTTGACTTGTTGGCAAATGAACAAGAAGAGCTAAGTGATGGTATATTGTTCGCTTGTATCCATACAAGATGACTGTTGCGCATAAACTTACTGCGAGAGATAAGGAGCATAGACTGCAGTTTGCAAGGTGGGCAGTCGAGAAAAACTAAAAGGCAGTGCTACACAACACATGGTTTTCTGACGAAGCTTATTTTTACGTGGACGGCGTTGTGAACAAACAGAACGTTCGATTCTGGGCACGTGAACCTCCGTGAATAATCCACACGGAAGACACCTACGGGGTGAAAGTGACCGTGTGGGTCGCGATGTAAAGCCGTGGAATTATCGGTCCGTTCTTCTTCGATGCCTCAGTAACTGGTGAACGCTATTTTCACATACTGCGAAACCAATTCTTTCCTCAACTCCTGGCGTCATGTCTTCCATTGCAGATACAGTAGTTCATGCAGGACGGAGCACGCCTCCATACTGCCAGCTTGTGCTTGATTTACTACACGAAAGACTTGGCCTTAGGGTACTGTCAAATAGATTTCCAGAACGTTATGCAGGAGGAGGAATGTGGCCGCCCCACAGCCCAGACATGAACCCATGTGACTTCTTCCTTCGGAGGTTCCTTAAAGAGAAGGTGTACCACAGAAAACCCGAAAATGCAGTACAACTTAAGGCCATCATTGTGGAATTATGCCGCGCCATTCCAGAAGATTTGTCTTGGAGAGTCGTCACGAATACACATGTGTGATTTCAAGAACTTGTAAACCAAAACTGCAGTCATATTGAACATGTGATTCATTAGGTTTTATTTCCAAACTGTATTCTTTACTTCCACATCAATAAATTACAAATCTTGTCAACAATAAATGTGTTATTCATGAAACAAATCAGTTGACTTGTCGTGTTGGCCTTCATAATTTTCTTTTCAGCATACAGTGTGGGACGAACAAGTGAGGCACCCAGAGGATGTAGTCAGATGTAAATGTAACTTCGAACAAGTACACACTTAGGTTGGTTGGTTGATTCGGGGGAGGGGACCAAACAGCAAGGTCATCGGTCCCGTCGGATTATGGAAGGATGGGGAAGGAAGTCGGCAGTGCCTTTGCGAAAGTGCATCCCGGCGTTTACATGAAGCGATTTAAGGGAATCACGGAAAACCTAAATGAGGATGTCCGGACGCAGGTTTGAAACATCGTCGTCCCGAATGCGAGTCCAGCATGCTGACCACTGCAGCACCTCGCTCGGTTAAACATCATAGGTGATTCTGTAAATGATCTATGACAGGTAGAACTGCCACCAAAGCGTGTTAGTATTTTTAGTGTTTCGTGTCGTTACTAATTGTCGTAGGGTAAATAAAAAAACGCGAATAGTGTCAGATTATGATTTGTCACTGTGTAGGTCATGCAGATTTCGTGTACTCATGTGAGATAGTGTTACCAAAGCCTGACGGACTTCGAAAGGACCTTCGTTGTCGGTCTCCATTTGGCTGTACTCTGTTCATCATAAGAATAAACCTGATGTAAAAGTTACGCCATGTGTTCTTCCGCGTTTGCTCGAATCTCATTGGATTTCGTTTCACGTGGAGTGGAAGCCAAGTTGTGACCAGTACAGTTAAGTACGATCATAAGGGTACATTTTATGCTGTGTTACACGCACATAGACTGAGCGATAATGTGCGGGACAACAGCGCATTAAACTTGGACAGCACTGGTCAACCAGCGGTCCAGCTAGCACCCAAGGATGTGAGCAGTTGCAGTTTAAAGAGGCGGGCAAAGAAACAATATAGCTTCGAATGTCATTTAATTTTTAAAGAGAATGAAATAATATTCGGTAAAACTCCAGCACTACTGCGCGCTTCTTAGGTGACCAGATGGAAAGCATAAAATGCTCGCGTTCTCACCTGACACAGTATTCTAATTGCAATCAAGAGTGACGAATATTCCCAACTTAAACACACGGTAATTTTTGTGAGCGAACTATGAGTGATGCAAAAACATAATGCAGGGATTTCACAGTATTGTTGAATGATGAATCTACTATAGGTACTAATTTCAGTCAGTCGTCTGGTAATCTCTTAGCTCCTTCTTTATCCGAATCCGATAAATACATTTCAATTCTGGAAGTGTCATTTGGTACGTTGATAACGAACCTATCAGTAACAGAATCCACGACGCCACCCAGACGCCGCATTTTTTTCTTCTTCTTTTATGACGAGCCGTTCTATATCCCGCCAACCTTCGGCAGTGACGTGTGAAAAAGCTACCTGCTTTAGTTCCAGTACGTCTGTCAGCTTAACAGTCTTGTTATTTCTCGGGTCAGATCCCGCAACTTAGCTCCATCTTGTAATACTGCAGTGGCAAATGTAAAAATGCAGCATTTGTATGATGTGCTCGATGCTGTGAAAATAATTGGTTTTCATGTTTCTACGACACATGTCTACATTTGTGGTATAAAACAATGGAAATAGTCCAAATAAATCGTATTTAGTTTTTCATTTTTGCCATAAAAATTAAATTGTTATGTTTTCTTAATTTAAACAACCATTATTAACAGTTTTTCATAAAATATCGGTAACTGAGAATTTATATTTGAAATGAAAACAGGAATTTCGCGTGCAATACGTAATTAAAAGCAAGAAGACGTACAGTATTCGTAAAAATTGAAGATGAATTTACAACTAAAAGATGTAGATAACTGACTTTGAACGATAAAAGAAAATTACTCGCGGGACGCTTGAACCAGAGCACCATGTACTACAAAGAATTATCCAGTTACAACGCTACCAATTCCACCATACACTAACGTGCACGGCTCTCTCAACCGAACCTAATACAGTCCCTCGAAAAACTTCAGAGTCGTTTATTTCCGTAAATTTATGACAAACATTAAGGACAATATCTCTCTCGACACTTTTTAATCGTGTTCCACTACGGAACGGGAAGCAGCCGCAGCCACTTTCAGACTGCGCATGAACAGTACGACAATCAGAGCACAACTGTGCACAGGCTGTGACTGTACACGATTTTTTGGAATAAAAACTATGTAACTAAAGCGTGATTAAGAAAAATGTTAATGGCCGCTAATTCATTTGAATATCTTAAACTTTCGTTCAACATAACAATAACATGTCTAATACATAAGTAGGACCTACTTATGTGTGCTACGGCTTCTAACCAATCATCGCATCTGTGTTTGTATACTTCTACATCTACATCTGCATGGATATTCTGCAAATCAAATTTAAGTGCCTTCACAATTCTATAGAGTTCCATTCTCGTAAAGCGCGCGTAAGGACCGAACACCTATATCTTTCTGTACGAGCTCTGATTTCCCTTATTTTACTGTGGAGACTGTTTCTCCCTAGGTAGGTCCCAGTCAACAAAATATTTTCGAATTCAGAAGAGAAAGCTGGTGATCTGAATTTCGTTGGAAGCTTTCTCCTTAACGAAAAACGCCTTTGTTTTAATGATGTCCACCCCAAATCCTGTATCTTCAGTGACACTCTCTCGCCTATTCTACGATAGTACAAAACGTGCTGCCCTTCTTTGAATTTTTTCGATGTACTCCATCAATCCTATCTAGTAAGGATCCCACACCACGCAGCAGTATTCTAAAAGGGGACGGAAAATCATAGTGTAGGCAGTCTCCTTAGCAGATCTGTTACATTTTCTAAGTGTCTTGTCAAAAAAAAGGCAGTCTTTGGTTAACCTTCCCCACAACATTTTCTGTATGTTCCTTTCAATTTAAGCTGTTCGTAATTGTAATTTCTAGGTATTTAGTTGAATTTACGGCCTTTAGATTTGCGTGATTTATTGTGTAACTGAAGTTCAAAGGATTCCTTTTAGCACTCATGTGGACGACCTCACACTTTTCGTTATTTAGGGTCAATTAGCAATTTTAGACCCATACAGTTGTCTTTTATAAATCGTTTCGCAATTTGTTTTGATCTTCTGATGGCTTTATTGGTCGATAAATGACAGCGTTTATATGGATAAGGAACAGCAAAGGGCCTACAACACTACGTTTGGGAACCGCAGAAATCACTCCTGCTTTACTCGATGAGTGTCCGTCAATTACTAGGAACTGTGACCTCACTAACAGGAAACCACGAATCCAGTAACTTAACTGAGACGATATTCCATAACCCCACAATTTCACTACAAGCCGCTTGTGTGGTACAGTGTCAAAAGCCTTCCGGAAATCCAGAAATACGAAATCATTCTGAAATCCCTTTTCAATAGCACTCAACAGTTCATGCGAGTGTAGAGCTAGTTGTGTTTCACAAGAATGATGTTTTCTAAATCCATGTTGACTGTGTGTCAATAGACCGTTCTCTTGTATATGACTCACAATCTTCGAACACAGTATACGTTCCTAAATCCTGCTGTATATTGACGTTAACGATATTATATTTAGTGGATTACTCATACTACCTTTCTTGAATATTGGTGTTACCTGTGTAACTTTCCAGTCTTTGGGTACGGATCTTTCGTCGAGCGAACGGTTGAATATGATTGTTAAGTATGGAGCTAATGCATCAGAATACTCTGAAAGGGGCCTAATTGGTATATAGTCTGGACCAGAAGACTTGCTTTTATTAAGTGATTTAAGTTGCGTAACTACTCCGAGGATATTTACTTCTAAGTTACTCCTCTTGGCAGCTGTTCTTGATTCGAATTCTGGAACATTTACTTCGTCTTCTTTTGTCAAGGCATTTGGGAAGGCTGTATTTAGTAACTCTGCTTTTGCATCACTGTCTTCGATAGTATCTCCATTGATGTCGCGCAGAGAAGGCATTGATTATGTCTTGCCGCTAACGTAGTTCACATACGACCAGAATCTCTTTGGATTTTCTGCCAGGTTTCGAGACGAAGTTTCGTTGCGGCAACTGTTATAGGCGTCTGGCACTGAAGTCCAAGCTAAATATCGAGCTTCTGTGAAAGATCACCAATTTTGGGGATTTTGCGTCTATTTAAATTTGGCATGTTTGTTTCGTTGTTTTTGCAACAGTGTTCTAGCCCCTTTTGTGTACCAAGGGGGATCAGCTCCGTTGTTTGGTAATTTATTTGGTATAAATCTCTCAGTTGCTGCAGGTACTATTTCTTTGAATACAAGTCACATCTGGTCAATACTTATATTATTAATTTGGAATGAGTGGAGATTGTCTCTCAGGAATGTGTCAAGTGAATTTTTATCTCCTTTTTTGAACAGGTATATTATTCGTTTGTTTTTGAAGGATTTGGGGGTTACAATATTCAGTGTCGCTACGACAAACTTGTGTTCACTAATTCGCGTGTCGGTTTTGATGCTTGTTATTAACGCAGGATTACTTGTTGATAAGCCGCCCATTGTGGCCGAGCGGTTCTAGGCGCTTCAGTCCGAAACCGCGCTGCTGCTACGGTCGCAGGTTCGAATCCTGCCTCGGGCATGGATGTGTGTGATGTCCTTAGGTTAGTTAGGTTTAAGTAGTTTCAGACGTTAAGCCCCATAGTGCTGAGAGCCATTTGAGCCATATTTGTTGCTAAGAGATCAAGTGCGTTTTCACAGCCGTTTACCATTCGCATGGGCCTATGAACAAAGTGCTTGAAATAGTTTTCAGAGAATGCGGTTAGCACAATTTCGGTTGATGTTTTACGCGCATCTCCGGAATTAAACATGTATTTTCGCAAACATACCGACGGTAAATTAAAGTCACCACCACCTATAACCCTATGAGTTGGGTGCGTTTGAATCTTTCAGCAACTGTATCGTCTGAACTGGGAGGTCGGTAAAAGGATCCAATTATTGTTGTACTCCGGTTGCGAACATCAGGTTTATACTTATGACGAACGGAGTATTGCTGGGCAATTCGTGCAGTGGCCAGATTTATGGGGCTCTCGGATGATGCAGTGGCCCGATATTGGAGTGCATGGGAGCGTGAAGGCGGCCGTACTCGTCTGTCTGATCACAACGAGGGAGAATCGCCATATTGTGCATCAGTTACATCGTAACGCCTTCGAATCGACGCCTGTCATCCTAGAACAGGGATAATGGGCTATCTGCAACATTATGTATCGTACCACACCACTGGTTGGAAACTAGCAGAAGTCGGACTAGGGAATTGCCGTCCCACGTGGAGAATGCCGTTAGCACCACGACACAAATGGCTGCGTCTGGTGTGGCGTCGTGACCGGGAAGCATGGTTGCTGATAAATGGCGCTGCTACCCCAAATGGTTGGCTGATTTTGGGAGTGGGCCAAACAGCGAGGTCATCGGTTCCATCGGATAAGGGAAGTCGGCCGTGCCTTCCAAAGGAACCATCTACATCTCAACATCTACATCCATACTCCGCAAGCCACCTGACGGTGTGTGGCGGAGGGTACCCTGAGTACCTCTATCTGTTCTCCCTTCTATGCCAGTCTCGTGTTGTTCGTGGAAAGAAGGATTGTCGGTATGCATCTGTGTGGGCTCTAATCTCTCTGATTTTATCCTCATGGTCTCTTCGCGAGATATACGTCGGAGGGAGCAATATACTGCTTGACTCTTCAGTGAACGTATGTTCTCGAAACTTTAGCAAAAGCCCGTACCGAGCTACTGAGCGTCTCTCCTGCAGAGTCTTCCACTGGAGTTTATCTGTCATCTCCGTAACGCTTTCGCGATTACTAAATGATCCTGTAACGAAGCGCGCTGCTCTCCGTTGGATCTTCTCTATCTCTTCTATCAACCCTATCTGGTACGGATCCCACACTGCTGAGCAGTATTCAAGCAGTGGGCGAACAAGCGTACTGTAACCTGCTTCCTTTGTTTTCGGATTGCACTTCCTTAGGATTCTTCCAATGAATCTCAGTCTGGCATCTGCTTTACCGACGATCAACTTTATATGATCATTCCATTTTAAATCACTCCTAATGCGTACTCCCAGATAATTTATGGAATTAACTGCTTCCAGTTGCTGAACTGCTATTTTGTAGCTAAATGATAAGGGATCTATCTTTCTTTGTATTCGCAGCACATTACACTTGTCTACATTGAGATTCAACCATCCCAGCATTTACCTGAAGCGATTTAGGGGAATCACGGAAAACTTAAATCAGGATGGCTGGACGCGGGTTGGAACCGCTGTCCTCCCAAATGCGAGTCCAGTGTGCTAATCATCGTCGGTGACTGTGGCAAGACACGGGGAGAGGTCCCATTCTTCCAGTGTCTGGACAGGCACAGTGGTCCTACGCCTGGCATCATGGCGGAACAAACAGGTATGAATTCAGGTCACGGTCGCTAGTGTTTGGGGGAACTCTGAGGCCACAGGGGCACGTGACGGACGGCCTGCGTCCTCATTTGTTACCGCTGACGCGAAAATATCGTGGGGCCACTGTTGAACAGGACAACGCTCGTCCACAGGTGGCAAGTGTGCCTGTGGACTGTCTGCCTGATGTTGAGGTACTGATATGGCCACCAAGATCGTCGCATCTACATCTACATCTACATTTATACTCCGCAAGCCACCCAACGGTGTGTGGCGGAGGGCACTTTACTTGCCACTGTCATTACCTCCCTTTCCTGTTCCAGTCTCGTATGGTTCGCGGGAAGAACGACTGTCTGAAAGCCTCCGTGCGCGCTCTAATCTCTCTAATTTTACATTCGTGATCTCCTCGGGAGGTATAAGTAGGGGGAAGCAATATATTCGATACCTCATCCAGAAACGCACCCTCTCGAAACCTGGACAGCAAGCTACACCGCGATGCAGAGCGCCTCTCTTGCAGAGTCTGCCACTTGAGTTTGCTAAACATCTCCGTAACGCTATCGCGGTTACCAAATAACCCTGTGACGAAACGCGCCGCTCTTCTTTGGATCTTCTCTATCTCCTCCGTCAACCCGATCTGGTACGGATCCCACACTGATGAGCAATACTCAAGTATAGGTCGAACGAGTGTTTTGTAAGCCACCTCCTTTGTTGATGGACTACATTTTCTGAGGACTCTCCCAATGAATCTCAACCTGACACCCGCCTTACCAACAATTAATTTTATATGGTCATTCCAAATCGTTCCGCACACATACTCCCAGATATTTTACAGAAGTAACTGCTACCAGTGTTTGTTCCGCTATCATATAATCAAACAATAAAGGATCCTTCTTTCTATGTATTCGCAATACAGTACATTTGTCTATGTTAAGGGTCAGTTGCCACTCCCTGCACCAAGTGCCTATCCGCTGCAGATCTTCCTGCATTTCGTTACAATTTTCTAATGCTGCAACTTCTCTGTATACTACAGCATCATCCGCGAAAAGCCGCATGGGACTTCCGACATTATCTACTAGGTCATCTATATATAGATTGTAAAAAGCAATGGTCCCATAACACTCCCCTGTGGCACGCCAGAGGTTACTTTAACGTCTGTAGACGTCTCTCCCTGGTATAGCACTTGCGGTGCCGGCTTGGATGCCATGTCGTGTTGCGCCACTTCTGCGTGCTCACGGGCGTCCTAAACGATTTTAGGCAGGTGTACCAGTTTATTTGGCTCTTTAGTGTAAAAGAACGTGGAGACGACCTCAGAAGAGCTACACGTGCTGTTGTCAAGAGAATTAAAAAGTTTATTGAAGTCTGAGGCGGAATTTGTGAAAATGAACTTTATTTGTCTTCTATTAACACATTACGTGAGTATTTGTTTGGGTTTCACTCTAACGGCTGCATCTCTGTAACCTTTTGAAAATAGGACATACGTTATATGGAGTGTTTTATTAGAATCAGGCCTGCACTACCACTGGCTGAAAATTTTTATACTCTTCCTGAAAGTTCCTAAGCAGAGAAAAATTTATGGAGTTTTTTTCAGGATATTTCTGAGTAATTTAATATAACGACGCACTGGGGTCCGGTAGCTCGTTACGCAGTAATTGCATTTCGTTGTCGAAGGAATGCGCCGTTTGTCTCGTTCGGAAACAGACTTGTTCCATTAACTCATGGTAGGTGTTGAGAACAGAGGTGCCCACTTTACCCTTCACCCTCAAGCTAGCGTTCGGTATTGCTCGGTTCTCCCTTGGGTTTGTTTACCCAACAACTGTATTATTCCACCAGAACATTATTGCATCTAATAGTGCGGACGCTTAGCTATGCTTATGGTGTGATCCGGGTTGACAGTAAACAATACGCACAACTGGAGCTGCGCTCCACCAAATCTACGGTTCGGTAGTCTTGGTAGACTATATAAATGACATAGTAATTGGATTACTGGTAGTACTGGTAGCAGTAGTAGAGGAAGAAACATACAGGGTGACAATTATTGAACTATATGAAATAAAATCGTTATAACTTGTAACCTCCCCACAAAATATTTAAAAGGAATGTAATGACAATACTTAATAGAAATGGGAGCCGAGTGTAACCTCCCCACAAAAATTTACATGAATGACAATATTATTTAAGAATACTAATGGACATTGCTCTAAGCGTAACCTGCCCACAATGAAATGTACTGACAATGGGAACAAAAATGTGAAATTCGCAATCTGACTCAAATATAAATTCTTCAGCAAAAAATTAAAGTCTATTCAGTGACAAGAAAATTCAATTAAACCGAAACATCGGTCTTTGGCCCTGTGTAAAACAATCAGAATTAAAGTCTTACCTCAGAATAACTGGATGTCAAATTTCTGCTCTTATTTCTGTGCACGGCTTGGAGGAACTGCATTGCAAATAATAATATTCCTTTTTTCTGTGAATTTACTGAAATTTTTCTTCAAAAGAAGTGGAATGAAATGGGAAGTGCAACGAAATCTTTAGTTCAATAAAAAATTAAATTTTTGAAAAAATGCTTTTGAAATCAAAATTATTATTGGGGGACTTGTTAGAGATTGATTACAATAAATAAGTTTTACATTGTCTAATGATTATATTAATTAATAGTATACCTCATTCACCATCTTGACCAGTGTTGCCGACCGCCTACATCACACAACCGCACTGGGCTGCTACTACTGACCGACCGCTCTGCATGACGACTATTAGCGTACTGCACTGCACGACTACACAGAGCTACAGACTCGCAACGACTGACGACAGAGTACTGAGAACCGCTCGCAACACTCGCGCGGTCAAGCGCAAACTCTCTGGTCACAGATGCTACAATGCCTCGCCATCGCTGCTATGTGACATACGTGTTTCATAACCCTCCACTGGTGGGGCCAAAATTTGGCAGCGATGGTGAGTCATTTGGACTTGCCAAGTGCGGCAAAATTTTTTTTTAATTAACAAAATTCTTCAACTTACAGAATATTTAAACGTTGTGCACACGCACTAAGTAGAAAATATATCAGACAAAGACAAAATGTGAGTACAAAACATAGTAGCAAATCAGAAAAAATGCATATACAAATTATTTGACGGATAACAAAGTGCACAGGCACTGAAAAAATTCTTTAGCATATTCAGAACAAATAAACAGACTGGTAAGAAAAAATATCATGATGACAAGTGACATAAGTGTACTCGCATTGGAGTTCAGCGAATCGAAACATGTATAACCTATGAACATAAATGATGTTACCAAAAAATTTTTTCTTTATGTGACAAGAATCAGGATAGGAAAGGGAAGGATTGCATCATGGTTGTAGCACTTTAGATTGCACACAGCTGTTCTGAAAGTCCATATCTTTCCACAGAAGTACAACACCAAGTGACACAACTTGAAGTTCTTTTCCCATCAGAATTTATCAGTGTAGCCAAGACACTGAACTGTCGTAGTAACGTTCCATGTTTTCATTTTGGCAGTACCTTACGTACACCAAACAGTGGGACCATAATAATGTCTTCATCGCTCACGGTGGTGGACAGCATGTCGTGTCAACACCACGCTCTTACAAGGCACACCAACGTAGAATTAGTGCAAAATCAAATATAGTGCTCCATGATCACTAGGATAAACAGGACAAATGGACATTGCAATAATTCAGGGTAGTTAGCTCATGAGGTGAAGGACATTATGTCACATACCATTGACAATTACAGTCTTCATTAGTAGTTTGCGGCATTCATAGCCCAGTTATTGAACATTTCTGTACCAAGTATGCAGTATTACAGAAAAATGTTCATTAATTGTTTTACATAGAATCAGTAGCCTTCTTTTCCTGGTTACAAAGTATTATGAAATAATCGCATTCTTTTCAGTTACAGAGTATAATTAAGAACCATTAACCTTCTCCTAAATACAGTTAATTAATCATTTGTCATTCCAATAATACTCATTATCCTTTTCCTAATTACAGTTGATTAATCATTTGTCGTTAATTAATCATTTGTCTAATTACAGTTAATTAATCATTTGTCTAATTACAGTTAATTAATCATTTGTCGTTAATTAATCATTTGTCTAATTACAGGTAATTAATCATTTGTCGTTCCAATAATAATCATTAGTCTTCTCCTAATTACAAAGCATTATTAAACAGTCACATTCCTTTCTCGTTACAAAGTATCAACATTGGAAACAAGAGCTAATCAATGGCATAATTAATAACAATTCGTGGAGTGACATTAATTATTGGCACTCAGTGGCCAGCAAGTATTGAATAGAATCATCATTCAGTATTATTCAGATTATTACGAAGTCATTATTAAAAATCCGTTAATTACAGTCATAGCATTAATAATCATGGGCATTACAAGTACTCATTACAATAAACAGTGTTCCTCATTCAGTAGTATTCAGATCATTACAAAGTCATTATTAAAATCAGTTAATTACAATCAAAGCATTAATAATCACAGGCACTATAAGTAGTCTCATTACAATAAACAGTGTTCCTCATTCAGTGATATTCCGATCATTACAAAGTCATTATTAAAAATCAGCTAGTTACAATCAAAGCATTAATAATCATGGGCATTATAGGTAGTCTCGTTACAATAAACAGTGTTTCTCCTTCAGTAGTATTCAGATCATTACAAAGTCATTATTAAAATCAGTTAATTACAGTCAAATCATTAATAATCACAGGCATTATAAGTAGTCTCATTACAATAAACAGTGGCAGTTATTAGCTAGTGACAAAGCATTATCTTAAATATATACCTTTTTTTTTTGTCTCATTAAGAAGTCATTACTCAAGTGACGTACTATTCAGAGCTAATCAGTATTATTCAGAATTGTCTCAAACTGGTGTCACTATTTGGGACCGGTAATACCTTTTTTTTTTTTTTTTTTTTTTGTTAGCAATGCATTGCGTTGGGATCGATAATTAATTGCTGAGGCATAACACTATTTGCTTTTGACCTATTGCTGCAAACGAGGATAGGTAACGTCATTCGTCATGAGTCAGCTGTAGCAAGGTTATGTAACAAGGCAGTATATGTGATCACATTTATAAATGATAAACACAAATGGGTAAAAATACAAAAAAAATGCAAGTACTAGAACAGGTATAATAAGTAACAGGTTTAGCAAGTATCATGAAAAGCTTCTCCTGGAAAAAATACAAAATGGATTATTGACCTGAAAGAAGAAACGCACACTATGCTGAAAAGTAGTGAACGTCGAACTAGCAGGTAGTGAAATGTGTATAAAAATGTGTTCCATAGCTGTCCTTTCCAAAACTTTCCGTCATCCTACTATGCAATATAACACCTGCTGTCAAAACAAACTGCAACAAATACTTAAATAACTACGTAGCATAAATACATAACTTTAACACTATCCTCATCTGTAAAGAAAAAACTTCATTATCAATCACTTCATTATCCACATTATCATAACTTCATTATTATCATCACCTGTAAAGAAAAACTTCATTATTCATAATACCATTTCCTTCATCATTATTCATCAGTATTCATTATCATCTGCAAAAAATCACTTCATTACTCATTATACAACTATTCTTTATCTCTAGCATATTTCATCACTAAAACTAAGATGTGTAGTTCAGTCTGACAGCCTGCATCAATCACCTTGTATTCTGAAAGAAAAAATTAGTTAAGACTGCTATTCTGTGATGAGTATAGTATAGTCTTGTTAATGCTTGTTAATCCTGATCCATTTACTCTTCCTCATAAAGTTATTGCATCTCCTTTCGTTTATTCCGTAGGTGAAATTCCCATTTCTGTTGAATTTATTTCTTACATACATCATTTCTTTCTGAAATTGATGAACAGAGATTAATGTCTTGCATTTAAATCATATACCCACTAAATAATGACTGGTTTATGGTAACATACTTAAGCATACAGCATAACATGACAGAAAACGTAATATGTCAAAAACATTGACAGTGTTCAAATGCAAAAATATACACAGAATAATACAATGCAGCAGCAAAAAAAAAAAAAAAATGTAAAACAGTCACGATGTTGAGATGTCATAAGGCAAAAAAATGTCAAAGTCGACTGGTGTGTGTTATAGCTTAACTATTTCACAGTGCATATAAACAAAACTGGAGTACAATCATATACACAAAAAAGTGGAAAATGTGCACGGTCTGATGTGTAACGACAAGAAAAGCGACCTGCTAACCTTACCTTGCCGGGCACTTGCCAAGAAAAAATACGATAATCATCAGTAATTAGTCACGTGAAATAATTGCATTAGTAAATGGCATCATAGTGTGTTGAATCATACAGTGGTTTCACTCAATAAACGGTTTAATGTTTGAGATATGGTGATTGCCTTTCGATTTTCTAGTTCTCAAAGTTTCGACGTGTACAACATTGGGGTGAGGGATGCAGCGAATCCGATACGGACCTGCGTATAGAAGTTCAAATTTACTGCACTTACCTTTTAATTTGCTGGATAAATAGTGTGTACGTACTAGTATCTTCTGTCCAACGTGAAAGTCTCGGCGTGTACAAACCTGTTTTTGCTGTCTTCTCCGGCGCTCTGCGGCACGTTTGATGTTGTTCAGCGCAATGTCAATTATTTCGTGGTGTCGTAATCGACGAGATGTAGGAAATGTTATTAATTCTTTAATTTTGTTAGGTGGTTCAACATTTTTCAGTATAACAGACGGAGATAGCATAGTGGATTCATTTGGAATGGAATTAATTACATCTTGGAATGAGAATATGTGTGTGTCCCAATCAATATGTCTTTTGTGGCAGTATATTCGGCACAGTTTACCAATTTCTTTCATTAATCTTTCTCAAGGGTTCGAAGAAGCGTGGTACTTGGATATATAGATCGGAGAAATGTTTCTGGCTCGTAACATGCGTGTCCATACGCTACTACGAAATTGTGATCCATTATCAGAAATTACTTTCATTACATGCCCTACATGAAATAGAAAATGTTTTACAAATGCTTTCGAAACAGTTTTAGCAGTAGCCTTGCGTAGCGGAGTGAAAGTAACAAATTTTGAAGTGAGCTCAACAGCGACAAAGATGTAGCAAAAACCTCTGTTAGTTCTCGGAATCGGACCAAAAATATCTACTGCGGCCATATGTCTTAATTTAACAGGTATAATGGGATATAAAGGAGGAATATGTGAAGTGGTGTCTGATTTAGCTTTCTGGCAAATTTTACAAGACGCTAAAACTCGTCGTATACGTTTTTCCATGTTAGTAAAATAACAGTTCTGTCTCAGTATAAGAAAACATTTTCGTGCTCCGTAATGTGCGTAACTTAAATGAGTGTACCAAATTAATTTGTTAACCAGTTCGTCAGGAATGCATAATAACCAATTGTTGCTGTCAGGATGAGAGCGGCGAAACAGAATGTCATTGCGTACAGTGTAGTGGTTCCTAATCGTTACATTATTCATATCTAGCCAAAGGTGTTTAATTTCTTTCCACACGTTGTCTTTATTTTGTTCTTGTGCTATGTCCTGTAATGACGATGAAATAAAGTTTTCAAATGCAACTTGCTGAATGTACATGACACTGAAATTTGTTTTGCAGAAGTTGGTTGCTACGTCTTGCTGATTGTTGCCGAGAGAACGCGATAGTGCGTCTGCTATAACATTTTGTGTGCCGGGAATGTGGACAATCGTAAAATTAAATTCTTGTAAATATAGTTTCCATCTGCTCAACCTGTCGTGAGTGAGTTTAGCCGAAAGTAAAAATTGTATCGCTCTGTGGTCTGTGTAAACGATGGTATGTCTGCCATAAAGAAAGTGCCGAAATCTCGTAAAAGCCCATACAACACATAATGTTTCCAATTCTGTAACGGAATAATTTCGTTCAGCGGATGACAGAATGCGGCTTGCAAATGCGATGTTTTTAATAACTGTTGAACCATCTTCTTCAATTTCCTGGAAAATATGTACGCCTAAAGCGGTGTTAGAACTGTCGGTGGCAATGGAAAAATTTCTAGTAAGATCTGGGTGCGATAATAGTGGTGCATTCAACAAAGCATGCTTCAGGTTCATGAATTCAGAGTGTGCTTGCTTATCCCAAGACCAAATACTGTTTTTACCTGTTAATTGGCATAGTCTAGGCGTGTCTAAAGCAGAATGGTGAATAAATTTACGAAAAAAGTTAATTAAGCCCAAAAAACTGCGTAATTGCTTCTTCGTCGTAGGAACGGTAATGTCACGTAGAGCTTGAAGTTTTTCCGGATCAGGTGCAATGCCTTCTGCTGAAATTACGTGTCCAAGAAATTTTATGGAAGTTTTGCCAAAGTGCGATTTACTAAGATTAACTGTAAGTCCTTGTGCATGAACAGTTTGTAACAGTTGTTCAAGAATCAGATTGTGTTCGGACCAGTTAGCTTCTGCGATAAGAATGTCGTCTACATACGTCGTAATTCTGTCTTTAAGTTCTGTCGGAAGTATAGTGTTCAAACCGCGAATAAAAGCTGCAGAAGAAATAGTTAAGCCGAACGGTAGTTTGCAAAATTGATAACAGTCGCCGAAACAGAGAAAAGCTGTATATTTTCTGCAATTTGGATGAAGTTGAATTTGCCAAAATCCCGATTTCAAATCTAGTGTAGAATAAATAGCTGTACCGTGAAATTTCTGTAGAAGTTCCTCTAATGTCTGTGGTCGATCTGTTTCATTAATAATAATGTCATTAATGTGACGTGAATCAAGTACAAGGCGAAGTGAGCCATCTTTTTTCTTAACAATATGTAGCGGGTTTATGTACGGACTAACTGCTGGTTCAATAATTCCTTGATCAAGCATATCCTGCAATTCTTTTTTAACCTGTTCTCTGTGAATGTATGGAATAGGATAATGCTTTGCTTTAAATGTGTCGTGCGGTTTGACTTGAAATTCATACATAAAGCCGGACATAGTACCAGGAATGTTGTCAAAAACTGGAGCTTGCTGTAAAAGAATTTTGTGTAATTGCGTTCGTTCGTCGTCTGTAGTTGCACTGCTTTGTCTAACTTTATCGGAAATCATTTGTATTACGTCGTAGTCCATTTCGTCTGGAGTATTATAGTTGTGTGCGTACGTATCCGTTAACAATGTGGGATTACAGTCTATGTCACGTGTTGCGGAAATGACCTCTGTGCGGTTGATTGTTTGTTCTTCCGCAGATAATGAGTGCTGAAATTCTAAAGCAAGTTGTACATTTTCATCCTTTAACATTAAATAAGAATTCTGAAAATCGATAACTGCGTCGTGTTGTACCAGAAAATTCGTGCCTAAAATAACGTCTGTTGTCAATAAAGGAACAATCCAAAAATTAGAGTGAAACGTGTGACCTGCGATACAAAATGATAAATGCGTCTGTAATTTAACGTCTACTCCTTTACTCGGTACTGCTCCTTTCACTTTTGTTTTGCCTAAAGGTAATGTCGGATAGGTATTCTCTTTGTTGCACTCATTGAAAGTCTCCTCATTTATTACTGATATTGGTGATCCGGAATCAATTACTGCTGAGAATTTCGATGAACCAATTTTAATTTCGATAACAGGATGTGAAATGGTTTTCTGAATAACTGGTCTTTCCTGTAAAAGAGTGTCTCTGATGTCGTCAAAAGTAATTACATTTTCGTGAACAACATTTTGCGTGTCTAAAGTAGTGCTTGTATTATTGGAAGATGCGATCTGTGCAGTATCTAGTCAGATTCTATCTGACGCGTTATTATTATTAGGAGGATGTTGTGGCATTTCGACTATTTGAACTGTCCTATTACTTCTTCCAGGCGTATTACGTTCTGGATGGTACCTACTGTCGGGTTCATTCATGACAATAGGTCCTTGTTGATTATTTTGTTGCTGGTGAGACCGACTGTTATTATATGTACGCTGATAATTCTGCTCATCGTTTTTACGTCTGTCGTGATAGTCATTCCTATACGGTACATTACGATAGGCATTGAAATACTGTCTTCTCTGTACGTAATTGTTTCCTTGTTGCCGCGCGTTACTATTTGTTGGATCTTGGGCTATATGCGCACGTGGCGGAACATTAAAGCCTGGTTGACCTTGTGCATTACATTGTTGGTTATGTATTCCAACCGGCTGACTTTCATACTGTTGTGGTGGAAAACGTCTATTGTTACCAAAATGTGTTTCCTGTTGCTGAAAATTTTGACGATATTGATAATCTGAATTCTGTCTGTTATTAAAGTTTTGGTAGTTGTCGTTCCTAAAACGTCTGTTATCTTTCCGATTGGAATTACGTCCCTGATCATAATTGCAGTACGGTTGTTGACCTTGGTTGTTACTCAAAAAGTTTTTGTTTACAAAAGAATAATCAGATTGCTGTACTTCCAAGAGCTGTAAAAGATCTCTGAATGCTGAAATGTTTTCTTTTTGCTGACCCATTAGAAGTGACACTCGTAATGACCGTGGTAATTTGGAAATGCATAATTGTATAAGTGCGGATTCACTGTACGGTTCACTCAGGTATTGGTTTTGTTGTACCATGTGCTCAAAAAATTGCGTCACACTGGGAAAATTTGAGTTCTCGTAATTCGGCAAACTAATTAGTTGGTCTTTAATTCAGCGCTGTGTCGTCTTCGACCAATACGCAGATAGAAAAGCATTCTGAAACTCTTCTACTGAATAGCATTGCCTCGCGATCGGTCTCATACGAGTTGCCGGTTCGCCTTCCAAAAAACTGCAAATAAATTCAAGTTTATGCGTTACAGGCCAAGTCGGTGGAAGAGCAAAGCTAAATTGTTGAATCCAATCCAGTGGGTGAATCTGCGTTCTATCGTTTTTGAAAACCTTAAACTTTCTCACTGACAGAAAATGTTTGTAGTCGAAATTATCATCTCGGTGTGATGGAACAGGTTCAGGATCGTAAGAGAATCTATTGAACTGTGGTTGATCGGAATCTAAGTCCCGTACTCTCTGTAGATTACCCAAATTATACGCGCTGCGTGAGTCTGACACATGTTCATAAAGTGGCGTCTGTTGCGGTATGTTATTAACTGAAATGTTTTTGATCTCTGTTACTTCTTGTTGTAAATTTGACAACTTCCTACGTAACGTATTGTTAGATGAATCGATCTCATTAATTGTCTGCTGTAAATTTTGAAATTCAGGTGTTTGGTTAAATGAAACCGGTGCAGTATCGTCTGATTTATTGTCATTAGCACTTTCGATAGCATCAATACGACTGGCCAATTCATCATATTTTTCTGTCAGTATTTTTGCCTGATCATCGGTTTTAGAATCGGACGCATTAATCTGTTTTTGCAACTTACGCGTAGTTTCGCTCAGTTTTTTTAACATCAGCTTTGATGACATCGCAATCCTGTGTTAGATCTAATTGTTCGAATCTGTCTGTCACTGTTTGAATATTTACTGTGTGTGTGTCTGTTTTTGATTTAAGATCAGAAATTTCATCCCGTAATTCCGCGTTCAACTGTTCTATGGTATTAATTTTGTCGGACACTGTAGTAATATTATTGTCTACATACGTCTTCGCTTTCGCGAATATTTTACGTTTGTCCTCTTGTCTTTGTGCAGTGATTGTTTCCATAACCTGACGTTTGACTTTATTTTGATCTTGAATAAATTTGCGGAAACGCGTATCACTGTTCTGTATGTGCTGATTAAAGCGCTCGTTAATCTGAGTGTTCTGCTGTTCGAATTTCGCGTCTATCTTTGCGTCCATTGTGCGCGAAAGTTCTACCGTCATTGCTTTAAACTCGTCCCGTAATTGTGTAACTTTTTCAGAGCATTGTTTAGCGACTCCGCTAATTTCGTCTCTGAGTGTATCTGTTGCGGCTGTTTGCATTTCTCTTAATTCTTGCGCAACAGACTTTATTTCTTCGCTATCTTTTTGTGAACAAGCCTCAATTTCCGTGAGCAACTGTTCCTTAGTGTCATGACACTGCGCGGCAACAGCTTTAATTTGTTCACTAAGCTGCCTCGAATTGTCGTCAAATTTTTCATTTTGTTGTCTGACCTGTTCACTAAGTTGCTTGAGGTTTTCATTCTGTTGTTTGTTATCTTCCCTAAGTTGTCTAAAATTTTCATCATTATTGTCAAGTTTCTCATTTAAGTGTTTGTTATCTACACTATTTTCATTAAGTTGTTTACTCATTTGTCGCAACAAAGCCATAATTGGATTCGACTCAAGGTCAGCATTTCTATTCTCTGTGCTGTTCAATAGTGGATCTGGAATTGTTTCACTTTCTGTAACCATTTGGTCATTTTGAGATTTACAAAAAGGTTTGTCAGTCAAATGTATACTATCAGTCATTGTTTCGGAATTAAATAAATCTGTCCTACTTTGTGTGATCTGTTCATTTTCATTAGACAAATTTGTCTGTACATTACTTAGATTTTCTAAATCGGGTGTGTTAAGCTCGGCAGCGCTCATTACTATAGACCGCTCCGCGTCATCAATTGTCGTCAAATTAACAGACGAGACAATTGAGTTCGTTTGTTCGTTATCAAGGTAAAAGTCATCACTAGTGGTTGTAATGCACTGATTGTTAGTGAACGCAGGATTGTCATCATTACACTGCGTGTCACATGTCCTATCAGTAAAGTTGTTTGCGTCGGTAATTTCATTCATAATACCTCGCGATACACTATTCACAGTCTTTCGCGGCATTTTAACAATAGTCAAAATTATTCACAAAACAATTAAGCACATATGCAAAAGCAACACACAAATACAACAAAGCAACAAATTGCCGTTGACCTGTAGAAGGAAAGTCACAAGATTAGTAAAAGCGTTGCGCCAAATCCTAATTATATCTAAGCAAATAAGAGCAGATATCTGACTGTCGCTCAAAAGACTCTCAACGAAATTCGATCCTGGACTGGGTGTCGCCAAGTGTAACCTCCCCACAAAATATTTAAAAGGAATGTAATGACAATACTTAATAGAAATGGGAGCCGAGTGTAACCTCCCCACAAAAATTTACATGAATGACAATATTATTTAAGAATACTAATGGACATTGCTCTAAGCGTAACCTGCCCACAATGAAATGTACTGACAATGGGAACAAAAATGTGAAATTCGCAATCTGACTCAAATATAAATTCTTCAGCAAAAAATTAAAGTCTATTCAGTGATAAGAAAATTCAATTAAACCGAAACATCGGTCTTTGGCCCTGTGTAAAACAATCAGAATTAAAGTCTTACCTCAGAATAACTGGATGTCAAATTTCTGCTCTTATTTCTGCGCACGGCTTGGAGGAACTGCATTGCAAATAATAATATTCCTTTTTTCTGTGAATTTACTGAAATTTTTCTTCAAAAGAAGTGGAATGAAATGGGAAGTGCAACGAAATCTTTAGTTCAATAAAAAATTAAATTTTTGAAAAAATGCTTTTGAAATCAAAATTATTATTGGGGGACTTGTTAGAGATTGATTACAATAAATAAGTTTTACATTGTCTAATGATTATATTAATTAATAGTATACCTCATTCACCATCTTGACCAGTGTTGCCGACCGCCTACATCACACAACCGCACTGGGCTGCTACTACTGACCGACCGCTCTGCATGACGACTATTAGCGTACTGCACTGCACGACTACACAGAGCTACAGACTCGCAACGACTGACGACAGAGTACTGAGAACCGCTCGCAACACTCGCGCGGTCAAGCGCAAACTCTCTGGTCACAGATGCTACAATGCCTCGCCATCGCTGCTATGTTACATACGTGTTTCAAACTTCTGAACGGTTTGCGTTATGACGTTCAAACTGCACGGCTGGCCGCGGCGCATGATGGGAATCACTATGCATGATTTAGTGACGAAGGTCACTTTCATTTGGATTGGTTCGTCAATAACCAAAACTGGCGCATTTTGGGAATCCGCATATCGCGGGTGACTATGTGATGTGCAATGTCCAGTCACGGAATAATCGGTGCGATATTTATCGATGATTACCGAACAGTACGTGAAGTTTTTGGAAGATGATTTCATCCCCATTTCCAAAGTGACACTGATTTCGACAGGATGTGGTCCATGCAAGATGGAGGTTGACTCCATCGAAGCAGGAGTGTGTTTGTTGTCCTGGAGGAGCACTTTGGGGACCGCATTCTGGCTCTGGCCTACCCGGAGCCTCTGGCATATCCGAACACATGAGACTCGTTTTCATGAGGCTATATTAAAGACAAGATGTACAGCAATAACCCCAATGCCATTGCTGAGCTGAAAACAGCCATTCAGGAGGTCTTCGACTGCATCGATATACTGACATTTCAGCGGGTCATACAGAATTCCGCTCTTCGTCTGTCCCACATCATCGCCAATGATTTCAGGCATATGGAACATATAACCCAAATCCGAATATCTGTAGTGGCGTTTACATGTTGAATAAAGTGTGTGCACGCCGTATTTTGTAACTCATTTACATTTTTTTTTCATATAGTCCGATAATTGCCACCCTGTAAATGAATGTGTAAAAGAGACACTGGAAGCTGATGACGTCTCTTTATTTGTTTGTTTGTTTGTTTAGGACTGCACATATTTCAGTGTTAGTCCATTGTGTGTTTTAGAGCCTTACAGAATAAACATAGCCTTTCATAAGTAATAGGAATTACCGGATCACAAAACTACTGCGCTCTTATGTAACCAAAGATGTTACTTTTGATGCAACTACAATTTACATGCACAAATACAAAAATTATGACAACGAAATGAATAACCCTAGCTGCATAAAGGCGTTCACATAAGTCAACGGGGACAGTTGGAAATGTGTGCCTCGACGGGGACTCAAATCCGGGATCTCCTGCTTACATGGCAGACGCTCTATCCATTTGTGTGTGTGTGTGTGTGTGTGTGTGTGTGTGTGTGTGCGTGTGTGTGTTTGTTCGTGCTGACGCCACATGACATCCCTTCAAGTTCGTTAATGATTCTTTCACTCAGTTTTTTTTATTACGGAGGCCAACCAGCTCTCTGACCAAACACGCTGAGCTACCGTGCCGGCTATCCATCTCAGCCACCGAGGACACAGCGGATAGTGCGACTGCAGGGACTTATCTCTGGCACGCCTCCCGTGAGACCCACATTCCCAACTTATTGTCGCGCACTATATTCATAGTGCCCCTGCCCATTATACTCATTATTCGCGGCTTTTTGTCGATTCCCGTATGAGTTCGGGCAAAAAAGCGGCGAGTAATAAGTATAATGGGCAGGGGCACTATGAATATAGTGAGGGACAATGTTGGGGATGTGGGTCTCACGGGGGACGTACCAGAGATAAGTCCCTGCAGTCGCATTATCCACTGTGTCCTCGGTGGCTCAGATGGATAGAGCGTCTGCCATGTAAGCAGGAGTATTCAGTCGGGGCACACATTTTCAACTGTCCCTGTTGACTTGTGTCAACGCCTGTAGCTAGCGGTATTCATTTCATCGTAATTTCATTCTAACGAGCTGCATGGTCATCGATGGTATCTGTTCCTTTGGACATGTCCGAAAGATATGTATGTATATATATATATATATATATATATATATATATATATATATATATATATATACTCCTGGAAATTGAAATAAGAACACCGTGAATTCATTGTCCCAGGAAGGGGAAACTTTATTGACACATTCCTGGGGTCAGATACATCACATGATCACACTGACAGAACTACAGGCACATAGACACAGGCAACAGAGCATGCACAATGTCGGCACTAGTACAGTGTATATCCACCTTTCGCAGCAATGCAGGCTGCTATTCTCCCATGGAGACGATCGTAGAGATGCTGGATGTAGTCCTGTGGAACGGCTTGCCATGCCATTTCCACCTGGCGCCTCAGTTGGACCAGCGTTCGTGCTGGACGTGCAGACCGCGTGAGACAACGCTTCATCCAGTCCCAAACATGCTCAATGGGGGACAGATCCGGAGATCTTGCTGGCCAGGGTAGTTGACTTACACCTTCTACAGCACGTTGGGTGGCACGGGATACATGCGGACGTGCATTGTCCTGTTGGAACAGCAAGTTCCCTTGCCGGTCTAGGAATGGTAGAACGATGGGTTCGATGACGGTTTGGATGTACCGTGCACTATTAAGTGTCCCCTCGACGATCACCAGTGGTGTACGGCCAGTGTAGGAGATCGCTCCCCACACCATGATGCCGGGTGTTGGCCCTGTGTGCCTCGGTCGTATGCAGTCCTGATTGTGGCGCTCACCTGCACGGCGCCAAACACACATACGACCATCATTGGCACCAAGGCAGAAGCGACTCTCATCGCTGAAGACGGCACGTCTCCATTCGTCCCTCCATTCACGCCTGTCGCGACACCACTGGAGGCGGGCTGCACGATGTTGGGGCGTGAGCGGAAGACGGCCTAACGGTGTGCGGGACCGTAGCCCAGCTTCATGGAGACGGTTGCGAATGGTCCTCGCCGATACCCCAGGAGCAACAGTGTCCCTAATTTGCTGGGAAGTGGCGGTGCGGTCCCCTACGGCACTGCGTAGGATCCTACGGTCTTGGCGTGCATCCGTGCGTCGCTGCGGTCCGGTCCCAGGTCGACGGGCACGTGCACCTTCCGCCGACCACTGGCGACAACATCGATGTACTGTGGAGACCTCACGCCCCACGTGTTGAGCAATTCGGCGGTACGTCCACCCGGTCTCCCGCATGCCCACTATACGCCCTCGCTCAAAGTCCGTCAACTGCACGTACGGTTCACGTCCACGCTGTCGCGGCATGCTACCAGTGTTAAAGACTGCGATGGAGCTCCGTATGCCACGGCAAACTGGCTGACACTGACGGCGGCGGTGCACAAATGCTGCGCAGCTAGCGCCATTCGACGGCCAACACCGCGGTTCCTGGTGTGTCCGCTGTGCCGTGCGTGTGATCATTGCTTGTACAGCCCTCTCGCAGTGTCCGGAACAAGTATGGTGGGTCTGACACACCGGTGTCAATGTGTTCTTTTTTCCATTTCCAGGAGTATGTCATTGTGCTCTCAGTAGAAAGTTAAGAGTTTCCAGTTGTTAAAGATAAATGTGAAAGTTGTTTCTGTTGATAGAAATTTTTCTTAAATAAAGTTCTACGAAGTACTTAAGCACTGTGTTATTATTTTTTCTGCATTTTTTTACCATTCGTTGAAGGAATTGCGTTTTCTAGTGCTGTATGATAAACCTGTATAGCTTTCTTTATTTTCACTGCAAGATCCCTCTGATTCACGTTACAAATCCACAATTTTCGAATAAAACCTAAATTAAACATTGACAATCTCAGTATTGTTATACATTCTGTTTATTTTGACGTAACAGAGCGGAGGATAAAATGCAGAACAAAAATGTTCCGTATGTTACTTGCTCCTTTTTACATCCTGACTCAGTTTCTCGGCGATTTTGGGGGGATCTAGTAAGACTCAGATCGCATACGTAAAGAATGCGATGTTTATGAGGTAACAGGGGTACGGTCTTAACTGAGTAAAGCTACTAGGAAAACTAACTTATTCTACTCTTACTTATGATAGTCTACGGCAGTCTACGGTGATTTGACACCTCTGAGCACAACACACCTGAAAAATTCACAGTGTGATGCCTTTTCGCAAGTCATCATTGTACTTGTTTACTGTAGCGTCAGCGTGTTTGGTTCAAAAAGTGGTTCAAATGGCTCTGACCACTATGGGACTTAACATCTGTGGTCATCAGTCCCCTAGAACTTAGAACTACTTAAACCTAACTAACATAAGGACATCACAGACATCCACGCCCGAGGCAGGATTCGAATCTGCGACGTCAGCGTGTTTCCGATGACGGAGAAATGCAATTACATCGCAGTTAAGTGGTACGTTACAGAACAGTATGGACACGTTTACTGATTAGAGTTGGCCGATATTCACCTCGTGTGTTGGTTGACTGAATGCAGTGGAACTGTGGCATAACGACCCTTTGTTGAGCTGTTACCCGAGCACCGCGAATCAGACCACAGTAGTTTTGCATCCCTGAGTGTTTTTACATTACTCTGTCTTGGACCCTTCGGTGATTGCCTATTACAGGAATTTCACGTTTATGAAGGTTGTTGTTGTAGTTGTGGTGTTCAGTCCAAAGACTGGTTTGATGCAGCTCTCCACTCCACTTCTTCCTGTGCAAGCCTCTTCATCTTACTGCAGCCTACATCCTTCTGAATCTCCTTACTGTATTCATCTCTTGGTCTCCCTCTACGATTTTCGCCCCTCACGCGTCCCTGCAGTATTAAATTGGTGATCCCTTGCAGCCTGAGAATGTATCCTACCAACCGATCCTTTCTTCTAGTCAGATTGTCTCCCCAGTTCTATTCCTCGTTAGTTATGTAATCTACCCATCTAATCTTCAGCATTCTTCTGTAGCACCATATTTCAAATGCTTCTCTACTTGTCTAAACTCTTTATCGTCCATGTTTCACTTCAGTACATGGCTACACTCCGTACAATCCATACAAATACTTTTAGAAAGCACTTCCTGACTCTTAAGTCTATGCTCGATCTTAACAAATTTCTCTTCTTCAGAAGCGCTCTTCTTGCCACTGACAGTCTACATTTTGTATCCTCACTACTTTGACCATCATCTGTTATTTTGCTTCCCAAATAACAAAACTCCTTTACTACTTTAAGTGTCTCATTTGCTAATCTAAATCCCTCGGTATCATTTGATTTATTTCGACTACATTCCATTATCCTCATTTTGCTTTTGTTGCTGTTCATCTTATATCTCCTTTCAGGAAGTTGTCCATTCCGTTCAGCTCCTCTTTCAAGTCCTTGTTGTCTCTGACAGAATTACAATGTCATCGGCAAACATCGAAGTTTTTATTTCTTCTCCCTGGACTTTAATTCCTCCTTCTTCTTTTGTTACCTTTAATGCTTGCTCAATATTCAGGTTGAATAACATGGGGGATAGGCTACAACCCTGCCTCACTCCCTTTGTGAAGATATTTTGACGTAAACAAAGATATTTGAGGTAACAAAGTGAATAAATCATATTTCATGCTCACTCACCTGTTAACAATCGGAGACATCGGGCGTCTTGTACAAAAATTCTCCAAAAACGTCCCTCAACAAGCTCCGACATCTTCTAGGTACATGTCAGTCTCATCCTTTTCGTTATAAACAGACACTCCTCTTCAACACTTCCGCATCTACACCTACATGAGTACACTGCAGTTCACAGTTAAATTCTTGGCAGAGGTTGCGTCGAACAACTTTCAGTTTCTCTAGCGTTCCACTCTCGAATAACATATAGGACAAATGAATAATTAAATGTTTTCATGAGAGCTCTGACTTCTGTTATTTTATCATGATGGTCATTTCTCCCTATGTAGGCGTCATCAACATACTTTGATATTCGGAGGAGAATGCTGGTGACTGAAATTTCGCAAAAAGCTGTAGCTGCATCCACACTCTCTTCCCATTTTCTGGACAATAGAAAACGAGCTGCCCTTGTTTGAACTTTTTTGGCGCCCTTCGACAACCCTGTCTGGTAAGGATCCTGTGCCCCGCTGCAATACACCAAAAGAGGGCGGACAAGCGTAGTGGAGACAGTTTCTTCAGAAGTTTAGTTGCATCATTTCTATCTGCCAATATTACGCAGTCTCTGGTATTCCTTGCCCACTACATTTTCTTTGTGCTAGTTCCAATTTACGTTGTTCGTAACTGTAATGCCTAGATATTAAGTTGACAGTGTCAGCCTTCAAATCTATGTGGTTCATCGTAAAACTGATTCTTTTAGTACTTATGTCGATTACCTCACACCTTCTACTGTCTAGAGTCGATTGCCATGTAGCGTGCCATACAGATACCTTGTTTAAATCATTTTTAAATTCGATTTGATCTTTCTGATGACTTTAGTAGACGGTAATGAAAACATCACCTGCACGCAATCTGAGAAGACTGCTGATATTGTCTCCTAAATCGTTCACATATTACACCAACAGCAGCGAGTCTATACGAACACGACGATTTTTCCGCCAGTTACTACGAATTGCAACCTTTGTGACAGGAAATCACGAATGCATTCGGACAACTGAGACGCCACGTCGTAGATACCCAACTGAATTAGAAGTGAAAACCTTGCGGACATGTAGAAACGATGTCAGATCCGCTGTCGGTAGCACTCATCACTTCATTTGAGTAAAGATCCAGCTGTGTTTCACAAAAACGATAGTTTCTGAATGCGTGCTAGGGGTCGATAGCACTTTGTTTGAGGTAATTCGTGTTTTTCGTGCACAGCATTTGTTCCAAAATCCTGCTGAAAATCGATTTCAGCGATATGGGTCTATAACTCAGAGGATTACTCTTATTTTCTTCCCTCTGTGTTGGTGCGATCTGTGGAATTTTCCATGTCCTTTGGTACGGATCTTTCGTCAAGCGAGCGACTGTATGTATCGTTGCGAAGTCTAAGAGGTTTCCCATTGCATCACAGAAGATGGTGCTGTAGAACCGTCCAGTTTACTATTGTGCGTTGGTCTTCCAATGCTCTCGCCATCAGCTGCAGATTCCCTTCGTACCTTGTGTAGTCTTGTGTCCCGTGTGCCGTAGCCGTCGACAGGGCACGGCCACAAGTGTGATTCCTCGCTATCGTTCTCACAGCCCGAGGCACCGCCGTTAATGGTGACGTCAGCGGGCGTTTTCTACGCCAGGGACGGGCGCCAGACACAGAGAAGCGCTTTGGACGTACCGCAGGCGTACCGCCGGGACCGCTACGGAAAACCACTGGCAAACACACGTCTCAAGTGTCGAGAAGGGTGGGGGTGGGGGGGTGGGGGGTGTAATTTGTCCCCTCACACTTTCCTGTAACTTACTGGTTTTCAGCTATCAAGAGCGACAGATCCGTCAGTTTTGGTAAAAATGAACAAGTCTATAATACTATATAAAGACAAGTAGTAGTTTAGCGTTGTCACCAAAAAACTCGAAAAGTACACTACTGGCCATTAAAATTGCTGCACGAAGAAGAAATGCAGATGATAAACGGGTATTCATTGGACGAATATATTATAATAGAACTGACATGTGATTATATTTTCACGCAATTTGGGTGCATATATCCTGATAAATCAGTACCCAGAACAACCACCTCTGGCCGTAATAACGGCCTTGATACGCCTCGGCATTGAATCAAACAGAGCTTGGATGGCGTGTACAGGTACAGCTGCCCATGCAGCTTCAACACGATACCACGGTTCATCAAGAGTAGTGACTGGTGTATTGTGACGAGCCAGTTGCTCGGCCACCTTTGACCAGACGTTTTCAATTGGTGAGAGATCTGGAGAATGTGCTGGCCAGGCCAGCAGTCGAACATTTTCTGTATCCAGAAAGGCCCGTACAGGACATGCAACATGCGGTCGTGCATTAACCTGCTGAAATGTGGGGTTTCGCAGGGATCGAATGAAGGGTAGAGCCACGCGTCGTAACACATCTGAAATGTAACGTCCACTGTTCAAAGTGGCGTTAATGTGAACAAGAGGTGACCGAGACGTGTAACCAATGGCACCCCATACCATCGCGCCGGGTGATACGCCAGTATGGCGATGACGAATACACGCTTCCAATGTGCGTTCACCGCGATGTCGCCAAACACGGATACGGCTATCATGATGCTGTAAACAGAACTTGGATTGATCCGAAAAAAATGAAGTTTAGCCATTCGTGCACCCAGGTTCGTCGTTGAGTACACCATCGCAGGCGCTCCTGTTTGTGATGCAGCGCCAAGGGTAGCCGCAGCCACGGTCTCCGAGCTGATAGTCCATGCTGCTGCAAACGTCGTCGAACTGTTCATGCAGACAGTTGTTGTCTTGCAAACGTCCCCATCTGTTGACTCAGGGATCGAGACGTGGCTGCACGATCCGTTACAGCCATGCGGATAAGATGGCTGTCATCCTCGACTGCTAGTGATACGAGGCCGTTGGGATCCAGCACGGCGTTCCGTATTACCCACCTGAACACACCGGTTCCTTATTCTGCTAACAGTCATTGGATCTCGACCAACGCGAGCAGCAATTTTGCGATACGATAAACCGCAATCGCGATAGGCTACAATCCGACCTTATCAAAGTCGGAAACGTGATGGTACGCATTTCTCCGCCTTACACGAGGCATCACAACAACGCTCCATCAGGCAACGCCGGTCAACTGCTGTTTGTGTATGAGAAATCGGTTGTAAACTTCAAAAATGGCTCTGAGCACTATGGGACTTAACTTTTAAGGTCGTCAGTACCCTAGAACTTAGAACGACTTAAACCTAACTAACGAAGAACATCACACACATCCATGCCCGAGGCAGGATTCGAACCTGCGACCTCAGCGGTTGCCCGGTTCCAGATTGTAGCGCCTAGAACCGCTCGGCCACCCTGGCCGGCGGTTGGAAACTTTCCTCATGTCAGCACGTTGTAGGTGTCGCCACCTGCGCCAACCTTGTGTGAATGCTCTGAAAAGCTAATCATTTGCATATTACTGTATCTTCTTCCTATCGGTTAAATATCGCGTCTGTAGCACGTCATCTTCGTGGTGTAGCAATTTTAATGGCCAGTAGTGTACATATGGATAAAGCGAATGTGGCAGTAGACTAATTTTGGATCACCCTGTCTACGAGGCATGTAAAATATCGAGTTAAGTGGACTGGCGTAAGCTGTCGCCAGCACATTGGTCGGCAGAGATGCAGCGCGGAGATCGATTAGTAGGCGCTGTATCAAGCGTGTCTCTCAGGAAAGAGGCCAGAGACAGAGTCGCAAGCAAAGCGCCGCCAACGCTCTATCGACTACGTGTATTTAGATCGCTGCCACTGACCGGAAGGCTCATTCTCAGTCAGTCAGTCTCACAAGGGGAGGCCGCCAATTCTGAAATTCAGATTCGAGGTGTAATGTGGCAAAGCACCAAGATGCACTTCTCAGCCGTCGTCGAGAAAATCGACAGGTAAAAGAAACCGTTGCGGTGAAATAGTCTCCACGATTAATAATTTTCTACAGCGTCGTGGCGCAGCGGTAAGCGCTCGGGTTCGTAATCCGAGGGTCGCCGGATCGAATCTCGCGCGATGCAACCTTTTTTTTAGTATTTGTTTTTTGTAATTCAAATGTACACACACACACACACACACACACACACACACACACACACAGATATATATACGAGGGCAGTTCAATAAGTAATGCTACACATTTTTTTTCTCGCGCTGTACGGAGCTGTTAAAATGGCGTCTGTAACGGATGTGCGTTGCAAACAACGGGCAGTGATCGAGTTTCTTTTGGCGGAAAACCAGGGCATCTCAGATATTCATAGGCGCTTGCAGAATGTCTACGGTGATCTGGCAGTGGACAAAAGCACGGTGAGTCGTTGGGCAAAGCGTGTGTCATCATCGCCGCAAGGTCAAGCGAGACTGTCTGATCTCCCGCGTGCGGGCCGGCCGTGCACAGCTGTGACTCCTGCAATGGCGGAGTGTGCGAACACACTCGTTCGAGATGATCGACGGATCACCATCAAACAACTCAGTGCTCAACTTGACATCTCTGTTGGTAGTGCTGTCACAATTGTTCACCAGTTGGGATAATCAAAGGTTTGTTCCCGCTGGGTCCCTCGTTGTCTAACCGAACACCATAAAGAGCAAAGGAGAACCATCTGTGCGGAATTGCTTGCTCGTCATGTGGCTGAAGGTGACAATTTCTTGTCAAAGATTGTTACAGGCGATGAAACATGGGTTCATCACTTCGAACCTGAAACAAAACGGCAATCAATGGAGTGGCGCCACACCCACTCCCGTACCAAGAAAAAGTTTAAAGCCATACCCTCAGCCGGTAAAGTCATGGTTACAGTCTTCTGGGACGCTGAAGGGGTTATTCTGTTCAATGTCCTTCCCCATGGTCAAACGATCAACTCTGAAGTGTATTGTGCTACTCTTCAGAAATTGAAGAAACGACTTCAGCGTGTTCGTAGGCACAAAAATCTGAACGAACTTCTCCTTCTTCATGACAACGCAAGACCTCACGCAAGTCTTCGCACCCGAGAGGAGCTCACAAAACTTCAGTGGACTGTTCTTCCTCATGCACCCTACAGCCCCGATCTCGCACCGTCGGATTTCCATATGTTTGGCCCAATGAAGGACGCAATCAGTGGGAGGCACTACGCGGATGATGAAGAAGTTATTGATGCAGTACGACGTTGGCTCCTACATCGACCAGTGAAATGGTACCGTGCAGGCATACAGGCCCTCATTTCAAGGCGGCGTAAGGCCGTAGCACTGAATGGAGATTACGTTGAAAAATAGTGTTGTGTAGCTAAAAGATTGGGGAATAACCTGGTGTATATCAATGCTGAATAAAACAACCCCTGTTTCAGAAAAAAATGTGTTGCATTACTTATTGAACTGCCCTCGTATATATATATATATATATATTTGAATTACAAAAAACTAATAATAAAAAAATGTTTCATGGCGCGAGATTCGATCCGGCGACCTTCGCATTACGAACCCGAGCGCTTACCGCTGCGCCACGACGCTGTAGAAAATTGTTAATCGTAGAGACTATTTCAGCGCAACGGTTTCTTTTAACTGTCGATTTTCTCGACAACGGCTGAGAAGTGCATCTTGGTGCTTTGCCACATTACACCTCTGGCCATGAGCTTCTATTATGCGCAGTATGAATCGAATCCGAATTTCACAATTGGCGGCCTCCCCTTGTCAGTGTGTCACTGGCTCAGCCACTGCCGCACTAACTGGTGTCCCAGTTTTGCGTCTGTCATTCGTCGCTTACTGGGACTTGTACTTCACCAGCAGTGAGGCTAGCATGAACAGTTAGTGAAGAGCTTGTACCACAACACGTGGACTCTTAAAGTTAAGTAGCTTCCTGTTTATGTAAACAAGAAATCTTGTTAATACATGTGTGCAGTTGTATTGTAGAACAAGGATACTGGCCACCAAACAACATCCTCTCCCTTGATTCCTATGCTACAAGACTCCACAGTGGCAATGAGGATACTGCATTAAAGACCATTTTGTCTCTGACGACACGCAAACCGACGCTTCCCGACGAAACCGGTGATCGCATGAGAGATTTAAAGACCAGTATTTGTTTGTAGTGATTCTAGCTGCACTTTGCAATAACTAAATTGCAAATATCTGCTGAAACATTGGAGAAATTGCGGCCGATGCTCTATAGGAGAGACACCCACTATGTACTTGCTTTCGCCGGCCGCTGTGGCCGAGCGGTTCTAGGTGCTACAGTCTGGAAGTGAGCGACCGCTACGGTCGCAGGTTCGAATCCTGCCTCGGGCATGGATGTGTCTGATGGCCTTATGTTAGTCAGGTTTAAGTAGTTCTAAGTTCTAGTCGACTGATGACCTCAGATGTTAAGTCCCATAGTGCTCAGAGCCATTTGAACCATTTGTAAACAAGCAGACTTTTACTTACTTTCGATATAATTAAAAGCTTCGTATGACATTGCTTTCGATTCGGTTATGCTTCATCACTTTAGACAACAAGTCTTTGACAGGATTTGACACCATGTTGGCACTAATGGCTGTTCAAATCAAATGGCTCTGAGCACCATGGGACTTAACATCGATGGTCATCAGTCCCCTAGAACTTAGAACTACTTAAACCTAACTAACCTAAGGACATCACACAACACCCAGTCATCACGAGGCAGAGAAAATCCCTGACCCCGCCGGGAATCGAACCCGGGAACCCGGGCGTGGGAAGCGAGAACGCTACCGCACGACCACGAGCTGCGGACTTTGGCACTAATGCTTTAACACTTGGTCACCAAGACAGTTTCTTCAATTTTTTTCTCATGACGTGTTCTGGGTTACCCCATCATCAGATGTTTACATTGTTACACAGTATAGAGTTCTGTGCACTGATGTTGCAGTGGAATGATTGTAAGCCACAATGTACGGTGTACCAATGTAAGGATCTGATGATGAGAAAACCGCAAACGCGTCATGAGAAATTACAAATGAAGAAAAATTTTCTTGACCAAGATGAGTAGTAATCCCTTAAGCTTGTTTTCAGTTCATTCAGCAAGAATGTTGTTTCGTATGACTATGCAATACAGGTGTGTCTGCTTACGTATCGGCTTCCTAGTGTTGCAGCTGAACATTGGTGGGCCGTCCCAGTTGCACAGTGTTGTGCACTGACCAGAGGAAGCAACTTTCGTTCGCCCATAACTGTGGGTTCTTTGAGTGCTCTGGCACAAGGCTCATCAAAGTAGAATATATGAAATATCACACGGAAGCGCGAAAGACACTGGTATCGGCATGCGTATTAAAATACAGTGGTATGGAAACAGGTAGAATATGGCGCTACGTTCGCAACTCCTATATAAGACAACAAGTGCCTGCCGCAGTTGTTAGATCGGTTACTGCTGCTACAATGGCAGGTTATCAAGATGTGAATGAGTTTGATCGTGGTGTTATAGTCTGCGCACGAGCTATGGGGCACAGCCTCTCTGAGGTAGCGAAAAAGTGTGGATTTTCCCGTACGACCATTTCACGAGTGTACCGTGAATAGCAGCAAGCCTGTGAAACATCATATGTCAGACATCGCTGCAGCCGGAAAGATATCCTGCAAGAACGGGACCAATGACGACTGAAGAGAATCGTCCAACGGGACACAAATGTAACCCACCCGCGAATTGCTGCAGTTTTCAATTTTGGGCCATCAGCAAGTGCCAGGGTGCGACCCCTTCTACGAAACATCAACGATACTGGCTTTCGGAGCGGAAGGCCTACTCGTGAGTCCTTGATGACTACAGGACACAAAGCTTCACGCCTCGCCTGGGCCTGTCAACTCCGACATTGGACTGTTGATGAGTGGAAACATGTTGCGTGGTCGGACGAGTCTCGTTTCAAATTGTATCGAGCGGATGGAAGTCTACGTTTCAAATTATATCGAGGGGCTGGAACTCTATGGGTATGGAGACAACTTCATGAATGCATGGACCCTGCATGTCAGCAGGGGATTTTTCAAGCTGGTGAAGGCTTTGTAATGGTGTGGGACGTGCGCATTTGGAGTGATATGGTACCGCGATACGTCTAGATACGACACTGACGTGACACATACGTAAGCATGCTGTCTGATCACCTGCATACATTGAAGTTCGTTATGCATTCCGACATACTTGGGCATTTCCAGCAGGACAATACGACACCCCACACGTCCAGAATTGCTAGAGAGTGGCTCCAGGAACACCCTTCTGAGTTGAAGCACTTCCGCTGACCACTCAATTCCCCAGAAATGAATTTTATTGAACATATCTGGGATGCCTTGCAACTTGCTGTTCAGAAGAGATCTCGACAGCCTCGTACTCTTCCCTCCAGCATTGCTTCAGACATTAGTCGAATCCATGCCACATCATGATGTGGCATTTTTGAGTGCTCGTGGGGCCCTACACAATATTATGCAGGTGTACCAGTTTCTTTGGCTCTTCAGTGTAGTTCACTTTATTTTATAAAGGAGTAAAATATTTACTTCGACACATTTCTTAGCCACAGACGTATTTGGTAATTTGTTATTGCCTTAGACTAGATAAGCATCATTTGATGCACTAGTTAACAAACAATTCTCTTGAGGTACAACGTTCAACATCAACGACAGTACACGTTCGTCTGAACCTTCAGCTACTCAATGATCCTAGAAACGTCTCAAACTGGCGCAGAGCTCTTGCTAGCTCAGCTGCTATATTGACCTCAGTGTGAGGGCGCTGCTTTGCTGAGAGGGAGGCGTGGTCTCCAGAAGCGCCTCCCACATCTTGTGAATTGTAGCGTCTGTGCTGTCGGTTCAAATGGCTCTAAGCACTATGGGACAACGCTGAAGATCATCAGTCCAGAATTACTTAAAACTAACTAACCTAAGGACATCACACACATCCATGCCCGAGGCAGGATTCGAACCTGCGACCGTAGCAGCAGCGCGGTTCCAGACTGAAGCGCCTAGAAGCGCTCGGCCACAGCGGCCGGCCTATGCTGTCGTTTCGCGTTGCCAGCTTTGGTATGGCACCGCGATCTCTGGACGATGCTACATCTTGCATGCCACCAGCTCACCTAATAGGTTCGTCGTAGGGACATTAAGCCGTGGTCTGTCCCCTGTCGTTTTTGGCGAGTTTGTCGGCGTGTGCTCGCGTTTTGCTGTTGGCAGGTGATCCGGCCACCGGCTACTGTCGAGCGCCTGCTAATGGGCCCATTCACCGCGGCGCAAACACCGGGCCGGCATCTCCATAGCTTTGCATGGCACGCACGCGCTCCAGCTTCCGATACGCCCGGTCGACGTCACGGGACACGTGAACAACCTTCAGCGTGGACACACAGAAGCAGCACTCCGTGTTACACCGTACGCTGCCCTTCGAGACAACCTGTGACAACCTTGGACCTGAAACGGTGCCCAAGACACACACTCCCTCGTCATTCACATCGCAGTTTGCACTCAGAGCTTGAACAGTGAGAATCCACTGTTTAAAAGTCCATAACTTGCAAACTGACGGAGTTGTCTCATTTTTTGGTGAAAGTGTAGCTTAAAGTCCAACTTAAAAATATCACTGTACGTGTTCGAAATGGTCACCATTAACATCCACACACAAACGATGCCGCCGAACAGCAGCACGAAGTGCTGACTGCAACGTGTTCAGTTGGATATTTGCACATGAATGTACGATGGATTCTCGAAGTTCATCCAACGTGCGTGGCTTTTGTCGATAAACGACATCCTTTACTGTCCCCCACAGGTAAAAGTCCAGAGGAGTTAGGTCTGTCCATCTTCCTGGTAGATTTTCGTCGAGATACACCCTAACACCATCTTGTTGAGAGTAAACTCTTCGGTCTCCATACAAGTCTCGGATATCAGTTAAGACGGATGTCTGAAGCTTCTGAAGGTACACCTCACCGGTAACTGTGCCGTCAAAGAAGAATGGCCCAATCAAGCCCCGGTAAGACGGTAGGACAACCAACACCACACATTTACTCCTGGCAAATTCACGGCTCTGTCTACATGGACGTTCGGATTTTCGGCGGCCCAGTAGATGGAATTGTGGCGATTTACTGTACCATTGAGTTTGAACTGTGCCTCATCAGACCACACAATCATCTCTGCAAACTCTTTATCGTTGCGCACCATGTTAGTAAACCACTCGCAGTACTCCATTCTACGATCTGGGTCGTCCTCGTTCATTGCGTGTAGCAATCGTGGAATGTAGCACTTCCACTTTGCTGTCTTCTAAATTCTCCGAACACGTGAGCGACTCACTCCAATTTCACGGGCACACTGTCTCACAGACTTCTGTGGTGAGCGGGTGAATTGTTGTAACACACGACGGGAGTTAGCTGGTCTTGTTACTGTTACAGGTCGTCTAGATCGTTGTTTGTGTACATCTTTAACACAGCCTTCGGCTTCAAATTTGTCTCGAATGCGACGAATCGTTAAACGTGTCGGTGGCTCTGTTTGATACTCATTTCGCCATTGCCGTTGAACCTCATTAATGTTTTCGTACTTAAAATACCGCTTCAAAACTGACTTCCTTTCATCGAATGTAAGCCTTGCGCCAGCCACGTTTACTCGAGTAACTAGGTGTAACTAAGAACAAAACACTGACTATCTGGTCACAGTCATCTGACAAAACAAAACGACGCAATACAACTAAAAACTATTACACTACCAAAGATGAGACAACTCCGTAAATCAGTTCGCCAGTTATGGACTTTTAGACAGTGGATACATTTTTTTGGGGCCCCTCTGTATTTTGGGTCCTCTGTTGTTTACTTGAAGAAATACAACAAGGATCACTCTTTATAAAGCTTTGTTTACTCCAGGTTGCCTCTTCAATTGGCACAATACTTTTTAATTAGTTTATTACATAACATTTACAACATAATATCAAACATAACATCTTAAAACCTTTTTTAAAAAAATGACTAACTAATGTGTAAAGTAATATTACTTTTCGTATTTACTAAACGAAGCACTTTTCTCTCTTGTTTCACAAAACTTTATCGTTTTTGTTCGACCCAGGTTTCGGGTTGTAAGCCTATTTCGCAGTACACAAGTGATTCCAAAGATGGCATATAAACAAAGAGAAACGCATGCCAACTGCTTAACCCTTGCAGTACCAAGACACTTTCAATAACGCACATTACCAAAGAGGAGTGATTCTTTACTGCCCATCCTAGAAAATTAAAAAAAAAAACAAAGTTCGTTAACTGTTGTTAGTTATATTAACAAAATACTTTCTAAAGATATATTGATGTGTATGCTGAGTCCAGAACCATACAATACCTTTTAGTACATTCTTAGCAGTATAAATCCACTTTTAATAATGCGCACAACCGACTATATGAGAGTCACAAAAAAATTAAAAAATACAAATTTCGTTGATTTTTGTTGAGATTTAGTCTCGACGTACTTTTTAAAGAGATATTAAGGTGTACGTAAGGCCCTGAACCTGCAAATACAGAACATGACATTCAGTGACGAAAGTGACATCTACTATTGAGACTTAAAGTTTTGGGTTAGGTTCAACTGAAACATTTGAAACATATACGGAATCCAGTAGAAAAATTCATTAAAAACCAAAAAAATATTTTTAATAGTTTTAAAATACAAACTAACTGCTTAGATTTCTATATTTTCAAAAGATAGTCATAAAGTAGCCCCTCCCCCTTTGGTATTGCGAGAGTTAATCTTACACTTCTCGATTTAAACTGTAAAAGTTGGCTTTGTTGACTATTTTGATATAGTTATATTTTTACTGTACAGTTTCATGGCATTCATTGGGATCGAATTTATTCTATGAATTAACACCCACTGGAGCAGAGCTACGACCAAAGGAATGGGTAATTGTGTGATTATCTATTTACGAATGAAGACACCAGCGTCTTTCTCCTATGTGAAAGATGCAACATTGCCATTTTGACGAAAGCTGACATTTTTAGACCGTGGCTGTGTATAAAATGCAGGTTGATTCTTTCAAAGAAGAGCACAGCAGCCTGCCACTGTTGGTAGTGCTGTTTATTTACGTAAACACCGCCGTAAGCGTTTTCGAATGGACAGATTTATCTTCAGAGGGCTCTTCACATCAACATGTACATTCGCTGAAGTTTACATACGTTTTTGGCTCTGTATTCCCACTTAAGGCGAAACTTTTGGGATGGTAGTGGCCTACGGTAGCAAACGATGTTAAAAACGACCTACTTAAACGTAACCATGTTTTATAACGATCTAACACAAAGTAAACAAATATGTAAAAATGTTCAAATGTGTGTGAAAACTTATGGGACTTAACTACTAAGGTCATCAGTCCCTGTCTACGCACTACTTAACCTAAATTATTCTAAGGACAAACACACGCACCCATACCCGAGGGTGGACTCGAACTCCGCCGGGACCAGCCACACAGTCCATGACTGCAGCGCCTTGAACCGCTCGGCTAATCCCGCGCGGCAACAAATATTTAAAACTGAGTAGTTGTAGTTATTACTTACATCGAAAATTTCACGTAACTATGTTGGAATGTTGTTGGTTTGCATTCACGAAATTCTGTAGGATATATGCAACACATATATGATTTGTATGTAACCGCAATGCGTAAAGCATAAACACCACACACACACCAAAAAGTTCTTGCCACACGATAAATGTACTTAGACATGTCGATATCACAGTGCCAAAGTAATTCGTTCTCAGACATCTTGCAGTATATACATTCATGTTTGAAGTACTTCCCGAAGACCTCAAATGTTTTAAAAAAGTCTTGCACGTCTCACTTCATGATTACGCAATTTATAAAATAATGGCGAGTTTCACTTTTGGTAGGAACCATACGGTCTGATGCTTCATTCACTGTTTCACTTAACCTTTTTTTAACAACAGTACAAAAACAAAAAAGCAAATCGAATCGTTAAAACGAAGCGTCTCCAAGAGAAGGATCTGCGAAGAAAGGTTGTCATAGTTGGCGAAGCGTCGCGAATATTCAATCTGCGCTCAATCTGTCGTCCATGCGAACCCCCTCTCTTTCAGCTACTGGCCTGTTGGTGCTCGGAAGTTCTGTTATTAGTTGCGCTGAAACTCAGTCATGCGGCCAAAGTTTAGGGTAAATAGTAAACATGTAATAAATCGTTACTAGGATTATTCGTACGGTGCCTTTTCGCAGGTCTGCCACTACAATGGCTTGCAGGGGCAACAAAAATTTTGATTTTCAGTATTTCACAAAATTATTAACCGCATTTAAAAATTTAAAATGCTGACATAATCTGATCACTAAGAGATACACATTAAGGCAAGTATTAAAGTTAGAAAACCTGCACACGTCCTGAAACTGCCGAACCTCATGGGGTGCAAATTAGCGAGACTTCATTCGGCCAGGCCGGCCGAAGTGGCCGTGCGGTTAAAGGCGCTGCAGTCTGGAACCGCAAGACCGCTACGGTCGCAGGTTCGAATCCTGCCTCGGGCATGGATGTTTGTGATGTCCTTAGGTTAGTTAGGTTTAACTAGTTCTAAGTTCTAGGGGACTAATGACCTCAGCAGTTGAGTCCCATAGTGCTCAGAGCCATTTGAACCATTTGAACCATCATTCGGCCAGTATTGGAGAATGAGAACACATAGCGACATACAACAAACGTTACCCGTTCACATCTGTTCAACACTTTTTGTAGCTGAAACTCCCCAAAAAATAATGAAATGAAAAAAATTGTCGCTTAATACATTTTCGCTTTGCATGCAGTAAACCTTCAGTTTCATCTACATCATACTCTGCACGCCACCTAATGGTGTGTGGTGCAGGGTACTTCTCGTACAACTAACTGACCTCCCCATCCCTGTTCCAATCGCGAAGGGCGCATAGGAAGAGTGATTGTCGGTAAGACACTCGACTGCTCACGTCGTGGTCATTTCGTGAGACTTATGTAGGGGGAAGCAAAATGTTGTCAGACTCTTCCCGGAGAGTGCTCTCTCGAAATTTCAATAGTAGATTTCTCTGTGCTGCACAACACCTCTCTTGTAACGTTGCTAAGCATAAAAGACTAAAAAATCCCGAGAGGAAACGTGCCACTTCTCTATCTTTTCTCTCTTTTTTTACAGAGTACACCGCCATTTGACTGTTTTAATGTTTATTTAAGTACAACCGAGATTTCAGCCTTTTATTCCATTTTCAATTATTTGATTTTATGTTTTTTAAAATATTTTTCAGGACAATTAATATGTTTAAATTTTTCTTTCTTTTTAAAATTTGCATGTGGTCTTAATTTTTATGTAATAATTTTAGTAGCTGCGTGTCCGGTTACGAAGTCTCGTAACCGGTTGGCCCTGAATAGTATTAGTACGCAATCTGACTGCATAGAATAACAACAAAGAATGAAAGGAAATTTCCATTAACACAATTGATTAATTAAGTCCCCTGCAACTATAAAAGCTACGAAACAACAAAGCACAAGTGTAACTGTTCTGTGTGTGCAAGTGTGATTCAACGTACATGTATCTGGCACGGTTCTTCCTCAATACGACAAGATATTTTAAACACCATTTACAATGAAGTAATTGAAAAACCAGAAATACTATAATTGCACATAGAAACCAGAATTACAAGTCTAATACATGAACACGAGCCAGATGCTTTGTTGACTGTGTTGTGACTTGGCAAGACAGCCAAACCACTATGAGGTAGTCGAAAGGCACGCGTTTAAGCTCACGCAGGCTGGCGTGAGGTCTGGAACAGTTAAAGGAGTTGAGTCTAGTAAAAAAAAGTACGTAGCTTCTGGAATACTTAACTTTAATCCATAATTGGTAAACATCGGTCTGACGGTACATGCATCACAAGATAAATAGCAAATGATAATGGCGCCTTGCTAGGTCGTAGCAAATGACGTAGCTGAAGGCTATGCTAACTATCGTCTCGGCAAATGAGAGCGTAATTTGTCAGTGAACCATCGCTAGCAAAGTCGGCTGTACAACTGGGGCGAGTGCTAGGATGTCTCTCTAGACCTGCCGTGTGGCGGCGCCCGGTCTGCAATCATTGACAGTGGCGACACGCGGGTCCGACGTATACTAACGGACCGCGGCCGATTTAAAGGCTACCACCTAGCAAGTGTGGTGTCTGGCGGTGACACCACATTCCTCCCCCGCAAATCGGCGTACAGTTGTGTTATAAGGCTTCCGCCCGCCGTGAGGAGGACCCCATGTTGACGTATGCGACGAGGTGGGGAGCCTAACAACAGGCGAGGCTGTGCCACCCGCACCCTGCCATTCGGTCCGAGGGGAGCTAGGAAACGCCTGAAAACCTAGTCCAGGGTGCACGCCAACATGCGGTGTATGCGCCCCTAAAGAGATAGGAGGGGCCGAAGGGTCGACCTCCATCGGGTCGGGGCACCCGACGGGCGAAGACGCCATGCAGTCCGGAGCGGGCAAGAGTTCCATGTCAGCTGGTCACGGGAAACGATCGGCGGCGCGTAACCCAGGGAGGCACCCGGCGGTTGCAGTGACGCGTCCACTGCGGGCGTCGCCGGCGGGAGAACAGGTGGCGGCGCGTCGCCATGGGGCAAAATGGAAGGCAGCGTCGGTAACACCTGGGGATGAGACGAGCCAGTAGATGGGGCCCTAGGGCGCTGACCGGACGGAACCGTCGCTGAAAGCAGACGGGGAGCGGCAGAACCCGTGCGACGACAGAGGCGCAGCTGATTGAGATGCCGACGCACCTCACCAGAGGCCCCCAAAACCAGATACATAGCGCGGCCGAGGCAGCGAAGAATGCACCCTGCGAGCCAACGCCGTGAACCTCGATAGTTGCGATAGTATACAACGTCGCCTGGGGCAAAAGCAGGTGTCTGCCGCTGCACAGGAACCTGATGCGGCGGATGTAGCAAAGACATCAAGGTTCGATGAGGACGACCGTGGAGCAACTCAGCCGGCGAGCGACCATCTCGGAGCTGAGAGCGATACGAGGACAAAAAGAGCAATAGCGCGTCCTCTCGAGAATGCGGCTCTTTGAACTTCAACATCTGTGACTTGAAAGTCCTGCTCAATCGTTCAGCGGCACCGTTTGACTGCGGCGAAAACGGCGCGGACGGCAGATGTTGAATGCCATTGGCCTTGCAGAATGACTGAAATTCTGCGGACATGAATTGTGGGCCATTGTCGGAAACAATAGTCTGCGGAAGACCTTCAATGCAAAAGATAGCGGATAACGCTTGGATGGTGGCAGATGACGTCGTGGAAGACATCCGGACAACAAAAGGAAAATGACTGAATGGCTCAAATGATTCAAATGGCTCTGAGCACTATGGGACTTAACTGCTGTGGTCATCAGTCCCCTAGAACTAAGAACTACTTAAACCTAACTAACCTAAGGACATCACACACATCCACGCCCGAGGCAGGATTTGAACCTGCGACCGCAGCGCTCACGCGGTTCCAGACTGAAGCGCCTTTAACCGCACGGCCACACCGGCCGGCAAAATTACTGAATGAATCTACCACAACCAACCATCGAGCATTCCAGAATGGACCAGCAAAATCGATGTGTAAGCGTTGCCGAGGGGAAGTGGCTTTTGGCCATGCAAAGAAATTCCGCGGTGGTGCGGATTGTTGTTCGGCACACGCCATGCGAGAAGAGCACATATTCGTAATCGCGGCATCGATTTCGAACCAAGTACAGTGCTGACGAGCAAGTTGTTTCGTTCTCACTATACCCCAATGTCCTTGGTGGAGAAGCCAAAGACAGAGGACTGTAACGAACATGGGACCACGACCCTGGACTGATCATTATCAGAACGCAACAGCAAAACACCACGTCGAACAAAAAGTCTCTCCTTGTGAGCAAAAATTCGGTGAACCAACGGATCCTCGATCCGTGACTTTGACAAGGGCCATTGCGTAGCAATAAAACGCAGAACGGTAGCAAGGGCAGGGTCAGCAGCTGTGGCTGTATCTACACGACGAAAATCAATCGGAAACGATTCGACCACGTCATCGGTTTCCGCATCAATGAACATGCAAGCAAGTTCTGAAGAATCGAACGCTCTATTCTCAGCAACAGGCAAACGGGACAATGCATCGGCGTTTCCGTGCTTAACAGTGGACCGATACAAGATATCGTAGCGGTACTGCGAGAGGAAAATTGACCAGCGAATGAATTTCTGCACTGTACTTGGAGGTACAGGCTTGTTCGGATGAAAAAGGGATGTCAAAGGTTTGTTGTCTGTGATGATGGTAAAGTGACGACCATACAAGAAATCATGAAACTTAGTAACACCAAAGACGAGAGCCAAAGCTTCTTTCTCGATCTGTGAATAATTTCTTTGCGCAGACGAGAGCAATTTGGACGCAAAGGCAATAGGGCGATCGTGCGAACCATCTTTGTGCGCAAGCACAGCACCGATCCCGAAATCTGATGCGTCCACCATCAACAAAAGGGGTTTCTGGGGATCGAATGGCGTAAGGCAAGTAGTGGAAAGCAACGCCGATTTCAACTGGCGAAAGGCACGTTCGCATTCCGTCGTCCAGACGAACGGAACACCTGTACGGCGTAATCGATTAAGCGGAGCTGAAATGGAAGAGGCGTGGCGCACATAGCGATGATAATAATTTATTTTTCCCAGCACACTCTGTAGCTGCTTCAAATTCTGCGGCGAAGGCAAGTCTTGTATGGCACGGAGGTGCTCTGGACTGGGATGTATGCCTTGGGCATTGAGTACATGGCCCAGATAGTGTAAGTCACGAGCAAAAAAAACCCACATTTGTCCTTCCGCAAGCGAAGACCATTTTGTCGCAAGACCTGAAATAATGTTCTGAGATTGGCTAAATGTTCTTCTTCTGTCTTTCCGGAGATCACAGTATCGTCCAGACAGTTCGCTGCAGTAGGGACCGACGCACAAACAGTTTGCAGATATTGCGGAAACAATGCAGGGGCGGATGCACACCCGAATGGCAGTCTCTTGAAGCGATACAAACCAAAATGCGTGTTAACCACCAAAACGCGCTGGGATTCTTCGTCCACCGGTATTTGCAAGTACGCATCTGCTAGGTCCAACTTCGAAAAATATTTACCCGGGCACAGTTTGTCAAAAAGATCTTCCGGTCAGGGTAAAGGAAAAGTTGCAATCACTAGTTGTGGATTCATTGTTGCCTTGAAGGCCACACAAAGTCTCAATTTTCCGGAAGGTTTTGGCAAAATTACTAAGGGTGATGCCCAGAGAGAAGCCTGCACACGTTCAATTACACCTTGTGATTCCAAATCATGTAATGTTCTTGCGACCTCATCACGCATTGCGTAGGGAACATTGCGCGCTCTGAAAAATTTCGGTTGCGCGTTTACTTTCAGTTCCAAATGTGCTTTATAGTTCTTAGCGCAACCAAGGCCCGGTGCAAAAATGTCTGCAAACTCTTCACATAGACGAGAAACACTGTCTGAAGGCACAGTCTGGTTCACTGCTAGGACCTGATTGACTATAGACAAGTCAAACAACTAAAATAAATCCAAACCAAACAAGTTCACTGCAGAAGAAGAATGAAGGACGTACAATGACACAAGTTTTGTTTGTCCTTTGTATGTTGCAAGAAGGCTGCACTGTCCTAACACAGGGATTGCTTGTCCTGAATAACTATTTAACTTAACATTTGTGGCACGCAGCGGAGGTGTGCCTAGTTGTTTGTACCTGTCGTGATTGATCAGTGAAACTGCAGCTCCAGTATCGAGCTGGAATGGTATCACGTTGCCATTAATGTCCAAGTCTACAAAAAGTTTATTGTCCTGCTGACAACAAGAGCGACTGTCTAGTGCAACGTGAACTGACACTGGTACAGAATCACTTGCGACTTGACGGGATCCGGCAATGTCGACGCACACTATTTGTGGGACGAACACAGTCACTGTTAGAGAGAGTGGCACTGGGCGGAGTGGAATGAACTACATGAATTTCCATGGGCGAAGGTTCACGAGCCTGAATATTCTGGGTTCGATTCCAATTCCGGCGCGAAGCAAAGGGCCTGGAATGGTTGTGAGTGTCCGATCGGATCCTTTTCTGGCAAACACTCTGAACATGTCCTCGTTTATTACAGAGAAAGCAAATAGCTTGGCGTAACGGGCAATTTTCACGCGAATGTCTAGTAGCACACCGCGGGCATGATTTTAGCACTGCATTTGCTTGCTTGTGCGGCACACATGGCTGAGAGCTTGGCGGCAGCTGCGCGGACGGGCGCGAGGGCTGTTTACTGTTCCGTGCAGTTCGCCTGGCAGGCCGGTTAACCTGACACACGGGTGGCGAAGTTTCAAATGATTCCTGAGCAAAGTCAAGTGTGTCTTGCCGATCCAATATGTCCATCACTTGTCGAAGGGAGGGATTGACTAGTTTCAAAATCTGTTCCCATAGACGAACATCAGAAACTTTCTGTGCAATTGCATCACATACCATAGTATCTGAATAAGGGAGTCCACATTCACACTCAAAAGCACAATCCTTAGTAAGGCCTTGCAAAGTTGCAACCCACTCCCTATTAGTCTGACCGTCCGTACGTTTTGTACAAAAGGAGGTATACCTTTTTGCTACTACATTGACTGATTCTTTGAAATAAGCATCTAATGCAGACAAAATTTCGTCGTAGGACAGAGTTGCTACGTCACGTCGGGGAAATAATTTCACTATCACACAGTACGTCTGGACGCCTACGGATGCTAACAAAAAAGGCTGCCGCTCATTACCTTGAATTCTGTAGGCGGCGAGATGGAATCCAAATTGGCGTGACCACTCCGTCCAGCTTTCCAGTGCAGCATCAAAAGGACGAAAAGGTGGTGCAACTGCGTGTTGTGGCTGCGTGAGCGGTGGAGCGGCGGCTGCCGCATCGTTTTGCATTGCACGTTGACCCTGGACGAGCTGTCCCAGGGCATCCAATAAGGCCTGCGTCTGCTGATTCTGCAAGTGATAAAATTCGGACAGTACATCTGGAGAGTGTGGCGAAGCCATGACACGAGTAAATCAGGGAAATATCAAGACAAACGCAAAATCCTCGTGGTCAACTTTTGTGGACTGGCAAGTCAGCCAATCCAGTAGAACGGGAGGCCGAAGGGCACGCATTTAAGCTCACGCAGGCTGGCGTGAGTTCTGGATCAGTTAAAGGAGTTGAGTCTAGTAAAAAAAAGTACGTAACTTCTGGAATACTTAACTTTAATCCATAATTGGTAAACATCGGTCTGACGGTACATGCATCACAAGATAAATAGCAAATGATAATGGCGCCTTGCTAGGTCGTAGCAAATGACGTAGTTGAAGGCTATGCTAACTATCGTCTCGGCAAATGAGAGCGTAATTTGTCAGTGAACCATCGCTAGCAAAGTCGGCTGTACAACTGGGGCGAGTGCTAGGAAGTCTCTCTAGACCTGCCGTGTGGCGGCGCTCGGTCTGCAATCACTGACAGTGGCGACACGCGGGTCCGACGTATACTAACGGACCGCGGCCGATTTAAAGGCTACCACCTAGCAAGTGTGGTGTCTGGTGGTGACACCACAGACTGAACCTGTGACCAAGAGGCATTGTCATTAAGGAAATGTGAAATAAAAATTTTTTCTTTACCTCCATATATATTGACGAAAAATACACTGTGATCATTGCAATATCTTCCATCTACACATTACACCAACCGAACAGCATCTACTGTCTCGCCCAACAGAACAACAACTGCACACGACATCCTCTCAAAAAGCACTGCCACGGCAGCCTCTGAACTACTACTGCTCCAGTGGAGGCGGCGGAATAATAATCTTTGACGCAATCTCTGGCGCTGTGACTCAGTGTAGCCAACTTTCAAATTCAGGCTTGATCGCACCACGTATGCTACAAGAACATAGGTGACCGGTTTCGGTCATATCACATGACCGTCATCAGACCTGTAACTTAATTTAGAAAGTAATGGAAACCTTACTAGATAGACAACAAAATATGACAAAATGCTTATAAGGATAAAATACAATAAGACTTGTTATTCCCAGGGGATCCTTCGAAGATGGTAGGTGGAGCACTCTTCTCAACTGCTGTGATGTCAACTGGTGCCAGCAAGTGACGGGCATACGCTTAAATATACTCCGCCTACCTCTTCTCCCTCTACCTCATGTCAACCAATCAGTGTAAAAACGGGTTCACAAAATCGTCAAAACGTAAAATGGCAAAGCACAATAATAACATAAAAATAATTATGTATAAGATATCTCTGTACAACCATCGTACTACTTAAATATTGTATAAAATATCAATTAAAAGCTTTAAAACATCTGCACAGACGATGTATACAGTGTGCCCTCTATGGGCCAAGGTGGTACTACCACAACGGTTTCGAAGTCAACGATGTTGTGAAGGTCTTTGTCATTGCGGCATCATATCGATATGTGAATTGTGACTCGACTGCAAGTATACACCTATGCCAGATTAACATGTTGTCAAGCTCAAATTTGGCCATAAATTAAGAAAAATAATGACTCCCCCACGAAATGCCAGATGAAAAAACATAGTCTTGTAACAGATCATTAAATACGTTCGTAAGCCTGTTTTTACTAAATATGGCGTTTGTAAGCCTGTTTATACGAAATACGACTTTAGTGAGCCTGTTTTTACTAAATATGAAGTGCACCCACGATTATTACTCATCTGTCACAGGGATGGTGATTTTACATCTGGCATTTCGTGGGTTAGCCAAGCTACAGTCTGGAACCGCGCGACTGCTACGGCCGAGCGGTTCTAGGCGCTACAGTCGCAGGTTCGAATCCTGCCTCGGCCATGGATGTGTGTGAGTCCTTAGGTTAGTTAGGTTTAAGTAGTTCTAAGTTCTAGGGGACTGATGAACTCAGATGTTAAGTAGCATAGTGCTCAGAGACATTTGAACCATTTGTTGAGAGCCCTTCCTGGCACAAAGATACAATGTGGACGCGATCGAACGGCGGTATTGAGCGTCTAGGCATGGTGGAACTACAGACAACACGAGCCGTGTACCTGCTTCCTGGTGGAATGACCGAAAGTGATCGGCTGTCGGACCCCCTCCGTCTGCTCATGCATGGTTGTTACATCTTTGGGCGGGTTTAGTGACACCTATTAACGGTCAAAGGGACAGTGTCTGTGATCCAATATCCACAGTCAACGTCTCTCTTCAGGACCCATGGGAACCGGGGTGATGCCAAACTTTTTTTGATGTGTGTAGTAATGTACGTGTATATTATCTTAATCAAAAAGTTGACGTCAGGTTTTCATTACCCTCGCCCTTTAAACGAGATTTGGCGACGTTTCTTCGGACACCCACCCCAAATTTTGAGCTCACGTAATTAATAGAACGTCTGCCGCTATCTTCTAAGAAGAACTGGTGCTGTCACGAACTTGAAGCGCGCCGGGATAATCCCTCCCAGTCGACTGTACAGATAACCTGCGCGCTTATCTGAGGAGCAGAGCAGAAAGGCTATTTCCAGTGGAGCGGCTATTTTTGTCGAAGAACATCGAGGCTCCGTCACTTAGCGACAGCGTTGTGCGAGCTTCTCTCACGGCTGACAGATTGAGTTGACAATAATCCAGCGTCCCAGCCAGATAGCAGCTCCTCATATCGCGTGAGATGAAACTCGGAGATTATCCGAGCAAAAGAATCCGGACACCTCAACGTCATGCGGAATCGCCACTACATCTCACGAAAGGCGGACGCGTCACTATAAATGGAGGAAGGCCAGTACTGTGTAGCCGATACAAGAGCAGGAACAGCAGGAGACGTCAGCGGCTTCGAATGTGGACCGTTCATTTGATGTCAGCATAGTAGCATATACTGTGTTCGAACGTTATGAATTACCTCGAAGTGAACGGTCTATTGACACAGGGTCAACACCGACTTAAGAAACATCGTTCGTCTGAAACATGAAGTTTTGAGTGCTACTGACAAGGGATTTCAGATCGATTCCGTATTTCTGGATTTCCGGAAGGCTTTTGACACTGTAATACACAAACGGCTTGCAGTGAAATTGCGTGTTTATGGAATAAGTTATGTGACTGGATTTGTGATTTCCTGTCAGAGAGGTCACAGTTCGCAGTAATTGACGGAAAGTCATGGAGTAAAACACAAGTGATTTCTGGCGAACCCCTGGCAGCGTTATAGGGCCTTTGCTGTTCCTTATCTGTATAAAAGATTTGGGAGACAGTCTGAGAAGCCGTCTTAGGTTGTTTGCACATGACGATGTCGTTTACCAACAGTAAACTCATCAGAAGATCAAAGCAATTGTAATATGATTTAGAACAGATATCTGTATGGTTCAAAAATTGGCCATTGACCCTAAATAACGAAAAGTGTGAGGTCATCCACATGAGTGCTAAAAGGAATCCGTTAAACTTCCGTTACACGATAAATCAGTCAAATATAAAGGCCGTAAATTCAACTAAATACCTGGCAACTACAATTACGAACAAATTAAATTGGAAGGAGCATACAGAAAATGTCGTGGGGAAGGCTAACCAAAGACTGCGTTTTATTGGCAGGACTCTTAGAAAATGTAACCGATCAGCTAAGGAGACTGCCTACACTACGTTACCCCGTCCTCTTTTAGAATACTGCTGCGCGGTGTGGGATCCTTACCAGGTAGGAGCGACGGAGTACATCGAAAAAGTTCAAAGAAGGACAGCACGTTTTGTATTATCACGAAATAGGGGAGAGAGTGTCACTGAAAGGATACAGGATTTGTGCTGGACATCGTTAAAACAAAGGCGTTTTTCGTTGCGACGGAATCCTCTCGCAAAATTCGAATCACCAACGTTGTCTTCCGAATGCGAAAATATTTTGTTTACGCCAGCCAACACAGGGAGAAACGATCACCGTGTTAAAATAAGGGAAATTAGAAAAAGAATTGGAAATTTGTGATAAGGTCTTATGGGACCAAACTGCTGAGGTCATCGGTCCCTAAGCCTGCACAGTACTTAATCTAACTTTAACTTACGCTATGGACAACACACACACACCTATGCCCGAGGAAGGACTCGACCTCCGACATGGGCAGCCGCATGGACCATGACAAGGCACCTCAGACCACGCGGCGGGAAATTAGAGCTCGTACGGACTGGAATAATAGAGAATTGTGAAGGGTGCTTGATGAACCCTCTGTCAGGCACTTTGCAGAGTATCCATGTACGTGTAGATATAGCAGATCCGTCACGGACATTTCTACGTACATAAAGCTGCCCATTTGGATTGTTGATTTGACTGGAGTGGATACGGGAAGGAACAACAACACCTAAACCGAGACCCGGCACACATCCGGGACTGACGGACGGGGACGGTGAAGCATTTCGGAGGGTCGGCTGTAAAAAATTACTCGTCAGTTCCGAAGTGCTACGGGCAGTCCAGCTAACACAATGAGCGTGCTGACTGAGTTACAAAGAATGGAGTCCAGCGGTCGTGCAGTTCCTCATAAGCCTTGCATTACTGTAGTCGATGCTAAGAGATGCTTGAGTTGGTGTAACGGGCGACGGAACTGGACAGTGGGCGACTGGGAACGAGTGATTTAGATTGATTTACGCTACAACTTATGACAATCCGATGGGAGGTTTTGGATTTTGCGACTGCCTGGAGAATGTTGCCTGCCATCAAATATAGTGCGAACAGAGGAGTGTAGAGGAGTTGATTGTTACGGTATGGGGGTGTTTTGTGTGGTTAGGGTGTGGTCCCGTAATGGAAATAGAAAAGGCTGAAGTACAGTCTAAGATAAAATAAAATAAAAAAAAACGACGCACCACGATGAAGTTATCCAAATGGGACGGAAATCGGTAACTATGATCGAGACGTGCAGACAAACAAATGATTACAATTTTAAAAATTGGATGATTTATTCGAGTGAAACATCTTTACCAAGTGAGCAAGTCAATAACACCTTGCTCCACCTCCGACCATCATGCGATCTGTTCTTCGGCTTGATATTGGTTGATAGAGTCGTTGGATGTCCTCAAAAATGGTTCAAATGGCTCTGAGCACTATGGGACTTAACATCTATGGTCATCAGTCCCCTAGAACTTAGAACTACTTAAACCTAACTAACCTAAGGACATCACACAACACCCAGCCATCACGAGGCAGAGAACATCCCTGACCCCGCCGGGAATCGAACCCGGGAACCCGAGCGTGGGAAGCGAGAACGCTACCGCACGACCACGAGATGCGGGCTTGGATGTCCTCCTGAGGAATATAGTACCAGAGTCTGTGCAATTGGGGCGATAGATCGTACCGAAGTGGCTGGAGGGTCTTGCCTGTAATGTTCAAAACGTTCTCAGTTGGGGAGACATCCAGTGACCTCACTGGCCAAGATAGTGTTCGGCAAGCACGGACAAAATCAGTAGAGACTCTTGCCGTGTGTGGTCGACCATTATCTTGTTGAAATGTAAGACCCAGAGGACAACAAAACGGGGAGTAGAATATCTCCGACCCACCGCTGTGCTGTAATGGTGCTGTGGGTAACAACAATAGAGGTCCTGCTATGAAATGAAATGGCACCCCAGGCCATAACTCCTGGCCATCGGGTCGTATGGCGGGCAACAGCCAGGTTGGTGTCCAACTAGTGTTTGGAAGGTCTCCAATGTCTTCGCTGGTCGTCGGGACTCACCACCGAAGACAATTCCACTCCAGTCAATGAGTTTCCAGGTCGAAGACGTGTCCGAAGACACTATGGACAGTGGTGGGATAACATCCTGACTGGCGCCCATCATATGGCCCTACATCCATAAGTGAGGATCACAGGAGACATTTCGTTTCATAGCAGAGCCCCTTTCATTGCCCTTAATGGCAAGCCAGACTCGGCTTACATTTGAGAAAGATAATGGCCACCTCCACACGATGACAGTTTCTGCTACCTGTCTTCGTGCTTGCCAAACCCTGCCTTGGCCAACAAGGTCTCCAGGTCTCTCCCCAGTGGAGAACTTTTGGAGCATTAGAGGCGGGGCCCTCCAGCCAGCTCGGGATTTTGACGATCTAACGCACCAGCTGGTCAGAATTTTCCACGATATCCCACAGCTGGACATCCAAAAACTCTGTCAATTAATGCCTAACGGAATAACTGCTTGCATAAGGGGCAGAGGTGTCCCAACGTGTTATTTATTTGCTCGCTTCAAGCTCTTTTTTTTGAATAATACACCGATTTTTTCTGAAACTGTAATCTTTCGTTTGCTGCACATGTACATCACATGTGCCGATTTTTGTCCCATTAGAATGATCCCGTGGCGTTGAGTTTCTTTTTCTATTCTTTTTTTTTTTTGTATTTGACAGATTTTCAGTGGTATGTACTGAGTACGGCAGAGAAACAGTGTGCAGACGATGATACCATAAGCGTGACAACAATGCACCCAGTCAGAAAGCAGAATCTTTCAGGCTCTATATGTGAACAGATAAATTTCTGAAATGGACTAGCCTGCTTAGACAAATAGTAGCACATAGAATGCAGCAATTGGTAACAAGAAGCAGCAACACGAACCCAAGTCACTGGAGAATCGCGAGATATCACAGTGGTGGAGGTTTCACTGCTAGGATTAAAATCCGCCCAACTTAAATCTTGTTGGATCCGGTTGACGACTAGGTCGTGTACCCTCGCGGCCACAGCCCTTCCATCCGGCAGTGCATGCGTGCCGCCAGCGGTCCCAGCGTGTTCCTGCACTGCCCTCTTGGCTCCTCCGGAGTCCCCAACCGAACTGATCACTCCCACGACCAGGAAGAACAACGATGTCACCCCAAACATGGGGCCACAGTTACTACATATCGATAATGCCGCTGCTGCCACTAGCGGACAGGCAACGCTTGCGAAACCAAGTGGCGCCAGTCAACACAAGAAGAACCAAAGAACCGCAACTAAACGATACAGTCTGGCCACCAACAGCGGACGGAAACCTACAACAGTGACAACGCGACTCGCAGAACGACTCAAATTTACTTATGGTTGAATAAAATCAACTATTGTTGCGAATGACAATACTGTCGTGTCTGACACCAGTTTTTAATTCATATGGTTGAGATATTGTTCAAACGAATTTCGCATTGCACATAGTGCCAGAGATTCTCGAATTCTACATAACTAAATACCTTGCTGTTCACGTTTCAGTGCCTGGCAGACTATTTCCCAGCAGTTCCACTCTCGAATCGCCCATAGGAAACACGAAAACCTAGACCTCTCCGTGAGAGATCTGATGTCTCTAATTTTATTGCAGCGCTCATTTCTCCTTATGTAGGTTGGTGTCAGGAAAATATTTTGGCATTCGAAGGAAAAAGTTGGTGAATCACGCCTTTCTCTTCATGGTTGCAATACTACATCGTGTATCATGGCCATTACACACTCTCCCCTGTTGCGTGAAAACACAAAACGAGCTCCAGCACTACTCCGGAAGAGGAGGACAAGAGTAGTGTATACAGTCTCTGTAGTGCATTTTCTAAGTGTTCTCCCAGTAAAACGTCTTCTTAGGATCACCTTTGATACAACAGTTTCTATGTGATGGTTCCAGTGTAAGTTGTTCACAGCTATAACCCCTATGTATTTATCTGAATCGACAGTCTTCAAATTTGTGTGATTCATCTCTAACGGAAATTTAACGGATGTTTTCAGCATTCATCTATTATTTAGGATGAACTGACACTTTTCGTACCATACATATATCTTGTCGAAATCCGTTTTTAATTCTTTTTTATTTTCTGATGACTTTACCAGGAGATAAACGGCAACATCGGCAGCGAACAAGGCGAGAGGACTATTGAAATTGTCCTCTGAATTGCTAGTGTTGGTTAAGAACCCAAGAGGACCTATAACAGTTCCTTGGGAAACACCACATGTCATTTCCGTTTCACTCGGCTACTTCCCCTTAGTTAGTATGAACTGTGACCTTCCTCGCATGAAATTTAAATTTACTAATTTTGCTTCAACACGAATTGGAATATCTGTTGTTACTTTGTCTCCAGAATCAAATACTTTCCAATCCGATAGAAAACAGGTGTTGACAAATCTCAAAATTACCGAATTATCAGTTTAGTAAGTTGAATAGGATTGGGGAGAAGAGAAGTTTGTGGCACAACTTGACCAGAAGAAGGGATCGGTTGGTAGGACATGTTCTGAGGCATCAAGGGATCACCAATTTAGTATTGGAGGGCAGCGTGGAGGGTAAAAATCGTAGAGGGAGACCAAGAGATGAATACACTAAGCAGATTCAAAAGGATGTAGGTTGCAGTAGGTACTGGGAGATGAAAAAGCTTGCACAGGATAGAGTGGCATGGAGAGCTGCATCAAACCAGTCTCAGGACTGAAGACCACAACAACAACAACAACAAGTCACGGCTGCAAAATATTAACGCGAATTCTTTACAGACGAATGGAAAAACTGGTAGAAGCCGACCTCGGGGGAGATCAGTTTGGATTCCGTAGAAATATTGGGACACCTGAGGCAATACTGACCCTACGACCTATCTTAGAAAATAGGTTAAGGAAAGGCAAACCTACGTTTCTAGAATTTGTAGACTTAGAGAAAGCTTTTGACAATGTTGACTGGAATACTCTCTTTCAAATTCTGAAGGTGGCAGGAGTAAAATATAGGGAGCGACAGGCTATTTACAATTTGTACAGAAACCAGATGGCAGTTATAAGAGTCGAGGGGCATGAAAGGGAAGCAGTGCTTGGGAAAGGAGTGAGACAGGGTTGTAACCTCTCCCCGATGTTACTCAATCTGTATATTGAGCAAGCAGTAAAGGAAACGAAAGAAAAATTCGGAGTAGGTATTAAAATCCACGGAGAAGAAATAAAAACTTTGAGGCTCGCCGATGACATTGTAGTTCCGTCAGACACAGCAAAGGACTTGGAAGAGCAGTTGAACGGAATGGACAGTGTCTTGAAAGGAGGGTATAAGAGGAACATCAACAAAAGCAAAACGAGGATAATGGAATGTAGCCGAATTAAGTCGGGTGATGCTGAGGTAATTATATTAGGAAATGAGACACTTAAAGTACTAGATGATTTTTGCTATTTGGGGAGCAAAATAACTGATGATGGTCGAAGTAGAGAGGATATAAAATGTAGACGAGCAATGGCAAGGAAAGCGTTTCTGAAGAAGAGTAATTTGTTAACATCGGGTATAGATTTAAGTGTCAGGAAGTCGTTTCTGAAAGTATATGTATGGAGTGTAGCCATGTATGGAAGTGAAACATGGACGATAAATAGTTTGGACAAGAAGAGAATATAAGCTTTCGAAATGTGGTGCTACAGAAGAATGCTGAAGATTAGATGGGTAGATCACATAACTAATGAGGAGGTATTGAATAGAATTGGGGAGAAGAGGAGTTTGTGGCACAACTTGACTAGAAGAAGGGACCGGTTGGTAGGACATGTTCTGAGGCATCAAGGGATCACCAATTTAGTATTGGAGGGCAGCGTGGGGGGTAAAAATCGAAGAGGAGACCAAGAGATGAATACACTAACCAGATTCAGAAGGATGTATGTTGCAGTAAGTACTGGGAGATGAAGAATCTTGCACAGGATAGAGTAGCATGGAGAGCTGCATCAAACTAGTCTCAGGACTGCAGACCACAACAACAATAACATTGTTTTTAAAATTTAATTCATCTGTGTCACGTTACAAAAGTTGGGATATTAATGCAGACTGAAGCGATGAATGAAAATTAGTACCAAAGGTTCGATTCGAAGCCGGGTCTGCCGCTCACTAGGCACATGCGGTAACCACTACGCCACCCCGACAAAGAGGCTTTTCACAACTGCCCTAACACGCTTCCCTCCTCCGTCCTAATTACCATTCACGCTTCAGCCCACTTGATATACACCCGATTTTCGAACAGCATTGCAGTGGCCGTCCAACTGTATTGGCGCAGCACCTCAGCATTCGTCGCTTCAGTCTGCATACACTATGTGATCAAAAGTATCCGGACACCTCCAAAAACATACGTTTCTCATATTAGGTGCATTTTGCTGCCACCTACTGTCAGGTACTGCGTATCAGCGACGTCAGTAGTTCATATGTTCAAATGTGTGTGAAATCTCATGCGACTTAACTGCTAAGATTATCAGTCCCTAAGCTTACACACTACTTAACCTAAATTATCCTAAGGACAAACACACACACCCATGCCCGAGGGAGGACTCGAACCTCCGCCGGGACCAGCCGGACAGTCCATGAGTGCAGCGCCTTAGACCGCGACGTCAGTAGTCATTAGACATCGTGAGAAAGCAGAATGGGGCGCTCCGCGGAACTCACGGACTTCTAACGTGGTCATGTGATTGGGAGCCACTTGTGTCATACGTCTGTACGAGAGATTTCCACTCTCCTAAACATCCCTAAGTCCACTGTTTCCGATGTGATAGTGAAGTGGAAATGTGAAAGGACACGTACAGCACAAACGCGTACAGGCCGATCTGTTGACAGACAGAGACCGCCGACAGTTGAAGAGGGTCGTAAAGTGTAATAGGCAGACATCTATCCAGGCCATCACACAGGAATTCCAAACTGCATCAGGATCCACTCCAAGTACTACGACAGTTAGCGGGAGGTGAGAAAACTTGGATTTCATAGTCGAGCGGCTGCTCGTAAGCCACACATCGCGCAGGTAAATGACAAACGACGCCTCGCTTGGCCCAAGGAGCGTAAACATTGTACGATTGAACAGTGGAAAAAAGTTGTGTGGAGTGACGAATCACGGTACACAATGTGGCCATCCGATGGCAGGGTGTGGGTCTGGTAAATGCCCGGAGGACGTCATCTGCCAGTGTGTGTAGTGCTAACAATAAAATTCGGAGGCGGAAGTGTTATGGAGTGGTTGTATTTTTCATGAAGGGGCATGCACCCGTTGTTGTTTTTCTTGGCAGTACGACAGCACAGGCCTACATTGATGATTTTAGCACCTAGTTCGTTTCCACTGTTGAACAGCAATTCGGGAATGGCGACTGCATCTTTCAACACGATCGAGCACCTGTTCATAATGCACGGCCTGTGGCGGAGTGGTTGCACGACAATAACATTCCTGTAATGGACTAGCCTGCACAGAGTCCTGACCTGAATCCTATAGAACACCTTTGGGATGTTTTGGAACGCCGACTTCATATCAGGCCTCACGGACCGACGTCGATACCTCTCATCAGTGCAGCACTCCCTGAAGAATGGGCTGCCATTCCCCAAGAAACCTTCCAGCACCTGACTGAACGTATGCCTGCGAGAGTAGAAGCTGTCATCAAGGCTAACGGTGGGCCAACACCTTATTGAATTAACGATGGAGGGCGCACGAACTTGCAAGTCATTTTCAGCCAGATGTTCGGATACTTTTGATCAGATAGTGTATATATAGGGTGTTCCATTTATCTGAGGGCCGCCCGTGCGGCGCGGTAGATGCCGGGCAGCGAGCGCTCCGTTGCCCGGCGATCAGACGCCGTGTCGCCCGTCTACTGCCGCGGTACGACATGACTACATTTAAAATAAAAGTAAATAACGTTCCGGCAGAGCCGGCACGTCAGCCTGAACGGAACAACAGAGAAGGCTGTGAGACGACGTCAGCCAATAGCAGGCTGACTACCACGGCGCCACGAAAGGAGCGGCCCCTATACAAAGAAAATATAAGCGCCGCTCCGCATGCCCACCGTCGCAGTAGAAGGCGAGCCGTGTTCCAAGCGATTTAGCTATGACTTGTGATCAGTATTAATTGCTTGGATGGAAATTGTATATATCGAAGGACATTGATTATTTGCACGTTGCCACTTGCTTGCGACACATCTTTGTAAAAAAGGCAAAGTCAAATATTGTCAATTTAATTTACTGTAATAAACTCCATTAATAAGATTTGCGTGAATTGTTGTCTAGCTGTCCTAGGCATTCTATTTGGACGAGTGGGCCGGACAAATAAATTTTGTACTCAGCCACGTCACGCAAGGAGATGCTGGAACGCCCTGTCATTTGTTTCCATGCTGTTCTGACATATACTAAAGAAATTATTAATCACACGATGTAATTGTCTCTGAGATATTGAATTAATTGGTTCACGCATATTATCCTTGAGTTCCTCTATCGCATGCGGATTTGTCGTGTGCACTTTGTCCATCAGTACAGCCCACAAAAAGAAATCGCACAGAGCTAAATCAGGACTTCTAGCGCGCCAGATATTGTTAGTATAATCCGTTCATCATAAGAATAAACCTGATGTAAATAAACACAAACGCGATGATTGGTCAGAAGCCGCAGCACACGTACACCGGTGTTGTTACGCTCTTGAATGTAGGACCTACTTATGTATTAGATATCTTATTACTAAGTTGCGTTAAATGACATTCGAAGCTGTATTGCTCCTCTGCTCGCCTCCTTTTACGTGTGAACTGCAGCTGGCCACGCCACTGCAGGCTAGCTGCACCAGCTGACCGGACAGTGCTGTCCAAGTTAAATGCGCCGGTAAAGCTGTTGTCCCGTATTATAGAAAAGTCGAGTGCGCATAACGCACAGCACACAACGTACCCTCATTATCGTACTTGACAGTACTAGAGACAGCTTGGCTACAGTCCCAAGTGAAACGGAAATGCAATGAGGTTCCAGCAAACGTGGAAGAGTACGTAGTGCAATGTTTACATCAGGTTTATTCTTATGATGAACGGACTATAATCACTCTTTCATCGAACACATCGTGAACTGCGAGCAAAGGAACATTGGCCGTATGAGCCCTTGCCGAAACCTGTTCAAAAATGCGAAGCATCGTTCTCTTTCACTCAGTTCATTAAAAAACGGTCGGCAAATGTTTTGCACATATCATTCACTTGTAACTGTGTGATTAAAAGAAAATTTGTGCTATTATTCTGTCACCACTAACTGCGCACCATACCGCTGTTTTCTGATCATGAAGGGATTTCTCATGAAGCACAACTGGTCTATCTGAACTCCTGTGTCGACAGTTTAGGGAATTAACGTACCTGTGTGAATGGAAGCAAGCCTCGTCTGAAAACAGAATGAGGTAGGATCCATGTCACAGTCGTGTACTTGTTTTAAAACCCATTCCCAAAACTTAATCCTGCGCGCAGAATCACCAGGTCGAAGATCTTGCACTACTGATACTTTATGGGGTCTTAGCCCAAGAAGCTTAGCAACTCTTTGCAGAGATACACAACATTTGTGTTTGCTGCGGAAGACGTCGAAGAGACTTTTAGGGGAATTTTCCAGGCGGTATGCAATGTCTTCGAGACGAGCTTCTGTGAGAACTGTACGTCGGCGTCTTGTCTTGAACACTTCCCGTTTCAAGAAATTTATCCAATAATTTGTGACTCGACTGAAAAACAGTCCACAGTTGCACTAAATTATGTTTAATTTAAACCTTGACCATGGTTTCTGCTATAATAGTGTAGCCTTATTCAGAAGTCCTAAAAAATGATTGAAATAACATCTAGACCAGTGATACAATTTACACATAAACTTCAAAATTAGGTAAGTGATAACATATTACTTACATATACACTAATAAATGAAAAATTGCTTACATATACAGTAAATGAAAAATGTCTTAGCCCAGCGGCTGCGTCAAGAGCAATAAAATAACTTCAAAAGATATAAGCCTGTTTAATAACAAGTCTACATGTGCAAATAGGCAACGGCCTTGCCGCAGTGGATACACCGGTTCCCGTCAGATCACCGAAGTTAAGCGCTGTCGGGCATAGCCGGCACTTGGATGGGTGACCATCCGGGCCGCCATGCGCTGTTGCCAATTTTCAGGGTGCACTCAGCCTCGTGATGCCAATTGAGGACCTACTCGACCGAATAGTAGCCGCTCCGGTCAAAGCAAACCATCATAACGACCGGGAGAGCAGTGTGCTGACCACACGCCCCTCCTGTCTGCATCCTCAGCTGAGGATGTCACGGCGGTCGGATGGTCCCGATGGGCCACTTGTGGCCTGACGACGGAGTGAGTGCTACATGTGCAAATGAAGGACTATATACTTAATAATACGAATGTCCAACAGATGAAATACTGTTGCATACGATCATTAGAGTGGTAGAACATCAACAATTTCGTCTAACAAAGTTTGTCGTATCACTATTTGATGCATGATTCAGAAACGAGACTATCATATGCAAATATTACTTCAGCTTACATTATACGCTCTAACAGCTTATAGGGCTAATTCTACCAGCCGACCGTAGTCGTTGTACATAGCCCACTGCCAATGATTGTCATTGTTTCTGCGACTAGCACCCTAGTGAATGAGTGCGGTAACATGGTACAAGGTGACGAAGGACACATTAACATATCTGTCTCAACACAAACCACTGTTAACATAAAAGCAGCTCATGACTCTTTATGACTAATTCCTACTGGAGCATTGTCCTAAGACATTAGTTTATCTCAAAACATAATCATACAATCATATGGCACAATCGAGTGACTACTAGTGCCTATCTCCTATGCCCAAAACAGGCTGAAAACCTTCATCTGTTGGACATTCTTATTAATAGTATATGGTCCGTCATTTGCACATGTAGTCTTGTTATTAATTTATTGTCGTACGTATTGACCAGTTGCCTGATAAACGGTGCGACGTAGCTCACTGTGGTGAGCGCCACCTATGGTGCGCGGGGTGCAGCACATTTGACGACTGTGCGCCCAGTATAACAGATGTAGTGGCGGAGGACATATAGCGCCATATGTAATCTTACTTATGTTCGAAACAGGCTTATATCTTTTGAAGTTATTTTATTGCTCTTGACGCAGCCGCTGGGCAAAAACACTTTTCATTTATTACTGTGTATGTAAGCAATTTTTCATTTACTAGTGTGTATGTAAGTAATGTGTTATCACTTACCTAATTTTGAAGTTTATGTGTAAATTGAATCACTGGTCTAAATGTTATTTCAATCATTTTTTAGGACTTCTGAAGAAGCCGGCCGGAGTGACCGAGCGGTTCTAGGCGCTTCAGTCTGGAACCGCGCCACCACTACGGTCGCAGGTTCGAATCCTGCCTCGGGCACGGATGTGTGTGATGCCCTTAGGTTAGTTAGGTTTAAGTAGTTCTACGTTCTAGGGGACTGATGACCTCAGAAGTTAAGTCCCATAGTGCTCAGAGCCATTTGAACCGTTTTGAACTTCTGAAGAAGGCTGTACTGTTATATCAGAAACCACGGTCAAGGCTTAAAATAAACATAATTTAGTGCAACTGTGGGCTCTTTCTCATTCCAGACAATTTCGCAATGGTTCCTGTTCTCGCTGCCATGATGAAAATAATGAAAATAATTATTTGTGAGCTGTGTCATTACTTGGGACTCGAACACCTGGAGACTTCTGTTCAAACAGTCTCCGACCAGTACGAGCAGACTCTGTACGCACATACGAATCGTAAATAAACAGTTTTGGAACTGAATAATTCGCTCTTGCCATTGCTGCGTTCGCAAACTTAACTGTTACACTCGTCATGCCTGTTTCACTGCTCGAATAACACTGGACGACAAGGCGCCCATGTCTGTACGGCCTTCAGGCGAAACACACAAATAGAAAAGTGGGGGACGTAGTGTGGTCCGGCAGGGCCCATTCGACCAGCAGACGTGGCTTCCGTGGCCGGACTGCAATATGCCGGGCAGGAGGTCATCAGATAAGTGGAACACACCGTACATCATAGATGTTTGAGACTTGAAAAGGTCTCTGGAACCATATAGTTTCATTTGATTAAGAGTTGGGACGACAACAAAATATATTTCCCGAGGGGCAGGGGATAGGTGGGGGACGGTAGCGAACCTCGACCCCGCCAGCTGCAGAGACACGGCCCGCGCCTGCCGGCGGGCCGGCACCGTGTGACGTCACTTCCTGCGCTGGCAGCCGCCATTATCTCATCAGCGCTGGTCTCCCGCCCAGACCTGGCAGTTCTGCTCCGAGCGCCTGCAACGCTCCGTTACGCGCCAGCTGACAACGTTCACACGTGGACAGTGCGTACTACTTCCATACCCGCTCTTCCCTACCCCTACTTCAGATGACTGCCTACGTCACACTTCGGCCCATCTTCTACGTCAGTGGTTCCCAACAGGTGATCCACGGACCCCCAGGGGTCCGCGAGCTATACCAGAGGGGTCCGCAAGATGCTATTAGAATAAAAAATATATTAAATATATTTCGTATGATAACAGATTTTTAGTTTTGGCCGCTTCCTGCATGAGCACAGCTTTAGCGAACGCTAACTTCTGCATTTAGCGTCTTCCTAGAGCCAACTGACACTATCACACTCTAGCGCAAAACTAGAATTAGATAGATGCAAATAGCTCTGCTGTATGCCGTTAGGCTACGCGCGCTGCCTCTTTGCAGCTGACAACTGACAGTCACTTTGCACAGAATCTCACATTTCAGACGACAATCGGCCATTGCTAATTTATTTCCAGTGCCTTCACAGACCGTATTGTTTACATATATATTAAAACAGTAGTGTTTGTAAACCGTTGTTTTTTGGGGAAACTACAGTTTGCGTAGTTAAAAATGGACCGTTGGTTAAAAAGTGGTTCGTTAAAACGAGAGAGGTCTGCAGATGAAGAGGAAGATAATGCATTTGTTATACTAAACACCCAGATTTGAAGACAACGATTTTGACCAATAATCAAAAATTTAACAATAACAATGATGGCTACATTGAAAAAGTTTTAAGCTCAATATTTTTTCAATAATGAATATTCACTGTTTTATTTAAGTACCAAAAATAGAAAACGTATCAAAAGACTCTTAATTTGGCTTTTTTAGGTACTTGATACTGTGATAAAGACAAGGTACCAATCATGCTCGATGAGGGGGCCCTCGAGAAAATTTTGTTGGGAAGCCCTGTTCTACGTCATCTCCCCACAAGCCTTCTTCCTACTAGACGGCATTATTTGACTGCTACAGCTTGCAACAATAGCTGGGCACAATACCACAATAAATAGTTAATTAACGAAGTTAACTTTTCGATTAATTTTTAAGTTATTTTTTTTTAAAGTTTACGGACTCTTAACATCCGTTAACCTCCATTAATCGTTAATTATGTGCCTACTATTTATGACAAGTATCACGTCACGCCCCACGCGGAAATCGTGTTCTGACAAGGTGGGTCATGCACACTCAAGCTCCAAAGAAACTGGTATGGGCACGCGTATTCACAAACAGAGAAATGTCAACAAGCAGAATACGGCGCTGCGGTCGGCAACTCCTATAGAAGACAAGTGTCTGGCGCAGTTGTTAGATCGGTTACTGCTGCTACAACGGCAGGTAGTCAAGATTTAAGTGAGTTAGAACGTGGCGACGCAAGAGCGATGGGACGCAGCATCCCCAACACAGCGATGAAGTGGCGATTTTCCCGTACGACCATTTCACGAGTGTACCGTGAATATCAGGAATCAGGTAAAACAACAATCTCCGACATTGTTGCAGTCCGAAAAACATCCTGCAAGAGCGGCACCAACGGCGACTGAAGAGAATCGTTCAGCGTGACAGAAGTGCAATCCTTCCACATATTTCTGCAGATTTCAATGCTGGACCATCAACAACTATCAGCGTGCGAACCATTCAACGAAACATTATCGATGTGGGCTTTCGGAGACGAAGGCCCAATCGTGTACGGCCCATCAACACCGAAATTGGACTGTTCGTGAGTGGAAACATGTTACCTAGTCAGACGAGTCTCGTTTCAAATTGTATCTAGCGGATGGACGCGTACGGGCATGGAGACAACCTCATGAATCCATGGATCCTCCATGTTAGCATGGGAATTTTCAGGCTAGTGGAGGCTCTGTAATGGTGTGGGGTATGTGCAGTTGGAGTGATATGGGATCCCTGATACGTCTAGATACGTGTCACCTGATAGGTGACACGTACGTAATAAGCACCTGTCCGATCACCTGGATCCATTCATGTCCATTGTTCATTCAGACGGACTTGGGCAATTCCAGCAGGACAATGCGACACCCCACACGTCCAGAATTTCTACAGAGTGGCTCCAGGAACACTTTATGAGTTTAAACACTTCCGATGGCCACCAAACTCGGCAGACATGAACGCTATTGAGCGTATCTGGGATGCCGTGCAAAGCGCTGTTCTGCAAAGGTCTCGACCCCGTCGTACTCTTACGGATTTATGGACAGCCATGCAGGATTCCTGGTGACAACTCTCTCCAGCACTACTTCAGACATCAGTTCGTGCCACAGCGTGTTGCGGCACTTCTGCGTGTTCAACACCCTACAGGTGTAGCAGTTTCTTTGGCTCTTCAGTGTGGGGTGTGTCGCTACGCCAGGGTGCGAGTGAGTGATGTAAACAATCCACTTCTTTTACTGAGTTCGCGTTAAGTACTCCTGTATGCTAGTGGATTGACTGTGGAAATTAAATCATGGAACCGGATTCTAGGTCTATAACTGATGGAAATCTGTGACCGCATTTAAATGATAGCGTTTATTTTGTATCCAGATCGGGAGAACAAATACTTTTCGATTGTGAACTATGCTTGCCTAATAAATCGACAATTAGGGCTCTCAATTCGACCCTTTAGAATTTGAAGCAACACATAAGCAGAGCACAAGAGTCGTCATATATACCGTTGTAAGAAACTGTGACGGCAGGGTCCGGTCGAAGAAACACAATTTCACTGCACTCATATCATAAATTTTACTGTTACGGGTTAGCGATTGACTTTAACTTCCGATCTATCTCGTGTAAAGTAACTCTTTAACGTTTAACGAAATTAACTCTTTTAGAAACTGGTTAACGATCGACCAAGATAACTTTTTGATTAATGTTGCCCACCTATGCTTACAGCTGCATCTCTACAAAGCAAGTCTGGTGGAGGATACGTTTGCTACAACAGGTTTGCCGATAATCATTCTGCTTACGCTACGGCCATGAGTAGAAGAAGGAAGGAGAGAGAAAAACTCTCTCCTTCCTTCTTCTACTCATGGCCGTAGCGTAAGCAGAATGATTATCGGCAAACCTGTTGTAGCTGTCGTCGTTGTTGTGGGCTTCGGTCCTGAGGTATGATGCAGCTCTCCACGATATCCCATCTTAGCCTCTTTACATCCGAATCAGCGAACCCGGCAATGCTTCGTAATTGTTTAATATGTATGGGAATAATACACAAGACATAATTTCCTTCCCCCTCTCCCTGTCCATCTGTTCCTCCCCCTCTATCCTTTTTCTTCCCCTCCCCAATTTCTGTCCACCTCCTCTTCCTCTCTCTCTCTGACCTGGAGCCTTATTGTTATTGCAAACGAAATCTGCATTGAGTAATGAGGTCACTTAAAATGAATAGGTAAATCGGTTGGTATCGTTAATATAAGAAATACAGGAGATACGTGTGCAGCTGCTGGATCTGTGAGTGTAGTAGGTCCAGTGACAGTATTTCTCATAGTTTTCAGCTGTGAACGGGCAGGTCTGCAAAACTTGAATCATTCAGATTCCACAACACTGCTCCAATCATAAGTCAACAAGCCTTACATACAACATTCCTATTTCCTCTTAAAACTGACTGCGGCGAAGAAATAAAAACAGCATGTTGTTATGTATACAACTTTTTATTAAAAATATATATGTATCAAGAGGAACGTATATGGAAGAAGCAATTTGCGAAATACACACATCAAAAAAACTTTTCCTCACCTCGCTTACGAGAGTTCTGGAACCTGTACAGAAGATTGGAATAGAGATCAACATAAACATCATTTTCGCCTTTTTTGTTGCTCATGAAAAACGCAAATTGCATGTTGTACCGCCATACAGATTCCTGGACACACCAGTACCTCTAATACCCAGTAACACGTCCTCTTGCATCGATGCATTGCTTTATTCGTCGTGGTATACTATCCACAAGTTCATCAAGGCACTGTTGGTTCAGATTGTCCCACACCTCAACGACGATTTTGAGTAGATCCCTCAGAGTGGTTGGTGGGGCACGTCGTCCATAAACAGCCCTTTTCAATCTACCCCAGGCATGTTCGACAGGTTTCATGTCTGGAGAACATGCTGGCCACTCTAGTCAATCGATGTCCTTACCATGAAGGAAGTCATTCACAAGATGTGTACGTTGGGGGCGCGAAGACGAATGCCTCGCCAATATGCTGCCGATATGCATGCGCTATCGGTTGGAGGATGGCATTCACGTACCGTACACCAGTTGCGGCGCTATCCATAACCATCAGCGGCGTACACCGGCCTCACATAATGCCACCCCAAAAAAAGCACGGAACCTCCACCTCGCTGCACTCGCTGGACAGTGTGTCAAAGGCGTTCAGCCTGACCGGGTTGCCTACAAACACGTCTTCGACGATTGTCTGGTTGAAGGCATATGCGATACGCATCGGCGAAGAGAACGTGATGCCTATCTTAAGTGGTCCATTCGGCCATCCGTACTTCGCTGCAAGGTGTCGTGCTTGCAAAGATGGATCTCGCCATGAACGTCCGAAGTGAAGTTGCGCAGCATGCAGCCTATTGCGCACAGTTTGACTCGTAACACGACGTCCTGTGGCTGCATGAAAAGCGTTATTAGACATGGTGACGTTGCTGTCAGCCATAATCCTTAAATAGTGGTCATCCACTGTAGTAGTAGCCCTTGGGTGGCCTGAGCGAGGCATGTCATCGAAAGTTCCTGTCTCTCTCTGTCTCCTCCATTTCCGAACAACATTGCTTTAGTTCACTCCGAGACTCCCGGACACTTCCCTTGTTGAGAGCCCTTCCTAGCACAAAGTAACAATGCGGACGCGATCGAACCGCTGCTTGGTTGAAGTACCTACTTCCTGGTGGGGTGACTGGAAGTGATCAGCTGTCGGACCCCCTCCGTCTAATTGGCGCTGCTCATGCATGGTTGTTTACACCTTTGGGTGGGTTTTGTGACAACTCTGAACAGTCAAAGGGACCGTGCCTGTGATACAATATCCACAGCCAACCTCTATCTTCACGAGTTCTGAGAACCGGGGTGATGCAAAACTTTTGTGATGTGTATAGTTGAAATGCCCTGATATCTATGTCAAAGCTGTCACACAGTAGTTACTCGACGTCATCACAGTAAATGTTTGGTAATTGAATGTCAGCAGAAACAAATAATTTCTCCTCACCTGTACTCCCAAACATAACGATAAGGTAACCTGAACATATGAACAAGTAAACTAAACCAGATACGTTTTCCTGTCGCATTACTATGATGTTTAAAAGCCTGAATAACCATGTTTAGAGTGCGAGGACCGCTGAGAGATGTGCAGTGAGGTTCTGGAAGGCAGGCAACGAACTGGATGTGGAGCCATGCCGACTCCAGTTCCGTATCCAGCTGCGCTAGGATTCTGGGTTGAGGTTCCGTGGTGAGAACAGCCCGATGGAGGTGATCTCACAGGTTCTCCACTGCCTTTAAATCCGAGGAGCTTGGTGGCCAGCCGGCCGAGGTGGCCGAGCGGTTCTAGGCGCCTCAGTCCGGAACCGCGCGACCGCTACGGTCGCAGGTTCGAATCCTGCCTCGGGCATGGATGTGTGTGATGTCCTTAGGTTAGTTAGGTTTAAGTAGTTCTGATGACCTCAGAAGTTAAGTCCCATAGTGCACAGAGCCATTTGAACCATTTGTTTGGTGGCCAGGGGAGTACGGTAAACAAATCCTGATGTGGTCTTCCAACCACGCACGTACGCTGTACACTGTGTGACATGTTGCATTGTCCTGCTGGTAGATGCCACTGTGCCGAGGAAAAACAAATTGAGTATAGGGGCAGACATGGTCCTCAAGGATAGATGCATTCTTGTGTTCATCGATCGTGCCTATGGGACTTAACTGCTGAGGTCATTAGTCCCCTAGAACTTAGAACTGCTTAAACCTAACTAACCTAAGGACATCACACACATCCATGCCCGAGGCAGGATTCGAACTTGCGACCGTAGGGGTAGCGCGGTTCCAGACTGTAGCGCCTAGAACCGCTCGGCCACCTTCGGCCGGCGCAGAACGGTCGTTGACGGGACGCTGTTGGTAGCTCCTTGGTTTATCTGGGCGGTCAGTTACCCAACAGTTGCAAGTCTTTTCGCTTGTAGACATGCAAACCGTCCGTTGAAGAGCTGTATTATTTAGAAAGCAGTAACAATATGGTTCAAATGTCTCTAAGCACTATGGGACTTAATATCTGAGGTCATCAGTCCCCTAGACTTAGAACTACTTAAACCTAACTAACCTAATGACATCACACACAGCCATGCCCGAGGCAAGATTCGAACCTGCGACCGTAGCAGGTGCGCGGTTCCGGACTGTAGCGCCTTGAACCGCGCGGCCGGCATAGCATTAGCAATAGTTCTTCCATACAGCAACCTGAAACTGGTTTGTAGTTAACTGCTGCTGTACACCACCAACACAAACTGTATTAACGTTGAAACTACAGTTTTTAATTATTTTTATCATTTAAACACTGACTTACGGAATTTTCCCTGACAAACTCAAACTTAACCTATTCATTCATTACCCACAATATACAAGCCCAACGCTATCTGACTGCTATACAGTGACTACATGGCTTCCAATAATTAACACAAAAGAATGGCCCTGAATTGCAAGAAATCCTAACAATAACCTATACTTTTTCATAATTCACTTACCTCACAGAAAATCTTCATAGCACGCACTACAGCAATTATAGCAAACAACAGCTACAGCCAGGTAAATAAAGAGATTCTAACTACTATAGACCTTAACTACTAGGAGGCATATGGTTAGCAAAAAAAAAAATTTTTTTTGTTCTAGAGCAAACAATGTATTTAGAAGATGTTACCTTATTCATGTGACATCCAGTTCCAAAAATTGTATGTCAATAATTGCATTACCCAAACATTACCAACTACATCCATCCTCATTTTACAATGCATGTCCTACCAACACTAGGTCTCCACTAAGAAAATCATGTCCAAACACTTCTCTTTCCACTCGCTAACTGCTAGTCCGTCCAACCACAGAATCTCTTACCGAGGGTGCAGATAGCTGTAAGCGATATTAATACAGGTTGTAGCGCTGCATACATACAAACATACAATTTACAGTATGCAACATGAACAGCAGTGATCCCAACACAACTCTCTGCAGTAGGGAAAATCTGGCGAAAATGAATTACCATTTTGTTGTTAGGTCGTTACTGCTTTATAAACCATGACGTTAAATAAAATTTATATCAGGATCGTGATTTATTCACCTGTAGGTTTCGCTATCCTGGTGAAATGTTTTTAAATTAAAATAAACCACACGTTTTTTACATCCTTCTAAGAAGTGCATAATATGTCATTTTAGACCGATGTCGGGGTAAAGTGACATAGGAGTGAGAAAAAGTAAGAAATTCAGATAAACGTTAGATATTTGATATATTTAATAGACATGTACTTAAGAACAAATAAAAGACTATTCCTGAGAATGTTTTTCAACAATATCAATTACGGTTTCTCAGTTCACTCGCACAAAAAGTGAAGACAAAGTAGAATTACGAATGTTAGTCCATGAAACAACAAAATTGGTTCCGTTTTCGAAAAAATCACCCCCATGAACCATGGACCTTGCCGTTGGTGGGGAGGCTTGCGTGCCTCAGCGATACAGATAGCCGTACCGTAGGTGCAACCACAACGGAGGGGTATCTGTTGAGAGGCCAGACAAACGTGTGATTCCTGAAGAGGGGCAGCAGCCTTTTCAGTAGTTGCAAGGGCAACAGTCTGGATGATTGACTGATCTGGCCTTGTAACAATAACCAAAACGGCCTTGCTGTGCTGGTACTGCGAACGGCTGAAAGCAAGGGGAAACTACAGCCGTAATTTTTCCCGAGGGCATGCAGCTTTACTGTATGATTACATGATGATGGCGTCCTCTTGGGTAAAATATTCCGGAGGTAAAATAGTCCCCCATTCGGATCTCCGGGCGGGGACTACTCAAGAGGATGTCGTTATCAGGAGAAAGAAAACTGGCGTTCTACGGATCGGAGAGTGGAATGTCAGATCCCTTAATCGGGCAGGTAGGTTAGAAAATTTAAAAAGGGAAATGGATAGGTTGAAGTTAGATATAGTGGGAATTAGTGAAGTTCGGTGGCAGGAGGAACAAGACTTCTGGTCAGGTGACTACAGGGTTATAAACACAAAATCAAATAGGGGTAATGCAGGAGTAGGTTTAATAATGAATAGGAAAATAGGAATGCGGGTAAGCTACAACAAACAGCATAGTGAACGCATTATTGTGGCCAAGATAGATACGAAGCCCATGCCTACTACAGTAGTGCAAGTTTATATGCCAACTAGCTCTGCAGATGACGAAGAAATTGAAGAAATGTATGATGAAATAAAAGAAATTATTCAGATTGTGAAGGGAGACGAAAATTTAATAGTCATGGGTGACTGGAATTCGAGTGTAGGAAAAGGGAGAGAAGGAAACATAGTAGGTGAATATGGATTGGGGGACAGAAATGAAAGAGGAAGCCGCCTGGTCGAATTTTGCACAGAGCACAACATAATCATAACTAACACTTGGTTTAAGAATCATGAAAGAAGGTTGTATACATGGAAGAACCCTGGAGATACTAAAAGGTATCAGATAGATTATATAATGGTAAGACAGAGATTTAGGAACCAGGTTTTAAATTGTAAGACATTTCCAGGGGCAGATGTGGACTCTGACCACAATCTATTGGTTATGACCTGTAGATTAAAACTGAAGAAACTGCAAAAAGGTGGGAATTTAAGGAGATGGGACCTGGATAAACTAAAAGAACCAGAGGTTGTACAGAGATTCAGGGAGAGCATAAGGGAGCAATTGACAGGAATGGGGGAAATAAATACAGTAGAAGAAGAATGGGTAGCTTTGAGGGATGAAGTAGTGAAGGCAGCAGAGGATCAAGTAGGTAAAAAGACGAGGGCTAGTAGAAATCCTTGGGTAACAGAAGAAATATTGAATTTAATTGATGAAAGGAGAAAATATAAAAATGCAGTAAGTGAAACAGGCAAAAAGGAATACAAACGTCTCAGAAATGAGATTGACAGGAAGTGCAAAATGGCTAAGCAGGGATGGCTAGAGGACAAATGTAAGGATGTAGAGGCCTATCTCACTAGGGGTAAGATAGATACCGCCTACAGGAAAATGAAAGAGACCTTTGGAGATAAGAGAACGACTTGTATGAATATCAAGAGCTCAGATGGAAACCCAGTTCTAAGCAAAGAAGGGAAAGCAGAAAGGTGGAAGGAGTATATAGAGGGTCTATACAAGGGCAATGTACTTGAGGACAATATTATGGAAATGGAAGAGGATGTAGATGAAGATGAAATGGGAGATATGATACTGCGTGAAGAGTTTGACAGAGCACTGAAAGACCTGAGTCGAAACAAGGCCCCCGGAGTAGACAATATTCCATTGGAACTACTGACGGCCGTGGGAGAGCCAGTCCTGACAAAACTCTACCATCTGGTGAGCAAGATGTATGAAACAGGCGATATACCCTCAGACTTCAAGAAGAATATAATAATTCCAATCCCAAAGAAAGCAGGTGTTGACAGATGTGAAAATTACCGAACTATCAGCTTAATAAGTCACAGCTGCAAAATACTAACACGAATTCTTTACAGACGAATGGAAAAACTGGTAGAAGCCGACCTCGGGGGAGATCAGTTTGGATTCCGTAGAAATATTGGAACACCTGAGGCAATACTGACCCTACGACCTATCTTAGAAAATAGGTTAAGGAAAGGCAAACCTACGTTTCTAGCATTTGTAGACTTAGAGAAAGCTTTTGACAATGTTGACTGGAATACTCTCTTTCAAATTCTGAAGGTGGCAGCAGTAAAATATAGGGAGCGACAGGCTATTTACAATTTGTACAGAAACCAGATGGCAGTTATAAGAGTCGAGGGACATGAAAGGGAAGCAGTGGTTGGGAAGGGAGTGAGACAGAGTTGTACCCTCTCCCCGATGTTATTCAATCTGTATATTGAGCAAGCAGTAAAGGAAACGAAAGAAAAATTCGGAGTAGGTATTAAAATCCACGGAGAAGAAATAAAAACTTTGATGTTCGCCCATGACATTGTAGTTCTGTCAGACACAGCAAAGGACTTGGAAGAGCAGTTGAACGGAATGGACAGTGTCTTGAAAGGAGGGTATAAGAGGAACATCAACGAAAGCAAAACGAGGATAATGGAATGTAGCCGAATTAAGTCGGGTGATGCTGAGGTAATTATATTAGGAAATGAGACACTTAAAGTAGTAGATGAGTTTTGCTATTTGGGGAGCAAAATAACTGATGATGGTCGAAGTAGAGAGGATATAAAATGTAGACGAGCAATGGCAAGGAAAGCGTTTCTGAAGAAGAGTAATTTGTTAACATCGGGTATAGATTTAAGTGTCAGGAAGTCGTTTCTGAAAGTATATGTATGCAGTGTAGCCATGTATGGAAGTGAAACATGGACGATAAATAGTTTGGACAAGAAGAGAATAGAAGCTTTCGAAATGTGGTGCTACAGAAGAATGCTGAAGATTAGATGGGTAGATCACATAACTAATGAGGAAATATTGAATAGGATTGGGGAGAAGAGAAGTTTGTGGCACAACTTGACCAGAAGAAGGGATCGGTTGGTGGGACATGTTCTGAGGCATCAAGGGATCACCAATTTAGTATTGGAGTGCAGCGTGGAGGGTAAAAATCGTAGAGGGAGACCAATAGATGAATACACTAAGCAGATTCAGAAGGATGTAGGTTGCAGTAGGTACTGGGAGATGAAAAAGCTTGCACAGGATAGAGTAGCATGGAGAGCTGCATCAAACCAGTCTCAGGACTGAAGACCACAACAACAACATTCTAAAAAATAATTCTCAGCAATCTTATATATTTGCAGACATCACAACTAAAGTTTCTTGTTCTGTAGCTTACCGCAGCACATTCACTGTGTGCCCTCAAATTACGCTGCTGACACCTTAAGCAGTGTTCTCCGTGCGAGTAAAGTTCCAAGCAGCACAAACAGTGACAACCTTCGGAAGTATCACTGTTCTCGCCAAAATAGTCTTTTCCGTACAATATTTCTTTTCCAAGACTAAGTTTGCTCTTTGCTTTTCTCGGCTTTCTGGAATGCAAGTTGCCTCTTGTCCTTCATAGTCATATCAAATATGTGCGACTCCAATAGTTTCAGTTCACCCTCCAATGCAGTGTTGAAGTTGGCTGGAATCTACCCGCTCTTTTCTGAACACCACTGAAGATTTTGTTCGTGTTGCCAGTTTATCTTCTAAGAGCAGCCTGGGGAACTCCGACTGCTTTCCACGCTTGCAGCCATCCCATCTCGCCTCTAGTAACAGCATCTATAGCCCGACGCATCAGCACCACATCCCATGACTCTTTTCACGGTTTCCATACTTTACTGGCTGCCATGTGATTGGGGATATTTACGTACTTACATCTGCTCTATGTAAATACACTGCATCTGTGTATCAATACACACATATCAATTCATGTTTAATGTTTTGCTTATTTTATTATAGACTGATCTACTCCTATTGTTGTTAAGTTTAAACAGATACATAAAATAAACTGAAGAGCCAAAGAAACTTATATATCTGCCCAGTATCGTGTAGGGACCCCGCGAGCACCCAGAATGCCGCAACACCACGTGGCATACATTCGACTAATGTCTGGAGTAGTGCTGAAGGAAATTGACACCATGAATCCTACAGGGCTGTCCATAAATCCGTAGGAGTACGAGGGGGTGGAGATCTCTTCTGGACAGCACGTTCCAAGACATCCCACATACGCACCATAATGTTCATGCCTGGGGAATTTGGTGGCCAGCAATTGCGTTTGAACTCAGAAGAGTGTTCCTGGAGCCACTATGTAGCTATGCTGGACGTATGGGATGATGCATTGCCCTGCTGGAATTGCTCAAGTCCGTCGGAATGCACAGTGGTCATGAATGGATGCAGGTGATCAGACAGAATGCTTACGTACGTGTCACCTGTCAGAGTCATATCTAGACGTTCAGGGGTCTCATATCACTCCAACTGTACACGCCCCACATCGTTACAGAGCCCCCACCAGCTTGAACAGTCCAGGATCCATGGATTCATGAGGTTGTCTCCATTCCCGTACACGTCCATCCGCTCGATACAATTTGGAACGAGATTCGTCCGACCAGGCAATATATTTCCAGTCATCAACAGTCAAATGTCCGTGTTGATGGTCCCAGGCTGGGCGTAAAGCTTTGTGTTGTGCAGCCATCAGGTTCCGAAAGGCCATGTCGATAATGTATCGTTGACTGGTTCGCACGCTGACACTTGTCGATGGCCCAGCATTGAAATCTGCAACAGTTTGTGGAAGGGTTGCACTTCTGTCACGTTGAACGATTCTCTTCCGTCGTCGTCGGTCCCGCTCTTGCAGGAGCTTTTTCGGCCGCAGCGATGTCGGAAATTTGATGTTTTTCTGGATTCCTGATATTCACGGAACACTCGTGAAATGGTCTTACAAGAAAATTCCCCACTTCAATGATACCTTGGAGATGCTGTGTCCCATCGCTCTTGCGCCGACTATAACGCGGCGTTCAGACTCACTTAAACCTTGGTAATCTGCCATTGTAGCTGCAGTAACCGATCTAATAACTGCGCCAGACACTTATTGTCTTATACAGGCGTTGCGGAACGCAGCGCCGTATTCTGCCTGTTTTAATGTCTCTGTATTTGAATACGTAAGCCTATACCAGTTTCTTTGGCGCTTCAGTGTAAATACCTTAATTAATGTCAAAGATCGCCAAGGATAGAACTAGAGTGCACATCAGAATGTTCTGTCATTTTAGGCTGACACATGGTATGTCATTGTAGCCTGAAACATCATCTTTAGTTCATTCGAGAAATTTTCAACTACTGCATGCCCTTGTAGAATCTTCTACCTCTCAAAATGTAGCTAAAAGTAAGCTTTACAAGATAACTTACACTTTCCTCAAATATGTAATTACCTACAATACTAATGAATGAATATATGTGAAGTTAAAGGTTCTAGGCTTACCTATATGTTTTACGCTCCCACTAGCAAGACGGAAATGGCAGCTCGTCGCCTTAAAGGTAGGAAAAAAACCGCAAATCGACCTTTCTACACAGCTTAGTGCAGGTGGCGCCACTCAGCTGGTTTCGTCCATAGTCTTACTACAGTGTGTCATTTTACCCGGGTATGTAATTATAGCCAGACTTCCCATACACCACGCTTTAAACAGAGGAAAAACTATGGTGATGGTGGGAAAGAAGTTGTAGCGGAAGAAATGATAGATTTCTCGTAAGCAGGAAAGAAGACAATACAAGATGCCGAAGTAATGAAGAATGTATTATTAACGCGAAAAGTTCGCTCAGTTAAAACAATATTATACAAGTTTCAGACTTTGCTGCAGTGTGTTATAGTTCCCGTAGTCTTCGCAGAAGAAGTGATGCGTTTTTCATTAACATCCCTGTCTGCAAAGCAAACATTTCCACTCTCCACTTGCTTCCTGGAATTTGTTGTTGGCACATATTTCATGATGAACCTGTGTACTGCGAGTCTTGTTGTTACATGTGTCTGATTTCTGCATTCTGTGGACAGCTGTCACCAGTACATCTGGTGTGTTGGACAACTCCAGATGTGGTTCCTTCTTCTTCCGATCCATTATGTTGACCAGTTCATGATGTCGCCCTGTGGAAGGTACCCAGAGTCGTAAGGTGATTTCCTCTATGAAATAAGTCTCTTTCGAGAGTTCATATGTAAATGAGAATAGCAGTGTTTTTCCCAGTCCTAGAGTGAGTCACAGAAAAATGAAAAAAAAAAAAAAATACTGGAAGAAGCCGGCCTCGGGGAAGATCAGTTTGGATTCCGGGAAAATGTATGAACACGGTAGGCAATACTGACCTTATTACCTATCCTACGAGAGTAATCCCAAAAGTAAGGTCTCCTGTTTTTTTTGTAAGTACAGAACTCTGTTTGTGTGGCAGTTGGTCACACTGTTAAGAAGAGTGCTTCACGCGCTGTGTGTAAACATGCGCACGCCGCGCTGACGCACTCAGTCTTGGCTTGGCAGCCGTTGAGAATGGAGCTCCCGTTGGATGTTACCGCCAAGTGGGAATTGCGTGCAGTTATTCGGTTTTTGAACGCAAAGGTCCCTGCGCCGATTGACATCCATCGCCAATTGACGGAAGTGTATGGTGAGTGGTGCATAGATGTCAAAAATGTTCGTAAGTGGTGTAGAGAGTTTGCAGCTGCTCGCACCGAAATTCACGACGAACAAAGGAGCGGGAGACCGCCAATTTCTGAGGAGACAGTGTTGAAGGTTGAGAAAAGCATGCGTGAAGATCGGCGGATCACCCTGGATGATCTCTGCACGTTGGTTCCTGAGGTTTCCCGAAGCACCGTTCACAGAATTTTAACGAAAACATTGAACTACCGGAAGGTGTGCGCAAGATGGGTGTCACGCATGCTGACTGAGGACCTCATGCGGCAACGAGTTGATGTTTCCCGCGCATTTCTTCACCGCCTTGCGGTCGAACAGGATAACTTTCTGGACTCAATTGTTACGAGTGACCAGACCTGGGCATACCACTTAACACCGGAGACCAAGCAACAATCACGCCAGTTCATAACTTTCTGAACAGCATGGCGGCAAGCTGGTATGACATGGGCATACAAAACTGACACAACGTCTACAAAAATGCATCGACAGAAATGGTGATTATGTCGAAAAATAGCTAAATGTTCAAGCTGTAAACTGATGTAAAATAAACAGGTATATGTACGTATAAAAAAATAGGAGACCTTACTTTTGGGATTACCCTCGTAGAGTATAGTTTAAGAGATGGCAGTCTACGCTTATCGTGTTTATAGACTTAGAGAAAGCTATCGACAATGAAGACTAGAATACTCCTTTGAAATTATGAAGCTAGCTGGGGTGAAATACGAGGGTGAAACCAGACGGCAGCTACAGGAGTCGAGGGTCATGAAAGCGAAGGACTGGTTGAGAACGGAGTGAGACAGGATTATTGCCTATGCCTGATCTTATTCCTTCTGTACACTGACCAAGTAGTAATAGAAACGAAAGGAAAATTTGGAGTAGGCATTAAAGTTTATGGAGAGGAACTAAAAACTTTCAGGTTTTCCGACGACACTGTAATACTATCCGAAATAGCAAAGGACTTGGAAAAGTAGTTAATGGAATGTATAGTGACATGAAAGGAGGATATCACATGAACATGAACAAAAGCAAAACAGGGCTAATGGAACGTAGACGAATAAAATCAGGTGATGCTGAGGGAATTAGATTAGGAAACGAAACACTTAAAGTAGTGGAAGCGTTTTGCTGTTTGGGCAGCAAAATAACTGATGAAGGCCGATGTAGAGAGGATATAAAATGTAGACTGGCAATGGCAAGAAAGTTGTTTCGCAGAAGAAAAATTTGTTATAATCGAATAAAAGCCTTTACTGAAAGAAGTTGTCTGGAATGTAACATGTAAGTAAGTGAAACATGGACAATGAACCGGTTAGATATGAACAGAATAGAAACTTTTGATATGTGATGCTGAAGATTAGACGGGTAGATCACGTAACTAATGAGGAAGTACTGAACAGAATTGGGGAGAAATGTGATTTGTGGCACAACCTGACTATAAGAAGGGATCGGTTGATAGGACACATTCTGAGACACCAAGGGATCACCAATTTAGTATTGGAGGGAAGTGTGGTGGCTAAAAACTAAAGAACAGGAACAAGAGATGAATTCGTTAAGCAGATTCAGCAACATTTAGGTTTCAGAGGAGGAGGTGGAGGAGGAATAGGAGATTAGTGTTTAACATCCCGTCGACAACGATGTCAATAGAGATGGAGCACAAGCTCAGATTAGAGAAGGATGGAGAAGGAAAGCTGTGCCCTATAGAAGCGTAAGGAGAGCAGTGAGAGAAGCGTTCAATGATTTTGAAAGTAAGACGCTGTCAGCCGATCAGAGTAAAAACCCTAAGAGATTTTCGTGGTATGTGAAATCAGTAAGTGGGTCAAAATCATCTATTAACTCTCTCTGCGACGACACCGGCACAGAAACGGAAGATAACAGAAGGCCGAAATACTGAATTCGGTCTTCCGAAGTTGTTTCATCCGCGGAAGATGCTAACACTGTCCCTCCTTTCGATCGCCGTAGGAACGTCGAAATGGCAGACATTGAGATAACCGATCGCTGAACTGAAAAGCAGCTACAATAGCTTAATAGTGAAAAGACTTCAGGACCAGATGAGATACCTATAAAATCCTATAAAGATTACGAGAAAGAACTTGCTCTCCTTCTAGAAATAATTTATCGTAGATCGCTTGAGCAACGAAAGGTACCTAACGACTGGAAAAAAGGGCAGGTCATTCCCGTTTTCAAGCAAGGCCGTATGACAGATCCATACAATTATAGACCTATATCGTTGCCATCAATCTGTTGTAGAATTATGGAACATGTTTCATGCTCAAGAATTATAACGTTTTTGGAAAATGTACATCTGCTCTATAAAAATCAATATGGATTTCGCAAACAGAGATCCTACTAAATTCAGCTCGCTCTGTTCCTCCATGAGATCCTCAGCGCAGTGGACAACGGCGCTCAGGTTGATGCCGTGTTCCCTGATTTCAGTGAAGCATTTCACACCGACCCGCACTGCCGTTTGATGAAAGAAACACGAGCTTACAGAGTATCGGAGCAGACCTGCGATTGGATTCAAGACATTCTTGCAGACAGAACTCATCACTTCGCCCTTAACGGAACTAAATCGACAGATGTAAAGGTAATATCCGGAGTACCACAGGAAAGTGTGATAGGACCGTTGCTGTTCACAATATACACAGGGTGTTACAAAAAGGTACGGCCAAGCTTTCAGAAACATTCCTCACACACAAAGAAAGAAAATTTGTTACGTGGACATGTGTCCGGAAACGCTTACTTTCCATGTTAGAGTTCATTTTATTACTTCTCTTCAAATCACATTAAGCATGGAATGGAAACACACAGCAACAGAACGTACCAGCGTGACTTCAAACACTTTGTTACAGGAAATGTTCAAAATGTCCTCCGTTAGCGAGGATACATGCATCCACCCTCCGTCGCATGGAATCCCTGATGCGCCGATGCAGCCCTGGAGAATGGCGTATTGTATCACAGCCGTCCACAATACGAGCACGAAGAGTCTCTACATTTGGTACCGGGGTTGGGTAGGGAAGAGCTTTCAAATGCCCCCATAAATGAAAGTCAAGAGGGTTGAGGGCAGGAGAGCGTGGAGGCCATGGAGTTGGTCCACCTCCACCAATCCATCGGTCACCGAATCTGTTATTGAGAAGCATACGAACACTTCGACTGAAATGTGCAGGAGCTCTATCGTGCATGAACCACATGTTGTGTCGTACTTGTAAAGGCACATGTTCTAGCAGCACAGGTAGAGTATCCCGTATGAAATCGTGATAACGCACTCCATTGAGCGTAGGTGGAAGAACATGGGGCCCAATCAAGACATCACCAACAATGCCTGCCCAAACGTTCAAAGAAAATCTGTGTTGATGACATGATTGCACAATTGCGTGCGGATTCTCGTCAGCCCACACATGTTGATTGTGAAAATTTACAATTTGATCACGTTGGAATGAAGCCTCATCCATAAAGAGAACATTTGCACTGAAATGAGGATTGACACATTGCTGGATGAATCATTCGCAGAAGTGTACTCGTGGAGGCCAATCAGCTGCTGATAGTGCCTGCACACGCTGTACATGGTACAGAAACAACTGGTTCTCCCGTAGCACTCTCCATACAGTGACGTGGTCAACGTTACCTTGTACAGCAGCAACTTCTCTGACGCTAACAGTAGGGTTATCGTCAACTGTACGAACAATTGCCTCGTCCATTGCAGGTGTCCTCGTCGTTCTAGGTCTTCCCCAGTCGCGAGTCATAGGCTGGAATGTTCCGTGCTCCCTAAGACGCCGATCAATTGCTTCGAACGTCTTCCGGTCGGGACACCTTCGTTCTGGAAATCTGTCTCGATACAAACGTACCGCGCCACCGCTATTGCCCCGTGCTAATCCATACATCAAATGGGCATCTGCCAACTCCGCATTTGTAAACATTGCACTGACTGCAAAACCACGTTCGTGATGAACACTAACTTGTTGATGCTACGTACTGATGTGCTTGATGCTAGTACTGTAGAGCAATGAGTCGCATGTCAACACAAGCACCGAAGTCAACATTACCTTCCTCCAATTGGGCCAACTGGCGGTGAATCGAGGTAGTACAGCACATACTGACGAAACTAAAATGGGCTCTAACATGGAAATTAAGCGTTTCCGGACACATGTCCACATAACATCTTTTCTTTATTTGTGTATGAGGAATGTTTCCTGAAAGTTTGGGCGTACCTTTTGATCTAGTAGAAAGCGTCGGATGCTCTTTAAGGCTATTCGCGGATGATGCAGCTGTCTATACCAATGTAGCAAAGACAGAAGATAGTAAGAATTTGTAGAAAGACTTGGAGAGAATTGATGATTGGTGCAGGCTCTTGCAGTTAACCCTGAACGTAAATAAATGTAACATATTGCACATACAAAGGAAAAGAATGCCACTGCTGTACAGGTACACTATTGATGACAAACAGCTGCGACAGTGCCTGCCGTAAAATATCTAGACGTAACTATCCAGAGCGACCTTAAGTGAAATGATCAAATAAAACAGATAGTGGGGATAGCAAATACCAGGCTCAGATTCATCGGAAGAATCTTAAGGAAATGTAAGTCGTCCACGAAAGAAGTGGCTAATAAGGCGTTTGCTCGCCCGACTCCTGAGTATTGTCCATCTATCTGGGACCCGTATCAGGTAGGACTGTTAGAGGAGGTAGAGAAGATCCAACGAAGAGCGGCGCGTTTCGTCACGGGAGAGCGTTACGGAGGTGCTAAACAAACTCCACTGGCAGACGTTACAAGACAAGCGTTGTGCATCACGGAGAGATTTACTACTGAAATTTCGGGACAGCACTTTTCCCCCCACTTAAATTTCGCGTATTGCCCACGAGGAGAAAATTGGAGAAATTAGAGCCAATACAGAGGCTTACCGACAATCATTCTTCCCACGCACTTTGCACTATTGGCGAGTAGAACAGGTTTGGAGGGATTAGGTAGTGCTACCAAAAGTAGCCTCCGCCACACACCATTAGGTGGCTTGCGGAGTGTGATGTGGATGTCGAAAGAACCATCTCGGCATTTGCCTTAAGCGATTTAGGAAAATCACGGAAAACCTAAATCAGGATGGCCGGACGCGGGTTTGAACCGTCGTCCTCCCGAATGCGAGTCCAGTGTTTCAAGCACTGCGCTACCCCGCACGGTATAGGCTGCAGTAGTTAATCGGAGACGAAGAGGTTCGCACAGCACGGAGAGGCTGCATCAAACCAGTCTGAAGACCAAAATAATAGGATGCGTTTCATGAATATCTTCTTCACTTTTTCTGTTCTTTACATATCGCCGATCTTAAGTTTTTCCCATGCGATCTCCACTGCAAAGAATATAGTAGATTTGTACGGGCAAACAGAGCGATGTTCAGTAGTAAAGCTCCGTGTGTGTGTGTGTGTGTGTGTGTGTGTGTGCACCACACGTGGACAGTATCGACGTATCGATTCCCCGAGTCGGAGTGGCAGTCCGCCGTCTGGTGCCGTGGCGGAAGCGGCTACTGCGCAAGCGTAGTCGTGTGGGCGTGGCTAGGGCGCGGTTGGACACGCCCACCGGGGCGGGGTCACCCACCAACGGCTCATGCGCGTGGCCCCGCTGGAAATTTTTGGGATTCCTGGAAAACGCAGTTAACGCTCACGCGTCCAGCAAACTGTCAAGATAACCTCAACACTTGGCCACCGCGCACGTCTCTCGCTGGTTTACGATGCGAAAAGGAAATGCAGTAACTCTACGAAACTGTGTTCCCGCAGTGGCACAGCTGATCTTCGGTTCAACGTCAGTTCGTCAGTTTTTTTTTCTTTTTTTTTTTTTTTGTAAATTGCGTAAAGAATATTTTAATTGTGTCCTGCAACTTTTTTAATCTTAGGTTGACGATATAACGGTACCTCGTACAAAAAACAGAAGTCATTTGACAAAATTAAACTGCGACTATAGAATCATCATCACCGTAATTAGCCAATTGCTTCACTTGCTAATGTGGGCCTCATTCACCCGGTGTCCAGCTCAGGATTCCGACAGGTTCTTCCATTTCAGCCATCCTGAGCTTCCCGATGCCAGTTCAGTTCGGCTTTCTTTCTTAATTTCTTCGCTTCCCTTATCTTATACGACACACGAATTGGGGACTTTTATCCGCACACATAACCCATGTAACACCGAAGACATACATGCCAATACTTTCCTCACCTTCCGCTAGATGTCACTACCTACTGCAACAAGTTTTAGCGCTTTGTCTCGTCAGTTAGATGTAATTAGAAATATTATAGGGATCCATATATTTTCAGCTAATGTAACTCAAGAGGTTAAGTCTTTGTCCATCTGTAAGGTGGTCGTCTCCTTGGTCTCTTTGGTACACTGGTTTCCAATCTAGAACTTGTTTCGACCGCCTGCCATCACTTCTTCGGGTGACATACCAGCTCACTGCCATTCGAAGGTATTCACTCCTTCCATTACGTCAGTGACCTTTGTCGTACATGTGATATTGACCGCTTTCTTAATGTCTCACTTTGTTTCCTTTCCTGCTTCGGTTACTATTAGTTTTCTAAAAATGAATGTCCGTGTCTTACAGCCGTAAGTTATTGCTGCACTACGAGCATGCGTTAGTCAAAAACTGTTCTCTTCAACTCAATCGATATCTGAGACTTCAAAACTGATGAGTACGTTTCATTAGTTTGCAAGCCTAGTTTAACACGTCGAACTATTCCCGGCAGATATCCTTGGCGTAGCGAAGGAGATTAAATCACTTAATAAAGGCAAGTCGTCTGGTCTACATTGTATATTGGTCCGGTTCGTTTTAGTGTATGCTGATACAATAGCTCCATACTTAGCAATTGCATACACCGCTCGCTGATAGAAAGAGCCGTGCCCACGGACTGGAAGGATGCACAAATTACACGAATACTCAAGAAAGGAAATAGGAGTAATCCTATGAATTACAGATTCGTATCAAAAAAATGTTCAAATGTGTGTGAAATCTTATGGGACTTAACTGCTAAGGTCATCAGTCCCTAAGCTTACACACTATTTAGCCTAAATTATCTTAAGGACGAACACACACACCCATGTCCGAGGGAGGACTCGAACCTCCGCCGGGATCAGCTGCTCAGTCCATGACTGCAGCGCCTTGGATTCGTATCACTAACGTCAGTTTGCAGTAGGATTTTGGAATATAACTACGAAAATTATGATTTATCTCAAGGAAAACGATCTGTTGACAAGAAGTCAGCACTGATTCAGAAAGTATCGTTCATGTTAAACACAACAGGCTCTTTATTCTCACAAAGAAATGCGAGCCTTGGGTTGGGTATGCCAAATTGATTCCATATGCTTTTGATAGCGACCCCCGTAAGCGGTTTATATCCAAGTTGCATGCCTATGCATATCTTCTCAGCTGTGCGACGAATTAGTGAGGAGGAGGATATTAGTGTTTAACGTCCCGTCGACAACGAGGTCATTAGAGACGGAGCGCAAGCTCGGGTGAGGGAAGGACGGGGAAGGAAATCGGCCGTGCCCTTTCAAAGGAACCATCCCGGCATTTGCCTGAAGCGATTTAGGGAAATCACGGAAAACCTAAATCAGGATGGCCGGAGACGGGTTTGAACCGTCGTCCTCCCGAATGCGAGTCCAGTGTGCTAACCACTGCGCCACCTCGCTCGAATTAGTGATTTCCTGTCACAGAGGTCATGGTTAGTAGTAACTGATGGAATGTCATCGAGTAAAACAGGAGTAATGTCTGGCGTACCCCAAGTAAGTATTATAGTCCCTCCGCTACTGCTAATCTCTATAAACGATTTCGCACACAATCTGAGCAGCCCTCTGTCGACCAGTCCATTGCCCAAGAGCCGCGCGGATTTGCTGCACGGTTTGAGGCGCCATGTCACGGATTGCGCTGCTCCTCCCGCCGGAGATTAGAGTCCTCCCTGGGGCATGGGTGTGTATGTTATTCTTAGCATAAGTTAGTTTAAGTAGTGTGTGAGTCTAGGGACCGATGACCTCAGGAAATCACACACATTTAAACATTTTGAACGTCCAAGAAATGTCTATGTGAGGTGTTCTCGGACATTTCAGAGAAAATGAGCTGGTACACTATCATGAATGAGTGACATCTCCAACCGTTGTTTGAACAGGTATTTAATGCTAGTTGTATCTACGAACAATAGAGGAATGTGTCCTCATTTCTTTACTGCATTCCGTAGGTCGTTGGTAATACCAAAGGAGCTAGCAGTAGCAAAAATGAGGAAGTGCTCATAGCTCTTAACATTGCAAGAACCTCCCCCCCTCCCCCTGCCCCCTCCCCCCGCCTCAAAAAATGAAATGGTGGTGCAAGGGGCGTGCAGTATAACTGGCCGCGCTTTCCTACGATAATTAGGCCAGTCTATCCTTGAACTGACTTAGTGAGCCGCCACGTAGGAATTCTTCGTACCTGTTATGTGGAGACGCTCTCGTAGTTTTACGTACCATGGCAGAGCCGTAGTAGCGCCGTCGGACTTTGGAAGTACAATACTGCTGTCTATTTTTTACGTAATGAAGAGAGAAGAAGCTTTTTTGTGCAAATAATTTTTGCACGGAATGCCATTATGGTGTGTTTATTTGAGAATCACCGTAAAATGAACTTGCCCACAGTAATTGCAAGCTACCTATTAATGGCACGAGCGCCTGGTCCAGTGCACGACTAGATCGGAAGCCACCCTATCAACTACTGCCGACTATGGCGAACAGTCTGTAACTGGAGGGTAAAATCGGCATAGTTGGTATAAGATCGTACATTGTCGGTTGTGCTAAAGTTATTCATTTATTATTTAAAATCAGCGTCTCCTGTCATTGTAAAATTACTGAAAGATAGTATTCATGATTCGTAGTGTCCTCCTAACATTTGAGTGGCAAAAGCCAACTTTTCTTAGCAAATTTTCATTAATAACAACTAATCGATTCGCACCAGAATAAATATACTTTCCCTACGTATCTCTTTGCTGATGTCACGAGCGATTTCTCACAGCACCTCATCCCACTGACTATGACAGCTCTAGATGGCCAACCCCCTCTGCCAGCCAGCGTGGGAGCATACCGCTCGCTTCTTACTCCTTAGGTACTGCAGCGTTGATACATTCCCTTCACTCATGTGAAACAGCAAAAATTAAAGTAAAATACGCTCTTAAAAGCAAATAAGAGGTACCTTACAAGGTATGCACTTTAGAGGCCATTTTGCTGGAATTTTTTCCAGGTTTTGGCCCACACTACCATCTCTTCAAATGCGGAATACAATTTTTTAAGCAACGTGTATATAAACAGTACTTCCTTTAAGCGGAGATAAAAACGAGACGTAATTAGTAGAACAAATATGGTCAATACAGGCTGAATAGATGCTTGTAATTCCTCTAGTATTCTGCACAACTCTTTCTGTCAGAGATGGAAATTTGTGGTAAAGTCTTATGGGACCAAACTGCTGAGGTCATCGGTCCCTAAGCTTACACACTACCTAATCTAACTTAAACTAACTTATGCTGAAGACGACACAGCAACCCGTGCATTAGGGAAGACTCGAACCTCCGACGGGGGGAACCGCGTGGACCGTGACAAGACGCCTGAGACCGCGGGGGTACCCTACGCGGTGCTGTCTGAGATGAAACGGAAGGTAAAGCAGTGTCAGAATGCTGGTGACGTTACGGTGAGGTGATTGGCTGTACCTGCAACAAGATCGCCGAATTTCACATCAAATTACTTCTGAAGGCAGCAGTACAGATTGTCGAAAGACATAGAAGTGAGACAGTACCTAACGGTTACTGCTGAGTGTGGTTGCTCTTAGAGACAGCAGTCCGTACGAGCACACCAGTTGCGTCTTTACCATCGGTTACCCATACTATTTAATCTTCAACGTGAGGCAATACTGACCCTACGACTTGTCTTAGAAGAAAGATTAAGGAAAGGCAAACCTACGTTTCTAGCATTTGTAGACTTAGAGAAACCTTTTGACAATGTTGACTGGAATACTCTCTTTCAAATTCTGAAGGTGGCTGTGGTGTCACCGCCGGACACCACACTTGCTAGGTGGTAGCCTTTAAGTCGGCCGCGGTCCGTTAGTATACGTCGGACCCGCGTGTCGCCACTATCAGTGATTGCAGACCGAGCGCCGCCACACGGCAGGTCTAGAGAGACTTCCTAGCACTCGCCCCAGTTGTACAGCCGACTTTGCTAGCGATGGTTCACTGACAAAATACGCTCTCATTTGCCGAGACGGTAGTTTAGCGTGGCCACCAGCTACGTCATTTGCTACGACCTAGCAAGGCGCGATACTGAGTAATTAGAATGAATTCTGAACAGACAATATTGTGAATCATGTACCAGCAAGAGCGACGTTCATCATTAATGGATTAAAGTTAGGTATCAAACTAATTACGTCCGCTTTTTGAATTCTAATTCCTTGTCATGTTCCAGACCTCACGTCAATATAGTTATCCCTCCTCTCGCCAGCCTGCATGAGCTAAAACGCGTGCATTTCGGCCTCCTCTGGTAACACGGTGTTGGCTCTTCTGCCAACCCAACAGTGGCAGGGATAAAATACAGGGTGCGAAAGGCTATTTACAACTTGTACATAAACCAGATGGCAGTTATAAGAGTAGAGGGACATGAAAGGGAAGCAGTGGTTGGGAAGGGAGTGAGACAGGGTTGTAGCCTCTCCCCGATGCTATTCAATCTATATATTGAGCAAGTAGTAAAGGAAACAAAAGAAAAGTTCGGAGTAGGTATTAAAATCCACGGAGAAGAAATAAAAACTTTGAGGTTCGCCGATGACATTGTAATTCTGTCAGAGACAGCAAAGGAGCAGTTGAATGGAATGGACAGTGTCTTGAAAGGAGGATATAAGATGAACATCAACAAAAGCAAAACAAGGATAATGGAATGTAGTCTAATTAAGTCGGGTGATGCTGAGGGAATTAGATTAGGAAATGAGGCACTTAAAGTAGTAAAGGAGTTTTGCTATTTGGGGAGCAAAATAACTGATGATGGTCGAAGTAGAGAGGATATAAAATGTAGGCTGGCAATGGCAAGGAAAGCGTTTCTGAAGAAGAGAAATTTGTTAACATCCAGTATTGATTTAAGTGTCAGGAAGTCATTTCTGAAAGTATTCGTATGGAGTGTAGCCATGTATGGAAGTGAAACATGGACGATAAATAGTTTGGACAAGAAGAGAATAGAAGCTTTCGAAATGTGGTGCTGCAGAAGAATGCTGTAGATTAGATGGGTAGATCACATAACTAATGCGGAGGTATTGAATAGAATTGGGGACAAAAGGAGTTTTTGGGACAACGGCTAGAAGAAGGGATCGGTTGGTAGGACATGTTCTGAGGCATCAAGGGATCACCAATTTACGCTACAGTCTGGAACTGCGCGACCGCTACGGTCGCAGGTTCGAAACCTGCCTCGGGCATGGGTGTTTGTGATGTCCTTAGGTTAGTTAGGTTTAAGTAGTAAAGTTCTAGGGGACTGATGACCACAGCAGTTAAGTCCCATAGTGCTCAGAGCCATTAGAACTAATCACTAATTTAGCACTGGAGGGCAGCGTGGAGGGTAAAAATCGTAGAGGGAGGCCAAGAGATGAATACACTAAGCAGATTCAGTAGGCTGCAGTAGGTAGTGGGAGATGAAGACGCTTCCAGAGGATAGAGTAGCATGGAGAGCTGCATCAAACCAGTCTCAGGACTGAAGACCACGACGACGACGACCCATACTTTAGGCATGGCTCTGTGTAAAAACAATGGCTAGGACACTTTTTGTCGAGTGCTGGCAGAAGGCAGACCTCACTGTGGTAAGGGACGTGATTCGATAGTAGATGTGTTTGATTCTGGGCGGTGAACGGCCGCTGTCATACTTCTGAAGGGACTTTATAATTCGAGAGATCGTGAATCTTTCATGTGTTGTGATGACGAAATGGACTTAGTTTTCGCGAGTCCTCTGCAACTATTTAGTTTGGAGATTTTGCTATCATTTTCTTAACCCTTTCAGCATAACTTTACTGCATTTGATGAGGGTGTTTCCTGGCTGTATCTGATCTGAATATCATGAGATTGCACCTCCTTTATTCCACATGTCCTTTCCTGAATAATCATTATTCAACATAATTCTCTGTCAAGCAAATAAGTTACAGACATTAGAATAGAACCTTTGTTATTCAATTATTCATTTAACTTTCATTTCATGTATCTGTGAATTTTGGTAATTCGCAATTCTGAGCAATGAGTAGACTATTTCACTGCCGGATGACAGCTACAGGTTATTATTCACATGTAGCGGGGCATGAAACCGGGTGGACTTGACTCGAACAGGACTGTGCATAGTCCCACTACCTTAAGTACGAGACGCAACTGCTTTGCTGGTATGAACTGCTGTTTAGAAGACCAACTATACTCAGGAGTAACCGTTTGATGCCGTCGCAAAAGGCACTCCTTCTTATACAATAACTGCTGTAGTACTGGGCGCATGAGGTCACTTCAAGTGTGCCTGTAATTCTTTGGCATAATAACAGCTTGCGGACATGAGAGTGTGACGGTGGGGGTTTATGAAATTCCAGTCCATAAGATCACAATAGCACACAAGTACAAGCTAGAAAGAGGAAAGCTAATCATAAAATCGGAGAAGTCGAAAAGGGAATTAATTTTCCAGATAACCGTAGGTGGGAAAATGTATTGATGTGGAGCCGTGGCCATCTAACAACGGCCTGTCTGTGACGAGGGAGCGGAACTGTTAGAATTTTTCCTTTTTCCGAACCCTGTATACGAGGAAGGAAATAGGGATACGAAGCTACATTTCCTGAACTTCAGACAGGGAAGAAGAAATATCTATTTTACGGTCCACTGTGAATTCCTATTTTGTCACGATCTTTTCATTTCAGCGTAGCACTCGCAACCAGCCTTTTCTCCTACAACTTATACCCTCTACAACTCCCTCTAGGACAGTGGTTCAGAAACTGGGGATATTTACCACATGAGGGGTGAAATGAAATTTTCTGAGGGGTAAAAACAAATCAATTCGATTCTCTTTCAGTCACAAAACTAAATTATTTTCAAAAGACCGCTACTATTATAGCAGTTTTGTCAGACTGTAGTACTAATTACCTAAGTTATCAGCAATTAATTTTTTCAATTAGCAGCATTAATGCTGTGGAGGTTACAGGTTCCTCACATAGTCCACCCCCTACACACATATGTTGTGCTTTGTCCCGTATATTGCTGATGATAGAAATTAGACATACACGTGTTGTTGTTGTGGTCTTCAGTCCTGAGTCAGGTTTGATGCAGCTCTCCATGCCACTCCATCCTGTGCAAGCTTCTTCATCTCCCAGTACTTACTGCACCCTACATCCTTCTGAATCTGCTTAGTGTATTCATCTCTTGGTCTCCGTCTACGATTTTTACCCTCCACGCTCCCCTCCAATGCTAAATTTGCGATCCCTTGATGCCTCAAAACATCTCCTACCAACCGGTCCCTTCTTCTTGTCAAGTTGTGCCACAAACTCCTCTTCTCCCCAATTCTGTTCAATACCTCCTCATTAGTTATGTGATCTACCCATCTAATCTACAGCATTCTTCTGTAGCACCACATTTCGAAAGCTTCTATTCTCTTCTTGTCCAAAATATTTATCGTCCATGTTTCACTTCCATACATGGCTATACTCCATACAAATACTTTCAGAAACGACTTCCTGACACTTAAATCAATATTCGATGTTAACAAATTTCTCTTCTTCAGAAACGCTTTCCTTGCCACTGCCAGTCTACATTTTATATCCTCTCTAGTTCGACCATCATCAGTTATTTTGCTCCCCAAATAGCAAAACTCCAGAACTACAATGTCATCGGCGAACCTCAAAGTTGTTATTTCTTCTCCATGGATTTTAATACCTACTCCGAATTTTTCTTTTGTTTCCTTTACTGCTTGCTCAATATACAGATTGAATAACATCGGGGAGAGGTAACAACCCTGTCTCACTCCCTTCCCAACCGCTGCTTCCCTTTCATGTCCCTCGGCTCTTATAACTGCCATCTGGTTTCTGTACAAGTTGTAAATAGCCTTTTGCTCCCTGTACTTTACCCCTGCCACCTTTAGAATTCGAAAGAGAGTATTCCAGTCAACATTGTCAAAAGCTTTCTCTAAGTCTACAAATGCTAGAAACGTAGGTTTGCCTTTCCTTAATCTAGCTTCTAAGATAAGTCGTAGAGTCAGTATTGCCTCACGTGTTCGAATATTTCTACGGAATCCAAACTGATCTTCCCCGAGGTCGGCTTCTACTAGTTTTTCCATTCGTCTGTAAACAATTCGTTTTAGTATTTTGCAGCTATGGCTTATTAAACTGATTGTTCTGTAATTTTCACATCTGTCAACACCTGCCTTCTTTGGAATTATTATATTCTTCTTGAAGTCTGAGGGTATAGCCATACACGTAACAAATATGAAATATCGCAAGAAAATGTCTTCTGCAAGTTGTAAATAGTACCAGCAACGGTCCAGAAGTTGATTCATTACTCGCTTCAAAACAGACAAATGAATTAATTAACACCAAGACTCAACAATAACTACATAAAGGCAACTATATGCCTGTGCACAGTTTTATTATTGTTATTATTATTATTATTATTACAGTGGTTAGGCACAAAGCATTAACTATCTTAAGTCGTTCAATTTTTGCCATCTCAGAACTAAGGAGTGCAGCAACGAAGTGATTTACGAACAGTAAGTACATTGCACACATCTGAACTTGTTCGATTTTAAACGGAGTTGCAGTGAGGAGTTCAAGCAAGTGCCGCAATGGAGAGGAGTAAAGCAGGGGAAGCTTGTTTTGTATCTACCCTCACTGTGGATTGTTAGCTTTCTTTTCTGAGAAGGCGTTGTAGGTAGCACTTGCGATGCACCAAGGACTCCTTCGTCATTCCTCCTAATACGTTCACCCACAAACACACACACACACACACACACACACAAACACACACACACACGCGCGCGCGCGCGCGCGCAAACGTAAACAAAACTAAATATCATTAGTACTTCGTCATTTAAAAAACTGTTCGAAGAAAAGTCTTTCATTCTACAGATTCGTTCGGTGCTAAAGTTCGTGATAATGTGTGGGAGCAAGCGGGGGAAGGGGGTGGGGGACAACAGATGGCAGGGGGCGTGGAAGATGGAGGGGTACTACCTAATGTCTGACTGCAATCAGGGGTAATGGTCTAAGAAAGATTGGGGACCACGGCTCTAGTACAATGGATGTTACTTCCTGATGTCTTAATCCATGTCCTATCATACTGTCCCTTCTTCTTGGCAGTGTTTTCGCCGATTCTGCAGAGAACTTTAACTTGTCAGTTTACTTAGTTTTCTATATCCTCCTGCAGCATCGCATTTCAAACGCTTCGATTCTCTTCTGTTCCTGTTTTCCCACAGTCCCTCTCCTACTACACGATGCCGTGCTCCAAACGTACATTCTCTGAAATTTCTTCCTCAAATTAAGGTGTGTACTTAATACTAGCAGACTTCTTTTGGTCAAGAATGCCCTGTATGGCTGTGTTAATCTGCTTTTTATGTCCGTCTTGCTTCGTCAGTCACGGGTTTGGTTCAAATGACGCTGAGCACTATGCGACTCAACTTCTGAGGTCATCAGTCGTCTAGAACTTAGAACCAATTAAACCTAACTAACCTAAGGACATGTGGTGCTACAGAAGAATGCTGAAGATTGGATGGGTAGATCACATAATTAATGAGGAGGTACTGAATACGATTGGAGAAAAGAGAAGTTTGTGGCACAACTTGACTAGAAGAAGGGATCGGTTGGTAGGACATGTTCTGAGGCATCAAGGGATCACCAATTTAGTATTGGAGGGCAGCGTGGAGAGTAAAAATCGTAGAGGGAGACCAAGAGATGAATACACTAAGCAGATTCAGAAGGATGTAGGTTGCAGTAGTTACTGGGAGATGAAGAAGCTTGCACAGGATAGAGTAGCATGGAGAGCTGCATCAAACCAGTCTCAGGACTGAAGACCACAACAACAACAACCTAAGGACATCACACACATCCACGCCCAAGGCAGGATTCGAACCTGCGACCGTAGTGGGCGCTCGGCTCCAGACTGTAGCGCCTAGAACCGCACGGCCACTCCGGTCGGCGTCACGGGTTTGTTTTGCTACCAAGGTACCAGAATTCCTTCACTTTCCCTACTTCGTGGTCCACAGTTTCGATTTTAAGTTCCTCGCTTTTCACGTTTTTCCTACTTCTCGTTACTTCCATCTTTCTTCGATTGATTCTCAATCCATATTCTGTACGCCTTAGACTGTCCAGTCCATTCAACACATCATGCAGTTCTTCTTCACTCTGACTGAGGATGGCAATGTCGGCAGCAAATCTTATCATTGCCATCGTTTAACCCTGAAGCTAAATCCCCCTCGCGAAACTTTATTTTCACTAGGTATAGACTGAAGAGTAGGGGCCAAAGACTGCACCCCTGTCTTACACCCATTTTATCCGAGCACTTCGTTCTACGTCTTCCATTCTTATTTTTCCCTTTTAATTGTTGTAAATATTGTACATGCCACACAATGAAAGCTTTCACGACCGGATGTTTCAGCAGCTGAGAATTTTTCCGGGTTGTATGGCCGTGGTTCATGGAACTCTTCAATCCCTGACGTTTCGTCCAAAGCTACGTTGGACATCTTCTGAGGTACTCCTGGTTGTGCTGGGTGTTGCCGGGAAGCACCTCCGAAGATGTCCAACGTAGCCTTGGACGAAACGTCAGGGATTGAAGAGTTCCATGAACCACGGCCATACAACCCGGAAAAATTCTGAGCATTGTACAGTGTATTTGAAAAAGAAGTCCCTAGTTTTAATGTGTCCTACCAACTGTGCAAAGTGACGTACACTATTCTAGTTTGTGGTGTTTGATTCATCAACTCTCCAAGTTTGGCTCCCCTGCAGTTGGCAGGTCTGCTTGACCTTGAGACGGCACCAGTGCCCTTTTTTTCCTCTGTTCCCTCAGTTCAACCCAGGCGAGTGTGTAGTGCAGTGCAGAGCAACTCAGCTGCGTTTCATGTCAATGGGACAGTTAATCGTCATAACTGCAGAATTTTGGGGGCAGAGCATGCACATGAAGCTATTCAGCATTAGTGTGACTTTCTCAAAGTTAATGTCTGGTGCAGTTTGATGGAAGATCGTGTGATTGGTCCTTGCATTTTTGTACAAAAGACAATAACCTGGGACGTTTACTGTGACATGTTGACAGAGTACGTCTTTCCCCGAATGGACGATATTGAGGCGGAAAAGGGGCTTGTGTTTTTTCAACAAGATGGCGCCCCATCTCACTGCAGTAACCAAGTGCGCGCGGCTCTTGACACTCGCTTTCCAGGAAGGTGGATAGGCAGGGCCCGCCGCATACCTTGGCTACCACAAAGCCCAGACTTAACCCCACTGGACTTTTTCTTTTGGGGCCACATAAAAATGTTGTGTACAGTGAAAAGATCAGAGACATCAATCATTTACGGGAAAGAATCGTCGCTGTGGTTGGGACAGTTACACCGGAAACGTTGGTGATTAGGTGGCGAGAAGTGGAATATCGTCTCGTCGTGTGCATGGCAACGCATGAATCCCACGTTGAAGTCTGCTAACATTAAACAAAACTTGAAGGAAATCTCGTTCATAATATGCACTCATTGATGTAATTTTTCATTGATTTCTCCACTGAATTTATACTTAAAATTATAGAGTTCTCTTTCAAACACCCTGTATATAATAAACCTTTCCCCACAGCTTGCTCCTATATTTCTCAGAAATTCGAACATCTTGCCCCGTTGTACATTATCGAACGCTTTCTCCAGGTCGATAACTCCTATGATCGTGTCTTGATTTTTCTTCAATCCTGCTTTCATTATCAGCCACAACATCAGGACTGCGTGTCCGATGCCTTTACCTTCTCTAAAGACAAACTGATCCTCTTCTTTTGCATCTCCAATTTTGTTTCGCAGTATTCAGTACATTCTTTTTGTCAGCAACTTAGATGCATTAACTGTTAAGATTCTTGTGTGATATTCACTACTTATCTGCCCCTGCTGTCTTCGTAATTGTGTGGATGATATTTTTCCGATAGGCTGCCTATAGGAATCTTAAAATACAGTTTCAGAAGGGTTTATGGTAGCATTAGAATCAAGAATCACTTATCAATGTTGAGCTGTTGTCATAAATATGGCTTATGCAATAAAAAATGGAATTCACACTACATAATTTTTTTGGTTGGAGTCATAGTTTTTTGTTAGATGGCGCGAAGACTTCGCTTCGATGATTGGTTATGAAATTGTAACACAAGCAGAAAGCCCAAACCGAAGAAAATCAGCTTATGTCTTGCCCAAAAGTAGAACGCAGTAATGATGTCATTTTACTGATCAAAAGCTTAAAAATACTGTAAAATAATTGTTTGCCATTTTTTTGTATAGTCCAATCTCTGTCTTCCCCTACAATTTTTTCCTTGTACGGCTCCCTCTCCCTGGAAGTAGTTTTCTGATATATTGGCACGTGACGTATCATCTTGATCCTTATTTTTGTCACTGTTTCTCACATATGTCTTTCATCGCGGATTCTGTGGGCCACCTTCTCATTTCTCATCTTATTAGCCTCGTCGATCGGGAGCTTTCTGCAACGCCACATGTCAAACGCTTCTGTTCCGATATTTGTACAAACTGCCTTCACAAAATTTGTTGATGTATTAGGCACAAGGGCGGTGTTTGAGACACACACACACACACACACACACACACACACACACACACACACACACACACACAGCCTATTTTACGATTTTTCAGTCTATCTCTCTGCTCAGGAGGTTGTACGACAAACTGAGCACACCGTTAGCCTTCGAAATTAGACTCACATCACCTTTAGGTTAAAAATACCTCCTTGTTTTGGAGACAGTAACGATCGCCTCAGCATTCGTAATTCGACTGCGGTTCCTGCTGCTATTCAGGGAATGGTGCTGTAATTCATTCACGCCGTCTCATTTGGTTAACAGCGCCAGGCATAACGGCGTAAGCCCACTCGCGGCCCGAATAACATCTCGGCAGGTTGTCTACCGTTAGCTTCCCATTCAACTGCACTCAAAACAGACAGATACATTCAGAGACGCTCTAGGATCTACAGATTTTCGAAAATATATCAACAGTATTTATTCATCCTTTGATAATTTAGTATTAATACACTGAAGAGCCAGAGAAACTGGTACACCTGCCTAATATCGTGTGCGGCCGCCTTCACCACGCGTAAGTGCCTCAACACGACTTGGCATGGACTCGACTAATGTCTGAAGTAGCGCTGGAGGGAGCTGACACCGTGAATCCTGCAGGCCTGTCCATAAACCCGAAAGAGTACGAGGCGGTGGAGATCTCTTCTGAACAGCACGTCGCAGGGCATCCCCGATATGATCAACAATGTTCAGGTCTGGCGAGTTTGGTGTCCAGTGGAAGTGTTTAAACTCGGAAGAGTGTTCTTGGAGCCACTCTATAACAATTTTCAACGTGTGAGTTGTCGTATTGTACTGCTGAATTGCCCAAGTCCCTCGGAACGCACAATGGAATGACTGGATGCAGGTGATCAGACAGGATAATCACGTACATGTCACCTGTCAGAGTCGTATCTAGACGTTTCAGGGGTCTCATATCATTCCAACAGCACACGCCTCACACCGTTACAGAGCCTCCACCAGCTTGAACAGTCCAGAGTCCACGGAGCTGACACCGTGAATCCTGAATGGCTATCCATAAACCCGTAAGAGTTCGAGGGCGTGGAGATCTCTCCTGAACAGTACGTTGCAAGGCATCCCAGATATGCTCAGTAATATTCATGTCTGGGGAGTTTGGTGGGCAGTGGAAGTGTTCACGCTCAGGAGAGTGTTCCTGGAGCCATTCTGTAGCGATCCTCGACGTGTGGAGTGTCACATTGTCCCGTTGGAATTGCCGAAGTCCTTCGGAATGCTCGCTGGACATGAATAGATACAGGTGTTCAGACAGGAAGCTTACGTACATGTCACCAGTCAGAGTCGTATCTAGACGTTTCAGGGGTATCATTCCAACAGCACACGCCTCACACCGTTACAGATCCTCCACCAGCTTGAACAGTCCCCTGATGACATACAGGTTCTATGGATTCATGAAGTTGTCTCCATACCCATAGACGACCATCCGCTCGATACAATTTGAAACGACCCTCGTCCGACCAGGCAACACGTTTCCAGTCATCAACAGTCCATAAAGCTTTGTATCATGCAGTCATCAAGGATAGATGAATGGGCCTTGGGCTCCAAAAGCCCATAATGATGATGTTTCGTTGAATGGTTCTCACTCAGCCCAGCATTCAAATCTGCAGCAATCTGCGGAAGGGTTGCATCTCCGTCAGGTTGAATGATTCTCTTCAGTTGGTAAATATGATCATTTTAACGACCAAAATACGATCCGCATTAACGATCAGCTTTAATTAACATACAAACAACGTTAATTAACATACGATTAACGTTGATGGTCAACGAAATTACGATAAAGCAATAAAACAACGAATTGAACTTTAAAATGATGCTTAAAAAACGATAGACGTAAGGCAGACAAATGTTAGACGCAAAATTTAAACATAAAGACGTTAACATCGAACGTCGGTCTCCTCTCCTCTCCCCTCCTCTTGTCTATTTTTCTCTTCTCCAAAAGTTTAATTTTTCATTCGTTAAATTTTTTTATGTAAATAAAAATATCCATGAATGGAAGCATTGAAAATTTGTTAAGTGAACTTAACAATTACAGAGATGGTTTTTCATAAGTCCAATAAATTATCAAAACTTAAAAAACATAAATCTTATGTTACTTCATAAGCTGAAATTATTCTAACTAAACTTGGAGAAAAAGTTTTATTACTTTTAGATGATAAATGTAAAACTACTCGTCCAGATCGTTATACTAAAATATTTACAAATGATGATGATAAATTAGATAAAATTGTAAATTTACATTTTGTTTTCTGAGGTAAGAATACGAATAAAGATTGACCTCCTCATGATACTGTATTTGAATAAAATTTAAAAATTTTGTATTTTTCTTTTAATTAAATTAATATTTTTTCTAATTTTCTAAGTTGTTAAATAGTTCAGTTTTGTTGGTAATTTTTTTCTTGTATTTAAGTAGAATTTGGTTGGGAAATATTGCAATATTAGATTCTTGGGTTTGCATCGTGGAATTTTTTAGTCGAAAATGCACTTTGCGCCAGAATCGGCATAAATATAATCGGCATAAATATACTACTGCTGCAACACTACAAAACAAAGGATGGCCTTCGACAGCCAGTATGACGGCGACCTGGGAAGATGCTGCATTCTTCCAACGTTATGGAGCGGCAGCGCTGTTACCCTTGGAGTCACGGTGTGGGGAACCATCCGGTATGACTCCATGACGGGGTTGGAACTGATTGAAAGAGCTCTGACGGCATAACGGCACGTCGCTTACATCCTGCGCCGTCACGTGTTACCACCACAGACATACATTACTAGACTGACAATACCGTATGCAGCATCATTGGCGTCACTGAAACCAGTACTTTAGAATCGCAATATGGCACTATGGCAATAGGGCGATTAAACAGCTGTTGATTTAGTGATATAACAGTCGTAAGAAATGGGGATAAACTGATATAACTATGTTAACGTTAGAGTATTGACGTAATAGTCAATACATGCACCGTGTTTGGCTGTAATTTTTCCTACAGTAGACGGAAGATAAAAGGATAGGAACATATGTGAATGTAAGCATAACTAGAAACAAACTAATTAGTTTTGCTTGTCTACTAAATCTGTGTGTGGTTCCTGAAGAGGGGCAGCAGCCTTTTCAGTAGTTGCAGAGGTAACAGTCTGGATGATTGACTGATCTGGCCTTGCAACACTAACCAAAACGGCCTTGCTGAGCTGGTACTGCGAACGGCTGAAAGCAAGGGGAAACTACAGCCGTAATTTTTCCCGAGGGCATGCAGCTTTACTGTATGGTTTAACGATGATGGCGTCCTCTTGGGTAAAATATTCCTGAGGTAAAACAGTCCCCCATTCGGATCTCCGGGCGGGGACTACTCAGGGGGACGTCGTTATCAGGAGAAAGAAAACTGGCGTTCTACGGATCGGAGCGTCGACTGTCAGATCCCTTAATCGGGCAGGTAGGTTAGAAAATTTAAAAAGGGGAATGGATAGGTTAAAGTTAGGTATAGTGGGAATTAGTGAAGTTCCGTGGCAGGGGGGACAAGACTTTTGGTCAGGTGAATACAGGGTTATAAATACAAAATCAAATAGGGGTAATGCAGTAGCAGGTTTAATAATGAATAAAAAAAAATAGGAGAGCGGGTAAGCTACTGTTTTTAATTCATTTGAGTGTTCTTATGAAAACTGAATTCTCCTTTAAAAGTGTGTATATGTAACTTGACGCTTTTCTCATAAAACTATTCTACAATATAGTGTTAAACTCAACTAGTACACAAATATTTGTTCAATTGCAAAATCTGTTTAGACCAGCCCGTGAAGCTTACAACGCCTTTCGTTTAAGAAAATCGTGGTAGTACTTATACAAACGTCCCAACGTGTGGTTACCACCGAGGTATAGGGGGCGAAGTAGATACCACAATGGACGCACTCTCGAGGGAACGGTTCAAATTTGCGTGCGGCCATCCTCATTTAGGTTTTCCGCGATTTCGTCAAAATCGATCCAGACGAACACCTATCCTCGAAACATTCCGATCGGACGTCACACCCCAATTTTTCTTCCTTCTTCTTTCGTGTGTTTCCTCTCACACGACAGTATCGTGATGCCTTTTCCAACAGAACAATACTCGGCCGCACATGCCACACTTCTGTTGTGCTACTCCAGTGGCCAGCAAGATTCTGAGACCTGTCGGCAAGAGTACATGCGTGAGACCATTCTGGACGTTACCTGCGTTCCAGTATCAGTATCAAGAATATCGGGGACCAGTCAGAACAGATGCAGCACAGCTTGGCTCAGAAGAGGAAGCAACGGCTTCACGGTACTCTTCCCAACTGAATGAGTGCGGGCATCCGGACCATAGGGGGTTCGACGTCCCTTAATCCCTGTCGCATTCAGTCGCTGATGTGTTGTGGACGAGCTCATATCGGCCACGTGGCAGCAGTCTCGTCGTGCCCTTGGTTTCACAACTGGCAGTAATCGTTACAATCACTCTCATTTCCGTATATTAATTTGCATTTTAACAAACGACGTTAAATTGGCAGATCACTAAAGCAGCTTCTAAAGTTAAAAACATTCAGACTGCATAAAGTCACACTGTTCATTTCACTTCTATTCTGGGGAGCACCTTTTTTGCTGTTAAAGATTTCAATTTCCTCTAACACATCGAGCAGTCATTTCTCGGTTGCCGTATGTAGCACTTTCATCTTGTGGTATGTGTGTCCCATAGGCCGTTTTATTTTTGGAATACATATACTCTTCAAAACTTGTTTTAAGATAAACGTCCTATTTGACCTCGATAATAGTGTTCAGAATCACAGAATTTCATCTCTCACACGCATGACTTGAGGAAAAGTCATGTTTAGGTCCAATTTACGGCGAAGTAACCTCGAAGCACTGTTTGTTTGAAAACGTCATATAACGTTTTGTTTTCTGAAATGTGAATATAGACAGAATTTCTCTTTCGTGTGATGAATGACAGGTTGCCCAAAATATAGAAACATGTAAGATAATGCAGATAATAGGAAAAACCTTATGAAACGTCCCCTTAGAAAATTATTGAATTACTGTGCTGGTAAACCCCTTACGTTATTTGATTTTCAAACAGCTGAGCAGAACTGAACGTACTCAGACATTTCTCTCTTTACTTATTCTGATCAACGCAATCTGAATTTCAAAAATCCCCACAAAAGAATGGCCCTGACTAACAATAACCTATACCTTTCATGAATCACTTACCTCACAAAAATCTTCGTTACTCCAACTACTGCAATACAGCGAGCGCCACTACTGCCAGCTAAATAAAAGATCTAACTACTGAAGGCACTAACTACTGATAGGCATAGTTAGCAAATGAAAGATTTTGATAGAGAACAAACAATGTATTTACCTTAATAGTGTTCAAAAGTCATAATATATATATATCAGTTCATGACATCCAGTCTTACAAATTTACTGTCTCTGATGGGCACACGTCCAGATCATCCGCTCTCAAAATTCCGCCATCTCTCTCCCCACATCCACCATGCTGGCGGCTCACCTCCAACTGCGCAACGCTACGCGCTGTTAACAGCCAACTGCCCAACACTACAATAGCGACTATTACAACACTGCCAACCAGCCACAGACTGCACACAGCACAGCCATTGATTTTCATACAGAGCGCTACGTGGCGCTACCAATATAAAAACCTAAACAGCCTACTTACAACCTCTTAAAATGACTGAATAAAGCATCAGTGGTGTGCTACGTGACACAGTCACATCGATGAAATATCTAGGCGTAAATCTCCTCAGTAGTACGAAATTGAAAGAGCATGCAAGGACGGTAGTGAGGAAGACGAATAGTTTAGTGGTAGAGTTTAAGGAAAGTGGACCGCGTGTAGAACTTTAGTGCGACCATTTCCAGAGTGCTGCTCTAGTGTTTCGGAACCCACCAGGGGGACGTCGAGGCATTTCAGAGTCGGGCTGATAGATTTTTCACCGGCAGGTTCGAACAACACGCAAGTGTTACAGAGATGCTTCGGAAACTCGCACCGGAATTCCTGGAGGGAAGGCGAGATTCTTTTCGAGGAGCAGTATTAAGAAAATTTAGAGGAACGGGACTTTGCGGATGACTACAGAACGATCTTGCTGCCGCCAACATGCATCGCGCGTGAGGCACACGAAGACAAGACGAGAGTAATTAGCAGCTAGCACGGAGGCACACAAACGGCCGTTTTTCCCTCGCTGCATTTGCGAATGGAACAGGAAAGCGCAGGACCAGCAGTGGTGCAAGATACCCTCGCCACGCGGCTGTGTAATGCCTTGCGGAGTATGTATGTAGATATGGTGAAAGGTCTCTGTTGGATTCCTTTCATGTTTAATTTCTTAAATCTGTTGTCATTTATGGAGTAAATTCCTCTCCTAAATTTACTGTGGCGTTTCTGACTATCTGGGAGGAGACTGAGTAGTGGAACGTGTTACTTTTACACATAAACAAGAACGATCTGTCACACTACTACACTTTAAAACACAGTTTATATGTAATTCATGTCACACAGTCTCATACGGAACCTACATCCGCTTTCTTTTATATACTGTATATGATAAGATACTGTCATCCCCCTTCCCTTCTGTGTGAGAGTATGAATGAGCAAATGTATTTGTAGTTGCATGCTTGAGGGTAGCAGACAAGGCTGTCTGCTAGAGAACAGTAGGACCAACGTCGGAACAGGTAGCTACGCTTCCTAAAAGCAAAGAGTTTCTATCCTTAGTATGGTTCTGTCCGTCCGTTGTCATGTTGGTATAGGAAGCTGCCCCTCTGGCCCCTTCCGTTTGTCTTTGTGAGCCACCCTCAGGAAACACGCTGGGTAGTAGGCAGTGGCAGTCTGGCGGTGGCGAGCGTCTGAAGTGGTAAGATCTCCGGCTAAGCGCGTGTCTGCTAAGTCCATAGGACAATGGATTTGTTAAGTTCAGCCTAACTGAAAATTTAATCATCTTTATTTCGGGTTTAGCTCTAAAATATCTAAGGTTATCTTAAATTGCAGCGTAGTGTAATTCTCGTGTGAAGTTCATATTATTTTCCGGTTGTTGCTTTGTTACTACTTTGTGAGTAAAGTGGAACCACGTGTTGATCTGTAACTCTAACTAAGATCATCAATCTTAAATGCGAATGCTTGTGTGATTATAACGTCTCGTATTGACAATATTTTCAATATAGAAACTTTTCTTTATGTTCAACCCACGTGGGTTGTACTTTGCGAGACCAGTACCACGTGCTTATATAACTGTTTGACCCGTCAGGTTAACAGTAAGACGTTAATAACCAGTTCGAGGTTTTTCTTTTGTGCTTTTCGATCTAATTTATTTTAATTATCAAAATTATTGTGGAGTTATACGCTTTGTGTAAACCAAGTTGACAACGTGGTGTAATCATCAAAGTAGCCTTCAGCTATTCTTTTTGGGAAGATTTCACAAAGAGTTAATATGAATTTAGTATACCAGTGTGTGGTAATTACATGACGGACAGGATTGTGTTACGAACGTAATTTCTTTGCGTGAAAACTGAATCTGTTGGTTGTGGTTAATTTCTTCTTGCTTATGTTTCAACGTTGTTTGGGTGTTGTTTTGTGAATGCAGTGTTGTAGGCAGTCTCCCAATCTTGGCTCCATATTTGATGTGTTCCGTAAGATTAAAATCTCACATTTTTACAATCCTTAAACAAGGCACCAGCTCAGTTATAACTCACGTATAATATGCTGAAATTTCAATGAACAATCTTAAAATAAATTTCCAAATATAAACTGATTTCCTTCTTTTTATTTAAATTCTCCTTTTTATATATAGATATATTACCGGTTGTTGTATGACTGTAAAAGATTATAATCAATGTTAGTCTGATTGGTAATGTGGTAAACCTAGACTAGATACCCAGTCGTGAAACAGTTGCTTAGTAATGCAAGATTAACTTCCCCAGACAGCTCACAGCTTTTAACCCGCTTTTATTCTACTATTAGCACCAGATTTCAGCATAGCAAATTAAAGTTACAATATTACAATGGAAGGCTTAATAACACCACTGTAATACTCGCGTATAATGTACTCTGAGCCATGTATCGACTCGTACTACACCTTGTATTTAGATTGCACTGGTTTTCCTTTTCTTCCCCTGACATGTTTGTCTGTTTGATATGTTGTCTGTCATTAAGTGGCTGCTTGGTTGTCTTTTTCCTCAGCTAGGCGGACCAGGCGTGCTCGGTTGTACCGAGTAGCCACGTGATGTATGTCGGTTGTGTGTAACGAGCGGGTGGAGTTGACGGAAGAGCTCCCCGCAGGTTGGTTGTATACAGAATCGCCCCACGAGTAGTTGCTGTTCATTTCACCTTGGTGGGACGTTAACAAGCTTCTTTAAGTCCTCCGTTTCAACACTGGAGTTTAAAAAGAAGACACCTAACACGAAGGAGCGGTCACTACCCGTCCACGTTGCAGAGAAGACGTGAACCCCAGTGACAGAGCGTGTTGTCGCGTGACCGTGGCGTGTTGGGTACGCTGGCGACGCGTGCGCGGTCGGATGTGTGGATCCTTGCCATCGGAGGTCGTGTACTTCATGTTCGAGCATAATTGCAAGTTAAGTTTGTGGAAGATTCCACCATTAAGTAATAAGTTTGCGTAACCAGTATCTCTTCTGCCTTGTGGCCTCTGGCTATCGGGTTTCCTGTCCCCGGCACCGGTGTAATTGAAGACAGTGATCTTTCCTCCTCCTCTCGTTACTGCCCGATAGGAGGCGTAGTTTTGGCAGTTTAATTGTTTCGCTTTTGTGTCGTGTGTTATGAGTAAATTCATGCTTCTTGTTGGTTGATCATGTGGTCGCTCATTCAGGACTGTGTGGTGTAATGTTTCCTTGCACGAGGTTAGCCCTAATTCTGTCAGCAAGTTAAGCCATCTTATAACAAGTTTTCGCTGGCTACAAGTCGGTGCAGTGGCCAGCCTGAGAGTGGCAATTGTGTTTACGGGCGTATTTAAATTGGTCAGTATTCTGCCTAGCCTGAGCATCCCTGAGTGGGTGATTTGTGGCCGTCTTACACGGGTCCGTCATATCTGTTATGTTCTAATGATTTTCCAGGACACTTTTGTTTAAAAACCTTTTTTTAAATTCCTCCATTGCTTTATTGCCATTAATCGTGTGTTTGCTGAGACTTTTGATTTTTTTTTTAAATAGCGGTGTTGGTAGCTTCACTAACTCACCGTACTTTATTAACAAACTTCTGTATTTACTTTAGTAGCCTGTTTACTAATCTTCTTTAAATTTTTTAACAGTTATTGCTATAAAATTACTCGATTGCGGTAAGCGGCGTGTTTTGAAAGGCTGTTGGTGCCGTGCTCCTAGCTTCTGTGTGTGTGTTTTTTTTATAAGAAATTTCTTAACTGTTGCATTGCTATAAGTTACTTGATTGCCGTTAGCGGCGTGTTTTGAAAAGTTGTTTATTGCCGTACTGCTAGCTTCTGTGTTCTTTTTAAAAAAGAATTTATTTAAATTGTGGTATCACTACAAAATTACTTGATTGCCGTTAGCGGCGTCTTTTAAAAGGCTGTTATTGCCGTACTGTTAACTTCCGTGTTTTTTTTTTTTAATTTAAACTGTTGTATTACTGTAAATGACTTGATTGCCTTTTTTAAAAAGTAATTTTTAAACTGTTGCATTGCTGTAAATTACTTGATTGCCGTTAGCGGCGTATTTTAAAAGGCTGTTTATTGCCGTCCTGTTAGTTTCTGTAAGATATGAATAAAACATTTTTGTGTGAAAATCTCAACTCGACAGTAAACAACTAGAAATTTGGCCCCGTTTCCCAACTTGTGGAGTGGCTTGCAGTAACCGTAACCACTGTGTGTGTCATACTCTTCTTTTATCTTCAAATTCTGCTACCAGTGCTTATTATTGTTTCGTTTATACTGTTGTTGGAAAGAGAGACTGAAACTGATCGTTCTGTTTAATTTCACGACTCAGGATACAACTTTCACTCCCTGATGGCTATCATAGCGTCGGATGTACAGTTTGTTACGCACGGCTCGGCTTACTGTGTACTGTAATTGGGAGGCCTCGATTTTAGATTTTTGGACTGGTTGTTGCGACTTACTTCTTACTGAGGACCTCCTCCTTTGGTACCAGAGAGCCTTGCAAAAGCAGACGGACTAGTATAGCATTGCCCGCCTGGCTAGCCGCGCAGTCTAATGCGCTGCATCCCGAGCGAGAATGGTGCCGGTCCCCGGCACGAATCCGCCCGGCGGACCAGTGTCGATGTCCAGTGTGCCGGCATGGGTTTTAGGCGGTTTTCCATCGGCCTCGGCGAATGCGGGATGGTTCCCCTTTTTCCACCTTATTTACACTTGTCGGCGATTGCTGCGCAAACACTGTCTCCACGTATGAGTTCACCATCGTCACTCTACCAAGAAAACATTTGGGATTACATAACCCTATGTTCGGTGTGGGGCGGCGGTGAGGTGGATGGACTGCTGTGGCCTGTTGTGGGGTTGTGAACCACTGAGGGCTACGGCGGGACGAAGCCTCCACGTCGTTTCCAGGTCCCCGGTTTAAACACACAATACACACACCATTTAACATTGTTTGTACTACGTATATACACTGTGCACCTGTTCCTATGATGCCTTTGCGCACTGGCCGCTGCGGCGAAGCGGTTCTGGGCGCTTCAGTCTGGAACCGCGCTGCTGCTACAGTCGCAAGTTCGAATCCTGCCTCGGGCATAGATGTGTGTGATGTCCTAAGGTTAGTTAGGTTTAAGTAGTTCCAAATTCTAGGGGACTGATGGCCTTACATGTTAAGTCCCATAGTGCACAGAGCCATTTGAACCATTCTGCCTTTGCGCCTACCAAAGCCAGGCGGACTAATATAACACTGAGTATACTACCCACACTGAAGCGCCAAAGAAATGGGTATAGGCATGCGTATTCAACTATAGAGATACGTATAGACGCAGAATACGACGCTGCGGTCTGCAACGTCTATACAAGACAACAAGTGTCTGGCGCACTTGTTAGATCGATTACTGCTGCTAGAATGGCAGCTTATCAAGATTTAAGTGAGTTTGAACATGGTGTTCTAGTCGATGCACGACCGATGGGACACAGCATCTCCGAGGTAGTGTTGAAGTGAGGATTTTCCAGCATGACCAATTCACGAGTGTACCGTGAATATCAGGAATCCGGTAAAATATCAGATCTCCGACATCGCTGCGTCCGGAAAAAGATCCTGCAAGAACGGGACCAACGACGACTGAAGAGAATCGTTTAATGTGAAAGAAGTGCAGTCCTTTCGCAGATTTCAGTGCTGGGCCTTCAACAACTGTCACCATGCCAACCATTCAACGAAATATCATCGATTTGGGCTTTAGTAGCTGAAGGGCCATTCGTGTACCCTCCATGACTGCGAGACACGAAGCTTTATGCCTCGCCTGGGCCCGACAGCGCTGTCACTGGACTGTTGATAAGTGGAAACATGTTACCTGGTCCGACGCGTCTCATTTCAAATTGTATCGAGCGGATGTAAGTGTACGGGTATGGACACAACTTCATGAATCCATGGACCCTGCATGTCAGCAGCTGACTGTTCAATCTGAAGGAGGCTCTGAAATTGTGTGCGGCGTGTGCAGTTGGAGTGATATGGGACCCCTGATATGTCTACATATGACTCTGACAGATGACACGTACGTAAGCATCCTGTCTGATCACCTGTATTAATTCATGTCCACTGAGCATTCCGAAGGAATTGGGCAATTCCAACAGGACAATGCGACACCCCACACGTCGAGGATTGCTCCAGGAACACTCTTCTGAGTGTGAACAACTCCACTGCCCACCAAACTCCCCAGACATGAACGTTATCGAGCATATCTGGTATGTCTTGGAAAGTTCTGCTCAGAAGAGACCTCCACCGCCTCGTACTCTTACTGATTTATGGACAGCCCTGCAGGATTCATGGTGTCAATTGCCTCCAGCACTACTTCAGACATTAGTCAAGTCCACGTCACGTCGTGTTGCGGAACTTGTGCCTGCTGGTGGGGGCCCTACACGATATTAAGCAGGTGTACGAGTTTCTTTAGGTCTTCAGTGTATGTAGATATGAAAGGTTTAATAAATCCATTGTAACACTCACGTATAATGTACTCTTCTTTTACCTCAGTGCGTATTATTTTTTGGTTTATACTGTTACTGAAAAGAGAGACTGAAACTGATCGTTCTGTTTAATTTTATGACTCAGAATACTTTGCTAATTGATAGGTATCACCTCCGTTGGATGTATGGTTTATGAGGCAAGGTTCGGCTTACTGTACAATGTAATTGGGTGGCATTGATTTTAGCTTTTTGGGCTGGTCGGCGCGGCTCACTTCCGACTGTGCTCCGTCTCCCTTGGTACCTTTGCGCCTACCAAAGGTAGACGGACTAAGATAACATTGTTTATACTACCTATATACTATGTGCGCGGACCAGCAAGACTGTATTAATGGTTGCAAATGATTCTACTCTGGCGGATCGTCCGTGGGTACGATGTTACACACAGGCAATTTAACCTGCACCCTGTGTGCGATACTAGTTGCCTTCACCAACTCCACCATCCGCCAAAAGGAGCCGAGGATGGCCTCAGAACCCAAGTGGCAGGCGTCATTCGAGACGACATGTTCTGCTATTTGCAGCCGTTTGCATCCAGTACGTTCGATAGCTGTCCTCAGGGCCTCCGACACGTCACAGACGAACCCCCCCCCCCCCCCACTCGCCAAAGATACCGTGGACACTGGCTCTCTTTCTCGACCTGCATGCTATTTCCATGAGGGGTTCCATTATCCACCTAACATTGGAGCTCGCAATGACTAGCACAGTATCGTCCTCTGCGCTTGTCCAGACTAGGCAGGAAAATCGAACAACAAGACAGGCATTCCACGCTATCTCAGAAGTATTATCAACACTGGGTAGCACTCCTACCTGTTGCTAAAGTGAAAGGAGCCAGCTGTGCGATCCATTCCTTCTTTTGCCTTCTGCTCAATGACAAGTGATTCTACTGCTGTCTGCCACTCACTCTGAAGTGAGGACGGACCAATCATCGGAAGATGCAGCAACAACCATGTCACCAGTTATCAGAGGTCTCGTCGCCATCGCCAAGCGTTTGAGGGCTGGACAGCAGTCTTTTGACCATGACCAATGTAGCTTCCAGCTGTTTATAGACAGCAACATTGTCCTTAGCCACTAGGACCGTTCGGAAAGTAAGGTCTAATCGGTCGCAAAATGGAAATCACTGTGAAAGTCAAGAAAGTTTTATTTGCAACCGTTACCTACACCTTCCAGCTACTTCTCTGCATAATCGCCCCTCCGACGTAGGCATTTGTCTTCGTGTCGTACCAAATTTACAATACCCTCGTCATAGAAGACAGCCGCCTGTACTTTCCGCCAATTCTCTACGCTGGTCTACAGTTCACTGTCTGTCTGCGCCAGAATGTTGTCTTCCTAGTCAGCGGCTCATGTGAGCTTAGATCAAACACTGGGGGGGGGGGGGGGGGGCGGGCAATTACGGTCTGTATTGTGGATGATCCAACGCCTCCCATCGAAATGGCTCCTGGAGTATCTTCATTGCTCCTGCAGAGTGTGGCCGAGAATTGTCATGAAGAAGGGAATGCATGACAGTCATGTTACGTGGGTTGCATGAAATCAGGCGAAACCATTCCCCAGGACTTTGCACATGGCGGGACATGTTATTTTCAACACATTACAATGAAATGAACACCCTTAGCTGCTTGCAGGCGTTGACATACGTCAACGGGGACAGATGAAAATGTGTGCCCCGACCGGCATTCGAACCTGGGATCTCCTGCTTACATGGCAGACGCCCTATCCATCTGAGACACAGAGGACACAGAGGATAGCGCGACTGCAGGGATTTATCTCTGGCACGCCTCCCGCGAAACTCACATTCTCGACATATTGTCCCGCACTACATTCGTAGTGGCCCCACCCATTATACTCATTACTCGCGGCGCGTTGCCGATTCCCGTAAGAGTTCGGGCACTGTTTGTGCATTCGCACAGAAGAAGAAGAAGAAGATGGTCAACTGGCCGGTGAGCCTTAACTATATATTTACTAATATGATATCTGTTCCTTCGGTCATGTTAAGAATGTGTGTTGTCCACATGCCGGATGAGAGTTTGTGGGATGGATGGTTCAAATGGCTCTAAGCACTATGGGCTTTAACATCTGAGGTCATCAGTCCCCTAGAGTTAGAACTACTTAAACCTAACTAACCTAAGAACATCAGACACATCCATGCCCGAGGCAGTATTCGAACCTGTGACCGTAGCAGCAGGGCGGTTCTGGACTGAAGCACCTAGAACTGGTGTGGGATGGAGTACCATGCCGGCTGCACTTGATCGGTATATACAGAGATGGTTAGTGTTGTTTGTGAACGACGCTGGAATTCTCGGCCCATAATGTTCCATATGTACTTAACTGGAGATCGAGCATGGTAAGGCAACATGTCGACACTCTGCAGAGCAACAACAGTGGTATATGGGGAAATGTTGCCCTATTGGACAAGGCTCTCAAGAATGCTGTTCATGAATGGCAGCACAACAGGTCGAATAACCAGACTGACGTACAGTTTTGCAGTCAGGATGCGCTGGCTAAACACTGGTATGCTCCTGCTGACATATGAAGTCGCACAATAGACTATAACTCCATGTGTAGGTCCAATGTGACTAACAAAAATGGTTCAAATCGCTGTGAGCACTATGGGACTTAACTTCTAAGGTCATCAGTCCCCTAGACCTTAGAACTACTTCAACCTAACTAACCTAAGGACATCACACACATCCATGCCCGTGGCAGGATTCGAACCTGCGACCGTAGCCGTCACGCGGTTCCAGACTGTAGCGCCTAGAACTACACAGCCACCCTGGCCGGCTATGACTAACACACAGACAGAGTGGTCACATGTTCTAATCAACACACGGCCATCACTGGCACCAAGCCAGAACCATCTTTCATCAGAAAACAGTGTAGACCTTGACCCTGCCCTCCAATGACCTCTCGTTTGACACCACAAATGATGGTCATGTGGGGTCAGTGGAATATACACTACAGGGCATCTGGCGTGGAGCTGTCCTTGAAGTAACCAATTTTTAACAGTCTTTAGTGTCACTTCGATACCAGCTGCTGTTCAAATTACTGCTGCAGGCGCAATGAGATGCGCCAGAGGCATACGTCGGACACGGTGCTTTACCCACTCAGGAGTGCCACGGGGTCGTCTGGAACCTGGTCTTCTGTGTCCGTATTTTCGTGTGACCACCACTGCAAGCATTCACGTATAGCGGCTACGTTCCTACCAAGTCTTTCAGCAGTTTCGCAGAAGCAATCATCCTGCTTCTCTCAAATAACTTCCGGGAATTTAGCCATGTAACACTTTCAGCGACCGCCGATATTTCGGCGGGAGAACACCCCGCCATTTTCAAGGCAAACTGCAAGGGACAGGCGACGTACATGCAAATTTAAAACCTCGGACTCAAGCAGGAAAGATAACATACACACTGAACACTAGTCCCACCAAAGATGACCAAAGTCAGAGCTATCGATAGTGAGACTACGAATTCGCAGATGAGGTGGCATTGACTCTGTTTTTTGACAAGGGAGAGAGCCGGATTCCAAACAGAGTTTAAACAAAAACCTCTATCCCTGTTAACGAGGTTGCTCGCTAGTTTAATCTCAACTGCCTCCTTAATAACACTGTCCCAATAAGTGGACGTGCATGCCAATATCTCGGTGTTATTATATAACATGGGGTGACCAGTATCCAAGCAATGTTCGGCAATAGCAAATCTATTTGGCTGCTGTAATTTGCCGTTTACGCTCAGTACATCGGTTCTCCACGGTCCTGATAGTTTGATCAATATATGCCATGCCACAGCTACAGGGAATATGATATACACCCAACTTACGCAGACCAAGATCATCCATAACAGAACTCAAAAGCGCTCTAATTTTAGATGGAGGTCGGAAAACACATTTCACATCGTATTTCCGTAAAATACACCGATCTTGTTGGAAATGTTTCCTACGTAAGGCAAAAAGGCAGTAGACTTAGGTGTTGACTCAGAATTATCATCAATCACCCGATGTACAGTTGGTCGATAGCGCAACGCACGTTCAATCTGTCTATCACTATAACCATTTTGACGAAATGTAACTTCAAGATGGGACAGCTCAGCTGCCAAAGTCTCAGCGTCAGAAACCGCATGTGCCCTGTGTACCAATACGTCTTGAGATCAGCGATCACGAAACATCCTCACCGACAGGGACCGGTCAGAAGTGATACGCTTTGTCAATATCAACCAGATTCAAACCGAAAAATCATTAACGAGTGGCTTCCGCCGCATACCCGAAGAGACTTGCCCTCTCTCTTGGTGAAACGTATACACAGAGGTGACAAAGTCATGGGATACCTCCAAAGATCGTGTCGGACCTCCTTTTGTTTGGCGTAATGCGGCAATTCGACTTGGTGTGGACTCAACAAGTCGTTAGAAGTCCCCTGCAGAAATATTGCGCCATGCTGCCTCTATAGCCATCCATAATAGCGAAAGTGTTCCCAGTGCAGGATATTGTGCGCGAACAGACAACTCCATTACGTTTCCATAAATGTTCGATGGGATTCATGTCGGGCGATCTGGATAGCCAAATATTTCGCTCAAATAGTCCAGAATATTGTTCAGTCCAATCGCGAATAATTGTGTCCCAAAGACATGGCGCACTGTCATCCGTCGTTGTTTTGGAACATGAAGTCCACGAATGGCTGCAAATCGTCTGCAGATAGCAGAATATAGCCATTTCCTGTCAATTATCAGTTCAGTTTGACCCGAGGACCCAGTCCATTCCATTTAAACTCGACTTACACTTCTATGGTGTGGTGTGCGTACTGTAAGACCTTCAGTACACACACCATCAGATTATTTGACTTGTCGCTCTAACGAAGTAGGTGAGTGTCAGCAATATGTCTCGTGGTCTTATCGTGGCGTGTTTATCTTCTGCCATTAGGCCAGACGATAGAAATGACACTTGCACGCTTAGAGTAGCAGATTGACGGAGACCAACTTTAAACAGAACTTGATTAATTTTCACACACATTTATTAATAAATAACAAGCATAAAAATTACTTAACTTGGTTCTGGATGCTATTTACAATTGACAATTTGAAGTTCCTTTGGTATTGGTACGTTAATCTTATTCTCACATATGTCTCTGATACTTGACAAAAGTGTCTATACATTTATCTTCATAGCTATGTACAGGAATATGGTAATCTTATTGCGCGCAGACTGAAACTTGACTATAGACTGGTACAGATAAAGGTAGAACTCATACAGACTGGTACAGACTGGTGCAGACAAATGCAGACTGACTAATCTGTACACTCGTTATAATACCTCACGCATTCATGTATCACTGCGCGAGTGTGATCCGCGAGGAGAAAAGGTTCTACATTAGCAGCAATCTCATTGGCTGCGTTACATATTAATACACGGATCGGCGGAAGCAGTATTTGGTCCGTCTCTATGGCAGCGCCATCTCGTAGTGCGGAGACGGACGAGCGCTGCGCCTGCACTGTTGTGCTTAGCGGGGCGCGCTCTAGTGGGAAAGTTGTGTACGCGCTGACTACCCGACACTACGAGTGTACACAACATATGGAGCCACCACCAGCTTGCACAGTGCCTTGCTGGCAGTTTGGCTCCATGGCTTCGCAGGGTCTGCTCTACACTCAAACCCTACCATCAGTTCTTACCAAATGAAATTGGGACTCATCTCACCAGGCACCAGTTTTCCAGTCGTCTGTGGTTCCGTCGATATTGTCAAGAACCCAGGAGAGGGTGTGCGGCCGATATCGTTCGTTTAGTTCATTTATTCGCGTCGGTCGTCTGCTGCAACAGCCCATTAACGTCAAATTTCTCCGCACTGTCCCAACATAAACGTTCCTCGTATGTCGCATCTTGATTTCGGCGGTTATTTCACTCGTTGTTGCTTGTCTGTTAGGTCTGATAACTCTACGCAAACATCAGTGCTCTCAGTCATTAAGGGAAGGCCGACGGCCACTGGGTTGTCTGCGGTGAGATGTAATGCCTGAAATTTCGTATTCTCGGCACACACTTGACACTGTGGATCTACATCTAGATCTACATCTACATCCATACTCCGCAAGCCACCTGACGGTGTGTGGCGCAGGGTACCTCGAGTACCTCTATCAGTTCTCCCTTCTATTCCAGTCTCGTATTGCTCGTGGAAAGAAGGATTTTCGGTATGCCTCTGTGTGGGCTCTAATCTCTCTGATTTTATCCTCATGGTCTCTTCGCGAGATATACGTAGGAGGGAGCAATATACTGCTTGACTCTTCGGTGAAGGCATGTTCTCGAAACTTCAACAAAAGCCTGTACCGAGCTACTGAGCGTCTCTCCTGCAGTGTCTTCCACTGGAGTTTATCTACCATCTCCGTAACGCTTTCGCGATTACTAAATGATCTTGTAACGAAGCGCGCTGCTTGAATGGCTCAAATGGCTCTGAGCACTATGGTACTTAACATCTGTGGTCAACAGTCCCCTAGAACTTAGAACTACTTCAACCTAACTAACCTAAGAACGACACACACACCCATGCCCGAGGCAGGATTCGAACCTGCGACTGTAACAGTCGCGCGGATCCGGACTGAGCGCCTAGAACCCCTAGACCACCGCGGCCGGCAAGAAGCGCACTGCTCTCCGTTGGATCTTCCCTATCTCTTCTATCAACCCTATCTGGTACGGATCCCACACTGCTGAGCAGTATTCAAGCAGTGGGCGAACAAGCGTATTGTAACCTACTTCCTTTGTTTTCGGATTGCATTTCCCTAGGATTCTTCCAATGAATCTCAGTCTGGCATCTGCTTTACCGACGATCAACTTTATATGATCATTCCATTTTAAATCACTTCTAATGCGTACTCCCAGATAACTTATGGAATTAACTGCTTCCAGTTGCTGACCTGCTATATTGTAGCTAAGTGATAAGGGATCTTTCTTGCTATTTATTCGCAGCACATTACACTTGTCTACATTGAGATTCGATTGCCATTCCCTGCACCATGCGTCAATTCGCTGCAGATCCTCCTGCATTTCAGTACAATTTTCCATTGTTACAAACTCTCGATATACCACAGCATCATCCGCAAAAAGCCTCAGTGAACTTCCGATGTCATCCACAAGGTCATTTATGTATATTGTGAATAGCAACGGTCCTACGACACTCCCCTGCGGAACACCTGAAATCACTCTCACTTCGGAAGACTTCTCTCCATTGAGAATGACAAACTGCGTTCTGTTATCTAGGAACTCTTCAATCCAATCACACAATTGGCCTGATCTCGGAATATTGAATTCCATAACGATTTCCGAAATGGAATGTGCCATGTATTGTAACATTATCATTTTAAATCATTCACTAATCGAGCAGTCGCTCGGCAACAGCTACAGTTAGCAAATAATGTTGCGAGAATGTAAAAGGTGAACGACCTGTGACGTAACTTGTTTATTGTCGAAGCGCCGTCAGAGATGCTGTGAGTTATTGACGTTGAAAACCGCGGCGCGAAAAACGGACAGAAGAAGAACACTTTTACACATTCGTTTGCTGTACGAGATATTCTCGATGAACACTTACTCAGTTACTCATTTTTTTTCTTCTCTTGTCTCTTGTAACTTGTGTCGGACGCGCATGTCTTGCCGCCGTATTATTACTGTTAAAAATAATATTATTTTAGTGTAAAGTAAAAGTGCAATACTGCATAGCAGTAGATTTATTGTGCAACGTGTATGTGAAAACTTCAAAGGAATTATTTTCATTACGGGAAGAGAAGTGCCAGTCAAAACGGCGTCCATGTTAAATCCTTCATTGCAGTGTAAGTTCATCTATTAATTGCCATAAATTCAGAGTTAAATGGAACTGGTGTATGGACTATTTATTTATAATAGAATCTATGTCTCACTCCTTCACGAACTTATTTAATTTTCTTTATGTTTCTGCCAAATAGAGAGTTCACAGTCACGAATTCTTTCGTCGAAATCGGACGGAAGTTGCATGCGGCGAAATACACTCCTGGAAATTGAAATAAGAACACCGTGAATTCATTGTCCCAGGAAGGGGAAACTTTATTGATACATTCCTGGGGTCAGATACATCACATGATCACACTGACAGAACCACAGGCACATAGACACAGGCAACAGAGCATGCACAATGTCGGCACTAGTACAGTGTAAATCCACCTTTCGCAGCAATGCAGGCTGCTAGTCTCCCATGGAGATGATCGTAGAGATGCTGGATGTAGTCCTGTGGAACAGCTTGCCATGCCATTTCCACCTGGCACCTCAGTTGGACCAGCGTTCGTGCTGGACGTGCAGACCGCGTGAGACGACGCTTCATCCAGTCCCAAACATGCTCAATGGGGGACAGATCCGGAGATCTTGATGGCCAGGGTAGTTGACTTACACCTTCTAGAGCACGTTGGGTGGCACAGGATACATGCGGACGTGCATTGTCCTGTTGGAACAGCAAGTTCCCTTGCCGGTCTAGGAATGGTTGAACGATGGGTTCGATGACGGTTTGGATGTACCGTGCGCTATTCAGTGTCCCCTCGACGATCACCAGTGGTGTACGGCCAGTGTAGGAGATCGCTCCCCACACCATGATGCCGGGTGTTGGCCCTGTGTGCCTCGGTCGTATGCAGTTCTGATTGTGGCGCTCACCTGCACGGCGCCAAACACGCATACGACCATCATTGGCACCAAGGCAGAAGCGACTCTCATCGCTGAAAACGACACGTCTCCATTCGTCCCTCCATTCACGCCTGTCGCGACACCACTGGAGGCGGGCTGCACGATGTTGGGGCGTGAGCGGAAGACGGCCTAACGGTGTGCGGGACCGTAGCCCAGCTTCATGGAGACGGTTGCGAATGGTCCTCGCCGATACCCCAGGAGCAACAGTGTCCCTAATTTGCTGGGAAGTGGCGGTGCGGTCCCCTACGGCACTGCGTAGGATCCTACGGTCTTGGCGTGCATCCGTGCGTCGCTGCGGTCCGGTCCCAGGTCTTCGGGCACGTGCACCTTCCGCCGACCACTGGCGACAACATCGATGTACTGTGGAGACCTCACGCCCCACGTGTTGAGCAATTCGGCGGTACGTCCACCCGGCCTCCCGCTTGCCCACTATACGCCCTCGCTCAAAGTCCGTCAAGTGCACATACGGTTCACGTCCACGCAGTCGCGGCATGCTACCAGTGTTAAAGACTGCGATGGAGCTCCGTATGCCACGGCAAACTGGCTGACACTGACGGCGGCGGTGCACAAATGCTGCGCAGCTAGCGCCATTCGACGGCCAACACCGCGGTTCCTGGTGTGTCCGCTGTGCCGTGCGTGTGATCATTGCTTGTACAGCCCTCTCGCAGTGTCCGGAGCAAGTATGGTGGGTCTGACACACCGGTGTCAATGTGTTCTTTTTTCCATTTCCAGGAGTGTATTTTCTCCGCGCCATATTCTACTGGTAAATGCATGATAAACTACGGTCCCTTAGGAAATTCATGTTGAGCTATCCAAAAATAATTATATGTTGAATAGGCATTTACTCTCCTCTGCAATCCAACTTCCGACTGATCAGACGATCCAACAAGAAACAGTCGCACACGGTCTGCGTTCGCAAATGTATTTCCACCGCTGATTATAGTTACATGTTACAGCACAAAAGTAAACATATTGTTATAATTAGCGACTACCAACGGTGACATTTATAACTGTATGTTTATGTATACACATTACGTAAACATATCGTTATAGTGTCTAGTTCCAACTACCATTCCGCGTTCGAAGTCTGTTAACTTCCATCTTGCAGCAATTATCTCGTCACTCACCCTTTCACGTAAACCACACGAGTACAAATGACAGCTCAGCCAACACACTGCCCGTTTATACCTCGTATACGCGATACGACCACCATCTGTGTATGTTGCTTATATATCGCTATCCCGTGACTTTTGTCGCCTCAGTGTAAATAGCCATTTAAATCGCTGCTGTATCCTTCCCACCTTTACTCCCCGCTCGCCGATGAGGTCGTAGATGGAGACGATTAGAATTTACTCTTTTGTGACTAGACATTGAGACCTAAAGACGTGTCTTGTCGGGGAGAAAACACATTATTCAATATGCGCGTATTACTGAGAAAATTTTTGTTAAAGAAACAACAAAATCAAAACGAAACTAAAGAAAAATGAAAACAAGCAGAGAACACAAACATCACAAAAATACGCAAACAATACAGGGCTATTACAAATGATTGATGCGATTTCATAAATTCACTGTAGCTCCATTCATTGACATATGGTCACGACACACTACAGATACGTAGAAAAACTCATAAAGTTTTGTTCGGCTGAAGCCGCACTTCAGGTTTCTGCCGCCAGAGCGCTCGAGAGCGCAGTGAGACAAAATGGCGACAGGAGCCGAGAAAGCGTATGTCGTGCTTGAAATGCACTCACATCAGTCAGTCATAACAGTGCAACGACACTTCAGGACGAAGTTCAACAAAGATCCACCAACTGCTAACTCCATTCGGCGATGGTATGCGCATTTTAAAGCTTCTGGATGCCTCTGTAAGGGGAAATCAACGGGTCGGCCTGCAGTGAGCGAAGAAACGGTTGAACGCGCGCGGGCAAGATTCACGCGTAGCCCGCGGAAGTCGACGAATAAAGCAAGCAGGGAGCTAAACGTACCACAGCCGACGGTTTGGAAAATCTTACGGAAAAGGCTAAAGCAGAAGCCTGACTGTTTACAATTGCTAAAAGCCCTGACACCCGATGACAAAGTCAAACGCTTTGAATTTTCGGCGCGGTTGCAACAGCTCATGGAAGGGGATGCGTTCAGTGCGAAACTTGTTTTCAGTGATGAAGCAACATTTTTTCTTAATGGTGAAGTGAACAGACACAATGTGCGAATCTGGGCGGTAGAGAATCCTCACGCATTCGTGCAGCAAATTCGCAATTCACCAAAAGTTAACGTGTTTTGTGCAATCTCACGGTTTAAAGTTTACGGCCCCTTTTTCTTCTGCAAAAAAAAAACGTTACAAGACACGTGTATCTGGACATGCTGGAAAATTGGCTCATGCCACAACTGGAGATCGACAGCGCCGACTTCATCTTTCAACAGGATGGTGCTCCACCGCACTTCCATCATGATGTTCGGCATTTCTTAAACAGGAGATTGGAAAACCGATGGATCGGTCGTGGTGGAGATCATGATCAGCAATTCATGTCATGGCCTCCATGCTCTCCCGACTTAACACCATGCGATTTCTTTCTGTGGGGTTATGTGAAAGATTCAGTGTTTAAGCCTCCTCTACCAAGAAACGTGCCAGAACTGCAAGCCTGCATCAACGATGCTTTCGAACTCATTGATGGGGACATGCAGCGCCGAGTGTGGGAGGAACTTGATTATCAGCTTGATGTCTGCCGAATCACTAAAGGGGCACATATCGAACATTTGTGAATGCCTAAAAAAACTTTTTAAGTTTTTGTATGTGTGTGCAAAGCATTGTGAAAATATCTCAAATAATAAAGTTATTGTAGAGCTGTGAAATCGCTTCAATCATTTGTAATAACCCTGTATAAAGACTACTGCCTTCCCAGAAACACAAAACAGTTGATTCTCGTGACATGACGAACAGGAGTAAATGTACACTTCGACATACAAACACATGTCGTAGCAATTATACTAAAGAAACAAGTATTATACATCCCTTACAGACCAAGAAACACATTGCACTCACATTTACATTCAACAATAGAAAAACCGTATCAATACAAGGAGCAAGTTTATACCAGTTAGGACACCAAGAATGTGAACCAGTATATTTTTCAGGATAAATTTCAGTCATCAGTTGCAAATAAATTTTATTATGCTTTAGCGGTGTCGACAGATTAATTTGTCATCTTCAGAAGCTTAATTTAGCAGAAAATGAATATCTTCTTCATAGAAGACAGTCTGTTAAAGTAAGCTTCTGAAGAGGACAAATTATTTTGTCGAACTCGGTAAAGCAAATAAAATTTCTCTGCAACTGATAACTGAAATTTATCGTGAAAAAATATTACTGTAGTTGCTGAAAACTACAACTACGAATAAAAGAATGACTCAGTAGAACTGGAAATGAAAGGCAGAAATTTCACAACTAAGTATAAACAACCCTTTGCTGAACACGTGATAAAACGTGGGCATGAACCATTAAACATGGAACTTGACATGTAAATTATTGGAGTGAACAGTTACAACAAAAAACTCCTGACATTTCAGGAAAACTTACAGAGAGCCATTGCAATGAAAAAGGAAGTAATAAATAACAAAATCAATATAAATAATAATTCACTGGTAATGTTAGCCACTGAAACAATAACAAACAGAAATGTAAAACATAACTAGAATAAATAATTAATTAAGACCCCCTCTCCCTCCTTCCTTTCCTCTCTCTCTCTCTCTCTCTCTCTCTCTCTCTCTCTCTCACGCACACACACACACACACTCACACACACACACATACTCGTACACATACATACAAAACAAAGCAAATGAACAAATGTCAAAGAACATATACACAATCCAGACAAAAAAACGGAAGATAAACACATAACAACAGTTGACAATACTACACACTGTATACTCACACTACACACAAAACCAGGAAAACGAAGATGAGAACAATTTTTGATCTGATTGGCTAAGCCATGTCTCCGCAAAATCCTTTCTTCGAGGAGTGCTAGTTCTGCTAGGTTCGCAGAAGGGCTTCTGTGAAGTTTGGAAGGTAAGGGACGATATACCGCCAGAAGTAAATCTGTGAGGAGGGGGCGTGACTCGTGTTTGGGTAGCTCACACGGGGCCGCCATGGTAGCTCAGCGTGTTCGGTCAGAGAGCTGACTGGTCTCTGTAATAAAAAGCTGACTGATCAACAACGAACTTCAAACTGGTGTCATCTGACGTCCGCTACCACCAAATACAACGAACAATTATGAACAAAATGCAAAAAAAAGGCAAAGCTGCCGAGTTCGAGTCTCGGTCCGGCACACAGTTTTAATCTGCCAGGAAGTTTCATCCCTGGTGTGTTTCGAATCACATAATAGGCATCTAACAATTCTGGCAACTAATTATCTATCCATATCCACTGTCTAACATTCTGCGTGGCGTCTGTTTGTTCTAAGTCGTGCCTCCCTACCACTTTCGCGCAACGACGCTCTGAGCGTGTTTTTTAGGGAATTGACTAGTTTGAACCTGGGACCTGTTGCTGGTAAGGAGACGCCAGACCAGACATGACATGTAGAGTTCAGAAGAGTTCAGTAAGACTAGCGATGACATAACCAAATACTTAACGATTTCAGCGTCAGCTCCACTGCACTCCCTGTAAAAGAATCTTAATACTAACTAAATTTAGTGGAAGGGGTTCAAGGCTTTCCTATTTTTAGTTAGCTGCTAAAATAACGTCGAGAAAGTAGTTAAATTTACCATTGGAATTTTTATTCTACTCACAAAACATTGTTTATAAATTGCACTATTGATAAAATGAAATATTTTAATACAAGATGATAAAAACCAACTGCGTTCAACAAAAATGTGAACGAATATTCCCTGAATGGGTTTCCAAGTTCTATAATGGATTGAAGGATGACCTATGCCATATCTCATCTATAATCTAGGTTTAAGTTAAGTTTCATAAAAGAGAAAACTATCAAAATGGTCTACAGTGACCCTCAATTATCTTTAATTACTTATTTAACTTGTCGTAAATTACAGTGGCTGATGTGGCTTCCCAATAATTATATAACAGAAAAATCATCGCGTTTCAGATTTTAACTTCTCATAGGAAATGTGTATACCATGAGCTTTAATTGACGATCGACGTATTACGCAAAAAGGGAATGTAACAGATGAGACTTCTGCAGTTCTGAGTGAAGCCTTATGGCGGCATCGCGTGTGTTCATTACCTTGTAGGTTGGTTAGGCAGCGTCAGGGTGCGGCGGGCGGTGCAGCTCCACATACCTCGCCGTCTCGGAAGCAAGTCTCTCTAACTTCTCCTTACTACAATTTACTGAAGTTGGTTTTAGAAAAGCTATCTGGCTGTGTTTTCATCTGACCAATCACGGTGTCAATGTTAACCTTAAGCTCCGCCTACAAAAATTCTGTCTATCCAATGAGAAACGTTATACTTTTCGTGGTGGGGCAATGTTTTTAAAGTTTGCAACGTAACAGAGACGCGTATAGTCTCACGCTAAAACTTGCAGCTGGTGTGGTCTTTTAGTGTTATCGTAAGATCTGTACTGTTCTTCTGGAGGGCTCTATCTTTTAACATGGGCTGGGGGTACTCTTGGCGGTCGGCTGGCGACGTGGGTGTCCGTCCCTTATCGTAGGGCCTCCTAGCCTACATGGCTCTGCTCTCGGCTTCTGTTCTCGTTTCTCCCCTCGGAACTGCGTCTGTTTCATGGTGGGAAGGTATGACATACTTTTAGGCGTTCTTGTGTTAGTCTGTGGTATTCCATTTGCTCACTCGTTAATCGTATTACTTTGGTTAATTTAATGTCAGCATTTATTCGGAGCTATGTGACATACTGCCGGATTTGCTATCATGTCAGGGTTTTCATGGAAGGTGTTGAATTTGCCGGACGCTTTACAACTGTGGACTTAAGATATCCCCATAGGAAGAAACCAAAGGGGTTCAGGTCAGGTGATATCGCAGGCCGTGGAATAGGACCTCTCCTTCCAATCCAGGGACCAGGGTATACTGTACCGGTACTGCTTCGTCTTACTGTACTGTACGTCTCTGAATAACAATGAGTAATGAATAGGTTTGTCGTTGATTCATAGCACCTTCTGTCATGGGACAATGTATATACGATACAACAGAGCCGCCTTATGGACAAGTAAAAAAAACCTGCCTCAAGACTTCCTGGTAATCAGGCTCTTCTAGCCGATCGCTGTGGACGAGCGGTTCTAGGCGCTTCAGTCTGGAACCGCGCTGCTGCTATGGTCTCTACGGTCCTGCCTCGGACATGGATGTGTGTGATGTCCTTAGGTTAGTCCTCATGACCTCAGAAGTTAAGTCCCATAGTGCTCAGAGCCATTTGAACCATTTGAATTTCGGTCAAGGGAAAACAACGCCAACGATTACATCAGGGCACCTATCAAAGGAAGGGGTGTTCGCCGGGTGGTCCCATACCCACACTCGCTGTGCACACGGTCAAATAGTGCAGTATGGTACGGAGAAGACGCGTTCCAGACTCTTTGCGATGGAGGGGCGTAGGCGGAATTTAATCAGGACAGTCGCTAACTCATGTAGCCCGATGGCTTAAAGTGAATCGGTCTGTTGGTTCTCGGATGTGGCGACGGTTTATAGAACCGAAACTGTATGTCAAAGGCCAGGACAGGGCAGACCGTGTATGACGTCAGAGATAGATGACCGTTTTTTGGATGTAAGGGCACGACGGTATCACCTCGCAGCATCCACTGGACGTGTTGTATCGAGGCAAGCAGTCTACAGAAGGCTTCGGCAGAGTGGCCTTTATTGTGGGAGACCTGCGGCATGCGTGCCTTTAATGCGTCTTCGCAGAAGGGAACGTCTAGAGTGGAGTCGTCAACGTACCACGTTGGAATAGTCGAACAGTGGGCCAACGTTCTTTTCACAGATGAGTTCCGACTTGGTCTGGAGAATTATTCACGAGGATTCGCATTTGAAGGGAATGTGGAACACGATTTCGGAACTCGAACCTTGTGGAAAGAGATCGATATCGAGGAGGATCGCTAATGGTCTGGGCAGGGACTATGTTGATCACTCGAACACCTCTTCATGAAATAGCAGGGGTGAATCGGCCAGGTCTAATTGCTGTCAGGTATTGTGATGAGGTTCAAAATGGTTCAAATGGCTCTGAGCACTATGGGACTTAACATCTGAGGTCATCAGTCCCATAGAACTTAGAACTACTTAAACCTAACTAACCTAAGGACATCACACACATCTATGCCCGAGGCAGGATTAGAACCTACGACCATAGCAGCAGCGCTGTTCCATACTAAAGCGCCTAGAACCGCTCGACCACATTGGCCGGCTTGTGGTGACGTCTTGAGACCCCGTGTACGGCTGTTGCGAGGTGCTGTGTGCCCGCACTTCCAACTGATGGACGATAATGCTCGACCTCACAGAGCACAAGCAGTTGATGCTTTCTTGGAAATGGAAGGTACTGCACGTATGGCGTGGTCTGCTACCTCTCCCGATTTGAATCCCATATGGCATGTCTAAAATCCAAAGGGAAGCTTTTGACAATGTTGACTGGAATACTCTCTTTCAAATTCTGAAGGTCGCAGGGGTAAAATACACGGAGCGAAAGGCTATTTACAATTTGTACCGAAACCAGATGGCAGTTATAAGAGTCGAGGGGCATGAAAGGGAAGCAGTGGTTGGGAAGGGAGTGAGACAGCGTTGTAGCTTCTCCCCGATGTTATTCGATGTATATATTGAACAAACAGTAAAGGAAACAAAAGAAAAATTCGGAGTAGGAATTAAAACCCATGGAGAAGAAAACTTTGAGGTTCGCCGATGACACTGTAATTCTGTCAGAGACAGCAAAGGACCTGGAAGAGCAGCTGAACGGAATGGACAGTGTCTTGAAAGGAGGATATAAGAAGAACATCACCAAAAGCAAAACGATAATAATGGAATGTAGTCGAATGTAATCGGGTGATGATGAGGGAATTAGATTAGGAAATGAGACGCTTAAAGTAGTAAATGAGTTTTGCTATTTGGGGAGCAAAATAACTGATGATGGTCGAAGTAGAGAGGATATAAAATGTAGACTGGCAATGGCAAGGAAGGCGGTTCTGAAGAAGAGAAATTTGTTAACATCGAGTATAGATTTGAGTGTCAGGAAGTCGTTTCTGAAAGTATTTGTATGGAGTGTAGCCATGTATGGAAGTGAAATATGGACGATAAATAGTTTGGACAAGAAGAGAATAGAAGCTTTCAAAATGTGGTGCTACAGAAGAATGCTGAAGATTAGATGGGTAGATCACATAACTAATGAGGAGGTATTGAATAGAATTGGAGAGAAGAGGAGTTTGTGACACAACTTGACTAGAAAATGGGCTCGGTTGGTAGGACATATTCTGATGCACCAAGGAATCACCAATTTAGTGTTGGAGGGCAGCGAGGAGAGTAAAAATCGTAGAGGGAGACCAAGAGATGAATACACTAAGCTGATTCAGAAGGATGTAGGTTGCAGTAGTTACTGGGAGACGAAGAAGCTTGCACAGGATAGAGTAGCATGGAGAGCTGCATCAAACCAGTGTCTGAACTGAAGACCACAACAACAACAACTTTAATTTTGGATACCGTTGTACTCGTTTAAGGGGTCTTGAACGATGCTCTTGAATTTTGTCTGTTTATTATCGCCAGTTATTCATAATCGTACTGGTTGCGATTTATGCGGCTCCGGTTCTTCGATGTGACACGACAATCTAAATTAAGCACTCAAGCTTCGGTTCGTGGAGGAGATGAGACCTCAGAATCGGCGCAGCACTCGGTGCAGAGGCAGTCCGCGCACGCCGTGAGCCGGTGTGAGGGCTGTGTGTGGTTCAGCCCGCGCAGCTCCGGGGCGTTAGCCGGCCAGCACGGATACACGACGCGTTGCGTCAACACAGTTCCGCCGTAGCAGCTGCGGCGCTGGCCGAACCGATGCGAGCCGGTATACGGGCCGGAAGCAGAGCGCGAAAAATCCGCCGAACTGCGCCGAGGAACCACTCCTTAGACGGCCGCGTCACGTCTCGTCGACCGCTGCTCCTGTGGCTCTCATTCCGGGCGTGGACGCCGTTGCGATGTGTGGAGGGACCAGGTGCATCGGTTTCTCGCCGCCTCTCAGCTGTTAAGGAGGTACGTGCCGCTATCCCAAACAAAGTACTTCTCTGGGTTAGATTGTGATACAGGACCTCCACACCCCGAAATCTTGGTTCCGGTGACAGACCAATCTGTAGTATACGTGTAGGTTAGCGTGAAAGGTGATAACGTGGCTGCGATAACAAATTAACCTGTAGTGTAGACCATAGTTTCCTAAAAAAATTTTCTCGAGGACACCCTCATCGATCATGATTTGGTACCTCGTCACATCACAGTATCAAGTACCTAAAAACCCCAGATTAAGAGTCTTTTTATACGTTTTCTATTTTTGGTACTTACAAAAAACATTGACATATTCATTATTGAAAAAATATTGAGCTTAACACTTCCTCAATTTAGCAATTATTGTCATTGTTAAATTTTTGATTATTGTTGAAAGTCTTTCTCTTCAAATCTGGGTTTTTAGTATAAGAAAATCCTTAAAAAAATAAAAATTGAGTATGAACTGAAAATGACAGGAAAAAATTAAAACTGAGTGTATTGGTCTTTCAAGTGTAGTACACTTGAGATTGCATTGAGTACACATGTGTGAAAAATAAGAAAACACTAATTTCATACAAGGTATTATTCATTTGAAAAAAATACAGTTACAACAGAGTACTCCATCAGTATACAGTTAGTTTTAATTTTCAGTTCTTAATGTAATCAGTTCAATCTGACCTTTGAGTCCATTATTTCTGAAATATTAGGTTCCAAATTTGAAACTTTCACTCTGAAATCCGACCGCATGTCGTGCCGATTCCTATATTTGTTTTTCATGAAACACATGGAAGAAGATGCCTTCTCTCACCGATATGTGGTTGCAAATGGAAGGATCTTTTTATTCTAATAGCATCTTGCGGACCCCTGGGTAACCACTGCTGTAGACTAACGGACCATACACACGCACCGACCGACCGACAATTGGGCGTGTGTAGGCATTTTGACCTACCAACATTCCTCGTTAGGACGTCGGGCGAGTAGGACCACCCGACAACGGCCCCCCCCCCCCCCCACCCCTTTCATCACCACTCAACAGGCTACCCAATAAATTGTGCCGTGTGTAGCGCTGTCGTGCCAACCGCCTGGCAAGAGTTAGTCTATCGTCACTGCGCGTGGGATTAAATGCTGTTCTAGCATACATGGACAGGGTGCGGAGCGGGCGAAATTTTGACAGAGCTTCCGGAGAAATTGAAACACTGCAGATATTTGAGGGACAATTCGTGCGAAGATTATCGCAGTATAGATGCAAGAAATAAGGCACTTTTGTTTCCAGTTCCTTAATGGATACTTGCGGCACATATAATAAAAGCCCATCGCCCTTCCGTATCTCTATTTTTTGGTTTGATTTCGGATTCTTACCGAAAGTGAAATCTAAAAACCGAAATACCGACACTCAGCGGGCGTTAATTCATGAGACGTACTTTTGCTTCCTTTTATAAGTGTTAAAAAATGTCTAGCTTACAGCCAGGCCCTCTGCGACGAATATCAAAATGTCGGATTTTTTTACAGGTCTAACAGTCGCTAAATGTCTCATTTCTCTTGCTTTATTTATTAGGTAACGTGTGCCACAACAACGTATAGTCTTCCTTCTTAGTCGGCCGCTGTGGCCGAGCGGTTCTAGGCGCTTCAGTCCGGAACTGCGCGGCTGCTACGGTCGCACGTTCGAATCCTGTCTTGGGCATGGATGTGTGTGATGTCCTTAGGTTAGTTAGGTTCAAGTAGTTCTAAATCTAGGGGACTGATGACCTCAGATGTTAAGTCCCATAGTGCTCAGAGCCATTCTCCCTTCTTCGAACTTGAAATGAGTTTCTTAACCACCACGTCATTATTTTATGCTACATACATAAATAAAGAACGCTTACATGAAACATCTTTTCTTTTATTTATTTTGCTTTACCAAGTTCTATTTCTTCGGTCAAATGTAAATAACGTTGCAGGTTTCAGGTTTCATTTTAATAATTGTGGGGGTACACAGCAGAGAATTTGAGGTCCTTCTCAACTTTTACCAGTGGCTAGAAACAACAATGCAGCTAACAGCCTCTCCTCGCAGCTTACAACCTCTCTCACGTTTTCCCTTCTTCGTTAAGAATGTTCAGCATCTCCGAAATGCGTGATTCGTCCATTCTTAGATGATTACGAAAATAATCGGATCCCAGCTACTTAAGTAACAGAAACTGGGTGAATTTATTTCTTGCATTAGCCACTTCTTTGCTCACAGCTTTCTCTTGGCTTTTTTGTCCTTTTTACCTCTAAATCAACCATAAAAACATCCGTTTTTGTTTCTATGTAAAACCGAACGGAACCTCGTAGAACATAAACAAATCCCAACAACAGACGGGCACAGTAATAGCTGAGTGCAGTCGGTCAGTGAGGTGTCTAGGCTGACACGAAATTAGTCGATCGGCCGATAAATTGGTGCGTGTTTATGGGCCTTCAGGTGTTTTGATTATGTTTGGTTTGGGGGACGCTTAACTGCACGGTCATCAGCGCCCGTACAAATTCCCAATCTGCGCACAGTCCAATTTTGTTTTTGCAGTCCGGCCTAGCCACTGTCACGAATGATGATAATCATGATGATGATGAAATGATGAGGACAACACAACCCCCCCCCCCCCTCACCACCGCCCCCCGGGCGCTAATGAGCGTAGCAGTTTTGCGTCCTAAAACCATAACAAAAAGAACACAAACACCCAGTCCCTGGGCAGAGAAAATCCCCAACCCTCCTTCAAGTGTGATACTCCACCCTCTGCACCCCCCCCTCCCACCCCTGAAATCTTGGTTCAGCTGACAGACTATCAGTAGCGTAGACTGAGGTCTAGGTTAGGTTGAAAGGTGTTAATGTGGTTCTGAGTTTGCGAAGCCAACGAATGTGAAGGTTGTGGTAAGAAACTGAACTGTAGTGCAGCTTAGTGTGGACGTAAGTGCCATATTTGAACTTTTCCATGTTTAACACACATTTCGTCATAGAAACGGAAACTGCAACGTGTAATTCAGATAACAGATAAGTCTCTGACACAGTAGTTTCGTGCATATTGCGTACACATACCGTACATAATCTAAGAAAAATTAAAGCGAGACCCCCTGCGTAACTTTTACCATTGTCTTTGTTTTGTTGATATGGTGTGGTGAAGTTTGCGATGCTGCCTTTCTCCTTCGACCAGTGTACCAATATTTTATGACGTCGCCGTTGGCCTTTTCTTCATCATGATTATGGTGGCAGGCTTATCCATAGCGTAGCCCGAGCTCTAGCTTAGATTAGGTGAGAGTTTGGTTGTGAGATGGCGAAGCAAGTGAATATCGTTTCATGTTATTAATTATAATTCTTGTCGTCGTGCGTATTTTACACATATTGGAATTTCCATGAGTGGTTTGTGTTCGCCACATCCATGACGTCAGGTGCCAAAGCAGACTAGTGAGATCGGCAAGTTCTGTTTTCCATTCCTGGTGCCCAATCACAAATCAATCCATTTTTAGATCAGTGCGCAGCACAAAAGAGCTCGCAAAGCTAGGAGCCGAGCCATCTTATTATGACACGTACTGTACAAGCTGCTTAGCTCCTATATTGAAAAGTTATACAGGAGTCAGTTGAGTTATGAATAGACGTGATGAACTTTACATTTAGTAGAACTTTAATTACGCCTCTCTTTAAACTGCACTGATAATTGAGCTGAGAGATGAATAATTATTATTGCAATAAATTTTTAGTCCTTAAGAAAGTTTTGTATCTTACTCAAAGCTTCACAGAAATCCGCAAATTTTAATTATTTTCAGTCCTTTTTTATTATCTAGCAATTTTTCTCATTTCTTGTTGAAATTTATAGTGGATTGATAGCTCAGTTCTTAGAAAGTGAACGTTAGTTATTTATTCAACAAACGTATACTCTTTCTGAGTTTTGCGATCGGACTTGCGAGAGAGATTGTAATCTCTTTTACAGACATAGACGTGAAGTAAAAGAAATTTGTTTTTTATGAACGCTATGAATACGTATGTGTTAAAATCCCTCTTACTTTGTCTTTCTGTTTTTCCTTCTTCCCCGCTACTCTGATCTGACAGCATTAACAGTTAACTGTCGTTAAATTAATGTAAACTATTTGAGTTTACTGAAGCAGCATCTAACACAGTGGAATTAACAGGAATGACGCTTGGTTGGAAAGGAATTTTTTAAGAAAATTTCCCTTTCCTCTGTTGTGTTACTTGGGGGCTATTCATGTCCCGTTGCCAGCTTATCTATATTGTATTGAATAGAAGAAATTATCCAGAAGAAATGATTTTGGTCTACATTTAAAACGTGCTTCGGTACCTGACAGACACCTTATGTTACGGCGCAAATAATCAAAAATTTTTGTTGCTGCACAATGAACTCCTTTCTGAGCCACTGACAGCTTCAATGATGTGCAGTAAAGGTCATTTTTTCCTATAGTGTTGTACGTATGGACGTCACTATTCTTCTCAATATGTGACGGATTATTTATGACGAATTTCATTGCCGAATATATGTATTGTGGAGGTGCCGAACGCCTAAAGAGGTACCTACATAATGACCGCGAGTGCACACCTCGCATATTACTCTTACTGCTCGCTTTTGTGCAATCAGTAGTTCCGTTGTATGTGGTGAATGTCCCCAAAACATCACGCTATAAAACATTATTGAGTGGAAATATGCGGAATATGTCATCAGTTTATTTTTTTCCAAGGCTAAGAATTGTACGAAGAGCTAAAGTAACACTGAATTGTTTTAGTAGCTGTGCGCTTCCTCCAGTTGCAGTTTTCATCAGTTTGCACACTCAAATGTTTGGAGCGTTCTACCCTGTTTCTTACTCATTTTCATGTGCTTACGTCAGTTTTTGGTACGAGACTATTTGTTGTACAGAACTGAATATAGTGTTTTTCCTCAAAATTTAGAAACAGTCCATTTTCACAAAACCACTTTGTAAGTCTTTGAAAAACAATTTATCATTTCTCTGAAATAAGAGCCAGTTGCCAGTAGTTGCACTAGGCTGATACTTTGGCCAGAGCTAATGCCGGTATTATACTATCATATTTCTTTGTCAAGTTATTTCAAATGCATATTTTGAAGAAATTTGATGGTATAATAGGGAGCTTTGACAAATCTCGCTTGTCGTCAAATAAATATGATAAAATCTAGGTCCTCGCCGTAGATTTAGTCACAAAAGTCGTTCATCTTCTGTTCATTGCAGTGTGAAATGTAACAGCTTGAAGCGCTGACGCTACAGCTGTTTGACGATTCTGTAGTCAGGAGTGAGTTTGTAAACACGGCTTCAAAGTTTTTTAGTAAACTCTCTTCGATTAGGTTGGAGTCAGAGCAAGGGGCACTTTGCACGCTATTAATTGTGTGTTGATGGGAAGGTGGAATACGCATGAGGGCGGCTTCAAGTCCACGGTCACAGCTACAACCATCCACCTTTACATCTGGAAACACACAGGCAGATTTGCAGCAAGCCGGAATAGAGGATGTGGCTCTAAAACAAAAAATTCTTTCTTAGCTTTCCGTTCTACTTTATCTATTTTTGAACTCTGGATGCCACAAGTTAAAAAGCGCTTTATCTGATTTCGTGCTTTTAATTAATTTTGTAGTTGTTGGAACACTAATTCCATTAATGAAAATGTTCAGTAATAAAAATAGTTCTTATTGTCCATATAGTGTACTAGACATTTATTTACCTTCACGTACTCCCCCATCAGTGCTTTATAAATCGCTTCACACGTTTCTAGAATTCTTTTGGTTAATGTGCAATGTGATATTCGAGAGCTGCGCTGTAAACTAGAGTAGCTCCCTCCTGTATCAAGAAATTGCAGTGTCGCAGTTTGCCTGTCTTCTGAACATATAGCATTTCTCAAGAAATTTGTGGTAAGTTCCTGTGCGACCAAACTGTTGAGGTCATCGGTCCCTAAGCTTACGCACTAGTTAATCTACCTTAAACTTACGCTAAGGACAACACTCACTCACTCACTCACTCACTCTCTCTCTCCCTCTCTCTCGCTCGCGCGGGCGCGCGCGCGCGCGCGCGCACACACACACACACACACACACACACACACACACACACACACACACACACACACACACACACACGCACGAGGACGACGACTCGAACCTCCGACGGAGGGAGGCTCGCGAACCGTGGCAACGCGCCTTAAACCGCGAGGCTACCCCGTGTATCAGTTTCACAAGAGAGTATTCTGTATCGGAATATGAGAAGTCACTTTACTGAGCAAATACTGAAATACTCTAATCTGTTCGTAAGTAATTTACATATTAATACTTCCTCCTCTTGCAGCTCTCGTAATAAATTTTACTGAATGCTTTTATTATCTCGACGTAATACCTGTGGCATAATCGAAGTATATTTCCTTTTCTTTCCGCCGCGTTTCTTCCAAATACACACACAATGAAATTATAGTACCAGCAACTGCAGCGCATAATAACAAGCTATTGTCCGCCATCTTGAAGTTTGACGAAAACTATGGTGACAGTGTAATACCCCTTTTTAGCGTCACGTAAAAGATCTTTGTCAAAGAAATTTGACGAATATTTGATAATATTTCTCACAGAAATATCATAGTGTAACGTACGAGGGCTGATAAACGAAGAGTCACTGATTTTTTTTCCCTATAGCTTCCGTGACCGTTTTGTCAGTACCATGAATATTTAATAAGAGCGGGAATTTATGTATAATTTCCGTAGCCGGTAGCACCCCCGTATCGGTAGACTGGTAGTAATGCTCTATTTTGCAGAAGCTCTTTGGATTTCGCATACCAAACAATGGAGGTGACGCGAGAGAGGCAGTACGGCGGGATAAAATTCTGTGTTTGTTTAAACCATACAGCCACTGAAACTTGTACGAAAAGATGCAGCAAGCATACAATGAAGATGAACTACCTCGTGCAACAGTGTCATGTGGTTCAAGGACTTCAAAGGAAGATTTATCTGTGTCAAGCAAGGCGGACCTGGTGTTTGAGCTGCTTCTGTGACTGAAGTCAACATCAGCGCAGCTGCTGTGTCAGTCCGTGAGCATCGGCGGACAACATTAGGTAATCTCAGTGAAGTGTGGAGAAATTCATATGGTTGGGTCTTTACGATTACTCGTTATCGTCTCCATATGACCCGTGTTTGTGTCTATCGGGTGCCACGTCTGTTGACTCCCGAACAAAAGGCTGCGCGAATGGAGGAAAGCCGTGAACTGCCGCGTCTCTTTGCTGATGGAGGGGATGTGTTTCTGGAAGCGATTATCACTGATGAAGACTGCATCACTATGCTCCTGTATCAAAACGAATCATTACAGTGTGGAAATTGCCAGGTTCTCCTACTCCGAAAAAGACGAAACTTGTTCCATCTGCAGGGAAAGTTGTGGTGATCACTGTTTTTGATTGTCATGGAATGATTTATCAGCATTCACTTCACTCTGATACTACTGTCACTGCAAGATAGTGCTGCCAAAGCAGATTTACCAAGCACAGCCTTCCGAAATGCCTCCACAAAAGAAGACGAAGTAAATATTCCAAAATTCGAATCGAGAACAGCTGCCAACATGACTAACGTAGAAGTAAATATCCACAGAGTAGTGAAGCAACTCAAATCATTTAATAAAAGCAAGTCTTCTGGTCAAGACTGTATACCAATTAGGTTCCTTTCGGAGTATGCTGGTGCATTAGCTCCATACTTAACAATCATATACAAACGTTCGTTCGACGAAAGATCCGTACCCAAAGACTGGGTAGTTGCACAGGTCACACCAATATTCAAGAAAGGTAGTAGGAGTAATCCACTAAATTACAGGCCCATATCGTTAACGTCGATATGTACCAGGATTCTAGAACATATATTGTGTTCGAACATTGAGTTACCTCGAAGTAAACGGTCTACTGACACACAGTCAACATGGGTTTAGAAAACATCGTTCCTGTGAAACACAACTAGCTCTTTGTTCACATGACGTGCTGAGTGCTATTGACAAGGGCTTTCAGATCGATTCCGTATTCCTGGATTTCCGGAAGGCTTTGGACACTGTACGAGACAAGCGGCTCGTACTAAAATTGCATGCTTATGGAACATCGTCTGTTATGTGACTGGATTTGCGATTTCCTGTCAGAGAGGTCACAGTTCGTAGTAATTGACGGAAAGCCATCGAGTAAAACAGAAGTGATTCCTGGCGATCCCGAAGGCAGTGTTATAGGCCCTTTGCTGTTCCTTATCTATATAAACGATCCGGGAGACAATCTGAGCAGCCGTCTTCGGTTGGTTGCAGATGACGCTGTCGTTTATCGACTAATAAAGTCATCAGAAGATCAAAGTAAACTGCAAAACGATTTAGAGAAAAATATCTGAATGGTGCGAAAAGTGGCTGTTGACCCTAAATAACGAAAAGTGAGAGGTCATCCACATGAGTCCGAAAAGGAACTCAAAGTTCGGTTACACGATAAACCAGTCTAATCTAAAAGCCGTAAATTCAACTAAATACCTAGGTATTACAAATACGAACAACTTAAATTGGAAAGAACACATAGAAAATGTTGTGGGGAAGCTAACCAAAGACTGCGTTTTGTTGGCAGGGCACTTCGAAAATGTAACAGACCTACTAAGGAGACTGCCTACACTACGCTTGTCCGTCCTCTCTTAGAATACTACTGCGCGGTGTGGGATCCTTACCAGAGAGGACTGACGGAATACATCAAAAAAGTTCAAAGAAAGGCAGCACGTATTGTATTATCGCGAAACATGGAAGAGAGTGTCACAGAAATCATACAGGATTTGGGCTGGAAATCATTAGAAGAAAGGCGTTTTTCGTCGCGACGGAATCTTCTCACGAAATTCCAATCACCAACTTTCTCCCCCGAATGCGAAAATATCTTGTTGACACCGACCTACATAGGCAGCAACGATCACCACGATAAAATAAGGGAAATCAGAGCTCGTACGGAAAGATACAGGTGTTCATTCAATCCGCGAGCTATAAGAGATTGGAGTAATAGAGAAATGTGAAGGGCGTTAGATGAACCCTCTGCCAGGCACTTAAATGTGACTTGCAGAGTGTGCTTCTAGATGTAAATCATACTACAGGTCAGTATTGCGCAAGCACATTGCAAGGAAACGAGCACAACATTCTTGGAATGGGTGGCGACTTCATCATGACAACGCGCAGCCTCAAGTCGCAAATCAGATCTTACAGTTTCTGGCTCAATTCAGCGTTACATGTGTACCGCATCCACCTTACAGCGCCGATCTCCCACCCAGTAACTTTCCTTTGATCGTACCACCAAAGAACTCTGAAGCAGTACTCAAGAAAACTGGTGCGATTCTCAAGGACCTGATGAACAAAGGGCCGCTCCTTGAATTCGAGGACTGGCAGAGATGCTATAAAAAGTGCAATCACTAACCGGGGAGAACTTTGGAAAAGATAACGTAATTATTGAAATGGAGTAATAAACATCTGTGAAAAAGAATGTCTGTCTTTGTTGATCAGCTTTCACCAAACTGAATTTACTTGCAGATAGCTGTACCGTCTGGGAGAAGACTGGCGCTGCAACCAATACTATCCGCCAAGTCAAGAAGAGGAAGGCAACGGCAAACCACCTCATCTACATCTACATGATTACTCTGCAATTCACATTTAAGTGCTTGGCAGAGGGTTAATCAAACCACACTCAAACTATCTCTCTACCATTCCACTCCCGAACAGCGCGCGGGAAAAACGAACACCTAAACCTTCCTGTTCGAGCTCTGATTTCTCTTATTTTATTTTGATGATCATCCTACCTATGTAGGTTGGGCTCAACAAAATATTTTCGCATTCGGAAGAGAAAGTTGGTGACTGAAATTTCTTAAATAGATCTCGCCGCGACGAAAAACGTCTTTGCTTTAATGACTTTCATCCCAACTCGCGTATCATATCTGCCACACTCTCTCCCTTATTACGTGATAATACAAAACAAGCTGCTTTTCTTTGCATCCTTTCGATGTCCTCCGTCAATCCCACCTGGTAAGGATCCCACATCGCACAGCAATATTCTAACAGAGGACGAACGAGTGTAGTGTAAGCTGTCTCTTTAATGGAGTTGTTGCGTCTTCTAAGTGTCCTGCCAAAGAAATGCAACCTTTGGCTCGCCTTCCCCACAATATTATCTATGTGGTCTTTCCAACTGAAGTTGTTCGTAATTTTTACACCCAGATACTTAGTTGAATTGACAGCCTTGAGAATTGTACTATTTATCGAGTAATCGAATTCAAACGGATTTCTTTTGGAACTCATGTGGATCACCTCACACTTTTCGTTATTTAGCGTCAACTGCCACCTACCACAGCATACAGCAATCTTTTCTAAATCGCTTTGCAACTGATACTGGTCTTCGGATGACCTTACTAGACGGTAAATTACAGCATCATCTGCGAACAACCTAAGAGAACTGCTCAGATTGTCACCCAGGTCATTTATATAGATCAGAAACAGCAGAGGTCCCAGGACGCTTACCTGGGGAACACCTGATATCACTTCAGTTTTACTCGATGATTTTCCGTCTATTACTACGAACTGCGACCTTACTGACAAGAAATCACGAATCCAGTCACACAACTGAGACGATACCCCATAGGCCTGCAGCTTGATTAGAAGTCGCTTGTGAGGAACGGTGTCAAAAGCTTTCCGGAAATCTAGAAATACGGAATCAACTTGAGATCCCCTGTCGATAGCAGTCATTACTTCGTGCGAATAAAGAGGTAGCTGCTTTGCACAAGAACGATGTTTTCTGAAACCATGCTGATTACGTATCAATAGATCGTTCCCTTAGAGGTGATTCATAATGTTTGAATACAGTATATGCTCCAAAACCCTACTGCAAACCGACGTCAATGATACAGGTCTGTAGTTCGATGGATTACTCCTACTACCCTTCTTAAACACTGGTGCGACCTGCGCAATTTTCCAATCTGTAGGTACAGATCTATCGGTGAGCGAGCGGTTGTATATGAGTGCTAAGTAAGAAGCTATTTTATCAGCGTAATCTGAAAGGAACCTAATCGGTATACAATCTGGACCTGAAGACTTGCCCGTATTAAGCGATTTGAGTTGCTTCGCAACCCCTAAGGTATCTACTTCTAAGAAACTCACGCTAGCAGCTGTTCGTGTTTCAAATTCTGGAATATTCCATTCGTCTTCCCTGGTGAAGGAATTTCGGAAAACTGCGTTCAATAACTCCGCTTTAGCGGCACAGTCGTCGGTAAAAGTACCATCGTCACTGGGCAGCGAAGGTATTGACTGCGTCTTGCCGCCTGTGTACTTCACATACGACCAGAATTTCTTCGGATTTTCTATCAAATTTCGAGACAATGTTTCGTTGTGGAACCTATCAAAGGCATCTCGCATTGAAGTCCGTGCCAAATTTTGCGCGTCTGTAAATTTTAGCCAATCTTCGGGATTTCGCGTTCTTCTGAACTTCGCATGCTTTTTCCGTTGCCTCTGCAACAGCGTTCGGACCTCCACTAGCACCTTGTCTATTACGGTGGTGCGGGTCTCCCGTATCGTTCCCCTACGCTCTGTCAAGGAGTATGGGACTTCATCATCATCGTCATCAAGTCATTGATGACATACAGCATGAACGGCAGCGCTTGTTTGACCCTCTGCTTTGGCACACCAAACGTTATTCCATCGACTGTAGATGACTCTCTATCCATGGCAGCGCTGCTGTCTTCTTCCCATAAGGAAATACTCTATCCAGTCGCCGACCTCGGTGGCCGAGCGGTTCTAGGCGCTTCAGTCTAGAACCGCGAGACTGCTACGGTCGCAGGTTAGAATCCTGCCTCGGGCATGGATGTGTGTGATGTCCTTAGGTTAGTTAGGTTTAAGTAGTTCTAAGTTCTAGGCGACTGATGACCTCAGATGTTAAGTCCGATAGTGCTCAGAGCCATTTGAACCATTTTTTTTTATCCAGTCGCATATCTGATTAGAGACCCCTTGTGACGCTTTTCTCTTAGAAGGCATCACAGTGGTTCTGAATCAAACGCTTTTCAAAAATCCATAAATACTGAATCGACTAGGTTTGGTTACGTAGATGCCACTATCCTGTGCAATTAGCGTAGTGAGCCATTCAAGCGAATACCGGCAGGAGTTCTTTCTCCCGGACGCGCGTAACTGTGGAATACATGATTAAGCAATTCATTCAGGCGAATACTGTAAGAATGTGACTTAAGCGTAGGTGACGATGAAAAATACCTTCCGAAACATGTAGTTTGTGGAATAAAGAAACTCCTTGCTCACTGCTTACTTAGCACGCACGTGCACGCTATTCCTTGTAGACGTTTTTGTAGTAATATCGCACCTGTTTGTGCAGAGGAACAATCGACGGAATATTGCCCATTCCTCGAAGCCATCTCGCTTTTGCGATTAGCAGTTCGAGCCCGAGATAACGTATTTGGGTCTACCTTCCAAGAAATCTCTCACCTCATTGCGTATCGGGCCGTATCTCGCATTTGAACACAATAGCCTCATCAGCTTGACGTTTCGCCGAGTGATATTTGCCACCGCAGAAGCACTTCGTGTCGCGGAGTTCAGGCACCATGCGTAATGGAATACATCGCAGGATGTTGTTGAAATCTGACTATGGTTTGAAATGGTCTCAGAGTCTCTACTAACGACGTAGATTCGAAAATCCACAATTTCCATGGATGTACACTCTAAGACGAAAAAAAAGACGCGCCACGAAGGAATTATCCACATGGGACGGAAATCGGTAGACCAGCAAATGAGCACAACTTCAGAAAAATTGAGTGATTGATTCAAGAGAAAGAGCTTCATAAATTCAACAAGTCAGTAACACATTGGTCCACCTCTGACAAACAAGCATTTATTCGGCTTTTCATTGATTGACAGAGATGTTAGATGACCCACTAATGGATATTCTGTCCAATTTGCGTGGTAGATCGTGAAAATTTGACTTGGTTCGAGAGTACTATCCATAATGCTCCAAACTTTCTCAACCGGCGAGAGATCTGGCGACCTCGCTGGCCAAGGCATGGTTTGTCAAGCTAGAAGACAAGCAGCAGAAATTCTCGCCCTGTGCGCGCGGGCATTATCTTGCTGAAATGTAAGTCCAAGATGGCTTGGGAATTAATTACAGGTGGTATTCCTCCACGTTCCATCTTGGGTCTGTTGCTTTTTCTTGTGTATATTAATGACCCCTCGTCTGTTACGTTCCCAGATGATACAAACATTGCAATAAGTAGCAAGTCAAGTACAGATTTACAAATGACTGCGAATCAAACATTCACTGACATTAAACTTTGATAAGATCCACTATATGCAGTTCAGAACCTGTAAGAGATTTCCTTCCAGCATATGAAGACATGCAGATCGAAGAGGCTGACAGTGTTAAATTCCTGGGATTACAACTCGATAATAAATTCAGTTGGGAAGGCCGTACCACACAATTGCTTAAGCGCCTAAACAAGTCTGTATTTGCAGTGAGAATGGTGTCAGATGTAGGAAATATATAAAAAAAACTTGCATATTTTGCTTAGTTTCATTCTGTTACGTCATATGGGATCATAAGCTGGGATGACTCATGAAACCGAGCAAAAGTTTTTAGGGTGCAAAAGCGCGTGATAAGAATCAGTTGTGGTGTAAAATCAAGAACATTATGTAGAAACCTGTTTAAGGCATTCTGTATTCTAACCACTGCTTCTAAATATACTTATTCCTTAATGAAATTTATTGCGAATAATATATTTCTATTTTCAATCAATAGCTCAATACATAGTATTAATACAGGAATAAGAACAATCTACACAAAGACCTAAAGTCGCTTACCTTCCTCCAAAAAGGGGTCCAATGTTCAGAAACACACATTTTCAATAAATTTCCAGCAACCACTAAAAACTTGGTTTCCGATAAAGCACCGTTTAAACAGAGTTTGAAAGACTTTGATAGGCAACTCCTTCCACTCTATATTTATTTTTATTTATATATTTAACCTGATCAGATTAGGGCCATTAGGCCCTCTCTTACATCGGACCAGTGTTCCACACATGCAGCATTTCACACATCAGAGTTACATCATGACAATAGTTGAACTAATAAAATTAGATTACTCTAATGACAATATGAATATAGAGTAATGACTAAGACCGAATAAAGTAAATGCTGGCAGTATTTTTACAACAGGTGCTATACATACAAATTATGATAAAAGAAATAATAATAACAGTAAGAAAATGAAATAATAATGATAAACATGAGAAAAATTGGCAATAGTAATGAAGATTTGTGCAGATGACAATGCCAAACTACTTCGGGTGTGGCGTTAGTTTGCGTAACCTGATACGGATTGATATACTTAGACAGAACACAGCAATTTTACTGACAAAACATATTATTTTATCGAAACCCCTGGTAATTTTATTTCAAGGGATAAATTCTTGAAAAAGTAAAGTCCCCGGGAATAAAAAATACTTTAACAAAAATAAATTCAGCTTAAATGAACTTAAATATATGAACAAACAAAGAATTCTTCGAGAAAAATAGGTTCTGCGTATTGTTACACCTACCAGTAATTACTGAAATCGGATTAGTTCAGTGTTTTAAAGCAACCACGAATGTTGGAGATGGACGGCCCATTATTTGTACATGTGGATTCAGCTCCGACACAGTTTTACTTAGGCCGTATCAGAGTGAATCATCATCGTTTGGTCATCTTTGGTTTTTCCTCTTTTTATCATGGCGTACACGCTAATTTCGTTGGCACTAGTTTCGATCATCTTCTCCATACAGGTGGGCATGGCAAGTCGCCAAAACAGTTACATGATATTCACTGTGATCAGGACACTCTTGTGGAGGAAGTCCAGGCTGTCGTCGCTTTCGACATAGCTAATGCCTCATACGCTATCAGCGGAATACAGAGAAGAAACTTCAAATCGGCCTGTTTCTGGGACGTTTCTTCTTCTTCTTCTTCTTCTTCTTCTTCTTCTGGCGGTCTTACTGACTCTACATGGCCTTTTCTTCTTATAGGCCCCCTAAGCCATTACTCTCTGATGGGAGTCTGTAGGCGAGTTGTCACAGCTATGCCATCTGACCCCATACCGAACTACGGCAAGTACCCCCGAAGGGATATAAGAAACAAAACGGATATCACACGATCACAAGCGTCAGAAACAAGAAATTGATACATGTATGCAATTCCAGTTAATCACTCTTTCGTAAATCGCCACGAGCAGCGTCTCACTTAGTTACACCGGTTTATCGGAGCAAAAATATTTAAGATTAAAAAATTTACTCAGAAATCAGAAAAACTGTGAAACTGTTGTCCTCTCTTCGTGACGTTTCCAAGCAGATTGAACTTGTGGGTTATCGAACACGACGGTTCAAACCCACGTCCGGACATCCTGATGTAAGTGTTCCGTGATTTCGCTGAACTGCTTAAGGAAAACGCCGGGATGGTTCCTTCTAAAGGGCACGAGCTCTTTCCTTCTCCATCCTTCCCTAATCCGAGCTTGTGCCCTGCCTCTAATGACCTCGTTGCCGACGGGACGTTAAACACTAATCTCTTCCTCCTGCTGAACGTGCGTTCTATGGTGCGCCTTTACGTGGTGTACACACTATGTACACTCTTTGACATAAAACTTGACCGGCGGCCGGCCGCTTCAGAGGCTAAGTCCGCGCCGATCGCGACATGGGACAAAAAAACTGGCCAACTCGCTAATTCTCTAAGTCCGGTTATCTGCACAATCTGGCAACACTGTAGACTGCGGCACTTCCTGGAGGAAAACTTGTCCCATGATAGAGAAACTGTAGTCTGATTTCGCCTGTGGTCTAGCGGTAGCGTGCGTTGTTTCTGTTCATAATGTCAGTGGATCGAGAGCAGCTGGCATAAAATATTTTTATAGCCTCTTCTGTCTGAATGCTGAAGACGTGAATGTAATGGTAGCGCAGATTCAATCTATTTCGCTTTGTGACACACCGATATCAAAATTTTATCCAGTAACGTTTTTGCGGCAGATTTCCTGCAGACTGTCCTCCTCTGGACGCCGTATGCGGCAAAGCTCCGGGATCCATTTGCTGGCTACCGGCAGCGGCCGTGGCGACAGCAGCGGCGCTGCACTCCCCCGTTCTTTATCGAAAGCGCCTGCTACCGCTCATCGCTTTTGATGATTTAAAACGCTTTATTATTAAATGTTGCTCCACAGAAAATTTCTACAATTTCCATTCACGCTCAAAAGCAACGGAGACAGACGCCCTGATTAGTAGGCGGGTATTATATTACATTAATCGGCAAGAGCTGAGTATGGCCCGAAATTAATTTTATAGACTGGGACGAAATTAAACCACCTCACTACATTCGATGAATTTATAAATGCTTCATACCTCGTTTCTTTTCCTTTCAAACTCAATTATTTGTGCAACTTTTGGTCAATGTTTGGATGTTTTCGTCAAGCCAGAGTGAGCGTCTGTGGTGTAAAGTGTATTACAGTTCTTGTTTCATTCCTTATGGTAAGTCTATGCGATAAACTGTGTGAATACCTTGCAATGCATGCTCTGTAGCAGTGCAGGAACACTGCACATTTGGAGTTCCATGTATGGGTTCATGAAGTATTTATTGTTGATCGGGAGTGATAGTTAAGGTCATCAGATTTAAACCAGAAAAATTTGTCGTTTTGAAGGTTTCAGAGAACGGAAAGGAATTGCTAACGCCGGTGTTAGAAAACGTCTACAGTTAAATGCTATTGCAAAAATTTAGAAGAAGGGAACTACATTAATGAACATGTGCACTTCATAAACAACCTTCTGACATGTTAGACCTATATGACGAACAAAGCTCAAATTTATATCGTTGACAGTCGGTTTGAATCTTTTCAGGGTCTATTTTACAGTGAAGCACCTTGGAATTCGCAAAGCAGAAATCTATGATATTAACTTAATTTACTAAGTCGAAATCGGACGAAGATTGATGTTTAAAGGCATTCTTCAGATTTCGCATAAGAAATTTTTACTAGCAGTTTGCAACTCCATTAATTAAAATGGAAAATAAAAGGTTGTAGTCAGCGGCTTCTACCGTGATTCGAACTGCTATGTCTTATAGTACAAGCACTGCAACGCACAAGGGAACCTCTGAGCTAACGACACACTGGCGGCCAGAGGCGGAATATAGTCACTGCGATGTTGCCTGAGCCTCAAAACGCAACCTTAAACACACGAACAGAGGAGGTGGAGATTACTGTTGTAACGTCCCGTCGACAACGATGTCATTAGAGACGGAGCACAAGCTCGGATTAGGGAAGGATGGGGAAGGAAATCGGCCGTGCCCTTCCTAAGGAACCATCCCGGCATTTGCCTGAAGCGATTTAGGGAAATCATTGAAAACCTAAATCAGGATGGCCGGGCGCGGGATTGCACCGTCGTCCTCCCGAATGCACACACAAACAGGTGTTACTTATGTGAAGAACGCCGTTCTTGGAGTCCAGAAATTAAATACACTTTCTAATTGTGTCATCTTGCAGTGGATTATATCGTACGAGTCTTCGATGTGGAAAACGAATGTCAAGTGAATTTAGCGAGGTAACGCCGACCTACACCCGGGAGTAAATGCACTATCAGAGTGTTGACAAATACTTGCTACGACGCTGCCATTTCTAGGCTCTGACGAGGCAGCTCTTCAGCGAAATGCTTGCCGTGATTCTCCGATACGGTTCTTCAGAGTGGAGACGCGCGCGCACGTTTGGTTTTTATGCGGCGTTCTCCCCTGATGGTTTCTGACGTCGCCTTCTGGGCTATGTATACATATGAGACATTCAATTATCATTAATCCAGAATGATACAAGTTTCAGCTTCCGGTGTGGAAGAAGGCTGTTGACGCCGACATTATATCATTTCAACGTAGGGAAAGCAAAACGGATCATTCAATGTTTCTCATTCAACATAAAGCATGTGAGATAATTTTCCGTAACGTTCATAATCATCTAAAAATACAAACGAAGTAAAAATACACCGGAAGCTTATTCGAATTGAATATAACGCTTTGCACCTCGATGTCGAATTTGTCCACTTGCAATCTTTTGCAGCATACACATAGAATGTCATGATTACCACAAGAATGAAGAAATATGTTGGTAAGGATGGAAGCAAGAAGAGACGCAGTCAACAAATATTCTATTCCTCATGGCATTCATTTCATTTGACACGTAAGAAGAGGTAAAGCGGGAATTTACTTTCGTTAACACGAAAGATATGCCGCACATATTGATAACGAGGAAGTCTGCGTCTTCATACGTTTCCTCCTTGAAATCTGTATGCTCTATTATATACTAAGTAGCCCGATCATTGTTTCAGTAATGTTACCCTCTTGTTTGACCCCGTAGCGATGAACAGATTCCAAATGCGTGTCTCCCTTCCTGGGTTGTTTTTTGTGTTTTATTGCTTGGAATTCCTGAAGCAGACCACTGTGCCTTCCCCCCTCGTGGGTTAGGTCTCAAAACTAAACCGCTTTGTATCCAATGGCATAATTTATTCAGACAGCATCAGCATAAGACTATCAAACAAAGCCTTCCATTTACAGTTGCAGCACTCTAACCAGCACTGACCAAAGTGTAATCCACGGTCATGGTCCTAAATTACCAGCAGTCTGCTACTGTGGCAAACTCCGTACTACACTGTCGATTCCGCAGCACCATTTGATCTGGTAACACTGTGTAGTTGCACAGTTGTGCTACCAGGTCTGTCCTCACATTGTCAACTTTATGTATCTCACTTCTCCTGTAGCGTAGATCACGAGGAGCCGAAGTAAATGAGTGTATTCTGCATGACGTAACATTCAGTATTCCCTTCTTTCATAGCCACTCTTCATGTGCATCGATACCAAATAGGAATTCGAAAACTCTTGCGAGTGAGAGAATGACAATAACAATCGTAACAAGAACAAGCAAATAATGAATGATGTTTATTCCAACGCAGAACGAGAATGGCTTTAAATATAAAAATCTGTATCTATATCTATATCCATATCTATTGATCTTTGAGTTGGCACAATGCAAATATATTCTTAGCATTTAGTTACTGAATTTAGTTCTGGATGTTTGCAGAGAAAAGGAAAAGTCGGTACTTCTCGCTAGTGTAATATAATGTGAACCAGCAACTACCCTTTCCTTAGAACACGACTCAAGCAGGTCCTCAAGTAGGTAGCAAGGCACTGCTGCATTCTGTTCCCTGACATTGCTCTGATGACGGTTATGCAGATAGTTCCGATTATGAAATACAAAACGTATTGCAGGTTAGTTCCTAGGATAGTAACATTAAATTTGCGTTGTAGACGGCACATGAACGTGACGACTATCCATATTACTCATCAATATAAAAAAACAATATTTAGGGAATTTAGCAGGATTACTCAAAATGAATTCTGAAATTGGGTGACTGACTGCACAGGTGCTAAACGTCGTCAAGAGTATACGATGTCGTAATCGCATTAGGAATATGAAGATCGTCTTCGACAGCTCGCAACTTTCACATTGCTATCTCCACCCTACTCCAGACAGCCCTCGGTGGAGTTGCACGACGTTGCTGATGTTATGGAAGGCCTTCAAACCGACAACAGACCACATATTGAAAAATACAAGCGAATTCTCTTGCAGCGTAAGCTTATTGTAACTAATCTAAAAATTATTGGAGAGGAACATTGTCCTATTCAATAAAAGTAAAATGTTACACACTGTTGACGTCAAACGGACATTATCTATGTCCTGTCTTGTGTCCTACCCATCTATAATATCAAGTGTACTATGAAAATGATTATATATAATGGATGATAGGGTAATGCATTGATACCAGATGGTGGGGGCCGGCCGGTGTGGCCGTGCGGTTCTAGGCGCTTCAGTCTGGAACCGCGTGACCGCTACGGTCGCAGGTTCGAATCCTGCCTCGGGCATGGATGTGAGTGATGTCCTTGGGTTAGTTAGGTTTAAGTAGTTCTAAGTTCTAGGGGACTGATGACCTTAGAAGTTAAGTCCCATAGTGCTCAGAGCCATTTGAACCAATTGAACTATTTAACACAAAATGACATTAAAAATTAAGGTTATTCACGAGCAGCTAGTTGAGAAAATGTATGAACATTAAATGACACGACGAACTGAAATAATATGACGAAGAGTTCAGCGCTCACTGGGAATAGAACCCCACACATATCGTTGTTGACTACACACAAAGAGACGTCAGCTACCGAATTTTTCTCCACCAGCTGCTCAGAATAGCATCTTGAACTTACAGTCACCTCGCAAATAGTTCTGTGTCTCACTGGGAGTTAAAAACGTCAGATATCGTTAGTGTTGACAAGGAATGAAAATACATTAAAAATAAAAATTATTATCCACCAGCAGATAGGTGTTCTCATGATAGAGCTTGATAATACATAATTAAATCTTTAGTGCCGGGCCAGGATTCGATCCCATTCACGCGTAATATGTGAAGGTGTTGAGGAATCTGCAGTTTTGAACAAACAACAAATTGTAGCCGAGCTGTATTGCCACGAAGGGATCAAATTCCGCGTTAAGGGCGGTCTGAGTTGCATTCCCAGTTTAGAACCAATTTTATCGACATACAGAAGCTCAAATAAAAGATGGAATAAGTGTCCTGTGACCATACATAGCGTTTGTGTCGTCACTTGAAATAAATAACTAGTATAAGAAAGGTTACTGGCGATAGAGTTTCTACATGTCGCCACTCCAGACTTTATTGTGGTTCAACTTACCGCCTACTTGGTAAAGAAGGAATATCATCTTTAATGTGAATTTTCAGACCACGCAGCCATTATATCTCCTCACTTGGTGTAGCCAGGAGAGAATGGAATCTGTCTCTCCCTATCTAAAATCATTGACGGGAATCGAACCCAGACCATAGGTATAACAACCTACCATCCGTCCAACAATCGCAACAGGTGTCGTTATTTCTGGTCAAACACGCACACATCTTACTGTTCATGAGTAAGCAACTGAAACTTAAGCTATATTCGTGGATGCACGGTAGGTGTGCAGTTCGATTGTCGCTTAGGCACAAAAGTTTGTATCCTTATTTTAGATTCAGACACCTAGCGGCTCGTAAGAAAAACCGATACGTAACATTTGATTTTTCGTAGTTAACAATCGGATTACGTGTTGGGTTCGTATCTCCGTCACAGAACTTCACATCATGCACTTCATCTTTAAATGCATGCACACTTTGTTACTTCAGAATGGAGGTATATCAGACATCTTTCGTGGTTCGATAACAGGGACGAAAGGGTCTTGATAGGAGTCACGGTTTATTACAAAAATTGTCGTCTTTTATTTTCAAGTTTAGATTTGGTTACTGGTATTGGCCAAAATTTCGGTAATTCATGACTCTTCATGGCTAATCATCAATATGATGTGATTAGATTAGATTAGATTATATTAGATTAACTCTTGTTCCATAGATCATGAATACGACATTTCGTAATGATATGGAACGTGTCATTTTAATGAAAGATTTCTTTAAATACCTTGATTCAATTTTTTTACAACAATTTTTTACACTCTCTCTCATTGCTTTTTATTTCTCTCTCTCTCTCTCTCTCTCTCTCTCTCTCTCTCTCTCTCACACACACACACACACACACACACACACACACACACACACACACACACACACACACACACACACATTCTTTTTTATTTTTATTTGTATGTTGTGCTCGACTATCGGCGAGGCACGAAAACGCCTGTGAATGACTTTCTTAGTTTTGAGTACACTTACGAAAGAAATATAAAAACAACAATGAGAGTTACTGATTTATGATGCTCAGTTTGCAGTCAGTTCTGAGTATTATTAGTAACTACGCTCCAGTCCCTAAACCTAGTTACAGAAAGCGAGTCAGACGCATTACGTATTCCAGGCCGTAGCAGCCGTGACTTGGAAACACCAGCTATGGTCACTTCCCAGACCGCTGTAGGATCACATCGGTTCGTCTTCTTCCTGCTGGTACTGTAACTGAGATTTGGCAACAAGGCAACGTATGTTTGGCAACTCTGTGATCGACGAGTTACTTCCTGGTGTGCACGGAATTAAGCCTCAAAGTTCACTTGATTTTACCTGTCATTTCCATTGAATAATCCGAGTTATTATCGCTTGCAGGGTAACAAAAGATTGAAAATTTACGGTTTCCAGCCCAGGAAAGTCGTTGCAGGTGGAAACCGCAACTAATCTCGACATTCAAATAGCGGTTTACGAGTTCTAGTTACTATTGCCCTCGTAATAGGAAGCTAAGACCCATACCTCCTCGCCAGCTCTGTGGTAACGTGCTGAGCTGTGAAAAAGCGTCTGTTACGGTTCGCAGTTCCAGTCTCACTGACTGTAACGTTTTTATCCCTTCTGTGAAAGAGCTACAAGCAGTCAGATCAAACATCAATAAGGAAATCGCAAGAAAATGCTTTCAGCTCATAGTGCAATGTTGAAAAACTTACAATGCTGCACAACAGGTAAGGCCTCTTTCCGCTGCTGACAAGCGAATTTTGGGTTTCTAGGAATACGTAACTATATTTATGAAATGCCACATTTGCATACCTCTTGAGTATGACACAGCATACCAATTAAACACAGACCCAATCAAAATCTAAGTGAGTAGTATTTTACTAATTCGTGTCGATAGAGGCATGCTTGTTTACAGATACTTTCGTCGTAAGGTTACCATGGTTAGTTTTATTTCATTTCTTATAATACAGTGCACAATTTTCGTAAGGTTTCCTTTAGTGTTGTTAAAACAATAGTAAACATGAGAGAGAAATTAATCATCAACGATATATGCGAATTCTCAGATGTTACCTATGACAGTCTGACAATGCACATGCAGTTTATTGATTACATGCATGTAGAAAACTTGTTCTGAGTTAAAGCTGTCAAACAAAGTTTGAAGAAGAATAAAATATCACTACCACACGACGGCTAATATAGAAAATACTTTTTTGACATATTATGGCACGATGCGCTCTCTCTGCACATCTTCGAGGTGCATCTGCTGCCTGCTGTCTATTAAACCTGAACAGAACAAAATGTCACAGTAGTTAGCCCTTTTTCCACATGCGACTACTTTGGGTTGAGAAGTGAAGGGAATTATGTTCAAAGTTCCATTAGATTGATACCTTCAGCAGAGAGCAGAATTGCGTTTTAAAAAATGTAGCACTGAATGTATTCGAACTCGCGACATCTTATCTATGCTACAAGCTGACACGTAGCTACAGCAGCTCCAGAGCTCGGTAACTATTCCTCCAGAACTTTTGGATTCCACAGCACTGTAAGATTATGCATATGGCCAGGTCTTGACTTCTGAGAGACAAACAGTTACAGCTTTTCTTTTGGACTGAACGACGTTTTCTAGTAACAGATAGCGCAATAGAATAGCTCAAGTGGAAAGGAACACTTCCTATTTAAACTTCTGCATCCTACACTGTTGGCAGTTGTGTGTAGGTGGCAGTTACGTGATTTTATTTCTGTGATTACAAAATAGTCGAATGTATGCACTGGGTAGCCGAGGCAGCTAGTTCATGGTGATTCGGTCAACCAAGTAAATGAATTAACTGAACATGCTGCAAATTACTACAGGGAGCCTGTGTGTCAGAATTCTCATCCAGTGTGGCGCAACTGCGTTACGATAGAAAAATGACTCGCAGAGAAGAGGATTTCGTGGTCTGTTGGACGGATGGTAGGTTGTTATACCTATGGTCTGGGTTCGATTCCCGTCAATGATTTTAGATAGGGAGAGACAGATTCCATTCTCTCCTGGCTACACCAAGTGAGGAGATATAATGGCTGCGTGGTCTGAAAATTCACATTAAAGATGATATTCCTTCTTTACCAAGTAGGCGGTAAGTTGAACCACAATAAAGTCTGGAGTGGCGACATGTAGAAACTCTATCGCCAGTAACCTTTCTTATACTAGTTATTTATTTCAAGTGACGACACAAACGCTATGTATGGTCACAGGACACTTATTCCATCTTTTATTTGAGCTTCTGTATGTCGATAAAATTGGTTCTAAACTGGGAATGCAACCCAGACCGCCCTTAACGCGGAATTTGATCCCTTCGTGGCAATACAGCTCGGCTACAATTTGTTGTTTGTTCAAAACTGCAGATTCCTCAACACCTTCACATATTACGCGTGAATGGGATCGAATCCTGGCCCGGCACTAAAGATTTAATTATGTATTATCAAGCTCTATCATGAGAACACCTATCTGCTGGTGGATAATAATTTTTATTTTTAATGTATTTTCATTCCTTGTCAACACTAACGATATCTGACGTTTTTAACTCCCAGTGAGACACAGAACTATTTGCGAGATGACTGTAAGTTCAAGATGCTATTCTGAGCAGCTGGTGGAGAAAAATTCGGTAGCTGACGTCTCTTTGTGTGTAGTCAACAACGATATGTGTGGGGTTCTATTCCCAGTGAGCGCTGAACTCTTCGTCATATTATTTCAGTTCGTCGTGTCATTTAATGTTCATACATATTCTCAACTAGCTGCTCGTGAATAACTTTAATTTTTAATGTCATTTTGTGTTAAATAGTTCAAATGGTTCAAATGGCTCTGAGCACTATGGGACTTAACTTCTAAGGTCATCAGTCCCCTAGAACTTAGAACTACTTAAACCTAACTAACCTAAGGACATCACTCACATCCATGCCCGAGGCAGGATTCGAACCTGCGACCGTAGCGGTCACGCGGTTCCAGACTGAAGCGCCTAGAACCGCACGGCCACACCGGCCGGCCCCCACCATCTGGTATCAATGCATTACCCTATCATCCATTATATATAATCATTTTCATAGTACACTTGATATTATAGATGAGTAGGACACAAGACAGGACATAGATAATGTCCGTTTGACGTCAACAGTGTGTAACATTTTACTTTTATTGAATAGGACAATGTTCCTCTCCAATAATTTTTAGATTAGTTACAATAAGCTTACGCTGCAAGAGAATTCGCTTGTATTTTTCAATATGTGGTCTGTTGTCGGTTTGAAGGCCTTCCATAACATCGGCAACGTCGTGCAACTTCACCGAGGGCTGTCTGGAGTAGGGTGGAGATAGCAATGTGAAAGTTGCGAGCTGTCGAAGACGATCTTCATATTCCTAATGCGATTAGGACATCGTATACTCTTGACGACGTTTAGCACCTGTGCAGTCAGTCACCCAATTTCAGAATTCATTTTGAGTAATCCTGCTAAATTCCCTAAATATTGTTTTTTTATATTGATGAGTAATATGGATAGTCGTCACGTTCATGTGCCGTCTACAACGCAAATTTAATGTTACTATCCTAGGAACTAACCTGCAATACGTTTTGTATTTCATAAACGGAACTATCTGCATAACCGTCATCAGAGCAATGTCAGGGAACAGAATGCAGCAGTGCCTTGCTACCTACTTGAGGACCTGCTTGAGTCGTGTTCTAAGGAAAGGGTAGTTGCTGGTTCACATTATATTACACTAGCGAGAAGTACCGACTTTTCCTTTTCTCTGCAAACATCCAGAACTAAATTCAGTAACTAAATGCTAAGAATATATTTGCATTGTGCCAACTCAAAGATCAATAGATATGGATATAGATATAGATACAGATTTTTATATTTAAAGCCATTCTCGTTCTGCGTTGGAATAAACATCATTCATTATTTGCTTGTTCTTGTTACGATTGTTATTGTCATTCTCTCACTCGCAAGAGTTTTCGAATTCCTATTTGGTATCGATGCACATGAAGAGTGGCTATGAAAGAAGGGAATACTGAATGTTACGTCATGCAGAATACACTCATTTACTTCGGCTCCTCGTGATCTACGCTACAGGAGAAGTGAGATACATAAAGTTGACAATGTGAGGACAGACCTGGTAGCACAACTGTGCAACTACACAGTGTTAACAGATAAAATTGTGCTGCGGAATCGACAGTGTAGTACGGACTATGCCACAGTAGCAGACAGCTGGTAATTTAGGACCATGACCGTGGATTACACTTTGGTCAGTGCTGGTTAGAGTGCTGCAACTGTAAATGGAAGGCTTTGTTTGATAGTCTTATGCTGATGCTGTCTGAATAAATTATGCCATTGGATACAAAGCGGTTTAGTTTTGAGACCTAACCCACGAGGGGGGAAGGCACAGTGGTCTGCTTCAGGAATTCCAAGCAATAAAACACAAAAAACAACCCAGGAAGGGAGACATGCATTTGGAATCTGTTCATCGTTACGGGGTCAAACAAGAGGGTAACATTACTGAAACAATGATCGGGCTACTTAGTATATAATAGAGCATACAGATTTCAAGGAGGAAACGTATGAAGACGCAGACTTCCTCGTTATCAATATGTGCGGCATATCTTTCGTGTTAACGGAAGTAAATTCCCGCTTTACCTCTTCTTACGTGTCAAATGAAATGAATGCCATGAGGAATAGAATATTTGTTGACTGCGTCTCTTCTTGCTTCCATCCTTACCAACATATTTCTTCATTCTCGTGGTAATCATGACATTCTATGTGTATGCTGCAAAAGATTGCAAGTGGACAAATTCGACATCGAGGTGCAAAGCGTTATATTCAATTCGAATAAGCTTCCGGTGTATTTTTACTTCGTTTGTATTTTTAGATGATTATGAACGTTACGGAAAATTATCTCACATGCTTTATGTTGAATGAGAAACATTGAATGATCCGTTTTGCTTTCCCTACGTTGAAATGATATAATGTCGGCGTCAACAGCCTTCTTCCACGCCGGAAGCTGAAACTTGTATCATTCTGGATTAATGATAATTGAATGTCTCGTATGTATACATAGCCCAGAAGGCGACGTCAGAAACCATCAGGGGAGAACGCCACATAAAAACCAAACGTGCGCGCGCGTCTCCACTCTGAAGAACCGTATCGGAGAATCACGGCAAGCATTTCGCTGAAGAGCTGCCTCGTGAGAGAGCCTAGAAATGGCAGCGTCGTAGCAAGTATTTGTCAACACTCTGATAGTGCATTTACTTCCGGGTGTAGGTCGGCGTTACCTCGCTAAATTCACTTGACATTCGTTTTCCACATCGAAGACTCGTACGATATAATCCACTACAAGATGACACAATTAGAAAGTATATTTAATTTCTGGACTCCAAGAACGGCGTTCTTCACATAAGTAACACCTGTTTGTGTGTGCATTCGGGAGGACGACGGTGCAATCCCGCGCCCGGCCATCCTGATTTAGGTTTTCAATGATTTCCCTAAATCGCTTCAGGCAAATGCCGGGATGGTTCCTTAGGAAGGGCACGGCCGATTTCCTTCCCCATCCTTCCCTAATCCGAGCTTGTGCTCCGTCTCTAATGACATCGTTGTCGACGGGACGTTAAAACAGTAATCTCCACCTCCTCTGTTCGTGTGTTTAAGGTTGCGTTTTGAGGCTCAGGCAACATCGCAGTGACTATATTCCGCCTCTGGCCGCCAGTGTGTCGTTAGCTCAGAGGTTCCCTTGTGCGTTGCAGTGCTTGTACTATAAGACATAGCAGTTCGAATCACGGTAGAAGCCGCTGACTACAACCTTTTATTTTCCATTTTAATTAATGGAGTTGCAAACTGCTAGTAAAAATTTCTTATGCGAAATCTGAAGAATGCCTTTAAACATCAATCTTCGCCCGATTTCGACTTAGTAAATTAAGTTAATATCATGGATTTCTGCTTTGCGAATTCCAAGGTGCTTCCCTGTAAAATAGACCCTGAAAAGATTCAAACCGACTATCAACGATATAAATTTGAGCTTTGTTCGTCATATAGGTCTAACATGTCAGAAGGTTGTTTATGAAGTGCACATGTTCATTAATGTAGTTCCCTTCTTCTAAATTTTTGCAATAGCATTTAACTGTAGACGTTTTCTAACACCGGCGTTAGCAATTCCTTTCCGTTCTCTGAAACCTTCAAAACGACAAATTTTTCTGGTTTAAATCTGATGACCTTAACTATCACTCCCGATCAACAATAAATACTTCATGAACCCATACATGGAACTCCAAATGTGCAGTGTTCCTGTACTGCTACAGAGCATGCATTGCAGGGTATTCACACAGTTTATCGCATAGACTTACCATAAGGAATGAAACAAGAACTGTAATACACTTTACACCACAGACGCTCACTCTGGCTTGACGAAAACATCCAAACATTGACCAAAAGTTGCACAAATAATTGAGTTTGAAAGGAAAAGAAACGAGGTATGAAGCATTTATAAATTCATCGAATGTAGTGAGGTGGTTTAATTTCGTCCCAGTCTATAAAATTAATTTCGGGCCATACTCAGCTCTTGCCGATTAATGTAATATAATACCCGCCTACTAATCAGGGCGTCTGTCTCCGTTGCTTTTGAGCGTGAATGGAAATTGTAGAAATTTTCTGTGGAGCAACATTTAATAATAAAGCGTTTTAAATCATCAAAAGCGATGAGCGGTAGCAGGCGCTTTCGATAAAGAACGGGGGAGTGCAGCGCCGCTGCTGTCGCCACGGCCGCTGCCGGTAGCCAGCAAATGGATCCCGGAGCTTTGCCGCATACGGCGTCCAGAGGAGGACAGTCTGCAGGAAATCTGCCGCAAAATCGTTACTGGATAAAATTTTGATATCGGTGTGTCACAAAGCGAAATAGATTGAATCTGCGCTACCATTACATTCACGTCTTCAGCATTCAGACAGAAGAGGCTATAAAAATATTTTATACTAGCTGCTCTCGATCCACTGACATTATGAACAGAATCAACGCACGCTACCGCTAGACCACAGGCGTAATCAGCCTAGAGTTTCTCTATCATGGGACAAGTTTTCCTCCAGGAAGTGCCGCAGTCTACAGTGTTGCCAGATTGTGCAGATAACCGGACTTAGAGAATTAGCGAGTTGGCCAGTTTTTTTGTCCCATGTCGCGATCGGCGCGGACTTAGCCTCTGAAGCGGCCGGCCGCCGGCCAAGTTTTATGTCAAAGAGTGTACGTGACAGCGTCCTGGCTCCACAGCGGCAGGAAACAGTGGCCGTGTGCCAGCTAGGCTCTTATGCCGGCTAACCCCAGCCGCCCCTAATGTGCGTTTAATATTCTTTAGCACAAAACCACCACCACCAGTAGGACGCAGTGGCAGCTGCGCAGGCATGCAAATGGTCGCAAAGGTGCTGAAAGCCATCCTGCGATAGGTAGACCCAAGCAGGTTGCGTCTTTTATTGCAACTCGGCAACGATTCTTGCAGGGTCTGGAGAACATCCAACCCACATTCCGCATGTCACCTTGAGGTGTGTGGCGGAGGGTACGTTGTGCCACATCCACCTTTACCCATCCCAGGCACGTTTGATTCGCGGGACACCTCCGTGTAGCGACATCTAGGAATGATGCAGGCAAACTTCAGTAGGCAGTTGCAATGATGACTGAGTGGACGATGCGGCCTGTTCTACACCTTATTTTATATCTATATGACGATGCTATGCTGATTATATTTATATGTTTTGACGATGCCATCATGCCCTTATCACTTTAGGACATGGTGTAAAAAAAGGTACGTTTTACCGTATTTTCTGTACATCTCCCTGGTTGTATGATAGTATATTGTGATATGTATTGCTGTATTATGTTGACACACTGCTCACTAGGTGTATATATTTGTATATTATAGATCTGAGGATGGTCATTACGGACTGAAACCGGTCATCGTCTAAAGAATTCATGTTGTGATCAAAGACTGGAATAAAAACATTCTTAATTTACTTATTTATTCATTTTGTACATGGTCCAGTCAAATTAATGTGACCACCGCCTATGTTTGACGTCAATGTAATGTAATTACAGACGGCAGGTGGCAGCACTGAAATGGTACAGTAGTTTCCGCTCTATAAGCAGCAGGTTTCGCTGCTCGCTCGCACCGGGAAATAGAAACAGAGGCGGCTCCGCAGCCAATTTTATTACACGACGCGGCCGGCCGCGGGTGCAACAGAACCCATGTGGACGGGTGGAAAGAAATATCAGGCTTCTTAATACGTATTTATAAGTGTCGTGTATTATGCATTTCTTGTACGTGAATGTGAATCTGCACATGACCTTTCCTAATCCTCCTCACACCTTTCCGTAAAGCGTGGCCAAATCTTTGTTGGGAAGTAGTTCTGTAGTATAGTAGTGCCAACCTTACTCCTGGGTAAGGGAACAGAGAGACAGCACAGGCAGGTAAAAGTCAAAGACTTTCCAGTGTCACAAAATTTGGGGAGGAGAGGTTGGTCACGGCCAAGTGGTTCGACCACCCCCTCCACCGGGGCCCAGGAAGACCTCCGGGTGCCCGCCATATTTGTGGAGTGGTTACAGAAGATGGGTAAGTGAGCAGACGTGCCCTCAGTGCGTCTGTCTCAATGTTCACGTATGGAAGAGAGGTATTTGAATATTTGTACTAATTCTTTTATTTCCAGCTTCGGATTGTGTAAGGAAATGAATGATCTCGTTAATTTAGGAAATTTGACCCCCTGTGTTAATGTATCTGGTCCTCAGCTTGCCTGTTATCCTCCTCAGGTAGTGGATGTCCTATGTGAAACATTGGGAGGCTTTGGTAATATACATTTGGCCAACGCAATTCCGTCTTGCCCGTAGAAAAGTGCGTGCAGATTGGTATATAATATACCCGAGCTATAAGTTGTAAAATTGTAATATCTGTAAACTGGAACAATTGCTGCAATCGCTGTAAAATCGAGGGATAATATTTAAAATAAATACGTAATCAATTGCCATCAATCTTTAACATACCTTAAAAATCACAAAGAAGTCAAGTTAAAGGAATTCATTTAAAATAAAAGATATAGAATGCAGTGACCCACACATCAGCGTGTGAGCCCTCCAGCCCCTTGCCTAGTATCGTACAGAAAGGACACGCTCTCTAGGTAGCGCTCTCAAGCTCCCCTCCCCAGTTATCCGTTGCGCAATTTTAATTGAGGGCTTGACGACATCAGCTTTCATCTGGTGTCCCTAGGCAAGGAGGATAGACGGTAAACTTTCAGCACGACCAGTGGAGGGCATAAAAGGTGTACCGGGGGACACCGAATATAGTGCAGTCGTTATCTGCTGTGGAAACGGGGCGATTTGTTTGACGTCCAAGAGGGTGTGATCCTTGGCTTTCGGGCCAAGGATGGAAGAATTTCTGAAACAACAAAGTTTGTAAACTGTTCGCGTGGCACAGTGGTTAAAGTATACCGTGCACGGCAAACTGGCGCTATTCAAAACTCGCACAGAGGCAACTGCAGTCCACCAAGGGCCGTAGATGACAGGGGTGTACGATAGCTGCAGAAATGTGTAAGGGCGAATAGACGTGTAACTGATCGAGGAGCTACCGAGAGCGTCTGCTCAAATGAAATGAGCATACGGCACCGTTGGCCGGGAGGCCCCTATTCGGGGAATTTCGGCCGCCAAGTGGAAGTCTTATTTCAGTCGATGCCACATTGGGCTACTTGCCCGCCGGTGATGAGGATGAAATGATAACACAACACCCAATCCCCGAGCGGAGATGATCTCCAACCGGGACGGGAATCGAACCCGGGCCCGCTTGCACGGGAGGCCAGCACGTTACCACCCAGCTAAGCAGCCGGACAGCGACTCCTCAATGACAGTTCAGCCAATGTTGCCGCGTATGGGCCTCCACAGCAGGCGCCTGGTTCAGGCACCCATGCTGGCGGCTATTCATCGACGAATAGTGGAATTTGAACACAAGTAGTGCAAATAGACATTCACTGAGTGGTGACAGAGGACCTTTTAAGACGTTTTACGCTCCATTGGCCTGAAAGCAAACACCCTGAAACCTTTATGATCTGGGGAATATTTTCATTCATAACCTTCTCTCTGCCCTTGAGCGTTCCTCCTGTTCAGTCTTCTTTCTCTGGGTCCCAAGTCATGTTGGCATCCCAGGGAATGAACTGGCTGACCGTTTGGCTACAGACGCAGAAACTTACCGCCCCATTTGCTTTCATGATTCCAGCTGCGAATATGCGGATCTACGTCAAATCTCTTTGCTCAAAAGTGGAATGTCATCTGGAGCGCTACTATGTTCAAATGTGTGTGAAATCTTATGGGACTTAACTGCTATGGTCATCAGTCCCTAAGCTTACACACTACCTAACCTAAATTATCCTAAGGACAAACACACACACCCATGCCCGAGGGAGGACTCGAACCTCCGCCGGGACCAGCCGCACAGTCTGACTGCAGCGCCTGAGACCGCTCGGCTAATCCCGCGCGGCGGAGCGCTACTGCTCATAGTAATAAACTCCGCACAGTCAAGGAGCCTACTGCAGTTTGGCGCTCTTCCTTCCACTCCTTTCGGATGGCGTCCACTGTTTTATGCCGTTTATGCTTTGATCATATGCGGCTTACCCATTGTTTTCTCCTACGTAACGACCCCCTACAATGTGGTTGTGGAGCCAGACTGACGATATCTCACATATTGGTGAAATGTCCCCTTCTTTCCGCTCTTCATGATAAGTACAGTCTTCCCAGTCCCCTGAATTTAATATTAGCTGACGATCCACGGATGGTTGAACTGGTCCTCAGTTTCCTCCGTGAAACTGGTTTTTATTTCCAGATATAAGATTCTACTTTGAAACTTTCTGGCAGGTTAAAACTGTGCGCCGGACCAAAAGTCGAACTCGGGACCTTTGCCTTTCTCGGGCAAGTGGAGAGCACTTGCTCGCCAAAGGCAAAGGTCCTGAGTTTTCATTTGCCAGGAAGTTTTATATCAGCGCACACTCCGCTGCAGAGTGAAAATCTCATTCAGGTTCTACTTTAATCTTCGAGCATGGGCAAGTTGGTTGTACTTGGGACTTCTCTTACTCTTCTCGGTCTGTGGCCCCATGTCCACCCCCCTTTTTCCCAGTTTTTAGATTTGGTCTCGCCTTTTATGCCTTTACTGTGTGTGTTTAACTTTCATTATTTTATAATTTGACTCCCTTGACTGGATCCGTCCACTTTTAGCAGACTCCCTTTCTTGTACGAGTGACTTCGGAATCGCGGGGCTGATGACCCCGCCGTTTGGTCCCATAACCCATCTCACTTAATCAGTCAATGTTTTCGTGGTATTCCCTGGGTGATCTCGTCATTCTCGAAGGTACACTGGATCAACACAAACGTGCATCTGTACTTGGAGATCATGTAGTGGTACCTAGTGTACGGCGTGGAGTTGGTTAGCGGCCTATTCCAGAGCGCATGCGTCCATGACACACAAGGCTCACCCCAGATTTCATGGTGTTGTGGACCATCAGTATAAACTCGCCGCTACATTAGTTGTTTTTGCAGTGTTAAGTAACCACTTCCCGCTACATTAGACAGGGTGTTATCTCGATGGTACCGTCTTTTCTTCGACAAGATGTTGATGTGCTTTTTCAGTTGTATAGCGCACGTCCCTACACTACTGGTGTAGTGGACTGGTTGATCTGGGGGAGGGGACCAATCACCGAAGTCGTCGGTCCCATCGGATTAGGGAAGGGAGTCGGCCGTAACCTTGTAAAGGAACCATCCCATTTGCCTGAAGTGATTTAGGGGAATGACGGTAAACCTGAATCAGGATGGCCTGACGCGGGTTTGAACCGTCGTTCTCCCGAATGCGAGTCCAGTGCGCTAACCATTGCGCCACCTCGCTCCTCGTAGTGTACAACAAGTAACAACTGTCTTGGCCAGCAAGATCATTAAATCTATCGCCAGCTGAACACATATGGGACATATTTACGAGTTCCCAGGGCCTGAAAGTACAACTGGCGAATTGCTGCAACAGGTGCAAAATGCTTGGACAATCTATCGCAGAATGCCATTCAGTGCACGATATTTTGCATGCGAGAATAGCGAAATACAAACCTGTGTTACCTCCAGGAGGGGCTGGCGGGACGTACACTTTCTATTGATGCGACTGCTTGGACACTCTTTACTGTGAAATGTGCATTTGGTTTCAGTTTGTTACGACATAGTTCTACAACGCTGAAGCACCTGAAACTTCTCAATAAATTGTAGGTTTACTCTTCGCGCGGAGCCAAGCGACTGCTACGGTCGCAGTTCGAATCCTGCCTCTGGCATGGATGTGTGTGAAGTCCTTAGGTTAGTTAGGTTTAAGTAGTTCTAAGTTCTAGGGGACTGATGACCATAGATGTTAAGTCCGATAGTGCTCAGAGCCTTTTGAACTCCTCGCGATGTGACAACATTTTCAGCCCTTTTATCCACGTTGGTTTTTTAATATTTGTAAGACTTTGATTCAATAGAAATCACCCTAAAGAGTGCTGTTGAAGATCTGTGAAAATACTACATAATAAACCAGCTTAAACCAAACCCATCAAAGACACAAGTGTGTGCTTTTCATCTGAGAAATAGGGAAACTACCTGCAAGTTAAAGATAGAATCATCAGGGGTTAAACTAAAACAATGTGACACTCCAAAATACCTCGGATAACAGTTGATAGACCCCTAAAGGTCAAAAAACACTGCATGGATTTCAGATCAAAACTCTTCACCAGGAGCAATATACTGAGAAAACTGGCGAGATCACAGCAGGGCAGTCAAGCTGGAAACATCCGAACTTCTGCAGTGGCATTATGCTACTCCTTTGCAGAGTATGCCTGTCCTGTTTGGTATAAGTCAAACTTAACAAACAGATGGATATTGCCCTGAATGACACATGCAGAATTATAACAGGCTGCTTGAAGTCAGCTCCTGTCGAATGGCTCTACCGCCTTGCAGAAATTGCATCACCTCCTGTTCGAAGAGAAATAGCAGCAAACAAGGGAAGAACGAAACTGGAGGAGGAAAAAACGAATCACATGCATGGCCAACAACCCTACTCACAACGACCAAGGTCAAACATGTTTCCTCAGAACATCGGAAAAAACCACTGATGATGAAGCCAGGTTGGAACTGTGAAGGGCTGAGACATCACTTCCTTCTGGTTGCAATAGATTCTCAGAATCTTCACCCCCTGGTCGTGATGAGAATTAGCCGTTCTGGAAGTCGTTGAATAGGCTAAGGTCATGAGTTGGCACATCACGGGTTAACCTGGTAAAATGGGGATACATTGAAGGGAACAAAAGTCAATGCGACTACATGGAAGAAGAGAGAGTTCAACATAGGCTTCAGTGTCGATCGGATTCAGCCACCTGCACAGAAGATGACATTCACCAGGCATCGGAAAACGCACTGACAGTGGCCAAATTTAAGTCAAAGATTGTATAAACTGTGAATCTTCCTGTGCCAGACCGAGACTCTAACTCAGGACCTTTGCCTTTCGCGGGGAAGTGCTATACCGTCTCGGCTACCCAAGCACGCCTCACACCCCGTCCTCACAGCTTTACGAGGGGCGTTTGAAAACTCCTTGCAAAAATAAAAACTACTTAAGTGTATGGGGTAAACCATTTTTATTTTTAGACATAATCTCATTAAAGACTTACACAATTCGTCCAACGCTGTTCTAATTTTTTGATCCCTTCCGAATAATAGGAATTGTCCAAGCCTGTAAAACAGCTATTAGTTGCTGCAGTCACCTCCTCGTTTGAATAAAATCTTTGTCCCGCCACCCATTTCTTCAAATTGTGGAACAAATAGTAGACCGAGGGAGCCAAGTCTGGAGAATAGGGGTGTGTGAAACGAGTTGGAATCCTATTTCGATTAATTTTACGACCACAACTGCTGAGGGGTGTGCTGGTGGATTGTCGTGATCGCCGGCGCTTTTCTTGCAGCTCGGTTTTCAAACGGTCCAATAACGGTGAATAATATTCACCTGTAATAGTTTTTGCCCTTTTCCAGATGGTCGATGAGGATTATCCCTTGCGAATCCCAAAAGACAGTCGCCATAATCTTTCCGACCGAAGAAATGGTCTTCGCCATTTTTGGTGGAGATTCTCCCTTGGTAACCCATTGTTTAGATTGTTGTTTGGTCTCAGGAGTATAGTAATGTATCCATGTTTCATCCACAGCGACGAAACGACCGTTAAAGTCCTGCGAATTTTTCCTGAACAGCTGCAAACCATCCTTGCAACACTACACACGATTCGGTTTTTGGTCAAGCGTGAGCAATCGCGGAACCCATCTTGCGGATAGCTTTCTCATGTCCAAATGTTTATGCAAAATATTATGTACCCGTTCATTCGAAATGCCCATGGCACTAGCAAATACACGCTCCTTAACTCTTCTGTCACCCATCACCATATCATGAATTTTATCAATGATTTCTGGAGTTGTAACCTCCACACGGCGTCCAGAACGTTCAGCATGACTTGTGCCCATATAGCCACTCCGAAAATTTTGAAACCACTTATAAATTGTTCTAACCGAAGGTGCCGAGTCACCGTAACGTTTATCAATCTTCTCCTTAGTCTCCTGAGGCGTTTTGCCTTTCATAAAGTAATGTTTAATCACCACACTAACCGAAGGTGCCGAGTCACCGTAACGTTTATCAATCTTCTCCTTAGTCTCCTGAGGCGTTTTGCCTTTCATAAAGTAATGTTTAATCACCACACGAAATTCTTTTTCGTCCATTTTTTGACAATCATTCGACTTCGTTGATTCACACGAATGCCAAACACACAGAAATTGACCAATATGGGTGAAACTTGGTATGCATTCTTTTCAAAGATGCTACCTAGTTAGTGATCTCGATACGCGCTGGTGGTGCCATCTCTCGGACTTTGCACGGACTTTTCAAACGCCCCACGTACTTCCGCCAGCACCTCGTCTCGCACCTTCCAGACTTCATAGAAGCGGTTTCTCAGCATCTGCCACGCGAATAATAATAGTAATAATAATAATAATAATAATAATAATAATAATAATAATAATAAACCCCGTGGAGGCCCGGGAAAAGAATCGGCCTCCGGTATGTTCTGCCAGTCGTAAAAGGCGACGAAAAGAACAAACCACTAATAGGGCTAACCCCCCTTTTAGTGTGATTAGTTGGTTCAGGACAGAACTAAAGAAGCCTCGGACAAGCGCCGTCATGGTCGGGGACGACGCTTGAACCCTATGCCCGCCCACAATGGTAACGACACTGCTAGCCAACTGGAAAATGATTTAAATCCAAATAGAGGTGTTTTGCAGGATATGCTTCCTGCAACCACCCTAGAAGGAAAACAAAGACAGAGGATGAGATGGTCAGATGAAGTTAATCGACACCTCATGTTCTGTTATTACCAAGCAACAAACCTAGGAACCAACACAACTGGATACAGATCACAAGTATACACAACATTTATTACCAGATACCCAGAATTAAAATTTTTAACAGAACAACGATTAGCTGATCAGATCCGTGTAATAATAAAAAATAACAGGATACCCCAGTCAGAATTAGAAAACATCAAACAACAAGTACAACAAATACTGGAACAAAATAATGTGCAATCAGAAGAAGAAGAAGAAAATACAGTAATGGACTCAAACATCCGAGAGCAAACAAACAAAGAACAACATGTACCAATTAAACAATCAGAGGAAAACGAAATCTTAAGACAGCCACCAGAACAAGCACAAATAGAACACAAAGTGACACAGATGTTAGATATAGAAGAAAAATTTCAGCTAACATATATAGAATACAAAGACACAAATACAGACATTAGACCATTCTTGCGTAGACCACCAAATAACCCACAAGTCGAAACAACAATAAAAACTATCAACACAATCATACACAACAAAATAAATGAAAACACAACTATGGAAGAGTTACAACTACTGGTTTATATAGGAGCACTCACTACCCTAAATATACACACTAGGCAGAGATCAGAACCAACCAACACACAGAAGAAACCCACAAAACCAGCATGGCAACACAGGCTACAGATCAAAATAGAAAAACTGAGAAAAGACATCGGACAGCTAACACAATTTATAAGAAATGAAATCTCAGAAAAAAACGAAAAAGTTAGGTAAAATCTCACAACAAGAAGCGACAGAGCAATTAGACGAAAAGAAGCAGAAATTAAAAGCATTAGCCAAACGACTCAGAAGATACAAAAAAAGTGAAAATAGAAGGAAACAAAACCAAACATTCAACACAAACCAAAAGAAATTTTACCAGACAATAGATAACACACACAATAAAACAAACAATCCACCAAACATAACAGACATGGAACACTTCTGGAGCAACATATGGTCAAACCCGGTACAACATAACAGGCATGCACGGTGGATACAAGCAGAAACAGACACATACAAGATGATACCACAAATGCCTGAAGTGATAATTTTGCAACATGAAGTCACCCAAGCAATTAAATCTACTCACAATTGGAAAGCCCCTGGAAATGATAAAATAGCAAATTTCTGGTTAAAGTAGTTCACCTCAACACATTCACATCTAACTAAATTATTTAACAGTTACATTGCAGACCCATACACATTCCCTGATACACTTACACACAGAACAACATATCTGAAACCTAAAGATCAAGCAGACACAGCGAACTCACCTAAATATCGCCCCATAACATGCCTACCAACAATATACAAAATATTAACTTCAGTCATTAAACAGAAATTAATGACACATACAACACAGAACAAAATTATAAATGAAGAACAAAAAGGCTGTTGCTAAGGAGCACGAGGATGTAAAGAGCAACTGATAATAGATGCAGAGGTGACATATCAAGCTAAAACTACACAAAGGTCGCTACACTACACATACAATGATTACCAAAAAGCTTTTGATAGTGTACCCCACTCATGGTTACTACAAATATTGGAAATATACAAAGTAGATCCTAAATTGATACAGTTCCTAGACATAGTAATGGAAAAATTGGAAAACCGCACTTAATATCCAAACAAATTCAGATAATATCACATCACAGCCAATACAGATTAAGCGTGGAATATACCAAGGAGACTCATTAAGTCCTTTCTGGTTCTGCCTTGCTCTGAACCCACTATCCAACATGCTAAATAATACAAATTATGGCTATAATACTACTGTAACATACCCACACAAAATCACACATTTGCTATACATGGATTATCTAAAACTTCTGGCAGCAACAAATCAACAACTCAACCAGTTACTAAAGATAACAGAAGTATTCAGCAATGATATAAATATGGCTTTTGGAACAGACAAATGTAAGAAAACTAGCATAGAAAAGGGAAAACACACTAAACAAGAAGATTACATGTTGGATAACCACAGTGACTGCATAGAAGCGATGGAAAAAACAGATGCCTATAAATATCTAGGATACAAACAAAAAATAGGAATAGATAATACAAATATTAAAGAAGAACTAAAAGAAAAATATAGACAAAGACTAACAAAAATACTGAAAACAGAATTGACAGCAAGAAACAAGACAAAAGCTATAAATACTTATGCTATACCAATATTGACCTACTCATTTGGAGTAGTGAAATGGAGTAACACAGACCTAGAAGCACTCAATACACTTACACGATCACAATGCCACAAATATAGAATACATCACACACATTCAGCAACTGAAAGATTCACATTAAGCAGAAAGGAAGGAGGAAGGGGATTTATCGATATAAAAAACATACATTATGGACAGGTAGACAATTTAAGAAAATTCTTTCTAGAACGAGCAGAAACTAGCAAAATACACAAAGCAATCACTCATATAAATACATCGGCTACACCACTGCAATTTCATAACCACTTCTATAACCCTTTAGATCACATAACATCAACAGATACGAAGAAAGTAAATTGGAAAAAGAAAACACTACATGGCAAGCACCCGTATCATCTAACACAGCTACACATCGATCAAGACGCATCCAACACATGGCTAAGAAAAGGCAATATATACAGTGAGACGGAAGGATTCATGATTGCAATACAGGATCAAACAATAAACACCAGATATTACAGCAAGCATATTATTTAAGATCCCAATACCACAACAGATAAATGGAGACTTTGCAAACAACAAATAGAAACAGTAGATCACATCACAAGTGGATGTACAATACTAGCAAATACAGAATACCCCAGAAGACATGACAATGAAGCAAAAATAATACATCAACAGCTTGCCTTACAACATAAACTTATAAAACAACATGTTCCCACATACAAGTATGCACCACAAAATGTACTGGAGAACGATGAATATAAATTATACTGGAGTAGAACCATTATAACAGATAAAAAAACACCACATAACAAACCTGACATCACACTCACCAATAAAAAGAAGAAATTAACACAAATAATCGAAATCTACATACCCAATACAACAAATATACGAAAGAAAACAGGAGAAAAAAAAATTGAAAAATACATCCAACTGGCTGAGGAAGTAAAGGACATGTGGCATCAGGATAAAGTTGACATTATACCAATTGTACTATCAACTACAGGAGTCATACCACACAATATCCACCAGTACATCAATGCAATACAGCTACATCCAAACTTATATATACAACTACAGAAATCCGTAATTATTGATACATGTTCAATTACCCGAAAGTTCCTAAATGCAATATAACATATACTGTACAGTTAAAAGGAAGTCACGCTTGATCAAGGTCCGCGTCACTTTCCATTTTTGACCAGACATAATGTCTGAGAAAAGAAAGAAATAATAATAATAATAATAATAATAATAATAATAATAATAATAATATTCGTAAGAGCGCTGATAACCTCGCTGTCGAGCGCCCGTGAACACTAAAAAAAAAAAACACACACACACACACACACACACACACACACACACACACACACATGTGAATAAAATGACGTCTTTGAGGGTGTCTCATTTTTTTCCTGCAATATAAACCTTGGACACCAGATGGAGTAAGGTCATCACTTACATCAGTGCATGCGTGCAACAAGTGAGGCTTAGTGATGCGGTGGTCATGATGAGGCTGATGACCCGTGGTGGGTGGGAGATGTCTCCCTCGTGACGTCTGCGTGGCGCCTGATGCAACGCGAGGCCGCTCTCGGTGGTTTCGGCCGCTCCGCGTGACGCCATCCTCAGTGTCAATGGCAGCCGCTGCCTGTGTACACAGCCCGCTACGCACGATGCTCGCGATCGCGCCGAGCAGCAAACAGTGGCGCAAGGCCACGTCACCGCCTCGCTTCACCTCATCTCACCTCCTACAAGAGCTCACTGTGGCAGAGCCGCGTGGTTACGGCAATCTCCGTTCTGCGAACGACGGGAAGGCGGGAAGGTACCGGAGGTTCATCCTTTCCGGAAATGAGCAGCGCTCAATGCTGCCACGACTATCTGGTAACGGGCTTCCTAGAATGCACGCGACCCCATGGAAGAGGCAGCAGAATCAGGATAGGTCCATTTTTTTTCAGGTTTGCTTCCACTGGTTTGATGCGACCAAAATTCTCCTGTGCCACCCTTCTCTCTCAGAGAACGTCTTACACCCTCTTACTCAATTACTTGATGGACGTATTCCAGCCTCTGTCATCCCCTACCGGTCCCGCACACATTTACTTTCTTGTCCGTATTTTCCATATGCTACTTTCTTCGCCAATTCTGTGGAGAAACTCCTCATTCCTTATCTTATTAGTCCACCTATTTTTCAACATTCTTCAGTAGCATCACATCTCACACTTCTTCGATTCTGCTTTGCAACGGTTTTCCGCTACTGCGGTCCAAACCTATGTTCTCAGCCATTTCTTCCTCAAATTAAGGCCTATTTTTGATACTAATATACTTCTGTTGGCCAGGAATGTCCTTTTTAACAGTGCTAGTCTGCTTTTTATGTCCTTTCTCCACCATTCATGAGTTTATTGTTGGCTAGGTAGCAGAACTCCTTAACTTCGTCTCCTTCATGATCCCCAATTTTGATGTTAAGTTTCTCGCTGTTCTCATTTATTCTACTGCTCAGTAGTTTCGTCCTTTCTCGAGTTACTCTCAATCCATATTGTGCACACATTAGACTGTTCGTTCCTTCAGCACAGCCTGTAAGTCGTCTTCACATTCACAAAGGATGACAATGTCATCAGCGAATCTTAACTCCGATATCATTTCACCATCAGTTTTAATCCAATTCTTGAACTTTTTTTGTCATTACTACTTCGATGTAAGATTGAACAGAAAGGCGCGAAATCTTACATCCCTGTCTTACACCCTTTCTAATGTGAAATTTCGTTCTTTGTCTTCCAGTCTATCTTCTCTTGGTTTCTTGGTTCTTGTGCATACAGTATATTACCTGTCTTTCCCTACAGCTTACTCCTATTTTTCTCAGAATTTCGAACGTCTTGCACCGTTTTCCACTGTCGAAAGCTTTATCTACGTCGACGAAAGCTATGAACGAGTCTGGATTATTCTTCAGTCTTTCCCACACAATCAAGCGAAATGTTAGAACTGCCTCTCTGGTCCCTTTGCCTTTCCTAAAGTCAACCGATCTTTATTTAACAGAGCCTCGCTTTTCTTTTTCATTCGTCTCAGCAGCTTGGAAACCTAAGCTGTTAAAATGTTTGTAAGATAGTTCTCGCACGTATCTGCCCTTGCCCTTGAAAGTCTGATGGTTTGCAGCCAGTCAGTACATACCAAACTGAATAGTATTGCCACTACCTCGAACGATTTTAGAAATTCCGATGAAATGTTATCTATTCTTTCTGCCTTATTTGATCTCAAGTCTTCCAGACCCCCTATTAAATTCTGAGACCAATACTGGATCCCCCGTGTCTTCCATATCGACACTAATTTCGTCTTGTATAACGCCATCGGACAAGGCTTCCACCACATATAGACTTTTTCTACATGTTCGCTATCTCCTCTGTGTTGTGCAGTGGCGTACTGATTATACTCTTAGTGTTACCACATTCGCTTTTCATTTCACCTTAGGTTGTCTTGTCTTTTTTATAAGCTGAACCATTCCTCCACAAAACATTTCTTTTTCGGTCTCGTCTCATACCGAGCGAGGTGGCGCAGTGGTTAGCACACTGGACTCGCATTCGGGAGGACGACGGTTCAATCCCGCGTCCGGCCATCCTGATTTAGGTTTTCCGTGATTTCCCTAAATCGCTTCAGGCAAATGCCGGGATGGTTCCTTAGAAAGGGCACGGCCGATTTCCTTCCCCATCCTTCCCTAATCCGAGCTTGTGCTCCGTCTCTAATGACCTCGTTGTCGACGGGACGTTAAACGGTAATATCCTCCTCCTCCTCCTCCTCCTCCTCCTCCTCCTCCTCTCGTCTCATAACTCTTGCAGCTATTTCGCCTTGGCTGCCCTGCACCTACTATTTACTTCATTTCTTAGGGATTTATATTGCTGTATTCCTGTCTTTTCTTGAACATATCTGTACATACTTCTTTCGACCATCAATTGAAAAATTTGTTACCCAAGGGTTCTTTGCATTTAGCTTCCTTGGACCCATGTTTGACTGCACAAAGTCTATGATTATCCCTTTTAGTGCTGTTCATTCCTCTTCAGTTAAACTACCTACTGCAGTATTCCTTATTGCAGTATCCACGTTCTTAGCGAACTTCAAATGCGTCTCATGAGTCCTCATCATATTTTACATAACGTCTTATACAGGGTGTGGCGTTTGTTTCTGGAAATACCTGTGAAAAATACAAAGGGAATTAAAGGAAAGATCGTAATAAAAATTGTTCGGTGACATCCAGTGATACCAAACGTGATACCCTGCCGCACCCCCAGGATACGGGTGGGTGTCTATCTTGAAATCATAAATATGAACCAACTTTTTAATTGCAGATTCTGGTTCTGTGGTAAAAAATACGTAACTTTTATATTTAAAATTGTTTTCGTAGCTTAATAGAGGCCGCTGTAATCGACTAGAATCAAAATGAGTTGAAAACCTTTGAAAAATGTAATCAAATGTTCGAAATGGTTGGGTGGCTTGCGGAGTATAAATGTAGATGTAGACTCACGTTAAAAAATCAGCCTGAAGGGAAGAAAATACTAAGTCTTCCACGCCGTAGTTCCTGTGTAACACTAAAATTAGATTTTAGTTCATTGATAAACAAACGAACGAATTGTTCCAACGACTTCCAGTTCAGTGACATCTGTGAAAGAGATTGCGCCAATAATGTGGACAATGTAATGTATTACGGCCTGGAGAATAAAGTATTTTTTTGCTGTAAAAGGGGTTCCTCATTACAAATTTTAGGATAACTATGTTTCTCACTTCCTGAGACCCCAGTCTGACGTTTATATCCTGAGATAGCTTTAGTCGACGGTCTTCAGCTCTTTTCATTTTTGGCGATCGCAGCGCGATCTACCACGCAATAGGTACAACGTCAAATACAAAAGTTAGGTATTGTTTTCCGGAGAATCCGAATACACAATAAAAATGGAGTTCCCTATTTGAGATTTCTAAGTTGATCTCCCTCTCTTTCCCTGAAGATACGCCAGGGGGTCGAGTATGGCGCTATTGGATGCCCCACTTCGAGACGAACAACTGCTATCACAACGTTTCCTTTCTTAAACTGATTTTTAGGTTCCGAATGCTCACCTTGTATAAAAGGTGGTTTAAACACTGCTGCCAGTTACCACGTATAATGTTACTTATAATCCGTCTTGATTGCAAATTTTTTATTCATATGACCGGTTTCGGTTCATTCAGAACCATCTTCAGATCTGATATTTCAGTTACAGGAGTAACCCGTCCAAATCCAGCAACTTTCACATGCTGCGTCACATCACGCAGCAAAGTTACCAAGTACATGTCATCAAAGACACAGATATACTTTCAAAGCCACCGAACAGTACATCTACATCTACACTGATACTCTGCAAATCATATTTAAGTGCCTGGCAGAGGGTTCATCGAACCACCTTCACAATAATTCTCTATTATTCCAATCTTGTACAACGCGCGGAAGAAAGCAACACCTTATTTTTCCGTGCGAACTCTGATTTCCCATACTTCATTATGGTGATCGTTTCTCCCTATGTAGGTCGGCGTCAACAAAATATTTGCACATTCAGAGGAGAAAGTTGGTGCCTGAAATTTCTTGAAAAGATTTCGCCGCAATGAAAAATGCCTTGTTTTAATTATGTCGACCCCAAATCCTGTATCGTGCCCGTGACACTCTCTCCCCTATTTCGCGATAATACAAAACTTGCTACCCGTCTTTGAATTTTCTCGATGTACTCCGTCATTCCTATCTGGTAGGAATCCCACACCGCGCAGCAGTATTCTAAAATTCTAATTCCATAAATTATCTGGGAGTACACATTAGGAGTGATTTAAAATGGAATGACATATAAAGTTGATCGTTGGTAAAGCAGATGCCAGATTAAGATTCATTGGAAGAATCCTAAGGAAATGCAATCCGAAAACAAAGGAAGTAGGTTACAGTACGCTTGTTCGCCCACTGCTTGAATAATGCTCAGCAGTGTGGGACCCGTACCAGATAGGGTTGATAGAAGAGATAGAGAAGATCCAACGGAGAGCAGCGCGCTTCTTTACAGGATCATTTAGTAATCGCGGAAGCATTACGGAGATGATAAACTCCAGTGGAAGACTCTGCAGGAGAGACGCTCAGTAGATCGGTAGGGGCTTTTGTTGAAGTTTCGAGAACATACCTTCACCGAAGAGTCAAGCAGTATATTGCTCCCTCCTACGTATATCTCGCGAAGAGACCATGAGGATAAAATCTGGGAGATTAGAGCCCACACTGAAGCATACCGACAATCCTTCTTTCCACGAACAATACGAGACTGGAATAGAAGGGAGAACCGATAGAGGTACTCAAGGTACCCTCCGCCACACACCGTCAGGTGGCTTGCGGAGTAGGTATGTGAATGTAGATGTAAAACTGGACCGACAAGCATAGTGTAGGCTGTCTCCTAAGTAGATCTGTTAGATTTTCTGAGTGTCCTGCCAATAAAACGCAGTCTTTGCTTAGCCTCCCTCACAACATTTTCTGTGTTCCTTCCAACTTAAGTTGTTCGTGAGTGTAATTCCCAGGTATTTAGTTGAATTTACAGCCTTTAGATTTGACTGATTTATCGTGTAACCGAAGTTTAACGGATTCCTTTTACCGCTCATGTGGATGACCTCACCCTTTTCGTTGTTTACGGTCAATTGCCAATTTTCGCACCATACAGATACATTTTCTAAGTCGTTTTACAATTTGTTTTGATCTTCTGATGACTTTAGTAGTCCATAAACGATAGCGTCATCTGCAAATAACCTAAGACGGTTGCTCAGATTGTCTCCTAAATTGTTGATATAGATAAGGAGCGGCAAAGTAATACTACCTTGGGGAAAGCACATGGTGCAGGGTACATCGCACCGATGTTATCAGTTGTCTTTCCTATTCCACACTCATATTGAACGAGGTGAAGAATAACTGCACATGTTCCTTGTAAGCAGCCTGATCTTTCTTGTCCTATTCTCATGGTTTCTGTACCACATCCACGATAGTGACAGAGTAACAACTGGAAACGCTTCCCAAATACTGGCTCCCTAACTTCAGTCAACACAATTTCGCACAAATGTCATCCTTTTCCAGGCATTCTCATGTAACTCCCCTGAGCCTCTGTGTCATACTTTCATACAGGCTGTACTAACATTTTACGTTCTTAGGAGCAGGTATCTGATATAGATGTCTGTACTAACGCGTACTTGATAAATGACTTCAAACACTGGAAAAAATACTTTACAATTGGTCTCACTGACGTTTTCTATGTATTGTGTGTATTGAGTTTTCCCAAAACTCTCAACAAACCTCGGTCTTTTACTCGCATTCCTTGTTACTGATGTTACGTGATCTTCCCGTTTCTTATAGCTCCTTAGTATTATCCCTGAATACTTTGTAGCTGTTTTGTTTAATTGCGTTGTTGTTGTATGCAAACTCGTTTCCTATTCTTAACTTTTGGGTGTGTGTTTGTGTTTTGTAATGTGAACCTGAACAACGCAAGTGGGTGTTCTTTCGTAAATGCTAAGTGATAGTCACCAAAAGTAACGTGGAACTGTATTTCTTTCTTTCGCTACTGTCTTTATCCCGCATTGTGCGCAGGGTCGGCAGGGCTAAATCCGGATTTGGCATGTTAATTTTAAGGGGTGGCCGGATGCCCTTTCTGCCGCACCCCCATACCCCCCTGGGACGGAATGAGTGTTACCCCAGCTGTCTGCGTCTAGTGTAAATCGTGAAATAGCGTGAATGTGTTTCAAATGTCTGCGAGCAGTGGAACTGAGGCGGGACGTGGGGACCAGCCCCATATTAACGTAGTAGGATGTGGAAAACCGCCTAAATACCACATCCAGGCTGGCTGGCACACCGGGCGGATTCGATCCGGGGCCGGCCCGCCTACCCGAGTCTAGGAAGCACGACGTTAGCGCTCTCGGCTATCCTGGCGGGTTAATGTGGAACTGTATAACTGTACCCAAATTAACTTTTACCAAAAATAATTAGAAAACGTAGATCTGTATACTAAATAAGCTATCATGTGAAATTCTGTATTGTGCAGTTCAGTGAATAGTGCTACAATGCGTTGTCACAGTGTTTGTGTTGCAGATCCAACACAGAAACTAACAAAATAAAAATTCTACATGAAATTACAAATTGAGTATTAAAAGAATAAGTGTTCAAAATGCTCTATAAATTTACGTACGCGAGCTAAGTAAAATCATGAACACTAAATCACGCACATCCTACTGTAATTATAACACTGTCTGACAAAGTAAATCGGATATGAAGTAAACTTTACTTAAACTGAAGCTGATAACAATTTTGTAATGCAATGCATGATTTTACTACGTCCTGACCGTGAGGTTAAATTGAGCACAACACCTTTCCATGGCTTACCTTGTGGCAACGGAAGCTCGGTACTGCTGAAAACTGGTGAAAATTAAACTGCAGTGCAACAAACTAGCTAAAGAAAAAACGTCGTCCAACTGCAACGCAAGGAAAAACAGTTATGCTAAGCAAATATTGCGTTATGTTTTGAGCAGCTGTACTCCCCAAGTGCAGTGCGACGACACACAGTTACAAAATTAAACTTTAGGAGTGTGACAGTGGAAGGAATTCAACTTACTGAATGGTTGTAGAAGACACTATCATTCAAAAATTGTACTGTATAACTTGTATTCTGCCATGTAATTAGTTACTGAAATGATAAAGTACTGGTGCAGACCATGTGAGCAGATAATTTTGCTTAATTTCGTCTCATTAATCAAAGTAACTGACCAGAACCAGTGATGAAAAATCATGCTAACAAATTGCCTCTTTCAAACTCGTAAGTTACGCACGAGCAAGCCCCCAATGCAGCGACAACATTGCCTGAATATCGTCACACTTCTCAAATCAGTTTTCACAAAATCATATTTCCAAAAAGCAACATCCTCTGCATTTACAGCTGTGTGTTCTGCTAGTTATTTCCAGATCAGCATCGTGACCAACATCGGAATCTCCCCCCACTTCTCGTTGGATGTAACATTACATTGCAGGGCTGGGCAAACGATACTTGCATTCTAACGGACTCGATATTTCCTGATAAGCAGCAGCGTACGATACGGTGTGAAGCGTGTTCGAACAATCACGTGACATTTAACTCGGGCGACGCGAGGGCAAGGGGTGAGCAAGAAACTACCAACTGGCCACAACAATAAACTGGGGCACTGCTTAAAATTTTGCAATTTCCTGGAACACTGGAGGAAATAGCGTAAATCCTACCATTGCATAAATTCCTATTATGTTTGAACAAATTTGCAGTACGATTTCTCATACAATACAGATGTGTGTGGATACATGAACATTTATGCCAATTTTTAGGGAAAGGTAACAGAAAACGTTGTACTCAAAAAAAAAAAAAAAAAAAATATGGCTGAACCCTGTGTAATATTTCAGCTGTTTGAGACTGCAGTTATTTACCGACTAGCTTGCAAATGAATAATTGAACCGATGTTCACATATTAGAATAACACACAAAAACGTTACCAGATTTTAACCACTTTGGAAACAAGACAACATCATTTAGATGAAACAATCAAGACAGTTAATCAAGAATTAAAAGCCAACAAACGAAATAGACTGGACCCTAGAAGAGGTTTGAGTCTGGTTTGACAATTATTTTTTTATATTAAAATCCGTAGTGCATTAAAACTGCTGAGACAAGTCGCTGTGATAGTAGCAAGAAAAGCCACTAGATCGTAGGCCAAACAAAATATCGAACAGAACCTGAGATTTCTCGAACTGTGACGTAAACTCTTCGAACAGTCTAAGTCGTCTTCAAACAGCCCGACTACGTCGGCAACGACAACGCTGCTGACAAAGATCACTCTGTTTGCACTCAGAAAATCTGTGGCGTAACATATCGATTATTGAAGACTTCTGTTTGAAAAATATCCATTCTACAGATACGCAGTACGACGCATCGAATAAAACGAGAGCTCATATTCACTGAATACCAAAATTAAGCTAGTAAGCTTACAATTTATATGGTGCGTCGTGCGCAAGAACATCTACACTAGCCTTGTAGCGTAATATTATCGGATTCTTTCAGCGTTACAGGCATTATGTTCCATTCATCCACATTTATAGAGGGGCATCATTTATTACTTAAAATGAAAATTTTGTCCAAGACTTTATCCTGTTTCTTGCGACCTTCCCTTGTACACAGCACATACATACAATACTAGACTAGCAAAGACGCATATTTTACTGAAATCTGACGTTTTGTGAGGTAAGATGGCGGCATCAGGAAATTTGTGTGTGGTACTACTACGTTTTACTGAAACTAAGTGACGTTCTGTGCTTTATGAGATTGTCTAAATAATTTCTGCAATTGAGCAAATATTTGCGTAATAGTTGACTTTAACAGATATACTGTAGAATCGTGCAATGAGAAGAACACAAAGTTACATGTACACACGTTTAAAGCAGACTGTAGTTTTCGTAAGATCACTCAAATGAATAAAGACACTTGTTATCAATGACGAGTAGCACGTTGAACTTGTAGAAACACTTTCATAACGAGCCGAAGTTAGATTTAATAAATCTAATATTGACGGACGTAGGTCACATCATTGAGCTAAGTCTGTAAATTTTAGATTTATTAAGTCCCATAAAGTATACGTAAACTGTTTAAACAATCCCGGTATTCCGGATAAGACAAACTGTAATGGAGTTATTCTGAGTTGCATGCAGTACAAAAGAAAAAATACGTAAGATGTTTCTAGTTATGCTAGTATTGAGACATGTTCGTTTTCTTGTATCTTCCCCTGCTATAACAAAAATTACAGCCAAACACGACGCATGTATTGACCATTATGTCAAAACTCTAATGGTAACATAGTAAAATCAACTAAATACCTAGGAATTACAATTACTAACAACTTAAATTGGCAAAAACACATAGAAAATGTTGTGGGGAAGGCATAGCAAAGACTGTTTTATTGGCAGAAAATGTAACAGTTCTACTAAAGAGACTGCCGACACTGCGATTGTCCGTCCTATTTTGGAGTAGTGCTGAGAGGTCTGGGATTCTTACCATATAGGATTAACAGAGTACATCGAGAAAGTTCAAAGAAGAGCAGTACGTATTGTATTATCCCGAAAGTGGGGGAGAGTGTCACGCACATGATACAGAATTTGGGGTGAACATCATTAAAACAAAGGCGTTTTCTCTCACGAAATTTTAATCACCATCTCTCTCATGCCAATGCGAAAATATTTTGTTGACATCGATCCACTTAGGGAGAAACGATCATCATTACAAAGTGAAGGGAATCAGAGGTCGCACAGAAAGATTTGTTCGTTTTTCATGCGCTGTTCGAGATTGGAATAATAGACCATTATTGTGAAGGTGGTTCGATGCACCTTCTGTCAGGCACTTAAGTGTGATTTGCAGAGTATCCCTGTAGAAAGCAGTAGTGATATCAGTTTATTCTTAATTCTTACGGAGGCTTTATCGGCAAGTAAACAGCTGTTTACATGTCCTTTGAGCTCGACGCCATATTGCGATTCTAAAGTGCTAGTGAGTAATATCAGTGATACTGCATACGGTGCTGTCAGTCTAGTGATGATGTACGTCCGTGGTACACAACAGCGGAGTCAGTAAACAAACTCATATTGCTGCCGATGTTGATACATCATTTATACATATCGGATAAATTAGGGGTCCTGTTAAGTTTCCTTGCGATACGCCCATGTTACTTTCCTTGTGAGAAATTCACAGTCCAGCATAACGCACTAGGTTGCTGTTGAAGAAAGAGTAGTTTTTTCTGCTATATTAACTAGAGTGCCGGCTGCTGTGGCCGTGCGGTTCTAGGCTCTTCACTCTGGAACCGCGCGATCGCTACGGTCGCAGGTTCGAATACTGCCTCGGTCATGGATGTGTGTGATGTCCTTGGGTTAGATTTATGACCTTAGATGTTAAGTTCCATAGTGCTCAGAGCCATTTGAACCATTAGCTGGATTATTTTCTCTGCCGACTACATCTGCTTCAAAGCTTGTAGAAGACAAAGGGAATCGGGCAAATGAGAAACTACAGGGTGTCCCATAAGTTTCTTGCTGATTACAAAAATGCACGCAGCAGAAAACATAACACGTAGACACATCATTTATCTTAAAGTGCAAATAACATATTTAAGTTTTTGTGTACACACATAGTATTAATAAATTTCGACGTGTGTTCCTTTCGTTGCCCAAAAGATATCCCGGCGATATTCCAGTTCGTTATACGCTGGTCAACATTTCGTGTGGGATGGACACTATTATGTCAGTAGTGTAATTTGCGCCATAATGCTGTGAGGCCAGTTGATGGGACCACCACGCCCGATCCATCTCCCCGGAAATTTTATATCCAAATAGAGACAAACATCTAGCCCCCCATGAGGTGGTGCACCATCTTTTTGGAATCTGTGGCCCGGCAAATAATTACAACGTATCAAGATAGGTATTGGCTGTCATTCTCGCTTCACTGACGAAAGAAAGTCCTATCATTCTATTGTGCATAAGACCTCACCACACGTTCTGCATATGGCAGTCTCTGACAGTCACAAACACAGGGTGGGGATTCTCGGACCCCCATATCCTAACATTGTATCGGCTGACAACATCTTTCAAATGAAATGTGGCGTCATATGAGAAAAGTACACGTTTCAGATCATCATCATCATCATCATCATCATCATCATCATCATCATCATCATCATGTTCTGAATACTGTAATCCGTCGGTTGGACAGACTGTACGATCTGCACTTTGTACGCAGCGAAAAGAAGTTGTTTATCTAGGATGCGGTACACTGATGCCTTCGGAATCTGCAACTCACGTGAGGCTCTGAGGACCACTTCTTCGAATTTCTCGCTGCCTGAACTGTTTGCACTCTAGGTCCAGGACTGTCTGTTCTAGGGAGATCACAAACGCTACCTGTTTCCTTAAACTTCGCGTACCCTGTCTTGATGCTTTTAACATACTAAGATGGTAATATACATACTAAGGTAATATACATACTAAGATGGTATCTGTTATTTGGGACATGTCGGAAAGAACAGATACCATCACTGACCATGCAGCTCGTTAGAATGAAATTACAATGAAATGAACACCATTAGCTGCTTACAGGCGTTGACATACGTCAACGGGGACAGATGAAAATGTGTGCCCCGACCAGGACTCGAACCCGGGATCTCCTGCTTACATGGCAGACGCTTTATCCATCTGAGCCACCGAGGACACAGACGATAGCGCGACTGCAGAGATTTATCTCTGGCACGCCTCCCGCGAAACACACATTCTCAACACATTGTCCCGCACTACATTCGTAGCGCCCCCGCCCATTATACTCATTACTCGCGGCGCGTTGCCGTTTCCCATATATATACCATCTTCTTCTTCTGTGCGAATGCACAAACAGTGCCCGAACTCTTACGGGAATCGGCAATGCGCCGCGAGTAATGAGTGGTCCACATGAGCACTAAAACGAATATGTTGAATTTCGATATGCAAGTTACGCAGATTTGAAGTCTGTCAGTTCAGCTACATACATATGAACAATTACGAGCAACTTAAATTGAAACGACCTTATATATAATAAAGAGTGCACATAAAGTCCGGGAGCACTTTCAATTATTTTTTGCATAAGAACCACACATTGTACAGATATCATACATACGTTATTTTGAAGAGAAACTCTAAAAAATTTTTTCATGTATGCCTCCACAGCGTAGTTTGGTAATTTGCCGATAGTCAGCGCTAGTCGCAAACATGGTGAGTTCAGGTGCGGAGCGAGCTGTTTCATTAAATGGCCTCCCCGATCACCAGATCTCACTCCGTGAGACTTTCTTCTCTGGGGACGCATTAAAGGTCCGCTGTACGTACCGCCTCTACCACGTGATGTAGCAGAGCTCTGGGAGAGAATACGGGAAGCAACTGCCTCAGTCGACGATGCCATGCCGAGACAGGTATGGCAAGAATTCGAGTACCGTATTGACAACTGCAGGGTCACTCATGGTTCGCATATCGAATGTTTGTAAAAAAAAAAAAAAAAAAAAAAAAAAAAAAAAAAAAAAAAAAAAACTTTCCGAGTTTCTCTTTAAAATGTAATATGTATGATATCTATACAACGTTTAGTTCTTGGGCAATAAATAATTGTAAGTGTTCCCAGACTATATGTACACCCTGTATATTGAAGAAAGCAAACCAAAGACTAAGTTTTATTTCCAGAACGTTTACAAAATGCAAGAGGTCTACTAAAAGACACTGCCAACACTACGCTTGTCCGTTCACTGCTAGAGAACCGCTGTAAGGTTTTAAGTTCTTATTATAGGAAACTGTGATCTATAATTATTATAAATAAACAGGAAGCTGTGTTGATCGCATAATTTTTTTAATCTTGTAATAAGACCGAAACCGGTCACCACATTAAAAAATTTATGCGATCAACACTGCTACCAGTTTATTTACTGCTGTAAGGTATGGGATCCTTACCAGACAGAATTGACGGAGGACATCGAAAAAGTCCAAAGAAAGGTAGCTCGTTTTGTATTCTCGCGAAATAAGAGAGATTGCCACCGACATGACACGCAAATTGGGCTGGCAATCGCTAAAAAAAAAGTTTCATATGGCGGCGAGATCATTTCACGAAATTTCGAAATCTCCGAAAGCGACGATATTTTGTTGACTCACGCCTAAGTAAGGAGAAGTAACGATGATAAAATAAGAAAAATCAGAGGATGTACCGAAAAGTTCAGGTGTTTGTTTTTCTCACCTGCTATTCGAGAGTGGAACGATCGAGAAATAGTGTGAAAGTGGTTATGTGAACTCTGTGCCAAACACAGCAGCCATGTAGATCTAGATCAAGAAAACGTCATTATCTGCCACACGCAAATGCTAATGTGAAATTTGTTTCATTTTCTAGCAGGAATCGGCTGCGGAAATTTGCCCCTTTACTTAACATTCAGGCTGTAAGTCTATCCAGTGTATAGTTTGTCCATGATAAAAGCGTTGCGCACCACGGAGACATACTACTGAAATTTCGGGATAGGGCTTTTCAGGAGGAATCGGACACCATGTTACTTCCCCCAACATACGTCACGAGGAGAAAATTCGAGAAATTAGAGCCAATATAGAGGCTTACCGACAGTCATTCTTCCCACGCACTGTTCGCTAGTGGAACAGGGTTGGAGGGATGAGATAGTGGTACCGAAAATACGCCCGCGCCGCACACCATTAGGTGGCTTGCGGAGTATGGTGTAGATGTAGATGAAAGCGGTTCCGCATTTGTATCACGCACATCCAGACAAACGATAAGTAAAACGATGAAAGCGATATCACAGCACTTCCAACCAAAGAGGTGTAGAATGAACATGGAGAGACTGTTATATTGTGAGTAGCAGTGATCCAGGTGCCAGCGACAAGCAACACTGACCGCCATATTTTGTTACGTCAAGCACACCGTCCGTTTCAGCTGTACCGATGCAACAGGTGCTGGAGAATCATGTGCTTTTTGTTATCGAAAGTGTTTTACTGATTATAACACCGTGCGTGCAGTGTACAATTCTATTAATCGTAGTAATCGTACAGTCAGAGTATCGAGCTTTAGCTAGGTACCAGCATGCTTTCACGTGTAACATTTCTTGTATGTAATTATCGTATTTGCCAAATTTCTACATTGTATTTTATGGATCTTCATGATCATATGGAATGTCAGGCAACTGACTTCATTAAGGAACAACTCCGTGCTGGATTTCGTGTGTCTTAGTGTGAGTAAAATTACGTGTTAAACAGTAAGTGCAACAAGCATATGGGCTATGCATGTCTATAAACTCGAAGCTTTTCTTCTTTTTTTTTTTTTTTGCACAGAACTCCTGTGTTGGTGGGGGGGGGGGGAAGGGGGGGAGGGAGGGAGGGAGGAGAAGAGGAACTAGAACAACGAGTAGCGAACATCCAACATAAGGCGTGATGAATAAGAGGCGGCCAACTCGGGGAAGTTATATACGCTCTTTCGCCCCAGTGCTTCTGGCAAATGCTCTTTTCCGAGAAGGGAAACTACTCGCCATATGAGATGAAACATTAGACTCCTATCTTCCATTAGAACTGCTGAAAGCCACACAAAAACATGACGCTAGAACAAGAAACTCTAATCCACATATGTGGAGTTGTCCTCAACAGCATGATAATTAAGCTTTCGAATCGCACATTAAAATGTTTATTTACGACTACTATCATCTGGTTTCTCTATGAATACCAACGACATTACAAATATATTACTTTGATAGATAGATATACGTGAGTCAGATCTTCCTAACGTAAAACACGCTAAACGTAATCAAAGTCATCGGTGTAATCACTGTCAATAAGAGAGTATCTGTAGTATAAGACACATCGGTAATTACAGAAACGCGCTTATTTCCATTAACGTCACCAGAATAACGCAGCACCTCGCATATCGCAAATATTACTCTTGAGTGTACGGAGAAAAGAACTACGTATGTGGAAATTATTTCACGAAACTCGTCGCGCGGTTATAAATAAAGAAATAATCGCGACAGGCAGTAGCAAATGCTACAGTATGATAACAAAAGTACATGATCCGTATTAGCAGACGACTACATTGCTTAACATGACGTTGCAAAACACGGCGGCTGAGTTGTCAATCTGTATCAAATATGGCGGTGCCTTGACCAATCTATGTTGTTTATATAGGTCGTTCCTTCCAACCAACAGCCAGTAGCTGAAGCTATGACAGTTATCCACGGGTATCACGTGATAAGACCTGGCGAACGGTAAACAATGAATGACGTGTAGATTATGGAACGAGGCCACTTTTATCATGTACGTACTGTATATAAATTTGCCCAGTCATTTTTATCACCCGGTACAACATTTCAGAATAAGAAACGGACTACGTTTTCGATACGTGTTGAACTTTGTTGCGCTTGAGAAAACCTGGTAACCTAAACGGAGCGGCAAGGAAGTGGGGCCCCCCGCTGTGACCCGTATTTGGAACGGATTGCCGGCTCGCTAACTCTACACAGGCGTATTAGCAGTTCATCCCATATAATCTCCGGGCGATAATCGCCTCCTTTGATTGACGTCGGCCTCTTAGTCGCGATCAGCCGTTAATTCCTGGGAGCGATGGCACGTGGTGACTCTGTCGCGAGCGTATGTTATTATTACACTGAGAGCTCTCAGAATTACGAAACACGGGATCCAAGTCCACTAGAAATAAAGCTTCATCCCAGAACGTTCAACAGTCAAGAGAGATTCGTAGTTTTCAAGTTAACTGAGCAGCGTGGCCAAGCTGTACTTGGAGTATCATTGCCTGGCGTCATCATACGATTTTTTCATCTATAGGTCGTGGTACGCAAGCAACAGCATTCGCTATCCTGTATGTTCCAAAACGCCACGCATAGAAACGGAATTTTTCCGGGGCTCTTACCTCGCGTGCTATTGGTTCAAATGGCTCTGAGCACTATGGGACTTAACATCTGAGGTCGTCAGTCCCATAGAACTTAGAACGACTTAAACCTAACTAACCTAAGGACATCACACACGCCCATGCCCGAGGCAGGATTCGAACCTGCGACCGTAGCGGTCGCGCGGTTCCAGACTGTAGCACCTAGAACCGCTCGCCCACCTCGGCCGGCCCGTTCTATTGGTGATAATAAGGTAGGGCCAAATGTCTTTGATAACATATGGGCTAGGGACCATTCGCATATCCAACGGAAGGTTCGTTTTACCCTATCCATGCTATAGTACAGGGTCAAAATTTGAATATTAGACACCTCCTCCCCTACAGGCAAATGAAGCAAATCAGTTGGTTCTTTTTGCATCAGATGTCGTGTATCGTGCATCTGAAAGGGCTAAGATACCATTTATTTCTTGGGCGGTTTCTGAGAAAACTTGGGAAACGTCGCTTTTGGGTACCAAAACGAGTTAGTGTATAAAATGACGCATCATGGAGTAAAATGCTGTAAAGTGTTCGACTAGCGTCAAAAGGGGTTCTGGGAATCCCATGTTCTAGTACTGACGTACATCCAAAAATTTTGTGCAAGTGAAATCCGGTATGAGGTATAAAATTAATTTTGCGTTATTCTAGTTTCACATAAGTAAACTATCATACTGACGTACGAAATTCTTTTCATACGAGTGACATGCCCTGCTATGGCAGAGGAAAAATGCTCCTTTCGGAGCACAAAGAAGGCTAGTACGCTCCTGTTTTAAAAGATTCTGACTGAAAAGTGAGGAACCAGTCCCCTCATTCTACTTTCGTTAGCACCTTTGGAAATTTCCCCAGATACTTTTGCATGTGAACTTTTTCATGCTGAGAGAGAACAGTTACAACGGGAATTATACGGAAAAGTAATACATACTGGAATGTAGTAGACAGTGGTTCTGGTATAGAAAGAACGAAGCAGACAGTGACAGTGTGAGGGACACAGTGGCAGTGGAACACAGCTGACCGTGACAGAACAGTACCAGGAGAAGAGTGCAGTGTGTAATCTGCCCACCCCCTCCATTCTTCCACATATTGTCCACATTAAACAATGCTCAGTCCAAGTAATTAATAAGCAAAGTCTTCTATGAAGATTTGAGACACGTGAAGATTACAGCAAACTTTTTATTTTACTTTGCTTGTCATGTTGAAATGGCTTCAGTTCTTCTTGTCTGTAGGTCTCATTCTTGAAGCTGAAAATCTAACTTCAGGTCCTCACGGTTGGTTTGAACTAAATAAATTGGAAGATGGTTGTTGCAGAACTGTTTACGTAAATATATTTTCCACTGATATTCTCACGTGTTAGTATATCATACAGTATTTCGATTTTTTCACATTAACGAAGCCTAAATTACATTTTTCGCAACTAGTATAGAAAAATACGTTCGATCATATCAAAGGCAGGTTTAAGACTCTCCCACTCTGCGGAAATAATAATATTCCAAAGAGTTTACAATTTTTCGTAACAAATGAATTCCCCCTAGTTTTTGTTACATTATTGATTTCGATTATTATTTCATAAATGAATCAAGAAATAAACATAGTAAACAGTAATTAAACAGTAATTAATAATAGTAATTTTAGGTGTGCAAACAATTCGTAATTTCAAATCGTTCCCAAAAAATAATTTTAACTGTGCATTCAGAACTAGTACTTATCAATTATATCATCGAAACTAAAATATTATATAAAGTAATTCCCTTTCGTAAATTTAAGTTGAAATATAACATACTGTGTGTAAAATTGTACGAAAGTTTTCAGGAAAACAACTGAGAGAATGCTGACCTGTCGAAAATTCGAAAAACAATACTGGTATCGACAACTTCTATTGAGGAAAGTGAGACAGTGTTTTAGCCCATCCCTGATGTTATTCAATCTGTATATTGAGCAAGGAAACAAAAGTAAAATTTGGTGTAGGAATTAAAAGCCATTGGAGAAGAAATAAAAACTTTGAGGTATTCCAATAACATTGTAATTGTGTCAGAGATAGCAAAAGACCTGGAAGAGCAGCTGAACGGAATGAACAGTATCTTGAAAGAAGGATATAAGATTAACATCAACAAAAGCAAAACGAGGATAATGGATGTAGTCGAATTAAATCGAGTGATGCTGAGAGAATTGAGACACTTAAAGTAGTAGATGAGTTTTGCTATTTGGGGAGCAAAATGTAGACTGGCAATGTCGAGGAAAGCTTATCTGAAGAAGAGAAATGTGTTAACATCGAGTATAGTGTCAGGAAGTTTTTTCTGAAAGTACTTGTCTGAAGTGCAGCCATGTATGGAAGTGAAACATGGACGATAAATAGCTTAGGCAAGAAGAGAGTAGAAGCTTTCGAAATGTGGTGTTCCAGAAGGATGCTGGAGATTATATGGGTAGATCGCCTAACTAATGAGGTGGTGCTGAATAGAATTGGGAGAAGAGGAATTTGTGGCACAACTTGATTAGGAAGGAGGGATAGTTTGGTAGGACACGTTCTGAGGCATCAAGGGATCACCAATTTACTATTGGATGAAAGCGCGGAGGATAAAAATCGTTGAGAGAGAGAGAGAGAGAGAGAGAGAGAGAGAGAGAGAGAGAGAGAGAGAGAGAGAGAGAGAGAGAGAGATGAATTCACCAAGCAGACTCAGAGGGATATGGGTTGCAGTAGTTACTCGGAGATGAAGAAGCTTGCACTGGATAGAGTACCGAGGAGATCTGCATCAAACCAGTCATTGGACTGAAAACCATAACAGCAGCAGCCGTGTTAGTATCCACGGGTCTCTTTTGGCACCCAAAATTAGTGTTTGTGGTGTTTGTCGACAAGGGATAAAGAGGGTCGATGACACTTTTAGATAAATACGTACAGCATATACTTTTAAAATTTGAACTACTTTCTATGGTTAGTTATTTAGATATCCGCTTCTGACGATGGTGAAAAACGATTTTTTGGGATTCCTCAGGAACTGCCCACGAACTAATGGTGCCTCTATAAGCCCCTTAAGGTACAAAACTAGCCACCTTCTTTGCCCCTGTTGCCTAAGCTGAAGGATGTGTGTAATATTCACACTGTGACCCTGTACCGTAGAATACGCTTCTGTTGGAGATACAAATGATCACTAGTCGAAGAGCTATCCAAAACACTTAACCTTACCTTTTTATCAGTTATAGGACCCCGAGCTATGAGACCCCAGGAGAATCCGGGTTTTATGTACGGCGTTCTGGAACATAACAGTAGTACATGATGTCGCATAATTACGCATTTGTAGCTGTATAAACATGCGAGTTAAAGCTCGCCGGTCACGTAGAAATGGAAGCTATCAAAAAGAAAGATAATTTTTGCACCAATTACATAGTTCTGTTTTTGCTGTAGGAAACCTCTTTGTCTGACGAAAGGATATCGTTACGTTCTCAGTTAATTCCTTACATCCATTAAGGCTTATGTTTCATACTACACTCATGCTCACAAATTAAGGATAATTGCAGAATGTTGCGCCACACAACGTGGCACTACACAAAACTCGCGCTAATAGCGCAGACAACGGATCTGTAAATCCACGTAAATGGTGATAAGTTGAGAAAACCGTCCCGAAACACATGTACTACTAAACGCCAGTGTTTCCTGCGCATGTACCCCGACATCAATATGGGATATGATCAGCATGTACACGTACACAGGCCTCACAACGCATGGGCATACTCTGGACCAGGTGGTCGAGCAGCTGCTGGGGTATAGCCTCCCATTCTTGCACCAGTGCCTGCCGGAGCTCCTGAAGTGTCGTAGGGTTTGAAGACGTGCAGCGATACGTCGACCGAGAGCATCCCAGACGTGCTCGATGGGGTTTAGGTCTGGAGAACAGGCAGGCCACACCATTCGCCTGATACCTTCTGTTTCAAGGTATTCCTCCACGATGGCAGCTCGGTGGGGTCGTGCGTTATTATCCATCAGGAGGTAGGTGGGACCCACTGCACCCCTGAAAAGGCGGACGTACTGGTGCAAAATGACGTCCCGATACACCTGATCTGTTACAGTTCCTCTGTCAAAGACATGCAGGGGTGTACGAGCACCAATCATAAATCCAACCCACACCATCAAACCACGACCTCCATAAAGGTCCTTTTCAAGGACATTAAGAGGATGGTATCTGGTTCTGGTTCACGCCTGATGAAAACCCGGCGAGAATAACTGTTCACACTATACCTGGACTCGTCCGTGAACATAACCTGGGACCACTATTCCAATGACCATGTACTGTGTTCTTGACACCAGGTTTTACGGGCTCTCCTGTGACCAGGGGTCAGTGGAATGCACGTTGCAGATCTCTGGGCGAATAAACCATGTCTGTTCAGTCGTCTGCAGACTGTGTGTCTGGAGACAACTGTTCCAGTGGCTGCGGTAAGGTCCCGAGCAAGGCTACCTGCAGTACTCCGTGGCCGTCTGCGGTCACTGATGGTGAGTTATCGGTCTCCTTGTGGTGTTGTACACTGTGGACGACCTGTACTGTAGCGCCTGGACACGTTTCCTGTCTGCTGGAATCATTGCCATAATCTTGAGATCACACTTTGTGGCACACGTAGGGCCCGTGCTACGACCTGCTGTGTTTGACCAGCCTCCAGTCGCACTACCCCTCATAATGTCATCAACATGTGTTCTTTGAGCCATTTTCATCACACAGTCACCATTAGCACGTCTGAAAACGTCCGCACACTTACTCGCTGCACCGTACTCTGACATGCACCGACACACCTCTACCAGCGCCACCGTGAGACGACCGCAGGTCAAATGCATCGCACTGTCATACCCCGAGGTGATTTAAACGCGCAAACCGATAACCAGAGCGTTGTTTCACCATTTATCAACGTTATCCTTAATTTAAGAGCATGAGTGTAGCAGACTTCTTTTTAGGAAGAATGCCCAGTCTGCCTCTGCTAGACTACTTTTTATGTTCTGTTTTCTGTCAATTTTGTTTCCAAGATAGCAGAATTCCTTCGCTTCGACTACATCGTGGGGCGCAATTTTAATGTCAAATTTATCGCTAATCTCATTACTGCTGCTCATCATGACTTTTTTTATTTACTCACAGTGCACAGTGTGTGCTCATTATACTCTCCATCACATTTAGCAAGTCCTGTGATCTTCCTTGATTCTCAGTGAGGATAATAATATCATCAGCGAATTTCACCATCAGTATAGTTCCACTATGAATTTTAATGCCTCACCCGAAACTTTCTTTTGTTTGCGTCATTGCTTCTTCGACGTTAAGATTAGGCAGGAGGAGCGAAAGATTGCACCCCTGTCTTACGTTATTTTTAAGACGAGTCTTGATGAACTCATGTTTGCCTCTTCTTTGTTACACATACTACACCGATCGGTCACATTTCGACCGCCTGTCAAAAGCCTGAAGAACCAACTTTTGCTGCGCTGCGAGACGTGCAGTAGCAGTGAGGTTGTGGGAGGATCCATGGCGCGAAAAGCTCGATCGAGGTGGTCACACAGATTCTCGATTGGTTTAAATCCCGACAGTCTGGTGGCCAGGGGATTACGGTAAATTCATCCTGCTGCTTTTCGAACACATACGTACACCGCAAGCTGGCATGTTGCATTGTCCTGCTGGTTAATGCCATTGCACTGAGGAAAAACTGCATGTAGGGATGGACATAGTTCCCAAGGATGGAGCAGCGGATTTACGGCATCACATCAAATCCCACTTCACACAATCATGGACCAACTCTTGGGAGGCTACTTCCCTGTCTAATAAACTTCGTGCGATTAAGGCGACACCAGGCCCGTGGCGTTCTTACTTTCGCCTCTCCGGAAAGGACTCGACCACACTGTGTCGTCTCCGCATTGGCCGTACCAGGCTGACCAATGGTTTTCTTTTGCGTGATGAGCCACCCCCACTTTGTTGTTGTGGAGCCTTCCTGTCAGTAGCTGACATTTTGGTTGAATGCCCCCTCCTTTTGGCTCTGCGTGCTAAGTACACACTCCCCCGCACTTTACGTTTGGTGTTGGCTGACGATTTCCGGATGGTCTCCCTGGTTCTCGGTTTCCTCCGGGAGAGTGGTTTTTATTCTCAGTTTTAAGGTTTTTAATCTCTCTCTGGTGTTGGGGCAGAGCGGTGAGTGTTGGGGTATCTCCCATTGTAAGCCGTGTTTGGAGATTCTCGACTCCCCTCCGTGACCGAGATCCTCTTTTCTTCCCCTTTTACTCTGTTTTTATCATTTTTTAGGTTTGGTTAGTCTCCTTTTCCCAAACGTACTCCTACATTCTAGCAGTTGCACCTTTTAAGTCGCATGTGGTCTTGCCTCTGCTGCTTCAGCATAGCGTTGGGTTCGCTCTCTTGCTGACTTACCTCATTTTGTTTTTACCATTGACAACATGACTGCCCTTTTTTTTAGCCCTTTCCCTTTTATTGTTCTGATATTTCTGAGATATCACACTATTGGAATGGACCACATTTGAAACAAGGGACTGATGACCTTACTGTTTGGTCCCTTAAACCCCAACCAACCAACCAACCAACCAACCCATGGATGGATGCACGCTTGGATTGATCCATTGTCTCTTCCAGAATGACGAGGGAATGCTCTCTAATTTGGATCCTTCCGACGAGTGTTGAAAGGTGTGTGTGTGTGTGTGTGTGTGTGTGTGTGTGTGTGTGTGTGTGTGTGTGTGTGTGTGTGTGTGTCAGATACTTTACACCGTACACTACAACCATCTGTCCGAAGGAGCATAAAACACGACCAGTTGCGGTACTGGCGGGCAAATTGCAGCGTCGGCCGCCTATGAGCAGCAGTCTGCGTGAGAACATGACCAGGCGCATGGCTGCGGAAACACACATGCAGCAACGTTCGCCGAGCCGTCGTTGAGAAGACACTGTTGGTAGCCCCGTGGTCCATCTGAACAGTCAGTGGCTCGATAGTTGCCTGTCTATTCGCCCGTACACACATCCACAGTTGCCGTTCACTCTTGTCGTATATGACCGACCATTGGTGCACCACTGTTGCCTCGGCGTCGCTTTTGGATAGCGCCATTTTGCCGTGCACGGTATACTTCGATCACAGCGGCACGGGAACAGTTTACAAACTCAGCCATTTTTAGATGCTTCCACCTTTGGACCGAAATCCAATGCTCGTGCCCTTTTGACGTCAGGTAAATCGCCCCGTTTCCGCATTACAACAACTGCATTGTTTTCCGCGTGCCCCCCTCCCCCTCCCCCCCCCCCCCCCGGCACAGTTTATGTACCCTCCACTGCCAGTGCTGCCACATGCTATCTGTGAGTGGTTATTTGCACGTTGACCTCGAACATAGACTGTGGTCAAATCAAAAATCAATGTGACTAGACTGTGTATGAATCACCCATCGTTCCCTGTAGCTTACTGTGGTGTGCGTACTGTAAGACCTTCAGTACACACACACCATCAGATTATTTGACCTGTCGCTCTGACGAAGTAGGCGAGCGTTAGCAATATGTCTCGTGGTCTTATCGTGGCGTGTTTATCTTCTGCCGTTAGGTCAGACGGTAGAAATGCCACTTGCACGCTTCAAGTAGCAGATTGACAGTGACCAACTTTAAACAGAACTTGATTAATTTTCACTCACATTTATTAAAATAACAACAAGCATAAACATTACGTAACTTGATTCTGGATGCTATTTACAACTGACAATCTGAAGTTCCTTTGCTCTTGGCACGTTAATCTTATTCTCACATATCTCTGATACTTGACAAAGTGTCTATTCATTTATCTTCATGGTTATGTACAGGAATATGGTAATCTTATTAGGTGCAGACTGAAGCTTGACTATAGACTGGCACAGACTAATGCAGACTGGTGGAGACAAATGCAAACTGACTAATCGGAGGCCTGTACACTCGTTACAATACCTCGCATGTTCATGTATCACTCCGCGAGTGTGATCCGCAAGGAGAAAATGTTCTACGTTAGCAGCAATCTCATTGGCTGCGTTACGTATTAATACGCGGATTGGTGGAAGCAGAATTTGGTCCGTCTCTAAGGCTGCGCCATCTCGTAGTGCGGAAACGGACGAGTGCTGCGCCTGCGCTGTTGTGCTTAGCGGGGCGCGCTCTAGTGGGAAAGTTGTGTACACAACACTTACACTTATTTCTCTCAGACTTTTGAACGTCTTGCACTATGTTACAAGGTGGAATGCTTTTTCTAAGTCTAAAAGTCCAGCGAGGGTGTTTTATTTTTCTTAAGTGTTGCTTCCATTATCGACCGCAGCTGCAGAAATGCCTTTATGGTGCTTCTATGAACATTAGACACACAGGCATCTGCAAGGAGGGAAAAGCGGAGGAGGAGGAGGAGGAGGAGGAGGAGGGGGGGGGTGAGGGGGGGCAGCGGAACAAGAAAGGGACGTGGCCCCTAGTGGAAACTCATGGTATAGACTTCTTACATATTATTAAATTTTCGCCCATTTCTAGCTACGATTGTCTGCGATTTCACTAAATGACAGATTTAGAATTCACAGCGAGAGCTATCCAGAAATAGCTACAGTGTTTTTAAAATTTTAATTCTGATTCTCCAATTTGAGAGGTAATAAGTTGTCATTTTTAGAGTTCCCTACCACAATCTGTCTGTCTGTATGTCTGTGTCAATCCGAATGTTAAAAACCTTTTTCTTAGGAACGCACAAACTTATCAAGTTACAATACTAAGGGTTATGGTCCCTTCAAATTTATGTCACAGACTAAGGTTTACTAGCCCTTAACGGTGTGAAACATTTAAGCTTCTAATTCAACGCAATCAAAAGATACCTCTGTTTATGTGATATGTTTTGATACTCCAAAACTTACTTATCAAAACCTATAGAGTATTTTCTTTTGACTTTGAAACATGCTGCTTAACAAGAGGCATGGTTTCACAGCACAAGAAAGTAAAACTTAGAAAATTGTTAATTTCTAGCCGTATGACATTACAAAAATATTTTTTATTTTTTTCCCACTCTGTCTTTCCGTCTGTGGAGAACGCTTTTTGTCAGGAACGGTTTGTCGTATTAAGTTAAAATTTATGTCGCATGCTAAGTTACGGTTGCTTGTCGGCGTAAGGTTATAAGTCAGTACAGTTATAAGATTCGGCACTTTGTCATATATTTTGATACTCGAAAACTCACTCGTCAAAACCTATAGCGTACTTACCGTTGAAGTATAATATGAAACTTGGTAAGAAGCAATGTCCCATAGTACAAATAAATGAAAAAAATCCGAAAATTTTTAAACTGTAAATATACCATATAAAAATATATTCGTCATTAGAACATGCATTCACCATCCGTCAAAAGCACAATCGAAAAGTATTACTACATGCAAACATAATATGTAAGGTGTAGTCATGTTTTAGTAAGTAAATAAAAAACATTTTATTAAATCTCCTATCTCTACATATAAAAACTGAAGTCCCATACTCGCTTCTGTTTATACACTGCTGACCACCGTAAATGCAACACCAAGAAAGACAAGAGGTAGCACAACAAAATTTATTTTGTAGATAACATGTTGACCAAGTATCAAATGATTACTTTTACAGACGTCTGTGACATGTGGTTCCTGCCAGAATCAGTAGCCAGAGAGCCGCCATTGTTGGAGATCACCGCTGCCACACGTCTCGGCATTGAGTCAAAGAGAAGTTGGATGTGTTCCTGGGGTACAGCAGCCCAAGCAGCTTCCACACGTTGCCAAAGAACATCTGGTGTGGCAGCTGGGGATGTAATCTGGGTCACTCGTTGAGCAACCATGGACCACATGTTTTCTATCGGCGAAAGATCCGGAGAGCGAGCAGGCCAGGGAAGCACTTCAATCTGGTTATTGACGAAGAACCTTTGGACAATGCGTGCCACGTGTGGTCGCGCATTATCCTGTTGAAATATGGCTGTGGCCGAGCCCTGAAGGTAAGGAAGGACAACTGGCTCCAGCACCTCGGATATGTAGCGCCGGCTATTTAAAGTACCGGCAATGCGTACTAGAGGCGTGCGAGAGTAATATCCAATACCGCCCCATACCATAATACCCGGTGCAAGAGCAGTGTGGCGGTGCATAATGCAGCTGTCCAGCATCCTCTCTCCACGGTGTCTCCACGCTCGAATCCGACCATCGTGGTGCTGCAGACAGAAATGTGCGTCGTCAGTAAAGACAACGTCATTCCATTCTGCCGTCCACATCCGTCTGTCATCACACCATTGGCGACGGAGACGTCTGTGGTTCTGCGTCAATGGTAGACGAAGCAATGGACGTCTTGTGGACAGACCACTCTGCTGTAAACGGCGTCGAATGGTACGCGCAGACACTGGATGATGCGTTACAGACGCAATGTGCTGTGCTATGGTTCGGGATGTCACTGAGCGATCCGTCACTGCCATGCGCACAATTTGCCTATCAGCACGTGCAGTGGTGCACCGAGGTGAATGCGATCGACCACGTCGATGCGTCGTACCCTCCTGCATCCAACGGTCACATATCCGCATTACAGTTGTTTGGTTTCGTCCAACACGACTAGCGATTTCTCTGTATGTTAATCCACAATCTCGGTAAGCCACTATCCTTCCTCTGTCGAACTCGGATACTTGATCAAACGATGTTCGCTGTTGTCTACGAGGCATAACTGATCGTCTTGTGAAACAACCACAAGGTAAACACACGTGCCGAACGTACACTCGTCGAAATCGCCAAGCCTTAAATGGCGCTATGAGGTGGCGCCACAGGCGCGCGTTATGTGCGTCTGCGCTGAAATTCTAATCAGTTGCATATCTCATCGCTGCAAACCCATGATGTAAATTTCACTTGATTCGGATGCTTCCTTCATGGTGTTGCATTTACGGTGGCCAGCAGTGTATGTCCGGGTAGTCTCACGAGATTTTAATACGGTTTCAGAATTCCTGGATCCGATATCTTGACACTATCGATAGTGATAACGGGCAAAAATGGTAGAGATTCTCGATTCCCAAAATCGATGAAGTGTCTACAAACGTAACTAAGTTTGTACGGAACCTTCAGTGGGGTAATCCTACCTATTTGTTTCCTAAATATTTTTGTTGCAATCCAACAGGCTTTTCTGTTTCATATTATCTTTCTTTTACATATTTTTATTGTTCAGTGAAAACTTAACATTACTAGTATTTCTTGTGAACAACTCTTTTAACACTATGGGTTTAATCATAAGAAGGGTGTAATTTTAGAAACGTTGAATCAAAATGGTTGCATTCATTTTCATATTAATAACATACAAAAAGCAGGCTGTGTGTGTTGTAACGAAATAGCTTACCATTCAGATGTCAAACAATTTACAGGTATCCAGTCTGTTTTGGTGCATTACTTTAAAATGTATTAAGTTTTGTACAACTTTAGTTTTTAGGTCACTTCATGATCTCACTTTCACGGAATCAGTTATATCAAAACTGTTAATTTCATTATCTTGACGAATTTGAAATGTGGACCATTCTGTCATATGATGGTTGGCAACCGTGGTTTTTTCATGTTCGCTATTTGCGATTCATCCCATTAGTTGCCTGATAGCTTTTGTGTGGTGAGCATTGTTGTTTGATGTTTATTTTTGTCGTGGAGCAAATGACAACTGAGCAACGTATTCAAGTGATAAAAAATTCTTACAAAGACAGTGAAAGTCCCACGGCAACCGTTTGTGAATTGCGTGTGACACTCGGAGGCAATCCTGCTCCAACCGAATCATCAGTTCGGAAGTTGATCCGGAAGTTTGAGACCACTGGTTCCGTTTCAAATGTTAAAAAACAGGACCACCGCGTTCTGTTCGAACACAAGAAAACATTGCTGTCGTGCTTTACAATGAGACCGTGTGACCGTAATCCGTGGAAAATCGGTTCGCCGATGAGCTCAACAATTGAATTTATCACAAAAGTCACTTCATGATATCCTTTCAAAAGATCTGAAAATGCATGCGTACAAGATTGAGTTTACACAAGGGTTGAAGCCTGCAGCTCATGGAAGGACACGTCGATTTTTCCAGTTGGTCTTATGTCGACGCGCGAGGAACGAGAACTTCAGAAAAAGAATAATATTCCCAGATGAGGAGCACATCCACCTCAGTGAGTATGTCAATAACCAGAACTGCAGAATTTGTGGTAACGAAAATCCGCGAGTGACTGTGGAAGACGAGATGCGACTACAACGCCCGACTGTGTGGTGTGGATTTTGGCCAGGAGGAATGATCGGTCCGTACTTTTTTTGAAAAAGATGAAGCTGCCGTCACTGTGAATGGTGACGTTACGAAACATGCTTTCTGATTGGTTTTTCCTCTTATTGATGTAAATGACGGTTTTTGGTTTCAACAACATGGTGCGACATGACACAAATCCAGGATGTCAAATTAAACACCGTTCATCCCTCATGTTTCCAATCTTATTTTATTTAGCTACCAGCTTCGGTGATTCACTGCACCATCTTCAGACCGACTTGTAGGAAGATTCCAACATGGTTGTGATACTAACAGGAGCCAGAAAGACCAGTATAAGTAGATTTCTGCTTGCTAAACGATACTTTCAACCACCATCTGCCATTATCTGAGTCGGCAGATGATGGTTGAAGAGATCACCTGAAGATGGCGTAGTAAAACGCCGAAACTGGTTGCCAAATGAAATAAGACTGGAAGCTGGAGGGATGAAAGGTGTTTGACATCCTGTATCGAACAGCTGAGTCCTGCAACCATCTATGAAAAGATGGACATGCAGAGTCACACATCCCGTGAAACGATTGCTGTGGTGAATGAAAAGTTTCCTCAAAAAATTATCTAATTATCTCCTTGCGTGACAACAAGGAATGGTCTGCCACATCATGTGATCCTACGCCTTGATTCCTTTTTCTCTGTGGGACTTTCAGAAATCAAAAGTGCACATGCACAGACTTCAAATAACACACCTACTGAAGTGTTGTGTACATAGTTCCACGTAGTCAGCGCGTACACAACTTTCCCACTAGAGCGCTCCCCACTAAGCACAACAGCGCAGGTGCAGCGCTCATCGTTTCCACTCTACGAGATGGCGCTGCCTTAGAGACGGACCAAATTCTGCTTCCACCGATCCGCATATTAATATGTAACACAGCCAATGAGATTGCTGCTAACGTAGAACCTTTTCTCCTTGTGGATCACACTCGCACAGTGATACCTGAATGCTCAAGGTATTATAACGAGTGTACAGACCTCCGATTAGTTAGTCTGCATTGGTCTGTAGTCAAGTTTCAGTCTGCACCTAATAAGATTATCATATTCCCGTACATAGCCATGAAGGTAAATGTATAGACACTTCGTCAAGTATCAGAGATATGTAAGAATAAGATTAACGTACCAAGACCAAAGGAACTTCAGATTGTCAATTGTAAATAGCATCCAGAATTAAGTTACGTAATGTTTATGCTTGTTATTATTTTAATAAATATGTGTGAAAATTAATCAAGTTCTGATTAAAGGTGGTCACTGTCAATCTGTTACTCTAAGCGTGCAAGTGACATTCCTATCGTCTGACCTAACGGCAGAAGATAAACACGCCACGATAAGACCACGAGACATATTGCTGACACTCGCCTACTTCGTTAGAGCAACAAGTCAAATAATCTGATGGTGTGTGTACCGAAGGTCGTACAGTACACACACCACATGTAGGATGAAATTAAAAGGGTTATTAACGACATCGCACCAGGTGTTTGTGAACGTGTCATCAGGAAACCCAATCGCATAGCTCGTTGCCATGCAGCCTCGTGCGGTAATATGGAGGATATAATTTTTCATAATAAATGGGAGAGGTTTAGCCGGCTGCTGTGGCCGAGTGGTACTAGGCGCTTCAGTCCGGAATAGCGCTGCTGCTACGGTCGCAGGTTCAAATCTGCCTCAGGCATGGATGTGTGTGATGTCCTTAGGTTAGTTAGGTTTAAGTAGTTCGACGTTCTAGGGGACTGATGACGTCAGATGTTAAGTCCCATAGTGCTTAGAGCCATTTTCTTTGGGAGAGTTCTAAAAAAAATTAGATTTTCAATAAATGTTGTATGTTCTATAGCACTTCAATAATCGTTCCTGTTTCCTGGAGATCCATTATAAACTCCTGGAAATGGAAAAAAGAACACATTGACACCGGTGTGTCAGACCCACCATACTTGCTCCGGACACTGCGAGAGGGCTGTACAAGCAATGATCACACGCACGGCACAGCGGACACACCAGGAACCGCGGTGTTGGCCGTCGAATGGCGCTAGCTGCGCAGCATTTGTGCACCGCCGCCGTCAGTGTCAGCCAGTTTGCCGTGGCATACGGAGCTCCATCGCAGTCGTTAACACTGGTAGCATGCCGCGACAGCGTGGACGTGAACCGTATGTGCAGTTGACGGACTTTGAGCGAGGGCGTATAGTGGGCATGCGGGAGGCCGGGTGGACGTACCGCCGAATTGCTCAACACGTGGGGCGTGAGGTCTCCACAGTACATCGATGTTGTCGCCAGTGGTCGGCGGAAGGTGCACGTGCCCGTCGACCTGGGACCGGACCGCAGCGACGCACGGATGCACGCCAAGACCGTAGGATCCTACGCAGTGCCGTAGGGGACCTCACCGCCACTTCCCAGCAAATTAGGGACACTGTTGCTCCTGGGGTATCGGCGAGGACGATGCGCAACCGTCTCCATGAAGCTGGGCTACGGTCCCGCACACCGTTAGGCCGTCTTCCGCTCACGCCCCAACATCGTGCAGCCCGCCTCCAGTGGTGTCGCGACAGGCGTGAATGGAGGGACGAATGGAGACGTGTCGTCTTCAGCGATGAGAGTCGCTTCTGCCTTGGTGCCAATGGTGGTCGTATGCGTGTTTGGCGCCGTGCAGGTGAGCGCCACAATCAGGACTGCATACGACCGAGGCACACAGGGCCAATACCCGGCATCATGGTGTGGGGAGCGATCTCCTACACTGGCCGTACACCACTGGTGATCGTCGAGGGGACACTGAATAGTGCACGGTACATCCAAACCGTCATCGAACCCATCGTTCTACCATTCCTAGACCGGCAAGGGAACTTGCTGTTCCAACAGGACAATGCACGTCCGCATGTATCCCATGCCACCCAACGTGCTCTAGAAGGTGAAAGTCAACTACCCTGGCCAGCAAAATCTCCGGATCTGTCCCCCATTGTGCATGTTTGGATGAAGCGTCGTCTCACGCGGTCTGCACGTCCAGCACGAACGCTGGTCCAACTGAGGCGCCAGGTGGAAATGGCATGGCAAGCCGTTCCACAGGACTACATCCAGCATCTCTACGATCGTCTCCATGGGAGAATAGCAGCCTGCATTGCTGCGAAAGGTGGATATACACTGTACTAGTGCCGACATTGTGCATGCTCTGTTGCCTGTGTCTATGTGCCTGTGGTTCTGTCAGTGTGATCATGTGATGTATCTGACCCCAGGAATGTGTCAATAAAGTTTCCCCTTCCTGGGACAATGAATTCACAGTGTTCTTATTTCAATTTCCAGGAGTGTAGTTCAATTCTTTTATCTTGGCGGTTCGCGCATGTCCGCCCAGATGCGGGAGATTGCTGCGTTGCCAGTTGCACGCGCCAAGAGAAGCAGCGCCGCAGTATAGTTCGCAAATTTACGTTTAGGGGGGAGCGCGCAGTTAATGAAGTAAAGCCACATGGCCACATTAACTCTTTCGCTGCTACAGAGACGTGCTCCCCGCATTTCGCGACGTGCGCGATTTTGTCAACATTGCACTGCTCGTCTGTGCAGACACATGGTGTTTCGACTGCTTTGACACACATTATCATTCGATTTCACAAAAACTATTTTGCCCAAAAATTTGATTTTTACGCATCTTCTTGATTGATACCTTCCCCCCATAAATGACTTAATTTTGTTTCGAAGTTCAACGCAGTTATTGTGCAGCATTAGATGTAGTAAACCATTGCACGAAATTTTGAAGAGTTTGCAGAGGTAAAAGTCCATAGCGTATACTTTCTGTATGGTCGATTTTAGTTGCCACTAGAAATTGCAAAAAATTATATTCAAATGAGTAAAACTCATGAAGTAAGACACTTCGATATTGTTTTTAAATAAAGAAAATATTAAGCACCAAACAAGATTTGAACTCTGAACCTTTCGTTGGGCAGCCACACACTTTAACCATTACGCTAACGCAGCTCATCAGACAATGTCTCCGAGAGGACTTAACAATATATCGCAAAATACCGACAAACACTGTTGGTATGACTATGAATTACTCACGTTTCGTCGAAGTACAATAGGAAATAAACAATTATCGCTGTTTTTTATTGCGAAAAAGCGGTTAGTGAGAAAGATACAAACACCTTTCCTTACTATCGCCTGAATTAGGAGGCTTATTGCTTGTTTGGATTAATTAATTAATAGAATATGAAGCAATTGGTATAGAGAATGCTTTTTCGAAACATTCTGTAAAAGCAAGTCTGCTATCAAGACCTTGCTTTTGTTCAGTTACATTATTTATGACTGAACGTTTCTAAAACTGAAGACACTCGTCCATGCTCTGCACTGCAGTCGAGCTCTGGCAACGTCGTTCTCTGTTCATTGGCTGACTGTTTTGTGACGTCAGATGCGCAGAACGAACCTAAACTCGGCCGCCGTCATAAATGACGCGCACTTTAGTAGGAGAAGATGTACTGGCGGGAATGAAGCAAGGTAAGTCATGGTTAGCTCATTCAGGAAGAGAAATGTCCGCGAAAGCACAAGCTTACGTGTGTTCCAAGTTCGAACCCCGGTTCGTCACTGAGTTTTAATAGCCCTGGGAATAGGCTACTGTCGTAGAAATGAAGATGGTGGTTGTTTGTGCCAGTCACCATTACAGAAATACAGACACGCGTACCGCTGTCCACGTAGCTGCCTCCAGCTGGCCCCACAGAGATACGTCACACCGTGTTTAACGACCACTTGTCGCTGTCACGCGGTGAAGCCTCCCCCCCCCCCCCACCCCTCCCGTCCTCCTCCTCACGGCAGTCAGTCGTAAGCGAGGCTGCCGCACGAGCGATTATCCCATTAACAAATTGACGAGCGACTGTCGTGTCCGGCCCTGGACTAGCTGGCTTACACTTCCGTTCCGTCAGACCACCGGCCCAACAGCGCATCCTGCAGTCTGCTATAGGGTAGCGTTCCCTCTCTCTTCCTCCCCCCCCCCCCCCCCAATTCGCCCCCCCCCCCCTCTCTGCGATTTTCGGGCATTCCATAATTCTTCTTCCACCTGTCAGATCCTCCCGTTTAGCGCCAGTATTGCTTGTGGTTAATTTCTACACTGACGAGCGAAAGAAACTCGTACAAAAAAAAAATGGTTCAAATGGCTCTGAGCACTATGGGACTTGACATCTGAGGTCATCAGTCCTCTAGAACTTAGAACTACTTAAACCTAACTAACCTAAGGACATCACACACATCCATGCCCGAGGCAGGATTCGAACCTGCGACCGTAGCGGTCGCGCGGTTCCAGACTGCAGCGCCTAGAACCACTCGGCCACTCCGGCCGGCGAAACTCGTACACCTGCCAAATATCGTGTAGGGCCCACGCTACACGACGTCGCTTGGACTCGACTAATGCCTGAAATAGTGATGGAGCGAATTAACACCATGAATCCTGCACGGCTGTCCATAAATCAGTAAGGGTACGAGGGGGAGGAGATCTCTTCTGAACAGCACGTTGCAAGGCATCACAGATATGCTCGGTCTGGGGAGCCTGGTGGCTAGCGAAAGTGTTTAAACTCGGTATTCCTGGAGCCACTCTGTATGCAATTCTGTAGGGGGTTGCATTGTCCTGATGGAATTGTCCAAGTCCGTCGGAATTCACAATGGACACGAATGGATGCAGGTGATCAGACAGGATGCTTACATACGTGTCACTTGTGAGTGACATCTAGACGTATCAGGTGTCTCATATCACTCCAACTGCACACGCCCCGTACCATTAGAGCCTCCACTAGCTTGAACAGTCCCTGCTGACATGCAAGCTCCAAGGATTCACTAGGTTGTCTCCATACCCGTACACGTCCATCCGCATGATACAATTTGAAACGAGACTCGCCCGACCAGGAAACGTGTTTCCAGTCTACATCTACATCTGCATCTACATTTATACTCCGCAAGCCACCCAACGGTGTGTGGCGGAGGGCACTTTACGTGCCCCTGTCATTACCTCCCTTTCCTGTTCCAGTCGAGTATGGTTCGCGGGGAGAACGACTGTCTGAAAACCTCCGTGCGCGCTCTAATCTCTCTAATTTTACATTCGTGATCTCCTCGGGAGGTATAAGTAGGGGGAAGCAATATATTCGATACCTCATCCAGAAACGCACCCTCTCGAAACCTGGCGAGCAAGCTACACCGCGATGCAGAGCGCCTCTCTTGCAGAGTGTGCCACTTGAGTTCGTTAAACATCTCCGTAACGCTATCACGGTTACCAAATAACCCTGTGACGAAACGCGCCGCTCTTCTTTGGATCTTCTCTATCTCCTCCGTCAACCCGATCTGGTACGGATCCCACACTGATGAGCAATACTCAAGTATAGGTCGAACGAGTGTTTTGTAAGCCACCTCCTTTGTTGATGGACTAAATTTTCTAAGAACTCTCCCAATGAATCTCAACCTGGTACCCGCCATACTAACAATTAATTTTATATGATCATTCCACTTCAAATCGTTCCGCACGCATACTCCCAGATATTTTACAGAGGTAACTGCTACCAGTGTTTGTTCCGCTATCATATAATCATACAACAAAGGATCCTTCTTTCTACGTATTCGCAATACATTACATTTGTCTATGTTAAGGGACAGTTGCCACTCCCTGCACCAAGTGCCTATCCTTCCTCCATTTCGCTACAATTTTCTAATGCTGCAACATCTCTGTATACTACAGCATCATCCGTGAAAAGCCGCATGGAACTTCCGACACTATCTACTAGGTCATCAACAGTCCAACGTCGGTGCTGACGGGCCCAGACGAGGTGTAAAGCTTTATGTTGTGCAGTCATAAAGAGTACACGAGTGTTCCTTCGATCCTGAAAGCCCATGTCGATGACGTTTCGTTGAACGGTTTGCACGCTGACACTTGTTGATTGCCCAGCACTGAAATCTGCAGCAGTTTACGGAAGGGTTGCACTTCAGTCACGCTGAACGATTCTCTTCAGTCGTCGTTGGTCCCGTTCTTGCAGGACCTTCTCCCGGACGCAGCTATGTCGGAGATTTGATGTTTTACCGGATTCCTGATATTCACAACACAATCGTGAAACAGTCGTACGGGAAAATCTCCACTTCATCGCTACCTCGACGATGCTGTGTGCCATCGCTCGTGCACCGAATATAACAGGACGTTCAGACTCACTTAAATCTTGATAGCCTGCCATTGTAGCAGCAGTAACCGATATAACAACTGTGCCGTATGCTGCCTGTTTACATATCTCTGTATTTAAATACGCCAGTTTCTTTGGCGGTTAAGTGTATTTGACATTTCCTCCTCTTCTTCATCTTCCTACTGATCTTTTCGCTGTTGGTTGAAAATTCATTTTTTTTCTAGGCACTGTATTTTCATGAATGATTTGAAAAAAATCAGCTAACCAGTCAGATGTATAAATGTTTATTACCAACATTTGACGATAGTTTCAACAATTGTAAAATTGTCTGCTTCAGAAGCACGTGGACCTATCGACAAAATTTTTTACATCAACGTTAAAAAAGTTAAGATATGAAGGATGTAGAAGAACACCGGTTAAAAATATAGTAAACGAAAATTACTTACAGGTAAATTACATATTGACAACGAGACTTTTCAAAGTAAAGCAGCTTATGTCAAATAACATGGTATGTATGACGATCAGTAAAGGCAAATAAAATCGAGTAAATAAACATTCTCACCGAAGCTGGTCTAAGTGTAAATCTCATCACATTAAAATGTGCATGAAATCAGAAGTCGTTGAAACGGCCCGTATGTTATCGCGGTGTACTAAATAGGAAACATCGGTGTGTTGCGTACGTGCGCGAAAACATATGCTCATAGCAGACAGACAAACTGTTAGCTACCAATCGCGAAGGGTATGAAAAAATTTTTAGATTGAAGAATGGGGAGGATGGGAGGTAGGGAGGAGAAAGGGAAACTTTAAAAAAGGAATTATAACGCTTAAAGAAACAGTCTTGGTGCGAGCAGGGCTCGCGAACCTGCGGGTTCCGTATAATCTTGTATACAGTCAATTTATCCATCCCGGGAATCGAAAATATTCACGATTTTTGCCTGTTATCGACACTAATAGTGGCAAGATATCGGTCCCAGCGATTCCAAGACCATCAAAATTTTTTTAAATTCCAAGTTTGAAATCGGTTAACAAACGGCAAAAGAATTTTTTTTCTGTGTTGAATTACAAATTAACAATTTCGGAGTTTTCCCTTTACTTGTACTGTGAAACCATGCTTGTTGCCAAATTTAATGATTCCAGATCAACAGGAAGTACCCCATAGGATTTGATGAGTGAGAGATTTAGAGTATCAAAATATGTGAAGTAAATACTTTGATTGGATTAACTTGGAAGCTTAAAATTTTCACACCGCCAAGGAACCACAGACCTTAATACGTGACATAAATTTTAACTTGATACGTCTACAGATTCCTGAGAAAAAATGCTCTTGACAGTCGAACTGATACTGACAGACTAACGGGCAACAAAGAGATCCTAGAAGACTTCCGTTTTTACGGACTGAGACACGGAGATGTAAAAGTAGTATAAACAGAGGCAGAGAAAATATTTTAAAAGAATAATAGAAATATGATGAGAATGAATGACAAGTGGATTCGACCAACGAACTGTAACTACATTAACTGGTCCGAAATATCTGCTTAAAATCTTAAAGAAGTTGTCCACTCACAAGGTGCAGTTTAGGGTCACGGGTTGTTAATAAACTTTTACATCTGCAACTAGTTGGCTGGTTTTCTTAAATAATTCGTTGACATTCACCGTTGCTGAACACCAGCTATGCTGAAAATAAAATAAAAAAACTCTGTTTTCATTTATTCTTGTGACATGATCTCTCTATTTCTTAAATCACCAAACGGCATCTAGTCAAATTGCGTACCTGTGGAGTATGGTCTCAGTTGTGCGACTGCATTAGTGATTTCTTGTCAGAATGGTCACAGTTTTTAGTTATTTACGAGCACTCACGTAATGAAACAGAGGTGATATGTGGGATATTCGGGAATCCCCAAGTAAGTGCTACAGGCCCTGTGCTGTTTCTAATCTACATAAACGAATAGCGAACCCGGCAGTGCTTCGCAATTGCTTCATATGTCTTGGAACTGGATGTACACCCTAATCTCCTCCTCCTCTCTCTCTCTCTCTCTCTCTCTCTCTCTCTATCTCTCTATCTCTCTATCTCTCTATCTCTCTATCTATCTATCTATCTATCTATCTATCTATCTATCTATCTATCTATCTATCTCTCTCTCTCTCTCTCTCTCTCTCTCTCTCTCTCTCTCTCTCTCTCTCTCTCTCTCTCTCCCGCCCTTAACTCTATCCATACTCTACTTCCCCCTCTCTGTCTGTTTCCTCTTCCCCCTGTCTCTGACTTTAAGCCTTGTTATTGCAAACGAAACCTTGATTGAGAACTGAAGTCATTCAAAATGAATGGGTAAATCGCTTGGGATCATTTGTACACGAAGTAGAGGAGAGATCTCTGTAGCTGAATAAAGCGTTCCCGGTTTTCAAGCCGTGTCAATTCGAATAAAATCCTCATCTTTAGATGACCATCTCTGCCGTCGTCATCAGGATGTTAGTGACTCCCGGGGCTGCTACGGTCTCTCGCTTATATAGGAATGATGACACCATGAGCAGCCAATCAGATAGTCTCAATGTGGCGCGTGCGTAAGTCGACCCGGGCAGCTAGGGGAGCTATTGCCCGTGGCAGCACCGGTGACGTCAGGTGGCGCCGGGGCATGGATGGGCCAACACTTTTGTATTTTCGAACTGTATTTTATGTCCGTTTTCTAGGCAATGCTCCTCCATGGCCGACTTGTCAAGCGCCCTTTGTTTTATATGGCGCTCTTGTGCTCAGCACAACGCTCCGCAACTGTGCGAATTGTTTGTCCGAGCCGGCCGAAGTGGCCGAGCGGTTCTAGGCGCTTCAGTCTGGAAGCACGCCACCGCTACGGTCGCAGGTTCGAATCCTGCCACGGGTATGGATGCGTGTGATGTTCTTAGGTTAGTTAGGTTTAAGTAGTTCTAAGTTCTAGGGGACTGATGACCTCAGAAGTTAAGTTCAATAGTGCTCAGAGCCATTTGAACCATTTTGTTTGTCCGATATTCATGCTGCCACATTCACAGGGTACACCATACACGCAGGACACTCGAAGAGCAATGTCGTCTTTAGCAGGGCGCAACGTATCTCGTATCTTGGGGGCGGGCCGGAACTCTGAGTTTAGCCCATGTTTCTGCAGCAGACGTCCTAACTCGCTGCTAGTTGTTCCACAGTATGGCAGGAATACAGCCCTTTTGGCCTCTTCTACTGATTCACCGGGTGTCAGCGGCCCTTGAAAGCGTTTGCGATGTCCCTTTTGCTGTATCCATTTTCCCCGAAAACACGTTTTTAAGTCCTGCAATTCAGACTGTAGGTGGTCGTCGTCATAATCTTGGCTCTATGAACCAACGTGTTCAGGACCGGTTTCTTGTGTACAGGGTGGTGGAAACTATTGGCGTTCAAGTACGGATCAGTGTCTGATGGTTTCTGGTACACTGAATGACCAAGCTGGCCTCCTGCCTTCCGCTCAACCAAAAGATCCAAGAATGGTAGCTTGCCGTGCTTCTCCATCTCGACAGTAAATTTAATGTTTGGATGGATTCCATTCATGTGATCGACGAACTACTGTAGTGTATCTTCACCATGAGGCCATATCAGGAAGGTGTCATCAACGTATCGTAGAAAGTAAGACGGTCGTAATGTCGCAGTTTGCAGAGCCTGCTCCTCAAAGTGCTCCATGAAGAAATTTGCGACTGATGGAGACTGTGATGATCCCATGGCTGTGCCGTCCGTCATCTCATACTGTTCATCGCAGTACAAAAAGTACATTGTCGTTAGGACGTGACGGAAGAACTTAATGATTCCAGACGGAAAATGCTGGGCCAAAACATTCAGCGTAACTTGTGTAGGCACCCTCGTAAAAAGTGACAAAACGTGCAGACTAACCATTAGGTCGTTTCGGCCTGTCTTCATTCTCTTGAGTGTCTCAACAAATTTCTGCGAGTTGACAACATGGTGTTCACAATGTCCCAATTTTGGTGCTAATAATCCTGCCAGATGTTTAGGGAATCTGGAGGTGGGCGAACTGATTGCACTAACAATGTGCCTCAGAGGAAGACTTTCCTTGTGTATCTTTGGTAATCAATAAAGCCCGTGTTGGCTGTTGTGAACGAAAAGGCAGGGAAAACAATTGCTTCCAATCCTTTGCGGCGCTTTAGTGTAGAGGTGAAAATTGTGAATGGAGATGGGACTCGTCGCCGATAAGAAACAAATTCAAAACAGTACATTCTACTGGGAAGGTTATGGGACAGTCTTTGGAAGTGCAGCGGATGCAGTTGTGGGTGATCTTTGTTGGAGACGGGATACACAATAAACTCTGTTCAACACGTGGAAGCGCTCAATGAGTTGAAAGCATGTCTTCGGCGAGTTTGCTCATCAAAAGTAGCGGCGTATATTGTTCTTGCAAGATGATACAACGGTCACTTCACCACTGGTGATATTGCGACATCCCCCGTATATTCTCCCGTTCGGTTAATTCAAAGCAACTCATCGCTGGCATCACTTTGAAGATTCGGATACCTTGAGCAAAGAGCCTTGAGTAATGCTCAGGAAGCAGGACCGCGGTTTTTACCGCATAGATATACGCACTCGTATTTCTAAATAGAAAGAAACTATGAACAAACATGATATAAAATTCTTGTCGGGTTTGCAGCCCGATCAAACTGTCGTCTGAGCACAATAAGGACTCTTCACATCGGTTATTGGACCATTTTAATTGTCTTCATCCGAACATCAAATTTACAATGGAAATTGAAAAGGAGGGAAAGTTACCTTTTTGGGATGTACTAGTTGATAGGAAAGAAGACGGAACTCTTGGACACAGTGTTTACAGGAACCCGACTCATACCGACAGGTATTTACATGCTACCAGTTGCCATCCACCTTTCCAACGTACAGGAGTCCTTCGGACCTTGGTTAAACGAGCATATGCTGTCTCGGATGCCGAAAATTTACCACAGGAGCTGCAACATCTTAAGGACGTGTTCAATAATAACTGCTGTACGACGTGCTTAAGAGTTTGGACCTCTACCTGAAGCTTGTGGAGACATCTTCAGGTCTGTGGCTTTTCTTCCGTATGCTGGGAATGTGTCCGCCAGGATAGGTAGACTTTTCAAGAAATATGAGATCAGATGTGTTTTTCGTCCGCCAGCTAAGATTCGAGCACTTCTTGGCTCTGTCAAAGATAATTTAGGTCTGAGGAAGCCTGGCGTTTACGAAATGCCGTGTGAGAGCGGGAAAATTTACATTGGCCGAACTATTTGTACCGTGAATGACAGGTGTTTGAACGTCATCGCCATACGCTATTATTACAACCAGATAAATCTGCGGTGGCTGAGCAATGCCTTACAGAGGAACATAGGATGATATACAATGAGACGCTAGTAGCTGCAAATGGTTCTCGCTACTTGAAATCAGACTAGCAGATAATATCATTAATCGTGATAATAGATACCCGCTAAGTAGAACATGGAATCCTGTTTTATCAGACATGAAGAAACAACGGCATCTGAATCGGCCGGCTATGAATAATCATTTGTAACGATATATGGTTTTCAACAGTATTCACCACCGGAGGCGCTGCAACTCTTTTTGCGCCAGGGGGCAGCAGGAATGATTGAGCGCGTGCGCACTGTATCTAGCGCATGCGGTCTTGTACTTCCGATGCATATAAAGGTGCAGTCATTTGCGAGTGGAATCAGTTATCGGCGAGAGCAGCGTAGCTTTTCTCATCTGATGATGGCGGCCAGGTGGGCCGCTGAAATATTGTGCTCAGATGACAGTTTGATCGGGCTGGAAACCCGACAAGAATTTTATATACTAATACGCCGGGAAAGTCTACATAGTCACAACAAACGCGGTCATTATATTGAAAAGCGACAAATTAATCGTGATAGCTATGTTATGTTGTCAATATGTCATTGACTTTTCTTGAGAACAACAGTCAATAGGCGATATAGCTTTGCGAAAGAGCCTCGTGTGATTCACTGCCGTGCACAAACAACTATACGTTCCAAACATTCAAAGCAATTTGCCATTCCTTGCATCACTTTGAAATATACTTGCCTGGACGCAGCTTTCATCAGGCAATACTTCATCAGTAAACGTTTGACTCTTTAAATAATCAAACTCCCATCTATAAAACAGCTTAGAACATCTGATTTCTTTACAAATGAGTTGATGTGTTACATATTTGATGTTAAGCTTGTAAGCAAGTAGTAGTTCAAACAATATTTGAAAGTATGTTCAAAGTTTCTTGAAGATCGCTAAGCGCTGTCATTATCTACATCTACATCGATATTCCGCGAGCCACCGCATGGTGAGTGGTGGAGGGTACTCTGCACCACTATTTGTCATTTCTCCGCCTGTCCCACTTGCAAATAGAGCGACGGATAAACGACTATTTACATGTCTCCGTATGAGCCCTAATTTCTCGTATCTTGCCTTCATAGTCCTTACGTCCAATGTACGTTGGCGGCAGTAGAATCGTTCGGCAGTCAGTTTCAAATGCCGGTTCTCTAAATTTTCTCAATAGTGTTTTTCGAAACGAACGTCGCCTTCCCTCCACGGATTCCCATTTGAGTTTCTAAAGCATCTTCGTAACATTAAAGTCTTGTTAGAATCTATCGTTAATACATCTAGCAGCCCTTCTCTGAATGTCTACTTTCAATTTGACCTGGTTTGGATCCCAGACACTTGAGCAGTATTCAGAAACAGGTCGCAACAGCGTCCTATGTGCGGTCTCCTTTGGAGGTGAACCATCCTTTCCCTAAATTCTTCTAATAAACCGACCATTCGCTTTCAGTCCTCAGATGCTCGTTCCATTCCATATCGGTTTGGAGCGTTACGTCCAGATACTTAAATGACATGACTGTGTCAAACAGCACACTGCCAATGCCGTTATCGAACATTACAGGATGTTTCCAGAATGAGATTTACACTCTGCGGAGGAGTGCGTGCTGATATGAAATTTCCTGGCAGATTAAAACGGTGTACCGAACAGAGACTCGAACTCGAGACCTTTGCCTTTCGCGGGCAAGTGCTTGGGTAGCTCATTTGGTAGAGCACTTGCCCGCGAAAGGCAAAGGTCCCGGTTCGAGTCTCGGTTCGGTACACCGTTTTGATCTGCCAGGAAGTTTCATATCAGCACACACTCCTCCGCAGAGTGTAAATATTCTGGAAACATCCCCTAGGCTGTGGCTAAGCCATGTCTCCGCAATATCCTTTCTTCCAGTAGTTCTGCAAGGTTCGCAGGAGAGCTTCTGTGATATTTGGAAGGAGGAGACGAGGTACTGGCAGAAGTAAAGCTGTGAGGACGGGTCGTGAGTCGTGCTTGGGTAGCTCAGTTGGTAGACCACTTACCCGCGAAAGGCAAAGGTCCCGAGTTCGAGTCTCGGTCCGACACACAGTTTTAATCTACCAGGCAGTTTCATTACAGGTTGTTTTTTTTCTGCTCATCCAAATTAACTTACATTCTCCCACATTTAGAGCTAGCTACCATTCCTCACATCAAGTGGAAAGTTTGTCTGAGTCATCACGTACCTTCCAACAGTCACTCAACTTCGTCACCTGACCGTACACCACGGCATCATCAGCAAACCACCTCAGACTGATGCCTACCTCATCCGCTAGATCATTTATGTACATAGATAATAACAGCTGTCCTATCACGCTTCCCTGGGGCCCTCCTGAGGATACCCTTGTCTCTGATGTACATTCGCCGTCGAGGACAGCGTACTGGGGTCTATTACTTAAGAAGTCTCCGAATCACTCACACATCTGGGAACCTATTTCATGTGCTCGTACCTATGTTAACAGTCTGCAATGGAGCATCGGGTCAAATGCTTTCTGGAAATGGGGAATCTGCCTGCTACCGTTCATCTATAGTTTTCAGTAAATGATACGAGAAAAAGCGAGCTGAGTTTCGCACGAGCGATGCTTTCTAAAACCATGCTGATTCGTGGACAGAAACTTCTCTGTCTCAAGAAAGTTTATTATATTCGAACTGAAAATATGTTCAAGAATTCTGCATCAAACCGGAGTTAGGGATATTGGTCTGTATTTTTGCAGGTCCACTCTTTTGCCCTTCTTATATACAGCAGCCAACCTGTGTTTTTTTTCAGTCAGTTGGGACTTTCTCGCGGACGAGAGATTAGCGATAAATGCAGCTAGGTAAAGTTCCAGTACCGTGCAACACCCTGTGAAACTGTACTGGAGTTCCGTCCGGACCTGGTGACTTGTTTGCTTTCAAAACTTTCAGTTGTTTCTCTACGCCACGGATGCGTATTGCTATGTCGTCCATACAGGGGCTTTCCGATGATCAAATGTCTGTATGTTTGTACGATTCTCCTGCGTGAACGATTTGTTGGACCCGAAATTTAAAACTTCTGCTTTCGTTTCCCTGTTATCAAACATTGACTGAGTGTAGTCAGGTTAATTTGCGCTCCATTTTGAGCCAAAGCTAGTGTTTCACACGTCTCAATATTTATGACGTCACGTGTCCTGAACTGTGTCTTACAATGGTATCATTTTGCAGGTCCATTCATTGATACATGTGGATACTGTCTGTAAAACGCTTTGCGAACAGAGTCGGCAGCAAAGAAGTAATAAATTAAAACGTTGTACTAAATGCAGTAGCGCTAAATGAACAATAATGTAGCGAACGATTAACTTTTTTCGTTTCATCATTTTTTGGGAGATGGATGGGAAAGGGTGACAGTGAGAAAAAGTTTCATAAGGGTTTGAAACTATGTGTAAAGCTTTTTGGATGTCGTTAAACGCTCCCATTTTCAAATATTCGATTAATACAGTCTAGGTATTTCCGTACTGTGGGTTATGTTGTCTGGAGACTTTGTAAGTTCCCCACTACCTGTTTCTGTATGAAATTTAACCCAAATTTAGGTCCTATGCTATAAAAAGGCTACATATTACCAAAAATACGTACCCACAAACTGTTATCCAACTAAAATTCGTATGCTAATCTTTGACTAAACAGAACCTCGAAACTGTAAGTGGTCTGATTACAACTTATCTTTACATTAAATGTGCAGTTATGGGGCCCTAAGCAAAATTTCCACTTGCCTTGCGTCTTGTCAACATTGTTGCTGATTTCTCGAAACCACAACAGCAAACAGGTAGCGGCTAAGCCAGGTTATCGTTTTTAAATAAAATTTCCAAAAAGTATTCTAACTGTTGCATACCACTTGGTGCAATGTGCAATGCGTAATCAGAACCATTCCCTAAATAGTGCGATGACGAGGGTAACTGTTCCTATGAAATGATTTTGCTGGGCAAACATTTTAGAATGAAGTACAGGGTGACATTTATTGAACTATATGAAATAAAATCATCATAACTTCTGAACAGTTTGCGTTGGACATTCAAACTGCACGGTGCGCCGCGGGGGAATGATGGTAATTTGTATGCGCTATATCGTTTGGTTTAGTGACGAATCCAACTTTCATTTGGATGGGTTCGTCAATAAGAAAAATTGGCGCATTTGGGGGGCTGAGAATCTAGATTTCACCCTCAATATATACATCATATACGTCCTTGCTGCACTTTATTATAATCTTTCTTCATCTGACAGATACAGTCACAGACCAACACAGTAATACTGAATATGTCCATCCACCCACCACACTTCAACTGAGAAAGTATCGGACAGCGCAGAGGCAAAGATTCAAAGATTGTGTCGCCACAAAACCAAAGATTGTTTATCAGTAACATGACCTGCTCTCTTTCTCTCTCTCTCGCTCTGATAAGTATAAATATGTAAAGACTAAGCGCCTCTGTATGTCCGACTGGTCGGGGCGCTGATACGTGTCCACAACACGGAGGTGCCTTTACCCAAGGCGGTCCCATTCAAAAAGGTCTCATTACTTCAGCTTTGTATCAATCAGTTCGCATTAGTTTACGGTAAATTCTGTGTATCTAGTAGTATGTTTGTACGCTTGATCAGGGTCATACCATATTACTACCATATTAACTCCTAGTGGGACCGAAGCAGGATATTGTAACTGAAACACGTGCCTTAATCGTAGCTCTACATCAAGAAGGCTATTCAGGCAGGACAGTTGCAACAAAAGGTGGCGTAACGAAATAGACAGTTTTCAGTGGTTCAATAAACCGGAGCCAACCCAAGGGTTTCACGATCTGGAAGACCCCCAAGTAATATACTGGGAAGAACATGTTATACAGATCGGTGTACAAACGTCAGAGATTAGAAATGCACGTGAAATCAGCAAGGAAGTAAATAGCGTGCGAACAGCACTAGTCTCAATAGTGCAACGTCGTCTCGATGAACAAGGTTTCAAAAAGGTTCAATTGTGTGTGAATACCTAAGGAACAAAACTGTTGAGGTCATCGCTCCCTAGACTTACACAGCACTTAAACTGGCGTAAACTAACTTACGCTAAAACGCAACGCGCGCACTCGCACGCGCACGCACACGCACGCGCGCACGCGCACGCACACGCGCACACAGAGCGCCATGCCTGAGGGAGGACTCGAACGTCTGGCGGGAGGGGCCGCGCAAACCGTGACAAAGCGCCTCAAACCACGCGGCCACTTCACGCTGCCATGGTTTAAAGGGTGTGCATAAAAAGCCCTTACTACCCAAACAAAATAAGATGGAAAAGGTCGCAATAGGCAGAGCAACATTAAAACCTGGAGCTTACAGAAATGGTGCAAAGTGTTATTCAAGGACGAATCTGAGTTTAAAGTGTACGGAAGTCGTCGTCGAATGTTTATTCGTAGACTTCGTATGGGATGTATGAAGAATCAATGTGTGACGCTAACGGAGAGGCATGGAGGACTGTTGGTCATAGTGTGTGGATATTTTGCGGGTGATAAAGTCGGTTATCTGGCGAAAATTAATGGAACATTAAAGAAGGTAGGATATCATAGAGTGCCATCTCGCAACAGAGCTATTAGTCGTGGGTTTGTTCTGCAGCAGGACAATGATCCCAAACTTGATAAACTTGCAGACGGAAAGGCAACAGACAAGAGATGTACGAATGTCAGGAATATGGTTTGGCCACGTCAGTGACCTGACTTAAATCCCAACGAACTCTCATGGGATGGTCTAGACAGGGAAGTTAGAAAAGTGTCATCTGATGCTGAAGATTTATAGAATTTGCAGACGTGTTGGACTACAATATCCCCAACTACACTACAAAATCTTATCTCAAGAATGCCAAGAATTTGTGCAGCTGTTCTGTGGGCAAAGGTGGATATACCATATTGTGCCGTACTTAGTTATAGAAAGAGAAAATATATATTTTGTTCTATTTCGTTTTTACGATGTCTATGCACATTTAAATGAGGTATGTAGTTTTTATCGTCTGCAATCTAAAACTTTTGACCAGTAATGTACGCAGATTCTAACTCCAGTAGTTGTCTTCCTGTGTTACATTAACATAAGATCATGCCTATTAACCAGTAGATTATGACAGCATTTTAAATTTTTAAATTCATTTGCTAATTATATGAAATAGTGAAAATCAAAATTTTGTTACCCCTGGAAGCTGTTAGATAGGCAACCCCATAAGCATGGCCGGGTATCATGAGCCGGTTAAGGCGTTCAGGAATATACACTAATTCCTCTTCTGCAAAAATTCTGAGGTTACTGCCAACATTGTCTGTCAGATAACTGATACACTACATGCACACCAAAAGCCCCAAAACACTTCCCTGGAGTACACCCGAAGTCACTTCTGAGTCTGTCTGAAATGCCACCCTACTGTTTCCCTACCAGCAACATTCCCCATTCCTGTCGCATGTGCGGTGCAACTAACGCCGTATAGGGGCACAATTAGGGGCGCTCTTTATCTCGTAATAACTGGACGATATGACATTCGTTTTCATTTGCGCGGCTGAAGGAGCTTTGACCATAAACGTATCTTTTGTTCACCGCGTACGACTGGAGCACTGTATCCATTACTGCCGCCGCGACTCCATTGTTCTTAGCTCATTTATTCAGTGACGTCACGGTCCGTTTCGGTACTCAGTCTTAAGAAGCCTGACATCAGCTGCCCAGGTGGCGAGTGCGTCTTACCACTCTCGGAGCACCCTTATTGCCTATACTGAGCACAAAATGTTACTTGATAGTAAGCCAAAGTAAGTTGAATGTTAGGAGATGACGAAACGATAGTACCGATTAACTCAACAATTTGGAACCAAGTAGTAGACGAAGCTAAGGGTTCATGCTACTTTGGAAGAAAAATAATGTTTCGTAGTTGAAAGATGACGTAAGAAGTACCCTTGTGTAGGCAACGATATATTTTCTCTCCAGTATGCTAGTATCATACATACGCCTAATGGGAGTAAGAAATTTTTGAGAATGTGCACTTGGAGCACAGAATTGTGTATTAGCGAATCATGGACTGTGGGAAAACGGGAAAAGAAGAGAATCGAAGCATTTGAGGCGTGATGCCAAAAAATCTGCTGAAAAGTCAGTGGACATGACATGAGTAAGTTCTGCACAGAATCGGTGAAGAAATCAATGTGTGGAAAACACTTATCGTCCGAAACTGCCACAGTAAGTAATTGAATGACTCAATTATACATTAGAAATGCCTCAATAGTATTCGTTAAAATGTATTTTCTTAATTGAGAAATAAGAAAATATAAGCTCACACACACACACACACACACACACACACACACACACACACACACACACACACACTCTACATTGTTCGAAGTAAAATATCTTTTATGTAAATAAATAATAGAGGATGTTGTATATGCATGGCACTCTTAGAAGAGGTGGTTGGTAGGACCAAGGGAATGCTGGAAATACATATGAAATCAGTCAGAAGAGTGACCTAAGGCCAAACAAAATCTCTTGTACCAGTGAACACAATGAAAGAGTCGCATCTCTTTTTCGAGACAGATGGATGGCCAGAAACGTCATGATTGTTATAATTTATTTGCTGATAATGACAGTGAAATCATTAAAATAATACCGGTGTAACATGTTTTCTCTGCCACACACCACATACTGTCATGCCCAGTTCTGCTAACGTCTCGCAACTCCAAAAAAAGGTGCAAGCAAAATTCTTTTCATTTCTTCAAGACATATTCGTAGTGATACCCTTTTCAATGTGTCCACTTGCTGCCGTACTTCGGCTGTATTCAAAATCCTTAAATCTTAAACAGTCGGTGATGAAGAGAGCATACATGTTTTGTATTGCCCTACAGAACATTCTAAATTTTTAGGTGTTTATCCTAGTGAGAAACTGAACGGGAAGTTATAAACTTCTAATCTCAACTTTTACACTACTTATCAATTGAAGATACGAAGTCCGAGGTCATTTTATTTTTAGCACATTCATTTTCAAAAGTCCGTCCTGATCACATTAATTTCTTTACACTTTATGATCGATTTCGGCTTATCGCAATCTTCAGATCTGTTGTAAATATAAATATTGCACAAGTATTAGTGATACATGAAATATAAAATAAAATATTTATAGCCATGTATGGTATGCATACCGTTAAAATAGTCTGACATAAATCATCGTCAATTACACATCTGAGTGCGCGGTACGTGCTGATAACATACAGATCGCGTCAGGCATTTATACAAAAACCTAATGCCAACAGAGGGCAGTCTTTACACTACCGATTTCAAAATGGCTCTGAGCACTATGGGACTTAACTGCTGAGGTCATCAGTCCCCTAGAACTTAGAACTACTTAAACCTAACTAACCTAAGAACGTCACACACATCCATGCCCGAGGCAGGATTCGAATCTGCGATCGTAGCGGTCGCCCGGTTCCAGACTGTAGCGCCTGGAACCGCTCGGCCACTCAGACACACTACTGATTTCTGATATGACACTGTCCAGAAGGTGACTTAAGTTTCTCAGTTCTAGTCATGTTGTTCTACTATTACAAGATAGCCTTTGTTGTACAGAAACATGTAATAACGATAAACGTGTGAAACGCCCAGCTAAACCTGCGGGGCAGAACAGTTTAAGTTGTGGAAAGGGGCCAAAATAAGCGGCTGTCAGTTACACTCGAACAACCACCTTTTATTTGATCAAATATTGCAAGAGCCAAGAAATTAAAAAAAAAAAAATCACGGCTTTAGTTTTGGAACGTAATTAGCGGTTAAATGCGCCGTATAATCTCATGCCTTAAGGGCAAGACCACTTTAACTTAAAAACGGCTGAAAGCAAATAACTTAAAGCTCAACCAAAATCAGACATTTAAAAGGCAAAGCCTTATCTTAAAACACATCCTTAATTAGGCTGAAGGCCCAAAGAATCTGATACTTCAAGAGCAAACAACTTAAATTCAAAATCGGCTGAAGGCCCAACAGTTAAGACTCAATAGCATTAATTATAAAAATGACAGGAACCGAGCGACTGCTGCGGTCGCAGGTTCGAATCCTGCCTCGGGCATGGATGTGTGTGATGTCCTTAGGTTAGTTAGGTTTTAGTTGTTCTAAGTTCTAGGGGACTGATGACCACAGATGTTAAGTCCCATAGTGCTCAGAGCCATTTGAACCATAAAAATGCCAAAGGCTTTACATAAAACAGTTCTTAAATTAGGCTGAAGACCCAAACCATCTGACGCCCTAAGGGCAAAACAAGCTTAATGTAAAATTCGGCTACAAGCCATACAATTACAAACAACAAGAAAAGACAATACATCCAAGGGCGCTCAGAAGTTCTGAGGGTCGGCATGGAATTCAAACACTAACGCTCGCTTAGGCCCAACCACTGCCGATCCGACGACAACCCAACCGACAGACAGCCAATCGACCCACCGACCTCTGCTTCACCCGACCAGCACACAGCAGGGAGTTCAATGGAACAACGTAGAAGGTAATGGCGCCCACAACCAATTACACATTGAGCTGGCGAACTACACACCGTGCTGGACAGCGACAACACGATGAGGAAAATACACTGCCTGAATTTACGTCAATGGCCAGGGCAGGTAACCGGAACGTCAACGGCCACAAGGCAGAAGATTACGCTGGTGCACTTCGATTCAAATAACCAAGTACAATTAAACTCCACCGAAGGGTGGCTAAAATTTGTCAACTTGAAAACACGCCTTGTTACTGACGGGAATATCCCAACAGCCGACAACGAACTCCAAACGACACAAAATGAACAGTCGTGACTTGCTGGTAGATTAAGTCAAAACTCAACTTTCATGTCCAGGATCGGTGAGCCACGAACCTCGTAGCAATGGGAGCAGCACCACACACTCATGCTGTGATCGTTCAATGTGTTTTGTGTGGAGGAAATGATGACCTGATGCTTAACTGAAAATACTGATAATTTAAATTTACTAAATCTTTTAAGCAAATAAGATCACAGGGTTGACATTTACTGTGTTTGTTATTTTAACAATGCTTTTCTACATGAAATATCGATCGTTAAGATCGATCAAATCGTTCATACCTTAGCAATCAGGTCTTTGTTACAAAACTTGTTAATTGCACTTCAACAGTAAATCTTAAACTATTACAGATATGATCAATATCCAAGTTTCATTGGGATCACCATGAAATTTTATGAATGATCGTAGATTAAAATTACTGTGGCTTCATTCCGTGCATTACTACAGAATTAAATAGTTTCCATAAATTTTCCCCTTTATAGCTGATCTTAGGTTCGCCATTTTTAATACTGCTGCGTCTCCTCGGCCACAAAAGCCTTCTTCAAGGTTTCCCTATGACGTAGATTCTCACTCGCACACCACAGCACTTAGACGCCTGTGAATTTCCCCATCTCGCCCTTTACCCTTTGAATCTGCGCCCTTTGTGGCACGCGGTCCTGGACGACAGGGTTTGTTTCACAATTCCTGAAGGCCGACTCTTTCGGCCATATACGTAAATGAGAGCAAAATGCTCGTTAACACTCTCGTTTCCCAGATAAAAAGGGTTAATAATAACAATCTACTATAAAATGAAAAATCCCCATTCTGAATCGGCGGCCGCGGTGGCCGAGCGGTTCTAGGCGCTTCATTCCGGAATCACGCGGCTGCTTCGGTCGCAGGTTCGAATCCTGCCTCGGGCATGGATGTGTGTGATGTCCTTGGGGTAGTTAGGTTCTAGCGGACTGACGACCTCAGATGTCAAGTCCCATAGTTCTCGGAGCCATTTGAACCATATTCAGAATTTTTGTGCTCGAGTTATACACGTGTGCTCAGGGTCCCAGTAAGCTTCCATGCGGTGCGGTGAGTTTCAGTGGTGACGTCACTGCTGACAATAAATCTGGGTGTGACGCTCAACGTTTATTCGAACACGCCACTTCTTGGACAGCCACTTGAAATCCATCACGTTCAACTTATAACTGCCCGTGCGAATCAGACCATACCCGGAATCCGAAAACGTATCTTCTATCAAAGACGTCGGGAAAACCTCTGACTTAACAGCACTCGTGAGTTTCTCCCAAACCGCTGCAACGCGTCACCAAGGACGCGGCTGCGTTGTGATCCCACAGCATTTCATCTGGCATCAATCCCTTCAGAAACCAGATAAAACAGTTTGCTTATTTATTAAATTTTGTTTACGGCATTATTTTGCCCATGCTGGTAGCCCTTGAGTAGCTATGTTAGGACACTGATGAATTATACGTCAAACGTTACAGCTTCATCAGAACGGAGAGTAAATCAGAACTGTAAGAGCAGCCAGGCTCTACCATCTCCCCAAAACTATTCTCAGCTGTCTTAGTGGAAGTTTTCAGACGGTTACAATGAAGGAATCCGTGTTAGTGGAACATAGGTCTATCACGTTGTCACGTTTACACCGATTAGTGGCAGGTTTATATTAGGTAACTGTCTATCTACGATTATGGAATGTGTGTTCTTCGTTAGTTAAGGTCATTGATTGGTGACAGGAAATTTAAAGTAATGTGATGTATATATGGAAAAAGCTAAATCATGTTTAAAATAATGAAATTTTATAATATGTGTATATTTAGAAGAAAAACTTTGTATATTGGAAGCTGGTTCGTGCTTCGGGAGTTTGTGTTTGTAGTTTGTAAAAGACCTAGGGAAGTCCGTCCGCAACGAAGTGGCTCGGCTCGATGTAAAAGGTGGTTTTAAAAGGCTGTTGAACTGGGCGGCTCGTTGATGGGAACGATAGGCAGTCAGTGGCTAGCCGTTGCACGGTACACATCGACGGTGCCAAGGGAGGCAACTGCAAGCCGCTTTGCAAGGAATTTTGCCTCGGGTGTGGATTTCGTTGTTGCATGGTACTCTCGGCAATCATGAATGGCTCTAACACGTTAAAAATTCGTCACCAAGAAGAAATTTTATAGAACATTCGAACTTCAAGAGCCGTGAGTACAGTTAGCCGCCATGTCGCTTGCCACCACAACTTCACCATTGCTCCACCAACTCCATTCATACAGATATGTATCAGAGCATGGACCAGTTAATTTGTGAGTGATTTTAATAATAATCCAAGTGCTATAAACCTGTGTTTAGAACTATTTCTTCCATCCTCATCATGAACTTATGCAGGATCCTCTCGTAAGTGTTTATAAAAACGAGTGTCATGTTTCAAATGCAGTAGTGATTTATTCATGTTTGTCAAATGTGCAAGGATTAGCAAAAGTTGAAGCTGTTAGAATTCTGTTAAAGTACTATCATCATCCCCTCCACACAAAACCCATTGAACGGTGACAGCATGACACCTTATTGAATCATTAGGCAATAGAATGTTTGTTGTAAAGTTTACTGTATAATATCTACTTTTGTTCTTTATTTATTTATCAGAAAGCACATTGGTGCAAGGCTACTGGCCGTGACATTCAAAGCTAAGAAGGAAATTGTATTGGTTTTATGTAAAAGAATTTAACGTTTACTATGTAATGGATATTATTGTTACTTTATTTAGATCTTGAAAGTGGTCAAGCTTTGATTATTTAAATATGTTAAAATATAAAATAATGTAGAATAAGCTGTAACCAATCAGATGGACGGCTTCAGAGAAGGAAGCTGCACCAGTCAGATGAGCAAAGATGTCCGGCGCGCGGGAAACGCGGTCGGAGACGGGCAGAGGGCAGTTCTGGTCGAGACACCAAAGAGTATAGTTCGGATTGAGACGCGAAAGCGGACGGTCGGTCTTTAGGCAGCTAGGAAGTGAAACGACTTAGAAAATTTCGCGTTGTGTAATATCGCGGGACTTGGTCTCTGAGCGGTGAGCAGCCGCGCACCTGGTGTGAACTCTTTTCGTTTCGCATAGTTAACAAGGTGGAGTATCGAACTTGTAATTCGCGATGAGATTATGAATGATCGAAGTGTGTCAAATATGCGGTCGAATGTAACATTAAGTCTAAATACGACCACTTTCGCTATTAGTTTGCTCCCTGAATAAACATTATTCTAACCAAATCACAACTGTGTGGCCTACATTTTTTATGGGTCGTTAATTTAGTTCCCGATATTGTTATTACTGTTATTATATGTTATATTAACTTTATATTTCGCAAACTTACCATTAGCCAGACAATTTAACCAAAGGGTCACAAGTGTCTAATTTAGGGCGTGCGGTTCAACCCATGGACGAGCTTGAGCCAAGACATTTCCACGAAGAGGAACCGTATGTGAGCCTGAACATCTTTAGAGATGTTAGCTCGCAAACCTAATACCCGGAATGTGTTGGGTGAATGGGTTAGTTCGATAAGCATTAGTGGTAGTGCCTCCACCAGAATTGTTACTTTACATATCTTCATTTTTACGACGTTATTGAGTGATCTGGAATGTTCTCATAAAATGAATGACTGGAACAAAATTTCCACTTGGTGCAATCAATGGCTGCTCTCTTTAAACGCCGATAAATGCCAGATACTGCCCATAACAAATAGAAAGAATCCGATAAGATACGGCACGACAGAGTACCTACACAGATATACGACGTTTTGACTTACAGCACCAAGACTGATACCGGACGACGAATGTTCAGTACCAACGAAAGTAATGCCCGATGCGCCCCAAGAAAGCGTAGTACGACAGTGACGTTGTCCGTACACGTTAACAATTTATGAGATAGGACTGGTAGCGCTGTAAGATTTTACACTGGCGGTGCTGCTGTGTAAGGAAACGTATTAGTCATTGCTCGATTATAAGGAAAACAGCTGAAAAATGGTCGTCTAGAAGCACAAAAAAGCGATTATGTTCCTCTCTTTAACACTGACAGAAATATGAGGGCCCACCTGTGTCAGTCCTCATTTCTCCTTCCCCACCAAAAATTATGGCACGCGATCATCTTCGAGCTTTTTTAAGACAAAACAGTGTAAAGCGTTTTACCCAGTATTTTTTTTTTGCAGTTACGGCTTCACAGCATCTCCCTCTATATGTTTCTCTCTCAGTATCTCCCCTCTCTCTCCCTCCCACATTGGCATTATTTTCTGTCTGTCTCTCCCTCTGTCACTGTCTCCATCGCGTTCTCTCGCTCTTCCCTCCCAGTGTCCCCTCCTCTGTCTCTTTGTCGACCTCGAATCTGACTGTCTAGTCACGAGTGCACCCTCGATCAGCCAAGTGTCTGGACACTACCCAGACAGCAGTGGAATACCAACCTGACTGTCGCCCGCTATAGGAGTGATGGTCTGAGAAGCCTTTCCTTTTCATAGCTGGACTCTTTTGGTTATCACCCTTACAACACAGAAGGACGTCGAAGACATTATACATCCTCATTTTATTGCTGTTCATAGCAGTCCATTCTGGACTTACATTTCAGCAAGATAATGCACGCCCGCACACGGCGAGACTTTCTACTGCTTGTCTTCGTGATTGCCAAACCCCACCTCGACCATCAAGTTCACCGGATCTCTCCCCAATTCAGAACGTTTGGAGCATTATGGACAGATCCCTGCAACTAGCTCGAAATTTTTGACTATCTGTCGCCCCAGTTGGACACAATTTGGCACGATATCCCTGTAGAGGACTGTAAAATAGTGCAAAGCCAAATAACTGCTTTCATAAGAGCCAGAGCCACACCAACGCTTTATTGACGTGCTCAATTTGTGAAGCTCTTAGTGTTCAATAAATCACCCAATTTTTTTTTAAAATTCTAATCATTTGATTGTCCGTATACGTACACACCACATCTACCGATATTCATGCAGTATTTGAGAATGAGAGTATGCGCCTAATATCAAACCTTTACAAAACTTTTCTCGCTGACAGCCCCCGGAAAATGATGAAAGACAGGAAAGTTTATGGCTTATGATTTAGCTGGTCACGTAGTAAAACTTCTGCGCCAGGCATGAAGTTTTAATTTATTGCTCCTTTCCCACTAAAACTACCCGCAGCACATTTTCCAAACAGTATACACATATATATCACCGTTTGTAAATGCGACAGTAATTTGTTGAACGTGTTTTCACTTATTTCGTGTTATATCTATGAATTTTAGTCTTTGTGTCTTGCGTTTCATTATTGTTATGGTCTGCGTACATTTGCATAATGGTAGGGATACAAAACATAAAATTCACTTTTATCGTCTTAGATACATTATGATATTTCCTGGTACACACAATATTGTTTGATGTCATTTTACGTTTGTATAATAATGTGTATACAATATTCCCATCATACTTTATGCCTTCTCAAGATCTTGTTCGCGAACCTACATACACTACTGGCCATTAAAATTGCTACACCAAGAAGAAATGCAGATGTTAAACGGATATTCATTGGACAAATTTATTATACTAGGACTGACATGTGATTACATTTTCACACAGTTTGGGTGCATAGAAATCAGTACCCAGAACAACCACCTCTGACCGTATTAAAGGCCTTGATACGCCTGGGCATTGAGTCAAACAGAGCTTAGATGGCGTGTGCAGGTACAGCTGCCCATGCAGCTTCAACACGATATCGTAGTTCATCAAGAGTAGTGACTGGCGCATTGTGACGAGCCAGTGGCTCGGCCACCATTGACCAGACGTTTTCAATTGGTGAGAGATCTGGAAATTGTGCTGGCCGGGGTAGCAGCCGAACATTTTCCGTATCCAGAAAGGCCCGTACAGGACCTGCGGTCGTGCATTATCCTACTGAAATGTAGAGTTTCGCAGGGATCGAATGAAGGGTAGAGCCACGGGTCATAACACATCTAAAATGTAACGTCCACTGTTCTAAGTTCCGTCAATGCGAACAAGAGGTGACAGAGACGTGTAACCAATGGCACCCCGTACCATCACGCCAGTATGGCGATGACGAATACACGCTTCCAATGAGCATTCATTCCGATGTCGCCGAACACGGATGCTACCGTCATGATGCTGTAAACAGAACCTGGATTCATCCGAAAAAATGACGCTTTGCCATTCGTGCACCCAGGTTCGTCGTTGAGTACACCATCACAGGCGCACGTGTCTATGATGCAGCGTCAAGGGTAACCGCAGCTACGGTCTCCGAGGTGGTCGTCCATGCTGCTGCAAACGACGTCGAAGTGTTCGTGCAGATGGTTGTTGTCTTGCAAACGTCACGATCTGTTTTCTCAGGGATCGAGACGTGGCTGCACGATCCGTTACAGCCATGCGGATAAGATGCCTGTTTTCTAGACTGCTAGTCATACGAGGCCGTTGGGATCCAGCACGGCGTTCCGTATTACCCACCGATTCCATGTTTTGCTAACAGAAATTGGATCTCGACCAACGCAAGTAGCAATGTCGCGATACGATAAACCACAATCGCGATAGGCTACAATCCAGCCCTTTATCAAAGTCGTAAATGTGATGGTACGCATTTCTCCTCCATATACGAAGCATCACAACAACGTTTCACCAGGCAACGCCGGTCAACTACTCTGTGTATGACAAATCGGTTGGAAACTTTCCTCAGGTGAACACGTAGTAGGTGTCGCCACCGGCGCCAACCTTGTGTGAATGCTCTGAAAAGCTAATCATTTGCATATCACAGCATCTTCTTCCTGCAGGTTTAATTTCGCGTCTGTAGCACGTCTTCGTGGTGTAGCAATTTTAATGGCCAGTAATGTAAATGTTTCTGATTGGCCCTACCCCTACCCAGGCACTACACGATTTTTTATTACTTTAACTGTAGTTTTTACCACAAGATATAAAACTATACGTACATAACTTTTTTACCGTTATACTTCTGATTGCTGTCTTTCTGTATGTCTTTTTGTTATTCATTTCCTTCACATGTTGTTTTGCGTGGCTTTCCAGCTACGGATGTTCAGTTCCTATTCAGTATGACACACTTCGCTCAGTACATTGTATGGTGCCTGTTCCCTTAATTAGTATGTGTAATATCTGGCTGTACCATATTTGTATAATGTGTTCGAAATTTGTAATTGGTTATGTAAAAATCTCCTTTCAGAATCTGATGATTATATTTTCGAAACGCGTCATGAAAAAGAGAAGTCACAAAAACGCCTGTGGCTATTTTATTAGTATGATAGCGTCCATTATAGCTATTCCCATATCTAGTATCAACATGGGCGCATACCTCATTCGCCATTTTATAGCGCAAATGCAATGTAATATATAAAGGGAAATATTGTTGCCAAAAATCACAAAGTACACGATCGATTTACTTCACATTTTTGCACGTACTACGATAAGTGTTTGCACACGTATGGGCTATATATTTTTAATTTGAAAACATTACAATCTTTCCTAAATTTAGAGTTCATCGCCACAAAAACTGACACCCAAACTTGACTACAAAATATGATCATATCAATAGAGTCCCGTATTTTAAATACTTAAGTGAAGTCCTCGAGCCTACAGGGTGATAGAAAATAGAACAAAATATTCGCCTATGATACAGTATTAAAATCTGAAGTCCTGTATGTCAATGCAACCCTGGCAGTCTACATAGGTGACGTAGAAAACGTATTAAAGAAAACGTAAAATCATCAGTAAGATACTAGGGCCAAACAAAACAGAAAAGGGCTATAGATTACAATCTCATCAAACAACTGACAAATTTTCCAACCTTGCAGCAGAGATTAGAAATAGGCGATTAAAATTTTATGGGCACGTCTCTAGGCTTCTCAAAACAAGACTAACGCACAAAATTCTTAAATACATACTAGGACTTAAAAGTATACAAGAGGTCAAAAAGGACCTACAAAAACTCAAATTATTCAGATATTTTGGGCAGAAAGATATTTAAGCAGAAACGTGATAGATGACAAATTAAGTCAGAGAACGAAGCTCCGAAGACAGTAGGAACAAAATGGACACACGAAATCAAGAGAGCCCAAGCAGAGTGGAAAAAAGGGAAAAAAACAAAGATGATTTATAGGATCTAATCGCACAAAATAATATATTTATATAAAAAATGTAATAGTGAAACATTGTTGGAAAACAGGAGAACTGTATTTATAGCTTATCGGTTAGAGCACAACAGCAAAATCTGAATTAGGAGTAACGATAAAGAAGGCTCAGGGTCAAAGAGTGCGAGACGAGGAAATGGACAGAGAGGTGGAAGGAAATGGAGATAGAAAGCACGAGATGGACAGAGAGGGTGGGGGACGAGAAGATGGACATAGAAAGCGAAAGGGTGTAGGGAAAGAGGCAGGAAAGTAGAGAGGAGGCGAGGGACGATGGAGTGAACAGGGGAGTGCAAAGTTTTCAGAGACACAGGGGATGAAATGTTGGACATAGAAAGGGGAGGGGGGAAACGGACAGAGACGTGGGAGAGAATGAGATTAGGACGTATATCCCCTTCCCACGCATATTAGAAACGCGTGCTTTCTTTTTTATTCCTTTTTACATTTAACCAGCCTGAGCCCCCAGCTACGTGTGGCCGGGAACAGGTAGTAATTAATAAAAAACACCTCAGTTGTATTGTTACACATGTCTTGACAATGCACTGGGTACATGTGTACCCACAAGAGCAGTTCGTAATGGGTGGGAACATCCATGCTATACGGTCACTGTAAAGAAACTTCTAAAGCAACAGAGATTACTGCATAACAGATGTAAAACAAAGCGTAGGGCTATAGATGGAGATATGCTGAATGAAACGTTTTTGGCTGTCAAGAGAGCAATGCGTGATTTCTTCAATGACTCCTGTAACAGAATGTTGCCAAGTGGTCTTTCACAGAACCGAAAGAAATTGTGGTCGTATGTAAAGGCTGTCGCTGACACGAAAGTTAGTGTCCAGTACCTAGTGGGTGAGACAGAAAGTGAAATCGAGCATAGCAAAACAAAACCTGAAATGCTTAGCTCTGTTTACAAATGTTCCTCTGCAAAGGAAAATGCAGGATAACTGCCCCAATTTAATCCTCGTGCAACTCTAAAGATGAGTGAAATAACTATGAGGATCAGTGGTGTTGAGAAACAGCTGAAATCATTAAAACTGAACAAAGCTCCAGGCTCGGATGGAATCCCTGTCAGATTCTACACTTAGCCCCTCTTCTAACTATAATCTATCGTAGATCCCTTGAATAAAAAGCCAGGCCCAGTTTTTGGAAAAAGGCACCCATCACACCCATCTACAAGAAGGGTAGTAAAAGTGATCCACAAAACCAGCATACAGTATCCCTGACATCGATTTGTTGTACAGGCTTAGAATATATATGTCGTATATTAATACCCTTGCAGACAATGTTAATATTAAAATTAAGCCTTTTGCAGATGATGCAGTTATATATAATAAAGTACTATCTGGTAAAAACTGCATAAATATTCAGTCAGATATTGATAAGATTTCAGAGTGATGTAGAGATTAACAACTTGCTTTAACTGTTCAGAAATGTAAAATTGTGCACTTAACTAAACGAAAATACGTTGTATCCCATGACTATAATGTAAATGAGTCACTCTTGAAATCTGCGAACTCATGCAAATACCTGGGTGCAACCCTTAGTAAGGATGTGAAATGGGATTATCACTTAGGCTCAGTCGTGTGTAAAGCAGGTGGTAGACTTCGGTTTATTGGTAGAATACTGGGGAAGTGCAAACTGTCTACAAAGGGGACTGCTTACAAATCACTCATGTGACCAACCCTAGAATATTAATCAAATGTGTGGGACCCATACCCTGTAGGACTAATAGATCATATTGGACGTACACAGAGAAGGGAAGCACAAATGGTAACAGGTTTGTTTAATCCATGGGAGAGTGTCACAGAGATACTGAAAGAACTGAACTGGAAGACGATTGAAGACAGATGTAAACTATCCATAGAAAATCTACTAACAATATTTCAATAACCGGCTTTAAATGATGACTCTAGGAATATACTACAGAGCCCTATGTATCGCTCACATAGGGATCGTGTGGATAAGATTAGAATAATTACTGCACGAACAGACACATTCAGTCAGTTATTCCTGCCGCGCTCCATACGTGAGTGGAACAGGAAGAAACACTAATAACTTGTACAATGGGACGTACCCTCTACCTTGCAACTCGTGGTAGTTTGCTGACTGTAGATGTAGATCTAGATATTGTGTTGACTGGTTTCGTTCTTTCTACATCTTGAGGTCGCAGAGTTGCGTTCAAATCGTGTCATGAATGGTCTGGCTGTCGTTGGTAATGTTAAAGACCAATTTGGTCTTTATCATTACAAGCGACAACCAAACTATATGTGGCATGGCTTCAGCACAATTCGGCAACCTGAAGATGTTCAAAGAAGTCAGTGGGTCGGAACACAACAAGTGTGTAGTAATGCCGTTCAAGTGGTTTTTACTAATCACATTTAAGCTCGCGCGCCGCCTAGTGATATGACTCAACACTAACGCACATGGCGTGAAATCAGAACAGCTTCCGCGCCGATAAGAAAGCCAAATCTTCCCCGACACGCCATGCCAACAAATTATGCCTCAAAACACACGTTTCTGAAGTACCTTCACTTTACGTCCAGTCTATCTTCAGATATTTACATTTACTTTCGAATCGTGGACATTGTTTCTTTACTTACGACGTTTTACAGTTGCTGTCTTTAAAAACTTGCATTGCAGTATTGTGCAACGCCGTTAGTAAATAAACAATTTTCGCGAGACATAAATAAATGTAATCATCTGAAGGTGGGATGCAAGGCATCTTCAAATGCCATCAAGAAAAAATAAACGCCTGTGGGATCAACTGGTTGCAGTTAACACATTACTTTAAATTTCGTCAGTTGCAGTGTTCTAATACATCCAGAACGAACCAGAACAATCATACGAACGTTTGAACGGCAAATATTGAGAAAACCGTTCGCGGAATAGAAAGCAGCTACAGTCGCTTAGTAATGCCAAGGCACAGGACCAGATGAGATACATACAAGATTCTATAAATATTACACGAAAGTACTTGCTCCCATCTAGCAGTACCTTATCATTGCTCGCTGGAGCAACAAATGTTACCTAGCGACGGGAAAAAAGTACAGGTCTTTCCGGTTCTCAAGAAGGGTCGTGGAACATGTAGAGGTACGCAATTATAGGCCTATATTGCTGACGTTAATCTCTCTTAGAATTATGGAACTTTGTGCTCAACAATTATGACGTTTATGGAGAACGAAAATCTCCATAAAAGTCAGTATGGATTCCACTAACAGAGATCCTGCGAAACTCAGCTCACTCTGTTGCTGCATGAGATCCAAAGCGTTGTGGGCGGCGGAGCTCGGGTCTATGCAGAGTTCCTTTACTTAAGGAAGGCCATTGACACCGTCCCGCACTGACATTTAGTGAAAAAAAAAACACGAACTTACCGAACCAGATTTGCGACTGGATTGAAGATTTTCTTGCTCACAGAGCTCAAAGCGTCACTCTCAACGAGCGAAATCGACAGAGGTAAAGGTAATTTCCGAATTACCTCAATAAAGTGTGATAGGACCGATACTGTTTACAATGTACATAAACGATGTAGTAGAATGCATCAGAAGCTCTTTAAGACTGTTTGCAGGCTGTCTATAGGAAAGTAGCACCGCCAAAAGAAAGTATCGACTTGCAGAATGACCTACAGAGGGTGGGAAAATAATAAAGGCTCTGGCAGTTGACCCTGAACGTAAATACACTGAAGTGTTAAAGAAACAGATGCACCTGCATAATATTGTGTCGCCAGCATGCAGAAGTGCACCAACACGACGTGGCATGGACTCAACCAATGTCTGAAGTAGTGCTGCAGGGAATTGACACCATGAATCCTGCAGGGCTGTCCATGAATCCGTAAGAGTACGAGGGGGTGGAGATCTCTTCTGAACAGTATGTTGCAGGGCGTTCTAGATATGCTCAATGTTCATGTCTGGGGAGTCTGATGGGCAGCGGAAGTGCTTGAACTCATAAGAGTGTTCCTGGAGCCACCCTGTAGCAACTCTGGACGTGTGGGGTGTTGCATTGTCCTGCTGGATAATGCACAATGGACATGAATGGGTGTAGGTGATCAGACAGGATGCTTACGTACGTGTCACCTCTTAGAGTAGTATCTAAAAGTATGAGACGTCCCATTTCTCACCAACTACACATTCCCCAACACCATTACAGAGCCTCCACCAGCTTGAACAGTCCTCTACTAACATGCCAGGTCCATGCATGGATTCATGAAGTTGTCTCCATATCCTACACGTCCATCTGCTCGATACAATTTGGAACGAGACTCGTCCAATTAGCCAACATGTTTCCAGTCATCAACAGTCCAATATCGGTGTTTACAGGCCCAGGCGAGGCGTAAAGTATTGTGTCCTGCAGTCATCAAGGATACACGAATGGGCCTTAGGCTCCGAAAGCCCATATCGATGTTCTTTCGTTGGATGGTTCGCACGCTGCCACTTGTTGATGGCCCAGGACTGAAATCTGCAGCAATTTCCGGAAGGGTTGCACTTCTGTCACGTTGAATAATTCTCTTCAGTCGTCGTTGGTCCCGTTCTCGAAGGATCTTTTTCCAGTCGCAGCGATGTCGGAGATTTGATGTTTTACCTGATTCCTGATATTCAATGTACGCACGTGAAATGATTGTACGGAAAAACCCGCAGTTCATCACTACCTCGGAGATGCTGCATCCCCTCACTCGTGCGGCGACTATAATACCACGTTCAAACTCATTTAAATCTTGATAACCTGCCATTGTAACAGCAGTAACCGATCTAACAACTGCGCCAGACACTAGTTGTCTTATATAGGCATTGTCGATCGCAGCGCCGTCTTCTGGCTGTTTACATATCTCTGTATTTGAATACTCACGGGTATACCAGTTTCCTTGGCGCTTCAATGTAAATGTAACATATTGCGTATGAGACTTTTTCGCGTCTCTGTTACCTTGCAAACTTTAAAAACATTGCCCCAGCACGAAAAGTATAACGTTTCTCATTGGATAGACAGAATTTTGGTAGGCGGACCTTAAGGTTAACATTGAGACCCTGATTGGTCAGATGAAAACACAGTCAGATAGCTTTTTTAAACCAACTTCGGTAAATTGTAGTAAGGAGAAGTTAGGAGAGAGTTGCTTCCGAGACGGCGAGGTGAGTGGAGCTGTGCTGTCCGCCGCCCCCTGACGAACACCGACAAGGTAATGAACGCACGTGATGCCGCATAACAGCGCATAAAGCTTCACTCAGAACTGCAGAAGTCTCATCTGTTATATCCTCTTTTTGCGTAATACTAGTGTCGATCGTCAATTAAAGCTCATGGTGTTCACATTTGCCACTTGAAGTAAAAATCTGAAACGCGATGATTTTTCTGTTATGTAGTTATTGAGAAGCCACATCAGCCACTGTAATTTACGACAAGTTAGATAAGTAATTAAAGATAATCGAGGGTCACTGTAGACCATTTTGACAGTTTTCTCTTTTGTGAAACTTAATTTAAACCTAGATTATAGATGTTATATGGCATAGGTCATCCTTCGATCCATTGTAGAGCTTGGAAACCCATTCAGGGAATATTTGTTCACATTTTCGTTGAACGCAGTTGGTTTTTACCATCCTGTATTAAAACATTTCCTTTTATCAATAGTGCAATTTATAAGCAATGTTTTGTGAATAGAATAAAATTTCCAATGGTAAACTTAACTGCTTTTTCGACGTTATTTTACCAGCTAACTAAAAATAGGAAAGCCTTGAACCCCTTCTACTAAACTTAGTTAGTATTAAGATTCTTTTACAGGGAGTGCAGTGGAGCTGACGCTGAAATCATTAAGTATTTGGTTATATCATCGCTAGTGTCACTGAACTCTTCTGAACTCTGCATGTCATGTGTGGTCTGACGTCTCCTTACCAGCAACAGGTCCCAGGTTCAAACTAGTCAATTCCCTAAAAAACACGCTCAGAGCGTCGTTGCGCGAAAGTGGTAGGGAGACACGACTTAGAACAAACAGACACCACGCTGAATGTTAGAAGCTCACGTTGCATTTCCTTGCTTACGGAGCTCCCTTCTAGTGGTTTTGAAGGTGACAGGATTTGGGAATGCGACATTCAGTTCAGCTGTAGCTTTTGCAGCTGTTTTCCTCTTATTTTTCGTCACTGTCATCGTCAATGATCGTCCGCCGAGATCATTAAGCATACAAATTGTCCAAATGGCTCTAAGCACTATGGGACTTAACATCTGAGGTCATCAGTCGCCTAGAATTAAGCTACTTAAACTTAACTAACCTAAGGACGTAACACATACGCCTAGTGCAAGCTCTTCGTACACATCACGCTGTTTAACAATACGCCAAATTCGGCAGTTCCGTGTGTTCACTGCATCCTGCTGTAGTGTAAAATACATCTCGTCACTCCACAGAATATTGCTTGGCCCCATGTGACTTCGGTCCGTGGTAGGAGCTGCTGACCATGAGATTTCAGTTGTAGCATCGTCTGGATCTTGTACGGGTACCAGTGTAAAATAAACTGCAAAACTTTCCATACTGTTGACCATGGGATGGAGAATTCTCGTGACACTGCACTAGCACTGTCACTACCCGGGCTAAGTGCTGCATGGTCAGTTACAGCAACAGCAGCCACGTCAGTAACTCCCACTGGGATAGGTCGCCTTCCTCTTCCATGTGTCACACCAAGATCACCAGTGTCTTCGATTTTCGTTATCTTCTTTAAACCATATAATGTCGGGCTTCTACTTAGACCTTTCAACCGGCGTTTCTCTCTCAATGCAGCACCGCAATTTTGCCATTCACTTAAAACAGTTTCACTAACAGCTCGCGTTCCGTCTTCTCGATAGCCATTCTTTTCACACACGTTATGGCCTGTCAGATGACAGCGTGGATGTCATACCGTCGTATGGTGCAGAGCGCCAGATTTGCTTCTCGTGGGCCGGCCAGTGTAGCCGAGCGGTTGTACGCGCTTCAATCCGGACCGCGCTACTGCTACGGTCGCAGGTTCGAATCCTGCTTCGGGTGTGGATGTGTGTGATGTCCTTAGATTAGTTAGGTTTTAGTAGTTCTAAGTTCTAGGGGACTGATGACCTTACAAGTTAAGTCCCATAGTGCTCAGAGCCATTTGAACCAGGCAGTTTACCATCCACATTAACAATTGGCATAAATATATTGGAAAGGATTTAGGCACTGTTATAGTCGATAAAAGTGCAACTCTCTTATTACCTCTAATTCCTAGGGTACCTTTCAAATCCATTTCCTCTTCAAATACCGATTGGCCGGAATTGAACACAAATTCCTTACTAAACGATGCCATGAGTTTATCTTATCTACGAATTCCGCAGTGTGCTGTGAATTGTCAGTTTGACACTTTGAAATATCCTTATCTTATGTCTTCCAATTCCGTAGAACAGTTTGAAGTTACACAGCAATCTACTACTTCCATTGAAATCACTGTGACATTTGTCGCGTGCTATTTGATGTGCATAACGTAGAAACTCACTATCTGCACGTCCCATAAATTGTACCGAGCATCTTTCAAACGTGCAAACACCAGTTTTTGTAACAAGTGCACTTAGTCCCCCCTTGAATATCCGTAGTTTTTTATGCACTACACTGTCTTATTGCTGTGAACTTACTCGAAATCTGTTCATAATTCTTTTTTTTCTTACTATGACGCGGATGATCTTTCATGTACGTAATTGTTTTTAGTATCTGCTCCTGGGACAAGGATTCTCCTGTGCTACGTTTCACTGGAGATGGGATTTTGATCAGCTACTGGCCACGAGCTCTTCACACATCATAGCTATAGTTAATTACGCTCATTTCCCCACACATGCTTGCTGTGACGTAAATATTGCCAACTGCCTTTGGAAGATCACGGTCACAATAAAGAGTTGTAGGGGGCAGAGCACCTCTAGCTTCTCGCAGCAAAATAAATACCTTTCCAATAGACTGACCATCCAGATTAAGTCAGCGTAATTGTACACCAATGCCTTAAGGCATTGTTATTAGGTGATTTTAGTACAACTCTTTCGGTATCTCCAGTTTCCAGGGTTCCTTTCGTATGCATTTTCTCCTCAAATCCCTACTGGTTGGAGTTCAAAACAAATTCCTTACTCACTGAAGGGGTGCGTCTCTTTATCTCATCTACAAATTTTCGGGTGACTCCGCAGTTTGATGTCTATCGTCAGGTTGACACTTTGTTTGGAATTTTATTATTTTATGTCTTCCAATTCTGTAGCACTGTTTTAACTTGTGCAACCATCCACTGCCTATCTTGAAACCATTGTAATCTAAAGTTTTAAACATGGCTGCTTGGTTCAGTGACAGTTTATAAAAAAATGGCTCTGAGCACTATGGGACTTAACTGCTGTGGTCATCAGTCCCCTAGAACTTAGAACTACTTAAACCTAACTAACCTAAGGACATCACACACATCCATGCCCGAGGCAGGATTCGAACCTGCGACCGTAGCAGTCGCGCGGTTCCGGACTGCGCGCCTAGAACCGCGAGACCACCGCGGCCGGCGACAGTTTATAAATTGAGAATGAAACAAATGAGCCCTTGGTCATACTTTTTTAGTCTTATTGACCAGGTCTCGACACTTCTAAGACTGCCTTCATCAGAATCAACGCCACCTAGCAACAGCGCGGGGAATCCACGCGGTTTTAGGCGCCTTGCCACGGTTCGCGCGGATCTCTCTTCACCCCCCCCCCCCCCCTGCGCCGGAGGTCAGAGTCCTTCCTTGGGCATGGGTGTTTGTGTTGTCCTTAGCGTAAGTTGAGTTAAGTTAGATTAAGCAGTGTGTAAGCCTAGGGACCGATGATCTCAACAGTTTGGTCCCACAGGAAATTATCACAAATTTCCAGAAACACCACTAGCATTGTAGCACTGTTCTGGGTTACTCGTCGAGTAAGCAGTTCAACTACGCTCAGTACCCTAATACTGTGCTCGCCATTGGGTATCTACAGTCCCGCTCCCTGTCATCATAGTAGTAGATAGTGTCGGAGGTTCCATGCGGCTTTTCGCGGATGATGCTGTAGTATACAGAGAAGTTGCAGCATTAGAAAATTGTAGCGAAAGGCAGGAAGATCTGCAGCGGATAGGCACTTGGTGCAGGGGGTGGAAACTGACCCTTAACATAGACAAATGTAATGTATTGCGAATACATAGAAGGAAGGATCCTTTATTGTATGATTGTATGATAGCGGAACAAACACTGGTAGCAGTTACTTCTGTAAAATATCTGGGAGTATGCGTGCGGAACGATTTCAAGTGGAATGATCATATAAAATTAATTGTTGGTAAGGCGGGTGCCAGGTTGAGATTCATTGGGAGAGTCCTTAGAAAATGTCGTTCGACCTATACTTGAGTATTGTTCATCAGTGTGGGATCCGTACCAGGTCGGGATGACAGAGGAGATAGAGAAGATCCAAAGAACAGCGGCGCGTTTCGTCACAGGGTTATTTGGTAAGCGTGATAGCGTTACGGAGATGTTTAGCAAACTCAAGTGGCAGACTCTACAAGAGAGGCGCTCTGCATCGCGGTGTAGCTTGCTGTCCAGGTTTCGAGAGGGTGCGTTTCTGGATGAGTTATCGAATATATTGTTTCTCCCTTCTTATACCTCCCGAGGAGATCACGAATGTAAAATTAGAGAGATTCGAGCGCGCACGGAGGCTTTCCGGCAGTCGTTCTTCCCGGGAACCATAAGCGACTGGAACAGGAAAGGAAGGTAATGACAGTGGCACGTTAAGTGCCCTCCGCCACACACCGTTGGGTGGCTTTCAAAGTATAAATGTAGATGTAGATGTATCATTAGTAGCCTATATTGTGGCTGGATGGTAGGCATTTTGTGGGACGTCGAATGCCGTTGTCATCATTAGCCTTTTGCCGCCTCACACTAATGGGGTTCTCTGTCAGACACTGTAAAAATTAATGTACAGAATTGTAGCCAGTTGTCATGAAGGGGTTCTGTTACCGAAATGTTCATCGATCCGAATGTTCGCTGGATAACCCGTGACGTCGAACACTGGTGTCATTTCTAGTGGTCGTGTAACCCCGCTATTAGTGCCGGTGTGCTTCCCCAGTGTCCCGTCCAGAGGCGTTAGCACAGCTCCTCTAATGGCTGTGGACTTCGTCACCGCGCTGAGCTTCCTCCTCCCCCGACTCTGGGAGTTGTGGGTGTCGGGCAGCCGCGCGGCAGTTCCAGGAACCACTCCGCTGCTGTCTCCACTGGAGCGCGTCGACAGGTAGGCCGACCGATATGGGAGCAAGCGTCCGGACGCGGCTGTGTCTGTGTGGAGTTGTTGGGAGATGCGCTGAAGCACGTGGTCCGCGCCGCGGATGATCCTCTGATAAGGCGCGTCTCTGTGGCGGGCAGGGCCGAACCCCGCCAAGAGACGCACAGTGCCTCAGCGGGCCGGGCTCACAGCACGACATCTCGCGTCGAGAGCAGGCCGTCCCTATCGTGTACACACGCACACGCACACGCACACGCACACGCACGCACACGCACAACGCGTGCTTCGAGGCTTCTACGGGGTGAAGGTATTCGTCCCGTCCCAACCACACCCACCCGGCTCTGCTGGATGCCGGAAGAGTGAAGGGAGCGCAACTGAGTAAGTAAACAAACTCCAAACGATTTTTATGAAATAGCTACTGAACCCGGCAATGCTTCGTAATTGCTAAATATATGTATGGCAATTGCATATACATCCCAAATCCCCTGATCCCCTCTCTCTGTGCCCGTCTTCTCACCCCCCCCCCCTCTCTCTCTCTCTCTCTCTCTCTCTCTCTCTCTCTCTCTCTCTCTCTCTCTCTCTCCCCCTCCTCTTTCTCCATACACCTCCTCCTTCCCCCACCTCTCTGTAAATATCCTTCTCCCCCTCTCTCTGTCCATCTCCTCCTCCACCTTCTCCTCAATTGTGTTCATTTCTGTCGAAATGATCAAAGAGCATCATGTAAAAATTTGAAGTAAATCCGCCAAGATCTCTTCGAGATTTTCGGTAACAACGTTCTTTCTTAGGATATATATATATCTGCCTATGTCCGTACGACCGTACAAATTTTAGTTTATCGCATGAAAATTTCAAGCAAGTAACTCAAGAACTTTTCGAGATTTGTTGTAACTTCGCTTTCCTTATATATATCTCCGTCCGAATGTTCATTAGTGTGTCTTGTAAAAACCTGTTCTATATTGGTTAAGTACTTCCCAGATTTTCAGTAACAACGTCCCCCATTACATATTACATATGTATTTATATAATATCTGTATTACTGTCAAAGCTGTCTTTTTTTTTTTTTTTTTTTTTGTCAAAACATGTGACAGCAGAACTGTGGAACTGCCGAACTGAATGCATTTCTTTTTTCTTTTCCATTCATTTCATTACCGTCTACAGTTACGAACACAAAAACCACCGAAATCAGTCAAGCCATTACCTTTCACAGCAGATTTTAATTTCTGATTTTTCAGGTCGAGTTTCCAAAAATTTTCTTTCATACATACCGTGTCCTGACAATTAGGAACACAACAAAGACGAAATCAACCAGATCAGTCAAGTCGTTCTTATGTGATCATCTTCCATGCATGCGGCAACTAATTTCTGTTTACACAGATATCAGTCACTGTTAGTAATAATTTATTAGCGAGACGTATTTCGGCAGCATTTGCCCTCATTAGGTGAATTTACAGTTACTTCTAAATTGTAATTAAAATGACGTGAATCTAGTTTCCCATTCTGTATGAGCTAGTGAGATTGTGTCGAAAAAGACACCTTTTAAGAAAAATGTATATTCTGTAATCTGTACATTATGTGAGACGAATTATTAGTCATATTGTTAGTGCATTTCTTGTTGGTAATTTCGTTGACTGGCATACAGAGCACAGTAATAAGTACCTCACAGCTTAAAACTTCCACAATTATTTGCTTACATCAATCCAGAGTCTTAAAACCTGAGATGTACTAGTTTCTATCTCTAAAACTGTGTATACGGTGGAGATAAAACTACTCTTTTAGCGAGGGAAAATAAATTAGCTTTTAAGACTCTTTGAATTGATGTAGACAGATGATTGTGAAAGTATTAAGTTGTGATGTACTTTTTACTGTGCTCTGTGTTCCAACCATCTAAACTGTAAGTAGATGCACAAACACAATTTGACTAATCATGCTTATCACATAATGTACACATTATAACATATTTACCTTCCTGAATAGACATCTTTTTCGACACACAAATCACTGACACACACAGCAAAGGAAACTAACATCACTTCATATTAATTACAATGTATAAGTAATCGTAAATGCGCCTGATTATGACAGCATGCTGGGGTAACGCGACGTGCTAATAAAATATTAATAGTCTGACTGTTTCAGAACAATCATTTCATAAAAAATTTATAATGGAGTCACATCCCACGTATAACATCCAAATAACAGGGATAAATTTAAGTTTGAAAGTTCACAGTGTCAATCAAAACTTAAATGCAGCAGTGTGTAAATTAATTGGGACAAGCTCAAATTTTACGAGGAACCATTTTTTTTAGCAAATTGCTGGACTCTTGGAGGAGTGTTACTGTCTTGACCATAAACAATTATAGATGCTATTGATTAACGACTCCATGGAGTGTCCTGTGCACCACGACCAGATAATGGATATACTTGGACGGAGAGACAGCATTGGTCTCCGTCTAATTATAGATGCCCTCCAGTTATTAACAATTACCATGAAGGATAAACGGTTGGCATGCTCCAAAATATATAAATCTTGGACCTCGAATGACTGAAAAGATGTCATTATCAGTGCTGAGTCACATTTTATTGTTCACGGTTACAGAGCAAGGGTTGTCAGGCGAGACACCTATGAGGCTTCAGGTCTTGAAATCTTTCGTTACAAAACATGTTCATTTTACACTGACCTCACGCACAAGATGTCAAGTGGATAAAAACAGCACATTATAAAAGGTTTTTCATCGCTAAAATATTTAAAAACATCAACCACCTTGTGCAACAGACGATGTCCATATATACACACACATCAAAAAATGTTTTGCATCACCCCTGTTCCCAGAACTCCTGAAGATAGACGTTGGCTGTGGATACTGTATCACAGACACGGTCCCTTTGGCTGTTCAGAGTTGTCACAAAACCCACCCAAAGATGAAAACAACCATGCATGAGCAGCGCCTATTAGACGGAGGGGGTCCGACAACCGATCAGTTCCAGTCATTCCACCAGGAAGTACACGGCTCGTGTTGTCTGTTGTTCAATCATGCCTAGACGGTTATTACGGCTGTTCGATCGCGTCTGCACTGTTACTTTGTGCCAGGAAGAGCTCTCATCAAGGGAAGTGTCCGGGCGTCTCTGAGAGAACCAAAGCAATGTTGTTCGGACACGGAGGAGATAATGAGACAGAGGTACTGTCGATGACGCCTCGCGCAGGCCGCCCAAGGGCTACTACTGCAATGGATGACCGCTACTTACGGTTTATGGCTCGAAGGAACCCTGACAGCAATGCCACTACGTTGAATAATGCGCAACTTCACTCCCGAGGTCCATCTTTACAACGACGACGCCATGCAGAGCGGAACAGATGGGCCCAACAACATGCCGAATGGACCGCTAAGGATTGGCATCACGTTCTCTTCACCGATGAGTGTCACATCTGTCTTCAACCAGAAAATCGTCGAAGACGTGTCTGGAGGCAACCCGGTCAGGCTGAAAGCCTTGCATTATGTAGAGCCGATGTACGCCGCTGGTGGTCATGGAAGACGCCGTAAAGGCTGTACGATACGTGAATGCCATCCTCCGGCCGATAGTGCAATCATATCGGCAGCATACTGGAGAGGAATTCGTTTTCGCGCCCCGATCGTGCACATCTTGTGAATGACTCCCTTCAGGATAGCGACATCGCTCGACTAGAGTGGCCAGCATGTCTCCAGACATGAACCCTGTCGAACATGCTTGGGATGGATTGAAAAGGGCTCTTTATGGACGACGTGACGCACCAACCACTCTAAGGAATCTACGCCGAATCGCCGTTGAGGAGTGGGACAAAGTGGACTAACAGTGCCTTGACGAACTTGTGGATAGTATGCTACGAGGAATAGAGGCATGCATCAGTGCAAGAGGACGTGCCACTGGCTATTAGAGGCACCGGGGTTTACTGCAATCTGGACCATCACATCTGAAGGTCTCGCTGTATGGTTTGCATGAGCAATAAAAAGCGGGGATATGATGTTCGTGTAGATCTCTATTCCAATTTTCTGTACAGGTTACGGGACTCTCGGAACCCAGGTGGTGCAATACTTATTTTATGTGTGTATATTGTTCACACAGTTGCTTGTGGCCTTACGCAAACACGGTACACAATAGCACAACTGTTTAATCTGTTTACATATGCTGGATATATCCGAAACAGTGCGAATCCACTTTTTACAACAAAGATTTTAAGACATGAAGATGACAACAAAGTCTGTTGCAAGCGGTTGCCTTAAATAAAAGAATTTATTCTATGCGATCTTGGCTGTTGAATGGTATTTAACAGGTGGTCTTACAACCTGTTTTCAAGACGCTATCCACTCCGTTCAGTAGCTCTTGTAAATCTTTACTGTCTGTTGACGGAAGTAGTGTCATTGGCATGCAGCAAACTTTTTATTTTCTCTCACTTTAATTTTGTTTCGAAATTTCTCCTTGGTTTCCTTCGTATCTTGCTCTATGTGCGGATTGAAAAGCATTGGGGAGAGGCTACAACCGTGTCTCGCTCCCTTCTCAACTGCTGCTTCCCTTTAATGACATTTGACTCTCCATAATTGCAATCTGCTTTCTGTGCAAGTTGTAGGTAACTTTTCACTCACTAGACAGGGTGTAAGTGCAGATATTTCTGTTGATGATTGAGCCGGCCGCTGTGGCCGAGCGGTTCTTGGCACTTCAGTCCGGAACCGTGCTTATTTTATCCTCGGCAGTAGATGTTGAAATGTGACCGTGTGAACACAAAACGGTTAGTCTAAAGTGACAGGCTTAATCCACTTAGTGGCGTAGTTAAGACTGTCCACAAAACATCAGGTGGTAACTTATCTGACGTGTTTGAGTGAAGAATGTTAGATACAGAGAGAGGAAAAAAAACAACAAAACAGCCAACACACTGATGTGTGTGCAAATTATGGCACTGTATACAAAAGTGTCTGCACTTACACGTATTACACACGGTATTTGACACCTGCCACCTTCAGCATTCCAAGCAGTGTACAGTTCTTACAACTTTGTATGTGTATGAAGTCACTAATTATAAATTACTGATACAACAGTTGAAGGACAGACTGTGTATGCGTTTCGCGGCGTTCCTGATTTTATATTTGCGAACATTTAAATTATATTGCCTATTTACACCACTGTGAAAACAAAACTTGACTGAATATTTATTCAGCGTTTTGCAGACAGTATTTCATTACAGTATAGAGAGCTGTGTTAGGGGCACATCTGAGGTTGCTATTATACTGTCTAGCAGGTCATCGATACACAGGGCTACTTACAAAAAAGGAAAAGATTTTAAACATTTATTGCTTCCAAACTCGAAAAGATAGAAACAAAATTCCAACATTCCTGGAAAGAAAGTTCAAATTTTTATGCATTCAATGTGAGCACCATGTATTACACGACAAATATCAAAAGGTGGCTCACCTCTTACCACACCCGAAGCAGCTGGTCTCTCGTTACTGACTCCAGCGTTTCAACAATGCGCTATCGCAGACTTTCAAGAGTGTCAGGCGTCGGGGGCATAAAACCGCGGTCGTTTACATAACCCCACAGACAAAAGTCACAAAGCGTGAGTTCTGGAGACATGGAAGGCCACCGGTGATGAAGTTCATCTTTCGCTCTTCTTCTTAGAGAAATAACGTCCGACGTTACCTGAATGACAGATACCATTCCAGGATGTTGGATTCAAAGAGAAGGAACAGAAGACGAACTTCCTCTATACCATGCAACCATCAGTTTCGTTCACAAATTTAGTTAAATACTCCGTCATTTACTGTGAGTCGGAAACAGACTTCTGCCATTGATTTTCCAATTGAGTTAAAGCTTTCACCCTCTCACCAACCCCCTCTTACGATCGCAAGGCCTTCTACGTTCTGTTATAAAACATGTTTTATGATAGATTAGATAAGATATAATTTTCTTCAAGTAGGTCGATAGCGAGGAAGTCAATCAACGATCTAGAGTGTGGCGTAATACAAGAATATGTACACTGAAGCGCCAAACAAACTGATACAAACATCTTCAACTTTTGTAGTCCTGTCTTCCTCAGTTGCGTGTAATATTACGGTATATTGATAACTTTTACTTATGGACCGTCTGACAGCAACTGAATAAAACAGAATTTTAGTGCCATACGCGTTTCGCCTTTATTTTCTGCAAGGCATCATCAGTGGCCTGGAATATGTACATATGTTTGCTATTTAATTTACATTTTTGTCACTGTACCGATAGGTTATAAACAGTTCTGGTGGTTGGTATTTCCTATTAAGTAGTAATGTTTTGAACTGTACTTACAGGTTGCGTGGACAAATTATTACATATTACGCTCCTGTTGCATTTTTGGTGTTGTTCTTCTTCTGATGAATGCCAATTTGCGGTTTCTTCCCACATTCCACAGCACTATGAACTGAACGCTTGTTTCAATGCAATGCAACCAAAACATTGCATTGAAACAGGCGTTTTGGTGTCGATTCTCGTCCGTCCTAGTTGTCAGTCCAGGGCGACACCAACCCAAGGGGAAAGTGTTCTTACCATTCATCAGTAAGGTCACTGATCGCATTGGAAAAATTCTAAGCAAGTACGATGTGGGAACTGTCTTCAGACCTACTACGAAAATAAAAGAATGTTTAAAATCCGCAAAAGATAAACGACATCCTCTAGCTACACCAGGTGTATATAAAATTCCGTGCAGTTGTGGAAAGGTCTATATAGGCACAACAAAAAGAAGCGTCAACACCCGTGGCGAACATAAAAGGAACTGCCGCCTCGGACATATTGATAAATCGGCTGTAGCGGAACATGTGTTTCATGGAGGTGATCATGAAATAAAGTTTAGTGAGACAACCGTCATAGCAAAGACGTCGCATTATTATGCGCGAATGTACAGAGAGGCCATTGTGATTGGCAAACACTGCAATAATTTTAATAGGAAAGATAAAGGCATTAAGCTGGATAAGATATGGATGTCAACATAGCAGCAACAGCGTGACAATCGATTAGTTTCAGTTGAGACAGTTGGCAATACCAGAGATCATAGCACATCCGACGTCACGTGACTGACAGCGGCGCCCTCTGGATGGCTTATATATACGGCGCTCACTCGCGCTCTCGTTGCAGTTCGCCGATTGTCCTCGGAGGATACCTTCCGCAGTCGAAGGCGAAACGTCAGGGGAGAGTTCTATGTATGGACCACGGCATCTCAGCCCGGAAATGTGAAGCGATGACAACACCATCCGTGAAAGCCTTCATTCTATGATTAGCTGCGGCTGTTTCTTCGCATTTCCACTTCGCAATCGGATTACCAACAGACGACTTGGGCAGCATTAGAAGGGTTGAAAAAGGTCCAAATCTATGTTAATTCCTAAGGGATCAAACTGCTGAGGTCATTGGTCCCTAGACTTACACACTACTTAAACTAACTTACGCTAAGGACGACACACACGCACACACGCGCGCGCTCGCAATTCGTCATATGGCGCTTCTAGCCGCGTGGCCACTCCATGCGGCTAGAAAGGTTGAAATACACTCCTGGAAATTGAAATAAGAACACCGTGAATTCATTGTCCCAGGAAGGGGAATCTTTATTGACACATTCCTGGGGTCAGATACATCACATGATCACACTGACAGAACCACAGGCACATAGACACAGGCAACATAGCATGCACAATGTCGGCACTAGTACAGTGTATATCCACCTTTCGCAGCAACGCAGGCTGCTATTCTCCCATGGAGACGATCGTAGAGATGCTGGATGTAGTACTGTGGAACGGCTTGCCATGCCATTTCCACCTGGCGCCTCAGTTGGACCAGCGTTCGTGCTGGACGTGCAGACCGCGTGAGACGACGCTTCATCCAGTCCCAAACATGCTCAATGGGGGACAGATCCGGAGATCTTGCTGGCCAGGGTAGTTGACTTACACCTTCTAGAGCACGTTGGGTGGCACGGGATACATGCGGACGTGCATTGTCCTGTTGGAACAGCAAGTTCCCTTGCCGGTCTAGGAATGGTAGAACGATGGGTTCGATGACGGTTTGGATGTACCGTGCACTATTCAGTGTCCCCTAGACGATCACCAGTGGTGTACGGCCAGTGTAGGAGATCGCTCCCCACACCATGATGCCGGGTGTTGGCCCTGTGTGCCTCGGTCGTATGCAGTCCTGATTGTGGCGCTCACCTGCATGGCGCCAAACACGCATACGACCATCATTGGCACCAAGGCAGAAGCGACTCTCATCGCTGAAGACGACACGTCTCCATTCGTCCCTCCATTCACGCCTGTCGCGACACCACTGGAGGTGGGCTGCACGATGTTGGGGCGTGAGCGGAAGACGGCCTAACGGTGTGCGGGACCGTAGCCCAGCTTCATGGAGACGGTTGCGAATGGTCCTCGCCGATACCCCAGGAGCAACAGTGTCCCTAATTTGCTGGGAAGTGGCGGTGCGGTCCCCTACGGCACTGCGTAGGATCCTACGGTCTTGGCGTGCATCCGTGCGTCGCTGCGGTCCGGTCCCAGGTCGACGGGCACGTGCACCTTCCGCCGACCACTGGCGACAACATCGATGTACTGTGGAGACCTCACGCCCCACGTGTTGAGCAATTCGGCGGTACGTCCACCCGGCCTGCCGCATGCCCACTATACGCCCTCGCTCAAAGTCCGTCAACTGCACATACGGTTCACGTCCACGCTGTCGCGGCATGCTACCAGTGTTAAAGACTGCGATGGAGCTCCGTATGCCACGGCAAACTGGCTGACACTGACGGCGGCGGTGCACAAATGCTGCGCAGCTAGCGCCATTCGACGGCCAACACCGCGGTTCCTGGTGTGTCCGCTGTGCCGTGCGTGTGATCATTGCTTGTACAGCCCTCTCGCAGTGTCCGGAGCAAGTATGGTGGGTCTGACACACCGGTGTCAATGTGTTCTTTTTTCCATTTCCAGGAGTGTATCTCTGATGTATGTGTCACTCGGGAGACAGCCAATGAGCAGTCTATGTTCGAAGTCACGTGATTTCCTGATGGACCGTTTCTCCTGTTACTGCATCTCCACTGACAAAACGATACTCCTTTCCCCTTTTATGCTGGCTGGTCCGCATCTAGTGACATCTGGTGGTCAGTTCGCCATTACAAAGGGGTGCCCGAACACTTTTGATCAGATAGTGTACATGCCGCAGGAAAGCGACAAGTTATCGGAGATCGAAAACTTTCATCAGTGGGTATGTTTCGGAAGAAGTGGTCGCATTCATCCCATACTTCCGAAACTTGCTCCCTGAGTTTCGATTCGGAAGAAATATGCTCTCTCGAAAGGAATGAAAGTTTAAAAAAGAAAAAACACATAAAACAGTTTCTGCGGCAGCCTCTTGTTTATTTTGGCACTACGCGTTTTGTGGTTTGGTGGATAATTGTTTATTTATATGGATGGTGTTGGTGAAGAGTACAGACGCGTTTTCACAGCGCAGACCGAGGGCAGTGTAGGTTATTTTGCGTCTTTTGCTAATGATAAAAATCGTTGATTTCGGAAAGGCAGTTAGAGGTTTTCTAAATAAACAGTTTTTATCATTAGCAAAAGATGCAAAATAACATTCCCTTGGTCTGTGACTGCGAAAAGACATGGTGGTGTGAACAATCGATGTGCGTACTGACAACATAACCAAGTGACTCACGCAGAAATTGTTTCATTTGTATTGATCAACATTCCCAGCCCTCATTATGTCGTCACTTATGGACAAATATTCAAGGAAAAGGACGCTAAGTTGAAATGACTTTGTACGGCTGACTTTAGCGTCATGAAAAGTACTAAACGCCACAAGTTCTTTGCATAAAGATTCAACTATATTCGGAGACGTAACCAGTCTTGGAAAACTCTAAGCGATTGCAGTTAGCGTAGCGATATTTATCTTTCTGACAGGAATATACTGAACGGCGTAAAATTCTCTACCGTACTTTGAATAATGCAGTGGTTCCAGAACTTGCAGGAGAATCTAGTTGTTTACGCGTCGATGAAGCTACAACTTCTCGGCGAAAGCAGAAACAGCGTGTAAAGTTGTTAGTCTCTCGCTATAGATCTGCCGGAATCCGTCGATGTCCTATGGCAACGTAGTTACTGAAAAATGGATGACAATTCCAGAAGCATATTTCTTTAATCCATCTAGAAAGGAGCAATAGTTCCTAATAAAACTGACCGTGTCTGCAGGTTCATGCTGCCACTCCTGTTCGCATTAATCCCGACTATCTGTAGGACGTCGCAGTACTTCGTAATGAGGAATCGAGGTTTCGATGAAAATAAACACCAATACGTATCCTTTTACACATAAATCAGCTCGTATTCTTCACAACACTTCCCATACGTAAATTAGAAAATATTCCAGTAACTTTCCTCAGTACTAATGCCTTAAACTTTCTTCATATCAGAAATTCCTCAGTGGCGGCTTACAATAAAGTCTTGACTGCACAAAGGTCTCTCTAACCTACCGAATCAGTTCTCCGATGTCTGCCTGAAAAGTGTCCGCTGCTTTCCAGCGTGCTATTAACAATGGAGTAACACTCATTTTGACCTCACGCGCAGTATCGACAACCGCAGGAATTGCTTTCGACTTTGGGACAAAGAATGAAGAATGAATGTAATTGCTTCTCGTTTCCATGGCAGCAGTTTAAGCTCTCCTCTTAGGTCCGTACCTAACTGCGCCCTAGGAAATCACCAAATATTTATTTTATCCTTCGTTCTCTAATCAAGTGGAAATCTAAATAACTTCGAATATTGCAGAGCATTCTGGTATTACAGTCATAACAAACTCCCAGAGTGTGTTGTTAACAACCCTAACATGAAAAAAAAAAAATGCTTATGGTGGTATATGAACTTGCATCTTACGATTCCAGAAACCACGTTGTCCATTACAGTAACACTTCTTGATTCTAGTCTCCTGTCATCGTTATTTGAAGGGTTATATCGTTGACGTGTTATTAACTGACAGTTGATGATAATGGTGACGCGGTTGTGAAAAATGATCAGTGCTCCATTACCCTGAAACGGCATACTGCAGGTTGTAGTGCAATCACGATTCATGCTTAATTTCTAAATGTTATTGACGATAACAACTTGTGGATATTAGGTATGGTAGTGATGTAGACTCCATTAGTAATAGTGAACTATGTAATGATTTTGAGTAGATTTATTCAAAAAGAGAACACAATACATCACAAAGAATGGCGCGAAACGTAAGAGAAGGGAGAATTCAAAAACTTAGCGTGGAGGATAATACAAATCTAGCGATTAATGCTTTGCCGTGGCCGACAATCTTACATGGAGGCATTAACCATCGGTAAATCATTGTGACGTTTAATTGTATTAAGAATTATAATAAGGCTGTTGAGTCGCAGATAGGCATAGCAAAAAGACTGTCGAACCTTTTTCTGAATTGAACGAAACACACACACACACACACACACACACACACACACACACACACACACACACACACACACACACACACGACCACTGTCTCTGACTGCAGACGCCATTGTCATTTTAACCTCCTGGATTTCCCATTGTTTAATGATTATAATCATTCCAAAAACTATATTTTTATAAATCTCCGATACGCGTGCCCGATGTCTTGCGAGAGGCCGGTATCGAAAGCTAAAGGGAAGTTGATAACAGCTTCTGTTGTCGATACCGCGCTTCACGTCAAAATGACGTCATGTTTGCAGAAATTGATAATTCACGGAATAATGCCGTTGGTCCAAGAGCGCTGAAAGCACTCGCATTCTCTTTCAGTGGTAGGTACAAGCTAAGTCTGTCTTATGCAGTCGCGATACTGCTGCGCAAATGTTTGCCTTCTAGCCTTAGGTGCGACACTAGCGCCCCAAATGGCGACAAAGCAGCCTTGAAATTACTTTTGTTTCTAATCGTTTTTATAGTTGATTATGGAAATAATTATTAAATTTATGCGTTCCGTTATTAAATTGACAATACAGGAATGATCATGAAATACACTCCTGGAAATGGAAAAAAGAACACATTGACACCGGTGTGTCAGACCCACCATACTTGCTCCGGACACTGCGAGAGGGCTGTACAAGCAATGATCACACGCACGGCACAGCGGACACACCAGGAACCGCGGTGTTGGCCGTCGAATGGCGCTAGCTGCGCAGCATTTGTGCACCGCCGCCGTCAGTGTCAGCCAGTTTGCCGTGGCATACGGAGCTCCATCGCAGTCTTTAACACTGGTAGCATGCCGCGACAGCGTGGACGTGAACCGTATGTGCAGTTGACGGACTTTGAGCGAGGGCGTGTAGTGGGCATGCGGGAGGCCGGGTGGACGTACCGCCGAATTGCTCAACACGTGGGGCGTGAGGTCTCCACAGTACATCGATGTTGTCGCCAGTGGTCGGCGGAAGGTGCACGTGCCCGTCTACCTGGGACCGGACCGCAGCGACGCACGGATGCACGCCAAGACCATAGGATCCTACGCAGTGCCGTAGGGGACCGCACCGCCACTTCCCAGCAAATTAGGGACACTGTTGCTCCTGGGGTATCGGCGAGGACCATTCGCAACCGTCTCCATGAAGCTGGGCTACGGTCCCGCACACCGTTAGGCCGTCTTCCGCTCACGCCCCAACATCGTGCAGCCCACCTCCAGTGGTGTCGCGACAGGCGTGAATGGAGGGACGAATGGAGACGTGTCGTCTTCAGCGATGAGAGTCGCTTTTGCCTTGGTGCCAATGATGGTCGTATGCGTGTTTGGCGCCGTGCAGGTGAGCGCCACAATCAGGACTGCATACGACCGAGGCACACAGGGCCAACACCCGGCATCATGGTGTGGGGAGCGATCTCCTACACTGGCCGTACACCACTGGTGATCGTCGAGGGGACACTGAATAGTGCACGGTACATCCAAACCGTCATCGAACCCATCGCCCCCTAGCCCGGCAAGGGAACTTGCTGTTCCAACAGGACAATGCACGTCCGCATGTATCCTGTGCCACCCAACGTGCTCTAGGAGATGTAAGTCAACTACCCTGGCCAGCAAGATCTCCGGATCTGTCCCCCATTGAGCATGTTTGGGACTGGATGAAGCGTCGTCTCACGCGGTCTGCACGTCCAGCACGAACGCTGGTCCAACTGAGGCGCCAGGTGGAAATGGCATGGCAAGCCGTTCCACAGTACTATATCCAGCATCTCTACGATCGTCTCCATGGGAGAATAGCAGCCTGCATTGCTGCGAAAGGTGGATATACATTGTACTAGTGCCGACATTGTGCATGCTCTGTTGCCTGTGTCTATGTGCCTGTGGTTCTGTCAGTGTGATCATGTGATGTATCTGACCCCAGGAATGTGTCAATAAAGTTTCCCCTTCCTGGGACAATGAATTCACGGTGTTCTTATTTCAATTTCCAGGAGTGTATATGTAAAAACAGCCGAATCTCGTTCATTAAGTGACATAAGCTACAACTTCATGACGAAGAATGTGTTCGAATATGTATAGAACTGCAGCTTACTCCATAGAAAACAAGAGGATATAAACATATATTTCATGTGCGAGAAGAATATATTTCCTTTGTTGTCTGTTCTTATTATGACAGGCTCTTTCCTTGAAACGTAACAACTTTTTAGGGAGCATAATGTTTCGCATTGTCTTGCACTTCACTCGACTTTCTAATAGATAAATATTTTTGTAAACGTAATTATCTTTGTTTCAAAAACGAATGTGTTTAAGATTCTTGCCGTTTGTGGCTCAGATGCATCATTAGTTGCGGAATTTCTTCTGTGTTGGGAAACAGTTTCATTGTTTTTGTTCTTTTATTGTCACGCCTATGTGGTTTTTCTTTGGCTACTGTTGTGGTAGCTTGTCTGCTACGTTAAGTAACGTAGGTATTGCATTCCATACACGTTTCGTATGTTCCACGTTCACTGATTTGACTGCAAGTGTAGCGAAGACAACTTCAAGTGTTTGGATAGATATACGACGCATTCCTTCAAAATTTCGTCTTCTGCTGTTGACTAGCACTTTCTTGTTTTTAAAAAACAAAACATATTGCAGTAAATATCTACAGGTCAAAAAAGTTATTGCGCTTCAGACGCTCCCGTTTGTAAGAACTATCCTACAGACCAACATAAACGATTACAATTCGCTTTCACAAGATCTCGTCGATCTCGACAGTAAACTTCACGACTGCTTGGCGCGCTGCAGTCGCAGTGAGTAACAAGAGACAGACGGAGCGTCGCGATTGTTATGTTAGGCTGCGATAAGGAAGCGAAAGCCCGACACTCGAAGCGTTGTTCGTACCCACGTAGCGATTCAAAAATTGTCGTAATGAAAAATATCATTTTACCACAACTGATTCGCCGAGCATAACAAGATACTATGGGAGGAAAGTAAATTACGGAGTAATACCACGTCGACGACGAGGTGATCCGTCGAACCCGGTCTCACAAACCATCCCAGTATTCACTTCAGGAGACTGAAAGAAATTACGGAATATCAAAAGCTGAATGGCTGGACGGCGGCTTGAAGCGTATTACGTGAGTCCAGAATGAGTACGATATACACTTCGCTCCCGGGTCTGTGTGCCCACTCAAGACAGCGACGCTTAGCTCGGCTTTTCCAGCACTCATCCGCCCGCCCCACCCACTATCGAATCACCGCGTTACGCCGTGGTTCCCGAATTGATAGCCCGTTATCTGCGCTGAGGCAACTACCCGGCTGATGAGCTCTTTTCACAGGGCGGCGTCTGATAGCGCTCGATCATCCCAGATGTTTGCACAGTGTACACTGCGGCCGGTACCGATATCAAAGCGACACCTACCTGGTTTCTCAGGGACTCCGTCCTCAGAACCACACACTGTACTAACTTATTACAACACTTTACAGCCCGTCTTAACAGTCCGGAGCGGAAACAGAAAACAATATTTTTAAGAATAGACGGAAAAAGTGTAAATCTTAAGAGTAGGTTTCTAAATTCTACAAATCTATGCTGCAAGAACAGCTAAGTTCCAGAAAGTAGGCAGAGCTCCTTGTGTTGTTGTGGTCTTCAGTCCTGAGACTGGTTTGATGCAGCTCTCCATGCTACTTTATCCTGTGCAAGCTTCATCATCTCCCAGTACCTACTGCAACCTACATCCTTCTGAATCTGTTTAGTGTATTCATCTCCTGGTCTCCCTCTACGATTTCTATCCTCCACACTGCCCTCCAGTACTAAATTGGTGATCCCTTGATGCCTCAGAACATGTCCTACCAACCGATCCCTTCTTCTAGTCAAGTTGTGCCAAAAACTCCTCTTCTCCCCAAATTCTATTCAATACCTCCTCATTAGTTATGTGATCTACCCATCTAATCTTCATCATTCTTCTGTAGCATCGCATTTCGAAAGCTTATATTGTCTTCTTGTCTAAACTATTTATCGTCGATGTTTCACTTCCATACATGGCTACACTCCATACAAATACTTTCAGAAACGACTTCCTGACACTTAAATCAATATTCGATGTTAACAAATTTCTCTTCTTCAGAAATGCTTTCCTTTCCATTGCCAGTCTACATTTTATATCCTCTCTACTTCGACCGTCATCAGTTATTTTGCTCCCCAAATAGCAAAACTCCTTTACTACTTTAACTGTCTCATTTCCTAATCTAATTCCCTCAGCATCACCCGACTTACTTCGACTACATTCCATTATCCTCGTTTTGCTTTTGTTGATGTTCATCTTATATCCTCCTTTCAAGACACTGTCCATTCCGTTCAACTGGTCTTCAAAGTCCTTTGCTGTCTCTGACAAAATTACAATGTCATCGGCGAACCTCAAAGTTTTTATTACTTCTCCATGGATTTTAATACCTACTCCGAACTTTTCTTTTGTTTCCTTCACTGCTTGCTCAATATACAGATTGAATAGCATCGGGGAGAGGCTACAAACCTGTCTCACTCCCTTCCCAACCACCGCTTCCCTTTCATGTCCTTCGACTCTTATAACTGCCATCTGGTTTCTGTACAAATTGTAAATAGCCTTTCACTCTCTGTATTTTACCGCTGCCACCTTCAGAATTTGAGATTATTCCAGTCAACATTGTCAAAAGCTTTCTCTAAGTCTGCAAATGCTAGAAACGTAGGTTTGCCTTTCCTTAATCTTTCTTCTGTAGTTTTACCTAAAAGGTGTCCATCTTTGCTTCCGCCGTTTTTCCCCAACATTTGAGACTTTGAATGATACATGTGTAACCAATTCGTTTCATTAAAGTAGTTTCCATCGCTGGCCACTACTTTCTCCCATCTTTCGGGCAATGTACGAATCCCGCGTCGAAAAAAGTATTCATCTTTTGAAGCGACTCCCGAATCGATCCAATTTGTGATTTCATGAGATCGGAAGTGTTAATCAGCGAGGCCATTCGCCATTGATCTAAACAGGTGATAGTCAGAGTATAACGGCTCTTCTTCTTGATGGTTTGGTTCGATTTGTACTTGGCCTCGGCTAAAACTCGGCGACAGTCGGTAGTGTGTTGAGATCGTTATCAAGTTACGAAGACGACGTTACACAAAATAAGTGCTGAACCGAAATGTCGACGTGCTTGAGATATTTACTTCACGAAGAATCGTAATTAATCGTTCGTAATCGATGTTTAACTGATTAATGATGAAATATTAGTGATAAAACCAATAGTCACATCCACAATAAATTCCCTACAAGCTAGTCGTAATTTCAAGTATCTAGGAAATCGTAACAGTGGGATTGTTATTTGAGTCAAAGATTCTACACAAGCGCCGAGCGCTACAGTCATATATTATCGCTGCGCGTAATTATTGCTCGGAAGTTTCATGTTAATAATTTGATAGAATCTTAAATCACAAATGCATGACTTGGCGCGAGAGGGTGTTTTATTGCACAATATCAGCCACTTCCTACCCGAGCCTTGAGAAGAAAACTTTCCCAAGTGTTGGGGGGATTTAAATTATATGCTTCGGACCTATCACTGTACATAAACCACTGGCTATTATGAATGAAAATTGTGTATCAGTGTTCGTTGCCTAAATCACTGTCTAAGTAATGTTTAGTTCAATTATCTAGTTAAAAGTTCACTTTATTGTAGTAGGTAAAAGTCCTCCGTTCGAATTCTAATGTCGTGATACTTGAAGTCAGAAGATCGTATTACTGCGTTGTCATAGACCGCAATTATTCAATCTCTAAAACAATCTAAGCGCGCCTACATGTACGAGTATTCAAATATATGACCTGCTTCGGCTAACTCTCGTAACGTAGTGACAATGCATTGAATTATACTTAGTCATTACTCATGATTCCCAAAGAGTACTCACACGGAGTATTCTTTGGGATCGTTGGTTCTACTTTGCGAATGTTAATTTATGCTGATTTTGCGATTTATTATGATTTTAATTTTACTGAAATTCAATCTTTCTTTCGTAGATTGCTAAATTGCCAATTTTAAGATTCCTGATTTAATTACTTGTTATTGTCCTAATAATAGTGATAAATGGAACTTCGTTCGCTTATTCACTTTTCTGGGAATTTGGGACTTGAGGGGGAAATCTTTGGGGTATTGGGAGCTAATTTTTGTTTTTTATTTGTCGTCCGAGGAAGTGGCATTACAAGAGGGAGCAATGTCTGGAGAATACGGCGGGTGGAGTAGGACTTCCCATTTTAACGTTTCCAAGTACGTTTTGACCTCTTTTGCAACGTGGGGTCGAGCGTTGTCGTGATTTAGAACCACTTTATCGCGCCTCTCGCTGTATTGCGGCCGTTTGTCTTTTAATGCTCTGCTCAAACGCATTAATTGCGTTCGATAACGAGCGCCTGTGATTGTTTCACTTGGTTTTAACACCTCACAGTACACGACGCCGAGCTGCTCCCACCAGATGCAGAGCATGATCTTGGAGCCGTGAATATTCGGTTTGGCCGTCGACATGGAAGCATGGCCGGGATATCGCCATGATTTTTCGCGTTTCGGGTTATCGTAATGAACCCATTTTTCGTCCCCGGTCACAATGCGATGCAGAAATCCCTTCCGTTTTTGCCTCTGATGCAACTGTTCACAAACATACAAACGCCGTTCAACGTGTCTTGGTTTCAGCTCACACGGGACCAAAGTTCCTTCTTTCTGAATCATGCTCATAACCTTCAGACGTTTTGAAATGGCTTGCTGTGTCACTCCTACTAATCGTGCCCATTCTTCTTGAGTTTGACGAGAGTCTATAACGGTACTTTACGGGCGGGCGTGTCAAGTAGCATCATATTAATTAAAATCGGGGAAGAATTAAAAAGGGAAAAGTAATACGAAACTTTAATAACTGCACAATATTACTAAGAAGCAATATCATGAAAAGTAATAAAAAGCGAAGTAGCAAAGACCAAGCGGGACAGAAAGATATAGGGGCGCGTTTGTTTTTTAATACATATTAAAAAAGAACATGTAACACATTGTTGAGCTCTCTACCTTCAGTTATCGCGATCGGGCTAGTCGATGAAAAAGTGGTACGCGACTGCGAAATTCGTTAAGGAGATTATTTAAAAACTCTTCAAGCACGTTTAAAATACATTGTGACGAAGTGATCAGAGGCATTTATTGTGGGGTGAAGTGAAAATGATTCCGACAACATAATTCGAACTTGGCGTTAGCTGGTAAAAATACTCTTGAGAAACTATTATGGTTGTGGAACCCACGAAAGTTGTACGCAACGGAAAGCCATAGATTACGTAATTCTGCATTTTTTTAAATTGTGAAACGCGTGTGCGCGGAATATTAAGAGAATCTTATCCTTGGACGGTTGCGGGGATAACTTATACAAACAACGCGCCAGCATAAAAATAGTTCGCTTATTAACTACCAGATATTAATTAACGGAGACCTAAAATACTAAAAACAGTACATACACCGTTAAATTGAACCCTGCGTGTGAAAGACAATCACATCGAACATTTCGAGGGCGAAGAATAGACATTTAAGTGCCAAATTGACAGCCTGGGTCGTGTCGATATTTGGACATATGATACGCGGTATTCAGAACACGATATCGACCATTCTAATACTGGAAAGGAGGATAGGATCATCACCCCCAATCCCGATTCATATTTCATATTTAGTTAGTGAGGAGAAAAGTGATGATGAACAAACTACATTTCAATTTTATCCACGATTTTGGCTTCATTAGGTAGTCTTGACTACTTGATAAACAATATCTGTGCAAGTTGTATGCAACGTATCGTCATAATATTTAGCCAACCAATATTGTGGGGCATCAAAAATGTAAATGCATGAAACTATTCTTACAGCGGATGTATAATGTGTGTGTGTGTGTGTGTGTGTGTGTGTGTGTGTGTGTTGAATTATATTGAGAAACTGAACATTCATTTCGTACTTGCATGTTTATCTGCAAAAATGGTCCTTGTCGGTACATCAGCAGAGAGTTCGAATAGAATCGCTGGAACATTGCAAACCATTCAGATTAATCGAACATCCAAATACGCATAATGATGGTATCACCACGATGTGTTCTTTCTCCTCACCCCCGTGGCAGTAATTGAATCAAGAGTCAGCCGAGAATAACATTTAAATCAATTGACGACCATTGAGCTAGTGTCACGAATTTTCAAACGTCCTCTGCTATGTATGAAGGCGAGTGACATCACGAGTGCTAACTTCGATGGAGGGGTGTCGTCCGTATTGGAAGACATTGAGCGGTCACAAGTCTTCACTCAGCAACGTCTCCAATTCTGCATCTTCGAAAACATTCTCTCTTCCGCCACTACGCCGGTCTAAGACGTTAAAATCACCGTTCTTGAAGCGTTAAAACCACTCACGACACGTTCTTTCACTAATAGCGCACTTACCATACGTACTTCAGAGAATTCGATGAGACTCAGCCGCTGTTTTCCTCATATTGAAACGAAACAGTAACACCTCCCGCAAATGACGAGAATTGGGCTCATAAAAAGACGTTTTCAGCGAAGACCAACTTTATGATACAGGCACAAATCGACTAATGTTTGAATGAGGTTATGTTGACCGAGGTCCAAGCTAACTGCCTGACGTCTGCGATCTGTTTCTTTCACCCTCTACTTACCGTTGTCGCCACCTATCGGCAAACGGCGGAAGCAAAGTTGTACACCTTGTATATTAAAAAAAAAAAAAAAAAAAGTGGTCAGGTGCGAATAGGACTCGCGCGCTGAGGGGTCTGTACAAACATAGTTATGCATATAGACAGTTCATCCATTCTGGAGATAGAGGATCTCGGCCATTTTGACTTTTATCGACACTGATATTGGCAAGATATCGGCCCCAGAATTGCAAGTTTCGAGAACGTTTTAATTTCAGTACTATAAAAGTGACATAGTCATATTTTGACTAAAGTTCAGTCTTGATCAGATCCTGTATGTTTTAATGATATAGGTAACCGGTTTCGGTTCTTTCTACAAAACCATCATCAGACCCATGGCTCCCTTAGGATGGTAGGCGGAGCTCTCCTCGCTGCTACGCAGTCAACTCAGACTGCGTAGCAGCGAGGAGAGCTCCGCCTACCATCCTAAGGGAGCCATGGGTCTGATGATGGTTTTGTAGAAACAACCGAAACCGGTTACCTATATCATTAAAACATACAGGATGTGATCAAGACTGAACTTTAGTCAAAATATAACAATTAATTGATCACTGCTTTCCAAAAATGTTTACCAAAATTGTGACATAAAGTCATCCAGGGGGCAGGCGACCATTATTATAATAATCAGTAGTTCTGAATTCTGGCTGAGTGAGTGTGTCGTAATACTAAAAGTTGAACATGAGGCAACGAACGACTTTCTCTCATATGAAAACTTTCGGAATTTATCCTGGAGCAATTACTCCACGTAGATAGCGTGTTTCGTGTTGTATGTGAAACACACATTTGCAGCCTAGTCTGTGAATGTTCATTTCACATAACACTTGAAACGCCATACCTACATGCAGTGACCGCTCCTGCCTATATGATGATAAATGAATTCTGAAACTCATCATATTAGCAATAAAGTCATTCCTTGCTTGATGTCTGATTTTTATCATTGTTAGCCAGTAGCCAGAATGCAGAACTACTGCTTGTCTTAGCTCAAGTCTGACGTCGTATAACAAATTACAAATTACACATAGGACGAAATTGACTCTTGGACATTCGACAGCAATTCCGTTGAGTGGATGCAGCAATACAAATCAAGCATTGATGATGCCCTGAAAGGCAAACGTCAGTTCTACAAATCTCACTAACGTCTTCTGCTGCTTAGTTTGTTAGATTCGGGTATGCTCACACTACATCTGCTGCAACTCTCTCTCTGCTGTCAGCTTCTCTGATAACTTTTTTAGTAAATAAATACGTTTCCTGTGAATTGCATGCCCGTCACCAATGAATAACACGGAATACTGATCTTAGTTTTTCATCTATTTTCAGAGTGTTTTTGTTGTGGTTTGCAACTATTGACAGAAAGATGATGCAGCCCGCATCAGACCTTTTGTAAGCAATTCCGGCTGCTGTTCAAAAAATGGTTCAAATGGCTCTGAGCACTATCGGACTTAACATCTATGGTCATCAGTCCCCTAGAACTTAGAACTACTTAAACCTAACTAACCTAAGGACATCACACAACACCCAGTCATCACGAGGCAGAGAAAATCCCTGACCCCGCCGGGAATCGAACCCGGGCGCGGGAAGCGAGAACGCTACCGCACGACCACGAGTTGCGGACCGGCTGCTGTTAAAAAACGTTTGTTCACCTCTGTCTCCGTAGAACAAGGAACAGTGGCATCAGATCTCTTAGACGTCTCCTATGACCCGAAGTGGCAGCATTGAAAAATATCCATACTGTCGTCAAAGAAAAAGTCAACAACTCAAAATTGGCCAGTCCATAGTAAACTAATGTACATAACTAAACGATAACATTTGGTTCAAGAATCATCAAAGAAGATGTACATTGAAGAGGCCTGGAGACGCTTGAAGGTTTCAGCTAGATTATATAATGGTAAGACAGAGATTTATGGACCAGGTTTTAAATTGTAAGACATTTCCAGAGCCAGATGTGGACCCTGACCACAATCTATTGCTTATGAATTTGAGATTAAAACTGAAGAAACTGCAAAAAGGTGGGAATTTAAGGAGATGGGACCTAGATAAAATGAAAGAACCAGAGGTTGTAGAGAGTTTTAGACAGCGCATTAGGGAACGATTGACAAGAACGGCGGAAAGAAATACAGTAGAAGAAGAATAGGTAGCTTTGAGAGATGAAATACTGAAGGCAGCAGAGGATCAAGTAAAGACGAGGGCTACTAGAAGCCCTTGGGCAACAGAAGAAATGTTGGATTTAATTGATGAAAGGAGAAAATATAAAGATGCAGTAAATGAAGCAGGCAAAAAAGAATAGAAACGTCTCAAAAATGAGATCGACAGGAATGGCTAACCAGGGGTGGCTAGAGGGTAAATGTAAGGATGTAAAGGACTATATCACTAGGGGTAAGATGAATACTGTCCACAGGAAGATTAGAGACACTTTTTTGGAGAAAAGCTCAGATAGAAAACCATTGCCAAGCAAAGAAGGGAAAGCAGAAAGGTGGAAGGAATGTATAAATGGTCTATATAAGGGCGATGTACTTGAGGGCATTATGGAAATGGAAGAGGTCGTAGATGAAATGGGAGATAAGATACTGCGTGAAGAGTTTGACAGAGCACTGAAAGACCTGGTAGAAACAAGGCCCAGGGAGTAGAAAACATTCCATTAGAACTACTGACGGCGTTGAGAGAGCCAGTCATGACAAAACTCTACCATCTGGTGAGCAAGATGTATGAGACAGGCGAAATACCGTCTGACTTCAAGAACATCATCATAATTCCAATCCAAAAGAAAGCAAGTGTTGACAGATGTGAAAATTACCTAACAATCAGTTTAATAAGTCACAGCTGCAAAATACTAACGCGAATTCATTACAGACGAATGGAAAAACTGATAGAAGCCGACCTCGGGGAAGATCAGTTTGGATTCCGTAGAAATGTTGGAACACGTGAGGCAATACTGACCCTAAGACTTATCCTAGAAGAAAGATTAAGGAAAGGCAAACATACTCTAGCATTTGTAGACTTAGAGAAAGCTTTTGACATTGTTGACTGGAATAATCTCTTTCAAATTATGAAGGTGGCAGGGGTAAAATACAGAGAGTGAAAAGCTATTTACAATTTGTACAGAAACCAGATGGCAGCTATAAGAGTCGAGGGACATGAAAGGGAAGCAGTGGTTGGGAAGGGAGTGAGACAGGGTTGTAGCATATCCCCGATGTTATTCAATCTGTATATTCAGCAAGCAATAAAGGAAACAAAAGAAAAATTTGGAGTAGGAATTAAAATCCATGGATAACAAATGAAAACTTTGACGTCTGCTCTGACATTGTAATTCTGTCAGGGACCGCAAGGACCTGGAAGAGCAGTTGAACGGAATGGACAGTGTCTTGAAAGGAGGATAAGACGAACATCAACAAAAACAAAACGAGGATAAGAGAATGTAGGCGAATTAAATCGGGTGATTCTGAGGGAATTAGATTAGAAAATGAAACACTTACAGCAGTAGATGATTTTTTTTATTTGGGGAGCAAAATAACTGATAGTGGTCGAAGTATCTTTCAAAGTCTTGTACTACAGAACAGTGCTGAAGACTAGATGGGTAGATCACATAACAAATGAGGTACTGAATAGAATTGGGGAGAAGAGAAATTTGTGGGACAGCTTTACTAGAAGGAGGTCCGGTTGGTAGGACACGTTCTGAGGCATCAAGGGATCACCAATTTAGTATTGGATGGCAGCGTGATGGGTAAAAATCCTTGCAAAATATGCTAAGCAGATTCAGAAGGATGTAGGTTGCAGTAGGTACTGGGTGATGAAGAAGCTTGCACAGGACAGAGTGGCATGGAGAGCTGCATCAAACAAGTCTCTGGACTAAAGAGAACAACAACAACAACAACAACAACAAGAACAACAACACAGTTAAAGGCGCCCAACCCCAGTTGCTGTTTGTCCCTCTCACGGTTTCTGGAGTTAACAAAAAGTTGATTTTTTGTGTCTCAGATAATTATTGAGCAAATTTCTGAACTTAAAAGGCTATTGTAGTCTACTCATTAAGAGGTATAATTTAATGTTCATGTTTTAACGCGTGAAGACTACTATTGCAATTTGGACTATGTATACATATTGAAGTAGAGCAGTTCACGGCGTGCAGATTACCCAGGTTATACTTGCTCAATGTTTGATAATGAGTGCACTCAGCGGTTTCCTGCAAACTGTAAACGTAGTTTCAAACCTTTTCCAAGTTTTTCTCGCGTCAGATAGAGATTTTCATACATGGGATTACGATTCTTTAAAGAATTCGGGTTTACTAGTACTGTCTGATTTTGCAATACACCCACATCTAGCACTTCGTACAACTTTTTAAAAACTCACCTACAGGAATTTTACAAAACTGAAATACATATTTTGTCGAACAGCGAAGAGAAAGCATTGTTGACAGGCGGTCAACACCCACTGCTCAGGAGAACCTTCAGAAATAGTGTACGATGTTCTCTCTAGACAGCAGCGTCCAACATGGTAGAAACATCGATATTCCATACTGCCCGTCTGTTCCATATTACCTGAATCTCCGCTGCACTTTGCGGAACTTTTTCCCCAATTTCATACGAGAACCCGACAGCAGTATAGTTCTTGCTTATTCTTCGCTTGTGACCATATACTTCTGACATCGATGACGGCATTTTAGCCTTCATCTTCTTCTTCGGCACTACAGACCTTGGTCTCCTCAACAATCTTCCTCCATATCTCTGTTCTCAGCTTTTTCCTTCCATCCACTGATCCCCATCTTGGCAAGGTCAGCCAGTACATTGTCCATCCATCCAGATCTTGTCTTCCGTCATCGTCTCCACATGTCCTAACCAACGTATTCTTTGAGATATGATAAATTTCACTGTATCTTTCCCTTGTATAAGCTCCTGTATTTCATGTTTGTACCTCGCTCTCCAACCTTCCGCCTCTCTCACAGGCCCATAGATATTTCGTAAGATTTTCCTTACAAACGCCCTCAGGCTGTTACTGTCTGCTTCTGTCACTGTCCACATTTCTGATCCATATGTGACAACAGGTCGCACAGGGGAAAAGTATACTCTAAATTTAGTTGTCCTTGTAATTAGTGTTCTTGAATAACAAATGGCTCTGAGCACTATAGAACTTCACATCTGAGGTCATCAGTCCCCTAGAACTTAGAACTACTTAAACCTAACTAATCTAAGGACATCACACACATCCATGCCCGAGGCAGGATTCGAACCTGCGACGAACCTGCGGCCGTAGCGGTCGCGCGGTTCCAGACTGAAGCGCCTAGAACCGATCGGCCACACCGGCCGGCTTTTGAATATCTTTAGGTTTGCATAACAGGCTTTGTTTTGCTTGTATCATTTCTTTAATACATTGTCTCATACTATTATCATTGGTTAGGAGAACACCTAAATAATGGAAGCATCTAACAGCTTTGAAGCATTTATCAAAGATTTTCTGGTCCTGTAGTATTCTTCTAGCTTTAGAATGGTACATAAACATACATTTTGTCTTGCTTTCATTTACAGTAAGTCCAATTCTTGTTCCTTCTGCTTCCATTTGTACATATATTTCTTTAAGCAATGTTACATCCCTTGCCACGATGGCAATATCATCTGCATATGGGCATATCTGGCTGGACTTCATCATTATTGTTCCTCTTTTATCTACTTTTTGTATGACACGATGTAGTGCTAAGTTGAACAGGACTGCAGAGAGGCCATCACCCTGTTTCACTCCATCCTCAGTCAAACTGCCTGGTCATTCTGCTATTTACTTTTACTTTTGTATCCTTCACTGTTAGCTCGATTAACCTTCTCAGTTTATCAGAGATGCCCAATTCTTTCAGCCCTTTATACAATGCTAGTCTATTAATACTATCGAAAGCTTGTTTAAAGTCAACCAACAGGAAGTGGAGAGCCGACCGTTGTGGCCGAGCGGTTCTAGGCGCTTCAATCTAGACCGCGCGACCGCTACGGTCGCAGGTTCGAATCCTGCCTCGGGCATGGATGTGTGTGATGGCCTTAGGTTATTAGGTTTAAGTAGTTCTAAGTTCTAGGGGACTGATTACCTCAGAAGTTAAGTCCCATAGTGCTCAGAGCCATTTGAACCATTTTTTGAGGAAGTGGAGCTCTACATCATATTCATAATTTTTCCATTATTTGTCTAACAACAAACAACTGGTACGATGTACCTCTGTTTGATCGGAATCCACATTGGTATTCTCCGAGTATCTTTTCGGCACACTACTTTATTCTTTCGCTCAGCACTCCAGAGAAAATCTTATATACTGTATTCAGTAGTGTTATGCCTCTATACTTTTCACAACTGAGTCTTTCTGCTTTCTTACATATTTGGCATATTATTCCAGTATTCCACTCCTTTGGCATGCTTTCATTTACCCACATGTTCTTTATTAGTTTAAATATTTCACGTCTTGAGGTTGCCCCCCCCCCCCCCCCCCCCTTATTTTATTGGTTCTGACACGATCCCATCTTCACCGGGTGCACGTTTATTTTTTAGTCCATTTATCACTGTTTCCACTTCCAGCATTGTTGGGTTTTGTGCCTCATCCCTTTCAGTTTCTCTTGCCTCTATGCTCTCTTCCTGTTCCTGTGTACCTCTTGGAGCCTGATCTGAGTTTTTGTTGAGCATATCTTCAAATTATTCTGCACATCTCTGCAATATTTCTTGTTCATCCCTTATTTTCTCACCGTTTTTGTTTTTGCGTGCGTTTTGTTTGGGTTGAAAATTTTTTTCTGATCTTTCCCATGGCATGATATAATTTCTTCATTTCATTTTGTTCCTTTAATTCTTCTATCTCTTTAAACTTTGATTTCAACCATTCCTTTTTCTTTTTCTTGCATATTCCTTGCTCATTGGATTTTAATTCTTTGCACACCTCCAAGTTTCTTCTTGTTTCTCTCTGTATCATTATCAGTCTTGAAGCATTTTTACGTTCTTTTACTAGCCTGCATTCATCATCAACCCACTGATTTCCTGCATTTCTTCTCATCCTGACTATGTTTTCTGCTGCCTCTTTCAGCACTTTCTGGATCTTAGTCCATTTCTCTCGGATTTCCATCGTTTCCTTGCTGGCAGTGCATCTCTAACTTTTGCTTGTTATTCTTTCACAACTGTTTGGTCACTCAGTTTTGCTGTGTCCCAGTTTGCATTGTTCTGCATTCCAGGTTTAGGTATTACAGATAGTTTCTCTCTCTGTGCTGCTTTTACAGCACAGTTAGGGCCCCTGCAGCTCCTCACATTTATAACTAATGTGGGCACATCGTGTCTTTACTAACACATGGTCTATTAGATTGACTACTCCACTTACATTTGATTTTCATGGTCCGAGATGTTCTTTTATGTGGGAAACATGTGCTCCTGATAATTAGATTATTTCTAGCAGCAAACTGACATAACATTTCTCCATTCTCGTTACTTCTTCATGTATCTCCCAGATACTATTCGACATTCGCTTCGCCCAACCTGTACATTAAAATCTCCCATAAGTAAGAACTTTTGTACTTTACTGCATGCCCTTTCTAGAACTTCATAAAACTTTTCCTTTGTTTCTTCTCCTGCTTCCTCTGTTGGTGCGTATGCTGTTATTATCGCTATATTTCTGTATTTCCCTTTCATTCTGTCTGCTAAGTCTTTCATTTATGGGTTCAAATTCCAAAACACTTTTACCAACCCCCTTTTGTTATTAGGAATCCCATTCCGGCTTATCCTGTTCTTCCGTCTGGTCTGCTATCCAGCAGAGAATACTGGGGCATCTCTATCTGCCCTTGTCGTTGCCATCTTATATCTTGTGGCGCTACAATTTTGTATTTGAACATCATGATCTCATCAGCTATTTCTTTCATTTTTCCAGGTTTCGACGTTGTTCGTACATTCCATGTTACAATTGCTAAATCTTTTGTTCTTTTTCTTTGCCGAGGTCGTGTTATTTGTATCTCATCCATCACCCGAGGCCCTTGTTGAGGTTCTGTAATATGTCATTTTTACAGTGTGGGGTTATCGGCCCTACGCTCAACCCCCGTCCAGGAGGACCTGGATTTTTTTAGGCTTTACTCGCCTGGGGAGGTTGGCTTCCCTGCGCTTACAGAGGCCCCCCACCCCCTGCCCTATGTTGCGGGACAGTCTGGCTCCTCAGTCGAGACAAGTCCGGAGTGGGCGACCTTGCCAGTAGCTACACTAGTTCTCGACTTCATCGAGCCACGCAAACCCTCCCGCCCGGCACTGAAGGTGCATACGATTACGCGGTGTCCCCTGGGAGTAAGCCTTCATCTGCATCTACATAAATACTCCAGAAGCCACCGTAAGGTGAATGACGGAGGGTATCCTGCAAAACTACTGGTCATTTCCTTTCCTGTACCACTCGCAAATAGAGCGAGAGATAAACGACCATTTATATGCCTCCGTATGAGCTGTAATTTCTCGTATGTTATCTTCGTGGTCCTTAGGCTCAATGTATGTAGGCATCAGTAGTCATTCGGCAGCCTGCTTGAAATGCCTCAATAGCGTTCTGCGAAAAGAACATCGCCTTCCGTCCAGGGATTCACATACGTGTTGTTCGGACCTACCGGAAACAAATCTAGCAGCCCGTCTCTGAATTTCTTCGATGTCCTCCTTCAGTCCTACCTGGTACGGATTCCAAACACTTGTGTGGTATTCAAGGATAGGTCGGAGCTGCATCCTATATGCAGTCTTCCTTACAGGTGAATCACACTTTCCTAAAACGCTGACAATAAACCGAAGTCGAGCATTCGTCCGAACCGTGAATTTACTTTCAAAACTTTTCTTAAGAATTTACTTTATTTACTAGCGATTCATCAAGAACATTAACACATTTAATCACACTGTGTGATCGTGGTAGTAGTTGCCAGTGGGTAACGAAAACAAATCAAATATCTTTCAACAAATGGAAATTTTATTCCAAAAAACCCTTTTTATTTTTATTTATTTATTTATTTTTTTTTTTTTTAGAAACAGATTTACAATTATAATCAGAAAGCACCCTCTAAATATCAAGTTACAATTTATTCAGAGGCAGAAAGAATAAATTTTTTACAGTATGAGCTTTCGGGCTGAGAACCTTGCCGCTCCCTTTTGACACAGCCGTAGTCACGACCACTCACAACAGCCTCTGAAAGACTACACTGGTGCAAATCTGCAACAGACCAGATTACTTTAAACTAAAAAATTTTAACAACTCACACAAGCACATAAACTCTGCACCCAGTAGGAGGGATGGAAATCGTACAAAACACTAACATTAAAAGAGTAACTTGCCACCGAACGTGCAACTTGATGTTAAAAAAACTCTTACGCTGGAAAGGTGGCAACTTTATATACTAAAATAAGCATTTAAATAAACACCCATAAAATACAGTCTTACATAAAAATATACAAGGTTAGCCAAACATGCTTTACATTACACATATATCACCTTTCAAGATGATAGGCAAGATAAAAACATATTTTAGGAATTCCGCCTTTACACTTCAAACAATAAATTCGTTAACACCGAATCCGACAAACATGACAGAGGCAGCTACTAACGTATGGCAGATTGACAGGGAGATTACTGAACAACCCGAACGGCAGTTTGCTCTAACGCGCCCCTACTCCACAAGGGAGAAACGGACCACCCAATTTATAAATTTCCACCTTCCCGCGGGTGGGCAAATGGAGAAGAATGGTGGGACGACCCCAAAAGAAAGCGGCTGGTGGCCTCACCAAGAAAACAAGTAGAATTTAACAAGAGTAAATGTAACAACATATCACCAATCACTTACCTTCTAACAAACTGCGATTTCTGGCGAAGACCTGGCGCAGCACCTCCAAATCGCTCCCCCGAACCGCCCGCTGCCAGCCGCTTCAACGGACGCAGGAAGGCGCGCCGATCTCTCCCGTCTCACGGCGTCGTAGCTCGCCCTGGCCAGCCCGATGTCGTGAGTTGGACTCCTGTTGCTCTCGTGTCAGCCGCGAAGCCACTACCCTTTTCTATACGGCGCAGCCCACTGGACTCGCGTGGCGACCTCACATGAGCCGACGCTCAAGACCGACAAGTTATCTTGTGTCTCAGTGCGCGACCGACCGATCCAACCGCCAATGACCGTTGCCCGAGCAACTCGAGCAGACTGGCGGCCTAACGCGCAGACTCAGATGCAGGAACTCAGCCCCGACCGGGCGACCACTAGCTGTGTTCTGTTACTGGCGGAGTGGCAAGACCCTCATTCTGCCGGCTTTAAAGTTTGATCCACACGACAGACATACTAGCACTCCGAACGACAGACAGACAGACAGACAGACAGACAGACAGACAGACACTAACTGCCGCACAAACGCGAACGAGAGACAGACCAGCAACTGGTAACGAGAGACTGACCCAGACTGACCCACTGCCGAGCTCATAGCGCCCCTTAAATGCACGTGAACAGGCAACCTTTCCCCTTTTCCACCAGAGGGAGACACCAAAGCTGCGATTGCCACAGCGGCGCCACCGCCAGAAACGGAGGGCGACTGCTTCACACAACGCGCTGCGGCGCGCTCTTCAAAACAGCAATTTTTTCCACGGCTCACGTCTTCCCTTATTTCCAATGCTGCCAGTACCTTCACAAAGCCAGTCGTATTTTCTATTCATAAAACCAGACGATTCTGTCGAACACGAACGACCAGTCGCTCGACTTGTTTAACAAGCTATAACTTGTGGACGCTGAGTGCAGTTAAGAGCCATTACGGAGGTTGCTCGTTAAAAGACAACATTTTCCGAGAACCTGCTCCCGCACGTTTTATTTTTTCCTTGCGTCCTTGGTATCTCACCGTTGTTTAGGATGACATCTATGGGAAACTAATAGCATTTTAATATTTTTTCGCAAAATTAATACCAGTTCCGAACAAGGTAGTTGCTCAGACGTGTGAATGATAGCGAACCATCAGTTTAATAACGCCTGGTTATAAAATACTGTCACGAAATATCCACAGAAAAGCGGAAAACCGTCAGATGCTTACATCGGGGAAGGTCAGTCTGGGATCAAAGAAAGGTATAGGCTGTTCGGAAAGTTGCTGTACAGTTAAAACATACGAGGGCTGCCCAGAAAGTAATGTACCGCATTTTTTTTTCTCAGCCGAAAACAACGATACGAATGCGTAACATTACGTATGTATTATTTGAAGTTGAGCGCGCCAAGTTTCCGTCACTTCTGACAGATAGCGTAGCTGCAAGACAGTTTGAAAATTGCCTCTGTAGCTAATGTAATCTATAAGCCACGCGCCGTCATTAAATTTCTCACTGCAGAGAAATAAACTGTGGGAAATATTCACTTACACTTGTGCAAAGTCTATGAAGCATCTGCTGTAGAAAGAAGTACAGTTAGCCGCTGGGCACAGAGTGTGAGGTCATCAGAAGGCGGTTCGGGGGAGCTCCACGATTTGCAGCGACTGGGGAGACCATCCACGGCTGTCACACCTGACGTGTTGCAGCGAGCTGATGTCATTCGCGAGGATAGACGCATTACTACTCGGCAGCAGCAAATCAGCAAAGGAAGTGTAGATGCAATTAGCCGCACTCTTCGATATTCAAAAGTGTGTGGAAGACGGATCCCGTGGCGTCTGACGGTGGGTCACATATCGCACAGAAAAAAACATTTGTCTCGATTTGTTGCAATATTTTGAATCTGAGGGGATGAAGTCATTGAGGCCAGTGTTATTAAACACGGTTTTCCGAAACTCCTCCACGAAAGACGTCGAAGTAAATATTACTGAATTCCAATCAAGAACAACTGCCAAGATGAAAAACGTAGAAGTAGATATCCTCGGAGTAACAAAGCAGCTTAAATCACTTAATAAAGGCAAGGCCTCTGGTCAGATTGTATACCAGTCAGGTTCCTCTCAGAGTTTGCTGACAAAATAGCTCCATATTTAGCAATTATATACAACCACTCGCTCACACAAAGACCCGTACCTAAAGAGTGGAAAATGGCTCAAGTCACACCAATACCCAAAAAGGAAGTAGGAATAATCCGCTGAATTATAGGCCTATATCACTAACTTCGATTTGCAGTAGGGTTTTGGAACATTTACTGTATTCGAACATTATGAAGACCTCGGAGAAAACGATTTATTGACAAATAGTCAGCACGGTTTCAGAAAATATCGTTCTTGTGAAACACAACTAGCTCTTTATACTCATGAAATAATAAGTGCTATCGACAGGGGCTGTCAAATTGATTCCATATTTTTAGATTTCCAGAAGGCTTTCGACACCGTTCCTCACAAGCGTCTTCTAACCAAACTGCGTGCCTACGGAGTATCGCCTCAGTTGTGCGAATGGATTCGTGATTTCCTGTCAGATAGGTCACAGTTCGTAGTAATAGACGGAAAGCCATTGAGTAAAACAGAAGTAATATCCGGCGTTCCCCAACGAAGTGTTATGGGCCCTCTATTGTTCCTGATCTATATTAACGACATAGGAGACAATCTGAGAAGCCATCTTAGATTGTTCGCAAATGATGCTGTCATTTACCGTCTTGTAAAGTCATCAAATGATCAAAACGACTTGCAAACTGATTTAGATATCAGTGTGATGCGAAAAGTCGCAGTTGACCCTGAATAAGTGTGAAGTTATTCACATGAATACTAAAAGAAATCAGCTAAATTTCGATTGCACGATAAGTCACACAAATCTGAAGGCTGTAAATCCAACTAAATACTTAGGGATTGCAATCACAAATAACCTAAATTGGAACGATCACATAGATAACATTGTGGGTAGAGCAAACCGAAGACTGCGATTCATTGGCAGAACACTTAGAATGTGCAACAGGTCTACTAAAGAGACTGCTTACACCACGCTTCTCCGCCCTATTCTGGAGTACTGCTGTACAGTGTGGGATCCGTATCAGGTGGGACAGACGGATGACAATGAAAAAGTATAAAGAAGGGCAGATCGTTTTGTATCACAGCGAAGTATGGGAGATAGTGTCACAGACATGACACTTGAATTAGAGCGGCAATCATTAAAAGAAAGGCGATTTTCGTTGCGAGCGGATCTTCTCATGAAATTTCAATCGGCAGTTTTCTCCTCCGATTGCGAAAACATTCTGTTGGCACCCACCTACATAAGGAGAAATGATCATCAGGACAAAATAAATCAGGGCTCGCACAGAAAAATTTAAGTGCTCGTTTTTCCCGCGTGCCGTTCGAGAGTGGAACGGTAGAGAGACAGCTTGAAGGTGGTTCATTGAACCCTCTGTCAGGCACTTTACTGTGAATAACAGAGTAATCACGTAGATGGGTGGCCTCCTTGTCCCGGATTGTGACAGTTGATGAAACTCGGATTCACCCTTTTGAGCTCGAAACAAAACGACAGTCGATGGAATGGAGCGATTCCCACTCCCCACAGAAGAAAAAAATCAAAGCAACTGCTTCCGCCGGTAAGGTAGTTATCACCGTATTCTGGGACTGTGAAGCTGTGATGTGATGCCAAGAGGCGGTACCATTAATTCAGAAGCATATGTCAACACACTAACAAAACTCAAGACGCACTTCCGGCGACTTCGGCGCCACAGCAACCCAGGAGATGTTTTGCTGCAACACGATAACGCTCGGCCCCACACAAGTCTGAGGACTGCTGAAGACATCGCAAAACGGAGTTGGACAGTGTTAACCCATCCACCTTACAGCTCTGACTTAGCCCCCTCGGACTTCCACTTGTTTGGTCCATTAAAGGATGCCATTCGTGGAAGCCATTTTGAGGACGATGAGGTGGTGATTCACACAGTGAAGCACTGGCTTCACCACCACGGCAAGGATTGGTACCGACAGGGCATACACGCCCTTATTTCGCATTGGAGAAGACCATAGAACGGAATGGAGATTACGTGAAAAATGTGGTGTGTAGATAAAACACCATTGTTCCGTGTGTGTAATTTTCATTATGTTCAACAAAGAACTGTTGAAGAAAAAAAATGCGGTGCATCACTTTCTGGGCAGCCCTCGTATGTTGGAAATGATGTCCATTGGCGACTATACTAGGCTGAACGTCCTTAATTTTACTGGAAGACTCTGAAGATTTGATTGTGGTACGTTTCTCACGTTTTGAAGTCACAAAGAGTGTGAGAGCGATTGAGCGAAACTACATATTTTACTGCTCCACAAAGAAAACAAAAATGGCAGGTGCAAGTAGGATTCTCATACTGAGGGTTCCGTACTGACTTAGTTATGTATACAGACAGTTCATCCTTTCCGTGAGTGGAGGATCTCGACCATTTTGTCTGTTACCGACACCGATACTGGCAAGATATCGGTGCCAGGAATTCCATGATTTTCGAGAATGTTTAAATTTCAATAATAGAAAAGTGACAAAGTCGTGCAGCAGTCAGGCGATTATTATTATAACAATCAGTAGTTATCTATTTACGCTGACTGGGTCGCAATGGTAAGTCAAACATCTGGCACGGAATGACTTGATTGTTTATATGACGCGTTTCGGAATTTATCCATCCTCAGACATAAAGGAACAATCACTGCACGTAGATACGGCGCTTCACAGACAGCATGAAACGCGCTGCTGGTGCCCGTGATGTGCGGCTGCGCTGAAATGCTAACCGTGTCCATTGCTCGTCACCGCAAATGAATGCTGAAACTTCCCCTGATTTGGACGCTTCCTTCAGAACGTTGCATTTTGGATGGCCAGCAGTGCACCTTGCCACGGACTGAGTATATAATTCTATTCTGCACTTTATTGCTTGTAATGGTACTTGAATTACGTAACCATTACGGCACCTCACCTCAACCTCTCAATACCAGCAATATTCTACTGTGTTTCTGTAAAATAGTTAACATATTTCTGTGACAACATTGAGATTTGATTTCATTAATGTAGAGGTTCTTCGATACATCGATATGTATATATTTCAATGATATTATTCTTATGTGTGTTCTTTCTTTTGTCACTATGATCTTTGACGTACTTGTAACTCTTGATTTTTGGGCGCGTAAGCGGTTATTAGAGTGTCAAGCATTGGTCGTCATGTTAAAAAGACGCAAATTGTAGTCAGTTTATGAAATGTGAATTTAAACAGTGGGGAAGATATTTTCAAGTATGTTTTATATTCTGAAGTGACGTTTTCGAACGAGTTCGCGATACTGCAACATAAGTAATAAAAAAGAAGTGTAACTTAAATTCGGAGTGCTGATTACTTTTTTACATCACCATTGTCCTAACTTGCAAAAGTTTAATCTTCAAGAATGGTTTATGAAACACATCTATAAAACTTTTGAATATCGCAAATAACACCTAGGCCTCTTTGTATCCGAGCTTGGAATCATCACTACCTAGATTTTCGACGATTGAGCCATGAGTTCACAACGAGACCAGCGTGGGAAACACGAATAGGTGAGTGCCTAGTTTATCCATTATTTCAAGAAATGACTTTATTAACCGTGCTCTAAAGACACCTGCCACATAATATAACTTTGTTGTTGCCGAAAAATGCAATATTGAGCAGCGTGAGCAACACTACAGGCATAATAAATTTTTGACCTTTGTTGTGGTAGGGTTGTTAGATGCTTCTCGCCTGAGTGACTATGAAAAACTGATGCGAATAAAAATAAATTAGAATACAAAGAGTCCTAACTTCCTTACCCCCTGTCTCTCCTCTTCCTCCTGCTGCTCCTCCCTTTGTCCATTTCGTCCTCCATCCCCCATCTCTCCGTCCATGTACTCTTCGTCCTGTCCCTGAACTGCAGCATCATAATACTAACACGTGAACATGAAAATTGCAATACCGATTTGTAATATTAGTTACACAAGGAGGCCGAGAGACCTTGTACAGTTCGAAAGGTGCCGGCCGGAGTGGCCAAGCGGTTAAAGGCGCTACAGTCTAGCAACGCGCTACTGCTACGGTCGCAGGTTCGAATCCTGCCTCGGGCATGGATGTGTGTGATGTCCTTAGGTTAGTTAGGTTTAAGTAGTTCTTAGTTCTAGGGGACTGATGGCCTTAGAAGTTAAGTCCCATAGTGCTCAGAGCCATTTGAAGTTCGAAAGGTACATCGCCGTACATCTGCACAAAGAGAAAAAACGTCTGTGTATTTAGCCGTTAAGAATGGTACAAGGAATTAGATGCTTTCTTATTCATAACTCTGATGATACTTTCTGTCACGCATTGAAATCTCCAATACTTGAACATCGAAAATTGTAGGGCTACCAACTTCTACCACGCGCAACGACCAGGTGCTTTGGTATAAATGACACAAGAACGTAAGAACATTTCGTGAAATCGCATTCTAAGAACGTTCATGATGATGATGATGATGATGATGATGATGATGATGATGATGATGATCGATTCGTGGGGCGCTCACCTGCGCGGTTATCATTGCCCGTAAAATTTCCCAAGCTTAACAGAGTCCAGACCTGCCACTTTCACGAATGATCTACATCTACATGGATACTCTGCAGTTCACATGTAAGTGCTTGGCAGAGGGTTCGTCGAACCACAATCATACTATCTCTCTACCATTCCACTCCCGAACAGCGCGCGGGAAAAACGAACACCTAAACCTTTCTGTTCGAGCTCTGATTTCTCTTATTTTATTTTGATGATCATTCCTACCTATGTAAGTTGGGCTCAACAAAATATTTTCGCATTTGGAAGAGATAGTTGGTGACTGAAATTTCGTAAATAGATCTCGCCGCAACGAAAAACGTCTTTGCTTTAATGACTTCCATCCCAACTCGCGTATCATATCTGCCACACTCTCTCCCTTATTACGTGATAATACAAAACAAGCTGCTTTTCTTTGCACCCTTTCGATGTCCTCCGTCAATCCCACCTGGTAAGGATCCCACATCGCACAGCAATATTCTAACAGAGGACGAACGAGTGTAGTGTAAGCTGTCTCTTTAATGGAGTTGTTGCATCTTCTAAGTGTCCTGCCAAAGAAATGCAACCTTTGGCTCGCCTTCCACAATATTATCTATGTGGTCTTTCCAACTGAAGTTGTTCGTAATTTTAACACCCAGGTACTTGGTTGAATTGACAGCCTTGAGAATTGTACTATTTATCGAGTGATCGAATTCCAACGGATTTCTTTTGGAACTCATGGGGATCACCTCACACTTTTCGTTATTTAGCGTCAACTGCCACAGCATACAGCAATCTTTTCTAAATCGCTTTGCAACTGATACTGGTCTTCGGATGACCTTACTCGACGGTAAATTACACAATCATCTGCGAACAACCTAAGAGAACTGCTCAGATTGTCACCCAGGTCATTTATATAGATCAGGAACAGCAGAGGTCCCAGGACGCTTTCCTGGGGAACTCCTGATATCACTTCAATTTTACTCGATGATTTGCTGTCTATTACTATGAACTGCGACCTTCCTGACAGGAAATCACGAATCCAGTCGCACAACTGAGACGATACCCCATAGAAGTCGCTTGTGAGGAGCGGTGCAAAAGCTTTCCGGAAATCTAGAAATACGGAATCAACTTGAGATCCTCTGTCGATAGCGGCTGAAATGAAGAGAACAAGACAAACACCCATCCCCCCGGGAGAAGTAGATCCCCTAGCCGGCAGGGAATCGAACACTGGACCCCGTAATCCAGAGGACCACGAGCTGCCGTGTAAGGGCATTAATGTTTAAATGTTGCAGATAGTTCATTTGCAGTAACACCCGCATACCGAGCAGCTTCACAGCCACAACTGCTACGCCGTTGATGTTGTCAGCAGTGGACAGCGAAACGTTGCAACGAAGCCGTCGAGGGCAACAAATGCTGTGTATTAGCATCGGTTTTTCCCGTTACTTTCGTCTACGAGTAAACGGACCTAACTTTGTGTTCGTTTCCGCCATCACCACAAAATTATAATTGAGGTTTGATGAATTTGGAGTGCAGATTTTGTAATGCAAATGCCGGCCGCGGTGGTTTCGCGGTTCTAGGCGCGCAGTCCGGAACCGTGCGACTGCTACGGTCGCAGGTTCGAATCCTGCCTCGGGCATGGATGTGTGTGATGTCCTTACGTTGGTTAGGTTTAAGTAGTTCTAAGTTCTAGGGGACTGATAACCACAGCAGTTGAGTCCCATAGTGCTCAGAGCCATATTTTTGTAATGCAAATCATTTAGTATCTGCGGTTACTTTACGCAATACTACGTCGTTCACATTGTGTTGTCTTAAGGAAAAAATTAATTTGTTACCGTTAACACACGATTTGTTTACCAGTGCATTGTATCAAGGACTCGCGACAAAGGAGGGAACAATTTGAGTGAAATCAAAGAATTATTTGAAGAATACTCATATCTGCAATGCATCTATGAGTCATTCCCGAGGCTAAACTTCCATAAACAGTTTTACCCCCCCCCCTCCCCCCCTTCCGCGCCTTAGCTACCCGGGACGGTAGCTCAGCGTGTTCCGTCAGAGAGGAATAAGAAGAACGACGGAATGCATCAACGATGAACTTGAATGGGTGTCATAGGATGTCAGCACTGAACAAATTCAAAGAACAATACCGAATAAAATGCCATTGTAAAATAACAGCTGAGTGGATAGCGCGTCTGATTACCATGCAGCGGGACGGGTTCGATTCCCGGTTGGGTCGGAGTTTTTATCCGCTCGAAGTCTGGGTATCGTGTTGTCCTCATCACTTCGAGACGGAAGTCACCCAGTGTGGTGCCAGATGACAAGACTTGCAACTTCCTCAGTTGGAGACTCTCGACCATCAGCGCCATACGGTCATTTCAATTGTTTCTGTAGTAGTATTCTATTCATAAGGCGATAAGTAAGATAAATACAACTTTCCTGTTTGCTAACAACTTCTGATTTACGTATATGTATATATCGGCCGAATACTGTTTGAGATTTTTGCTAACAATGTTTTCCTTTTATATGCGGGGTGTCCAAAAAGTCTCTCCGCAGTGCCGTATGATTGTTAGCCGCGCGTGCCGTATGATTGTTCGCCTGCCTGGGTTACTTCCCTTCAAGTGGACTCTCCCAACATTCCACTGTTTCATTTATCTCAGCCAGCGTCAGTAGTATCGTTGGTGCGTGTCGCTACGTGTTGGCGTGAACGTTTTTAGTTCATTTGTTCGTTTGTTCCGTTTTTGTCACTGTTAAAATGCTAACCATTGAAGAACGTGTGTTTTTAGTCGGGCAAGTGTTCAAAGCTGGCAGTAAATACACAGTTTCACTGGCAGTAAATACACAGTTTCAGTTCGTCAAACATTTAATTCAGTTTTCCGGGAGACAACACCCCTACATCGCGATACTGTGCAGGATTTGACTAAGAAATTTCGAAGTAGGGGTCCAGTGTCAGAAGCACCGAGAAGTGGTCGTCCTAGCGTTTTGTCTGAGGATAAACTACTCGATATTTCCAATAAAATGTCCGTGAGTCCGAACAAGTCAGTGAGAAAACTCGCCCAGGAAATCTATGTTAGTGTCGAAACGGCCCACACAGCTGAAAGGAAAAAATTAGAACTTTTCCCATACAAAGTGACAGTCGTGCAAGAACTGAAGAATACTGTTCATGGCAAGAGACTGCATTATTGTCAATTGTTCAAAAATTTCGTTCAACAAAATGGAATGGATTTTCCACAGCACATGTGGCCTGTAATTGAAGAAGTGTTATGATGATCTCTCCATTGGCAAAAGATTCCGGAATAGTCCCCCATTCGGATCTCCGGAAGGGGACTGCCAAGGGGGAGGTTGCCATGAGAAAAAGATTGAATAATCAACGAAAGGATAACGTTCTAAGAGTCGGGGCGTGGAATGTCAGAAGCTTGAACGTGGTAGGGAAACTGGAAAATCTGAAAAGGGAAATGCAAAGGCTCAATCTAGATATAATAGGGGCAGTGAAGTGAAGTGGAAAGAAGACAAGGATTTCTGGTCAGATGAGTATCGGGTAATATCAACAGCAGCAGAAAATGGTATAACAGGTGTAGGATTCGTTATGAATAGGAAGGTAGGGCAGAGGGTGTGTTATTGTGAACAGTTCAGTGACCGGGTTGTTCTAATCAGAATCTACAGCAGACCAACACCGACAACGATAGTGCAGATACACATGCCGACGTCGCAAGCTGAAGATGAACAGATAGAGAAACTGTATGAGGATATTGAAAGGGTAATGCAGTATGTAAAGGGGAACGAAAATCTAATAGTCATGGGCGACTGGAATGCAGTTGTAGGGGAAGGAGTAGAAGAAAAGGTTACAGGAGAATATGGGCTTGGGACTAGGAACGAAAGAGGACAAAGATTAATTGAGTTCTGTAACAAGTTTCAGCTAGTAATAGCGAATACCCTGTTCAAGAATCACAAGAGGAGGAGGTATACTTGGAAAAGAATGGGAGATACGGGAAGATTTCAATTAGATTACATCATGGTCAGACAGAGATTCCGAAATCAGATACTGGATTGTAAGGCGTACCCAGGAGCAGATATAGACTCAGATCACAATATAGTAGTGATGAAGAGTAGGCTGAAGTTCAAGACATTAGTCAGGAAAAATCAATATGCAAAGAAGTGCGATACGGAAGAACTAAGGAATGACGAGACACGTTTGAAGTTCTCTAACGCTATAGATACAGCAATAAGGAATAGCGCAGTAGGCAGTACAGCTGAAGAGGAATGGACGTCTCTAAAAAGGGCCATCACAGAAGTTGGGAAGGAAAACATAGGTACAAAGAAGGTAGCTACGAAGAAACCATGGGTAACAGAAGAAATACTTCAGTCGGTTGATGAAAGGAGGAAGTACAAACATGTTCCGGGAAAATCTGGAATACAGAAATACAAGTCGCTGAGGAATGAAATAAATAGGAAGTGCAGGGAAACTAAGACGAAATGGCTGCAGGAAAAATGTGAAGACACCGAAAAAGATATGATTGCCGGAAGGACAGACTCAGCATACAGGAAAGTCAAAACAACCTTTGGTGACATTAAAAGCAACGGTGGTAACATTAAGAGTGCAATGGGAATTCCACTGTTAAATGCAGAGGAGAGAGCAGATAGGTGGAAAGAATACATTGAAAGCCTCTATGAGGGTGAAGACTTGTCTGATGTGATAGAAGAAGAAATAGGAGTCGATTTAGAAGAGATAGGGGATCCAGTATTAGAATCGGAATTTAAAAGAGCTTTGGAGGACTTACGGTCAAATAAGGCAGAAGGGATAGATAACATTCCATCAGAATTTCTAAAATAATTAGGGGAAGTGGCAACAAAACGACTATTCACGTTGGTGTGTAGAATATGAGTCTGGCGACATACCATCTGACTTTCGGAAAAGCATCATCCACACAATTCCGAAGACGGCAAGAGCTGACAAGTGCGAGAATTATCGCACAATCAGCTTAACAGCATATGCATCGAAGCTGCTTACAAGAATAATATACAAAAGAATGGAAAAGAAAATTGAGAATGCGCTAGGTGACGATCATTTTGGCTTTAGGAAAAGTAAAGGGACGAGAGAGGTAATTCTGACGTTACGGCTAATAATGGAAGCAAGGCTAAAGGAAAATCAAGACACTTTCATAGGATTTGTCGACCTGAAAAAAGCGTTCGACAATATAAAATGGTGCAGGCTGTTCGAGATTCTGAAAAAAGTAGGGGTAAGCTATAGGGAGAGACGGGTCATATACAATATGTACAACAACCAATAGGGAATAATAAGAGTGGATGATCAAGAACGAAGTGCTCGTATTAAGAAGGGTGTAAGACATGGCTGTAGCTTTTCACCCCTACTCTTCAATCTGTACATCGAGGAAGCAATGATGGAAATAAAAGAAAGGTTCAGGAGTGGAATAAAAATACAAGGTGAAAGGATATCAATGATACGATTCGCTGATGACATTACTATCCTGAGTGAAAGTGAATAAGAATTAAATGACCTGCTGAACGGAATGAACAGTCTAATGAGTACACGGTATGGTTTGAGAGTAAATCGGTGAACGAAGGTAATGATAAGTAGTAGAAATGAGAACAGCGAGAAACTTAACATCAGGATTGATGGTCACGAAGTCAATGAACTTAAGGAATTCTGCTTCCTAGGCAGTAAAATAACCAATAACGGACGGAGCAAGGAGGACATCAAAAGCAGACTCGCTATGGCAAAAAAGGCATTTCTGGCCAAGAGAAGTCTACTAATATCAAATACCGGCCTTAATTTGAGGAAGAAATTTCTGAGGATGTACGTCTGGAATACAGCATTGTATGGTAGTGAAACATGGACTGTGGGAAAACCGGAATCGAAGCATTTGAGATGTGGTGCTATAGACGAATGTTGAAAATTAGATGGACTGATAAGGTAAGGAATGAGGTGGTTCTACGCAGAATCGGAGAGGAAAAGAATGTGTGGAAAACACTGATAAGGAGAAGGGACAGGATGATAGGACATCTGCTAAGACATGAGGGAATGACTTCCCTGGTACTAGAGGGAGCTGTAGAGGGCAAAAACTGTAGAGGAAGACACAGATTGGAATACGTCAAGCAAATAATTGAGGACGTAGGTTGCAAGTGCTACTCTGAGATGAAGAGGTTAGCACAGGAAAGAAATTCGTGGCGGGCCGCATCAAACCAGTCAGTAGACTGATGACAAAAAAAAAAAAATTCTTAATGAAACGTTTTTCACTGACGATGCGTAGTTTCATTTATCCGGGTACATGAACTCGCAAAATTCTCGTATGTGGAGTACTGCAAATCCATTGCGCATTCATGAGGAACCACTTCATTCTGTGAAAATAGGAGTTTGGATTGCAATTTCTAGACGTCGGATTGTGGGTCCCATATTTTTCAACGATACAGTAAACCCACAACGATACTGCAGTGATATTCTGTACCCATTCATAGGAGAACTTCTGTTAAGTGAAATACTGAACGGTTATTTTCAATAAAATGGTCAACCACGCATACAGCTCGCGTTTCAATGTTACTCCTTGCTGATGTTTTTGGTGATCGCATAATTTCACAGGGACCTTGGCCTACACGATCGCCTGACCTAACGTACCTGACTTTTTCTTCTGGGGTGCAGCAAAGGAACTGTCTATAAAAACCGTCCAAAATCCATCGATGAATTGAAATCTGCAACATCCACTTTCACAGCTTCTGTTACAGAAGAAATGTTACAGCTTGTGTTTGGAAACATGATTAGACGAATTAAATTGTGTATTCAACAACAGAGGGGCCACTTTCAACATTTAATGTGAAAATCTGTAAGTAAAAATGAACGTTCAGTAAATTAATAACTTGTATTTCACTGAGTATTATTTCGGTATATTCACTGCGGCATATGGTACGCGCGGCTAACAATCACACGGCACTGCGGACAGACTTTTTGAACATCCTGTATTATATGCGTATTTCTACACTACTGGCCATTAAAATTGCTACACCACGAAGATGACGTGATACAGACGCGAAATTTAACCGGCAGGAAGAAGATGCTGTGATATGCAAAAGATTAGCTTTTCAGAGCATTCAAACAAGGTTGGCGCCGGTGGCGACACTTACAACGTGTTGACATGAGGAAAGTTTGAAACGTCCCCTTTGAACAATTCTACAGGACTGTGCTTAACCTGACACACAATATTTTTAGCGCAACGCAATCTGACTTTCAGAATTCTCTACAAAAGAATGGCCCTGACAAACATTAAACTATACCTTTCACAAATCACTTACCTCGCAAAAATCTTCGCTGCTCAAGCTACTGCAATACAGCGAGCGCCACTACTGCCAGCTCCGCCATCTCTCTCCCCACATCCACCACTGCTGGCGGCTCACCTCCAACTGCGCAACGCTACGCGCTGTTCACAGCCAGCTGCCTAACACTACAATGGCGAGCAAAGCAGACACAGACTGCCCACAGCACAGCCAGTGATTGTCATACAGAGGTGGCGTTACCAATAAAACAGCATACTTACAAGTTTCTATGGCCGTGCGGTTAAAGGCGCTGCAGTCTGGAACCGCAAGACCGCTACGGTCGCAGGTTCGAATCCTGCCTCGGGCATGGATGTTTGTGATGTCCTTAGGTTAGTTAGGTTTAACTAGTTCTAAGTTCTAGGGGACTAATGACCTCAGCAGTTGAGTCCCATAGTGCTCAGAGCCATTTTGAACAAGTTTCTAACCGATTTCTCACAGACAAACAGCAGTTGACCGGCTTTGCCTGGTTAAACGCTGTTGTGATGCCTCGTGTAAGGAGGAGAAATGCGTACCATCACGTTTCGGACTTTGATAATGGTCTGATTGAGCCTATCGCGATTGCGATTTATTGTATCGCGACATTGCTGCTAGCGTTGGTCGAGATCCAATGACTGTTAGCAGAATAAGGAATCGGTGGGTTCAGGAGGGTAATACGAAACACCGTGCTGGGTCCCAACGGCCTCGTATCACTAGCAGCCGAGATGACAGGCATCTTATTCGCACGGCTGTAACGGATCGCGCAGCCACGTCTCGATCCCTGAGTCAGCAGATGCGGACATTTGCAAGACGGCAACCATCTGCACGAACAGTTCGACATTTTCAGCAGAATGGACTATCAGCTCGGAGACCATGGCTGCGATTACCCTTGACGCTGCATCACAGACAAGAGCGCCTGCGATGGTGTACTCAACGACGAACCTGGGTGCACGGATGGCTAGACGTCATTTTTTCGGATGGATGCAGGTTCTGTTTACAGCATCATGATGATCGCATCCGTGTTTGGATCGGTTTTACGACGAGGTCGTGCACCCTCGTGACAACAGTCCTTCCATCTGGCAATCCATGCGTGCCGCCAGTGGTCTAGGCCTGTTCACACACTGCGCGGACCTGGCTCCTCAAGAGTCCCCAACCGAACTAGCCACTCACACGACCCGGAAAAACAACGACGTCACCCCAGAGATAGTGCAACAGTTACTACATATTGATAACCGCCGCTGCTACCACTAGCAGACAGGCAACGCTAGCGAAACCGAGTGGTGCTAGTCAACACGAGAAGAAGACAAACAACCGCAACCATGCCACTAAACGATACCGTCTGACCTCCAGCAGAGGGCGGAAACCTGCAAACAGCACCAAAGCGAGCCGCAGGACGGCTCAATTATGTTGCATGGGCGGTACTGAGATCAACAAATCCTTGAACACGGTACACCCACAGGTCAACGTTATTGTGACACTGTAGCGACTCCCATGTTCTTCCTCTCACTGGCGCATTCGGCCCTAAATCCATTTTCACGGACGACAATGCGTGAATGCATCGAACTGTGCTGGTGAAGGAGCTATTACAACGACTGGATATTCGGCGAATAGTGTCCTGCCCGTTTCTCCCGAATTAAATCCGATCGAGCAAGTGTGCAATGAATTCTTAAGACGTATCGCAAGACAGGCCAACAGTCATGCAGTATTTGTCAAAGCGCTGATGGCAATAATTGAATCCTCTACCACAAGAACCAGCTGCCAACCTAGCAGAACATGCATTGTTGTCCTCGGTGCTAACGAACCGTATGAACAACCATGCCCGACATTTTGTAATGTCAATCACAGCCGCTCGGAATGGCCGCGCGGTTTGAGGCGCCATGTCACGGACTGCGCGGCTCCTCCCGGCGGAGGTTCGAGTCCTCCCTCGGGCATGGGTGTGTGTGTTGTTCTTAGCATAAGTTAGTTTAAGTTAGTTCAAGTGGTGTGTAAGCCTACGGACCGATGACTTCTGCAGTTTGGTTCCTTAAGAACTCACACACATTTGAACATTTGAACCATCACAAATCGCGCTGACTTCAATGTAATAGTTGTCTTTGAATAAAAGTGCCATCTCTCCTCGTTTCATTGCGTATTTCTTTGAGTTACCTTCTGTACTGTGCTGTAGCAGTTGTATCTATGTGTGGTCCAAGTTTCATCGAACTTTGTTACTTTGCAGTCAAACGTCATGTAAAAGTTACTTACGTCCTTAACTTCACAACTGTGTACAACTGACACAAAGTTATTAGTGGAAATGGATTAGGGTGAAAAACGTTCCAGTAAGCACATAACTACGATGTACGGCTAAGAGCCAATACTGATATCAGTACGAAACACACTCTAAGGCAAAAAAGTCGACGCGCCACGAAGGCATTATCCGAAGGACACAACTCGGTAGATGCGACGTACATTGCTTTGAACCGCCGATCCTGTCGCAGCAACTCAGCAACTACGTCTGCAGCAGGGGAAATGAAGGCAATCTGCAAACCAACACACTTCACAGCAGCCTAACCGTGTACCCAACATTGACGGTCCGCCGCAGATCAAATTATAAGTTCTTTTCCCAGTTACTTGAAAATTCCATAAAAAAACATTAAGCTGTAGCACATTCAGTCTAGAAGATAAGGATAGACGCATCAAAATTCACCAGTCCCTGTTGTAGAAAAGTTTTATGGTACAACAAAATTTTTGACAGTTCAACAAAGTCACAGAGATTCTATATATTCGTTGTGCGCTCTGACCCTCCTTGATATCTTTGCCAGAATAAATTGAAATTCTCCTGATTTTTCCTTAAATAATTAATGTCACTAAAGAATCAATTCTGTTCTCATTCAACTAAATATTCCACTTTAAAACCGATCCTCCCGACCACAATCACCGATAAAGTTTCTAAACAGAATCCTGACACACTTCACAGTATCGTTTATTTTCAAAATATCAATACGTGTCGACCTCTCACCAATAAAACTTCAAACCAGTCAGCCATTGAAGATCGTCCACACTCTCGACAAAACCCTGCTAGAACCTCTTCAAGAAGTCCGAATTTTAATAAAACGTGCAAATCTCACACGTAAGTAATATTTACGATGCATGTCGTAACAACAGAGTTAACAGACTGTTCCAACTTCCAACTCGAAGTTTATTTAACAGTTGGTAACCATTTGACATCCAGTTACAAACTTTATTCTTCCACATTCAACACTGAACGCTCTTTCCTTTTATATAAAAAAAACATAAAACATTTTAATAATGGTCAACATGATGTTTCAACGGTTGTTCCAGCATTAGTTTGCTGAAACGTAAGCCCAGGATGGCCTGCCCTCAAGGTCAACAAAACGGGGTGCAGAATGTCGTCCACTTACCGCTGTGGTTTAAGGGTGCCACTGATCACAACCAAAGGCGTCCTGCTAGGAAAAGAAATGGCACTGTGGACCGTCACTCCTCGTTGTCGAGCCATAAGGCGGGTGACAATCAGGTTCGTATCCCACCGCCGTCCGGGGCGTCTCCAGCGTCTTCGCTGGTCATCGCGGCCTGGAATCTCGTTGACTGGAGTTCAGTTGCCTTCAGTGATGAACCCCGCTTCCGGTTGAGCCCCGATGACCACCGCAGACGTACCTGGGCACTCCCCAGACAGCGGTGGGATACGAGCCCGTCACTAGCCATACCATCCGCCAACCAGAATTGACAGTCTGGGGTGCCACTTCGTTTCATATTAGGAACCCTTTGATTGTCGGTGCAAATCCAAATGTGCTTGCATAAGGGCCAGTTGTGGACCAACGAGTTACTGACTTGCTCAATTTGTGAAGTTCGTTCTCTCGAATAAATCATCCAATTTTTCTGAAATTGTAATCATTTCTTTGTGTGTAAATGCCGATTCCGTCCAGTTTCGATAATTCATTCGTGCTGCTTATTTTTGTCTTACAGTGTGTTGTTGCGGTTAGTAACAAGATATTTAAAATGCCTTAAGTCACATTTAACCGGGCTTCAAGAATTGCTAAATTTACTGGATGCATGGTTGGGCATCGGCACATTTCTCTGCTGATGCAGGGCGACCGCTAGGTCTTCATACTTATATTCGTATAGGAGGAAATTAGAATTATATATTAATACCTTCAGCTGCTGACAGGCGTTGATATATATCAAAGGGGACAAGTGAAAATGTGTGCATCGACCGGGACTCGAACCTGGGATCTCCTGCTTACATGGCAGACGCTCTGTCCATCTGAGCCACCGAGGGCACAGAAGATAGTGCGACTGCAGTGAGTATGTCGTGCACGCCTCCCGCGAGACCCACATTCTCACCTTATATGTCCACACACACAGCACACTCATTACTCGTGGAAGATATTCTTACCTAGCCCCGTAAGAGTTCGGGTAATATGTGTCCATCCGCACTGAAGAGGAAGGTCACGGCCCGTATGACCAGAACTATATACTTATATGGATCTGGTGTCTGTTCTTCCTCTTCTCTGCGGATGCACACATATTACACGAACTCTTACGGGACTTGGTAACAATATCTTCCACGAGTAATGAGTGTGTTGGGTAGGGACACTACGAATGTAGTGTGTGGACATATAAGGTGAGAATGTGGGTCTCGCGGCAGGCGTGCGCGAGATAATCCCTGCAGTCGCACTGTGTCCTCGGTGGCTCAGATGGATAGAGCGTCTGCCATGTGAGCAGGAGATCCCGGGTTCGAGTCCCGGTCGGGGCACACTTTTTCACCCGTCCCCGTTGATATATATCAACGCCCGTCAGCAGCTAAGGGTATTAATGTATCATTCTAATTTCGCGCTAGATTTTCAGTACGTTCCGAGATGGATAGGTCGAGCAGGACCGGTGCCTTAGCTTCCTGAAGATCACTATCCTCATTCCTTTGGATTTTTCAGCAAGTGGTCATCTCAAAAACAGCGAAAGCTACAGCCTTGTCAAGAGTTACGAGCGAATCCGGGGATGGTCGAAATTCGCTGCAGAGGCGTGTGCAGTATTCCATCCAAAAGCGACGGATCACTACCTTTAACGTGCAGAAGTGAACAGAAAATTGTACCGTACTGAAGCAGTGTTGTTTTCCTCAGGTACTATACTTATTCGCTGTAGCATTTTCCATATCTTAATGAGTAAAATCTGAATATTCCATTTCGCATCATAGCAGTGGACTCAGACAGCACCAATTCTTCGACAAGTAGTTTTACATCTGTTAGTGAAACCCTGCAACAATTACTCGGACCGTCCACGAGATACGCACTGCCAGCAGGAAAGTGATCGTCGAGACCCACTCGAGTGCGAAGCTCGTTAAATTGTGCGTAAATTATCGCTCTCGAGAGATATCTGAAACACACTCCAGCAAATTTCACTGCGAGTCGATAAGCCTCGCGATGAGTGATGTCGATATCCAGCTAATGACCCCGTGCAAACCCGAGGAGTACGACGTAAGAGGGTAATAGCACGTGATTGAGTTCGTAGAACACAAAGACATATACGTTCGTGTGCCGCGGAAACGCAATAAAATAAGTGGTTTGCTCGGTGGGAACAAAAAAATTGTTTACCTGTCGTTACGTCAAATCGACATTGACTGCAAACTATCTCAAGAGGTGCTGGTGTGTAAAACTATTTTTTTTATAAATGAAAAACACAATATAGCGGATGTTCTACAGTAGGGAAACTGCTGAACCGTCTCATTACGCGTTTCTTTCAGGTACCTATTACGTTCAAACCAGAAGAAAATAGGTGGATGAAAAACTGGTTCAAGGAGAGTCGAATGCTACTCATGAAGACTTGTTGAAAGAGAGATTGGGAGAAACAATCAAATGGCTCTGAGCACTATCGGACTCAACTGCTGAGATCATTAGTCCCCTAGAACTTAGAACTAGTTGAACCTAACTAACCTAAGGACATCACAAACATCCATGCCCGAGGCAGGATTCGAACCTGCGACCGTAGCGGTCTTGCGGTTCCAGACTGCAGCGCCTTTAACCGCACAGCCACTTCGGCCGGCTAAGAAACAATCATCATAACTTTTTATGTGTTGATGGTCCAGCATGTTATACATTGTTCTTCCCACACACTGGCCTCCACATACATAGATACTTGCGCCCCTCCCCCCCTTTCCCTCAAAGGCCCTTGAACACGCCAAGGTTTTTAACGCTAATTCCCTTTCTAAGCCCGTGCTCAATTCAAGGCACACGTCTTCCAATCGTCTACAGATTTATAACTGCCACAAGCACTGACTGAGCGCTACAAACCCGTGTTTGTTTTGGGACATGTCCTGTGTATGATGAAAAGGCAGTAAAACGCGAAGTCGTTAAGTGTTTTTGATTACATATGATAGAAATAAAACGACGTTCAAAGATGTAATACCATATATAAGGCAATCAACATAACTAGGTACATATAAGAACAGAATAATACATTTACGTAAAATTAGTGTTTTTAAGCAGGTGGTTCATTATCAACAATATCTGCTGCAATCTTGTTAACATCTTTTCATTTCATCAGTTAGCTGGTCGTCCTGACTGAATCCTTCACAAGATAAAGAGCATCGAATTTTACATTGGTAATTATCATTGTCTCCAACATATTTTACAATTTCAAATTTGTCCACAATACCACCAAGTATGTCCTTCAAAAGTTCCAAAGGATATTAGCCACAGCCTGGGGGATGTTTCTAGAATGATATTTTCACCCTACAGCGGAGCGTACGCTGATATGAAACTTCCTGGCAGATTAAAACTGTGTGCCGGACCGAGACTCGAACTCGGGACCTTTGCCTTTCGCGGGCAGGTGCTCTACCATCTGAGCTTCCCAAGCACGACTCACGCCCCGTCCTCACAGCTTTACTTCTGCCAGCATCTCGTCACCTACCTTCTGTCTAAGCCATGTCTCCGCAATATCCTTTCTTTCAGGAGTGCTAGTTCTGCAAGGTTCGGAGGAGAGCTTCTGTAAAGTTTGGAAGGTAGGAGACGAGATACTGGCAGAAGTAAAGCTGTGAGGACGGAGCGTGAGTCGTGCTTGGGTAGCTCAGATGGTAGAGCACTTGACCGCGAAAGGCAAAGGTCCCGAGTTCGAGTCTTGGTCCGGCACACAGTTTTATCTGCCAGGAAGTTTTACACAGAACAGTGTTCGGACCGCGAGTGACTTTGTAACGTATTGAATACGTTACAGACGTGCCTTTCGTGGTCAAATAAAACAGCGCAACCTGCAGGCTTGGAAAGAATCTACGTTAATATTGAAGCCTGCATTTCTCGCGATGTTTCCACACTTTTGTCCACAACCCCACTACGTCTGTGTGTGCTGATACATTCTTCACGGGTGTCACTAGTTTATTTAATTTACAGTATCTAATTCGTGATTTTATTATTGCTGTTTACTCTTATTCGCACGGCAAATAATAGGTTACGGTTCATGAAGGGCAATGGATATAAATTTCCACAATGTGTAATTTGTTACTTTTATAACGTAAGAAAAAATAAACGACGCACTACGAAGGAATAATTCGAAGGGGACGGAAATCGTTAGATGTGATGTACACATACAGACAAAGAAATTGGGTGACCGAGCGAGGTGGCGCAGTGGTTACACACTGGACTCGCATTCGGAAGGACGACGGTTCAATCCCGCGTCCGGCCATCCTGATTTAGGTTTTCCGTGATTTCCCTAAATCACTCCAGGCAAATGCCGGGATGGTTCCTCTGAAAGGGCACTGCCGACTTCCTTCCCCATCCTTCCCTAATCCGATGAGACCGATGACCACGCTGTCTGGTCTCCTTCCCCAAACCCACCAACCAACCAAATTGGGTGATTTGTTTACAGAAAGAGCTTCACAAATTGAGAAAGTCAATAATGCACTGGTGCACTTCTGGCCGTTATGCAAGCGCTTATTCGCTTTGGCATTAACCGAGCGAGGTAGCGCTGTAGTTAGCACACTGGACTCGCATTCGGGAGGACAACGGTTCAATCCCGCGGCCGGCCATCCTGATTTAGCTTTTCCGTGATTTCCCTAAATCGCTTCAGGCAAATGCCGGGATAGTTTCTTTGAAGGGGCACGGCCGACTTCCTTCACCATCCCACCCGAATCCGATGAGACCGAAGACATCGCAGTTTGGTCTCTTCCCCCAAATCAACCAAACCCGCCTTGCCATTGATAATTGCTCTATGGCGTCCTCAGAGGTGTCGTGCCAACTTCTATCCAGTTGGCGCGTGAGGTCATCAGAATGCCGAACTGGTTGGAAGGCCCTGCCCATAACGCTCCATATTCGGGGGGGGGGGGAGGGGGAGGGGTCGAGAGATCCGGCGACTTTAGTGCCAAAGGTGGGGTTTGGGGTTTGGCAAGAACAAAGACCAGCAGTAGAAACTCTCGTCGTCTGCGGGCGGGTATTATCTTGCTGAAAGGGAAATTCAGGATGACTTGTCATGAAGGGCAACAAAATGGGGCGTAGAATATCGTCGACTTACTGATGTGCTGTAAGGGTGCAGCGTATGACAACCAAAGGGGACCTGCTATGAGAAGAAATGGCACCCCACATCATCATTCGTGGTTGTCGGGCAGTATAGGGGGGGACAGTCAGGTTGGTATCTGATCACTGCACGAGGCGTCTCTAAATATGTCTCTCCTAGTCATCGGGGCTCAGTTTGAGACGAGGCTTATCAATGAAGACAACCCTACTCCATTCAGTGAAATGCCATTCCGAAAGCATGTCTGGAGACGCTCTGGAGATCCTTAGGATAGCAGTCCCACCGTTGCTCGCCATACGACCCGAGATCCTGGAGTGATGGCCCGGGGTGCCATTTAGTTTCATAGCGGGACCTCTTTGATGTTCAAACCGCGGCACTCTTTCAACACAACGTTGCGTCGACGATTTCTACGCCCCGTTTTGTTGCGTTTCATGGGAAATCTTTCTGGGCTCACATTTCAGCAACATGATATCCCCCCCCCCCCCCCCAGTACAGGGCGAGAGTTTCTATTGCTTATTTTCATTCTTGCGAATCCCTACCCTGACCAGCAAGGTCGCCATATCTCTCCCCAATTCACAATATTTGGAGTATTATGGGGAAGACCCCATAACGATCTCGGGATTTTGACGATCTAACGTTCCAGTTGGACAGAATTTGGCACGGTATCCCTCAAGAGGGCACCAACAACTCAACAACTCTATCAATCAATGACAAGCCGAATAACTGCTTGCACAAGAGCCAAGGATGGACCAACGCGTTATTGACTTACTCGGTTTTTGAAGTTCTTTCTCTGAATAAATCAATGGAATTTTTGCTGAAATTGAATTCATTCGTTTGTCTGTGCATGTAATTCACCTCTGTGGATTTCTGTCCCATTCGGATAATTCCTTCGTGGTGCGTTCTTTTCTTTTTAGAGTAGTTAATCATTTACCAATTTTGAATTATTACTGCTCTATCTGCAGGACATATTGATGTGTTTCCTTTCCGAAACTTCGAAATTTTGATATACTGTTTTTCCGATTTGTTATGCTTTAGCGTTCTTAAGCGCCAGTACGTGAAAATGTTTTCTGGGTTTCTTGAGCATAAGAGGAACTTACTATGTCAGCAATCACTCAGTCAAAATATATTAAGCAGGACGGCAAAAGATATTAAAGGCTTAGATCCTAATAACTCTAACAACGAGCAGCTAGATCTACATAAATGCTCTGCATATCGTGGTGCATGATAGAGGGTGATCCTCGTTACACCAGGGTTTCTGTCCGTTCCGATCCCGTACAGAGCACAGGATGAGTGGTTGCTTACACGCGTCTGTTAGAAATGCAGTAAGTCCTATCGTCGCGGTCCTTACGGGAGCTGTACGTGGATAGTAGTAGTGCATTCTCCTAGAGTCTTCACTCGATTCTATTTCTTGAAACTTTGCTAGTAGGCTTTACTCATTTGTCACTGAATTAATTAAAATTGCACTTATTACTGTAAAAACTGGTTTTCTGCTTTTGTTAAGCATTCTGAGTGACGTCATGTTTCTAAGTTTAATTGTTGTTTGTAGTTTTGTAATTATTTTAAATGGGGTGTATAAGTCCCACTTGAGCAGGAATAAAAGGTTTCCTAAATTTATTCCTCCTCTAGTCCAGCGGGACACAAACGTCTCACTTAAAATATTTGTTTCTGTTACTAGGGATTAGGATATGTAAAACAAATGAAGTAAGTTCCATAATTATGTCAAAAATTCCAAGCTAATAAGCTATTTATAGTTTTGTCAACAGCTCACCACCCGAAAGCCACAAGAATAATAGAGGTGGTATAACCTCAGCTGTATCCTGCCCTGCATCCATAGCAGAGTTCACAACTGTTACGCGAGCTATATATTGGTACGATCCACACAGAGAAGAATATGCTACTGGCAGTGAGTCACTGAAATGGTGGCGGTTTCGATTTCTTTTTGATTTGGGCGTTTCATCATGTTTCATCATGCGGAACTGTAATGGCCGGCCGCCGTGGCCGTGCGGTTCTAGGCACTTCAGTCCGGAACCGCGTGACTGCTACGGTCACAGGTTCGAATCATGTCCTTAGGTTAGTTAGTTTTAAGTAGTTCTAAGTTCTAGGGGACTGATGACCTCAGATGTTCCGAGTTCCATAGTGCTCAGAGCCATTTGAACCATATTTTTGAACTTTAATAATTGAGGAAAATGTGTCTAGTTTTCTTTTCACCTTGCTCTTGTAAGGCAGCTCTCAGCTAGAAGTATACAAAGCAAAAAACAAACAAGGAGTTCATGGAGGTTTCCATTTCTATACAAATCAAGGGAAATAAAATTGCAGCAACGAATAAAACATAAAAATGTAAAAATTTAGACGCAAATGTGAACAAAAGGTAGATACAGAAGGACTTCACATATACTTGCCAGATGTCACGGTTTTCCGAGACACTCCCGGTTTCGGATCAAAAAATGAGTGTCCCGAAAATGGCTTTTAGTACAGGTGTTGTGATGCCAGCGAAATACGCTCATACCGTCTATTTCTTCCCAAATGCTGGCGTGGATTTTTATTTCAATTGCCACTGTTAGGCAAAATAATGATTTTTGTTTCATTGTTGCACGTCCCAGCGCCTATTAAATGGCCTTTATTGCGCGTAACGCTTATTTCCATTATAAACTCTTATTTTGGGATTCAGTTCAGTAACGACGTTGCAGCTACGGGGTTCTCTTCCGAGGCTTACTCTGTGTGTGAAGTGAGCTCCAAATTCAAAAGCGAAAGTGTTCCTTTCAAGAGAAATATGCAGAAGAATGGTCGTTCGTCAAAGGAGGAAGCCATGACTATGAAGTGGAATGTAGAATATGTTTTATGTTTCCATTTCATATGGAGGAAGGGCAGATATTACAGAACATTTAGGCAGCCAAAAGCATAAATCAAACATGTGCTCTGCTAGCATTTAAAAAATAGACAACTTTTTTATTTAAAACTGATCAAAACAGAGCCAATCAGTAGCTGAAGCGGAATTAACAATGTGTTCTCATACCGTAAAATATCATAAGTGTCTGAAATCGGTGGATTGTACTTCTAGCCTAAGCTCCCATCTTCGTAACGATTCTATCACAGCGAAGAGTGTGACGTTGGGGAGAAGCAAAACAACAGCACTTTCGGAAGCAGTTATGGCACCTGACACTGTCAGACAAATATCTGACGACCTCTCACTGGTCCGCTGTTATTCAATAGCTACAAACGCGAGTAATCAAAAGGCTGAAAAAGTGTTTCCATTAGTTATTCAATATCTTACACGTCAGAATGGCATTCAAGTTAAATTGCTTGAATTCAGTTTCGCTGCCAAATGAAAACGCCTCTGCAGTAAGTACGTACTGAATTGCTGCATTAGAAGAAAATGAAATTTATAAGAGTAAGTGTACTGCATTTTGCAGTGACAATGCTTGACACTAATTTTGGAGTAGTGCGACGAGCAGGTACAAGCAATGTATTTGCTAGACTGAAAATCGAAGTAAACTAAAATCTTTTAGGAGTTGGCTGCCCTGTTCACATACTACACAGTGCTGCCACGACAGCCGCTGACGTGTTGAGTGTTGACGTAGAAATCTTTATAATTAGTAGAGATGGGTAAACTGAAACACGTAACTGTTTCGAAACAGTACAATGTAATGTTTCGATACGCTGTTTCGAAACAGTGAAACTGCCTGTGTTTTGTAATCTAATAAACCTACACATTTTATCATCTTGAATGTCTACTGTATAAGTATGTCCATATAAACACAAATGAGGTGCGAGAGCGCTAATCATATCGCAGAAAGTATGAAACTATCACTTAGGCGTCTTGGCAGTTTCGTATTTCCTGCAGCAAATACGCTGCTTTCGTGTCGTGTGACTTTCATACTTTTTAATTGGCTGAGGACAGCCATAGGTGAAGACAGAAGAACTGGAGGTGGGAGCAAACTGCAGAAACAACGTATATGCTACTGGGATTCCCACATTCCCTTAGTATGGATAATATACCCATCCTGCTAATTTCCATGCACACAAAGGGAATCATTGTGAATAATAGGCACGGTGACTATAGACTCACAAATAACGCCAAATAATTCGAATACATAACAAAATATAACAGAAAAAAATTTTGTCTTTCAAGGTGTTTCGAACCGTTACTATAAATTCACCATGCTTGCCAGCCCTTCCCGTTCATCATTACACTACCAGTGATATGTCAAACAGATTGCTTGCAATTATACCTACATCAAATTTATGTATAAGTCTAATAACTGTCACTCTACGCCTTTCTTTATTCAAAATGTTGTTGGCTTACTTGCGTTTCTTAATATGATTACTGAACATGAACAGAGAAGCGTATGTTATAAAAAAGTGTAATTTAACTGAATGATTTTCACATATTTATTATTTGGAATGTGAATAGTATGCGTTGTTTTATTGTTTCGTTAGTGTTTATAAAGCAGATGTTACGCCATTTCCGAATAGCACAGTCAGCTAGAAACGAAGCTTTATTTTCGGATATCTTATGCTTCATGCTATTGCTTGTCAAAAAGACTTCGACACTCTTGAAAGTGTTTCATGAAGTGGTATGTTGTGTTTCAGTACCTGTGCCGAGCCCGAATCTCGTCCGACACAGAGTGGAGTGAAACATCACTGTTTCGATACAATTAGTCCGTTCCAAGTACAGGTGGACTGAAACAGCCTTATTTTGAAACGACGTTACAGTTTCTGTTTCTGACTCGAGATCGAATCTGGTCCGGTTATCCGAGACAGGGGCGGAATGAAACACCGTTTCGAAACAGTGAACCACAACCGTTCCGAAACACTGAAACAGTTCCACGTATCGATACACTGTATCGAAACATAGAAACAGTGGCCAAGTCTAATAATTACACTTTTCGATTACTTCTCCATATACACAGTACGAACGGAGCCCCTACAGGAGTTTTGTGAGGTTATGGACATAGTGCATAATGCATTGTTGTCACGTACAAAAACAAGGTGGTTATCTTTGTTTGTTGCTGTAGAGAGAGTACTGAAGTTGTAAGACTCTCTTAAATCATTCTTCCTCTAAAGAAGAAAAGGCACCTAAATTTCTGACAACCCTCTTCCAGAATCCGTTAACGGAAGTATATCGATGGTTCGTGCATAGTCAGTTGAGTGTGTTTCAGAGACAAATACTTAAACTTGAGAAAGCAGACAGCAATGTTACAGAAGTAGCTGCGATTTTGGAAAATACTAGCAGCATCAGAGAACGTCGTAAAGAAGAAATTTTTATTCCACTCAGTGACATCTCTCTTACGGAAAAGCGAGGTTGCATTAAATAGAGAAATTCAAAAATTTCATGTTGATGTATAACAGCTTTATGATGCGTGTATAGCTTATTTAGAAAAATGGTCAACAAATCTCAATGAGTTTTTCATTTTTAAATGGATGTTGCTGGACTCAGGTTCTGAATGGAAATGTGACAAGGACAATAACATTTGTACAAGGTAGAGGAGTGTCAGAAGATGATAGTTTATCGTTTGACCAGTTTTGTTTACTCAAGCAGTTCACTGAATCAGAAATCAACAAAAATAGCAATAACTGGGGTATTAAATCATGTAAGGGGAAATGGACCTATTTCTTTCGACCACATGTATGCGAAGAACAGTATTCTCAGTTGCTCAATCTGTGTGAATTCGTCTTCACTGTTCCAGGGCATAATGCAAACGTGGAACGAATATTTTCTCTCACGAATGTGCAGTGGACTGAGGAACGAAACGGATTAGAAGTACCAACGGTTGAAGCAATAACTAAATGCGTTTTTGTCAAGTGAATTCCTGTAAGTTTTACGAATACATCATACAGCGCTCAAGATCTTTTCTCCAATGCTCAGAATTCAGATAAATTTGAGCCGTAGGATAACAAATTATGTGATCTTTGCACTTAAACATAGTGTTTCAGTAGACAATTTTGTGTCTCGTATTAATGTTTCAAAATAAAAAATTCTTGTTACCAGTACTAATATTATAAAATGTTATTACGATTTGAATGCCCTCACTTGGGTTTTATTAAATTAATTACAGTATAATATGTTCATTTATTTTTTTATTTTACTAAATCTATTGAATAGAGCAGCAATTTAAACAAAAATTTCGCTTTTTTTAAGGTTAAGAAAAGTGTCCCGAAATGTCCCTGTTTATGATTCACAAATTACGACAGTTTTCAGTTAATTTTAGAGAAACTTCCCGGTTGGCTAGTAACAAATTATGGCAACCTTACCCATAAGGCAATAACACTAAACTAATTTAAAAGTGTTTCATAGATAAATATGTTTATTTCTAGCAAAGAGTGCAAAAAAGACGATAAATACCTTTAGTAAGATTACCTATTGCAAACAGGAAAAAAAAAAAACATAAAACCGTCAACACAAGTCACAAAATACATAAGTCAAACAATTAACCGACGTTCGCACATTAGGTGCCAAACAATGTGCCTGTTTGCTCCTAACAGTTGATACAAGCAACGCTAGATCGCAGCACCACCCAGATGCCTGTGAACTCAGATAAATGAATTTTTATGTGTGGCACATGTATGCCGCTGGTCACGAAAGGACTAAAACATGTGCCGGTTCAGTTTCTTAAGCGTTCCCGTCACGCTGTCCCGCTTGGACCTCTTCCTCCCAAACTCGTCGTCGGGAGGAGGTAATTTTAACTAGACTCCGGATAGGCCACTGTCTTTTTAGCCATCGACATCTTTTAAGTGGCGATCCTCCCCCGCTTTGTTCCCACTGCTCCAAACTGTGGACGGTGAGACACCTTTCACTTGAGTGCCCCTATTTTACTCCGCTACGGTCCCGTCTACAGCTGTCGCCTGATACATCTTCCATTTAAGCAGATGACACGAGCTCAGCCGATCGCGTCCTAGTTTATTAGTGTCAGTGAGATGAAGTCGGTCATTTGAAACTCTTTTTGGGGAAAACACCCCCCTCCCCCCTCCCCCCCCCCCCCCCCCCGTTCTATAGTGGTTTTCTAAACTTTCCTTCTGTATTTTAGTTTCCCCAGTTTTTGAGTTTCGCTTCCATTGCTGCTGGTTTTTTACCTAAGCCACAGACCGGGCGCTGACCGTAGCAGTTTTGCGCCCTAAAACCATAACAAAATAAAAACGTTGTCCCGCGAGTGAAACAAACCAGACATCTTGCGTTCTGCCCTTGTCTGATACGTTCAATATACGCTAGTCCTATTTGGTACGGGTGCCACGCGCTTGAGAAACACTCCAAGGTAGGTCGCACAAGTGTTTGTAAGCAGTCTCCTTTGTAGACTGACGGCATTCTAGTATCCTGTCAGTGAACCACAGTGTTTACCTACGACTAAGCCTCTGTGACCGTTCCATTTCATCTCCCTAAAAATTATTGCACCAACGTATCTCTAAGACTTGGCGAATTGCAACTGTGAGTAGTTGATACTGTAATCATACGATACTACGTTAATTCGTTTTGTGAAGTGAGTGATTTGATAGCCCATACGATAGTAGCGTCCGTATAAACTTATTAGGAGTGATACTGAGTCAAATGCTTTGATCCATGGCATTCAGGTTGTCATGGGAGAAACGCATGTTGGGTTTCGCATGATCCTGGTTGACATGAGTCATTTTTTTAGGGTTCGATTCCCCAATAGGTACAAACTTTTACAGGACCGCGTTGTCGCTCCTTTGTCTCAGGTCCGAGTTGAGGTATTAAGTTGAATTTGGTCAAATACTACAGTTTATAGTCCCTTGACTATGTAAAAAATTTAAGCTTGTAAGTGCAATCAAAAGATACGGCCATTTACAGGGTGACAATTATTAAACTACATGAAGAAAAAAGGAATTTAGTTACAAACTACGGCACGCACACACTTCATTCAATATGTAAACGTCACTATAGATACTCGGATTTAGATTATGACATGTTCGATATGTTGCCATCATTGGTGATGAGGCGCAGACGAATAGTGACATTCTGCATGACCTACTGAAGTGTCGGAATATCGATGCTGTCGATGACCTCCTGAATGGCTGTTTTCAGCTTAGAATGGTTTTGGCGTTGTCGTTCTACACCTTGTCTTTAATACAGGCCCACAAAAAGGAGTCGCACAGGTTCAGATCCGGATACTATGGCAGCCAATCGTGGCCCATGCCCGTGGCCTCTGAGTACCCCAGAGCCAGAATACGGCCCCCAAACTGCTCCTCCAGGACATCAAACACACTCCTGCTTCGATGGGGTCGAGCTCCGTCTTGCATGAACGACATTGTGTCGAAACCAGGGTCGCTTTGGATAACGGGGGCGGAATCATCTTCCAAAACCTTCAGGTAGTCGCTGTGCCATCAAGGAATATCGCACCGATTATTCCGTGACCGGACACTGCACTCCACGTAGTCTGCCGTTGAGGGTGAAGAGGCTCCTCGATCGCGAAATACGGATTCTCAGTCGCACAAATGCGCCAATTTTCCTTACTGACGAACCCATCCAAATGAAAGTGGGCTTCGTCGCTAAACCAAACCATACCACGCTCATACTAATTTCCCTCATGCCCCGCGGCCAACAGTGCGGTTTGGACGTCCTAACGCTACCGTTCAGAAGTTACGAAGGAGACACTCTGACACCTGCTGTCACGTATCACGTGAATGGTGCCCACGTAGAACAGTTATTGTAATACAATTTTCTGATAGTGGGACATCCACAACCATTATGTAAATGTCTGATATTTGAAACATCCCTTACAGTTGTACGAACCATTCATTAGTACATTCTTACACAGCCTGGTTTCGGGATCACAGCTCCATCTTCAGGTGCGTCTGTAAATGAAAAATGAAGGCCTATACCAGAAGCACAAAAGCCGATAGAATCAAAAAATATGTAGACAATAATGAGTATACGTAAAATCAGTACAAAGTGTACGTGCCTATGTTAAAAGACAGCACATCTCCCGTTCGTGGCAGAACCGCCTGATGTATGTCAGTCTTAGATTGCAAGCACCGGCCGCGGCGTAGGACCTAAATAAACCAAAATACAGCCGCAGAGAGTGCACGAAAGGCCAGGAGGTACAAAGTCACCGTTCCAGTGGTATGCGGGACACATGCCACTTTCTACAGGTAATTGGTATACTGAGGTGACAGAAGTCACGGGTCACCTCCTAAAATCGTGTCGGACCCTCTTTTGCCCGGCGTAGTGTGGCATAGACATAGCAAGTAGAAGGTCCTTGAAGGAATATTGAGCCATGCTGCATCCATAGCTGTTCATAACCGCGAAAATGCTGTCGGTGAAGGAGTTTGTGCACAAACTGATCCATCGAATATGTCCCTTAAATGTTCCATGGGTGGCCAAATCGTTCGCTCGAATTGTCCAGGACGTTCTTCAAACCAGTCACGAGTAATTGTCGCCCAGTGGCGTATAAACAGAGTCCACACCATTACTGAGCCACCACCAGCTTAGCCGGCCGCGGTGGTCTAGCGGTTCTAGGCGCTCAGTCCGGAACCGCGGGACTGCTACGGTCGCAGGTTCGAATCCTGCCTCGGGCATGGACGTGTGTGATGTCCTTAGGTTAGTTAGGTTTAAGTAGTTCTAAGTTCTAGGGGGCTGATGACCTCAGATGTTAAGTCCCATAGTGCTCAGAGCCATTTGAACCATTTGAGCCACCACCAGCTTGCACAGTGAATTGTGGACAGCCTGGGTCGATGGCTTGGTGGGGTTTGCGCCATACTCGAAAGCCACCACCAGCTCTTACCAACTGACCAGCTGTCTAGGATCCAACCGATATGGTCACGAGCCCAGGACAGGCGCTACAGGAGACGTCGTGCTGTTGGCAAAGGTGGTGGTGGTGGTGGTGGTGGTGGTGGTGGTGGTTAGTGTTTAACGTCCCGTCGACAGCGAGGTCATTAGAGACGGAGCGCAAGCTCGGGCTAGGGAAGGATTGAGAAGGAAATCGGCCGTGCCCTTTCAAAGGCACCATCCCGGCATTTGCCTGAAACGGTTGGCAAAGGCACTCGCGTCGGTCGTCTGCTGTCACAGCCCATTAACGCCACATTTCGCTGCACTGTCCTAACGGATATGTTCGCCACGGGTCACACATGGATTTATGCGATTATTTCACGCATTGTTGCCTGTCCGTTAGTACTCACAACTCTACGCTGTTACCACTGCTATCTGTCGTTAAGTGAAGTCTGTCGGCCCTTGCGTTGTCCGTGGTGAGAGTTAATGCCTTAAATTGCTATTCTTGGCACACTCTTGACTCTGTAGATCTCGGAATATTGAATTCCCTAATGATTTCCGAAGTGGAATGTCCTGTGCGTCTAGCTCAAACTACCATTCCAAGTTCGAAGCGTGTTAATTCCCGTCGTGCGACATAATCAAGTCGTTAACCTTTTCACATGAATCACCTAAATGACAGCTCCGCCAGTGCACTGCCATTTTATACCTTGTGTACGCGACACTACCGCCATCAGTATATGTGCATGTTGCTATCCCAAGACTTGTCACCTCGGTGTATGTGGCAGATGATGCAGTCGCGTCGTTCTTACAGACGGTTAGTTGCTTACTTACGGATACTTGAACAGTCGTTCGTTTCATCTACATCTACATCGATGCTCTCCAAATCACATTTAGTGCCTGGGAGAGGGTTAATTGAAACACCTTCACAATAATTCTTCATTATTTCACTCTCGAACAGCGTGCGGAAAAAACGAACACCTACATCTCTCTATAGTGGCTCTGATTTCACTTCTTTTACTATTACGATCGTTTCTCTCTTTGTAGGTCGGCGTCAACAAAATCTTTTCATATTCGGTGGAGAAAGTTAGTGATGAAATTTAGTTATAATGTTGTGCGTCCCAAATCCTGTATGATGCCCGTGATACTCTCTCCCCTATTTCTCGCCATTACAAAACTTGCTGCTCTTCTTTGATCTTTCCCGATGTATTCCTTTAATCCTATCCCTAAAAATCTCACAACGCGCAGCATTATTCTAAAAGAGGACGGACAAGCGTAGTGTAAAGAGTCTCTTTAGTAAAACTTCCTGGCAGATTAAAACTGTGTGCCCGACCGAGACTCGAACTCGGGACCTTTGCCTTTCGCGGGCAAGTGCTCTACCATCTGAGCTACCGAAGCACGACTCACACCCGGTACTCACAGCTTTACTTCTGCCAGTATCTCGCCTCCTACCTTCCAAACTTTACAGAAGCTCTCCTCATTCTGGAAACATCCCCCAGGCTGTGGCTAAGCCATGTCTCCGCTATATCCTTTCTTTCAGGAGTGCTAGTTCTGCAAGGTTCGCAGGAGAGCTTCTGTAAAGTTTGGAAGGTAGGAGGCGAGATACTGGCAGAAGTAAAGCTGTGAGTACCGGGCGTTAGTCGTGCTTCGGTAGCTCAGATGGTAGAGCACTTGCCCGCGAAAGGCAAAGGTTCCGAGTTCGAGTCTCGGTCGGGTACACAGTTTTTAATCTGCCAGGAAGTTTCATATCAGTGCACACTCCGCTGCAGAGTGAAAATCTCATTCTAGTCTCTTTAGTAGATCTGTTGCATCTTCTGCCCGTAAAACGCAGTCTTTGGTTCGCCTACACCACAACATTTTCTGTGAGTTCTTTCTAATTTAAGTTGCTCGTAATTGTAATTCCTAGGTATTTAGTTGAATTTACGGCTTTTAGATTTGAATAATTTATCGTGTAACCGCAGTTTAGCGGATTCCTTGTAGCACTCATGTCGATAACTTCACACTTTTCAGTACTTAGGTTCAGTTGCCAATTTTAGCACTATACAGATATCTTATATAAATCATTTTGCAATTAGTTTTGTTCTTCTTCTTTAATAGACCATAAACGACAGCGTGATCTGCAAAAAACCTAAGACGACTGTTCATATTGTCTCCTAAATCATTTATGTAGGTAAGGAACAGCAAACGACCTATAACATTACCGTGTGGAACGCTAGAAATGACTACTGTTTTACTCGATGAGTTTCCCTCATTACTACGCACTGTGACATCTCTGACAGGAAATCCCGAATCTGAGCCCATAACTGAGACGATATTCCATCAGCACGCAATTTGATTACAAGTCGCTTGTGTGGTACAGTACCAAAAGCCTTCTGGAAATCTCGAAATACGGAATGAATCTGAATTCCCTTGTTCATAGCAGTCGAGCCTTCGTGAGAGTAAAGAGCTGTTTGTGTTTCACAAGAACGATACGTTCTGAATCCATGTTGACTGTGTGTCAATGGACTGTTCTTCAAATGGTTCAAATGGCTCTGAGCATTATGGGGCTTAACTTCTCAGGTCATCAGTCGCCTAGAACGTAGAAGTAATTAAACCTAACTAACCTGCCCGAGGCAGGATTCGAACCTGCGACCATAGTGGTCACTCGGTTCCAGACTGTAGCGCCTAGAACCGCACGGCCACTCCGGCCGGCCAATAGACCTCTTCAAGGTAATTCACAATGTTCGAACACAATGTATGTTCCAAATTGCTGCTGCTGCCAAACAGCTTACCAGAGGGCACACCACACTGTGGATATTTTTCAGCGTAGAAGGCACGGGCTTGCAGCCTATGTCCACTTGTTAAACCATAGCAGCGTATGATATCCGCCATTTCTCTTGTCGAGAAGTAGGCTTCCATTGCTAACAAGTTGTGGAAGAGAGAATATGTTAATGTACTTCACCATTTGTATGTACAGATAGTTCAGTAACAGTAAACACATAAGTGAATCCGCATTTGGAAGTGGGTAAAACACCAGGATACGTGCACAGGTTTGACAGTATTGTGCAACAAGGCATACAAACACGACTACTACAACACGACCTCAACTACACAACTGACTGCAGACCACCTAATGGCAGGCAGAGCACTGTAAGACATCATTTTTTGCCTACACATTTGACATGGCGCTAATCCAGCGACTGTGCTAGTATCCGCAACCAAGAGTTCGCGCAGGCCTTCCTATAAGCACGTGTTTGTCTCGGAAAGTATGTATTTCCGGACCCATGTTAACTGCAATTTCTTTTTTCTTGTTTCGATAAGTACTACCACCTCTCAAGGTAGTCGACACTTTCTTAACACCCTGTATACATATGGTCTATTAGATTGTGTTGTTGTGGTCTTCAGTACTGAGACTGGTTTGGTGCAAGCTTCTTCATCTCCTAGTACCTACTGCAACCTACATCCTTCTGAATCTGCTTAGTGTATTCATCTCTTGGTCTCCCTCTACGATTATTACCCTCCACGCTGCCCTCCAATGCTAAATTTGTGATCCCTTGATGCCTCAAAACATGTCCTACCAACCGATCCCTTCTTCTAGTCAAGTTGTGCCACAAACTTCTCCCCAATCCTATTCAATACCTCCTCATTAGTTATGTGATCTACCCATCTAATCTTCAGCATTCTTCTGTAGCACCACATTTCGAAAGCTTCTATTCTCTTCTTGTCCAAACTATTTATCGTCCATGTTTCACTTCCATACATGGCTACACTCCACACAAATACTTTCAGAAACGACTACTTGACACTTAAATCTATACTCGATGTTAACAAATTTCTCTTCTTCAGAAACGATTTCCTTGCCATTGCCAGTCTACATTTTATATCCTCTCTACTTCGACCATCATCAGTTATTTTGCTCCCCAAATAGCAAAACTCCTTTACTACTTTAAGTGTCTCATTTCCTAATCTAATTCCCTCAGCATCACCCGATTTAATTTGACTACATTCCATTATCCTCGTTTTGCTTTTGTTGATGTTCATCTTATATCCTCCTTTCAAGACCCTGTTCCATTCCGTTCAATTGCTCTTCTGTCTCTGACAGAATTACAATGTCATCGGCGAACCTCAAAGTTTTTACTGCTTCTCCATGAATTTTAATACCTACTCCGAATTTTTCTTTTGCTTCCTTTACTGCTTGCTCAATATACAGATTGAATAACATCGGGGAGGGGCTACAACCCTCTCTCACTCCTTTCCCAACCACTGCTTCCCTTTCATGCCCCTCGACTCTTATAACTGCCATCTGGTTTCTGTACAAATTGTAAATAGCCTTTCGCTCCCTGTATTTTACCCCTATCACCTTCAGAATTTGAAAGAGAGTATTCCAGTTAACATTGTCAAAAGCTTTCTCTAAGTCTACAAATACTAGAAACGTAGGTTTGCCTTTCCTTAACCTTTCTTCTAAGATAAGTCGTAAGGTTAGTATTGCCTCACGTGTTCCAACATTTCTGCGGAATCCAAACTGATCTTCCCCGAGGTCCGCTTCTATCAGTTTTTCCATTCGTCTGTAAAGAATTCGCGTTAGTATTTTGCAGCTGTGACTTATTAAACTGATAGTTCGGTAATTTTCACATCTGTCAACACCTGCTTTCTTTGGGATTGGAATTATTATATTCTTCTTGAAGTCTGAGGATATTTCGCCTGTCTCATACATCTTGCTCACCAGATGGTAAAGTTTTGTGTTGACTGGCTCTCCCGAGGCCATCAGTAGTTCTAATGGAATGTTGTCTACTCCCGGGGCCTTGTTTCGACTCAGGTCTTTCGGTGCTCTGTCAAACTCTTCACGCAGTATCTTATCTCCCATTTCGTCTTCATCTACATCATCTTCCATTTCCATAATATTGTCCTCAAACACCTCGCCCTTGTATAAACCCTCTATATACTCCTTCCACCTTTCTGCCTTCCCTTCTTTGCTTAGAACTGGGTTTCCATCTGAGTTCTTGATATTCATTCAAGTGGTTCTCTTCTCTCCAAAGGTCTCTTTAATTTTCCTGTAGGCAGTATCTATCTTACCCCAAGTGAGACAAGGTCTATTAGATAACGCCGAAAATGCCGTGAGGCTTTTCGTGGATGATGCTGTTGTGTACAGAGAAGTCACAGAGCTACAAAATTGAAGCGAAACGGCGCAAGACCTACAGGGGATGAACGCTTGGTGCAGGGTGTGGTAATTGACCCCCAACATAAACGGCTGTAACGTGCTGTGTATGCAAAGACATTGAGACCCTTTATTGTATGACTGAGCAGTTGCAGAACAGTCACTGGAAGCACTTCTGTTAAATAACTAGGAATATGCGTACGGCGCTGTTTAAAGTGGAACGATCACATAAAATTAATTACGGGTGAGTCAGATGCCAGATTCATTCGAAGAATCCTTAGAAAGTGTAGTACGTTAACGACGTATGTAGCTTAAGAGGATTAAATAGTGCACTTATATAGCCGTGTCGACATTTTTCTTCGTCCAATAAGCAAACGGAATAGGACAGAAGTTCTCTGATAGCCGTACGCTGTATTCTGCAGTGCCTGGACCTTGATGATGCGGAAATAACAGGAAAACTGGACTCGTATGAATGGAAACGTGTAATGTGATTCGACGGGCCTCCTACCACATACAGGACCTGTCTATACAGGGTGGTCCATTGATCGTGACCGGGCGAAATATCTCACGAAATAAGCGTCAAACGAAAAAACTATAAAGAACGAAACTTATCTAGCTTGCAGGGGGAAATCAGATGGCACTATAGTTGGCCCGCTAGATGGCGCTGCCATAGGTCAAACGGATATCAACTGCGTTTTTTAAAATAGGAATCCCCACTTTTTATTACATATTCGTGCAGTACGTAAAGAAATATAAATGTTTTACTTGGACCACTTTTCTCGCTTTGTGATAGATGGCGCTGTAATAGTCACAAACGTATGGCTCACAATTTAGACGAACAGTTGATAAAAGGTAGGTTTTTTAAATTAAAATACAGAAAGTAGGTACGTTTGAACATTTTATTTCGGTTCTTCCAATGTTATACATGTACCTTTGTGAACTTATTTCTGAGAACGCATGCTGTTACAGCGTGATTACCTGTCAATACCGCATTAATGCAATAAATGGTCAAAATGATGTCCGTCAACCTCAATGCATTTGGAAATACATATAACGACATTCCTCTCAACAGCGAGTAGTTCGCCTTCCGTACTGTTCGCACATGCATTGACAATGCGCTGATGCACGTTGTGAGGCGTTCTCGGTGGATCACGATAGCAAATGTCCTTCAACTTTCCCCACAGAAAGAAATCCGGGGACGTCAGACCCGGTGAACGTGCGGGCCATGGTATAGTAGTTCGACGACCAATCCACCTGTCATGAAATATGCTACTCAATACCGCTTAAACCGCACGCGAGCTATGTACCGGACATCCATCATGTTGGAAGTACATCGCCATTCTGTCATGTAGTGAAACATCTTGTAGTAACATCGGTAGAACATTACGTAGGAAATCAGCATACATTGCACCATTTAGATTGCCATCGATAAAATGAGGGCCAATTATCCTTCCTCCCATAATGCCGCACTATACATTAACCCGCCAAGGTCGCTGATGTTCCACTTGTCGCAGCCATCGTGGATTTTCCGTTGCCCAATAGTGCATATTATGCTGATTTACGATACCGCTATTGGTGAATGATGCTTCGTCGCTAATAAAACGCGTGCAAAATATCTGTCGTCGTCCCGTAATTTCTCTTGTGCCCAGTGGCAGAACTGGACACGACGTTCAGAGTCGTCGCCATGCAATTCCTGATGCGTAGAGATATGGCACGGGTGCAGTCGATGTTGATGTAGTATTCTCAACACCGACGTTTTTGAGATTCCCGATTCTCGCACAATGTGTCTGCTACTGATGTACGAATTAGCCGCGACAGGAGCTAAAACACCCACTTGGGCATCATCACTTGTTGCAGGTCGTGGTTGACGTTTCACATGTGGCTGAACACTTCCTGTTTCCTTAAATAACGTAACTATACGGCGAACGGTCCGGACACTTGGATGATATCGTCCAGGATGCCGAGCAGCATACATAGCACAGGCCCGTTGGCCATTTTGATCACAATACCCATACATCAACACGATATCGACCTTTTCTGCAATTGGTAAACGGTCCATTTCAACACAGGTAATGTATCACGAAGCAAATACCGTCCGCACTGGCGGAATGTTACGTGATACCACGTACTTATACGTTTCTGACTATTACAGCGCCATATATCACAAAGCGAAGAAAGCGGTCCAAGTAAAACATTCATATTTCTTTACGTACACATATGGCAGCGCCATCTAGCGGGCCAACCATAGCGCCATCTGCTTTCCCCCTTCAAGCTAGACGAGTTTCGTTCTTTGTAATTTTTTCATTTGATGCTTATTTCATGAGATATTTGGCCCGGTCAATATCAATGGACCACCATCTATATGGAAATGAGAGGCGCAAAGTGCAGTCTTGACAGTCCTGCTCATATTGAGACTGTGAATCACATTGGACATTCTCTGTTGGTTTATTCGTTTGTAATGTGGTTTGCAGTGAGTCCTGGGGCCATACATTACGGAAAGAAAAGTAGTGTCCAGAAGATGCATTTCTGTTAAGAGCGACGAGGAACCAGTTCATGTGGCCTGTTTCAAGAGCACAGGAACGAAACATCAAACCGACTTTGGACTCCACAATCGCCGATATTTGTATATTATGAAGGCAGTTATCGTTTGTCTTGAAAACCACTGAGGAGCCTATAGGCCTCGTTCAGTACATCTTCTGGAATTGGTGTAGTTGCTTTTGCAAAGGGTGTAGCGATTCTCATTGAACGCCTTTCATTATTTGTGTTAACCGCTAGTTAGGATAATTCAAGCAGTTTTGTGTGTGTAAAAGGTCTGCTATACAACATACTACAGAGACGTAACTTGCCAGATAGATACAAGTGACTTGCACTTGACAGTCAAGTGCGCTATTCGTTTCTTGTTACCCTGTGTGCCCTTGCTCCAGCGTCGATCTTATTTACTCGCATGTGATCAGGAAGAGTCAAAAGACAGACACAAGCAGCTCACAGCTGCGCAGTTTCTGCGTCGCCATCTTCCCGTTTTCCCGCTACAGCTATTGTTTACTCTTGTGATCGCGCAGCTGGCGGGTGTGAAGTGGATACTAGAACTCGGTACGACACAAGAGGCGCCGGCAGAATGGATGCAGGTGCTCGCGTGCTCCCGACCTCAAGGTCCCGTTTTGTGTGTGGCAGGTGCCGCGGCGCCGCTCCACAGCCTGCAGAAGCCCCACCCTAGTGGCGCCGCCAAGTGGGAGACGCTGGCAGCAGCAGGGACGACAACGACGACGGAGGCGGCGACGGCGGCGCCCGCCAGTGCCATGGTCGCCTCAGCCACTGGGAGCCAGGCGCACAGGTCCAGCTGCCGCACGCAGCTTCGCTACTCCGTGTCCGGCTGTTGCAGGACTGGGACGCTCTCTTGAGGGTAGTAGACGCGTCAGCTGTCGCCGGAGTCCCCACGTGCCTGTTGACAAGTGGCTTCCCATTTGACTGTTGACATTTTGTGCCCCCGTTTGACTGTTGACATTTTGTAGCTGCATTTGACTGTTGACATTTTGTAGCCCCATTTGACTGTTGACATTTTGTGCCCCCATTTGACTGTTGACTTGTGGCACCCCATTTGATCTTAGCTGATGGTGTTCCAATTTCAAAGTTAACGTGACTAGGGTTTGATGCCTATTTGTATCGCTGTGTAAGTCCCTAGCTTCAAGACGACCTCTGTATCTCCAGAGCAGATTGTTGCACTGACCACATTAACACGTGTGTTGTAATTAGTTCTGAACACACAACCACTGCATCAGGTTAACCTCCAGTGGCATATCTCATCATACTTTCGTACTTGGGATACCTGAGGCATATGTTGCGTTTCAAGAACTGCCACCTTAAAGTGTGTGGCAGCTGTTATCAATAATAGAAAAACGAGTCCAGTATTTTGACACTATCTTCAGATGTCCAAGGATATTCGAATATCTCAGTTTACTGCATCAAGAGTGAACACGGTGTAAATGTAACTGGTAATAACGCACAGGATAGATCTCGCCTACCAGGTTCGTAACGTAGACTTCACGACATTGCCAAGCGTGTGTTATTAAGCTACTCATTGTGTGTAATAGTTGAGACAGAGTGAAGATCTTAGTGGTTAAGGAGAAACTTATCAAAATTCTGTGACAAACAGCTGCACAGGTAGATTTTCATGTTCGCTGTACTGTAAGACAGACGGAAAAGAGCTGGTCAGTTGACATATATAGAATCAGGAGGACGAAAGTACACATTATAGTGTGATTATTTCGTGGTAGTTGCGTTTACTCGCTTGGAGTCGTCTATAATGTTGACAGACGTGTGCCAGTGTACTACTCAGCGTCCTGTTTATGGTTAGCCAGCACGGTTACTGAACAGTAAGCACCAAAGTGACTACAGAAGAAACTGACTGAAGTGCTCTGCTACGTGAACACTCAAACAGCCCATCACGTGTCAGGTCTCTCAGCTCAGGAAGCGCACAGACTACAGCTCATTCGAGTGCTGCTTCTAGTCTGACTCACTGTAAGAATTTGTATTGGTTACCACATGAGGTACATGTCCACCTTCAGCACTCGAAGACTTTCATTTCCTTGTGAGAGATTACGTACTGTTCGAATCATTCTATATTATCTACAAAACTTTTTTTTGTTTGGTGGCAGAACATACCGATACTGCTCAGCCACGAATTTATTTGTACTGCAGCGAGTTAACATACAGTACACAATTAGATAGGTTCTCGAGATCTGAACGGCTGGAGATTTTTATCGGTCTAGAGACAACTTTGATAACGTGGCGTCAGGCAGAGTGCTGGCTAATCAGAGGGTGCACTCAACTTTCGATGATCTTTCCCTCAGAATTCCCTCGTAGCAACTGCTACCGCTACATTCCACATTCAATACTGTTTGTTTAACAGAAATTGTTTTCCGCCCACGGGACACTCTTCGGCCAGTCTAGAACTGCGATATTTTCTGCGGTGCACAGTTGTTATTTGGTCGAAAAGCGTCGCGGGCAGACTGGGTTGTTTTTGCGCACATCTCTCGGCGGTATCGGAGGTGTTTTTTTTATCATCTGATCAGTTCCTAATCTGTACAGTAACGAGCTTCCCAAGGGCTCGACATTTAATGGCGCCGGCATCGGACGACAGGCAGTGCTGTAGCTTGCAGTAGCTAAGCAGCAAGTGACTGGAGACTCCAGCAGCATCCAGTGAGGAGTACTGGACGTCGCGGTGGGAAGTGTAGTGTTGTGTCGTGCTGAGATGTGTGACGAGGTTCGGTGATCCGGACAACCGCCGCAGCCGACTCGAGTGTTACTTTGGTTTCGGCACCGAGTGGAGACGTCGTCAGCTGTGACCGGAGGCGAGATGTCCGAGAAGCAATGGCTGGCGCTGCTGCTGCTCTTCGTGACGTACCTGCTGTTCGGTGCCGGAGTCTTCTACTACATCGAGCGGCAGGCCGAGAAGGTGACGAGGGCCGCCGACATCCTGCAGCGTGACCACATCATCGGTGAGTCTCCGCTTGTTCTCGCCTTCCTTCCCTACTCTAATCTACTTCCCACTGCTGTACGAATGGAAAAACTGACCAGTAGCAGTAGTGGTAAAACTATTCTTTTCTATAGTTCAATTCTTTTATCTTGGCGGCTCGCGCATGCCCGCCCAGACTGCGTTGCCAGTTGCACACGACGCACGCGCCAATAGAAGCAGCGCCATGGTATAGCATAGTTCGCAAGCTTACGTTTAGGGGGGAGCTCGCAGTTCATGAAGTAAAGCCACCACGGTCGCATTAACCCTTTCGCTGCTACAAAGACGTGCTCCCTGTATTCCACGCTGTGCGAGATTTTGTCACTGCACTGCTCGCCTGTGCACACACATCGTGTTCCGACTGCTTTGACACTCTTATCATTCGATTTCACAAAAACTATTTGGCCCAAAAATTAGATTTTTACACATCTTCTTGACTGATACCTTCCCCCCATAAATAACTTAATTTTGTTTCAATGTTCAACGCAGTTATTATGCAGCATTAAATATAGTAAACCATTGCACGAAATTTTGAAGAGTTTGCAGAGGTAAAAGTCCATAGAGTATACTTTCCGTATGGTCGATTTTAGTTGCAACAATGTTGAGAATGAAATGTGGACAAGATACCTAAATTCCATAAAAAATTTACTGTATAACAATATCTCATTTAAGTACCACATAGGTGTCGTATGTAATATTGAGAAATATTCCGTCTTTCGAGACTGTAACAAAAGTTTTATTTGCACTGAGCACGTTTGGCTTTATTTTAAAGCACTTCAATCAATCAAAAGGAAGTAGACAAAATACATTAAACAAAACTGTGGACTTACAGAAACATTAGGACTTGAATATCCCGTCTATCAGTGAAGTGCTCTGAGCTATGTCAAATATAATTTTTGTGTGTGGCACCATTTATTTGCTAAAACATTGATCAGCCAACACAAATGTTGAATATTGTGTTACCGCAGCACAAAACTACGAAAGGTGACTTGGCAATGGAGGAGACAAAATACTGTCCACTGAAGATGCTTCAAACGAGAGAAACGCGTCTGATCTAAATAGTCGCTTATTACAGTTGCAGAAGAGGGATATACACTCCTGGAAATGGAAAAAAGAACACATTGACACTGGTGTGTCAGACCCACCATACTTGCTCCGGACACTGCGAGAGGGCTGTACAAGCAATGATCACACGCACGGCACAGCGGACACACCAGGAACCGCGGTGTTGGCCGTCGAATGGCGCTAGCTGCGCAGCATTTGTGCACCGCCGCCGTCAGTGTCAGCCAGTTTGCCGTGGCATACGGAGCTCCATCGCAGTCTTTAACACTGGTAGCATGCCGCGACAGCGTGGACGTGAACCGTATGTGCAGTTGACGGACTTTGAGCGAGGGCGTATAGTGGGCATGCGGGAGGCCGGGTGGACGTACCGCCGAATTGCTCAACACGTGGGGCGTGAGGTCTCCACAGTACATCGATGTTGTCGCCAGTGGTCGGCGGAAGGTGCACGTGCCCGTCGACCTGGGACCGGACCGCAGCGACGCACGGATGCACGCCAAGACCGTAGGATCCTACACAGTGCCGTAGGGGACCGCACCGCCACTTCCCAGCAAATTAGGGACACTGTTGCTCCTGGGGTATCGGCGAGGACCATTCGCAACCGTCTCCATGAAGCTGGGCTACGGTCCCGCACACCGTTAGGCCGTCTTCCGCTCACGCACCAACATCGTGCAGCCCGCCTCCAGTGGTGTCGCGACAGGAGTGAATGGAGGGACGAATGGAGACGTGTCGTCTTCAGCGATGAGAGTCGCTTCTGCCTTGGTGCCAATGATGGTCGTATGCGTGTTTGGCGCCGTGCAGGTGAGCGCCACAATCAGGACTGCATACGATCGAGGCACACAGGGCCAACACCCGGCATCATGGTGTGAGGAGCGATCTCCTACACTGGCCGTACACCACAGGTGATCGTCGAGGGGACACTGAATAGTGCACGGTACATCCAAACCGTCATCGAACCCATCGTTCTACCATTCCTAGACCGGCAAGGGAACTTGCTGTTCCAACAGGACAATGCACGTCCGCATGTATCCCGTGCCACCCAACGTGCTCTAGAAGGTGTACGTCAACTACCCTGGCCAGCAAGATCTCCGGATCTGTCCCCCATTGAGCATGTTTGGGACTGGATGAAGCGTCGTCTCACGCGGTCTGCACGTCCAGCACGAACGCTGGTCCAACTGAGGCGCCAGGTGGAAATGTCATGGCAAGCCGTTCCACAGGACTACATCCAGCATCTCTACGATCGTCTCCATGGGAGAATAGCAGCCTGCATTGCTGCGAAAGGTGGATATACACTGTACTAGTGCCGACATTGTGCATGCTCTGTTGCCTGTGTCTATGTGCCTGTGGTTCTGTCAGTGTGATCATGTGATGTATCTGACCCCAGGAATGTGTCAATAAAGTTTCCCCTTCCTGGGACAATGAATTCACGGTGTTCTTATTTCAATTTCCAGGAGTGTATTTCAGTACCATTGGTAAAACTGCGACTGTGGAACAAAAATAAGAAAGAGAACATGAGTACCATTGTGTATGTGCCATATCTTTTATTGATTGAAGAGCTTTAAAATAAAGCCAAACGCGTCCGGTGTAAATAAAACTTTTATTACAGTCGCGAAAGACGGAATATTTCTCAATATTACATACGATACCTATGTGGTACTTAAATATCAGTGACACACAGTGCTCAATGGAAGGAGCCACAACATACGTGGCGACAAAACTTGTGGACAAAACTTGAAACTTACCAATTCTTGCATGGTTTAAATTAAAAATTGAAAGTAGCTGATATGCTGCCTGTTTCTACGTAAAATGATTTCATCTGCTTGTAGCCCTTGAAATTGACAAATTAACACGAAGAAGAGATTTATTTAGCCTCAGTTTTCACCTGTTATGACTGACTATTCGTAGTTGGAAAATAGTGGTATGATCCCTGATCACATGATTTTTGAGCAGAGTTTCAAAAAACTGGTGATTTTCCGTGTAGTCTTCGACCACTTATTACTTTCCGAGGAAAGTAGCGAACAGTGGACGGACTAAGTTTTCCTTTATTTATCTATTTAATTTAATATTTTGATACTATGAATCTCGTCACTGAGGAAGTCAATATTTTTCAGTCTGTGGTCGATTTCTACTTTTTTTTCAGGAAATTATAGGAATAGGAAAACCGAAAATTGGTTATCTCCGGAGTCACTTATTTTTTTGAGCGGTTCTAACACTTCGGTTAAACTGATGTTTAAAAAAAAATCCGAAAACCGATTGTTTCAGCTCTGTGCACGGCGCGCTGCGTGTACTTTGCCTGCTGCTCACTGTTCTGCTCCGTTCTCATTTTACATGAAGTGTTCTTCACTGCAGGTCAGGTTCGCACTGTCGTTTAGTGAACAGAATGCCAGGCTGCCGAGTATCGGAACACATTTTCGACTGGATTTAAAACTTCGTTGCACGTATAGCTCAATACGTTGCTGTTAACGGAACGAAATCGATAGATGTAAAAGTAATTTCAGTAGTACTACAAGGAAGTGTGTTAAAACCTTAACTGTTTACGGTATATGCACCTAAATGAAGAGTGGTACTGTCAAATGTTCGAACAAGGGCGCGTGCCCGTCACCACCAATTTCGCCGAAACTTACGGGATCGTCCAGAAACGAAAGTGGCAGAAGTGGGAGGTCCGGACGGCCAAACGTCTAGGGAAAATAAAATTTCGCACGTGTCTGGCAAGGCACGAGACATGTCTGTTAGCTTAGTTTCCAACGGAAACGTTTCTTTAATTTTCAGTTTTCACGTTACTTACATTGCAAATACACCGAAATAATACGAATGTGTCCAGCAATGTGGTAGTCACCATTTTAATTCTTTTCTAATTTTCGTTCCTGTGTCAAAGGACTTTAGTAATGTTATGTATTATAAAGAAATTTAAGAAACGAAAACGTATTTATCAATAGAGAAAAACCTCAGATTCATGAAGACTTTTAAGAAAAAATTAATATTTAATTTAGAAACAGAATGAGTCAACTGATGAGGCTTCACAGAGGTTTTAAACAGAAGGGGTTGTGCAAAACATACCTGCGAAATCTTGGTAGCGGAAGTACAACGCATGGTACTGGCTATCATTCTCTGAATGGTATCCACAATACGTGCTGGAATAAGAAGCAGCATTTGTGTTTTCTTATTATTTTTTTGCATGTTTCAGAGACGATTTGTATAATATTTTAGTAAAATGGTGCAAACGAGATCTTCGTGTGAAAAATTAGATACTTCTATTACTTTAAAATTGATTTACACACGCCGGAGTGATATTCACTACAAAAACAAGAAACGCAGTAATTTTATCGGCATCTTGCACTCGTTACAAACTCCGCATTTTTAAAGTGACATGACTGTTTCAAATTTCCTATACAAGAAGAAACGAGGTTTACTTTCATAAAAAGTTCTGTCATCGCATAGTTTGGTACCAAACCATGCGTGACGAAGTCCTGTCCAACTGAATTATAATCCCTTCTTGGAAAGTTATTCCCAGAACCCTCGTGGGGTCCGCAGCTCGTGGTCGTGCGGTAACGTTCTCGCTTCCCACGCCCGGTTCCCCGGGTTCGATTCCCGGCGGGGTCAGTGATTTTCTCTGCCTCGTGATGACTGGGTGTTGTGTGATGTCCTTAGGTTAGTTAGGTTTACGTAGTTCTAAGTTCTAGGGGACTGATGACCATAGATGTTAAGTCCCATAGTGCTCAGAGCCAATCGTCGTGGGCGCTGTAAGTTCAATCCCTTCGTGCAAATTTATTTGCACTCCGAAATTTTCCTTTTCCATTCCCTTTCCTTTTCAAGCCTTTCATGGAAATATTAATAAACAGAATATAGTGAGTATTATTTCGGTTTAGATTCAATGTAAGTAACGTACAAACCGAAAATAAAAATGTGCCCGCACAGGCGCTTGAACCCACGATCGTCGGATTGCCGTTCCGCAGTGTTTTCGTTGCGCGAACCGCTGTGTGGAAACTGCGGTAACGTGAATGGCTCCTCCCTCTCCGGATCCTTGCGAAAAAATGCTATTTCCTCTAAACGCCATCGGCCGCTCACACTTTTGTAAGAATCATTTCTGGTCTAGCAATCTCGTACCACAAATTTGGACGAAATCACGGACGACAAAAAGGCCCAGTCGCGATGTAAGTGCCATTTCTCGGGAGTATAAAAAGAAAAATATCTCTTCTTGTACATAACTTACTTGTATCCAAAATGTTGTGGATTGGCATGAGAGCCAACCCACTAATGGTAGAGGAAGCCGAAAGGCACGCGTTTAAGCTCACGCAGGCTGGCGTGAGGTCTGGAACAGGACAAGGAAATGAGAACTTAGAAAAACGGACGCAGATGGTGGAATACTTAAGTTTAATCCATTAATGTTGAACGTAGCTCTTGTCTGTACATTCTTTACAATATCAATAGCAACTGATAGTGGCGCCTTGCTAGGTCGTAGCAATTGACGTAGCTGAAGGCTATGCTAACTATCGTCTCGGCAAATGAGAACGTATTTTGTCAGTGAACCATCGCTAGCAAAGTCGGTTGTACAAGTGGGACGAGTGCTAGGGAGTCTCTCTAGACCTGACGTGTGGCGGCGCTCGGTCTGCAATCACTGACAGTGGCGACACGCGGGTCCGACGTATACTAACGGACCGCGGCCGATTTAAAGGCTACCACCTAGCAAGTGTGGTTTCTGGCGGTGACACCAGACAAAAAACTCAGAAGGTATTGTAATACCACAGAATTACTGCAAAAAAATAATGAGGCGAATAAGAAAATAATTAGAAAGTTCTAGTTGACATATCAGGAGCAGACTGATTCCAGCTGCCAATAAGAAAGTTTTTGTGTAAAGTACCGTTAATACGGAGCCACTACGGTTTATTTGTGACAATACAAGTATAGAAATACAGCAGTAATGTGTTAATTAGTAGAACTGCAGTTAACAAAATCTGTTTCTAATACCTTTTTTACGAGAGAATAACAAAATTTATAAAAAAAACTCTCTGCATTGACTTCTGTTTCTTACACAACTCCGTTCTTAGGATTAGATGTTGGAAAAATTTACGGTAAAACTCTCTGTACTGTCGCTTTTCGGAAAGAAATCGTCGACTGTCATATCTATTAACGACAAACGTCACCCCACTGTCCTAACGGAAACGTACGCCGTAATTCACACATTGATTTCTGCGCTTATTTCACGCAGTGTACTTGTATGTAGCACCGAGAACTCTACGCAAACACCGTTGCTCCTGGTCGTTAAGTGAAGGCCGTCGGCCACTGCGTTGTCCCTGGTGAGAGGTAATGCCTGAAATATGGTTTTCTCGGAACATTCTTGACACTGTGGATTTCGGAATACTGAACGCCCTAACGATTTCCGAAATGGAATGTCCCATGCGACTAGTGCCAGGTTCGAAGCCGGTTAGTTTCCGTCGTGTTGCCATAACCACGTCGGAAATCTCTTCGCGAGAATCACCCGAGTACTTACGACAGCTCCGGCTGGCTGGCTGGCTGGCTGGCTAACTTGATGTGCCATCTTTAGGCACGTGCGGGTGCAGTGTTGTCACTTCTTGTGCTTTGCCTGCAAGTCCTGACATGTGAGAGTAGGGCAACCTTAGAGATCGGATTGTCTTGATGGACGGAATTCGTCTAGGCTCAGGAGGGGTGACTGACGGAGGAATGCACGCATATCCTCGACTATTAGCCAATGCACTGCCCTTTTATACCTTGTGTACACGACACTACCACCACATGTATATGTGCACGTCGCTATCCCGCCACTCTTCTGACCTCAGTGTAGTAGCACTGAAAACGCGTTTTGTGAAAAAGTGGCAGTTAGAACGTTTGACGTTTCCACTCTTCAAATGATCTAGTGGATTGATGGTAGATCCGTTAGGCTGCTGGCAGATGATACACTTGTTTCCAGGAAGGCAGCAACACCAGAGGACTGCGGCGAATGGCGTGAAGTTCTGAAGAGACTCGATCTTTGGTGCAGCGAATGGCAACTTATCTTGGACGTTAGTTATTGCAAGGTTGTTCTTGTCATAGTGGTCTTCAATCCGAAGACTGTGCTGAGAAATATGTCCACGCTACCCTATGCCACGCGAACCTCTTCGCTTCTGAATAACTACTGCAACCTACATCCCTCTGAATCTGCTTACTGTGTTCATCTCCTGGCCTCCCTCTACGACTTTTACTCCCCACGTTTCCCTCCAGTAATAAACTGGTGATCCCTTGATGTCTCAGAACGTGTCCTACCAGCCGATTCCTTCTTTTAGTCAGGTGGAACTACAAAATTCTCTTATCCCCAATTCTGTTCAGATCTCCTTATCAAAACACTGTTCAAATGTGTGTGAATTCCTAAAGGGACCAAACTGCTGAGGACATCAGTCCCTAGACGTACACTCTACTTAAACTAACTTAAGCTAAGAAAACACACACACACACACACACACACACACACACACACACACACACACACACACACGTGTCCGAAGGAGGACTCGGACCTCCGGCTGGCTTGGCGCCTCAAACTGCGCGGCCACTCCATACGGCAATGGTTCAAATGGCTCTGAGCACTATGGGACTTGACTACTGAGGTCATCAGTCCCCTAGAACTTAGAACTACTTAAACCTAACTAACCCAAGGACAGCACACACATCCATAACCGAGGCAGGATTCGAACTTGCGACCGTAGCGGTCGCGCGGTTCCAGACTGTAGCACCTACAACCGCTTGGCCACTCCGGCCGGCACACGCGGCATATCACACAAATACTTTCAGAAAGGACTTCCTGAAACTTCGATCTATACTCGATGTTAACAAATTTATCTTCCCAGAAATGCTTTTCTTGCCATTGCCAGTCTACGTTTTATGTCCTTCCTACTTCGACCATCATCAGTTATTTTGCTTCCCAAATAGCAAAATTCGTTCACTACTAGTACCTTAGTTCCTAACCTAATTTCCTCAGCATCATCTGATTGAATTTGACTACAGTCCACTATCGCCGTTTTGCTTTTGTTGATGTTCATCTTATATCCAAGACATTAACCATTCCGTTCAACTGCTCTTCCAAGTCCTTTGGCGTCCCTGATAGAAATACAATATCATCGGCAAACATCAATTTTTTTAAGTTCTTCTCCCTGGACTTTAATTCCTACTCCAATTTTTTCTTTTGTTTCCTTTATTGCTTGCTCAGTATACAATTGAATAACGTCGGGGACAGGTTACAAACCTGTCTCACTCCCTTCGCAACTACTGCTTCCCTTTCGTGCCCCTCGACCCAACGGCCACCTTGTTTCTGTACAAATTGTAAATAGCCTTTCACCCCCTGTATTTTACTCCTGCCACCTTTAGAATTTGAAAGAGGGTATTCTAGTCAACATTGTCGAAATCTGTCGGTAAATCTACAAATGCTATAAACGTTGGTTTCCTTCCCTTACCTTCTATGAGAAGTCGTACGGTCGGTATTGCCTAGCGTGTTTCTACATTTCTTCGGAACCCAAACTGATTTTCCCCGAGGTCGACCTCTGCCAGTTTCTTCATTCTTCCGTAACGGACTCGTGTTAGTATTTTGGAACTGTGACTTATTAAACTAACAGTTCGGTAATTTTCACACCTGTCGGCACCTGCTTTCTTTGGAATTGGCATTGTGAGTTATTAAGCATCAACAGGTGACGTAATAAACTACTGCGCGACTGCAGTATCGGCGACAAATTGCTGGAATCAGTTTCTACCGTCGAGCGTTTACGAGTGACTATGCAGAGCAGTCTAAAGCGGAATAATCACATCAGACAAATTGTACGGAAAGCAGTTGCAACGTTGAGATTCTCTGCAAGAATCTTAACGAAATGAAGTTAGTGCATGCAAGGTTTTTTTTTTTTTACACAAAAGTGTCGTCCTGATCCATCGAAAGCTGTTCCGTTATGCGACCGTTTACCTGTATATTAACAGAATTGTAAAAGTATTACATCTCAGTATAGGATGTTTCACAGTCATAGGTACTCGTACAAACGAAATGAGCGAGTGCCGGAAAATGGAATGAGCAAATAACTCCACCAAACATGCGATCGTAAAGCAATGCTTTCCCCGATATGACTTACGTATTACTACTGTGTACATGAACACCTTACGGAAGAGACACCATGGACCCAAGCTGTAGATACGCACGTGGGGAACACACACAGTACAAGTGTTCCACACGGTCACCGATCAAGTGAACGCAAACTTCAACACGCCTCTTCATCGATGCCCTCCCAGGCTTGTTCCGAATCCATGGTCAGCCACCCACAATGCGATCCCGTAGTCCTTCGGCACTGTCGCCAGGGCTGGAATGCACCAAATTAATTAAACATCCCTACAGAAAAAATATCCAACAGGTTCAAGTGGATGGTGGAGGGGGAGGGGGAGGGGGAGGGGGGGGGGTGGGAGAGCCACGATCAATAAACTTCATATCGAAACGCTACCTACAAACTGTATCGCGAATACTGAAAGGTTGCAAAACGCTTCTTTAAAAAGGTATAATGGAATCAGCGAGCATCTGTTATACACAACAGTTCACCTAAATTATACAGCGTGTTTGAAATGTAGAGTAGCTCTAGCCACAGCCGCAGTGGCTCATAGTCCCTTGTTCCATATGTGGAGGAATACAATGTTGCGAATGGGATTTCCAATTAGAAGTTACGAAACATTGTCCTGTCCTGTCCTGTCCTGTCCTGTCCTGTCCTGTCCTGTCCTGTCCTGTCCTGTCCTGTCCTGTCCTGTCCTGTCCTGTCCTGTCCTACCCTACCAGCGTGGAAGTGGGGTCTCAAGTGGCATTAGATTAGATTAGATTAGATTAATACTTGTTCCATAAATCATGAATACGACACTTCGTAAAATGTGGAACGTGTCAGGTTAATAAAAGATGTCTGTAGAAAATATTACATTACACAAAATATTGCATGACACTAATGTTTAAGTTGTTTTTTTCCCTTTATTTATATCTAAAAATTCAGCCAATGAGTAGAAGGAGTTGTCATCTAGAATTTCTTTTAATTTATTTTTAAATGTTAGTTGGCTACCTGCCAGACTTTTGATGCTGTTTGGTAGATGACCAAAGACTTTTGTGGCAGCATAATTTACCCCTTTCTGCGCCAAAGTCAGATTTAACCCTGCATAGTGAAGATCATCCTTTCTCCTGGTGTTATAGCTATGCACACTGCTATTACTTTTGAACTGGGTTGGATTAATAACAACAAATTTCATAAGTGAATATATATAATGTGAGGTTACAGTGAGGATCCCTAGATCCTTAAATAGATGTCTGCAGGATGACCGTGGGTGGACTCCAGCAATTATTCTGATTACACGTTTTTGAGCAATGAATACTTTTCTACTCAACGATGAATTACCCCAGAATATGATGCCATACGAAAGCAGTGAATGAAAGTAGGCATAGTAAGCTAATTTACTGAGATTCTTACCACCAAAATTTGCAATAACCCTAATAGCATACGTAGCTGAACTCAGACGTTTCAGCAGACCATCAATGTATTGCTTCCAGTTTAACCTCTCATCAATGGACACACCTAAAAATTTTGAAAATTCTACCTTAGCTACAGACTTCTGTTCAAAGTCTATATTTATTACTGGAGTTGTACCATTTACTGTACGAAACTGTATATACTGTGTTTTATCAAAATTTAAAGAGAGCCTGTTTGCTGAAAACCACTTAATAATTTTGTGAAAAACATCATTTACAATTACATCACTTAGTTCTTGGGTTTTGGATGTTATTACTATACTTGTATCATCAGCAAAAAGAACTAACTTTGCATCTTCATCAATGTGGAATGGTAGGTCATTAATGTACACCAAGAACAGTAAAGGAGTTAAGACTGAACCCTGTGGGACCCCGTACTTGATAGCGCCCCCCCCCCCCAGTTTGAGGACTCAGCTGTTGTTTTAACATTACATGAACCACTTATTTCAACTTCCTGCATTCTTCCAGTTAAGTATGAATTAAACCATTTGTGCACTGCCCCACTCAAACCATAATGATTTAGCTTATCTAAAAGAATTCCATTATTTACACAATCAAAGGCCTTTGAGATATCACAAAAAATACCAATGGGTGATGTCCGATTATTCAGAGCATTTAATATTTGATCAGTGAAAGCTTATATAGCATTTTCTGTTGAAAAGCCTTTCTGAAAACCAAACTGACATTTTGTTAGTACTTTATTTTTACAAATATGGGAGGCTGCTCTTGAATACATTACTTTATCAAAAATTTTTGATAGAGCTGTCAGAAGAGAGATTCAGCGGTAGTTGTTGACATCCGACATATCCCCCTTTTTATGCAATGGTTTTACAATGGCATATTTCAGTCTATCGGGGAAAACACCCTGCTCCAAAGATCTATTACATACTTGGCTGAGAATCCTACTTATCTGTGGGGAACAAGCTTTAAGTACCTTGCTGGAAATGCCATCAATTCTGTATGAGCTTTTACTTTTCAGTGAGATTATTATTTTACTGATTTCAAAGGGAGAGGTGGGTGGAATTACAGTTGTTTCAAACTGCACAGGTATGGCCTCTTCTATTAGTAGCCTTGCCTCTTCTAGTGAAGATCTAGATCCTATTTTCTCCACAACATTTAAAAAAGATTATTGAAAATATTTTCAATTTCTGATTGTTTGTTAGTACACTTGTCATTCAGTTTTATGGTACTAAAGTCTTCCTGTGCTCTTGGTTGCCCTGTTTCCCTTTCAATAATATTCCAAATCGCATTAATTTTATTATCAGAGTTACTGACCTCAGACATGTTACACATGCTTCTGGACTTTTTAATAACTTTTCTTAGTACTGCACAATAGTTTTTATAATATTGAACAATTTCGGGGTCAGTACTCCCTCTTGCTGTTAGATGCAGTTATCTTTTATGGTTGCAGGATATTCTTATTCCTTTAGTTAGCCAAGGTTTTTTATGTTTTCTTGGAATTATGTTTAACTATTTTCTTGGGAAAATAATTTTCAAATACCCTTAAAAATGTATCGTGAAATAAGTTATATTTCAAGTTTGCGTCGGGTTCCTTACACACTTCATCCCAGTCTAGCTGCTGTAGGCTTCCCCTAAAGTTTGCAATATTTATATTGTTAATTGAACGCACTGCTTTGAAAGTCTGATTTGATACACTGCATGGAGCTATGTCATGTACTGTAACTAGCTGTGCACCATGATCTGAAAGACCATTTTCAACAGGATAAGCATTTGTCCTTAAACTTATCTTGGTGTACAAAAAAGTTATCTATCAATGTACTGCTGTTCATTGTTATCCGAGTAGGAAAATCAATGACGGAGCTCAAATTGAAAGAACTGAGTAATACTGCAAGGTCATTCTTCCTATTACACCCTTTCAGAGAATCAACATTGAAATCCCCACAAATGCTAATTTGCTTCCCCCTGTCTGACAGATAGCACAACAAAGCATCCAAGTTTTCTGGAAATAGCTGGAAATTCCCTGAGGGGGACCTATACACTGTTACAATTATGAAGGTGCCGTCATTTAGTTTAAGTTCAGTGGCACATGCTTCCATATGTTGCTCTACACAAATGTTTTAGTTTCTAAATTTTTTACACTGTAGAAGCTCCTCTCATCATATTATCTCTACTTATATGTGCAGCTAATTTGTACCCATTGTACCCATTGATGCTAACCTTTTGCATATCAGTGACAATGTGATGCTCAGACAGGCATAGTACATCTATTACATTCTCAGTTTCTATATCTCCTAAACAAAGCAGAAGCTCATCAATTTTATTCTTCAATCCCCCAATATTTTGATGAAATATACTAACATTATATTTCACTTTACTTTTGTATCTTGAACTTTTTTAACATCTTCAGTACTTGCCTGGCTGAGTTTCCCACTGGACACTGATCTTACACTAAAAAAGAGTTTCCACCATGAGATGTAGTTCCTCCCCCCTTTAAATATCCTGCTATCAGCCCAGCCAGTTTACCCTTCCCTTTCTTGCTGAGGTGTAGGCCATGTCTAGTATAGTCCCACCTACAGAGTGAATCAACAGGAACGACACCAATGTCTGACCCTGCACCAGATCCAAGTAGCCGTTCCAACTCCAAATTAACTCTCCTGACAGAAGAGCTCAAATGAGGTCGGAAGTGGCGCTCCAGAACCGACACAAGCCCAACACTGGTATGACTCGATGTTGATGCAATCTTTGCCAGGTCACAATCTATGCTGTACCCCGGATCTCTGTCAATACTGTTGCCCGGCCCACCCACAATAACCACGGTATCTTCCTTAGTAAAGCCTTTACATAGTGAACCTAAATCCTCTGCAACCTGCCCCAGTCCAGCACAGTCAAGAACCATGGAGCAGCAGGTTCTAAATTACTATTGTCTAGCCATATTCCTTGCCATCTGTGCGAAACGAAAGAAAAAAAGCTTGAGAGAAAACTTATATACAGTTTGCAGTTGAATCGCAATCTGCAATAAAAAATGGGGTTTCCCACTGAAGATTTCAATGTTGCCCCGCCGCCACCCACACACGCACGGGATGGAGTGGCGGGTCAAGTCTGGTATCGTTGGATGACCTCTCCAAGACAAACGAATTGGAATGATAACTTTTTGGATCCGATGTGTAATTTCAGAGATATTTCAATGTCTTCAGTTAAAATGAACACTATTTTAAACAAAAGCTACAAAGCTACAAATCTTACAAATTGCGAAGAACAAGTAAATTTATTGCTATTTCGCAGCACCGATTCAGTACATCGACGAAACCGAAATCGCTGGCCCTCTGTTGCCCTGTCTTTGACAGATAAAGCGCCCATATACTCCCGAAGGTCTCTCAACTTGCCGGAGCAGGTCTTCATAGACCTCACAGCAAGTGGCGAAATCAAAAGATGTAGCAAATAGCTGTTTGAATTTTAGACAGTGTGGATTTATGAGTTTTCTGCAATGAAAATGACATTTCGTATACTGTTACTATTTTCAACATTCTAACTTTACTGAAACGGATTTTCTGTGTTAGCTGCTTTGAAGACAAAATATAAAATACAAATCTGAACTAAACATTTCTAATATTAAACCATCCTTTGAAAAACTTTTCTCTGCAAGCCAGACCCAAGCGAGTCACTAATAATTACAAAAGTTGTTTTTAATTTAGTATTGAAAAATGGTTCAAATGGCTCGGAGCACTATGGGACTTTACATCTGAGGTCATTATGTCCCTAGAACTACTTAAACATAGCTAACCTAAGGACATCACACACATCCATGATCGAGGCAGGATTCGGACCGGCGGCTGTAGCAGCCACGTGGTTCCGGACTGAAGCGCCTAGAACTGCTCGGCCACAGCGGGCGGCTGAACGTCCTAACGCAAACCGCTCAGAAGTTCTGTCGTACATTTTTCTGCGATGATCATCGAAGTGCCAATGTGAAGTCTGAATGAAGTAATTAACACCATTTTCGGTGTATGCACATTGCAGCAGTGCAATATCAAAAGCCAAAGCGATCTTATTACGCAAACCTTTGGCACGAGCTGTTCCATTTCGTTGTGCCTAAATCATTCCACTGAGCCACCACATTCTCACTACAGTGACGAATAAAGGAAGAACTAAAAGGCAGAACAGCGATTTCTATTTTGGGAAATGTGATTCTGTACTACATGCGTTAACACATACTACACACATCAAAAAAAGTTTTGCATCACCACGGTTCCGAGAGTTCCGGAACCTGTACAGAAAATTGGAATAGAGATCAAAGTAAACCATTTCCACCCTTTTTCTGGCTCATAAAAACCACACATTGCATGTTGTACCACCATACAGTGAGACCTTCAGAGATGGTGATCCAGTTTGCTGTACACGCCGGTACCTCTAATATCCAGTAACACGTCCTCTCGCATTGATGGATGCCTATATTCGTCGTGGCATACTATCCACAAGTTCATCAAGGCACTGTTCTACATCTACATCCATACTCCGCAAGCCACCTGACGGTGTGTGGCGGAGGGTACCCTGAGTACCTCTATCAGTTCTCCCTTCTATTCCAGTCTCGTATAGTTCGTGGAAAGAAGGATTGTCGGTATGCTTCTGTGTGGGCTCTTATCTCTCTGATTTTATCCTCATGATCCCTTCGCGAGATATAGGTAGGAGGGAGCAATATACTGCTTGACTCTTCGGTGAAGGTATGTTCTCGAAACTTTGACAAAAGATCGTACCGAGCTACTGAGCGTCTCTCCTGCAGAGTCTTCCACTGGAGTTTATCTATCATCTCCGTAACGCTTTCGCGATTACTAAATGATCCTGTAGCGAAGCGCGCTGCTCTCCGTTGGATCTTCTCTCTCTCTTCTATCAACCCTATCTGGTACGAATCCCACACTGTTGAGCAGTATTCAAGCAGTGAGCGAACAAGCGTACTGTAACCTACTTCCTTTGTTTTCAGATTGCATTTCCTTAGGATTCTTCCAATGAATCTGTCTGGCATCTGCTTTACCGACGATCAACTTTATATGATCATTCCATTTTAAATCACTCCTAATGCGTAGTCCCAGATAATTTATGAAATTAGCTGCTTCTAGTTGCTGACCTGCTATTTTGTAGCTAAATGATATGGGATCTTTCTGTGTATTCAGAGCACATTGCACTTGTCTACACTGAGATTCAATTGCCATTCCCTGCACCATGCGTCAATGCGTTGCAGATCCTCCTGCATTTCAGTACAATTTTCCATTGTTACACCCTCTCGATACACCACAGCATCATCTGCAAAAAGCCTCAGTGAACTTCCAATGTCATGCACAAGGTCATTTATGTATATTGTGAATAGCAACGGTTCTACGACTCTCCCCTGCGGCACACCTGAAATCACTCTTACTTCGGAAGACTTCTCTCCACTGAGAATGACATGCTGCGTTCTGTTATCTAGGAACTCTTCAATCCAATCACACAATTGGTCTGATAGTCCATATGCTCTTACTTTGTTCATTAAACGACTGTGGGGAACTGTATAGAACGCCTTGCGGAAGTCAAGAAACACGGCATCTACCTGTGAACCCGTGTCAATGGCCATCTGAGTCTCGTGGACGAATAGCGCGAGCTGGGTTTCACACGATCGTCTTTTTCGAAACCCATGCTGATTCCTACAATTTCGAGTCTCCAGAAAAGTCATTATACTCGAACATAATACGTGTTCCAAAATTCTACAACTGATCGACGTTAGAGATATAGGTGTATAGTTCTGCACATCTGTTGGTCCAGATTTTCCCACTGCTCAACGGCGATTCGGCGTAGATCCCTCAGAGTGGTTGGTGGGTCACATCGTCTATAAACAGCCCTTTTCAATCTATCGGAGGCATGTTCGATAGGGTTCATGTCTGGAGAACATGCTGGCCACTGTACTCGAGCGATGTGATTCACAAGATGTGCACGACTGGGGGCGAGATCTGTCGTCCATGAAGACGAATATGCTGCCGATATGGTTGCACTATCGGTTGGAGAATGTCATTCACGTATCGCACAGACGTTATGGCGGCGTGGATCGGCCCCACATAAAGCCACCCCAAAACAGCAAGGAACTTCGATCTTGCTGTACTCGCTGGACAGTGTGCCTAAGACGTTCAGCCTGACCGGGTTGCCTCCAAACGCGTCTCCGACGATTGTCTGGTAGAAGACATATGCGACACTCACTGACGAAGAGAACGGGATGCCAGTCGTGAGCGGTCCATTCGGCATGTTATTGGGCCCATCTGTAGCGCGCTGCATGGTGTTGTGGATGGAAGGATGGACCTCGCCATGGACGTCGGGGATGAAGTCGCGCATCATGCAGCCTATTGCCCACAGCTTGAGTCATAACACGACGTCCTGTGGCTGCACAAAAAGCATTATTCAATGGAACTTAGAATCTGAGGTCACCAGTCCCCTAGACTTAAACTACTAAAACCTAACTAACCTAAGGACATCACACACATCCATGCCCGAGGTAGGATTCGAACCTGCAACCGCAGCAGCAGCGCGAATCCGGACTGAAGCGCCTAGAACTGCTCGGCTACAGCGGCCCAGAGCCCAGTGGCTTCGAACGTGGTCTGATAATTGTACAGGGTGGTCATAGCTTAACTTCGCTACTTAAGAGGGCCCCACAGAAAAAGAGTGATCATAGCACAATGGAACCTTGAGGAAACATCTGTGATGGAGGTGGTGGTACGGCATGGGGCTGTTTTCCATAGTAAGGGTGTTGTGCCCTTATTGTGATTAGGGAAACGCTAAATTCGGTAGGATACGAACACATTTTACAACACTATCTGCTGCGTAGAGCAGTCCTCTTCTATGGAGAAGAGGACTGTCGCATCTGATAGTCAATTGTTTGTGGACAGTAACATTCCTGAAATAAAGTGGCCTTCCCAGAGTCACAATCTGATCCCAATGGAACACCTCTGGGATGAGTTGGACTTTGCTCTGCGTTCGAGCGTCCTACATTACTACCTTCTCTTGGTTCCGGCTTTTGAGGAAGAATTAACTGCAGCTCCACCACAGACGTCCAGACCGTTGAAGGGTCCCCAGCAGAGATCAATCCACCATAAAGGCGAAGGGTGGACACCCCAGCGACCTACGTTACTACCTTCCTTGGTTCCGGTTCTTGAGGAAGAACTGGCTGACCTTCCTTACACACGTTCAGAGACCTCATTGAAATGGTCCCCAGCAGACTTCAAGCCACCATAAATGCGCAGGGTGGACACATCCCATATTAATGACCACAAGTCATTGTCGGAACACTTTTGAAGAGTGTTTTAAGCAAATATTTAGCTTCCCTTCCTAATTAGTACCTCATCCATAACTCTTGTCAATCTGTTGCTTATAACGGCCAGTTTTCTCCAGTTTTTACTTTAGTCAACCTTCAGGCACCCATTGCACAGAAATGAAAAATTTTACAGGTAAATAACATTTACGGGACGCTTCTCTCTACATCTATACCGTTTTTACTCGCTGTCAGCATACCTAGCTGGGATACTCCCCTGCGCGACTGCTACGGTCGCAGGTTCGAATCCTGCCTCGGGCATGGATGTGTGTGATGTCCTTAGGTTAGTTAGGCTTAAGTAGTTCTAAGTTCTAGGGGACTGATGACCACAGATGTTAAGTCCTATAGTGCTCAGAGCCATTTGATACTCCCCTTGTAAATTGCTTAAGATATGCATTCTGCCGCAAAGGCAGGTATGAGACAGTAAGTAATAAATCTCTGCTAATTCAAAGGTAATTGAAAGATGTTACTCACTCGTTCGACAAGTTTCTCACGGCTTAGACACGCGTATAGCGTGTGACAAGTAATAATGCACGTTGCAGACGGGTCACCAATCTTACAGTAGTACACTGATAACTCTTATCCCTTGTCGCTATCAATGCACTCATCTAAACATTAAGTAAGCAGTCGTAGATAAGCAGCAGTTTGATGGCGCCTGAGTGCGGACGCAGCAGTTATTTCAGTGTCTCATATTTTCAACTCAATGAGGGGTATGTGCCCTTTCAGTTACCGCTAGGCTGTTGCTATCATTAACAAAATTAAACTGTTAGTGTGCTTGATACACATTGAAACAAAAACCCCATATTCTTATGTGAGACAGTACTTCTCAAAACCAGAAAAAATAAGCACTATAAACATTTGGCTTGTAACAAATCTTGAGGAATGGCAGCTCATTCTTCACGGAGTGCTGCTGTGAGGAGCGGTATCGATGTCGGTCGGTGAGGCTTGGCACGAAGTCGGCGTTCCAAAACATCCCAAAAGCTATTATATATGATTCAGGTCAGGGTGAAAGATGCAATCGCCATCTCCGTATTGCTTTTCAACAAAGGGAACCAAAAAGGTGCTTAAAATATCAATGTAGGCCTGTGCTGTGATAGTGCCACGCAAAACCACAAGGGGTGCAAGCCCCCTCCATGAAAAACACGACACCGTGACACCACCGCCCCCTAATTTTACTGTTGGCACTACATACTCTGGCAGATGACGTTCACGGGCATTTGCCGTACCCACACCCCGCCATCGGATCGCCACATAGTGTACCGTGATTCGTCACGCCACACAACGTTTTTCCACTGATCAATCGTCCAATGTTTACGCTCCTTACACTAAGCGGGGCGTCTGGCATTTACTGGCGTGATATGAGGCTTAAGAGCAGCCACTCTACCACGAAATCCAAGTTCTCTCACCTCCCGCCTAACTATCACAGTACTCGCAGTGGATCCTGATGCAGTTTGGAATTCCTGTGTGATGGTCTGGATAGATGTCTGCCTATTACACATTACGACCCTCTTCAACTGTCGGCAGTCTGTCAGTCAACAGACGAGGTCGGCCTGTACGCTTTTGTGCTGTACGTGTACCGTCACGTTTCCACTTCACTATCACATCGGAAACGGTGGACCTATGGATGTTCAAGAGTGTCGAAATGTCTCGTACAGACGTATGACACCCAATCACCTGACCACGTTCGAAGTCCACCCCGCGGAGAACCCGATTCTGCTCTCTCACGATGTCTAACGGGGAACACCATTCTGCTCTCTCACGATGTCTAATGACTACTGAGGTCGCTGATATGGAGTACCTGGCAGTAGGTGGCATCACAATGCACCTAATGTGAAAAACGTATGTTTTTGGGGGTGTCCGGATACTTTTGATTACATAGTGTACAATAATGAAACTTCCGGCAGTTACACGTTAAAGACAGGCGTGTGCAGAGATGCCAACCGTATTTCGCTCCAACGCACCGTTGGCGCGAAATTACGAATGTTCCGAAATTTTTTGAACAGATCTGACTTGGTTACCTCTTATTCTCGAACAGTCTTCAGCCCTGCTGGGTGAATCACAAACATTTCGAAACACACGGGGCTTTTCTCTGATTTGGATACATGCATTTTATACACGCTTCCATAACGCGTCCACGTTCTCCATAAAACACACCTATGCCTTTATACGTCCCTATAGCCAGGAATCCAAGGGATTAATGTGAGGCGAACGGTGTGACCATGCTCCTGGACCTTTTAGATTTCCGTCGTGAAACCTTAGTGTTAGCTGCTTTCGTACGAAACATAGAAGTAAAGAAGGTGCACCGCCTGGAATAAACAGCCCCCTTTGAAGCTTGCTGGCAGATTAAGACAGTGTGCCGTACCGGAATTCGAACCAAGACCTTTGCATTTCGCAGTCAAGTGCTCTACCAACGGAGCTACACCAGCACGACTCACGACCCGTCCTTACAGCTCTACTCTGCCAGTACCTGATATCCTACCTTCCAAACTTCACAGAAGTTCTCCCTCTACTACCACACCTGGGAGAAAGGATAGCGCGCAGACATTGCTTAGCGACAGCCGCAAGTTTCGCAGGTTCTCGTGCTTGGATTGCTCAACTAATAGAATATTAGTCTGCGGAAGCTAAAGCTTCTGGGTTCGAGCTCCCGGTCCGGCACAGTTTTAATCTGTCAGGGTTGGGTTGTTTGGGAGAAGAGACCAAACAGCGAGGTCATCGGTTGCATCGGATTAGGGAAGGAAGTCGGCCGTGCCGTTTGAAAGGAACCATCCCGGCATTTGCCTGGAGCGATTTTGGGAAATCACGGAAAACCTAAATCAGGATGGCTGGACGCGGGATTGAAACGTCGTCCTCCCGAATGCGAGCCCAGTGTGCTAACCACTGCGCCACCTCTCTCGGTGTGTCAGGAAGATTCATAGTAGGGCACACGCCGTTGCAGAGTGACAATTCATTCTGATACCACATCCTTTGTTTTCTGCATGATGTTTGCCTTTGTACCGCTTTGAAATCTTATCAAGAGCTGAATATCTCCGCCGATTTTTGCGGACAGTACTTCATTATAGGTATTTCCATCATCTGCAGAAACTCTGATGTTGTTGTTACTAATGCAGTCGTGTTATCAGTATACAATGTGAACAACACGCTGCGCCCACACTTCCAAGAAGTCCTCCAGCCAGGCGCAAGTGTAGTTTGATATACCATGTGACATACATTGTCAGAAGGACTGACTCAGCATATAGGAAAGTCAAAACAACCTTCGGTGAAATTACAAGCAAGGGTAGTAACATTAAGAGAGCAACGGGAATTTCACTGTTAAATGCGGAGAAGAGAGCGGATAGGTGCAAAGAGTACATTGAAGGCCTCTATGAGGGGTCAGATTTGTCTGAGGTATTAGAAGAAGTAACAAGAGACAGGGGATCCAGTATTAGAATCACAATTTAGGAGAGCTTTGGCGGACTTAAGGCCAAATAAGGCGGAAGAGATAGATGACATTTCATTAGAATTTCTAAAAGCTTCGGGGGAAGTGGCAACAAACGGCTATTCACGTTGGCCTGCGAAATGTGGGAGTCTCGCGATATACCATCTGACTTTCAGGAAAATATCTTCAACACAATTACGAAGACTGCAAGAGCTGACAAGTGCGAGAATTATCGCACAATCAGTTTAACAGCTCATGCATTCCAGTTGCTGACAATAATAGTACACAGAGGAATGGAAAACAAAATGTAGGATGTACTAGACGACGACCACTTTGGCTTTAGAAAAGATAAAGGCACCCGAGTGGCAATTCTGACGCTGCGGTTGATAACCGAAGCAAGACTAAAGAAAAATCTAGACACTTTCATACGATTTGTCGACCTGGAAAAAGCGTTCGACAATGTACAATGGTGCAAGATGTTCGAAATTCTGAGAAAAATAGGGGTAAGCTATAGGGAGAGACGGGTAGTATACAATATGTACAACAGCCAAGAGGGAATAATAAGAGTTCACGACCAAGAACGAGGGGCTCGGATTTAGAAGGGTGTAAAACTGGGATGTAGTCTTTCCCCCCTACTGTTCAATCTGCACATCGAAGAAGCCATGATGGAAATAAAACAAAGGTTCAGGAGTGGAATTAAAATTCAAGGTGAAAGGATATCAATGATACGATTGCTCTCATGAATGAAAGTGAACAAGAATTACATCATATGCTGAATGGAATGAACAATCTAATGAGTACAGAATATAGATTGAGAGTAAATCGAAAAAGACGAAAGTAATGAGAAGTAGCACAAATGAGAACAGCGAGAAACTTAACATCAGGATTGATGCTCACGAAATAGACGAAGTTCCCTTCCCGTGATTAGTTTTATGTGACCTATTTTAAATCGCTCCGTATCTGTACTCCAAGATATTTCAAGAAAGTGACTCTTTCCTGCGACTGTTCTACAATATTCTAATAGTGCAGTAACGGGCCTTCTTGTCTCTTCTTTCCATAGCAGTGGAAAATCTGGTTGAAACTGACCTCTGGGAACATCAGTTTGGATTGCGGAGAAATGTGGGAATACGCAAGCGAATATTGACCCTATGACATCTCGCAGAAGATAGGTTAAGAAAAGACAAAGGCCGTTTAAGAGTCGAGAGGCACGAAAGGGAAGCAGTGGTCGTGAAGGGAGTAAGACAGGGTTGTAGCCTCTCCCGGATGTTGTTCAATCTCTATAGTGAGCAAGCAGTAAAGGGAAAAAAGAAATGTTTGGAGTAAGAATTACAATCCATGGAGAAGAATTTGAGGTTTTCCGACGACATTGTAATTCTGTCAGACAGCAAAGGACCTGGAAGAGCAATTGAACGGAATGAGCAGTGTATTGAAAGGAGCATATAAGTTGAACATCAACATAATGCAATGTAGTCGAATTAAATCAGGTGATGCTGAGGAAATTAGGTTAGGAACTGAGACACTTAAAGTAGTAAATGAATTTCGCTATTTTGGAACTGATGACTATTGAAATAGGGAGAAAAAAAACGTAGACTGGCAATGGCAAGAAAAGCGTTTCTGAAGAAGATAAGTTTGTTAACATCGGGTGTAGATTTAAGTGTCAGGAAGTCATTTCTGAAAGTATTTGTATGCAGTGTAGCCATGTATGGAAGTGAAACATGGACGATAAATAGTTTGGACAAAAAGAGAATAGAAGCTTTCGAATGCTGAAGGTTAGGTGGAACGATCACGTAACTAATGAGAAAATACTGAATAGAATTGGGGAGAAGAGGGATTTGTGGCACAACTTGACTAGAAGAAGGGATCGGTTAGTAGCACACATTCTGGAGCATCAAGGGATCACCAACTTAGTATTTGGGAGTGGGGGGGATAAAAATCCTAGAGACCAAGAGACGAGTACATGAAACAGATTCAGAAGGATTAAGTTGCAGTAATTACCTGGAGATGGAGAGGCTTCCAGAGTACAGAGTAGTATGGAGAGCTGCATCAAACCAGTGTTCGGACTCGACGACGACGCTTATGTTTATTCTGAAAGTCACTTGCTAATGTCTGCGCCAAGCGTTGATGCACTGCAGCTCTTCCTGCATTTCGCCATAAATTTCTAGCATTGCGACTTGTGTAACAGCGTCACCTGAAGAAAAGCCACATCTAACTTTCGACATCATCTGCCCCATATCATTTCTACACAGGACGATTCACTAATGTTGTTACGAACTTACAAGGGGTGCTGGAGAAGGTTAAATGTATAAGTCTGAGGTAATATAGCCTCGTCCGGAAACGACAGAGTCGAAAGGTATAAGCGAAAGTATTTCTGATACATCTGACAGTGGACCTCTTCTACTGCAAGCTTCTTGCTTTCCATGTTTTTGGAGGGGGCAGTACGGACAAAAACGAGAAATTTTTTTTAGTAAATATGGGATCTAAAACGGATACTTTGAGAGCTGTGAGCACTTTTCCAATGGAAGAGATGTGTTTCACAGTAGTAAACATGAATAAATGCTCACAGATCTTATGTTAGGAATTTCAGAGGCAATGTTTACTTACCTTCCTTTCTTGTTTTGGTTCATACTCACTTATGTGAAAATAAAGAAAGGAAACCGCTTGCAGTAGAAGAGGTCCGCTTTCAGTTTTATTAGAACGATTTTCTTTTATAAATTTCAACTCGGTTGTTTCCAGACCACTGCGTGTTACCTCAAATTTCCACTTCTCAATAGTCCCTGAAAGTTTGTAACATCATCACGAATCACCCTGCATTCTGTAAAACGTAGTGGTCGTATAACTCTCCCTTGCAGTATGTCCCAAGTTACATTTACGTCTGAAGATTGGTCATCATCAAGAATGGCATACTGTGTTTCTTTGCTGGGAACTCTTCAATCTAATCACACAGCTGCTTTGATATTTCGTGCTATGTATTTCGTGCACTAGATGGGAGTGCAAAATTGGATCCAGTGGCTTCTGGAGGACAAGTAACACATTATCGACCCAGGCGCTGGTATCCACAGTCATCTGGGCCTCGTGGACAGACAGAGTGACCTGGGTTTCACACGATCGTCGTGTGACGAATCCGTGTTGATTCGTAAAAAAAAAGATGAGGCTCTACTTGCTGGCTCTGAGCTGGTAAATCGGGTCCGACCGACCACCCTGTCATCCTCCTCCAATAGCGTCACTGGGTGCACTATGGAGGGGTTGTGGTCAGCACACCACTCTCCCGGGCGTTGTCGGGTTTCTTGAGCTTGGAACTACAAGTAGTCGGTGGAGTAGCTTTCGAGCTGGCCTCAGGAGGCCGACTGCACCCCGTATCAGTCCTCACACCAAGGAAAGATCTCTAGCAGTACCAGTTTCTCAGCACGGCCGTCACCCGCCTTGACCACTCAACTACGTGGGCGGACCCTGTAGATTCGTACAGACGAGATTTTCGCGTCCAGCAGTGTCATAAACGCGAACATAAAACATGTTCCAAAATCCTTCAACAGATGGATGTTAGACATGTACGCCTATAGTTTGGAGCTATTCGAGCACCCTTCTTCAAAATGGGAATGACCTATAGTTTCCTCCAGATCACCTACGGTACACGAGAGCTAGAAGACGACCAATTTCTTTCGTATAGTCTACAAAGAATCGCAAATAACTGCTATAAAGTTGAATGACTTTAACTCTGTAGAGCGATTTCAGTTGATTTTCACTCTATTAATCACGTATTTCGTTATCTGTCGTTTTGAGGTTCATGCGACGATTTAAATTAGTTACCACAATACGATCTTCTTCAGTGAAACAACCATTCACGGTCGTGGGCTTTCATAAAATCTAGAAATACAAAAATAATGGAATTTCCTAAGTTGGCCACGAAGAGTCGGGATGAAATATACACTGGTAGTACACTACTGGCCATTAAAATTTCTACACCACGAAGATGACGTGCTACAAACGCGAAATTTAACCGACAGGAAGAAGATGCTGTGATATGCAAATGATTAGCTTTTCAGAGCATTTACACAAGGTTGGCGCCGGTGGCGACACCTACAACGTGCTGACACGAGGAAAGTTTCCAACCGATTTCTCATACACAAACAACAGTTGACCGTTGTTGCCTGGTAAAATGTTGTTGCGATGCCTCGTGTAAGTAGGAGAAATGTGTACCATCACGTTTCCGACTTTGATAAAGGTCGGATTGTAGCCTATCGCGATTGCGGTTTATCGTATCGCGACATTGCTGCTCGCGTTGGTCGAGATCCAATGACTGTTAGCAGAATATGATATCTGTGGGTTCAGGAGGGTAATACGGAAAGCCGTGCTGGATCCCAACGGCCTCGTATCACTAGCAGTCGAGATGACGGGCATCTTATCCTCATGGCTGTAACGAATCGTGCAGTCACGTCTCGATCCCTGAGTCAACAGATGGGGAGGTTTGCAAGACAACAACCATCTGCACGAACAGTTCGACGTCGTTTGCAGCAGCATGGACTATCAGCTCGAAGACCACGGCTGCGGTTACCCTTGACGCTGCCTCACAGACAGGAGCGCCTGCGATGGTGTACTCAACGACGAATCTGGGTGCACGAATGGCAAAACGTCATTTTTTTGGATGAATCCAGGTTCTGTTCACAGCATCATGATGGTGAACGCACATTGGAATCGTGTATTCGTCATCGCCATACTGCCGTAACATCCGGCGTGATGGTATGGGGTGGCACTGGTTACAGGTCTCGGTCACCTCTTCTTGGCATTGTCGGCACTTTGAACAGTGGACGTTACATTTCAGATGTGTTATGACCCGTGGCTCTACCCTTCATTCGATCCCTGCGAAACCCTACATTTCAGCAGGATAATGCACGACCGCATGTTGCAGGTCCTGTACGGGCTTTTCTGGATACAGAAAATGTCCGACTGCTGCCCTGGTCAGCACATTCTCCAGATCTCTCACCAACTGAAAACGTCTGGTCGAAGGTGGCCGAGCAACTGGCTCGTCACGATACGCCAGTCACTACTCTTGATGAACTGTGGTATTTTGTTGAAGCTGCATGGGCAGCTGTACCTGTACACGCCATCCAAGCTCTGTTTGACTCAATGCCCAGGCGTGTCAAGGCCCTTATTACGGCCAGGGGTGGTTGTTCTGGGTACTGATTTCTCAGGATCTATGCACCAAAACTGCGTGCAAATGTTATCACATGTCAGTTGTAGTATAAAATATTTGTCCAATGAATACCCGTTTATCATGTGCATTTCTTCTTGGTGTAGCAATTGTAATAGCCAGTAGTGTATGATCAGTTCTAGGTGTTGGGGAAAATTTTGGTTGGGATCGGTTGTTGAACATGGAGGTGAGACTGACGGGTCCGTCGACGTCGGCCACAGTAGAGATGCAGACGTGGACGGCACGGAGAATCGGAGCGGTGACGGATGGGCTGATACTGAGTGCCGAGCGCGGCTGCCGACCGTGGTCCGCCAGAGACAGGACGATGTTTGCGGCGTCTGTTAGCAGCAATGACGCGGACGTCTGCTCGGCTCTAACCGCTCCATAACCACATTAGCGCCCGGGCGCCCGCCGCGTGCTCCCCTCTGACGTCACAGGTTTGTTCTGTCCACACAGTCCCCCCAGCTCCTCCTGTGTTTAAAAGTCTTCCTCGTGTCTCACGCATAAAGCGGTCCAGCTGGCTACTGGTCCAGCTTTGTTTGGAAACCTCACATACAGCGAGTTGACTTTACTGGTTACGTTTTTCTTGTTAAGTCATCTGCTTTCGTAGTGTCTTCTAACATTTCCTGTCTTGTGCCAATCATCTCATCACCACGCAAGCACTACACACAACATCGTCTATAATTTCTTTTCCATACTCCAGCCTTTCCCCGCCCTAGTATCACTTACCCACTACTGCTCCTTCCAGCTACCTGTCTGTCCTTATTACTTGTCCCTTCTTCTGATAAATGTCTTCCACAGATCTCCACACCTAAATCAACATGTACATAGATACTACGCAAACCACAATACGGTAGACGGCGGAGGGCATCTTACGACATTACATCTACATCATACTCCGCAAGCCAACAAATGGTGTGTGGTGGAAGGTACTTTCGGTACCACTATCAGATCCCTCCAACCCTGTTCCACTCGCGAATGGCTCGTGGGAAGAACCTTTGCCAGTAAGCTTCTGTGTTGGCTCTAATTTCTCGAATCTTCTCCTCGTGGTAATGGAAATGAGCGTTTGGCGTCATTGGCCGGGAGGCCCCTCGCGGGGCAGGTCCGGCCGCCATATCGCAGGTCTTATTACATTCGGCGCCACATTGGGCGACCTGCACGCCGGATGGGGATGAAATGATGATGAACACAACACAACACCCAGTCCCTGAGCGGAGAAAATCTCCGACCCAGCCGGGAATCGAACCCGGGCCCAGAGGACGGCAATCCGTCACGCTGACCACTCAGCTACTGGGGCGGACTTCTCCTCGTGGTCAGTACGCGAGATGTGTGTGTGTGAGGGGGGGGGGGGGGGGGGGGGCGGGGACGTAATATGTTGTCCGATTCCTCCTGAAGATCGCTGTCCCGAAAAAGTACTGCAGATACACGTCTGGGACATGTTTTATTACATTCACCAGACCAATAAGAACAAAATAAATGTAAATCGTGCTTTACTTGAACATCTTACAGTTTTGCGACGGCTTCATATTACCGAAATTCTTAAATTTGAGGCAAAATCTTTTATTAGCCGTAACACCGTAACTAAACATTTACCGACCTGTGTGTGTGTGTGTGTGTGTGTGTGTGTGTGTGTGAACTTTTTTCTTTAGTTTTACTTGTAGGATAACATATTAAGATACTTGCATGTCTTCGTGAACCACTCTGCGTATTACATCCTAGCTCACATAAGTTCAATAATTCTGCAGCAAAGCAATGTTACAGATATCGTCTGTAATTCTGCGGGTCTTTTCTTACTCCCTGGAGCCACCTGCCCTTTTTTTTTCAGTTGCCTGGTAGTTCGTGCTGGCGGGGATATTCGCGACTAATGCAAGCTAAGTGAGGGACCACAGGCGTAGAATACTCTCTGCTGAGCCGAACTGGTGTTCCCTCCGGACCTGTCGACCTACTTGTTTTCAGTTCTTCCAGTTGTTTTTGTAGGCCAGGGGTGCCTATTTCTATGCCCTCCGTACAGGAGCCAGAGTGACGGTCAAACGGATGTATGTCTGTACGATCCTCCTCCTTGAAGACCTTTTAAACGGGAAATTTTTAACGGGATGTAGTCGATTAAATCAAGTGATGGTGAAGAATTAGATTAGGAAATGATACACGTAAACTAGTAAACGATTTTTGCTATTTGGGAAGAAAAATAACTGATGATGGTCGAAGTAGGGAGGATATAAAATGCATTTCTGAAAAATTTGTTAACGTAGAGTGCAGATTAAAGTGTCAGGGAGTCCTTTCTGAAGGTATTTGTATGGAGTGTAGCTATGTATGGAAGTGAGACATGGACGATAAACCGTTTAGATAAGAAGAGAATAGAAACTTTCGAAATGTGGTGCTACAGAAAAATGCTGAAGATCAGGTGGGTAGCTCACGTAACTAATAAGGAAGTACTGAATAGAATTGGGAAGAAGAGCAATTTGTGGCACAACTTGACTAGAAGAAGAGATCGGTTGGTAAGACACATTGTGAGGCATCAAGGGATCACCAGTTTAGTATTGGAGGTTAGCGTGGAGGATAAAAACCATAGAGGGAGACCAAGAGATGAATACATTTAGCAGATTCAGAGGGATGTAGTTTGCAGTAGTTACTCGGAGATAAAGAGGCTTGCACAGAATAGATTAGCTTGGAGAGCTGCACCAGACCAGTCGATCTTTTCCGTCCTCAACCGACTTATTCGACTTACCGTTCTCAGAGCGTGATTTACAGTGAGTCTAATCTTTGCCCTTAACTCCTCTACATTCACCATGTTTGAACTAAATGACGTCCACTCATTGCCTACGTAGGATTCTGACAGCTGCATATCTACTCTCCCCAGCATAAAAGCCCTTCTAGCTTTCTTCATCGATTTGTTAAGTTCGGTAACCCCTGTCCCTATATCATCACTATCACTAATCCCTGTCTAAATACCAACACTGTCTATAAGACCAGCTCTGTTCGGCAGCTGGAGCCGAGCGGTTCTAGGCACTTCAGTCCGGAACCGCGCTGCTGCTACGGTCGCAGTTCGAATCCTACCTCGGGCATCGATGTGTGTGATTCCTTAGTTTAGTTAGGTTTAGGTAGTTCTAAGAGACTGACGACCTCAGATGTTGAGTCCCATAGTGCTCAGAGCCATTTGAACCATCCACAGATGCACAGCGCCATTACTCCTGGCGTTGCGGTATGGGAGCCATCGTGTATGATTTCAAGTCATGGCTGTGATTGAGGGAACTCTGACTGCAGAACGGTGCGTCACAGATATTCTGCATCGCCATTTATTACCTCCCATACGACAGTATGGTGGTGCCATTTTTCAACAGGATAATGTTCGCCAACACGTGACTCGTCACTCTATGGACTGTCTTCTTGAGAATGACGCAACCTGTCTTAACTATTTTTTCTTCATCCTCACGCAAGATATAGGGTAGTGCCTGCATAACTGTCGCACAACACGTTCGAATACATGTTCTCTAAATTTTCGCATGAAGACTTCGTCTTTCTTCCACAGGTTCTCTTCTAATTTTTCCGAGCATTTCTGTCATACTTTCGTAGGGGATATAAGACCTGTAACTGTCCTAGAAGCTCTTCATAAAATCCTTTAGTCTATTGTCGTGTTTTCTAAATACTTGAACAGTATTCAAGAATTGGTCGCATTAGCATTGAAAGTTATATAAATAAATAAAATTATAGCCTGAAGTACTCTGTTTCTGACTGTAAGCCTGAGCTGTGATAATAAATAAACTGGTGTATTGCAAAAGCAAAGCTGCAGTGTAACAGCAATTAATAGTCGTGAAGAAAAGGGAAGTGTTTCATACTGTAAAAGTCGGCAATCTGACTGCAAGAATTTTGAACAGTATAAACTGCCTGAATAATTAACTTGGACATGAAACCAAGAGTAATTGGCTTTGCAAAATTTGATCACAAAAACTGTCTCTGAATATTGTAAGCTGACCCTGATTGAATAAATTCAAAAAACCGTAATCTCTCCTCTTTACCTCTGTTCTGCGCAAATCTGGATAACGCGTTGCAGTACTGCTCTGTGTTGCGCGCCGCTACGCTAAAGCTGCAAATTACTGTATCTACTCAGCGACACTAGAGAGGTGCAATGAGTTCTCTGTTAATTGCAAATCGAACATACTTGATTGGATCATCCATTAAAAAGAATTGTAAGAGAAAGGTTGGTAGAAAATGAAATATGTGCATAAATGACAACACTGTTTTTTTATTGAAAAAACCTGCACAAGGCAGATTTTAAATTTAATGAACTTCTCAACATCCTAACAGTACTCTCTCCTATCTCTCAAATCTAACAACTTTCAGTACAATAACTAAGTTCGTTCGATGGCGCAGCAATAGTGAAAAAAATAACATTATTGTATTTACCTGACATTCCATTCGATGTCTTCCTTCACAAATCAGTTTCACAATCATGTTGATTGAACAAAATGATAAACTGAGACATTAAATTTGAATCAAAATATTGCCATAGATTCGTCACTAGCACAGGTTAACATTATCAGCCTGACTCTTAACACACCTGAACTTCAACCCTGTTTCTCTAAAGCTAAACATTGTCTGCACCACTGCGCCCTCTCGCAGCTCAAAGATACTTAACTTCTGCGATAGGGCTTGCAACATCGCTGCTCGCTCACAATCGATTCAGATACCAAAATTCTGTATGACAGCATCATGTGTACTGTTCCTATACACACGCCGCATTTTTTCCTGAATCCTTCCGACTAAGCCTTACATTCGCCTTCCCTAATACTGATTTTTCCGTGATCGTCACATTTCATATCGGACCCACCCGGATAGCAGCGCGCGTTAGCACGCCACTTTCGGGATTCGGGGATTCGCGCCGGTCCCGCGTCAGATCCGCCCGGTGAATTAACGACGAGAGTCGGTTTGTTCGTCAGCCTGCATGTGGTTTTCAGGCGGTTTCCCACATCAGACTAGGTGAATAACGGGCCGGTACCCACTCGTTCCGCCTCAGTTACAAGACTCTCAGAACTGTCGTAAGGGCTCCCACACGGGATAACACTAGACGCAGACAAAGGGGGTGCATAAATTCCGACCCGGGATATGGGGAAGCGAGAGGACATGGGACTGCAAGAGGAAGGGCATCCTGTCGACATCCCGCTAGCCCCTATCACTAACATAGTCACAGCATAACACGCCGGCCCCATGAAGGCACGGGGTAAGATCAGGAATATGCTACCCATAATTTGTTACATCTACATCTACTACATCTACATCCATACTCCGCAAGCCACCTGACGGTGTGTGGCGGAGGGTACCTTGAGTACCTCTATCGGTTCTCCCTTCTATTCCAGTCTCGTATTGTTCGTGGAAAGAAGGATTGTCGGTATGCTTCTGTGTGGCCTCTAATCTCTCTGATTTTATCCTCATGGTCTCTTCGCGAGATATACGTAGGAGGGAGCAATATACTGCTTGACTCTTCGGTGAAGGTATGTTCTCGAAACTTTGACAAAAGCTCGTACCGAGCTACTGAGCGTCTCTCCTGCAGAGTCCTCCACTGGAGTTTATCTATCATCTCCGTAACGCTTTCGCGATTACTAAATGATCCTGTAACGAAGCGCGCTGCTCTCCGTTGGATCTTCTCTATATCTTCTATCAACCCTATCTGGTACGGATCCCACACTGCTGAGCAGTATTGAAGCAGTGGGCGAACAAGCGTACTGTAACCTACTTCCTTTGTTTTCAGATTGCATTTCCTTAGGATTCTTCCAATGAATCTGTCTGGCATCTGCTTTACCGACGATCAACATTATATGATCATTCCATTTTAAATCACTCCTAATGCGTACTCCCAGATAATTTATGGTATTAACTGCTTCCAGTTGCTGACCTTCTATTTTGTAGCTAAATGATAAGGCATCTATCTTTCTGTGTATTCGCAGCACATTACACTTGTCTAAATTGAGATTCAATTGCCATTCCCTGCACCATGCGTCAATTCGCTGCAGATCCTCCTGCATTTCAGTACAATTTTCCATTGTTACAACCTCTCGATACACCACAGCATCATCTGCAAAAAGCCTCAGTGAACTTCCGATGTCATCCACAATGTCATTTATGTATATTGTGAATAGCAACGGTCCTATGACACTCCCCTGCGGCACACCTGAAATCACCCTTACTTCGGAAGACTTCTCTCCATTGAGAATGACATGCTGCGTCCTGTTATCTAGGAACTCCTCAATCCAATCACACAATTGGTCTGATAGTCCATAAGCTCTTACTTTGTTCATTAAACGACTGTGGGGAACTGTATCGAACGCCTTGCGGAAGTCAAGAAACACGGCATCTACCTGTGAACCCGTGTCTATGGCCCTCTGAGTCTCGTGGACGAATAGTGCGAGCTGGGTTTCACATGACCGTCTTTTTCGAAACCCATGCTGATTCCTACAGAGTAGGAGCACGTCGAGACGTGCTCAAACTCTTCGCCAGCTTCTTGTAATAAGATACTACGGGGTTCTCTCTTTTTGTTACAGGGATTCTCTTACGTTTACCCACAACTAAAGGGATCTGCAACTCATTAAACCAATGAAAATACAGGGTGTCCGAAAAGTCTTTCCCTGATTACATAAATTGATAACTCAGGCTAGAAGTAAGATACAAATATGAAACTTGTTGTGACTTGGCAAGACAGTCAAGCCACTAGGAGAGGAAGCCGAAAGGCACGCGTTTAAGCTCACGCAGGCTGGCGTGAGGTCTGGAACAGGTAAAGTAATTATACTAGCAAAAGAAGGTACGTAGCTTCTGAAATACTTAACTTTAATCCATGATTGGTGAACATCGGTCTGACGGTACATGCATCACAAGATAAATAGCAAATGATAATGGCGCCTTGCTAGGTCGTAGCAAATGACGTAGCTGAAGGCTATGCTAACTATCGTCTCGGCAAATGAGAGCGTAATTTGTCAGTGAACCATCGCTAGCAAAGTCGGCTGTACAACTGGGGCGAGTGCTAGGACGTCTCTCTAGACCTGCCGTGTGGCGGCGCTCGTTCTGCAATCTCTGACAGTGGCGACACGCGGGTCCGACGTATACTACCGGACAGCGGCCGATTTAAAGGCTACCACCTAGCAAGTGTGGTGTCTGGCGGTGACACCACAAAACTGGTGTCTAATTGTTTACAAACTATCAAAGTTTTTTCATACATCTGTAAACTTCCACATGAGCAACCTTGGTAGCACGTAGCACATCTAGGCGATATTCAGCTTCCGTCCACGCATTAGCCATCACTGGAGGGATCGATTCAACAACTGTGGTTATCCGTTACCGCAGGGTTTCAAGATCTGGTACACTTGTTCGGTAAATCTCGTCCTTGACATAACCCTATAGAAAGAAGTCTAATGGGGTTATGTCAGGAGAACGTGGAGCCAAACCGTTGGCCCATCACGGCCAATCCATCGCCCAGGAAAGGTCATATCGAGATAGGCACGGACGTCCAAACCCCAATGAGGCGGTCCACCGTCTTCCTGAAACAAGACATCGGGGTGATACTGAAGCAGCTGAGGAACAGCATACAGTTGCAACATGTCCAGATACACTGCAGATGTGATGGTAGCCTCAGCGAAGAAGAATGGCCCGATAATTCGATCGTGCAATAGCGCGCACCAAACATTCACCTTTGGACTGCCTCTGGTGCACTCCATGACCTCGCCAGGTGGTTGTGAACCCCAAATGCGCACATTATGGCTATTCACTACTCCACTGACAAAAAAGGTCGCTTCGTCGGAAAAGGCAATTCGTCTGAGATAACCATCATCGTCCTCAATACGTGATAGCATTTCGACCGCAAAGTCATATCGACGTGTACTGTCATTGGGCAACAAGGCCTGAACGACTTGCACTTTTTATGCACGAAACAATAAACGTTTGTGTAAAATGTCACGGAGAGAGCTTTTTGGCAACTGTAATTCACGTGAGGCCCTGCGCACCGATTTCTTCGGACTTGGCAGAAAAGACTGCCTTACAGCTTCCACCCTGTCTGCTGAGGTTCTTGGTCGACCAGACCTCGGATCGTCAGCAACCGATCCTGTGTTCTTGGACTTCTCATACCAGGCTTTCATGATCTTGACATCAGGTGGATTCCTTCCAAATGTTGTCTGGAAGTGTCTCTGCACTGTGGTTGGTGATCGTGTCTCATGGTACCACAGGACGCACTGTGCCTTCTCCTGATTGGTTAACATGGCTTCTTGGGCACTGCACCTCATCCACTACTTACGTACTGCGAACCTAAAACAGAAAAAAAACTTCGATAGCTGTAAACATTTCGACACAAGTTTCATATTTGTATCTTACTTCTAGCCTTAGTTATCAATTTATGTAATCACGGAAAGACTTTTCGGACACACTGTATTGTCCAGCTGTTTCTAAAATTTGTCACTTATCTTCCAACAGACTGGTTGCCGTGCAGTGTGGAAATACGTGCTTTCATACCCGAATAAAGAAGAGCGATGCGTTCGGCATCACCGCGATACTGGTTAAAATGATGGGTGGAGAGGAAATGAATAGCTCTGTTCTTCAACCCGCGAAATAGAACTTGTGATTACCCTCACTGAACTACGTAGAGCTTGAGTGACCCATACAAATTTTTAAATACTATAATTTCTCCGACAGAACGTACTGGATTTTGGTGAGTGAAACAGCCCTAATTTCGCTTCATTCAAATTGACTACACTAACAGTAGGAACTGGTACACGTTCATTTGGAAAACCAAATCTGATAACGAAATGTCTGTAATTAATATTTATACGACAGTTGACTACAAGTAATTTAATGCAGGCGCTACTTCAATTAAACTGGGTGAAAAGAGAGTTGCGATACCTTTATTGGTCCTGGAAATTTTTGAGGTGTACAGCTTGAATCAAAATACCCTGTGTGTCGCAAAAAGTTATGCTCCTATCACAGTTAAAACGCAAAAACTTTAAATTCATATTTTGTAACGTGGAGTCAATGATTTGCTGAGTCCTGTTTGCGAAGAAATTTTCAATTTAATATCGTATCTGGTTTTATATTTCGTGGGTACGTGTTTCGTTGACAAGGCTGACAGTGGGGAAAGATATACCATAAAGGGTGGTAAAAAACTGTTGACAGCCTTTTAAGGGTCTTTCAAGGTAGTTTGGGTTGCGAAATAGTAATTAAGAAAAAATTAGATAATCTGCGACGTTTCCAATGTAATTGGCATTAGAGCTAGCCAGTTACGTCGTTTTGCTCTTGCACGGGCTGATGTGTGGTATTGGACAGACATTTGTGGGTTGGTGAGTTACCACTTGTTCAAATGCTCCTTACCGGTTAAAATGTGCCTTTTGGAAGCGGTAAATTTAAGCTACATTTGTTCCGTTTGAGAGAACCAAACGGAGAACACGGCTGGCGACACTTGGTCTCTGATAGGCTATTTGATTTGCATCCGCATGTATCTGATCGGCTAACTTCAACGGCAATTAAATCGGAAACGGCGCAAACCATCGACGTTTTTCTTAAAAATTACTTCTCAGAACAACATACCCTGCAACATCGTTACAAGCTTTTTAGACAGTTTCTGAACACTCTGCAGAAGACACGGGGGAAATGACAGAATAAAAGTTAAGTGATTTTCACGTATGTTTTGACGATGTTATCAGGAGCACCGTGGGTGAAGTTCTCGTGCAGGTGAAAGAACGACAGACGTACATAAATAAAAATGTATTTCATACGTCTCGTAAGTGTACTTCTTTCCGATGTGTAAGAACTGGCAGCAGTTTTTTACAAGTTTGCAAAGATATGTTTTACAGTAGAGATGGGCAAAGTGTAACACGTAATTGTTTCTAAACAAATGAAACCAGGACAATTTAATGCTTTGATACGCCGTTTCGAAACAGTGAAACAGTTTGTGTTTTGTTATCAAGCATGAAACTATCACTTAGGTGTCTTGGCAGTTTCGTATTTCCTGCAGCAAATGCGCTGCTTTCGTGTCGTGTGACTTTCATACTTTTCAGTTGGCTGAGGACAGCCATAGCTGAAGACAGAAGAACCACCACAAACGGAACTGGAGATGGGAGCAAACTGCAGAAACAACGTATATGCTACTGGGATTCCCACATTCCGTTAGTATGGGTAATATACCCATCCCGCTAATTTCCATGCACACAAAGGGAATCATTGTGGATAATAGGCACAGTGACTATAGACTCACGAATAACGCCAAATAATTCGAATAAATAACAAAATATAACAGAAAAAAATTTTGCCTTTCAAGCTGTTTCGAACCGTTACTATAAATTCACCATGCTTCCCAGTCCTTTCCGTTCACCATTAAACCGTCAGTGATATGTCAAACAGATTGCTTGCAATTATACCTACATCAAATTTATGTATATGTCTAATAACTGTCACTCTGCGCCTTTCTTTATTCAAAATGTTGTTGGCTTACTTGCGTTTCTTAATATGATTATTGTATATGAACAGAGAAGCGTATGTTATAAAAAAGTGTAATTTAACTGAATGATTTTCACATATTTATTATTTGGAATGTGAATAGTATGCGTTGTTTTATTGTTTGGTTAGTGTTTATAAAGCAGATGTTACGCCATTTCGGAATAGGACAGTAAGCTAGAAACGAAGCTTTATTTTCGGATATCTTAAGCTTCATGCTATTGCTTGTTAAAAAGATTTCGACACTCTTGAAAGTGTTTCACGAAGTGGTATGTTGAGTTTCAGTACCTGTGCCGAGCCCGAATCTCGTCCGACACAGAGCGGAATGTAACATCACTGTTTCGATTACAATTAGTCCGTTCCAAGCACAGGTGGACTGAAACAGCCTTATTTTGAAACAACGATACAGTTTTTGTGTCTGGCTCGAGATCGAATCTGGTCCTGTTATCCGAGACGGGGGCGGAATGAAACACCACTGTTTGGAAACAGTGAACCACAGCTGTTCCGAAACACTGAAACAGTTCCACGTATCGATACGCTGTACCGAAACATAGAAACAGTGGCCAAGTCTATTCAGCCACATTTGACGGCTAAGGTACAGAAGTTTGTGGTTCTGTGATAACTCATTTTCATTGTTTACACTGTGCGTTTACTACTTGTAATTGTTACGGATAGTGACAAAGGCATGGGATATTTTGAAATATGGTGTCGGACCTCCTTTCGCCCGGTGTAGTCCAGCAACTCGACGTGGCACGGATTTAGTATGTCGTCGAAAATCCGCCGCAGAAATGTAGAGCTATGTTGCCTCTACAGACCTCGATAATTGCGAAACTGTAACCAGTGAAGGAATTTCTGCACCTCTAGATTATGTCCCATAATGTTCCATGGGACTAACGTAGAGCGATCGATCTGGGTGGGCCAATCACTCGCTCGAATTGTACAGGATGTTCTTCAAACTAGTCGTGAACAGTTGTGACTTGGTGAGATGGCGCATTGTCATCCACAAAAGTTCCTGCGGAACAGGAAGTCCATGATCGACGATAGAGATATAGATCTATAGTTCTGCACATCTGTTCGACGTCCCTTCTTGAAAACGGGAATGACCTGTGCCCTGTAAAACTTTGCACTTCACTTTTTGTTGGAGGTTCGTAATGGTAACACCAACGTGTGTCACCTGTGATTATTTTTTTCCAGGAAAAGGATTGTCCGCGTTTGGCATTTCAGTCAAGTCGCGACAGGCATGCACGCGTCCTGGGAGTCAAGGTGTGCGGGAGAAATTTTGCACACACACTTTCCTCTCCTTCAAAGCATTATGAGGAACGCCTTCAATAGATAATTTAGAGATGTTCACTTCGTTTCTCCATTACTGACACAACAACGTTCAGAGACAATGGCGGCTCACCCACTCTTAACACTGCCTGCTCACAACTGACTGGCTGAAAGCAAATCGGTTGTTCACAGTTGTTAGTTCCAGCTGCCGCCGTAGTTCCTGCGCTGACGTTGCGTATAATCCAGGAACTTTATGGGCGAACGGTGTATGGTTAAAGAGCAGTCTTGTGATTTCTATATGAACATTATTACGTTTAATTTTCATATTTAATTTTTTGTAGTGATTTTCGTTTTCGATTGTTTCTCTTGTTATGTGTTTTATCCCCGTCACAACCCCATTCAATCAATATATTACAGACATGAATTGGATGCAAACAGAACCAAATGGCTCTGAGCACTACGGGACTCAACTGCTGTGGTCATAAGTCCCCTAGAACTTAGAACTACTTAAACCTAACTAACCTAAGGACATCACACACATCCATGCCCGAGGCAGGATTCGAGCCTGGGACGTAGCGGTCGTGCGGTTCCAGACTGTAGCGCCTTTAACAGCTCGGCCACTCCGGCCGGCACAAACAGAACCAGTAGTCTGTGAGGCTTCCTGAATACTATTTGGTCCAGTGAATCGTACTGCAAGTTGGGCATCAGTGTATTTGGGAACTGTAGAAATGTTCACCTGGTTTAACAATACCACGCAGTTGGTCCTGCAAAATTATATAATGTAAAATGACGGTAAAGGGCAAAACGAACAAAAACTTTCTTTAGGTCTCACTTTATTAAATTAGATATAAACCAAACATTTCACTTTTTACACTTTTTAATAAACAAAAACCCATTGATGATGGTACAGAGGTGCTGAAACATGTTTGGGTGAAAGAAAAGACAATGTGTTTGCAAAAAGGCAGAACCCATAGCCTACGATTTAAACGACACTTTGTAATTATGTCTTAATGGCTTCTTTGGCGCCATAAGAATTAAGTCAAGATAGACGATAATAAGCCTTAGCAGATGGTGGACAATTGTGGTGTTTCCAGCGAGTCAGCCCGGCTACCATATAGCTGAGTGAGTGATGACTCTGTTCTAGCTATTGGGGAGAGGGCAGCTCTAAGGCGATACCATACGGACGGGGAGCCATGTGGTTTCTGCTTTGTTTTCCGCTGAATGACGTCAAACATAACGCAAGGCTTTGGTGTTGATATTTACAAATTTAAAATATCATCATCGAGACTGGAATAGAGGGAAGAACCGATGGAGGTACTCAAAGTACCCTCCGCCACACACTGTCAGGTGGCTTGCGGACTATGGATGTAGATGTAGATCGGCTAAAGGCAACGCCTTGATGCAGCCATCTGTGGGACGTGGTTGTGACCGTTGCAGTTCATTGGCCTGTCTCTTAATTTTTTTTCTCAGCTCTTTTCCTTCAAGCCCTTTTCATGTAACCACCATGTCAAATTAGGTTTATCAGTTATTTAGTTTTTCTTCTCTTTATCAAATTAATCAGCGCCGTTTCCTCTTCATTTCCTCCCATTGTCAATCGGTAGCATCTTTGAGTAGCAATCGAAACGTCCAGAGTCCTGGGTTCAAACCCAGCCACTACTTTGAATAAAAGTCATCAACAACAGCGGACGAAGGCGTCTTTCATCAGAAGACATCACCTTTGCTCTGCCAACAGCCTTCTCAAAGAGGACAGAGAAGCAGAGGTTGAGAGGACTTTCTTGCCTTGGAGGTCGGAAAGTGGCCCTAAAATGTCGAAGAATCAGCAATGATCGACGGCGTGAGGGTGCAGAGAGTAATGGAAAGAACTGCGTTAGACCTATAACTGAAAAAGTGTCATGATGATCTCTCCATTGGCAAAAGATTCCGGATAAATCCTCGATTTGGATCTCCGGGAAGGGGATGCTATTGGGAGGACACCATGAGAAAAAAATGGAATAACCAACATAGTGATAGTATTGTACAAGTTGGAGCATGATCAGTACTTTGAAAGTTGTAAGAAAGCTAGAAAGTCTTAAAAGGGAAATGTAAAGGCGCAAACTAGATATAGTAGGGGTCGGTGAAGTGAAGTGAAGTGGAAAGAAGAAAAGTATTTCTGGTCAAACGAATGTTGGGTAATATCAACAGCAGCAGAGAGAGATTCGGAAAGCATATGTTGGATTGTAAGGCGTACCCAAGAGGAGATAGAGACTCAGACTGATATTTAGTGACGATTAAGAGTAGACAAAGAATCGCCCGGAAGAATCAGTGCGAAGGGAAGTGCGATACTGAAGTACGGCGGAGTGATCACACACGTTTAAAATTCGCAACGGATGTCGATACTGCGATAAGGAACACCAGAGTTGGCATTTCAATTCAAGGGAACACCGCCAAAAAGTGCCGTCTCAGTTGTTGGACAATCGAACATAGGTACAAAAAAAGATAACTCTGAGGAAACCTTGAGTAACAGAAAAAATACGTCAAGTGATTGACGAAAGAAGGAAGTCGGGAGTGTAGTAATAGACACGGTGATAATTACTGAATTAAATAAAATAAAAATACTTCTGAACGATTTGCGCCACGGCGCGGGGCGTGGTAGGAATTAGTATGCGTATGCGCGCGCGACTGGTTGTTGTGGGACATCTTCAGATGAATAGTTTCGTCAGTTAGCAAAATTGGCGGATTTCGGGGGGGGGCGGAGAATCCGCGTTTCGCGATGGGGAACTCTCTTCTTCTTCCTCCTCAACGGTTGACTGTGTGGTGTGCAATGTCCAGTTACGGAATATTCGGTGCGATATTCGTTGTTGGCACGGTGACTACCGAACGGTACGTGAAGGTTTTGGAAGATGATTTCATCCCCATTATCCAAAGTGACCCTGATTTTGACAATATGTGCTTCATACATGACGGAACTCGACCCCATCGAAGCATGAGAGTGTTTGATGTCCTGGAGGAGTAGTTTGGGGGCCGTATTCTGGCTCTGGGGTACTCAGAGGCCACGGGCATGGGCCACGATTGGCTGCCATAGTATCCGGATCTGAGCACATGCGACTCCTTTTTGTGGGGATATATTAAAGGCAAGGTGTAAGCAATAACCCCAAAACCATTTCTGAGCTGAGAACAGCCATTCAGGAGGTCATCGACAGCATCGGTATTACGACACTTCAGCGGGTCATGCAGAATTTCGCTTTTCGTCTGCGTCACATCATCGCCAATGATGCCAGCCATATCGAACGTGTCATAACCTAAATCCGAATATCTGTAGCGACGTTTACATGTTGAATAAAGTGTGTGCACGCAGTAGTTTGTAACTAATTTACTTTTCTTTTATAGTTCAATAACGGTCAGTCTGTAAATCACTTACGAATTAAATAAATAGGAAGTGCAGCGAAATGGCTGCAGGAAAGATGTGAAGAAATCGAAAAAGATCAAAACCGGTGAAATTAGGAACATTAACACTGCAATGGGAGTTAGACTCTTAAGCGCAGATGAGAGAGCGGATGCGTGGAAACAGATCATTGAAAGCCTCCATGAGGGATGGACTTGGCTGACGACGTGATACAAAACGAAATGGGGGTCGATATCGAAGACTTAGGGAATCCAATATTATACCTGAATAGACTTGTAGGTGAAAGATAAAAAATCAAAGATAGTGGCGCTTGAGCGGTACCCGAAACATGCAAGAGAATGCAACGCTTGTCAGAAGCTTTGGTAGCTTTTCATGTAGAATCAGCACCTACCGACATTTGTGCTCAAAAACAGGCAACCTTCCAGCTATTACCGCTAAGAATGAGATTTTCACTCTGCAGCAGTGTGTGCGCTGATATGAAACTTCCTGGCAGATTAAAACTGTGTGCCCGACCGAGACTCGAACTCGGGACCTTTGCCTTTCGCGGGCAAGTGCTCTACCATCTGAGCTACCGAAGCACGACTCGCGCCCGGTACTCACAGCTTTACTTCTGCCAGTATCTCGTCTCCTACCTTCCAAACTTTACAGAAGCTCTCCTGCGAACCTTGCAGAACTAGCACTCCTGAAAGAAAGGATACTGCGGAGACATGGCTTAGCCACAGCCTGGGGGATGCTTCCAGAATGAGATTTTCACTCTGCAGCGGAGTGTGCGCTGATAAGAGACGAGATACTGGCAGATGTAAAGCTGTGAGTACCGGGCGTGAGTCGTGCTTCGGTAGCTCAGATGGTAGAGCACTTGCCCGCGAAAGGCAAAGGTCCCGAGTTCGAGTCCCGGTCGGGCACACAGTTTTAATCTGCCAGGAAGTTTCTTATTAGCGCTAAATTGGTATGATTCGAATTGGCGACTCCACAAGCCACAGTACGGTGCTCGGCGGAGGGTACCCTGTACCACTACTTGTCATTTCCTTTCCCGTTCCACTCGCTAATAGAGCGAGGGAAAAACGACTGCCTCTAGGGCGCCGTATGAGCCCTAATTTCCGCATCTTATCTGCGTGGTCTTTTACGCGCGCTGTATGTTGGCGGCAGTAGAATCGTTCGGCAGTCAGCTTCAAATGCCGCTTCTTTAAATTTTCTCAATAGTGTTTCTCGAAAAGAACGTCACGTTTCCTCCAGGTATTCCCATTTGAATTCCCGAAGCATCTCCGTAACGCTAACGTGTTGTCCGAACCTACCGATAACAACTCTAGCAGTCCGCCTCTGAACTGCTTTGACGTCTTCCTCCTACCCTACATGGTACGGATCCCAAACACTCGAGTAGTACTCAAGAATAGGTCGCATCAGCGTCCTATAAGCGGTATCCTTTACAAGTGAACCTCTTTTTCCTAAAATTCTCCTAATCAACCGAAGTCGACCGTTCGCCTTTCCTACCACAGTTCTCAGATGCTCGTTCCACCTCAAATCGCTTTGCAACGTTACACCCAGATATTTAAACGACTTGACACCGTGAAGCACAACACTGGTAAAACTGTATCGGAACATTACAGGTTTAATCTTGCTACTCATCCACATTAACATACATTTTTTCACATTTAGGGCTAGCTGCCATTCATCACACGAACTGGAAATTTTGTCCAAGTTGTCTTGTATCTTCCTACATTCACTCAGCTTCAACACCTGACCGTACACCAAGGCATCATCGACAAACAACTGCAGATTGCTGCCCACCCTGTCTGCCGAATCATTTATGTATGTGGAGAACAACACCGGTCCTGTCGCACTTCCCTGGGGCACTCCTCACGATATCCTTGTCTCTGATGAAGACTCACCGGCGGGGACGTCGTACTGGGTTCTGTTACTTAAGAACTCTTCAACTCAGTCACGTATCTGTGAACTTATTCCGTATGCTCGTATCTTCGTTAACTGCCTGCAAAGGAGCACCAAGTCGAATGATTTCCGGAAATATGCAAATATGGAATCTCAAAATTTTAAACATGGCTGAAGCAGCAACTGTTGAAAATCTTCAGGGTAAATGATAACAGCCGAACAGTTGCAGGATAACGATTTATTGAAATCCTTGACCACGGTTTCGGTGTATCTAAATATACTTTCATCAGAAGCAAAAATACACCAAAATCACATATTGCAGTGGAGATACATAAAACAATTGTGCCAAAGGCGTCGTCAGTAGTTAAAATTAAAATATCGCCTTCATTTGTACAGCATAATGGTGAAGAATCTGCTTGTTGATCTTCATCCATACTTGGCAGTATATCATGTGAGAAAAGGGGAAACTGAGTATTGCACGAGCGATGCTCTATAAAACCATGCTGATTCGTGGATATAAGCTTCTCTGTCTCAAGAAACTTTATTACATTCGGAGAATATGTTCAAGGATTCTGTAGCAAACAGAAGTTATGGATATTGGTCTGTAATTTTGCGGGCCCTCTCTTTTACTCTTCTTATATACCAGAGTCACCTGCATTTTTTCCAGTCGCTTGGGAGTTTGTGCGGGGCGAGAGATTCACGATAAATGCAAGCTAGGTAACGAGCCAATGCCGTAGAGTACTCTTCCTAACTGAGATTCCATCCGAAGCAGGTGATTTATTTGCTTTCAGATCTTTCAGACGCGAATGGGCGACCGGTTCTCTTCCCTTTGCATATGCAACCAGTTTCCAAGAATTTTGTATGCCACTCACAAATCTGCTTGTGCAGAGGCGGTTTCTTGCTGAATCTACGGCGGAATGTAGTTTGACCTTAACAATGCACTGAATTCGCGCAAACTTCAACACAGAAAATGATTTCTCTTATGGTGTATATGCCAGGTTGCTACAAACATATAACAACGGAGCTGTGTCGAAACTTTCAACCCTTCTCCATCCAGTGACATGCGCAATGTGTTCCTATCTTTTATTGTTTGTAATAAACAACTGAAATCGGTTCTTTCTTTTTGAATCTCTCTGTACGTGATAAGAGGTGAAAAGCGCATGCTTGAAGGAGGCCAAGAGTGAGAAAAGAGGTTTGCGACACTTTCGGGAAGAATTTGAAAAGTGCACTGCGCCGTGCTGAGAACACTAGCTATGTCCGGCGATAATGATTCACAGAATCGAATAATTAGCTGACGTCGACTCGTTGTCCATAATGATCCGCCTAGAACGCAGCAGCGTGATGTGAGGTTCTAAGACGGTGGTATTGTGATCCATTGCACAAAGGAACTCAAAAGGAGCTGTCGATTAAAACTCAGGAGCTAGCGACAACAATGGGGACAAACAGAAGCCTGGCATGGCGTATAGTCCCAGTGGGTCTCCTTTCAGCCAGATTTCGCCTCTGCTGGCGATGATAGGAAAATCTTGGGTAGGATTTTTTCTCCTTATGCATTTTCAACAATCTATAAGTAGTTGTTTCAGACAGTGTAGTCCAAGAGGAATTTGACGTACACGGTTTTCAGTGTTTAAGTATGGTTTTCAAAAAGTCACCCATAATCCGACCTCTCCTGTCACATTTATCGAAAGAGGATGTGTAGTGGCGGCAGGGTTGGGTGGCGGGGAGTTGGGGGGGGGGGGGGAGTGGTGGTGTGGGCGAACCTACACTGGAGTCCAAAATAGCAGCAAACCACTATTTCCCCATCCTGTGTCTGATTCACGATATGATCATACAAACTGCCAGCAGATGTTCCACCAACTACGACATGGTCGCGTATACAAACAGTGATAGTGTTCCAATAGTGTCAAATGTTTTTTATTCCAGTCTTTGATCACAATATGAAATGTTTAGTAGATGACCGGTTTCGTTCCGTAATGACCATCATCAGATCTTTTTTACACCATGTCCTAAAGTGATGAGGCCATAATGGCATCGCCAAAACATATAAATATTATTCCAAAAGTAAGGTCCGATTGATTGCCAAATTGAAACCACAGTGAACATCAGAAATGTTTTACTTGTAACAATTAGCTACACCTTTCAGCTACGTCTCTACGTAGTCGCCGTTCTGACTTAGACTTTTGTCATAGCGTTGTACCAACTTTTCAATAGCCTCATCATAGAAGGCAGCCGCCAGTGCTTTCCGCCAATTCTTCACGCTGGCCTACACCTCGTTGTCTGTGTCAAAATGTTGTCTTCAAAGACAGCGGTTCATGTGACCAGAGATGAAACTCAGGGGGAGACAATTGCGGACTGTATTGTGGGTAATCTCACACTTCCATTTGAAAACGATGCAGGAGCATCTTCATTGCCCCTGCAGAATGCGGCTGAGAATTGTCGTGAAGACGAAACAGCACGACAGTTATGTAATGTTAGCTGCATAGCTTCAGGCGAAATTTCTCACCAGGCCCTCGTACTTGGCGGCAGACACTATTTTCTAGACATCTTTACGCACTCACTGCGAGCTCAGAAATGAGACGAGCGACGTGATGCTAACTGGGGTTATACTAGAGACACTACCCAACACATCTGTGCAAAGCTTTATCGTATTTTCATAGTCGTTTCCATTTCGCGACCGATCGGACCTTACTTTTGGAATAACCCTCGTATAATCAGCATAGCATCGTCATATAGATCTATATCATAGATATATAGATCTATATGACGATGCTATGCTGATTATATGTTTTGACGATACTATTATGGCCTCATCACTTTAGGACATGGTGTAAAAAAGATCTGATGATGGTCATTACGGAACGAAACCGGTCATCTACTAAACATTTCATACTGTGATCAAAGATTGGAATAAAAAACATTTGTCAGAGATGTCCGTACGAACGTGCTCTGCACGGAAGTTGGCATTTCGGTCAACGAAAAACCACGCCAATTATGACTCAGGACACTTATCAAACGAAGACGTGTTTGCTGGGTAGTCCCACATCCACAGTCGCTGCGTACACAGTCACAGACAGTGCAGTATGGCACAGAGCAAGCGCTTAGTAGACTCTCTGCTGTCGAGGGCCATAGGAGTAATGGAAGCAGGGCTGCCGCAAATTCATGTGGCCCGATGGGTTAACGTGAATCGTTCTGTTGCTTCTCGAATGTGGTGACAGTTTATAGAGACCGAACCTGTATCACGATGACCAGGGCAGGGCCAACCACGTGTGACATCACAAGAAGTGCACCGTTATTTGGCTGTAAGGGCACGACGATACCTCCTTAGTACTGCACGGTAACCAGCATCTGACCTAGCAGCGTCCAGTGGACGCGTTGTGTCGTGGCAAACTGGGTACAGAAGAATTCGACACAAGTTAGGTTAGGTTAGTGTTGTTTAACGTCCCGTCGACAACGATGTCATTAGAGACGGAGCGCAAGCTCGGGTTAGGGAAGGATGGGGAAGGAAATCGGCCGTGCCCTTTCAAAGGAACCATTCCGGCATTTGCCTGAAACGATTTAGGGAAATCACGGAAAACCTAAATCAGGATGGCTGGAGATGGGATTGAACCGTCGTCCTCCCGAATGCGAGTCCAGTGTGCTAACCACTGCGCCACCTCGCTCGGTAATTCGACACAGACAGATAGCGTCCGAAGTTCCATGCGGCTTTTCGCGGATGTGCTGTAGTATACAGAGAAGTTGCAGCATTAGAAAATTGTAGCGAAATGCAGGAAGATCTGCAGCGGATAGGCACTTGGTGCAGGGAGTGGCAACTGATCCTTAACATAGACAATTGTAATGTATTGCGAATACATAGAAAGAAGGATCCTTTATTGTATGATTATATGATAGCGGAACAAACACTGGCAGCAGTTACTTCTGTAAAATATCTGGGAGTATGCGTGCGGAACGACTTGAAGTGGAATGATCATATAAAATTAATTGTTGGTAAGGCGGGTACCAGGTTGAGATTCATTGGGAGAGTGCTTAGAAAATGTAGTCCATCAACAAAGGAGGTGGCTTACAAAACACTCGTTCGACCTAACTTGAGTATTGCTCATCAGTGTGGGATCCGTACCAGATCGGTCTGACGGAGGAGATAGAGAAGATCCAAAGAAGAGCGGCGCGTTTCGTCACAGGGTTATTTGGTAACCGTGATAGCGTTACGGAGATGTTTAATAAACTCAAGTGGCAGACTCTGCAAGAGAGGCGCTCTGCATCGCGGTGTACCTTGCTGTCCAGGTTTCGAGAGGGTGCGTTTCTGGATGAGGTATCGAATATATTGCTTCCCCCTACTTATACCTCCCGAGGAGATCACGAATGTAAAATTAGAGAGATTAGAGCGCGCACGGAGGCTTTCAGACAGTCGTTCTTCCCGCGAACCATACGCGACTGGAACAGGAAAGGGAGGTAATGACAGTGGCACGTAAAGTGCCCTCCGCCACACACCGTTGGGTGGCTTGCGGAGTATAAATGTAGATGTAGAAGTAGATGTAGACCTATGTATGTGTGCCTCTGACGCGTCTTCACAGACGAGATCGTCTAGAGTGGAGTCGTCAACATGCCACCTGGACAGTCGAACAGTCGGCCAATGTTCTTTTCACAGATGAGTCCCGTTTTGGCCTGGAGAGTGGTTCTCGACGGATCTGAAGAGAATGTGGAACACGATTTCGCGACCCGAACCTCGTGGAAAGAGACCGGTATCGAGGAGCATCGCTAATGGTGTGGGCAGGGGTTATGTTGATCACTCGAACACGTCTTCATGAAATTGAACAAGTGAATCGGAAACGTTTAACTGCTATCAGGTATCGTGCCGAGGTCTTGGTACCTCATGTGTGGTTGTTGCTACAGGGTGTTTCAAAAATGACCGGTATATTTGAAACGGCAATAAAAACTAAACGAGCAGCCATAGAAATACAACGTTTGTTGCAATATGCTTGGGACAACAGTACATTTTCAGGCAGACAAACTTTCGAAATTACAGTAGTTACAATTTTCAACAACAGATGGCGCTGCGGTCTGGGAAACTCTATAGTACGATATTTTCCACATATCCACCATACGTAGCAATAATATGGCGTAGTATCTGAATGAAATTACCCGAAACCTTTGACAACGTGTCTGGCGGAATGGCTTCACATGCAGATGAGATGTACTGCTTCAGCTGTTCAATTGTTTCTCGATTCTGGCGGTACACCTGGTCTTTCAAGTGTCCCCACAGAAAGAAGTCACGGGGTTCATGTCTGGCGAATAGGGAGGCCAATCCACGCCGCCTCTTGTATGTTTCGGATAGCCCAAAGCAATCACACGATCTTCGAAATATTCATTCAGGAAATTAAAGACGTCGGCCGTGCGATGTGGCCGGGCACCATCTTGCATAAACCACGAGGTGTTCGCAGTGTCGTCTAAGGCAGTTTGTACCGCCACAAATTCACGAAGAATGTCCAGATAGCATGATGTAGTAATCGTTTCGGATCTGAAAAATGGGCCAATGATTCCTTTGGAAGAAATGGCGGCCCAGACCAGTACTTTTTGAGGATGCAGGGACGATGGGACTGCAACATGGGGCTTTTCGGTTCCCCATATGCGCCAGTTCTGTTTATTGACGAAGCCGTTCAGGTAAAAATAAGCTTCGTCAGTAAACCAAATGCTGCCCACATGCATATCGCCGTCATCAATCCTGTGCACTATATCGTTAGCGAATGTCTCTCGTGCAGCAATGGTAGCAGCGCTGAGGGGTTGCCACGTTTGAATTTTGTATGGATAGAGGTGTAAACTCTGGCGCATGAGACGATACGTGGACGTTGGCGTCATTTGGAGCGCAGCTGCAACATGGCGAATGGAAACCCGAGGCCTCTGTTGGATCACCTGCTGCACTAGCTGCGCGTTGCCCTCTGTGGTTGCCGTATGCGGTCGCCCTACTTTTCCAGCACGTTCATCCGTCACGTTCCCAGTCCGTTGAAATTTTTCAAACAGATCCTTTATTGTATCGCTTTTCGGTCCTTTGGTTACATTAAAACTCCGTTGAAAACTTCGTCTTGTTGCAACAACACTGTGTTCTAGGCGGTGGAATTCCAACACCAGAAAAATCCTCTGTTCTAAGGAATAAACCATGTTGTCTACAGCGCACTTGCACGTTGTGAACAGCACACGCTTACAGCAGAAAGACGACGTACAGAATGGCGCACCCACAGACTGCGTTGTCTTCTATATCTTTCACATCACTTGCAGCGCCATCTGTTGTTGAAAATTGTAACTACTGTAATTTCGAAAGTTTGTCTGCCTGAAAATGTACTGTTGTCCCAAGCATATTGCAACAAACGGTGTATTTCTATCGTTGCCCGTTTAGTTTTTATTGCCGTTTCAAATATACCGGTCATTTTTGAAACACCCTGTATGTACTGTGCGCCCAGACTTCTTACTGATGTGGACGGTAATGCTCAACCTCATGCACGAGTGGCTGATGGTTTCTTGGAATCGGTTGGTACTGCACGCACGGCGCGGCTTGCTCTCTCCTGATTTGAATCACATTGAGCATGTCTGGGATGCTCTAGGGAGACAGGTTGCATCATGTCGATATCCAGCAACCACTCTCAAAGACTTGCGAGCAACTCCTCAGGCATAATGGGCGTTATTGCCTCTCACAGCATGCTGCATCGTTGTCAGGCATCTATTGCTGCCAGAGGTCTTCAAAACCGTTAGTGAGCACATTAAGCAGTTGTATATTGCAGTTGTTAACGTTCTGCGTTCTTTACGTTGTTTCTACGTTGCTATCACCTGTTTATACTGTTTTGTGGCAAAATAAACGCAACCTTGCAAAATTCCGTTAGTCGCTTTATTTTTGGACACCAGTGTATGTTCTGAGAGATGTATTTGTCTAGTGTCAAGTGACCAGCTGTATTTAACAGTCATAGAGTGGGAACAGCAAACAGTTGTTTTAGTGAGTCTGGAATTACTCATAATGCGACCAATGCAGTGCAGTAGAAATGACTATAGTACCTTCCTCAACATCGAGAATGGAGAACGACGCATCAGCGAAAGAAGTGAAAGCTGTTTCACACGTAACAAGCACGATTACACAGCTTGGCCGAAGCACATTTGCAAAGACACAGAAAGATTTCTTCAGTAAAAGATATCCTGGCATAAAATGTGTCCGAAAAGAGCACTGACGGGTCGAAAGAAAACAAGGACGATCAGAAATTATTAGTAGTTGAAACTCGAAGCATTCTGAAAGAAAGATCCGTATAAATGCGAGTTGGACTGGCGCTCTGTGGGTTCCGTACAAACGTAATTACGTGCGTATATGGATGATAGTAAAATATTTTCGTGTGGCTGAACAGTCTGGTACCAGTCTTTCAACTGGACCTCACTTGGGCGACTTGCGGGTCCTTAAGTGGTGGCACAGTGGAGTGTGCTTTCGCACGCCAACTTTGAGCGTCCCGAGTTCACCGTACTGTCGAATGCTCACAAGGGAAACTTCTCATCGCAACCCCTTCAGATTTCGTAGTAAGATGGCCCAGTGGATAGCCCGTCAAAAATTGAACATAGGAACTGTGAAAAAAAAAACAGAATAGTAACAGTGAACGGCCCAAGCTCTAGATATGCAACATCGAGCGGATGCGAGTAGCCACGGGGTCGTGGTTCAGTGGTCACAGTGTCTGCCTCAAATCTGACTCGTGTCCCAATTTTTTCCCCACAAAATCGCGAACTGTCGGTCCGGTCATTCACGTGGCTGTTCGCTGTATTCAGATTTGTGTTCGTGTCGTGATGTAATGTCCGTTTGCAACAGCAAAGTGTAAGCAAGAGACCTCCAGACGTACGTAGCTCCTATTTGTTCCACACAAGTACCACATGTTACGACTCTTGAGTTCTCTTTTGGAAGTTTTGACTCTTGATTTCCTATGTTGGAACATAGTTCATACCGTCATTAACAGAAAGATGTCAGTCTCGATAGCTGAGTAGTGTTCGGTCAGAGGATTAGCTGCCCTCTGTAACAAAAAAACTGAGTTAATCGATCAACAACGAACTTAAACGGATGTCTTGCGACGTCCGCCCTGAGCAGATACAACGAACGAAAACAAACAAAATGAGATTTTAAAAAAAGTAGATAGTGACGGAATGCCATGCAAAGGGGCCCGGGTTCGATTCCCGGCTGGGTTGGAGATTTTCTTCGCTCAGGGTCTGTATGTGGTTTTGTCTTCATCCTCTTCATATGATCCGTATCGACGCGCAGGTCGCCGAAGTGGCGTCAACTCGAAAGACTTGCACCATGCGACAGGTCTACCTGACGGGAGACCCTAGCTACACGAGCATTTCATTTCAACAAAGATGTTTGAAAATTTCTAACTCTTCACGAATATGAATTATAACGCCTTTCCTCACTGTGTGCAGGATAATAATTATACCCGTAGCGTGTCTTGCATGTGACACAAGCATTCACAATTGGTTGCAATCGTCTAGAGTTTTAAGCGACCGTGCTTCGCCGAATTACATGGTTACAGCGGAAATTCGACGTAACGAGTGATTGCACACGTTCACCTTTCATATCGTGTGAAAATCTGTCTTACTAAACGACCAAAAAGATCATCGCTCATCCAAGTTGCAGGTTGCCTTTTTGACGGTTCCCAGATGCAAAAAAAATTATTTACAGTATTTAGTATAATTAGTGACCAGATTTAACAGTTAAACATATTAGAGTTAAAACTGTGTCTGTATTGAGATGACAAAAGTTACATAAGCGGATTAGGGTGTACCGCGTACACAGGGTATAAAAGGGCAATGCGTTTCTGGTGCTGTCATTCGTACTGAGATGATTAATGTGAAAAGGATTCCGACATGATTATGGCCGAAGGACGGAAATTAACAGACTCTGAACGTGGCAAGGTGGTTAGAGCTAGACACATGGGACGTTCCATTTCCGATATCGTTAGGCAATTCAATATTCCGAGGTGCACAGTGTCAAAAATATGCCTACAATACCACATTTTAGGTATTACCACTCACCACGGACAATACAGTGGCCGGCGGCCTTCACTTAACGACCAAGAACAGTGTCACATGCGTAGAGTTGTCAGAGCTAACAGACAAGCAACACTGCGTGACAAAATCGCAGAAATGAATGTGGGATGTACCACAAACGTATCCGTTAGGACCGTGTGACGAACTTTGGCATTAATAGGCTATGACAGAGCACGACCGACGCGAATGCCTTTGCTAACGTCACGACATCGCCTGCCGCTTCCCTCCTGGGATAGTAACCAGATCGGCTGGACCCTAGATGACTGGAAAACCGTGGCCTGACTTACGAGTCCCAGTTTCAGTTGGTAAGACGTATGGTAGGGTTACAGTGTAACGCAGACCGCACGAAGCCATGGACCCAAATTATCAGCAAGGGACTGGCAGACCTATAGTGGCTTCATCGTGTTGTGTGCCGTGTTCAGGTAGAATGTACTGGGTTCTCCGGGTGTTCGGCTACTTACAGATAATTGGTAACCATTCGTGGACGTCATGTTCCCAAAGAACTATGGAGATTTTATGGATCACAATGGGCCATGTCACCGGAACACAGTTGTTTGTCATAGGTTTGAAGAACTTACTGGACAATTCGAGCGAATGATTTGGCCACCCAGATGTCCCGACATGAATCACATCGACCATTTGAGACATAATCGAGAAGTAATTTCTTGCACTGAATCCTGCACTGGTAACACTCACACGATTATGGACAGCTATAGGCTCAATATGGCTCAATATTTCTGCAAGGCTAAAGGTTGTCCGACACGACAATAGGAGGCATCCCATGAATTTTCTCACGCCGTGTATGTCAGACAGCGTAACGAACGGCGCGCAAATTATCTAGACCATATTCCTACACTGTCTGAGGTTAACATCACGTAGCGACTTCCAAAAAACTTTACTCATTATTTAAAATCTTTAAGCAAGTTTTTCTTGCTGCCATCCACCCACGATATGATGAAAGGAAAACTGTTGATCGCTTAATACATTTTCACTCTTCGTGCACTAAAACTTCAGCATCATACATAACGTTCCAATGTATCCATTCTTTTCTAGCAACTCTATTCGCAAGATATTTTCTACACATTATCCACATAAACCACTGAAGCCCTAACAAATTATATCGTTATAAACGGAAAAGCCAACCCGTATACCGGTGCGTGTTAAAGCGCCGCTTCGCGGAGGGGGAGGTGAGCTGGCCCCAGACCGAATCCGCCCGGAGGGTTAACCGCGACCTTCGGTGTGCCGACCAGCCTGGTTGTGGTTTTCAGGCGGCTTTCCACATACGACTAGTTGAATCCCGGATTGGTGCGTAAGTCTTGCCTCACTTACACGATTCGCAAACATTTAGAAAACTTTGTCTCACTTTCACATGGATAACACTACACATATACAGCTGGGGTACACATTTCGTCATAGGGGCAACGTGGTGGAGACAGCAAGATTATCCGGCCACGCCGTAACACACACAGATTTTTATTAAGCTGTCATTAACTGGTCTTGATATACCGAAAAATATTATCGATACATCGACATATAAACGGTGAAAATATCGACGTACCGGCCAAAAACAATATCGGCTGTACACTAATATATATAATGATAGACACTGCGTACATCAACAAGGTAGCATCCTTCTTATCCCCCTTACAGCAAGAGTTGAAAGGAAAACGATTCACGTTCAAACGTAGCGACAATCAGTTTGACAACAATGGTATCTGCATATAAGTGGCACAATAAAAGGTGTCCGGTGGGTCCGTCGTTCGGTTTCGTCACATTTGTCTGGAACACTTCATTTCGATTTCCCTGTTGTTGTTGTAGTTGTTTTTTTTTCATTTCTGCAAACGCCAGCGAACTAGCAATTGTAGTGTCAAAATTGTGTGGCGAAGTTAAACGTTGCCGTTTCTGTTGGTAGCACCGACCGCCGATTACTTCAGCATTTCCCCTCAAACACCTCCACCCACCGCGAAGACCAATCTTGCCATTTGGATTTTTGTTCATCAGTTTCAGCAACTGTATTTGAAACATACCCATGCGAAGAAGTAACACACTAGTTGCGTTAAAAATTGATTTTAGCGCAACTGGTATGCTATTTCTTCACAACGGTAATCTTGTTATTGATTTCACGCCGTTACTCTCCGAGTGCAATCGGACTAATTCTTTGTGCCACCTACACATGCTTCACTCAGCCAAAGGGAAAGGCTGGACGCGATGAAAGCTCAAAAAGTAGTAAGACTTATTCACACATTGAAAGAAAAATTTATTCTACTAAAATTCCAAAGGAACCGCTTCAGATATTTATCGAAAATTACGAAAATAATATAATATAAAATAAAAATAATAGCTGTCGAAATTGCCATTTCATTGTCGATGTATACATTCTTACTTTGTGTGACCATATTGTTCGTATTTTTGTAGTTGCAATGCAGAACAAAAATACCCTCAAGTATCGATATATGGCTGACGGAGGAAGCGTCGGTCTGTAGTCATATATCGATACTTTTTAGTGGCGGCATCGACATATCGACAGCACTACCTTAGTCACCGTGCCACGTCCGTTAATAACCATGCCGCCACAGCGCCGATGCAGGATAAAGGCATAAGAAAAATGAAAGTAGGTCGGTTTTCTGAAAAGAAATATGTGTGTGTTGAAGGGGCTTAATGCCCTGTACTTAAATTTCTTTTTCAAAAATAGAGAACAACCGTCTTCAGCCATGGTCGCGATCTTATTTCAATGCACGGTGCATTTAGAGCCCTAGCAGCCCGCTTCAGATGTTTTGAAAGTCTAGATATTTTTTCTTTCAAAAAAATGGTTCAAATGGCTCTGAGCACTATGGGACTTAACATCTGTGGTCATCAGTCCCCTAGAACGTAGAACTACTTAAACCTAACTAACCTAAGGACATCACACACATCTGTTCCCGCGGCAGGATTCGAACCTGCGACCGTAGCGGTCACGCGGTCCCAGACTGAAGCGCCTTTAACCGCACGGCCACACCGGCAGGCTTTTTTTTTTTTCAAATTTAGCTCAATTCTGATCCTGGTAAGATATATTGGTGTATTATGAAAGTGGCATATCTTTACACAACTAAGACAAATCGACGAATTATGTACTGCTTCCAGTAGTGCATATATGGTTTTGGTGAACAGTAGATATAGACATTTTTATGTAGATGTATGCACACTCCATTATACATCAGATTTGTTAACACAAGTCAGAACAAGTCAAACAAAGAATTAAAAACATGAAGACATTGCATTTCTACAAATTCACAGGTGTTAGCAACTGAAGGAAGATACCTAGCTGTTATATTATTAACCGTACATAGATATCACGTATAAAACAAGTATTTGCTTATACGTCGAAAGTAGCAGTGTAATATCAAATGGTTGCAATATAAAATGTTTGTTTATTTAGGAAAATAACCTTTACAAATTACTGAAAAACTTGTGGCTGGTATACTCTGTCTGTTCATTCAACATTTTATGAGAAGAGTTCTCTTTGTGTGACATTATTTCTAACTGTTCTAGTTGACATTATTTCTAACGTGTGGAGTACAGTTAGGCTGTTATTGATGTCACTTAGTTTGTGTCCATTAACATGCATGTGGATAGCTATAGTGGTTTTTTCAAAGAGGTTAAGTCTACAAGCTCGGTGTGATCTTCATACGTGTGTGGAAAGTTATTCCTGTTTCATCCATGTAAAAGGCAGGGCAACTGTTGCAATACAGTTTATATATTAAGAATTAAGTTATGGAGATGTGTGTGTTTACTATGTAGAACGTAAGTCGTGTCCAAGTTTGTTGTTTGTGGAGAAGGATATTTTAATAACAAATCCACAGTAGCTAACCACATGCACCTTAATGGACACAGACTGACATCCACAATGCTATGGCGTGAAGTCAAGGCGCCAGCACGCCAGTCCGGAACGTTAGAAAAGAGATGGCTGTGAGAAGACGTCAGCCAATCACACGCTGAACTGACCCTCTGCAGGACGACAACGGGACAGAAGCGGCCCCCATGTGAAGATGACAAACGCGTCGCGACCGAATGGTGCGGCCGCAGTTGAATAGCAGCTTCACGATTAGACACTTGTATAGAAGCGGCAACACTCGTTACCTCGTTTGTGCGTCCATGTGGCACAGATTTGGATTTGTTATACTGAAGAAGATTCATTATTTTGTATGTCACCCTTTGCTTGTGACACTTCTGTGTAATTGTCAAGGAAATAAAACTCATGAATACGATTTGTTTGATTTGTGTGTCTAGCGAACCAAGTACACAGGATTCTTAGACATCGCACACAACACTAACTGTGCTCCACACAGAAAACCTTTGTAAAAACATATCTACTGCCACAACTAGAAATCATTTTACACAAAGAGAACTCTTCTGAAATCATGTTGAGTGAACAAACGGATCTTAGCAGCCAAATTTTTTCAGTAATTTTTAAAGTTTATTTTAGCTAAATAAAAAAAAATTTAGTAATGTGGCCATTTGATAACATATATCCACTTTTGACAAATTAACAAATATTTGTTTTGTAAATGACAGTTATGTATAATTAATTATATAACAGCTTTCTGTCTTCTTTGAAATAAAAACATGTGTATTTATAGAAATGCACTATATTTACATTTTAAGTTCTTTGACGTGTTCACTAATTGCTGTATAATGGAATATGTATAGGTACATAAACATGTCTACTCATACCAAACTTCAGAACCATGTATCCGCTACTGGAAACAGTAAGCAGTTTTCCTGTTTCTCTCACTTTTGTAAAGTTGCATTCACAATGTGCCACTTTGCAATATACCAATATGATCTTACCAAGACTAGAATTGGAAAAATATTGATGTGGACTGTCAAAGCACCTAAAGATGGACCGCCAGGGCACCGTGCATTGAAATGAAATCAAAATTGTAACTGAAGGCGGTTGTTCTTTATTTTACGGAAGGATCAAAATTACGAAAGAAGCACTGGCATCAAATGGATAAAATACAATTTCAGTTTCTCTCACGAAACTTTTCTACACAGTTGAGAGGTTCATCATTTTCTGATACGCTATTGTCTATAATGTAGAAGAATAAACAGTCACTGTTCGCATAATTCAAGGCTTATTAATTCCTAATCGAATACTAAAATTAGTCAGGGCTTTTTCGCATTTACTTGAAATCCAATATTTCTTACACCCATCTGGCCGCTGAAGACAGATCGTCATCCTGCAGGATGATGGCACTATTCATACACTCCTGGAAATGGAAAAAAGAACACATTGAAACCGGTGTGTCAGACCCACCATACTTGCTCCGGACAGCGAGTACTGTTCGTATAAAGCGTTTATTTTGCATTTTGTTTACGACCTTCCACTAAGGAAGGGATTCTATTTGTGTTTATCTGCTCTGCATAGTAACTAACAGTTCTTGATAAAACTTTACGTAGTTTTCGTGTTAGATTTCTTAGTGTTTTCTTGATCGTTTAGAACAGAAAGCGTCCTAAAACCGTCTTTTGTTTGTTTCGCGGCCGTTAGCCACTAGTCACTTGAATCAGCAGTTGTCTTGTGACAGCCAGAGCGAGAGCACCAGCAGCAGCGAGTACTGTTTGTATAAAGCGTTTTTGTACTTATTTGCTGCGCATAGCTTTTAAATAGTTTTTCTGGGAAAACCTAGCGTAGTTTTCGCGTCTCGTATTTCAGTGAGTGTTTCTTGATTATCAGAGTAGCTCATCAGAAGATTATCTTGGGAATTTGTCACCGTATAGAGTAGGGTAAACATAGTCATGTGTAGGGACTGTGGTTGTTGTGAGCGGACGCAAGGAGAATTGGCCACTCTTCGGGGGCAGGTGGAGGCTTTGTCTGTTAGGCTCATCGAGCTCGAGGCGCAGGCGTCGGCTCGTAGTGGCGTTGGGGCAACTGTGGTGAGACCTATGCCTACTTCGGTGGCCTTGGAATCACATTGAACCCCTGATGTCGCTGCGTCTTCCGGCAGTGAGCATCTTACCTGTCAGCCATCACTCCAGGGTGAATGGCGGACAGTGGTGGGCTCGCGCGTGCCTGGCCGAAAGGCGAAGGTGGGATCTGGCCGCGTGGCAGCTGCCTTACCCCTTTCCAACAGGTACGGGGTGCTTCCTAGTGGTGATGACATCGTTTCCGAGCCACCACAGGATGCCTCGCCTGTTGGGCCAGTGGCCGATTCTCCGGCAAGGTCCCGACAGTCACAGAGGGCGGGCCTATTAGTTATAGGGAGCTCCAACGTTAGGCGGTTTATGGAGCCCCTCAGGAAAATAGCGGGTAGGTCGGGGAAGAATGCCAGTGTGCACTCGGTGTGCTTGCCGGGGGGTCTCGTCCGTAATGTGGAGGAGGCCCTTCCGGCAGCTATTGAACGCACTGGGTGTGACCGGCTGCAGATAGTAGCACATGTCGGAACGAATGACGCCTGCCGTTTGGGTTCTGAGGCCATCCTTGGTTCCTTCCGGCGGCTGGCTGATTTGGTGAAGACAACCAGCATCGCACGCGGAGTGCAAGCTGAGCTTAATATCTGCAGCATAGTGCCCAGAGTCGATCGCGGTCCTCTGGTTTGGAGCCGTGTGGAGGGTCTAAACCAGAGGCTCAGACGACTCTGCGACTATAATGGTTGCAAATTCATCGACCTCCGTTATTGGGTGGAGAACTGTAGGGCCCCCCTAGACAGGTCAGGCGTGCACTACACACCGGAAGCAGCTACTAGGGTAGCAGAGTACGTGTGGCGTGCACACGGGGGTTTTTTAGGTTAGAGGGACCCCCCCTTGGGCGAAACGATAAAATACCTGACGGCTTACCAGAGAGGACATTATCATCGTTGATAAAGAACGTCCGTCCTCAGAGACCAAAAACAGGAAAAGTTAACGTAATATTGGTAAACTGCAGGAGTATCCAGGGCAAGGTTCCTGAATTAGTATCTCTTATTGAAGGAAATAGTGCGCATATAGTATTAGGAACGGAAAGTTGGTTAAAACCGGAAGTGAACAGTAACGAAATCCTAGACACAGAATGGAATATATACCGCAAGGATAGGATAAACGCCAATGGTGGAGGAGTATTTATAGCAGTAAAGAATTCAATAATATCCAGTGAAGTTATTAGCAAATGCGAATGTGAAATAATCTGGGTTAAGTTAAGTATCAAAGGTGGGTCAGATATGATAGTCGGATGCTTCTATAGACCACCTGCATCAGCAACCGTAGTAGTTGAGCGCCTCAGAGAGAACCTGCAGAACGTCGTGAAGAAGTTTCGTGATCATACTATTGTAATAGGGGGAGACTTCAATCTACCAGGTATAGAATGGGATAGTCACACAATCAGAACTGGAGCCAGGGACAGAGACTCTTGTGACATTATCCTGACTGCCTTGTCCGAGAATTACTTCGAGCAGATAGTTAGAGAACCAACTCGTGAAGCTAACGTTTTAGACCTCATAGCAACAAATAGACCGGAACTTTTCGACTCCGTGAATGTAGAAGAGGGTATCAGTGATCATAAGTCAGTGGTTGCATCAATGACTACAAGTGTAATAAGAAATGCCAAGAAAGGAAGGAAAATATATTTGCTTAACAAGAGTGATAGGGCACAAATCGCAGAATAGCTGAGTGACCACCATCAAACGTTCATTTCTGAGGAAGAGGATGTGGAACAAAAATGGAAAAAATTCAGAAACATCGTCCAGTACGCCTTAGATAAGTTCGTACCGACTAAGGTCCAAAGCGAGGGGAAAGATCCACCGTGGTATAACAATCATGTACGAAAGGTACTACGGAAACAAAGAAAGCTTCATCATAGGTTTAAGAGTAGTCGAATCATAGCTGATAAGGAAAAGCTGAACGAAGCGAAAAAGAGCGTAAAGAGAGCAATGAGAGAAGCATTCAACGAATTCGAACATAAAACATTGGCAAACAATCTAAACAAGAACCCTAAAAAGTTTTGGTCATATGTAAAATCGGTAAGCGGATCTAAATCCCCTATTCAGTCACTCGTTGACCACGATGGCACCGAAACAGAGGACGACCGAAGAAAGGCAGAAATACTGAATTCAGTGTTCCGAAACTGTTTCACTGCGGAAAATCGTAACACGGTCCCTGACTTCAGCCGTCGCACGGACGCCAAAATGGAAAATATTGAAATAAACGATATCGGAATTGAAAAACAACTGCTATCACTTAGTAGCGGAAAAGCATCCGGACCAGACGAGATACCCTTAAGATTCTACAGTGATTATGCTAAAGAACTTGCCCCCTTTCTATCAGCAATTTATCGTAGATCGCTGGAAGAACGTAAATTACCTAGCGACTGGAAGAAAGCGCAGGTCGTTCCCATTTTCAAGAAGGGTCATAAATCAGATGCGAATAATTATAGGCCTATTTCGCTTACGTCAATCTGTTGTAGAATAATGGAACATGTTTTGTGTTCTCGTATTATGACGTTCTTAGATAATACAAATCTCCTTCATCATAACCAACATGGATTCCGCAAACAGAGATCATGTGAAACTCAGCTCGCCCTATTTGCCCAAGAAATTCACAGTGCCGTAGACACTGGCGAGCAGATTGATGCCGTATTCCTGGACTTCAGGAAGGCATTTGATACGGTTCCGCACTTACGTTTAGTGAAAAAAATACGAGCTTACGGAATATCGGACCAGGTTTGTGATTGGATTCAGGATTTCCTAGAAGAAAGAACACAACATGTCATTCTTAACGGTTCAAAATCTGCAGATGTAGAGGTAATTTCGGGAGTACCGCAGGGAAGCGTGATAGGACCTTTATTGTTTACAATATACATAAATGACTTAGTAGACAACATCGGTAGCTCCGTGAGGCTATTTGCAGATGACACGGTTGTCTACAAGAAAGTAGCAACATCAGAAGACTCGTACGTACTCCAGGAGGACCTGCAGAGGATTAACGCATGGTGCGACAGCTGGCAGCTTTCCCTAAACGTAGATAAATGTAATATAATGCGCATACATAGGGGCAGAAATCCATTCCAGTACGATTATGCCATAGGTGGTAAATCATTGGAAGCGGTAACGACCGTAAAATACTTAGGAGTTACTATCCGGAGCGATCTGAAGTGGAATGATCACATAAAACAAATAGTGGGAAAAGCAGGCGCCAGGTTGAGATTCATAGGAAGAATTCTAAGAAAATGTGACTCATCGACGAAAGAAGTAGCTTACAAAACGCTTGTTCGTCCGATTCTTGAGTATTGCTCATCAGTATGGGACCCTTACCAGGTTGGATTAATAGAAGAGATAGACATGATCCAGCGAAAAGCAGCGCGATTCGTCATGGGGACATTTAGTCAGCGCGAGAGCGTTTCGTAGATGCTGAACAAGCTCCAGTGGCGGACACTTCAAGAAAGGCGTTACGCAATACGGAGAGGTTTATTATCGAAATTACGAGAGAGCACATTCCGGGAAGAGATGGGCAACATATTACTACCTCCCACATATATCTCGCGTAATGATCACAACGAAAAGATCCGAGAAATTAGAGCAAATACGGAGACTTACAAGCAGTCGTTCTTCCCACGCACAATTCGTGAATGGAACAGGGAAGGGGGGATCAGATAGTGGTACAATAAGTACCCTCCGCCACACACCGTAAGGTGGCTCGCGGAGTATAGATGTAGATGTAGATGTAGACACTGCGAGAGGGCTGTACAAGCAATGATCACACGCACGGCACAGCGGACACACCAGGAACCGCGGTGTTGGCCGTCGAATGGCGCTAGCTGCGCAGCATTTGTGCACCGCCGCCGTCAGTGTCAGCCAGTTTGCCGTGGCATACGGAGCTCCATCGCAGTCTTTAACACTGGTAGCATGCCGCGACAGCGTGGACGTGAACCGTATGTGCAGTTGACGGACTTTGAGCGAGGGCGTATAGTGGGCATGCGGGAGGCCGGGTGGACGTACAGCCGAATTGCTCAACACGTGGGGCGTGAGGTCTCCACAGTACATCGATGTTGTCGCCAGTGGTCGGCGGAAGGTGCACGTGCCCGTCGACCTGGGACCGGACCGCAGCGACGCACGGATGCACCCCAAGACCATAGGATCCTACGCAGTGCCGTAGGCGACCGCACCGCCACTTCCCAGCAAATTAGGGACACTGTTGCTCCTGGGGTATCGGCGAGGACCATTCGCAACCGTCTCCATGAAGCTGGGCTACGGTCCCGCACACCGTTAGGCCGTCTTCCGCTCACGCCCAAACATCGTGCAGCCCGCCTCCAGTGGTGTCGCGACAGGCGTGAATGGAGGGACGAATGGAGACGTGTCGTCTTCAGCGATGAGAGTCGCTTCTGCCTTGGTGCCAATGATGGTCGTATGCGTGTTTGGCGCCGTGCAGGTGAGCTCCACAATCAGGACTGCATAAGACCGAGGCACGCAGGGCCAACACCCGGCATCATGGTGTGGGGAGCGATCTCCTACACTGGCCGTACACCACTGGCGATCGTCGAGGGGACACTGAATAGTGCACGGTACATCCAAACTATCATCGAACCCATCGTTCTACCATTCCTAGACCGGCAAGGGAACTTGCTGTTCCAACAGGACAATGCACGTCCGCACGTATCCCGTGCCACCCAACGTGCTCTAGAAGGTGTAAGTCAACTACCCTGGCCAGCAAGATCTCCGGATCTGTCCCCCATTGAGCATGTTTGGGACTGGATGAAGCGTCGTCTCACGCGGTCTGCACGTCCAGCACGAACGCTGGTCCAACTGAGGCGCCAGGTGGAAATGGCATGGCAAGCCGTTCCACAGGACTACATCCAGCATCTCTACGATCGTCTCCATGGGAGAATAGCAGCCTGCATTGCTGCGAAAGGTGGATATTCACTGTACTAGTGCCGACATTGTGCATGCTCTGTTGCCTGTGTCTATGTGCCTGTGGTTCTGTCAGTGTGATCATGTGATGTATCTGACCCCAGGAATGTGTCAATAAAGTTTCCCCTTCCTGGGACAATGAATTCACGGTGTTCTTATTTCAATTTCCAGGAGTGTATATTCAGGTCTGGCACATAAGTAAATCTTGAAGTTGTCGGCATCTGGATGAGATTTACGACTCGTTACATTAATTCACTTTTGGAAGACTTGCAATCAAATCGTACATGTCCTTTCAGTGAGATCATCCTGGCATTTGCGTCTACGTGATGTAGGCAAACCACGGAAAATCTGAATCTGGATGGCTGTACGGGTATTTGAAATGCCGACCTCCCGAATGAGAGTCCAGAATTTAAACCACTGCGTCATGTTGCGCTGTAAGCCCCCATGTATTATTTCTCGATGATTCAGTGTGACTGAGTTGTGCCTGCCTACTCGACGAATATGGGGTGCCTAGGAAACCTGCTTTCTTGGATCGCTAAACAACAGTTCAAGCAAATCGTACTACTGAATTTTATTTACAGAAAATAAATAACAATACGTAACCCTGAGAAATTTACAACGAGGTGTAGCAAGCAATGGCCTACAGACAACATAAGTGATCTCTTCCGTATACAGGGTGAGTCACCTAACGTTACCGCTGGATATATTTCGTAAACCACATCAAATACTGACGAACCGATTCCACAGACCGAGCGTGAGGAGAGGGGCTAGTGTAATTGTTTAATACAAACCACACAAAAATGCACGGAAGTATGTTTTTAACACAAACCTACGTTTTTTTAAATGTAACCACGTTAGTTTTGTTAGCACATATGAACATATAAACAAATACGCAATCAGTGCCGTTTGTTGCATTGTAAAGTGTTAATTACATCCGGAGATATTGTAACTAAAGTTGACGCTTGAAACCTCTGACGTTCAGTTGCGTGTTGTAACAAACACGGGCCACGGTCGGCGAGCAGTGTCATGGGCATACTGCATCGTCACCGCTTTCACCCGTTTCATGTGTCGCTACATCAGCAATTACATGGTGATGACTTTAATCATCGAGTGCATTTCTGTCAATGGGCATTATCAGAGAATGCGTTGCAGTTCTACCTGTTTACCGATGAAACGGGTTTCACAAACCACGGTGCAGTGAATCTACGGAACATGCATTACTGGTCCGTGGACAGTCCTCGCCGGCTCAGGCAGGTAGAGCGACAGCGACAGCGACCGTGGACTGTAAATGTATGGTGCGGAATCATTGGCGACCATCTCATTGGTCCTCACTTCATTGCAGGGGCCCCAAACAGCTGCAACATACATCGCGTTTCGACAGAATGATCTGCCAACGTTGCTCGAAAATGTCCCACTGGAAACGCGTCGACGTATGTGGTATCAGCATGATGGTGCACCTGCACATTCCGCAATTAACACTAGGCTGACCCTTGACAGGATGTTCGACGGGCGTTTCATAGAACGTGGAGGACGCATAAATTGGCCAGCCCGTTCTCCTGATCTTACACGTCTGGACTTCTTTCTGTGGGGTACGTTAAAGGAGAATGTGTACCGTGATGTGCCTACAACCCCAGAGGATATGAAACAACGTATTGTGGCAGCCTGCGGCGACATTACACCAAATGTACTGCGGCGTGTACGACATTCATTACGCCAGAGATTGCAATTGTGTGCAGCAAATGATGGCCACCACATTGAACATCTATTGGCCTGACATGTCGGGACACACTCTATTCCACTCCGTAATTGAAAACGGAAACCACGTGTGTACGTGTACGTCACCCCTCATGGTAATGTACATGTGCGTCAGTGAAAAAGACCAATAAAAAGGTGTTAGCATGTGGACGTAATGTGCTGTTCCAGTCTCTTCTGTACCTAAGGTCCATCACCGTTCCCTTTGGATCCCTACGTAATTCGGTGCTCTCCGATACATACGATCGAACAGCGGAGGAGTGGTACTCAAGCGTCAACTTTAGGTTACAATATCTCCGGATGTAATTAACAGTTTACAATGCAACAAACGGCACTGATTACGTATTTGTTTATATATTCAGATGTGCTAACAAAACTAACGGGGTTCCATTTTAAAAAAACGTAGGTTTGTGTTAAACATACTTCCGTACATTTTTTATGGTTTGTATTAACCAATTACACTAGCCCCTCTCCTCACGCTCGGTCTGTGGAATCGATTCGTCAGTATTTGATGTGGTTTACGAAATATATCCAGCGGTAATGTTAGGTGACTCACCCTGTATACAGTTCCTAAGTCGTTGCTGTAGAGCTTGTAGAACGGCTAGTCTTCAACTGGGGCCACGGCTAGGCGGTGCGTCAGTTATGTCCTCTTCATGTAGATGGCGCTACTGTTGCATTGTCATCTTGGAGAGGGGTTGGTCAGTGTGCAATTGGCTGTGACGCCGCCTCACTACCCCCTCTGCGCTACCGTTCCTCGCCGGCGTGCTGACGCTGGACTTTACACCGGAACAGACTGACTTTGTTTCCTCTCCCAGGGTTACACTGTAGTCTGTTTTATTCCTTATTTTACGTGTCATAATGGAATATCTTCCAATAGGATGATATGAGGACGAGGCTTGGTACTTTAGGAGGGGGGTTCAGTAAGTAATGCAACACATTCAGAATTACGACACACCATATTATTACCCACTCTTTTGGCTTCAGACGCTATTTTTCAACATAATCTCTGTATAAGGTGACGGCCTTACGCCATCTTACTCGCTGGGCCTGTGTCGCCACATGGTTCCACTCTACTGGTGGACGTTGGAGCCAGCGTCTTGCTGCATCAAAAACCTCCCCATCATCCACGCACTACATCCCGTGGAGGTTGGATGAGGAAGAACAGTGCACTGAGGCTTTGTGAGCTCTCTCAGGTGCCAAGCTTTTTGTGACACTTTGCGTCCTCTTGGATAAGTTCGTTTGCACTTTTGCTACTGAAGCGTTGTCGTCAGTTTCCTGAGAGTAGAACACTACATTGCAGAGTTAACAGTTGCATCGTGAGGGAGAACATCAAACAGATTAACTCTTTCAGACCCCCAGAAGATCGTCGCCATTACATTACCGGATCAGGAAGCGACTATGAACTTTTTTTTGGAGGAGGCGCTGTCTTGCGCCACTCCATAGATTTCTGTTTTATTTCCGGTCCGAAGTGACGGACTCAAGTTTCACGACGGTGGCGATGTTCGACAAAAATTGTCGCTATCAGCCTCGTAATGCTCAAGCAATTCAGCATAGATGGTCCTTCGTTGTTCTTTATGGTCTTACGTTAGGCGACGAGGAAACGGCCTGGTACATACCTTGTCCCGCAACTGATGGACGAGTTTGTCAGAAATGCCAACAGAAACGTTCAGTTGAACGGTGAGGAGTTTGATCGTAACTTTGGAGTTACTACCTGCCTTCCGCATGGAACACGCGTATCTCACCACTGAGTACTAGTGTTAGACATATACGGTTGCTGTCAACAAGAATGGGCCTGAAGATGATGATGTAACAACATCGAAACTAGTTGCCAATAAAACCAACACCTTAATACAGCTGGAGGAATTTCTCATTTTTTAACATATACTAGCTGATGTCCCAAGTCGTCCGTTTCAATTATAGATATACGAAGATCGAATGAGAGTGTCCGCATATTCCAGCATTGCAGGCGTCACAGACGACTGGCACGCGACAGATCTGACTGATTTGCGCGACATTGTTACTACGATGACAGACGCCTCGCCCAAAGAATCACCGTGGTTTTGTTCACTGCCAAGTCTCTGTAGACATTTCACAAGAGCCTATGAATACCTGCGATGCTCTGGTTTTCCGCCAAAAGAAGCTCGATGACGACTCCCTGCTTGGAATGCCCATCTATATCTACATTTATACTCAGCAAGCCACCCAACGGTGTGTGGCGGAGGGCACTTTACGTGCCACTGTCATTACCTCCCAGTCGCTTATGGTTCGCGGGAAGAACGACTGCCGGAAAGGCCCCGTGCGCGCTCGAATCTCTCTAATTTTACATTCGTGGTCTCCTCGGGAGGTATAAGTATGGGGAAGCAATATATTCGATACCTCATCCAGAAACGCACCCTCTCGAAACCTGGACAGCAAGCTACACCGCGATGCAGAGCGCCTCCCTTGCAGAGTCTGCCACTTGAGTTTGCTAAACATCTCCGTAACGCTATCACTTCCGTTACAGACCCTATTTTGAAGGGTACGAGTTGTGCCGCCACGTATCGGTACTTCATGAAACCGTACGGACTGAAGTGGGAATATTCCACGAGGTCCCACAACTAATTTCAACCGAAAGTGCCCGAGAAAAAGATGTGTTACACTACTTATTGAAAGCCTCTCGTATTGTCCACCGTTGGTCGCAGTGCCTGCACACATTCTTTGTGGTTGCTGTGTAATACCTGCTCCACCGGCACTCTCCACACTGTATCCTTCGAAGTGTGCGTTTTACAGGCAAGTTGTTTAGTAGCTTGTTGCTGGGTGTTCGGCCATACGATCCAACACCGTCTCCTCAGAGTCTGGTGTTCGGACATGTCTTTGGTGCGAATCTTGGCCGCCTGTCTGTTACTTGAACGACTCCGTCCCACTTAAGTAGGTATCCATGGAGATAAACTTGAGCCAATTAGGGTGACACCTATTAGGAAAGTATATTTTTGCCAGTTTACGGGAGGTACAACCTGCCGCGCCGTACATTAAATGCATGTCTGCCATTTCTCGTGAATAGTAACGTCCCATCGTTGATTACACGTCACGCACTGTATGCAGCAACACTCCACGCCACGGCAACATCACAAGCTTATCAATTGAAGACATAAAGTGTGCGTATGAGTCCGCGATCATTATATTTTTAGCACTTTAATTTTCCCAAGTCCGCCTTATAGATTTCTTTACACTTTATGACCGGTTCCGTCTTATCGCCATCTTCAGATCGTTGAAATAGGTTGACGATGAAATATATCAGAATACTTTAACGATCTGAAGATGGCGAAAAGCCGAAACCGGTCATAAAGTGTAAAGAAATATATGTGATCAAGACGGACTTGTGAAAATAAAAGTGCTAACATCACATGCTGTCTGACGCAGCGGACAGCTGACACCAGGGATAGTGATGTGCGTGCGGCAGAGGTCACTGCGCCGGAGTGATACATGCTGTCGTCACACAACACACGTGCTGTGAGCTAAGTTGTATACATATAATTGCGTAGGCTTCCGCGGCCAAAGTTTTCTGGGTATAGTACCGCGTCGTAATGTAGCAGCAGTAGTTTTTACATTATGACGCGGTACTATACCCAGAAAACTTTTATGTCGAAGTTGTGTATACAGTATGTCTGTTTGCTGATCGGGAACGTTCGTTGTTTATCATCCGCTGCCTGTTCCAGTGTACAACAGACACACAGGATCTTTCATGAGCCATTGCAACACATACATTTCCGATCATTCGCTCCCTATCTCAATAAAATCGGTTGTAGACCCACTATCACGTTTCAATTTGACTCAAAAGGCTTGAGACATCGTGTACAATGATTTCTGAAGCTCATCTTCATCGCCTCGTAGGATGACATGATCATCTGCGATAAACAGTATTTTTGTACATATTGCTGTGTTTTATTACAGGATGCACATATTCTGTCCACTGTCTTATTATTTCTTCTATACATATACAAAATAGTGTTGGAGAGAGGCTGCAACCTTGGCTGATGTAGATGTTACATTATCACACTAAATCTCTCCTCCATCAGGTCATTTCGCCGCAGATTTCAAGGGTTCAGGGTTATAAAAATTTCGATAATCTTTAATCACTGCAGTGAAATGATTACAGGAATGTCATCACACGATACTGACCCAGCTATAGAAACCACAGCTTATCACAAGTGCGTGGAGATAACATCGGAAATATAACAGCTGCAACGGAAATCTTAATTGTAAAATGACATCATGTAACACCTTCAGCTGCTGTTGCATGATGTCATTTCTGTAGTTTAAAAAGGCTGCGGAACACAAGCATCAAAAGTACAAGGCGTGTTTTTTAAGTAAGTACCGTTTTGAAATTAAAAAAAAACGTGCTAAGATATCTCAATAATTTCATTTTTACATTAAAGCCTGTACTTTAATCTACGCACTGATGTCATTACAGTCTGATTCTTCCTTGTTTACGTTGTGTACTGAGTGTTTAAGTTGCCTCCGATGAGTCCCGCCGACTGTCAAGTACGGGCTGTTATAAGATTTCTTACTGCTAAAGGCCTAAAAGCGATCGATATTCATCGTGAGATCTGTGCAATTTACGGAGAAAACGCTATGAGTTATGGGATGGTAAGAAAGTGGGTGAGAGCATTTAAAGATGGCCGCACAAATGTGCATGATGAACAACGGAGTGAGCGCCCTGTCGTTAATGAAAGTAAGGTGCAGGAAGTGGACAATAAGGTGAGAGAAAACAGACGCTTTACCATACCCTCCTTGCGGGATGACTTTCCTAATGTTTCCCGTAGTGTTTTGTATGGCACTGTGACCGAGCACTTGAGTTATCGGAAATTGTGCGCACGTTGGGTACCGAAAATGTTGACGGTTGTGCACAAAACCAAACGTTTAGACAGTGCATTGACTTTTCTTGAGCGGCACCACAACGACGGTGATGATTTCTTAAGCCAAATTGTTACGGGCGATGAAACATGGGTGGCCTACTTCACACCAGAATCAAAGCAACAGTCCATGGAAGTTGAACAAGGGCATCGTTTTGCTGCAAGACAATGCCCGTCCGCATGTGGCGAATCAGACCAAAGATATCATGACATATTTTCGATGGAAAACTGCAGATCATACTCCGTACAGACCCGATCTTGTGCCCAGTGATTACCATCTGTTCCTGCACTTAAAGAAACACCTGGGCGGTCAGCGTCTTCAAGACGATGACGAAGGCAAAACAGTGGTGGTGCGGTGATTAACAAGTCAGGCGGCAGACTTCTATGAGGAGGGTATTCAAAAACTAGTACAATGTTATGACAAGTGCCTCAGTATTGACAGAACTTATGTAGAAAAGTAGATTAAGATATAGGCTTTCATGTAAAAATAAAATTGAGATATATTACAACGTCTTTTTTTAATTTCAAAACGGTACTTACTTAAAAAACACGGTCGTATTTTGGAAATCGTAATGTACGTGTCGTCGAAAATGATGTTTAGGGGCATGAAAACGGGAGAGTTGAATCACATTTCTGTAGAATGGAAGGCCAGTGTCTCGTCATTCTAGACAATAACGCTGGTAAAAACAGATTAGTCATAACGCCTTAGTTTGACGATCTTCCTTCTACATAATTGGTTATGAACAATGTAAAGTTATTTCACATATACTTCCTGTATGGATGTCGTCCTTTTTATAAAGATTATAACGATGTGTTGAGCCTTTATGCCAGTCACACCAATCAAGAAGGTTATTGTGGGTCTGAAGAAGTCTTGTATGTGACTGAAACTAGTAACAAAAATTTATTTGCTATTTTGACTGATGGTCCAAATAACTTAAGCGAGGTACAACTGCTAAGGAATCTTATGTACTTCGGTAACGTCAACTCAGTTTTGATTTCAGACGGGTCGGCTGACCTGTGACATACCGCGCGTGGAGGTCGACATCGAAATTTTGTTTCGTTCCGACGGCGCTTTTGCCTTTTCTCTTCGACATTTTCGGTCCAAAAAATTCCAGTTTGTAGAGGAAATATCAATAAACATTTTGACCAAATTTAATATTGACATCTACAACACATCCTGAGAAGAAAAGTCTCAAAGAACATGCTTTTTTCGGGCTAAAGATAGTAAACCTCCCCTTAAACGTCATTACAACGGGAGCAAGTTCTTCCATACAATCTCTATATTATCTCACACGTATTTCATCAGGTGCTTCTCCCCTTTAGAGCAATTTTAGTAGATTCTCTATTCCGGGAACAGTTATCCCAGCAATTTTGTTTGGACGTGGGTCCACAGCATCGATACATTTTTAAAAGAAATCATCCGTTACGGACTGTGTAATTTTCAAGTTGTTTGGTATTGACCATTTTCGACTTTGTAGTCATTATCAAGCAACTTACAGAATATACAAAGTACAGAAAGAATAACACATATAACTTGTGTAACAGCTCCGTGTAAATACACACACCAAATGGCGGAATCGTCAATATAACGCAGGATAAAGCCCATTCATAACAAGTGCAATAAATGTGTCGGACAAATGAATTCATCAGCCGACATGAGGAACACATGCATGGTTCTAGAATGAGCACTTGCCCGCGAAAGGCGAAGGTCCCGAGTTCGAGTCTCGGTCCGCACACAGTTTTAATCTGCCAGGAAGTTTCATATCAGCCACACTCCCCTGTAGAGTGAAAATTTCATTCTGGAAACATCCCCCAGGCTGTGGCTAAGCCATGGGTTAGGTTAGGTTAGGTTAGGTTAGTGTTGTTTAACGTCCCGTCGACAACGAGGTCATTAGAGACGGAGCGCAAGCTCGGGTTAGGGAAGGACGGGGAAGGAAATCGGCCGTGCCCTTTCAAAGGAACCATCCCGGAATTTGCCTGAAACGATTTAGGGAAATCACGGAAAACCTAAATCAGGATGGCTAGAGACGGGATTGAACCGTCGTCCTCCCGAATGCGAGTCCACTGTGCTATCCACTGCGCCACCTCGCTCGGTGGCTAAGCCATGTCTCCGCAATATCCTTTCATTCAGGAGTGCTAGTTCTCCAAGGTTTGCAGGAGAGCTTCTGTAAAGTTTGGAAGGTAGGAGACGAGGTACTGGCAGAAGTAAAGCTGTGAGGACGGGGCGTGAGTCGTGCTTGGGTAGCTCAGTCGGTAGAGCACTTGTCCGCGAAAGGCAAAGGTCCCGAGTTCGAGTCTTGGTTCGGCACACAGTTTCAATCTGCCAGGAAGTTTCAGTTTCACATGCATGGTTGTCACATAAACGTATCCGTCGCTTATGTTCGACGTCAACTTGCAATGACGGCCCGAAGCAGCTCTAGCAGTGAAGGTATGTGTAGCAGATTGGGAAGACGTGGATAACAGTGCTGCAATTGTTGTAATTCGGAAACGGAGCAATATACTCTGAAGCGCCAAAGAAACTGGTATTGGCATGCGTATTGATATACAAAGATACGTAAATAGGCAGAATACGGCCCTGCGGTGGGCAGTGCCTATGTAAGACAACAAGTGTCTGGCGCAGTTGTTAGATCGGTTATGCTGCTACAGTGGCAGGTTATCAAGATTTTAGTGAGTTTGAACGTGGTGTTACAGTCGGCGCACGAGCGTTGCGACACAGCAACTCCGAGGTAGCGACGAACTGGGGTTTTCCCGTACGACCATTTCACGAGTGTACCGTGAACATCAGGAATCCGGTAAAGCATCCAATATCCGACATCGCTGCGGCCGGAAAAAGATCCTGCAAGAACGGGATCAACGACGACGGAAGAGAATAGTTCAACGTGACAGATGTGCAGCCCTTCCGCAATTTGTTGCACATTTCAATGGTGGGCTATCAACAAGTGTCAGCGTGTGAACCACTGAACGGAACATCATCGATATGGGCTTTCGGAGCCGAAAGCCCACTCGTGTACCCTTGATGACTGTACGACACAAAGTTTTGCGCCTCGCTTAGGCCCGCAAACACCGACATTGGACTGTTGATGACTGGAAACATGTTGCCTGGTCGAACGAGTCTCGTTTCAAATTGTATCGAGCGGATGGACGTGTACAGGTATGGAGACAATCTCATGAATCCATGGACCCTGCATATCAGCAGAGGACTGTTCAAGCTGGCGGAGGCTCTGTAATGGTGTGGGGAGTCTGCAGTTGGAGCTGTATGGGAACCCTGAGACGTCTAGATACGACCCTGACATGTGACACTACGTAAGCGTCCTGTCTGATCACCTGCATCCATTCTTGTTCATTGTGCATTCAGAGATACTTGGGCAGTTCCAGCAGGACAGTGCGACGCCCCACGCGTCCAGAGCTGCTACAGAGTGGCTCCAGGAACATTCTTCCTAGTTTAAACACTTCCGCTGACCGTCAAACTCCCTGACATGAATATTATTGAGCATATCTAGGATGCCTTGCAACGTGCTGTTCAGAAGCTAGCTCCTCGTACTCTCACGGATTTATGGACACCAAATGGTTCAAATGGCTCCAAGCACTATGGGACTTAACATCTGAGGTCATCAGTCCCCTAGACTTAGAACTACTTAACCCTAACTAGCCTAAGGACATCACTCACATCCATGTACGAGGCAGGATTCGAACCTGGACTGTAGCAGTCGTGTGGTTCCGGACTGAAGCGCCTAGAACTGCTCGACCACAGCCATCGGCTTTATGGACACCCTGCAGGATTCATGGTGTCAATTCCCTCCAGCGTTACATCAGATATTAGCCGAGTTCATGCCACGTCGTTGTTGCGGCACTTCTGCGTGCTCTCGGGAGCACTACACGACATTATGTCAGGTGTACCAGTTTGTTGGGTTCTTCAGTGTATGTTGCCAGAAGGTTCGAGCAACAAGTGAATATTACGGCGATGCTTACTGAACTCTAATGGAAACAAGTGGAAGGAAGATGTTCTTTTCGCGAAACACTATTGGGAAAATTTAGGGAACCGCATTAGCAGCTGACTGCAGACTGATTGTACTACCGCTAACGTACCTTACACGCAAATACAGCGAAGACAAGAGAAATCAGGGCTAGTGTGGAGGCATACAGACAGTTGCTATTTCCGGGCTCCACTTGCAGGTGGGACAAGGGAGTGTATGGTTACTAGTGGTACGAGGGCCGCGCGGGATTAGCCGAGCGGTCAGGGGCGCTGCAGTCATGGACTGTGCGGCTGATCGCGGCGGAGGTTCGAGTCCTCCCTCGGGCATGGGTGTATGTGTTTGTCCTTAGGATAATTTAGGTTAAGTAGTCTGCAAGCTTAGGGACTGATGACCTTAGCAGTTAGGTCCCATAAGATTTCACACACATTTGAACATTTTGAAAGGGTACGATGTATCCTCCGCCAAGTACCCTATGGTGGCTTGTTGAATACGTTTGTAGATGTGGTTGTAACTAGCACGAACCAGATACCACCGGCAGACCCCACTCGAAGCTGTTTACTGGTCAGTGGCGACCGATGCGATTTGTCGGGCGCGGAAGCGACGGCAATTGGTGTCTCTCTGAGCACCAAGTAACCAATCGCACGCAGCCTCTCTCCGATTACTGGTAATTTTCCAGATAAAATGATGCGTCGTTTTCGCTTCACACACAACGCCGCGGGAACGAAGACTACACTGCTCAACGCAACCATGGATTCCCAGGAGATATGACGCACTATGCGGAGGTAAGCGATTCACTTGCCGAAGACAATAGAGTTCACTCACAGAGGCCAAGGACTTGGAAGAACGGTCGAACGGGTTATCTTTTTCGAAAGAGATTACGAGACGAGAATCGACAAAAGTAAAACGCTTACGGAATACTGTCGAATTAAGTCAGGTAATGCTCCGTGAATCATACAGGGCGTTTCAAAGTGAATACGCCAGTTCTAAGGCTTTGTTGCATTTATTACGTTCAACCACAGTTATAAATAATACAGCAAATGAATGAGCGACTCGTACAGTTTCGTTTGTAAACCTTTTACAAGCTCTAAAGCCTACAGTCTAAGTTTGCGTGCCAATTTTGCAAACACAATGTTCCTACAATACGATGAAAATTTCCTGGATAATATTGCCTTGAGCTATGCATCGGCATTTGACCCAAGATGAAAAGTGAACACACAACATATTTGCGTCTGGGAGTTAGCAAATTCCCACAAGATGGTACAGCTGCAACGAGACTCCCTAAATTGAAAGTTGTTGTGCCATATTCCAGCGGAAAGTTTATAGTCTCCCTTTACCGGTCAAGCAATTCTAACTGGTGTTTCTTATCTTGATGTGCTACAACTATGGCCGTTTCTTCGCTTGGAAGAAGCTGAATCAGAGATCTTTATATGGTAGCAGGATAGTATGCCACTTACAGGCATAACTCACTGTCAGTACGCGATTGGTTAAACGACGTCTGGATTGGCCGCAAGGGGGCAGGATCACACAGTTTTTTTTAGCATGACCTCTACTGTAACCCGATTCAGTGCTATGTTTCCTTTTTTTTGGGGGGGGGGGGGGGGATTATGAAGGATCGTGTGTGTGCGTGTGCGCCTCCTCTACCACTCTACTCGACTTTAGAAACAGCATTGTTGCAACAATTGCTCCAGACCAGCTCTGTTTATAAGATATCGATGTATCGATATTTTTCTAGAAAGTACCGATATCTAACGGAAATATTTTTTTGCCGAAATGACAATACCGATAACGGATTTTTTATTTTATATTATATTTTCTCGCTATTTTCGGTAAAAATTTGAAATTGTTCTTTCGAAATTGTAGTAGAACATAATTTTACTTTCACTGCGTGAAGGACTCTTACTACTTTTTGAATTTTCATCTCGTCGAGTCTTTCTCTTTGACGGTGTGAAGCAAGTATAGATGGCACAAAGAAGCAGCCTGATTGTACCGCGGGCTGGCGGTGTGACTGCAATAACAAGATTTACGACGTGAATAAATAGCACAACAGTTACTCAAAAAAAAAAACAATATTTAACGCAACTAGTGTACTATTTCTTCACATCGGCATTCTTTAAAAGCACTTTCTGAAAATGATGAACAAAAATGTGTGATAAGGTCGGTCTTTGCGGTTGGCGGAGACGTGTGAGGGAAATGCTGACGTACTCGGTGTTCGGCGCTACCGACAGAAACTGCAACGTATAACTTCATCATGCAATTTTGACGCTAAAACTGCTAGGTCGCTGGCGTTTGCAGAAATGAGAAAAGACACAAGTCGACATGAAGTTTTCCAGACAAATTCGATATGTGACGAAACCGAATGACGACTCCATCGGACACCTTTTATTGCGCCACTTACATGCATTACCATTGTTAGCAAAGTGGTTATTGCCAAGAGTGAACGTTTTATTTTCAATTCATGCTGTAACAGGTATAAGCAGGCTGCTGGCTTGTTAATGTACGCAATAGCTAATAATAAATCAATACTTAAATATACAGCTCTAAAACCGGCAGTATATTTCCAATGTGCAGCCGATATATTTATAGGTCGGTACGTCGATATATTTTCCTTGACATACCGTCATTTTTTCGATGTATTGATGGCCGATAAGAACGTTTTTAAATATAGATATATCGGGTTCCTGATATTCTTAACAATATCAACAGTCGTAATCCTGACACTGTGATCGCTTACGAATAGTTCAAATGGCTCTGAGCACTATGGGACTTAACATCTGAGGTCATCAGTCCCCTAGAACTTAGAACTACTTAAACCTAACTAACCTAAGGACATCACACACATCTGTTCCCGCGGCAGGATTCGAACCTGCGATCGTAGCAGCAGCGCGGTTCCGGACTGAAGCACCTAGAACCGCTCGGCCACGGCGGCCGGCGCAGAACCCAATACTTGCTGTTCCACAATGGAGTTGTATCTTTCTTATTTCTTCGAGGAGTTGAGCAAGAGCTCCAAGATAGTAACGCTGATTAATAGTTTGATTTTCAGCGACACATTGAAGATACACAAGCCCATGAACATAAAAAAAACTATCATCGCTTTGAATCTTGATATCCTCATCCGAGCTTTCTTCGTTTCCGCGATTCGGCGTTTCGGCGAAGTTACGCCCCTCCAATGCTTGGACTGGCGCTCAGTTTATGGCTAATAATTGAAAAATCAGAATTCGTCACTTGTTATCACCATTGTCAAGAAATTAGGATCGCATTCGATGATATGCGAAGTCACGATATAAACATTTTCACGTGCGTCTTTTTCTTTTCTATCGTGAGAATTTTTGGCACCAGTTTCGCACACACTTTTCTCGTTAAACTGGTCATGCAAAATTCTCCGTACGCATTTTTTGTCAATTCCTGCAGTTTCAGCAACCCACCGAATAATCAGTCGACGTCAGATCGAATCAGTTGCCTAATTTTTAGATATTTTCATCCGTTTTTTATGTTGAAAGGCGTCTACTGGGCCATCTTGGGAATGCTTGAACCACTCTTAAACTCACGTATGTGGTAAAAATCTGTTTATGTGAATTTTATTAAAAGACATGTTTCAGTAGCAGTTTTTCCACGTTCCATGTGAAACTTGACGACAGTTCGTTGCTGTGTTACTACGCTTATCACTTTTCCGGCGAAACAAAAACCACTTCCACAAACGAAGACCACGGCCACCCTGATTTGTCTACATACACTGGAGATGCAGCACGCGATTGAGAAGACTGCCCGCCATCAAGATTTAGGTTTTCCGTGATTTCCCTAAATCGCTCCAGGCGTACGGGATGGTTCCTTTGAAAGGACACGTCTGATTTCCTTTCCACCCTTGATATAATCCGAGCTTGTGCTCCCTCTCTAATGACCTCAGTGTCGACGGGAGGTTAAAACTAATCTTCCTTCCCTCCTTCACATTTGACGCATGCATACCTACTCTGTGACAGTATGAGAACAGTTACTTTATAGCCATAGTGGTATAATTGTACACACACACACACACACACACACACACACACACACACACACACACACCGTGTGACCAGCAGCCATGCGCCAAGCCCAATAAAAGCAACCAGCTTGCATTAAAATGAAAACTAGTCACAAAAAACCTCTCTCGACGCGCATGCGCTGTAGCTTACGTAGTTTTTTTTAGGCCTATTCGAGGTAGCATATTGAGGTAGCCAGTTGAGATGAACTGTTTGATATGGGACACTTGTGGTCTATCAAGCAGGGACACTGCCTCAAATTGGCCTACAAAAACTGCTCCGAGCGAGTTTTTCAACATTCTCGTGCTCTCTTCGAACAAGACATTAGTTCTAGAGAAAAAAATGAATAGGACATTTTTTGTAGGGAATTTAATACAGTTTAATTTTGTACTGCGACTTGTTTACGCTGGAGGGTGCGGTTTTTGAGTTATTCTAGAAAAACGTACAAAAGTGATATTAAATATTTTCTGTCTCGGAAACCATTCGGAATAGGGCATACGTCCATATGAAGTTTTTTGTTCAGAATCACTTATACTATCACCCCTCAAAGCATTTCCCTTTCTTCCTGACTCACCCTGTATGGAGACATGAGTAGAGATGTAGATTTTAATAACTTTTGTTTTATTAAATAAGCTTTGAGAGTTTTCACGTGAAGATCGGAGGCGTTACTTTTTAGCACTCGCACGTGTATACCTGAACCACAAATCGCATTGTTTCATTTAGGTCATGCAGCACAATAACAAACAAGCTAAATCCTTTCAGGTGTAAGCGCAGTTCTGGAGGTTTATCGGCAAGTCAGAAGGAGATCGTTTTGTGACCAAACGTAGGTGGGCGCTAGCAGTTGTCTATCTGTCCCTTAGTCCGATCCGTGAAGGGATCATTGCCAGGTGTGTATAAAGATAAAGGACCATGATGAAACTAGGCAGGTATGTAGAGGCGTGAAAGGAATGCCATACGTATTCTTTCATTTTGGCCAGTTTCACTTTCAAGGAATAAAATACAGAACATATCAGATTTAGAGAAAATATCTTCGAAACTATGGTATATAAATATGTTTCATACAAAAGTTAAAGTGTAATTAACGTTCTTCAAAACTCCATAACAAACGTTTTTAACAATTTTAAATTTTGCAAAACAGTCTACCACCGTTAATTAATTTTGAAAAATTAAATCTTTTGATACAACCCAAATTAAAGAATCTTTCACCCTACGTATAGTTAAAGAAACCTGGTTTCTGAAATAATATTTTTCGAAAATAAGCTGTAGAGAATGTGCTCTCGGATTATTTTCAACATACTTAATCAAAATATCTAGACATTCATTATTATTCTACTTATTTTGCTTTTCTGTTTTATGTTTTAAATTGTTATTTTACGTTTTGCATACATGTTCTATATTTTTTGTATTTTGCCGCTTCACGTGCGTGTATTCCATTAACTGGAAATAAAAAGTAACTCGTATTCCGATACAGAACCATTACAGTAACGACAATCTGTAAATAAGTGGTTACAACTTAACTTTTTTTAGACCATGCTTATGGAATGAACGAAATTCCGTAATACATGCGACGGCCAACGGAATATAAAACAAACCAGGTTTTCAGACTGCGGCAGGCGATTCTCTCAATATCCTGATTTGTATCAGACGTATTTCAGCACACTGGAAAACCATGGCGAAGGGAATTGAGTATATGCTAGTGATTTCAGTTTGATTACATTGTTTCTCATGTCGAGAGTGACATCATAATCATTCGACACAACTAGATCTGAAAATCTTCTCACAAAGTTCCTCAGTATCCTTGTGTGATCGCAAGCGAACCACGCAGCGAACTGCGGTGCTGTAACATAAAAGTACCTCAGTACTCGGTGTGTTTTTCCATCGGTGTGCGTTCTATCAGCGGTGCGTGAAAGCGTCGGGGCCATGAGTCATTTCTATCGATAGCATCCGTCACAGCAACACGGTCGAAGCGGCGCCCCAGTTGCATTTCTTTCACGAACTTTGAAACAACGTCATTACTTATCACTAAGTACGCCACACAGGCGATACCGACGAATTTCAGTGTGCCGATTAAATGGGGACAATTTTGTTTATGCAGCCTTTTCCTCACGAGGACAAAGTACACTGCGCAGCACGTCATACAATTTGCCAAAAGTTCGAACCTTCAAGCCGACCAACATCTACATATAAGCACAGCGAGCAAAACATTTTCTTAGGCTGCTTCTACGTTTACATTCAAACTCCGCAAGACATGGAGCGTAACTTGTACCACCACTGGCCATTCTCTTTCGTAATTATAATTATATTAATACCTTCAGATGCTGACGGGCGTTGATATATATCAACGGGGACAGGTGAAAATGTATGCCCCGAACGGGACTCGAACCCGGGATCTCCTGCTTACATGGCAGACGCCCTATCCATCTGAGCAACCGAGGGCACAGAGGACAGTGCGACGGCAGGGACTATCTCGCGCACACCTCCCGCGAGACCTACATTCGTAGTGTCCCACCCCAACACACTCATTACTCGTGGAAGACATTCTTACCAAGTCCCGTAAGAGTTCGGGGAATATGTGTGCATCCTCACAGGAGGAGGTCATGGCCGGTACTGCCAGAACTATATACTTACATGGATATGGTGTCTGCTCTTTCGGACATGTTCGAAAGAACAGACACCATATCCGTATAAGTATATATTCTCTTTCGTGTTCCACTTGCAAATTCAGCGAAGAAAATATGACTCTACTTCTTCCGTACGGGTCCTAATTCGCCTTATGTCCTCCCGGTCCTTAAGCGAAGTTGGCGACAGTAGAATTATAGTGCAGTAAGTCACAAATGCCTGTTTTCGAAATATTGTCAATAGTGGTTTGCGAAAAAAAATTCCCAATTGAATTCCCGAAGCTACCGGTAACATATCTAGCAGCCCCCTCTGAAATGCTTCGACGTTTTCCTTCAACCCGACTGTTATAGATCTTATTATTGAATTTTCTTCGGGACATTTAAGTCTCATTTTATCTGCGATAATGATGGAAACGGAAGAAATGAATTAAAGTACGTGTTGCGGCAGGGGCTCGAACCTGTCTCTCCTTGCTTACTAGGCAGAAATGCTGACCATTACACCACCGCAGCACTACGGTCAACATTCCTGCACGGACTACCCAACGCTCTCCCCAACACAAACTTAATTCATATCTGCAGCTTATTTTCACCCTAAATTGTCACTATTGCCAGGGAACAGCACCCCAGCGTTGGACGTAATGGGGAAGTCCTGTACCTCAGGTGATCTTATAGATCTTATGGTTAAAGTACTGAGGTGGTGTAATGGTCAGCTTTTCTGCCTAGTTAGCAAGGAGACACGGGCTCGAGTCCCGGCCGAAACACAAACTGTAATTAATTTCTTCAGCTTCCACCGTTATCGTAGAGTCGAGTATTACAAGAATGGGTCGCTCTCGTGTTCCACACGTAGTGTCCTTTATAGACGAGCTACAATTTACTAAATCTCCTCCAATAAACAGAAATCGACCATTCACCTTCTCTACAACGGACCTTAAATGCTCGTTCCATGTTTTATCACTTTGCAGCGTTACGACTAGGAATTTAATCGACGTGAACGTGTCAGCCATCTTGCCACTAGTATTGTGTTCGAACATTACGGGATTGTTTTTCGGATCACCTCCATTAATTAAGTTTTCTACACTTAGAGCAAGCTGCCTTTCATCACACCTCACAGAAACTCTGTCGAAGTCATTCTCTATCCTCCTACACTCACTCAAAGACAATTCCTGCCCGTACACCACAGCGTCATCTGCAAAGACGCGCGCCGCTCGGAGTGGCTGCGCGGTTTGAGGCGCCATGTTTTGCATCAAGGCGGACTCAAATTCTGATATTGTCGTTTTTCTATGCAAACACGGACCAAATGGAAGAGTTCCACAATAAAGTTATTGCCATGTCACGGATTGCGCAGCCCCTCCAGCCGGAGGTTCGAGTCCTCCCTCGGGCATGGATGTGTATATAGTTCTTAGGATAAGTTAATTTAAGTAGCTTGTAAGTCTAGGGACCGATGACCTCAGCAGTTTGTTCCCTTAGGAATTCACACACCCGATGCAAAGAGGCAGGAATTGCTGCCCGTTCTGTCCCTCAGACCATTTATATGCAGAATGGAGAAAAATTGTGTCACGAAATTTTAACCCTGGATAGCTGATGCTAGTAGAAACCAAAATTACTAAAGTTGTGTACGTCGACAACGAGTCATTTTTAAACTACGGGAACTTGGCGCCACGCGCTCCGATTGACCGTGGGATTGCCCTGTTACCGCTCGTCGGTTGACGGGCAGCGCTATGGTTGTCGGTTCACCCATAGAAACGTCTCTCACCTCGTCACTCCCCCAACGTGATACGCACACGTGTCGAATATGTCTTGCTGTTTGTCTCCACATCACGTCAGAGGCATTCACACGTAAGCTTCGCTTCGTAGCACACAAACGTCACCTGCGATTTAGTCATTCAGTAAACATGGCGGCACAGTATTCGTTTGAGGAACAACAAGATAGGGTTTTTGTTTGACTAGCCGACGGTAACGCGCATGAAGCTCGACGGTTCTATGAGAAACGGTACCCAGCAAGACGCCACCCACACCTACAAACGTTTACAGCAATTCACCGGAGACTTTGCGAAAGAGGTTCGTTAGCCGGATATCATGCAGACGCTGGAAGACCTCGAACACGACGGGATGCTGAATTTGAAGACACTGTTCTCGAGCGCTTCGAGGAACCACTTGCGACAAGTACTCGAGCGGTTGGACACGACATGGGAGTCACTCATCGGTTAGTCTGGGAGGTTTTGAGGGATGACGTTTAATGAACAAAGTAAGAGCATATGATCAGACCAATTGTGTGATTGGATTGAAGAGTTCCTAGATAACAGAACGCAGCATGTCATTCTCAGTTGAGAGAAGTCTTCCGAAGTAAGAGTGATTTCAGGTGTGCCGCAGGGGAGAGTCGTAGGACCGTTGCTATTCACAATATACATAAATGACCTTGTGGATGACATTGGAAGTTCACTGAGGCTTTTTGCGGATGATGGTGTGGTACATCGAGAGGTTGTAACAATGGAAAATTGTACTGAAATGCAGGAGGATCTGCAACGAATTGACGCATGGTGCAGAGAATGGCAATTGAATCTCAATGTAGACAAGTGCAGTGTGCTGCGAATACATAGAAAGAAAGAACTCTTATCATTTAGCTACAATATAGGTCAGCAACTGGAAGCAGTTAATTCCATAAATTATCTGGGAGTACGCATTAGGAGTGATTTAAAATGGAATGATCATATAAAGTTGATCGTCGGTAAAGCAGATGCCAGACTGAGATTCATTAGAAGAATCCTAAGGAAATGCAATCCGAAAACAAAGGAAGTAGGTTACAGTACGCTTGTTCGCCCACTGCTTGAATACTGCTCAGCAGTGTGGGATCCGTACCAGATAGGGTTGATAGAAGATATAGAGAACATCCAACGGAGAGCAGCGCGCTTCGTTACAGGATCATTTAGTAATCGCGAAAGCGTTACGGAGATGATAGATAAACTCCAGTGGAAGACGCTGCAGGAGAGACGCTCAGTAGCTCGGTACGGGCTTTTGGTGAAGTTTCGAGAACATACCTTCACCGAGGAGTCAAGCAGTATATTGCTCCCTCCTACGTATATCTCGCGAAGAGACCATGAGGATAAAATCAGAGAGATTAGAGCCCACACAGAGGCATACCGACAATCCTTCTTTCCCCGAACAATACGACACTGGAATAGAAGGGAGAACTGATAGAGGTACTCAAGGTACCCTCCGCCATACACCGTCAGGTGGCTTGCGGAGTATGGATGTAGATGTAGATGACGCCCAGCATCCATTTAATTTCCACCCTTCCCAAGACCTAAATCCTGTGGCGGACTATGAACACGGGCTAGGGTTTTGCCGGTGGTTTCTGCGATGTATTCTATGAGATCCCGTCTTTCCCGCCATTTTGTTGTTTCGGGATGGTCTGTACGACCCTCGAAACGTTCATTATTGGGCGAGGGGAAAGACCTAGAAATTTGCATCCACAGCTCTAACTCACCACACCTTATTCTCAACGAACAATTGGAGCTTCCAAACAAATCTTATCTCCGCATATTTCATGAAAAATTGGAAAACAAAAGCTCATTATCCTCTGATATAATAAGAAAGTAATGTGCTACGGAAATCCTATGTAGCAATCATACAACACTTCAAGTGTCATTATCTTGATTTGTGAAAGTCATATTGTAAACGGTAGCTTTAACTGTCATCTCAGCAATTTGTAATAGCTTTCAGTTCTTCTCACCAGATTTTAAAGACTCCCTCACAGGCCAGTTCTTTCCGCACCAGTGTTGATCCCTAGCCCTACTGTCCCGTCACACAAGAAACATGGAAATTTGGTAAAGCCACCTTGCTGACCAAGGCGCATGCATGTTACTTTTAGATCACCACATATTATCCAACCATGAGCAGAATAGCCATTTTATTTAGTGCTGTTTCTACGTTTTTATAGCTTTCTTTCATATGTATAGAATTTCCAACAGGTATAGCTGCATACATGTTACAATTGTGTAATAAAACAGCCTTTACACTAGTTTTGGATGAATCAATAAACAGCCTCTAGTCTTTTTGTATCCCATACCAAACTCATTCATCAGACCAGGATTGTCTGATCAGTACACTAAATCACCTTGTCGAAAAAACTTGAAAAATTGCTTCTGTCTCTTTCTATCCATGTATTTGCTGTTTCCTACTGCGGATAAGTTCTTTTCTTTTAAACTAGAGCCAAGCAATTCAGCTTTTTCTTCCGTTAAACCCTGATCCCTAACCAAATCGTTAAGCTCGGTCTGGGAAACAATTTGGGTTCTAGACTTTCTGTATTTCAATGGAATTCATCATCATCTGGTTCATCTAAATCAGATTGTACATCAGAAAATACTTCTGTTGGAATAGAATTTAAATGATCTGGTGGGTCAGGAACCGACAAATCTAGGCCACGCCCTACCTGTTGGATGGCGGCCGGAAGGTTAGGGTACCTTATTACCATCTTATTTTTCGAATTATGACCAGTAATATCAACACTGCAAAAGTAGCAATCATCAGAATGATTTCTTGGCTCCCGCCATATCATAGTAACAGCAAATCTAAAGGCTTTTTTCTCCTTTTGGACCAACTTATGCAGCGCCCACGATTTATCTTGATGACCAAGTTTAGATCCAAAGTAAGATAGATAAATCTTTTTCACAAAGTCTGTAATGTTTCTTTGGTGTTTTTTGATCACAAATTCACCACAAATATAACAAACTGTCAGCAGAGTTTATACAACCACGATTAGGCATTGTACTGAGCACATGTGCAGGAAATGTAAAGTGAGGTTAGGTTGACAGTAAACAAAACACCATCTGTTAAAACAAAAATAGAATCGACCATTTTTTGCCCGCAAATGTTTTTCAGCAATACTACCATCATCATCTACATCCACTAACCTCCTTTTTAGATTATTCTAACTATATAAAAGCTGTTAAATTTTTAAAAATCGCTTAATTTAATAAATCTAACTGTAAAATGTGAAGAAATCGTGGGTGATACAGGTTTTTGAGTAACATCTCTGGAGTTCCCACCCTAAAAAATATAAGAATAAGGTATTTTCAGCAAAAAAGTTTTTCCATCGTTGGTCTTTATCAGCCAACTCATTTACACTAACACACTGGCAGAAAGGAAAGGAATAGAAAATTAACTTCTTTACCTCAACTGTGGGAAGACTTCTGCTTCCACATTTGTGTTTCCAATAATACATGCAAAGCTTCTTTGCAATATCAATCCAGTAATCGTTTTTAGTCACAATTAAATTTACGTTTCATCAAAATCTCTCATCATTTTTAACTACCTATTTTACGTGTGGTGTTACACAAAATGTTGGTTTGAGAAAATTCCTACATTATAATCTAACACTTGGTGATTTTACAGAGCACGCACCAAAAACTGCCTACTGGATCCCCTTTCGCTCACAGACTGATACACACTCACTGCCGTGTGCCAAGCATACCCTTACTCCAGTACTATAGTCTCAGACCAGAAGCAGCATATTTGGCTCTGCTGTCGTGCACAGTGAGCTATCCGCTTTATAGAGCCCATCAGAGACATGCAATGCTTACAGCATAATAGTTTCATTTTAGTTTACATTAGTATCATTACAATATTCGGGTGCCACATATACACCCCTGACCATTAAAATTGCTACACCACGAAGATGTGCTACAGACGCGAAATTTAACCGACAAGAAGAAGATGCTGTGATATGCAAATGATTAGCTTTTCAGAACATTCACACAAGATTGGCGCCGGTGGCGACACCTACAACGTGCTGACATGAGGAAAGTTGCCAACCGATTTCTCATACACACACAGCAGTTGACCGGCGTTGCCTGGTGAAACGTTGTTATGATGCCTCGTGTAACGAGGAGAAATGCGTACCATCACGTTTCCGACTTTGATAAAGGTCGGATTGTAGCCTATCGCGATTGCGGTTTATCGTATTGCGACATTGCTACTCGCGTTGGTCGAGATCCAATGACTGTTAGCAGAATATGGAATCGGTGGGTTCAGGAGGGTAATACGAAACGCCGTGCTGGATCCCAACGGCCTCGTATCACTATCAGTCGAGATGACAGACATCTTATCCGCATGGCTGTAACGGATCGTGCAGCCACGTCTCGATCCCTGAGTCAACAGATGGAGACGTTTGCAAGACAACCATCTGCACGAACAGTTCGACGACGTTTGCAGCAGCATGGACTATTAGCTCAGAGGCCATGGCTGCGATTACCCTTGACGCTGCATCACAGACAGGAGCGCCTGCGATGGTGTACTCAACGACGAACCTGGGTACACAAATAGCAAAACATCACTTTTTCGGATGTATTCAGGTTCTGTTTACAGCGTCATGGTCGCATCCGTGTTTGGCGACATCCTGGTGAACGCTCATTGGAAACGTGTATGCGTCATCGCCATACTGGCGTATCACCTGGCGTGATGGTATGGGATGCCATTGGTTACACGTCTCGGTCACCTCTTGTTCGCATTGACAACACTTTGAACAGTGGACGTTACATTTCAGATGTGTTACGACCCGTGACTCTACCCTTCATTCGATACCTGCGAAACCCTACATTTCAGCTGGATAATGCACGACCGCATGTTGCCGGTCCTGTGCGGGCCTTTCTGGATACAGAAAATGTTCGAGTGCTGCCATTCACCAATTGAGAACTTCTGGTCAATGGTGGCCGAGCAAATGGCTCGTCACAGTACGCCAGTCACCACTCTTGATGAACTGTGATATCGTGTTGAAGCTGCATGGGCAGCTGTACCTGTACACGCCATCCAAGCTCTGTATGACACAATGCCCAGGCGTATCAAGGCCGTTATTACGGCAAGAGGTGGTTGTTCTGGGTACTGATTTCTCAGGATCTATGCACCCAAATTGCGTGAAAATGTAATCATATGTCAGTTCTAGTATCATCTGCATTTCTTCTTGATGTAACAATTTTAATGGCCAGTAGTGTATGTGTACCCCAGTAGACCGCTTTCATTATTATTAGAAAAACCGACTATATAACTTGCTGAGCGATAAGAGACCAGGAAGCAGCAGTTGAATAGACTGAAAGCCGCCAGTGGCTAAATCAAAAGACGGCAGAAATCAAACGATTCGAAGCAGAGATAAGTACGTTCATTTGAAGGAAATGTGAGACATGTATGCGGTGAGATTTATCCGCACTTTGAAGGCACTTCGTTATATCACGACTTCATGTTGTTGTGTTCTGTTGCCCCATCCTTCGCCTGGTTATAGCCTCGTCTGACGCGCGTACCAGCGTCACTGATTTGACTTCATTGTTTCATGCCATGCGTTAACACAACATCTCGTACAAATAACGCGCCCACTTCACATCGGCCCGTAATATTTTGTAACCATTCAGAAATCTAGATACCGTGATTTTCGGCATATAGTAATAGAAAACCCACGCGACCGCTACGGTCGTAGGTTCGAATGCTGCCTCGGGCATGGATGTGTGTGTGATGTCCTTAGGTTAGTTAGGTTTAAGTAGTTCGAAGTTCTAGGGGACTGATGACCTCAGAAGTTAAGTCAAATAGTGCTCAGAGCCAGCCAATAGAAAAACAAGGTGAATTTTACACTTTGGTTAATTCGTGTCACTTGTTTATGTTTCGTTATTGTTGCACCCTGTACTTGCATATCACCATGCGTATCAAGAATATAATCAACAAGTTTCATCACTTTAGACGAATGGTCAGTAAGTAGATCTGTGACCATTTATGTACTAAATCGGAAAACAGTTGATCGCCATAATAATTTTATCTATCATCCCATGAGGCGTTTCGGAAAAAAAGACGTCGTCAGATCTGTATCTGAAATACAGGATACAAGAAAAGTTATTATATAGATAAAGCTGCAACAATTTTGTAACAACGGAGAAAATGTATATTGACATAAATACAAAGTAAATTCTCTTATCACTCCATAACAGCACTAGCCCCAACCGAGATATGGACACTTTACAAGGTAAACAATTCAACCAGTAGGTGGCGTTAGTGTAAGTAATACCTATGACATCAGGCATTATCGCCATACGACGAATACTTGCAGAAAACTATACACATAATTAAGATTCTATAGAGAGCAGATATGGTTTTTAACAGAAGGTATCAAATTTGTACCAAAAAGGCCACAGGAAAGAGGAGCATACGGAAATAGCTCATTATATAAATTTCAGCCAAATATTTCAAAACATTGGTACTTTTAAAAGCAAAGTTATATAAATAAACATAAAACTTTACAAAATGGAACGAACAGAGAAGCAGACACATTTACAGTGATGAGCCAAACCATTATGACCACTGCGAGGTTGAATGGCTCCTGGCGGTATGATGCAGTTAGGAAAGAACGTAAGAGGAATGGGCAGTCATTACAGCGAAGATACGGGCCGCAAATGCGGAAATCCACTGATATAAGTGGTTTTGACAAAGGGCACATTGTTGTGGCGCTGCGGCTGGAAATGAGAATTTCCGAAACGGCGAAGCTGGTCGCATGTTGGCGTACTACTTTCGTGAGCTCCTGTGGAAAGTGGTTAAAGGATGGTGGAATAACGAGTAGGCCGTATGCTATTGGACGGCCAGGTCTCATCACAAAACGTAGACGTCGGAGGATCCCCCACTGTGTAACCCAGGATAGGCAGCGATCTGTGGCAGATCTGACGACAGAGCAAATTGCTGGTGCAGCCACAAGAGTTTCAGAGTACACCTTTCGAAGATCATTGTTGAACATGGAGCTCCACATCACACGACCCCTATGTGTTACTATGTTGACCCAAAGACATTGTCATTTACGATTGCAGTGGGCACAGCATCACTGAGTTTTCACCGTGGATCGACAGAAATGTGTCGCCTGTCGATGGTCGATGGGTGAGCCGTCACACAGACAAATGCCTCCACGAAATATGCACCTCGCCACAGATTCTGGTCAGTGAGGGCAGAATTATGCTATGGGCTAGAATGAGTTGGACTTCCATGGGATCTGTGGTGGTAATCGAACAACGTGAACGTCATTGCGGACCACCTGCATCATTAAATGTTTGAAGTCTTCCCCAACAGAAATGACAACTTCCAACAAGATAACTGTCCGTGTTGCAAGGTCAGAATTGTGCTACAGTTGTTTGAGGGGCATTATAGTGCACTCATACCGATGTCCTGGCCAGAAAATGTGCCTGATCTGTACCCATTCGAAGGCACATCGGCCGCCAGCTGCGTGCCCATAAACCACCATCCTGCAATTGCTTGACATGTGCTTAGACACCTGCTACCACATACTTCTGTAATCCAGCCAAGACTTATAGAATCCATACGAAGCAGAATCTCAATTGTACTGTATTTGAGAAGTGGAACAACACGCTATTAAACAGCTGTACATAATGTTTTGGCTGGTTGGTGTATGACAAAATACCAGGTTAAACTTGTAACATCGAAATCGTGACTCGTTGAAATTACGCTATAAAACATCCCTGGGATGCCGTATCACCATTTAAACTAAAATAAGAAAGAGTAATAGTTGTGACATAACGAAAATTTTAGATTAAGAGCACACTTCTTAGTGCCGAATATAAACTGAAATGTCCAATTACTTTCTAAAAGACTAAAAAATAAATAAAAAGTAAAACTATTAGTTTGCCTAGTTTGAAATGAGACAGTTAATGAATGTATTACAATTTGTTTCTGTAACATGAAATTAAACTAGTTCAAAATAAGAGTATTTCTTACTGAGACACAAATAGGAGTTCGTCCGTTATGAGCATTTGTACTGAGAAGAAAAAATTAAACTTTCTCCATTGATTTATATCAATACCCACTCGCAGCCAATGTCAATAATTCGTTTGTGTCTTAAGTCATAGTAGCTGCTGGATCAAAAATGGTGTCGGTTCTCTCAGACATGTCTGATAGAACAGACACCACAAATACATTTCTTATTACACAAAAAGAATTTAGAAAGGGTAAGAAACAAACCAAGTAACATACGTAGTAAAATGTCTGTCTCGTGTCATAGTTGTATAACGAGCTAATAATTTTATACAGTACTTTTTAATCAAACTACAGAGAATCAAAGCTGGTTCAAAAGATCGTCGAATGGGAAAAAATCAATTGCTATAAAAATTGCAAGACCCTGTATGTAATATGTATTCTGCCCGACAAAAACGTGAAGCACCCAGAAGGGGAGGAGGAGTCGTAACTTAGCGGATTGAGAGGGTATGGGCGAGCGTTATCCTGTTGGAAAACACCACCGGGAATGCTGTTCATGAATGGCACAAAAGCTCTTCTCCTCTCATGCTAAATCCCAACCTCACCCATAACTCCAGGCGTAGGTGTATCATTTCAGTGGTTGCTATATCGAGTAAAATTTACATATAACTTTGTAGTATGAGACAGTTCATAGTGTCATGAGCGGTGTATAGACGAGGACTGTCCTGTTGAAAATTGGCACGGAAGTACTGCCGTATGACAGGTAAAAAATAACGATGTAGTATGTGCGTGGTGTGCTGTTGCGCCGTCACAGGTTCGTCTGTGACCACGAATCAGCATGAAATCGCACACCCTCTGACCTAGATACACCGTGTGATTAACAGTATCCGGACACCCCCAGAAACATACGTTTTTCATATGAGGTGCATTGTACTGCCTCCTACTGCCAGGTACTGCATATCAGCGACCTCAGTAGTCATTAGACACTGTGAAAGAGCAGAACGTGGTGCTCTACGGAACTCACGAACTTCGAACGTGGTCAGGTGATTGGGTGTCACTTGTGTCATACGTCTGTACGCGAGATTACCACTCTCTTAAACATTCCTAGGTCCACTGTTTCCGATGTGATAGTGAAGTGGAAACGTAAAGTGACACCTACAGCACAAAAGCGTACAGGGCGACCTCGTCGTTTGACTGACAGAGACCGCCGACAGTTGAAGAGGGTCGTAATGCATATCAGCGTAATGTGTAATAGGCAGATATCTATCCAGACCATCACACAGGAATTCTAAACTGCATCAGGATCCATTGCAAGTACTATGACAGTTAGGAGGGAGGTGACAAAACTTGGATTTCATGGTCTACCCGTTGCTCGTAAGCCACACATCACGCCGGTAAATGCAAACGACGCCTCGATTGGTGTAAGGAGCGTAAACATTGGACGATTGAACAATGCAAAAAATCTCGTGTGGAGTGATGAATCACGGTACACAATGTGGCGATACGATGGCAGGGTGTGGGTATGGCGAATGCCCGGTGACCGTCATCTTCCAGCGTGTGTAGTGCCAACAGGAAAAGTCGGAGACGGTGGTGTTATGGTGTGATCGTGTTTTTCACGGAGAGGACTTGCACCCCTTGTTGTTTTGCGTGGCACTATCACAATACGTGTCTACATTGATGTTTTAAGCATCTTCTTGCTTTCCACTGTTGAAGAGCAATTCGGGGATGGCGATTGCATCTTTCAACACGATAGAGCATCAGTTCATAATGTACGACCTGTGGCGGATTGTTATATGACTATAACATCTCTGTAATGGACTGGCCTGCATAGAGCCCTGACTTGAATCCTACAGAACACCTGTGGTATGTTTTGGGACGCCGACTTCGTGCGAGGCCTCACCGATCGACATCGATACGAGATCCTCAGTGCAGCACTCCGTGAGGAATGGGCTGCCATTCCCCAAGAAACCTTCCAGCACCTGATTGAACGTATGCCTGCGAGAGTGGAAGCTGTCATCAAGGCTAAGGATGGGCCAACATCATACTGAATTCCAGCATTAGCGCTGGAGGGCACCACGAACTTGTAAGTCATTTTCAGCCAGCTGTCTGGACACTGTTGATCACATAGTGTACATACGGTAATTCGTTTCTTAAGGGTATGGAAAAGGCGTTGTATCCCATCCTGCTGTAAGCTAACCCACAACTATTGTAACTGGTCCTGCGAACTGTCACTGAGACTGAGTTGATGTGTAGCTATTGGGCGCGGAGGGAGTAGCTGAACATCAAGCACACAATTCATAGTGCCGTGTGCAATGTATAGACGAGGACTGTCTGTTGAAAATTGGCACCATAGTATTGTTATATGACAGGTAGCACATGAGGATGTAGGATATCCATTGTGTGTACTAATGTGTATTGGGTAACAAACTTCACAGAAGTTCTCCTGCGAACCTTGCAGGACTAGCACTAGGAGACGAGGTACTGGCGGAAGTAAAATTGTGTGGACGGGTAGCTCAGATGGTAGAGCACTTGCCCGCGAAAGGCAAAGGTCCCGAGTTCGAGTCTCGGCCCAGCACACAGTTTTAATCTGCCAGGAAGTTTCAAAACCAGCGCACACTCGGCTGCATAGTGAAAATTTCATGCACTATCACGAATTGTTTACAGACGAATGGAAAAACTGGTAAAAGCCGACCTTGTCGAGGATGTTTGAATTCCGTAGAAAAGTTGGAAAACGCGAGGCAATGCTGACCCTACGACTTACCTTAGAAGATGGATTAAGGAAAGGCAAACCTCTGTTCCAGCATTTGTAGACTTAGAGAAGGCTTTTGACAATGTTGACTGGAATACTCTTTCAAATTCTGAAGGTGGCAGGGGTCAAATACAGGGAGCGAAAGTCTATTTACAATTTGTACAGAAACGACTTGGCAGTTTAAAAGTCGAGGGGAGCGAAAGGTAAGCAGTGGTTGGGAAGGGAGTGAGACAGGGTTGTAGCCTATCGCCAATGTTATTCAATTATGTATATTGATTAAGTTATGCCCCCGAAAGGCCGCACGACGTAGACTCCCTGCGACATTTGTACGCAGTGCGTGTTGCCTGTCATCCAGTCGTCTGCTACGAGTGAGAGGCGGTGCTGCGCGCTCTTTTGCTGTGGACGCCTCTGTCGTACCCAGTCTCGCGGCATTCAAAGTCGCAACATACGACTAATTGCAACTGATGAGAATTAGTTATCCCAAAAACGGTCGCGAATCTAAAAATAAAAGCCTTACAACTGAAACGGAGATTTCCATGTCTATAACATTAAAGCTTCACATTTCATGTAGTTATGAAGATATAATTAACACAAAAAATGTTACACGGTTAGCGCTACAAAATTATAAAAAGCTGTCTTATATATTGAAAGCTATTTACTGTCACAAGATTTATTTTATTGTAATGCAGTTTTGTCATATGATGACATGGTTGGAGACCGTGGCTGTTATTTGAAGACAAATGTTTATGGTGTTGAGACAGCAACCATCCACAATTTTATTTTCAGAAAGTACCGTTACCGGTTTCGAATCATTACGATTCATCTTCAGGCGGTTTTCATGCTTTCATTACGTGTGGTTCGTTTTTTTTTTTACAGATTAATTGTCCTAAAATATAAATAATACATAATTATAAGCACACCACAACTGTTGGACGAAAACTATGAAAACAAACACTACAAACGGATATTTCACATAAGTCACATTCATTGCAAATTGTAATGCAACCATCTGTGTGGCGTGCTTATAATTATGTATTATTTATATTTTAGGACAGTTAATCTGTAAAAAAAACGCCCCACATGTAATGAAAACATGAAAATCGTCTGAAGATGAATCGTAATTATTCGAAACCGGTAAGGGTAACTTGTGAATAAAGGAACTGAAAATAAATTTGTGGCTGGTTGCTGTCTCAACACCATCATCATTTTATGGTGTTTTAAGTTTTCTTGCAGTAAAAGAAAGACATCTGAATAACATTTACACTCACAGAAAAAAACTTCAACCCTATGTAGAATCTAATGACTATAAAGTACTGAGCGATAATAATATACATGGTGAACCCTATCTCCACGGACAAATTTTAGAATGTTGTTGAGGGATATTTTGTTAGTATTTTCGTGTAAGGGACTAGTGATCTTCGGTGTTTCGTTACAGATTCATTTCATTTAGTTAGATTTCTTACCACCATTTATCTTCGTAACTGTATTGCACTGAAAATTTTTGCGGATGCACTGTGCGTCATTTCTGGAAACAAACATGTACTTTAATCTCTGCCCTCTGCATTCAGTACTGTTTCAGATTTTATTTTCCGGAATTGTTAGCTGTACCCTGACAGTGATACGCAGCATTATGGACACATTTACTGATGCAGACTTTGCCGATATGTACCTTGTGTTTGGGTTTCTCTGAATGCAATGGCGCAAAGTGATTGCAATAAAATACAAACTTTTGCAAATCTGCACAGGTGCCTACAAAAACCAGATCTTTCGGTAGGAAAGTATTTTCACAGGAAGAAAAGGCAATTGTGGTAACAAACCGAATAAATCATAGCTGAATCATTACTCTGTAACGAGCGATCAGTGGCTACGGAACTCCAGTACCAAAATACTCAGAAAATATTCCTGAGCAACCTTCGAAATTTTGCTTGTGGAACAGGAGAGCTGAAGTGGGCTACGCAAAATAAAGTGGACACGTTTATCAATATTTGTGAAACAATGAGCAGATTTCTGAAGAGTGAAATATGTGATTGGTGTTTTCATTACACTGTTTTTCCAACAACGATGGAACTGAACGATGGGTGGTAAACAAAAAGCGAGAAATACTAAATGACAACACACAGAATCAGTCATGGTTATGTGTGAAATGAGCTAAATATATGCAGCGTAAAAGAACAGTTACATTAAGAAATGGGAAGGTGGAAGGAATATTTATAAGGAATAGATCTGAAAAACTTACCAGTAAAAAGAAAGAAATACAAACCAAAATGCGAAGAGGCCGTGGAAGATAGATAAATATATGATAACCGTAGTAGTTAGTAGATAAGAAGAAGAAGAAAGAATAAGAAACGGTAGTAGTAGTAGTACAGTGATACCAGCGTGTGCCGTCCATCCTGTAACTTATGCAACCAGTGACGCAAAGCGAACGAACAGCCTTCCACCGCATCTGCCGTGTACACAGGCCGTCGCCTGTATTACGGCTGTATCGCTGTCTTTCAGTCTAGAACGTATAACCTGCATCTACGGTGCAGTGTATAGCGGAGAGTACATCATGCGCATTCATTCGCTCGTATGTTCATTCATTCATTCATCCATCAATCAATCAATCCATTCATTCATACATCGTGTTGCATAAATTCCATCATGAATGAGAGCTTTTAGCGATGACGAATGAATCAAATTGCACAGTAACCGACTGAAGATACCATAGCTGGATACGTCTGTAGCTGTTGCTGACTGGTGATAATTTTTACAGTCATAATTAATTATGGTAATTATCTCAGGGTTACTTTATACATAAATTATGTAAAAGCCGCCCACTGTTAATTAGCTATGTAAAAATCGGTAGTTAATTCATTGGTAGGTCTAGCTTTCGACTTATAACGAGGACTTTTCGTAGCCACGAGCTTCTTATCTAGCGAATATAGTGCTTAACATCGTCTACCTGTACCTGAAATTCCCCGAATAATGAGTGAAATTTTAGCCTAGTTTCTATTTCAAACAGAAACGCTCAACAGAAATCTAACTGCTGAACTTCGCATTGATAAAGAAGGGATTACTCTTTTCTAAACATTTCCTAGCAAACACTCTTTCTTGGCAGCTGAGTTTAGAGATCACAGGAGGAGGGAAAGACGTGCTGGTATGCCCATTATGGCTAACTAACTAAAGACATGGATAAAAAATATTTTTTTCAAAGACGTGGAGCGTATTCCTGAACTATATTTAACGTGGAACACATGTAGGGTGATACAAACGCTCCTACAGCTGTCGTTTTATGTAAGCCGCAATGTTATTTATAGTTGGCCTTCATACACAATGCGCAAGATTGTCCTATACTTAGCTCTCCACGCGCAAACTACTAGTCCTAACGAAAAAATAAACGGGACCGTTTTTAAGAAATTTAATGTAATTGCATTTTGAACTGGTATACTTTTTCGCTGGAGGCCATGTTTTTCGAGTTATTCAAGAAAAACGTCCAAAAGTGAACTTCAAACGCACCTCCGCCCTGCACTGATCCCTCATGAATTCTAGTATTTTGTTCATGGTACTACCTTCTACCACTAAACTTGCGCCGGCCGGAGTGGCCGTGCGGTTTAAGGCGCTGCAGTCTGGAACCGCGCGACCGCTACGGTCGCAGGTTCGAATCCTGCCTCGGGCATGGATGTTTGTGATGTCCTTAGGTTAGTTAGGTTTAACTAGTTCTAAGTTCTAGGGGACTAAAGACCTCAGCAGTTGAGTCCCATAGTGCTCAGAGCCATTTGAACCACTAAACTTGTTTTGGTCGATACTACGTCCTCCCAAAATATGGAAAACAAAGAGCCTGCAGTGGAATATGTCCACTGTCACAGATACCAGAATAATTTTGGCTTATAACTTTCAATTTGATCGTTTCCAGACCAGAGTTCCCTACCTCAAATTGATACATTTACCCTTCTCCCTGAACTCTAAAAGTCAGCAACATAATCACTGTAGAAGCAACAATACTTCCTTTTACCTTGCCTTCCTCCTTCCTGGGGAGCCTTAATAATAACGTCGTCCACCCATTGTGGAATTGTATTCCGCGGTAGGCATTCTATCTTCATATACACCACGTATTAAGTTATCTTCCCGTTCAATTTATGGGTCCACGCTGCAGTTAGCCCAATCTCGTAATCGCTATCCCTACTGGAATTGTAGTTTATCTCTAGCAACCTCACTCGATATTTGTTCTTAAAACCATACTGAAGTGCCAAAGAAACTGGTATAGGCGTGCATATTCAAATACAGAGATATGCAAACAGGCAGAGTACGGCGCTGCGGTCGGCAACGCCTCTATAAGATAACAAATGTCTGGCGCAGTTGTTAGATCGGTCGCTGCTGCTACAATGGTAGGTTTTCGGGATTTAAGTGAGTTTGAACGTGGTACTATAGTCGGTGCACGAGCGATGGGACACAGCATCTCCGAGGTAGCGATAAAGTGGATTTTTCTCGTACGACCATTTCACGAGTGTACCTTGAATATCAGCAGTCCGATAGAACATCAAATTTCCGACATCGCTGTGGCCCGATAAAGGTCCTTCAACGTGACGGAAGCGCAACCTTCCGCAAATAGCTGCAGATTTCAATGTTGGGCCATCAACGAGTGATAGTGTGCGAGCTATTCAACTAAACATCATCAGAATGGGATTTCGGATACGAAGGCCTACTGCACGACACAAAGCTTTGCGCTTCGCCTGGGCCCGTCAACACCAACATTGGACTGTCGATGACTGGAAACATGTTGCCTGGTGGGACGAGTCTCGTTTAAAATTGCATCGAGCGGTTATGTAGACAACTTAATGAGTCCATGGACCCTGCATGTCTGCAGGGTACTGTTGAAGCTGGTCGCGGCTCTGTAATGGCGTGGGGCGTATGCAGTTGGAGTGATATGGGACCCCTGATACGTCTAGATACGACTTTGACGGGTGACACGTACGTAAACATCATGGTTGATCACCTGCATCCATTCATGTCCATTGTGCACTCCGACGGACTTGGGCAATTCCAGCAGGACAATGCGACACCCCACACTTCCAGAACTACTGACGAGTGGCTCCAGGAACACTCGTATGACCTTAAACACTTCAGCTGGCCACCAGACTCCGCCGACATGAACATTATTCAGCATATCTGCGATGCCTTACAGCGTGCTGTTGAGAAGAGATTTCCAGCCCCTCGTACTCTTATGGATTTATGGACAAACCTGCAGGATTAATGGCAGGTGTGCTAGTTTCTTTGGCTCTTCAGCGCATATTAATAGACTTCCCTGGGATAATTGAAGTGTTATTATGCTAAAGAAGCAAAGTAAAAACCTATTGAACCTGTGGCCTCACTGAAAATGATCATTTGCGGATCTTGACTTCGCCACTCTTTTTTTAACACTCCTGTCATTTCCCATCATTCTATTTCACCAAATGTATTTTTTTATCCGAATTACCCGAGACGTGGTGATCTTAAACGTGAGACAGAACTTACATTAACCTTATTTGTGTTAATGATCATATCAGCTGCTTGCTAATAGTCCATAAAATAACTGCCTTTCATCCAAAAAATAAAGAGCCTACTGCCAGAAATATCGACTCTCAATGTGTCTTAGTGTATTTTAATACGACAGTATGCCATCCTAGGCAATTTATAACACTTAAAACACGTGATAATGGCACTTTGAAGCCGAAATCATGATCATGTAAGTGTAAATGTAACCTGTAAATAAACAACAGTCTAATGGCGGTACTGACTTTGAAGAAATATATTGACTGTTGCCCCGCATTATGAAAAAATTATTAAATTGAAGCATGTAATTTTCGTCGTGTTTCCAAACTTTTGCCAACGCCCTGTAATTGTGCAGGTACATTCAGTGGTATATTGTCTTCAAAATATGTTAGAAATAGAGTTAATAGCAAAGAAGTAATAAAATGTTATGTCTGGTGCTGAAGTTTTATTGCATGAATAGCTATAATGTAGTAAGCGATAAACTTTTTTCCTGTTCGCATTTTGTGTGTTGGTGCATGTCAGAGACAAACAGTTCCGTGATGGTTTGAAATTATACAGGCCTATAACATTTGCTGTAAATCGCTAAATTCTCTCATTCTGAAATACTAGAAGAGTATAGGCTGGGTAATTTGCGCGCCGTGAGTTACGCTGCTTGAAAACATATACGCGGTTCTTGATTTCAATACTTGTCTTTCTGTGCTATACCTTTGACGTAAGATTACACTATTTAACGAGTAGATTATAATAGCATTTTAAATTATTAAATTCGTTCAGTAATTGTGTGAAATATTTAAAATCCATCTTTTTTGGCCCTTGCAGCCATTAGATTACCAACCTGCAACTGCGACTCTGCTCCATACAACATGAATCGGGTTAACCTCTTAGTAACATTCCTGTAGGCTGCATTTTCCTGTCTATAACCTCGATTATCTGTATGTGTCTCATATATAATTACTTGCACAGTGCCTTTGTTTCCGCTATTAATTATCTCGGCTCTTTATTCTCCCACACACAAAATCCTGTTTTGTTTTCTTTGTCTTTTTCCGATTTTCAGTTGTTTCTCTTTGCAAGTTGTCGTTGATCGTTCTCTGATTCTCTCTGATACATTGCCAGATCTGTTCAGTTCAGCAAATTCAGCCAAGTCAGTTATCTTCCACTCGTAGCTTTGGCCTTCTCTTCAATAATCGCCTCACTCCATTTGGAAATTTTATTTTCACTGCCTTCTTGTACATGCAACACCTTTTGCTGTTGCCTAAGAACCTTTCTCCAGTATTTGTCAGTTTCGTCCATAATCTTCGAAAGAACATAGCAGCGCACTTCTTAACAACACAGCAGGAAGCGACTTTCAATTAAAAAAAAGTCCCTCCCTGTACGGGAATTACATGTGTGTACAACAGGTTGTGACGTATGAACGACGACATATGGGAGTTTGGGTCTAACGTGAGTCGTGCACGGATAGCCAAAACGTCGGACACGGTAAGGTAATTTCACGGTGAATGCGGGTGTGTGGACCATTTGTTTGTTACGCAGGGAGAATTTCCATTTTTCGTTATTGTTCAGTGTGTTGATTTTGTTTTTTTACCATAAGGAACTAATTGTGGCCGGCCGCTGTGGCCGAGCGCTTCTAGGCGCTTTAGTCCGGAACCGCACTGCTGCTACGGTCTCAGGTTCGAATCCTGCCTCAGGTACAGATGTGTGTGATGTCCTCAGGTTACTTAGACTTAAGTAGTTCTAAGTTCTAGGGGACTGAGGACCTCAGATGTTAAGTCCCATAGTGCTTAGAGCCATTTTTGAACTAACTGTGCACGTAACATTGATGTGACTCTCTCTTTATCTGAAAAAAAGCACCGCAATCAATGATTTGCTGGCTCGAGTTCCATTCATGTAAAAACATAAAAAAAGAGGATTAAGGTGACCGCTTGCGTAAAGCGGGAAGTTCTAATTCGAATCCCGGTCCAGCACAAATTTTCATTGTCATCATTCCATTATACAGCTGACGATGTTTGTATTCGCAACTACGAATACGGTTCGTGAGTTTCGTCTATGTCCATAGTATCACCATCTACCAAAATGATAAACCAGTCGCTTAGTTGCATCTTAAATATCTCCATACTCTCAAATAAATTGCCATAATGTACATTCACGACTTCCTGCCCGATGTCTTACTTTATTTCCAGATTTGCTAACAATATTTATTCGGCTCGTGGTAGTCTACGATCACTTGATATTTTATGTTGGCTTAAGAGCGTCATATCTGGAATGATATCCTACTTGTCTGGTGAAAATTTAATAAATTTAGTTTTTTAGTTCCATTTCGCTTTCCATTGTTACCACATTGTAAGAAATTAACACACAGGTAGTCACATCATGTAGCTCAGGCTACCTGTGAATGAATTTTTTGTGTTATACGGTTCAAACTCAGTCAAGCAAATGTTTTAATTATCTGTTTCGGCTTATTACTAAGTCATCGTAACATTATATGTTAAAAAATAAATATAAAGGGTACACTAAAATAGTAGGAAACTGAATTACAAATCAATTAAACATTTATACACATTTATGTATTGTTTATGGTTGTTACTAGACCTTACACAGGCCAGGAGAAGCGCTTAAGATGTAAAAATATCGGTGCTCTGGTTGTTGCAACTGAAGTATATTGTTTGCAATGTAACATTGTGAAGTTCATGACTTTAAATTCATAAATATGCAATGAAATCTATTCACAATACAAAATTGATGGTGAGGCGCACCCTTCTGGGAGTGTAAACTGTCAAAAACATATGTAATTGCTGTTGTCGGTAAGCTAGATGTGGGCTAGAAGCAGGCTAGACGATGTCCAGCTGCAGACGCAGTCAGCGAATAACAAAGTGGTAGCTGGCGTTCCAGGTAAGCACTAAACACCTGGAATGAGGCAACTAATAAATGAAAGTACTATTGGACAACTGTAGGACAGTATAGGAGAAAGGGAGAATAGGAGTAGGGAGATCGTAATGGATCAGGAAATACTTCAGAAAACTTTTGTTGTGGAAATTGCTTTATTCATTTAACAACTGGTAAGCGTAACTTTTTATGAGGAAGAGGGAAACGAATACGAATACGAGAACGAGTAAGATAAAGATACAAAATAAGAAATAATTAGAGGAAGAATGTGTGGAAGACAGAGAGAGGAGTCACAGAAATTATGTTAGGAACTGTGAGAAAGAGATAAACAAGAAGAGCGAGAACATGGAATAGAGATATCGGAGAGCAACAGGAATAAGAAAAAAATCGATAAAGAGCAAAAGGTCGAATAAATTGGAGAAATAGGGGTAGCAAGAAAGCAAACGAGAAAGAGGGAGGAAAATATGAGGAAAGAGGAAGAACCAACAAGAGGAAAGGAAAGATGGAGAAAGAAAGTGAGAAAAGGAAGGAAAAGATAGAAACGAAAATCAAGATAGATAAAGAAAGAGAGAAACAGAACGAGCAAGAAAGAGAAGAAGAAGACAAAGAGAAATAGGAAGTAATGGAAGAGAAATAAACAGAGAAATAGGGAGTTAAAAACATCATAATTATAAAGTGGAAAATCGAGCTAAAACAAATATATATATATATATATATATATATAAGAGAGAGAGAGAGAGAGAGAGAGAGAGAGAGAGAGAGATATGGGGAATAGGGGTCAGACAGATTCTTGCTTGCTCATCTTCATTATCTCTTCCTTTATCTATCATCATTGTCTTCCCTCCCTCTCTCTCTCTCTTCCTCTTTCTCACTTTATCTGTATTTCCTTTTCTCGTACCGATTATTTCTCTTTCTCAATATTTTCTCGTTTGCTTTCTTGCTCTCGTTCTCATTCTCGCTCTTTCTCGATTTTTATGCTTCTTTTTGTTCATGTTCAAAACTGGCTCTGAATACTATGGGGCTTAACATCTCAGGTCATGAGTCCCCTAGAACTTAGAACTACTTAAACCTAACTAACCTAAGGACATCACACACATCCATGACCGAGGCAGGAATCGAACCTGCGGCCCTAGCAGCAGCGCGGTTCCGAACTGAAGCGCCTAGAACCGCTCAGCCACCCCGGCCGGCTCTTGTTGATCTCCTGTTGCAGAGGAGAAGGAGGGGAAAGGAAGACAGAGTAATAAACAAACTGAAAAGTAACGAAAAGGAGGAAGAGAACTTTAGGAATTTTTTAAAGCTTTCACGTGTTTTGATTATCGGGATAAAAAGGCAGCGCAGTGCGCTCCTAGAATTGAGCGCGCTGCGTCTTGTCTCCCTGAGACAGGCTGGCCTTGGGCTGTGCTAAGTGCAGGTGGAGCCGGTAAGTAACGAGCCGACACGCAGAGGGCGCTAAGTGCCGGGCCCAACGCAGACGTGTGCCCTGGTAATTGTGCAGAACACGGGGCAGCCCTTGTTTAACGTCGCTTCCTGCGCCGGTAATCTTCTTACCGGACTCTTCAAAAAATGTGTGTGAAATCTTATGGGACTTAACTGCTAAGGTCATTAGTCCCTAAGCTTACACACTACTTAACCTAAATTATCCTAAGGACAAACACACACACCTATGCACGAGGGAGGAACCTCCGCCGGGACCAGCCGCACAGTCCATGACTGCAGCGCCTTAGATCCGGACTCTTAAAACTCTCCTCACTTGCCCCAGACCTGACATCGTGGCAGAGATGGTCATTGGATCCGGTTAAACGATAGTGCCTGGTAAAAGCCGACTCCTTTTGAGAGATAACCACTTCTCTGAAACTGCTCTGCCTATTGTGATATTGGTTACCGCAGTAAACACATCTTCAGCGAATTTCAAACGTGTCCCATCATTTGTCACTACTTCCAGGCTGAGTGTTCCACACGATTCTTGTTAATTTCTGTATACTCTTCATCGTTACTCAGTTACGGCCTGAGTCTATATCTGGTCCTAGGTACGCTTTACAATCCAATACCTGATTTCGGAATCTCTATCTGGCCACGACATAACCCAGGTGGAACACTCCCGTGTTTCCGGGTCTTTTCCAATAGTCCCTCCTCCTCTCATGATTCTTGAAGAGAATATTCGCTATTACTACCTGAAATTTATTGCAGAACTCAATTAGCCTTTCTCCCCACTTCTCCCCACTTATTCCCAGACCACGGACGAGCGGTTGGTTTCAATACGACTCGCGGAAAAAATTCGTGGGAGACAGCGCAAGGCGCTGTAGAAGTTTGTAAACGGAACTTTTTAAGACAGCTTTTGAAAAAAGTTATAAGTAAATAAACAATGTTTGCGTCACGTAAAGAAATGTAAACATCTGAAGATGCGGTTAACATAACATTAATGTACTTCCATAAGCGCGTGGATTGAGAATAATTTCTTGCTCTGGCTTGTCGGTAAAGGGGTGCCGTTCGTATCGGTTTATTATTCCACAAGCCTTAACGTCACAGACACTACAGTTCATAATTTATGCTCCAGGAGCGCTGTTATCGCGTCACGTGACGGGGTAGTCTGTGAGCTTACGTAGGTTGTGAATCACCAATGAGTAGTTCGCCCCCGATAGCTGAGTGGTCAGCGCCACAGAATGTCAATCCTAAGGGCCCGGGTTCGAGTCCCGGCTGGGTCGGAGATTTTCTCCGCGCAGGGACTGGGTGTTTGTTGTCCTAACCATCATCATTTCATCCCCATCGACGCGCAAGTCGCCGAAATGGAGTCAAATCGAAAGACTTGCACCCGGCGAACGGTCTACCCGACGGGAGGCCCTAGTCACACGACATTTATTTACCAATGCGTAGCCTATACCATATTGTCCCGTAACGTATACCTCCCCTAAAACCGCGTTCCAGTCCACCATGTTCATCGCCCTTTACGTACTGAATTACCCGTTCACTATCCTCATACAGTTTCTCTAGCTCTTCGTCTTCTGCTTGCGACGTCAACACATACGTCTGCACTTGAACTGTCAGTGTTGGCATTGGTCTTCTGTAGGACCTGACGAGAACAACCCCGTCACTGAACTGTTCACAGTAGCTCACTGTCTGCCCACTTCCCTATTCATAGCGAATCCTGCTCCCGTTACACCATTTTCTGCCGCTGTTGAAATTATCCTATACTCATCTGACCAGAAATTCTTATCCTCCTTCCTTTTCATTTAACTGACTCTCACTATATCTAGAGAGAGCTTTTTCATTTCCCTTTTGAGATTTTCTAGCTTTCGTGCTACGTTCAAACTTCTGACATTCCACGCTCCGAATCGTAGAATCTTGTCCGTTCGTTGATTATTCCATCTTTTTCTCACTGTCACCTCCCCCCTGGCAGTTCTTTTCCGGAGATTCGAAGGGGGACTGGTCCGAAATCTTTTGCCAATGGAGAGGTCGTCATGACACTTCTTCAATCACAGGCCACATGTCCTGTGATTGGCAAAATACGTCGGATAAAATAAGCAAGCTGGCAATACTAAGGTAAGAATTTATGAAAAAAGAAAATTCTTCTCTGGAGTTACTTGTCTGGAGTGTAGCCTTCTACGAAAGTAAAAAATGAACGACAAACAATTCAGACAGGAAGAGAATAGAACCTTTTGAAATGGAGTGCAAAAGAAGAATGCTGAAGATGCGATGAATAGATACAATAATAATGAGGAGGTACTAGATGGACTAGAGAGAAAAGAAATTTATGGCGTAACTTGAATGAAAGAAGTGATCGGTTGATAAGACACATGTTAATGTATGAAGGAATAGTGAGTTTAGTAGTGAGGGTGGGGGGGGGGGGGGAGAGGGGCGGCAGGGGGCGGCGGTAATGTTGTAGTGGGAGACTAAAACATAAATACTGTAATTAGTCTGAGATAGATGTAGGTTGCATTAGTATTTCATATACCGGGTGGTTATAATTAAGCTTTCCCTGTTTAACACGTTATAACACTGAAACTAATTACCGTACGAGTACCAAACTTGGTAGCATTAATGTCCGTATCATGAGAACCACGGCGCACATATTGACGTGTCAACATGAGCTTGGACAAAAGGATCAGAGCATTATTAGTGAAGCTCTATTATCAATGCTGAAGCTGCACTTCGAGAACACCGCGGGCTGAAAGGTCTACGCAAGGGTTATCTTTCTCCACCTGCTGTGCGGAACACGATGAAGACGTTCGAATCAACTGGAGAACTGACCGTTTGCACCTCAGGTGGTTGATGAAATCACTGTTGGTATAGCGAACAACGCTGCGCGAAATTCTCGATCGTCAGGCAGTGCGCGTGCTGTGTCACGCCAGTTGAACATCCCGTGGTCCACTGTACGGAACGTGCTTCGAATGATATCCGTACAAGGTGCATATCGTACAGCGCCTTGCACTACAGGATGCACAACGACATGTTGACTTCGCTCTCCACTTTCTCGCAAGTATTGAAGTTAACGAGGGCTGACCCTGGACCATCCTCTGGACAGACGTTTTCCTCTGGTGGGTGAGGTGAACACACAGAATTGCCGAGTGTGGGGATCTTCACCTCCAGTCGCTGTCCATGAAGTTCGTCTGTATGGTAAACGGCTAAGTTCATCACTAGCCCATTCTATTTTGAACAGGTTGGCGCTCAAAGACAAAAGACGTGCAGTGTGACTGTCTAGCGATATTGCGATATGCTTCGCCAGCATGTCATATCCGCTCTACAGGACACAGACGCATTGAACCCAACAGTTTTCATGCAGGATCGGAGCCCACCGCACATCGCTCGTGAAGTTCACCTGATCCTCTGAAACACATGATCACCTGGGTCTCACTCCCTGTGATTTCTGAGCGTGGGGCTACCTGAAAGACAGGGTTTACCAGGGGATCATTCACACATATGCTGATGTAAATCGCGGAACCGCATATCAAGAGAGGTAGCCAGCAAACCCACGGACATGCTTCGTTCTGCTGTGCAAAATGCAATCCTGCGCTCTCAGACTCTTTCGGACCCTTATAGGTGCCATATTGAGCCCATTTTGTAGCACTGGTGGTACCAGTATGTAATGGCATGATGTTCCGTAGTAGCACATTAAAGGTGTTTCAATTGAATTGATTATGCATTATTTCTCTTCCCCATGCTACCAAGTTTGGTTTTCGTACGGTAATTCGTTTCCATGTTATAACGTGTTAAATAGGGAAAGTTTAATCATAAACACCCGGTACTTGCACAAGGTATACTAGCATCGAGAGCTACAACAAAATGGTGTTTGTAGTGAACACCACAACAACAAGAAATCGGGGTTTCCATAGAGTGTGTTCCCTGTAATTATCTACGTCGGTATCATGGGGGAGGGGTCGGGATTTCAGAAGCTCGAAGTCCGACAGTGAAACTGTGCTGCGATTTACTTTACATGTTCTACAGAGAGACAGATACGTTGAAGTTTATATAGCTTCGCGACCTGTTCCTGTAAATGTGCAATATATGACAGTACTATTTGTTTTGTGATCAGAAAATAAATATCTTTTTAGATTTGTCGAAACGAATATCGAATGATGGAATGGTATGTGAGGTGTCGGTAGTACTGTTTACCATACCTCTAGATGATATAGACCTATCTCTGGCGACCTAGACAGAAGGAAAGCAGTCCATTAAAAGAAATTATCGTGTCATACAAACCTAAACTTCTGTCTGAAATGATAATTAATAAGAGTCACCCAATCAAGCATGAAAATATGGATACAACACTACGCACATAGACTTATTAATGAGGGGCGAGATCACGTAGCTCTAACAGAAACAGGTTTATTTCGTAAGCGTCAAGATATCGGCTACTCACTAATGTAACTGAATGAACATTTGACAACTGGACAAGGACTTACAATTCTAAAATGTAACCTTGACAAACGTGGTGGATACGAGGAAAGCATAACCGCTGCAGTATTTCTCGGATACTACCAGTGGCTGCAAACGAGGTTACTTGATTACAGGAAGAACACAGAATGTACGAACTCCAGAACCCTCAGGGACGTGTGTACTGAGGGGACAAAAGCCACGAGTCACTGATACGCACGTATACAGATGGCAGTAGTATCGCTTATACATGGCATAAAAGGGCGATACATTGGCGGAGCTCTCAGTTGTGATTCACGTGAAAAAGTTTCCGGCGTGATTATGGCACACGACGGGAACTAACGGGCTTTGAACGCAGAATGACAGTAGGAGCTAGACGCATGAGAAATCGGAAATCGTTGAGGAATTCAGTATTATGAGATCCACAGCGTCTAGTGGATACACAAAATAGTGCAAAACATGATTATAATACCAGAACCAAAAAGAATCTGCATAAGGACTATAAAAGCTTAACATTAGTACAAAGAGGAGTCAAATAAATGGGTACTTATATATTCAATAACTTACCAGAGCATATCAAAGGCCTTGTAAGTGAATTAAAGAACTTCCTGTTGGCCAACTCCTTCTACTCCATCGATGAATATCGTCACAAGGATTATAGCTCATAACTCTGTCTGCATTATAATTGCTCAATATCCATGTATCTTAGGGAAAAGAAAAGAAAAAAAAACATCTTTGACTCCTTCCACATTCCAGAGACTCCTCTCCAAGGGATCCATGGAAAACGATAAATTTAATGTAATATAAATGTGACCATATGGGTTGGGCCCTGACGAACTGGAAAACCGTGACCCGGTCAGATGCGTCCAGGGAGCTGATGATACGGTTAGAGTGTGGTACAGATCCCACCAAGTCATGGACACAAGTTGTCACCAAGGCACTGTGCAAGCTGGTGGTCGCTCCATAATGGTGCGCGCTATGTTTTCATTGCGTGGACTGGGCCCTCTGGTCCAACTGAACTGATCATTGATTGGAAATAGTTACGATCGGCAGCCATTCATGGACTTCATGTTTCGAAATAACTATCGATGACAGTGTGCCATGTCACTGAGCCACAGTTTTTCGCGATTGGTCTGACGAACATTATGAACATTTCTGCTGAATTATCTGACTACCCATCCGACTTGACATGAATGCCAACGAACATGTATGGGACATGATCGAGAATGTTCTTTGTGCACAAAACCATGCACCGTCACAACATCCGAAATTATGGTCGTCTATAAAGGCATCATGTCTCAATATTTCTGCAGGGCACTTCCAACGACTTCCACGTCGAGTTGCTGCACTACGCTGGTCCGAGACGACACTGGGAGAAATCCCTTGACGGTCGCAGGTTCGAATCCTGCCTCGGGCATGGATGTGTGTGATGTCCTTAGATTAGTTAGGTTTAAGTAGTTCTAGGTTCTAGGGGACTGATGACCTCAGATATTAAGTCCCATAGTGCTCAGAGCCATTTGAACCACTTTTAGAAATCCCATGACTTTCGTTATCTCAGTGTATAATGAAAACAACTAACTGGCTATGAAGCGTTAAAAATGTACAACTGGCTCCTGAAGGGAGCGATCTAACTTCACATTCCTGCTGCCTCAGTGTTTGGAATGCTGGCCCATCTCAGCAAACTGGCGTAGCGTGACTGCAGGAGGAGGCAGCGGCCGTACCGGATGGAAACTCCGGGTTTAGCCTGCCCTCTGCGCTCAGCACTCAAGTGGAGACATCCTTCTTCACGACAACAAGTCTCGCCTCGCCAGCAGTCTAGCACAAAGTTCCTAGCAGGGCTGTGTACTCTACGATCTGCTAGCACCCAGTATTCTCTATCTTAACGCTCTCAAACTCGGCGGAGTCTGTCAGATCGTCAATATCGCCGGCCAGCAGATGCCCACATTGCGAGCTCTGTCGAGTAACATTTTATTAACAAGGTTATTATTAACCAGTACCATTCGCGAGTGGGTATGAAGCCAGGAGATTTCTCTCACTCCATGATACGTCTACATCTACATCTAAATTTACACTCCGCAAGCCACCCAACGGTGTGTGGCGGAGGGCACTTTACGTGCCATTGTCATTACCTCCCTTTCCGGTTCCAGTCGCGTATGGTTCGCGGGAAGAACGACTGCCGGAAAACCTCCGTGCGCGTTCGAATCTCTTCATAATCTCCTCGGGAGGTATAAGTAGGGGGAAGCAATATATTAGATACCTCATCCAGAAACGCACCCTCTCGAAACCTGGACAGCAAGCTACACCGCGATGCAGAGCGCCTCTTTTGCAGAGTCTGCCACTTGAGTTTGCTAAACATCTCCGTAACGCTATCACGCTTACTAAATACCCCTGTGACGAAACGCGCCGCTGTTCTTTGGATCTTCTCTATCTGCTCCGTCAACCCGATCTGGTACGGATCCCACACTGATGAGCAATACTCAAGTATAGGTCGAACGAGTGTTTTGTAAGCCACCTCCTTTGTTGATGGACTACATTTTCTAAGCACTCTCCCAATGAATCTCAACCTGGTACCCGCCATACCAACAATTAATTTTATATGATCATTCCACTTCAAATCGTCCCGCACGCATACTCCCAGATATTTTACAGAAGTAACTGCTACCAGTGTTTGTTCCGATAAGAGTGCTCCCACGCGCACACACACATGAAAAAGCACACCCTAGGAACGCTAGGAAACAATTGCGACGCTCTGTTTTGTAAATTTAAACACAACGTTATTCTGCTACGTGGCCGCTGAGGCAAACGGAGATTCTCACGCTGGCCTTTGGAAAGCGACACCTGGCTAGACTTTCCATGTCCCTAAAAGGCTTCTTGTTGTTCTTTCGGGAGAATGTTGTTTCCATCCGTCGCTTGGAGTGCGGAGGTGGGGGAAGTGTATGACGTGTCGATTATCTGGGCTGAAACCAAGCCTAGAACTCTGGACATTTTTATGGTCCCGCCTCTTCCTTCTAATAAACCACCTTTACCGGCCAATTCTTAGGCTCTCCGTTCTGCAGCCTCTTAATCGTACTAGAAAGAGCAGGCGGCAATAAACAGGACAGCCACTGGTGGTCTGTGATTACAAAACACTGTAATAGAATGACTACACTGATAGCGAAGAAGAGAATATAATACTCAGAAATAAGTTGCTTGATAGTTTAACACAAAATCTGCCTTGTCGAAATATTATGAGACAGAGGAAGACAAAAAGGTGTATGAAGCTTTTGCGGAAGATCCTACACCACAGGTGGAGGAACTTCTAATATTTGCAATCATTTAAAACGAAGCAATTGTATTTTAAATGTTTCCACCGATCTTTTTATTTCGAAATACTGGTATATTGTTTCAGCACCTTCACAACTAAGTAATTATGGCGTCTCTCTGGCTGTCTGTTCATAAAAATATGTTTAGTACAGGAATACCACGGGGCCGACCTACATTCAAATGGTTCAAATGGCTCTGAGCACTATGGGACTTAACGTCCGAGGTCATCAGTCCCCTAGAAGTTAGAACTACTTAAACCTAACTAACCTAAAGACATCACACACATCCATGTCCGAGACAGGATTCGAACCTGCGACCGTAGCAGTCGCGCGGTTCCAGACTGAAGCGCCTAGAACCGCTCAGCCACCGAGCCGACCTACATTATCCTGGGGTAAGTTGGCCCAGTAATTGCGGCAAGTTATGCCCCGTGATCTTTTCATTCAATTACTTACGACATTGGTTATTTAATTGAAAATACACTAAAGAGCCAAAGACCTGGCTAATATCGTGTAGACCCCCCCGCACCCCGAGCACGCAGAAGTGCCGCAGCACGACGAGGCTTGGACTCGACTAATGTCTGAAGTAGTGATGGGGGGAGCTGACACCACGAATCCTGCAGAGCTGTCCATAAATCCGTAAGAGTACGAGGGGATGGAGATTTGTTCTGAACAGCACGTTGCAAGGAATCCCTGATATGTTCGATAATGTTCATGTCTGGGGAGTTTGGTGGCCAGCGGAAATGTTTCAACTCAGAAAAGCTTTCCTGGAGCCACTTTGTAACAATACTCGACGTGTGGTATGTCACATTGTCCTGCTGGAATTGCCCAAGTCCGTCGGAATGCAGAATGGACATGAATGGATGCAGGTGATCAACCATGATGTTTACGTCCGTGTCACCTGTCAAAGTCGTATCTAGACGTATCACGGGGTCCCATATCACTCCAAACTGCACAAATCCCAACCCAATGCAGAGCCTTCACCAGCTAGAAAAGTTCCCTGATCGCAAATTCAAATGGCTCTGAGCACAATGGGACTTAACGTCTGAGGTCATCAGTCCCCTAGAACTACTTAAACCTAACTAACCTAAGGACATCACACACACCCATGCCCGAGGCAGGATTCGAACCTACGAACGCACCGGTCGCGCGGTTCCAGACTGTAGCGCCTAGAACCGCTCGGCCACCCCGGCCGGCCCCTGCTGACATGCAGGGTCCGTGGATTCATGAAATTGTCTCCATACCGGTACACGCCCATCCGCTCGATACAATTTGAAATGAGACTCGTCCGACCACGCTACTTGTTTCCAGTCATCAACAGTCCAGTCTCGGTGTTGACGGGCTCAGGCGAGTCGTAAAGCTTTGTATCTTGCAGTCATCAAGGGTACACGAGTGGGCCTTTGGCTGCAATCGCCCGTATCGATGATGTTTCGTTGAATGGTTCGCACCTTGACACTTTTCGTGGCCCAGCACTGAAATCTGCAGCAATCTGCGGAAGGCTTGCGCTTCTGTCACGTTGTACGATTCTCTTCAGTCGTCGTTGGTGCCGTTCTTGCAGTGTCTTTTTTCCGGCCGCAGCGATGTCGGAGATTTGATTTTTACTGGATTCCTGATATTCACTGTACATTCGTGAAATGGTCGTACGGGAAAGTCCCCACTTCATTGCTTCCTCGGAGATGTGTCCGATAGATCGTGCGCCGACTATAACACCACGTTCAAGTTCTCTCCGATCTTGATAACCTGCCATTGTAGCAGCAGTAACCGTTCTTACAACAGCGCCAGACAGCTATTGTCTTAAATAGGAGTTGCCGACCACAACGCCGTATTCAGCTTGTTTATATCTCTGTGTATTTGAATACGCATGCCTTATACTAGTTTTTTGGCACTTCTGTGTATGTTGACTGTAATTCTCACAGCTTATTTTAATACAAATTCCTACAGCTTTATGGTAAAACTTAGATATGTGTTACCATTGTTATAATAACAGCTTGACTGAAAAGTATGTCAGAACTTTTTTCAGTCTTCGTCTGAATGCCCGATAGAGTATTCCTGGTTCAAACGTTCGGAAAAAGAAGTTCTTTCTCATAATTTTTAACACATGAGGAATGTGCCCACCGCTTTCAACTTGTCCATTGAGTCCTTTCATCACCTGGATTGCTGTGAGAAAATGGTTTGACACACCTAATACGTAGCGCGTCCTCGTCTCCATGTTGAAGGGCATTCTCGGAAATGCCTACTTCCTTACTACGTTTATTTTGTGGCGTTTCGTCGTGTGATTTAGCCTGATCATGGACTCTTTTATAGAAAATAAGTTTTTATGCATAACTTTCATATTTGGTTTTAAAATGTTTTCCTTTCAGTCTGTGGAGGCTTCTTGTTCGCATACCTCACTGGAGTGTCTGTCAGTATTGCTGAAGTTATTTATAGTCAGTGCTCTGTCTTTTAGCACGGTTGGTCATATGAAGCGACGTTCAACTTAATAGGCGTTATTTTGACAGCATAGGCCCACCATCGTGTTGTTGAGCAACTGAAGGGCCAGTTTCAGTAATCAAGCCAAAACAAATAGCATTAGCATCAGGTCTATCTGTTATCTATCAAGGCATCGCTATAAATTTAAAAAAATTAAATAGAAATCAAAATCAGAATCGTTTTCATGTTTGTAGTTTAAAATCGATGCAAGGCACGATTTTATTACGTAAAATTTGCCTTCGATACTATGTAGACTTTGATTACAAATGTACATTTTAAATAAGTACTTACTTACAAAAAGACAGCGGGGCAAGTTGACGTCGTGAGCCGACGTGCCCCTATTTAACAGAACCATTGTGCCCCATCGTCATATTAGAATTATTTTAGTTCGTTAACGAAAACGTTTTCAACGTATATCGTTGTAAAGATTGTCAAAATAACCTTTTAAGTATTGACTTTAATCTATAATTTTACTTGTTTATTAAGAGCGTTGTCTTAGAGTACACATACAGAATATGTTGAGTAAGGAAAATTTACTTTCACTAACAAGAAGGCATAAAATGGCCACCCATAATCCCACGACGATTTAACAGCATTGACGTCTTTGTGGAAAGACGGCGATATTGTTGCGATCTACATCCGTGGTCGGTGGCGTATTCTGACGGCAATTTGACGAAGTAATACCAACAGGTCATGATATCCCTGTGGCTAATGTGCCTGGAGACCCCTATCGAGAGAACTAACGGGAACGGAGGCGACGCGCACACACACACACACACACACGCACACACACACACACACAATAACGAGCCAAACACTGTGACCTCCTACATAACAACGTGTTGGTCCACGTTTGGAACGCAATATAGCAGCGATTCTGCGTGTCATGGTTTCGACAAGTCCTTGGTAGGTTTCTGAAAATAATGTGGAACCAGATGTCTACACACAGGTCACTTGATTACAGACCGGTCGTTTCTGCGGACGGAGATGGCTCCCCATCGCATTCAGCTGTATTCTATCCAGCTCAGGTGACACGAATTCGGTGACCAAGTCGCCAAAGCGAATTCAATATAATGCTCATTAAAGCAGTGCAGCACGATTCTGGCCTTGAGACACGGACAGTTATCCTACCGAAAGATGTCACTATCGTCGGGCTAGCCATCAAGCGTGAAGGGGTGCACGTGGTCAGCAATAATGCTCACGTAGTGTACAGCCTTCACGGTGCCTCGGATTACTGCCACAGGTCCCACGGAGGCCCAGGTGAATGTCCATCATAGCACAAGACTTTCCACACCTGTCTAGTCCTGTCGCGCAGTGCATTTTCCAACAGCCGTTCTGCTGGGTGACGGCGTATCCGAACGGCACCACAACCTTGTGCAACAATAAACGTTATTCATCCGACCAGGCGACGTGTCTCCATTAACCCACGGCCCACTCTCGATGGTCCTTGCCCTCTACAATCGCAACTGACGATGTCACTGGGGCAACGTCGGAAGTTGTCGTGTGCTGCGGATTCCCAACGTCAACAACGGCGTGCTCGGAAACACGTGTGCTCGCGCCAGCATTGTACTCTGCCCTCTAACGGAGTGCGTAAGCCTTCAAATTCTGAGATGAACCGTGGACGTCCAACACATTGCCATGGTTACGCCGTCCTTCAGCCACTTTCCACAGACGCTGATGACAGTGGCAGGTGAACAGCCAACCAGCTTATTTTCCAAGATGCTTATTCCTAGGCGCCGACCCGTAACAATCTGCCCTTTGCCAAAGACACTTACGTCAGAGGATGTCTGTATTTTCGCCCCGTAATGTCGCTAGGATGTTCCCACCATTCGTCTCTGCTCCACATATATACTGCGGTATTACAAATACTTTGTATACACACATCAAAAAAAGTTTTGCATCACCCCGGTTCCCAGAACATCTGAAGATAGACGTTGACTGTGGATATTGTATCACAGACACATCCCTTTGACTGTGCGGAGACGTCACTAAATCCGCCCAAAGTTGTAAACAAGCATGCATGAGCAGTGTCTTCTAGACGGAGGGGGTCCGACAGGCGTTCAGTTACAGTCATTCCACCAGGAAGGAGGTACACGGCTCGTGTTGTCTGTAGTTAAACCATGCCTAAACGGTCAATACCGCAGATCGATCGCGTCGGCATTGTTACTTCGTGCCAGGAAGAGCTCTCAACAAGGGAAGAGTCCAGCCGTCACGGAGTGAACGAAAGCGATGTTGTTCGCAGGGTACAGAGAGACAGGAATTGTCGATGATATGCCTCGCCCAGGCAGCCCAAGGACTACTACTGCAGTGGATGAGCGCTACCTACTGATAATGGCTCGGAGGAACCCTGCAGCAACGCCACCATGTTGCATGACGCTTTTCGTGCAGCCACAGGTCGTCGTGTTACGACTAAAAATGTGCGCAATAGGCTGCATATGCGCAACTTCACTCCCGACGTCGTTGGCGAGGTCTATCTTTGCTACCACGACACATTGCAGCGCGGTACAGATGGGCCCAACAACATGCTGAATGGACCGCTCAGGATTGGCATCACGTTCTCTACACCGATGACTGTCTCATATGCCTTCAACCAGACAATCGTCGGAGACGTGTTTAGAGGCATTCCGGTCAGGCTGAACGTCTTAGACGCATTGTCCAGCGAGTGCAGCAAGGTGGAGGTTCCCTGCGTTTTGGGGTGGCATTATGTCGGGCCGACGTACGACGCTAGTAGTCATGGTAGGCGCCGCAACGGCTGTACGATACGTGAATTCCATCGTCCGACCGATAGTGCAACCATATCGGCAGCATATTGGCGAGTTACTAGTCTTCATGGGCGACAATTCGCGCTATCGTGCACATCTTGTGAATGACTTCCTTCAGGATAACGACATTGCTCGACTAGAGTGGCCAGCATGTCTCCAGACATGAACCATATCGAACTTGCCTCGGATAGATTGAAAAGGGCTGTTTATGAACGATGTGATCCACCAACCACTATGAGGGATCTACGCCGAATCGCCGTTGAGGAATGGGACATTCTGAACGAACACTGCCTTGATGAACTTGTGGATAGTATGCCACGACGAATGCATGCCTGTATCAATGCAAGAGGACGTGCTACTGAATATTAGAGGTACGAGTGTGTACAGAAATCTGGACCACGACCTCTGAAGGTCTCGCTGTATTATGCTACAACACGCAATGAATGGTTTTCCTGAGCAATAAAAAGGGCAGAAATGATATTTATGTTGACCTCTATTCCAATTTTCTGTACAGGTTCCAGAACACTCGGAACCGAGGCCATGCAAAACTTTTTTTGAAGTGTGTATGTGTCGACGCCACACACATACTGAGACGCCAGAATTGTGGGATACCACCCAGTATCGTTTCGGGCCTCCTTTTGCTCGGCGTAGTGCTGCAACTCAGCGTGGCATGGATTCAACAATCCGTTGGAAGCCCCTGCAGATATATCGAGCTATGCTGCATCGATAGCCGTCCATAATTTCGAAAGTGTTGCCAGTGCATGATTTTTTGCTTGGACTGACCTCTCGATTATGTCTCATAAATATTCGATGGGATTCATGTCGGGCGATCTGGGTGCCCAAATCATTTGCTCGAATTGTCCAGAATATTCTTCAAATCAGTCACGAACAGTTGTGGCTCAGTGACTTGGCGCATTGTCATCCATAAAAACATCGTAGTTGTCTAGGTACATGAAGTCCATGCTTGGCTGCAAATGGTCTCCAAGTGGCCAAACACCCAGAGGACCGATCCCATTCCGTGTAGACAGATCCGACAACATTACGGAGCCACCATCAGCTTGCACAGTGCCTTGTTGACAACTTGGGTCCATGGCTTCGTGCGGTCTGCGCCACGCTCCAACCCTACCATCAACTCTGACCAACTGAAATCGCAACTCATGTGATGAGGCGACGGTTCTCCAGTCGTCTAGGCCCCAACCGATACAGTCACGAACCCAGGAGAGGCGCAGCATGCGATGTCGTGCTGTTAGCAAAGGCACTCGCGTCGGTCGTCTGCTGTCAAACCCCTTGACGGCCAATTTCGTCGCACTGTCGTAACTGATATGTTCTTCGTACCTCCCACATTCTACAGTTCAGGAGTGTTGCTCGACCACTAGCACTGACAACTCTAAGCAAACACTGCTGCTCTCTGCCGGCCGCGGTGGCCAAGCGGTTCTAGGCGCTTTAGTCCGGAACTACGCGACTGCTACGGTCGCAGGTTCGAATCCTGCTTCGGGCATGGATGTGTGTGATGTCCTTAGGTTAGTTAGGTTTAAGTAGTTCTAAGTCCTAGGGGACTGACGACCAAAGAAGTTAAGTCCCATAGTGCTCAGAGCCATTTGAATCATTTGAACCATAGTGTTCAGAGCCATTTGAACTGCTGCTCTCTGTCGTTAAGAGAATGCCGTCGGACACTGCGTTATCTGTCGTGAGAAGCAACGCATGAAGTTTGCTATTCTCGGCACACTCTTGACACAGTGAATCTCTGAATATTGAATTCCCTAACGACTTCCGAAATGGAGTCTCCCATGAGTCTAACTCCCTTTCCACGTTCACCGAGAAAGGTGGCGCAGTGGTTAGCACACTGTACTCGCATTCGGGAGGACGACGGTTCAATCCCGCGTCCGGCCATACTGATTTCGGTTTTCCGTGATTTCCCTAAATCGTTCCAGGCAAATACCGGAATGGTTCCTTTGAAAGGGCACGGCAGACTTCCTTCCCCGTCCTTTCCTAATCCAATAAGACCGATGACCTAGCTGTTTGGTCTCTTCCCCCCAATCAACCCAACCCATTCTACGTTCAGTGTGTGTTACTTCCTGTCGTACGACCGTAATCACGTCGGAAATCTTTTCACATGAATATCCTGAGTACAAATGACATCTCCGCCAATACACTGCCCTTTCATTCCTTACGTACAAAATACTACCGCCAGCTGTGTATGTATACATCACTATCGAATTACTTTTGTGACCTCGGTGTGGTAGCTATCTGTAAGCTTGACTGCCATCATGTCTTCAGTAAGGATGCTCGGTTAAGGCGTCTGATCGCGCAAAGCGGCAAATCCGAATTCGCGCCCCGATCTGCCACAAATTTTCAACTTTCGCCTCTGAACTATTTCCGTGTAAAACTGTCGCTGACATCGGTGCCTCCCTCAAAATATGGTCATTATAAATGATTGAAACGATTTCCCTAATCTAGTGTAGTTACATTAACTGACATGGCCATAAAACACGACACTCGTATAGAAAACTTGAAAAAGTTTATTGTTGTTGCATCCGCACTCCAGATTTCTGCCACGAAAGCGCACGATGAGCAATTAGGCAAGATGGCGACAGCCACCAGAATAGCGAATGTTGTGCTTCAGATGCATTCACAACAGTCTGCCGTAACAAAGCGACAAGTTTTCAGAACCAGCTTCAGCAAAGATCCACCAACTGCCAACTCCATTCGGCGGTGATAGGTGCAGTTTAAAGTTTTCGGGATGCCTCTGCAAGGGGAAATCAACGGGTTGGCCTGAATTGGGTCAAGAAATATTGGACCACGTGCTGGCGATTTTTCGCAGGTAGCCCACAGAAATAGACGAACACAACAAGCAGAGTGCCGAACATACCACAACCGAACGTTTGGGAGATATTAAAGAAATCACTGAAGCTGAAGTCTTACCGCTTCCAATTCCTACAACCCATGACTCCCAATAAACAAATAAGACGCTCAGAATTTTCGGCACAGTCGCAAGAGATAATGAAAGAGGGTGGGTTTTGTGAGAACGTCATCTTCAATAATGTAACAACACTTTTTTAATGTGTGGCAGAGTACATACGCACACTGTGCAAATTTGGAGGCAGAGAATCCCTACACTATCGTAAAGTACTTTCGAGGTTCATCAAAAGTTAACTCGTTCTGTGCGGTGTTGCGATTTAAAGTTCATTGTCTCTTTCATTTCTGCGGAAAGATCGTTACAGGACGCATGTATCTAGGCATTCCGAAAGTAGGGCTCATGCCATAACTGGAGACCCACAGTGTGTACTTTACCTACACCATGATGGTGCTCCACACACATCCACCACGATCTTCGTGAATTCCTAAATAGGAAACTGAGAAACCACTGGATCGGTCGTGGTAGGGCTGATCATCAGCAGTTCATGTCACGGCCTCTACGCTGTCGCGACATAACCCCATGCGAGCTTTTTGTGTGTGCGGTTACGTGAAAGATTCAGTGTTTAACCTCCTCTAACAATAAAGCTTAGAGAACTGCCAGCTCGCACGAATAGTGCTTCCCAACAGAGTGATATTGACATGCTTCGCCGAATATGGGAAGAACATAATTAACGACTTTATACCTGCAGAATCAGTAGGGGGACACATATGAAGTAATATGCCCAAAAAACTATTTGACTTTTTCTGTGTGTGTGCGCAAAGCCCTGTGACATTATGTCAAATAATGCAGCTACAGCAAAGCTGTGAAATTGCTTCAATCATTCTAATAACGCTGTACTTTCCTTACTGCTTCACATTACCACACCACCACCAGGTGGCTATCAGTCCTCTGGTAGGCAGTGGCTGTATTGCTTTGGATCATCAGTAGCTTGCAGACTGCATGTAGATATACAGTGGGTCACACAAATGTTGTAACAAACTTCGAGGGGCTATAGAGGGTGTCTTGAGGAACAAATCGAGAATAGGAACCTGTATCTGGAAACATCATCCAACGACGCCACAAAAGGTCGAAGTTATAGGCGGGAGCGCCTGCCAGTAGGCCAGCCCTTGAGCAGCAAACATGATTTTGTGTGCTGACAAACCGTAGGTGCAACGTTTCGCAATACTGTTTGTTACTGATTGCCACGATCGTCAGTGCAGAAGACAGTTACAGATGCTGCATAGACATGCCTTGTCTCCTATGGACATAATGCCTTGGTGGGTTCCAATCAGAAGTTTATTTTTCTCCGGTATACCGAAGGACAGTGGAGATTTTAGAGGGGTTCCAGGAGAAAAATAAAATACAGGTGGGAGCTCTTGTCCGAAACCACCATCTACAAAGGGAACAAAACATCGCATTCATATGAGGCAAAGCCTCTCTGCGCAGCAGCTAGCCCCATCTTCTCCACTGGTGATCACTCACTAACACACAACATTACGGGACACTCCACCAACGATCTGTCAGTGTACAGAGTCATGTTTGCTGCTGAAGGGATAGTCTAGTGCCCGGCGCTGGCACCTATAACTTCGACGCTACGTAGCATCGTTGGACGTAACTGCTAAGGTCATCAGTCCCTAAGCCTACACACTACTTAATCTAAATTATCGTAAGGACAAACACACACGTCCATGCCCGAGTGAGGACTCGAACCTCCGCCGGGACCAGCCGCACAGTCCATGACTGCAGCGCCTTAGACCGCTCGGCTAATCCCGCGCTGTACACTTAATTATTGTACAGATACATACATACTGGAACATACTAGTATTGCTCCGTTTTATGTAAACCGACGTTACTTGTCCAAGCAGTTCTGCCAAATACGCCAGGTGGCGCGAGTAGGCCGCATGGCTATGTAGAGGTACGATGTTTACATTTCTGTTCACTTGTAGTTGCATTTGCATAAAGGTATAACACGATGCGAAAGTAATTGAAAATGGCTCCAAAGTGCCAGATTCCTTACGAATCACGGGTAACGATAATCACTTTGCACCAAGAAGGCAATAGTGTCCTACAAATAGCAAAGAAAATCATGATTTCCATCAGTGGAGTTGTCAAAACCATACACCGGCATCGAGAAACAGGCTCCTATGGAGATCGTCCTCGCTCAGGAGCACCCGGGCAAATATCACATCGCCAGGAGAAGTATTTGGTATTGACCAGTAAACGTAACAGATTAAAAACTGTCCGTGAATTGACTGCTGAACTAAACGCAGCGAGGGATACACCGGTGAGTGAATCAACAGTGAGACGACGCCTGGCAGACAACAACCTCCGAGGATATGTAGCAATAAGGAAACCGCTGTTGCGCCCTGTTAACAAGAAGAAACGGCTTCAGTGGGCTAAGACACACCAACATTGGACAGCGGGGGATTGGGAAAGAGTCTTATTCACTGATGAATCCCAGTAGGAAATATTTGGAAGTAAACGCCGTCAATTTGTGCACCGTTTACCCCATGAACGCTTGAATCCTCAGTGCGTAATTCCAACTCCAGGGGGAAGGTCCACACGGTGATCGTTGGCGCGTTACTCACTCGGAGAGATGTCGGCATGAATCCTTTAGTATTGAACAGCGACGCAATTTCTGTGTTAAATCGTCAATGTTAGGGTGTGATGGATACAGTAAACTGGTAGTGGTGCACCGGAAAAAAGATGCATGACTCCCAGGAAGAGTTCCATACATTGACCTAAGGCGCACTACTCGCTCGGGGAGAAGTCGGCGTTTTTTTAGTTTCATTATTTAGTATTAACTTTTGAGTAGCGACGCAATTTCTGTGTTAAATCGTCAATCTGAGGATGCGAGGGATACACTAAAATGGCAGTGGTGCAATGGCAATGAGCTACATGACTTCCATGAGAAGCTCCATACGTTGGCCATATTCGCGTACTCGCTCGGGGAGAAGTCAGCATCGATCTTTTAGAACTGAATAGCGACGCAATTTGTGTGTTAAATCGTCAATGTTAAGGTGGGATGGATACAAGAACTGTCAGCAATGCAGCGCGTCAGCAGTCGCAAGTATCGAAATAATTATAAAAATCCGCCTCGATTGCACAAAGTACCTAGTGTTTATCCAAGTTTCAGCGTGGGTAACCACGCCTTCTTCAGAACAATTTTATAAAACAGCTTGCCTAAATGGGCATAGTCAAAGGCTAAAATAAATACCTACAGCGCCAAGACCCCATAAAATTTTTTTACAAATACACGGTACATATGTACCAAGTTAATAATACTTATCTCTGTGTGTGCTGCCTCGCCCCCAGCCAACTTACGATGGTCACAGGCTATCCACCGAAGAGAGCCCCTGTGACCATCGTAAGTTGGCTGGGGGCGAGGCAGCACACACAGAGATAAGTATTATTGTTAACTTGGTACATATGTACCGTGTATTTGTAAAAAAATTTTATGGGGTCTTGCCCCTGTAGGTATTTATTTTAGCCTTTGACTATGCCCATTTAGGCAAGCTGTTTTATAAAATTGTTCTGAAGAAGGCGTGGTTACCCACGCTGAAACTTGGATAAACACTAGGTACTTTGTGCAATCGAGGCGGATTTTTATAATTATTGTGATGGATACAGTAAACTCGTAGTGATGCACCGGTAAAAAGCTACATGACTCCCAGGAGGAGTTCCATTCATTAACTTTAGGTGCCTTATTCGTTCTCGGATAAGACGGCAATTTTAGTATTATTATTTATTATTTAGTATTGAATAGCGACCCAATTTCTGTGTTAATTCGTCAATGTGACAGTGCGAGGGATACAGTAACTGGCAGCGGTGCACCAGCAAAAAGCTACAAGCTTCTGTGAAAATAGATGGAAAACTGAACCATAAGAGTTATCATGCCATTCTCCAGCGACATGCTAAGACAACTGGTTTGCGTCTGATGGGGAAAGGGATTGTCTTGCAGCAAGACAACGACCCGAAACATACGTCTCGCTTGTTTGGAGAACTATGTGAAGTCTCTAGAGGTTGGTAACATATTGGAAAACATGGAATGGCCACCCCAATCCCCTGATTGTAACCCAATCGAGCTGCTATGGGATGAATTGGGTCCGAAAACGGGAAATCATGAGTGGGTCACAATTTTGGGAGGTCCTGCAGCAAGAATGGAAATTAATTGCAACTGAAACCTTGGCAAAACTGACGCAGCTGTAACGGTACGTCACATAAATGGACATTTGAAGAAAGGGAAAGGAAGTTTTTGTTATGAGACGTGTGATTTACAAATTATTTCAATACTGTGTACGTTTGCGCGATGTATAACAAATAGTAAACAACGTAAGTTATTATCAAAACACAAATATCGATGTAATTAACAAAATACAGTTTTGTTGGTATAATCTCTATGTAACATAGGCCATGAAGATCACAATGCTTTGATTGAACTATCAAAATGGCTCTGAGCACTATGGGACTTAACTGCTGAGGTCGTCAGTCCCCTAGAACTTAGAACTACTTAAACCTAACTAACCTAAGGGCATCACACACATCCATGACCGAGACAGGATTCGAACCTGCGATCGCCAGACTGTAGCGCCTAGAACCTCTCGGTCACCTCGGCCGGCCGTTGGACTCACTCTCCTGTTTTGTTTCGTCTAGCGGTAGGCCGGCATCGTAGTGCTGTCTGATAATTAACGTAAGTTTTATCTGTAGTTTTGAAAAATACAATAGAAATTGTTATTGGAAAGTGTGTATTATTGATTAGTTGCCACCTCGCATGATCGCAACCATTAATTATAATTAACAAAATTTTTACAGAACTTCATAGTGCAGGAAGCTCATCTACCCTAGCAGGATTTAGTCGACCATTACGCTGACTGTATTATTTAATTAAAATCTCATATCATAATATTAAATGTAAATGCGAGAGACTACTAAGTTTCGATCTTTCACTAATTTCGAAGTTAAAATTAATTTCAGTTGCCAAAATTTTCCAGCACTGAATGAGTTCAGTATGTTTCATTTTGGCCGCCTAACGGCAGACGACATTCTCTCCAGTTTTGCCTCTCAAATAATGAATAAGAAATATTCATTACATTCCGCAATATCTCAGTTAATCTTTATTTAATTTATGTTATTTGGTACATCAATAACGAATAGCCCCTGAGACCCATATTAATAATTACAGTTTGCGTAAGAATACGCATATTTTCTTTTCTAAATAGCAGCGCTCACGTAAACTATTTATTAGAAGGCCGTGAGTCGCGCGCTGTGTTTAAAAAATACTATATCGTACGTACTTCGCGGCAGCAGATGTCCGTACGAGTGTTATCGTGGTATACGTTAATTAAGTCTCGTGCTCGCCCACAATATTTAAAGCCACCCCAACCAGAATCATAAAATATACAATTATAAAAATAAAAATATACACTTACACCGTGATACAGCCCATGCCGAGAGTGTGCAAGGCAGTGATGGAAACAAAGGGTGACTATTTTGAGGAATCGAAAATTTAATTGTTGCATCTTCCTGTGTATTATTTGAGCTTAATAAACATTTGGAAAACAACAAAATGCATTCCAGAATGAGATTTTCACTCTGCAGCGGAGTGTGCGCTGATATGAAACTTCCTGGCAGATGAAAACTATGTGCCGGACCGAGACTCGAATTCGGGACCTTTGCCTTTCAAGGGCAAGTGCTCTTCCACAGGAGAGCTTCTGTAAGGTTTGGAAGGTAGGAGGCGAGGTACTGGCAGAAGTAAAGCTGTGAGGACGGGGCGTGAGTCGTGCTTGGGTAGCTCAGTTGGTACAGCACTTGCCCACGAAAGGCAAAGGTCCCGAGTTCGAGTCTCGGTCCGGCACACAGTTTTAATCTGCCAGGAAGTTTCATATCAGCGCACACTCCGCTGCAGAGTGAAAATCTCATTCTGGAAACGTCCCCCAGGCAGTGGCTAAGCCATGTCTCCGCAATATCCTTTCTTTCAGGAGTGCTAGTTCTGCAAGGTTCGCAGAAGAGCTTCTGTAAAGTTTGGAAGGTAGGAGGCGAGGTACTGGCAGAAGTAAAGCTGTGAGGACGGGGCGTGAGTCGTGCCTGGGTAGCTCAGTTGGAAGAGCACTTGCCCGCGAAAGGCAAAGGTCCCGAGTTCGAGTCTTGGTCCGGCACACAGTTTTAATCTGCCAGGAAGTTTCAACAAAATGCATTTTTATACTGTATTTCCTTTGCACTATAATTACTAGGTGTTTGCAAACTTATGGAGGGCAGTGTAGACGAGTCTTCTGTACTGTAGTGGGAATGATCAGGGAGTAGGGTGAAGATTTGCTGTGGTGTTGCAGACATGGTGGACCACTACTATTGGCCGCAGAACAAGACGGCGCAGCGGCTGTTCCTGGAGGATCTGTCCGACTTCTGCGGCCGCGACATGACGGATCCGCCCCCGGAGGACAACAGCCCCGAGCCGAAGAAGTGGACCTTCTACAACTCCTTCTTCTTCGTGGTCACCGTCGTCAGTACAATAGGTACGTCCCGTGGGCAGCAAAGCGCTTAACCCCTGCCACCGCGACGAACAGCAAATCAGTCCGACGGCTATAATTAGGTAACATTGTTTGGAGGGTGTCAGCGATCAGTTATAAAGTATCAGTCAATAAAACAGTCAAGATCACAAAAATCGTTTGTTTAAAAATGACGAGCCCCAGTGATGTCAGATTTTTTTTACCAGATTCCTGATATTCACGGTACAGTCGTGACATAGTCGTACGGGAAAATCCACACTTCATCGCTCGGGCACCGACTATAACGCCACGTTCAAACTCACTTAAATCTTGATAACCTGCCACTGTAGCAGCAGTAACCGATCTAACGAACTGCGCAACACACTTGTCTTATATAAGCGCTGTCGATCGCAGCGCCGTATTCTGCCTGTTTACATATCTCTGTATTTGAATACACGTGCCTATACCAGTTTCTCTGGCGCTTCGGTGTAAGAACAACGGTTTGTAAATATGTATAATGCCGAGGAAACGACTCAGACTGTCTCGTATATTTTTTATATACAGACGAACATTGCTCGAAATGTGTGTGCATTCGTCACACTGACTGGCTGCACACTCGCACGCTACATAAGTGATCCAAGCACCGGTCTTGTAAATATACAGGGTGAGTTACCTAACATTACCGCTGGATATATTTCGTAAACCACATCAAATACTGACGAATCGATTCCACAGACCGAACGTGAGGAGAGGGGCTAGTGTAATTGGTTAATACAAACCATACAAAAATGCACGGAAGTACGTTTTTTAACACAAACCTACGTTTTTTTAAATGGAACCTAAAGTTGACGCTTGAGTACCACTCCTCCGCTGTTCGATCGTGTGTATCGGAGAGCACCGAATTACGTAGGGATCCAAAGGGAACGGTGATGGACCTTAGGTACAGAAGAGACTGGAACAGCACATTACGTCCACATGCTAACACCTTTTTATTGGTCTTTTTCACTGACGCACATGTACATTACCATGAGGGGTGAGGTACACGTACACACGTGGTTTCCGTTTTCAATTACAGAGTGGAATAGAGTGTGTCCCGACATGTCAGGCCAATAGACGTTCAATGTGGTCGCCATCATCTGCTGCACACAATTACAATCTCTGGCGTAATGAATGTCGTACACGCCGCAGTACATCTGGTGTAATGTCGCCGCAGGCTGCCACAATACGTTGTTTCATATCCTCTGGGGTTGTAGGCACATCACGGTACACATTCTCCTTTGACGTACCCCACAGAAAGAAGTCCAGAGGTGTAAGATCACGAGAACGGGCTGGCCAATTTATGCGTCCTCCACGTCCTATGAAACGTCCGTCGAACATCCTGTCAAGGGTCAGCCTAGTGTTAATTGCGGAATGTGCAGGTGCACCATCATGCTGATACCACATACGTCGACGCGTTTCCAGTGGGACATTTTCGAGCAAGGTTGGCAGATCATTCTGTAGAAACGCGATGTATGTTGCAGCTGTTTGGGCCCGTGCAATGAAGTGAGGACCAATGAGGTGGTCGCCAATGATTCCGCACCATACATTTACAGTCCACGGTCGCTGTCGCTCTACCTGTCTGAGCCAGCGAGGATTGTCCACGGACCAGTAATGCATTTTCCGTAGATTCACTGCCCTGTGGTTTGTGAAACCCGCTTCATCGGTAAACAGGTAGAACTGCAACGCATTCTCTGTTAATGGCCATTGACAGAATTGCACTCGATGATTAAAGTCATCACAATGTAATTGCTGATGTAGCGACACATGAAACGGGTGAAATCGGTGACGATGCAGTATGCGCATGACACTACTTTGACTCAGTCCACCGGCTCTCGCAATGTCCTGTGTACTCATGTGTGGGCTAATGGCAACAGCAGCTAACACACCAACTGCACCCGCTTCTCCTGTGACGGGCCTGTTACGGACCCGTTTGCGTGCTACGACCATACCTGTTGCATACAGTTGGCAGTAGATGTTTTGCAATGTGCGGCACATTGGATGCTCTCTGTCCGGGTACCGTTCTGCGTACACCCTGCAGGCTTCAGCTGCATTTCGTCGACACTCGCCACAGATGAGTATCATCTCCGCCTTTTCAGAGTTCGAATACACCATGGTCACAGTTCCTACAACACTACACTATCACAGACGTCTGGTAACACGGTGTACTGCAATTGGTCTGCGTGCGGAGACGAATGCAGAATAACAATAGCAGCAAGCGCTACATGCGGACACTGCGGCAGCTAGATCAAACCACAACAGTGCACTACAGCCACACTCGTAAACACGGTCGTCATCGTAAACATGTCCCTGCAGATGCTGCTCGCCGACCGTGGCCCGTGTTTGTTACAACACGCAACTGAACGTCGGAGGTTTCAAGCGTCAACTTTAGGTTACAATATCTCCGGATGTAATTAACATTTTACAATGTAACAGGCACTGATTACGTATTTGTTTATATGTTCAGATGTGCTAACAAAACTAACGTGGTCCCATTTATAAAAACGTAGGTTTGTGTTATAAAACATACTTCCGTGCATTTTTGTATGGTTTGTATTAAACAATTACACTAGACCCTCTCCTCACGTTCGGTCTGTGGAATCGGTTCGTCAGTATTTGATGTGGTTTACGAAATATATCCAGCGGTAACGTTAGGTGACTCTCCCTGTATATGGAGTACATTCATTTTAAGTTTCCCTACGATTTTTATGCCTTCAGTGGACTGTCTCGATATTAACAAATACAAGGACTCACACTAGCATGATAACTATAATTAGGCCTTCGTGATAAATATGAAATTAAACTTGTCCAACTTTGGCGAACTTCGATTTGCATCCATATCGACAACAGCTCAGCATTACTTCTGTTACTAATAAATAATCTGTAAAATCGGGGCAAATAAGTATAATTCTCAAGTTTCGCTCTTAGCACAAGAGGTAAACAATCAACATCAGGTGACCTGAGGTTGGTGACATGCTTAACTTCTTACTCTATCAATATTACCGACTATTAGAATCTGGGAGATCTTCCGCAAGGTTCGATGGCAATTTGGCTTTCAAAACATCGTCACTACCTAATTTGGTGGATTGATTTCTTTTTTACTCACGAAACACAAATAGCTTCACAATATAATACAAGTTTCTGATTTTTACCTTATCCCTTCTTTCGTGGTTTGAAGTTACTTCATCCTTCACCAATTCAAATATTTTTCTGAAATGTCTAGCAGTTTACGAAAGTGCCACATACTCTGCCACAGCGCTTTTATTGTCTGGATGACAACTTTTAAAATGACGACTAACATCTCTGAGAATCCCTCGCACAAGCAAATTAACACCGCATGTATATATGTATATATATATATATATATATATATATATATATATATATATATATATATATATAAAAAGAAGCAAGCCACTACTTCTCAAACTCCTCTTAGACAGTAGTCTCCAGTGCTTTATTATGCAGGTCGTATGCACTAAATTTACGAAAGTGTGGTTTTAATCTCTGTTAATGACAGTACTATTAATTCGTTGCCACGAGGAAGTAATAAAAAAATACAGAAATCCTTACAGCGAATGTCAGAAATTGCTATCGATTGGTCGAATGTTCGCCTGTTATTAATTCTTCAGTTTTACCAGTAACAGACGCTTTTTCTGATGCAACTGTGCTTCACCTAACATGAAGTCAGATCCCAGATAAATCACACAACTGAAAGAAACCAATAATGCAGCCAGAGATCCCGTATTTACTCCCTCAGGATACACTGAAAGTAAATGAGTTTTAGTTAAGCTGCTTCTAGCGTTTTTAATTTTGTGAACAGAAGAAGAACGAAAATCGCACTCGTACAACCAGAGAGTTTCTATTATAGAATAAACACTGATAAAAAAGGGATAAACAGCTAATATCCATTGCAGAACCCTGGTTCGAGTCGAGGTACCGAAATCTGTGCCGTACGCACAACAGTAGATTGCCGTGCGTGCACAACTGTTAACAAAATAAACGTAAGAAGTCCATAAACAGATGGAACGTTGTGCCACTTTAAGTTACGCTCAAATCATAAAATTAAAGGACATAAAAATGCGCTACCACTGCTTTGGGAAATGGTATGAAGACATAGCCACAGCACCAAAAAGTTGCTTTTAAATAATACTTTGTACTACGACATGTTCTGTATAAACATGAGCCTTCGATGCCACCCGTTGACTTTGATCAATGACGTCATAACAATCCCCAAAATGTAACACACACAGTATTTCAAAACGACGACCAATGAATTTACTCGTTCCCATGGCGCTAAAATATTAACTTCAAATACAAAATGGATCAAATTCATAATAATAAATAATGAAGCTACAGTAACTGTACAAACGCGGGAAATTGTGGGTTCTGGGCGGAGATAAACTAAAATACAACCTAAAATCACGATAATAGCAACAAATGCATAACTAAACAACCAGAGAATGACGATATACTGGTGGGGTCAAATTAGTGCAAACCAGCTTTAAAAGGTATTGAAAATATAACTTGACCTAAATAGCTCATCTTAGGACGATTCCAATATAGAAAGCCAAAAACTGATTGCAGTGCAGAAAGCGTAATGGCGATACTAACACACATAGCTAAACCACGCGAAAGTTAACGAAATACGGCGTTGAACACCGTTGGGCTATATAGCTAAACTTAACACCCTGATAGCAATACAAAAAGCCCAAAAGCGAAACCAATACTAATAGCAAAAAATGGCGACAAATAATAAACACGGTATCGAAAATATCACTTGACCTACACAGCTTGACATAAGACTCCGATACCAGTACAAAAAGCCAAAGACCTATACTAGTACAAAAAACCAAGAATGACGCCAATGCACTTTTAACTAAAAATCGCGGCAGACAACGAAACTCAGTATTGATATAAAACAAAGACATAATAATAAATTAACGTCACTATAACACACAAACTGAGCCTCGAGCTCTTAAAGCAAGATGGGAGCCAGGCAAGAATTTTATACTGGAAAGGAAAATGTACTCATAAATAATAAAAGTTCATGTAAATTGTAGCTACTATTTACACGTGTTTTCAGGACGACAAAAGATAATGTTTAATCTCTGTTGAATGACGTTACCCCACACAAAAGTACCACAGTCTAGCATATACAGTCGTGACACTCTCTACTGTGAAAATTGAAAATTGTTACCGTCTGACAAGTGCGTCAGTAGCGCGCCAAACGGCGGGAAAGAAGCCGCAAAAATAAAATTTGTTTTCATTGTTTTTCTAGTTAATTAGAGAAACAGTTATTACATTTTGCTTTCGAGGCATTAGTAAATGTTATCAAGATACTTGAATGACCATGAAATACATGTAAAAACAACCCATCTCTCTGATTCAGTGATATAAACTTCAACTTGATGTTGAAGAAATACTTTGGAATGTAATTGCAGTTTACTCCCCTGGAAATAAGAGAACATAAAAACATATTTCATGTATATTTCTTTTGTTGTCTGTTCTTATTCTGACAGGCACTTTCCTTGACACGTAATAACTGTGTAGGAAGCCTAATGCCTTCAACTTCTTACACTTCACTCTTCTTTGTAATACATAAATATTTTTGTAAATGTAATAACTTTTGCGTCAAAATCGACTCTGCTGAAGATTCTTGCCGTTTGTGGCTCATATTAAGCAACATTTGTGTAACTGGTTTCTTCTGTGTTGGGAAACAGTTTTGTTATTTTTATTCTTTTATTATCACGCCAGGATGGTTTTTCCTTCAGCTGCAGTTGTGGTAGTTTATCTGCTACGTTAAAGAATATAGGCATTGCATTCAATACACTTTTCTTAAGTTCAATATTCACTGATTTGACTAGAAGTGTAGCGAAGAAAACTTCACATCTTTGAGTAGATATACGACGCATTTCTCCAACAGGTCAGGTCTTCTGCTGTTTACTAGCAATTTTTTTGTTCTTAAAAAGCATGACATTCTCCAGTAAATATCTGTGTGTTACAAGAAAATCGCAAATAAACTGTTCTGTAATGTAGCGGTTCACACTTCCTAGGGTGGTTAAGAAACCTAAAAAAAGACAAGTGTGGTGTCTGCTTCTTGTTCTTGCTCCAATTTATTGCGTCACAGACGCTCCCGTTCGTAAAAACCGTTCTGCAGACCAATATAAACAAATACGATTGGCTTTCGCTTTCCAAGGATCTCACCGAACTCAACAGTATAACTTCCTGGCCGCTTGGTGCGCTGCAATCGCAGTACGTAAAAAAACAAAAAACAAGAAAACTGGGGTGTGACAGACTTTTACTTTAGACTGTGACAGTGCTATGTCACATCTCAAAGCCCACGGGCGGTATTAGAAGCTGGAGTTTGTGGCGCAGGGACACTTCGGAATGGTGTTTGGGAGTAGGGTTGGTGCAAAAGCAATTGTATTTTAATTTATTATTTGGTATAAATAGCCCAGAGCGCATACAGACTAAGCAACGACCAAGGAATCAATCATCGCTCCATTGCAATTGCATTGTGTGCGCTACCATTCCCTTCCGCCATCGCCTGTTCGCTTTAGTTCCATGTAATTGTCACAGCCTCTACTCGATGTTTTCCAAATACTACTTCCTAGGCCATCCCTTTCCTTTCTTTCCCGGCACTTTCCCTTCAGGAAGGTAAATGATGAATGTGTCTGATGACGTGTCCATTAAATTTCATTTTACTCTTTCCCGTTTCCTTTAATAACCTTCTCTCCTAGTTGAACTTGCCTCAAGATTCCCATGTTGGTTATTCTTCAGACCAACTCGTTCTTGTCATTTTCAGCCATATCGAAGTTTCGGCAGCTTCAGGTCGATTCCTTTCCAGTCGCCCTTGCACTTCCTTACAGCAGTGTACTCCAAGCAAAAATTTAGCAAAGGATTTTCTGACATCTATATTTACCTTCGGAAAAATGCTCCTATTGGAACACACAAAATGCTAATATGTTCTTGTTAATTTAAATGAAAAGATAGATACCTTATTCTACTTTACTCATCACCATCAAAACTCTTCCCAAAAATTTTGGTATGCGAAAATACTCGCGCTTTTTTTAAAGAGCGGCTCACATCAAATTCCCAAAAGCTCACCTAACTGTAACTCACTCATACTCGCTAATCCATCGCTGTATAACTTGTTCATATCCATCCATTCGCAGTTGCCCTTTCTCACTGACTCTTTCAGCTCAACTCATTATCTCTTTGTATCTCTCTGCAACGGTCCCCTTCGTTCTGTCTTACTGCTACAGACTCCTCTCACTTTCACTCTCCCCCCCCCCCCCTCTCTCTCTCTCTCTCTCTCTGCTAATATCTCACTTCTTCCCTCCTAATGCTGCTATCTCTTCTCACTGTCGGCATCTCTGTCTCTCCCTTGTGGTCATTGTCATACACTCTGTTTCTCATTATTACTGGCTCTCACACACTTCCAGTTACTCTTTCTGTTTATTCCTCCTCCGTCACTGTCTGCTTCACTCCTTCCCTAGTACTATTCTGTCACTCTCATCACTCTTCATTGTTCGCATGCCAAAGTTTTTAAAGGTTTTGAGGAAGGTAGATGAGACAGCTAGTACCCCACTTTTCAGTCAGGATTCTTTTAAATAAACAGGAACGTATTCGCATTTTTTGTGCACCAACAGACGCATTCTTTCGCTGGTTCCCTTCTTTTCCCTGATGCAGCATGGCATGTAACTTACATGAAAAGAAAATTTAGCTACTTTACTTACGTGAAACTGAAATAATGCGAAACGACGAGTAATTTTACATATCAAACAGGATTTAACGTGCAAAAAAAAAAAAAAATAAAAAAAAAAAATTTGCATATGGGCTTCAGTATTAAAAATATGAAGAAACTTTTCTAAGTTTTTCGAAATAGGGGTCTTAGGAATACATCGCAAAAATAACGTCCATTTACAGTGCATAGCCGTCTCAGAATCCGCGGCTGGGTTTTGAAACCCAGAAAACTAGCTTTTTGGGTGTTTCTCGATAACGGATTTTTGAAAACCGAGAGATAGCTCTTATAAACAAATATACCGTCAAAATTTTGGCAGTTTTCTGCTGTTATTTATATTTCGCCTCATATCGAATTTTACTGTAGAAGTAGGGTGTCTTTGTCTTTGAACCTCTGTTATCTTGGACACGGATAAAGATTTTACAAAATTTTTTTAGGTATTTACTGCTAAAATTTCAGCCATTTGCTGTGTATAGCCGTCTTGGAATCCTCGGATGGTTTTGGTCCGATGGTGAAAATATAATAAAAACACTTTTTATGGTGTTCTCCCTGGAAACCCCTCTAAACTACCGATCCCTCCGTAAGTCCCATCAAGCCCACCGTACATCACATCAAATGCAAATAGAACCAACTGATTTTCTCCATTTTCCTTATCAGGAGGAAGTGTGCAATATTCATACTTCGATGTAGGCTAGTGACATTAAGACAAGTGTTCCCCAGCCCAACGGCTATCCAGAATACTTGACCTTGCCTTTTTGTCACCAATAGGATATGAGGTACGACCACCTAAAAATCCCGTTTTTACTCCAGGCGTTTTGGAACGTACACACACAAAAAAAGTTTTGCATCACTTCGGTTCCGAGAGTTCAGGAACCTGTACAGAACATTGAAATACAGATCAAAATAAACACCATTTCCGCCCTTTTTATTGCTCATGAAAACCACACATTGCATGTTGTACCACCATACAGCGACACCTTCAGAGGTGGTGGTCCAGATTGCTGTACACACCGGGACCTCTAATGCCCAGTAGCACGTCCTCATGCATTGATGCATGCCTGTATTCGTCGTGGCATACCATCCAAAAGTTCATCAACGTACTGTTGGTCCAGATTGTCCCACTCCTCAACGGCGATTCGGCGTAGATCCCTCGGATTGGTTAGTGGGTCATATCGTCCACAAGCAGCCCTTTTCAATGTATCCCAGGCATGTTCGATAGGGTTCATGTCTGGAGAACATACTGGCCACTTTACTCGAGCGATGTCGTTGTCCTGAAGGAAGTCATTCACAAGATGTGCACGATAGCGCGAATTGTCGTCCATGAAGACGAATGCCTCTCCAATATGCTGCCGATATGGTTGCACTATCGGTCGGAGGATGGCATTAACATATCGTACAGCCGTTACGGCGCCGTCCATGACCACCAGCGGCGTATGTCGGCCCCCACATAATGTCACGCCAGCCTTTGTGGCCGAGCGGTTCTAGGCGCGTCAGTCTGGAACCGCGCGACCGCTCCGGTCGCAGGTTCGAATCCTGCCTAGGACATGGATGTATGTGATGTCCTTAGGTTAGATAGGTTTAAGTAGATGACCTCAGATGTTAAGTCCCATAGTGCTCAGAGTCATTTGAACCATAATGTCACCTCAAAACAGCAGGGAACCTCCACGTTGCCTGACCGTGTTGCCTCCAAACGCGTCTCCGACGATTGTCTGGTTGAAGGCATATGCGACACTCTTCGGTGAAGAGAACGTGATTCCAATCCTGAGCGGTCCATTCGGCATATTGTTGGGCCCATCTGTACCACGCTGCATGGTGTCGTGGTTGCAAAGATGGACTCGACATGGATGTCGGGAGTGAAGCTGCGCATCATGCAGCCAATTGCGCACAGCTCGAGTCGTAACACGACGTCCTGTGGATGCACGAAAAGCATTATTCAACATGGTGGTGTTGCTGTCAGGTTTCCTCCGAGCCTTAATCTGTAGGTAGTGGTCATCCACTGCAGTAGTAGCTCTTGGGCAGCCTGAGCAAGGCATGTCATCGACAGTTCCTGCCTCTCTGTTACCTCCTCCATGTCCGAACAACATCGCTTTGGTTCACTCCGAGACGCCTGGACACATCCCTTGTTGAGAGCCCTTCCTGGCAGAAAGTAACAATGCGGACGCGATCGAACGGCGGTATTGACCGTCTAGGCATGGTTGAACTACAGACAACACAACCCGTGAACAACCGTCCTGGTGGAGTGACTGGAACTGACCGACTGTCCGACCCCGTCTGTCTAATGGGCGCTGCTCATGCATGGTTGTTCACATCTTTCGGCGGGTTTAGTGACATCTCTGTACAGTCAAAGGGAGTGTGTCTGTTGTACAATATCCACAGTCAACGTCTATCTTCAGGAGTTCTGGGAATAGGGGTGATGTAAAACTTTTTTTTCATGTGTGTATTAGGTACGCATATGTTGTTGGTTAAAATGTTCTTTTGAATCATAAACGCCTGCTTGGCCAGTGCAATCCTTTTTTCCACTGCCATGAAGCATCTATTGTCCTCTGCGATTATACTACAGAGGGTACGAAATTGTTCCATCTGATCAATTCTGGCGTCATCAATTCTCATACTGGTTTTAATTTAGCTCATAATTTTTCGTATTACCATTACTTTTGTTTTCCTTTTGTTCTCTTTTAATTTCCATAGTGCAAGAGTGTGTGATAGAACTTGCAACATTCTATTCAGTTCTTTTTCGGAGTCTGCAACTATTACAGTTTCATCGGCAAATCTAATACAGTGTATCTTTTACCATTGTCTTTCATTTGCTGTGTCTCCCCCTTCGTAATCTGAATAGTTTCCTGAGTTAACGCATAAAATAAATTTAGGGGTAGGGTACATTGCTGTGTAACTCCTTTTCAAATCCTAGCCTGTTGTTCTTATTGATGTTTGTTTTTCTGCTTTCACAGATAGCTGTTTAAGTATGCCTCTGTCTTCCCAGTCAAGGTCCACGTTTTTCATAGTTGTAAAGAAGAGCTGCCTGTTCACATTGTTAAAAGCTTTTCTGAGTCAATGAAGGTAAGATACAGGGTGACATTTATTGCACTATATGAAATAAAATCCTCATAACTTCTGAACGCTTTGCGTTAGGACGTTCAAACTGCATCGTTCACCGCGGGACATGATGGGAATTAGTTTATGCATACATGGTTCGGTTTAGCTACAAAGCCTACTTCCATTTGGACGGGTCCGTCGACAAGGAAAATTGGCGTATTTGCGGACTGAGAACCCGCGTTCCACGATCGAGATGTCTCTTTGCCCTCAACGGGTGACTGTGTGGTTTGCAAAGTCCAGTCATGGATATTTCTTGATGCCTCGGCGACTACCGAACGGTACATGAAAGTTTTGGAAGAAGATTTCATTCCCATTATCCAAAGTGACCCTGATTTCGACAAGATGTGGTTCATGCAAGACAGCGCTCGGCCCAGTCGAAGCTGGAGAGTGTTTGATATTCTGGAGCAGCACTTTGGGGACTGCATTCTGGCTCTGGGATACCCATAGGCCACTGGCATGGGCTTCGATTGGCCGTCATATTCTCCGGATTTAAACACATGCGACTCCTTTTTGTGGGGCTATATTAAAGACAAGGTGTACAGCAATAACCCCAAAACCATTGCTGAGCTGAAAATAGCCGTTCAGGAGGTCATCGACAGCATCGATGTTTCGACACTTCTGCGGGTCATGCAGAATTCCGCTATTCGTCTGCGACACATCATCGTCAATGATGGCAGGTATACCGAACGTGCCATAACCTAAATCCGAATACCTCTAGTCACATTTACATGTTGAATAAAGTGTGTGTGCGTCCTAGATTGTAACTAACTTACGTTTTTTTCGTATAGTTCAATAATTGTCGTCCTGTAAGCTCTTCTATTAATATCCATCCCTCTCTCTATTGGCACGTGCAAGGTGAAAATTTCTTCTCTTTTCCGCTGCATTTTTTTAATCCAAATTGGTCTTTCCTGATATACTTATCTACTTTTCCTTTTATCCTCCTTTTAACTATTTTAATAATAATAATAATGTATTCGCACCTAACACTTCAGACAGAATGTCAGTAAATCGGACTCAGGCTACACGAAAGACCTGAAATAAGATACATATATGACAATTTACAATGGAAAGATACAAGCTACTCAATAACAGACGTCGCCTCGAAACCAAACTCCAGAAGTATCTAACCAAAGCGGACACCCTACTTAATACTGTTATTGTTGTTGTTGTTGTTGTTGTTGTTGTTGTTGTTGTTATGGTCTTCAGTCCTGAGACTGGTTTGATGCAGCTCTCCATGCTACTCTATCCTGTGCAAGCTTCTTCATATACCAGTACCTACTGCAACCTACATCCTTCTGAATCTGCTTGGTGTATTCATCTCTTGGTCTCCCTCTACGATTTTTACCCTCCACGCTGCCCTCCAATGCTAAATTTGTGATCCCTTGATGCCTCAGAACATGTCCTACCAATCGATCCCTTCTTCTAGTCAAGTTGTGACACAAACTTCTCTTCTCCCCAATCCTATTCAATACCTCCTCATTAGTTATGTGATCTACCCATCTAATCTTCAGCATTCTTCTGTAGCACCACATTTCGAAAGCTTCTATTCTCTTCTTGTCCAAACTATTTATCGTCCATGTTTCAGTTCCATACATGGCTACACTCCATACAAATACTTTCAGAAATGACTTCCTGACACTTAAATCTATACTCGATGTTAACAAATTTCTCTTCTTAAGAAACGCTTTCCTTGCCATTGCCAGTCTACATTTTATATCCTCTCTACTTCGACCATCATAGGTCATTTTGCTCCTCAAATAGCAAAACTCCTTTACTACTTTAAGTGTCTCATTTCCTAATCTAATACCCTCAGCATCTCCCGACTAAATTCGTCTACATTCCATTATCCTCGTTTTGCTTTTGTTGATAAGAGTCAAAACAAGAGAGATAAAATTCACAATGGACCCAACGATATGTACTAGGGTTATTCGGAAAACACGATCCAATTTCTTATAAAACATAAACCAACACAAATTTTTGAAAACTCTAGTTTTATTTAATTCTTACATGTTTACTGTTTTAACTACACAGTTTCCATATTTGTTTAAACATCTGTCATAACACTCTACAAGCTTTTGTATCCGTAAGTCACAGACATCTGCGACCTGTGAGGATAACCAGTCTTTAGCTGCTTGTTTCACCTAGTCGTCTGCTGCGAAGCTCTTGTAGCCCTGAAGTTTCTGTAGGCAACGGAAAAAGTGAAAACCACACGGCACCAAGTTTGAACTGTAAGGTATGTGAACAGTGTGTTCCCGTCTAAAAGATCTGATCAGTTGTCAAGCAGCCACGAAACTCCAGACGTGAGAAGGCCCACGTCTGTATTCCACGTCAAAGTTTAGTCAGGGTAACACAGTAAGCCGTTGCATTTATTGCTGATCCTTGCTGTATAAACAGGTCTACTGCAGCATTCAACGAAACATCATCAATGTGAGTTGTCGCAGTCGGAGGCACACTCGTGTACCCTTGATGACTGAACGACACATAGCTTTACGCCTCGCCTGGATCCGTCAACACCGAAATTGGACTGTTGATGACTGGAGACAACCTCATGAATCCATGGACCCTGCATGTCAGCAGGTGACTATTCAAGCTGGTGGAGGCTCTGTAATGGCGTGGGGCGTGTCTAGTTGGAGTGATATGGGACCGCTGATGCGTCTAGATTTGTCTCTGACAGGTGTCACGTACGTAAGCATCCTGTGTGATCACCTACATCCATTCATGTACGTTATGCATTCCGACGGACTTGGGATATTCCAGCAGGACAGTGCGACACCTCGCACGTTCAGAATTGCTAGAGTGTCTCTTCTGAGTTTAAACACTTCCGCTGGCCATCAGACTCCGCAGACGTGAACATTATCGAACATATCAGGGATGTCTTGCAACGTGCTGTTCAGAGGAGATCTCCACCCTCTCGTACTCTTACGGACTTACGGGCAGCCCTGCAGCACTACTTCAGACAATAGTCGAGTCCATGCCACATCGTGTTGCGGCACTATTGAGTGCTCGCGGGGGCCCTGCATGATATTAGACAGGTGTAGCAGTTTGTCTGGCTCTTCAGCGTATACCCAATGTGATTGACTGAATTCTTCAGAAGCGCATATTTTCCTATGCGTAATAGTGAATGTTCAGTGAGGTGGCGTCCCCTGAAAGCCTGAATGAGGCCTCATATGACGCAATGAAAAACTGAGCATCCAGATGACCTGAATCCACTTCCCACAGAAACCATCATCAGAACTCAACACATGGGAGTTCGTCTGGACGCGTTAACTCTGTAACAAACAGTGAATTTGTAATGACACAGATGTAGGTCCTTTTAGCAGGACAATGTGAATCGCGTTCACATTTCGTCAGAGTTTATCGTCAACGTCGTGTTTTGTTGCATTCAACTGGCCACTAAACTGACTGCCCTCACTCACTCAAACGTAGTGACACAGCCATGCACGCGAGAGATGCGCCAACATTCGATTGGTGCGTCGCTATCATCGTTTCGAGCGTTTCCTTGATGGGCAGTTCTCCTGTTCAACAAGCGTCAGTTCCGCATCAGGCTTATGTTTCGAGCAATTCTGGCTCTGATATTCCCTTTGATAGTGAAAGTGCGGAAGGAGAGAGAGAGGGTGAGTTTGTAGTATAATTAACCCATTATTTCCGAAAACTTCAGTAGTTTAATCATAACATGTAAGCTTTCACGGCCGGCGTCTTCATTAACTAAAACTTCCGGGCTGAATTGCCGTGGTCCATATATAAAACTTCTTCGCCTTCCTGACAGCTTTCAAGAGAAATGGGTACACTGACAAGGAAATAGATCGAGCACTCCACCCTAGAAGAAAAGTGTCCGAAAATACACGACAACAACAACCGTCGGCTAGAAAAGTTTTTCTTCCATTTATTCATAACATCACGGACCGTATTGGTAAAGTTTTGGCCAAGTTTGAAGTGGAGACAAACTTTCGACCTACCAAGAAAATTATTGGAAGCTTAAGATCGGTGAAAGACGTACGACGCCCCTTAGCGACCCCACGTGTGTATAAAATTACGTGTAGCAGTGGCATTGTATATACTGGAACAATTAAAAGGAGTGTTAATACCCGCCTAACGGAACACAAAAGGAACTGTAGATTGGGACAAATTGACAAATCAGCTGCAGCGGAACACGTTTTCAAAGACGGTGATTACGAAATAAAATTTAGTGAGACAAACGTGATAGCTAAGACCTCACATTATTATACTCGCATGTATATAGAAGCTATAGAGATCTATCTACAAGCACGGAAATAATTTTAATAGAAAAGAAGGATTAAAACTAGACAAGATATGGCGGGCGACTTTGTACCAACGAAGTGACAATCGATTACCTGTAATCGAGAGAGATGGCACTAGCCAGAGATAGTTTTGAAGTCGAAAGCACGTGATGAGTGGTGGCGCCATCTAAGCGCTCTATATAAGCGGGACCACCAGCGCCTAGCAGCCAGTCGCCGACTCACCTCAGAGGATGTTGCCCGCAGCCGGCAACGAAACGTCAGGAAGGAGAAGCAGTTTTATATATGGACCACGACAATTCAGCCCGGAAGTTTTAATTAATGACTTCAGTAGTTGATTTTTTCCGCCTTTTTTGACATTGTCGTACATTGAATGATATATGAAAGAAAAGCTATTTTGACAACAACAAAAAAATCGGTATGTTAGCACAAGAACTATAGTCTGTCCCATTTTTGGAACATTGGAAAAATTATCTAACAAAATTCGTAGATTCAGTGTCAATGCAGAAAACTATAAGAAACATTATGAACAAAATAAAACGAAAAGTGTCTTCAGTAAGAAGTGAAACAAAACCCTTGTGATGTACACCAACATTGCAGCTGCCACATATTTTTGTCTTTTTTTCCTTGTAGTATGCACGTCACCTGTGTGTTACTTGTACAGTAAAGTAGTTCCTGGGTCTAGTCATATATCTTTGTTCAGCCGCACTCGCGTCAATTTCCTTCCTCGTGGTCCTCTGCATTTCCGCGTTGATCCTGTTTCCTTTGAAAATTACATCAGTATTCTGTTTCGGACAGCCAAAAGTGAGAGCTTCTCATTTGGGTTATTAATTTGATACGTGCACTATACAGGTATCAACCATCTGCGTAAATAACGGCCACTTCTTTGATATTGTCCTCGTCCTATAAAATGATATCTGCTTGTTCAGTATATCAACACCTATTCACAAGACATACTCTCATGGGGAAGCTTATGATACCCACTCAGAAGTTGTACGCCTAGAAGGATTTTAGTTCTTCTGTGGCTAGAATAAAAGTTATGTTGTTAAGTATATATTTGAATTGTTCTGTAGTAGTATTCCGTAGTTGTAAGGAAAAAAAAATCGTCAGAAACTATCTAATTTTCCAGACATTCTGCAGTATAATTTTCTTTGCTTTTTCCTGGTTCATTAAAGTTTGTGTACTTTGGTTCACATTTATATTTCTTGCATTTGTGTTTTTTGTGTTTTTTTGAGTTTCTAGAGGTAACATTAGCTTCATCCCTTCTGGTTATAAGCTCTAAAAAAACCTGCTACACCTTGTACAATATTGACATTGTTCGTTGCATTTTCTTCAGAGTCTTCATCTGTTCTTTCACCTACATTATGTGGAATAATCACCAATTTTACGTCATCAGCATCGTCTTCGGTCATTTCATAGCTCTCCAGTTTTGCTAGAAGCTCTCCAATAGCAAATCCACGCAACCATTTTTTTTTATTCAAATGCAATCCCAAAATCTGAAAGGTAATATTCCGTTCTACCTACCCTGGAGAAACTCTCACGCAACGAAATGAAAGGAGATCTCAACAATGTAAATAGTAATTTTTGTGTATGAGATGTGTGCAGATAGGTACATCTAAAAAGGATTGATAATGTGACATGACATTATTCCATTATTGGAACATACAAAATAAACTGATTTTACACTTTCTCCAGAAAATCTGAAATACAGGCTGCATCAAAAAGGATCATCCGATTTCGCACGTCCATAATTCTTAAACTAATAAACATGTACAATGAATTTTAATTTTTTGATGAACGGGAAACTCAAGATGATTTTTTTTTCATACCTTTTCGTAGGTGTTCAGTATGCCGCCCTTGAGATGCATGGCATATGACAATGCGGTAGTCGAATTGTTCCCAGACAGCAGCATACGTGTCGAGTTACAGCTGCTGCTATGCGATGTCTCAGTTCATTCATTGTTGTTGGTAACAGAGGTACATAAAGAGTCTTTTACAAACCCCACAAGAAATAATCACATAAAGTCACGTCCGGTGACTCTGGAGGGCAATACTGTAAGGCTGAATCATTGGGTCCAGTGCGACCGATCCACCCTTCAGTAATCCTTTGATTCAAAAATTCACGCACTTTCAGATGCCAGTCTGAAGGTGCTCCATCCTGTTGGTAAATGTAGTCGTTCGCATGAGTCTCCAACTGTGGGAAAAGAAAGTTCTCAAGTATATCGAGATATGTGCTTTCTGTAACAGTGTTCTCGGCAAAGAAAAGTGGGTCAAACATCTATTCCGTGAAACTCCACAAAACACATTAAATTTTGGAGTGTGCCTCTCATATTTTACAAATTCATGTGGTTGTTCCGTATTCCATATTCTCACACTATGACGGTTCACGTTTCCATTTATTTGGAATGTTGCCTCGTCACTGAAGACAATGCGTGGAAGAAAACGGTCATCCTCCATCTTGCCAAGAACGAAATTGCAAATATCCAAACGTTCGTCACCTTCACGAAGAGCCTGCAGTAGCTGAATTTTGTATGGTTTCATGTGTAAACGTCGACGCAAAACACGCCAGACGGTCATCGGGGGCATGTTGAGCTGTCGAGCTGCACGGCGAACGGATTTCTGCGGACTCCTTGTGAAGCTTCGGCAAATGCGTTCGACGTAGGTGTCAGACTCTCGGAGACGGCCCAGCGATTTGCTTTTACACAAGCAGCCTGTTTCTCGGAATTGTTCATGTCATCGTCCAATGCTCTGTACTATAGGAGGTCACACACCGTACCTATTACGAAAGTCACGCTGAACAGTTATTTCCGACCCGCATTGCACAAAATGTAGAAGACAGAACGCTTTCTGTTGTCCCGACACCATTTTTACTAGAGCTGAAGTGGACGCACAGTGCTGCTACCTGGCGGGAACCGTGTAAAACTCGATAGTTTGCTATTTCCAACAGTACGTTATTCATTCACGTACCTCAAATAACGTAATAGTTATGATTCTTTCTGAATCGTATGATTCTTTTTGATAGACCCAAGAGCGGAAGTAGCGTGCAGTTCCATGGTGTAATGGTTAGCACTATGAACTCTCAATGCAGCGATCCGAATTCGAGTCTCGGTGGAAGCTTGCGATGTGTTTTGCAATCGTTTCTGTAAATGTGGCCGAGCTGGTAGTCGAAACGGTGTGTATGCTGAATGTTACGTGGACATCCGTATGTTCATATCAAACACACCCAGAGAACTAAATCACATTTCGTTGTTATACAGAAACTACACTCATGCTCATAAATTAAGGATCATTGCAGAATGTGGTGCCACACAACGGGACACTACACAAAGTTGGCGCTAAGAGCATAGGCACATAGGGAACACACACGACACAGATCTCTAAGTCCACGGTATTGGTGATAAGTTGAGAAAACCGTCCCGAAACACGTGCTACAAAACGCCACTGTTTCCTGCGCATGTACCCCGACATCAGTGTGGGATATGATCACCATACACACGTACACAGGCCGCACAACGGTTTGGCATACTCTGGATCAGGTGGTCAATCAGGTGCTAGGGTATAGCCTCCCATTCTTGCACCAGTGCCTGTCTGAGCTTCTGAAGTGTCGTAGGAGTTTGAAGATGTGCAGCGATACGTAGACTGAGAACATCCCAGCCGCGCTCGATGGGGTTTAGGTCCGAATAACAGGCAGGCCACTCCATTCGCCTGATATCTTGTTTCAAGGTACTCCACGATGGCAGATCGGTGGGGCCGTGCGTTATCATCCATCAGGAGGAAGGTGGGACCCACTGCACCCCTGAAAAGGCGGACATACTGGTGCAAAATGACGTCCCGATACACCTAACCTGTTACAGTTCCTCTGTCAAAGACATGCGGGTGTGTACGTCCAGAAATCATAATCCCACCCCACACCATCAAACCATGACCTCCATACAGGTCCCTTTCAAGGACATTAAGAGGTTGTTATCTGGTTCCTGGTTCACGCCAGATGATAATCCGGCGAGAATCACTGTTCAGTCTGTACCTGGACTCGTCCATGTACATAACCTGGGACCACTGTTCCAGTGACCATGTACCAGGCTGTACGGGCTCTCCTGTGACCAGGGGTCAGTGGGCTGCACCTCCCAGGTGTCAGAGCCAATAAACCATGTATGTTCAGTCGTGTGTAGACTGTGTGTGTCTGGAGACAACTGTTCCAATGGGCTACAGTAGGATTCCGAGCAAGGCTATCTGCAGTACTCGGTGGCCGTCTGCGGCCACTAATGGCAAGATATCGGTCTTCTTGTGGTGTTGTACACTGTGGACGTCCCGTACTGTAGCGCCTGGACACGTTTCCTGTCTGCTGGAATCGTTGCTATAATCTTGAGATCACACTTTATGGCGCGCGAAGGGCCCGTGCTACGATCTGCTGTGTTCGACCAGCCTCCAGTCGCCCTAGTATTCTACCCCCCATAACGTCATCAGTATGTGTTCTTTGAGCCAACACAGTCGCCACTAGCAGGTCTGAAAACATCTGCACACTTACTCGCTACACCGTACTCTGACATGCACCAACATATCTCTGCTGCCAGCGCCACCCTGCGACGACCGCAAGCCAAATGCACCGCATCCTCACACCCCGAGGTGATTTAAACCCCCAAACCGCTCACCAGAGGGTTGTTTCATCATGTTTCATCATTATCCTTAATTTATGAGGATTCGTGTACTATCAAGGCGTACAGTGCAGGCAAGTGAAAGACAGAAAACAGGCAAACTACACTACTGGCCATTAAAATTGGTACACCAAGAAGAAATGCTGATGATAAACGGGTATTCATTAGACTAATATATTATACTAGAACTGACATGTGATTACATTTTCACGCAATTTGGGTGCATACATCCTGAGAAATCAGTATCTGGAACAACCACCTCTGGCCGTAATAACGGCCTAGATACGCCTGGGCATTCAGTCAAACCCAGCTTGGATGGCGTGTACAGGTACAGCTGCCCATGCAGCTTCAACACGATACAACAGTTAATCACGAGTAGTGACCGGCGTATTGTGACGAGCCAGTTGCGCGGCCATCATTGACCAGACGTTTTCAATTGGTGAGAGATATGGAGAATGTGCTGGCCAAGGCAGCAGTCGAACGTTTTCTGTATCCAGAAAGGCTCGTACAGGACCTGCAACATGCGGTCGTGCATTATCCTGCTGAAATGTAGGGTTTGGCAGGGATAGAATGAAGGGTAAAGCCACGGGCCGTAACACATCTGAAATGTAACGTCCACTGTTCAAAGTGCCGTCAATGCGAACAAGAAGTGACCGAGACGTGTAACCAATGGCACCCCATACCATCACGCCGGGTGATACGCCAGTATGGCGATGACGAATACACGCTTCCAATGTGCGTTCACCGCGATGTCGCCAAACACGGATGTGACCATCATGATGCTATAAACAGAACCTGGATTCATCCAAAAAAATGACGTTTTCCATTCGTGCACCTAGGTTCGTCGTTGAGTACACCATCGCAGGCGCTCCTGTCTGTGATGCAGCGTCAAGGGTAACCGCAGCCATGGTCTCCGAGCTGATAGTCCATGCTGCTGCAAACTTCGTCGAACTGTTCGTGCAGATGGTTGTTGTCTTGCAAACGTCGCCATCTGTTGACTCAGCGATCCATTACAGCCATGCGGATAAGATGCCTATCATCTCGACTGCTAGTGATACGAGGCCGTTGGGATCCAGCACGGCGTTGCGTATTACCTTACTGAACCCACCGATTCCATATTCTGCTAACAGTCATTGGATCTCGACGAACGGGAGCAGCAATGTCGCGATACGATAAACCGCAATCGCGATAGGCTACAATCCGACCTTTATCAAAGTCGGAAACGTGATGGTGCGCATTTCTCCTCCTTACACGAGGCATCACAACAACGTTTCACCAGGCAACGCCGGTCAATTGCTGTTTGTGTATGAGAAATCGGTTGGAAACTTTATTCATGTCAGCACGTTGTAGGTGTCGCCACCGGCGCCAACCTTGTGTGAATGCTCTGAAAACCTAATCATTTGCATATCACAGCATCTTCTTCCTGTCGCTTAAATTTCGCGCCTGTAGCACGTCATCTTCGTGGTGTAGCAATATTAATGGCCAGTAGTGTGGTTCCTTTCGTAAGACAAGTTAATTATACAAAAATAAAATAAAATAAGTAAAATATTTTCGTCCCAAAGGGACGGTGGGAACTGACGGGTTAACTAAGAAGCTGCGCTACTGCTGGTGTGTGCGTGTGTGCCCGCAGGCTACGGTAACCTGTCGCCCACGACGGACGCCAGCCGCCTGCTGATGATCTTCTACGCACTCATCGGCATCCCCATGAACGGCATCTTGCTGGCCACGCTGGGTGACTTCTACAGCAGGGCGGTGAGTACTCTACAGCACAGCGTGCGCCCACCACTGCCACACATTGATTCTCACAAAAGGAACGTTAACAGCAACCAATGCCATCTGTACCACTAAATGAGTAGCAAGGAACCCGTAGCGTGTAGGCTTTTACGGTCGGCGTCTTCATTAGTTAAGACTTCCGGGCTGACAGGTCGTGGTCGATCAGTAAAACTACTTTTTCCTGATGATTCGTTTCCAACTGAGGGCATCATCTTCAGAGGTGAGTCACGGACTGGCTCCCAGGCCGTGGACATGATTGGATACATGTGATCAGACAGGGCGCTTACGTACGTGTCACCTGTCAGAGTCTTATCTAGACGTATCAGGCGTCCCATATCACACCAGTTGCACACGCCGCACACCATTACAGAGCTTGAACAGTCCTCTGCTGACGTGCAGGGTCCATGGATTCATGCGGTTGGCTCCTTACCTGTATTCGTCAAATCCCTCGATACATGAAACTCGTCCGACTAGACAAGAAGTTCAACGTGTTTGCATTCATCAACAGTCCAATGTCGGTGCTGACGGGCCCTGGCGGGGCGTAAAGCTTTGTGTCGTGCAGCCATCAAGGGTACACCAGTTGGCCTTCGGCTGCGAAAGGCCATATCGATGCACGCTGACACTTGTTGATGGCCCAGCATTGAAATCTCCGGCAATCTGCGAAAGGGTTGCGCTTCTGTCATGCTAAACGACTCTCTTCAGTCGTCGTTGGACCCGTTTTCGCAGGATCTTCTTCCGACGACAGTGATTTCAGAGTCTGATGCTTTACCGTAGTCCTGATATTCACGGTACACTCTTGAAGTAGTCCAACGGGAAAATCTCCACTTGTTCGCTACCTCGGAGATGCTGTGTCCTATCGCTCGTGCATTGACTATAACACCATGTTCAAACTCACTTAAATGTTGATAACCTGCCATTGTAGTAGCAGTAACCGATCTAACACCTGCGCCAGACATTTGTTGTTTTATATAGGTTGTTACAAAAAGGTACTGCCAAACTTTCAGGAAACATTCCTCACACACAAAGAAAGAAAATACGTTATGTGGACATGTGTCCGGAAACGCTTACTTTCCATGTTAGAGCTCATTTTATTACTTCTCTTCAAATCACATTAATCATGGAATGGAAACACACAGCAACAGAACGTACCAGCGTCACTTCAAATACTTTGTTACAGGAAATGTTCAAAATGTCCTCCGTTAGCGAGGATACTTGCATCCACCCTCCGTCGCATGGAATCCCTGATGCGCTGATGCGGCCCTGGAGAATGGCGTATTGTATCACAGCCGTCCACAATACGAGCACAAAGAGTCTCTCTACATTTGGTACCGGGGTTGCGTAGACAAGAGCTTTCAAATGCCCCCATATATGAAAGTCAAGAGGGTTGAGGTCAGGAGAGCGTGGAGGCCATGGAATTGGTCCGCCTCTACCAATCCATCGGTCACCGAATCTGTTGTTGAGAAGCGTACGAACACTTCGACTGAAATGTGCAAGAGCTCCATCGTGCATGAACCACATGTTGCGTCGTACTTGTAAAGGCACATGTTCTAGCAGCACAGGTAGAGTATCCCGTATGAAATCATGATAACGTGCTCCATTCAGCGTAGGTGGAAGAACATGGGGCCCAATCGAGACATCACCAACAATGCCTGCCCGAACGTTCACAGAAAATCTGTTGATGACGTGATTGAACAATTGCGTGCGGATTCTCGTCAGCCCACACATGTTTATTGTGAAAATTTGCAATTTGATCACGTTGGAATTAAGCCTCATCCCCAGAGAGAACATTTGCACTGGAAAGAGGATTGACACATTGTCGGATGAACCATTCGCAGAAGTGTACCCGTGGAGGCCAATCAGCTGCTAATAGTGCCTGCTCGCGCTGTACATGGTACGGAAACAACTGGTTCTCCCGTAGCACTCTCCATACAGTGACGTGGTCAACGTTACCTTGTACAGCAGCAACTTCTCTGACGCTGACATTAGGGTTATCGTCAACTGCACGAAGAATTGCCTCGTCCATTGCAGGTGTCCTCGTCGTTCTAGGTCTTCCCCAGTCGCGAGTCATAGGCTGGAATGTTCCGTGCTCCCTAAGAAGCCGATCAATTGCTTCGAACGTCTTCCTGTCGGGACACCTTCGTTCTGGAAATCTGTCTCGATACAAACGTATCGCGCCACGGCTATTGCCCCGTGCTAATCCATACATCAAATGGGCATCTACCAACTCCGCATTTGTAACATTGCACTGACTGCAAAACCACGTTCGTGATGAACACTAACCAGTTGATGCTACGTACTGATGTGCTTGATGCTAGTACTGTAGAGCAATGAGTCGCATGTCAACACAAGCACCGAAGTCAACATTACCTTCCTTCAATTGGGCCAACTGGCGGTGAATCGAAGAAGTACAGTACATACAGTACATACTGATGAAACTAAAATGAGCTCTAACATGGAAATTAAGCGTTTCCGGACACATTTCCACATAACATCTTTTCTTTATTTGTGTGTGAGGAATGTTTCCTGAAAGTTTGGCCGTACCTTTTTGTAACACTCTGTATATCGTTGCCGACCTCAGTGCCGTCTTCTGCCTGGTTACGTGTCTCTCTATTTCAATACGCAGCCGCGGGATTAGAACCACCATGTCACGGATTGCGCGACCTCTCCCGCCGGAGGTTCGAGTCGTCCCTCGGGCGTGTGTGTGTGTGTGTGTGTGTGTGTGTGTGTGTGTGTGTGTGTGTGTGTGTGTGTGTTGTTATTCAAATGAAGGTCATCAGTCCCCTAGAACTTACAACTACATGAACCTGACTAACCTAAGGACATCACACACATCCATGCCCGAGGCAGGATTCGAACCTGCAGTCGCGCGGTTCCGGACTGAAGCGCCGAGAACAGCTCGGCTGCAGTGGCCGGCTGTTTGTCTTAGCATAAGTTAGTTTAAGTAATGTGTAAGTGAGTGAACCGATGATGTCACCAGTTTGGTCCCTTAGGAATTCACACACATCTAAACATTCTTTGAATACGTATGCTTATACTAATTTCTTTGGCACTTCAGTGTATGTGACGTTGCATCTTTGACAACAATAGAATTGTAATTGAGAACAAGTAGAAATAGTAATTACTTTCTCTTCCTTTAAATCATAAAGAAATCAGTTCTCCATAATTTGGCTGTGAGTTTAAAAATATTCTCTAGCAACTAGTAACAACTGTTCTGCATTGGTCCTGTACACAACAGACAACTTACCTCGTGTCGCTGCTGCAACTGCGTGATCAGCAACATGCTAAAACTATTTCAAAAGCAATACTGCGATCCATGCAGAGTGCAATGAATGGCCATAATAATTGCATCAACTACTGCCATATGTTCTTATATAGAAATTTAATAATGTGGATGGGTTTAATCAACTTGCCTTAGACAGCGTAAAAGAAAAAAGAAACTAATAAAGATTTTAATTCACTATTTTAGCAAAACAGATTATTGAAAGACTGACAAACTTTACACAGACCTTAATTATTCCACAATGTCTGTACTCAATAAACAAGTCTCTGGCCTCAGCAAAGATACGAATATTATACTCAATGTATGCATACACAAATGTGATAAAATCTCTCCAGTGCACAAGTAAGCAACAACTACGTGCAACGAAAACGCAAATCACCCAAAATTGCTCAGTTAATACCAAATCCTCCTCCGGCGCTACCAGCACGATCACGGCAGGCTGTGACCTTAAAATCGTGTCGCGCATCTTCTCTCCATTGCAGGCTGCTTCCGACCACTTCAGATTCCTCTCCACAACTGTTCGCTCGCTATTACTGGCGATAATAATATCTCAAATTCACAGTTTGTGTATGCACACCACAGCAAAATCGTTGGTAAACTTTGCAAAGAAGAGTTGACGTCCAACTTTAAAGTTTTACTGTGTTAGTGGACATTCCGTAGTCTCGCTTTATCACTAAGCAGACCTGTTATGTGAGGATCTTCAGTGTGATGTAAGCACGACGGAAACTCCTGTCTGGAATTTGGTGATTCCTTTTGTGTAAAACATCCCAGTGAAGCAGTTCCCACATGTTCGACATGGCCACCTTGAAAACTGTATGGCCGTTAAAAAATGTGATCCTCTGTGTAAGAGAGTTATTTTTTTCAACCTCTGATCGGTAGCGAAATTAAAACCACAGTGAAAACCCGGTGCTGCGTAGCGTCTCCAGTATGTCTGTCTATCGCGTCGATCTGAGTGTACAGTAAGCATGTAGAGATGCCTACAATAATAGTGTCTGCCTCCAAGTGTGAACTGCCTGTTGATGAGTTTCGTCTGATTTCATGCAACCCACATAACTGTCATGTGTGTCCTCGTTTATGACAAGCCTCAGCCGCACATTGCAGTGCAACAACGACCCAGCTGTAGCATTTTCGAGGGGAAGCGTTTGGTTACCCACCACACAGCTCGGACTTGGCTCCCTCAGATATTCGTGCACCAGCATCCGGCCATCCTGGTTTAGGTTTTCCGTGATTTCCCCAAATCAGGCAAATGCCGGGATGGTTCCTTTGAAAGGCCGACTTCCTTCCCTAATCCAATGGGACCGATGACCTCACTGCTTGGTCCCCTGCCCCAAATGCAACAACCAACAAACTTTCATCTCTTTGCTCACATGAACCATAGTCTAGGAGGACATAATGTTGGCACAAACAACAATCTACAGACCACTGTGGGGAATTGGCAGAAATCAAAGGGGGAATGCCTTCTATGACAAATGTATTGGAAAGTTCATAACACGCAATGATAAATGTCTGTGTCGGAGCAGCTCAAAATGGCTCTGACCACTATGGGACTAAACTTCTGAGGTCATCAGTCCTCTAGAACTTAGAACTACTTAAACCTAACTAACGTAAGGACGTCACACACATCCATGCCGGAGGCACGATTCGAACCTGCAACCATAGCGGTCGCACGGTTCCTGACTGTAGCGCCTAGAACCGCTCGACCACTCCGGCCGGCTGTCGGAGCAGTGACTGTGTAGTGAAGTAACTGAAAGCTGTAGCGAAAAGTTGCAAATAAAGCATTTTTTATTTTCACTGTGGTTTAAATTTCGCGACCGGTTGAAGACCGAAAAAAAAGCCCTCGTACAAAGTGTTTGTGGGTGAGGTCCTGGAACTGAGTGTCCAGTTGTTGGAGGGTGTGTGTGACTAGAGGCGACCCCGTGTCGTTTTCAGCTGGTGAAGGTGCACCGGCGCTACAAGAGCAAGGAGAGCCAGTACCGCTACCACTCGCGCACCTGGCTCATCACGGACACGCTGAGCTACCTGGTGCCCGGCGTCGTCGTCTTCATCTTCCTGCCCGCCGCCATCTTCAGCTTCATGGAGGACGACTGGGACTACGCCATGTCCGTCTACTACGCCTTCGTCACGCTCACCACCATCGGCTTCGGCGACCTCGTCGCTGGTAACTATCCACCCGCCGGCTTCAGCTGATTCCCTACTTTTACCAGCCGCCCCGCTGCCGTCTCATGCTTTTCCATGTGGCGTGTTGTCTTTGTTGTCAGCATAGCACTCTCTCGGCCGCGTGTGGGCTTCCCAGAGCTTGCAGCTGCTACTTTTCGTTATCTCACTCCCAGTATCTTTCCATTTCGCCTCACAAGACTTTGTGCATTCCACTCCATTCTCCCCCCCCCCCCCCCCTCCTACCCCTCCCCTCTCCCCCATCAAGGAAATTTACCCTACCACTATTGTGAATTGAGCTCAAGTCCAGATCACTATCCACCCGAGCTTCAATTGACACCTCGCTTTGGCATACAATTTCCTGTACACTGGCCAGCTCCCTGTTCTGGTCCTGAAGACCATCCAGTGCCTACTGGCCACTGTGTCAAAGCTCTCTTGGCCATTGTCTGCTTGACACATCTTGCAGCCGCTAATGCTGAGTCAGGTAGCTATCCCAATGGTACCAAGAGGCCGAGTGCAGCCCGTTCCGACCCTTCCACCAAGAAAAAGTCCCTGGCAGTACTTGGAATCCAACTCGGGTCCTGCAAATGGTAGTCAGACACGTCGACCACTCAGCTACAGAAGTAGACTGCATATTGACACTGAACTGTATTTCGAAAGTCTATGTTTTGGTCTGAAAATAACAAGGTCTGAAATATATTACATGAAACAATAGAATGAGAAAAGTCCTAGAACAATGTAGACAACATTATTTATACTGTGTGTTGACTCTGTTATCTCGCATAACAGATAACCCAATGCAAACATATGTCTCCCTCTGGCTAATTCTACACCATGGTATAACTTGCTAACTCAATTTATGATGTATTTGGTTCTGCTAGACTACCTCTTGTCCCGATCATCTTTTAACATTAAGCACACAAAATCCTATGGAGACTTACTTAATCTTGTGCCACTGAATTCGAAACTGACATTAGAATCACATATTAGCTCTGCTTTTCGAACTGTATCCAGCAAAGAACCGTTAAAGCCAATACACTTTCTGCATTCGCACAAGAAGCATTCTTTGTTTCTCAATCTCTAGAAAAAGATTTCTAAGAGCTCTAATAATTTCCGAAATTACTCATATTTAATTAGTGCTAAAGGATGAAATTTTAAATTGCTTTCTGTGATGCTTCAAAGTGAAACGCAACGCTATGTCCAAATGAGGTGTAAAAGAAAGCTCTTAAGATGTTGTATACTGGATCCCAAAAACGAAACCCAGTCAGTGTATTTCACCGTCATTTTTGAGTTATTTGCCACTCCCTCTCCCCACCAAAACAGAAAACACATTCTATTCATCCTAATGCTGTACTTTTCAAAATTTGGAAAACAGTGTTATGTTGCACCAATTTTCTATAACTATAAAACACCAGTAAAGTTGACGATAATTAGATCATTTAAGAGCACAATGCATTTACTATTTCAGCCCTCGGATGTCCAAAAAATGATCTTGTGTCTTTGCCCATCCTGTGTCCAACTGCCACTCACATTACAAGAGCAAGCTCTGATGTTGTCACTATGAAGGGCTTCACTGATCTGTTCATTCTCTGAAGCAACAGAAGCACTACCGCTTCTGGTAACAGCTGTCTCTGATTCATTTGTTTAAACAATGCAATAACCGGAATGAGATTTTCACTCTGCAGCGGAGTGTGCACTGATATTAAACTTTCTGGCAGATTAAAACTGTGTGCTAGTTCTGCAAGGTTCGCAGGAGTGCTTCTGTAAAGTTTGGAAGGTAGGAGACGAGGTACTGGCAGAAGTAGACCTGTCAGGACGGGGCGTGAGTCGTGCTTGGGTAGGTCAGATGGTAGAGCGTTTGCCCGCGAAAGGCAAAGGTCCCGAATTAGAGTCTCGGTCCGTCACACGGTTTTAATCTACCAGGAAGTTTCAATGCAATAACCGTCTTAGTCAAGACGACATTAGCCTTTCTCTCGACTGGTCCTTGCAACATCTTCATTCCATTGTGAGGTAGCATACTTGTTTTCTCTTCTCCTATTTTTATCAAGCTGATATTGCCTGAAGTCCGGCTTTCAGCCAGATGCTAATGTCTTGCAGATAATATTTCAGCGATCAGTGTTGCCGTCATCATCAACTTTCCAGATGTGGTTAGCGTTAATGGAGCTGCTTTTCTCTTTGTACGTGCCCTTTGTCCATTTCAGTGTACTTCTTGTCCTGGTGAGGATGTCCCATCGTTTGAGAATAAAATGGTCTACATGGCTAATACATTCCATTTGCGACACGCTCATCAGGTCAGTTTTAGATTCAGACAGCTTGGTGCACACACTCAGAATTGAAACTACTGACAGATGAAAATAATGTGTCGGACCAGGACTCGAACCTGAAGTCTTTGCCTTTCACAGGCAAGTTCGAAGGTACAAGGAGACGTATGGTGAAAGTGGAGTTGTGAGGTCCGGACAGTGAGTCGTGCTTAGATGGCTCAGTCGCTAAAGCACTCGCTTGCGAAAAGCGAAAGAAGTGTCAAGTCATGTGCTCACCACTGTAGAGCGAAAATTCATTCTGGATACCGACGTTGTCGGACAAAATCACTGGGAGAACGAGAGGGAACGGTGCGTTTTGATGAACCTGGGTGAAAACGTTTCTAACAGGAAAGCTTGTGGTAAATTCAACAGCCCTTGCGCCCCCATGCTTAAGTCACTGATGGAGCAAAGATGCCTGCACTCATGCACAGAAAACAGAGTTTGCCACTCTGGAAACGAAACAAGCACTTCTTCAGCACCGAGTCAAGGGGTAGATGTGTTAGAAGACGACGATGACCCTGGTATGGGTTGGCGGTACACATGACAGTGGTACACAGCATCAGCTGCATAAACACCGGTCAAGGGTGGGCGACTCAACTAGTACTGAACATCTGATTCCAGTGGAAGTCGGCTTTCGAAAGCATCAATGGTGAGGGGACCCCAACAAAAGGATCACAAGGTGGTCAGGGAGTGAAATGGAGGGCTCGTATAAGGTAAAGAGCAACTTCCTTATTAGCTCAATACGTCAGAACCCAAGGATGATGATGATGATGATGATGTACAAACAGAAACTGACATCACTAGTATGGCTCTGGATAGAACCCTGTCTTTGATATCGCACCTCACAAAAACTGCCACTAACGGGGGACAAGAAGTACTGTCGTCCAAAAACTTATCGAACTGGACCAAAACTGGCAACTCTGCAGACTTTTACTTTGAGCCTGGTAAGCGCCACAGCAGAGTACTGTGCACCGATCAGCACTCATTTAAACAAAATGTATGTCCAACTTAATAATGCTGAGTGTATTATTTCAGGAACAGTTAGGTGTACTCCCACCATCTGACTGCCTATCCTTAGTCACACAATGACCGCAAAATTGCGAAGAAAAGCGTCCTTGATCAGGGAACACAACAAGATACTAGCAAACCGTGGATCGTCGGTGCATTCTGACATTCCTGACCTCAGAATCGATAGACTTCTTTCAAGACATTCTGCTCCTGAATTTGCAAACGGTCTCACATTACCAATTCCTGGAGGAGAGTGGCTTCAAAATACCTCATAACCATGCCAGTTATTGAAAATATGCAGATAGACTTTTTATATGTTGAATGTTACCCTCACAGCATTTGAATGCAGAGCACTGAGCAAAACTATCCAAGACCTCAGGGAAGAGCATGTTGAGGTGGTTGAGACATTTCTAAAGGCAACCCCAAATTCCATCAAGTATATACAGTGACTAGATGTTTGCTTGTGATAGATATAATGTCACATAACTCAACACTGAAATCTACTTAAGTGTCATATGCTAAATAAATACTAGTTAGCATCCAGCTGAACGCCTATCAAAACTTTAGTTGTTCATTCCAGAATGGAGAAAAAGGGTGCCCATTTGGACTCTCTCTCTACAGTTTTAGATAGTTTTACTAGTGTGGAATATTAACTGAACCGCGCTATATGGTGATGATACTGGGCTTCACTATATGTGCCATGCTCGTGTTGCAATTGGCTTCATCCCGTTTTGCAGGACAGACAAACATGGGCTTCCAGACGGGCTGGTTCCTGCTGTACCAGATAATGCTGCTGGTGTGGGTGATCTTCGGGCTGGGCTACCTGGTCATGATCCTGGGCTTCATCACGCGCGCCATGCGCTCCAAGCGGATGGCCCGGCTCGAGCACAAGCTGGCGCACAACCTCAAAGTGACGCAGGCGCGCCTCTGGCACGGCATCGCCAAGGACGCCGTCTACCTGCGCAGGGTCATCAACGAGATGTACCTCCAGAAGCTCAAGGTTCGTCACCAGTTCTGGTACAACTAGCGTCTTGTAAGAATAATGTTCACTAACCTCCCAGAGCTATGATCCCTTCGTTGACACTCTACTCAGAGCAGCAAGCAGAGCTAAATCGTTGGTTTTGACATTGTAGGTGGTACATTGCTTTAGGTTTTACGTACAGTCCTGTCATAATCCTCTGAAGATATCACTTATTATGTTGAGGATGGCTCTACTCTATTCACTCTGTTCATATCTAAGGGACTGCTGAGTGAGGCAGTAAAGTGGCAGAATACTGGACTGGACTTCATTTCACATCGCCATTTGAAGATTCAAATTTAGGTTTCTTGTAGGTGGTCTAAACGTTTTAAGGCAAAGTGGTGCGATGGTTTTACCAAAAACGATACGGCCAGTTTCTGTCCCCAAATTTCTACTAGTGTCCACGTTGATTGCAGGACGTTAAAGCTGAATCATTCTTGGTCAACAGCCAGGGATTGTGTTCTTGGGTGAAGCAGTCACTGAGTCCCTCGCCCCAGATGGTCAGCGCTGAGCCCAGTAGATACTCATAACCTGTACTTTTGGTGTCCCGTCGATGTTCCTGTCAGAGTTGTTTGAAGCAAATGAGAGAGATGGCCTTTCGCTAGGGCAAAGACAGGACATTCAATTAAGTTTCGAATGCCAGTGAAAAATCTCCACCATATTTATTGCATCAACTTAATCAGCCTCGTACTATGATTGACATACACTATCACTATCAACTCCAGAGACTGGCAGTTGGATCATTTACGATCTAATCACACTATCTTGAGTTTCACCTGGCACTATTGTCGCCTCTATTGATATCTTCCCATTAAGGAAAACATGTTGGGTTTTGTTCTCTAGGAAGACTTCAGTCCATTATCATTCTGTCCAGACAGTCCACAAGCACAAGAATGGCCAGAAAGTATTAAGCTTTTCATTGACATAAACAGCTTGCAATTTATAGCAACAACTTTAGCTCATACCTACTGTGTAATCTGCATTACAATGGGGCACAAAATTTTGCCACACTGCCTCAAGTACACTGTTGTTCTGGTCTCGATAATCCAATGACAGAACTCAGCCACGAGCCATGTGCCCTTATCGCTTGCATTTTTTCTTTGACAGAGTTGTACAGGTTGTCCAAAAACCTCTCTGATTTCCAAATGCAATTAAAGGAACTAAGAGACCTAGATAATTGCAGTCTGTGGCATCATGTAAAGTACCTGAAAATGTTTTGTACAATTAATAGACTTCTACGTAGGTTCCTTTCTTAATCGATAAAATTGGTAAAATATGCTGTCTCAACCCATGTGCCACAAGTAGGTCGGGGTTGATAGGGGTTATTGCATCCACATTACTCCTGTGGAGATGGCCAATGATCCTGCTGGAAGATCACATTTTATTGAAAGGGAAGAATTTGAAGGGCAGCAAATTGCTCATGCTTGTCCAGATAAACGGTTCCTGTTACTGTTTAACCGATGAAGAAGAATGGTCCAACTATGCTGCCTTTCATCAGCATAAACTTCACATTCACCTTTCCGCTGTTTGTGACAAGTTCCCAATAAGTGTGGGCGTTCTGAATCTCTGATGCGAATGTTGTGCCGATTAATGTGTGCGAAAGGCTGCACCGTCAGAGAAAACGACGTTTCTTAGATAGAGGGATTTTGCCCGATTCAGTCCAGCATCTCAATAGCAAAAACAGCAAATTAGTCACGATGCTGCAAGACCTTTCGCTTATTGTGGAGTACTGAATATCGCTTTTTCTTTTGGTATTGTATTACGTACGTCATTGTTCCTTTTGAATTGCAGTAGATTACTTACAACAAACTTCATAAAGGAATAAACATACCGTAAATACCAAAGTCCTTAAAACATTGGTGTAACTCCCCCGACCGGCGAACCGCATGTGGGCCAAAGCAAGTATCACTGTGGTCCAAGAAGTGAGCACCTATCACACGACGGGTAAAAAATTTATTAAATTCCGTATATGTAAAGTTAGAGATCTCATATAAACAATGGCAAAATCATTCAATGTTCCTTTACTTTTTTCCTCTCTCAGCAGTTATTGTTTCGGTTAACTATATTATGTGCGGCTAAAAATACCAGTCTTCTTCCAGTGTGACCGAGGTAAGCTAAAACGGTTACACACTCCTGCCTTAAACAGATGTCTACAAGCTGATAAAGGGTAAGCATAGCAGATCTACATCTACGTGATTACTCTGCTATTCACAATAAAGTGCCTGGCAGAGGGTTCAATAAACCACCTTCATGCTGTCTCTCTACCGTTCTACTCTCGGACGGCACGCGGGAAAAACGAGCACTTAAATCTTTCCGTGCGAGCCCTGATCTCTTCTATTTTATCGTGATCATCATTTCTCCCTATGTATGTGGGTGCCAACAGAATGTTTTGGCAATCGGACGAGAAAACTGGTGATTGAAATTTCATGAGAAGATCCCGTCGCAACGAAAAACGGCTTTGTTTTAATGATTGCCACTCCAATTCACGTATCATGTCTGCTATAGGAGGGTCGTTCAGTAGTTAATGCCCCAAATTGTTTTCTCAGAGCATATTCATTTTTAAGAGTCAAAATTTGGTGACAATGAACATCAACATGTCTTGTCCATGTCCTATTTTTCTACGTAGTCTTCATCACGTTCTATGGCTGTACGCCAACGCTGTGGAAGAGCATGTATTCCCTGCAGGCAAAAGCTCTTGTCCTGTAGGCGTAGCTATGTTTTCACTGCATGACTGACATTCTCGTCATCTTCAATGTGTGTTCCCCGTAGAGAATCTATAAGCGGCCCAAAGAGATGGAAGTCCGAGGGTGCCAGGGTCTGGACTGTAGGGTGGATGAGGCAGGGATGTCCAACCCAATTTGACGATGTGTTCCCGGGTTCTCAGACTTGGGTGTGGGCGTGCATTATCGTATTGGAGCAAGATTTCTGCTAGATTCTTGTCCGATCGAACACGTCGGAAACGGATCTTGAGGTTACTCAGAGTCTTCACGTATGCCTCTGAATTGATGGTTGGCCCTCTTGGCATCACTTCCACGAGAACGACGCCGTCGCAATCCCAGAAGACTGTCACCATGACTTTTCCAGCAGAGGGGGTTGTCTTGAATTTCTTCTTGTGTGGTGAATGAGGATGATACCACTCTATGGACTACCTTTTTGTTTCTGGCGCAAAGTGGTACTCCCAGCTTTCGACCCCTGTAACGATGCGTGACACAGGCCTCTCTGTCAGTCTCAAAACGCCCCAAAAATTCACACGAGATGGCCTTTCTCTGAATCTTAGGGTTCCACTGTGAGCATTCTTGGAACCCATCGTGAGCATCTCTTTGAATATCCGAGAGTCTCGATCATTGCAGACGCACTTACACTGCTGACCGAGAATTGTAGAGCCAATTTTCGAGTTGTGATGCGCCGGTTGGAACGAATAATGGCATCCACACGATTCGGCATGTCTGGAGCAATGGCTGTGACAGGACGTCTCGAGCGTGGGCGAACGTGGAGCTCTGTTTCTGCATTTCCTGACGCTGTAAATTTCTTTACCCATCACCCAACTGTACTCCTATCAACTGCAGCTTCGTCATAGACTGCACAGAAACTTTTACGGATGTTCACCACGGTTTCTATTTCTGCACACAAGAATTCAATAACAACACGCTGCTTGTAGCGTGAGTCGTACCTATACGCCATTTCGACGGTGTGCTACCGCTGTGCCATCTGCCAGAACGGTTCGAAACTTCACGGGCGTACAGAACAAACATGAAATGTGCAGCAGCAAGAAGGACATTCGACTATGTATATTAATGGCTTTTTTTTTAAAAAATGTGCGGCATTACTTACTGAACGACCCTCGTAGCACGTTTTTGAGAAATGAAGACTTCCTTATTCTATATCACATTATCGAATGGAAAGATGCAGAACTCGTCAACTTGCTGATTTTCTCCTCCCAAGATTTTTAACAATCTGAATTGCACGTTTGGTTGAACTAGGTTGTTTTAGGAGTTCCAAAATTATTATTTTTTCCAGTTTAAATTCGCAGTGTAATGGACACGTAAAAATTCTGAAGTTTCCACACGATTTATTGTTTCTTCACCTCGCGTTTGACTTACCCTTGGTCTAGTACCTCTAGATGTGCAGAACTGAATGTCTTGAGTCCTTTGTAAATTGAGAGACCGTTCGCAGGAAACCACTCACGACGAGAACACGGCAAATGCCATAACGCGGTTTCCTAGAAACGCCAATGAGTGGAAGAGAGGTGCCGGACTGAGTGGCCGAGCGGTTCTAGGCGCTACAGTCTAGAACCGCGCGACCGCTACGGTCGCAGGTTCGAATCCTGCCTCGGGCATGGATGTGTCTGATGTCCTTAGGTTAGTTAGGTTTAAGTAGTTCTAAGTTCTAGGGGACTGATGACCTCAGAAGTTAAGTCGCCTAGTGCTCCATTTGAGCAAATTTTTTGTAAGAGAGGTAAAATTAAGTTAACACATGTCTCAGTTTATCCGTAGGTACTCGACCATTTCTAAAGAAACGGGGGTCAAATTTTTCGAGGTATCTTTAGTTACTTTATGTGCCCTTTACCGCGCGATGTCCTCAGACAAAATGATGGTGATGACATTGTTGTTAGCGCCGCCACTTCGTAACTTTGCACCCCGTGTTCAAAACTCGATTATTACTTTTATTTTCGTTTTCCATTTACATACCAAAGTCTGTAGAAGATTACTATAAGAATATTTTCCAGTGTCTATTGGTATTATGTTGTCCTTATTCGTGTACTTATTGTATGTCGGATGAATGCATTTAAAATTATATGAAATAGGTTTCCGTGAAATTCCTGTACTGCATCTTGATTCATAATCAATTGCAAGCGCGAGTTTTCGGAAAAGTGATCCGCTGTGTATGGTTGGCCACGAAATTATTGCGAACACGCGAAATCTTCAGCAGTGTTAACGACATTTCGTTCCTGAGTGAGATTCGTACGGAGAAAGGCTGATGTGGCAAACCAGCTGTCGCACAATGCACGTGGTGTTCGGAATATCTGTATTTCGTAGGTTTCTACAACTGGCGTCATCCAAGGTAATGCGCTAAATCTTCCTGAAGTATAAACACATGAATAAAATATAAGAATTAGTATAAGGATACGAGAATTTAGAAGATGGTAGTCCCTCAAGTTACGACGCACACACACACACGCACACACACACACACACACACACACACACACACACACACACACACACACTTTTTGAGTGGTGGAATGGTCCAGTGGATAGCCTATCAAAAACTGAACACAGATCAAGCATGAAAACACCATCGAGCAAAGTGGAACGATCACAGCATGATGGTTGTGTGATCACGGTGTTGGACTGCGAAGCGCGAGATCCTTGTTCAAATCTGCCTCGTGCTCCATTTTTATTCACAAAATTATGAACTTTCCGTCCGGTCATTAATGTGTCTGGTCTTCTTCTTCTGTAATTTTTTCAATTCTCATACTATACGAGGTGTGATTGGAAAGTTTTAAGAGTGGGCTTGTAACTGTACAGTGGTGGTATTTGCCGTGCGGGATTAGCCGAGCGGTCTCGGGGCGCTGCAGTCATGGACTGTGCGGCTGGTCCCGGAGGAGGTTGGAGTCCTCCATCGGGCATGGGTGTGTGTGTGTGTGTGTGTGTGTGTGTGTGTGTGTGTGTGTGTGTGTGTGTGTGTGTGTGTGTGTGTGTGTGTCTGTTTCTTTCCTTAGGACAATTTAGGTTAAGTAGTGTGTAAACTTGGGGACTGATGATCTTAGCACTTAATTCCCATAAGATTTCACACACATTTGAACATTTTTTCAGTGGTGGTACTTACATGCTACTGTGATGCATCTCCTTCAAAATAGTCCCCTTCTGACTGAACACACCGACTCCAACGGTGTTTCCACTTTTGGAAACATTCCTGGAATTCTTTTCCTGAAGTGTGTTAAGGAAGCTATCCGTATTTGCCTGAATGTCTTCAGTCGAGCTAAATCGCTTCCATTTCAGTGAAACTTTCAGTTTAGGTAACAGGTAGAATTCTGCAGGGGCTAAATCAGGGAAATATGTCGGTTGTGGAAGCACAGGAATTTTGAATTTGGCCAAAAATTCAACGAGTGAGAAAGCACGATAAGCTGGAGCATTGTCATGGTGTAGCACCCAACTCCCGTCTTTCCACAATGCAGGCCTTTTCTTCCACACATTTTCACGCAAACGCTCAAAGACACATTTTTAGTATTCCTGCATCATTTTCTGTGCTCCAGGGGTAAATTCATGATGCACAATACCAGTAGAATCGAAAAAAATCACCAACATTGTCTTCACCTTCGACCGACTTTGCCGTGCTTTCTTCGGTCGTGGTGAACCTGGAACCTTCCAATGTGAAGACTGCACTTTGTTTTCAGGATCACATCCATATACCCACGATTCGTCACCTGTAATTACCGTATTTAACAAATCTGTGTCACTTTTAGTCCGATTAATCAGTTGTTGGCACACTTCACGTCGGTATTGTCTCTGGCCACTTGACAACACTTTTGGAATGAATTTTGCGGACAGATCTACAGTTGAAATTGATGGAACTGCATAGAAACTTATATTAAGTTCATCAGCCATCTCCCTAATTGTAAGTCTACGATCAGAGCGCGCCAAGTCGCGAACTTTCACATTTTCATTAGTTTTTGAGGTGCAAGGACGGCTGGACCGTGGTTCATCTTCAAATGATTCGCGGCCGTTTTTAAATCTGTTGAACTAGACAAAACCATTTGAATGGCTCATACAATTATCTCCAAAAGCTGTTTGTAATAGTTCGTAAGTTTCAGAAGCTGACTCCGCGGTTTTAAAACAAAATTTCACACAAACTCGTTGCTCCGTTTTTGCATTCATTTTCACACGGACAGAATCCGGCAACAAGCCCTAACAGACAGACACTCAACGAGCTGCCACAACAAACTGAATAAAGGAAACTCAGTTTCCTGTCAGAGGGAGTTCTAGGACAAGGCACTGGCTAACTCTCCACCCTCCTTGTACCTGCCCCCCAAACCAGTATGCTGTAGCGGAACCATTCTTAAAACTTTCCAGTCACATCTTGTACAGTGGCTACAGAATATAAGATGATAATATATTTACGATCGCAAGTAAATATGATGAACAGTGAGACCAGGCGAGATGCCACGTAGACCTCTCACAGGAATGAATCCAACAAATGAACGGGTGCTAACTACTGTATGTTACAACAAAAGAATTCAAGAGTCTAAACTTCCAAAACGGAACGGAAGAATCATAACACGTGGTACTTGTGTAGAACAAATATGTGGCTCGTAGGTCTGGATGTGGCTTCCTTACATCTCGCTTTTGCAAACGGACGTTACACCACGACACACACACAAATAGGAATACAGCGAACAGAAACGTCAATATCCAGACGCACATTTAATAATTTTGTGAAAAAAAATTGTGGGGCACGCGAGAAATTTGAGCGTGGACCTCCACTTTCGCATTACAACACCGTGACCACGTTACTACGACGCTACGGGTATTCAAATTTGCACGATGTTTTATATCTTGTGCTTGATCCGTTCACTATTTCCCTTTTGCTTATTTTTTCACAATGGCAGACACCTTCTTCCTGTTTTCATACTTGATTTGTGTTATGTTTTTGACGGGCCATCCATTAAATCTGAGGGGGTGCGATGGGGAGTTACCTTTATTAGTGTAAAATGCAGTTGTAATTTTACCATTAATGTAACGTCCTTATATCTCATAGACTGACAAGAAACTCTCATGTGGTAACCTTCTATGGACAAGGGTAGATAAATGAAGACAATAAAAATGAAATAAATGTAAACAATAATTGGGCGCAAAATTAAGAAGCTGCGACGCTAACTATTGAGCCACCATTTGGTCTGAGTGTACCGCCTACTAAACGGCAAAGTGCTTCGAAAATATCTCGAAAATCTTAACCGTTGTTTTCTCGGAAATGGTCAAGTATCCACACATAACCCGCTTGTTTTGACTCCTCTTCCACTGAGTGAAGTTCCTAGGAATCACAGTGATGACACTTTCCATATTCTGTTATGGTGGTCACACATACATGGGTGCATTTACTTATCATAGCATATCGATGTTACAGGGTGTGTTCATAGGAGAACATCTAGAACAACATGAGGAGTACTACACAGATAATAAATCTAACAAAAGATGAACCAAAAATAAATAGTTTGGAAACTTCGAAATTTTTAGGTGTCCATACTGATGCGAATTTAGACTGAAAAAAAATCGTTTTGGAACTCCTAAAAAAATCTAGTTCAGCCAAATGTGAGCTTCAAATTGTTAAAAACGTTTGGGAGGAGCATATCAGTAAGTTGACGAATTTTGAATGTTTTCATTCAATAATGTGATATGGATAATGTTATGAGGTATCTCATCTTTAAGAAAGGAAGTCTTCATTTCTCAAAAACGTGCTGTGAGAATGATTTCTCATGCTCACCCTCCATCTGTTTAAGGCAGGTGCTTCCTAGGAAGGAAGGTGATGGCACTAGCCAAGTTCTTCTCGTCAGTAATACTTTTAAGACATTATTCACCATTTTTTCCTGTTGCTCTACGTTTGTTTTGGTTCATTACAATACTAATGTCATCTGCAAAAGAGGTAATTTCAGTTGTTGTGTATTAGATGTGTCGTAGTTTACATATAATAGAAACAATAATGGACCTGAAATTGAGCCTTGTGGAACCCTAAAAGTGAATTGTTACGTTGGTTAAGGGGATATGATATGTCAGATTCGTTGAAATCTGATATTTTCTGTTTTCTACTCCATAATGTACTTTGGACTTTCCTAAACACTTTGATGTATAATACATTAAAATCAGACAATTGTGAGACCTTCGAATAATATTTTGAATGTTGAATGGAACTGTGAAATTTCGCAGCTATGCACATACTTCCACAATTAAGCAGTCATATCTTGGGAACAGTCTAGAAGGCTGTGAATTGCTTTGTTTTGTGCCTACTGCTACGTCTCAGAAGTTGGCATTATGAATAAACAAATCAGTCCTTTGTTTCTGATATTTGTTTTCGTTGAAAGTAGTGTGACTGTCGGCTATTTTTGTAGTAAGCTAACTTCTATTGCTTTTTATTCGTAAATAAAATGACTAAGCGTAGAAGTAACTTAAAGAAACGCAGATTTGCGGATAACAGATATGTGACATTTGCATTTTCTTCTGAAGTACTTGAAAACACAGGCACTAGCAGTGAAGAAAACCACGATGTCTCTGAAGTGACCACGCCCCCTACTGCATCGAAAAGGAAAGTGACAGTGGTAAAAGTAATGATATTATGGTTATCAGACCTATTTACAGACATCTGGCACATCCTGAGCTGGGAAGACCCAGAATGTGAATGAGTCCTTCAATAACGTTGTGTTGTGCCGTGTGCCTAAAAATGTATTTGTTGGCATTATGACTCTAACGTTAGCAGTGTCTGACGCTGTAATAACTTTTAATGGTGGGAACTATGAAAGACTTAAGGTTCTGGAGAAGTTAGGGGTAACATTTGGACCGAACACAGCTGAAGGACTGTGGGAACTGGATGAGCTTCATTAACGTGAAGTAGAGTTAGCTGCTCAGCAAATGACAAAACGAGCAAGAAAGAAAAGGAGGACGAAAGTACTGGGTTGTTGTGAAACTGAAGAAAACAGACTATGGGGCAGGACAATTCTAGTGCATAGCCGGCCGGAGTGGCCGAGCGGTTCTAGGCGCTACTGTCTGGAACCGCGCGACCGCTACAGTCGCAGGTTCGAATCCTGCCTCGGACATGGATGTGTGTAATGCCCTTAGTTTAGTTCGGTTTAAGTAGTTCTAAGTTCTAGGGGATTGATGACCTCAGCAGTTGAGTCCCATAGTGCTCAGAGCCAATTCTAGTGCGTAAAAGATGCAGAAATGTAAGTCTGTATACGAATCTGTAATAAACGACCTGCTTTCTAAAAAAGTACTAATGACAGAGACATGAAACTTTCGCAGAATGCGAAGTGGGAGATTCAACACACATGGAAGTAGAATAATTAAAATATCGTGCGTTGTTTTGTTTTTATGTTCATTTATTTACAAAATTCTGTCAAAAAATTGAGTGTTCGGAAAAAAGATAACATGCCCCACAATACAATTTGAGAAGTAATTCTAGTTCAGTGTATCTAGAAAAAGCACCCAATAATTTTGGAAACTCGTTAGTCAGTGTCTTATTAGTTTTCACGATAATGGGTCACAAAATTCGATAATTTGGCGGCATAGGACGTACAATGTCCCCTTATAACGTTAAGCTGAACTTTCTGTAGACTGATTAGGTGACGGGCCCAGCCCCAGATATGGTAAACTGATACTGTGGACAGTCAAGCACAGCGTAATCTGGGTTTACTTTGGGCCCCACGCCGTGTTGCTCTCCGCCGGTGGCCCTGGGTGGTGTAGAGTGTAGAGTGTTGTACCTGTGCGGTGTGCCTACAGCCGGTGTACCGCGACGACGAGCTGTCGTGCGCTCGCGCCCTGCGGACGCGCAGCAGCTCTGAGCCGTGCCTGCACACCGCCGGCAGCAGCCCGGGCCTGCGCCGGCGCGCCAACTCCGACTTCCTGGGCGGCGTGGGCTCCGGCGGCGGCCGCGGCCGCCTGCCCAGGGTGATGTCCGAGACCGACCTGGGCCGCATCGACCGCGCCGCCACGTTCGCCACGGCCGGGGCGGCCATCCGACCCGCGGAGCTGCTGGCCCGCGTCGTGGGGGCGCTCAGCAACGCCGCCGCCGGTGAGTCCGTCGACCGGGGGTCCGCGCAGCCCCAAAAGATCCACCCCCAGAAGGGCCGGCTGAAACAGTGCTGACCACTGGCACAGAAACGCCACCTTCAGACCAGTCTATGCACATTCATTTGGCATATAACTGGGTGGTTATAATTAAACTTTCCCTATTTAACACAATACAACACGGAAACTAATTACTGTATGAGTACCTAACTGGGTGCCGGCTTCCAAACAATAGTATGAAATGCTGGTGTGGCCCTCAACTAACAAGGGAACCTCCCCGTCGCACCCCTCTCAGATTTAGTTATAAGTTGGCACAGTGAATAGGTCTTGAAAAACGGAACACAGATCAATCGAGAAAACAGGAACAAGTTGTGTGGAACTATGAAAAAAATAAGCAAAATTTACAAACTGAGTAGTCCATCCGCAAGATAGGCAACATCAAGGATACTGTGAGCTCCGGAGCGCCGTGGCCCCGTGGTAAGCGTGAGCAGCTGCAGAACGATTGGTCCTTGGTTCAAGTCTTCCCTCGAGTGATAAGTTTTTTATTTTCAGACAATTATCAAAGTTCAGGCACTCGCACATAATCAACTTCGCTCTCCAAAACTCCAGGACATGTTCAGATTTGCTTGGACATATGCAGGACTTGACGGTCTACACACGGAAAAATTTGAAAACGTTAAAAACATGTGTTTTGACAGAGCACAGGGAAAACAGTGTGACTTTGACAGAGCACAGGGAAACCTGTGCGACTGTGAAACTGTTGCATTCATTTGTTGCAGTTTATGTGACAATCTCTTATGTTTTCATTACTTTTTTGGGAGTGATTATCACATCCACAAGAAAACCTAGGCCAGCCGGTGTGGCCGTGCGGTTCTAGGCGCTTCAGTCTGGAACCGCGTGACCGCTACGGTCGCAGGTTCGAATCCTGCCTCGGGCATGGATGTGTGTGCTGTCCTTAGGTTAGTTAGGTTTAAGTAGTTCTAAGTTCTAGGGGACTAATGACGTCAGATGTTAAGTTCCATAGTGCTCAGAGCCAGCCAAGAAAACCTAAATCGGGCAAGGTAGAAGAATATTTTTACCCATTCGCCAAGTGTACAAGTTAAGTGGGTCAACAACATATTCCTGTCATGTGACGCACATGCCGTCACCAGTGTCATATAGAATATATCAGACGTGTTTTCCTGTCGAGGAATCGTTTGACCTATGACCTTGCGATCAAACGTTTTCGTTTCTCATTGGAGGGGCACGTCCTTTCGTCTACTAATCGCACGGTTTTGCGGTACGGTAGCGAAATACAGACACTAAACTTATTACAGTGAACAGAGACGTCAATGAACGAGCGGACAAATCATAACTTTGCAAAGATAAAGAAAAGGACTTGAACCAAGGACCTCTCGTTCCGCAGCTGCTCACGCTGACCACGGCGCTCCGTAGCTCACAGTATCCTTGATGTTGCCTATGTTGTGCATGGACTACTCAGTTTGTATATTTTGCTTATTTTTTTCATAGTTCCACACAACTTCTTCCAGTTTTCTCGATTGATCTGTGTTCAGTTTTTCAAGGCCTATCCACTGTGCCAACTTATAACTAAATCTGGGGGGGTGGGGGGGGGGTGCGATGGGGAGGTTCCCTTGTAAGTACCCTCCGACTCAACGTTGCAATATTAAAAGTTTTGGCTGGTTTCGTTGTCTAGGGGCTGGGATACATAGTTGCAACACTACAGGCCAAATACTCCTGAGTTTACAGTATACGATAAGAATACACACATGAATCGAATAATCGAAGGCTTCTATCACTCGGCAATGGCGAATTATGAAAGTAACATATAAAATTATAGACGAAAGATTGCAATTAAATAAATTCCTCAGGTACTTCTCCGCGACCACGCGCAAACTGCTCCACCGTCCAAGTCTTTCCGCCGCGCCGTCGCGTCCAGCACTCTCCGTGTCCAGTGCCGTATCCTCCAGAACTGCCCAGTGTCCTCCTCTCCCGAACTCGCTTCCATCCACTCTCCCGACTGTCTACAGCGCTCGCGCCATGTCTTCAAACCAACGCACACTCACAAACATATTTAAACACATACGAAATACTGGAGTTACATTTAAATAACTTGAAATTAAATTAATATTGCTACGACTGGACCATAGACACGCTCTAACACACATTATTAGATGCAAAAACAAATTAAATAAACATACCGGGTGATCAGAAAGTCAGTATAAATATGAAAACTGTATAAATCACGGAATAATGTATATAGAGAGGTACAAATTGACACACTTGCTTGAAATGACATGGGGTTTTATTAGAACCCAAAAAAATACAAACGTTCAAAAAATGTACGACAGATTGCGCTTTATCTGATCAGAATAGCAATAATTAGCACAACAAAGTAGGACAAAGCACAGATGATGTCCTTTACAGGAAATGCTCAATATGTCCACCATCATTCCTCAACAATAACTGTAGTCGAGGAATAATGTTGTGAACAGCACTGTAAAGCATGTCCGGAGTTATGGTGAGCCATTGGCGTCGGATGTTGTCTTTCAGCATTCCTAGAGATGTCGGTCGATCACGATACACTTGCGCCTTCAGGTAACCCCAAAGCCAATAATCGCACGGACTGAGGTCTAGGGACCTGGGAGGCCAAGCATGCCGAAAGTGGCGGCTGAGCACACGATCATCGCCAAACGACGCGCGCAACAGATCTTTCATGTGTCTAGTAATACTTTGTTGTTTTTTTTCTAATAAAACCCCATGTCATTCCAAGCATGTTTGTCCATTTTTACCTCTCTATCTACAGTATTCCATGGTTTATTAAATTTTCAAATTTATACTGACTTTTTGATCACCAGGTATATCAAAGGAATAGCAACAAGAGGTAGGCCAGTAGCGTAAGGTCTCTGTGCTTTCTAAAACACAGTAAATATTTAACCAATTTCTTCATGAATAGTATATATCGGACATAAACAAAGACATAGATGAATAAATATATTTATAAGCATGCTGCTACCGTTTTTTCGTGTAACTGTGGAGTACCTATGGCCTGGTGCGATCGATAGTAATCGGCCACTTTCACCTCCAATAACTCATGTACTATTCAAGTTACGTGCCTGTAATTCATACCAATTTAGGTTTACACTAATAGCTTTCTAACGACACGTAGATCGACGAAATCGGATGGCCCGTATAGATTTTGGAAATTCGTAGCTGGGCGTTACTTGTATAATTTACAGTCAGATACTAAACTTCAAACTAATAAAGATATTGCAGATCTGATTACACCATCAGAATTGTCGTGCAGATAATAGTAATGTACATGTTTCTTTTTGAGGTATCATGATTCATCTGGCTACTACTAATTTCTATACGAACTGTGAAATGTCTGCCATTAAGGTTTCACTAAGTCCGCCATCTTTGGCCCTCCCGGCGCACAGCGTCACCAAGGAATTCCCAGCCATGTGCTCGATGGACCACGTGGTCCGGCCGTTGTGCGGCACCATGTGCTTGCTAAGGAGCCGCGCCTTGCCAAACGGCCCGAGCAGTGGCCGCCAACTCTCAACTTAGAATATTTTCGGGGCGCCACGACTCGCCCGTTACCTCATATGCAGTGTGCTGCTATGGTACATCATACCATTACATGCCGGTACCACTGCTGCTGCAAAATGGGCTCAATATGCCACACAGAAGAGTCTGAAAACGCAGGATTGCATTCTACACGGCAGAACGAAGCAGGTCCATAGGTAAGCTGGCTACCTCTCTTTATATACTGCGCTTCAGATCAGCTCATGTGTGAATGTTTGCCTGGAAAACCGTGTCCTTCAGGTAGACCCTCAACCAGAAATCACAGGGAGTAACATCAGGTGATCGTGCAGGCCAAGCATTTGGAAACGATCGGCTGACGATTCGATCGCTCCCAAATGTGTTCCGGAGAGGCAGGTCAACTTAATGAGCGTTGCGCGGTGGGCCCCGTCTTACATGAAAACTGTTCAGTTCAATGCATCTTTTACCTGTAGGGCGGGTATGACGTGCTGACGAAGCATATCGCGGTAACGCTGGCCAGTCACACTGCACTCCCATGGTCCTTGAGCGCCAACTGGTTCAAAACAAGAATAGGCCAATGTTGAGTGTAGCCCTGAAGTCGCACTGCATGGTGACTCGTTCACCATACAGAGGAACTTCATGCACAATGAATGGAGATGAATATCCCCACACTCGCCAATTCTGTGTGTACACCTCACTTGTCAGAGGAAAATAAGCTTCACCTGTCCATAGGATGGTCGACAGCCAGCCCTCATCAACTTCAACCCTTGCGACAAAGTGGAGAGCGGAGTCAACACGTCGTTGTGCCTCTTGTGGTTCAAGCTGCTGTACAATACGGATCTTGTACAGATATCATTTGAGAACAGTGCAAAGCACCTTCCATACAGTGAACCACGGGATGTTCAACTGTCGTGACACAGCACGCCCACTGCCTGACGATCGGGAATTCCGCGCAACGTTCTCTGCCATAGCAACAGCGATTTCATCACCGCCTGTGGTGCAAGTGGTCGTCAGCCTCTTCGTGGACCGACACCCAGTTCTCCAGTTAATTCGAACTTCTTCACCATGCTCCGCACAGTAGGTGGAGAAAGATGACCCTTCCGTAATCATTTCATCCGGCGATATTCTCGAAGTGCAGCTGCAGCAATACTGTTGTTTTGGTAATATAATTTCTCCAACAATGTCCTGCTGCTTTTGTCCAAGCTCATGTTTACATGTCAACAAGTGCACTCCGACTGGTCAGGTGCGCCAGACTATGAATGACGATGACTGATCACGGCACCTGGTGGCCATTGTTGGAAATCGATCGTGGCGCTGTTATACATGGAAGTCGTGCACCCCGTACTCTGGACATTAATGCTACCAATTTTGGTCCTCGTACAGTAATTAGTTTCCATGTTATAAGGTGTTAAACAGGGAAAGTTTAATTATAACCACCCAGTATAACAGTCTCATTCGTAGATTTTCAAATATACAATTCCCATGAACACATTTACCCTGTAACGTTGATACACTATGATAAGTAAATGTGACCGTGTAAATATGAACATCGTAACAGATAGTCTGTATGTTGCATCTAATAGCAACTTACGCATTTTGACAGGAACAATGCACATAAAAGTCACGACTAACGACTTAAATATACGTACAGACTCTAGTGTGAAACAAGCTACAGTCAAATTCCAGACACACACTGCTTCTGTCGAACAGTAACTTTTGAGAAGCACGCCATACAGATAAATAAAGTGTATGCCTTACTTAACTTTCTGAATATGTTACAGTATGTAACACACATTACTTAAAAGACAAATAGTTTGTGGAATAATTGTCCGTGAAATCGGCAGACCCAAAGCCTTCCATCTGACTGTTACAAGGTATAACGAGATTCATCTCTCCAACTCAGCTGGACTGAGTGAGGTGGCGTAGTGGTTAGCATAGTCTACTCGCATTCAGGATAAAGACGGTTAACACCTGGCTCCAGCCATCCATATTTAGGTTCCCTGTGATTTCCGTAAATTGCTCCAGGCAAATGCTGGCATGGTTCCTTAGAAAGGACATAGCCAGTTTCCTTCCCCATCCTTCCCTTATCCGAGCCTGGGCTCCATCCCTAATGACCTCAATGACATTAACCTCTCCTCCAAATCAGTCGCTCTGTATCGTCAATGAAAGATGATATCCCACTGCTATCTGGGGTGTCTCCAGAAACACCTTCACTGGTCGTCAGGGCTCCTCCTATCAAGGTGGACATCACTAGACAGTTCTACACTAATTCGAAATAAAGTTGCTGAATGCGAGTAACTTGGCCTCAGTTGCTAGGTACGGATGTACAACCTGTTGGAGACATGTGTAAATTTGTGCCTGATCGGAACTCAAGCACAGATTTCTCATTTTTTGCGTGTGGTCATCTTAAGCATTAGGCGAATCAGACAGAAGGAGACAATAAGGAAACGAGGCCTATGATATCTTTTACCTGCCCCGGAATGTAACATTTACTTGCATGTCTGGATGAGCAAACATTGATGACGATATACAGCCACCCAAAATGAATCTAGGAGGCTATGGTATAGGGATGTAGACAGTATGATATATGGAAGTTTGGGTCAGTCTGGGAGGTGTGCATGGATAGCCTAATGGTTTAGATGATTGCGTTCGAGCCGGCCGGTGTGGCCGTGCGGTTCTAGGTGCTTCAGTCTGGAACCGCGTGACCGGTACGGTCGCAGGTTCGAATCCTGCCTCGGGCATGGATGTGTGTGGTGTTCTTAGGTTAGTTAGGTATAATTAGTTCTAAGTTCTAGGCGACTGATGACCTCAGAAGTTAAGTCGCATAGTGCTGAGCCATTTGAACCATTTGATAGCGTTCGAGTCTTGGTCCTGCACAAATTTTCATATGCCACTAGCAGGTATTAGATCTATTGCCAAACACATCTGAGGCTAAGCTATTCGCATTCAGCAAATTTATTTCAAATTAATTTCGGATCGCTCTATATCATTATCAGTGTCTGCTCATCCAGACATGCAAGTAAATAATTCTACTCCAGTGAATGAGATTACAGCCGAAAGACGTGTTTGGAGATGGCCCAGTCAGTGGTGGGATACCAACCTGACTGTTGCTCGTCATACGGCCCAACAGCAAGGAATGATGGTGTGGGGTCCGACTTCTTTTCATAACAGCGTCTCTATGGTTCTCATCCATGGCATCCTTAGAGCACAGGGGTACGTCAGCGATATTCTACAGCCCGCTTTATTGGCCTTCATGGCAAGCTAGCCAGGGCTTACATTTCAGGAAGCAAATGCCCGCTCACACTTGGTCAGTAATCCTAGTACTTCTCTTTGTACGAGGCGTGTTTTTTAAGTAAGTACCGTTTTGAAATTAAAAAAAGACGTGCTAAGATATCTTAATAATTTTATTTTTACATGAAAGCCTGTACCTTAATCTACTTTTCTACATACTTTCCGTCAATATTGAGGCACTTGTCATAACATTGTACCAATTTTTGAATACCCTCCTCATTTAAGTCTGCCGCCTGACTTGTTAATCACTGCATCACCACTGTTTTGACTTCGTCATAGTCCTGAAGATGCTGACCGCGCAGGTGTTTCTTCAAGTGCAGGAACACACAGCAGTCACCGGGCGCAAGATCGGGGCTCTACGGAGGATGATCGAGAGTTTTCATCGAAAAGATGTGATCAGATCTTTGCTCTGATTCGCCACATGCGGACGGGCATTGTCTTGCAGCAAAGCGGTGCCCTTGCTCAACTTCCATGGTCTGTTGCTTTGATTCTGGTGTGACGTAGGCCACCCATGTTTCATCGCCCGTAACAATTTGGCTTAAGAAATCATCACCGTCGTTGTGGTACCGCTCAAGGAAAGTCAATGCACTGTCTAAACGTTTGGTTTTCGTGCACATCCGTCAACATTTTCGGTGCCCAACGTGCGCGCATTTTTCGGTAATTCAAGTGCTCGATCACAATGCCATACAAAACACTACGAGAAACATTAGGAAAGTAATCCAGCAAGGAGGAAATCGCAAAGCGTCTGTTTTCTCTCACCTTATTGTCCACTTCCTGCACAAAACTTTCATTAACGACCAAAGGACGCCCACTCCGTTGTTCATCATGCACATTTGTGCGGCCATCTTTAAATGCTCTCACCCACTTCCTTACCTTCCCATCACTCATAATGTTTTCTCCGTAAACTGCACACATCTCACGATGAATATCGATCGCTTTTAGGCCTTTAGCACCAAGAAATCTTATAACAACCCGTACTTCACAGTCGGCGGGACTCATGATTATTGGAGGCACCTTAAACACTCAGTACACAACGTAAACAAAGAAGAATCAGACTGTAATGGCGTCAATGCGTAGATTAAAGTACAGGCTTTCATGTAAAAATAAAATTATTGAGATATCTTAGCATGTTTTTTATTTCAAAATGGTACTTACTTAAAAAACCACGCCTCGTACTTGCTAAACCCTCTCTTGGCCAGCAAGGTCGCTGGATCTCTGCCCAATTGAGAAAGTTTGGAGCATAATGGGCAGGGCTCTCCAACTACAGCGAGATTTTGACAATCTAACCTGTCAATTGGACACAATTTGCCACGATATTCCTCAGGATGAGTGTAGCGTTATTGACTTGATGAATTTGTAAAGCTCTTTCTCTTAAATAAATCATCCAATTTTTTGGAATTGTAATCGTTTTTTCAGTGTATTTTGGTTCTGATCAGTGCTTCACAAAGATTTTAGCATCTCAGCCATTCTACGAACCCTCACAACTGTTGTAACGCCCAGTAATGTTGCGACGGCTCTCTCGTTGTTGGCCAAGCGGAATTCGCCAAGCGGTCTTAGGCGCTGCAGTCATGGACTGTACGGCTGGTCCCGGCGGAGGTTCGAGTCCTCCCTCGGGCATGGGTGTGTGTTTGTCCTTAGGATAATTTCGTTTAAGTAGTGTGTAAGCTTAGGGACTGATGACCTTAGCAGTTAAATCCCTTAAGATTTTATACACATTTGAACACATTTTGAGCACATTTCTCGTTGTTGTCTCAGCGTCTTCGCACCACCTGGACACGCCGGAGAGCGACACGGACTCGGACGCGACGCAGCCGGCGGACAGGGAGGCGACCGGCAGCGGCGGCGTCCACGGCTTCAGCGACGAAGACATCCTGGCCTCGGAGCGCGGCTGGCGCGGCTCCGGCTGGACCGTCGGCGGCTTCAGCATCGGCGGGTGAGTCCCCCTCTACAGCCGTACGCTAGCTCTACACACCAGTCCACAGTTCTCCTTCAGCATCGGCGGGTGAGTCCCCCTCTACAGCCGTACGCTAGCTCTACACACCAGTCCACAGTTCTCCTTCAGCATCGGCGGGTGAGTCCCCCTCTACAGCCGTACGCTAGCTCTACACACCAGTCCACAGTTCTCCTTCAGCATCGGCGGGTGAGTCCCCCTCTACAGCCGTACGCTAGCTCTACACACCAGTCCACAGTTCTCCTTCAGCATCGGCGGGTGAGTCCCCCTCTACAGCCGTACGCTAGCTCTACACACCAGTCCACAGTTCTCCTTCAGCATCGGCGGGTGAGTCCCCCTCTACAGCCGTACGCTAGCTCTACACACCAGTCCAGAGTTCTCCTTCAGCATCGGCGGGTGAGTCCCCCTCTACAGCCGTACGCTAGCTCTACACACCAGTCCAGAATCCTCCTGGTGCAGCTCACCGCACATGAAATTACACTACTGGCCATTAAAATTGCTACACCAAGAAGAAATGCAGATGGTAAATGGGTATTCATTGGACAAGTATATTATACCAGAACTGACATGTCATTACATTTTCAAGCAATTTGGGTGCATAGATCCTGAGAAATCAGTACCCAGAACAACCACCTCTGGCCGTAATAGCGGCCTCGATACGCCTGGGCATTGAGTCAAACAGAGCTTGGATGGCGCGTACAGTTACAGCTGCCCAAGCAGCTCCAACACGATATCACAGTTCACCACCAGTAGTGACTGGCGTATTGTGACGAGCCAGTTGCTCGGCCACCATTGACATGACGTTTTCAGTTGATGAGAGATCTGGAGAATGTGTTGGCCAGAGTAGCAGTCGAGCATTTTCTGTGTCCAGAAAGGCCCGTGCACGACCTGCAACATGCGGTCGTGCATTATCCTGCTGAAATGTAGGGTTTCGCAGGGATCGAATGAAGGGTAGAGCCACGGGTCGTAACACAGCTGAAATATAACGTCCACTGTTCAAAGTGCCGTCAATGCGAACAAGAGGTGACCGAGACGTGTAACCAATGGCACCTCATATCATCACGCCTGGTGATACGCCAGTATGGCGATGACGAATACACGCTTCCAATGTGCGTTCACTGCGCTGTCGCCAAATATGGATGCGACCATCATGATGCTGTAAACAGAACCTGGATTCATCCGAAAAAATTACGTTTTGCCATTCGTGCACCCAGGTTCGTCGTTGAGTACACCATCGTAGGCGATCCTGTCTGTGGTGCAGCGTCAAAAGTAACCGCAGCCATGGTCTCCCAGATGATAGTCCATGCTGGAGCAAACGTCGTCGAACTGTTCGTGCAGATGGTTGTTGTCTTGCAAACGTCCCCATCTGTTGACTCCGGGATCGAGACGTGGCTGCACGATCCGTTACAGCCATGCGGATAAGATGCCTATCATCTCGACTGCTAGTGATACGAGGCCGTTGGGATCCAGCACGGCGTTCCGTATTACCCTCCTGAACCCACCGATTCCATATTCTGTTAACAGTCATTGGATCTCGACCAACGCGAGCAGCAATGTCGCGATACGATAAACCGCAATCGCGATAGGCTACAATCCGACCTTTATCAAAGGCGGAAACTTGGTGGTACGCATTTCTCCTCCTTACACGAGGCTTCACAACAACGTTTCACCAGGCGACGCCGGTCATCTGTGTATGAGAAATCGGCTGGAAACTTTCCTCATGTCAGCACATTGTAGGTGTCACCACCGGCGCCAACCTTGTGTGAATGATCTGAAAAGCTAATCATTTGCATATCACAGCATCTTCTTCCTGTCTGTTAAATTTCGCGTCTGTAGTAATTTTAATGGCCAGTAGTGTAGATGCATGGTACATTCAATTTTGAAAATCATTAGGGAATTCAGTATTCCGAAACCCACAATATAACACTAATAAGAAACTTCTCACCATGGACAATGCAGCGGCCGATGGACTTCGCGTAACGACCGAGAGTATCGGCACATGCTTAGAGTTATCAGTTCTAACAGACCAGCACAACTGCGTGAAATAACCGCGGAAATCAACGTGGGAGGTACGGCGAACGTAGCCTTTAGAATTGTGCGGCGAAATTTGGCGTTCATGGGCTGTGGTACCAGACGACCGACGCGTGAACCTTTGCTAACAGCATGACGTCGGCTGTGGCGCCTGTCCTGGTCTCGTAACCACATCAGTTGCACCCTACACGACTGTAAAACAGCGGTCTGCTCAGGTGGGTTCCGATTTCATTTGGTAAGAGTTGTTGATAGGATTCGAGTGTGGTGCAGAGCTCACGTAGCCATGGACCCAGGTTGTCAACAAGGCTCTCTGCAATCTGGTGGTGGCTCAGTAATGGTGTACGCCGTATTTACATGGAATTCACTGGATACTCTGGTCCAACTGAAACGATCAATGACTGGAATTGGTCGTGTTCGGCTACTTGGACACCATTGGAAACAAATTTTTATGGATGACAATGCACAATGCCATGGAGACCACTAATTTGATGGTAATTATTCAAATCACACAAGTAGGGTGGGGTAAATGGTATGGATGTTAATTAAAGACGCAACTCTTTCCATCTTATCCTACAATAGATATTCCAATAGCATGTACTGTTAGTTTTAATCTTTGGGCAAGGAGATAAGGATACAGTTGTACCCAGACTTTTATAAAAGTCCAAATATTAAATGTGATAGCACGACTTGGACAATTCTAGAGAATGAGTTGACCACTCACATCGCCCGACATGAATCCCACCCAACGTAATCTAGCGTTCAGTTCGTGCACAAAATCCTGCACTGGCAACATGTGACTGTGCACGGCTATAGAGGCAGCATGGCTGCATATTTCTGCAGGGGATTTCCAACGACTTGTAGAGTCCATGCTACGTGGAGCTGCTACACTACACCAGACAAAAGCAGGCCCGACACGATGTTAGAAGGTATCCCACGACTTTTGTGACCTCAGTGTATTTTAAAATCGGATCAGTCAGTCAGGTCAAAGTTTTGGAAAATGAGAATACACTGTTTTACTACTCAGGATCCATTAGACGTCTCATACAGGGTCACTCCTAAGTAAGGGAGAGTGTTGAACCTTGGCACAGTTTTATCAAACTCTCGCCTCTAACCAGCAAAATACTAGAAATTTAATATGCACTGGTGTGCAAAACTGATGGAGTAAAGTAAGTTTCACGTGATGAGTCTCTAGAAAGTAACGTAGTTCGATGAAACGTCGACCATATATACACTGGGGGAAAAAATCTGCAACACCACGAAGGAGTTGTGTGACAAGGAAAAGTTGGTAGGCGTGGCTCTACATCTGAAAGATGCAAATCAGATTTGCTTCAAATACACGCTGTAAGGGTCGCGACCGTTAGTTAGCTTTGAGATTGAATGTGGTGAGATGTGTCAGTCAACAATGCCTTAAAGATGCCATTATCAACATCAGGCTGGTGGTGAGTTTGAACAAGATCGTGTAGCAGGGCTACGAGTAGCTGACTGTTCCTTGTGTGATCCAGTAGAAAGTCTTGGCAGGAATGTAGCCACTGCACATGACTGCTGGTAGCAGCAGTCGCAAGAATGTACAGCCGAAAGAAGTCTGGACCATATGGCCGTGTGGCTCTACCAGGATCATCATGTTCGGTGTACGTCTCTGGTGCATCATACTGTACCTGTAGCAGTAATTTGACAGCAGTTGGCACCGCAGTGACACAACCAACTGTAACAAATCGGTTATTTCAGGGACAGCTCCGAGCCAGATGCCCTGTAGCGTAGATTTCACTGACTCCAAGCCACCTCTATTTTCCTCTTTAGTTTGTCAAGCAAGACATTATTGGAGAGCAGGATGGAGCTCTGTTGTGTTTTCTGATGAAAGATGGTGGTTCAGTCTGTTGTGCTGCCATTCATGAACAGCATCGCAGAGTGTGATACTCAACAGGATAACGCTGGTCCACATACTGCTGTTGTAATCCCCCATGAACCACGGACCTTGCCGTTGGTGGGGAGGCTCGCGTGCCTCAGCGATACAGATGGCCGTACCGTAGGTGCAACCACAACGGAGGGGTATCTGTTGAGAGGCCAGACAAACGTGTGGTTCCTGAAGAGGGGCAACAGCCTTTTCAGTAGTTGCAGGGGCAAAAGTCTGGATGATTGACTGATCTGGTCTTATAACACTAACCAAAACGGCCTTGCTGTGCTGGTACTGCGAACGGCTGAAAGCAAGGGGAAACTACAGCCGTAATTTTTCCCGAGGGCATGCAGCTTTACTGAATGGTTAAAAGATGATGGCGTCCTCTTGGGTAAAATATTCCGGAGGTAAAATAGTCCCCCATTCGGATCTCCAGGCGGGGACTGCTCAGGAGGACGTCGTTATCAGGAGAAAGAAAACTGGCGTTCTACGGATCGGAACGTGGAATGTCAGATTTCTTAATCGGGAAGGTAGGTTAGAAAATTTAAAAAGGGAAATAGGTTAAAGTTAGATATAGTGGGAATTAGTGAAGTTCGGTGGCAGGAGGAACAAGACTTTTGGTCAGGTGAATACAGGGATATAAATACAAAATCAAATAGGGGTAATGCAGGAGTAGGTTTAATAATAAATTAAAAAAATGTAGTGTGGGTTAGCTACCACCAACAGCATAGTGAACGCATTATTGTGGCCAAGATAGACACGAAGCCCATGCCTACTACTGTAGTACAAGTTTATATGGCAACTAGCTCTGCAGATGATGAAGACATTGATGAAATGTATGATGAGATAAAAGAAGTTATTCAGGTAGTCAAGGGAGACGAAAATTTAATAGTCATGGGTGACTGGAATTCGAGAGAAGGAAACATAGTGGGTGATATGGGTTGGGGGATAGAAATGAAAGAGGAAGCCGTCAGGTAGAATTTTGCACAGAGCATAACTTAATTACAGCTAACACTTGGCTCAAGAATCATAAAAGCAGGTTGTATACATGGAAGAATCCTGGAGATACTAGAAGGTATCTGACAGATTATATAATGGTAAGACAGAGATGTAGGAACCAGGTTTTAAATTGTAAGACATTTCCAGGGGCAGATGTGGACTCTGACCACAATCTATTGGTTATGAACTGTAGATTAAAACTGAAGAAACTGCAGAAAGGTGGGAATTTAAGGAGATGGGACCTGGATAAACTGACTAAACCAGAGGTTGTACTGAGTTTCAGGGAGAGCATAACGGAACAGTTGACAGGAATGGGGGAAAGAAATACAATACAAGAAGAATGGGTAGCTCTGAGGGATGAAGTAGTGAAGGCAGCAGAGGCTCAAGTAGGTAAAAAGACGAGGGCTAGTAGAAATGCTTGGGTAACAGAAGTAATATTGAATTTAATTGATGAAAGGAGAAAATATAAAAACGCAGTAAATGAAGTAGGCAAAAAGGAATACAAACGTCTCAAAAACAAGATCGACAGGAAGTGCAAAATGGCTAAGCAGGGATGGCTAGAGGACAAATGTAAGGATGTAGAGGCTTATCTCACTAGGGGTAAGATAGATACAGCCTACACGAAAATTAAAGAGACCTTTGGAGAGAAGAGAGCCGCTTGTATGAATATCAAGAGCTCAGATGGAAACCCAGTTCTAAGCAAGGAAGGGAAAGCAGAAAGGTGGAAGGAGTATATAGAGGGTCTATACAAGGGCGATGTACTTGAGGACAATATTATGGAAATGGAAGAGGATGTAGATGAAGGTGAAATGGGAGATACGATACTGCGTGAAGAGTTTGACAGAGCACTGAAAGAACTGAGTCGAAACAAGGCCCGGGAGTAGACAACATTCCATTGGAACTACTGACGGCCTTGGGAGAGCCAGTCCTGAAAAAACTCTGCCATCTGGTGAGCAAGATGTATGAGACAGGCGAAATACCCTCAGACGTCAAGAAGAATATAATAATTCCAATCCCAAAGACAGCAGGTGTTGACAGATGTGAAAATTACCGAACTATCAGTATAGTAAGCCACGACTGCAAAATACTATGCGTATTCTTTACAGACGAATGGAAAAACTGGTATAAGCCGACCTCGGCGAAGATCAGTTTGGATTCCGCAGAAATGTTGGAACACGTGAGGCAATACTGACCCTACGGCTTATCATAGAAAATAGATTAAGGAAAGGCAAACCTACATTTCTAGCATTTGTAGACTTAGAGAAAGCTTTTGACAATGTTGACTGGAATACTCTCTTTCAAATTCTGAAGGTGGCAGGGGTAAAATACAGGGAGCGAAAGGCTATTTACAATTTGTACAGAAACAGATGGCAGTTACATGAGTCGAGGAGCATGAAAGGGAAGCAGTGGTTGGGAAGGGAGTGAGACAGGGTTGTAGCCTGTCCCCGATGTTTTTCAATCTGTATATTGAGCAAGCAGTTAAGGAAACAAAAGAAAAATTCGGAGTGGGTATTAAAGTCCATGGAGAAGAAATAAAAACTTTGAGGTTCGCCGATGACATCGTAATTCTGTCAGAGACAACAAAGGACTTGGAAGAGCAATTGAACGGAATGGACAGTGTCTTGAAAGGAGGATATAAGATGAACATCAACAAAAGCAAAACGAGGATAATGGAATGTAGTCGAATTAAGTCGGGTGATGCTGAGGGAATTAGATTAGGAAATGTGACGCTTAAAGTAGTAAAGGAGTTTCGCTATTTGGGAAGCAAAATAACTGATGATGGTCGAAGTAGAGAGGATATAAAATGTAGACTGACAATGGCAAGGAAAGCGTTTCTGAAGAAGAGATATTTGTTAACATCGAGTATAGATTTAAGTGTCAGAAAGTCGTTTCTGAAAGTATTTGTATGGAGTGTAGCCATGTATGGAAGTGAAACATGGACGATAAATAGTTTGGACAAGAAGAGAATAGAAGCTTTCGAAATGTGGTGCTACAGAAGAGCGCTGAAGATTGGATGGGTAGATCTCATAACTAATGAGGAGGTGTTGAATAGAATTGGGGAGAAGAGGAGTTTGTGGCACAACTTGACGAGAAGAAGGGACCGGTTGGTAGGACATATTCTGAGGCATCAAGGGATCTCAAATTTAGCATTGGAGGGCAGCGTGGAGGGTAAAAATCGTAGAGGGAGACCAAGAGATGAATACACTAAGCAGATTCAGAAGGATGTAGGTTGCAGTAGTTACTGGGAGATGAAGAAGCTTGCACAGGATAGAGTAGCATGGAGAACTGTATCAAACCAGTCTTAGGACTGAAGACATCAGTTATTTTGCTCCCCAAATAGCAAAACTCCTTTACTATTTTAAGTGTCTCATTTCCTAATCTAATTCCCTTAGCATCACCCGACTTATCCTCGTTTTGCTTTTGTTGATGTTCATCTTATATCCTCCTTTCAAGAGACTATCCATTCCGTTCAACTTGTCTTCCAAGTCCTTTAATCATCGCAATTTATGATGGTCCCTGGACATTATAAAAGGGGGACATCGGTCTTAATAGGGTATGTGATCTCGCACGGATGGCAGTGCGTGCTCTGCAACGTGCCCACATGCTGGCTACCACCATGATGTAGGGGCATTGCGTCCCTCCACCAGCGCGACTGGCTACTGGTGGATGGTTCCTGGTGTATGTGCACATACTTCAGTACGGCTCTCTAACGCGTCCCACACATGCTCGATGGGGGAACGGGAAGGCCAGTCCATTGCAGTTATTCAAAGAGCTCCTCTCGGTGGGCTGTTCGATGCGGTCGCACATTGTGATCCATAGAAATGAGGGACCGAAACAGCTCTGAAAAGACGCATATGAGGAAGGAGTACAATGTCACAATAACAGTGACCGATGAGTGTATTATGTTCAAAGATAGGTATGCCCATACAGCATTATCCCTCCCCACATCATAACACCTGGGCAAACAAAACGGTGATGTTAGACAGTGTCCCTGAGTGCATTGTGTGTTCCGTATGAGAGTACATCTAGCATCACTACTCAGACTGGATCTGTTCTCATTCCGAGAGAGGACTCTTCACTGGTCCAGTCCCCACGCACTTGGGGTCAACGCAAATTGTGGAACACGATGCACTCATAAGTCACTGTATGTTCAGTTTAATTTTTACAACATGACAGCGCGTTAGAGCTTATTTATTTTCCTATGAAATATTTATGTCTAATAATGCAGTATTCATTTTATGAAGTTAGCAAATGGATGAGGATTAATCAGAAACTACCATTTCGTCCACATCCAGGGGCGTGGCCAAGCCGTCGCCGAAGTTCCGAGCTCGGGCAGCGAGCGAAGCGCGGATCCCGGCGTGGGGCGGCGCGGCCCCCGGGGGCGGCGGCTACAACGCAGAGTGGACGTGGACTGGGGGCGGTGTCCCGCCTTCCAAGTGGGTGCACCAGCTCGTTCGCCAGAAGTCCGCCATGTGAGTCCCAGTCTCTCACAGCACCTAGAAGAAATACACTCTTTTTAATACTCACACTTCCTGATGAGGCTGATGTGACAAAATTCACTGCCGCGCAAGGTAGCCGCGCGGTCTTTCGCCCCTTGCCACGGTTCGCGCGGCTCCCCCCGTCGGAGGTTCGACACCTCCCTCGGGCACATGTGCGTGTGCGTGTGCGTGTGCGTGTGCGTGTGCGTGTGTGTGTGTTATTCGTAGCGTAACTTAGTTTGAGTTAGATTAAGTAGTGTGTAAGCCTAGGGACGAATGACCTCAGCAGTGTGACGCTAAAGGAACTTAGCACCACCAAAATACCCTCTTCCTGTATTATGTGGACATATTGTATTGGTTAAAAACAGTCTTGGTTGCAATTGAAGATTTTTATTTTTCAAAGACTCGTTTCGCCTTATTTAGTCATCTTCAGGTTATCTACATAGAAAACAGAACAAATACATCTTAAATACGCGATCGCGTTGTGCAGACTTGGATAACCTACAACCATGTATAAATGGATCAACTATTGAAAGAGCAAATACCTTAATTTGGTATTTCTTAGAAGAATCCTTTAGTCAGTGTAGCCAAGGGGCATCGTCGAATATATCAGCCCAACATCGCCTTCGTTAAACTTAGTAAAAACTTGAAAAGCAGTTTGTTGCTTCTGTTCTGGAAGTTAACAACGCGGCAATGCATTGGTTATAAAAGTAGCTCTACTCCATAGCAACAGATTGTAACGAACTTGTGCATCCTTTGTTCAGGGATTGTCTGTCGACTTTTCTCTCCGGATCATTGCAGAAATTCATTTAACGACTAGCTGCGCCCATCGGTTAAACAGTTATTTACATAAAAAAAGCCGGAGTATGTATTTTTCCCAACCTTCTACTAGTCCATCTCTCTTTGTCCACCTCCTACAGCCCCTACCATCTGCTCATCTTTTCCTTCCCCATTTCTCTGTCTCTCCACCCCTCCCTCTCTGTCCACCTCCTCTCTCTCTCTATCTCTCTCTCTCTCTCTCTCTCTCTCTCTATTTCCTCATCCCCCTACCGAGCGAAATTTATCAGAGTCAAAAACAGAAAACATAGATGTGCTAGCAGTCTGCATTTCCCGCTGTAAGCGCGAAATCAGTTGAAAAATCACCGTAAGTACAAATCAACCTATTCTTAACGAACCGTTTTTCGCTGTGCGCGATTAGCCGAGCGGTCTGAGGCGCTGCAGTCATGGTCTGTGCGGCTGGTACCGGCGGAGGTTCGAGTCCTCCCTCGGGCATGGGTGTGTGTGTTTGTCCTTAGGCTAATTTAGGTTAAGTAGTGTGTAAGCTTAGGGAATAATGACCTTAGCACTTAAGTCACATAAGATTTCACACACATTTGAAGCAACCGTTTTCGACCTAAAATGTGAATAACTTAATCACAGACCACTGATGATGCTTAACTCAATAAAGCGAAACACGTCTGGTGAAAAAAAAAACACGCATTTTTGTAGTTGCAACGACAGACCAAAAATACCCTCAGGAACTCTCCTCTTTGTGTGCTATCATTTTCCAAAATATCAAACTGTTCATGAAATGTGAGAAATGTTGTGGATATTTCAGTCCGTCTTTATCGCTGGTGCGGTGTGATCACAAATCAGTGTGCTACATCAGATCAGTTTTCTCGAGATTGATGATAGATAGAGAACTCCACCTAAGTCTAAAGAAAAATTCGATATGTTAGCTAAATTTCATAGGCAGCAATATATTATGTACACTACTACCCATTAAAATTGCTACACGACGAATATGACGTGCTACAGACAGGAAGAAGATGCTGTGATAGTCAAATGATTAGCTTTTCAGAGCATTCACACCAGGTTGGCGCCGGTGGCGACACCTACAACGTGCTGACACGAGGAAAGTTTCCAACCGATTTCTCATACACAAACAGCAGTTGACCGGCGTTGCCTGGTGAAACATTGTTGTGATGCCTCGTGTAAGGAGGAGAAATGCGTACCATCACGTTTCCGGCTTTGATACCAGGTCGGATTGTAGCCTATCGCGATTGCGGATTATCGAATCGCGACATTGCTGCTCGCGTTGGTTGAGATCCAATGACTGTTAGCAGAATATGGAATCGATGGGTTCAGGAGGGTAATACGGAACGCCGTGCTGGATCCCAACGACCTCGTATCACTAGCAGTCGAGATGATAGGCATCTTATCCGCATGGCTGTAACGGATCGTGCAGACACGTCTCGATCCCTGAGTCAACAGATGGGGACTTTTGCAAGACAACAACCATCTGCACGAACAGTTTGACGTCGTTTGCAGCAGCATGGACTATCAGCTCCATGGCTGCGGTTACCCTTGATGCTGGATCACAGGCAGGAGCGTTTGCGATGGTGTATTCAACGACGAACCTGGGTTCACGAATGGCAAAACGTCATTTTTTCGGATGAATCCAGTTTCTGTTTACAGCATCATGATTGTCGCATCCGTGTTTGGCGACATCGCGGTGAACGCACGCTGGAAGCGTGTATTCGTCATTGCCATACCGCCGTATCACCCGGTGTGACGGTATGGGGTGCCATTGGTTACACGTCTCGGTCACCTCTTGCTCGCACTGACGGCACTTTGAACTGTGGACGTTACATTTCAGATGTGTTTTGACCCGTGGCTCTACCCTTCATTTGATCCCTGCGAAACCCTATATTTCAGCAGGATAATGCACGACCGCAGGTTGCATGTCCTGTACGGGCCTTCCTGGGTACAGAAAATATTTGACTGCTGCCCTGGCCAGCACATTCTCCAGATCTCTCACCAATTGAAAACGTCTGGTCAATGGCGGCCGAGCAACTGGCTCGCCACAATACGCCAGTCACTACTCTTGATGAACTGTGGTATCGTGTTGAAGCTGCATGGACAGCTGTACCTTTACACGCTATCCAAGCTCTGTTTGACTCAATGCCCAGGCTATCAAGGCCGTTATTACGGGCAGAGGTGGTTGTTCTGGATACTGATTTCTCAAGATGTATGCACCCAAATTGCGTGAAAATGTAATCACATGTCAGTTCTAGTATAATATATTTGTCCAATGAATGCCTGTTTATCCTCTGCATTTCTCCTTGGTGTAGCAATTTTAATGGCCAGTAGTGTAATTTTCACCAATCGCAAAATCATAGCGACTGCTATTTTTCATTGCAAACTTCTCCGAATTTCCCGCCGTGTCTTAGTAACCCATATATATCACAATAACTATGACCATATATGAGGTGATGGTCACGTTATCATCAACCTGACTTACCAGCAATAAGTAACGCAAAACTGATTTTTGTTGCCGAATAGTTTCTGTAAAATCGTTTGAGAAAGATCGCAGGGCACGCGCCTCGATTGTATCACCGCCGACTGGCCGAAAGGTTTCAGACACTGTCGGCCTTCCCTTTCGGACAAACGAATGAACTCGCCCAGCGGTTTGGACGAATATTGGACACTCTGCGCATCAGCCACTGTATCCTGCGCCAGCTGTAGTTTCTTGCACTCGTTTTCGTAAAATGAACGTGGCTGTGACCGCAGCCAGTTGCGCGATGAGACTTCGACAATGCCAACGTTGTCAAACCCGTGTCATCCGTGTACTTCCGTTAATGGCGCAAACAAATGAAAATCGTAGGGAGGCAAGTGTGGGCTGTGGAGAGAATGTTCTAGTGTGGTCCAGAAGCGTTCCTGAAATTTTCGTTGAGTTCGGACAGCTCTTTGAGGTCGATGGTTGTCATGAAGCACGACCCACATCCCGGATTGGAAACGAGCGCCTCTTTGTGACTAAACGCACGTTTTGTTCCAGAAGTTGGCAATAGTACGCAGCGAACACAATACGACGTTCACGGAGAAAATTGATGAAAAGAATTCCTTTAAATATCAAAATACCGTTGCAAGAACATTTCCCCCAGTGAGATGATTTTTAGTTTTGATGGGTGAAGATTTGTCCCTTTTAGGTCACAGTTCTGTGCAAAAACTGTTCTTCTTCCGTTTGGTGGCGTATCGGTTGTCGCTTGCAAACCTCTAGACGGTGAAAAACGGTGCTCCGCCGTGAGAAGAATGAAGCTCCCACTTTGCGGACACTTTCCGATATCCACGGTTGTCAGTAATGATACCCTGAGCACCACCGTAGCCTACTCGAACCTCACTAGGAATTTCCGCAACTGTTATTCGGCGATCGTCTTTAGTAAGTTGGCTAACAATGCGAATACTCCACTCAGTCACGCTGGTCCTCGTGCGACGTCGCTGAGCTGCCTTCTCAACTGTTTCTCCTCCTCGTAAAAACTGTTTGCATTACGCATGCACTTAAGTCTTCCTCATGATGCTGTCCCCGAACTGTGCCGCAAATCGTTTCCAAAGTTTCGGACCTTTTCTACGACCTCTGTTGTCAGAAACGCAATGCGTTGCGCAACAAACGAGGTTACCTCTTGCTTTGGTATTCCAAATCTGACAAAAGAAACGGTGCGAAAACGTTCTAGTTGCAGAGAACACTCACAGGAAACGAAAGCGACAGGGAGCAGAGATCGCGCCGCCCTCCGTTTACAAAAAGCCGTGCAAAACAAAAATTCCTCTTTATATTTGATTCACCCTCTTAACAGATAACGAAGACCACTGTTTAACAGCGTTCATGGTTTTATTGTCAGATGCATTGTTTGGACACGCCATTTCGTTTCCTGCACTTATAGCTTTATTACTTGATTGCGATATCATAATTTATCAGCAAATCTGTAAAAAAACTCATAACAACTGTCAACATGTTGTTGTTGTTGTTGTTGTTGTTCTTGTTGTTGTGGTATTCAGTTCAGAGACTGGTTTGATGCAGCTCTCCATGCTACTCTGTCCTGTGCAAGCTTCTTCATCATCTCCAAGTACCTACTGCAACTCACATCCTTCTGAATCTGCTTAGTGCATCTCTTGGTCTCCCTCTACGATTTCTACCCTCCACGCTGCCCTCCAATGCTGAATTGGTGAACCCTTGATGCCTCGTAACATGTCCTACCAACCGATCCCTTCTTCTACTCAAGTTGTGCCACAAACTCCTCTTCTCCCTAATCCTCTTCAACACCTACTCATTAGTTGTGTGATCTGCCCATCTAATCTTCAGCATTCTTCTGTAGCACCACATTTCGAAAGCTTCTATTCTTTTCTTGTCTAAACTATTTATCGTCCATGTTTCACTTCCATACATGGCTACACCCCATACAAATACTTTCAGAAACGACTTCCTGACACTTAAATCTATACTCGATGTTAACATATTTATCTTCTTCAGAAACGCATTCCTTGCCATTCCCAGTCTACATTTTATATCCTCTCTACTTCGACCATCATCTGTTATTTTGCTCCCCAAATAGCAAAAGTCCTTTACTACTTTAAGTGTGTCATTTTCTAATCTAATTCACTCAGCATCACCCGACTTAATTCGACTACATTCCATGATCCTCGTTTTGCTTTTGTTGATGTTCATCTTATATCCTCCTTTCAAGACACTGCCCATTCCGTTCAACTGCTCTTCCAAGTCCTTTGCTGTCTCTGACAGAATTACAATGTCATCGGCGAACCTCGAAGTTTTTATTTCTTCTCCGTGGATTTTAACTCCTACTCCGAATTTTTCTTTTGTTTCCTTTACTGCTTGCTCAAAATACATATTGAATAACATCGGGGATAGGTTACAGCCTTCAACATCGCAGCTCGTCAGCAAGAAGGAGGTGTAGTTATCTACACCGAAACCTAGGTTAACACTAGGTGCTTTCTTCGCAATCGAGGCGGGTTTCTAGTTTTTTAATATAGGTTAGAGCCCTGTCTCACTCCCTTCGCAATCACTGCTTCCCTTTCATCCCCCTCGACTCATATAACTGCCATCTGGTTTCTGTACAAATTGTAAACAGTCTTTCGCTCCCTGTATTTTACCCCTGCCACCTTCAGAATTTGAGAGTATTCCACTCAACAATGTCAAAAGCTTTCTCTCAGTCAAGATTTGTCTCTAAGTCAACATAGTACATGCGAAATCATCTGCAAGCCGGCCGGAGTGGCCGAGCGGTTAAAGGCGCTACAGTCTGGAACCGCACGACCGCTACGGTCGCAGGTTCGAATCCTGCCTCGGGCATGGATGTGTGTGATGTCCTTAGGTTAGTTAGGTTTAAGTAGTTCTAAGTTCTAGGGGACTTATGACCACAGCAGTTGAGTCCCATAGTGCTCAGAGCCATTTGAACCATTTTTTGAAATCATCCGCAATTCAGTATCCAGTGTAGGTAGATGGTAGCGTGGCGACGCTATTTCAGGAGATGTGGGCACCGGATGTACTGCCTCACGTATCTTTGGCATTGATCGAATAATGAGTCTCTCATTTAGATTTTATAAGAATCCATTTGATGGAAAATTAAGTATCGCTGTGTCGCCAAGAACTTATCGAATGCGTTTACAAGTGCTCTACTTTCCGACAGTATCTCCGACGATATGGCTGTCCGTGTGGCGCCTGACGGATGGCGGTTAACTAGAAGTCGGCTTATCGTAGGGATTTAGTAGTAGTCGGCTCATCAAAGAGTTCTCTCCACTGTGAAGGGCGTCTGAGTAGGCCAATCACAATGATCCCCACTGAATCTTAGAGCTTTGCGCCGCAGAGTAGTTACCTACCGTGGCTCCGAACTCATGTTGCACGTTGTTCGTGAACTCCTTTGCATATGTGGAAGGGTATAATCTACTGTGGAGCGAGAGCTGCGAATCACAAATACTGAGATGAGAAAAGTCATGGGTGGATATACACTACTGGCCACTAAAATTGCTACACCAAGAAGAAATGCAGATGATAAACGGGTATTCATTGGACAAGTACAGGGTGTTACAGAAAGATACAGCCAAACTTTCAGGAAACATTCCTCACACACAAATAAAGAAAAGATGTTATGTGGAAACGCTTGATTTCCATGTTACAGCTCATTTTAGTTTCGTCAGTATGTACTGTACTTCCTCGATTCACCGCCAGTTGGCCCAATTGAAGGAAGGTAATGTTGACTTCGGTGCTTGTGTTGACATGCGACTCATTGCTCTACAGTACTAACATCAAGCACATCAGTACGTAGCATCAACAGGTTAGTGTTCATCACGAACGTGGTTTTGCATTCAGTGCAATGTTTACAAATGCGGAGTTGGTAGATGCCCATTTGATGTATGGATTACCACTGGGCAATAGCCGTGGTGCGGTACGTTTGTATCGAGACAGATTTCCAGAACGAAGGTGTCCCGACAGGAAGACGTTCGAAGCAGTTGATCGGCGTCTTAGGGAGCACGGAACATTCCAGCCTATGACTCGCGACTGGGGAAGACCTAGAACGACGAGGACACCTGCAATGGACGAGGCAATTCTTCGTGCAGTTAACGATAACCCTAATGTCAGCGTCAGAGAAGTTGCTGCTGTACAAGGTAACGTTGACCACGTCACTGTATGGAGAGTGCTACGGGAGAACCAGTTGTTCCCATACCATGTACAGAGTGTGCAGGCACTATCAGCAGCTGATTGGCCTCCACGGGTACACTTCTGCGAATGGTTCATCCAACAATGTGTCAATCCTCATTTCAGTGCAAATGTTCTCTTTACGGATGAGGCTTCATTTCAACGTGATCAAATTGTAAATTTTCACAATCAACATGTGTGGGATGACAAGAATCCCGGTAGTATCGCGTACACAGGCTATAAAAGGGCAGTGGATTGATGGAGGTGTCGTTTGTACTCAGATGATTCGTGTGAAAAGCTGTCCAACATGATTAAAGCTCCACGATGGGGATTAACAGACCTTGAATGTGGAATGGCAGTTGGAGCTACTCAACTGGCCATTAAAATTGCTACACCAAGAAGAAATGCAGATGATAAACGGGTATTCATTGGACAAACATATTATACTAGAACTGACATGTGATTACATTTTCACGCAAGTTGGGTGCATAGATCCTGAGAAATCAGTACCCAGAACAACCACCTCTGCCCGTAATAACGGCCTTGATAGCCTATGCATTGAGTCAAACAGAGCTTGGATAGCGTGTAAAGGTACAGCTGTCCATGCAGCTTCAACACTATACCATAGTTCATCAAGAGTAGTGACTGGCGTAGTGTGGCGAGCCAGTTGCTGGGCCGCCATTGACCAGACGTTTTCAATTGGTGAGAGATCTGGAGAATGTGCTGGCCATGGTAGCAATCGAATATTTTCTGTACCCAGGAAGGCCCGTACAGGACCTGCAACCTGCGGTCGTGCATTATCCTGCTGAAATATAGGGTTTCGCAGGGATCGAATGAAGGGTAGAGCCGCGGGTTGTAACACATCTGAAATGTAACGTCCACTGTTCAGAGTGCCGTCAATGCGAACAAAATGTGACCGAGACGTGTAACCAACGGCACCCCATACCATCACGCCGGATGATACGCCAGTATGGCTGTGACGAATACACGCTTCCAATGTGCGTTCACCGCGATGTCGTCAAACACGGATGCGACCATCATGATGCTGTAAACAGAACCTGGATTCATCCGAAAAAATTACGTTTTGCCATTCGTGCACCTAGGTTCGTCGTTGAGTACAGCATCGCAGGTGCTCCTGTCTGTGATGCAGCGTCAAGGGTAACCGCAGGCACGGTCTCCGAGCTGACAGTCCATGCTGCTGCCAACATGTCGAACTGTTTGTGCAGATGGTTGTTGTCTTTCAAACGTCCCCATCTGTTGACTCAGGGATCGAGACGTGGCTGCACGATCCGTTACAGCCAGGCAGATAAGATGCCTGTCATCTCGATTGCTAGTGATACGAGGCCGTTGGGGTCCAGCACGGCGTTACGTATTACCCTCCTGAACCCACCGATTCCATATTCTGCTAACAGTCATTGGATCTTGACCAACGCGAGCAGCAATGTCGCGATACGATAAACCGCAATCGTGATAGGCTACAATCTGACCCTTATCAAAGTCTGAATCGTTGTGGTATGTATTTCTCCTCCTTACACGAGGCATCACAACAACGTTTCACCAGGCAACGCCGGTCAACTGCTGTTTGTGCATGAGAAATCGGTTGGAAACTTTCCTCACGTTAGCACGTTGTAGGTGTCGCCACCGGCGCCAACCTTGTGTGAATGCTCTGAAAAGCTAATCATTTGCATATCACAGCTTCTTCTTCCTGTCAGTTAAATTTCGCATCTGTAGCACGTCATCTCCGTGGTGTAGCAATTTTAATGGCCAGTAGTGTAGTAGATATACAGATAGCAATAATATCACGTACACATCGTATAAAATGGCAGTGCATTGGCGGATCTGCCGTTTTTACTTTGGTTATTCATGTGAAAAGTTTCCTACGTGGTTACGGCCAAAAGATGGCAATTAACTGACCTTGAACACCGAATGGTAGTTGGACATTCCGCCGCACGGAGTGGCCGCGCAGTTTGAGGCTCCATGTCACGGACTGCGCGGTCCCTTCCGCCGGAGGTTCGAGTTCTACCTCGGGCATGTGTGTGTGTGTGTGTGTGTGTGTGTGTGTGTGTGTGTGTGTGTGTGTGTGTGTGTGTGTGTGTGTGTGTGCGCGTGTGTGTTGTTCTTAGCATAAGTTAGTATGTAAGTCTAGGGACCGATGACCTCAGCAGTTTTTTCCCTTAGAAATTAACACACTTTTGGACATTCCATTTAGGAAATCGATAGGGAATTCGAAATTCCGAAATCCACAATTGTCAAGAGTTTGCAGAGAATACCAAATGGCAGCACGGCCTCTCACCACAGACAAAGCAGTGGCCGACGGCCTTCACTTAACGACTGAGAACAGAGGCCTTTGCGTACAGTTGTCAGTGGTGAAAGATAAGCAAGTTATTGGGCTATGGCAGCAGACCGACACGAGTGCCTCTGCTAACGGGGTGTCACCTACAGCGACTCTCCTCGGCTCGTGACCATATCGGTTGGATATTATTATTATTTTTTTATTTCTTTTTATTTCATTATTATTTTGTCATCAGTCTTCTGACTGGTTTGATGCGGCTCGGCACGAATTCCTCTCCTGTGCTAATCTCTTCATCTCAGAATAGTACTTGCAACTTACTTCCTCAATTATCTGTTCGATGTATTCCATTCTCTGTTTTCCCCTTTAGTTTTTAGTCTCTACAGCTCGCGCTAATACTGAGGAAGTTATTCCATGATGTCTTAACAGATGTCCTATCATCCTGTCCCTTCTTCTTGTGAGCGTTTTCCACATGTCCTTTTCTTCGCAGATGCTGCAGGGAACCTCCTCATTTCTTACTTTATCAGTCCACCTAATTTACAACATTCGCCACATCTCGAATGCTTCGATTCTCTTCTGTTACGTTTTTCCCACAGTCCATGTTTCACTATCTTACGGTGCTGTACTCCAGACGTATGTTCCCATAAATTCCTTTCTCAAATTAAGGCTTATGTTTGATACTAGTAGACATCTCTTCGCCAGGAATGCCCTTTTTGCCATTGCTATTCTGCTTTTGATGTCCTCCTTACTTGTCCGTCATTGGTTATTTTACTGCCTAGGTAGCTGAATTTCTTCACTTCATCTACCTTGTGACCATCAAACCTGATAAGTTTCTCGCTGTTCTCGTTTCTGCTACTTCTCATTACTTTCATCTTTCTTCGACTCAATCCGTGTCCTGTACTCATTTACGCTCAGCAGATCATGTAATTGCTCTTCACTTTCAGTCAGGATAGCAATGTCATAAGTGAATGGTAACATTGATATCCTTTCACCTTGAATTTTAATTCCACTCCTGAACCTTTCTTTCATTTCCATCATTTCTTCTTCGATGTACAGTTTGAACAGTAGGGGGGAAAGACTGCATCCCAGTCTTACACCGTTTTTAATCCGTGCACTTCGTTCTTGGTCGTCCCCTTTCATTATTCCCTTTTGACTCTCCCTGTAGCTTACCTGTCTTTTTCTAAGAATTTCAAGCATGTCGCAGCACCATTTTACATTGTCGAGGGTTGGACCCTATACGACTGGAAAACTTTGGCCTTGTCAGATGGCAGTTGGTGAGAGCTGACGGTAGGGTTTGAGTGTGGTGCAGACCCTACGAAGCAATGGATCCTAGTTGTCAGTAAGACACTGTGCAAGCTGGTGCTACTTGCATTATGATGTGGCCTGCGTTTGCATGGAATGGACTGGATCCTGTGGTCGAACTGTACCGATCATTGACTGGAAATGGCTATGTTCGGCTACTAGGAGACAACTGGCAGCCATTCATGGACTTCATGTTCCCAAACAACGACGAATTTGTACGGGTAACAATGCGCCATGTCACCGCGTCACAAATGTTCACAAGTGGTTCAAATGGGTCTAAGCGCTAAGCTACTTAACATCTGAGGTAATCAGTCCCCTAGACTTAGAACTAATTAAACCTAACTAACCTAAAGACATCACACACATCCATGCCAGAGGTTGGATTCGAACCTGCGACCGTAGCAGCAGTGCGGTCCCGGACTGAAGTGCCTAGAACCACACGGCCACAGCGGCCGGTACAAATGTTCACAATTGGTTTGAAGAACGCTCTGGACAATTGGAGCGAATGATTTGGCCACCCAGGTTGCCTGACATGAATCTCATCGAACATTTGTGGGACATATCGAGAAGAAAGTTGGTGCACAAAATTCCAAACCGGCACCAATTTTGCAGTTACGGACAGCTACGGAGGAAGCATCGCTCAGTATTTCTGCAGAGGACTTCTGACTTGTTGAGTCCATGCCACGCCATCGCCGGCCAAAAGGAGGACAGAATATTAGGAGGTAACCTGAAACACGTGTCGATTCGAAGGCCGCACAGTCCAGAAACGATATGCCATTCGGGCAAAATATCGTTGAGCAGTGAGGCAATCATCTCACTGATGCATAACGTTGAAGCTACCCGTTTGTTATACACAGTGTCCTGATGCGTGAACAAATTCTTAACTGGCTGCTGCATATGATCGTACGAAACGAATCGTACATTCTTCATGGTCTTTATTAAGAGACTGAACGCATGGGAGTTTACGTTTCCGCGTTTACGGCACACGCGTTGGAAACTCAACAAGTGCCATATTAATCTCTTGCCTTCATGTCCATGCGCATGGGAGTCGCATTACGTTGCATACTGCAGCAAGGCCCTCAATCAATAATTTACACGTGCAAAGTAAGGGGCAAAAGTAGCTAAAGAGCTCCAATAAACATGGGTCCACAAATCAACCCTTGTCGGGATACAACATGTATTCTGTTGTAGTTCATGAGTGTCTAGGAATCCATGGCATCTCTAAAAGTTAAAGCAGGTTTTCGAAATGTAGTCCATGCGTCTGAATGCGAATCCTCTCAGGCAGTCCTGGGGAATTCTGTAAATGCTGGAAGGCTGCTTCAATCCGCAAGCGTAATTCCTCAAGAGACCTGACCTCGGTAGCGTACACCTGACTTTTGACATGACCCCACACACACACACAGAAATAAAGGGGATTTAAATCTGGAGATCTCGGAGGCCATGGCACAGACCCTCCTATACCTTTCCCAAGTTAATCACACGTCCGAGTTAGAAACCGGCGCACCCGAAAATAAAAATATTGGAGCACCGTCATGCATGAACCACATGTTGAGGCCTTTGTTCAGTGGGACATTATCGTGTACATTTGGAAGCACGGTCCTCAGAAACCGCATGTCCTGCTGTCCGGTTAGTCTCTGTGGTAGGAAGTGTGGTCGCTTTACGCGGTCTCCGAGCAGTCCTGCCCAGACGTTCAACGAATAACGCTGCTGATGTCGTGGTACGTGTGTTGCATTAGGATCGACATCGGCCCAAATGTGACGGTTATCGTAGTTACAAATACCGTCACGGGTAAATCCAGTGTCATCTGTGAACAGATTACTGCTTACAAACAGGGGATTCTGGGTACAGTGTTACCGCACCCATTGGCACCATCACGTGATTTCTGAGAGCGCCGTCAGTGAAGTTGTGTTTTTGTTATGAGTTACGAAAATGGAACAGCGGAATTTAGAGCAACGTTACACCATTATGTTTTGTGTTAAACTTGGGAAATCCACGAGCGTCACCTTTTAAAAAGTTGAAACGGACGTGCAGAGAACCTTCCTGATCAAGAGCACAAGTTTTTCTCTGTACAAAGCATTTATGGAAGGTTGAGAACACGATGAAGAAGCATCTCACTCAGGGAGACCTTCAGCTTCAAGAACCGACGAAAACATCGAACGTGTGAATGCTCTTGTGAGATTGTTCCTCGAGGATAACTGTCAACCAAATGTTTTACAAATATGTCCTTGAAAGACTCAGGAAAAGGCTGAGTTAAAAACGGACACTGCATCATGACGACGCCCCATATCACAAGGCCAGTTCAAATGGCTCTGAGCACCATAGAACTTAACATCTGTGGCCATCAGTCCCCTAGAACTTAGAACTACTTAAACCTAACTAAGCTAAGGACATCACACACATTTATGCCCGAGGCAGGATTCGTACCTGCGACCGTAGCAGTCGCGCGGTTCCGGCCACTTCCATCACGGAAATTTTGATCTCAAAGGGCATTCCTATTGTTCCACAGCTCTTGTATTCACCTGATCTGAGATCTTGTTTCTTTTCCCGAAATCGATAAATTTCTGAAAAGGACGTCAGTTGGGCCTCTGGAGGACATTCAGAAGAATCTGACAGACAACTTGAATCCTTTCAGCGCTGCTACAAAGACCGGGAACGACGACTCCGCCAGTGTATAGCTGCCGAAGGGAACTGCTTTGAAGAGGCCAATATTGTTGTTAAAAATGGTTCAAATGGCTCGGAGCAGTATGCGACTTAACTTCTGAGGTCACCAGTCGCCTAGAACTTAGAACTAATTAAACCTAACTAACCTAAGGACATCACACACATCCATGCCCGAGGCAGGATTCGAACCTGCGACCGTAGCGGACGCTCGGCTCCAGACTGTAGAGCCTAGGACCGCACGGCCACTCCGGCCGGCTATTGTTGTTAGAAAAGAAAAAGAAAAACTTTGGTACATGAAATGTCTGTCTCATTTAACTCACATGATATCTTTATCTCATTTAATTGGCATGACCGTGCCAAGCAGCATGCTGCTAATGCTGTATTCGAACATTAGAGGTTTATTTTTCTTACTCATCTGAATTGCATTTTTCCACCTTTGGAAGTAGCTGCCATTCATCGCACCAACTAGCAATTTTGCGTCAGTTATCTTGTATCATCCAGAATGACTCAACAACGGCACCTTCCCATACACATCAACACCACATCATCATCAGCAAGCAGCTGCTTACCCTGTCTGCCAGATCATTTATGTGTATACAAAATAACAGCTGTCTTACCACACTTCCCTCGAGGGCTCTTGATGATACCCCTGTCTCCGATGGACACTTACCGTCGCGGGCTGTATACTGGGCTCCGTTATTTAAGGAGGCTCCAAGCCACTCACACGTCTGGGAATCTATTCTTTATGCTGGCACCTTCGTTAAAAGCCGGCAGTGGGGTACTGTGTCATACGTTTTTCGGAAATGTAGCAATATGGAATCTGTCTGTCTGCCCTTCATCGATAATTCACGCGATATCATTTGAGAAAAGGGCAGGCTGAGTTTCGTACAAGCGTTCTAAGACGACGATGATTTCTGAAGCTTTTCCCCGCCAAGGAAATTTATTATATTCTAACTGAGAATATGTTCTAAGAGTTTGCAGAAAAGTTATATTATTGTTTATGTTCTATAATTTATTGAGTTAGACAGTTTTCGGCTTACAATGCCATCATCAGACTTTAGCTGTGTCCAGCAAACAAAGGCCACCAACGCAACCTGCAGGAAATGGTGGAAGTCTACAAACATCTAGCCCACAGTCCTTGCAATCTAATCTTAAATGACGAAACACAGTTTAATACTTCCTCTCTTCTAATCTTCACAAAATCGTCATTGTTGTCCATTGCTTCCCATTCTCTCTGTTCCATCATATTCCACCATTTTCCTGTATTTGTTGATTTCTTGTCTTTTCTTTTACAAGGTGTGCCTGTGTAGTCCATATATTCTGTAGTTTCAACTGTTAATTCTTTCTTTTATTTTGTTTCCGTATAACTTGCCATGTTTAATACCTCTTCAAGTAGTCTCATCGAGTACTAACTTAATTTTATTTTAATGAATTTGTTTATTAATGTAAACTGTTAATTAGGCACAGTTTTCCAGTTCAGTATTAATATTTTTCCGGTTTGTTACCTTTATATTTATCTATCGCTCAGATTTTTACCTTTTAAATTGTATTTCCACCACAGTGTCAAAAATTTCACTTACTTTGAGTTTGTGCCTCAAGCTAGATGTATAATGTCTTTTCCAATGTTGTTTACAAACATTGTAACTTCTTTGGCGGCAACAGTCAGTTGAAGTCTGACGATGGCCTTGTGAGCTGAAAACTGGTTTACTCGATAAGTTAATCCTGTAGAATATAAGAAATACAGTGCTTTTCATTTATGATGATGTTTTTGTACGAAGAACAAACGGCAGAATAAGTTAAATTTAATTTTTTTCGGCTTGCCATCTTTCATACTGAGCAGATATCTAGACTGTAGGCAACTCACAACGCATTAGGACGTTGCAGCATGGCTTTGCCCGGCTTCCTATCAGTGGCGTAACAAGTAATAAAATATGCTTAGCATCGGTGTGAAGCTTCAACGAAATTTATTTCTTCAACAAAATTGTTCCCATGAAGTGACCTATCACCAAGAAGTTTCATGCAAAGAGTTTCAAATGCACTGTATGTATGGTCTGCGTTCTTCACTCTACTGATGCCGCTCGCCTCACCGCCACCAACATCTTCATTTCAGAGAAGTACTTATGCCCAACTTCCTCAATTATTGCATCGGTTGACTGTTTCGTCGCTTCGTGATAGAATATATTATACATCATCAATGGAACAAACATAACACTGGTGTAATATTCGACATCATTTGTTACAGAACCAGTTTTCGGCTATTACGCCATCATCAGGTAGAAGATATGTATTTGGTGCAGTGAATTTTGTTGGATCAAAGATATTAAACAAGTGCAGCTACAGAGTATCTCAACTTCTAGTGATAAAAATGTTAATGTTAGAACAGGAATAAAACAAGCAAGGTTATTTCAGTGTAAATGCGATGTAAGATTATTTAACTAAGATAAAACATGAGACACATTAACTAATGAACCACAAACAAATTACAGCAGTTGTACATAGAAGAAAATCATTGAACAATAACTTTGGTGACATATTCCAAAGATATGACTGAACAAAACAATCCTGTCTTTAATAGGCCATAAATTACAAATAGATGAGATATAATAGTGATATTAAGCAGGTGAGTGATGCAGCTGTGATTATATATAGTAATTTTTTTATCACAACAAGAGAAATTATAGTAACTGAAATAATGGAAATGGAGAACGTGATTGAGAGGGGTAATTTACAAAATAGCCGGGACGGATTTATGATTAGTATTTGCAGTTAGAAGTGGTGAGTATGATCCCCAGTTGTTGTTTGAATGTATTCCAATCTGTCATCCCCTACAGTTTTTACCTTCCACAACGCCCTCTTCTACTAAGGAAATTATTCCCTGCTGCCGTAACATACGAGGTGTGCGAAAAAATTAATGAGACTGATTTTTTTATCTAACAAAGGTTTTTTTTTCATTCTACAGTATTGTCCGCTCCAAAGTAATTCCCTTCGGCAGCTACACACTGGCAGAGTTCGTTCCCAGGCTTGGCAGCAGCGCTGAAAGGCTTCAAGTTATAGGGCCTTTAACATGTCTGTCAAAGTCTTTTGAATGTCCTCCAGAGTCCCAAAATGGCGTCCTTTTAAAACATTAATCAATTTCTGGAAAAGGAAAAAATCACAAGGACTCAGATCAGCTGAATAGCGAGTCTGTGGAACTACATGAATACCTCCTGACGTCAAAAATTCCACGAGGGAAGTGGTCACGTGACATGGAGTGTCGTCATGCTGCAGCATCAACTTGGCTGCAGCGTCCGGTCTCACTCTATTCACTCTTTTTCTTAGCCTTTCAATGACATCTTTTTTAAAACACTCAGGTGACATTTTGTCCTGGATGAACAAATTGGTTATACCCAATACCCCTACTGTCAAAACAAAGCAGCATTGTTTTGAACTTTGATTAGAGCTTTTCTCAGTCGAGGAGATGTTCCAGTGCACCACTCCTCGCTTTGCCGCTTTCTCAGGATCACACTCAAAAATCCACGATTCATCACCTGTGATCACACGACCGAACCACACAGGGTCATTGGCAGTCCTCTCAAGACGATCAACACACATGTTTCTCGATTGTTGTTCTCCTCAGTTGTGAGGTTTTTCGGCACTATTTTGGTACAAATCTTTCGTATGTGCAAAACTTCAGTCAAATTTTGATGTACGGTGAAAGTAAAGTTCAACAGGGCACTCATCATCCTTATTGTTAAATGTGGGACTGACATCACAAGAGCATGCACAAGTTCAACATTTTCGGCGGGTTTTGAAGTTGAAGCCTATCGTGAGTGTGGTGTATCTTCAACGTTCTCTCAGCCTCCTATAAATGATTTGTGCCGGCGAAAAACTTTTGATGTTGATCGAGAATGTTCCCTGCCGGCCTGTTTCACCTTTTAAAAGGTGTCTCTCGTGAATTTCCCAAGTTTAACACAAAAACATGATGCCATAACTTTGCTCTAAATTCTGCTGTTCCATCTTCGTAACACATATCAAAAACACAACTTCACTGATGGCGCTCTCAAAAATCACATGATGACTGCACAGAGCTGAAACAAGGACTGAACTTCTGGAAGGGATGAACACACTGGCCTACACACGCAGAACAACACAGCATTGCCAGATCTCTCGCAGTGTTGTTAGACTCTTTACATTTTTCACATACTTCATGTGCCCTGTCATCTCATCCCTTCTTCTTGTCAGTTTTTCCAATATGTTCCATTTCTAGCTAATTCCTAGCGGAAGCTCCTGATTTCTTACTGTATCTGGCCACCTAACTTTCAATATCATTCTTTAGCATAACATCTCGAACACTTCATTTCTCTTCATTTCCAGTATTCCTACACAATGCTATGCTCCAGATGTACCTTACCAGAAATGTACTTTTCAGATTAAAGCCGATGTTTGGCCTGAGACACCGACTTTCTCCCACTAGTCTACTTCTTATGTCTTCTTTACTACACGTCACACCACGTTACATGTTATCTCCCTCCTAAGGAAGTAGAATTCCTTCATTTCATCTATTGCCTGGTTCCCAATTATTATGTTAATCTAATCACTCAGTATAATTCCTTGCTACTCTTCATAACATAATGTGAGCTCATTAGACAGTTCAATCCGTTCAGTACGTCCTGAAAATATTCCTCACTTTCTCATCAGCAAGCCTTGTCGTTAAATTTCTTTCGCCCTGAGTTTTAATCCCATTCCAGAATCTTTCTTCGCTTTACAAGTAGAACAGTAGGAAAGAAAGAAGACTTCAAGCCAAAATGATGTTCATGTAATACATTCTCTATTCTCTCTTAGATTCTTCTACACATTATTCTTGTCAGCTACTTGGATGCTTACTCTCTTAAGAAGGTATGCAATAGTTACCGAATTTACCTGTCCTTGCTGTCTTCTGGAATGTCGGCAATGTAACTTGAAAAATCGTTAGTTTTTCACTTCCCTAACTGATTCCAGAAATTCTGAAGGAATGTCCTCCATCCCTTCAGTGTCGTTTGATAACGAGTCTGTTATGCCCACGTTTATTTCTTCTATCTAAATCTAGATCTACATGAATACTCTGCAATTCACACTTAGTTGCTTGACAGAGGGTTCACGGGAATCATTTGTTTACCGGCCTACTTTGGAATAAAGGGTGGGAAAAATGAACACCAAAATCGTTCCGAGCGAGCTGTGATTTCTCTTATATTATTACGATAATATGTGCTTGGGAGTCAAGGAAGTACAGTATAGGGCAAAGAAAAAGTGGTAGAAAAATAGGTAGAGGCAATGCACATGTACAGGAAGAAAAATAATCCAGTTCCAGGAAAATGTATGATTATTCACGAAAAAGAGCTTCACAAGCAGAGCACGTAAATAACGCGTTCGTCCATCTCTGATGCTTACAAAAACAGTTATTCGGCCTGGAATTGATTGAGGAGATGTTGGTCTCCTGAGGGATGTTGTGCCAAATTGTGCCCAATTGGGGCGCTAGATCGTCAAAATCCCGAGCTGGTTGGAGGGCCATACTCATAATGCTCCAAACGTTGTCAACTGGGTAGAGATCTGGCGACCTTAGTCGCCAAGGTATGGATGGCAAGCACGAACAGTAAAAACTCTCGCTGTGTGCGGGTGGGGATTATTTTGCTGAAATGTAAGCCCAGGATGGCTTGCCATGAAGGGCAACATAATGGGGTGTATAATATCGTAGACCTACTGCTGTGCTGTTAGGGTGCCACAGATGACAACCAGCTATGAAAAGGAATAGCACCCAGCACTTGACAGGCCTTATGGTGGGCGACTCTTACATTGGTATCGCACCACTGTCAGAGGCATCTCTACACATCTTTGCTGCTCATCAAGGCTCAGTTCGAAGCGAGACTCATTAATGAAGACAATTCTACTGCAGTCAACGAGACTGCAGGGCAAAGAGGAGTCTGGAGACGCCTCGGACAGCAGTCGCCCTTCATACAGCCCGACAATCAGGAGTGGTGGTCCAGAGTGGCATTTCTTTTCGTAACAGGACCTCTTTGGTTGTAATCCATGGCACCCTTGAGCACAGTGCTATATCGACGATATTCTACGTCTCATTTTGTTGCCCTTCATGGCAAGCCATCCTGGGCTTGCATTTCAGCAATATAACGACCATCCACTGATTTTCTTCGTCCTTGCCAAACGGTGCCTTGACCAGCAAGGTCGCCAGACCGAATTAAGAACGTTTGGAGCATTATGGGTAAGGCCCACCAACGAGCTCAGGATATTAACGACATAATGCGCCAGTTGGACAGAGTTTGGCATGAGGACGTCCAACAACTGTGTCAGTCAGTGCAAAGCCGAAAAACTGCTGGCATAACGGGCAGACACGGATCAACGCTTTACTCACTTGCTCAATTTGTCAAGCTCTTTCTCTTGAGTAAATCATCCAATGTTTCTGCAGTTGTACTCATTTGGTTATGTGTACTTGTACATCACATCTACCGATTTCCGTCCCAATCAGATAATTCCTTTGAGGTGCGTCGTCTTTTTTGTCTCCGAGTTTACTTCTCGGCTTCATCTACATCTACACCCACATCCATACTCCGCAAGCCACCTGACGGTGTGTGGCGGAGGGTACTTTGAGTCCCTTTTTCGGTTCTCCCTTCTCTTCCAGTCTCGTATTGTTCGTGGAAAGAAAGATTGTCGGTATGCCTCTGTGTGGGCTCTAATCTCTCTGATTTTATCCTTATGGTCTCTTCGCAAGATATACGTAGGAGGGAGCAATATACTGCTTGACTCCTCGGTGAAGGTATGTTCTCGAAACTTCAACAAAAGCCCGTACTGAGCTACTGAGCGTTGCAGAGTCTTCCACTCGAGTTTATCTATCATCTCCGTAGCGCTTTCGCGATTACTAAATGATCCTGTAACGAAGCGCGCTGCTCTCCGTTGGATCTTCTCTATCTCTTCCATCAACCCTATCTGGTACGGATCCCACACTGGTGAGCAATATTCAAGCAGTGGGCGAACAAGTGTACTATAACCTACTTCCTTTGTTTTCGGATTGCATTTCCTTAGGATTCTTCCAATGAATCTCAGTCTGGCATCTGCTTTACCGACGATCAACTTTATATGATCATTCCATTTTAAATCATTCCTAATGCGTACTCCCAGATAATTTATGGAATTAACTGCTTCTAATTGCTGTCCTGCTATATTGTAGCTATATGATAAAAGATCTTTCTTTCTATGTATTCGCATCACATTACACTTGTCTACATTGAGATTCAATTGCCATTCCGTGCACCATGCGTCAATTCGTTGCAGATCCTCCTGCATTTCAGTACAATTTTCCATTGTTACAACGTCTCGATATACTACTACAGCATCATCCGCAAAAAGCCTCAGTGCACTTCCGATGTCATCCACAAGGTCATTGTCCGGCCATCCTGATTTAGGTTTTCCGTGATTTCCCTAAATCGCTCCAGGCAAATGCCGGGATGGTTCCTTTCAAAGGGCACGGCCGACTTCCTTCCCCGTCCTTCCCTAATCCGATGAGACCGATGACCTCGCTGTCTGCTCTCCTTCCCCAAAACAACCAACCACAAGGTCATTTATGTATATTGTGAACAGCAACGGTCCTACGACACTCCCCTGCGGCACACCTGACATCACTCTTACTTCTGAAGACTTCTCTCCAATGAGAAATACACGCTGCGTTCTGTTATCTAGGAACTCTTCAATCCAATCACACAATACTTTGTTCTTTGAACGACTGTGGGGAACTGTATCCAATGCCTTGCGGAAGTCAAGAAACACGGCATCTGCCTGGGAACCAGTGTCTATGGCCCTCTGAGTCTCGTGGACGAATAACGCGAGCTGGGTTTCAAACGATCGTCTTTTCCGAAACCCATGCTGATTCCTACAGAGTAGGTTTCTAGTCTCCAGAAAAGTCATTATACTCGAACATAATACGTGTTCCAAAATTCTACAACTGATCGTCTATAGTTCTGGACATCTGTTCGACGTCCCTTCTAGAAAACGGGGATGACCTGTGCCCTTTGAAACGTCCCCTTAGATAAATTATTGAATTACTGTGCTGGTAAACCCCTTACATTATTTGATTTTCAAACAGCTGAGCAGAACTGAACGTACTCAGATATTTCGCTCTTTACTTATTCTGATCAACACTAAACTCACAATATTTTTAGCGCAACGCAATCTGACTTTCAAAAATCCCTACAAAAGAATGGCCTATACCTTTCACAAATCACTTACCTCACAAAAATCGTCGTTACTCGAACTACTGCAATACAGTGAGCGCCACTACTGCCAGCTAAATAAAAGATTCTAACTACTGATAAGCATAGTTAGCAAATGAAAGATTCTGATAAAGAACAAACAATGTATTTACCTTAATAGTGTTCAAAAGTCATAATATATATCAGTTCATGACATCCAGTCTTACAAATTTACTGTCTCTGATGGACACACGTCCAGATCATCCGCTCTCAAAACTCCGCCATCTCTCTCCCCACATCCACCACTGCTGGCGGCTCACCTCCAACTGCGCAACGCTACGCGCTGTTCACATCCAACTGCCCAACACTACAATAGCAAATTCCAACAATGCAAACCAGCCACAGACTGCACACAGCACAGCCAGTGATTTTCATACAGAGCGCTACGTGGCGTTACCAATATAAAAACCGAAACAGCGTACTTACACCTTTTCCAATCCTTTGGAACGCTATGCTCTTCTAGAGATCTACAGTACACCGCTGCAAGTAGTGGGGCAAGTTCCTTCGCATACTCTGTGTAAAATCGAAGTGGTACCCCATCAGGTCCAGCGGCCTTTCCTCATTTGAGCGATTGTAATTGTTTTTCTATCCCTCTGTCATCTATTTCGACATCTACCACTTTGTCATCTTTGCGACAATCTAGAGAATACGCACAGTGAAAGAGCTGCTTCGGAAGGGAAGTTTGACATACTTTGTTTGGTATGTCAGTGCGCTTGTTTGATAACACCGTGGATGCAAATGGTTCAAATGGCCCTGAGCATTATGGGACTTAACTGCTGTGGTCATCAGTCCCCTAGAACTTCGAACTACTTAAACCTAAGTAGCCTAAGGACATCACACACATCCATGCCCGAGGCAGGATTTGAACCGCGCTACCGTAGCGGTCGCGCGGTTCCAGACTGTAGCGCCTAGAACCGCTCGGTCACTCCGACCGGCCGTGGATACAAAATAGCGAATTTGACGTGTTTGATCATTAGAGGGGGCCTTCACACTGTGGGGATACTACTGAGTTGGTCAGCTAGCTACATCCGTGTCTGCAGACCGGAGAAGCCGCCGCTGGAGGAGGAGGACTCGCTGCCTCGGCCGGCCACCGCCCCCGCGCCTCCCCCGCAGTCGGCGCTGCAGCGCCTCAGCCAGGCGCCGCGGGCGTGGCTGCAGCGCTTGCGGCGCGCCCAGGGCCGCCGCAACACCGACGACGCGGACGTCGACGGCGAGCCGCGCGCCGTCCCCAGGCCGTCACTGCTCAAGCGCATGTCGCTGCCTGCGCCGGACCTGCTGTCCATGCGGCGTGGCAGCTCGCTCATGCCCGAGCCGCAGTACGTCACCATCACCGTGAGTACCCCTTCTCCCGCTTATAAAGAGCTACCACCCACTGCCCGTTAACCGACTCATTCCAGGCATATAAGTCGCCAACCCCTTGCCGTTTCCCACAGAGTGCGCCGCTGACCGATCTATCTTACAAGGGAACCTCCCCATCGCACCCCCCCCCCCCCTTCTCAGATTTAGTTATAAGTTGGCACCGTGGATATGCCTTGGAAAACTGAACACAGATCAATCGAGAAAACAGGAAGAAGTTGTGTGGAACTATCAAAATATACAAACTGAGTAGTCCATGCGCAAGATAGGCAACATAATGGATAGTGTGAGCTCAGGAACGCCGTGGTCCTGTGGTTAGCGTGAACAGCTGCGGAACGAGAGGTCCTTGGTTCAAGTCTTTCCTCGAGTGAAAAGTTTAATATTTTATTTTCAGACAATTATTATCTGTCCGTCCGTTCGTCCGATGCGAGGTAACTGCGCCGTAATATTGGGACACTACACCTAAACGGAAAAATTTGAAAACGTTATAACATATGTTTTGACAGAGCACAGGGAAAACCGTGCAACTGTGAAACTGTTGCATTCATTTGTTGCAGTTTATGTGACAAACTCTTATGTTTTCATCACTTTTTTGGGAGTGATTATCACATCCACAAGAAAACCTAAATCGGGCAAGGTAGAAGAATCTTTTTACCCATTCGCCAAGTGTACAAGTTAGGTGGGTCGACAACATACTCCTGTCATGTGACGCACATGCCGTCAACAGTGTCGTATAGAATATATCAGATGTGTTTTCCTGCGGAGGAATCTGTTGACCTATGACCTTGCGATCAAATGTTTTCGGTTCCCATTGGAGAGGCACGCCCTTTCGTCTACTAATCGCACGGTTTTGCGGTGCGGTAGCAAAACTCAGACACTAAACTTATTACAGTGAACAGGGACGTCAATGAACGAACGGACAGATCATAACTTTGCGAAAATAAAAAAAAAGTAAACTTTTCACTCGAGGGAAGACTTGAACCAAGGACCTCTCGCTCCGCAGCTGCTCACGCTAACCACGGGACCACGACGCTCCTGCACTCACACTATCCTTGATGTTGCCTATCTTGCGCATGGACTACTCAATTTGTACAACTTCTTCCTGTTTTCTCAATTGATCTGTGTTCAGTTTTTCAAGGCTTATCCACTGTCCCAACTTATAACTAAATCTGAGGGGGGGGGGGGGGGGGGAGGGTGCGATGGGGAGGTTCCCTTGTCAGAGAGCCTGTATAGGGAGAGAGTGGCCAACCGGACGGTACGGCGGCCATTTTTCTGCCAAACTGCGCGCGGGACTTTTGAATGGCTAGTAGTGGAGTACACACTCACCGAATCAAAAGCACAAGACAATATGGCGAAATCATTCGTTAAATGCCCTTCTTTAGAGCCATAATATACTCATAGTAGCCTACTACGTACAGCACAGGAAAATTTGATACAGTGGCTTTAAAAATTATTCGTTACTTGCATTTACCTCCTTTAATGTTCGTTTACTAGACATATTGCAACGAAACTAACGTAAATAAAAAAATATAGTGTATAGCATTTGTTTTGTATCGGAAGTGCATAGCGCTAAAGATTTAACGTACCTGTATTACGTCAGATGAATGAAAGTCGTAAGCAGTTCTTTACTTATGACATGCAAAAAGTGAGAGACGTATTAATACTTCTTGTCACGTCTTCAAACTTTTTGCATTTCACAAGTAAACAACTGCTTACGACTTTCTTTTATATATATATATATATATATATATATATATATATATATATATATAGGGTGTTACAAAAAGGTACGGCCAAACTTTCAGGAAACATTCCTCACACACAGATAAAGAAAAGTTGTTATGTGGACATGTGTCCGGAAACGATTAATTTCCATGTTAGAGCTCATTTTAGTTTCGTCCACCTACGCTCAGTGGAGCACGTTATCATGATTTCATACGGGATACTCTACCTGTGCTGCTAGAACATGTGCCTTTACAAGTACGACACAATATGTGGTTCATGCGCGATGGAGCTCCTGCATATTTCAGTCGAAGTGTTCGTACGCTTCTCAACAAGAGATTCGGTGACCGATGGATTGGTAGAGGCGGACCAATTCCGTGGCCTCCACGCTCTCCTGACCTCAACCCTCTTGACTTTCATTTATGGGGACATTTGAAAGCTCTTGTCTACGCAACCCCGGTACCAAATGTAGAGACTCTTCGTTCTCGTATTGTGGACGGCTGTGATACAATACGCCATTCTCCAGGGCTGCATCAGCGCATCAGGGATTCCATGTGACGGAGGGTGGATGCATGTATCCTCGCTAACGGAGGACATTTTGAACATTTCCTGTAACAAAGTGTTTGAAGTCAGGCTGGTACGTTCTGTTGCTGTGTGTTTCCATTGCCGGCCGAAGTGGCCGTGCGGTTAAAGGCGCTGCAGTCTGGAACCGCAAGACCGCTACGGTCGCAGGTTCGAATCCTGCCTCGGGAATGGATGTTTGTGATGTCCTTAGGTTAGTTAGGTTTAACTAGTTCTAAGTTCTAGGGGACTAATGACCTCAGCAGTTGAGTCCCATAGTGCTCAGAGCCATTTGAACCATTTTTGTGTTTCCATTCCATGATTAATATCATTTGAAGAGAAGCAATAAAGTGAGCTCTAACATGGAAAGTAAGCGTTTCCGGACACATGTCCACATAACATCTTTTCTTTATTTGTGTGTGAGGAACGTTTCCTGAAAGTTTGGCCGTACCTTTTTGTAACACCCTGTATATAGGTATATACTGAATACCTCTTGTAGAGCCGGCCGTGGTGGCCGAGCGGTTCTAGGCGCTACAGTCTGGAACCGCGCGACCGCTACGGTCGCAGGTTCGAATCCTGCCTTTGGCATGGATGTGTGTGATGTCCTTAGGTTAGTTAGGTTTAAGTAGTTCTAAGTTCTAGGGGACTGATAACCACAGCAGTTAAGTCCCATAGTGCTCAGAACCATTTGAACCTCTTGTAGATAACAAACGAAAAACATTACAAATATCAGGTAATGTTAAATGTAGGCTACTGCAATAACGACCAAATATAACAAGAAAACTACCGTATCCCTTGTACCCCACAGTAAGTACGCCTATTAAAAACTTTCAAGAGTACCTACAATTATTTGCTACGAATAATGTTCCAGCAACCACGACTACTGCGGAAAACGTGCTTACAACTTGCCTGCGTCAACAGTCAGGCAATAATACTGAAACCAAAATAATGCCTAGTGTTCTGATTCGGAACGAAATAAAGTTTGACGCTATAAAGTCGAATGGGCATGGCACAACAATTACAGGAACTTTCCGTTTCCAGCAAGGACTGACAGATATTGGCTTCAGAAAAGCTTGCGATGCTACCAGTATGCACGAACTGTTAAAGAAATAAGAGCTTAAAAATTCAGGAAATTGTAATAGGCCTATCTGTTTTGCGTGACTAAAAATATTTTTAAAAAAACTGCCCACTGCTTTCGTCTTTCTTCATTGCGTGGAAATGCTAACATGTGAAATCCACATTCGCCTCTATTGGAACAACCAAACGCAGCACAATCTGGCATCGTTTACGAACGTCTGCAGAACGAATTATAGATGTCAAAAACAATACTGTACAATTAGTAACGTGTTTCCTTCAAACATGTAGGCCTACCGACTTCATCACAAAACGCTTCATTATTTCAACTCGTATTTAAGATCCCAAACGCTAATTACGTACTAAAAACGATATACAACTAATCGAACATGCATGCACAACACATAACAAGTCTCTCAATAATTCAAATACCTTTTAATCGTTTCCAAAAGTCCTCTGAACTTGAATTCAACTCAAAAGCACGGCGAACATAGGAAGCGCGAGAGACGCTTGGCAGAAAAATGGCGCCAAAGCTGATCAACCAGTCACGGGCAACTTCACCTATGGTCACTCTCTCTGTATACAGGCTCTCTAATCTATCTGTGTGGTCACACTGCTACTGTGCTACTACCTCTGCAGTCGTCTGGCAGTTTTCATTGTGCAAAATCGAAAGGGAAAAGGACAGTGTGTGGTGTGGGGCTCACACACCCAGACCATGGACGCAGTGCGGCGGCGCGGTTACTTTCGTCCATTAGAACACTCTTGCAGAAACAACGAAACAAACATGCCAAATTTAAACAGGCGCAAAATCCCCAAGATTGGCGATCCTTTACAGAAGCTCGAAACTTAGCGCGGAGTTAACTGCGAGACGCCCCCAATAGTTTCCGCAACGAGAATTTGTTTCGAAACCTGGCAGAAAATCCAAACGGATTCTGGTCGTATGTGAAGTATGTTAGCGGCAAGAAACAATCAGTACCTTCTCTGTGCGATAACAATGGAGATACTATCCAAGACAGTGCTGCCAAAGCAGATTTACTAAACATAGCCTTCCGAAATGCCTTCACAAAATAAGTCGAAACAAATATTCCAGAATTCGAATCGAGAACAACATGAGTAACGTAGAAGTGAAGCAACTCAAATCCCTTAATAAAAGCAAGTCTTCTGGTCCAGACTGTATACCAATTAGGTTCCTTTCGGAGTATGCTGATGCATTAGCTCCATACTTAACAATCATATACAACCGTTCGTTCGACGAAAGATCCGTACCCAAAGATTGGAAAGTTGCACAGGTCACACAAATATTCAAGAAAGGTAGTAGGAGTAATCCACTAAATTACAGGCCCATATCGCTAACGTCGATTTGCAGCAGGATTTTAGAACATATGCTGTGTTCGAACATTATGAATTACCTAGAAGGAAATGCTCTATTGACACACAGTCAACATTGGTTTAGAAAACATCGTTCCTGTGAAACACAACTAGCTCTTTATTCACATAAAGTGCTGAGTGCTATTGACAAGGGGTTTCAGATCGATTCCGTATTCCTGGATTTCCAAAAGGCTTTTGATACCGTACCCCACAAGCGGCTCGTAGTAAAATTGCTTGCTTATAGAATATAGTCTCAGTTATGTGACTGGATTTACGATTTCCTGTCAGAGAGGTCACAGTTCGTAGTAATCGACGTAAAGTCGTCGAGTAAAACACAAGTGATTTCAGGTGTTCCCCGAGGTAGTGTTATAGACCCTTTGCTGTTCCTTATCTGTATAAACGATTTGGGAGGCAATCTGAGCAGGCGTCTTCGGTTGTTTCCAGATGACGCTGTCGTTTATCGACTAGTAAAGTCATCAGAAGATCAGAACAAGCTGCAAAACGATTTACAAAAAATATCTGACTGGTGCGAAAAGTGGCAGTTGACCCTAAATAACGAAAAGTGAGAGGTCATCCACATGAGTGCTAAAAGGAACTCGTTGAACTTCGGTTACACGATAAATCAGTCTAATCTAAAAGCTGTAAATTCAACTAAATACATAGGTATTACAATTACGAACAACTTAAATTGGAAAGAACACATAGAAAATGTTGTGGGGAAGGCTCACCAAAGGCTGCGTTTTATTGTCAGGACACTTAGAAAATGTAACGGACCTACTAAGGAGACTGCCTACACTACGCTTGTCCGTCCTCTTTAAGAATACTACTGCGCGGTGTGGGATACTTACCAGGCAGGACTGACGGAGTACATTGAAAATGTTCAAAGAAGGGCAGCACACTTTGTACTATCGCGAAATATGGGAGAGAGTGTCACAGAAATGATACAGGATTTGGGCTGGAAATCATTAAAAGAAAGGCGTTTTTCGTCGTCAATCACCAGCTTTTTCCTCCGAATGCGGAAATATTTTGTTGAGACCGACCTACATAGGGCGGAACGACCACCACGATAAAATAAGGGAAATCAGAGCTCGTAGGGAAAGATACAGGTGTTCATTCTTTCCGCGCGCTATACAAGATTGGAATAATAGAGAATTGCGAAGGTGGTTCGATGAACCCTCTGCCAGGCACTTAAATGTGATTTGCAGAGTATCCATGTAGATGTAGATGTAGATTACCTCCACCTATCTGTGAACTCGTTGCAGCAGATCGCTGGTAGGAAAGCCGAGCAGAAACCTGCCATACTGCAACTCGCACCAGGACAATGTAACTATTCCAAGAATAGGGAAAAGTCTTAATTTTGTATGAAAGGTGGAAATAATGGTAAAATTCGGTATATTCTGAACCTTGATAATGGTCACATTCACTGCCAAGCCCGCGGTAATCCTAGCACAGTCATACAGAAACCCTTTCATTCACGTTAGCAAGTTCATGGTAACGTATTTCCCGAAATCTTAGCAGCTACTAAGGACCGATTGTTCTTAAATGAAAATGATCGGCCGGCAGGAGTGGCCGAGCGGTTCTAGGCGCTACAGTCTGGAACTGCGCGACCGCTACGGTCGCAGGTTCGAATCCTGAATCGGGCATGGATGTGTGTGATGTCTTTAGGTTAGTTAGGTTTAAGTAGTTCTAAGTTCTATGGGACTGATGACCTTAGAAGTTAAGTCCCATAGTGCTCAGAGCCATTTGAACCATTTTGAAAATGCTCGCCATACTATCAAGTTTATCGGTGTCTAGTGACTTTTTAGTTACCGGTCTGCTCAATATGTCATGCGGAATTACTGTCTTTTTTCATACATAAAATTACTTAAAAAGTCCATCACCGGAATAAATAAGCCTTCACTTTAAAACACTTTTGAAACATGTAGGACAACTACATTCTGCGAATTACAACTTCCTTCGGAGCTCATACTACACACGGCCGTACCATTGAAAGGCTGGGTTCAAACTACTTTAGACTGCTGTAAGCATTCTCTATCTCCAAGAGAAAAGACGCACGAAGAACACTCGATTGTGATTGGTCGATTTTCTTTAAGGGCAACGAAAAAGCATTATTCTCCCGCGTTAGTCCGCGCTTTTCATGACTAACCAATCAACAAATAACACACTTTCGACCTGTACTTTTTCCCGAAATAAATATTTAACTCTAAGGCGTTGCAGTCATGGACTGTGCGTCTGGTCCCGGCGGAGGTTCGAGTCCTCCCTCGGGCATGGGTGTGTGTGTTTGTCCTTCGGATAATTAACGTTAAGTAGTGTGTAAGCTTAGGGACTGATGACCTTAGCAGTTAAGTCCCATAAGATTTCACACACATTAGAACATTAGAAATATTTAACATTCTGATATTTTGTTTATATTTTACGTTATTAACTATTTTCATTTGCACTCGAATTAGCTTTCCTTTTATCATAAATGTACTGAACATATTATGATGCAAAATTCCCCATCGCCTGCATTCACACTCTCTTAAATGTTTCTCACGCTAGTTTGTACAGCGTTTATCAGTAGAACAACGATCTACATATTTACTTTAGACCACATTCACGCATCATTCACACTACTAAAAGCATATACAAAACTGTAAAAACGTAAGTAAACAAAAAATCCTTCAAGAAATAAACAGAACAATGCACAAAATCATTCTCTTGACTTGTTTCTTCAATGTATTTATGCACTACTGTCCTCTAGCAGATGAAAACTAGAACTACGTACTCGACTGAACCCGCTTCGGACCATCTGTCACTGTACACGCATTGAGTCCGTCTCCCAATACACAGGCTCTAGACAGGAGCGATATAAGGCGCCACGCCTTATCGGCTAGTATAAAATTATGGATGGACAGTGAAGCGTATAATAACATGTTTAGCGCTACTTCACCCGCACATTGAAAAAGAAGACACAAGTGTGCGAAAATTTATTCTCTTCTGCTTGGTCCTCTAATGACGGGTCATTAACATACCGGAATGTGGGAATATATAGCCCACATAGTCCGAGGAAGATCTGGAGAACTTCTATCTCTTTTATTTCATTCCACTCCACTTGTATGTCGCAGTAAGCGTAAAACATTGATTTTGTTCGTAACCTCTTCATGCGTAGTACACTGAAGCGGCAAGGAAACTGGTATAGGCATGCGTATTCCAATACAGAGATATGTAAACAGGCAGAATACGGCGCTGCGTACGGCAACGCGTATAAAAGACAAGTGTCTGGCGTAGTTGTTGATTGGTTTCTGCTGCTGCACTGGCAGTTTATCAAGAGTTTGAAAATGGTGCTATAACCGACCCACGGGCAATGGGACACAGCATCTTCGAGGTGGCGATGAAGTGGGGATTTTCCCGTACGACCATTTGACGAACGGCCGACCGGGGTGGCCAAGCGGTTAAAGGCGCTACAGTCTGGAACCGCGCGACCGCTACGGTCGCAGGTTCGAATCCTGCCTCGGGCATGGATGTGTGTGATGTCCTTAGGTTAGTTAGGTTTAAGTAGTTCTAAGTTCTAGGGGACTGATGACCTCAGATGTTAAGTACCATAGTGCTCAGAGCCATTTGAACCATTTGACGAACGTACCGTGAATATCAGGAACCCGGTAAAACATCAAATCTCAGACATCGCTGAGGCTGGAAAAAGATCCTGCAAAAACGGGACCAACAACGACTGAAGAGAATCATTCAACGTGACAGAAGTGCAACTCTACCGCAAATTGCTGAGAATTTCAGAGCTGGGCCATCAACGAGTGTCACCATGCAAACCATTCAACGAAACATCATCGATATGGCCTTTCGGGGCCGAAGGTCCACTCGCGTACCCTTGATGACTGCACAACACAAACTTTTAAATCTCACCTGGGCTCATCAACACAGACATCGGACTGTTGCTGACTGGAAACGTGGTGTCTGGACGGACGAGTGTCGTTTCAAATTGTATCGAGCGGATGGACGAATATGGATGGGTATTGAGACGACCTCATGAATCCATGGACCCTGCATGTCAGCAGAGGACTGTTCAAGCTGGTGGAGGTACTGTAATGGTGTGTGGCGTGTGAAATTGAAATTGGAGTGATATGGGACCCCCGATATATCTAGATACGACTCTGACAGGTGAAACGTACGTAAGCATCCTGTCTGATCATGTGCATCCTTTCATGTCCACTGTCCAATTCGACGGACTTGGGCAATTCCAGCAGGACAATGCGACACCCCACACGTCCAGAATTGCTACAGAGTGGCTCCAGGAACACTCTTCTGAGATTAAACACTTCCGCTGGCCACCAAACTCCCCAGTCATGAACATTATTGAGCGTATCTGAGAAGCCCTCAACGTGCTGTTTAGAAGAGATCTCCACCGTCTCGTACTCTAACGGATTTATGGACAGCCCTGCAGGATTCATGGCGTCAATTCCCTCCACCACTACTTCAGAGATTAGTCAAATGTAAGCCACATTATACTGCGGCACTTCTGTGTGCTCGCGGGGGCCGAACACGACATTATGGAGGTGTACCAGTTTCTTGAGGTCTTCAGTGTGTATGGCTGGGGAAGATATGATACCTCTACCACTGTGGTAATTGTCAGTGTTATTTTGTTTTCATACTTGATTGTAGTTTTAATAGTAGTGGAAACTCAAGATACAGCAAGGTAAATCGTAATGACAGAATTTTTTACCTAACAAATTCTAACATTCTGCGTGGTGTCTATCTGTTGGAAGTCGTGTCTCCCTGCCACTTTCGCGCAACGACGCTCGGAGCGTGTTTTTTAGGGAATTGACTAGTTTGAACCTGGGACTTGTTGCTGGTAAGGAGACGGCAGACCACACATGACATGTAGAGTTCAGAAGAGTTCAGTGACACTAGCGATGATATAACCAAATACTTAATTATTTCAGCGTCAGCTCCACTGCACTCCCTGTAAAAGAATCTTAATACTAACTAAATTTAGTGGAAGGGGTTCAAGGCTTTCCTATTTTTAGTTAGCTGGTAAAATAACGTCGAAAAAGCAGTTACGTTTACCATTGGAAATTTTATTCTACTCACAAAACATTGTTTATAAATTGCACTATTGATAGAAGGAAATGTTTTAATACAGTATGATAAAAACCAACTACGTTCAACAAAAAAGTGAACGAATATTCCCTGAATGGGTTTCCAAGTTCTACAATTAATTGAAGGATGACCTATGCCACATCACATCTATAATCTAGGTTTAAATTAAGTGACCCTCAATTATCTTTAATTATTTATTTAACTTGTCGTAAATTACAGTGGCTGATGTGGCTTCTCAGTAATTATATAACAGAAAAATCATCATGTTTCAGATTTTAACTTCAAGTGGCAAATGTGAATACCATGAGGTTCAATCGACGATCGACACTAGTATTACGTAAAGGGGATGCAACAGATGAGACTTCTGCAGTTCTGAGTGATGCCTTACGCGCTCTTATGCGGCATCGCGTGCGTTCATTACCTTATCGGTGTTTAGGCAGTGTCAGGGGGCGGTGGGCGGCGCAGCTCCACACACATCGCCGTCTCGGTAGCAACTCTCTAACTTCTCTTTACTGCAAGTTACTGAAGTGGGTTTAAGAAAAAGGTATCTGGCTGTGTTTTCAGCTGAGCAGTCGGGGTCTCAATGTTAACCTACAAAAATTCTGCCTATCCAATGAGAAACATTATACTTTTCGTGATGGGGCAATGTTTTTAATGTTTGCTACGTAACAGATACGCGTGTAGTCTCACGCTAAAACTTGCAGCTGGTGTGGCCCTTTTAGTGTTATTGTAAGATCTGTACTGTTCTTCTGGAGGGCTCTATCTTTTAACATGGGCTGGGAGGGGGGGGGGGGGTGGTTCTGGCGGTCAGCTGGAGATGTGGATGTCCGTCCCTTACTGTAGGGCCTTCTAGCGTACACGACTATGCTCTCGGCTTCTGTTCTCGTTTCTCCCCTCGGGACTGCGTCTGTTTCACGGTGGGAAGGTATGACATGCATTTAGGCATTCTTGTGTTAGTCCGTGGTATTCCATTCGCTCACTCGTTGATCGTATTACTTTGGTTAATTTAATGTCAGGATTTATTCGGAGCTATGTGACATACTGCCGGATTTGCTATCATGTCAGGGTTTTCGTGGAAGGTGTTGGATTTGCCTGACACCTTAGAAAATGTGGCGAAACGTTAACAGAAACAGCGTTCGCCATCTTGTCAAACTTTTTGTCAGTCACAATTTCTCTCAAACACGATCGGTGCTTGACAAACACGTCAAACCGCGAGAAACACAGTCAAATATTTGACAAAGTTAGTTAAGTTTGACAAATTGCTTGATCGTTTACGGGGGCCTTTAGACTTCGTCACCTTACCCTACCTTCCCCTTCTCTCAAACACGATCGGTGCTTGACAAACACGTCAAACAGGAATGTACACAGTCAAATATTTGACAAAGTTAGTTAAGTTTAATAAAATGCTTTACGGGGGCCTTTAAACTCTTTGTCACCTTATCCCACCTTCCCCCACGAGAGAAAGCCAGTCCCTCCAGAATGGCTGGTCTGGATTGGTACCCTTCGCCAGTGAAGGTCGCTGAAGGTTAGGCGGCTGTTGTTTGCAGGGCACGGCGCAGGCCCGCGGCCACACGGAGCACATGGGCAGCGTGCTGGAGGAGACGTCCCTGGCGGACTTCCTGCGCGCGCTCTCCTCCGTGCACGACCGGTTCGCGGTCGCGGGCATCGCCGACGAGTCTCCGGGCTGCCGGAAGCGGCGCAAGATGGGCACCGCGTCGCTCACGCCGCCGCTGCACCACTCCCTGCAGTCGCTGCACTCGCCGGCGCCGCCGCCCCCGCCGCCGACGTTGCCGCCCGCCGCCCACCTGCGGCGCGGCTCGCTCTGGCCGACGCCCGCTCAAGGTACGTACGTCGGGTCGCAAGGCGAGCGCATCTGCGAAAATCTCCGACGCCACCTTCCATTTCACTCACAGGCAAACTGTCACACTTTATATACAGGGTGTTTCCGTAAGAGTGTGCAAAAACTTAAAAAGACATAGACGATGCTCCACTGAACGGTTTGTGGTAGGGAACCTGGGGTCGGAGGAGACACCTTAAGGAGATAATAGAAATAAAATCACATTACTGTATACTTTTTTATTTGCATTAGTTACACGTAACTTCAAATGCCACGACTGATACAATGTGAAGTACCATTTGTTCTGTATCTTACAAAACGTGATGAAACTGACGGCCGACAACCTCAATGGGCGAACAAGGCTCTGACGCACCCTGAAAAATACGAGGGTAATCCCAAAAATAAGGTCTCCTATTTTTTTATTAGTACATGTACCTGTTTATTTCTACAAAGGTTTACATCAATTTACAACATCAACATTTAGCTATTTTTCGACATAGTCACCATTTCTGTCGATGCATTTTTGTAGACACTGTGGCAGTTTTTGTATGCCCATGTCATACCAGCTCGCCGCCATGCTTTTCAGAAAGTTATGAACCTCGTCTTTCACCTCGTCGTCGGAGCTGAATCGCTTTCCGGCAAAATGTTCTTTTAACTTATGGAACAGATGATAGTCACTGGGCGCCAAGTCAGGGCTATAGGTTGGGTGGGTGATTATGTTCCACTGAAACTGTTGCAGGAGAGCGATGTGTGGGCGAGCGTTGTCATGGAGAATGTGTACGCCATTGTTCGACATTCCTCTTCTCCGGTTCTGAATTGCCCGTTTGAGTGTTTTCAGTCTCACAGTATCTGTCAGCGTTAATTGCGGTCCCAGTGCTCAACCTTCAACACTGTCCCCTCAGGAACTGACGGTCTCCCGATCCTTTGTTCGTCGTGAATTTCGGTCCCACCAGCTGCCAACACTCTACACCACTTACGAACATTTTTGACATCCATACACGACTCACCATACACTTCCGTCAATTGGCGATGGACTTCAATCGGCGCAGTGCCCTTTGCGTTCAAAAACCGAATAACTGCGTGCAATTCGCACATGGCGATAACATCCAATGGGAGCTCCATTCTCAACGGCTGCCAAGCCAAGACAGCGCCTCAGCGCAGCGTGCGCATGTTTACACACAGCGCGTGAAGCACTCTTCATAACAGTGTGACCAACTGCCACACAAACAGACTTCTGTACTTATAAAAAAAATAGAACACCTTACTTTTGGGATTACCCTCGTATTCCTCGTCTGTTTCGAATCACATCACAGGCAGCTACAATTACGTCGGCTAATGCCATCTCCCTATCCCCTGGGGTCTCATACACAAGTGACTTTACGTATCCCCACACCAAGTAAAAAAAATGTTCAAATGTATGAGAATTCCTCAGGGCCATCGGTCCCTAGACTTACACTCCAGTTAAACTAACTTAAATTAACTTGTGCTAAGAACAACACACACATACACACACACACACCCCTGCGGGTTCGGGGATAAGAATAGGCCCGCGGTATTCCTGCCTGTCGTACGAGGCGACTAAAAGGAGTCTCAAATGTTTCGGCCTTATGTGATGGTCCCCTCTCGGGTTTGACCTCCATCTATCTAAATTATTCCGAAGAGCGAGCCAACTGGGGAAGGGCGCCTTACATGGTGCACTGTATCCGTCGTGCGTTGAGACCTTTAGCCGGCTTTTTCGTCGTTGCACTGGGGTCCCGCTCGTTTTCCATCTCTTGGGCGAGGATTCGTCCCTGGGTGCGATTCCCACGCTGCAATCTGCAGTGTTTCTTTTAACTGCGACGACGACCTTGGACAGTTTTGCACCTAAGATCCAGCACGGTAGCCAGCCCGTTGTGGTGGGGCCGCCATGTACCCTCTTGGTTGTAGCCCCCTGACAACACAGGGATCGCTCTGCTGATGCCTGCGCCGTTAACTCCCCACGTATGCCAAGGAGTAGATGCCCATCTCCTTGGGGCATCAGGACTCCCGGCAATGGCCGTCCTGCCAGGTGGCTATTGCTGCGGCTGGGTGGCGCCCGTGGGGAGGGCCCTTGGTCGGAGTAGGTGGCATCAGGGCGGATGACCCGCAATGAAGCGTGGTACATCATCTCTCGCTGGCGGCCAGCCGCCAGCAGTCTCTAAGCGTTCTCGGGCTCAATTTAATCCTGAAAAGTACAATCCGAAAACGTTCCCCTCTCTGGCCACGCCGTGGGAGGACCGTAAATCTCAGGATGGCAGTAGCAATTACTCGCCCCGATTCTTAGTTTGTACGAGAGCTGATGGGGAGTCTTTTCTCTCCACAAAGCCTCAGTTCTTCGTCGAGCATTTAGAGGACAAGTTTGGGGAGGTGGAGGGCTTGTCAAAAATGCGCTCTGGATCGGTCCTGATCCAAACGGCATCCTCTGCCCAGTTGCGACAGTTACTTGCTTGTGACAAGTTGGAGGATGTTGCTGTTACGATCACACCCCATAAGAGTTTAAATATGGTCCAGGGCGTTACTTACCATAAGGACCTTCTTTTGCAGTCTGATGACGAGCTGCGCGCCAACTTAGAGCGCAGAGGTGTACATTTCGTTCGGCGTGTTCATAGGGGTCCGAAGGAAAATCAGATCGCTACCGGTGCCTTCATCTTGGCCTTCGAGGGTGATACGTTACCAGAAAAGGTCAAGGTGATGGTCTACCGATGTGACGTCAGGCCCTATATTCCTCCCCCAATGCGGTGCTTCAAGTGCTGGAAGTTTGGCCATATGTCTTCCCGCTGCACTTCCAGCCTCATATGTCGAGATTGTGGACGCCCATCTCATCCCGATACTCCATGTGCCCCGCCTCCCATCTGTGTCAACTGCGGGGAGCACCATTCACCTTGCTCGCCAGACTGCAGAATCTTCCAGAAAGAACGCAAAATCATGGAATATAAGACCCTGGACCGACTGACTTATACCGAGGCCAAAAGGAAATTCGACCGATTACATCCCATGAGAATGACATCATCCTACGCCACTGCTACAACTCCTGTGCTCGCCCCATCAGTTTCGCGACTTCCGGCCGGATCGCTGAGTGGTACAACTCCTCCTGCCCCCTTGCCAGTGGGGGCCTCTACCCACCGGGTTGCTCCTGCGCCACGTACCTCAGGGGCAACACCTTCCCCCCCATCAGGGACGTCCGTCCCTGCTTCTAAGCCGGAGAAGTGTCCAACTTCTTCGGCTTCTCACGCTCGCAAGCTGTCCCTCGGGTCCCTCCCTTCCCAGGTTTCCACCAGTGGGAAGGCTGACGACCGACAGTGGCGTAAGTGCCCGCCATCAGCTGGTCGACGGGCTTCACGATCCTCCTCAGTCCCGGAGACTGAATCGGTGAAGCCCTCCCAGCCAGTTAAACCCAAGGAGCAGCGTGAGAAATCAAAAAGAAGAGCTCTAAGCCCAAGGAACTCGCGGTGGCAGCCACCCCACCGCCACCTTCCAGCTCTGCGTCTGAGGACGAGGTGGAGATCCTGGCGTCTGCTGAGGACCTCGATCTCGCCAGTCCCCCCGACGCCATGGAAAGCACTGGCACAGGTGCTCACTTGGAGGCAGCAGGTGACCCAGCGGCGTAATCTGCCTTCCCCGACCCGTCACGCCTTTCCCAGCCATGGCCAATACCATCCTCCAGTGGAACTGCAGCGGTTTCTTCCACCATTTAGCTGAGATACGCCAACTTATCAGCCTTCACCCTTTCTTCTGCATTGCTCTCCAGGAAACTTGGTTTCCAGCGATGCGAACCCCTGCCCTCCGTGGCTATCGGGGTTATTATAAGAACCGAGCAGCTTATGAAAGGGTGTCTGGTGGCGTCTGCATATATGTCCTTCACACTCTGCACAGCGAGTCTGTCCCTCTCCAGACGCCTTTAGGGGCTGTCTCTGTATGTGTGTGGACGCCACAGGCTGTTACCGTCTGCAGTCTTTACATTCCACCGGATGGTGATGTCTCGCAGCATGTCCTGGCTGCACTGGTCGTCCAATTGCCGCCACCTTTCTTGCTATTGGGCGACTTCAACGCCCATAACCCTCTGTGGGGTGGGTCAGTGGCCACAGGTCGCGGCGCCATCGTTGAGCATTTATTGTCGCAGCTCGATCTCTCGCTGTTAAATGATGGTGCCTTCGCACACTTCAGTGTGGCGCATGGTACCCACTCCGCCATTGACCTTTCCATCTGTAGCCATAGCCTCTTACCGTCTGTCCAATGGAGTGTGCATGACGACCTGTGTGGTAGTGACCACTTTCCGCTCTTTTTGTCACTACCACAGCGTCACTCTTCTGGGCGCCCTAGCAGATGGGCTATGAATAAGGCTGACTGGGATTTGTTCTCCTCCACTGCCGCTTTTGAGCCTCTCTCTACTGATGACATTGATGCGGTGGTTCACTCGGTCACCACCGGCATCGTTACTGCCACTGCGTCTGCCATTCCCCGTTCTTCTGGGTCCCCTCGACGGAAGGCTGTGACTTGGTGGTCCCCTGAGATCGCTGAAGCGATTAACGATCGCCAGCGGGCGCTCCAGCGTCACAAGCGACATCCCTCCTTAGCCCACCTTATCGCCTTCAAACGGCTGCGTGCGCGGGCCCGCCTCCTCATCCGCCAAGGCAAGAAGGAGTGCTGGGAGCGGTATGTGTCCACCATTGGCCTCCATGTCACTCCCTCGCAGGTCTGGGCCAAGATTCGACGCGTCTACGGCTATCGGACCCCTGCCAGCGTCCCTGCGCTCTCACTGAATGGAGCCATTTGTACTGACTCCGACGTCATTGCAAATCGCTTAGCAGAGCATTTTGCTATGAGTTCCGCTTCTGCGAATTACCCCCAGGCCTTCCGCTCCATTAAAGAGCGGATGGAACGTCGGAGCCTTTCGTTTCGCACCAACCACCCGGAATCTTACAATGCTCCATTCAGTGAGTGGGAATTTCGCAGTGCCCTAGCTGCTTGCCCTGATACCGCTCCTGGGCCAGATGGCATCCACTGTCAGATGCTGAAACACCTTTCAGTGGCCTGCCAGCGGCGCCTTCTCGATCTTTACAACCGTCTTTGGGTCGAGGGGGAGTTTGCGTCGCAATGGCGGGAAGGCATTGTCATCCCCGTTTTGAAGCCTGGAAAGACCCCTCTGGAGGTGGACAGCTACCGTCCCATTAGCCTCACCAACGTTCTTTGCAAGTTGCTTGAACGGATGGTGAGCCGGCGCTTGCATTGGGTACTGGAGTCTCGGGGCCTTCTGGCTCCGTCTCAGGGTGGGTTCCGTAAAGGCCGCTCCGCCACCGACAATCTGGTGAGCCTGGAGTCGGCCATCCGTACTGCTTTTGCCCGCCGTCAGCACCTGGTCGCTGTCTTTTTCGACATGCGGAAGGCGTACGATACGACATGGCGTCATCACATTCTTTCTACGCTTCATGGATGGGGCCTTCGGGGTCCTCTGCCGATTTTTATCCGCAATTTTCTGTCGTGTCGTACCTTCCGCGTGCAAGTCGCGGCCTCGTATAGTTCCTCCCACGTCCAGGTGAACGGTGTGCCACAGGGCTCTCTTTTAAGTGTCTGTCTGTTTTTAATAGCCATTAACGGGCTTGCTGCGGCCGTGGGAAATTCTGTCTCCGCTTCCCTGTATGCTGACGACTTCTGCCTTTATTACAGCTCTACTGGCATTGCAGCTGTTGAACGTCAGCTACAGGGCGCTATCCGTAAGGCGCAGTCTTGGGCTGTAGCGCATGGGTTTCAGTTTTCGGCAGCCAAGACCCGCGTTATGCATTACTGCCGGCGCCGAACAGTCCATCCTGAGCCGCGGCTTTATTTTGCCGACGAACTCCTTGCAGTGGTGGAGACCCACAGGATTTTGGGGGTGGTTTTCGATGCCCGGTTGACTTGGCTGCCTCATATCCGGCAGCTTAAACAGACGTGTTGGCGGCATCTAAACGCTCTGAGATGCTTGAGCCACACCCGCTGGGGCGCCGACCGCTCTACCCTGTTGCGGCTCTACCAGGCGTTAATCCAGTCCCGTCTGGATTATGGGAGCCTGGCTTATGGCTCAGCATCCCCATCTGCGTTACGGGTGCTGGACCCAATTCTCCACAGCGGGATATGCCTTGCCACTGGTGCTTTCCGCACCAGCCCTGTGGACAGCGTACTAGTGGAGGCAGGTGTACCTCCACTGCGGTTCCGACACCAACGTTTGCTGGCCGCTTATGCTGCCCATGTTCTAAGCTCGCCCGGGCATCCAAACTATTATCTCCTGTTCCCGCGGTCGGTCGTCCGTATGCCAGAACGTCGGCCCCGGTCTGGTTGTACAATAGCGGTCCGCGTCAAAGAGCTTCTCTCTGGGCTTCAGGGTTTCACTGTTCCACCTCCTTTCCGGGCTACTTTGCATACACCTCCATGGTGTGTTCGTTGCCCTTGCCTTTGGCTCGACTTGGCACAGGGCCCTAAGGACTCAGTCCCTCCAGAGGCCTTCCGCCGCCGCTTTTATTCCATCCTGGCCACGTATCAGGGCTCTGGTGTTGCTTACACTGACGGTTCGATGGTTGCTGGTCGTGTCGGATATGCGCTCACTCTAGGGGACCATTCCGAACAACGTTCCTTGCCGGATGGCTGCAGCGTTTACACTGCTGAACTGGTCGCCATCTTTCGTGCCCTAGAGTATATCCGCTCCTGCTCAGGTGAGTCCTTCGTTATCTGTAGCGATTCCCTGAGCGGTTTACGAGCTCTAGACCAGTGTTTCCCTCGTTCTCGTCTGGTGATGGCTATCCAGGAGTCTCTGCATACTCTCGCCCGTTGCGGCCGCTCTGTGGTCTTTGTGTGGACCCCCGGTCATGTCGGTATCCTGGGTAACGAACATGTTGACCGCCTAGCGAAGGAGGCCACCAGTAAGCCATCTCTGGACGTTGGCCTCCCAGAGACTGATTTGCGGGCAGTCTTCCGCCGCGAAATCTTGGCGCTATGGGACGATGAATGGCGCGAACTGACAATGCGCAATAAACTCCGTGCTGTCAAGGGGACGACGGCTGTGTGGCGGTCGTCCCTGCGAGCCACTCGCAGGGACTCAGTAGTTCTTTGCCGGCTCCGCATTGGCCACTCCCGGCTGACACACAGTTATTTACTGCGCCAGGAGGACCCTCCTCTATGTCGCTGTGGGGCGGCTTTGATAGTGGCCCACATTTTGATGGCCTGCCCCCTTTTAGCTGTGGTCAGGCATACATTTGCGCTGCCTGCTACGCTCCCTGCCCTTTTAACAGACGACTCCACTATGGCTGACTTGGTTTTACGTTTTATTCGGGCAGGGGGATTTTATCATTTAATCTGAGTGTTTCTGTTTTATTTTATTGGTTTGTGTTGCTTCTGGCCTTTGGCCTATGATTTTAAACTGATTTTTTAATGTGTTTCTAAGTGGTTGGCTTTTCCTTTTTTATTTCTATGGTCGGCCAACCACCGTCAAACTCTGTGTGGTTTTAGTTCGTTTTGTCTTGTCTTTGTCTCAGTTTCTCTTGTTCTGTATCATCTGTGGTCTCTTCTGTTCCTCGTTTTTATTCTCTGTGGGTGTTCTTTGTATTTGGACAAAGGGACCGATGACCGTAGCAGTCTGGTCCCTTTAATCCCCCAAACCAACCAACCAACCAACCAACCAACCAACACACACACACACACACAGACACACACACACACACACACACACACACACACACACACACACACCGGCTGGAGGAGCCGTGCAAACCGTGTCATGGCGCCTTAAACCACGCGGTCATTCGGCACGGGCATCGAGGGGATTCAGGTCAAGTGATCTCGCAGGCCATGGAATGGGACGTCCCCTTCCAATCAGCGACAAGGAAATACACCATCGAGATGGTTGCGGGCTTCCACAATAAAGTGAGGCGGTGCACCGTCATGTTGCATCCACATCTCTCACGAACACCCGAGCGTATATTCTCCGAAAACTCGTATAGAACTCTTTGCACGAGCCTCAATGACAGGTGACCATTCAGACGGCCAGGTAGAAGATATGAACCAACGTGATTGTCGCCTACAATGCCGGCTCAAGTATTCACAGCAAAACATACACTATGTGATCAAAAGTATCAGGACACCTGGCTGCAAATGACATAAAAGTTCGTAGCGCCCTCCAACGGTAATGCTGGAATTCATTATGCTGTTGGTCCACCCTTGGCCTTGATGACAGCTTCCACTCTCGCAGGCATACGTTCAGTCAGGTGCTGGAAGGTTTCTTAGGGAGTGGCAGCCGATTCTTCACGGAGTGCTGTACTGAGGAGAGCTATCGATGTCGCTTGGTGAGCCCCGGCACGAAGTCAGCGTTCCAAAACATCCCAAAGATGTTCTATAGGGTTCAGATCAGAACTCTGTGCAGGCCAGACCATTACAGGGATGTTGTTGTAGTCTAACCACTCCGCCACAGGCCATGCATTATGAGCAGGTGCTCGCTAGTGTTGAAAGATGCAATCGCCATCCCCGAATTGTTCTTCAACAGTGGGAAGCAAGTAGGTACTTAAAACATCAATGCAGGCCTGTGCTGTGATAGTGCCACGCTAAACAACAAGGGGTGCAAGCTCCCTCGATGAAAAACACAACCACCCATAACACCTCCGCCTCCGAATTTTACTGTTGGCGCTACACACGCTGGCGGATGACGTTCACCAGACATTCGCCATATCCACACCCTGCTATCAGATCGCCACATTGTGTACAGTGATTCGTCACTCCAGACAACGTTTTTCCACTGTTCAATCGTCCAACGTTTACGCTCATTACACAAAGCGAGGCGTCGTTTGGCATTTACCGGCGCGATGTGTGGCTTTTGAGCAGCCGCACGAACGTGGATTTCAAGTTTTCTCATCTCCCGCCTAACTGTCATAGTATTTGAAGTGGATCCTGCTGCAGTTTGGAATTCCTGTGCGATGGTCTGGATAGATGTCTGCCTATTACACATCACGACCCTCTTCAACTGTCGGCGTTGTCTGTCAGACGACGAGGTCGCCCTGTACGCTTTTGTGCTGTACGTATCCCTTTACGTTTCCTCTTCACTACCACATCGGGAACAGTGGACCTAGAGATGTTTGGGAGTGTGGAAATCTCACGACGTATGACACAAGTGACGTCCAGTCACTTAACCACATTCGAAGTCCGTGAGTTCCGCGGAGCGCCCCATTCTGCTCTTTCACGATGTCTAATGACTACTGAGGTCGCTGATATGAAGTACCGGGCAGTAGGTGGCAGCACAATGCACCTAATACGAAAAACGTATGTTTGATCACATAGTGCATGGTGTGACTCTCCTACAGCATGAGGGTTTTCCTATCCCACTCATGGCTATTCCTGCTGTTCGAAATACCATCACGATCAAATGAGGCCTCGTCGGTAAACAGCACGATTTGGAGGATATCTGGTCTATCAATCCATTGTTGGAGCAACCACTAACACAATGCGACCCTTGGCTGAAAGGCAGTCACAAGCGTTGCGTGGACTCGTTGTGGGTGATATGGCTGTAATTGTCCGTCGTGGAATGCTCGCCACAAACTAGTATGTGTGTTGTGTACATAGTTCCGCGTAGTCAGCGCTTACACAACAGCTAAGCACAACAGCGCAGGCGCAACACTCATCCGTCTCCGCACTACGAGATGGCGCTGCCATAGAGACGGACCAAATTCTGCTTCCGCCGATCCGCGTATTAATATGTAACGCAGCCAATGAGATTGCTGCTAACGTAGAACCTTTTCTCCTCGCGGATCACACTCGCGCAGTGATACCTGAACGCTCAAGGTATTATAACGAGTGTACAGACCTCCAATTACTCAGTCCGCATCAGTCTGCAGTCAAGTTTCAGTCTGCGCCTAATAAGATTATCATATTCCCGTACATAGCCATGAAGATAAATGTATAGACACTTTGTCAAGTATCAGAGATATGTGAGAATAAGATTAACGTACCAAGACCAAAGGAACTTCAGATTGTCAATTATAAATAGCATCCAGAACCAAGGTAAGTTCTTTTTATGCTTGTTATTATTTTAATAAATGTGTGTGATAATTAATCAAGTTCTGTTTTAAGTTGGTCACCGTCAATCTGCTACTCTAAGCGTTCAAGTAGCATTTCTATCGTCTGACCTAATGGCAGAAGATAAGCACGCCACAATAAGACCACGAGACATATTGCTGACACTCGCCTACTTCATTAGAGCGACAAGTCAAATAATCTGATGGTGTGTGTACCGAAGGTCTTACAGTATGCACACCACAATGTGTAACGCTCATTTCACGTGCAATACTATGCAATACTTGTAGTGGTGTCCGCTGCAACTTTTTCCAGCACTTCCTCTTCTGAATCTACTTTGCGAGTGGTCTTCATGTTGCCAGGTACCTTGTTTCTGCCAATCTCCCTCATTCGTCGATCGAGAGAAATAAACACTCACCGTGACAGATGACGCCTTTTAGGAAATCGTTCCCTGTACAACCTTTCAGCAGAGAGAGTATTGCAACGTACATCCCCATGCACAAGGTGCACGTCAGTGAATTCGGCGAAACTGTACTGGTACTGCTCCATCGTATTGTACTGTACGTCTCTGAATAGCACTGAGTAACGAATGGGTCTGTCGCTGATTCATAGTACGTTGCGTCTTGGGACAATGTAAATACGATACAACGGAGCCAATTATCGGACAAGTAAAGAAAACCTGCATCATGACTCCCTAGTTATCAAGCTCGTCGTCCTTGTTTCCTTGCAGGAAATAAAGAATGCGCGTATAAACAAACAGCACAGTATGTGAAAACGTGTGTGTTAGTTGTAAATAATGTGGAAAACACTAGAGCTAGGTAGACAAGTTTACTTCCTTATACCCATAAGCTGGCTTCTTCGACCCGTGCTTCCCTGCCCCAAATTGTTCGGTTCAGCATTCTCTCTGTCCTGTAACGTTTTTGCGCTCTCTTACGGAAACACCCTATACACTTCAGTGACGAAACTCATGGGATACCGATATGTACGTATTGTGTACGTAAGGAAGTCCATTGGTGGAGCTGGCACTTGCGTTCAGGTGACTCATATCAAAAGTTTTCCAATGTCATTATGTCCACACGATGGCATCAACTGACTTTCGACGACGACTGATAGTTGGAGCTAGAAGCATTGGACATTCCATTTCGGAAATCATTACGGAATTCAGTAATCCAGGATCCACAGTGTCAAGTTTCTGCTGTGAATGGCAAATTTTTGAGGCATTACCTCTCACCACAGACAAGGCAGTGACCTTCTCTCTACAATGGAGACTAGCGGCGTTTGTCAGTGCTAACGGCAGGTAACACTGGGTGAAATAACCGCATAGACCCAGTACGTTGTCCTCGATGGTGAGTGTTCATCGGAAGTGAGGGTATCATCTGGAGTGCCCCAGGGAAGTGTAGTAGGTCCGCTGTTGTTTTCTATCTACATAAATCATCTTTTGGATAGGGTGGATAGCAATGTGCGGCTGTTTGCTGATGATGCTGTGGTGTACGGGAAGGCGTCGTCGTTGAGTGACTGTAGGAGGATACAAGGTGACTTGGACAGGATTTGTGATTGGTGTAAAGAATGGCAGCTAACTCTAAATCTAGATAAATGTAAATTAATGCAGATGAATAGGAAAAAGAATCATGTAATGTTTGAATACTCAATTAGTAGTGTAGCACTTGACACACTCACGTCAATTAAATATTTGGGCGTAACACTGCAGGGCGATATGAAGTGGAACGAGCAGGTAATGGCAGTTGTGGGGAAGGCGGATAGTCGTCTTCGGTTCATTGGTAGAATTTTGGGAACATGTGGTTCATCTGTAAAAGAGACCGCTTATAAAACACTAATGCGACCTATTTTTGGGTACTGTTCGAGCGTTTGGGATCCCTATCAGGTCGGATTGAGGAAGGACATAGAAGAAATTCAGAGGCGGGCTGCTAGATTTGTTACAGGTAGGTTTGATCATCACGCGAGTGTTACGGAAATGCTTCAGGAACTCAGGTGGAAGTCTCTAGAGGAAAGGAGGCGCTCTTTTCGTGAATCGCTACTGAGGAAATTTAGAGAACCAGCATTTGACGCTGACTGCAGTAAAATTTTACTGCGGCCAACTTACATTTCGCTGAAAGACCACAAAGATAAGATAAGAGAGATTAGGGCTCGTACAGAGGCATATAGGCAGTCATTTTTCCCTCGTTCTGTTTGGGAGTGGAACAGGGAGAGAAGATGGGAGTTGTGGTAAAAGGTACCCTCCGCCACGCACTTTATGGTGGATTGCGGAGTACGTATGTAGATGTAGATGTTGATGCCGATGATGCTGTAGTCTCCAGGAAAGTACACTCCTGGAAATGGAAAAAAGAACACATTGACACCGGTGTGTCGGACCCACCATACTTGCTCCGGACACTGCGAGAGGGCTGTACAAGCAATGATCACACGCACGGCACAGCGGACACACCAGGAACCGCGGTGTTGGCCGTCGAATGGCGCTAGCTGCGCAGCATTTGTGCACCGCCGCCGTCAGTGTCAGCCAGTTTGCCGTGGCATACGGAGCTCCATCGCAGTCTTTAACACTGGTAGCATGCCGCGACAGCGTGGACGTGAACCGTATGTGCAGTTGACGGACTTTGAGCGAGGGCGTATAGTGGGCATGCGGGAGGCCGGGTGGACGTACCGCCGAATTGTTCAACACGTGGGGCGTGAGGTCTCCACAGTACACCGATGTTGTCGCCAGTGGTCGGCGGACGGTGCACGTGCCCGTCGACCTGGGACCGGACCGCAGCGACGCACGGATGCACGCCAAGACCGTAGGATCCTACGCAGTGCCGTAGGGGACCGCACCGTCACTTCCCACCAAATTAGGGACACTGTTGCTCCTGGGGTATCGGCGAGGACCATTCGCAACCGTCTCCATGAAGCTGGGCTACGGTCCCGCACACCGTTAGGCCGTCTTCCGCTCACGCCCCAACATCGTGCAGCCCGCCTCCAGTGGTGTCGCGACAGGCGTGAATGGAGGGACGAATGGAGACGTGTCGTCTTCAGCGATGAGAGTCGCTTCTGCCTTGGTGCCAATGATGGTCGTATGCGTGTTTGGCGCTGTGCAGGTGAGCGCCACAATCAGGACTGCATACGACCGAGGCACACAGGGCCAACACCCGGCATCATGGTGTGGGGAGCGATCTCCTACACTGGCCGTACACCACTGGTGATCGTCGAGGGGACATTGAATAGTGCACGGTACATCCAAACCGTCATCGAACCCATCGTTCTACCATTCCTAGACCGGCAAGGGAACTTGCTGTTCCAACAGGACAATGCACGTCCGCATGTATACCGTGCCACCCAACGTGCTCTAGAAGGTGTAAGTCAACTACCCTGGCCAGCAAGATCTCCGGATCTATCCCCCATTGAGCATGTTTGGGACTGGATGAAGCGTCGTCTCACGCGGTCTGCACGTCCAGCACGAACGCTGGTCCAACTGAGGCGCCAGGTGGAAATGGCATGGCAAGCCGTTCCACAGGACTACATCCAGCATCTCTACGATCGTCTCCATGGGAGAATAGCAGCCTGCATTGCTGCGAAAGGTGGATATACACTGTGCTAGTGCCGACATTGTGCATGCTCTGTTGCCTGTGTCTATGTGCCTGTGGTTCTGTCAGTGTGATCATGTGATGTATCTGACCCCAGGAATGTGTCAATAAAGTTTCCCCTTCCTGGGACAATGAATTCACGGTGTTCTTATTTCAATTTCCAGTGTAGTATCACACGAAAGTTGTGAACAGATCAATGAGGATTTGTAGAAAATAAATGCGTGGTGTAATGACTGGCAGTTATCTCTCAATATTAGTAAGTGTAACCTACTGCGTATAACAAGGTGAAAATCCCCATTAACGTACGAGTACAAAATAAATGCCCAATCTTTGGAAGCGGTTACGTCCGTCAAGTATCTGGGTGTAACTGTTCTAAATGATCTCAAATAGAATGATCAGATTACACAAGTAACGGGTATGGCGAACTCTAGATTGCGGTTTATTGGTAGAATCCTTAAGCGATGCAGTCCTTTCACAAAGGAAATAGCTTACAATACGTTAGTTCATCCAGTCTTGGAGTATTGTTCGTCTGTATGGGACCCTTACCATTTGGATCTGAATCAAGAGTTTGAGTAGGTCCAAAGAAGAGCAGCAAGATTCGTGACTGGTACATTTAGCTGTTGCGAGAGAGCTACAAATCTCGCAGAAAGTTTGAAGCGGGACACACTTGCAGATAGACGCCGCGCTAAACAGAAGGGGCTGCTCACCAAATTCCGAAATCCGACCTTCACCCAGGATGTAGGGCATATATTATTACCACCAAAAAACTAGAAGAAGCCGACCTCTGGGAAGATCAGTTTGGATTCATTAGAAATATTGGAACAGGTGAGGCAATGCCGACCCTATGACTTATCTTAGAAGCCAGATTAAGGAAAGGCAAACCTACGTTTCTAGCATTTGTAGACTTAGAGAAAGGTTTTGACAATGTTGACTGGAACACACTCTTTCAGATTCTGAAAGTGGCAGGGGTAAAATACAGGGAGAGAAAGGCTGTTTACAATTTGTACAGAAAACAGATGGCAGTTATAAGAGTCGAGGGACATGAAAGGGAAGCAGTGGTTGGGAAGGGAGTGAGACAGGGTTCTAGCCTATCCCCGATGTTACTCAATCTGTATATTGGACAAGCAGTAATTGAAACAGAAGAAAAATTGGGAGTAGGAATTAAAATCCATGGAGAAGAAATAAAAACTTTGAGGTTCGTCGATGACATTAAATTCTGTTAGACAGCAAAGGACTTGGAAGATCAGTTGACCAGAATGGATAGTGTCTTGAAAGGAGGATATAAGATGAACATCAACAAAAGCAAAACGAGGATAATGGAATGTAGTCGAATTAAGTCGGGTGATGCTGAGGATATTAGATTAGGAAATGAGACACTTAAAGTAGTTTTGCTATTTCGGGAGCAAAATAACTGATGATGGTCGAAGTAGAGAGGATATAAAATGTAGACTGGCAACTGCAAGGAGGGCGTTTCTGAAGAAGAGAAATTTGTTAACATTGAGTATAGATTTAAGTGTCAGGAAGTCGTTTCTGAAAGTATTTGTATGGAGTGTAGCCATGTATGGAAGTGAAACGTGGACGATAAATAGTTTAGACAAGAAGAGAATAGCAGCTTCCGAAATGTGGTGCTACAGAAGAATGCTGAAAATTAGATGGGTGGACCACATAACTAATGAGGAGGTATTGAATAGGATTGGAGAAAAGAGAAGTTTGTGGCAGAACTTGGCCAGAACAAGGGATCGATTGGTAGGACATGTTCTGAGGCGTCAAGGGATCACCAGTTTAGTATTGGAGGGCAGCGTGGAGGGTAAAAATCGTAGAGGGAGACCAAGAGATGAATACACGAAGCAGATTCAGAAGGATGTAGGTTGCAGTAGGTACTGGGAGATGAAGAATTTTGCACAGGATAGAGTAGCATGGAGAGCTGCATCAAACCAGTTTCGGGACTTAAGACCACAACAACAACGTTTAAATCGCGCAATGATCACCATTCAAAGATAAGGGAGATAAGAGCTCGTACCGAGGCGTACAGACAGTCGTTTTTCCCTCGCGCAGTCCGCGAGTGGAACAGAGGGGGGGGATATGACTTTGGCGGGAATTGTGCCCTCCGCCACACACTGCTTGGTGTCTAGCGGAGTGTATATGTAGATGTAGATGTAAATAGGTGAGGGCCGTACGACGAACGTATCCCTTAGTACAGTGCGGCGAAATTTGGCATTAATGGCTGTGGCAGCAGACGAACGACGCTTGCGCACGACATGACCTGCAGCGCCTCCCCTTGGCTCGTGATCGTATCGGCTGAAACCTAGACGACTGGAAAACCGTGGCCTAGCCAGATGAGTCCCGATTTCAGTTTGTAAAACCCCACGGTAGGCTTTGAGTGTGGCGCAGACGCCACGAAATGATGAATGAAATGACCGTGTGATATTACGGTATATTGGTAATTTTTACTTATGGACCGTCTGACACCAACTGAATAAAATACAATTTTAGTGCCATACGCGTTTCGCCTTTATTTTATGCAAGGCATCATCAGTGGCCTGGAATATGTACATATGTTAGCTATTTAATTTACATTTTTGTCACTGTGCTTATCGGTTATAAACAGTTCTGGTGGTTGGTATTTCCTATTAAGTAGTAATGTTTTGAACTGTACTTACATGTGGCGTGGACAATTTCTTACATATTACGCTCCTGTTGCATTTTTGGTGTTGTTCTTCTTAGGAATGCTAATTTGCGTTTTTTCCCACATTCCACAGCACTATGAACTGAACGCTTGTTTCAATGCAGTGTTTTGGTTTCTGTTACCGAATGTCAAATCTTTTTGCCAAAGATCGAATGTTATTGCCAAACTTTCAAGTGTAATTATTGAAGTATCTATGATCTGGTGTGAGAGAAAGAGTTTTTTTAGTTTTATGTTATCATTTCCTTTATTAAGTGTAGTAGGGAGCCTGTGCTGATGTGTGTTTGTTCATTTATCACATGTTTGTTTTCTGCTATGGCTTTCTGGATGTGGAAGTTTTCTTGCGTTTGTATAAGATGTTTGTCATGGTTGCTTATTCTCATTATTTTCGTTTCTTGTTCCATGTTTGTAGGATGATGGTTAGGTGTTTTAAGTGCTCTGCAAATGTGGAATGGTTTATTTCACACTTCCAACGTCTAATATGTTCTTTGTATCGTGTTTCAAAATTCCTGCATGTCATGCCTATGTATACTGCATCACAGCTTTGACATTCAAGTTGATATATTCCTGATTGTTGGAATTTGTCCCTCTTGGTAGCTGGCTGGCTTAGGTATGATTGGAGGGTTTGCCCAGGCTTATACGCTATTTTGAAGCCCTGTCTCTTTAGGATGTTTGTGTTAGTTTATGTTTGTAGGTCATGGTGTACTATCTGGTTCTTTTCTGTGTGGTGTTGTCATTGTGGGTGTTTCCTTAGTGTGTTTGTAAGTTTTCAGCTTGTGAGTTCTCTTGTGTTCTGGAAATGTTGTGATTGTTTTGTATTTGTGTTTTTATTTTTTGATTGAGCCTGTGTACCACATGTGTTTCATCCCCGTTGTTCCTAGCTATTTGTATGATTGTACTCATTTCTTGTTCATGGTTTCTCTTGCTAAGTAGGATTCTGTTTAATCTATGCAACATGTGTCTTAGTGCTGCTACTTTCTGGCTGTGGGGGTGGTTGGATGTGGAATGTATTATTGTGTCTGTGGCTGTTGGTTTTCTAAAGATATTAAGTGTATGTTTACCATTTTCTTTTTTTATTGTAATGTCAAGAAAATTTATTTGATTATCTTCTTCTTTCCCAAGTGTGAATTTTATGTTCTGATGAGCTTTGTTTATTTCCGAATTGAGTTGATCTGCCAGACAAATAATGTCATCCACGTATCTGTACCAATATATGATTTTGAAACTTTCATTAGTGGTTAGCTTTTCAAATACCGTGTGATATTGTTGGCCGGGATGTTCCAGTCGGGTTCGGCCGCCAAGAGCAATTCTTATTTCAGTCGGTGCCACATTGGGTGACTTGTAGCCGATGATGAGGATAAAATGATGATGAGCGCAACACGACACGCAGTCCCCGAGCGGAGAAAATCTCCGACCCAGCCGGGAATCGAACCCAGGCCCAGTGCATGGGAGGGGAGCACGTTACCACCCAGCTAAGCAGGCGGACGAGACTCCATGAAGATATGGGCCCAGGCTCTCAACAACGCACTGTGCAAGCTGATGGTGGCAGCGTATCGGTGTGGGCCGTGTTTACATGGAATGGGCTGGAAACTCTAGTCCGACTGAACCCATCACTGACTGGAAATGGTTACGTTCGGTTACTTGTAGGCCTTTTACAACTCTTCAGCGACTTCATATTCACAAACATCGATGGAATTTTTATTGATGACAATACGCCGTGTAACTGGACGACACTTGTTCGCAACTGGTGCCTTGTGTACACAATATTACCGCCATCCACATACGTACGTACATGAATCCCATCGAACATTTATGGGACATAATACAGAGGTCAGTTCGCCACCAAATTCCTGCACTGGTAACAGTTTACAGTCACGGATGGCTTCAGAGGCAGCCTGGTTTGATATTTCTGCAGGAGACTTCCAACGACTTGTTGATTCCGTGCCACGTCGAGTTACTGTACTACACAGGGCAAAAAGAGGTCCGTCACGGTATTAGGAGGTATCCCATGATTTTTCTCACCTCAATATATATTATCCTACTGTAAACCTAAAAAATAACTTTAACTTCATTAAAGAGCGCAACCGTAGCCTGCAAAGGGATTTTTGTATTCCAGTAACTTTCAAAAATACTTTGTGTAATTACAAAACAAAATACTGTAGTAAAAGTTAGATGTTCATGGAGTGGCTGAAAAAATTATCATCCAAAATGGCTTCCCTCCTTCTAGTTCAGGTAACTGAGAGTGTACTGCGTTCTGAAAAAAAATGGTCCAAATACTTGTGACAGCAATAATACGAGGGTGAGTCAAATGAAAACTTTAAATTTGTAATAACAAATCGAAATTTCGCGCCGTTATCCTATAAGTTGGTAAGCGTGCTACAAACAGCATGCAGAATGGCCTTTAGGTGGCAGCATAGTACAGATGCACACATACCGTCGCAGTATCAATATAAAGATGGCTGCCCCACTTGCGACTTGCACCAGGGAAGAACAGCATTCTGTTATTCGGTTTTCGCATAGTGAAGGTATGAAACGTATTGAAATTCATCGACGAATGAAGATTCAGTACGGTGATGCATGCTTGTCACAGCAGCAAGTCTACGAATGGAGTAGGAATTCGCAAGTGGTGTGACTTCAGTGGAAGATGCTCCTCGTCCAGGTCAGGCACAACGAATTGTGACTCCACAGAACATTGCAGCAGTTGAAGCCATAGTGAAAGAAAACCGCCGAGTGACACTGAATGAAATTGCAGCATGTTTACAGATTAGTCATGGGTCAGTACACCACATTGTGCATGATATGCTCCAGTTTCACAAAGTGTCTGCAAGTTGGGTGCCACGGCAGCTGACTCCTGAAATGAGAGAACGATGTGTTGGTGCTTGTGAAGAACTTCTTCGGCGCTTTGAACGAGAAGGTGATGGCTTCCTTGCAAGAATCGTTACTGGGGACGAAACTTGGGTTCACTTTCACCAACCGGAAACGAAGAAAGCGAGCAAGGGATGGCGCCATTTCTCACCACCAAAACCAAAGAAGTTTCGAACAGAACCATCTACAGGGAAGGTTATGCTGACTCCCTTTTGACCCGAAAAAGGAGTCATCTTAGAGCATTACATGCCTAGAGGGACCACTGTCACCAGTGCATCATACACAAATCGTCTGCAGCCTGCAATCAAAGCGACGTGGATTGCTGTCAGCAAGTGTCCTTTTGCAACATGACAATGCAAGGCCCCACACCGTCCGTACAACAGTTGCAACAATCACAGACCTGCATTTTGAGTGTCTTCCTCATCCACCATACTCACCAGACCTTGCCCCAAGTGATTTCCATATATTTGGACCACTCAAAGACGCAATGGGAGGAAAGAAGTTGCGTTCTGATGAAGAGGTACGCCACGTGGTGCATGAGTGGTTGCGCAGACTACCAAAAGAATTTTTTTCTAAAGGAATTTATGCACTTTGTAAGCGCTGGAGGACTTGCATTGAGCGTGGGGGAGATTATGTTGAAAACTGATACAGCTTTGTACCACTTCTGCACAATAAATAATATTAAAAAAAGATATTTAAGGTTTTCGTTTGACTCACCCTCGTACAAATGTTATTACTGGTCGTTTCACCCACAGAAATTTCATCTTCCGTTTTTTAATTAGAGTGGAGCCACAAAATCGAAGAAAATCATTTATGAGAGAGTGCTCTCTTATGTTATGTAAATAACATCGAATATTCCAGAACATACGCCTGTTACAGGAGTAGATAGATCCATAATTTGTCACAAATGCAAAGATGAAAATATTAGCATGTAGCAGAAAACGAACCTATTTCCTTCAGCTCCATAACAGCACATTTCAAACCACAAGACCACGTACATCTCGAAGCATTATTATTGTGTTCATCCTAGAATCTCCTAAAATCGTTTACTGCTGATGTGTCACTAACTGACATTTTGACCACAGTGCACTGATTTTGTGGGATACCGAGAGTGATGTGTCTGTGATAAATCTTCAGTACACCACTACCTCAAAACGGCATATTATCATAACACACAAGGAATAACACAGAAACAGCAAAATACTATGAAATCCAATATGGTCTCTCCACAATAGCGAGCGAGGGATACCAAGTGGTGCGGTAGCGTTCTCGCTTCCCGCGCCCGGGTTTCCGGGTTCGATTCCCGGCGGGGTCAGGGATTTTCTCTGCCTCGTGATGACTGGGTGTTGTGTGATGTCCTTAGGTCAGTTAGGTTTAAGTATTTCTAAGTTCTAGGGGAATGATGACCATAGATGTTAAGTCCCATAGTGCTCAGAGCCATTTGACCCTTTTTTTTCGATACCAAGTGACTTGGCCCAAACGCTAGTTGTAGCTTTCTCATTTTACTCACTCCTTGGCAAAGAAAAGATTAAAGAGTGTACTGATTTCTTTAAACTGTCTTTTATTTCTATGTTCAGAGATGCATTGCCAGAAAAAGGGTCTTAATGGTAAAGTAGCATTTTGCGGTGAAATGAGTGAGGAAATTAATGTAACACTCAGCAACACACACATTTTATTGCACATACAGTGCCAGGAAAAACCTGGAAAGGCGATGTAGTATTTGATCTGATGATAGCATATGCTACTTCGAGAATTGTAAATGTGTTGATAATGGTTTGAATGTCATCCGCCAAGAGATAGCGTAGTGGCTTAGCTGCCAGATCGCCATCTGTATCTACCCTTTAATAGGCAATGCTCGGAACCAGAAGGCTGAGTTTGGCGCAAATGTGTGAAGCAGACAGGCAACCATGCCACAGAGATGCACTCGTCCTTCCTACTGCCAACTGAGTGAGTTTGAAAGGGATCCAACTGTGGCCTTCCGATTGGCAGGATGGTCCTTTGGCAGAATTGCCATACAAGGTGGAGGTGCTGTGTTAGTTGTGCAACTATGCTTATATCAGGTGCCACATGAACATTCTCACAACCGTAGATGAAGTTCCGGAAGTCCACAACGCCCGCAAGAATCGTCGAATTGTAAGGGCAGCCGTGACAGATTGTACAGCTACCACAGCAGTTGTACAGCTGTTCTACAGCTGTTGAAAACCAGTTATTAGCAGTGAGAATACTGGCACTCACATCTCCAGCCATCCTCCACTCATGCCACAGCATCGAAATACATGGCTAGACTGGTGCCGTCAGAGGACCACTTGGAATATAAAATGGCGCGCCACGATCTTCAGTAAGATTCGGCCTATACTCAAGTCACTGTCTTTTGTGCATGCTATGTTGACCCCATAGTGTGCATTCACTCGAGACACACTGGCCCCACAGGCCTTTTGGTGAATCCTCGTTCACCTTTGGTGTTTCTGGAGGTGACACTAACCAGCTCTCGATATGTGCAGAATGTTGTTAAACCAGTTCTTTTGCTGTTGTTGCAACAGGAAGGCGATTTGTTGTTGAAACAGGATAATGTTGGCCACACACTGCCTGTGAAACTCGATACGCCCTGCAAGACATGCAACAACTTTCCTGGTCAGCACAGTCTCCAGGTTTGTCTCCAGCTGAGCGTGTATGGGATATGGTGGGAAGACAAGTGACTCATGTGACTTGTCAACCGACAACTCTTACAGAACAACCTGAACAGATCGAGCAGGTCTGGAATAAAGTACCCCCAGGATAGCGTTTACCATCTGTTCTAACAACAGGATGCCAGAGTCAGTGTTTGCATTGCCATCTGGTTGGTCGTGCAGTCTAAGGCACGGCTTTCCAGGCGGGAAGTAGCACCTGGTCCCCGGCACGAATCCCCCCCAGTGCACTTGTGTCAAGGTCCGGTGAACCGGCCAGTCTGTGGATGGTTTTCAGCCGGTTTTCCATCTGCCTCAGCGAATGCAGGCTGGTTCCCCTTATTCCGCCTCAGTTACACTATGTTGGCGATTGCTGTGCAAACAAGTTCTCCACGTGCACTTACACCACCATTACTCTATCACACAAACATAGGGGTTACACACGTCTGGTGTGAGTCGTTCCCTGGGGGATCCACCGGGGTCCAAACCGCACAATAACCCTGGGTTCGGTGTGGGGTGGTGGAGGGGTGAAATGGACTGCGGCAGTCGTCGTGGGGTTTTGGACCACTGCAGCTGTGGTGGGGACGAAGCCTCTGCATCGTTTCTAGGTCCCGGTTTAAAATACAATACAATACATACATACAATATGGATGTTTCATCATGGGTCGACATCTAGTACCTAGGAACTGCCTGTGGTGTTGATCTGTCAATGAAGTCATTTCATATACCCTGTATGCACTATTTCAACTATAAATCTTGAAAGAATGGAAACTTCTAAAAATTAGTACTATTTTTTTCTGGCAGTGTACATGCATTTTATTACACGTATTGACACAACATCTCTAGGTCCACTGTGTCTTTTGGCAGGTGCGGGCGGTAGGCGGGGCTCGCTGCGGCCGGCTACGCCCCCTGTTGCCCAGCTGGCCCAGCGCCGCTCGTCGCTGCGGCCACCCCCGGCGCCCTCGCCGGGACCCCCGGCGCCGCCCCCAGGGGGTGGGATGCGGACTGCAGGACGGCCCACGCCCACACAAGACCGCCGCAGGTGAGTCCACGACCACTGCTGCTCCACTACTCATCTCTGACCCCCAAATCTGCGGAAATATCGCAACCACTGTACGTTCCTCTGTGTTACTAGACCTCTGGGTCACCGCCATAGATTCCACAAAAGGAGGGAGGCAGAATTCTCAATTTCCAGGACTGATTGTTTTCAATTCTAGTGAACTGCAGCATGAAGTAATAGCCTGGAGTATTTTATTAAGAATGAATATTTCTTGTAAACCACAAGAGGCGCTGGTAGTCCCACGAGGCATACTGGAACATGCGCATATTTTGAAGTGTGTTAACACAGAGGTGACCATGGACGTGCGCAAAAATTCATGCAAATTCTAAACATTCCATTTTTGTGTAACTTACTCAAGCAGAAACATTGACAGTATACAATACTGACCATTAAAATTGCTACACCAAGAAGAAATGCAGATGATAAACGGGTATTCATTGGACAAATATATTATACTAGAACTAACATGTGATTACATTTGCACGCAATTTGGGTGCATAGATCCTGAGAAATCAGCATCCAGAACAAACACCTCTGGCCGTAATAACGGCCTTCATACGCCTGCGCATTGAGTCAAACAGAGCTTGGATGGCGTGTACAGGTACAGCTGCCCATGCAGCTTCAACAAAATACCACAGTTCATCAAGAGTAGTGACTGGCGTATCGTGACGAGCCAGTTGCTCGGCCACCATTGACCAGACGTTTTCAATTGGTGAGAGATCTGGAGAATGTGCTGGCAGTCGAACATTTTCTGTATCCAAAAAGGCCCGTACAGGACCTACAACATGCGGTCGCGCGTTGTCATACTCAAATGTAGGGCCAGGTGATACTCCAGTATGGCGATGACGAATACACACTTCCAATGTGCGTTCACCGCGATGTCGCCGAACACGGATGCGACCATTATGATGCTGTAAACAGAACCTGGATTCATCCGAAAAAATGACGTTTTGCCATTCGTGCACCCAGGTTCGTCGTTGAGTACACCATCGCAGGCTCTCCTGTTTGTGATGCAGCGTCAAGGGTAATCGCAGCCATGATCTCCGAGCTGATAGTCCATGCTGCTGCAAACGTCTTCGAACTGTTCGTGGAGATGGTTGTTGTCTTGCAAACGTCCACATCTGTTGACTGAGGGATCGAGACGTGGCTGCATGATCCGTTAGAGCCATGCGGCTAAGGTGCCTGTCAACTCGACTGCTAGTGATACGAGGCCGTTGGGATCCAGCACGGCGTTCTGTATTACCTTCCTGAACCCACCGATTCCATATTCTGCTAACAGTCATTGGATCTCGACCAACGCGAGCAGCAATGTCGCGATACGATAAACCGCAATTGCGATAGGCTACAATAAGTCCGTCGGAAACGTGATGGTACGCATTTCTCCTCCTTACACGAGGCATCACAACAACGTTTCACCAGGCAACGCCGGTCAACTGCTGTTTGTGTATGAGAAATCGGTTGGAAACTTTCCTCATGTCAGCACGTTGTGGGTGTCGCCACCGGCGCCAACCTTTTGTGAATGATCTGAAAAGCTAATCATTTGTATATCACAGCATATTTTTCCTGTCGGGTAAATTTCACGTCTGTGGTGTAGCAGCTGTAACTGTACACGCCATCCAAGCTCTGTTTGACTGAATGCTCAGGCGTATCAAGGCCGTTATTACGGCTAGAGGTGGTTGTTCTGGTTACTGATTTCTCAGGATGTATGCATCCAAATTGCGTGAAAATGTAATCACATGTCAACCCTAGTATAATATATTTGTCCAATGAATACCCATTTATCATCTGCATTTCTTCTTGGTGTAGCAATTTTAATTGCCAGTAGTGTAGATGCCCTCAAAGGTAAAATTCCAGGTGGTTTAAGTCATCTAGAAGGTCATGCTACAGGGCCTCCACATCCTATCCAATGTCCAGGGACAATGTTGTAGAGGTGTCAGCTAACTGTAATGTGGAAGTGGGGTAGTGCTCTGTCATGCAGGAACCATACAATCTGTCGTACTGTCCAACATGCACTATCAAGCAGTTCAGGCAGAGTATTTGCAGGAAGTCCAGGTATATTCCTCCATTGAGGCACTGTGGAATAATAACTGGTCCAAGTATGTGGTCGCCAGGAGTGCCTACCCACACTCTGATGCTGAACTCATGCTGATGAGCTGCCTCAACCATTCGCCAAGCCGCACGTAGTGGGCGTGCAGTTAGAGGCACCGTGTCCTGCTGGAGCCTCGAGTCCTCCCTTGGGCATGGGTGTGTGTGTGTGTGTGTGTGTGTGTGTGTGTGTGTGTGTGTGTGTGTGTGTGTGTGTGTTTGTTCTTAGCATAAGTTAGTTTAAGTAGTGTGTAAGTCTAGGGACTGATGATCTCAGCAGTTAGGTCCGTTAGGAATTGAGACACATTTGAACATTCCCCAAGAATTGTCTGTAAACCACAGATGGCGATTATGGAGATTTATGCTGCCAATTCTGGTAAAGATTACTTTGTTGGTGAAAAAGGCTGATGACACAAATCCCATAATTGTGATGGTCTGGTGCTAAAACGTCGACAAAATCCTCGCTGTAGAGGGAAATCCGCTGCGGATAATTCTTGCAATCGTTGCTGGTGACAGGGATAGTAGAGGTGGTCATGCAGTATACACATAATCGTACTTTGGTTTACACCATGTTGGCGGACCACTTGTCTCGGGCTTGAGCTAGATTTCGTGCTCAATGTCCTGTAGAATCCAGTCTTCCAAATCTGGTGCACGCAGAGTCCGCCGCCTCCCTGGACGTATGCCTGACTGAAAGGACTCATGCTGACACAAATCCCTAAAAAGGGCTTGAAATGTTGTGTGATGTCATTGGTGTCTATGGGGTACTTGTTTTGCTACAGCCATGCTGACTCTCCACGTTTCACAGCTGCTTGGTCGTACACAAACACCATCTTGGTTTGTTCCCTACGTGAATACCGGACCATTCTGCTGTTTACAGTATGCTGCATCAATCATACAGTCTGCAACACACAGGGAACACACCGCACGTAGTCAGAGAAACTATCATTCGTCAGTGCCATCTACCGTGTAAATGATGGGTTTCCAGACACGTGTTCATAGGAACTTTTTTCCTCCGTTTCCAGTCACGAATCCGTCCGTGCAGTTTGTCGGTTTTGTTAATGTTCACCCTTTGTTTGGTCCAAAGTAGATCGGCCTGCATTACTTGGCAATGACATGTGCGAAAATTACTTTCGTCCTTCAGTTTTGCATACCAGCATGTCAGCATTTGCGAGTGACAATAAATTCCCGAAACGCACCTTTCTAAGCACCAAAAAACAGCTAAGTGGAGCAACGTTTCATTTTTTAAATAATGAATTACACATTTGCAGACTTTCCAAAGACACCGATTACGATGAATGTCCCCCCCCCCCCCTCCAAGCTCTCAGGGATAAGAAAAAAATGTAATGTATGATTTTGTAAGTTTTCAACAGGGTCGGAAATGGAACTTATTTATGGCTACTTTGAAGTCACCATTCGGCTTCCAAATATTAAAATTACTCCATATCCCAAGTCTAGGTCCCCTCCCCCTTTATAGTCAATCGTATGGGCGTCCTTGTTTCCTGCTGCAGCTGGTATAAGTTCGCCTGCCTCTGATCTTTGAACAGACTTATCCAGCCAGGTATAGGGGAGTCACATTCTCAACTGGACCCAGAAGGAATCGTTACCAGAGGCAAAAGGAGTGGTGACAGATATAAAACGTTCGGGTTAGGATCAATTGAGGACTGAACCCCAAACCTTTACATCTATATCTGCATATGAATACCCACCACTGTAGAGTGCATGGTGGTTGGTATCTTCTTGGGAATATATTGGTTTTCTTTTCTGTTCATGTACTGAGAGATGGATAGATGACAACGTACCCTAAAGCCCCAAAAGTCAAGGGGTACCTCCTAATATCATGTCGGACCTTCTTTTGTCAGGCTTAGTAAAGCAGTTCCACTTGGCATGGACTCAACAAGTCGTTGGAAGTCGCTTGCAGAAATAATAAGCAAAGTTGTCTCTACAGCCGTCCATAAGTGCGAAAGTGTTGCCCATGCAGTATTTCGTGCACGAACCGACCTCTCCTTTTTTCCCCATAAATGTTCAATGGGATTCACGTCAGGCTGTGGTAGGTCAAATCATTCGCTCGACCTGTCCAGAATGTTCTTCAAACTAATCACAGACAACTGCGGCCTGGTGTCATGGCGCATTGTCATCCATAAAAATTCCATTGCAGAGGGCTGCAAATTGTCTCCCAGTCAATGGCCGGTTCAACGGTACCAGAGGACCCAGTCCATTTCATGTAAACACAGACACATCATTATGGAGCCACCGCCAGTTTGCACAGTGACATGTTAACAACTTGGGTCCGTGGCTTCATGGGGTTTGCACCACACTCTAACCCTACCATCAGCTCTTACCAACTGAAATCGCGACTCATTTGACCAGGACACGGTTTTCTAGTTGTCTGAGGTCCAATCGATATGGTCACGAGACCAGGAGAGGCACTATGGGCGATATCGTGCTGTTAGCAAAGGCACTCGCTTCGGTCGCCTGTTGCCATAGCCCATTAACGCCAAATTTAGCCGCACTGCTATAACGGATACGTTCGTTGTGCGTCCCACATTCATTTCTGCAGTTATTTTACGCAGTGTTGCTTGTCTGTCAGCACTGACAATTATACACAAACGCCGCTGCTCTCCATCGTTAAGAGAAGGCCGTCGGCCTCTGCATTGTCCGTGGGGAGGGGTAATGCCTGAAATTTGGTATTCTCGGCACACTCTTGACACTGTGAATCTCAAAATATTGAATTCCCTAACGATTTCCGGAGTGGTGTGTTCCATGTGTGCTGCTCCAACCGCCATTCCGCGTTCAAAATCTGTTAATTCCTGTGGTGTGGCTATAACCACGTCGCAGGCCTTTTCACCCGAATCACCTTGGTACAAGTGACTACTCCAGCAATGCGCTGTCCTCTTCTACATTACGTACGTGATACTACCGCCATCTGTATATGTGCATATCACTACCCAATAACTTTTGTCACCTCAGCGATTGCGCGTCACTGTACCAATCTCTCTCATTTTATTCTTGTAGTCAGTGCGCAAGGTGCAGGATGGTGCAAGCGTAATGGTCAGATGGTCCTCTTTGTACACGGGTTCTCTGTATGTATGTGAGGGGGTTTGCTGATGGGAACAACGTCGCCTTTCGTTCAGATACTCCTATTTAACTCCAAGAACGTTTCTGCTACACTGTAGTATGGACTGTACTGTCCAGTTAGAACTGTAGCAGCACGTGTCTGAATTCGTCCCCAATTGCAGAGGAGGTCTCCGAAGGTGATTGGATAGCTTCTCCAAAGGTCCGATTTACATCTTGTCAGTAGCGAGCAAGAATGTTAATGGCACCTTCATAGAAGCTACATACCCCTTCGAGGACGTCTTCTGCAGTAGGGGAGATTTTAACTTCAAGATCTTCGAATCAAAATGGTGGTATACTTACTTATAATAATAATAATAATAATAATAATAATAGAGAAAGAAGTAATTTCATATGTTGGTTAGTTATTTCATATGTTGTATAGCTATATTTAGCTTTTGGATGTCAAGGTAATACACTTATGAGGGTCACTCCAAAAGAAATGCACACTATTTTTTTAAAATCCATCTTTTATCCTACATGTTTGAAAGTTTTACAGTGTGTAGATACATCCTTTAGGAACAATATTTTCATTTCTCCACATAATTTCCATCCCTCTCAACTACCTTACGCCATCTTGGAACCAGCGCCTGTATACCCGTACGGTAAAATTCTGGACCAACCCGTTGGAGCCACTGTTTGGCAGCGTGCACAAGGGAGTCATCATCTTCAAACCTTGTTCCACGAAGAGAGTCTTTCAGTTTCCCAAAGGGATGATAGTCACACGGAGCCAGGTCAGGACTGTATGGCGGGTGTTTCAGTGTTGTCCATACGAGTTTTGTGATCGCTTCCACGGTTTTTTTAGCTGACATGTGGCCGTGAATTGTCGTGCAACAGCAAAACATCCTGCTTTTGCCGATGTGGTCGAACACGACTCAGTCGAGCTTGAAGTTTCTTCAGTGTCGTCCCATATGCATCAGAATTTATGATGGTTCCACTTGGTATGATGGCCGCAAGCAAAGAGTCCTTCGGAATCTAAAAACACTGTAGCCATAACTTTTCCAGCAGAAGGTGTGGTTTTGACTTTTTTTTTTTCTTGGGGGAATTTGCATGATGACACTCCATTGATTGCCTCTTCGTCTCTGGTGAAAAATGATGAAGCTATGTTTCATTACTTATCACAATTCTTCCAAGAAATTCATCTCCACCATTCTCGTACTGTTTCACAAGTTCACTGCATACCGTTTTTCTTGTTTCTTTGTGAGCCATTGTCAACATCCTGGGAACCCACCCGGCAAAAACCTTTTTTAACGCCAACACTTTCAGTATCCTACAAACACTTCCTTCCCCTATGCCAACGTAGCGTGACAATTCGTTCACTGTGAACGTCTGTCAGCAGTCACCAATTCGTTAACTCTCTGCACATTGTCTGGAGTGAGTGCAGTAAGAGGCCTGCCGCTGCGAGGACAATCCTGAATATTGCCGTACCCGCTTTCATCACGTGACCTGCTTGCCCACCGACTAACTGTACTGCGATCGACAGCAGCATCTCCATACACCTTTTTCAACCTCTTGTGGATGTTTCCCACTGTCTCGTTTTCACAGCACAGGAATTCTATGACAACACGTTGCTTCTGATGAACGTCAAGTGTAGCAGCCATCTTTAAGACATACTGTGACGGCGCCTCTCACGGGAACAGGTTGACCTAAGTTTCAAAACAAGCAGGAAGCATGAATCTACACACTGTAAAACTTTCACGCATGTAGAATGAAAACCGTATTTTTACAAAAATAGTGTGCATTTCTTCTGGAGTGACCCTCGTAAATGCAGGCCTACCATTAATCGTTAGAGCTAAAATATGTTTGTTATAGGTATAGTCGGAAGGGGTGAGAAAGTGTAAAGGAATGGGCCTACACATAGATGGGGACTACCTATACAGTTTACTACTAGCCGATGATCAGATAATGTTGGTTGTGGATGACTATATTATAGAGTACATGATGAAGAAAATCGTAGAAACATACAACAAGAACGGACTAAAATATTTTTTTCTAAAACAATGTATCCCTCTTTAGGAAGCAAACAACATGACATTATCATGCACAGAAAAACTGTTTAAGCACATCGAAAGTATAAATACCTGACATTGTAATCTCAGAGCCGAGTTCCAGTATACAGGAAAAAAGACAGAAGGCAACCCAAGATAAACAAGTAATGAATAAGCTTAATTCCATCCTTTGGTCTGATAAAATTAAGGAAATTGGGAAAAGGGTTATGTGAATAAATAATACATAGCATTTGTACATTGTATATAGCTGATGCCTTGGAAATGAGAAGACAAGACAGAGGACTAGTTGAAGCGTCGTAAAAGGCGTTTTGGAGGAGTTGTAGTTTCGAAGCGAGCGAAGATCCTAAATAAGAGAATCGGAAAGCGAATGAAAACTCCCAAGTACATCAGCGAGGAGGCGCAAAAATGGCATTTAATATGGTATCGACATGTGATGAGATTAAGGGGAGAGCAATGGCCGAAAAAAGTATTTTGTTGCCAAGCTCTATACAACAGAAAACACGAAGACCCTGAGCAGAACTGAACACAAATCACTCAGATAGGGGATACGTAACGAAGAAATTTGAAAGAAAATGTATACAAGGGTCGAAAGGCTAAGATACGAGGCGATGAGAAACTGCCTGAGGAGGTGTAAACAACTCGCTAAATAATAATAATAACGATATAATAATATTAATAATGATAACAACAACAATAACAATAATAATAACAATAATAACAACAATATTAATACGTACGAGGGCGGTTTGATAAATGTGCAAAAAGAAAGAAAAATGTTTGTTTCGTAAACAACTGACATTTCTTCTCGACAGAGGCTCCTTTGTGAGGTGTACACTTGATGCAACTTTTTCATCCCACTGGAAAAATAGGTTCATTAGACTCTGGAAAATAATCGTTGACTGTAACTATCACTTCCTCATTCGGTGAAAATTTCTTCCCAGCAAAACAAAGTTTCAAGTTATGAAACAGGAAGTAGTCACTTGGGGCTAAATCTTGTGAATAATTGGATGAAGAACCAATTCAAAGCTCCATTTATGCACTTTCACCATTGTTATTGTGGTATCGATAGCAACGATGCCACGGCGTATTAAAGTTATTAGGTTGGCACTACGACAGACACCGACGGCAGCGCCCTCTAGTCGGTGCTGTGCAGATCTATGAGCTCCGCTCCAGATTCTGCCCATTTCATCGAAATCAGACGACCTGGAACCTCACTTAAACTACAGACTGTTGGCTTGCTATTGAGACCTTGTATTACTCACGACGGGATATACGCAAAGTTATGTAACCATTTATTAACCTGTTTTTGCCTATAATAAACATCTAATATTTTAATCTAAGTGCTTGTCCCCTCGTGCTCCTACTCGCTTTCTTCATTCGGCCCACCCTTCAGTTTTCAGGAGCAGATCCATGCGCCGCCTTCCAGGCAGGATACAAAAGTTATCGCTGATATGTGGGATGGTGCATTATCCTGGTGAAAGAGCAGTTTTTTACCTGTCAATCTTGGTCCTCTTTAACTAATGCAAGTTTAAAACTATCCAGCAATGAAGCACAATAGAGTCCAGTTATGGTTTTGCCTTTTTCCAGGTAATCTATGAGGGTTACTCATTTGGAACACCCCCCGCCCCCCCCCCCACCCCCCCCCCCCAAAAAAAAACCAGTGGCCATCACTTTACCATCTGACAAAATAGTCTATGCCTTATTTGGTGCACTTTCAACCAGCCTTTCTCCATGTTTTGAATGCATTTTTGACACTAGTGTGTAATGATGGATCCAGGTTTCATCAACAGACACAAATTGTTGCAAAACGTCTTGCCGATAGCAATTAAACGACGCCTGACATCGTGTTGAAACGTTATGCCAGATGCACTTTAGGTAGACTGTAAGTAGTCGTAACATTCACTTTGCACACATCATCTTCATACCCAATTCTCCTTGCAGCATATTATGTAACCGACAAGTTCAGATGTCTACAGGTCCAGCAATCTCACGAATTTTCATTCGGCGGTCTTGCATTATCATATCACGGAATTTGTCAATGGTTTCCTTTGCAGTGACCACAATTCGAACGCGTTTCATCTTCGATGCTTGTCCGACCACGTTTAAATTCATTAATCCAAAAGTAAGTGGTCTTCAATGATGACGAAGAGTCTGCATAAACTTTATTCAATTCTGTTTTGATTTGTGTCGGTCCAACTCTGCAAATGAAAATGTTTAATAAGTGCACTAAACTCGGTTTTCTTCATTTTCAATCGCAGTCGACACACTGATCAGTTCAGACGGCTGTCAACAATGAACTTTATGCTGTACATTATTGAAATTCATTATACGATTCTTAGAATAATAAAGTTTGTCAACCATGAAGGTGCAACAGAAATGTTTTGTTCTTTCCATCTGGCCATCCATCCATACATATGCACTACTGGCCATTAAAATTGCTACACCACGAATATGACGTGCTACAGACGCGAAATTTAATCGACAGGAAGATGATGCTGTGATATGGAAATGATTAGCTTTTCAGAGCATTCACACAAGGTCGGTGCCGGTGGCGACACCTACAACATGCTCACACGAGGAAAGTTTCCAACCGATTTCTCACACACAAACAGCAGTTGACCGGCGTTGCCTGGTGAAACGTTGTTGTGATGCCTCGTGTAAGGAGGAGAAATTCGTACCATCACGTTTCCGACTTTGATAAAGGTCGGATTGTAGCCTATTGCGATTGCGGTTTATCGAATCGCGACATTGCTGCTCGCGTTGGTCGAGATCCAGTGACTGTTAGCAGAATATGGCATCGGTGGGTTCAGGAGGGTAATACGGAACGCCGTGCTGGATCCCAACGGCCTCGTATCACTAGCAGTCGAGATGACAGGCCTCTTATCCGCATGGCTGTAACGGATCGTGCAGCCACGTTTGCAAGACAACAAGCACCTGCACGAACAGTTCGACGACGTTTGCAGCAGCATGGACTATCAGCTAAGAGACCAAGGCTGCGGTTACCCTTGACACTGCATCACCGACAGGAGCGCCTGCGATGGTGTACTCAACGACGAACCTGGGTGCACGAATGACAAAATGTCATTTTTCGGGTGAATCCAGGTTCTGTTTACAGCATCGTGATGGTCGCATCCTTGTTTGGCGACATCACGGTGAACGCACATTGGAAGCTTGTATTCGTCATCGCCATACTGGCATATCACCCGGCGTGATGGTATGGGGTGCCATTGGTTACGCGTCTCGGTCACGTCTTGTTCGCATTGACGGCACTTTGAACAGTGGACGTTACATTTCAGATGTTACGACCCGTGGCTCTACCCTTCATTCGATCCCTGCGAAACCCTACATTTCAGCAGGATAATGCACGACCGCATGTTGCAGGTCCTGTATGGGCCTATCTGGATACAGAAAATGTTCGACTGCTGCCCTGGCCACCACATTCTCCAGATCTCTCACTAATTGAAAACGTCTGGTCAATGGTAGCCTAGTAACTGGCTGTTCGCAATACACCAGTCACTACTCTTGATGAACTGTGTTATTGTGTTGAAGCTGCATGGGCAGCTGTACCTGTACACGCCATCCAAGCTCTGTGTGTCTCAATGCTCAGGAGTATCAAGGCCAGGGGTGGATGTTTTGGGTACTGATTTCTCAGGATCTATGCACCCAAAATGCATGAAAATGTAATAACATGTCAGTTCTAGTATAATATATTTGTCCAATGAATACCTGTTTATCATCTGCATTTGTTCTTGCTGTATCAGTTTTAACGGCCAGTAGTGTATAAATGAAAAATGACAACGATAAATACACCCATAGCAATTGGGATACCAACATGCAAAACAAAAACACTGTGAACTTACGCACCAACCTAATATATCGCATATATATGCTACCTGACAAAAAGTATTCAATACCTAGTAGTGAACATTAATATGGGATGTGTCCACACTTCGCCTTTATGATGGCTTGAAATCTGCTGTCGACACTTTCTCTAAGGTACCTGAAAATCTGTAGTGGAACGGCAGCCCATTCTTCCTAAAGATCTAAAACCAGACAACCTGACCACAGAAAACATCCCCATTCTATGACGCCAACTCCTACGTACTTCACTGCTGGGACTGCATGCGATGCTGGTAACATTCTCCAGGCATCTGCCAAATCCAAAACCTGCCCTCAGATTACCACAGGGTATAGCATGATTCATTACTCCAAATGGCTTGTTTTCAGTCCTGTGATGAGTGTCCAGTGGCATTTCTCTTTACAGCACCTCAAGCATCATTTATCATGGACTACGGAAACATGTGGCTTATGAGAGGCTGATTGACTATTCTACCTCCTTCTTTGTTACTCCCTACACACAATCGTTCTGCTAACTAGATTTCTGGTAGCACTTTGGAACTTACGAGTGATAAGTCCCACGGATTTCTTTCGACTTTTTACAACCACCCTCTGCAATGCTTGACAGTCGCTGTTCATGAGTATCTGGGAGACCTCGGTTTAGCTGTGGTTGCTCCTTCATGGTACCACTTCACGATTACATCACAAACAGTCAGCTTGAGCAGCTTTAGAAGTATAGAAATGTCCCCAATGGATTTGTTACAAGGGTGACATCCAACATCTGGTCGGTGTTTGAAATCACTGACCTCTCCTGACAGACCAATTCTACTGTTATTGTTTCTCTACTGACGACACCATACTCCTTGCCTACTTTCATACTGTTTGGTCCTCATCCTGTTACATCTAGTCGTCAATTCCACTTAACATACTCTTAGAAGTGTCCACATACTTTGTGCACAGAAATAGTCCTATCACGTTGTCTAGAGGTATTCCCAAAATTAGTTTTAGGTCAAAAGATTTCTCCCCATTAAAATCTCATAATGTGTTCTATTTACGAAGGTAGTCCTTACACTTGTATTTTGTTTATGAGATGGAGCATCTTCCTCAATTGCTCATTGTTCCTTACTTGCCTTAGGTTTTCAGTGCGTCCAGTCCCAGAGGGCCAGCTGCCGTCACTGCTGCCGGCGAATGTTCGCACTTTGCGACATCAGGTTCTGCAACGACAGATGAGTGACACAGACCTGCTGGCTTCAGGTCTGCCGCGACACCAGCGCCACGACAGTCTCAGCTCGGTCCGCACTGAGAAGTGACCGGAAGACTGATGGAGCCCTCCTGGTGGTGCACTACCAGACAAAAAGCCATCTGGTTCTTAAGTTTTGACTTCTGCCAATCTAACTCGGCAGTGAGAACAAGACGTGGTAATGTTGGCATCGCAGACTCGAGTATTCGCACTAATCTGTGCTCCAACTTATTTGCCTTCAGAGCACTGACGCCTTCAGTTCTTAGCATTGCTGAAGTGGACTCGAATTTCCAGTAAATGTCATTTATCAGAATAATCTTCACTGTTTGACCACATGAACCAAGATTGATGAAGCTCCAACGAGCAATTTGCTGGAAAGGAAAACCAAACAGGAAATGAAGCCAACTACTGAAATGAAAATATCATTCCATTACACGATATTTCCCGTCAGTATTTTTGAGACACTGCCATCTTAAGTCTTCCAGCATAGAAAGCTATCGTCAAACCTCCAGGGAGATATTAACGGAGTGAAAGACAAAAGTTTTTGATTTCTCCTGCACTGCGCATTAGAGAAATAAAACTGATATATTGGGAAGAAATACTAATTTATAGGTTTCTCGTAACATTCCTGTATTGGCAAATTTTTATGACTTATGACAAATAAATAACTTATTTTTTTATTCTTCTTTTACCCAGTCAATACTCCTGATGCAAAAGAGCTCATAAAGTATATAAGAATATATGTATATACATTTTTGAAGATTAATAGTTAGATACATTAGACACCAGAAGATCATAAATTGTAAACATTTTTCAAAGAAATTAAAACATTATTTTATTCCTTTAGCACAAAATATACACAATAATATTGAAGATATTTATCTTCTGTTGTGAGGTTAGTTGTATCTGCAGTAAATTGTGTTGCTGTCAGGTTTTAGCTACAATTACAATACCAAACACACAAGCACTTCTACATTCTGATGAAATTAAATGGAAAAGAATAAGTTGCAGAATGTGAAAAGTTTCTTTTGTCTTGTGTTTCTTGTTTTATCTCATTCAGAATTGTTCCAAAAACTTTATTTCAAAGACTAGGAATGATAAACTTCAGTTTAATACCTTGCAATTCATATGTGAGAATTCACTGTAGTAACATACAGTTTTGATTCACTGGTCTAAAAAGACATTTCTATCTCTTTGTAGCATTCCATAAATCTGCAACTGACATTTCTGAATCTGTGATATTAGATAACATGACTGCTGACTTATGAAGAAAATCTTCATGGCAAAATTTATGTAGAAGTGAAATTAGATTGTAACTATTTTTTAACTTTGTGGAAGAACTTGTGTAAATGAGAAGTATGTTAAACATTAAAATTTTTACGCAGAAGTTGCCTTCCTATTTAGAGATGAATCCTCTGCTAACTTGAAACAGTCTTGTACATCAATTGTACTTACAATCAATATGAATGACACTTGTATGTTGTGTTTATGATATATATATTGACAAGATATGAAAGTATTAAATTATTAAATTTTTCATAATGAAAGTAACTGTTAATTTTGTCATGTTTCCTGTATTATCAACGTCACAATACAAAAAAACCAAATTAAAGAGAGTTCTCTATTAAGAAACCATACTTTCATTTTCTATAATTTTCTCTCATCAAGATGGTTTAAATGCACATATGTATGCGTTTCATACACTCTTTCATCTTGTAATCATGCTTAAAACAAAGCATTTGACTTACTAGTGAAACAGAGTGGTTACAGACAGCTAAGATAATAAGTTTATTTGCAAAGAAATCATTAGGAAAGAAGTAATTCCCAGAAATCCAAGATTTTGCAGGAGTTAATTTCAGTGGTCAAGTTAATAAATATTTTTCTAAAATAAAACAAGATGGTATCTTGGAATATTTTTTGTGTCAAATTTTAGGGATGTAATTAAAATTTTTCCATGAAACATTATTATGCTGCAACATTTTCTTACCAAAATTTAATTTTTGAATTTTTTTAAATATATGCATATTCATTGAATCTGTAATGTGATGGGTTTTATGTTACCCCAAATTGCAAGTTCATAAGATGTGCAAGTATGAGTACTCTAACCTACTTACAAAATGACACTATTCTGCAGGACTAGATATTTTATTTGTTTCTTGCATGTGCAATTCTGAGCGATTTTTTATTTTTATTTATTTATTTTTTGCAACATTTTGCTGAGTTCCCTATCAACTTTAGGTGAAATGTAGAGTTCATGTGCGGTCTGTTTTTTTATAACTACTGACCAGTCTTCTCTGCCAAGGACTCAATGGGTGTGCCACTCATGTGCCTCTGGAAGAGATGTTGTGGCTAGTGGTGGGGAAGCAGAAGGCAGTGAGTCCTGGTGATGCCTGTCTGTTCCATCTGCTGCCTCTGCCACTTTCACATCAGCGTATTTATGACATATTTTTACTAAGATCACAACCCATGCAGACCTCAATTGGAAACTGCTATCCCAGTTGACAAGATCACATGATCATTATGTACTCTTATTTCCAAATAGTAACAGAGATATTGGAAATATGTGTATATGATGATCTTGTCAACATCTCAAACCTTAAATTTATTTTTTTATCTGTTGCTTGAGAATTTCCTGATGGACTAGTTACAAATATGGTTCTCAGATGTTATTTTGAAAACTCCACTGTATTTTGTTGGTGCAACTGATTAACATCATCTTATTCTGTAATTTGTTGTCAAACCCACAAATAATTATTTCTCTGGAAGAGCTCATCAAGAAGGAAGTCCAGTTCCTTTTCAAGAAGGAAACAAAAATGACTTGTGTGTCCTCTGTATGTACTCTTTAAGATAAAGAATGTAGTAGTAGAAACAGCAGTAGCTTTACTCATGCGTAGATCTCTTTCTACAAGGATATAGGAAATGTCGAAGTATTTACAAGTTTAGACCAATTTAAAACAAGCTAATTCGTATACACATACATTTACAGACTTATAGTTAGAGACAATCATTATATTTATTCCTAGCATACAATACTTTTTTTTACACACACACACACACACACACACACACACACACACACACACACACACACACACACACACACACACACACACACACACACACACACACACACCCCCCGGTGTCCTCTGGACCATTTTCTGTACCACAACTTCCCATTTGCTATCCTGAAAAACTGAGGTCAGTATATCTCAGTAATGAGTGGGATGTTGAGCTCACAAAGAGGAAGAGGTGTTAGTGTTGTGCTATGCATAGCTTGGGGGTAAGTTTTATAGAAAAGGAAAAAAACATAGTGTGAATGTGTTATGTGGAATGCTGGATGTTTTATAATTATATTATTATACATTTGTATAACATTTTTTTACTATACCCCTACTCTGTTTTATCTAAGTAATCCTTCAGTGTATAAAATGTATTGCATAACAAGTACTTTTTAGCTGCCATTCAAATAAGTGTAGTTTTTCAATTTCTTTAATCTCTTTTGGTAATTTATTGTACAGTTTTATTCCTTGACAGAAAATGCTGTTTTGAGTTTTATGTTTATTTTTTCCTGGTAAATGTAAATTGAGTCTAGCTCTTGTTCCATGGTCATGGATAAGGTAAGATAAGATACTTTATTGTCACACAACATATTTTTATACAATCATTCGATTGAGAACATTGGTGACTTGTCAGTCTTTAACCTAAGTTGTTACAGTATTTTATATACTACACGAAATACATAATACATACATTGCTTATTATAATAAAAATACAACATTATATTTTAAATCTTCTCGTAACTCATCGAATCATTACCATAGACTTCACACACCTAGCCGGCTGGGATGGCCGAGCGGTTCTAGGTGCTACAGTCTGGAACCACACGACCGCTGTGGTCGCAGGTTCGAATCCTGCCTTGGGCATGGGTGTGTGTGATGTCCTTTGGTTAGTTAGGTTTAAGTAGTTCTAAGTTCTAGGGGACTGATGACCTCAGAAGTTAAGTCCCATAGTGCTCAGAGCCATTTTAACCATTTTTTTCACACACCTACATGAAGTATGGATGTACTGAACAAAATACAAACCGCCATTCAAACTATAATTCTATAAATAAACATGAAAATACAGTGAACATGTATACTTTGTATCTATATGCCCTCGAAAGTATAACATTTGTACTTGTATCCTTACTCCCTATTCCTAAATTCTTCTAAACTATAACGTTTGCTTTTTATTCATTTAGAAGTTCTTGTAGACTATAACAACATTCGCTTTTTAGGTATGTGCCAGTGGTCCCCAAATACTGCACTTATTTTATTTCTGATCTTCAGAGCCATGTAACATGGAGTATTTTCATATAATGTGAGTCTGTGACAAGGTAGCATGTATTTCAATTTATGTCTAGTTTCACAGGCAGGTGTGACTGTATTTCCTTCAAACAGATGAGAGTTTTTCTGTTCAAAGAGAAGTATTTCATGTATGATGAAGGAAGGAATTATCATGAAGTCCAGGCTCTCAAATGTCTACTATTAGTTCCTCTCATTGCTCTGATTCATATTATTTTCTTTTTCTTTTTGTAGTTTGAAGATTCGAAGGAGGTTTGTCTTTTCAGCACCCCAAAAAATTATTTCATATCTTATAACTGTTATGAAATATGCGTGGTATACAATTTTCTTCGCCGTTAAATCTGTTACTTTGTGTAGTACCCTCATTGCATAAACTAAACTATTTAATCTCTTCAGTAAACTGTCCACATGGTTGGTCCATTGCAAGTTTTTATCTAAAGATATCCCAATAAATTTTACAGAATCAACTGTGGTCAGTTCTTTACCTGAGTATTCTATTTGCGTTATACATTCAGTAGTTTGTTTGGTCTTTGAAGTGTATGATTTGGGTTTTTTCAAGGTTTAATTTCATAGCATTATTTTTTATCCATTGTTCAAGTTCTTGTAGAGTTTGTTTTGTGGCCCATACTAATTCTTCAGTGTTTTTGCAGCAGAGTACAGCAGTTGTCATCTGCGTAAAGTATTGTTTCTGTATTTATCTTGCTAGGCATGTCATTTATGTAATATAAGAACAGAAGTGGTCCTAATATCGAGCCCTGGGGCACGCCTGCTTGTATTTCTTTCCAGTTAGAGCAAGTTTTCTCTCCCTTTTGATGTATCACCACTCTTTGGTGTATATTTTTGGGATAAGATGAAAACCATCGTATAAATTTTCCTTGGGAGCCAATTTTTGGAGCAGTAGCTTGTGGTTTACTGTGTCAAACGCCTTCGAGAGGTCACAAAAAATACCGATACACTTTGTTTGTTGTCGAGGCATTTACTTACTTTACAGATTAGTTCATTTACAGCTTGTAAAGTGTTTTGTCCCTTCCTAAACCCATATTGGTAATTGAGAATATTACCTTCTTTCTTGTACTTTTCTAATTGATTACATACTATTCGTTCAACAATTTTAGAGAAAACTGGGAGTATAAACACTGGGCAGAAATTTACTAAATCATCTTGTTTTCCCATTTTGTAGATTGGAGAGCTGTTTGTGCAGTAATTACCAGTGTTATTTTTTGGAATCAAGATGGCGACGCGTATAGGCGTACTAATAAACCGATCCGCGGAAAATTACGAGTTTTTAAATCCTGTGTGTGTGTAAAATTTAGTAAGAAGGTGAAATATGGTGTTAAATTATGTTTGTGGTCACAGAAATGGATCCATCGTCAATGTTTAAATGCCTTAGAAGAAAAAAACGTGTGACTGTGGAAATGTACACTATAACTATCGTTATATTGTTTCTTTACAAACGGAATGCGAAGAAGAATGCACGACTTCTTCATTAAAATACGATCTTATGTTAGCTAAACTATATGTAGAGAACCTTGAATCAGTGATAGATAGTGTACAGAAGCTGGAAGAAGTGATAGACCATTCAAAGTGTAGTGAAACGGTTGTAAAAGAACAAAACGTTAACTTTATTAGGCCTAAAAAGTTTTGCCGTGTTAATTGTAAGGAAAGCAACTTTCGTCTCCCAGAAGCAAATAAGTTTGAATTTTTAACGTGTGATGAATATGAAATATGTGAAAAGAACCAAAGAAAGGAAGTACTTTCATCAAATGCAGCGACCACAAATCATTTCAGTAGGCCTCCGAAGTCCTGTAATAACAAGAAAGGAAATACCAGAAAATACATGGAACATACTTATCATGCAAACAAGATAACTACCGATACAGGTAAGAAGAACAAAGAAGATATTTTCATACTTTCAGACAGTCATGGAAAGGGCTTAGCCGACATTTTGTGTAACATGCAAACTATATTCAAGGTTAGTGGAATAACAAAACCGGGTGCCCCTTTGCGCGAAGTTTTAAAAAACTGTGAACATTCTTTGAAGCCGGGAAGCAACTGTTTAATAATAGGAGGTGCTAATGATGTTTATAGGAACGAGGGCAAACTCGCCACAAGAGCTCTAAGAAGTACATTACAGAAAATTACAGATGTTAACTTCTTTATTGCCAGTATCCCACAAAGACATGATCTTATAGAACAACCCTGTGTCAACAAAGAAATCACAGTTACTAATAGGAAATTTGAGAATCTGCAGAAGCCTCCCAAATGCCACATATGTGGATGTACCATCTACAGAGAGAAGTCATTTTACCAGGCATGGGCTTCACAAAAATTAACTCGGAAAATCATTCATTAGTCGAGAAATCCTTAATGCAGTGAAGGCAGTTAAGGACAAGAATAGCATGACCATACCACTTCCACCACCAAACACAGCAACTGAAAATTTTCAACAAGAAAATGAAACTGAATCACTGACAACAGGTCCAGCACTACAATCTCCACTTTCCTCAAAAACAGCTGAGATAAATGATTCAACTAAGACAGAAGTTTCCAAAATAGCTTCAGCAGAAGCAGTGACATACTATGCAACTGCATCATTAACAAGAAAAAAATGCCTGATGTGCCAGCAGCCAACGACCTTTCATCAGTATTGGCCCCTCCTCAGTCTTCAACAGTGAAAGACTTTTCACCAGCTTCACCATCATCAGCAGTAACAGAAGCAAACAGAAGAAGCACAAGAACCAGGAAACTTACAACTCTGCAGGATTTTTGGTACCTGGCCTCAGTTACAAGACTAACATAAGGCAGATACCTTCAGACACACCAACTTCCAAGCCTAACTGGCAACAGACTCACCTCCACTGTTATCAACAGAAGAATAACCATGCCACCAGCTCATCTAAAGGATTTTTTAGCATCAGGTCTAAAGGGAAGGGCGCCACCAAGATAAGTGAAAACAAATGCCTAACAGTGTTTCACCAAAACATTCAAGCCATAAAGAACAAAGCACAACATCTAGAAGTAGAACTGGAAAATTTTGATAGCCAAATTTTGTGTATCACTGAACACTGGTGCAAAGGGAAGGAAATTGAACACATTGCATTAGCCTCATATGATCTTGCATGTTACTATAGCAGAATCTCAATGAATGGTGGAGGTTCATGTATCTATGTACAAAAAGGTATGTCATTTAAAGTTAGATATGATCTTTTCGATCTCGGTGGGGACAAACATTTTCAACTTTCTGCTGTTGAAATACTAGGACCTGGCATACCAAAAAAATTAGTCATATTTTGTGTGTACCGCTCTCCCAGTGGAGACATTGATATATTCTTCTCAAAACTGAATCAAAGCTTAGACAAGGTTTCTGGACCAAAAGCAGATGTAATTATCTGTGGTGACTTAAACATTAATATGATGAAGTCAAATTAGGCTAGCAACATATATATGAATATTCTAAGCTGTTATGGAATATCCTCCCTTGTTAATTGTCCAACTAGAATAACGAAAGAATCTTCCTCATCTATAGATCATGTAGCTACAGACATTGATTTTAAAAAATGTCATATTGTTGTCCAAAACCTGGGCCTATCAGACCACCTCTGCCAGATCTTAAAAACTAACATTCATGTAGAAACTCATCCTAAACTGTGTACATACAAAAGAATGTTTTCAAAATCAGCCCTGTATGAGTTTAAATCCCAACTAGAATATGAAGATTGGAGGGAAGTCTATGCAGAAACCAATGTAAATCAGAAATTTATCAATTTCATGTCAATTTTTAAACTCAGATTTGAATAGATGTTTCCCAAAACTCTTTATCAAATTAAAACTACAAAGAGAAATCAATGGGTGACTACAGGTATCAAAAAATCCTCAGAAACTCTTAGATATCTCCATAAAACTCCATAAAAAATAATCAATCTAACCCAGAAGTTCTGCAGTTTTATAAAAAGTACAGGAAAATATACAGAAAGGTGTTGCTAGCTGCAAAAAACTTTCAAACAACAAAATATTACTTGAAGCTGAAAACAAGAGCAAAGCAGCCTGGAACATTGTCAAACAGGAAACATCTAACTCTGCTAAAAAGGACCTCAATTCACATATTAAAAACAAAGATGTACCAGTAGGTAACCCTAAAAAATTAGCTGATTTTGTAAACTCATATTTCAGTAGTATTGCAAAAAAATTACAGCAGAAATTTCCAGATACGTATGATTTACCTACTCAGAACCAGCCAACAAACTCAATGGTGCTCTTGCCAACTACAGAAAGGGAAGTGGCACTAGTAGTACACCAACTAAAAAATAAAACTTCAGTAAGACTTGATGAAATCCCAGTCTGCATAATAAAAGAATGTATAGACTCCATAAAGGGCCCATTGACAGACATAATTAATGAATCTTTCGAATCTGGATACTTTCCGGAGTACCTAAAACAAGCAAAAGTTATATCTATCCTTAAAAATGGAGATGTAGAAAATGTAGAGAACTACAGGCTGATTTCTATACCGTCTATCATTTCTAAAATAATAGAAATACTAGTGAAAAAGAGACTGCTAAATTACCTGAATAAATATAACCTTCTTTCCAATGACCAATTTGGTTTTAGGCCCGGAAAGGCACACAATCTGCTATAGCACAGTTCACTAAAGTAATTTTAGAAGCACTGGACAAAGGTGAAAATGTAAGTGGTATCTTTTTAGACTTGTCCAAGGCCTTTGATACAGTTGACCACAAAATCTTACTTCATAAATTAGGGCAAATAGGATTAAGAGGTGTGACAAAGAAGTGGTTTAAATCATACTTGGAAAACAGAGTTCAACGAGTTGAGATACCACAAGTTTCAAACAATTACCTTGTAAAACACCTGTCTGACCCAGAAAATGTGAATATAGGCTTCCCACAGGGAAGTGTATTAGGCCCAATATTGTTTCTTATATACATTAACGACTTCCCACAAAGTATCAGACATGGAAAAAAAAAATACTTTTTGCTGATGACAGCAACATAATAATAACAAGTGAAAATCCAACACAACTGTCAGATAGAGCAAACGAGGCTCTCAGTGATGTCCACAACTGGTCACTAAAAAATAAAGTAACCCTAAATGTAAAGAAAACTAACTATATTAACTTCCAATTGAACAAAAAACACAATGCCACCAGAATAAAAGTTGATAATAATGAATTAGAATGTGTAACAAGTACCAAATTCTTAGGGATGAATGTAGACAGCCAATTGAAATGGACAAACCATGTCAACATTTTGGCAAAGAAATTATCCACAGCATGCTATGCTCTTAGAATCCTTGCACCCTTATGCAATAATACCTGTCTTAAAATAACATATTACGGATATCTACACTCATTCCTCAGCTATGGGATCATGTTTTGGGGAACAAGTGCCAGTAACATACAAACTGTGCTCAAAGTACAAAAAGGAGCCATAAGGATAATAACAAACAGGAACAGCAGGGCCCACTGTCTAGAATTATTTAGAAAGCTAGGCATTCTAACTGTTTCTTGTGAGTATATCTTTCAGAACATAATGTTCATTAAGAAAAATCTCAACATGTACAACAAAAAACAGCCTAATACATGACCATGAAACAAGAGCTTGTCACCACCTCCATATAGATAGAAAGAACAAGGCAAAGACGCAAAAAAGTATACTTCATAATGGGATAAAACTGTATAACAAATTACCACAGGAAATTAAAGAAATAAATGAGCCCCTCACTTTCAGACAAAAGCTTAAAACCTTCTTGGTAAGTAAAAGTTGTTATACTGTAAAAGAATATTTAACATAGATGTAGATTATTAGCAACATATGACATTATCACCAAAATATTATGTAATTATAAATGTGTGTATGACTAGTTATAAAAACTACACAAAATATGAGAAACCTGTTTCATTGTAAATGTAAATGTGTGCTCACGTGTTGTAAACTGACGACATCCATACAATATTTATTGTTCCATGGATGAATAAATAAATAAATATGTACAGCTGACTGGTAAATGTATTCACATGGTGCAGGTAAAATCCCCAATGTTTTGAACAGATGCCAAAAAATCCTGAGTCAATAATGAGCATCAAAAGTGATACAGGGATTAGTAGACACAGGGTTGTCGTAGCGAGATTGAATATTGTAATCCTCCAAAAATAAAAGAAAAATATACCTATTCAAAAACAAGATAAAAATTAACTTGACGCCTTCTCGAAAGACAATCTCCACTCCTTCCAAATTAATAGTATAAGTGTAGACCAGATGTGGCTTGAATTCAAAGAAATAGTATCGGCAGCATTTGAGAGATTTATATCAAATAAATTAACGAACGCCGGAGCTGATCCTCCTTGGCACACAAAACGGGTTAGAACACTGTTGCAGAAACAACGAAACAAACATGACAAATTTAAACAGACGCAAAATCCCAAAGATTGGCGATCGTTTACAGAAGCTCGAAATTTAGCGCGGATTTAAATGCGAGATGCTTATAACAGTTTCCAGAACGAAACTATGTCTCGAAACCTGACAGAAAATCCAAAGAGATTCTGGTCGTATGTCAAGTATGTTAGCGGCAAAAAACAATCAATGACTTCTCTGCGTGATAGCAATGGAGATACTATCAAAGACAGTGTTGCCAAAGCATAGTTACTAAACACAGCCTTCCAAAATGCTTTCACAGAAGAAGACGAAGTAAATATTCCAGAATTCGAATCGAGAACAGCGGCCAACATGACTAAAGTAGAAGTAAATATCCTTGGATTAGTAAAGGAACTTAAATCACTTAATAAAAGCAAGTTTTATGGTCCAAACTGTATACCAATTAGGTTTTTTCCGGAGTATGCTGATGCATTAGCTCCATACTTAACAATCATATACAACTGTTCGCTCGACAAAAGATCCGTACCCAAAGACTGGAAAGTCACACAGGTCACACCAATATTCAAGGAAGGTAGTAGGAGTAGTCCACTAAATTACAGACCCATATCGTTAATGTCGATATGCAGCAGGATTTTGGGACATATATTGTGTTCAAACATTATGAATTACCACGAAAAAAACTGTCTATTGACATACAGTCATCCTGAGTTTAGAAAATATCGTTCCTGTGAATCACAACTAGCTCTTTATTCACATGAAGTGTTGAGTGCTATTGACAACGGATTTCAGATCGATTCCATATTTCTGGATTTCCAGAAGACTTTTGACACTGTACCACACAACCAGCTTGTAGCGAAATTGCGTGCTTATGGAATATCGTCTCAGTTATGTGACTGGATTTGTGATTTCCTGTCAAAGGTCACAGTTCATAGTAATTGACGGTAAGTCATCGAGTAAAGCGGAAGTGATTTCTGGCTTTCCCCACGGTAGTGTTATAGGTGAGCAACCGTCTTCGGTTGTCTGCAGATGACGCTGTTATTTATCGACTAATAAAGTCATCAGAAGATCAAAACAAAATGCAAAACAATTTACAAAGGATATCTGAATGGTGCGAAAATTGGCAGTTGATCCTAAATAACGAAAAGTGTGACGTCATCCACATCAGTGCTAAAAGGAATTCGTTAAATTTCAGTTACACGATAAATCAGTCTAATCTCAAAGCAGTAAATCCATCTAAATATCTAGGTATTACAATTATGAACAACTTAAATTGGAAAGAACACACAGAATGTGTTGTGGGGAAGGCTAACCAAAGGCTGCGTTTTATTGGCAGGACACTTAGAAAAATGTAACAGATCTACTAAGGAGACTGCCTACACTACACTTGTCCGTTCTCTTTCAGAATACTGCTGTGCGGTGTGGGATCCTTACCAGACAGTACTGATGGAGTACATTGAAAATGTTCCAAGAAGGGCAGCACGGTTTGTACTATCGCGAAATATGGGAGGAGTGTCATAGAAAGGAAAGGTGTTATTTGTTGCGAAGGCATCTTCTCACGAAATTCCAATCACCAACTTTCTCCTCCAAATGCGAAAATATTTTGTTGACACTGATCTACATAGGAAGAAACGATCACCACAATAAAACAAGGGAAATCAGAGTTCGTACGGAAAGATATGGGTGTTGGTTCTTTCAGCGGACTACACCAGGTTGGAATAATAGAGAATTGTCATGGTGGTTCGATGAACCCTCTACCAGGCACTTAAATGTGATTTATAGGGTATCGATGTAGATGTAGATCATTACAATGAGATCGACTGCTATTTTTGCTTATTATTCTTATGGCTCTTTTCTAGAGTTTGAAAATTGTGTTCATATTTTGTGCATTAGTTCTCAAAAACAGAATGCCACAGCTAAGAAGCGAGTTACAAATGAATAGTATGTAACTAAAATACACTGCATGTTACACACTGATGATAGGATTCTAAGTACATAACATGCTGATGGCATTATGTTTGCAAGTACCAATGTGTGTTCACACCACTTCAACTGAGAATCAATATTCATTCCTAGAAATTTTGCATTTGTTAAACAGTATATAGAGAAGCTGTCTATATTTAATTTAACATTGTTATTTTCCCTCTTCAAATTGAAATTCATGGCATTAGTTTTCTTTATGTTCAATGTCACTATATTGCTTATTGACCAATTGTAAACTTCCTTAAGAGTTTCATTTGCTTTCTCTGCGAGTTCTCTTGTTCTCTCAGTGACTGTAATAATGCTGTCTTCAGTGAAGAGAATTTTTTCACCACAAGTAACACTACTGGGAAAGTTATTGATGAATATCAGGAATAGTATTGGTCCTAATATGGTACCTTGTGGAATTCCTATATTAATATATTTTGGCTCTGATAAGTGTTTTACTAAATGTTACATCTATTTGAAGTATGTTTTATCTCTACTCTTTGTGCCCTATCTGCTAGGTATGATTGAAACCAATCATTAGTTAACCCTCTTATTCCTAATGCTTCTAATTTATTTAATAGAATCTTCTGGTTGACTGTATCAAAGGCCTTAGAAAGATCCAAAAATATGCCTGTGACTCACTGATCTTTATCAAGAGCATCAAGTACAACTTTTGTCAATTCTACTATTGCTGACTCCATATTTTTGCCACTTCAGAAACCAAACTGTGATTTGCTTAAAAGATTGTATTTATTCAGGTAATTCATTAACCTGTCTTTCATAATTGCTTCTATTATTTTTGAGGCTGGTGACAGCAGGGAAGTGAGCCACTAATTTTCTATGTCTTCTGCATTACCTTTTGTAAGCAAAGGTTCAACTCTTGCCTGTTTTAACTGTTCTAGAGATGTCCCTGATGTGAAGGATTCATTTATTATTATATTTAAGGGGCCTTGTATAATCTCTATGCATTGTTTTAGTACACACATTGGTACTTTATCTACACCCACAGACTTTTTATTTTTTAATTTTTGAACAGTTTTATTGACTTCATTCTCTGCAGTTGGAAGTAACGTCATTGTATTTAGTGCACAATTATTTACAGGTGTTATATTTGTTTTGGGGAATTTTTGCTGTAACTTCTCTGCAACACTTGAAAAATTCTCATTTACATAATATGCTAAGTGTTGTGGATCATTTATTACTTTATCCCCCTCCCTTAGCAGCATCTTATTCTGCATTTGTTTGCCCCTCCCCATTTCCTTTTTTATAACATTCCAGACTGCTTTGCTTTTATTCTCTGCATTATATATTATCTTGTCATTAAATGACTTTTTTTGCAACAATCAGCACCTTTTTTTAGATCTTTTTGTGTCTATGATAGAACATTAAGAATGCTGAATCATTGCAATTATCTTTCATGGAACTGAGGTATTTAAGCGTTTGGGAGGACTTCTAATTACCTTCTGTTATCCATCTGCTTTTGTGTGATGTTGATACAGACACGCATGCTTTTGGAAATGTCTTTTCAAAGTTCAATTTAAACAAAGTGGAGAATTTAGAGAACTTCTTATTCACGTTGGTTTCCTTATTCACTTCATCCCAGCTTTGTTTCGCTAGTTCTTTTGAAAAATCTTTTATTTTGATATCTGATAGATGTTGTTTGTAGGCTTGTAGTTTAGGGAATGATTGGATGTCTGATTTTACTGTTTTTATTTTACTGAGATGATCTGATAGTCCAAGATCTTTTACAGCTACATCACATTTTTCCCTGCCCATATTTGTGGCCACATGGTCAATTACTGATGAAGTCATTGTAGTAACACTTGTTGCACTATTGACCAATAGGAACATTCCAAAACTTTAAAGGATATTTGTGAGGGCGCTGCTGGATTCATTTCTGATGTTAGTGTTTATGTTAATGTCCCCACACAGAACTATGCTGACCTTTACAGTTAAGACTTTATCTAGAACTTCTGTTAATTTACTGAAAAAAGTGTCCACACTACCACTGGGAGATCTATACACACACAAAATGACTAATTTCTTGGTGATATCAAGTCCTGTAAATTCTATAGCTGATATTTCTAAGTGTTTGTCTTCACTTACTGTAGTGAGGTCATGTCTTGATTTGAACTGTGTTCGTTTTATGATATAAATGTATGATCCTCCATCAACATAGATTTGAAATGAATACATTAGATGCATTGCCATTTATAGCATCATGTGTTACACAAGATGGCGGTGAAAAAAGTTTCACGAAAATAGAGTTCCGCGAAAAACGTAAAAAAGAATGAGTCTTTATGTATTCAGTGCAAAAAAAGTATCGTTGTTCGACCTGGAAAATGTTACTGCTGCGAAGTTAAAGCAAAAAAACGCAAACGAAATCATTACAAGATCAAAATCTAATGAAAAAACCGTAGCAAATGCAAATTCAGGGACATCGACATGTAAACATTGAGATGATTTTCATCTCGTTTTAACTGCAAAAAACAGTGAAATCAGTGAACTTAAAAGGACTGTAGCCATATGGGAGAAACAGCTGCAACATCTTGGCTGTAAAACTCAACAAACAGAGCATCGTTTGAACCTGGAAGAAATATCGGCTACGAGTGATGTAATCAAAGGAAGAACTACTGAGGAAACCAATACAAACCTTGGAAATAATAAAGTAAGTGCATCAAATAGTTATAATGACAAACGTGATTCCACAAACAATGTCGATCAGGAACATATGAGTCCAGATAATAATTACAAACAACAGCAGCCGTGCACTGTAAATTTTTCGCGCATGTCGCATCCTATACAATGAAATGTGATTAAAGAATCAGTCGACTGGCCTCAAGTGCGCAAAAAAAGAACAAAAAGTGTTGATTTTTGCCGATAATCATGGACGTCAGATAGCAGAAAAGGTAGCAGATACACAAACTAACGCAAGTGTCCAAGACTTTGTCAAACCAAGAGCAGGCATTGCAGAAGTGACAAAAACAGTGGTAAAATCGTGTGAAAACCTTAACCCAAAAGACTGTGTCGTAATTTTTGCAGGTGCGAATGATGTTTCCAGAGATAAAGGTAGTGAACTCATCACTGTTCTTGAAAGTGTGCTACCAAAATTAGGCAACACAAATGTAGCTGTTGTAAATCAACCACACAGATAAGACCTTCATCCTTGGTCATGTGTAAATAAATTAATAGAAAGAGTAAACAAAGAGATAGATACTGTATGCAAAAAGTTCATGTATATGAACTTAATAAATGTAAGCACGTTAGACAGGTCGATGCACACCAGCCATGGCCTTCATTTAAATCACAGTGGGAAACAATTTTTGGTTGAAGAAATCTGTCGTCTAGCAGATTGTAATCACAATAGGCCTAATATAGAAGCAGTCCAAAGTACTTTGGACAAATGGGTCATAAAGAAAGATGCGATGTCTTATAAAAAGGGTGAAAGACATTTTTTAGGGAAGTAGAATGTAGCACAAAAAAATGTGATGCAGAATTAAATTGCAAATATAGACTGAAGATTGTACACCAGAATGTACAGTCATTAACAAACAAAGTTGATGAAATGAATATACTCCTCAATAGTGAATGGAAAGATGTTTCAGTGTTATGTTTTTGTGAGCATTGGTTACAAAATGAGTATTTTCAGTACTTAAAAATATTACATTGTAACCTTGCAAACTGCTTTTATAGAATGGAATCAAAACATGGGGGAACTTGTATATATGTAAAAGAAAATGTAGATCATAAGAGTATAACATCTGTTTGCAAACTTGGTTGTGAAAGAGACTTTGAAATCTCAGCTGCAGAGTTAATGTCTGAAAACACTATTATTTTAAATGTGTATAGATCTCCTGTTAGCAACGTAAGTGTTTTTTTTTTTTTTTCAAAAAATTGGACCTTGCTTTAGGCAACTTCAGACAACTGGGAAAACAGTGGTACTACGTGGTGATTTTAATATTGACTTTCTGAGCCTTAGCCCTCACAGGGAAACGTTTTTAAATATTATAAAAGCCTACAATCTTTGTCTTACTGTTAGCTCTCCAACACATGTAACTAAAACTAGTGTCACTCTCCTTGATCAGGTATGTGTAAACATGGACAAGTGTAAATCAGAAAACTTTGATACCGGCTATAGTGACCACCTTTCGCAATTACTGACCATACCTGTAATTTACATTTCGACCAGTATAGAAAATGTTATCCATAAAAGGATTGATAGTGGGAAAAATATTGAATGCTTCCAATACCTAATCAGTGAACAATCTTGGAGAGAAGTATATGATACCTCTAATACTAACGAAAAGATGGAACATTTTTTGAACACTTTCAAGCATAAGTTTGACATAGCTTTTCCACAAAGGGAAGTTATTTCCAAGAGCACAGATAGATTCAGAAACTGGATTACACCAGGCATCAGAATATCTTGTAAAAGGAAGCAGGAACTTTTTCTGCAGTCAAAAACTAATGGCAGTCCAGAATTTATTAATTATTTCAAAAAATACAAGCTAGTTTTGAAACGCAACATAAAGGAGTCAAAAATTAAGGAAAATGACAAATATATTATGAAGTCATCCAATAAAATTAAGTCCATGTGGAAAGCTGTGCAGGATCTTACTGGGAAGAAGACAACTCACAAAAATATTGTGATATCACATGATCACAAGAATGTCACCGACCCTAGGGAAGTTGCAAATAGTTTCAATTCTTACTATGCAACTGTTGCTGGGAAATAAGTGAAGGAAAAATTTGGAAATCCAGCTAATACAACATGGAAAGAACTTTCATCTATTGAAATAAATAATATATCCATGTTCCTCAGTCCAGCAAGCCCAACAGAGCTCCTAAATACCATTAATTCACTGAAGAGTAAGTATTCAACTGGTATTGATGATATTCCAGATTATATTATAAAAATAACAGCAAGACAAATACTTTCACCTTTATTGGACATATGCAATTCATCCTTATCATGTGGTGTCTTCCCTCAGCAACTGAAAATGGCAAATGTAATACCCCTATATAAAAAAGGTGATCATCAATTTATGGGTAACTATAGGCCTGTGTCTCTATTGTCAGGGTTTTCGAAAATTATTGAAAATGTGTTCCTTTCAAAACTAATTACATTCTTCGACAAGAATAATATTATTTCTGGATGTCAACATGGCTTCAGACCATAGAGATCAATTGAAACTGCCACTTTCAATCTGATAAACCATGTCTTAAATGCAATGGACAACCACAGAAATATCTCAGGTTTATTCTTGATGTGATTGATCATTCTATACTCCCGAGGAAGCTCAAATGGTATGGTGTAAGATGTGTGCCAAATCAGTGGATCAAATCATATTTGGAATATCGCTCTCAGCTAACTGAAATTAAATACACAGAAGGAAATGAACTCCAGGTACACGTTTCAGAACCATGTGGACTAACTCATGGTGTTCCACAGGGCTCCATTTTAGGTCCCTTTCTTTTTTTGGTCTACATTAATGGTTTCCCGTCACACGTTAGGGATTCTGAACCAGTACTGTTTGCAGATGACACCAGTCTATTGATTGAAGGGAATAATGAAGAAAATCTTACTGCATCTGCAAAAGATATTACAAAAGTAGTGTCTGAATGGTTTACCAGAAACAGGCTAATAGTTAATCCCCAAAAAACGGTACTCATGAATTTCCACACTGATCAAAATAAAAATCCGGCACAACCTCTAATATGTACAGATAACCAAAACATTAGTTCTGTCAATGAAACTAAATTTCTTGGGATTCATATCCAGGAAAATCTTAAATGGAACACTCATATCACATCCCTAAATTCAAAACTAGCAAAAATGAGCTATGTGGTAAGAATTCTCTGCAACAGTACTAGTGTAGAAACAGTTAGGGCTGTATACTTTGCTCGTGTACATTGAATACTGAAGTATGGTATCATTTTCTGGGGAAATGTACATCAGGCCATAACAGTTTTCAGGAAACAAAAGGTAATTATAAGAATAATGAAACAAGTGAGCAGCAGAAAATCATGCAAACCTTTCTTTAAAGATCTGAAGATCCTACCCCTTCCCTGCATTTATATACTGGAAGTAGTCATGCATGTCAAAAAAAGCATACTGAGAAAAGAAAACCTTTTTCCTCAAAACAAAAGTGTCCATGATTACAGTACCAGGTCATACAGTGACATATATGTCAATCATTGTAACACCACATTATGCCAAAAACGCATATATCATGCAGGAACAAAACTTTACAACATATTACCAAGACATATAAAATCTCTTGCTGAACTACAAAGCTTTCAAAAGTCTGTGACATCCTACCTTCTGAAAAACTGCTACTATTCAGTCTCACAGTATCTTATGCAAGAAAAAATGTAATTTGTATCTTTAATTGTAGAAATAAGTTATAAATATACAGTATTTCAAAAATTTGTAATTATTAAGTGTATAGATCCAATTTGTCATAAAAATTTTTAAAATTTATGTTTGACATTTGAAAATCCAATAGCTAAAAAGGTTTTCTGTCCAATATCCTGTGTGCAATATATGTACTTAAAAAGAGATTTATATGGACAAGTAAATAAATAAATAAACAACTGATATAAATTGATATACAGAGTAGGAGTTATTGTACAGATTATATTTAATTTATTTTAATAGTCTTATTCAGACACTTTGGTTGATGAGTAAATGCTGGAAGACATTTATGATCAGACATTTCATTCCTTTTTATACTGGATTGGTACAGTATCTTTTATCCTTCTAGTGTACTTCAGAAATTTATTTTTGTATATGAACTACAGTTGATTCCTTGACAACAAACCACACAAAAGAATAAACACAGTTTCAAGCTGTTGAACAGGGTGTCGTCATCTTAAAATCATAAATTTTTGTGTGCAGCAGTCAACCGAAATGGCTGCTCATGTATGAATGTATTTTTGAATGCAGAATTTGTAAATTTGGCTTCCTATTACTTACAGTTTCATTTCAATACTAGTCATCCTGAAAGATTTGGAATTTGGACTTTTTATATGATTACAATGTCACATTTTTTTACAAAACTTTCTTGGTAACATTTTAGGAGAGCTATGTTGAAACATTAACCCAAATTTACACACAAATCTACTACTGAATTGCATTTCACATTAGCATTTATATTGTTTACTTCCATTAATTGTGCATCATAATCAGCCTGAGCTCTGATGTTTCCACCTTGTGGTTATGTGGCGTTCAGAGAGGCATGTAACGTCTATCACTTCAGAGTTTTCTACATCTTCCAGACTCACAAGACGCTTGTGTGTCCCGTTTGTCAGCCCCCTAATATTATGATGAAACAAAATAACTTTTCTAGAAACTGTCACATATACTATGGCCTTATTCTGTTATAATTTCTAGCAAAACTGTGTGTCTACAACCTGACTTTGCCTTTCTGATTCCAGTAACCACAGCAATTTTGCCTTGTATGCTTGTGGCCCCTCCCCCATCCCACTCATACACTTTCTTCAAAGTGTTCAATTAATTTGTCCTTCCCCTTCCTACTCAGATTTAGGCCATGTTTTGTGTACCTCTACCTCCCAATTGCAGTAACGGGTACAGTTTTTGATAATTGCTTCACTGTTTAACTTTATAGTTGATAATTTAAGTGAACATGTAAAATATCACTATATATAAATGGCAAATTCAAGACATATTCTATGTTACAGTAGCCTGTTACCAGTTTGTATCTGTGTCAATGAATTTAGCCTGTTTCTGAACAGCTCTGTGCCTAATGTGCCTGAATCTTGCAACCAGTAGAAATATTCTTCTGTTATCTCAAGTCCATCACTGAAAGCTACTTTTGTTCTTGTGAGTTTACGTGCTGATTCCTTTTGCATCTCGTTAGAATTAATGTTTTGGATTCATTGCTCCAAAACTTCTTTATTTTTGGAAGTCTGATCAGTCCTACAAATACACATTCGAAAAATCTTTGTATTCTCTCTCTCTCTCTCTCTCTCTCTGTGTGTGTGTGTGTGTGTGTGTGTGTGTGTGTGTGTGTGTGTGTGTGTTTTGCAGGGGAGCAGTGCCTTGGGAGTTAATAACTAGTATTTTAATATTCCAAGATTCTATATTTGGTATCTGATCTTGTATAATTCACAAAATCATTATGTGAATTCTCATCAGTCCACATGTTTCTATGTTTTTATCTTCAGCCATTATATGATATACAGAGGTAACTACAAACGTTATATGAAATAGTAGTTAACAAACCAAAGTAGTGATTTCATGCTAACCTATTGTATAAAATCATGTTTAGCAATAGAAATTCAAGGCTCAACTCAATTTTGTTGTACTTATGTTTGTCATAATCTATCACAGGGAAACTGTAATACAGTATTGAAAGATTCAACAACATTATGAAAAGGGTAGTTGATACTCACCATACAGCAGAAATGCTGAGTTGCAGATAGTCACAACAAAAAGACTGTCAGACAATAAGGTTTCAGCCAACAAGGCCTTTGTCAAAAATAGATGATGGACACACACACACACACACACACACACACACACACACACACACACACACACACACACACAGCTCACACACACATGACCAGTCTCTGGGAGCTTTAGCCAGACTATGAGCAGCGACAGCAGCACATGATGATAGAGGCGACTGGGTGGGTTTAAGGAGGAGGCTGGGATGGAATTGGGGAGGGATAGCACAGTAGGTAGTGGGGGTGGTGAAGTTCCACTGTGGAGTGTGCAGGGATGAGGTGGAAAGAGGGTAGGGCAGCTAGGTGCAGTCTGGAGGTTAGACGGAGAGCAGGGCAGAGAGGGGAAGGTAGCAAAAAGGAGAGAAGTAAAAAGATTGGGTGCATTGGTGGAATAGATGGCTGTGTAGAGCTGGAATGGGAACAGGGATGGGACTAGATGGGTCAGGACAGTGACTAATGAAAGCTGATGCCAGGAAGGTTACAGAAACATAGGATATATTGCAGGTAGAATTGCCACTTGCACATTCAGAAGAGCTGCTGTTGGACGAAAGTATCCACGTGGCACAGGCTGTGAAGCAGTCATTGAAATCAAGAATGTTGAGCTGGGTGGCATGCTCAGCAGCAGGATGGTCCAGTTGTTTCTTGGCCACAGTTTGTTAGTGGCCATTCATGTGGACAGACAACTTGTTGGTTGTCACACCCACATAGAATGCAGCACAATGTTTGCAGCTTAGCTTGTAAATCATGTGACTGTTTTCACAGGTAGCTGATGGGATAGGTAATGGTTGTGACCACGCTGGATTAGGTGGTGGTGGTGGGAGTATGTATGCGACAGGTCTTGCATCAGGGTCTATTACAGGAATATGAGCCATGAGGTAAGGGGTTGGGAGAAGGAGTTTTGTAGGGATAGATGAGTATATTGTGTAGGTCTGGTGGACAGCAGAATACCACTGTCTACGGCAAAATACCACTCATTTCAAGGCACAACAAGAAGTAGTCAAAACCCTGGTGGAGAATGTAATTCAGTTGCTCCAGACCTGGGTGCTACTGAGTTATGAAGGGAATGCTCCTCTGTGGCAATTCAAGAAAATCACATTAATGGTTTTATTGCAATAAAGAAAATTCACAATACCACACTTGGTATTTACAGTGGGTTGTCACAAGCAATGGGTGACATGAAAGTAAGTCAGTGTCCTTCACTATATACGTTGTCCATGTAAGCAATGGGTATGGAACACTAATAACTGTTCCGGTAGTGCAGGTCTACTACTGTGCAGCCGAGGCTGGCAGGAGGGGCACTTACATTCTCTTCTTGAAGAGGCCGCTCCTGCCATGGTGTAGTCCCAGTCAGCAGCAAGATGTTGGCTGATTTTGTCTCACAGCCTTCTCTGCTCTTCCATTCTTCATCTTCGTGTCAGCCCTTCTGGTTATGCTGGAACATTTTCTCCAATAGTCGCATAATACGACAGCACTTTTATATATGTTTGAACTGATTTGTTTCAGCTTTTTTCAAATTTACATGTATTGTTAGGTAGCACAAATTCAATAGATGACATGTAAAATACAATGACATCATGTATATTTTCAATTAACAAATATACAATTGTATCAAATGTAATACAAAGTGAAAGTTTGATATCAGAGATGTTGCTAGTATAAGGTATAACCACCAGTGGCATCAATTACCTGCTACATCTGGAGAGCCACAGAGGTGGTCAGGCCTCTGGAAATACAACTCATCATCATCTGTGTGACAACGTACTGGATGAGTGCCAGGATGCCAACTCTCATGGCTTGCATATGCTGAGACATCCAGGCTGTGAATGACTGTCACATGCTAGTCTGCAGTGCAGTGTTTTATCATGTTCAGCATACCTCGGCCTTATTCGTGCTACACTTGCAACATATCAAAAAACAATACAGTGGAAAAAGTGATTACAAAGGAACATGACCATTAATTACTTCTGTGGAAACCCGTATCCTCAAGCACTGCCATGCAGCTACTACATAACTATACATCCCTGTTCTTATTTGTAAATTCATGGCAGATACAACAAATAAAAGTAAGTGTTATAGTATTGTATATGAAACAATATGTGGTAGTTATCGGCAATCACAGAAAAATCAAAAAGACTGTAAGTAAAATTGTTAGAGCAAGAAGTGAACAAACACAGTTGAAGGAGTCTGTTACTTGTGGCACTGCCATCATTTCCAGTGGGTGTTCCATTTCCACTGCTGTGAGTTGTACACAGTCAAAACTTATCCATACTTATCAAGGCATGTGGACAGATTTGTTTTGTTAGTTGTAGGTGCAAGTTACTATTGTTAGGTTTGACCCCATTTTATGGCAATAACTATCTATCTTTTTTTAAATTGTTGATATTCCTACCTGAAGATTCCATTGTTTGAGTTTACATATTGCCTTTCTGTCATTTGGAGATAGTGCATGGAGCTGTGGAGATGCTAGAAAATAAGGATGCCAAGTGGAGAAATGGGAACATTTCAGACATATTCTTCTGTTACAGTTCAATAGATGTGTGATAGCAGAGGCGGCCAGAAACGTTTGAGTCATGTATGAGAACAATGCCACTGGTTAGAGAATGACAAGAAAATAGTTTTCCTGTTTTAAAGAGGATCTTTTTCATATGTGTGACTCTCCACATTCAAGAACATCTACAGGGTATTATGAAAGTAGTTTAAATCCATTAACCCACAATGATGCATGTCAGTGTACATGAGCTGGCAAACACAGTTAACTGTGATCATTCCACCATTGTGCTACATTTGCATGCTGTGGGGAAGGTTAAAAAGTTCATTCTGTAATGTTGTCATCAATGAATCTGAACCAGGTGAGGGATTTAGCATTCTGGGAGTTCAGGAAGGATTCCTCTACATTGCCCATGAATAGGTTGGTATAGGATGATGCCATGCGAGTGCCCATAGCTGTACCCTGGATTTTTTTTATAGGTAATGCCTTCAAAGGAGAAGAAATTGTGAGTGAAGATGTAGTTGGTCATGGTAACTAGGAAGATGATTGTTGGTTCAGAATCTGCTGGGCATCAGGAAAGGTACTGTTCAATAGTAGTAAGGTCATGGGCATTATGGGTATTAGTGTACAGGGAGGTGGCATCAATAGTGATGAGCAGGGCACCGTGTGGTAAAGGAAGAGGAACCATGGAGAGTTGGTGGAGGAAATGGTTGGTGTCTTTTATATAGGAGTGTAGGTTCTGGGTAATAGGCTACAGGTGTTGGTAAATGAGAGCAGAGAGCAGCTTGAGAGATCAGCTCTAAACGTTCTTCATCTACATCGACACCATGGAAATCACATTTAAGTGCCTGGCACAGGTTTCATCGAACCACCTTTACAATTCTCTATTATTCCAATCTCATATAGCGTGCAGAAAGAACAAACACCTATATCTTTCTGTATGAGCTCTGATTTCCCTTATTTTATTGTGATGATCTTTTCTCCCTATGTTTATCAGTGTCAGCAAAATATTTTCACATTCAGAAGAGAAAGTTGGTGATTGGAATGTCGTGAGAAGATTCTGTTGCAACAAAAAATGCCTTTGTTTTAATGATGTCCAGCCCAAATCCTGTATCATTTCAGTGACACTCTCTCCCAAAGTTCACAATAATACAAAACATGCTGCCCTTCTTTGAACTTTTTCAATGTACTCCATCAATCCGAGCTGGTAAGGATCCCAAACTGTGTAGCAGTATTCTGAAAGAGGATGGGCAAGTGAAGCATAGGCAGTCCCCTTAGTGGATCTGTTACATTTTCTAAGTGTCCTGCCAATAAAACACAGTCTTTGGTTAGCCTTGTCCACAACATTTTCTATATGTTCCTTCCAATTCGAGTTGTTCATAATTGTAATTCCTATGTATTTAGTTGAATTTATGGCCTTTAGATTTGACTGATTTATTGTGTCACTAACATTTAATGGATTTCTTTTAGCACTCATGTGGATGACCCCACTTTTCGTTATTTAGGGTCAACTGCCAATTTTTGCACCACTCAGATATCTTTTCTATTTCGTTTTGCAATCTGTTTTGATCTTCTGATGACTTTATTAGTTGATAGATGACAGTGTCATCTGCAAAAAAACTAAGATGGCTGCTCAGATTGTCTCCCAAATCTTTTATATAGATAAGGAACAGCAAAGGGCTTATAACACTACCTTGGGGAATGCCAGAAATCACTCGTGTTTTACTCAATGACTTTCTGTCAGTTACTGTGAACTATGACAGAAAATCACAAATCCAGTCACATAACTGAGACAATATTCCATAAACACGCAATTTTACTACAAGCTGCTTGTGTCGTACAGTGTCAAAAGCTTTCCGGAAATCCAGAAATACAGAATCAATCTGAAATCCCTTGACAATAGCATTCAACACTTCATGCGAATGAAGAGGTAGTTGTGTTTCACAAGAACGATGTTTTCTAAATCCATTTTGACTGTGTGTCAATAGACCATTTTCTTTGAGGTAATTCATAATGTTTGAACACAATATATGTTCCAAAATTATGCTGCATATCCACATTAATGATATGGGCCCTTAATTTAGTGGATTACTCCTACTATCTTTCTTGGTTATTGGTGTGACCCGTGCAACTTTCCAGTGTTTGGATACTGATCTTTTGTCAAATGAACAATTGCATGTGATTGTTAAGTAAGGAGTTAATGCATCAGCATACTCTGAAAGGAACATAATTGGTATACAGTGTGGACCAGAAGACTTGCTTTTATTAAATGATTTAAGTTGCTTCACTACTCCGAGGATATTTACTTCTATGTTACTCATGTTGGCAGCTGTTCTTCATTCAAATTCTGGAATATTTATTAAACACACAAACAAAATTGACACTCGGCACCCTGGCTGATGGGAGCGGCTGTAAATGGGAAATGCCTTTGCAGTCGCTCCCATCAGCCACCGTGCCGAGTGCCAACTTTGTTTGCACGTACAATACTTCGTCTTCTTTTTTAAAGGCTGCTTTGTCAGCACTGTCTTTGATAGTATCTTCATTGCTATCATGCAGAAAAGGCCTTGATTGTTTCTTGCCGCTAGCATACTTCACATATGATCAGAATCTCTTTGGATTTTCTGCCAGGTTTTGAGACAAAGTTTTGCTGTGGAAACTAATATATGCATCTCACATTGAAGTCCCTGCTAAATTTCAAGCCTCTGTAAAAAATCGCCAATCTTGAGGATTGTGCATCTGTTTAAATTTGGTATGTTTGTTTTGTTGCTTCTGCAACAGTATTCTGACCCGTTTTGTGTACCAAGGAGGATCAGCTCTGGTGTCTGATAATTTGTTTGGCATTAATCTCTCAATTTCTGTCAATACTATTTCTCTGAATTCAAGCCACATCTGGTCTACACTTATATTATTAATTTGGAAGGAGTGGAGATTGTGTCTCAGGAAGGCATCAACTGAATTTTTATCTGCGTTTTTGAATAGGTACATTTGTCTTCTATTTTTGGAGGATTTGGAGGATAAAATATTCAGTCTTGCTTTGACAACCCTGTGTTCACTAATCTCTGTATCTGTTTTGATGCTCATTATTAACTCAGGAATATTTGTTGCTAAGAGGTCAAGTATGTTTTCAAAACCATTTACTATTCGCGTGGGTTCGTGAACAAACTACTCAGAATAATTTTCAGATAATGTGTTTAGCATAATTTTGGATGATGTTTTATGCATACCCCCATAATTAAACATGTATTTTCGCCAACATATTGAGGGTAAATTAAAGTCACCACCAACTATAATTGTATGAGTCAGGTACGTGTTTGAAATCAAACTCAAGTTTTCTTTGAACCTTTCAGCAACTGTCTCATTTGAATTGGGAGGTCAGTAAAATGATCCAATTATTATTTTTTTCAGTTTTCAACAATGAGCTCTGCCCATACTAACTCACAGGAACTATCTACTTCAATTTTGCAACAAGATAAACTACTTCTAACAGCAACAAACAAGCCACCACCAACCGTGTTTAGCCTTTCCTTTCATAACACCTTTAACTTCTTCACAAAAATTTCAGCTGAGCTTATCTCTGGCTTTAGACAGCTTTCAGTGCCTATAATGATCTGAGAATCAGTGTTTTCTATTATCCCTTGGAGCTCTGCTACTTTCCCAATACAGCTACAACAATTTATCACAGTGATACCTATGGTTCCTGTATCTACATTCTTCCTGTGTTTGGCCATCACCCTTTGTGGCTGAAGCCCTTCTTGTGTTTTCATGACACTCCGTAATCTAAAAACCATTCAGTCCATGCCACACAGCCCCTGCTACCCATGTAGCCACTTCCTGCACATAATGGACACCTGACCGATTCAGCAGAACCCGAAACCCAACCACCTTTGTTGTATGTAACATTACATGTCTGATAAACAATTAATAACAAGAAAGTTTTGAGCTTATTGAGTGTTACATTTGCTGAATGTAACAAATACTAAAACCTAAATATGAAAATATATTTCACAAAACTGTCTGTATCATTTTAAAAAGAACTCAACACATTTAATGCACCTAACAGTTACGCTGGTTAAGACATGATAACACCACTTCATATCAAAACTGAAACAGCAGTATGTGATGCTCCACTGGAAGATATTTAATCTTCCAGAAAGATTTTGGTAGCTTCTTTTACAATGCAAAAAGAAGTCTTACATTAATTACTCTGAAAGGGTAAAACAGGAACTAGTGAGCAGTACAGAGGTCTTCTGCACAAATCGGAATATACAAAATAATGTTTTATACAGGAACAACACAGGACATCAAGATGCATTAATGATGTGACCTTGTGATATTTCACACAAATCGTTACCACATATACTTGTGTCAGTATATAAAAATTAAGAGTTCTCAGCCAAACTGAGACCTGATTTATATTTATTTAAAAATTTTAACAAAATCACAATTTTTAACATAAATGTAGCCCAATACCACAAATATCAAACACAACATTACTCTCAATAACAAATGGAACTAGGGATTTTTACCATTATCAGTTTTCAACAACTAGTTACAAACTTTTCTGGAACCCAGTTTCTTTAGCTGCAGTTCTCAGTAACTTAAAAGATTTCTCAAAAATTTATTGAATGCCTTGTGTGACCTGGACTGAAAGACAAAGCATTGTCATCAAGAAATCTACACATTCTGCTTCTAACATTACACAGTGTTTTATTATTTTCCCCTATATTTGTTAATATGACTACACAGAAGACTTCATAGGAACATACTGGAATTTTACAGTTTTAATGGAGATTTGTATTTGACTTTGAATGTAGTAAGCTCCAGCCACAATAAAATCAAAATTTATGATAGCAAGCCCAGTTATCTACGGCTCTTTATTTTCTTTGTAACTAAGAAACGGTTTCACTTGTTGTGAATTAAGTGAAACCTTTTCTCTATTATATTTAGTTATAGGATGAAAAAAATTGAATAGAACAAGGAAGAAAATATTTGTAGAGCTATGTTAGTCTGATTCGGACTATATTAAACTTATGAAACTAGTGCCAAACTTCAATAATCTCTAAGACGTTTATATTACTGATTTAGTGCAGAATTTCATAGCATATTTCCATAAATTTAATTAACAAAACAGATGAACATAACCATGATTTTATTCATGAGTAATATAGTTTCCTCAACTATTTACAACAGTCTGCCAACACTCGAACAACTTTCTGATTCTGTTGTGTAGAAATAATGTGATTTTGGAGTGAAGAACTGACTGAGGCATGTATGGAGCACTTTTACACATGTAAAGAAATTCCTTGAAAGTTGTTTGATAGAGAATGGAAAAGGTGAAAAATCTGGTGACACAAGGTCAAGTTACTAAGGTGGGTTCAAAATGGCTTCGCAACCCAATGCCTGTATAGAGCTTTTTGTAAGTCTAGCAGAATGTGGGCGAGCATTATTGTTGATTAGCATCACTTCACATAATCTTCATGGTCATTGTTCATGGACTGCATCTGCAAAACATCTCAATTGCTGACAATAATGTCAGCAGTGATGGTTATATCTCAGAGAAGCAATTCATAGTAAAACACCCCTCACTGTTCCACCAGATATGTGACATTATTTTTGTGGATACAGGCTAATCTCCATACAGTGAGTTACTGCTTTGTTTGGGCACAACCATTCCTTTCGCTTCCTTATGTTAGCAAAAAGATACCATTTCTTGTCACCAGTAATAATACAGGATATGATTGGTCAGTGCTGTACATGAGCCAATTGATGATGAGTAAGCAGAGATGCACATATGGGCACCCCCTAAATTTTGTGATTTTGGCATAGCAAATGACAGAAAGGCAATATGTAAACTCAAACAATGGAATCTTCAGGTAGGAATATCAACTATTTAGAAAAAGATAGATAGTTATTGCCATAAAATGGGGTCAAACCTAACAATAGTAACTTGCACCTACAACTAACAAAACAAAACTGTCCACATGCCTTGATAAGTATGGATAAGTTTTGACTGTGTACAACTCACAGCAGTGGAAATGGAACACCCACTGGAAATGATGGCAGTGCCACAAGTAACAGACTTCTTCAACTGTGTTTGTTCACTTCTTGCTCTAACAATTTTACTTACAGTCTTTTTGATTTTTCTGTGATTGCCGATAACTACCACATATTGTTTCATATACAATACTATAACACTTACATTTATTTCTTGTATCTGCCATGAATTTACAAATAAGAACAGAGATGTATAGTTATGTAGTAGCTGCATGGCAGTGCTTGAGGATACGGGTTTCCACAGAAGTAATTAATGGTCATGTTCCTTTGTAATCACTTTTTCCACTGTATTGTTTTTTGATATGTTGCAAGTGTAGCACGAATAAGGCCGAGGTATGCTGAACATGATAAAACACCGCACTACAGACTAGCATGTGACAGTCATTCACAGCCTGGATGTCTCAGCATATGCAAGCCATGAGAGTTGGCGTCCTGGCACTCATCCAGTACGTTGTCACACAGATGATGATGAGTTGTATTTCCAGAGGCCTGACCACCTCTGTGGCTCTCCAGATGTAGCAGGTAATTGATGCCACTGGTGGTTAGACCTTATACTAGCAACATCTCTGATATTAAACTTTCACTTTGTATTACATTTGATACAATTGTATATTTGTTAATTGAAAATATACATGATGTCATTGTATTTTACATGTCATCTATTGAATTTGTGCTACCTAACAATACATGTAAATTTGAAAAAAGCTGAAACAAATCAGTTCAAACATATATAAAAGTGCTGTCGTATTATGCGACTATTGGAGAAAATGTTCCAGCATAACCAGAAGGGCTGACACGAAGATGAAGAATGGAAGAGCAGAGAAGGCTGTGAGACAAAATCAGCCAACATCTTGCTGCTGACTGGGACTACACCATGGCAGGAGCGGACTCCTCAAGAAGAGAATGTAAGCGCCCCTCCTGCCAGCCTCGGCCGCACAGTAGTAGACCGGCACTACAGGAACAGTTATTAGTGTTCCATACCCATTGCTTACATGGACAACGTATATAGTGAAGGACACTGACTTACTTTCATGTCACCCATTGCTTGTGACAACCCACTGTAAATACCAAGTGTGGTATTGTGAATTTTCTTTATTGCAATAAAACCATTAATGTGATTTTCTTGAATTGCCACAGAGGAGCATTCCCTTCATAACTCAGTAGCACCCAGGTCTGGAGCAACTGAATTACATTCTCCACCAGGGTTTTGACTACTTCTTGTTGTGCCTTGAAATGAGTGGTATTTTGCCATAGACAGTGGTATTCTGCTGTCCACCAGACCTACACAATATACTCATCTATCCCTACAAAACTCCTTCTCCCAACCCCTTACCTCATGGCTCATATTCCTGTAATAGACCCTGATGCAAGACCTGTCGCATACATACTCCCACCACCACCACCTAATCCAGCGTGGTCACAACCATTACCTATCCCATCAGCTACCTGTGAAAACAGTCACATGATTTACAAGCTAAGCTGCAAACATTGTGCTGCATTCTATGTGGGTGTGACAACCAACAAGTTGTCTGTCCACATGAATGGCCACTAACAAACTGTGGCCAAGAAACAACTGGACCATCCTGCTGCTGAGCATGCCACCCAGCTCAACATTCTTGATTTCAATGACTGCTTCACAGCCTGTGCCACGTGGATACTTTCGTCCAACAGCAGCTCTTCCGAATGTGCAAGTGGCAATTCCACCTGCAATATATCCTATGTTTCTGTAACCTTCCTGGCATCAGCTTTCATTAGTCACTGTCCTGACCCATCTAGTCTCTTCCCTGTTCCCATTCCAGCTCTACACAACCATCTATTCCACCAATGCACCCAGTCCTTTTACTTCTCTCCTTTTTGTTACCTTCCCCTCTCTGCCCCATTCTCCGTCTAACCTCCAGACTGCACCTAGCTGCCCTACCCTCTTTCCACCTCATCCCTGCATGCTCCCCATCGGAACTTCACCACCCCCACTACCTACTGTGCTATCCCTCCCCCATTCTCAGTCCGGCACACAGTTTTAATCTGCCAGAAAGTGTCAGATCAGTGCACATTCCACTGCAGAGGGAAAATCTCATTCTGGAAACATCCCTCAGGCTGTGGCTAAGCCATGTCTCCGCAATACCCTTTCTTTCAGGAGTGCTCGTTCTGCATGGTTCACAGGAGAGTTTCTGTAAAGTTTGGGAGGTAGGAGACGAGGTACTGGCAGAAGTAAAGTTGTGAGTATGGGGCGAGAGTCATGTTTGGTAGCTCAGTTGGTAGAGCACTTGCCCGCGAAAGGCAAAGATCCCGAGTTCGAGTCTCGGTCGGGCACACAGTTTTAATCTGCCAGGAAGTTTCGACATCTTTACAATCTGGATTGAGGGTGAGGACACCCTATCCACGTTCCTCCAGAACCTGAGCAGCGTCTCCCCCATTCACTCCACGTGGTCCTACTCAACCCAACACGCCACTTTCCTAGATGCTGACCTTCACCTCAAAGAGGGCTACATCAGTACCTCTATCCACATCAAACCTACTAAGCACCAGCAATACCTTCACTTCAACAGCTGCCACCCATTACATACAAAGAAGCCCCTTCCATACAGGCTGGCCATCTATGGCCATTGCATCTGCAGTGACAAGTGGTCCCACTCAAAATACACCAAGGGTCTCACTGAGACATTTATGGACCATTATTATCCTCCCAACCTTGTACAAAAACAAATCACCCATCCCTTATCTTTCCAGTCACCCACCACCTCCCAAAGACCCACCATTTGGCCACAGAGGAGCATTGCAGCACCCAGGACTGGAGCAACTGAATTCTCAGAAAGAACCATCCCACCACTTGGAAGACCACAATTTGACCCCTTTCAAAGTCGATCATTTTGCTGTAAGAATCTTGAAAGGTCTCTGTGGCATGGTTTTCTGCTTGCTTCAGATGTTTGCACCACACACAAAAAATTTTGAGGGCCTCTCCAGTGCATACTTCTTCACAATCATACAATACATGGCATGCACTTAAATGGAAAGGGAAAACCTATTTTAAGGAAAAAACTGCATATTTAATAAGCTGTGATCATTGTGTGCCCCAGTGTACAGATATTAAGGTGTAAAGGAACACCCTCCTCTAGCATTACTTTTCCTCAACAGAAGTAGTCGATACCAGAACTAATTTTTGAGTTTTTAACAGGTTAATATTATCTCAGCTGTTTTTCTGAAAAATTTCATATTATTTTGTATACAATGTGTTATATTTCAAACTAATATCTATAAAAAGAAATTACTTTATTTTTGTTGTTACAATCAATATGTATTACCTCTGAATGTACAGCTGAAATTATTTTTTTTTAGAAACAATTGAAACTATGAAATATTTGGTACACTTAAAATTTCTGTTACTTATTACATGATTTGGTGCTATTTATTATGTTTATTTCTGGATTAATTTATAAAATAATAATATATATTAAAATAAATTCATTTGTCTAGAAAATTTGTAAACCCTTTGGAATATTGTTATTACCATAGAGTGAAATGGTAGTAGGCACGCTTTTGTTGTGACTGGACATGTTATTTTATTTGGGAAGAACAATGTAATTTTGGCTTTGTTGATGTGAAAATTCAAAAGATAGTGCAATATAGAAAAATGGGAGAGTATAAATTATCATGAAAAAAAAAAATTGCACAGGCTTACTTCAAAGTTAATTATGTCAACTGGAACCATGAGATCCTAAAATATGAAAATTCCAGCTTCACGAGTTAGCCCCTAGACAAGAAGAACTGGAGCCAACTGCAAGAAAAGAAGATAAGTAAAAAGTTTATTGTAAATCATACTCCACTTGTATTTTTGAAAAAAAGAGACCATTCCATCGAAAATAGTAGTGACAACAACAACAAAGTTTGAGGGAGGGGGAGATTACAAAGACTCTACTTTGAACCAAAAAAAAGCCCTCAAATGGAGAAATCTGGGCTACAACACTTTGTCTCCTGTACCCCTCCCTGCATTGAAGAACAAACAGGCTATTCACAGATGCCAAAAGGAAACACAGATGGATCATCAACTACAGTAGCAACTAAAGAAGATGCAGAACACTGGAGCCATCAGCAACAGCAACCACACAACAGATGGGCCGAATATCTGAGAGACCTACAGCACCAGCAGCAACATAATGTCAGGCTAGGTGTCTGACTCCTAGGACGCCTTGCCGTTTTAAGTGAGGTTTTTTTTTATGACGTTGTGTCAGCAGAGGAAGGTGCCAGAAAAATACGTAAGTGAAAGTACTCAATTCAGTTGCTAGTGAAAAACTACCGGTATTGCCAAATGTTCCAATTTTAGTGGTGTAACCTGTAAAAAGTAATGCAGTGTAACTAAAGCATGGAGACCTAGTTAAATTCTTAGTGCATCACTGGGAGAGAAATCATGAAAATTAAAGACAACAGAATACTTCCGCATAATTCACAATACATAAATTATAATGCAGATGAATTAGAGGTAATTTTGTAGGAACATAAGCCAAGTATCATAGTAGTCACAGAACACAATCTTGGAGAAAACCAGATGGAGATCCACAGCTTGAAACATTATGCAAATGTAAACAGTTTTTGCAGAACATTTCAGAAAGGTGGTGGAGCTGCCATCTTCACTCGCTACAAGTCAACTAAAGCCATCCAAAATATCACAAAATGCATTATGGAAATGAGCTTAGAAGCTACTGCAGTGGAAATAAAAATTGCAGGGAACTTGTGCTGTGTATTAGATCTGAAATGTTTACCATATGATGAAGTAAAAAACATTCTTTGAACAGCTAGAACATACAATCCAAGAGTGTTCAAAAAAATATGCTTGTTAAATTAATCGGGGATCTGTACACAGATACCAGGAAAAATACAGAAAACCCTAAGACACTACAGGCATACTTTCAACATAAAAATAAAAATATATAGACCCACTAGGGTAACTAAGCATAGTAAAACTACTATTGATCACATAATAACAAATACTGCTGCATGCAGTGACACCCAGGTAATATACTCCACACAAGCAGACAGTTTTCCATCATGATAGACATTAACATAAAGACTGCTGGAAGTGAAAAAAAGCTATAGGAGCAAAAAAAGACAGATAAACTCACAAAAATTAATTCAAGTAAAAAGGATGTTAATGGCAGAAAATAGGATGCAGCGTATTCAGACAATAATGCAAATACTATATGGGATCAGCTTATAACCTTAATTAATAATTATTTTAATCTTACATGTCCTGTCACCACGAGGCTAGAAAACAATAAAAAAAGAATAGGTACTGAATTGTTATCAGGGAAACAAAGGAATTATGCATTAGTAAATAAAGGAGGAAGTTACTCACCAAACAAAGGAATTATGCATCTGTACAGCTGTAAATAAAGGAGTAAGTTACACACCAGACTTATGGTCTTTCATAAATGAAGTGACAGGTAAAAAAAATTGACAGAGGACATCTGCACAATGGCAAAAGTGATGTAGATCTTGTATAAATATCAAACATTTTAACATATACTATATGACTGTAGCAGATCATTTGATAAATCAAAATAAAACACATGCAGAAAGTACGAAGCCATAAATTCCAGTATAAGCCATACATCTACAGCTACATTTATACTGTGCAAACCACCATGAGGTGCATGGCATTGCATTCATACCAGCAACTGATTCAGAAGTTTCAAACCTAATAAAGAAACTGTCAAACGTACATCTAGCTTAGAAGGTGTTACATCATAGCTCAGAAAGAAATGTAGGAAAACTATTCTAAAATTCTTGATATATGTGCTGAATGCTGCGACAGTGGAACATATATTTCCAGCTTCACTAAAAATGAGTAAAGTCAAGTCAGCATTTAAGAAAGGAAACAAAAATGAATTAGGAAACTACAAGACAGTATCAGTGATATCCACTTTTGCTAAAATATATGAAATGATAAAGTAGAATAGAAGTGCAAGTTTTATAAATAAATCTAAAATACTACACTGGCCACAACATGGTTTCAGAGAAGGGAAATCAAAATAATGGCTTGAACACATTTCATTGAACATATTTTGAGTTCAGTTGATAGGCAACAGAATAGTTTTAGGATCCTCATGTTCCAAACTAAAGCATTTAACTGCATAAAACATTCCAGGTTAATCGAGAAACTCTGTCGTTATGTGACTCAAGGGAGGTGCTATGACAAAGTCAAATCATACATTACGAATAGAAAGAGTGCACAGAAATCAGACATGCTACTGAAAAAATACAATTAATCATAAATCTGAATAACAAATTGTCAGGTGGTGTGCCACACAGTTCCGTGTATGGGCCAATACTGTTTATTCTCTACATATATGATTTCCCAGAATATATAAAACTGAAACTTACAATATATGGCAATGACACTGCAATTATATGTGCTGCTGATACAAAAGGGTAGCTTGAAAAATATTTGCTCTTAAATACTAAAGCTGCAACTAAATAGCCAGTACAAAACTATGTTTTTCTAAATTAATCCACAACAAATGTACATGGTGTTCCAAACAGAACAGGGCAAAATGTATAGTTTAATATTAAATTAAATAGTGTGGCAGTTAAAGAAGTAGGCAGCCCTATTTTCCTAAGAACTATTATAGATAAGCATTTGACATGCGTGAGCACTTATGCTGATCAGCCAGAACATTGTGACCACTGTCCTGCTATCTGTATAAACCCACCCAGGTGATAGTAACATCACTTGGCGAGGAATGACTGCTAGTCAGACACAAGCATGGTGCGTGTAGTATCAGTAAGCATGTTGTCCGTTTGTAGAATGGGGAAGACGCACAATCTGTCTGAATTTGACCAAAGGCACACTTTGATGCCTGGAGGCTCAACATGAGCATTTTGGAAACTCCACAACTCACCAGGTGTTCAAGGAGTGGTGTAGTGAGTGTCTTCAACATGTGGAAAACCAATGGGAAACCACGTCCAAACATCATGGGACTGGGTGGACACCCTCATTACAGATATCACACATCATAGGCTGGGCAGATCAGTAAAACAGGACGGGTGGTGAACTTTGGCAGAACTAAGATCAAACTTTAATGCTTGGCATAGTACAAGTGTTTCTGAACACACAGTGCACAGAAGACACCTAATGATAGGCCTCCACAGCTGACAACACATGCATGTGCCAATGTTAGCACCAAGACATTGGAACTGCAGCTGCAATGGACATGTGATCTTCGGCACTGGATATTGGTGCAGTGGCAAAACATTTTACAGTCTAATGAATCCCAATATCTTATTCATCATGCCGATGGAAGGGTGCAAATCCATCTTCCAGGAGACAGCACCTTGACACCTGTACTACTGTGAGGCAGAAATGAGCTGGCGGTAGCTCCATCATCCTTTGGGTAACAATCACATGGGCATCCATGGGTCCAGTGAAGCTCATGCAAGACATGATGGCCAAGGAGTATCACACACTGGTTACAGACCACATATATCCCTTCATGACAATGATGTTTCCAGACGACAGTGGCATTTTTCAACAAGGCAGTGCATTATGTTACAAGACCAGGAGTGTGAGAGAGTAGTTCTAGGAACACAGTGGCATGCACCAAGGTTGATATGCTGACCCTCCCCCCCATCTCCCCCCCCCAAACTTGCCAGATCTGAACCCGATCAGACGCATCTGGGATGTGATTGAACATGGCATCAGAGCTCATCGCCCCCTCCCTCATCCCCACCCCCCTCCTTAGAATTTATGGGAATTAGGCGACTTGTGTGTGCAGATGTCATGCCAACTCCCTCCAGCAACCATCCAAAGCCTCACTGCTTCCAGGCCATGACATGTAACCACTGTTATCTGTGCCAAAGGTCCACATTCCGGCTATTAGGTAGGTGGTTATAATGTTCTGGCTGATCAGTGTAGATGTACTGTGTGGAAAGATATACACACAGATTTCCCTCATGCACAAAATGCAAGGTTGTGGGTGGCCAAAGTACTATGGATTTGTGTACACACATCTGTACTACTTAATTCATATACACTAAAGCACCAAAGAAAGTGGTGTAGGCATGCGTATTCAAATACAGAGATATGTAAACAGGCAGAATATGACAATGCAGTTGGCAACACCTATATAAGACAACAAGTTTGTCACAGTTGTTAGATTGGTTACTGCTGCTACAACAGCAGGTAATAAAGATTTAAGTATGTTTGAACGTGGTGTTATAGTCGGCACATGAGTGATGGGTCACAGCATCTCTGAGGTAGTGATGAAGTTGGTATTTTCCCATACAACCGTTTCTTGAGTGTTCCATGAATATCAGGAATCCAGTGAAACATCAAATCTCTGACATCACTGTGGCAGGAAAAAGATCCTGCAAAAATGGGACCAATGATGACAAAAGAGAATCATTCAACATGACAGAAGTGCAATGCTTCCACGGTTTGCTACACATTTAAGTGCTGGGCCATCAGCAAATGTCATCGTGTCAACCATTCAATGAAAAATCATCGACATGGTCTTTCAGAGTCAAAGGCCCACTCATGTACTCTTGATGACTGCATGACACAAAACTTTACACCTCACCTAGGCCTGTCAACACTGACATTGGACTGTTGATGACTGGAAACATGTTGCCTGGTCGGATGTGTCTCATTTCAAAGTGTATCAAGGGGATGGACATGTACTGGTATGGAGACGACCTCATGCATCCTGTCAAATCACCTGCATCCATTCATGTCCATTGTCCATTCTCATGAACCTGGGAAATTCCAGCAGGACAATGTAATGCCCCACACGTCCAGAATTGCTACAGTGTGCCTCCAGAAACACTCTTCTCAGTTTAAACACTTCTGCTGGCCACCAGACTCCCCAGACAAAAACATTATTGAGCATAACTGGGATGGCTTGGAATGTGCTGTTCAGCAGAGATCTCCAACCCCTCATACTCTTATGGGTTTATGGACAGCTCTGCAGGATTCATAGTGTCAATTCCCTCCAGCACTACTTCAGACATTAGTCGAGTCCAAGCCACATCGTGCTGTGGCATTTCTGTGTGCTCATGGGGGCCCTATGTGATATTAGGCAAGTGTACTATTTTCTTTGGCTCTTCAATGTATGATGAACTGTACAAGTTAGCTGCTTAAAAAGAGTATTTAAAATTTAGGACAGAGCAGAGAGATGTATAGCCAAAATACTACCCAGGTAAACTTGTAGATAAGCTATTTTACACCATAATATTATGACGGTGTACACGCTCTATAAACATGTGAATATTATGGCAATGAAAGTAAGTGATAAACCTCCAAAATAAAGATGTACATGACCACACAACAAGAGAAAAGGACAGTTATTGCATAAGACAGCAAAATTTCAAATAGATGATGAGTGTAGGCAAAAGGTTTTTTAGCAAGCAACCAAAATCTATTAAGAAAGCAAAGGAATTAGATTTATTTAAAAATCATTTTAAAGTATATCTGCTGGAGAAGGTATATAAAGCATGAATGATTATTAAATATTATATTAATTATCAGCTGTTATGTTGTACCATGATAGAAAATACATGTTGTTGTTGTGGTCTTCAGTCCTGAGACTGGTTTGATGCAGCTCTCCATGTTACTCTATCCTGTGCAAGATTCTTCATCTCCCAGTACCTACTGCAGCCTACATCCTGCTGAATCTGCTTAGTATATTCATCTCTTGGTCTCCCTCTACGATTTTTACCCTCCACACTGCCCTCCAATGCTAAATTTGTGATCCCTTGATGCCTCAGAACATGTCCTACCAACTGATCCCTTCTTCTAGTCAAGTTGTGCCACAAGCTCCTCCTCTCCCCAGTTCTGTTCAATGCCTCCTCATTAGTTATGTGATCTACCCATCTAATCTTCAGCATTCTTCTGTAGCATCACATTTTGAAAGCTTCTATTCTCTTCTTGTCCAAACTATTCATCGTCTATGTTTCACTTCCATACATGGCTACACTCCATACAAATACTTTCAGAAACGAATTCCTGACACTTAAATCTATACTCGATGTTAACAAATTTCTCTTCTTCAGAAACGCTTTCCTTCCCATTGCCAGTCTACGTTTTATATCCTCTCTACTTCGACCATCATCAGTTATTTTGCTCCCCAAATAGCAAAACTTCTTTACTACTTTAAGTATCTCATTTCCTAATCTAATACACTCAACATCACCCAACTTAATTCGACTACATTCCATTATCCTCGTTTTGCTTTTGTAGATGTTCATCTTATATCCTCCCTTCAAGACACTATCCATTCCGTTCAACTGCTCTTCCAAGTCCTTTGTTGTCTCTGACAGAATTACAATGTCATCGGAGAACCTCAGAGTTTTTATTTCTTCTCCATGGATTTTAATACCTACTCCGAACTTTTCTTTTGTTTCCTTTATTGCTTGCTCAATATACAGTTTGAATAGCATCGGGGATAGGCTACAACCCTGTCTCACTCCCTTCCCAACCTCTGCTTCCCTTTCATACCCCTCAACTGCCATCTGGTTTCTGTACCAATTGTAAATAGCCTTTCGCTCCCTGTATTTTACCCCTGCCACCATCAGAATTTGGTAGAGAGTATTCCAATCAACATTGTCAAAAGCTTTCTCTAGGTCTACAAATGCTAGAAATGTAGGTTTGCCTTTCCTTAATCTTTTTTCTAAGATAAGTTGTAGGGTCAGTATTGCCTCACATAATAGTCTCATATGTCTCTGTAAAACGTAATCTTGTTTTCTTTTTTTCTACTGTACATGTATTCTGTACATAAAATTGTGTGACTCCCCATACTCTTAGCTGAAAATTAGTCAGCTAGAGTCTATGGGCAAAGAATAAATAAATAAAAAGTTCACACAGTCTCCTTCCTAATCTCTTATCCTCATCATCAGTTGTTCTTCACAGATAGCATTATGTATGTTGTTTTAGAGTGTGATATAGAATAAATGGTGTAGTAATAGCTCATGGTCAGAAAAACATTTCTACAGGACCAACTGTACAAATGTCATGCAAGCATTTAGCAATTTCTTATAGCATTAGTAATTCATTCAGTGGAGGATCATCTTACAATGACATAACATTTGCCAGCTTAACACAAAGAAAACATACAGACATACACATCATGGAGGAACCATCTCAGCATTTGCATGAAATTATTTAGGGAAATCACAGTAAACCTAAATCAGATTGGCCAGAAAGAGCATGAGCCTCCATCCTCCCAGATTCTGAGGTCTGGCTAGGAACCAATATGCTAATTCTAAATAAAAAGAAAAGTTAGTTAGTTAATTAGTTGGTTGTGTGTTCCATTGATCATTCGCATTGTACGATAGCCGTCATGATGTGTAACATGTCAAATGCACAAGAAATGCACATATGCAACAAGATTTTTTAATATATATATATATTACAGTACAGAGTTAAAGATTAATATTTCTATTATTTGCCCCATTCCCTTAAATGGCACAAAATGCATATATTTATTTATAGATTTATTTATTCCTATTCAAGAATTCATCTATGCTATAGAAGGAGTTGTCAATGTGATATGATTTCAGTTTATTTTTGAGCTATCACTGCTGTCTGTCAGACATTTTATTTCATGTGGTAATTTGTCGAAAATTTTTATAGCTGCATATTTTACCCCTTTCTGAGCCAAAGATAGGTTGAGTAAAGGATAGTGTAAGTCTTTCTTTTTTCTGGTATTATAATCATGAATGTCACTGTTGTTTTTAATCTGGTCCATGTTGTTGAGAACAAATTTCATTAGTGAGTAAATGTACTGTGAAGCTGTTGTAAGAGTTCCCAATCTTTTAAAAAGATGCCTGCAAATGTGTGACTATGAATCACACACATTATTCTAACCACTTTCTTTTGGGCAGTGAATACTTTTTGTCTAAATGTTGAGTTATCCCAAAATATTATTCCCTATGACATTATAGAGTGAACGTATGCAAAGTATGTTAGCTTACTAATTTCTGTATCCTCAAAACTGGCAGTTATTCTGATTTCAAAAGTTGCTGAACCTAGTTGCTTTAGAAGATACAAAATATGAATTTTCCAATTAAGATTCTCATCTATATGTACACCCAAAAACTTAGTATACTCTACCATGTCCACTGACTTCTGTTGATATGTTATATTTATTGAAGGAACTGTACTTTTTGCAGCAGAAAATTGGATGTACTGCATTGTTTCAAAGTTTAGAGCAAGCCCATTTGCAGAAAAAATGACTTTTCCAAAGACCTTATTTGTATTATTTTCAATTGGACTTTCTTTTACAGGATTAATAATGGTGCTTGTATCATCAGCAAACAGTGTCAGTTGAACTTCCTGTTTAAGATAGGATAGGATATATCAAGAACAGAAGGGGACCCATGATTGAACCCTGTGGAACACCTAATGTAATTTCACCCCAGTTAGTTGAAGTGGCGGACTTATTTAAATCACTTGACCCATATAAGGAAACTTTTTGTTTCCTGTTCTGTAGGTATGACTTAAACCACTCATATGCTATTCCATTTATACTTTAGAATTGTAATTTCTGTGGCATAATATCATGGTTCACACAGTCAAATGCTTTCCACAAGTCACAGAAAATTTCTATTGGTGACATTTTACTAATTAAAGACACTATTATGTGGACAGTGAAATAAAAACAATATTGTTTAGGAATGACAACAGATGGAGAGTAAAGGAACTACCACAATTACAAAAACTGGATATGAGCGTAGATCAAAACACAAAGTTATCAGGACTCGCTATAGACAACTGTTGCAATGGGAAGCTCACATTGCTGCCCTAACAAGCAAACTAAGTTGAGCTGTATTTGTTCTCAGAAACATCAAATGACTAGCAAATTAAACCACTAGTCACAGATGCTGCTTATAAATAATGTATTTCTCATTATTTAATGCTATCATGACCTATGGGATAGAAATATGGAACCAGTCGAATCATGCTAAAAAATTTCAAACTGCAAAAAGTAACTGTCAGAATAATGGCTAATGCTAGAAGAACTGATAGCTGTTCATCACTATTCAAGAAACTTAAAATTTTAAATTTTTACAATACTATTTGCATGGGAACATACAAACAAGTTCAATAAAAATGAAGATACATGAATTCATGCTACCATAAACAGTATAAAGTTAAGAGTTTCACAACACAAGAGAGTGATCAGCAGGTACGTGTTAATATGTCTAAACCTGCAGAAGGACTACCAGAAAGTGATGTTAGGACTATAATAGCTCACAATAACAGGTCAGGCAAATATGGGTAACTGAAAAATTGAAGGGGAGTTTTTGCAAACCTGTTAACAATAAATATGGGCAGAACTCTCTTCTACCATTTAATAACATATGTGATTCACTTCAAAACACAGATGATATAGAAATTCTATCAGCATGCTCATCTGATAAGATGGTGCAAGATACTCGGAACATAGTAACTAAAAAACTAATATGTTAAGAAGGAATGTAAAATCAACATTTATGCAGACAGTTATGCACAAGAATTATCAGCTATGATAATGGAAAGTAAGCCTTCCGTGACTAACAAATTTGAAATAGAAGGAATCGTTACACCAGGGGATGGTTTACAAGAGATTTCAATGTCAAACAGGAAAGACAGCCCAGCCCAGACAGACAAAGACTTTGTAGTGTTAATAGCTGGAGCAAACAATGTCAGCAGAAGCGAGAGAAAGGAGAGGAAGACTCTCAAAGTGTTAACCCACTCCAATGCGGATATCATTAAATGTGCCTCATTGACGTGTTTTGCTTCAGTGATCATGTGTGCGTAAGGAAGTGGAACAGACCAACAATGAGTACAAAGCTATCTGTAAGCACTTTAAAAATGTTACCATAATTAACACCAGTAGTTGTAGTCAACATTGGCACACCAAGCATGGACAGCACTTCAACAAACTCGGTAAATGTGTTTTAAGCGATACAGTTCTCAGAGTAATATTGGATAAGCTTGGGAAGGAAGAAAGACTAGTGCCCTGTTTGTATTATGTCTCAAATGAAATGACAAAAAACTTTTAGGCATAAACCAGGGTAGATGTTCCAGTAGTACAAGGACACAACCTGGTCATTCTTTAAATAATAGCATTAGGTTGCGTCAACTAAGTAAAGATGCAAATAAAGCAATGTCAAAAGTAGAGTTTAAAACAGGCTTCCTCAACATTCAGGATAAGGCAGATAAAAACTTAATAGTTAATGAATTTTCAAATGAAAACATGATGAGTATTTTGTGCTTAAGTGAACATTGATGTAAAGAGGATGAGCTTGGATACAAAATGTCAGACGATTACACAGTACTTAGTTGCTACAGAAGAGAACATCACTTACATGGAGGGGTAGCAATATATTTAAAAACACCTCTTACACCAAACTGTGGTAGGACAGATCTCAACACCCTTTGTGTTGAACTGCATTTTGAAATATCCGGTTTAGTAATTGAGAGTATTAAGCTCATGGTAGTAATAGTAGTAGTAGTGTACAGGACACCTAGTGGTGACCCACATGTCTTCTTTGAGAAACCTGAGGACCTCTTAATGTACTTCTGTATACTAAAATGGAAGAAATACAATATTGTCATTGGAGGGGCTGTCAATTCCAGCTTTGATGTTCTACAGAACAAAAAGACTGAGACAGAGCTCATAAATTTGCTTCGACCATTTAACCTGTACTGTGTTAACTGTAAACTTACAATGGGCTCTGCCTGTCCAGACAATATGTTCAGAAATATTAAGAGAACTTGTATGTACACTGACATAATTAGTTTCCCTTTCTCAGATCATGGTGCAGTATTTATTAGTCTTTGTAATGTATATCAGCATGCTCCAACCCAAAAGAAAAAACTGTAACTACTAGACCAATGAAGAAGGTGTATTTGAAAGCTGCTCAGTTGAATTAGAAAAACAAAATATTGTCATTATATCAATATACAGAATTCCAGCTGTAGCAGTAACAAAATTATTTTTTCCAAAATGAATGGGTGTTTTACAGAAATTCAGTAATGACAAAAAGGAAAAGGGTTTTAATTGCCACTGATTTCAATATAAATTTATCAACTGAAACCAGTGACTCAATACAATTTGTGGACTCAGTCAAAAAATTTGAGTTCAAGGCAAACTTCACGGGGTTCACAAGATAAAAATTGACAATATAGAAACCTGTATGAATAATATTCTAAACAATTATAAATTTGATGATGCAAGGAAGCTATGTGTAGATTTAGGACTTTCAGATCAATCAGCTTCGTTTATTGAAATGACTAATACAAATGCACAAAATACTAGAAAAACTTAAGCAAAAGACATTTAAAAATTGACATTTAAAATTGTTCTGCTGTAAATTAGAAGATGTGAAAAGGAAAGTCCAAGATGAGATTCCAATCTCTGTATATTTTAACATATTATTGAAAATGTTTTACATGTATGAGGGTTGGAACTTTAATAGTGGCAACTATTTATTTACAGCTCTTACAAAATAGATACAAGATTCAAAGTTTTACTGACCTTCAAAGTAGTCACCAGCATTGTGTATAACCCATTGACAGTGATGTGGAAGTTGCAGGATACTCTTAGCAGTTGTGTTGACAGTTCAAGCAGTGTGGTCTATTGCCCGATGAATTTGTAGCAGCTCTGAAGTGAACCCCATGAAATGTTTCCTCCAGTTTAGAAACTGAGTTGAACTCACGAGGGCTTAAGTAGGTGGTATAGCACTTAGCTGCCACATGAAACAAATCAGTAACAACTTGCACTGTACATGTTTGAGCATTGTCCTGCAAAATGATGGTCAGGTCGTAGGCTGTGTTCCAAAAATGAACAGCTTAGAGACAGAAGTGATGACACTTTCTGCAGGACCTGACCTTCATTTTGCAGGACAATGCTCAAGCCCGTACAGTGCAAGCTGTGACTGATTTGTTTGACTGATTGGGTTGCTAAGTGCTATACCACCAACTGCAGTCCCCTGACTTAAGCCCTCATAAGTTCAACTCGATTTCTAAACTGAAAGAAACACTTCACGGCATTGACTTCAGAACTGCTAAAAATCCGTTGGGCAATAGACCATGCTGCTCAAACTGTCAACACAACTGGCAATGCCAAGAGTAGCCTGCAACTTCCACATCACTGGCAATGGGTTATACACAATACTGGTGACTACTTTAAAGGTCAGTAAAACTTTGAAACACATATCTATTTTGTATGAGCTGTAAATAAATAGTTGCCACTATTAAAGTTCCAACCTTCATATTTAATGAGATATTTCCACTTACAGTGTGCCACACAAAAGTGTCTAATAGGCTAAATTGGACCACAGCTGGGATAAAAATATCCAGTGAAAAGAATAAGGCAACTGCACAAGGAACTGAAACACAACAAGACCCTGTTTTCATTGACTATGTTAAACAGTATAAAAGCATATTTAAAATGGTAGTGAAAGCAGCAAAAGAAATGGTTAATAATAAATAAATCTCAGTTCATGGAAACAAATCAGAGCAGTATGGTCCATCACAAAATCAGAACTGGGGATTAGAACTGACAGCAAAGACATTTCCAAAATTAAGGTGGGAAGTAAAATTGTAACAAACCTGGCTCAGATGTCAGAGTCATTCAATACTTTTTTTTATAAATGTATCTAAATCAGATGTATATCTACATGCTTATGCAGAAAAACTACATTTAAGACACAGGCAGAAGAATACTTTGACAAATTTGGAAAAAATTCAGTTAGAGATGTAGAGAAAACTATATCACAGCTAATAAAAACAAAAATTCTGCTGGGTGGGATGGCATATGTACCAAAGTGATTAAAGCGTCTGTCAGAATAGTAGCTCACCCTCTTTGCTCAATAATTAATATATCACTCACGAAAGCATTTAATTGTATAAGCAATCACTTGCTCCTGTATAAAATGGAAAGATATGGAATTGGGGGTTGTGCTTTAGAGTTTAAGTCATACCTCACAAATGGAAAAAAGAGCATAATTACATCCTTTCTGAATGGATGATTATTTTGAGAAGGTGTTCTGGATCCAATTTTGTTTTTACTTCATATAAATGATCCACCCCTGAGCATAAATTCACACTCAGTTTTATTTGCTGATGATACTTCTGGACTTCTTGAACAAATTCCTTAACTGTCTCAGTACTATTAGACAGTTTGATAACTGGTTACAACTAAATGGGCTGAAATTGAATATTGGGAAAACACATTTTCAGCAGTTTAAAACTAAAAACTCTTAGGCAAAAGAATTCCACATTAGTCGTAGAAACCAAGCACTGAAAGAAGTGCACTACGTTAAACTTTTAAGCATGCATTTGGACCAAAATCTATCTTGTTCTTCACACAGAAATTATTTAGCAAGTAAATTAAACAACCTGACATTTGCAATGAGGATTCTGTCATACTGAACTAGCATGGAGACAAGAAAAATAGGTTATCACAGCAGCTTTGAATCAGTTATCAGGTATGGCATTATTTTTTGGGGAGGCACAAGCAAAATGACTAGAATCTTAAAATACAAAAATCAATTGTTAGAAATATGTCTCATGCAAAACCGAAAGTATCTTGAATGAGATTTTCACTCTGCAGCGGAGTGTGCACTTATATGAAAGTTCCTGGCAGATTAAAACTGTGTGCTGGACCAAAATTCATACTCGGGACCTTTGCCTTTTGTGGGCAAGTACTCTACCAACTTAACTACCCAAGCACGACTCACGCCCTATCCTCACAACTTCATTTCTGCCAGTATCTCGTCACCTACCTTCCAAACTTTACAGAAGCTCTCCTGTGGAAGTATCTTATTGCCCACTGTTAAGAAATTTAAAAATATTCAGTGCTCCGTGATTGTACCTTTATGAACTGATTATTTTTGTACACAGTAACCCAAGTTATTCACAGATAGTAACTGTAAACATCAATACAATACTAGGAACAAGGAGAATCTCATGCTTCCCACTTGTAGATTAAAGCTGTTTGCACAAACCTCAGAATACATGGGCATGAAAATTCACAAAATCCTAAAAAAGTAACAAATCCTCAGCATGGAGATTGGGCAACTAAAGCAAAAACAATGACAATTGTTAACACAGAAATGCTATTATTCCTCAGAAGAGTTTATTAATGATAATACAACAATCTGAGCTAGAAAGCAAGTGGCTGAAGTGTTTTATTACTTAAGCTTAGAAGTTTTATGTCTAATAAATGACTGTAATTATTATTCTCTCTTTTTAGAGTAATACTGTTGTTAGGCTACTCACAGTCTCTGTGAATTATAAAGTAAAAATTATTGTTTCTATAATACACATAAATTGTAATTGTCCCCTGTACATTAAAACTTGTGATTTAACTCTGTATTTTATGGGACAGTAAAAATTCTGATTCTGATTCTGAATTAGTATAGAGAGGATGGATAGGTTTAGACATGCCCTCACTTGCTTCACATGGGACTCCCTTTTTAGTAGGCTTCGATATTGTTCCTCTGATTTTGTTTCCGCTGAGTTTTTATGTGTATTTTTAAATATATTTTAAAAAATCCTTAAGAAAGAATGTAAGGTAAATATTTGTAGCAATTACAAAAAAAGGAAAAAGGGAATGGTATTCTCCACAGTTAGAGCAATTGAAAAGTACTGTTATGCTATATTCTGGACTGTACAAAAATGATAAATCAGAAGTGTATAAAGAATTGTATGCTAGAGCTAAGGATAAGTATAGGCAGGCAATCAAAGAAGCAAAGAAACTACATAATACAGTAAACATTGAAAAGTCCAAAAACAAATGCAAATAAACCTGGAATGTAATTAACTCTCTTGCCCACACTACACAAAAATATGATATTGCCATAACCCCAGAAAAATTTAATAAATTTTGTATCTTGTTCACTGAAGAAATTAGTAGTTCAATAAGCAAACCTGACACTACACTTAGTATCATGGACACCTGCTTACAAAAGCCTTTCCTGAGCACTTCCACTTTCATAGAAGTGTCTACAAATACTACCCTGAAAATAGTGAAAAATTTCAAACCTTCAGCTAGTGCTGATTACTATGATTTGTCATGAAATTTGTTGAAAGATGTTATTGACTTTGTAATTTATCCTTTAACTTATTGTGTAAATAAATGTCTTGTTGAAAGTGAGTTATCTGATAAACTATAAATGTCTAGAGTTTGCCCACGTTTAAAAACGGTGAAAAGAACTGTCCCATCACTTGTGATTTTTCCAAAAGTTTTGAAACAATAATGTATAATCAAGCTAGTGTTTACTTGTGCAAATAAAATATAATCAGTGATAAACAATTTGGCTTTAGGAAAAGTATGGCCGAAATCCACAACTAACACAATGGATTCCCTAGTAAAATTTGTCCTAGATGTGTTCGAGGCTACGGGCTATGCCCAGGCTACGTTTTGTGACCTAAGCAGGGCTTTTTATTGTGTATAACATAATACTTTGTTGAATAAGCTACTCTATTACGATTTCTATGGCAACAATGGACGCATGTTTAAATCTTTCTTAGAGAACCACCAACAAGAGAAATCAAATTTAGTTTATGTTAGGCCTGGAGTGCCACAAGGGTCAGCACTTGGACCTTTAGTTTCTGTTAATGATTAATGATCTGCCATTATTTATAAATTCTCACACAATAATGTATGCCAATGACACAACTTTTCTGAATAATAGCTCAGATCTAACCACACTGAAAACATTGACCAAAAATGCGTTTGCTCAATCTTCATTATCGTTTAGAGCAAATAGTTCCTTGCTGAATGAAACTAAAACCCAGAAACTTTACTTTAGCTTGAAGGAGATCCCGAACAACCATGAATTAGAAACCATTAAATTTTTAGGTGTTACTATTGACAACAAAATGGCCTGGGAAACTACACATCAGAAATATATCTTGCAGGCTTCCAAGAGTTATTTTCTAATTAGAAATTTAAAAGGACATATTCCATATAACTACGTTTTCTTCCAAACCATTGTATCATATGGAATTTTATTGTTGTAGTTGTCACATAAATGACATTCTACTTTTGCTGAAGAAAGTATTATGAATAATTACTGATTCTGGTAAATCAGAACACTGTACACCTCTGTTTGTTAAACTGCAATGTCTGACAGTAGCAAACCTATTCATTTATAATGTTCTGTTGTACATTAGAAACAATGTTCCTAAATTTGTATTAGGAAGTGATTTTCATAGCTACACTCCTGGAAATGGAAAAAAGAACACATTGACACCGGTGTGTCAGACCCACCATACTTGCTCCGGACACTGCGAGAGGGCTGTACAAGCAATGATCACACGCACGGCACAGCGGACACACCAGGAACCGCGGTGTTGGCTGTCGAATGGCGCTAGCTGCGCAGCATTTGTGCACCGCCGCCGTCAGTGTCAGCCAGTTTACCGTGGCATACGGAGCTCCATCGCAGTCTTTAACACTGGTAGCATGCCGCGACAGCGTGGACGTGAACCGTATGTGCACTTGACGGACTTTGAGCGAGGGCGTATAGTGGGCATGCGGGAGGCCGGGTGGACGTACCGCCGAATTGCTCAACACGTGGGGCGTGAGGTCTCCACAGTACATCGATGTTGACGCCAGTGGTCGGCGGAAGGTGCACGTGCCCGTCGACCTGGGACCAGACCGCAGCGACGCACGGATGCACGCCAAGACCGTAGGATCCTACGCAGTGCCGTAGGGGACCGCACCGCCACTTCCCAGCAAATTAGGGACACTGTTGCTCCTGGGGTATCGGCGAGGACCATTCTTCGCAACCGTCTCCATGAAGCTGGGCTACGGTCCCGCACACCGTTAGGCCGTCTTCCGCTCACGCCTCAACATCGTGCAGCCCGCCTCCAGTGGTGTCGCGACAGGCGTGAATGGAGGGACGAATGGAGATGTGTCGTTTTCAGCGATGAGAGTTGCTTCTGCCTTGTTGCCAATGATGGTCGTATGCATGTTTGGCGCCGTGCAGGTGAGCGCCACAATCAGGACTGCATACGACCGAGGCACACAGGGCCAACACCCGGCATCATGGTGTGGGGAGCGATCTCCTACACTGGCCGTACACCACTGGTGATCGTTGAGGGGACACTGAATAGTGCACGGTACATCCAAACCGTCATCGAACCCATCATTCTACCATTCCTAGACCGGCAAGGGAACTTGCTGTTCCAACAGGACAATGCACGTCCGCATGTATCCCGTGCCACCCAACGTGCTCTAGAAGGTGTAAGTCAACTACCCTGGCCAGCAAGATCTCCGGATCTGTCCCCCATTGAGCATGTTTGGGACTGGATGAAGCGTCGTCTCACGCGGTCTGCACGTCCAGCACGAACGCTGGTCCAACTGAGGCGCCAGGTGGAAATGGCATGGCAAGCCATTCCACAGGACTACATCCAGCATCTCTACGATCGTCTCCATGGGAGAATAGCAGCCTGCATTGCTGCGAAAGGTGGATATACACTGTACTAGTGCCGACATTGTGCATGCTCTGTTGCCTGTGTCTATGTGCCTGTGGTTCTGTCAGTGTGATCATGTGATGTATCTGACCCCAGGAATGTGTCAATAAAGTTTCCCCTTCCTGGGACAATGAATTCACAGTGTTCTTATTTCAATTTCCAGGAGTGTATAATACTAGAAATACAACGTGTGTATACATGCCACATCATAGACTATGTAAATCACAGAACTCCTACCTTGTTCTTCGACTAAGGATGTTTAACAGACGATGCAAAGATTTTAAAGAACTGTCTGTAAATATTTTTAAAGCCAGGTTGTATAAGCTACTAGTTAACATTTTTTTAATACTGTTGATGAATTTTTAGAATGTGAAAGTATTTGTAACACATGTTTTCTACTTTCATCCATTTCATACAAACTGAAGTACATTGAGAAATGTGTGCCTTTGACTTTGTCTATTGCTGTAACCGAGCTGAATGACAATAAAATGTTATTATTATTATTAATGAGACTGTACAACTGTTTACCAGTTCATATTTGAAACAGAAATTGCTTATAGCAAGCCCTTTCTAGCCAGTAAATGAATACTCACTAACCTAGATAATCAGGTACTGTATGTGATCATTATTGTGTTAAACTGAAATGTAGATATGTACTTAGCTTGATTCATATAGGTAAATCCAAAGATGCTAACTAAATAAATAATTTATTTGCCTTCGCAGCTAGGAGTTAGGCATTTTATTACTGTTGCTGCCATCAGGACAGCATTGGAATTGGAATAGAAGATGCCGGCCTTAGAACATGTTCGAATTGTAAGCTCTGTATATAATGCTGCGTAAATGTTCTGTGTGCGAGAAATATAGTGCAGTGCACGAAAATGTGTGTGCGCCGTGTCATATCTTAATAAAAAACACTAGAAGAAAAGAACAAGCAAATCCTTGTGGAAGTAAAAGTGACAGTGACCAACTCTCAAAATGCGGACCTTTGCAGAAAAAAAGATGAAATACTTCGTGAAATAGACACAAATGAAAGAATCTTGTGTGATGATATTATAAAAATACGGCAAGACTTGAAATATTTACAGTCAAGCAAAGATGCAAATATGATGGACGTTATGCCAAACAAAATCTATGACGAGTCTGTAAGGCCTAAACAATTCACTCGTGGAAAACAAAGTGAAAACACATTCTAAGTGCATTTAAAAAACAGTTTCAGTGTTTTAGAAACAGACGAAAGAACAGACGAATTATATGCGAATCAAGACACAACCAAAAGTGCGTCTATAATTACGATGAGTAGGTAGGAACGAAATTTCCCAAAGTAAACATGAATTCGGATAGCCATGGGCGTGGATTCGCAAAAATTTTACGTTATGGACATGCTACAAACGCATCTAGTTACGTGAAACCAGGGTAACCTATGCACGAAATTACAATAAAACATAAAAGCCGGGACTTCATCAAATGCAAATGAATGCACAGTGTTAGTGAAGGGAGACAATGATGTTTACCGTACAAAAATGAATTATCGAATTCGGTCGAAAACTTCATGGAGATGCTGGATACCAATCAGAGTAATACAATGATCATCATTGGAACTCCGCATAGACACGTCCTCATAAACGATTCGTGTGTAAATAAAGAAATCAATAAAGCCAACAAACAATTCGAGAACATATGCAAAATCTACGAAAACGCTCAATTTCTACCTGTTAACTACATAGAGAGAGACAGTTTTACAAGAGGTGTTATGCACTTAAACGGAAAGGGAAAGAGACTTCTCAGCTCTAAAATTATGGAGATGTCGATGGCAACAGCAGAACCAAGATTACCATGCCAGCCACAAATAATAGTACAGCAACCACCACCAACTACAGCAGTGAAATCATTAAAAAACCACCACAACAAAAAAACACTATCAATATCAGAAACAAAACCACCATCACCAGCTGATACACCACAGCCGTCACCACCAGGAAAACCAGCATCGACTGAAGCAAGACAATCCTCATTAGATGTGGCAGGTACTACAGATGCAGCAACATCATCTCAATCAACAGCAGCACCACAACAGGGACACTATCTCAAGTTGTGGCAGCATCAGCATTGCCAGTATCAGAACTATCATTATCACATGAACAAGTAACAGGGGAAGAAGCAACAACAGAAAACCAACAACATCAACAGAAGAAACAACAGCAGAAGAATCAATAGGAGCCACTCACAACAGGAGGAAAATTTCACCACCATGCCATATTAAGGATTTTTTAATAGAAACTGGGAAGAAAAAAACATTAAGATAAGTAATCTACACAAAGTAGTGTTTGGCCAGTTCAGAGTAGATAATATTGATGACATCACATCTGATATAGCAATTAATAATATTATTATGCATTTGAATATTGGAGGTTTATCAAGTGACCTGGTCGGTAAGCTTCATGAGTTAGAAATATTTCTATGCAGAACAAAATGGTCTGTAAAGGTTATTTGCTTATGTGGATATTGGCTTAGAGATGAAAATATAAAGTTATTGAACAAACTTACAGATTATGAAGTAATCACAATGGGTGTGGTGGTTCATGTGTGCTGTTTCATTCATCAGTATAATACCAAATTAAGCAAAATTTCAATAATTTAAATGAAGAATGCACATTTAAGAGTTATTGAATAGAAGTTGACTATAACATACTGATACTCATCATGTATTGTGCCCTTTTTTACTCAATCTCCTGCAGTTTTCTGGTCAAACTTGAAAATTTACTCCACCAACTCAAAACTGAAAAGTTATTTAATAAAATGTTGTTTGTGCTGATTTTAATATAGATGTGAGAAAAAAATTACAAATTTGCCTTTAAGATGAAGGAACTGATGTCCACACATGGTTTTATACTAATTTTGGAGAAATGACAAGGGTAACTGCTTCGTTGGCATCCTGCATAGATAACATTACTAGAAGCTTAAACTACAGAGCAACAGAAAAACGTATAGTAAGCTTAGGGATCTCAGACCACAGTGTTCTAATAGTGAGATTATCCTGTGTTAGCCCAAAGCACACAAATAATAAAATTGGAAATTTTAGACAAAAAAACATTGAAATGTTTGTTAATAAAATCAGCCTCATCTCATGGCCATTTACTGCTAACTCCTCAGTAAAATGAAAATTTCAATAACTTTCTGGAGGCCTTGCTGATGGTGTTCAATAAATGCTTTCCTGTTATAACTATAAAAACTTACACACCTAAGAAGGGTTCATGGATAACAAGGGGTATTCAGATTTCAAACATGAGGAAAAGAGAACTACATGTGGAGGCGAAAGTCAGTTGAGACCCAGAATTCTTAAATTATGTAATGCAATATAAGAATATCTTTGATAAACTTGTCAGACAACCCAAGAAATTGGCGTATAATAATTACATTATAAACGCTAAAAATAAATCTAAAGGAATATGGACCACTGTAAAGAATGAAATAGGTGTCAAAAAGGCAGACAATGGAAACTTGATCTGGTGTTTGAAGGTGAGATTGTTTGGGACCCTACACAAATTTGTGAAGCATATAACAGCCACTTCATAAATCCATGTAAAACTGATGAATTTTCACCACCTAATGTGTTCTCTGTTTCCAGTTTACGTAACCCCACTAAATTTATATTCACCTATATATCCTATTCTGAAGTAGCTGATATCATAAAGTCCTTGAAGAATTTAAATTCTGTAGGCTGGGATGAAATTCCTACAAAAATAATAAAGGCAGTCACCCAGAGTATTGCACATCCTTCCTCCCTTATAATGAATAAATCTTTCAAGGAAGGATGTTTTCCTGATAGACTGAAGTATGCTGAAATACGACCCATTTACAAAACAGGCAGACACAATAAAGTGAGTAATTATTGACCAATCTCATCGTTATCAATATTTTCCAAAATATTTGAAAGAACTGCATGTAACCAGATAGTTAACTATATCCAGAACAATCAGTAAGGTTTCCAAAGAGGACACAGCACTGTGCAAGCTGTCAATGAACTTATTACAAAAATTAGTAGTAGTCTAGATAAAAATATGAATGTATCAGGCATCTTTTGACACCTAAGTAAAGTCTTTGACACAGTAGCTCACAAACTACTACATGGCAAGCTACAAACATATGGTTTTAGTGAAAATTCGCTGAGATGTATGTCATCTTACCTATTAAACAGGAAACAAAGAATAGTAATTGAAGAAAATGATAAGAGATTCTTTTCAAGTTGGAAAAAGACAGAACAAGATGTGCCACAAGGATCTATCCCTGGGCCAATATTGTTCTTGTATTATGTAGATGACCTGCCTACTAACACAAATTCAGACACTATTCTTTATGTGAATGACTCTACAACAATAATCTGTTGCAAGAAATGTGAAAATTTAATCAGTTATCTTCAGCTGTCTCTGGTCTGAAATTAAATCTAACAAAGACACAAATCATTCATTTTACCACAAAACAAGCTGTACAGGATATCTAGAAATATCATGTGAGGACAATCACCTTGTCACCACAAATTGTACCAGATTTCAAGGTGTAATGCTAAACAAGAATTTATCATGGACAGACCATGTAGATGGCATATGTCACCATCTAAATAGTCTAATATTTGGAATGAATGTTATAAACAGTATGCTGGAAACACCAGTCAAGAAAGCTGTATATCGTGCTTATTTTTTATCTGTTATTAGATATAGTATAATTTTTAGGGGATCACAGAAAACAAACTTACAGAGAGTTTTTAGGCTACAGAAAAAAATCACTAGAGCCATGGCAGGTGCAGAAGAAAGACAATCGTGAAGACCTCTGTTCAAGGCCCTTGATATTATGACTGTTCCTGGCCTCTATATCTGTGAGACAATTAAGTTTTCTAAACAAAACTCACAAAATTTTGACTATAACCTGTTTAAGCATGATTATGAAACAGGAAATGAATATCCGCAAAAGTTACCAACTCATAGGCTAAAACTGCTGGAGAAGACACCTTACTATATGGGTGTGAGATGGGATATAAATTCTGTGAAAAATTTAAAAATTATAAACCAGACGAATTTTGACATCACTTTAAAAAATACCTAGCAAGTAAATATTATTACAGTGTAGAAAAATTTATGACTGACTGTGACAAATAATTGTGCCTGATGTTACATTTAATTGTCATGCTAAAAAAGTACTTTAAGTTAATAATTAGTATTAATTTTACTTTATTTTCAACATGATTATCTTAAATCATTTTGTGGTACTTAAAATTACAAAATACCTGCAATTATTCTGTATACCTACAATTAGAAAGTAGCCTCAAACTGATGAGTCATCTATATCCCAATCATCTGATTGTATGTGACATCTTATGTGACAATAAAAGTTTCTATTCTGTTCAGGAAAGAGAAGTTTCTCCCCATGCGTTATCTTATTCTTTCTGTTAAGTCAGATTTTATACATAGAACGCAATTACTCATAATATATTCCCCTGAGGAACATCTATGTTAATATGTTTTTCTCTGATAATTGTTTCACGGAAAATTTTGGATCATCTGACTTACGGGCTACCGCTACTTTCTGCTCAGCGTTTTCTAGGTCTGACTGAAGTACTAACGCGTTATTCCTCTGATACTCAATATGTCTAGTTTTTAGAAGTGATATCTCATGGTCAACAGTGTGGAAAGCCGGAGATAGGTCAAAGAAACTATGTTTAAGACATTGTCATTCTCGTACGGAGCTTCAAGTACCATTCAATATTCTGAGAAGTATCAAGATCAAAATTACGAATACAGGTGTGTATTATGTTCTATAGTATCAACAACACCGGACCGGTCTTTAAATGTGTAGACCTTCATTGGGCTTGTGACAATGTAATAAAAACAGTGGTACTTGTTGTGTTTTTCCGTAGGCATGTGATTTTACCAGCAGATATTGCCAAACATGTGCAAATATTGTCTTTATTATGTGTAGCATTTTTGTTTGTTGCGGAATAGATGTGGTGATCTCAGAGCACCCTCTCCCATATCCCGACCGTAATATTTACAGCATTCGCTTCAGAAAAATGTTAATAAGGGAACAAATTTCTAAAACGTATGTTCACCCTAGCTTACGCAAGTCTATCCATGGAGGAAGATTTTTACCTCCATGAGGTTACCAGAGACTGATAGAATATAAAATCTTTGGTTTCCTTTTGTTTGGCTAGCAACCACACTAGCAACTAACATCTCTGTGAACCACGTGATGTACAACGACAAATGAATACTTTGGCGCATAAGTTGTATTGGTTGTATGCTTGTGTGATTTTTTTAAAGCTTGTTAGTGTAGTAGGAGTGTTTTGAATATTAGAGGTGTTAATGAATTTAAAAGAAAATGCCTGTTGAACAGATTCAATATTCTGAGAAGTATCAAGATCAAAATTACGAATACAGGTGTGTATTATGTTCTAAAGTATCAACAACACCGGACCGGTCTTTAAATGTGTAGACCTTCATTGGTCTTGTGACAATGTAATAAACACAGTGGTACTTGTTGTGTTTTTCCGTAGGCATGTGATTTTACCAGCAGATATTGCCAAACATGTTCCGAAAACTCATTTGATGACAGAAACAGAGTGGAGGAACCTTGGAGTACAGCAGAGTCCGGGTTGGGTTCATTATATGTTGCATTCACCAGGTTAGCCATATCTAAATGTTTTATTAAATGTTATGATGAGTTCTATGTCTTGAATATTCTGATGCCCGTTTGCTTCATTTAGTGGTGTGGTACTGTCAAAAAAGTTTAAGTATGTGTTTAGGAATCGAAAACGAGATAGTACTGCTAACCTATATTGTGTTTCAGAACCACATATTCTTTTGTTCCGAAGACTGAGAACAGACAAGCCCCAGAATACGTCAGAAGCAGCAGAGGGGAATGAACCCCGCGGCGATCAATGAATTTTCGTTTGTAAAATATCGTGCCTGTGATAAAAACAATTCCGTGGAAGTTAATGTTGTGATTTCATTAGTTTTAATTAGTACCTATTGCATTAGTCAAAACGTATTACATATCAAGTGCGAAAATTCCCAGGTAAAACTGATGGGAAAATGTGACCAATTTTTTTGGAAGAGATTGTCATAATGTTGATGTGAAATTCTGCAGAAAATATTAGGAAACGCGGAATTCAGTATTAAGTATTTTGTGTAAATACTGCAAACAGTGACTGAATTTTTTGTCAAGGAGCATTTGTTTTGTAAATAATTTTATATAAGCCCTTCGTATTGGGGATAGTTTTGTGGTAAAGTATATGTATGTTATTTTAAGAAACTGTGTTATAGTTCTGTAGATAGAAGTATGTGCCTTAATATATTAGCCTAATATATTTTTAGAAATGCATGCCAAACAAATAAAACCCAACATTACAGAAGTTTCGAAAAAAATATAATGTACTGTTCAGATAAATGGAGTTTTGGTATATTGTTTGGATATGGTTTTCTAATTTTACTTATTTTAGAGTCCATAATACAAGCGTGAATTTTATCCATAATGGATACTATTGTAGAATAGCATATGCTGTGACGATTTGGTAAACCTTTCATTCTTTAAAGAATCAATTTGCAGAGTGGCCTATAAAACAGCTTCAGATTTCTGATTACTTTACCAGTAGTTACCTATTTGTTATGAAGCATATAGCAAGAAAAATGGTAGAAAAGGTTTGAAATTATGTTTAAAGTTTGTTGAGTCGCTAAGTACTCCCATTAGCAAATACTGGGTGAGTAAAATCTGGGTATTAAGTGTTCTGTTTCAAACAAAAGATAGGTTTTCACCCAACTCTATGTTCGTCGTCATATTTCCATAACTGTCATACAATGATTTAATTTTGGAGCTCCAGTCACAAGTATGTGTGTATACTGTCTGCAAAAGGGCATAAAGAAGCCATAAATGAAAGCATTGTGCCTTATACTGCAATTCTGCTGCATGAACAGTGAAAAAGTAGTAAGTGATTAACTGTTTTTTTTTTTTGTTTTTTTTTTTTTTTTTGTGCAGAGGGAGGGCAGGGTTGTCAGCCAGAAAAAGTTTTTGTAGAAGTTTGAAATATGTGTAATGTTTGTTGCAAGTCTAAGTGCCCTCATTCTTAAATATGAGATGAATATAGTCTGGCTACTTGCATTTGTTGAGATACTGTGCCCCGAGTCATACATGCAGTTCTAACTGTTGTATTGTGTTAAAAGATTAACAGAAGACTATATCTCTCAATGAGTAGATATGACAGTATTTTAAATATGGCCAATTATTATAGTAAAATAATGAAACTCATAATTTTTGTTGCCTCTGGAAGCTGTTTAACTTACAACTTGCAGCTGTTACAGGGTGTCAGAACCAGGTTAGTAATTAAGTGATACAGATGATAGTTTTTGGATTTGTTTAAATATGCCTTGATTTACTACTCAACAATAGGTCTTTTATTTGTGGTTTTTTCTTTGTATATCTATGAAAAATGTTGGAGATATTCATATGACAAGAAGTGGAGGTGACACTGCATTAAATTAGTGGGTATTTGCTTGGTGGGAATACTGTCAAATCCAGATCTTTAATGCTCATTTAACAATAAATGCACAGTTACTAATGCTTTAATGCTAAGAACTGAGGACCCATTAATCATATGCCATTTAAGAGGTGATTTTTCTCTCTAATTTTGGTGCCAATAATTCCCCCCTCATCCCCTAGTTTTGATGCATAAAACTACAAACGAAAAGTAATAACTCTGAGAGGGGGAAGGGAATGCTATCATTAATCATTTTATTAATGATAGCAATCAGTGTGTTAAGTCGACTGCACTATTCGAAGGAATAGAAAACTTGTATGGAATTCGCACACACTGAGGTTAACAAGTTCCGCGAGTGGTAATAAAATGATCAAAAATTAACATTTTTCAAGTGGTGAAATTCACATCTACAAGGTAATTGACAAAGGTGTCCCTGAAACCGTCTCATATCTGTCCATTAACATACTGACTGCCACACACATGGTGATGGATGTTTTACTGCCAGGCCATGGTGTGAGATGTGAGGCTCTGCTGTGGCTTTGTGGCAGTCATCATGTTAAGTCATAACGTGACAGTTTGTTCAGTGACTAAGGAAGTTGGTTCTACAGAAAAAGATTAGAACATTAATTCGCCGAACCACAAGTATTGGTGTATGGGGTCTTCCTGTCCTCCCAAGATTCTTTCTATGCAGGTAAAAGTGGCCCTTTGATAGGGTGTTATTTCATATTAGCACCGGTACCTTCCTCAGATGGCTCCATATTTAACAAGAAATATGATCCCATCAAAGTGAAAAGTACCACTACTGTTATGAAAGGACAGAAGTAAAGTCCATTCCTGAAAAAAGGAAATTATTATTTATAAAGACACCAGAACAATATGAATGTAATGCTTAAATTTAAAAATGAATACAGGGTTATTACAAATGATTGAAGCGATTTCACAGCTCTACAATAACTTTATTATTTGAGATATTTTCACAATGCTTTGCACACACATACAAAAACTCAAAAAGTTTTTTTAGGCATTCACAAATGTTCGATATGTGCCCCTTTAGTGATTCGGCAGACATCGAGCCGATAATCAAGTTCCTCCCACACTTGGCGCTGCATGTCCCCATCAATGAGTTCGAGAGCATCGTTGATGCGAGCTCGCAGTTCTGGCACGTTTCTTGGTAGAGGAGGTTTAAACACTGAATCTTTCACATAACCCCACAGAAAGAAATCGCATGGGGTTAGGTCAGGAGAGCGTGGAGGCCATGACATGAATTGCTGATCGTGATCTCCACCCCGACCGATCCATCGGTTTTCCAATCTCCTGTTTAAGAAATGCTGAACATCATGATGGAAGTGCGGTGGAGCACTATCCTGTTGAAAGATGAAGTCGGCGCTGTCGGTCTCCAGTTGTGGCATGAGCCAATTTTCCAGCATGTCCAGGTACACGTGTCCTGTAACGTTTTTTTCGCAGAAGAAAAAGGGGCCGTAAACTTTAAACCGTGAGATTGCACAAAACGCGTTAACTTTTGGTGAATTGCGAATTTGCTGCACGAATGCGTGAGGATTCTCAACCGCCCAGATTTGCACATTGTGTCTGTTCACTTCACCATTAAGAAAAAATGTTGCTTCATCACTGAAAACGAGTTTCGCACTGAACGCATCCTCTTCCATGAGCTGTTGCAACCGCGCCGAAAATTCAAAGCGTTTGACTTTGTTATCGGGTGTCAGGGCTTGTAGCAATTGTAAACGGTAAGGCTTCTGCTTTAGCCTTTTCCATAAGATTTTCCAAACCATCGGCCGTGGTACGTTTAGCTCCCTGCTTGCTTTATTCGTCGACTTCCGCGGGCTACGCGTGAAACTTGCCCGCAAGCGTTCAACCGTTTCTTCGCTCACTGCAGGCCGACCCGTTGATTTCCCCTTACAGAGGCATCCAGAAGCTTTAAACTGTGCGTACCATCGCCGAATGGAGTTAGCAGTTGGTGGATCTTTGTTGAACTTCGTCCTGAAGTGTCGTTGCACTGTTATGACTGACTGATGTGAGTGCATTTCAAACACGACATACGCTTTCTCGGCTCCTGTCGCCATTTTGTCTCACTGCGCTCTCGAGCGCTTTGGCGGCAGAAACCTGAAGTGCGGCTTCAGCCGAACAAAACTTTATGAGTTTTTCTACGTATCTGTAGTGTGTCGTGACCATATGTCAATGAATGGAGCTACAGTGAATTTATGAAATCGCTTCAATCATTTGTAATAGCCCTGTATATTTCACCCATTTTGAATTGTTAAGAGAATTTATTTGTTCCATTGCATTTCTGTAGTGGCAAATCTCCAGTTGTCATCATTTTGTAGTCTCCTACAACAACCAAATATATTCCTCAGGTAAAAAAATGTACTTCCTGGGTACCCGAACAAGGTTGCAGATTTTAGTGTTTGGGAGAGCATTAGGTTTTCCATGAAATTTTGGTAATGTAATTCAAAATCAGTTACTAGTCTGAAATGAGTGAACAGTCTCTACAGCAACTATGTAATTGCTTTATTAATTCAAATTATGTGTGTTACCGTCCACCTGCTTAGCTGGGTGGTACCGTACTTACCTCCCATGCAGCGGGCCAGGGTTCAATTCCCAGCCGGGTTAGCGATGTTCTCCGCTCGTGGACTGGGTGTTGCGTTGTCATCCTCATCACTGGCACGCAAGTCGCCCATTGTGGTGTTGACTGAAATAAGAGTTGCACTCGGCAGCCGAACTTCCCGGGTTGGGGCCTCCCGGCCAACAATGCCATATGCTCATTTCATTTTTCATGTGTGTTACCCTTTTAATGATATTAGGTTCTCTGCTTGCTAGGTTCACATGTTTGAGCTGTAATTATTTTCTTACTGTTCCAGTCTGATGATTTGCTAACTGTGTGAAATGCATAATTGAATCGTTTGTCCATCATTGCCGCATCTGTCATAATGGAATGGAATATACAGTTACTAGTTTGTTCAAGTTATTCTTTGGGGCTAGTTGCATGAAATCAGGCACATGAAAGTTATTTCTTAAAGTGGTCAGGTTGCTCAATTAATTGATGTCATTAATCTGTGCCACTTTTCCACTTTAATGGCCTCATATTTCTTGTTAAATTTTGGGCCATCTGAGGAATATACTGCCACTGGCTAACAAGAAGCACTATTTACATCCTTTCATGTGTAACTTTTGGCTTTATATGAAGAACCTTAGAACAACAGCAAGACCTTATATGTTAATATTAACGGCCAGCTGTGGAAACATCTTTATTAGTCTCTGAACAATCATACTGTCATGTAATGATAGCTGCCTGTGTGTTAAGTAAGTCGACAGAATTTACTGAATGAAAAAGAAAACATTTCCAGTATTGACTGATATGTTGAATTTAACAAGTGCTGCATGTGGTAATAAAATGGTAAACATTAATATTTTTCAAATGATGAAATTCATGTCTCCAGGGTAGTGCACTAAGGTGTCCATTAAATCAAACCATGTGTCTCCATTAAGGCATGTAATGATGTAATGGATACACATGGATTGGTTTCATGGACATGTCATATGACTTACTGGGTAGACACGGGTTGGTTTCATGGACACCTTTTTCCACTACCATGTAGACACTGTGAATTTTATCATTTGAAAAATATTATGTTGGCCATTTCATAACCACATGCAGAACTTATCAACCTCAACATGTGTGTCTGCACTGGCACATCCACTGTGAAGTTTCCCTCACAGAGGAGACATTTTAATATAAAGTTTCTTGCCCGGTGTCAGTGGATGAATGCGATGTTGAGTTGCCTGTGTTATTCAGAAGTACAGTGCAATGTTCAGTTGGGAATATTTCAGTGTACTTTGGAACAACACAGGCACTGCAACATCATATCATATGATTCTCATAATTACTTAATCTCGCGAACCATCTTCTCACATGGTGGGACATCAGTGCTCCTAGCGCATGGAGTTGAAACTATAACTCCTATTGACATTAAAAAATATGAATGGCGGCCTTTTTCTGTCATGTCATGCCAACAAATTATGCCTCGAAATGAGTTTTTGAGAGTGCATTCATTTTATGTTCACCCCATCTTCAGGTGTTTATATCTATTTATGCATCACGAATATTGTGTCTTTACTTAAGATATTTTTAAATAGCTAATCTCTCTCTCTCTCTCTCTCTCTCCTCTCTCTCTCTCTCTCTCTCTCTCTCTCTCTCTCTCTCTCTCACACACACACACACACACACACACACACACACACACACACACACACACTGCTACACTAATTCTGTGGGACAGATTGAAGCCAATTGCAGGCCTCCTGTTACCCACCAGTGCTTTATACTATCAATTTCCTGAATTTTGTTGGCTTTCTTTTTTCCTTTAAATTTAGCATCTTTATGTATCAGCATTCACCAGTGGATAAACATCAGTTGGAATTTTATAGTTCACAAAACTCGAGCTATTGTAAAAGTATGGCTTTTGTGCTATTAATTCTTTCTTCTTTTGCAGACAGCTTTCTTTGCCAGTCTTCACCTGCAGAGCACAAACAGTTGAAGGTGAAAACAGTAGTCTTCTATAGAGCTGCGACAACATTGAGACATTGACTCGTACTCATTTACAAAAGCACATTACTTGATCACGTGAGGTAGATGTGCGGAGCCCACTGGAACAGTCAGGGATCTTTTTTACCAGCTGTCCACAGTGCCCTGAGATGATACGCACCTGGTCCTACTCTTTTCTAGTACAGACTTAACTATTGCTAAATTCCATAGCAAATTTCCCTCTGTTAAGGTCCTTCCATAGATTTATTTCCTCATATTCCTTTGTGTATGTGTTACGTCGTATTTCAAACAGTTCCAATTTCATGTTCAAATTTCTGTTGCACAACATTTCACATCTGTAGAATGCTGTTTTTGTAACTAAATAATTATGTGCAATGTTTTATTGCTTATGGTGTGCTTCTTGTATCTGTACTACCCATCAGCCTGGTTTTGAGCTAATTATTTTGATGTACGAAATGAGGAAAGAAGAACGGGTTCAAAATCACTATCAAGATTTTCCCATAAACCTTATTAGTGCTGTCAGTGTAAGAAAGGGGAGGCCTTACTGTTTGAAATTGACTTGTAATTCAATGGTGTAAAACGGTGCATTAATTCCATGTTGTGTTAGCCTTTTCTTAAAAGAAATAATTTTCCTGTGTAGGTTGTCTTTTTATGTTGAACTAAACACTTTCAATTCATTATTAGCAATTAGCTAATTTTGTTCTCTTGGGCATAGTTAAGCTGCATCCCACCAGAATATATGTTACACTTACAGCATATTAGGTAAACACAGCAGAGTAGGGAAAAAAGTAATAACGTCTTTATTAGAGTTCAGCCCTACCACAGTAGGTACAGAAACAACTTTCACAACTGAAAAGTACAACCTTTATGCAGATTTTGGCACTTTACTAGTTGCTATATAGAGGGTGCCCCGAAATGTTGCAAGAAACATTGAGGGTTTATAGAGGGTCTCTTGAGGAACAAGTCGAGGATGGCAGCCCATGTCCAGAAACGTCATCCAACGAAACTACAAAACATTGAAGTTATACGCGCCGGCGCCTACAACGGGGTCACCCTTTCAGAAGCAAATGTGATTTTGTACGCTGTTGGACTGTAGGCGGGATGTCTTGCAATGTTGTTTGTTATGTGACGATAGCGTCTTACCGCCAAGATTACCAGTGAAGAAGATGGAGCTTGCTGCTGCATAGACAGGCCTCTTCAGGGTATGCTCTGTTGCTTTGGTGCATGACGATTTCCGTCTGCCGTTTATTTTCTTTGTATACCGAAAAACATTGGAGATTTTAGTGTGTTCCAGCAGAAAAATAAACTGCAGATGGAAACCTGTGTCGAAAACTGTAACCCACTAAGGTAACAGAGGGCTATGTTCGTAGGTGGCAAGGCATAGAAAGCAGCTAGCTCCACCTTCTCCACTGGTGATCGAGGCAATCATTTGTGTTCACTGAATGACAAACAATCTTACAGGGTGTTCCACCCATGGCCCATCAACATACAAAGTCACATTTGCTGCCAAAGGTGTGGCCTAGCAGCAGGTACTGGCGCCTATAACTTCAGTGCTCTGTAGCATCATTGGATGACATATCTGGACACAGGTGCCTATCCTCAATATGTTCCTCACCCCCTACAAACCCTCAGAGTTTGTTGCAACATATCTGCGGCACCATGTATGGTGCTTTATAATAGGATAATGTAATTATTAAATTTGTCTTGAGTTGGTTGTTTGGATGTTCATTGGATCATAATTGTGACCTCTCACTACGATACGATACTGCCCACCTTGATAGCCAAATGCGTTAAAGCAACACTTCTGGGATACGTGACGGTGACGTATACCTGGATCGAACCAGCTTTACGCTTTAGCAATGAGGGCTGGTGAACCAACAAACTTGGATGTGGTTTTTAGATGGTTTCCCACACCTAACTAGCTGAATACTGAGCTGGTATCAGTGTCCCACCTCAGATACATGCTTTTATTATTTAGTTTATAGCTAAATACAGACATATCATGAAATAGATAGATGCTACATCAATGGTCATCAAAATGTGACCGGCAGGCCACATACAGCTGGAATCAAGTACTTATGTGGCCAGTAGTTATCAGCTATATTTTGTCATAATATGCATCTAGTAACTAACAGCTGAATCCTAATATGTCAGGTAATGTTGACAACTTCTTGAGAGTGTAGTATTCCTGTAACATCTTCAGATGTGGTTAATCTTAATTGACATTGGTGTATTTGGCTATCAGCTAAGTAAAGTTGGCCAGTTATCTCAGAGGTAGAGGGAATGTAAGGCAACCACTGCGAGGTTATAGGACATGAGGGTGAAACTGATTTATTGTTTGTCTTCTAGTACTGACAGCTCACTGGTGTGTGTGACTCGTGCTAATCAGCTGCTGTGGTTTAAATTTTGTCATGGAAGTAAGACAGGTTCAGAAATTTGCTTTACTGAGACAGTCATCTTAAAAATTGTGGTACTTATCTGTGCCAATGAAATACGAAATTAAGTTAGGTGGTTGTAATGCAAAGCAGTGGGTAGAAAAAAAAGTCGTTCAAAACATTTAGTAAACACTTGTGATTGTGTCTCATATTGCATAATGCATTTAAATATAAGTGTAACTACTAAATCAAACAATGGAAAATCCAGGATGGAATGTAACAATACGAGAGAAGGAAAGTTGCTACTCACCATATAGCAGAGATGCTGAGTCGCGATAGGCACAATGAAAAGATTCACACAATCATAGCTTTCAGCCATTAAGGCCTTTGACACGCAGCCAACTTATCACTCCCTTGCTATAGCTAGGGGCTCATAAAATACTAATTTATGTAGGTTACCTGTTGATAAGATTGGTGCATAGACAGTCCTAGGTGCCTTTCCTTAGGAAATCCTTTCACACTTTTAAATAGATTTACTGTAGACACACACAGGCAGGCTACACAGATTTCATCGTAGTTTCTGGAAGGGGAAGGGAGTGGCGGCATGAGGATGGTCATCCAGCCACCACCTACCACCATAATATAGCTTCAAACCATTTAACAATGCCGTCCCCATAGAATAATCGGGAAAAGGCAACAAGGAGATGAATGCTATGATGTGAGATTACAGTATAGTACACTTTCTCTCTGAAAAAATATGGTAACATGCTGACCATTTATGTAGTTGTCTTAAGCTTTCTTGCGTGCATTGATTTTTCTGAACTATTTTGAGCCAAATTTTTATTATTAATACACATTGTTACATTATTTTGTGGAGTAGAAAAAGTTGTCATGATAGTATGATTTTAGTTTGTGCTTGAAGCTAATTGTATGGGTTAACTGAATGTACTGATGCCTAGCGTCTGCTTCATCCCATGTCGTGATGGTGGTGGTGGTGATATGGCGTTTGATGTCATATGTATGTGCAAACAGAAATAGAAAAGAACACTGAAAATAGTTATTTTGAATCTAGTTTTGGGAATGTGGATTGCAGTGACAGACTAGTAGCCTGGGGGTCAGTTAGATTGGAGAGTGACACTTGGTTGTGAATTGGCAAAGTCAACAAATGTGAATACAAAATATTAGATGGCGACATACTGGCCTGTAGCATAGCCAGAGGTGTAGATCAGATTTATTTAAACATGACATTTTAGTTACGAATTGGCGATGAGATATTGAGCACTTCAGTTACTCCAATTTTGTTATTTATTAGATTCTCCACATCACTGGGTAAGCAATCAGGTTCACATGGTTGATTACCTTACTACTTGTGGAGTCGCACTAAGACTGACTGACTGACAAAGTAGTTCATTTCTCCTTCTAGTATTACATCATGTTGTTTTGAAACTGTAATTGCTTATTGACAGTAACCTTCATAAGAGAGTAATTGCACTGAGCCTGTTAGCAGTATGTCAAACTTCTTAAAGTGTAGACCAAGAGTTTGATGACTTCTAGTGCAGGCTCATATCAAAATAAACACTTAAAAATTTGTAAGTTTCTGTTTCAATGTCTGATTTATCCTCTTGTAAACCCAAATATTTCAACTCCCTTAGTTAAGGAAGAACCTACCATATGAGCACCAACAATGTGCCCACATTCGAAGCCACTTAGCCTACAGGACATTGCACAGGCGCAGTTCATAGCCAGATACAACAGTACAACCTGCAGGCTTGGCCAACATCATCTGTATTTATGTTCAAACATGCATTTGTAATTGCATGCTCAGTCCTATAGTCGAGACAGCGTAAGAAGATCCCTGACAGTTTCATTGCTCTGGGTGCTGCAGGTTCGCTTTTCTGCATCGACAAGTTGTGTAACATGATTCTGTAAACACTTGTACAGCAATACCTCAGTGTTGTCACAGTTCTGTAGAATCCTATTGTCATGCCTGCAGCTGTCTGCGTTTCACAGCTGAAAGCTGGTAACAACATTGGTAGCTGCCAGGGATTTCTTACAATGTCTTGATTACAGTGCAGTGCTCAATTGTGTATTAAGTTTTATTTAAGTTCAATGAAACCCAGTTTTCAAGTTTATTTACAGTTTTAAATGATGAAATATCTCCATCGATGAAGTACTGTAATAAAAGATGGCATTGGAAACTGTTTTTTTTAGATAGACATGTAGTGCCACAAAATCAGCTTGACACACAGTACTTGCCAGCAGTAGTGAATGTATCACAGTATGTTGTTTCATTGTTCTGGCTGTAGTTCCAAAATGCAGGTGGAGTGCCACACGCTAATGCAAAGTGGACCAGCAGTAACTACACCATAGTAGCACTTAAGCTGAATAGTGAAATCCATCAGTGCCTAAAGTCACAAGGGTGGACAAAAATATGCAAACAGCAAAAACATATTACTGTGGTAAGTATAGTGTAGGAAAACTGTTGGCATTCAAAACAACTTCTATTTGTCTGGGAATGGATAAATGCAGGTCCCTGGTTTTCAAGGGAATCTTATGCCATTTTTCCTGCAAAGTAGTGGCAAGTTCAGAAAATCATGCATCCCTCTCTTCAAAATATACCACAAAGGCTCAATAATACTGACATGGTGACCAAGGGAGGTGCAACAATTCACTCTTATGCTCACAAAACCAGTTGTCATCTTGGAACATAGCATCACCATTGTGGAACATAGTACCATGCGATGGAGCCAAAATGGTTACACACGCCTTGGCAGTAATGAGGCCTTCCAGAGTAACCATGAGGCCTGTGGAATACCACAATAAGGGTGCCCAAATCCCCACTCAACCCCTGTCATCTCTGAGTCTCGGGGTCTAAACTTGGCTAGAAGTTGGAAAAACTGTTCAACAAAACTTATCTGACCAAATGACTTTTCATTGCTCCATAGTCCAGGTTTTAGGGATTTGGCACCATGTTTTCCTATTATGGGGACTTGCATCACTGATGTGTGGTTTTGGAATTCCAGCTTATCTTAAAATTCCCAGCTTTTCGAATTCCGTTGTGGCGGGGCGGGGTTGGCGGGTCTCGTTTCACGATTTATTTAATGTCCACTTACATCAGTATAGTGTCCATTCACCACCCATTACTCTGCATTCGTAGGTACTATGTAGATGGTGAGAAAAGCAGCGTTGAAGAAAACCATCATCCATACTTACAATTACAAAGTCTGTGTAACTACAGTAACAAGATAAACCTGTAAATCTCTATTAGTAATGGGCAAAGTGGGTGCTTCCTCCCTTCATTGAAAATGTTTGTAGATACTGATGTTTTATTACGGTCCTTTCATTTATTGTGTTACCAAGCCCACATTTACGATGGTAGTACATCTACTACTAGTTCGTGCAGCTTATATCACACGTAAGACAGCCAGAAATGTGCTAAGTCCAACCCGAAATATTACAAGATTCACTCAGGCAATACTCTATTACAAAATGAGTTCACATTCGGTCCTCTTCAGTGGATTCTTCGAAAGAAGATGCTCACCAAAATGTTCTGTACCTGCATATGGAACATGCCACACAGAATATTCACAAAGGCCGATAGATTCACATGCAGTTTATTCTGCAACCAACATTCCAAAACCTCTCAAAACTTCACCAAAATCTCTGTAGTTGCATCTGCTAGCACGGCGATATAAACCGAGCACGATTTAACAGTCATTTCTTCATCTTACAGGTAATAACATGACATCGTCCGACAGCGAGTCCATGAGTGTCTCAATGCCATCGCTCGCAGGACATAACTCATTCAATTACGTGGGAAAGACTTCTCTCTCACTGGTTGATCAAAATGATCATCCAATCAGATTAACCTTTCATGATCGATTTCGTGCGCAAAACCGCTTTACGCCAATCAGCATTCGCAGATGCATCTATGTCATTTCATATTGCAGAATTTCACAAAATGTACCACAGAATCAAACGAAACGAAAATCAAAAGAAAACTATGCTTGAAATATACTTTAGAACTAAGTATCCTCTTACTATCTTTCTGGCTGCCTTATTACAAAAGCAAATGCTCCTAGACATATGTCATCCACCAGTTAGGGGGATTCACCATTTTCAGGACATCCTGGTTAGTAACACTTGCTAGTTACAGATGGTGTAATACATTATAAAATTGAAATTTGATGTATGTCCCCACATACACACATTCACCCTCATCTACTCCCACCCTAACACAAAATAAAAATATCAACTTTTTAAACTATTATTTTCCCTACGAAAGCAAAATTATTAAAAGTTTGGAATTAAAATTCTTTAAAGATAACTTGCACACACTGAGAGTGCTGTTAGTATTCTCAAATGACAAAGAAACTTAAACTGTTATGATTCCTATCTGAATTTACTAAGTGTCGGTTAAGTACTTTTTTAATAGGTTTTTTATGTTTTCAAAACTATTAAAGTTATCCACATGAAAATTTTAGACACTGTTCTTCTAAATTATAAAAGTTTGTATACCAAATTTGAAAACAAACAATGATATTTATCACAGTTATGTATAGTTTCTTAGGTGAGATGAATAAGTGATCTTAGTACGCTCCACACAGAGCAGTTCTCACGGTCCGCACACTGCGACAGATGGCATTATGACGCCAGCAGCCGACTGCACAATGGCTGGGGCTGGGGGCTTCATTACCAGCCTCCAATACAGCTTGACCTAATGGAATAAAACCTAGTGCAAAACACTGCAGCCGTGCAAATAGCTGCAAAGTTACATCGTCTGTTGTTGTTTGGGTGCCGACTGCGTTTGAGAGTGCAGCTGTTGTCCTCTTTATTTTCTGTCATATTCCTCTCAAATGACCATTTTTTGATCACTCAACACCTTTTTGTCCATACTGCGATGTAGCAGATGATGTTTTTCCTCTTTCCCTGTACACTGTATAAATACATGACACGGCACCTCTTGGAAAACAAATACTTCAGCTCCCTTTGTTATGGAAGCACCCACCATATAAGCACTAACAATTTGCCCACGTTCAAAGTCACTTAGCATACAGGACATTGCACAGGTGCAGTTTTAGTAAAATACAACAGTACAACGTGGAGGCTCGGCTAGCATCTGTATTTATGTTTGAGCATGCATTTCCGTATTTTTGTTGAAACCCTTTATCCACATCGCTTAGTGCTGCCTTAGGATAAGCTTCATCTAAAATGTCCGCAACTCGTGGTCTAGTGGCTAGCGTTGCTGCCTCTGGATCACGGGGTCCCGGGTTTGATTCCCAGCTGGGTTGGGAATTTTCTCTGCTCGGGGACTGGGTGTTTGTCTTGTCCTCATAATTTCATCATCATCATTCGTGACAGTGGCTTGATTGGACTGTGTAAAAATTGGGACTTTGTTTGGGCACTGATGGCTGCGCAGTTCAGCGCACCACAAACCAAACATCATCATCTTCACCTAAAACTGTGTGTCAGAACCTCAGTGCAGTTGGTCTGTGTGCTGCATGTCCAGCAGTAGACAGACATTCATGCATAGTTTCCTGTAGACCCGAGTAAGTAATGTTGGACAAGTCAAAGTGTACATGGTAACCCGTAAAACACTCTCACATTTTAGTGTCTGTATATCTGTGGATGGATATGTGTGTGTGCGAGTGTATACCCGTCCTTTTCTCCCCCTAAGGTAAGTCTTTCCGCTCCCGGGATTGGAATGACTCCTTACCCTCTCCCTTAAAACCCACATCCTTTCGTCTTTCCCTCGCCTTCCCTCTTTCCTGATGAGGCAACAGTTTGTTGCGAAAGCTTGAATTTTGTGTGTATGTTTGTGTTTGTTTGTGTGTCTATCGACCTGCAGGCGCTTTCGTTCGGTAAGTCGCATCATCTTTGTTTTTAGATATATTAAAGGATAATAAAACACACAAGATGACAGAGAAACTTGTTTATTCAAAATTACACAGTGAGTATGACTATTGCTTGTAACACCTATGATTTGAAAGTGATGTCTGGTAAGTGTGGTCCATTGCAAGCAGTGAACATTTCAAGATGATGACACATATTTTTATCACCACTTAACATGCTACCTCCACTTGAAGTACTCTCTTGAGGTTAGTGAAAGTGTAAGGCCAATATGTGTAAAATTTCTCTTCAATGTAACCCCAAGAAAATAATAATAATAATGTGGGCTGAGATCTGGTGAATGGGGCCAAGTGACATCCCCATATAACGAGATCAGTTTTCCAGAAAACAGGTCTTCAGCACACTATTAGATATCCCAGTGATTTGTGCTGTAACACCACCTTGTTGGAACAACACACCGTGGTTATCTACTCCTATATTCTAAAGTTGAATCCATATTGATTTCCCAAGCATGGTGTAGAAACTGTTTTCAACACAACTTTATACTTTTTTAATAAAAAATTTTCTATTTGCCATACTTTATTCACTTTTCAGCTGTGACAACCTTCTCAGGGTCACCTTCTACATTAGCAAAAGACAGTTCTGTATTCTGTTTCAACAACAATCAGTCATATCCTGTTTAATGTCGTTTGTGTTTATGCCAACCAAATGTGATGTATAAAAACAGCAGGTAAGCTACTACTCTGTAGAAGCTACTGCTTATCCAATTGTACTAAATAGCTGCTATTTGTCTTCTATTGATAGTTTAATATTTTACTGAATTTGTTTGTAGTTTTCAGAGAAAATAGTCACATCAGTGTATAATAAATACTGTTTAAAATAAAGGGGGTTGGGCTAAACATATAATGTAATAACTTGAGTCTAATTGAGGCATTTCTTGGCAGTTTGCTTCTACAAGTATTGCAACACAAAATGTTTTCTGTGTTTGCTTGCACAAGTTGGTAGTGTGTCCACAGGTGCATAACTGCTTTCTTCATGTAAATGTCGACTTCACAGCAGAAGGTGTTCTGTGTGCGTTCTCTCACATAGCTAAAGTTTGTTGCACTGGTACAACACCTTTTTTGGCATGAGTGTGGACTGTGACCAAATGGCAATATTCTCACTTATGTAAAAATCAAAAAATGGATAAGTGGCTTTGGGAAACTGGGAGTTTGCTTTCAATGTCAGGCCACCACACCAAGCACTCAGTTCCAGAGAATACCGTTGAATTAATCCATACATCCTTCCAGCAGAGCCCTCTTAAGTCAATTCGACAAGCAAGTAAGCAGTTATGGTTACCTCTTTCAACCATATGTGATGTCGTCCATAAAAGATTGTGCCTACGACGTACAAACTGCAGCTTCATCACAAAATCAAACCTGAGGGCAGTCCACAACATAAGGCATTCATGGAGACAATTCTGGCAAAAATGGATGAAAATAAGGCGTTTCATGATTTTGTCTATTTGTCAGACGAGGCTACATTGCATGCTTCTGGCACCATAAATGTACACAATTGTTGCATGTGAGGAACTGACCCCCTCCCCCACCTATGTAGTTAAAGAGTGCAAATATGATTATCTGATAGTGAATGTGTGGTGTAGATTGTTGGAGGACAGGATTATAGGCCCATTCTTCTTTGTGGAGCCTACAGTTAATGCAACAATGTATGCACCACAACTTCGTGATGGTGTGATGTTTCAAGAAGAGAGCATACCGTGCCACTTCATGAACATTGTGAGGGATTTCTTGGATTGTGAGGTTCCAGTTAACTGGATTGGGAGAGGTGATCTATCCATTGCTTGGCTTCCTAGAATCTCAGACATCATGCCACTTGCTTAAATTTTGTGGAGATTTATCAAGAATCAGGTGCACCACACAACAGTTCCTGATCTACCAGATCTTTGCCACCACAGCTGTGCAGCTATTGCAAATGTTACGCCTGCAATACTTCCAAATACTTGGAGAGAAGTGGAATACAGATTAAATGTCCGTTGCACCACTAATGGTGTGCATATCAATGTGTGTTAGATGTGTAAAAAAACTTGTGTGTTACTATACTTCGAGAAACATGCTGTCAGTAAATATCTCAAATACTTCTCCAGCTATTACATTTTGTGTTGTTATATGTGGAGTGCGGCACTTGAGATCCACCTCTGGCCATCTACATTTAGGTTTTCCTTAGTTTCACTAAAATGCTAAAGACAAATGCCAGGATAGTTCCCTTGCTAGACTAAAGGCAGGAAATTGAAAATCCTCATATATTCAAAAACACAAACACGTCATTAACCGTTGCCCCAATTTATCAGAATATTTGGACAGAGGGATGTAAACAGCACAGAGCTCTAAATGTTAGTGTTAAACATATCTTGTATTTTGCCAGTACATACACAGCTGTTAAGGGTTTGTGTAAAATTACATAAATGCTTTGTTAGAAGAATGAGAAACAGCAGGTGGGCAGTGGAAGAGGAAGATCATGCTTTTCTTTCAAAGCAGCAGTTTCCTTCCTTATATACGGGGTGTTTGTAAACTAGTTACACAAAAGTAACCTTTAATTGTGACAAGTGTAATCAACTTGCAGAAATATTTGGTACAGCACTTAATGCAGTATGCCTTCAAGTTTTATGCCTGCCTAATGCTGTTACTGGTAGTTCCTGTTATGTGACATGTGCAAATGAGTTATTCAAAATATCATCATGGAGCCTTATAACACTCAGAGCATGGACAGCTTTCTTTATGGTTTCATGAACACAGCCACTGCTACAGTTCAGAGACAAATCGGGATTAAATATCACAAGCCACCACCTCAAGTACAAACACTTACTGATTGGTACAGTCATTTCACTGGAATTTTCTGTCTATTGTGGCGGCACAGTTTCTTTTTCTTCCTTTACCTACACCTACTTATGAACTCGTTGCAGCAGATTGCCGGTAGGAAAGCCGAGCAGAAACCTACCGTACTGCAACTTGCACCATGCTGCAAACAATGTAACTATTCTAAAAATCGGGAAAAGGTCTTAATTTTGAATGAAAGGTGGAAATACTGGCAAAACTTAGGTATATTCTGAAGTCAAGAATCGCACATTCACTGCCAAGCCCGTGCTAATCCTAACACAGTTTGAGGCATGTAGCACAACTAAAACTGGCAGACTATAACTTCCTTCAGAGCTCATACTACATACAACCTTACCATTGAAGGGTTGGGCTCCGAACACCTAGACTGCTGTAAGCAGTCTCTATCTCCAAGAGAAAAGACGCACAAAGAATACTCCATTCTGATTGGTCAGTTTTCTGTAAGGGCAATAGAAAAACATTATTCTCCCACATTAGTCCGCACTTTACGTGACTAACCAATCAACAAATAACACACTTTTGAACTGTACTTTTTCCCAAAATAAATATTTAACATTCTGATATTTTGTTTGTACTTTACATTATTAAATATTTTCATTTGCACTCAAATTAGTGTTCCTTTTACCATAAACTTACTTATATGTTATGATGCAAAATTCCCCGTCGTCTGCATTCCCACTGTCTTAAAATTTTATCATGCTACAGTGTTTATCAGTAGAACAGTGATATACATATTCACTTTAGACCACATTCTCACATCATTCACAGTACTGAAAGCATATACAAAACTATACAAACATAAACAAACAAAAAAGCCCTCAAGAAGAAACAAAACAATTCACAAAAAGATTCTCTTGATATGTATCATGAATGTCTCTGTGCACTGCTGTGCTCTGGTGGATGAAAATTAGAACTACATACTTGACTGAACCTGCTTCAGACAATCTGTCACTGTGCACACGTGAGTCGAGTCATTCTCCCGATACAAAGGCTGTAGATAGGAGCGATATAAGGCACCACACTTCACTATCACATAGGATGCCTGGTCCAGGTCAGGTCTCTGACACAGCAACTGAACAAGTTCGACAGTCTTACATTTGTAGTACGGCTAAATCAACAAGAGGTCTCAGCTTAGAACCGAATATGTGTAGTGTTACAGTGTGAAAGATATTACAGAAACATGTGTCATACAAGCCCTGCAAAATGGAACTTCTGTAAGCTTTAAGGGAAAGTGTTGAAGAAAAATAAGCTGAGTTTTGTGTAGAAATGTTTAAAGATGGTTTTATTAATATGAAAGATGATTTTCTTAATAAAATTGTGTTCAGTGATGAAGCCATCTTCCGTACATGGGGTAAAGTGAACTAGCGTGTAATATATGGATGTGTGGGGAGCAGGAACATCATGTACAGGGCTAACCTGAAGTAAATGATTTTTGCATCCCAAGTTGTAACAAGATTTATCTTCCTCTCTTTTTTACCAAGTCTGCTGTAACTGGTCCATCATACATGGACATGGTTGAACATTATCTAATGCTTCTTACAGGATATGGGCACAGAATTTATGATACAGCTGGAAGGCACCCCACCACATTATCATTGTGGAAGTTGTTGCATATCACCGCAGGAATGTGCCAACTTGGATTGGAGTGGCCACAATAATCTCCTGATTTAACCCCAATGGACTTCTGTGAATGGTCTTACAGGAAACATCAACGAGCTGTGACAATGGATAACACAAGCAGTTGCCACCGTATAATTATCACTTGGTTCATATGATTTGGCAGAAACTTGATTACAGATGTGAGATTTGTCCTGCTGCAAAAGGTAGCCACGCTGAACATTTTTAAATATAACTTGGAAGATATACTCCAGTCAGTGCTGTATCAAACATTTCTGTAAGTTATTTACCTTTTTCACAGGTTATTTTTGTATAGCTAATGTATAAACACTGTTGTGAAAGGGATAGGTGCTACTCACCATATAGCGGAGATACTGAGTCGCAGAAAGGCACAACAAAAAGACTGCCAGGAAGTGAGCTTTCGGCCACCAAGACGTTTGTCGAAACTAAGCAACATACACATGCATACTCACGCAAACACAATTCACACTCACGAGACCACAATATCTGGCTGCTGAAGCCATACTGCGAGCAGCGGCTCATGATGGGATAGGCAGCCAGGCGATGGTGATAAGGAGGAGGCTGGGGTGGGGAGGGGGAGGGATGCAGGTTAGGGGTAGGTACAGTAAAGTGCTTCTTGTGTACAGGGGCGAGGTGGAGAGTGGGTAGGGAAACTAGATGCAGTCAGGAGGTTGGGAAGTAGTGAGAAAAGAGAGAAGTAAAAAGACTGAGGGTGCGATGGTGAAATAGAGAGCTGTGTAGTGCAGGAATGGCAACAGGAAAGGGGCAAGGTGGGTAAGGACAATGACTAACAAAGGTTACTAGGAGGATTAAGGGAATGCAGAATGTATTGCAGGAAGGATTGCCACTTGCACAATTCAGAAAAGCTGATGTTGAAGAGGAGGCTCCAGATGGCACAGGCTGTGAATTAGGCATTGAAATGAAGATCATCATGTTGGGTGGCGTGCTCAGCAACAGGGTGGTCCAGCTGTTTCTTGGCCACAGTTTGTCGGTGGCCTTTCATTCAGACAGACAGCTTGTTGGTTTTCATGCCCATGTAGAATGCAGCACAATGGTTGCAGTGTAGGTTGTAGTTCATGTGACTGGTTTCAAAGCTAGCCTTTCCTTTGATGTGGTAAGTGATGTTCATGATTGGACTGAAGTAGTTGGTGGTCGGAGGATGTATGGGACAGGTCTTGCATCTAGGTCTGTCATTGTGATGTAAGCCATGAGGCAAGGGGTTGTGAGTGGGAATTGTGTGGGGATGGACGAGGATGTTGTGTAGGTTCAATGGGTGGTGGACTACCACTGTGGGAGGGGTGGGAAGATATTGGGTAGGAAATTTCTCGTTTCAGGGCGTGAAAATAGGTAGTCAAAACCCTGGTAGAGAGTGTACTAATTTATAAACACCCTGTACATACAGGTAAAACTCTCCACTGTCAGGCCCTGAGAACTGCATGATGCTACTACATTCTGTGTCATCCTCTGCCATATGTCATTCATTTGGACGTGGTATGGAGGGGCATGATGTCTGAACGCCACCCTCCCAGCCATTGTCAGCCTTCCACATCTTCAAGCCTTTCTTCTCATTCATGTTGGTCCTCATTTGGCACAGCAAAAGCAGAGTGGAATCCGTTTTAGGTCACACGCCAAGGAAAATGAATCAAAGCAAGGTCTTCCGCATGCCAATAAGATGTGCTTACTTGTCAGTTATATAATGTAATTTCTGTAATTATGGGTATTAAGAGACCACCACTACTCATAATTTGTTGTTAGTGTACCTTGCAGAAGTAGCCTGCAGTAACTGTTAAGGTATACATTGAAACTCTCCACATCCCTCGAGGTTGTTCATCGTGTGATTTATTGAAACTTATGTGTGAATGACTGAATGAATGTTGTTATATGATGCTACTGGAACACCTGTGAGAAAGCATGCAGGGCCAGTTTTAGGCCCAAGCTACAGAAGCTGCAGTTTGAAGCATTGAACTGAGAGAGGTGCCAGAGGCGTCACAACTGTAAGATTTCTCTATGGGATGTATCACAATTAGTAGTGGCTGCTTGGGGAACCAAAGTGCAAGATTCGAATGCACAGTTAGTAGTGGAAAATGGTGTGGGTGAAAGTGTTTGAGGGCTAGGTGGGGGGAGTATGAAATGACAAGTCACTTGCATGGAAAAATGTTCTCAATCTGACCCTGAGAATGAGTCTCTACATTCAGATTCACAGATTCAGATTGTTTGATTCACACATATTGAAGTTCTTAAATTACTCACTGTACTACAATTCCTCCAAGGAATATTAAGAGTACAAACTGAGATTTTCATAAAATTGCCTGCAGATTTACAAATATTACTGTAATATTCTCTGAAAGTATCAAGAAAGTGGAATGTATGAGGGACTTCAAAAAGTAAGCTGCTCATTATTATTACATACCAGTTTATGGAACGCTGCACTACGCTTCAGAGTGACACAGTTATGTAGTCACTAAGTTTGTGTAAACAACAGTGAGAATGTTTACCAGTTGTTCAGTTCCTCAATGATGGAAACCTGCTCCTTGGTCATGGAGCCATTCAAGAACCACTGGTTGAATGTCCTCATCATTAGGAAATTTGTGATTGCTGCTAATCAGTTTCCCAATGGCCAGGAAATTGTCATCAATGGTCAGTGTTGATGGCCTTCCTTTCTGACCAGCATCACCCACTTCTGTGTGTTACTGGTCTAAATGTTGGCACCATTTCACTATGGCTGGATGCAACATACCATCTTGTCCATATGCTGCCAGAATTTCATGAGCCATCTATGTGCAATTTAGACATTTTGCCTACAAGAATCAAACTATCACACGTACTTTGGCTTTTGATGTTCCCAGTTGCCGCACCGTTTCACTCGCACACTATGATACACTAGTTATTTGTACTGCTAAGGGAATGTATATGCAGAAAACCCAGAATATTTCTTCTCTTCTGACAATATGTCACACTTGTTGTGCAGTGGTACAAGGGTAATCCCAAAAGTAAAGTCTCCTATTTTTTTATATGTACATAGACCTGTTTATTTCTACAATGGTTTACATCAGTTTACAGCTTGAACATCTAGCTATTTTTCGATATAATCACGATTTCTGTCTATGCATTTTTGTGGTCGCTGTGGCAGTTTTTGTATGCCCATGTTTATACCAGCTCGCCGCCATGCTGTTCAGAAAGTTATGAACCTCTATGAATCGCTGGGACCACAATTAACAATGACAGGTACTGTGAGACTTAAAAACGGGCAATTCAGAACCGGAGAAGAGGAATGTTGAGCAAGGGCGTACATATCCTCCTTGACAACGCTCGCCCACACATCACACATCTGCTCTCCTGCAACAGTTTCAGTGGTACATAATCATCCACCCACCCTATAGTCCTGACTTGGCGACTGTCATCTGTTCCCTAGGTTAAAAGAACATTTGGCTGGAAAGCGATTCAGCTCTGACGACGAGGTGAAAGAAGAGGTTCATAACTTTCTTACAGCATGGGGGCGAGATGGTATGACATGGGCATACAAAAACTGCCACAGCGTCTACAAAAATGCATCAACGTAAATGGTGATTATGTCGAAAAATAGCTAAATGTTCAAGCTGTAAACTTATGTAAACCATTGTAGAAATAAACAGGTCTATGTACTTATAAAAAAATAGGAGAGCTTACTTTTTGGATTACCCTTGTATTAGCATGGTATAACGCGTGTAACTTCCTTTTTAAGATCCTCTCATAAATTGCCACTGTGAATTAAGTTTTCTGAGTATTTATGTGGGTGATGAGAAGGTATTAATCTTTTCAACTTGTAGACTCATGCCAAAATTGTAAGCAGTTATTGAGAATACACGCACATTTACATGAATCTGGAATTAAAGTGCGCGTCATTTATGTTGGCGGCCGAGTTTAGGTTTGTTCTGCGCATCTGACGTCACAAAACACAGTCAGCCAATGAACAGAGAACGACATTGCCACATCTCCACTGCAGTGCAGAGCATGGACGAGTGTCTTCAGTTTTAGAAACGTTAAGTCATAAATAAAGTAATAGAACAAAAGCAATGTCTTGATAGCAGACATTCTTTTATAGAAAGTTTGGAAAAAGCATTCTTTATACCAATTGCTTCATATTCTATTAATTAATTAAACCAAACAAGAAATAAGACTCCTAATTCCGGTGATAGCAAGGAAAGGTGTTTGTATCACTCTCACGAACCGCTTTTTCGCAATAAAGAACAGCGGTAATTGTTTATTTCCTATTGTACTTCGACGAAGCATGAGTAATTCATAGTTATACCGACAGTGTTTGTCAGTATTTTGCGTGACGTGTTATAGTCCTCATGGCATTATGTAGTCAGACTAGATGTGTTAGCATAACGGTGAAGGTTTTGGGCTGCTACGCGAAAGGTTATGAGTTCAAACCTTGTGCAGTTTTCATTATTTAAAAACAATATCGAAGTGTCTTACTTCACGAATTATATTCGTTTGAATGCAATTTTTTGAAATTTCTAGTGCTTTGTCTCTTCATTAACCCTTTCGCTGCTACAGACACGTGCTCCCCGAATTCTGCGCTGTGCGCGATTTTGTCATCACTGCACTGCTCGCCTGTGCAGACACATGGTGTTCCCACTGCTTTGACACACTTATCATTCAATTTCACAAAAACTATTTGGCCCAAAAATTTGATTTTTACACGTCTTCTTGACTGATACCTTCCCCCCATAAATGACTTAATTTTGTTTCGATGTTCAACACAGTTATTATGCAGCATTAAATGTAGTAAACCATTGCACGAAATTTTGAAGAGTTTGCAGAGGTAGAAGTCCATAGCGTATACTTTCTGTATGGTCGATTTTAGTTGCCACAATGTTGAGAATGAAATGTGGACAAGATACCTAAATTTCATATAAAATTTACTGTATAACAATATCTCATTTAATTGAAGTACGACATAGGTGTCATATGTAATATTGTGAAATATTCCATCTTTCGTGACTGTAATAAAAGTATTATTTACACCGGACGCGTTTGGCTTTATTTTAAAGCACTTCAATCAAGGAACGGTATGGCACATACACAATGGTACTCATGGTCTCTTTCTCGTTTTTGTTCCACAGTCGCAGTTTTACCAATGGTACTGAAATATATTCCTCTTCTGGAACTGTAATAAGGGACTTATTTAGACCAGACGCGTTTCTCTCTTTTGAAGCATCTTCAGTGGACAGTATTTTGTCTTCTCCATTGCTAAGTCACCTTTCGTAGTTTTGTGCTGCGGTAACACAATATTCAACGTTTGTGTTGGCAGATCAGTGTTTTGGCAAATAAACGATGTTTGTGTGTGCCACACACAAAAATTATATTTGACATAGCTCAGAGCACTTCACTGATAGACGGTATATTCAAGTCCTAATGTTTTTGTAAGTACACAGTTTTGTTTAATACACTTTGTCTACTTCCTTTTGATTAATTGAAGTGCTGTAAAATAAAGCCAAACATGCTCAGTGTAAATAAAACTTTTGTTACAGTCGCGAAAGACGGAATATTTCTCAATATTACATACGACACCTATGTCGTACTTCAATTAAATGAGCTATTGTTATACAGTAAATTTTATATGAAATTTAGGTATCTTGTCCACATTTCATTCTCCCACGACCCGTAGTTCTGGGTGACTTTTTCGGAATCTACCACTTTTCCTAGACCCCTCCAGTCCTTTTCCTTCACCCCTCGACCTTCCCCTTCAATGCTTCTGCTGAAAGGAGGAGCCACTGGCTCCGAAAGCTTGCATAATTATAACTTTCTTTTATGTCGTTGCTCTGTTGCCACTTGGTGGGTAGAATTTTTTTATCTATCCAATAACATTATGTTGTCAAAAATTGATTGTTTTCGTTGTTATTTTAAGAAGTGTACATTTCAAAAACATCCCCTGGCAGGTTACAGTACCAGGATGTCTTTTTACAAATCAAGCACTCCAGATAGCCATATTGTAGGTGCCACAACAATGGACGGGTGTCTGTGGAAAGGCCGGACAACATACGGCTTTTGAAGAGGTGCAGCAGCCTTTCCAGTATGTGCAGAGGCAACAGTCTAAATGTTTGATTGTTCTGACATTGTAATATGGAATTACTGTGCTGATATTGCAAACAGCTGAAAGCAAGGGGAAACTGTAGCCAGAACTTTTCCCAATGGCAAGCAGCCCTTCTGTGTGTGTGTGTGTGTGTGTGTGTGTGTGTGTGTGTGTGTGTGTGTGTCATTATCTGTTTTATATTGGGTTCACCCTCATATTTTGTGTGACATCTGTAGCACACTGTGTAATATCAGATCTTAAGGACCACACAAATAAACAAAGAATTAATTAATTAAATAAAATGAAAGTGTAGCTACTCCACATTCGCCTTCTACATTTCCATCTGTCATTCTTAATGACCACCACCTAGGAATGTCTTGCAGCACAATCTGACAGTTCCTCCTGAAGCCATCTCAGTTTGTGGCCCACTAATAAAATGTCTTAACCCTAATGTATGGTGCAGCAGGTCCCCCCAGCATAATATGATATTTTCTGAGTGGTAAACACCGAGCGAGGTGGCACATTGGTTAACACACATTGATCCGCATTTGGGAGGACAATTGTTTCATCCTGCATACAGCCATCCAGATTCAGGTTTTCTTTGATTTCCCTAAATCACTCTAGGCTTATGCCAGGATGGTTCCTTTGAAAGGACACAGCTGATTTCCTTTCCCATCCTTGACACAATCACAGCATGTGCTCTGTCTCTAATCAACTTGATGCCGATCTCAATCTTCCTTTCTGAGTGGTAAAGAAAAAGGGTTCAGTTATGTCTTAGTCATTGTCATCTTACGTGCAGGGAGAAGGCACATGCGTGCTCCATTGTACCAAAGTTTATGTCAACCACTTCCTTGGTCGACTTGCGTCCCTCCTTCCACTCAGTTGTAGTTATTTTCTTGCATAGTCTTACATCTCCCATCCAGTTCACATGTTATTTCCACCTCTCTCTGTATTCACAAAAATAATCATTGTCTGAAAATATAATATGGATAGGTAAAAAATCTACTCACCAAACAGCAGCATGAGAAAACACATAGAAGATATGGAAGTGCACAAACTTTTGCAGCCAGTGGCTCCTCCTTCTGGCAGAAGGGTTGAAGGGAAGAAACAGAGATGAAGGAAAAGGACTGGCAAAGTTTAGGAAATGGGGAAGGTTTAGGAAACATCACCCAGAAGGCCAGATTGGGAGAGCCTTACTTGACATGATGAGAGGGCAAGAGGGAGACCCATAGCAAGATGGATGGGCACAGTCTAAATCAGATTAAGAAGAAACCCAGAATGGAACAAAACAGCTAGAGGAGAAAAATGGTGCGAAGACAAGAGAAGATGAAGAAGTACCATATATGTCCCAACCTAGCTCGGTGCTGGATAAAAGAGAAATGAGGATGACAACAATTTGTACAAGCTTTTGAGTTCCACTGTGATGTGTGGTGGCTAGCCACTATCACTCATTAGAGCTTTGTGGCTTAGTCATAAAACTAAAACATTTTTAAAAAGTTATTTATAAATAGCATGAACATAACCTTATGAAATTCTGCACAAGAGCATCCAAATCCTACGTGGTCAAGACCATCCCGTGATCCTAGGAAAAAATGATATTTTTAAATAAAAGACACACAAAGCCCAGTATCGACGTACCAGATAAAATCCTGTGCAAGTCACCACATAAAAACTACACACAAAATGCAATTGTGCCCTGGTGAACGCGAAGACAGAACAGATGCAGAAGCATCAAACATTGCAGTAAAAAATTGTATTGTGCTTAAAATATCAATTTTTCAGATCAAGAAGGTGGCAGCCCGACACTCCCTTCAGAAAAGATCATCTGTTTATTGGCTTGAAAAGTACAAAACACCCTTACCACCAGCAGTTTTCTAGACCTGCTACTGCTCCGTATGTCATCACAGGCATGGAGACCTGCCTCTGGAGTAATAGAACATCCCATTAATTGGAACTGTAGCTTGCCACCACTCTCCAGGACAGATGCAAGCTGTGGCTGGCGATGAGTCATACAGAGGTGAGATATGGATGTTTTACCAAATAAGCGTGCCACAAGTGGTGGAACAGGTTCTGTTAACCTGAAGACTAGGGCCCCTCATCAAACAGAATACTTCCAACCAGTGTTTGGTGCTGGGACTGCTTTCATTTGTCATATATTCTCTCTCTGTCAGAAAAGTTCCAGGACATTTTTTTTTTTTTAATAGAAAATTGCACTTTCTAAGTAATGAGTCTAGCTCCTATCAAAGTAGTCCCCTTGCCACTGTTTCTGGAGGTATTGGAAGCAAACAGGGAAATTGTCAGCTGTGATGGTAGTAAGCTCATTTATCACATGTTGTTGGATGTCTAAGATATTTTGATGAAGCTTTCCTTTCGGTCGCCTTTTCACTTGTGGAAACAAGAAAAAATCACAAGGTGAGAGGTCGGGTGAATATGGCGGATGTGGGATGGCAGGAACAGGATGTCTTGCCAGATACTCGGTAACAGGTAAAGCAGTATGAGGTTTAGGTTTTTCATGCAAAAAGGACCAGTCCTGAGAAGGCCACAAATCAGGGTGGCAATATCAAATTGCTTGTTGCAAATGTTTCAAGGCTACTGTTTGACATGGAGGAACACACTCATGGTGAACTAATCCTTTGCTGTCAAAGAATGGGATCAACATTGTCTTTGTTCTCGAAGATTGTTGTCTGATGTTTTTTGAGGCTTGTGATCCAGGACTCCATCATTCAGCACTTTAATGATTCTTGTGCAGGTCATACTGGTAGCACCAACATTCATCCCCAGCAATAATCTTTGACAGAAATGTGGGATCACATCTGGCTCTATACAGTAGTGCAGAAGAAATTCTTTGTCTTTCCTCTTTCTGTTTGTATGTCAGTGTGTGAAGGACAAGTTTTGTATTAAGTTTCCGTTTCCCTAAACCTTTGCGTAAAATCTTATGGCACATATCATGATTCAAATTAAGTTGTTCTGATTTGTATGCACAGTTATGTGATTTTCTTCTTGCAATTACTGCCTTACATGCTTCATGTGTGCATTGGAATGAGTTGTGGATGGGTGACCATCTCTGGGATTGTCCTGCACTGAATCTTTGCCTTCATGAAACCTTTTGTACCACTTAAAACACAACTTCTTGAAAGTGCCTCAGCTTAATATTCTTTGACCATGTTTCACTAGGAGTTTTCCTGAGCTTAATGTAGAACTTAATGTTCACTCTTTGCTCACAATCAGCATGCACTGTGTCACTATAACTAATTGGACAAGAACCCAAACAATGTTTTGCTAAGCACAGCCTTGCCACCTAGTGAGCTCATGCATAAAAATGTCCGAGTTCGTTTTGAGGATGCACATATACAAGGCAACATAAAAACATTTGTTCCTTTTTAGTACTGCAAATTCAGAAAAAAAGCATCTGTTGTGGAACTTTTCTAACAAAGAGGTATTTCTTACATTGCCTACATTCAAAACCATGTTTGCAAACAGTTTTCATATGTCTTCTATGATTCATTATAAAACAATGATAATGTTAACACTACTTTAAAAATTAACTTTTGAAGTAAACTGAGAAAAGCGTTGACTGAATCTTACACGTTGTTGTTGTTGCTGTTGTTGTTGTTGTCCCCAGTAGAGATCAGAAATGGAGCAAGTAAGTCTAATGTTTGGATTGTATTTTTCACAAATCAAGGCACTGCTGCTACATTAGTGCTGACAGGCTACCTTCATTCCCTCTGTAGTTCTCTGAGTGTGACAAGTCTGAGAATGTGGCACTGTGGTCACTTCGTACTCATCAACTCATTCTCTCTCATTGAAGCATGCAGGAGTGTAAGGCAACTTGTGACATATTATTAATGTAAAAGATGAGTACATGATCTTGCTGCTATAAAGTAGCACAGACAATGTGAAATGACTGATTGTTATGATCAGATGGCCTTTCATGAAGCTGTGGTTTGTGAGACTGTGGAGGGTGTAAGGCAAAAAAATTAAACGATGCATAATACACGCGTGCACATGTGTTTCATTGGAGGAGGAGTGATATCTGGAATGTGTTTCTAACTATAGTCCACACTTCATATGAGAAGTGTAAAAATTTTGGCCAGTGCAAACAAAATGGAGTGCCCTTTTTTATTCCACCTCCACCGAGAGAAAATGTGCTGTGTCAATCAAAAACTGTGAACAGACCTTCATCACTGTTATAGCCTTGTGACAACTTGGATTTATGGGCTATGTTCTAAATAATGTTTGCAAACATTTTTCATATGTCTTCTATGATTCATTATAAAACAATGATAATGTTAACACTGCTTTAAAAACTAACTTTTGAAGTAAACTGAGAAAAGTGTTGACTGAATCTTACACCTTGTTGTTGATATTGTTGTGTAGTTCATCATTCATTTCTGTAATTTAATTTAATACAGACTTTACATGTCATTCTCTTCTCACTTTTTCTGGTATTGACATTATAGACTCAGTAGTGCCTCATCAATGTAATAGTTAGACATTCTCCAAATAGAAGGAATATTAAAATAAATTTACAGCAGTCTTCAAAAACGTTTTATCTATATAAATGTATGCATAAATAGGACAGTATTCACTGCTAACCAATCAGTTGTTATATTGTTATATAACTTGCTTCTGCAGTAGGTCGGACATTTTGTGACATTTCAAACTGCACTTGAGAATGGCTATAAATTCAAAATCACGACTGTGTGAAATAAATGAAGTTTAATAGTGGCAATGTCTTTCAGAACTGTTGCATACATAGTGGGGATGCTGTGAGTCTGTGGTGATACTTGCAAACTCGTGTACGCACTCTCCTTTCTGTGCTAGTTGTGTCCACTTGCACCCAACAACAGAAGCAGGTGACAAGTGAGCTAAGGTGGAGACTCATGAGTGAAGCCTTACAGGGACACAGAGACAACAAGTTTGACAGTGACGTCACAGGACTCTTCGCCAACATTAAAGTGAGTATACGGAGCTATATTTCTGATCTCTAAACCTTAGTCGAAAGACTGATTTGAAGCAGTTCTTCATGCTAGTCTGCCAGGTATGAGCTCTTAATCTCTGCGTAACTACTGCAACCTACATCCAATTGAGCTGCTTACTGTATTTGAGCTTTGGTCTGCCTCTACAATTTTTACCTCTAACACTTCCCTCCATTAGCAAATTAGTAGTTCCTTGGTATTTAAGTATGTGCCTTATCAAATGACTTTTTCCTTTAGTGACGTTGTGCTATAAATTTATTTTTTCAGAATGAATTTTCACTGATCAGCAGAGTGTGCTTTGATTTGAAACTTACTGGCAGAGTGCTAGTAATGCAAGATATGCAGGAGAATTTTTGTGGGGTTTGGAAGTAGGAGAAGAGTTACTGGCAAAGCAAAACTGTGAGTGTTACTGCAAAGTGAAGCTGTGGGGGCAGTCATGTTTGGATAGCTCAGTCAGTAGCACAATTCCCCACAGTTGAGTTCCAGTATGGCACATATTTCTGATATGTGAGGAAGTTTCAGTTTCTTCTTCCAACAATTCGATGAATTACTTCTTCGTTAGTTACTCATTCAACCCACCTAATATTCATAGTTCTTCTGCAATGCCACATTTCAATAGATTCAATCTCTTCTTGTCTGAGCTCCTAATCAACAACATCTTATTTAGTACAAGGTGTGTTTTTTTAAGTAAGGTCCATTTGAACATAAGTACACAGCGAAAGGTTTTTTCAAAAAAGTAAAATTATTTACAGAAAGTACATACTTCACTCTATTTTTTTTTTTTTTTTTTTTTTTTTTTTTTTTGACATAGTCACTAAGTTTGCTCAGACACGTATCATACCTCTCAACCAATTTAAAAATACCCTCTTCATAAAAACTTGCCGCCTGCTCCGATAACCAAGAGTTCACTGCTGTTTTCACGTCTACATCTACATCTACATACATACTCCGCAATCCACCATATGGTGCGTGCTGGAGGGTACCTCATACCACAAACAGCATCTTCTCTCCCTGTTCCACTCCCAAACAGAACGAGGGAAAAATGACTGCCTATATGCCTCTGTATGAGCCCTAATCTCTCTTATCTTATCTTTGTGATCTTCCCGCGAAATATAAGTTGGCAGCAGTAAAATTGTACTGCAGTCAGCCTCAAATGCTGGTTCTCTAAATTTCATCAGTAGCGATTCATGAAAAGAACGCTTCCTTTCCTCCAGAGACTCCCACCTGACTTCCTGAAGCATTGTGTGATGATCAAACCTATCAGTAACAAATCTAGCAGCCCGCCTCTGAATTTCTTCTATGTCCTCCCTCAATCTGACCTGATAGGGATCCCAAACGCTCGAGCAGTACTCAAGAATAGGTCGTATTAGTGTTTTATAAGCGGTCTCCTTTACAGATGAACCACATCTTCCCAAAATTCTACCAATGATCCGTAGAGGACTATCTGCCTCCCCACAACTGCCATTACATGCCTGTCCCACTTCATATTGCTCTGCAATGTTACACCCAAATATTTAATGGACATGACTCTGTCAAGCGCTACACTACTAATGGAGTATTCAAACATTACGGGATTCTTTTTCCTGTTTATCTGCATTAATTTACATTTATCTGTATTTAGAGTTAGCTGCCATTCTTTACACCAATCACAAACCCTGTCCAAGTCATCTTGTATCCTCCTACAGTCACTCAATGGCGACACCTTCCCGTACACCACAGCATCATCAGAAAACAGCCGCACATTGCTATCCACCCTATCCAATAGGTCATTTATGTAGATAGAAAACAACAGCGGACCTACCACACTTCCCTGGGGCACTCCAGATGATACCCTCACCTCCGATGAACACTCACCATCGAGGACAAAGTACTGGGTTCTATTACTTAAGAAGTCTTTGAGCCACTCACATATTTGGGAACCAATCCCATATGCTCATACCTTAGTTAGGAGTCTGCAGTGGGGCACCGAGTCAAACACTTTCCGGAAGTCAAGGAATGTGGCATCCATCTGATACCCTTCATCCATGGTTCACAAGATATCATGTGAAAAAAGGGCGAGTTGCGTTTCGCAGGAGCAATGCTTTCTAAAGCTGTGCTGATGCATGGACAGCAACTTCTCTGTCTCAAGGAAATTCATTATATTCGAATGTCGTCGTCGTCATTGTAATGGTTGCCACTGAGGTGTTGTTTGAGGTGGAGGAACAGATGGCGATCTCTTGGTGCAAGATCAGGACTGTAGGGTGGGTGGTCTAAAACTTCCCAGCCAAAACTGTGCAATAAATCGTGGGTCTGACCTGCATTGTCATGTAGAAGGACAATTCCATTTGTCAGCATGCCGCGTCTTTTGTTTTGAATCGATCTGTGTAGCTTTTTCAGGGTTTGGCAGTATGCTTCTGCATTGATAGTGGTTCCTCATTGCATGAAGTCGACCAACAAAACACCATGCCTATCCCAAACAGTGACGCCATGATTTTGCACTGGGAGAGAGTCTGTTTAGCCTTCACCTTTAGAGGCAAGTGTGTGTGTGTCTCCATCCCATGCTCTGTTGCTTGGATTCGGGCGTGATAAGCGAAACCCGTGTTTTGTCTCCAGTTATGATCTGACTCAAGAAGACGTCACCTTCTTCGTTATAACGAATCAAGAAATTCATCGCACGCTCAAATCTTTGGTTTTTGTAGTCCTCTGTTAGGAGTTTCACGACCCAACGGGAGTGCAGTTTCCTAAACTTTAGGTGTTTAGGAACAATGTTGTAAAGCACTAATCTCAACATGACAGGAAATTTGTTTGAGAGACTTGTTATTGTGAAGTGCCTGTTCTCACGAATCCTCGCTTCAACTGAAGCCATCAAATCGTCTGTAATCAAAGAAGGGCAACTGGAGCGGTCCTCATCATGGACGTTGTCATGGCCATCTTTGAATTCTCATACCCACTTATGCACTTTGATTTCATTCATAGCAGTATCACTGTACACTTCGCAAATCTGTTGATGAATTTCTGCAGCAGACAGGTTCCTTGCTGGCAAAAACTGTATCACTGAGTGAACCTCTCACGTGGCGGGCAAGTTGATAGTCTTAAACATTTTGAAAGCACAGAATAGAACCGTACAGGTTAGTTACAGAGCCTGAAACTGAACACAGTTGTTTCCGAGGCATGCCAGTACATGATGCACATCCTCGTTGTGGTAGGTGCGCAAACTACCAGTGTCTACCACAAAATGTTCCTTACTTAAAAAACACGCCTCGTACAAGGGTACAATCTAGAAAAATAACTTCAGAATAGAGTTCCTAGCTCTAAAACTTATAGGGGTTGTTAACAAACTTCTCTTTCTCAGAAATGCTTTTCTTGCTATTGATAGTCTGTATTTTATATCCCCCATACTTAAACCATCATCAGTTATTTTGCTGCCCATATAGCATAATTCGAATACTTTTATTGTCTCATGTATTAATCAATTCCCTTATCATCACTTGATTTAATTTGACTTCATTTCATTACCCTTTTTTTTTATTTTTGTTGATGTTCACCTGGTAACCTCATTCAAGACATCCATTTGCACTTGATATTGTCAAAGTGAGTGTGGAATGAGTTATCTCTTCTCTAGCCAAATGGTCAACTATTTTATTCCCTGGGATGTCCACATGACCACAAAGACAACTGAGCAGGCAATATGATTGAGGACCAAGATAAGATCATGAATATCAGATACCACAGGGCGACAAGCGTAATAGTGATCAATGGCGTGAAGACTGCACGTTGAGTCATGGCAAATTTAAATTGAGCCATGGGAGGCTTGCTTAATAAAGTATAGTGTTCTGTTAAACCAATGTTTTGGAACTATAGGAAGCAACTACTTAAAGAAGAGACCATGTAGAGGATCTACCACTTTTTGTAACCAGTCTATTGGAGTTAGCCACGAGCAGTGAGACACCAGTGTCATAAGTGGATGAGTTTTGCTACAATGTGTAAGAAATAGGGCAAAAGTGGTATGACAGATAGATTAAGGAAAACCCAAGAGTTATTTCAAAAACACTGTGGTACTTACAGACAACAAGTGAATGCAAGGAAGAAAAAAAAAAAAAAAATGGAAAGAATGTTACATCCCTGCATCAGAATAAACAAGGTGTTGTAATCCAAAAATATATTTTGCTTTCCCCTTAAAAGCCGGTGCAGAAACCATTCTGTTTATTCAACGGAGTATAAAGTCTACATTTCTTGTATCAGCTGGTGAGTTATATAAAGAATCATTTCATTCCAATAATATGAGGATGAGTCAAATGAAAATCTTAAATATTTTTTTAAATATTATTTATTGTGCAGAAGTGGTACAAATCTGTGTCACTTTGCAACATAATCTCCCCCACGCTCAATGCAAGTCCTCGAGTGCTTACAAAGTGCATAAATTCCTTTAGAAAAAAATTCTTTTGGTAGTCCGCGCAATCACTCATGCACCGCGTGTCATACCTCTTCATCAGAACGGAACTGCTTTCCTCCCATTGCGTCTTTGAGTGGCCCATAAATATGGAAATCACTTGGGGCAAGTTCTGGTGAGTATGGTGGATGAGGAAGACAGGTCTGTGATTGTTGCAACTGTTGTACGGGCAGTGTGGGGCCTTGCATTGTCATGTTGCAAAAGGACACCTGCTGACAGCAATCCACATCGCTTTGATTTGATTGCAGGCCGCAGATGATTTGTTAGGAGACCTGTGTATGATGCACTCGTAACAGTGGTCCCTCTAGGTATGTAATGCCACAAAATGATGCCTTTTTTGTCCCAAAAGAGAGTCAGCATAACCTTCTCTGCTGATGGTTCTGTTTGAAACTTCTTTGATTTTGGTGATGAGGAATGGCGCCATTCCTTGCTCGCTCTCTTCGTTTCCGGTTGGTGGACATGAACCCAGGTTTCGTCCCCAGTAACGGTTCTTGCAAGGAAGCCATCACCTCCTCATTCAAAGCACCAAAGAAGTTCTACACAAGCATCAACACGTTATTCTCTCATTCCAGGAGTCAGCTGCCGTGGCACCCATCTTGCAGACACCTTGTGAAACTGGAGAAAATCATGCACAGTGTGATGTGATGACCCATGACTAATCTGTAAACATGCTGCAATGTCATTCAGTGTCACTTGGCAGTTTTCCTTCACTATGGCTTCAACTGCTGCAATGTTCTGCGGAGTCACGACTCCTGGATGAGGAGCATCTTCCACTGAAGTCACACTATTTGCGAGCTTCCTACTCCATTCGTAGACTTGCTGCTGTGACAAACATGCATCACCGTACTGAACCTTCATTCATCAATGAATTTCAATAGGTTTCACACGTTCACTATTCAAAAACTGAATAACACAACGCTGTTCTTTTCCCTTGCGCAAGTCACAAGTGGGGCGGCCATCTTTATACTGATACTGCAACGGTATGTGTGCTGCCTATAGGCCATTCTGCATGCTGTTTGTAGCACACTTACCAACTTACAGGATAACAGCACGAAATTTCGATTTTGCATTACAAATTTAAGGTTTTAATTTGACTCACCCTTGTATGAGAAAAGTAATTACGCAGTAAGATATATGTAGAAAATGATTGTATAAAAGGAAACACTTTCTTATGTAATAAAAAAAAAATACCTTATAAATTACTAAGTAACATCATTGAGCTGAAACCAGATATAGTGTAATTTATTCATGTCTAAAATGGCTAAAAAGTAACCTCTGAGACTATGTTGGGACACGCTTTGCACTGCCATGCATAAATATTATGTAAAAAGTATTGTTATTTTTCACTTTTGAATGAGTAATGAATGTGTGTAAGGAGGCAAAAATTAGGTTCCAGAGTTTGTTTTTGTGTTTTTAAAATATCATGGAGTCTGATTTATGAAATATTACTATGAAACAAAGAAGACGTGCTCTGTGAACACAACAACTAAACAATGACAATTTTAACCTACAGAATGCAGCACAGGAGTCAGAGACCAAAAGGAACTTTCATAATAGTCTGATAATCTGTGATTATTAAATCTATAGTGACAAACATTTTCACTGTCATAATTAGCAAAAGTTAAGAAACCAAGTGCTGTGATAAGCCTTATAATCATGAGCTGGGACATCATAAACATAATTTGCCTGTACCTATTCTCAGTTAGGCAACTGCCTATAAACAAATAAATAAACTTTCACTTTTTAAGCAAGTTTGTTTTGGGATTATGGTATATTAAGAATACAGATAGTATCTGCATTTGAATGATGTAACATATCAGCTTTGGCATCTTGTTCACTTTTTGTTGCTGTAGTATTGGCCAGAAATAATCAGCACTTGCTGTGCCACTAGCATTATTCTCTAAGTCAGCCTGATAATCCTCAGATATATCTAAGTTATCAATATATGAATTGTTAGCACTGTGAGCAATTTCAGCAATAATAAGTATTATGTCTTTACAGATTATGTCACCTACAGTGACTTTCTTTTCGTTAACACTAATTAGTCCTGTCATCACATACTTCATTGAAGTGTGCAATTACCAGAGATCTTACTATCTTTGTCTTTTCTGCTAAACTCAAAAATTCAGTCACTTCATTTTTAAAATCACCATCTTGGATGTGAATATTCTGGATAGTTTAACTGGAAATAAAGAGTGCAGAATAATATTCACTTTCAGAACACTCAACACTGAAAATACTTTCCAGCACATAACAACTTCATGTTGGCTTACTTTATTATGTTATATGAGCACATACAATATTCACAAGCAAGGCTAAATATGAACTGAACAGAACAGAATAATACATGTTTTTTTGTTTCATTGTTTCTTTTCTTTACAACTAGAAAAATAACTAGCACAGGAACTAAAAAAAAAGGTGATAACTTATACTGGTATCTGGTCATCAGCTAACATTGTCATATGGACTGGCACTGCAATGGTCTGCTCCCAGTGAAATATACATGTCTGTGTTGCCCCAATCCCCACATGTGAACATGCAACATAAACAATACACAGTTTTGTAGTTACCTTGTAAACTCATGATGAATAAATTTCTTTAATGGGATTTGAAAGAGATATACACATCCTTTCATCATGCTTTTCAGAGGTAAGTGCTCAACTGTGCAATTCAGGAGAAAATGGTCCATAATTCTAAGCTGTTCCATCAGAATGTTCAGTCCCTATGCAATAAGTTAACAGAACTGGAAATAATAATTTCAAATGAGTTAATTCATGCTTCTGTGCTGTGTTTGAATGCACAGTGGTTAAGAGAGGATATATTACAAGCAATGAACATAACAGACTATGAATTGGCCTACATTTGTAGAAAGCAATTCCACCATGGTGGAAAATACATATCTGTCAGACAGGAATATTTAGAACAACTGAAGGCATTAAAGAGTGAAAAGTATTTTGAAGTACCAGCCACTCAAAACAATTGCAGAATGCCTTTACAGATCTCATGATGGAGGGGGGTGGGGGGGCGGGGGGGGGGGGGGGGGGGGGACTTTCTACGGCCCATGGAAAACATGTTAATTCAAAGTGCAAGACATTAGCAAACCATCCTCACTTGTGGTGCTTGTTGTGGACTGGCAAGACAGCCAATCCACTGTGACGGGTAGCCGAAAGGCACGCGTTTAAGCTCACGTAGGCTGGCGTGAGGTCTGGAACAGGTAAAGGAAGTTATAGTAGCAAAGAACATATGTAGCTGCGGGAATACTTAACTTTAATCCATAATTGGTGAACATCGGTCTGACGGTACATGCATCACAAGATAAATAGCAAATGATAATGGCGCCTTGCTAGGTCGTAGCAAATGACGTAGCTGAAGGCTATGCTAACTATCGTCTTGGCAAATGAGATTTTAATTTGTCAGTGAACCATCGCTAGCAAAGTCGGCTGTACAACTGGGCGAGTGCTAGGACGTCTCTCTAGACCTGCCGTGTGGCGGCGCTCGGTCTGCAATCACTGACAGTGGCGACACGCGGGTCCGACGTATACTACCGGACCGCAGCTGATTGAGATGCCGACGCACCTCACCAGAGGCCCCCAAAACCAGATACAAAGCGCGGCCGAGGCAGCGAAGAATGTGCCCTGCGAGCCAACGCTGTGAACCTCGATAATTGCGATAGTAGACAACGTCGCCTGGGGCAAAAGCAGGTGTCTGCCGCTGCACAGGAACCTGAGGCGGCGGATGTAGCAAAGACATCAAGGTGCGATGAGGGCGACCGTGCAACAACTCAGCCGGCGAGCAACCATCTCGGGGCTGAGAGCGATACGTGGACAAAAAGAGCAATAACGCGTCCTCCCGAGAATGCGACTCTTTCAACTTCAACATCTGGGACTTGAAAGTCCTGACCAAATGTTCAGCGGCATCGTTTGACTGTGGCGAAAACGGTGCAGACGTCAGATGTTGAATACCATTGGCCTTGCAGAATGACTGAAATTCTGCGGACATGAATTGTGGGCCATTGTCAGAAACAATAGTCTGCGGAAGACCTTCAATGCAAAAGATAGCGGATAATGCTTGGATGGTGGCAGATGATGTCGTGGAAGACATCCGGACAACAAAAGGAAAATTACTGAATGAATCTACCTCAACCAACCATCGAGCATTCCGGAATGGACCAGCAAAATCGATGTGTAAGCGTTGCCAAGGGGAAGTGGCTTTTGGCCATGCAAAGAATTTCCGTGGTGGTGCAGATTGGTGTTCGGCACACGCCATGCAAGAAGAGCACATATGCGTAATCGCGGCATCGATTCCGAACCAAGTACAGTGCTGATGAGCAAGTTGTTTCGTTTGCACTATACCCCAATGTCCTTGGTGGAGAAGCCGTAAGACAGAGGACTGTAACGAACGTGGGACCACGACCCTGGACTGATCATTATCAGAACGCAACAGCAAAACACCACGTTGTACAAAAAGTCGCTCCTTGTGATCAAGAAATCGGCGAACCAACGGATCCTCGATCCGTGACTTTGACAAGGGCCATTGGGTAGCAACAAAACGCAAAACGGGAGCAAGGACAGGGTCTGCAGCTGTGGCTGTAGCTACACAACGAAAATCAATCGGAAACAATTCGACCACGTCATCGGTTTCCAAATCAATGAACATGCAAGCAAGTTCGGAGGAATCGAATGCCCTATCCTCAGCAACAGGCAAACGGGACAACACATCAGTGTTTCCGTGCTTAGCAGTGGACCGATACAAGATATCGTAGCGGTACTGCGAGAGGAAAATAGACCAGCGAATGAATTTCTGCGCTGTACGTGGGGGTACAGGCTTGTTCGGATGAAAAAGCGATGTCAAAGGTTTGTGGTCTGTGATGATGCTAAAGTGACGACCATACAAGAAATCATGAAACTTTGTAACACCAAATACGAGAGCCAATGCTTCTTTCTCGATCTGTGAATAATTTCTTTGCACAGATGAGAGCAATTTGGATGAAAAGGCAATAGAGCGATCGTGCGAACCATCTTTGTGCGCAAGCACAGCACCGATCCCGAAATCCGATGCATCCACCATCAACAAAAGGGGTTTCTGGGGGTCGAATGGCGTAAGGCAAGTAGTGGAAAGCAACGCCGATTTCAACTAGCGAAAGGCGCGTTCGCATTCCGTCGTCCAGACGAACGGAACACCTTTACGGCGTAAGCGATGAAGCGGAGCTGAAATGGAAGAGGCGTGTCGCACGTAGCAATGATAATAATTGATTTTTCCCAGCACGCTCTGTAGTTGCTTCAAATTCTGCGGCGAAGGCAAGTCTTGTATGGCACGGAGGTGCTGTGGACTGGGATGTATGCCTTGGGCACTGAGTACATGTCCCAGATATGGTAAGTCCCGAGCAAAAAACACACATTTGTCCTTCCGCAAGCAAAGACCATTTTGTCGCAAGACCTGAAATAATGTTCTGAAATTGGCTAAATGTTCTTCTTCTGTCTTTCCGGAGATCACAATATCGTCCAGATAGTTTGCTGCAGTAGGGACCGACACACAAACAGTTTGTAAATATTGCTGAAAGAATGCAGGGGCGGATGCACACCCGAATGGCAGTCATTTGAATCGGTACAAACCAAGATGCGTGTTAACTACCAAAACGCGCTGGGATTCTTCATCCACCGGTATTTGCAAGTACGCATCTGCTAGGTCCAACTTCGAAAAATATTTACCCAGGCACAGTTTGTCACAAAGATCTTCCTGGCGGGGTAAAGGAAAAGTTGCAGTCACTAGTTGGGGATTCACTGTTGCCTTGAAGTCCACACAAAGTCTCAATTTTCCAGAAGGTTTTGGCAAAATTACTAAGGGTGACGCCCAGAGAGAAGCCTGCACACTTTCAATCACACCTTGTGATTCCAAATCGTTTAACGTTCTTGCGACCTCATCACGCAATGCGTGGGGAACATTGCGCGCTCTGAAAAATTTCAGTTGCGCGTTTACTTTCAGTTCCAAATGTGCTTTATAGTTCTTAGCGCAAAAATGTCTGCAAACTCTTCACATAGACGAGAAACACTGGCTGAAGGCACAGTCTCGTTCACTGATAGTACCTGATTGACTATAGACAAGTTAAACAACTGAAACAAATCGAAACCAAACAAGTTCACTGCAGAAGAAGAACGAAGGACGTAAAATGACACAAGTTTTGTTTGTCCTGTGTATTTTGCAAGAAGGCTGCACTGTCCTAACACAGGGATTGCTTGTCCTGAATAACTACTGAGCTTAACATTTGCGGCACGCAATGGAGGTGTGCCCAGCTGTTTGTACGTGTCGTGATTGATCAGTGAAACTGCAGCTCCGGTATCGAGCTGGAATGGTATCACGGTGCCATTAATGTCCAAGTCTACAAAAACTTTATTGTCCTGCTGACGACAAGAGCGACTGTCTCATGCAACGTGAACTGACACTGGTACAGAATCACTTGCGACTTGACGGGATTTCCGGCGATGTCGACGCACACTATTCGTGGGATGAACACAGTCACTGTTAGAGGGAGTGGCACTGTGCGGAGTGGAATGAACTACATGAATGTCCATGGGCGAAGGTTCACGAGCCTGAGTATTCTGGGTTCGATTCCAATTCCGGCGCGAAGCAAAGGGCCTGGAATGGTTTTGAGTGTCCATTCTGAGCTTTTTCTGGCAAACACTTTGAACATGTCCTTTTTATTACAGAAAAAGCAAATAGCCTGGCGTGACGGGCAATTCTCACGCGAATGTCTAGTAGCACACCGCGGGAATGATTTTAGCACTGCATTTGCTGCTTGCGCGGCACACGTGGCCGAGAGCTTGGCGGCAGCTGCGCGGACGGGCGCGAGGGCTGTTTACTGTTCCGTGCAATGTGCTCGGCGGGCCAGTTAATGTGACACATGGCCGGTGAAGTTTCAGATGATTCCTGAGCAAAGTCAATGTGTCCTGCCAATCCAATATGTCTATCACTTGTTGAAGGGAGGGATTGACTAGTTTCAAAATCTGTTCCCTTATACGAACATCAGAAACGTTCTGTGCAATAGCATCACGTACCATAGTATCTGAATAAGGGAATCCACATTGACACTCAAAAGCACAATCCCTAGTAAGGCCTTGCAAGGTTGCAACCCACTCCCTATTAGTCTGACCGGCCGTACGTTTTGTACGAAAGAACATATACTGTTTGGCAGCTACATTGACTGATTCTTTGAAATATGTATCTAATGCAGACAAAATTTCTTCGTAGGACAGCATTGCCACGTCGCGTCGGGGAAATAATTTCACTATCACATGGTAGGTGGACACTCCGACACATGATAATAATAAAGGCTGCCGCTCATTACCTTGAATTCTGTAGGCGGCGAGATGGAATCCAAATTGGCGTGACCACTCCATCCAGCTTTCCAGTGCCGCATCAAAAGGATGAAAAGGTGGTGCAACTGCGTGTTGTGGCTGAGGGAGCGGTGGAGCGGCGGCCGCCGCATCGTTTTGCATTGCACGTTGACCCTGGACGAGCTGTCCAAGGGCATCCAATAAGGCCTGCGTCTGCTGATTCTGTAAGCGATAAAATTCGGACAGTACATCTGGAGATGGTGGTGAAGCCATGACACAAGTAAATTAGGCTGTATCAATACGCAAAATCCTCGTTGTCATTTGTTGTGGACTGGCAAGACAGCCAATCCACTGTGACGGGTAGCCAAAAGGTACGCGTTTAAGCTCACGCAGGCTGGCGTGAGGTCTGGAACAGGTAAAGGAAGTTATAGTAGCAAAGAACGTACGTAGCTGCGGGAATACTTAACTTTAATCCATAATTGGTGAACATCGGTCTGACGGTACATGCATCACAAGATAAATAGCAAATGATAATGGCGCCTGCTAGGTCGTAGCAAATGACGTAGCTGAAGGCTATGCTAACTATCGTCTCGGCAAATGAGAGCTTAATTTGTCAGTGAACCATCGCTAGCAAAGTCGGCTGTACAACTGGGCGAGTGCTAGGACGTCTCTCTAGACCTGCCGTGTGGCGGCGCTCGGTCTGCAATCACTGACAGTGGTGACACGCGGGTCCAACGTGTACTACTGGACCGCGGCCGATTTAAAGGCTACCACCTAGCAAGTGTGGTGTCTGGTGGTGACACCACAGTGGTTTCAATATGGACTTTAGCAAACTCCATAAAGTAAGACCAGAACTATTAAATCTCTTAATCCCTTATTACTTGAAAACACAATACATTCAGTCACTTGAGAAATTTGCTATACAAAATTAACAGTAGATAAATAATAGTTTCCTGTAATCAACAACATTAAAAAGCAAAAACAGTAAAGTCTAGGCTTGGAGAACACTATCCACAAACCATATGTTTCGATACGGATAGTGACAAGGCTGACTAACTAACTCATTTGAGAGCAGAACTTCGAATGATCAGAAAATTGAAATATTTAGAAATTATTTAAAAACAGAACCATGGGAGCAAATTTATGTTACTGAAAATATATATGACAAATTTAAGATCTTTATAGATACAATTAAATATAATTTTGAGTTAGCATTTACACTTTAAGCTGGATTGTCACATATGAAGACCACAGGCAAAGAATGTGCTTTTTCCGCGTTATCAAAATGTTCAGGAGAGCAATGTTAAAGTTATAAACTAAATTTCATGGGTACTAAAGGACAAAGTTAATGAATACAAAAGTCATTTGGAATGATATCTTCTATACATTAAATTTATTCCTTAAATATTTAATTGTGGTTTTATTGACATAATATTGAAAGTAAAGTCATGAGTTAAAAGGAAAAAACATGCTACTTGTATATGGTGGAATAGAAGTTACTGCATGTGAAATGGTATTTTTTGTTAACCATTATGCATCAGATTATTTTGAAATGAAAAACAATGTTTGAAATGATGAAGATACTTCTCGGTAAGCAATTTCTCTTTGCTATTTTAACTTCATATGATAAAGTAGTAAAAAGAATAAAATATAATATCACTTTGTCCCAACATGCACTTGTCAGCCTGCTGTAAAAGGTTTGTGTAAAACATTATAGCTCCCTGCCTGCAATAACATGGAGGTACTGAGTCTCTATTTTTTGATGTTGCCAGACAAATGTTACAAGACAAATTATCATTATCGTCAGAATTATATAGAATTATTCTAAACGCATTTTATTGTATTTTTATGTTTTACCTCTGTAAGCCAGGAATGGATACTCTCCAGAGCGTTGCTCATGCAGTTGAAATGAAACTTTCACCACTGATAAATCCATGTTCCATTATAAGTTACTCAATGCTGAATGAGGAGGAGATGTTTTTTTTGATGACTACCTCTCCGATGGAGCTTGTTAGGAAGGGACATTTCCTCAAATATTTATTCTTCAGAAGTTACCCACAGCTTTATATCATATCTTGATTGGCCACTGTAACATGAAGAGGCTTAGGTTTACATCAAGCTTCAACCATCATCTACACCCAATCTGTTGGAAGTTCTCTAGCTGCTTATGTGTTAACCAGTCCCTTACTATAATTGCACTCCATAAATGTGTCCTCTAATAGGGGAAGTTACTTTCACCATTGCTGAAAGTTTCAGTTCACTCATAAGATAATTAAAGTACCTTGGTACAGTGTAATTCTTATTCTGGCTGAGCACGAATCACAAAAAAATTCAAAATGTTTCACTTTCTTGTGCATTAATTCTGTCAGAAGGCAAGTTAGAAAGGAAATAACTTCATGGGCCCCTTTTCTTCAAAATCTTCAGTGTAAGTGAAGAACACTGAAGTTGCGTTTGACAGGTGATGAATATTGAAAGAATAAACTGTCTTTTGTAATAGACATCATTGGTACTTATGTTTGGTAAGCATACATTTTTTTGGTAGTCCATGCAGATTGGTTATGTTTCATTAGACTTTTGGCTTCTTAAATGAGAATTTCTTGTTGTGGAATAAAATGTTTTTCAGTTTTTACTTTCTGTACTTTCTGGTCAATGGTGATCTTATTAATTTCTTTCAAGACTTGTTTTCTCATGGCATCATCTAAACTTTCAGATAACACTGTATTCAGCACTTTCGTCTCAGGAGTGTCCTTATCTCATGTTGAGCCTGCATCATTCCTTGGATACCCAAAAGCTATATTTAATTTGGTGTTGAATACTGTTCTATGCTTTTCATATCAAAATTCAGGTATTTTTCCTGGATCAATTCATGCAATTTTTCCAGCAATAGTACTTCTGGGAGATGCAACTTCTTGGCCTTTTCTTTGCTGTAATGACTTGATCTACCCTTTAGTAAATGAATAGACTCATAAACTGCCATTGCTACGTCATTCTTAATTTTCCATGGCTTACTTCAATGTTTAGCCATTCCAGCATGAAGAGACATGCTCAACTTCAAAAATTTCTGAACTGTCATTAATCATTGCCTTGTTAATCCACATACTGCCATGAAGACTTTTCTGTGTATAGGAATTTCATGTACAAAGTCATCACCTTTCACACTTACTCTGCGACTGAAAGTACACTCTCATCTTCATCGTCATTCTTCCTTGGTCACCTTCTGTGAAGCTGAAGTATTATAATGAAGCCAGTCATTTACAATGAAACTGAAATTAATGATATATAGTGGAATGAAAATTCACAAACTATCAGCAAACTGAAGGATGTAGCTAATGTGTTTAACAAATATTTTGCAACCGTAGCAGAAAAGCTTATTGAGCAAACTGTCACTCATAAACATTCCACACAAATGAGTTCCAAAATTGATCAGATATATATCACAGTATTTATCATGACAACTAATACAGAAAAAGTGTAGCAACAAATCAGGCTTATAAAATCAAAACGTTCATCAGGAATAGATAACATACCAGATTTTGTTGTAAAAAAAATGTATAGACTCAATGTTTGAGCCACTGACCTATCTTGTAAACTTGTCCTTCTCAACTATCAACTTGCAAACGTTCTTAAAAATTGCTAAAGTGAAATTACTACACAAAACAGAAGCCAGGAATAGGTGTGAAACAATAGACGTGTTTGTCTACTGCCTGTGTTGTCAAACATTCCAGATAAACTTAGATAAAAGACTGTCTGATTCCATAAATAAATTTGCTAATAGAATCACAACATGGTTTTAGGAAAAATCACTCAACAGAAATAGCAACATTTTCCTTTCTATATGAACTGCTACAGGAAGGAAGGAACATTCCTAGATTTGTCAAAAGCAGCTGATACAATCAGTCATGACAAATTACTTGGTAAGATTCAGAATTGGGGTATTAGGAGACCAGCACATAACTGGGTTCCTCAAAAAAAAAAAAAAAAAAAAAAAAATTTAAACTGACATATAGACAGGAGAGCAGTGTGCTGATCATATGCCCCTCCATATCTGCATCTAGTGATGCCTGTGGGCTGATGATGACATTTTGGCTGGACAGTATCATTGGGCTTTTGTGGCCCATTCGGACAGCGTTTAGGTTTTAGTTCTTGTTTTTACAATATGTAAATGATCTATATGCATTAAAAAAAAGAAATTAAAAAGAGGGCATTGCACCACAAAGGAATTATTCAGATGGGACAGAAGTTGGTAAATGCGATGTACACGTACAGACAAACAAATGATTGCAATTTCAGAAGAACTGGATGATTTATTCAAGAGAAAAACTTCACAAATTTATTGAATTGAAGGCAATCTGTTTTAATTATCAAAAATCATTCAAAAGCCAAAATCGCACAAAATATTTTTGAGACAACCATTTTCAACAGTCTTGACTGTTATCTTCAGGTCTCAACCACTCATTTGTAGGAAAATATGTTGGTTTTATGCTGAACCTCATGCACAAGATGTCAAATGGATAAAATGCAGCACATTATAAATGCTGTCACCATTAAGATATATAAGAACACACAGCACCTTGTCCAAAGGGCCATGTGCCTATACATATTGCTCACAGATGCTTGTTACGTGATACAGGTGCATTACAGAATAGCACTTCTGTTTACATATGCTGGACCCATATTAAACTGTGCGAATCCACTTTAAATGGTGTGTAAGGTACAACTGACCAAATTCTCAAATTGAGCAAGTCAATAACACACTGGTCCTCCTTTTGCCCTTATGCAAGCAGTTATTTGACTTATCATTGATTGATAGAGCTGCTGGATGACGTCAAGAGGGATATTGTTCCAAATTCTGTTCATAATGCTCCAGATGTTCTCAAATGGGCAGTAAAAACTCTGCTGTGTGCATGTTGGAAATATCTTGCTGAAACGTAAGCCGAGGATGGCTTGCTGTGAAGGGTATAAGATTGGGCATAGAATATCATTGACATACCACTGTGCTGTAAAGGTGCCATGGATGACAATCAAAGAGATCCTGCTATGAAAGAAATGGCAACCCAGACCATCACTCTCAGTTATCAGGCAACAGTCTGGTTGGTATCCTGCCATTATCTAAGGCATCTCGAGACACATCCTCATCCTGGAATCTCATTGACTGGAGTAGAATTGTCTTCAGTGATGAGTACAACTTTGAAATGAGACCCACTAACCAGAGAAGATGTGTCTAGAGATGCCCCAGACAGTGGTGGGATACTGACCTGACTTTCGCCACCATACTGCCCGACAGCCAAGAGTGATGATCTGGGGTGCCATTTCTTTTCGTAATAGGACCTCTTTGGTTGTTATCTGTGGCACCCTTGCTGCACAGTGGTACATCGACAAAATTCTATGCCTCATTTTGTTACCCTTTGTGGCAAGCCATCCTGGGTTTACATTTAAGCAAGATAAGGTCTGCACACACACACACACACGGTGAGAGTTTCTGCTGCTTGTCTTCGTGCTTGCCTAAATCCTACCTCAGGCAGTGAGGTCACCAGATCTCTCCCCAACTGGGAAAATTATGATAATTATGGTCAGACCCTCCAACCATCTCCAGATTTTGTTGCTCTGATGTGCCAATTCGACAGCATTTGACATGATGTTGCTCAGGAGGACATCCGACAACTCTTTTAGTCAATGCCAAGCCAAATAACTGCTTGCATATGGGCCTGAGGTGGACCAATGTGTTTTGACTTCTTCAATTTGTGAAGGTGTTTCACTTGAACAAATCATCCAGTTTTTTCTAAAATTATAGTCCTTTGGTTGTCTACACACATATGAGGGGCATTTGAAAAGTCCATGCAAAATCTGAGAGATGGCACCACCAGTGCATATCAAGATCATGTTTAGTTAGTGGCATCTTTGGAAAGAATGCACACCAAGTTTCAGCCATATTGGTCTATTTCTTTGTGTTTGGCATTTGTGTAAATCAAGGAAGTGGGATGATTGTCAAAAAATGGACAAAAAAGAATTTCGTGTGGTGATTAAACATTACTTTATGAAAGGCAAAATGTCTCAGGAGACTAAAGAGACGCTTTATAAACATTACAGTGACTCTGCACCTTTGATCAGAACAGTTTATAAATGGTTTAAAAATTTTTGGAGTGGCCATATGGCCTCAAGTCATACTGAACGTTTTGGATGCCCTGTGGAGGTTATAACGCCAGAAATCATTGATAAAATTCATGACATGGTGATGGACAACAGAAAAGTTAAGGTGTGTGAGATTGCTAGTGCTGTGGACATCTCAAATGAATGGGTACATAATATTTTGCATAAACATTTGGACATGAGAAAGCTATCCGAAAGATGGGTTCCACAATTGCTCACGCTTGACCAAAAACGGAATCATGTGAAGTGTTGCAAGGATGGTTTGCAGCTGTCCAGGAAGAATCCACAGGACTTTAAGCATCATTTTGTCACTGTGGATGAAACATAGATACATTGCTAGACCCCTGAGACCAAAGGACAATCTAAACAATGGGTTACCAAGGCAGAATCTGCACCAAAAAAAGCGAAGACCATTCCTTCGGTGGGAAAGGTTATGGCAACTGTCTTTTGGGATTCACAAGGGATAATCCTCATCGACTATCTGGAAAAGGGTAAAATTATTGCAGGTGCATATTATTCATCATTATTGGACCACTTGAAAACCGAGCTGCAAGAAAAACGCCGGCGATTGGACTGCAAAAAAGTTCTTTTCCATCGCGACAATGCACCAGCACACACCTCAGAAGTTGCGGTCACAAAATTAATGGAAATAGGATTCCGTCTCATTTCACATCCCCCTATTCTCTAGACTTTGCTCCCTTGAACTACTATTTGTTCCCCAATTTGAAGAAATGGCTGGCAGGCCAAAGATTTTATTCAAACAAGGAGGTGATTGCAGCAACTAATAGATATTCTGCAGACTTGAACAATTCCTGTTATTCAGAAGGGATCAACAAATTAGAACAGTGTTGGATGAAGTGTATAAGTCTAAAAGGAGACTATGTTGTAAAATAAAAGAGGTTTACCTCAAACACGTAAGTAGTTTTTATTTTTGCACGGACTTTTCAAATGCCCCTCATTCATCACATCTACCTATATCCATCCCTTTTTGATGACTCCTTCATGACACTTTTTTATGGGTGTACAAACAGTAGTCACAGTAAATTATACCAATCTTCAGATGACACCAGCGTCTCGATTACAGGAAGTGGCAGAGCAACCTTTGAAAACAAATAAGGTTATCACAAAGAATATAGTAGAGAACTTTGATTCAAATAGCTTGATTATAAATCTGGAAAAAACTCCAGTAGACACATTCACCACCCAGAGTAGAACACCAGATAATCCACATACTGAAATAAATGGATAAACAATCAGAAAAACAAAGAATACAAAATTTCTCAATTTATGGATACAACAGCATATCTACATGGATACTCTGCAAATCACACTTAAGTGCCTGGGAGAGGGGAAATTATGCATATGTAGACTACATAAATAAGAAACTGAACAAATCATATTTCATAACATGAGCTCTAAGAAAAAATTAAACTTAAGCAGTTGAATTCGCACTGGGAGATGAAAAAGCTTGCACAGGATAGAGTAGCATGGAGAGCTGCATCAAACCAGTCTCAGGACTGAAGACCACAACAACAACAACAACAACAACAACAAGAAACTGTATATCATATTATAATCTCAGGACTATATGTTTTGTGTACATTCACTCAGTACTGAAAATGGAGAGGTATTTTTGGAAAATTATGGAGCAAGTTTGAGATCACTTAGATTGCAGAAAAAGATTATTAGACTAATGGAAGGGGTAGGCCAAAGATCATCATGCAAGCCACCACTTAAGAAAAATAAAATAACACCACTCTCATGTCTTTATATACCAGAAAATGTAATTATTATAAAAGAAAAAATTAAACTTTAGCAGTTGAATTCGCATACAGCTACCACATAAGACAAATAAATGATGTAACACATGTACAACAGGCGAATACAGAATTATTACAGAAAGGATTGTTGCATCCCATCATCAAACTGTACAATGCATTACCAACATCCACAAAACAAGTAATACATAGAAACAATCTCAAAGCAACAGTGAAGGATTACTTAATCAAGTACTGCCTCTATACAGTATGTGGGGGTATCTACAAAGAGAAAACTGCAGCACCAGTTAGGGTTACTTTCTTGAAGTGTATAGAATAATAGAATGTTATGTAACATTATCTTTTACTGAATTGACTATTTTTCAAAATTTCAAGAAATGTGCGTAGTAGTTATGAATGGTCCAATATATTTTGTGTGCTGTACAGTGCTAAGATCACAGGAACAGGAAATAAATGAATAAATATTAACCATCACACACATTTATTTTTCATGGGGCCCTTTCATTTTGTACTACCAGTATTACAGTACCCAGTTTGTCTCTCTTCATTGTTGTGTAGTGCCAGATCTAGCTTGTTCACATATTTTCACACAAAGTGAAAAAAGGCCTAGTTTTTAAGACTGAATTCATCACAAAATGAGGTGTGAATATGTGAAATATATTGAGATTTGACAGTATTGATTTACAACAGTATGGTTTAGAAGTTGGTGATAATGCATTATCTCACTTAAATAAATAAAAAAGATAACCTCCTTACATCCTTTTAGGAAAATAATAGAAAAGATAGAAATTCAACAGATGTGTTATGCATATCAGAATATCACACAGAAAACACTGAAATTGAACAGATACATCAAGATGAGTACAATATTTGAGGCATGTTTTTCAACTAATGAGGAGAACACAGCAAATGCCATCAACCAATTCTCCACAAACTTTGCTCAGTGAAAGAGGAGTCAAAATAAGTGAACATGTGTCTCGGCCTACCTGTAAATCCTCGGCCATTTCTGAAAAAACAATGGTCAAGTTTTTGATGTATTTTCCTTGTACTTTATGTGCCTTTTACTGTGTATTAATTGTCAGTGTTGTGGCTTCTTAAGTTTGCTACCCATACTTGAAACCCAATAATTCTTTTTATTTTTATTCTTTTCATTTATCTACCCATGTCTGTGGAAGGTTATTACACAAATGTTTCTTATAAAATTAGAGGGTACAAGGGCATTACATTAACTGCAAAATTACAATTGGATTTCACAATATGTTCCACACATTTATTATATAATATATATGTGTATGGTATGTTGAAATTCTCATATTCTGATATTTCATTCTCATATCAATTTTTATATTTTATTTGTATTTTTATTCTACTGGAAGATTTGGTGCATTCCCTTGGATGATACCAATAGTAGAAACATTTGAAAGACAGATATTCTGAAAACTGTGAGCATTACGAAAAGGCAGGTTTCCCATGGTGACATTTCTTCATATGAATCTCATCATGGAAAGAAACATTTTTAACATTGGTGAAGATTTCGCATGTTGGAAATAATTTCACAGCAGACCATGCTTAACGGATCACTTTTCCAAAAACTGACACTTGCAATTGATCATGAATTAAGATACACTACTGGGATTTCACTGAAAACAGTTTCAGCTAATTTTGTCACCTTTTTTATTCACTCATCTGACATAAAATCAGAAGATGAATAAGAACACTGATATATCAATATTCAATGGCAAACATTCATATAGTAATCTTCTACAAACAAGGATATATAAATGAAGGAAAAAAATAAAAGTATTGATCAGATTTCAAACATGGGGAGCAAAATTAAGAAGGTGTAACACTAATCACTGAGCTACCATTTTGTCTGAGGATATCATGCAGTGATAGGCACATAAAGTACATGGAAAATGGCTGAAAAGTTTGACCATTTATTCAGAAACAGTTAAGTACCTACCGATAAGCCAAGATGTGTGTTTGCTTATTTTGAACCTGTTCCACTGAAAGAAGTTTCTGGAAAAGCGGTTGTGGCACTTGCCATGTTCTCCTCGTAAGTACCATTTTGGAATAAAAATAAAACAAGTAGACTTTTGTTAGCAAATTTTATTTTTATGTGGAAGCCTGTACCTTTACCTACTTCTTTACACAATTCCCACCAATATTTGGCTTGTTTACATTAATTTATCAGTATTTGAAATGCCTCCTCCAATTGAGAATCCACCCAACTGTAAAATACCTGCTGTGATTCATTTTCTTAGTGCTAAATGTGTGAATGTGGCTGAAATTCTTTGTCAGATCAAATGGCTCTGAGCACTATGGGACTTAACATCCATTGTCAGATCAGTGAATCGTAATGGTGAAAACATAATGAGCAGTCGGATGGAATGGAAATGGGTGAGAGCTTTTAAAAATGGCCATATTATTGTGCATGATGAAGAATAGAGTGGGTGATCTTCAGTCATTACTAATGATTTGATGCAAAAAGTTGATGAAAAAGTTAGAGAGAACACATGCTTCATGATTTTGACTTTATGTGATGAGCTTCTGCAAGAAGTGTGCTTTATGCAGTCGTTGCCTAATCAGATAGCAAATATCTACAAGGATGATATTCAAAAGCGGGCTGTACAATACAGTAACTGGTTTGGTATTGGTGGGAATTATGTGGAAGGGTAGATTAAAGTACAAGCTCTCATGTAAAAATAAAACTGCTAACTAAAGTGTACTTCTTTTATTTTTATTTAAAATTGGTACTTACTTAAAAAATGTGCCTCATAATATCAAACTATTGCAGAACATATAACAGGAAGGGGGAATGCCTATATATGCAACAACAGGAGTTAAGTTGCCAGACCTTAACATTAATGGTGGTGTTGATCAGCCTTTTGAATGCTGTGCGGCTATAGTGGATCAGAAAGCACACAAATTTGTAGTACAAACAGTTTACAGGAAAACAGCATGAAGTATTTTAAGCTACATAAAGCAACTAGAAAAAGGTTTAATAAGATTCTGCACACTTGACAGGAGAAACATTGTATGTAGAGACTTTGATGTTAATTTTCTGCCACATAGTATAGACTGAGGGCACCTAAAGTTGTTGATGCCCAGGTTTTAATTACATTCTACAGTTAAGTTTCATGTGAGGATTAAAGGATAGATTGCAATGGATACTGACAATTTGTTTCTAGACCTAAGAACCTGCAGCGATTTAGTTGTAAAACCAGTAATCAATGGTTTATCTGGCCATGATGGACAAGTCTTAACAATAAAGTTTGCTGGTCAGTTAAGTATAGATTATGGAAAAAACAACTGTATTACAGAATCACAAAAAATTAACTCAGTCAGAATGGTTAGAGAGAAATTACAGGAGGAACACGGGAGAAATTTTTAAAGTGAACAGTACTGATGCAAAGTTTAACTCTTTTGTAAGCATCTTGCTATGGAACTCTGAGTATTGTTTTACCCAAAAACAATTAAAGGCAAAATTGAACAGAAGCAAATATAAGGAGTGGATAACTCCTGGGATTAAAGAAAATATTATGCTAGTAAGAGAGAGATGTATATAATTCAGAGGACAAACACTAAATCAGAAACTCAATTACTACAAGTGTTGTAAAATCCTTCAGTCAATCACTAAAAAAGCATAACTCCTATACCATGCTCAAAAAATAACGCTCCAAGGGAAGATAAAACTATCCTAAACATTATTGAACTAGAAATAACACAAAATAATCATTGAAATGAAGTAAATCCTCCAGAAAATAGCTCTCACACAAATGGTAACACTTTCAACTCTTTAGTCACCAAACTGAATGATTACTTCCTGATAATGATAACAGATACTGCACCCAATAATAAACAAACAATACAGATGCATTACTTCTACTTGTGCAGTTGCTGTTTGGACTACCATAAACATAGATTTCAGAAATACGTCACTTAAAGAGATTACAGAATTTATCAGGTCACTAAGAAGTAGTGATTGTGGTGACCATGGTGATGTTCCTAGCATAATATTAAAATATTATGTTGAGCTGACAAGGACTAACCTTAATCTATCTTTGTCATCAATCAATGACTTTGGGTACATTTCATGAAAGACCTCAATATTCTGTAGTAATACCCATCTACAAGACTGGTGATGGGCAGATCGCAGCTAATTACAGACTTGTATCCCTCCTTTCAGCCTTTTCAGAAGTGTTTCAGAAAGTGGCCTATGAATTCTGATTCATTCAGCTGAGCAGAACATGTTAGCTGCCTCTCAGTTTGTCTTCTGTAGAGGATTCTCCACAGAAGACGCAGTGCAAGACAGCACAAATGAGTGCTAGCCAGTGCCGGCAGGTGATCATGTACTAATGAGCTAGAGCATACTGCAAATATTGCACTAAAATCACATAATTTCTATTTGAATGCAAACCTGAAGTCACACTAAAATTATAACAAATCTCTTCAAATGTATGCCAGTATGCAAATAAAATGGATTAAAACATATTTTGTATTGCTCTCTCCACAATAACTAGAAACCAGTGTCGAGTGCTGAAATGGTGGTCAGCCATGCTACAGTCAACTCAGAGAAGGACACAGCTGTCTATCTTTAACTGTGCATGCTCTGATGAGACATCATCTCTGCAGCACTGAGGGTGCTGCATTGCTCACAGCACCAGGTCAATGTTTTTCATTGACCACCATGTGTAAAGTACTGTGCAATTGTGTAGAGTATGAGGGATTGTAGAGGAGCAGCTGACATATCAGTGCCACAGCCCAGTCATCAAGTGAAATGATGCAATTAGTGGGGTTGGGTTCATTTCTGGCTGCTGCCTTCACTTTTCTTCATTTTATTTTACTCTTGGCAATGTTAAGCTACTGATTATAAATTTTAGGCCTTTGACTGCTACATACATGCTGTTTACATTCTGTGCTGAGAGTGGCTTTGTTGTCACTGTACTGATCACCTAATGCTGCTAAGTGTGCTGAAAGATGATGTTCCTGCTGCTATGAAATACTTATAATCGAATTTTAAGAAAACTATTACGGGAAGAAATTTGATTTTTGCATGTCTTATGGTCTGATATATTTGCTCAATAAAGGAGTGAATTTCCTTTCATTGTTCATATTAGTCACTGTTCTGCATCAAATTAAGTAAAGCATTTTATGAAATTTTAAAGATTTTGCGGAGGTGATAACGCACTATGTGAACTTTGCATGTGGAAGGTTTTAGCCCATACATTGCTATTATGAAATATAGATAAGATATAATATTTCATAAATCATAAATAGTTCAAGATATTGAAACAAGGTTTTTGTAAATGACAGCATGCAGAGAGGCACATGTGTTACACGATAAATACTTGAAACTTTTTTGTTCACTGAGATACAGAAGTAACTCTTCTGCAGCAGTGAGAGCATGGATATGTAAACACAGTAATAGCACTTAAGTTCTCTATACATTTACACACAGATTGTGAGGGATAATCAAGCAGCGTTTTCATGAATGAGTATCACAGCCTATTTGTCAATGCACCAACAGTTGATGCAATGACTCAGGTTCAATTCATGCTGACATCACTGTTGCTGTTGGTTTTCTTCCATTCATTGTTTTTATTCCTCACAATATTAAATGATTAATTATAAAATTTAAATATATTTAAACAGTTCAGTTTATGTAAGTGAAATTAATATATTCAATTTAGTTATAGTTACTACCCTTCTAAATCAAACGGCTATAGGCCACCAAATTGCAGCACATGAGTAAAATTTTGCTTGAGCTGCCAGTGGTGCTAGCAGGGCAAAACAAGAAAACTGTCCGCACCTCACCACCACTGCAGCCAGCAGCTGCAATCAGTTGCACATTGTGTCTACACTGGTGCCACATCCCAGTGGACCACACCACCTCTGTGCATCATTGCTGCCATCATGCTGCACTGCACCATACTACAACTCGATACATACCATTAAACAGTTTTGTAATGAGTGCAAAAAGTAAGTACAACACAGGATCTTCTCTGGTATTAGGTATAAAAGTTTTTAACTGAGAAGCAACCATAGAAAAGTGTTCTGCAAATCATATAGTTTACTGTTAGGCTTTCTTGTTGAGTTTTGCTATTTAATGTTATATTTATTTCTAAACATAGTCAACCTGGTGCTTAACACATATCTCCCAGTGAGAGAACAGTTTGTTGATACCATCACTGATGATGGAGCCACAACCTCATCTCTGCTTGCACAACTTCATTCCTATCAAAGTGAAGTCCACAAAGGTGTTGTTTAAGGCTTCGGAACAGATGAAAATTGAATGGGGACAAGTTGGGACTGTATGGAGCATGGTCAGTGACAATGAACCCAAGGTGTCGGATCACTGCAGGAGTTCCAGCACTTGATTCTGATCTGGCAGTTTCATGCTGAAAGAGAAGATTCTCCATGTGTGGATAAACTCTTAAAATTTGAAACTCGATTACAGCATGCTGTTTCTCATGCACTGATGTAGTCACATTACACACTACCACATTACATAGTACAATTTGGGGAGGGGACTGATGACCATAGATGTTAAGTCCCCTAGTGCTCAGAGCCATTTCAACCATTTTACAATTTGGGGACCTCTATTGGCAGACGGTTGCAACTTGCATCAGCAAAGCAGGAAAATCAACTGAGTAATATGCGTGATATGTAATACCTCTACGAGTATTGAGAACAGAATAAAAAATTTGAAGACGTTACTTTTAGCACACTCTCCTAGTTTTAAAGCATTGATAAGTGAATCTATGACCACTATTTTAATGGTCGTTCTTATGCAGTAAGAAATGTTAAGTTTCTCTGTCCCATCTTTTGAGTAGATATTTGACTGCACCAAAATGGCTACTATATGTCCACAAAAATGTGGAGTTAGAGGGGAATTTAGAACAGCCACTGAGACAGTTATCCATGCCAAAGAAAGATTTGAAGGTACAGGCTACACTTGATGGGCCTAAGGAAGCTGAGGTCACTAAGGCCACCTCACAACTTAGCACTATGCACAGTTTCCCTTCAGTTAATTATATTCCTGTATTATTGGAGAAACCCACTGTAAAATGGACAACTTTTTACAAAATACTTGTGACATTGGTGACAGATTGTCTTCACAGTCAGACAACTTTCGGTTAAATGTGGCATATCTAAAAGTTATCAAGTAATGCACATACCTACATAGAATAGGCAGATATGTTAAAATGGCAGACAGGTACAATGTTTTGGCCAAGGGTTCAACAGAGAGACATAAGACAAGAGAGGCATAAGTTAATACAGAGGTAAATTGTCTGTCCTAAGAGGGAAGTAAGAGGAAGCCTTGAAATGTTTGCCAGTAGAATTTGCACAATTTCATGCCACACATACACCTTGGGGTCAAGCCCACTAAGAAATGATGCACAAAAAGAAAAAGTGCATTCAAGAGCAACAGATGTATGTATCAGAGGCATCAATCTGCAAATCAGATCTGAGGTCAAAGTGGTGTCACCTTTGATTCTACATGAGGTGGCTCGGCTTATGTTATTGTGTGAGGAAGCTGGGTGACTTCTTGCAGCACTGTTGTGGAATAATGACTTGCACCTCAAGTCTTAAGCCTCATGCCTCATGCCTTAAAATAATGATTAGCATTACATTATTGATTTCCTTTGACTGTTACCTTTACGTGATAGGAAGCATCCAACAGTAAACTTTGTGTTCAGTAAATATGATGTGTTCAAGTGTCTCAGAAGAACATACTATATGGACAGTGATCCTCTAGAAGTATTTCATGCACGTGTATTGAGAAGTGCAATTACACATAGTCAGTAAATTTGTGAGAACAATATACAGTGTGGTCAGAAAATGTCTGAAACACTTGTAGGGATGTTGCAGGGCAGATTGTACTGAGATATGAATGTTACAAAAAAAATTCGATATGTTGCACCATTTCTGAGTTATTTAGCAATGAAGTTAGCCAATCAGATCATCGTGTGCGTAAATTCAAGTTTCAGCTAACGAGACAAAGCACTCGTTGGGCAACACTGCCTCTGGCAGGCTGCTTGAATGCGAGTGCGCGACGCCCCCGATTGGCTAAATTCTATGCAAAATAACTCGGAAATGGAGCAACGTATCAAATATCTTTCTTAACATTTATGTCTTAGTACAATCTGCCCTGTAACATCCCTATGAGCATTTCACACATTTTATGACCACACTGTATATGTCAAGCTTTGCAAGAAACATAGTGCTACTCAACAACTGCTGCATTTTGCACCTTGAACCTGAAGCAGTTACAGACAGTACATTTGTTGGTATGGACCAATTGAAACAGAATTTTGTATGTGTGTCTTTATAGGATAATGGTTATTGCATTTGCTTTGGCAATGCATGATCTATTATTTTCCGTATTGAATCTTGTAGATTTAGGGAATACTTACCTGCCACTTTTCACATATATATTTTTGAGGCAATTACATTTTATCAGCTGATTGAGCTAGTTTATGTTGCCATTTTTTCAGCTGAGGATGCAGTGTCAGTTTATCTAGAACTAGATGAAGGATTTAATTTTGTATTAAGTTCATGCATAAGTTCAAGGTGTTTTTTTCCATAAGTTTAATAAATGCAACAGATGCACTTAACAGAGACTTTAGTCATGTATAATATATTCCCCTTCACTATTTACAACAGTCTGCCCACACTTGGATCACTTTTCAATTCCACAACTGTAGAAACTGAGTGGCATATTTTCATCTGCAAAGGAAGGTCATTGAAGATTGTTTGATAGAGAGCAGAAAATGTGACATTCTGAGAGAGTAAGATCAACCCAATTCCTATATAGTGCTTTTTGTCATTCTATGAATATGCAACTGAGCATTATTGCGGAGTAGCATCATTTCACACAGTCTTCCTGATCATTGTTCTTGGACTGTGTGTGAAAGATTTCTCAATTCTTGACTACAAATTTCACCAGTGATGGTTGCACCATGTGGAAGCAAATTGTACTACACCACACCATTTCTGTTCCACCAGATGCATGAGATTATCTTTTGGGAATGCATGCAAGTCTATGTATGGGGAGTTGTCGCTTTTGTTTGTGCTCAACCATTCCTTTCTTTTCCTTACATTAGCATAAAGACACCATTTTTCATCACCGGCACTGATAAAGGATAGGAATCGACATTGTTGTTCATGAGCTCATTGATGATAAGCAAACAGAGATGCACATATGGCCACCTGCTGATTTTTATGATTTTGGCTTAGAGCAGGTGGAAATGTGGAACCCATACATCAAATTTTTTAACCTTTCCCATTGCATGTAAATGTCACACAATGGTAGATTGATTACAGTTCATCATATTTGCCAGTTCTCAAGTACAGTGACATGGATCATTGTGTATTAATGCATTTAAATGATGATCATCAAACCCTGAAGGTCTTCCTGAATGTGGACAGTGGATGTCTGGACCCTCACCTATCAGTGAACTTTAACTTGTAAGGTATAAGGGATGCCACATTTTGGACTGAAATTTCAATCATATGGTTATAAGGGGAAAAATAAGTTGGACTCCCTAGAATTGTTGAGCTTGCTAGGTCTGCTGGAAACACTGGCAATGGGATATACTATAAAGCAATGAGATAAAAAGGAGACAGTGCAAGAGAGATATTGAATAGACAGTGGCAGTGAGAGGGAGCCGCTTAGTATGAAAACTTAGCTACGAAGAGAGAGTAGGGAAAACAATTTTTAATGTTGTGTGTTCAAAGAGCAGGAATACACGTGCCAAAATTTTTGGTGAGAAAGACAGAATGAGGATTGAAGCAGCTGGTTCCCCACTTTTCCTGTGTTTTTTTCTTTTTTAAAGAGGAATATATGGTCTTTTTTGTGCTCTGATTCTATCCACTGGTTCTGGGATTTTATGGGCGCACGAGTTTTTACTGTCTTAGCTTCTGTAGTAACAGAATTCAGTTTTTAGTGTGGTTATGGGACATACCTGGGATTCAAAGGTTTTATATAATTTTCCATAAGTAGCTAGAGACCTATCTATGGTTATGAAAGTTTTTATGTCTACACATGAAGTGCACTATTTTAAATAATATTAATTTACCAACATGTTAGTAGTGTGAAGACAGCACAAGAAATTTTATGGCAACCAATGCAGACTTTTGCATTTCTGATACTTGCCTATATGTCATAATGATGTTTTATGTAGTACAAACAAACTGTGAATTTTTAAATTTCAAATTAAACCAAAACTATGATGCAACATCATTCCAGTTTCTAGGTTTAATTTCCTTAAATTATTTCTCAAATTTTGTTTAGGAGTCCAATGATTCTGTGTCACATATTGAGGAATACTCTCAAACTTTAACAATTCAATTAACAAAAAAGGTTCCTCCCTCAGTCTGTAGGTCCCCTACCACAGCTACCCACCAACTGAGGGGTCTCTGATGCCCTCCTGTAGACACTGTGACCCACCCTTTCTTATGAAAGGGGGAAGTGTGAAGAGGAGGCACAGCTAGTCTGGGGATATTTAGGAATTTTTGCAAAATTTTAGATCATAGTTTCCATTGAGTTCTTCAAGAACTCTTTCAGCACAACTTCACAAGTGTCTGTATGCCATCCCAGATTGCCTTTCAGGACAGGGGCAGGTCAGCCCTATATAAGTTACCAAATTGAAAACCATGCCACTTTTGTGGTGTCTGTGCTGAATAACCTGGTTGACACACACCCCTGAGTTAACCAATAGCAAGCATATACATCTACATCTACGTGATTACTCTGCTATTCACAATAAAGTGCCTGGCAGAGGGTTCAATGAATCACCTTCATGCTGTCTCTCTACCATTCCCCTCTCGAACGGCATGCGGGAAAAACGAGCACTTAAATTTTTCTGTGCAAGCCCTGATTTCTCTTATTTTATCATGATGATCATTTCTCCCTATGTAGGTGGGTGCCAACAGAATGTTTTTGCAATCAGAGGAGAAAACTGGTGATTGAAATTTCATGAGAAGATCCCGTCGCAACGAAAAATGCCTTTGTTTTAATGATTGCCACTCCAATTCACCTATCATGTTTGTGAAACTATCTCCCCTATTTCATGATAATACAAAACGAGCTGCCCTTCTTTGTACTTTTTCGATGTCATCTGTCAGTCCCACGTGATGCAGATCCGACACTGCACAGAAATACTCCAGAATAGGGTAGACAAGCGTAGTGTAAGCAGTCTCTTTGGTAGACCTGTTGCACCTTCTAAGTGTTCTGCCAATGAACCACAGTCTTTGGTTTGCTCTACCCACAATATTATCTATGTGATTGTTCCAATTTAGGTTATTTGTAATTGTAATCCCTAAGTATTTAGTTGAATTTACAGCCCTCAGATTTGTGTGACTTATCGTGTAATCAAAATTTAGCTGATTTCTTTTAGTACTCATGTCAATAACTTCACACTTTTCTTTATTCAGGGTCAATTTCCACTTTTTTGCACCATACAGATATCTTATCTAAATAATTTTTCAAGTCATTTTGATCATCTGATGACTTTACAAACATCATCTGCAAACAATCTAAGACAGCTACTCAGACTGTCTCCTATGTCATTAATATAGATCAGGAACAATAGAGGGCCTATAACACTTCCTTGGGGAACACCGGATATTACTTCTGTTTTACTTGATGACTTTCCATCTATTACTATGAACTGTGACCTTTCTGACAGGAAATCATGAATCCAGTTGCACAACTGAGGCGATACTCCATAGGCCCGCAGTTTGGTGGGAAGATGCTTGTGAGGAAGAGTGTGGAAAGCCTTCTGGAAATCTAAAAATATGGAATCAATTTGACATCTCCTGTCGATAGCAATTATTACTTCATAAGTATAAAGAGCTAGTTGTGTTTCACAAGAACGATATTTTCTGAATCCATGCTGACTATATGTCAATAAATCATTTTCTTTGAGGTACTTCATAATGTTCAAATACAGTATATGTTCTAAAACGCTACTGCAAATCTACATTAGTGATATAGGCCTGAATTCAGCAGATTACTCCTACTTCCCTTTTTGGGTACTGGTGTAACTTGAGCAATTTTCCAGTCTTTAGGTATGGATCTTTCTGTGAGCAAATGGTTGTATATAATTGCTAAATATGGAGCTCTTTTATCAGCATACTCTGAGAGGAAACTAACTGGTATACAATCTGGACTGGAGGCCTTGCCTTTATTAAGTGATTTAAGCTGCTTTGTTACACCGAGGATATCTACTTCTATGTTTCTCACCTTGGCAGTTGTTTTTGATTGGAATTCAGGAATATTTACTTCATCTTATTGGGTGAAGGAGTTTCAGAAAACCGTGTTTAATAACTCTGCTTTAGTGGCACTGTCATCAATGACTTCACCATTGTTATCACACAGTGAAGGTATTGATTGTGTCTTGCCACTGATGTGCTTTATGTGTGACCAGAATCTCTTTCGGTTTTCTGCCAGATTTTGAGACAGAATTTGGTTGTGGAAATTATTAAAAACATCTTGCATTGAAGTACGCACTACATTTCGAACTTCTGTAAAACTTTGCCAATCTTGGGGATTTTGCATTCTTTTAAATTTGGCATTCTTTTTTTGTTGCTTCTGCAACAACAATCTGACACATTTTGTGTACCATGGGGGATCAGTACCATCACATATTAATTTATGTGGTATATATCTCTCAATTGCTGTTGAAGAAAGAAGGGAAAGCAGAAAGGTGGAAGAAGTATATAGAGGGTCTATACAAGGTCGATGTACTTGAGGACAATATTATGGAAATGGAAGAGGATGTAGATGAAGATGAAATGGGAGATATGATACTGCGTGAAGAGTTTGACAGAGCACTGAAAGACCTGAGTCGAAACAAGGCCCCCGGAGTAGACAATATTCCATTGGAACTACTGACGGCTGTGGGAGAGCCAGTCCTGACAAAACTCTACCATCTGGTGAGCAAGATGTATGAAACAGGCGAAATACCCTCAGACTTCAAGAAGAATATAATAATTCCAATCCCAAAGAAAGCAGGTGTTGACAGATGTGAAAATTACTGAACTATCAGCTTAATAAGTCACAGCTGCAAAATACTAACACGAATTCTTTACAGACGAATGGAAAAACTAGTACAAGCCAACCTCGGGGAAGATCAGTTTGGATTCCATAGAAACACTGGAACACGTGAGGCAATACTGACCTTACGACTTATCTTAGAAGAAAGATTAAGGAAAGGCAAACCTACGTTTCTAGCATTTGTAGACTTAGAGAAAGCTTTTGACAATGTTGACTGGAATACTCTCTTTCAAATTCTAAAGGTGGCAGGGGTAAAATACAGTGAGCGAAAGGCTATTTACAATTTGTACAGAAACCAGATGGCAGTTATAAGAGTCGAGGGACATGAAAGGGAAGCAGTGGTTGGGAAGGGAGTAAGACAGGGTTGTAGCCTCTCCCCGATGTTGTTCAATCTGTATATTGAGCAAGCAGTAAAGGAAACAAAAGAAAAATTCGGAGTAGGTATTAAAATTCATGGAGAAGAAATAAAAACTTTGAGGTTCGCCGATGACATTGTAATTCTGTCAGAGACAGCAAAGGACTTGGAAGAGCAGTTGAATGGAATGGACAGTGTCTTGAAAGGAGGATATAAGATGAACATCAACAAAAGCAAAACAAGGATAATGGAATGTAGTCTAATTAAGTCGGGTGATGCTGAGGGAATTAGATTAGGAAATGAGGCACTTAAAGTAGTAAAGGAGTTTTGCTATTTGGGGAGCAAAATAACTGATGATGGTCGAAGTAGAGAGGATATAAAATGTAGGCTGGCAATGGCAAGGAAAGCGTTTCTGAAGAAGAGAAATTTGTTAACATCCAGTATAGATTTAAGGGTCAGGAAGTCATTTCTGAAAGTATTTGTATGGAGTGTAGCCATGTATGGAAGTGAAACATGGACGATAAATAGTTTGGACAAGAAGAGAATAGAAGCTTTTGAAATGTGGTGCTACAGAAGAATGCTGAAGATTAGATGGGTAGATCACATAACTAATGAGGAAGTATTGAATAGGATTGGGGAGAAGAGAAGTTTGTGGCACAACTTGACCAGAAGAAGGGATCGGTTGGTAGGACATGTTCTGAGGCATCAAGGGATCACCAATTTAGTATTGGAGGGCAGCGTGGAGGGTAAAAATCGTAGAGGGAGACCAAGAGATGAATACACTAAGCAGATTCAGAAGGATGTAGGTTGCAGTAGGTACTGGGAGATGAAAAAGCTTGCACAGGATAGAGTAGCATGGAGAGCTGCATCAAACCAGTCTCAGGACTGAAGACCACAACAACAACAACAACTATCTCTTCGAAAACATTCCACAACTTTTTTACACTTACGTGATCAGATTGGAAGGAGTGAAGACTGTCACTTAAAAAGGCATTAAGAGCATTTTTATCGGCTTTCTTAAATATATATTTTTTGCGTTTCTTTTTGATGGTTGTATGTGTTACGGTATTCAGCCTAGCAGCAACTGCCCTGTGGTCACTAATCCTGTATTCATCACAACATTGACTATTTGTCCAGAATTATTTGTTGCTAAAAGGTCAAGTATGCTTTTGCAACCATTTACGCTTTGAGTGGGCTCATGAACTAATTGTTCAAAATAATTTTCTGAGAAAGCATTCAGTACAATTTTGGATGATGTTTTATGCCTGCTGCCAGCTTTAAAGTTATAATTTTTCCAGCATATTGAGGCTAGATTGAAGTCACCACCGACTATAATTGTAGGAGCAGGGTACTTATTTGAAATGAGACTCAAGTTTTCTTCGAACTGTTCAGCAACTATGTCTTCTGAGTTGGGGGGGGGGGGGGGGGTCAGTAAAATGATCCAATTAATAGTTTAGTCCAATTGTCAGCTATAACCTCTACCCGTACTATTTTACATTAACTATCTACTTCAATTTTGCTACAAGGCAAACTACCTCTGACATCAATAAATACTCCACCACCAGCTGTATTTCATCTATCCTATCTGAACGCTGTTAGACTGTTTGGAAAAATTTTGGCTAAACTTATTTCTGGCTTTAGCCAGCTCTCTGTACCTACAACTATTTGAGCTTCAGTGCTTTCTATTAGGGCTTGAAGCTCTGGTTCTTTCGCAACACAGCTACGACAATTTACAACTACAGTACCAATCATTTCTACAACTACCTTACTGTGTTTTACCTGCCCACTTTTAGACGGACGCCCATTCTGTGGTTCCCTGAGACCCTCTAACCTAAAAAACCACCCAGTCCCTTCCACACAGCCCCCGCTACCCATGTAGCTGCCTTCTGTGTGTAGTGGACTCCTGACCTATCAAGCGGAACCTGGAAACCCACCACCCGATGGTGCAAGTCAAGGAAACTGCAGCCTACATGGTCACAGAACCGCCTGAGCCTCTGGTTCAAACTCTCCACTCGGCTCTGCACCAAAGGACCACAGCCGGTTCTATTGACAATGCTGCAGATGGTGAGCTCCGCCTTAATCTTGGAAGCAAGACTGGCAGTCTTTACCATTTCCGCAAGCCGCCCAAAAGCAGACAGAATCTGCTCCGATCCAAAGCGACACACGTCATTGATACCAACATGAGCCACCACCTGCAGTTGGTTGCACCCTGTACTCTTCATGGCATCTGGAAGCACCCTTTCCACATCTGTAATGACTCCCCCCAGAATGCACACTGAGTGCACACTGGCTTCCTTCCCCTCCTTGGCAGCCTTGTTCCTAAGGGCCCCATTATGAGCCTAACGTTGGAGCACCCAACTACCAGCAAACCCACCATCTGTGAATGCCCAGACCTTGTGGGCCAACAAGCTTCCTTTGGAACAGGGTGGATGACTGCATCTGGCTCCGAGACATCGTCAGCCACATATAACGCCCGAAACCTGTTCGTCAAATGAACTGGGGAGGCCCTACAATCGGCCCCTCAGAAAGTTTTTCACTGCCTGTCAGACTTTGGAATGATCTGCCACTTCATGACGGGTGAAGGGTCAACCTCAGTGCAGGCTGTACCCGGGGAGGTCACAGCAGTGGACCGATCGGAGGACATGTGGGACATGCTCGACATCCATCGCATCCCCACGTCCAATCCCCCACAGTGATGCCCCTCGGCAGCAGCCTCAAGCTGTTGACAGAAGCCAATGCAGCCTGAAGCTGTGAGCGAAGGGTCGCCAGCTCAGCTCACGTCTGTACACAACAATCGCAGTTCCTATCCATTACTGCAGTCGCTCCTGTCTGAAGCTCGTAAAAATATGTAACAAGCGAACGGAGTACTCACCTTATTAGGAACTAGTGGTGCACTCTCACTGACAGTCTAACCGACTCTGAGGTGTGTCATGTGTGCAACCTCTGAAGGGTCCTGCGGTGCTGAGCACAGTAGTGTTGTTCCCATAACCCTCCTGGCCTCAACCTTTGTTAGTCACTATCCTAACCCATCCAGCCCCCTCCTTGTTCCCATTACAGCACTACAGAGCCATCATTTCACCAGCACACCCAGTCTTTTAATTTCTTTTTATTTCTCTCCTTTCCGCTACTTACCCCCTCCCCCCTCCGCACCTTCTCTCCTGCCCTCCGTCTAAACTGCAACATTTCACTGTCTGCCACTCCCATCATATTATCTTTCCCCCTCACTGCCTCAACCTCCTCCTCACCACCACCCAGTTGCAACTAATCGAAAATCAGGCAGAGTATGCAATTCAGTTGCTCCAGTCTCAGATGGTACTGAGTTATGAGGGGAATGCTCCTCTGTGGCTGGATTGTAGGACTTTGGGAGGTTGTGGGAGACTGGAAAGATATGGCACGGGAGATTTGTTTTTATGCAAGGATGGGAGGATTATTACAGTCCCACATACCGTTCCTGCATTGTTGCTTGACTCATGAAATCCCCCCTAATGGCCTTACCATCAAATTACCCATCTCTGGTTGTCACCCCTCCTTCCACAATGACCTCAACCTGTTTACATTCAGCCAATCCTTAACCCTCACAGACATAGTCCTGCAAAATCATATCAACCAAGCCCAATCCTCCTTGCAGTGCCTTCTCTCCATCTGCAAAATTCTCCTGCTATATAATCCCATGACACACACTGAAACTCTTTCCACACAGGAACTTGAGCAACATGCACAACACCACCTCAAAAAGCTCTCCATCATGCTCACTTCCAATTCCTGCCTCAGAGTACCACTGTCCACCAGTTCTACAAAAACCTCCAAACTGCCTCCACGCCCCCTCGTAGCTGACAAACCCTGTCTCGCAGACCTACTACACTTACCCCATCCTCCAAAACTCCCTCCCACCACCACAGAGAACCCAGAACCTAAGCAGTCCCACAACACAGTTATGAACCTTTCCTCCAGAAGCCTTAGACCCTCAGAAATATCAGTCCTTCCCAAAGGCTTCACCTTTTACCCCACTCCCAAATTCAACCATGCAGGACTAATTAAAGACCTTCTCTCCTTCTCCCGGTCCCTACAGTGGAAACACTTTTTCGTCACCAACCCGACCAATCAGACTCAACAAAAGACCAATATTGAACCTTGCCTAACTCAGTTCACTTCTCTATCCAACCGTGATCCACCCCCACAGCCTCCAAACCATCCCCTCTTAACTTTCCAGAATTTCTTTACCTCAAACCTTGCCTCACCATCATTCCCCAAATCCCTCAACATGAAAACTAACATCCATAAAAAGAACCATAGTCCACCATCTAAAAACTGATCCCCACCTTATAATCCTACCTGCAGACAAAGGTTCCACCACTGTTGTTTTGAACCGCAAGGATTACATGGCCAAAGGACTCTGTCAGCTGTCAGATACTTCCACCTAAAAACCATGCCACAGTGATCACATTCCAGTAATCCAGCAGGTTCTCCAGCCACTACTCAAACCCTCAGGCCCATCCCAGAACATCTCCCTGGAGTCCATCTCTCTACATACTCTACCACTCCCCGCACTAACACTTTCTAAATGCTTCATAAAGTCCATAAACCCAACCACAAAGGGCACCACATTGTGGCCAGTTACTGTGCCGCCACTGAGAGAATCTCTGCTCCAACACCTTCAACCTATTACCCAGGACCTATCCTCCTATATAAAAGATATCAACCATTTCCTCAACCGAATCTCCACAGTTCCTGTCCCTTAACCACATGGTGCCCTGCGTGTCACTATTGATGCCACCTCCCTGTACACTAACATTCCTAAAGCCCATGGCCTTACTGCTATAGAACACTGCCTTCCCAGACACCATATGGATTCCAAACCAACAACCTCCTTTCTAGTCTATGACCGATATATCCTCACCCACAATTGCTTCTCCTTTGAAGGCATTACCTTCAAACAAGTCCACATTATGGTTATGGGTACCCACAAGGCACCATGCTATGCTAACCTACCCATGGGTCACCTGGAGGAATTCCTCCTATAAACTCAGAATCCTAAACCCCTCACCTGGTTAAGATTCATGCACAGAGGAGCATTCCTCTCATAACTCTATACCATCCGGGACTGGAGCAACTGAATTATATTCTCTGCCATGGTTTTGATTACCACTCATTGTGCCCTGAAATTAGAAATGTCCTGTGCACTATCCTTCCCAACCCTCCTACCTTGGTATTCCACCATCCACTGAACCTACACAATATACTTGTCCGTCCTGTGCAAACACATGGTGTTCCGACTGCTTTGACACACTTATCATTCGATTTCACAAAAACTATTTGGTCCAAAAATTTGACTTTTACATATCTTCTTGACTGATACCTTCCCCCCATAAATGGCTTAATTTTGTTTCGATGTTCAATGCAGTTATTGTGCAGCATTAAGTGTAGTAAACCATTGCACGAAATTTTGAAGAGCTTGCAGAGGTAAAAGTCCACAGCATATACTTTCCATATGGTTGATTTTAGTTGCCACTAGAAATTTCAAAAAATTACACTCAAATGAATAAAATTCATGAAGTAAGACACAAAGAAAACCTTAGGCACCGAACAAGATATGAACTCGGAACCTTTTGCTTAGCAGCCAAACACAGTAACCATTACGCTAACGCAGCTCATTGTTCTACAGACATCCTGGAGTACTTTAGAGAATCACGCAAAATACCGACAAACACTGTTGGTATGACTATGAATTACTCATGTTTCGTCGAAGTACAATAGGAAATAAACAATTACCGCTGTTCTTTATTGTGAAAAAGCGGTTAGTGAGAATGAATTTCCTTGCTATTGCCTGAATTAGGAGGCTTATTTGGTTGTTTGGTTTAATTAATTAATAGAATATGAAGCAGTTGGTGTAAAGAATGCTTTTACCAAACTTTCTTTTATAGAAAGTCTGCTATCAAGACATTGCATTTGTTCAATTACTTTATTTATGACTGAACATTTCTAAAACTGAAGACACTCGTCCATGCTCTGCACTGCAGTCGAGCTCTGGCAACGTCATTCTCTGTTCATTGGCTGATTGTGTTTTGTGATGTCAGATGCGCAGAATGAACCTAAACTCAGCCACCGTCATAAATGACGCGCACTTCTTCTCCCAATCCCTACAGTGGATACACTTTTTCACCACCAACCCAACCAATCAAAGACCAATATTGAACCTTGCCTAACTCAGTTCACTTCTCTATCCAACTGTAATCCATCCCCACTGCCTCAAAACCACCCCCTTTTAACTTTCCAGAATTTCTTAACCTCCAGCCTTGCCTCTCCATCATTCCCCAAATACCTCAACATGCAAACTAACCTTACATCCACAGAAAGAACTACAGTCCACCATCTAGAATCTGATCCTGACCTTATAATCCTACCTGCATACAAAGTCTCCACCACCGTTGTTTTGACCTACAAAGATTACATGGCAGAAAGACTCTGTCAGCTGTCAAATACTTACACCTACAAACCATGCCACAGGGATCCCATTCCATTAATCCAGCAGGACCTCCAGTCACTACTCAAATCCTTAGGCCCATCCCAGAACCTCTCCCCAGAGTCTATCTCTCTACTTACCCCTACCACTCAGCACAATCCCATCTTCTACATGCTTCCTAAAGTCCATAAACCCAACCACCTAGGACACCCCATTGTCATCAGTTACTGTTAATAATTGGCAACCAATGCTGTACAATTGCAATAAGGTCATGTTCAATTGACTCTTTTATTAGAACATGTTACGCATATCGGGATTACACCCATCTTCAGACATCACAAACTTCAACTCCTTGCTAACGAACCAGGCGTACAGCCTTGACAACACAAAGAAAGTGTCGAATAACACATGACTGTGACACAAGCAGTCTTGAAGCAGAGCCAGTTATTGTGCCCCCACTGAGAGAATCTCTGCTCTCATAGACCAGCACCTTCAACCTATTACCTGGAACCTATCCTCCTATATAAAAGATATCAACCATTTCCTCAACCAACTCTCCACAGTTCCTGTCCCTTTACCACACAGTGCCCTGCTCATCACTATTGATGTCACCTCCCTGTACACTAAGAGTCCTTATGCCCATGGCCTTACTGCTATAGAACACTATGTTTCCAGATGCCCCATCAATTCTAAACCAACAACCTCCTTCCTAGCCTCCATGACCAACTATATCCTCACCCACAATTACTTCTCCTTTGAAGGCATTACCTACAAACAAATCTGGAGTACAGCTATGGGCACCTGCATGGCACCATGCTATGTTAACCTATTCATGGGCTATCTAGAGGAATCCTTCCTATAAATGCAGACTCCTAAACCCCTCACCTGGTTAAGATTCATTGATGACATCTTTGCTATCTGGATTGAAGGTGAGGACACCTTATTCACGTTCTTCCAGAACCTTGACAACTTCTCCCCAATTTGCTTCACCTGGTCCTACTCAACCCAACAAGCCACCTTCCTAGATGTTTACCTCCACTTCAGAGATGGCTACATCAGTACCTCTGTCCAGATCAAACCTACTAACCACCAGCAATACCTCCACTTCAACAGCTGCCACTCATTCTATACCAAGAAGTCCCTTCCATACTGCCTAGCCACCCATGGTCTTCGCATCTGCAGTGACAAGCAGTCCCTCTCAAAATATACCAAGGGTCTCACTGAAGCCTTCACTGACCGTAATTATTCTCCCAACCTTATACAAAAACAAATCTTCCGTGCCTTATTTTTCCAGTCTCCCACCACCTCCCAAAATCCCATACTCCGGCTGCAGAGGAGCATTCCACTCGTAACTCAGTACCATCTGGGACTGGAGTTACGGAATTACATTCTCTGCCAGGGTTTCGATTACCTCTCGTCATGCCCTGAAATGAGAAATGTCGTGCCCACTATCCTTCCCACCCCTCCTACCGTGGTATTCCGCCATCCACCAAACCTACACAATATACTTGTCCATCCTTACACAACCCCTGCTCCCAATCCATTACCTCATGGCCCATACCCCTATAATAGACCTAGATGCAAGACCTGTCCCATATATTCTCCAACCACCACCTACTCCAGTCCGGTCACTAACATCACCTATCCCATCAAAGGCAGGACTACCTGTGAAACCGGTCATGTGATTTACAAGCTAAGCTGCAACCACTGTGCTGCATTCTATATAGGCATGACAACCAACAAATTGTATGTTCACATGAATAGCCACCGAGAAGCTGTGGTCAAAAAACAAGTGGACCACTCTGTTGCTGAACACGCTGCCAAATGTGATTCCCACATCTCAGTGACTGATTCACAGCTTGTGCCATATGGATCCTACCCACCAACACCAGCTGATTTGTGTAGGTGGGAACTTTGCCTGTAATACATCCTATGTTCCCGTAACCCTCCTGGCCTCAACCTTCGTTAGTCACTGTCCTAATGAAACCAGCACCCTTCCTGTTCCCATTTCAGCACTACACAGCCGTCATTTCACTGCCACACTGAGTCTTTTAATTTCTCTTTATTTCTCTCTTTTCCGCTACATAGCCCCACCCCGCTTCACATCATCTCTTCTGCCGTCCATCTAAACTGCAACACTTCACTGTCTGCCACTCCCCATACTATCCCTCCCCCTCCTCACCCCAGCCTCCTCCTTACCCTCACCCAGTCGCCACTCCCATCATGCACTGGTAATGCTGCTTACAGTGTGGTTTCAGTTATCTGAGTCTGCACATATGTTTTCAAGTTGAATTTGCATGAGTGTGTGTGTGCATGTGTGTATGTGTGTCTAGTGCTGACAAAGGCCTTAATGGTCAAAAGCTATAATCGTGTGAATCTTTTTGTTGTGCCTATCGCGACTCAGCATCTCCGCTATATGGGGATTTGCAACTTTCCTTATCTGGTATTGAAAATGACAGAGTGCTACTCACCATAGAGTGGAGACATGGAGTCACAGTCTCTAGATAGCCCTTAAAGAGTCTGGCACAGGATAGTGCCCACTGCTGTACCATAGAATTGTTTGTAGGTGATGCCTTCAAATATGAAGTAATTGTAGGTGTGGAGTTAGTAGGTCATGGTGACCAAGAAGGAGGTTGTAGGTTTGGAAACTGCCAGGCATTGGGAGATGTAGAGTTCAATAGTGGTAAGGTTATGGGCATTAGGGATGTTAGTGTGGCATCAATAGTGATGAGCATGGCACCATGTAGTAAAGGAACAGGAGGGTAGGTTGTAGGTAACAGGCTGAAGGTGTTGGTCTACAAGAGCAGAGATTCTCTCAGTGGCGGCACAATAAGCAGCCACAGTGGGACATCCTGGGTGGTTTGGTTTATGTACTTAACGGAGCATGTAGAAAGTAAGGGTGCAGGTGGTGGTAGAGCTGAGGAGAGAGATACTCGGGGAGAATTCTTGGGATAGGTCTAAGGTTTTGAGGAGAGACTGGAGATCCTGTTGGATTTCTGAAATTGGGTCACTGTGGCAGGGTTTGTAGGTGGAAGTATCTGACAGCTTTTGGAGTCCTTCCACCAGGTAATCCTTGCAATTCAAGACCACAGGGGTGACCAAGAGAGGTGGCACAGTGGTTAGCACACTAGATTTTAATTCAGAAGGATTACAGTTCACACACCTGTCTGGCCATCCTGATGGTTTTCTGTGATTTACCTAAATTGCTTCAGGTAAATGCCAGGACGGTTACTTTGAAAGGACACAGCTTATTTCCTTCCCCATCCTTCCCTAATCTGATGGGACCAATGAGCTCACTGTTTGGTCCCCTCCCCCAAATCAACTAACCACAAAGGTGGAGCCTTTGTCAGCAGATACAGTTATAGGACCGAGAAAAGTTTTTATGTGGTAACTATGATTCCTTCTGTGGATGTAATATTAGCTTCTGTGTTGAGGGATTTGGGGAATGGTGGTGAGGCAAGGTTCGAGATTAAGAAAATCTGGAAAGTTAACAGGGAGCTATTTAGGAGCAGTGGGGGTAGATCACAGTTGGGTGGAGGAATCAGCTGAATCAGGCAGAGTTCAACATTGATTTTGGGTTGATTGTGATTGGTAGGGTTGGTGATAAAAAAGTGTTTCCACTGTAGGCACCAGGAGAAAGAAAGAAAGTCTTTAACAAGTCCAGCAAGTTTGAATTTGGGAGTGGAGCAAACCTGAAATACAGTCATGAACCTTAGCCTTGACCGTTTTAATACCACAGAAGTGTCAGTCCTTTCCAAAGGCCTTACCTATTGCCCCACTCCCATATTCAGTATGCTCTTCTGGTGATTCCATGCCAAATAAACACTGTGATTTTACACACCAGCTCAGGTTTTGATGAAACTTGGTGCAAAGGTAGCAACTATATGATTGCCAAATTTTATTAAAATCCATCGACTCATTTTGAAAATATGGCAATGTAAAGTTGTCAAAAAACACTACACTGCCATAATTTCAAACCTCTGTAACAACTCTCCTGATTAAGCTAAAATGGTGGGAGACAAGCCATTTTGCAGCATTTTCCACTAGTTTTCTAAGATATACAACACTCTATGGGTTCAAGATGATTTTATTTTATTTAAATGAAAATTTCAGTTTTTAATTTCACAAAAAGCACATCTTCAAAAATTTTCAAAAAGTTATATATAATGCTTCACATTATTGTTAACTAATTCGCTAAGTATGAAAGTGGGACTGTCATGGGTTCACACCATTCTAAAATTTCTAAAATTCACATTTCACTAAAAAAATCACGTTTGTGAAATTTGTAGATTTAAGCAGAAATATACATAATTACATTCTTAATATATCTATGTACACATTCAGATTTAATAATAATGCAAACATTCCATATGTCACCAGCAAAACCTGATTTAAATAGTATGTTTTTTAACACTGAACTTCTTGTTAAATGCTTCTTTTGTTTTTACAGTTTCGTCCCCAGGAATCTGATATATTCTTCCTGTTGGTGTTTCTGTGTTTATCTTACAAAGAATATCATTTATAGATAACCACAGAATATCCAGTTTTATAGGATATACATAAGACAGTGATGGTCTTTACTAATATTTTTGATGTGCTTGACACAATAGGTATAAAAGCATGTAACTTCTGTGTCCCTTTTATCGAAACAAACTGAATGATCTGCTCTTCCAGAAATCTCTCTGTTTGAGTGTACTGTTCTTGTGTTAAAAATTCAAAATGTACAGAAGTAATATTTTTAACTGCCCAATCAAAAAGTTTTTGCAGAATAAGAATTTCATCGTCATATGGCTTCTTCAGGCTTGCTTTTGCTACTAATCTCTTAACAGTGGCACTGACACCATCACAAGGTTCTTTTCCATGAACAGAGGCAAAAAAAAAATGCCATTCTGTTTCTTTGTGGACCCATAAGTTTACAAAATTCTTTTTATTCTTGTACTGGGGTGCATTGCCATTCGGAAAGTCATGTCTCCTCTGTATATCGGTCTGAAACTTCGTTTTTAAAAACTGAATTAGGTTTTTTTTTTTGAAAACTGTAGACTGCTATGGTATTATGCTCTAGACAGTTGGAAATTATGACATAACTCACGTGCTCTGTTTGTTCTCTCCTTTGTCATACACTACAAAGAGGTGCGCTGTTGCATGATCACATGACCAGTGATAAACCTGGGCCACATCTTGGATCAAAAAAGTGCAATTCTCAGATATATATATATAACAACATATTCATCATCATTCAAGTTTTCTTTGACTTCATTTAGAAAAGAGCTTTGCTGCTTCACTAGAAAATCATTGAATATTAGTGCCATATATCTTTCATCCTGAGCCATTCTATGATACCACCTGCAATTAAAATTTATAATTGTTTCCATGCAAAACACTAAGAAAATATACTAAAATAATCATAATGTCTTAGATAATAATTTTGTTCATTAACCAACACCTTATTAACAAAACTTGTTTCACCAAATTAATCACTAACAACATTCGCATCCAACTGCCACTAAATTAGCATGAAGACTTACAGGTTTAAAGCTTCTGAACCATAACGGCTCCAGACTCACAGATACTGAATTGGCATAGAGGGGCCTGGGCAACTACAATAATGGCACTCAGCTGTTTACGATTGTTGGAATCAATAATTGGAATTTCTACCCAAGTTTGTTCTTTTTACATTTAGTAATCAAACCTTAGTTACAGTAAAAGATTGCATTTGCACTAAAACACTTAATTTTAGTACTTCTGATAAAATAATGACTCTTCACAGTCATTAGTGACATTTTAAATATATTACAAATAAAGTTATGAAAAAGTGTAAATTTGATTCTTGAAGTTTTCCCGGTGGACATAATGTTCCATCATCTTTCGGGTGTGCACTCGGGACAGCGACAATTCTTCTTGCGATATTTTGGCTAGAAACCTCCCAGCCATCTTCAAGGCGAGTCAGAGACTGAGTTCATAGCGTTTGCGCGTGCCTATTTATATGGAGAGTCACGTGATACAAAGCTGCTGAGGATTGAAAGCGCATGCGTCAAAGATATAATCCATGGCATGGCCAGTAGAAATGCAATGTTTGGCAGCTGCTGATTTGTTGGACTGAAGAAGACGTGTGTACCGCTGCTGTTCGACGCATTGTTCCTGTACAGTGCGTGTGGTTTGCCCTATGTAACGTTTGCCACACTCACAAGGGATTTCATAAACTCAGTTGTTAAGGAAGCTGTAGAAATACAACTAACTGACAACCTGCTAAACCGTGATGAAGGATTTCATCTGGACAATGCTTGGAAACCGCTTATTTCACACATTTGTTGGGAAAGAATTTCTGCATCTTCACTTCCAACAGATGTTACCACTTTTAAAGATTAATTATTTATTTACAACTACAGTGGGTTCACAGCAGCATTATTTTGTTTGCACTCTGCACTTATATGTTTATCTTTGCTATATACATCTTATCTATGACTAGCGCAGTAGTGGCGACTTTGATATCTTTGACGCATGCGCTTTCAATCCGCAGCAGCTTTGTATCACGTGACTTTCCATATAAATAGGCATGCGCAAATGCTATGAACTCAGTCTCTGACTCGCCTTGAAGATGGCTGCGAGGTTTCTAGCCGAAATATCGCAAGAAGAATTGTCGCTGTCCCGAGTGCACGCCCGAAAGATGATGGAACAAGTGTAAATTTATTTACTGGTCTGGTAAATCATGTATATGTCCACTTAAGTCTACAAATCTTACAAAAATGTAATTTTTTAGTGAAATGTGAATTTTTGAAATTTTATAGGGGTGTGAAACCATGACAGTCCCACTTTCATACTTAGGGAACTAGTTAACAATAATGTGAAGCATTATATTTAATTTTTTGAAAATTTTTGAAGTTCCACTTTTGAGAAGTTAAAAATTTAAATTGTTATTTAAAATAAAAAAAATCATCTTGAGCCTATATTCTGTTGTATATCATATGAAAGCTTATGGAAAATGCAGAAAAAAGACACCCCTCCCACCATTTTAGCTTAGTTATGAGAGTTGCTATAGCAATTTGAAATTGTGGCAGTGTAGCATTTTTTTGGTGGTTTTTGACATAACATTGCCATATTTTCAAAATAGGTCAACAGATTTTACTAAAATTGGGCATTACTCTTAATCTATAAGTAGGCTCCTTTGTGATAAGTTTCATCAGAATCTGAGATGAGTTAAAATTCATGTTAAAAGTGTGCTGATTTGACATGAATTACATGTACTTGTTAAAGACCTACTCTCCTTGTTCTAGTCCCTTCAGTAGAAATACTATTTCACCACCAACACTATCAATCAGACTCAACCCAAAACCAATGTCTAACTCTACATGACTCAGTTTATTCCTTCATCCAACCATTATCCACACCCTCTACCCCAAAACACCGCATGTTAACTTTCGAGAATTTATTAACATCAAAAATTCCCTCATTGTCATTCCCCAAATCTCTCAGAATGCTAGCTAACCTGACATATGCAGGAAGAAATGCAATCAACCACCTAAAAACTGATACTGACTTTATAATCCTACCTGCTGACAGAAGTTCTATCACAGAAGTTTTTTACTGCAAGGATTACCTGGTGGAAGGACACCATCAGCTGTCAGATTTGTTCACTTACAAACCCTGCCATCATGATCCCATTCCAGAAATCCAGCAGGACCTCCTGTCTCTCCCCAAATCCTTAGACTCCTCCTAGAACTTCTCCACTGTGTCTGTCTCTTTCTCACCCCTACCACTCCCTGCACTCCTACTTTCTACATGCTTTCAAAAGTACATAAACCTAACCACACTGGATGCCCCATTGTGGCCAGTCATTGTGCTGCCAATGAGGGAATCTCTGCTCTCAAAGACCACCACCTTCAAACTATTACCACAACTTACCCTCCCATATAAAAGACACAACCCATTTCCTCCACCGGCTCTCCACAGTTCTTATTCCTTTACCACACACTGCTCTGCTCATCACTAATGATGCCAGCTCCATTTACACTATATCCCTAATGTCCACAGCCTTATCACTATCGAACACTACCTTGCCCAGTGCCTAATGGATGCCAAATGTACAACCTCCATCCTGATCAACATGATCAACTGTATCCTCAACCACAATTACTTCACCTTTGTAGGCATGACATGCAAACAAATCCATGGTACAGCAATGGGCAACTGCATGACACCATCCTGTGCCAACCTATTAAAGGGCCATGTAGAGGATTCTTTCCTAATCAACCAGAATCCCAAACCTCTCACCTATTTCAGACTGACTGATGACATCTTTGTGATCTGCATCAAGGGTGAGGACACTATATCCACATTCCTCTAGAACCCCAATACCTTCTCTCCCATGTGCTTCACATGGTCCTCCGAAGCTCAACAAACCACCTCAATGTTGAGCTTCACCTCAAAGATGGCTATGTTAACACCTCCACTCATTCCATACAATGAAGTTCCTTCCATGCAGCATAGCCATGCATGGATGCATGGCCATCACACCTGTTGTGTTGAGCAGTCCCCCTCAAAATATACTACGGGCCTCACTGAGGGCTTAATAGATCAAATTACCCTCCCAACCTTGTACAAAAACTCTCGTGCCTTATGTCTCCAGCCATCTATCACCTCACAAAGTCCCACCATCTGGCCACAAAGGGCTCGAGAAACTGAGTCACGTTCTCCACCAGGGTTTCAACTACCTCTCGTTTCCCTTGAAATGAGGAATGTCCTACCCACTACCCTTCCTACGCCTCCCATACTGGTATTCTGCAACACACTGAACTACACAATATCCTCATCTACATCTACATATACACTCTGGAAACCACCTTGAGGTGCAAGGTACAGGGTATGTCCCACTGTGCCAGTTATTAGGGTTTCTTCCTGTCCAGTCACATATGGAGTATGGGATGAATGATTGTTTGATGCCTCAGTTTGTCCAGTAATTATTCTAACCTTATCTTCATGATCCCTGTGTGGACAATATGGAGGGAGTTGTAGTAAATCCCTAGAGTAATCATTTAAATTCCTTTCTTGAGACTTTGTTAATAAACTTTCTCAGGACTCTTACATCTGTCTTCAAAGGTCTGCCATTTCAGTTCCTTGAGTATCTTTGTAACGCTCTCCCATGGACTGAAGAAATCTGTGACTATTTGTGCCACCCTTGTCTGTATATGTTCAATATCCCCTGTTAGTCCAATTTGGTAAGGGTCCCACACACTTGAGCAATGTTCTAGAGTGGGTCACTTGAGTTATTTGTAAGCAATCTCTTTAGCAGACTGATTCACTTCCCCAGTATTCTAACAAAAACTGATGTCTACCACCTGCTTTACCCACAACTGTACCTATGTGGTTACTCCATTTCATATCCTTACAAAGTGTTACACCCTGGTATTTGCATGAGTTGGCTGATTCCAACAGTGACTAATTGATATTATAGTTTTTTTTTTGTTTTGTGAAGTGCGAAATTTTACATTTCTGAACATTTAGGGCAAGCTGCCAATCTTTGCACCTTGTTGAAATTGTATCAAGATCTGACTCAATATTTATGCAACTTCTTTCAGATAGTACTTTATTATATCTGCATCATCTGCAAAATGGCTGATTTTACTATAAATATTGTCTGCAAAGTCATTAATATACAACATGTAAAGCAAGGGTTCCAACACATTTCCCTAGGACACACCTAAAGTTACTTCTACATGTGATGGTGACTCCCCATCCAAGATAAGATGCTGTGTTCTCCCTACTAAAAAGTCCAAAATACAGTCACAATTTTCACTTGATACTCCATATGATCATACTTTTGACAATAAGCATTGGTGTGGTACTGAGCCAAATGCTTTTTTTAAATCAAGAAACACTGCATCTACCTGGTTGCCTTGATCCAACGCTTTTAGTATTTCACGTGAGAGAAGTGCAAGTTCAGTTTCACATGATTGATATTTTGAAAATCATGCTGGTTGGCATTCTGTTCAAGATAGCTCATAATGTTTGAACTCAGAATATGTTACAAGACTCTACAACAAATTGATGTTGGTGATCAGATGCTTTTATAGACCACCTGGGTCAGGATCTGTAGGTGTAGAGCACTTCAGACAGAGCTTGCAGAATATCATTAGTAATTTTCCTTATCATGCCATTGTAACAGGGGGTGACTTCAATTTTCCAAGTATAGATTGGGAGTGTTATGCCATCAAAACAGGTGCCAGAGACAGGGAATTGTGTGGCATTGTTCTGGATGTCTTGTCCAAAAATTACCTTGAGCAGATGTTAGAGAACCAACTTGTGAGGGTAACGTCTCAGACCCCCTGGCAACAAACAGACCTGAACTTATCAAATCAGTTAATGTAGAGGAAGGTATCAGTGATCATAAGTCTGTGATAGCATCTATGATGATGGGTCCTACAAGGAATGTTAAGAAAGGTAGGAAGATATATTTGCTCAGCAAGGTTGACAGGACACAAATTTCAGAATATCTCAGCAGTCAGCATCAAATATTCAGTGATGATGACGAAGATGTGGAGAACAAATGGAAAAAATACAAATGCATTGTTCAATATGCCCTAGACAAGAACATTCCGAGTAAGGTTTTAAGGGATGGAAAGATCTGCCATGATTTAATAGCCATGTTAGAAACGAGCTATGTAAACAAGGAGCACTTCATCTCAGATTCAAGAGAAGTAAAAACCTAGCTGACAAACAAAAGCTGAACAAGCAAAAATGAGTGTAAGGAGAGCAATGAGAGAATCATTCAATGATTTCAAAAGTGAGACATTATCAACCAACCTGAGTAAAAACCCTAAGAGATTTTGGTCATACATAAAATCAGTAAGTGGTTCAAAATCATCTATTGATTCTCTCAGCAGCCACATCAGCACTGAAATGGAAGACAACAGAGAGAAGGCTAAAATACTGAATTTGGTCTTCCCGAATTGTTGCACTGTGGAAGATCGTAACATTGTCCCTCCTTTCCATCGTCATGTGAACGTTGAACTGGCAGATATTGAAAAGCAGCTACAACAGATGCCATTGATTCTAGAGAAGCTGCACAGTCATCAATGGTATCTGTTCTTTTGAGAACACATACCATCTTCATACACTTAAAGACTACCCAGCCATTGACCTCCTTCCATGGGAATGCACATGCTTTGCCCGAACTCTTACAGGACTCATCAGCTCAGTCTGGCGCGAGTAATGAGTGAATGGGCAAGTATCTATTAGGAACACTATGAATGTAATATTATATAATTTTCTTTTTACTGAATCAGTTTCAATCTTTTGAAAATTTGTCTTCTTCTACTTGTACATTTTCGTCCTCATATTTTGTGGGCTCTGCGCAAAAAGATTGAGTCTAAGTGCAGAAAAAAACTTTCTTTGTTCCTAGTTTCATATCCATGCCAGAAGTTATTTGGAGGAAATAATCCTGGATTATTATTTGTGAAAAGAATTATTTCATATAAATATAGTGAGGGAACATTTAGTTTGTTTAGGTCTCTTAATAGTGGCTGACAAGATACTCGTGGCTTAGCACTACACATTTTCCATATAACTTTTTCTGTAAAATTAATATTCTTGTCAAATTGCTAGCCTTGCCCCAAAAGACAATGTCATATCTTACTCTTGCCTCAAAGTAGCTATAGTACACCATCTTTTTCATGTCTATGGCTGTGACATTGGCTAAGATTGACATAGCAAATCCAAGCTGTTCAGTACCATAACTCAAATGGTCAGAGCTAAATAAACATTACTCTAAATATGCAAATGGCTGTCCTAACACCAGTCAACATCATTTATTTTGCAATTGTCTTCACTTGGTGTTCGAAGTTTAATAAATCGAAAAACTCAGCAGTACAAGTGACTGAGTACACAATACCATGACACAGAAAAGTATGTCCAGCAGATCCACAAGAGTCATCACTGGAATGTCATTTGCCAAAATGCTTAATACAATGATGGGTTATAGAACAGTTGCAATCTGAAAACAAAGGAAGTAGGTGACAGTACACTTGTTCGCCCACTGCTTGAATATTGCTCACCAATGTGGGATCCATACCAGATAGGGTTGATAGAAGAGATAGAGAAAATCCAATGGAGAGCAACGCACTTCATTACAGGATCATTTAGTAATTGTGAAAGCATTACAGAGATGATAGATAAACTCCAGTGGAAGACTTTGCAGGAGAGATGCTCAGTAGCTCGGACGGGCTTTTGTTGAAGTTTTGAGAACATACCTTCACCGAGGAGTCAAGCAGTATATTGCTCCCTCCTACATATATCTTGCGAAGAGACCATGATGATAAAATCAGAGATATTAGAGCCCACACAGAGGCATACTGACAATCTTTCTTTCCACGAACAATACGAGACTGGAATAGAAGGGAGAACTGATAGAGGTACTCAAAGTACTCTCTGCCACACACCGTCAGGTGGCTTGCGGAGTATGGATGTAGATGTAGGTGTAGTTATAAACATATTTTAAATTAACTTATGACATGATAATATTATGAACAGGATAGATTGCTACTTGCCGTTTAGGGGAGACAGGCACAACAAAAAAACTTCTGAAACAAGTAAGCTTTAGTCAAAGGACCTACTACTGAAGTAGACAACACACAAACACATTTGCCCAAACACAACTTACACAGACATGACCACTCTATCTGGCCACCGAGACCAGACTGTGAGCATGTGCACATGATGAGAGACAGATAAGAAGGAGGCTGTGTTGGGAAGGGGGAGAGATGAAGGGTAGAAGTGGGTGATAGTAAAGAGCTGCTTGTGGAAGCATACAGGGACATGTTGGGGAGAGGACAGAGCAGCTGGGTGCAGGCAGATGCATGGGTGGGGGGGGGGGGGGGGGGAGGCAGAAAAGAAGAGAAGTAAAAAGACTGGATGCATCAGTGGAATAGAAGGCTGTGAAGTACTGGAGTGGGAACAGGAAGGGGAGAGGTGGCTGAAGGATAGCAACTAATGAAAGTTGAGACCAGGGGGGTTACTAGAACATAAAATATACTGCAGGGAGTGTTCCCACCTGTGCAGTTCAAAAAAGCTGGTGCTGGTAGAAAGGATCCATGTGGAACAGGCTTTGAAGCAGTCATTAAATTGAAGAATGGGCAGTACGCTCAGTAATTGGGTGGTCCAGCTGTCTCAAGTTTAAAAGAATAGTTGACCATGCACTGGATAGATATGTAACCAGTAGAACAGTTCATAATGGGAGGGAACCTCCATGGTACAGAGTCACTGTAAAGAAACTTCTAAAGCAACAGAGATTACTGCATAATAGGTGTAAAACAAAGCATTGGGCTATAGATAGAGGATGAAACACATCCTGTTGTCAAGAGAGTAATGCATGATGGCTTCAGTGTCTACAGTAGCAGAATATTGTCAAGTGACATTTCACAAAATCTGAAGAAATTCTGGTCATATGTAAAAACTATTAGCGGCACCAAAGTTAGTTTCCAGGACCTGAAATTCAGGGTAGCATATCAAAATCGTAATTGCTCAACTATTTTTCAAATGTTTCTTTACAAAGGAAAACTCATGAGAATTGCTCCATTTTAGTCATCATACCAATGAAAAGATGAATGAAATAAGTATTAATATCAGTGGTGAAGAAAAACAGCTGATATCACAGGTCCTATGGAATCCACAGCAGATTCTATACTGAATTTGCAGCTGAGTTAGCCCCTCTTCTGACTATAATCTACTGTTGATCCTCCAAACAAAAAACTGTGCCCAGTTCTTGGAAAAAGGCACAGGTCATACCCGTCTACAATAAGGGTAGTAGAAGCATTTTGTCCTCATCACTGGGACAGAAGTCACCCAATGTGGTGCCTACTGAAATAAGACTTGCACTCAGTGGCTGTCCTTCCCCTGTTGGAGCCTTCCAGCCAACAATGCCACATGATCATTTCATTTCATTTTTGTGACTGAACTTATGACTTTTTGGTAGGGAGGACACAGCATCTTATCTTGCATGGAGAGCCATCATAAGATGTAGAGTAACTTTGGGTGTATCCCAGGAAAGTGTGCTGGGACACTTGCTGTTCATATTGTATATTAATGACTTTGCAAACAATATTTATAGTAAAACCAGCCTTCTTGCAGATGATGCAATTATCTATAATGAAGTACTATCTGAGAGAAGTCAGACCTTGATATGATTTCAACATGGTGCAGAGACTGGCAGCTTGCTCTAAATGTTCAGAAATGTAAAATTTTACGGTTCAGAAAACAAGGAAAAAAAACCATAGTATCCTATGAGTATAATATCAATGAGTCACAGTTGGTTTTGGCCAATTCATACAAGCACTTGGGTATAACACTTTTTAGGGAAATGAAATGAAATAATCAAATAGGTACAATTGGGGGTAAAGCAGGTGGTAGACGTCAGTTTATTGTTAGAATACTTGGGAAGTGCAATCAGTCTGCTTACAAATCACTCAAGCGACCAGTTGTAGAATATTGTTCAACTGTGTGGGACCCGTGCCAAATAGGACTAACAAGGGATATTGAACATATACACTGAAGGGCAGCACAAATAGTCAAAGATATGTTCAGTCCATGGGAGTGTGTCACACAGATACTCAAGGAACAGAAATATCAGGGTCTTGAAGACAGGCTCTTGAAAACGTCCTGAGAAAGTCTATTAACAAAGTTTCAAGAACTGGCTTTAAATGGTTACTCTAGGGATATACTACAAATCCCTACATATTGCCCACACAGGGATCATGAAGATAAGGTTAGAATAATTACTGGACAAACTGAGGCATCAAACAATAATTCATCCCACACTCTATATGGGACTGGACAGGAAGAAACCCTAATAATTGGTACAGTGGGACATACCCTGTACCATGCACCATGCACCTCTATTGTGTGTAGCAGTTCTGGCTCTTTGTTTATTTTCTTTCATTTGTTGTCTTCAGGGACCACGTACTGCATTTGCTATGCTGGCTGAAAAATGGGGTTTGTAATTCTGACACTGACTACTGTAAATAATTTAGCCAACAGATGGGCAATTGCATTTTACAGTACTTTAATTTCACTGTTCTTCACCCCCCAATAATACACAGTTATATGGCCAGTGCATTACTGTTTAACTTTTGATAAACCTCATTGATTGTTTGAAGGCAAACCTTCACATACTGCTACAGTAGTTTACTACTGTACATCTACGAGCAGTAAAACCTAACCACAAAGTTCACAATTCTTTTAAGAATAGAAAGGTATGTGTGGAGCAGACACTGTAATTGTATAAACACATGGCCTAATTGTGTAACACTTATTTCACAGTTAAGTTGAAGCATTGTTGTTGTTCTAACCAGCACAGGTTTCTCATCTGAAACTCGGCCACGGACTGACTGTCTCATGACCAAAAATTGGGCTTTTATATATCTTCACAATGACAGGTACTGAAACTACACATCATTCAAAGTTAAATGTACAGAAATTGCAATTAAAACTTAACTCATTAAATTAGCTGAATACATTAAAAATTGGTTCTTTTTAACAGTTTTGTCTACTACGAGGGTTAAGCCGAATTATTTATTTAAATGATGAAATGTCATTGTGCAAACAACACTTCTAACAAAACTGTTAATTACTTTAGAATTAATTCAGGGCTGGTTTTGCTAACATGTTTTCGAATAGAGCTAAATAGATACTTTAAAATTACTAGTACTTTGTCTTCCAAATTTGTCTACAAAATTTATATTTGTTTATTCATCAACAATAGAATTTAAGTTATGAAACAATTACTGATTTCACCCTATAATGAAGGATACTAACTAGGAATAGTTGAAATAAATGTAAAAAATCAAGTACATACATAAAACTAAGCTCAAAACAAGATCTGGTATTATATTCTTCAAAACTGAGGGCCAACCTTCCTCTTTTATGAAAATGCGCATGATATCCACATATGCTAATGGTAAATAGTTGAAAGTAACAAAATGAATTTAAGGAGGTAGATGGCAAAACAAGAGGGGAATCAAAACTATCCCTGCTGGCTTCGTCACATGTGCACCTCACGGTGGTTTGCAGAGTGTAGATGTAGATGTAGATGATGATAATGTGTAGGTTCAGTGTGTTTCAGAATACCACTATGGGAGGGGTAGGAAGGATAGTGGGTAGAACATTCCTCATTTAAGGGGACAACAAGAGTTAGTCGAAACCCAGGTGGAGAATGTGACTCAGTTGCTCCAGGCCCAGGTGGTACTGAGTCACAAGGTAGAATCCTGCTTTGTGGCCAGATGGTAGGACTTCATGAGTTGGTGGGATGCTAGAGACAGAAGGCATGAGAAATCTGTTTCTGTAGAAGGTTCGGAAGGTAATTTGATCTATTAAGTCCACAGCGAGGCCCTTAATATATTTGAAGATGGACTGCTCAACACAACAGGTGTGATGGCCACACATGGCTAGGCTGCATGGAAGGGCCTTTTTGGTATGGAATGAGTGACAGCTGTTGGAGTGGAGGTACTGCTGGTAGGTTTGATATGTACAGAGGTACTGATGTAGCCATCTTTGAGGTGAAGATCAACATTGAGGTTGCTTGTTGGGTTTTGGAGGACCAGGAGTGGGAGAGAAGGTATTAAGGTTCTGGAAATGTGGACATGGTGTCCTCACCCTTGATCCAGATCACAAAGATGTCATCAGTGAATCTGAAATAGGTGAGAGGTTTGGGATTCTGGGCGATTAGGAAGGATTCCTCCACATGGCCTATAAATAGGTTGGCCAAGGATGGTGCCATGCAGTTGCATTGCCTTTGCTGTACCAAGGGTTTGTTTGTATGTGATGCCTTCAAAGCTGAAGTAATTGTGGGTGAGGATATAGGTGACCATGCTGATAACGAAGGAGGTTGTACGTTTGGAATCCATTGGGCACTGGGAAAGGTAGTGTTCAATAGTGGCAAGGCTGTGGGCATTATGGCTGTTCATGTAAAGAGAGGTGGCATCAATAGTAACAATTAGGGCACTGTGTGCTAAAGGAGCAAGAACTGTGGAGAGTCAATGGAGAAAATGTTTGGCATGTTTTATATAGGAAGGTAAGTTGTGGTAATAGTTTTAAAGTGTTGGTGCCTGAGAGCAGAGATTCCCAGAGTGGTGGCTCAGTAACTGGCCACAATGGGACATCCTGGATGGTTAGGTTTATGTGTTTTTGGAAGCATGTAGAAAGTAGGAGTGCAGGTAGTGTTAGCAGTGAGGAAACAGGGAGACTCAGGGAAGAAGTTTGGGGATGAGCCTAAGGATTTGGGGAGAGACTGGAGGTCATGCAGGACTTCTGGAATGGAATCATGGTGGCTGGATTTGTAAGTGGACAAATCTGACAGATGATGGTGTCCTCCTGCCAGGTAATCCTTGCAGTTCAAAACCACAGTGATAGAAATTTTGTCAGCAGGTAGGATTATAAAATCAGTATCAGTTTTTAGGTGGTTGATCGTGCTTATTTCTGCAGATGTAAAGTTAGCTAACATGTTGAGCATTTCGGGGAAGAATGGTGAGGCAATTTTTGATGTTAACAAATTCTGGAAAGTTAACATGGGGTGATTTGGGTGTAGAAGGTGTGGATGATGGTTGGATGGAGGAATAATCTGAGTCATGTGGGGTTCAACATTGGTTTAGGGTTGAGTCTGATTGGTAGTATTGGTGGTGAAATAGCATTTCTGCTGTAGGGACTGGGAGAAGGAGAGAAGCTCTTTAACAAGTATGGGTCATTCATGTCAAATCAACACATTTTTAACATGACTTTTAATTCACCATCTCAGATTTTGATGAAACTTGCCACTAAGTAATCCTACACATAGGTTAAGAAAAATGCACAATTTTTATTAAAATTCATTGACCCATTGTGAAAACATGGCAATGTGAAGTCAAAAATCACCAAAAAATGCTACACCACCATAATTTCAAATTGCTACAGCAACTCTCATAATTAAGCTAAAATTGTGTCGTTTTGCAACATTTTCCATGAGCTTTCATATGATATACAACACAATATGGGTTCAAGATGATTTTTTTTTATTTTAAATGAAAATTTAAAAAGATGTTATGTGGACATGTGTCCGGAAACGCTTGATTTCCATGTTAGAGCTCATTTTAGTTTCGTCAGTATGTACTGTACTTCCTCGATTCACTGCCAGTTGGCCCAATTGAAGGAAGGTAATGTTGACTTCGGTGCTTGTCTTGACATGCGACTCTTTGCTCTACAGTACTAGCATCAAGCACATCAGTACGTAGCATCAACAGGTTAGTGTTCATCACAAACGTGGTTTTGCATTCAGTGCAATGTTTACAAATGCAGAGTTGGCAGATGCTCATTTGATGTAATGAATTAGCACGGGGCAATAGCCGTGGTGCGGTAAGTTTGTATCGAGACAGATTTCCAGAGCGAAGGTGTCCCGATAGGAAGACGTTGGAAGCAATTGATCGGCGTCTTAGGGAGCATGGAACATTCCAGCCTATGACTTGCAACTGGTGAAGACCTAGAATGATGAGGACACCTGCAATGGACGAGGCAATTCTTTGTGCAGTTGACGATAACCCTAATGTCAGCGTCAGAGAAGCTGCTGCTGTACAAGGTAATGTTGACCACATCACTGTATGGAGTGTGCTACGGGAGAACCAGTTGTTTCCGTACCATGTACAGTGTGTGCAGGTACTATCAGTAGCTGATTGGTACACTTCTGTGAATGGTTCATCCAACAATGTGTAAATCCTAATTTCAGTGCAAATGTTCTCTTTACGAATGAGGCTTCATTCCAACGTGATCAAATTGTAAATTTTCACAATCAACATGTGTGGGCTGACGAGAATCTGTACGCAATTGTGCAATTACATCATCAACACGGATTTTCTGTGAACGTTTGTGCAGGCATTGTTGGTGATGTCTTGATTGGGCCCCATGTTCTTCCACCTACGCTCAATGGAGCACGTTATCGTGATTTCATACGAGATACTCTACCTATGCTGCTAGAACATGTGCCTTTACAAGTACGACACAACATGTGGTTCATGCACAATGGAGCTCCTGCACATTTCAGTCAAAGTGTTCATATGCTTCTCAACAACAGATTCGGTGACCGATGGATTGGTAGAGGCGGACCAGTTCCATGGCCTCCACGCTCTCCTGACCTCAACCCTCTCGACTTTCATTTATGGGGGCATTTGAAAGCTCTTGTCTACGCAACCCCGGTACCAAATGTAGAGACTCTTCGTGCTCGTATTGTGGACAGCTGTGATACAATACGCCATTCTCCAGGGCTGCATCAGCGCTTCAGGGATTCCATGCGATGGAGGGTGGATGCATGTATCCTCGCTCGGACACATGTCCACATAACATATTTTCTTTCTTTGTGTGTGAGGAATGTTTCCTGAAAGTTTGGCCATACCTTTTTGTAACACCCTATATATATATATATATATATATATATATATATATATATATATATATATATATATATATATATATATATATATAGGGTGTTACAAAAAGGTATGGCCAAACTTTCAGGAAACATTCCTCACACACAAAGAAAGAAAATATGTTATGTGGACATGTGTCCGAGCGAGGATACATGCATCCACCCTCCATCGCATGGAATCCCTGAAGCGCTGATGCAGCCCTGGAGAATGGCGTATTGTATCACAGCTGTGATACCCTATATATATATATATATATATATATATATGAAACATTCCACGTGGGAAAAATTATATATAAAAACAAAGATGAGGTGACTTACCGAACAAAAGCGCTGGCGCTTCTTCTCTTCCCCTCTCCTTCCCTCTTTCCTGATGAGGCAACAGTTTGTTGCGAAAGCTTGAATTTTGTGTGTATGTTTGTGTTTTTACACTGATGAAGAATGGCCTATTGCTTATTCTTCATGATAGTTCAATTAGACTGAAACTAACTACAGTACAACTGAAAAAGAATTATTAGCTCTTGTATTTGGAGTAAAATATATTAAATGTTGCTTATACAGCAGAAAATGTGCTGTGGTGACTGATTATGCTACTTGTTTGTTTAAAGGACCCCAGTAGTTTTTGAACTTGCTGGACATTAAAATTATTAGATTATTACTATGATTTACATCATGAACTGGGCCGTTTGCACCAGAATGCAGGTGCTCTAAGCTGCAAAGTCAGTGTGGTACAGGAAGATGATACTTTAATATAAGAACTGCAACAAGCACAAGAAAGTGGTGTAGAATGTCACAGTATGCCTTCCATCTGGATTTCATTACAGGCTTTAAAGAGGACAGTATTATATATCATAAGAACCCCCTTGCCAGCAAAGTGGTAATTTGTAAAGAGTTACAACCACATTTATGAGCATGCCATAGTGGACAATGAGCTACAATTGCTAGTATCACCACATGATTTTAATGGAAAGCTGATATGCAAAAATATAACCATAACTGTTTGCCTTGCGCACAAAGAGCACAACCCACATACCTGGGTTCCTCTGCAACATCTTCCAGAGACAACACCATTTTAGACCAATGCCTTCATCATAATAAGCCCTTTTCCATAAAATACACAAGATAATAAGTACATTTTGCAGACCACTGACCATTTTTCCAGATATTTAATTTTGGTACCTCCGACGACTGACATGACAGTAAAAACAGTAGCTCGAGTATTTGTTACTCATTTGGTCCTACTGTTTGGCAGTCAAAATGCTATCCTTACTAAGCAGGGAACAAATTTCATGTCCTCCCTTGTTGTACAGGCATTCAAACTGTTATAAATAGAGAAATGAAGACAACAGACTTTCATCTCCAGATGAATAGCTGCCTCAAAGGTCTACACTATGCTGTAGAATATGAATCATACGCAAAATTATTGGGACAGATATATTCTATACATAGTTTCCCCTTACAAGGCTGTGTATAGAAGACCTATGAACTTTCCATTTGAACTAGACAATCTGCACCAGGCGTTGAGTGCACCGAAGTCGAAGGACTGATCTGCTGTCTTAAAAGTACCTGGAAAAAGGTGCAACAGAACAATGCCGTAGCTACCACTAAACAATTGCAACACAGCAACAAAGGAGCTGTCCTTCCATATACAAAGCAGGTGATTTAGTTTTGCTTCAAAATCCAGTCATTAAAAAGAGAAAAACAAACAAATTTTCACCCCTGTATGAAGGGCCTTATCTGTTCTTATGTCTAACATTCTCTGTCAATGCTGAAATTTAGCTACCAGACTGTGCTGTTATTCTCCATTTTGACAGATTAAAGCTATACTATGGACAAGTTCTGCCACCCCTTATTGCAATACTAGACCAATCACAAGGAAAAGATACCATAGTGAAGAAAGTAAAGAAAGAAAGTGGTTAAATGGCCCCATGACTGACCCTGTTATGGTCTGAGAAAGAAACATCCACATGCTTTGAGATTCAGAGATTAACTGTGTAAAGCTTTGATAACTGTGGTTTTATGGTTTCCATGTATCTGTCTGTCATTTTCAAGTATTCTGTTGCCAGTATGAGGATTAGGTTGGAAAGACATTCTGTTCGTTGGTTGTCATATAGGAGATTTTTTTGTACTTTTTTTAATATTCTGGGCTGCAAAAAGGAGTTGAGCAATCAGATTTTCGGCAAAAATGATATCTGATGGTAATCAAAGTATATGTTCTGTTTCACTCTGCATGAAGAAATAAGTTGCAGGGTAGGAAATTCTCAATGATTTATGCTGTAATCTTTACAATAATGGATGTAGTGATGACAATAAGTTCTAGAAGCAGCCTGTTGCCATTTTCCCAAAGTGGGAAAGATCTGTTTTTGTTTGTTGAGAAAGATGTGTTGTCTCAGTGTCTTATATGTCATAAAGCTCTGAGTATGGTGATGAAGTATAATATGCAGCATCACTACATGTCTCTTCACCCAATACAATATGATGAGCCAGATAGTAATGCAAGAAAGCAACCCGTTACCATATTGAAGGACAAAGTTCAGCAACAGATAAATCTGATGAAAAATGAATAAATAAATATAAAAAATGAATATGTATTTCTTCTACAGACTCTGTATATGTATTGATTTTGTTTATTAAATATGTGTTAGCAACAATTGTAGAGTGCTGATGTTGATGAAGATTCAACTGATGCAGTGCTTGGAGTGAGCTACAAAGTTGCACACATCATTGCAACAACTGCAACACTGTTCTCAATGGGTCCCTTGGTGATATCATGCCTGCTTACCATCTTTGAGTGCTTAGTGCCAGCAGACATTATGAAACTTGAGGAGTTTGGCTCTCCTAGATAACAGTATCTCATCAGGTCTGTGGTATGGGCACAGGTTTGGAAACTCATCTGAAGCAGAAGTGCCAGACTTTTATAACTTTTTTGTTAGCCCTTGAAGAAACTACTGATGTCATAGGTGTTGCTCAACTCACAGTATTGTGAGCGGAATTAATTCAGAACTACAGGTTTTCAAGGAGCTACTACATGTGATACTAATGGAGTACACAATCACAGGTCATGACATATTTGAGGTTGTTTGTGAGTCCATAGAAAACATGTGCTTGTCACTGTGGCAACAGACAGTGAGCTGCAAATGGTTGGGAGCCAGTAAGGTTTCGTGACTCGTCTGAAGGAAAAAATCAAGACAGAATTTTGGAAAGAAATATTAAGCATACATTGTTTTGTGGACCAATAAGCCCTTTGTGCTGAAAGTGTCAAATGCATCACCATCATGAAGGTCATAGTGAACTGTATAAATTTTGTAAGATGCCACAGCATCAACCTCTGCCAGTTCAAAGGCTTTTTGCATGATCCGCAAGCAGCCTATGATGATATTCTTATCACTGCACAGTATAGTGGCTTAGCAGAGGCAAAGCTCTCGATGTATTATTTGCAATTCGGGAAGAAATTGCATTATTTATGGAAATGAAAAGAGAGAGGCAACCATCACTCAGTGACGAGACATGGGAAGCAGACCTGGCCGTCCTAACTAACATTACAAGAAATTTAAACAGCTTAAATACGTTACTTCAAGGAGAGGATCTATTAATCATTGATATGTGCAATAAAATTAATGTGTTCATGGACACACTTCATCTATGTGAAAGGCAACTTGGAAGTAGAAACTTAACTTTTTTCAAGTGTTTTTCATCCTTTCAATTGCTTGAAGAAATACATTTTGGTGGTTATCAACAAATCATTGTACAACTTCATAAAAGTTTTGAGGGTGGGTTACAGAACATGTGATGCCTACAAAATGAATTAAAACTGTTTCACAATACATTTCCAGATGTACTGGGTACTGTTTCTTCAGAAATGCAACTAGAACTAACAGATCTGCAAAACAGGACACTGCTGAAGAACAGACATTACAAAACCACAAATTTGGTAAGATGGTATCATGAGCTTCATGTGGAAGACTTTCCCATATTACACAAGACTGCAGCTGACATCATATCTATGTTTGGCTCAACACATCATTATGAACAACTATTTTCTATTATGAAAAGAACAAAAACAGCAGAAAGGTTCCAGCTGCATGACCAGCACTTTAAAGTATTCTGCATCTTGCGACAGTTCAAGGACTGACGTCCAATATGTCTTTAATCATGAATAAATGGAACTCTATTTCTCAAACCAAATAACACTTTCATATTTTTGGCTTATTTTAATGTTTATTGTTAATCATAATCAGTCACCCTGTATTGCCTGGTTTGTGGCCTCCTCCCTAGCCATTTTGTGCACAGTGCTGCATGTAAGCTGCTTGCCCAACATGTGTGCAAGCTGTTTATTCACTCCTGCCTGCAAGGGCCCTTGAGCACCTGGCTTCTCACAGCTGAGCTCTTGAGCTGAAACAGCCTGCTTGTATAATGTATTGCACCTAAGTTAGTTTACTATGAGAATTTGAAAAGTGATGAGAGTAGAGATGCCTCCATAAGTGATTTTAAAGTTCAAAGATGAAGTAAATAATTGTGCAGTGCATAAAAGACAGTTTTTTAGCCAAGGTCAACTGTAGACAGTCATCTTTCATTATAGAAAACTAGCTGTAAACACGAGCAAAAATATATCAATTACACCAGTAAATGCAAGTTCTTGCCAACACTAAATCTAGGTATTCTTGAAGATGTAATGAATGCACTATTCTAATTGTCTCTCAGTAGAAAGACCAGTTTTGTACACTGTATGATGTTGGATCGGTTTACTAATAAGTTAAAACTATTACAAATGAAGTCTCATTACTAGGAATTAGACATATTACTTTATGCAATACATCATTGTAAACATTAAGGTGATACATTGTTTGTCAATGTGTGTTTCAAGTCATACAAAAAACTAAATCATACAGTGAACAAGGAGGAGTTATTTCACACTTGTCATGTGGTTGCTCCACCTACTAAGGACAACAGTTTTCCCAATAAGCACATGTCAGAGCATTATCCAAGCACTGAACAACTCAAGCTGCTATATTCTGACAGTAACTCCATTCAAACAGTTAAGAGAAGAATATTCATTACCACTCTATTACAGTCCTGACATAGAAACGTAAATAAATAGATAAATAAAATATCTGCTGTAAATGAAAGGAACTAACTGTAATCAATGTAAATCTGTGTTTTCATGATCAATGGGGAAAAGAGCACTGTCTTACAAAAACAGTTCCATCTCTTTGAGAGCTGTGTTATCCTGTGAGGGTTGCTAACATTACAACTAAAAACAAATTTGATGGAGGACAGTGGTTGTGAACCATTATTCTGTACAACCTGACAGGTGAAACACATGGACCAAGATGGTGTTTGCCTCCCACCAGGTATGGTTACACAGTGGCCATTTTGGCCTGCAGCCAATCAAAGTTCAGCAGGTGATAATGATGCACCACTGGGCCCTGCCTTTCAAATGCATGTGTAGTGTCATGCCTGAGCACTAGTCTTTGTGTAGTAACATTATTCAGTCTGCTGTTTGTCATATGTGATGATAAAGTATTATTCAATCTGTGTTTATGCAGAACAGGTTGCTGAGGTCTGTTGAGTTTACCTATAGTCAACTGTAACCAAAATCCAGAAGTATGAAGATAATTAATTAATTAATTATTCCTCCTGTCTTGTTTGTAACTGGTTAACCTGATAGTACCCCTCCCCCTCCTCCCCCACCATGGAAACTCCTTATTTCTGTTACTGGGATAACTGGTACCCCAGAATACAACAATAATTAACTGATGCCAAATGAGTCACATCATTCCCCATTATAACTAAAGTTTCCTCATCAATATACTAATGAATTTTAATCAGTAAAATAAAGTACAATAGTGGTTGTTTATGAGAAATCATAACATTTAATTTTCCCACAATGTATATGTTAATGACAGATGAGCCAGTAAATTTAAATCATTTCCTTGCTATGAACAATAACTCAGTCATTATAAAATGATAGGTGGAAGAATAAGTTTGTGACTAATCCAGAATCTGAAACCAATGCTTACCATTGGATTTCATGCCATTTAGCTACCCTTGTGATGGGCAACATGGTGGAGACACACGTTTAAACATGACAGGTCATTTCATCAGGGGTTTTCTTCAGTCTGGGGAATGTCTCTCACCAGTAAAATGCCTGGCTGTGCCGACATTTCAGGCCAGTAATTGTAATCTCATGATCATACCCACCTGGCTTCAGAGAACACTTGACAATGTGCTACCATGCTGAAAGTAGCTACTAAGATATCAGCTATGCTCAGCCAATCCTATATCACTTGGTTATTTTCACTTTGTTGCTTTCTCTGTTATTTTTTGTTTGTTGTTTTATATTTGCTGCTGGAATTTATTTTTTTACATAGTTTATGCTTTTAAAGAGATGAATACAGTAAGAAGGTTCAAAATGATGTTGTTGCCGTAATTATTTGGAGATGAAGAGGCTCGCATGGAATAGAGTGCAGAGAGCTGCATAAAACCAGTCTTCCAACTAAAGATAACAACACCAACAACATTGTTATGGTGTTGATTGTTACTGCTTGAACAGTCTGCTATTCTTTGCCCATTATGTTAGTTTTCAAAACTGAGAGTCACCATAGTGTAAATACACAGTAAAGATAGAATACTTAAACTCTTAAACAGGGGTTTACAGGAGTTTCTAGGTTTACATCCTTTATGAGTCTCATGGCCTTTTTTTTATATTCTGAAAAATTACTTTGCTGCTGCTAAATTACCCCAGAATATGTGCCCATATTTAAGATGGGAAAGAAAGCAGGCATAATCAATAACCTTAATTGTTTTTTCACATGACATCCATATTTTAAATAACACTGAAGCTTATGCTGTTTACATTTTTTATCACTCACTCAGTGATGGAGTTAATAAGTGTGCTCGCTCAGTCAGACAGTTCATCATACAGCCAGTCTCAAACTGACTTGGTAGGCACACACTCAACAGGTATATAGTAATCCTTCACAGATTAGGTAAGTGAAAAACAATTGCTTACATGCTACACTCTCTTCTCTTAAAATTTTCTTCTTTGAATTAGTCTCCGTGAAAACTGAACTGTACATTAACAATATTACTGTGGCAACAGAAAACAACCAGAGCTGTCAATGGAATATTGAATATATGACTGAACCAAATAGGATACTATTCTCATTGGCTTTCAACATTAACTGCATTACCATTGTATGCTAAGAAATTATTCCAAAAGAAAACAAGAGATGGATGAGTCATTATCACAAAGAAATGATGTAGCCTACATATTCTAGTAATCTAGATTTTGCTTTCAGACAGAATAAACCTCAGTAGTTTTAGCCTCACTGGGATGAAATGAAATGATTGTATAGCACTGATTGCCAGGATTCCCTACCTAGGTAAGTTCACCTGCCGAGTTGCAAGGGTTTTCAGTTGACACCACATTGGGTGACTTGCTTGTCAATAATGATGAAACGATGATGAGGACAACACAACACTCAGTTCTTGAGTGGAGAAAATCTCCACTCCAGCCAGGAATTAAACCCCTGCCCACTGCATTGCAATCAGACACACTGACTGCTCAGCTAAAGGGGCACACCCTGATATGAAGATGTGTATTTATTAGTGGTGTAGACACATAGAAAAGTGTGAGAGTTTCATGTCATACACCAAGCACTAACAGAGAAGTGTTGATGAAATTTGAAGGTTGTTTACTTGGTTTAGACAAAAAATTACACAAGATTAAAGTAATTTATGGGCATACAGTAATAATTACATTCAAAATGTCTGTATCTGTAGAAATGTATTTAAAGTAATCCTCAATGTTCCAGTAGTGTAAGGATGGTCTTGCTTTATTAATATTGTGAGGAAAGTTCTTATACCACTATACATTTCTCAATATTTAATGGATAATGGTAATTAAATTCACCATTTATGTTATAAAAATGTTGGCTACTGTTTAATCTTGAGTATACTGCTACAATAGTGCCACAAATGTGTGTTACAAAAATAGCAATCACATGCTTTCCTTCTGTCAGGTGGAAGTTCTTAAGCTCAAGTGAATGTAATTAGCACCATTTTTTTCCCTTTAATAGCAGTCAGCCATTTCAGTATACTCATTAATTTGTTTAGTGCATATGGATAACCAAGGTAACTGAGGGATCAAAGTGAGGAAAAGTACATAGATTTTATAGCTACGAATACACAAACTTATGCCACTCAAGCATGAAGTTCTGCATCAGCTGTTCATCTGTTATTGAAGCCATGCACATAAAGTAGCTAGTCACGTGATGCTGGTTTCCAGTCTGAAACGTCAATGCAGGCAAGTATATTACTCTCATGAAACACTTCACCTCAGTGCGTCTGCCTGTGGAGGAAGACTGGTTCTGGAATCTGAATGGAAAGTGCCATCACCCAATCATCAATTGATACCAATCTTCCAATAAATGTTTAAAAATCAACATCCCTATGATTCAGAGCTCAATTTGGCACCCTTTGTTGGTTCTCTTCATAAATATTCTTCATCAATGTTTACTTAACCCAACCCCCATTTTCCTGCCAAATCAATTGCTTGACCGACTTTCAAAATTTGCAATCCAGTATCCTTCTGTAATCCAGGATAAAGTAATTCCTAATAGAATGTTTTTCAGTGTTCTGATTTAGTATCCTTACTACCCACAATGACAATTACTTCAATGACAATTTTTTCTCTGTTACATTATCTTGGAGTATACAAGCACCCATCAACATTGCCTCATTAAACTACTTCAAACTTGGTAAATGCTACTATCAAATTGGAAATAACTCTGCACTGCTCAGTCTTATAGAACTGATCTTTTCAGGAATACCTTTATTGCAGTTACTGATCTCATTCACTGTATATTTTGAAACTCTTATTTGAGAACACGATAAGTTGAACTGCTGACATATTTACAGTACTTGAGAAGTTCAGTATGTTATCAAAACTTAGGGACACCATAAAACAGGCCTCCTAAATTACATTTAGAGCATAAACAAGTTTAAGTTTATGTAACCTTTCCATGTGCCGTCTACCACTGCACAGTGCCACTCGTACTTTGTACTACTGACTCAGCAGAATTTGTGTCCGCTCAGTAGGCTTCACAGTACTGGCCAGCACTTTGCACAGTTTCAGGACCTTAAAATACTCTGGGTATGCCAATGAATTAACTCTTCAACATCTGTGCGCTTGAGCATAACAATGAGTAGAGAGCACATTTCTTACACGCACACCAACATAGTAATCATTTAATATCAATTCTGAAGCCTGTTGAGTACTTAAGAGATCACCCATGGGTAACTCTTTTGAACACAATCATTATAAAAGTTATCACAGACATTAAGAGGTAAAAAGAAAACTGATACAAAAGGAGAATATGTAGAAACATCTATGTTATTGATAGACTGTGCATTACATATGTAAGGAGGTGCCACATACCAACGCAATGTCAGCTAAGGTAGGTCACTCCTCGCTGACCGTCACTGCACACTGAAATCTTCAGACAGTTTTGTGAGAAACAGAATGTAGCTGCAGGTAGGTAAGTGAAAATAATTCTAGTAACTATGTCATCAGAGCATGACAGCATATTGTCTCACAGCCCCATTCACAGAGCATCAGTAACATGTGCATATAGAGGAACAAAAAGCACACTAGAATGCTTACATTAAGTCATTACTGGTTGACAAAAGACAGAGAGGCATCTGTAATTTGCTCACTTCAGAGGAGAAGCAAGGAATAACTCAGAATAAGGTCAATTTATATATGAAAAAACAAATAATGCAATTACAATGAATGCACTGTGAAGAGTCTACTGCTCAAGTCACTTTGAAATCTGAGTTCATAGGTTTAACATGCATTTCTTGTATTATTGTGATTTTAATTTATGCTGCAAATGCTAGGCCACTATTTTGCTAAACTATTAATGACACATCAATTTATTTTGTTTTGCTTTAGGGTGCAAAAAGCAACTGGGGTCATATGCGCCCGAGTCAAAACTATAGAACACGAAGACTGAGAGGGGTTAAAAAATGACTACACATCAGTCCCAACGGACATGAAAGAAGACAGCTAAAAACAAACATGTGGAAAAAGTGCTAAAAAGACACCATACAGAAATGGAGGTCCAAAACTAAAAATTAAATGGCCTTCGCCATATTGCTTTGGTGGATAAAAAGTAAAATGTGGTCGACAGCCCTAATGTCATTTGCTAAAATGGCGATAACTCAGATGGCAAACCCAAGTGGGAATGTAAACAGTTAAAAAATGGGAATTCCATTAGGCAGTGGCAGAGAGTCAAAACTTGGATGCAATGTGTAAAAAGTGGTGGGGTAGTGCCACTTAGCAAATGACGATGGATAAAAAGGCAGTGCCCAATATGCAGCCTACTTAAAATGACCTCCTCCGAATGAGAGGGCCAAGAGGAAGTCATCCAAGCCACTGGGAAATGTTAATAAGCCAGAGCTTATTCCCATGAAGTGAGGACCATTGGCAATGCCACAGGGACACTACCTCCTGACAGATGGCAAGACGGAGATCATTGGAGGGAACTCGCGGGCTGAGGTACGAGGAATGCAGCCTCAGCAGCAGCGTCAGCAGCCTCATTTCCTGGCAGACCAACATGACCAGGAACCCACAGAAACATCACACTGGCTCCACCAGGAGTAAGCAAGTGACAGTTTTCCTGGACCCACTACACTAAGGGATGGGCAGTGTACAGCGCACATAGACTTTGAAGGGCGGTGAGTGAGTCTGAGCAGAGGACACAATCGAAAATGCTGTGTCACCGGATGTACTCTGTGGCCTGCTACAGGACAAAGAGCTTGGCTATAATATTGAGCAGTGTGCCAGATGCCGCAAGACACAAGTGTGAATGATGAAGGTACACCATAGCCGTCTGTGTCTGAGTCTGAGAGACATCAGGCACTATCACGAAGTTCCATGTGAAGGTCGTGAAACTTAAGGTGATAGACCAAGGCTGGAGCAGTGTCCTTAGGAAATGAATGAAGGCCAAGGTTAACATGGGCTGCTTCATGAAGCCAAGGTGGTGAAAGGTTCACACCCATTGGTAAAGGTGCAGGTAGTGTGAAGTTAAGCTGCCGTAGCAAGTGCCAAAAGCAGACTCCAGGAGATAACAGAGAAGAGGGATGTGCCCCATACTGGCAATCAAAGGAATCATCACAGAAGGAGGCATAGCAGACAAATGGCACGCATACCTGCTGAGAAGAAAGTCATGGAGGAAGGACAGTGGTAGTTCAGCGGCTTCAGCATACAGACTCTCAACCGGGCTAGTCTGAAAGGCACCCATGGACAAACAGATGCCACGATGGTGGATAGTGTTGAGACAGCATAAGAGGGATGGACGTGCACATGCATAAACAATGCACCCATAGTCGAGTTTTGAACAGACAAGGGAGTGGTACAAATGGAGAAGGGAGGTTTGATCAGCACCCCAGGAAGTACCATTGAGGACACGTAGGACATTGAGGAACTGTGTGCAGTGGGCTGCCAGATAAGACACATGGGAAGACCAAGAGAGTTTCCTATCAAACATGAGAACCAGGAATTTCATAGTTTCAACGGACGGATGGACAACAGGCCCAACACGTAAAGATGGTGGGAGAAACCACTTGTGTTACCAGAAATCCATACAGGCAGTTTTGTTGGTGGAAAAGCAAAATCCATTGTTGATGCTCTAGGAGTAAAGATGATCAAGGTATCACTGAAAACGACACTCAGTGAGATGGGTCCATGGAGAACTGCAATAGATGGCAAAATCGTCAACAAAAAGGGAGCCAGAGATGCTCAGCGGGAGGCACCCATTATAGAGTTAATGGTGATAACAAAGAGGATGACACTCAGGACGGAACCCTGAGGCACACCGTTTTCCTGGATAAAGGTGTCTGACAAGGCAGAACCCACATACACCTTAAAAACTTGATCTTATAAAAACGCCTGAAGGATACAGGGCAGGTGGTCACAGAAGACCCATGTGTAAAGAGTACGGGGGATACTAGTTCTCCAGCAGGTGTTTGGGTGTTTTAGGCCTTCTTCAAATCGAAAAATATGATCACTGTCTTGGATTTCCACAGAAAACCAAACTGTGCATTCATCAGAAAATTGCAAGACTTGAGCCACCATACCAGTTGGGCATGAATCATACATTCCGTCACCTTGCAGATGCAGCTCGTAAGAGAGATGGGGTAGTAACTAGAAGGAAGGTTTTTGTCCTTACCGGGCTTAGGTATGTGTATGACGGTGGCTTCATGCCAGTGTCTAGGAAATGTGCCCTCCATCCAGATGCAGTTGTATGTGTTAAGCACAAAGTGCTTGTCCGCAAGAGAAAGGTGCTGCAACATCTGAATGTGGATGGCATCTGGCCCTGGGACAGAGGATCAGGATGAACTGAGAGCATGATCTAGCTCCCTCATAGTAAAGGCGGCATTGTAGCACTCACAATTCAGAGAAGAGAAGGGTATTTCCTGAGCCTCCTCTGCAAGTTTCTGATGAAGGAAGGCAGGGTGATAGTGGGAAGAGCTCGAAACTTCCACAAAATGGCGGCCCAAGGTCTTGGAGATGGCAATAGGGTCCACAATAACATCGTCTGCTGCTATCAGGCCAGAAATTGGGGAATAGATCTTGCTCCCAGAGAGCTGTCGGAGGTTGGCCCACACAACAGAGGAAGGGGTGGAACTGTTAAAAGAATTAGTGAATGAAATCCAGCTAGCTCTTTTGCTATCCTGCAGAATGTGACGACACTTTGCACACATCTGTTTATAATTAATGCAGTTTGCCATTGTAGGATGACAGTTAAAAATGCCAAAAGCATGTCTCCACGCACAAATTGCATCGTGGCATGCCTCATTCCACCAAGGGACTGGGATATGATGTGGTAAAGAGGAAGCACAAGGAATGGAACGTTCTACAGCAATAAGGATAATGTTTGTTAGATATTCGACCTGGTCATCACAACTGGGGAAACCTTATTCTTCGAAGGTCGCCAGTCAGCCTTAGTAAGCTGCCATTTGAGTGTGCATGCGGATGAGGTAGGAGTCAGCAGATGGATAGCACAAGGGAAATGGTCACTCGAGTAGGTGTCAGAGCGAATGGACCACTCAAGATGATGGGCAAGCTGGGCAGTGCAAAAGGAAAGGTCCAAATGGGAATAGGTGTGTGAGGAGTTGGAAAGGAAAGTGGGTGCGCCAGTCTTAATGAAGATGAGGTTAAGTTGGTTAAGAAGGTCGGCCAAGAGGGCACCTCTCTGACAGATCCTGAGAGAACCCCAAAGGGGATGATGCACATTAAAGTCACCGAGTACCAAAGATGGATGTAGCTGGCCAGTAAGCTGAAGGAAGTCTGCCCTGATGACTTCAAATGCTGGAGGACATAAACAGTACAGAGGGAAAAAGCCAGGTGGGAAGGAAAAGGTGGACTGCAACAGCTTGAAGATGGGTAGTCAGGGAGATGGGCTGACTACAAATGTCATCCCGTATGAGCAGCATGATGTCCCCATGAGGTGGAATGCCAGCCACAGGGGGAAGGTCAAAAAGAATTGGTTGTTTGTTGTTGTGGTCTTCAGTCCTGAGACTGGTTTAATGCAGCTCTCCATGCTACTCTATCCTGTGCAAGATTCTTCATGTCCCAGTACCTACTGCAACCTACATCCTTCTGAATCTGCTTAGTGTATTCACCTCTTGGTCTCCCTCTACGATTTTTACCCTCCACGCTGCCCTCCGGTACTAAATTGGTGATCCCTTGATGCCTCAGAACATGTCCTATCAACCCATCCCTTCTTCTAGTCAAGTTGTGCCACAAATTTCTCTTCTCTATTCTATTCAATACCTCCTCATTAGTTATGTGATCTACCCATCTAATCTTCAGCATTCTTCTGTAGCACCACATTTCGAAAGCTTCTATTCTCTTCTTGTCCAAACTATTTATCATCCATGTTTCACTTCCATACATGGCTACACTCCATACAAATAGTTTCAGAAACGACTTCCTGACACTTAAATCAATACTCGATGTTAACAAATTTCTCTTCTTCAGAAACCCCTTCCTTGCCTTTGCCAGTCTACATTTTATATCCCCTCTACTTCGACAATTATCAGTTAATTTGGTCCTCAAATAGCAAAACTCCTTTATTACATTAAGTGTATCATTTCCTAATCTAATTCCCTCAGCATCACCCGATTTAATTCGACTACATTACATTATCCTCGTTTTGCTTTTGTTGATGTTCATCTTATACCCTCCTTTCAAGACACTGTCCATTCCGTTCAACTGCTCTTCCAAGTCATTTGCTCGTCTCTGACAGAATTAAAATGTCATCGGCGAACCTCAAAGTTTTTATTTCTTCTCCATGGATTTTAATACCTACTCTGAACTTTTCTTTTGTTTCCTTTACTGCTTGCTCAATATACAGATTGAATAACATCGGGGATAGGCTACAACCCTGTCTCACTCCCTTCCCAACCACTGCTTCCCTTTCGTGCCCCTCGACTCTTATAACTGCCATCTGGTTTCTGTACAAATTATAAATAGCCTTTCGCTCCCTGTATTGTACCCCTGCTACCTTCAGAATTTGAAAGAGAGTATTCCAGTCAACATTGTCAAAAGCTTTCTCTAAGTCTACAAACACTAGCAATGAAGGTTTGCCTTTCCTTAATCTTTCTTCTAAGATAAGGCCAAGGATCAGTATTGCCTCACGTGTTCCAACATTTCTATGGAATCCACGCTGATCTCCCCATAGGTCAGCTTCTACCAGTTTTTTAATTTGTCTGTAAAGAATTCTCGTTAGTATTTTGCAGCTCTGACTTATTAAACTGATAGTTCGGTAATTTTCACATCTGTCAACACCTGCTTTCTTTGGGATTGGAATTATTATATTCTTCTTGAAGTCTGAGGGAATTTTGCCTGTCTCATACATCTTGCTCCTGGTAGAGTTTTGACAGGACTGGCTCTCCCAAGGCTATCAGGATTTCTAATGGAATGGAATGTTGTCTACTCCTAGGCCTTGTTTCGACTTAGGTCTTTTAGTGTTCTGTCAAACTCCTCACACAGTATCATATCTCCCATTTCATCTTCATCTATATCCTCTTCCATTTCCATAATATTGTCCTCAAGAACATCGCCCCTGTATAGACCCTCTATATACTCATTCCACCTTTCTGCTTTCCCATCTTTGCTTAGAACTGGGTTTCCATATGAGCTCTTGATATTCATGCAATTGGTTCTCTTTTCTCCAAAGGTCTCTTTAATTTTCCTGTGGGCAGTATCTATCTTACCCCTCATGAGATAAGCCTCTACATCCTTACATTTGTCCTCTAGCCATCCCTGCTTAGCCATTTTGCACTTCCCGTTGATCTCATTTTTGAGACAATTGTATTCCTTTTTTCCTGCTTCACTTACTGCATTTTTGTATTTTCTCCTTTCATCAATTAAAGTCAGTATCTCTTCTGTTACCAAAGGATTTCTACTAGCCCTCCTCTTTTTACCTACTTGATCCTCTGCTGCCTTCACTATTTCATCCCTCAAAGCTACCCATTCTTCTTCTACTGTATTTCTTTCCCCCATTCCCGTCAATTGTTCCCTTATGCTGTCCCCGAACCTCTGTACAACCCCTGGTTCTTTCAGTTTATCCAGGTCCCATCTCCTTAAATCCCCACCTTTTTGCAGTTTCTTCAGTTTAATCTACAGTTCATAACCAATAGATTGTGATCAGAGTCCACATCTGCCCCTGGAAGTGTATTACAATTTAAAATCTGGTTTCTAAATCTCTGTCTTACCATTGTATAATCTATCAGAAACATGTCAGTACCTCCATGCTTCTTTTATGATTCTTGAACCAAGTGTTAGCTATGATTAAGTTGTGCTCTGTGCAAAATTCTACCAGGCGGCTTCCTCTTTCATTTCTTAGCCCCAATCGATATTCACCTACTACGTTTCCTTCTCTTCCTTTTGCTACTGTTGAATTCCAGTCACCCATGACTATTAAATTTTCGTCTCCCTTCACTACCTGAATAATTTCTTTTATCTCATCATACATTTCATCAATTTCTTCATCATCTGCAGAGCTAGTTGGCATATAAACTTGTACTACTGCAGTAGGCGTGGGCTTCGTGTCTATCTTGGCCACAATAATGTGTTCACTATGCTGTTTGTAGTAGCTCACCCGCAGTCCTATTTTTTATTCATTATTAAACCTACTCCTGCATTACCCCTATTTGATTTTGTATTTATAACCCTGTATTCACCTGACCAAAAGTCTTGTTCCTCCTGCCACTGAACTGCACTAATTCCCACTATATCTAACTTCAACCTAGCCATTTCTCTTTTTAAATTTTCTAACCTACCTGCCCAATTAAGGGATCTGACATTCCACGCTCCAATCCATAGAATACCAGTTTTATTTCTCCTGATAACGACATCCTCCTGAGTAGTCCCCGCCCGGAGATCCGAATGGGGGACTATTTTACCTCCAGAATATTTTACCCAAGGGGACGCCATCATCATTTAATCATACAGTAAAGCTGCATGCCCTCAGGAAAAACTACGGCTGTAGTTTCCCCTTGCTTTCAGACATTCGCAGTACCACAACAGCAAGGCTGTTTTGGTTAGTGTTACAGGGCCAGATCAGTCAATCATCCAGACTGTTGCCGAGCAACTACTGAAAAGGCTGCTACTCCTCTTCAGGAACCACACATTTGTCCAGCCTCTGTTGTAGTTGTGCCTACGGTATGGCTATCTGTGTCACTGAGGCATGCAAGCCTCCCCACCAACGACAAGGTTCATGGTTCATGGGGGGTAAGTAATGGGAAAGCTGAAAGTGGTCATGATGGCACAAGTTCATTTCCTGAAGGCAGAGTGCAAGGGGATGCTGTGGTGCTAAAAGCAGCCATAAATCCTCTTTGTGGGACTGAAGGCCGCAAACGTTCCATTGAAGGACACTCATGATGAGGAAGAGATGTAGGGGTGTCAACTCAGCAGCCGCTGAGTGACAGCCCATGTAGAGTCACCACTACAGGGCACAGAAGCAGGAGGATCCTGCTCCATGGGATCGGCAGAAGCATTGGCTTGCTTGTGGAGGTGGTCCTTGGAGTCCAGTGCTGAAAAACGCTTGGTTGTGTGCTCCGGCGATATGGAGGTCTGCCGGGCTAAGGTTCCACAGGGCAAAACCGTCAAGGAGGACCTTCGAGTTGGTGAAGGAGAAGGCCATTTGCCTTTTGTGGACTTCTTCAAACCTTTCCGATTAGAGGAACACATGAGTGTTGTCTGATGTGAGGGACATAGGAGGTCTTCATGGGCATACTCCTTCTCTCCTTTCTGGCCTACCGGTTATGTAGCTGGTGGCTTCACCACTTGAGGTGAGAATTTGATGGCTTCATGCACAGCTGGACACAGGGATGGCAATGCTACCTTGATACTGGGCGATTTCATAACCTCAGAGCTGAATTGGAGGGCACATGTCTATGTGGCCATGTCCTTCATGGAGCGAAGGGTAGCAAAAACAGAACTATAGGTGCCAGACGGGAGAACACAGGGTTTGTGACTAGCCAGTAACTTGCGAGACAGTGACTTGTGAGCTACTGGGTAAGGCACTTTTTCCCTTACCTGGATCTCTTGGACAGCCCACTCATCGAGATACAAGGGACAATCCCGAGAGGAGGCGGCATGGCCGCCATTGCAGCTGATACAGTGGGGAGAAGCAGGTGGACAGTTGCCCTCATGTGCATCCCTACCAAAGGTTACACATTTGGCTGGGTGTCGACAAGATGTTCTAGTGTGGTTGAAATGATGACACTGGTAGCAGTGCATCGGGTTCAGAATGTACCGCCAGACTGTGGTAACTTCATAGCCTGCTTTGATCTTGGACAGCAGCACCACTCTATCAAAGGTGAGGAAAAGAGTGTGGGTGGGCACTAAGGAGGAATCTACCTTTTTCATTAAGCAATGGATGGCAATGACACACTGATCAGAGAGGTCAGATTGGATTTCAGCCTCAGTTAGACCGTCGAGCAGCCTCATGTAAATTACACCACAGAAAGAATTCAAAGTTCTATGGGCCCCAACACGAACAGGGCAGATGTGAAGAAGTGAGGTAGTAAGCAGTCGTTGTGCTTGAATATCAGAAGCAGACTCCAAAAGCAAAGTGCCATCCCATAAACAAATAAGAGCAGGATTTCACAGGGCCAGCAATGGCATCAACACCTTTCTTAATAATAAATGGATTGACTGTGGCAAAGGACTGACTGTCTTCAGTACTTGAGACCATGAGGAACCATGGTGCAGCTGGAAGGGTCTTTGAATCACTAGCCTCATTACATTTACATTTCGTAGGTGGCAATTGGGAAGATGATTGACTCATTGTGAGAAAATCCCTCATGATTGCTAGTGTCTCTGATGGAGCACTCCTACCAACTGGGGGCTCCCTTCACAAGGGAGCGCACCCGGCTTAGGTGACTTTTCACACCTCAGGCCACACCTCCCGAACATCTGACAGAGGGACCAATCGGCAATTTGGGAAGGTTGCAGCTCAGGTCTGTAACAGAGAGTACATGCAAACCCTACCTGATGACCCAGGGCTGGGAATTACACATTACCCAGTCACATGGGTCGGTGTGGGGGCCAGTGTTCAGGAGTGCACAGGGAGGAAGACGGAAAAGAGGAACCTCAAATGCCAAGGCAGAGGAACAAGAGGAGAAGGGAAACAAAGGAAGGAAAAGGAGCGAAAAACAAAGATGAGACTGTTCTTGTGTCAGCAACAGACAATGCAGAACATTCCCAATAACACCCCAGACATGTTCCCCAAGATAGGGGAAACAGAATAGCAAGAGGATAGACCTGCAGCACTGAAGGGAAAAATTGCTGCAAAGTCTGGGGCCCTGTGGTAGCCAAGCATGAATGTACCAAAGCATGGTGAGCCCCCTGGGGGGACACATCACTCATCTGTAAGTCCATGACAATTCCCTCCTTTGGAGACACTTGAGTTTAGCTGAAACTAATTGGAAGGTAACTGATGTCAGTCAACCCAAGTTCAATAACTCATGTGAGTTGTAGCAAGAAGCCTACTAACTTCCTGTAGATTTTCTCCCATATTTTATTTGTGGGGCTTGAGCCATGTTAGAAATATTGTTATATTTGGAGAAGTTAATGATGTTGTATAGGATACTAGGGTATTCCCTTTTGTAGTTGATAGGTTTGAATGGCCTGTTCAAGTTAATTCAGATCTATCTCTTCTGTTATCTATTATTGTTTTATAAGCCTAGATATCCTGATGGGATATGAACTAGAGCCCATGTGTCTGTTTATTGTGACAGGATATATTGATATTGCTTCTATAGTCACTGTTACACCATTGCTGCACAGGCCCCTATGCTTTGGGCCATCCTGCTGCTGGATTATTAACTGTATAGTTTCATGTGGAAATACCCTTACAGAAACACTACTTTTTAAATGAACTTCACACCATCTTTCCAGTGGATGATAAGCAAACTAGAAGCCAAAGCTTTCTCTGCTGCTCCCATGCCACACTGTAGTCCCCATGCACAATGCCATTCCTTATATGTTTGTGTTTACCATTTTTCTAAACCCAGTGCACTGTGTTCTGTCATAAGTTCTTTTCATTTGATTTAGTTAGTGTAAGTGAACCGCTTACACACCATCTTTCCTGTTGTGAACACCTATCTCCAGTTTTTCGATGATGGATAACCCAATGTGGTGTGCAACACAAAGACTGTCTAGGCTGAGATGAGTTTGAGCAGATGAGAAATCACAACTGTTACCTTAATGTAACCTTGAATATTCATATTTCCATTTTCAATTTGTTCTTCTTGTTTATGAACTCTTATACTCACTTACATTTCCTTACATCAATAGTAACTCATGTATTCTTCTCAATATGCTTGAAACTTAAACAAGCTCCACAAACTCACAAGTACAGCCTGTTTAAGTGCAGCTGCTTGCACACTCAGCTGTGAAGTTCAGTGATCTACAATCATATATGCCTGTGAATGTTTATTTGTGCTCCTCTCTAGTATTACATAGCGGTGCCCCTGAGTGTGAAGTGAATCGTTTCCTTACGGAAACCAGAACACCTCCCTGCACTTGTGCAGTCATATTGGTGCACAATCTCATGTTTGTGCCCATTAGCAATAGCTTCTTGTACACTGTGCCGCATCCAACTGCAGTATCTCTCCTCTGCTATGATCCTATCTTTGCATCTCAGATTTATTGAGTCACACTTGTGGGCAGTGAACTCCTATACAACAGTTCCAGTTGTGGGGTTATCGTACCTACCATCCAACTGTCAGCTCATGTACCATTTGTGCAAAATGCATGGATTGAATCCTTCTTACTGTACCTGCCAGAACCACTCATCGTATACCATCATCTGACAGCTGACTATTGCTGTCTAATCAATACAATCACTATTGATCATTCTACCTTCCGTTTTGTGGGAGGGCATAGGGAGTATATGAATGACATGGTCATACTGAGTACTGTATCTGTTCCCTTGACTTTGATCCTACTGAGAGTAGCCACACAGTCTGCTTAAAGAAAAAGGGATACTGTAAATGACTAAGGTCCCCCCCCCCCCCCCCCCCCTGTTTGTTGCTCTGAGCAGCAACCGCCCAATGAAAATCTCACCTAGCCTGTGCTGATATAATTACAAAAAAATGTCATTGTATATGTGTGGCCCTCTCTTAGTTGTCTTAGAACAACACTTGTGACTACTCACTCCATAGTATCTTAATATATTGTGATTTGAGCCAGCACTTTCCTTAAAGTCAATTTGTAATAAACATATGGTAGCTCAGTACCCCCCTTATACTGCTGTCACTGTCCACTATATTGTGTAATTTAGACAGAGTAACATTCATTATGATGTCTGGTCAGGGAATAGTAATTATATTAGCTGTCACCAACACTTTTACATCTTATCATCATACTATTTTATTGTTAGAGAGCAAATGGCATTAGTTATTAGAAGGTCCAGGGACCCCATAAAAATACTGTTGAACTGAGTCAGTTCCTACTCCACTGCTGAAATATACCCCTGAGCTTCAACTGATGTGCTCCCTTTGACACAGTGTTCTAGTTCTGCCTACGGTGGAACTGTGAGACCTGGGTGCCACACCCAGCTGACTTTGTCACTGACGCTGCCAGTACTTCGTCACTGCACTCAGTGTCCTCACTATGCCATGTACTACAACTTCACCACCATTACACTGACTACAGATATGCCATTGTAAAGCTCAACATGGGCTACAGCTACAACGATCCTCCACATGATATTTGTCATTTTTACTAATGTTTTGCACTCTGTTTAAATTGCTCCTGTTACAAACAATGAAATTTCTACTTACATCTCACATCCTTACCAAATAAGGCCTGGCAAGGTATTACCTATCCCAGGCAGTACTTAAAATTTTAAAAATAATCACTTTGTAATATTTCAGACATGAGACTCGGCTCCTGTGGAAGGGGTAGGAGTGTACAAGATGGGCAAGCATAAAACACAACAGATTGATTTATTTCTCTAAATTTCCATTCACAGGTAGCTCATGAAGTTTTCCTAAGCAGGTTGACTGCCACAGGATATTAGCCAAATGCTAGCCACTTCACACTCTGTTCAAGTGATGTGTGAACTTGTGCTGACAAGGTAACACCACACTTAAGCATTGCTGATGCTGTCAGACAATGAATCATTCAGGTCAAAACCAATCACCAGAACAGAACTGGTCAGTGGGGCCCTGGGGCAAACTGATGAGCATGGCAATTCTAGTTGTGTAGGCCTCTTCTCATCCGTTTCTTGGACTGTTCAACTTTCCTTCCATTTCTTTTGGCGACAAGCCCCCTGCCTTGTATGAAAGATTTATGACTTCATTTTGGTATCCCTTAAGGATAGTCAGTAAACTATGCTATGAGCCAGTTTCAACAGTAAATTTTTGCATTTACAATTTCACACTCAGCAACTGTCTTCTAAATTCCAGATTCCCACCCACTCCTGGCATACACTAAGTGATCAAAAGTATCTGGACACCCCCAAAAACATACTTTTTTTCATACTAGGTGCATTGTGTGGCAACCTACTACCAGGTACTCCATATCACAGACCTCAATAATCATTAGACATCATGAGAGAGTAGAATGGGGTGCTCCGCAGAACTCACAGTCTGCAAATGTGGTCAGGTGATTGGATGTCACTTGTGTCATACATCTGTATGTGAGATTTCCACATTCCTAAACATCTGAAGCTCCACTTTTTCCAGTGTGATAGTGAAGTGGAAATGTGAAGGGACACGTACAGCAGAAAAGCATACAGGTTGACCTCATCTGCTGAGTGACAGAGACCGTCGACAGTTGAAGAGGGTCGGAATGTGTAAGAGGCGGACATCTATCCAGACCATCACACAGGAATTCCAAACTGCATCAGGATACACTTCAAGTACTAAGACAGTTAGGCGGGAGGTGAGAAAATTTGAATTTCATGGTCAAGCGGCTGCTCATTAGCCACAGAATGCCAAACGGTGCCTTGGTTGGTGTAAGGAGCTTAAACATTGGATGATTGAACAGTGGAAAAATGTTGTGTGGAGTGACAAATCACAGTACACAATGCAGTGATCTGATGGCAGGGTGTGGGTATGGCGAATGCTCGGTGAACGTCATCTGCCAGTGTGTGTAGTCCCAACAGTAAACTTCGAAGGTGGTGGTGTTATGGTGTGGTCAAGTTTTTGATAGAGGGTGCTTGCTCCCCTTGTTGTTTTGTGTGGAACTGCCATAGCACAGGCCTATGTTAATGTTTCGAGCACCTTCTTGCTTCTCACTGTAGAAGAGCAATTTGGGAATGGCGATTGCATCTTTCAACACGATCGAGCACCTGTTCACAATGCATAACCTGTGGCAGAATGGGTACATGATACTAACATCCCTTTAATGGAATGGGCTGCACAGAGTCCTCACCTGAATCCTATAGAATAACTTTGGGATGTTTTGGAATGCTGACTTTGTGCCAGGTCTCGCTGCCCGATGTCAATACCTTTCCTCAGTGGAGCATTCCATGAAGAATGGGCTGCCATTCTCCAAGAAACCTTCCAGCACCTGATTGAACATATGCCTGCGAGAGTGGAACCTGTCATCAAGGCTAAGGGTGGGCCAACACCATATTGAATTCCAGCATTACCTATGGAGGGCACCACCAACCTGTAAGTCATTTTCAGCCATGTGTCCAGATACTTTTAATCACATAGTGTACATCCTATCAGCACAAAACTATCATTTATATTTTCAAATGTGGAAGTCATTCTATAATATCTGACTTCAATATTTGCTTTGTCAGCAAAGATAGCTATTTCTGCTTCTTGAATGTATGATTTCACATCAGTTTTTGACACTGGTGTGCAGTGCTTTAGGAAAAAAGTAACTTGCACACAATGTGTCACTGTTGAGTAACATAGTTCGGTGAAATTCTGGCCATACTAGAAACAACTGCTACAGTATAGGATTGAAGGAAATTGAAAGAAATATGTAATGAGACAAACAGAAATGATAGTTTTATTCAAAGACAAAAATTACACTGAAGTCACCATGATTTATGATGGTCCCCTGAACATTACAAAAGGAGGGATGTAGTTCACAAATAGGGTATGTGATCACCACAGACAGCAGTGCACACTCTGCAATCTGCTCTCTTGCTGGCCACAAGGCCGGTAAGGAGTTGTTGTGCTAGGGCATTCCACTCCTCTACCAACACGGTTGACAACTGCTGGGTGGTTGTCATTGCATGTGACCGTGCTACAATACATCTGCCCGATCAGTCACTCATGTGCTCACTGGGATTAAGTTGGAAAACAGGCAGGCCAGTCTGTTTGCCAAATATTCTCTCATTCCAAGAGCTCCTGAACCTGTGCTGTTTCATGTGGACACACACTGTCATCTGTAAAAATTAATTCGTGGCCGAATGCACCCCTGAAAAGCTACACGTAGTGAATGAGTACAGTGACACAATAGCATTGGCTGGTGAAAAGAGGCAGAGAGCTGGGAGCAGTAAGGTGCTGGCAAGTGGAACTTGACATTTGCACCACAGCAGACCTTTACTTGAAAACACCAGTGAAAACTAATTATCATAAAAATTAAGATATTCCACTTTGCTTTTTATTACCAGACACTTGCTTATGGCAGCAGAACAAATAGCTCTTACAGCTCTAAAAATTGAAAAAAATTGAAATATTGAAAATGCAAGTTAATGAGTAATAATATTTTAGCAAAAAGACATATTTATTAAAACAGTATTCAAGCAAATAAGAAACCATTTAAAAATATTGAGATATTGACACAACTGCAGGAGCTACATTGAGGTGAAATTTAATTACAGCAGTTATCATCTTTGTTACCCCTGGTTGAATCTATATCAGACAAAAAATACTAAAATAGAGGAAAAAAATCTACACATTAAGACACATTGATGAGAAGCAGTATTCAAGGTGGTTTACTGATCAGACCAGATCAACCAGTCAGTTATGACAACCAATGACTATACGGACAAGTTGGTGCAATACGATTTATGATTAAGAAAACTGAGCCCCAGCTATGTGTGCTCAAAACACTGAACTTCAAACAAAGCCCAAATTTCACATTCTAGAATATCTTTCGAATTATCAAATTTCGAGCAACTGCCCATACAAAAAAAGAAAAATTTTAAATGGCAGTTATTGGGAAAATAGAATTTACATTCAAATACAATTTTTCAATTTAAGCAATATTTAAACAAATGAACAGATTTTAAAAAAAAATTGCCAATGACTTGGAGCCTTAGATTCACCTGTCTTGTGCTTAACAAAACCACTAAACCACTTCATATTGCCCAGCAGCAGACTTAAATACGGTCAGCACAGACCAGGTCAGTGAGATAAAAAAATAAAATCACCAACTGCAGTAACAAACTTGAGCTTGCCTGTACTATGCATGTGGAAGACATGTTGTTGTTGTTGTTGCAGGAATGTTGTTGTTGCTGTGGGCTATAGTCCAAAGACTGGTTTGATGCAGTTCTCCATGCTATCTATCCTCTGCAAGCCTCTTCATCTCCAAGTAACTACTGCAACCTACCTCCCAAATCTGCTTAGTTGTTAAACATATTGATGGCAAAAGGCAAATGTTGCAGTTGCATGTCAGCAAAACACCCAATGATGTCGCTGCCAGTACACATCCCTTAGAAGGAGTACACTTAAACCCTGGCCACAGGTACACCAAAGGAACCAAGCAAGATGCTCACTCAACAAACCTGTATGTGTCTGCTGTTCCACTCTGTCTGTACAACCGTGGACCAGACAGCAAAGGCAAACCAAGGCCATGTCGGAACTCAAGTGCTGTTTTTCTCAGACATGTGAGCTTAGTAATTCAAGGCCTGCTCACAAGACAGTGCAACACCAATAAATGCTTGTCAGTTTACAGCCCTACAGAATGTTGCATTCATCACTGCTCAGGAACTTCCTTCTCCAGTTAGCGGGAAGGTAGAACTGACCCAGAAAAAAAATAGCTTGGTGTTAAGCCACCGCAGCTGGTCGCACATGTGCTCACTCACAAAATGCGAGGAGGAAGTTACTTAACACCCAGCAATGATACAGCCTCATGCTATCAATGAGGAATCTATAGTGTGCATTACTCATTGGTGACTGTATCATGTTCAAAGGTTTGGAGCTCAGTATGTAGATGCAACATTATGCCTTCCCACACCATAAAACTTGGACCACAAAAGAGCATTTGGCAATGTTCCTGGGAGCATTGTACATTCCTGTTTCTTGCTATGTGAGGGTATGTTGAATTCCAAATTGAGAGAAAATTTTTATTTCAAGAGAGATGTGTTACTGTTCTTGCTTACATAGTCTTTTCCAGTACTTTTGAGAAGAAGCTCCATTAGGAAGACTGGTCAGCAGCTATTTTTATAGATATTACTACTTAGGATCTGACAACATGTTTGAACACATTGGATTACTGTATATTAAAACAGGATTTTAGTACTTTACCTGAGATATTCTGAACTCCATGAGAGCTTTCACTTTTGAGAGAGTTAATTACACTCTCAAATATTGGCATGTATCTAGCAAGAATTGCGTGTCCTTAGATGTAGCTAGTTGGATAACAAACACTAGTTTTAACTCAATGAAGATTTATTGAGACTGAAGTCACAAACATACACAAAAGCATGAAGTGAACTGCATCTGGCCAGAGGATTACACAGTATACATGCAACTACAGAATCTTCCAGAACATTGCTTCTTGGCACATCTAGAAGGTACTGGAATTATATATAGAAATTAAAATTTGCACGCAGGGTGGGTCTCAAACACATGACCCTCTGCATAGTTGCCCACTACCATATCCACTGCACCACACCAGTACTCAGTTCCTTATCTTCTTCTGCGACATCGCTTGCTACTTAAGAAAACGGCATCCCAATGTTACCTCTTTCTAGCCCAGAAAAGAGTCATTGGTCCTGTATACTCCAACTCCTGATGGCCAGTGCTCACATTGGCAGTGGACGTCTTAGAACATAATTTGATGTTACAGCTTCTGTCACCTTTCAGCTTGCTGCATAATACTGGGGCTTCGAATTTGCCTTGGGTTGTGGGATCTCTATAGGGCTTTATTCAAAGGATATGGACCGTATCTTTAATCTTTTGTCATCTTGAGGTGGTGTCAAGATCTTTGACTTCATAAGTAGTGTCAGATAACTGTCTTACAAATTATGTGGTTAAAAATAGCGAGGGAGTAGCTTTTCAGAGAGACCAATCTTTCAAACAGGAGTGAAGATCCAGACGAGGTCAACCGACCGGTAGACAACAGGGTGATGACTCGCATCGTACCTTTGGCAATTGTTCTCATGAGCCTGCAGCATGCGGAGTCAAGCTGACTGTCAAGATTCCTCAGCTCTGGTTAAACCTTGCCAATGTAATCATTGTCCATGTTGTCAGGATAAAATGCAAACACAGTATCCGTCACCATAGTTGTGTCACACCCCTGCACCAGGAAAAATGGTGTTAATCCTGCAGTCTCTTCTTTGGTGGTGTTTAGGCAAATGTCACCGAAGATAACACCTCATCCCAGCTGCTCTGCTCAGTGTTGACATACATAGGTAGCATGTTGGTCAATGTCTTATTAAGATGTTCAGTAAGCCCAACAGTTTGTGGATGTTTGGCAGTCATCACATGGTGATGTGCAGTGTTGCACAGATGGTTTACCTCCACCACAAGGTTTGACTGAAAAACTTTCCATTGAACCATAATTATTGATCTTACACACTGTGTTTTATTACAACGTCTCCTATGATAAATTTGGCTACCTCAGATGCTTCATCTGTTTTCATCGCTCTTGCAGTGGCATATCATCTTAGCTAATCAGTGCAAACAATCATCCATTTATTGCCACTAGCAGCCATTGGAAATCATCCGAGGTGGTCAATCCCAACACACTGGTAGGCATTTCCACTGGTGAAATTGGTATGATTTGACCAGGTGGTTTCTGAGGAACTGCCTTTCTTCTCTGGCACTCCTGACAGTGTGACACGTAATGACAAACACTCCTAAATAATCCTGGACAGAAAAATCTCTTGCCACTTCTGTCAAACATCTTAATAAATCCTAAATGGCCAGCCTCAGGTGCATAGAACATCTAAGCACATATGTTTAGGAATCACTGGTAGCCACCTGTTTCCAAAAGGGTCCAAGTTTTTCTTGCAAAGTAATCCATTAATTGCCTTAAATTCTCCTTTCAGATACTCCAACTGATTTCAAGCATGTATAACTTGTAATAATTTGATGTCCTCCTTCTGTTCATCAGAGAGATAATTGAGTGTAGCAAGGCAGTCACTATCTAAATCATTCTTCTTTTGGTCTTCTGTGGTGTTTCTTGAGAGTCAGTCAGCATCCTGATGTTTTCTTCCACTTTTGTACACTATGGTAATGTCATATTCTTGAAAACATAGTGCCCACCTGGCAAGTAATTCTGATGGGTCCTTAAGACCTGTCAGACCAACAAAGCAAATTATGATCTGTAAAAACTGTGAACAGTCTTTCAAAGAGATGCTGTAAAAATTTACAAATGGTCCAGATAATAGCAAAACATTCTTGTTCTGTTGTTGAGTAGTTTCTCTCAGCTTTTGTAAGTGTCCGGGAAGCGTAAGCTATTACCTTCTCTTTTCCATCTGATATTTGTATCAGAACTGCACCAGTTCCATACCCACTGGCATATGTATGTAACTGTGTAGGTGCTCTCTCATCACACACATCAAGTACAGGGTCAGTTGTTAGAGCTTCTCACAAGGTATTGAAAGAAGTCTTTAATAAAACGCCAGTAATAAGAACACTGTCCAACGAAGTTACTCACAACACTACAGTCTTAGGACCTTCTCTGGGTCTGGCTGCACATCTTCGTTTGACACAAGGTATCCAAGTATGTTGATTTCTGTTGCTCCAAAGAGACACTTTCTTGAATTAAGTTTTAGTCCACCTTGTCTGAGATACTTAAGAACAGCTCAGTCTTTTTATGTGTTCATCAAATCTTACGCAGAATGTCGTCTAAGTAGCAAAGACACTTTGTCCACTTGAGATGATGTAAAAGATTATCCACCATTTGGACAAAAGTTTCTGGTGCATTACATAACCTAAACATCATTACTTTAAATTAATATAGGCCCTCAAGGTTGATAAATTCAGTTTTCTCACAATCAGCCTCATCTACTTTGATTTGTCAGTACCCTGAATAGAGGTCCACAGTTGAGAAAAACTTAGCTCCATTCAGAAAGTCCAGTGTATTGTTGATTCATGAAAGAGGGTAAACTTCCTTTCTAGCTGTCTTATTAAGTTTCCTGTAATAGACGCTAAACTGCCAACTGCCATCCTTCTTTCTGACAGAAAACACGGGTGATGACCGTGAGCTCTACGATAGTTGAATGGCATTGTCCTTCATCATTTCCTCTACCTCTTCACAAATTATTTGAAATTCCATTGCTGACACACTGTATGCTCTCTGGCTGTTTGGTTAGTGATCACCAGTGTTAATTTGGTGCTTCATGTCTGATTTGTCTAACTTCCTTTCCACCTATGGATCAAAACATTCAGAGGACTCTTTGTAACTGCCCTGTTAAATTGTTAGAAACTTAGTCAGCCAGTGTCATAATTTTGATATGAGAGTTAGTATGAACGTCGCATAATAAATATATCGCATGAAGCGCTGCTGCGACACAGGCAAAGGTCAAGTGTGGAAACTAAGCTACTGAATATTAAAAGTAACATTATTAAGGAATACACCTGACTGACTACGCAACATAAGAGGACATGTACATTTGCGAGTGAGTATTTCAAAATAAGAATTAAAACTGTAAGGGAAATGGGCCATAAGTATAGTTACGTCAGTACACACTCAGTTGTATGCAAATGTATGATTGGGATAGTGGCACGTACATTCTAAATACTATCATTCCTCATGGCCTAGGTAAAAAGAATTGTGGTTAAAATGCATTTATTCACCTCTATTGTTGAGCAGCGCTGTCATGAAGATCATCACGTCCATCTAAATTCTCCATACAGAATTAAAATAATAATAACCTTCCACAGTTACAGGAGCTGGGATCCATGATGTAAATGAGAAAGTCATTTTGTTTCACAAGTTGCTTTCATTATTTAGCACAATTTCACTACCAATTGCACAGCACATCTTATCACCAGGACATAAGAACAATGATGAAAGGTAACTATTAAAACTAATAAAAGAAGAGTGTAAATCTTCTTTTGTCCATCAGTGTTAAATACTTATCAAATTAATCTATTGTATAAGAGTCGAATAATTATCTATACATTTATCAATAAGAAAAGATTATTAAGTTCCTTTATATCACCCCCTCGGGTGAATTGTCCAAAGAAATGTAAAATTTCGGGCAACAAGCCCAACCACTTTACACACCGGTAGTTTTTTCACTCCTTTACACACGTACTTGAATTGCACTGTTCATGTCTTTTAAGGGATCTCTCACCACCACTTTGCTTATATAGTTCCGCTGCCAGTCCTGGCAATGAAAACGAAACATATACACTAGGGTACACAAAATATACATTAACTTACATACTACACACAAAGATTACTGCATCGCCCTTTACATCAAAAACAAAAATATTACATTACATTTTATGCAAGTCCATAGTTTGATTCTTTACAATGGTGTGCAGTGTCATTGTTCCTGCATACAAAAAACATTTTCAATAGCATGTTGATAACAAAATTACATTTCACAAGTCTTTTCTCTGATTCCACAACTACATTTTTCCTGAAAATAAATAAAAAAAAAAAAAATATCACAAGAACGTCATATATTTTGGTGTGCTGATCCAGGCTGTTGGATTAGCAAGGGTATCTGGAGAAGTAAGTGGGAAAAATTCTTCCTTATAGTTGCTTATGCTCCCCACTGCCTCCCTCTTTTATACCAGGATCTATTTCATAACATCCCAGTATATCTCCTTTCTGGGTTTTATAGTTCTCATCATGGGAAAGATAAACATGTAACAAATAAAATTCACACAGATTAATACTTAGTCTAACTTAACAATAACCTATACATAAACGTAGGTGCTGTTGAATGAACAAGGGTGTCATTTTTACTTTGTAATGTGGGATGTAAATCATGAGCTGTAGTGGTAAGACTTTATTTAGTGGGTCTACATCTCTGTGCACTATGGTGAATGTCCATTTGAAGGTAGATTTTGCTTTCCATTCATTTTCCTCCTGCATCATGCCATCAGTTAATAATGTGTCAGCTACAAGTAACTGTACACACAACAATCAGTCTGGCAGCATGCTCCACACTGTTTGGAGTCCAGCAGCTGTGCACCCACCACCGGGTAGCAATGACGCGTGTGCCATCAATACATCTTTATGATGTATTTTGTGCAGCGTTCGCAGTATTTATGAAACTGCTGCACCTGCTTCAACTCGTTGTACACCTTGGCTGTGAGAAGGGACCTCAGAGCACCTCCCACATTCACTGCTCGAAGGTAAGTACTCCACTTCATTGTATAGCTTGCCAATGGCACACTGTCCTAGTACACAAACACACATACTGTAGTATGCTTCCTTGATTCCTCAAGTCTCATTTATTTTGAAGTAGAAGGCTCATGGTATAAAACTTATTCTCACTTACCTCTACGCGTATGACACACATGTTACTGAATAAATCACTGTTGCTGAATAACGCACTGTCATTGGGTGACTATATACACTGTTCTGTTCATTCTTACCATTCAAAAAATTGTAGCACATGAGACCAGCGGCTAGTTTTTAGTAGTTTATACCCACGTTCGTTATTTGCTCCTGTATCCTCTTTCAAAACCTTATCTATGTACATACTGCTCAAAATATTTCATTACACAAGTTGGTAGTTGAATGCATTCTCAGAAAATATGTGCCTTTAGTACTACAGTTTGCAATCATGATACTGTCTTACATCTCACAGGGCATAAGAGAACATGTTTTTGAGAACAACAGCACTTTCCTAACTTAGGATCGTGCTACAAATGCGCTTATACATCGAAATGACTACTATACAAAGAATGCACTGAAAGATATTATAGAAATTGTCTCCAAATCATGAAAAATCTGTGCATCAACTACCCTCGAGTTACTGGGGGGAGGAAGGAGGAATTCCATCTTTATGTCACCCAACATTGTAACAATGCATGGTACACACATCACAAAAAAGTAGAATGAAATAAAAACACACAAATAAACAAATCACTATACTCAATTTCACACATAAATAGAAAATTAAAATGCTAGGTAATACAAACAACAGATTGATATAACATACACACAAGTTCCTTTCACCTTTTAAACAACCATTTCGGCTATTTCTAATAACTTTCGCTTTATTTCCATTTCCGTTTTTCCCACATCACTGATAATTTTTAGCCACTTCCCACAGGTTTTAACGTCATTATTTCTTCGTCAGACAATTGTTGGCCTCATTTTCATAATTTGCCACCACAAAACCACTCCTTTTAATACATTACACGCAGTTTTTTCGAAATTTTCCCGAATTTCTCCGTCCTTTAACGTGGTGTCTGTATATGTGTGGATGGATATGTGTGTGTGTGCGAGTGTATACCTGTCCTTTTTTCCCCCTAGGGTAAGTTTTTCCGCTCCCGGGATTGGAATGACTCCTTACCCTCTCCCTTAAAACACACATCCTTTCGTCTTTCCCTCTCCTTCCCTCTTTCCTGATGAGGCAACAGTTTGTTGCGAAAGCTGAATTTTGTGTGTATGTTTGTGTGTCTTTCGACCTGCCAGCACTTTCATTTGGTAAGTCACATCATCTTTGTTTCTTGATATAATTTTCCCACGTGGAATGTTTGAAGTGCAGAGGCAAAGATGTTGTTGAATGACAGGTGAGGTATGAGTGGCGGCAACTTGAAATTAGCGGAGATTGAGGCCTGGTGGATAACGGGATGAGAGGATATATTGAAGGGCAAGTTCCCATCTCCGGAGTTCGGATAGGTTGGTGTTAGTGGGAAGTATCCAGATAACCCAGATGGTGTAACACCGTGCCAAGATGTGCTGGCCGTGCACCAAGGCATGTTTAGCCACAGGGTGATCCTCATTACCAACAAACACTGTCCGCCTGTGACCATTCATGCGAATGGACAGTTTGTTGCTGGTCATTCCCACATAGAATGCATCACAGTGTAGGCAGGTCAGTTGGTAAATCACGTGGGTGCTTTCACATGTGGCTCTGCCTTTGATCGTGTACACCTTCCGGGTTACAGGACTGGAGTAGGTGGTGGTGGGTGCATGGGACAGGTTTTACACCGGGGGCGGTTACAAGGGTAGGAGCCAGAGGGTAGGGAAGGTAGTTTGGAGATTTCATAGGGATGAACTAAGAGGTTACGAAGGTTAGGCGGATGGCGGAAAGACACTCTTGGTGGAGTGGGGAGGATTTCATGAAGTATGGATCTCATTTCAGGGCAGGATTTGAGGAAGTCGTATCCCTGCTGGAGAGCCACATTCAGAGTCTGATCCAGTCCCGGAAAGTATCCTGTCACAAGTGGGGCACTTTTGTGGTTCTTCTATGGGAGGTTCAGGGTTTTTAGGGGATGAGGAAGTGGCTCTGGTTATTTGCTTCTGTACCAGGTCGGGAGGGTAGTTGCGGGATGCGAAAGCTGTTGTCAGGTTGTTGGTGTAATGGTTCAGGGATTCTGGACTGGAGCAGATTCGTTTGCCACGAAGATGTAGGCTGTAGGGAAGGGACCGTTTGATGTGGAATGGGTGGCAGCTGTCATAATGGAGGTACTGTTGCTTGTTGGTGGGTTTGATGTGGTCGGACGTGTGAAGCTGGCCATTGGACAGATGGAGGTGAACGTCAAGGAAAGTGGCATGGGATTTGGAGTAGGACCAGGTGAATCTGATGGAACCAAAGGAGTTGAGGTTGGAGAGGAAATTCTGGAGTTCTTCTTCACTGTGAGTCCAGATCATGAAGATGTCGTCAATAAATCTGTACCAAACTTTGGGTTGGCAGGCCTGGGTAACCAAGAAGGCTTCCTCTAAGCGACCCATGAATAGGTTGGCATACGAGGGAGCCATCCTGATACCCGTAGCTGTTCTAATTGTTGGTATGTCTGGCCTTCAAAAGTGAAGAAGTTGTGGGTCAGGATGAAGCTTGCTAAGGTAATGAGGAAAGAGGTTTTAGGTAGGGTGGCAGGTGATCGGTGTGAAAGGAAGTGCTCCATCGCAGCGAGGCCCTGGATGTGCGGAATATTTGTGTATAAGGAAGTGGCATCAATGGTTACAAGGATGGTTTCCGGGGGTAACGGATTGGGTAAGGATTCCAGGCGTTCGAGAAAGTGATTGGTGTCTTTGATGAAGGATGGGAGACTGCATGTAATGGGTTGAAGGTGTTGATCTACGTAGGCAGAGATACGTTCTGTGGGGGCTTGGTGACCAGCTACAATGGGGCGGCCGGGATGATTGGGTTTGTGAATTTTAGGAAAAAGGTAGAAGGTAGGCGTGCGGGTTGTCAGTGGGGTCAGGAGGTTGATGGAGTCAGGTGAAAGGTTTTGTAAGGGGCCTAAGGTTCTGAGGATTCCTTGAAGCTCCACCTGGACATCAGGAATGGGATTACCTTGGCAAAATTTGTATGTGGTGTTGTCTGAAAGCTGACGCAGTCCCTCAGCCACATACTCCCGACGATCAAATACCACGGTAGTGGAACCCTTGTCCACTGGAAGAATGACGATGGATCGGTCAGCCTTCAGATCACAGATAGCCTGGGCTTCAGCAGTGGTGATGTTGGGAGTAGGATTAAGGTTTTTTTAAGAAGGATTGAGAGGCAAGGCTGGAAGTCAGAAATTCCTGGAAGGTTTGGAGAGGGTGATTTTGAGGAAGAGGAGGTGGTTCCCGCTGTGACAGAGGACAGAACTGTTCCAGGCAGGGTTCAATTTGGATAGTGTCTTGGGAAGTTGGATCATTAGGAGTAGGATTAGGAACATTTTTCTTCGTGGCAAAGTGATATTTCCAGCAGAGAGTACGAGTGTAGGACAGTAAATCTTTGACGAGGGCTGTTTGGTTGAATCTGGGAGTGGGGCTGAAGGTGAGGCCTTTGGATAGGACATAGGTTTCGGATTGGGAGAGAGGTTTGGAGGAAAGGTTAACTACTGAATTAGGGTGTTGTGGTTCCAGATTGTGTTGATTGGAATTTTGAGGGTTTGGAGGGAGTGGAGCTGGAAGTGGGAGATTGAGTAGATGGGAGAGACTGGGTTTTGTGTGCAATGAGGGGAGGTTGAGGTTTGCTGGAAAGGTTGTGAAGGGTGAGTGAGTTGCCTTTCCGGAGGTGGGAAACCCGGAAATTGGATAGTTTTTTGAGGTGGAGGGTGGCATGCTGTTCTAATTTGCAGTTGGCCTGTAGGAGGATGCTTTGAACAGCCGGTGTGAATGTGGGAGAGGAAAGATTGAGCACTTTTATTAAGGATAGGAGTTGACGGGTGTGTTCATTGGCTGAGTTGATGTGTAGGTGAAGCATATATTTCGGTGGTAGGTGAAGGATATATTTCGCATGAAGTGCTGCTGCGACACAGGCAAAGGTCAATTATGGAAACTAAGCCACTGAATATTAAAATAACGTTATTAAGGAATACACCCTACTGCCTACACAAAATAAGAGGGCACCCACATCCTTTCGTCTTTCCCTCTCCTTCCCTCTTTCCTGACGAAGCAACCGTTGGTTGCAAAAGCTTGAATTTTGTGTGTATGTTAATGTTTGTTTGTGTGTCTACAAAGATGATGAGACTTACCAAACAAAAGCGCTAACAGGTCGATAGACACACAAACAAACACAAACACACACACAAAATTCTAGCTTTCGCAACCAACGGTTGCTTCATCAGGAAAGAGGGAAGGAGAGGGAAAGACAAAAGGATGTGGGTTTTAAGAGAGAGGGTAAGGAGTCATCCCAATCCTGGGAGCGGAAAGACTTACCTTAGGGGGAAAAAAGGACAGGTATACACTTGCACACACGCACATATCCATCTGCACGTACACAGACACAAGCAGACATTTGTAAAGGCAAAGAGTTTGGGCAGAGATGTCAGTCGAGGCGGAAGTAAAGAGGCAAAGATGTTGTTAAAAGACAGGTGAGGTATGAGTGGCGGCAAATTGAAATTAGCGGAGATTGAGGCCTGGCAGATAACGAGAAGAGAGGATATACTGAAGGGCAAGTTCCCATCTCCGGAGTTATGACAGGTTGGTGTTACATTCCACTATGTGATCCATGGGTTGATGCATGGCATGACACATGTCAGTTACCTTTGCAGCACTGGCCACAGGAATGATCACTTCATCCAGCACATGTAGTCGCCACACACTCAGATGCGTATCTCCCTCTACACATTCCACCGTCTCATCAAACATAATCACCTAGTGACCACAATCGATAATTGTTTGAGAATCTTTCACAAAGTTCATCCAAGAATGATGTCATGACAGCATTCTTGTAAGACAATGAACTCAAAGGGCTGTGTATAGCTACGTATACAGACACAAATAATCCCTCTTCCTGTAGGTTGTACATACTTCCCATTAGCCACCTTCAGTGAAGAGTTTTTGCTGTCAATGAATATGGTTTCCTGCAACTGGTAGCAATACTTCTCCAAAGCCCACAAGAGCTCAGCTGGTCAGCCATCCATGAGGGTACTGATGTAGTTTCCCATCATTTTTGTAATTATCAATGGAAGAGGATTTTTCTCTTCGATGGCGTCACCTCCAAGGAGGGTCGCACCCTTTAGTTTTCAGGCTGTGGTGGTTAGGTGATTGGCTGGAGCTTCTAAATGGTGATGGGGACCTTGATTGGCATATGGGGAAGAATCCCCTCCAGTGGCTTGCTTGTGGCAATGGTGATGTACGGTGATCTATAAATATACCCTCTTGTTCTTTTTTTTTTATCATCCTGGGGCTGGCGTCGGTTTAGTCCTACTTGCCTTCTCTTGGAATGGGGTCATTAAATACATACCATCTTTCTCAGCAGTAGCATGCCACATGGCTCCAGTTGCCTACAATGGAAACATACTGGCACGTTGTCCTGGGTTCTCCAGATGTCAGTCTTCCTTGGGGCATAAACAGGATTCTCATGCTGTGTTGCAGGAGCGGACAATCGTCCTGGTCTTGACAGTTTCATCATTTTCAAAGGTGTTGGACAATGAGAGATTGGAGCTAGCATCTGTTCCTCCCTTAGGATCTCTTGCAGCATCTCGGTTCTTGGTTCAGTGGGTATTCCCATTGCCTTTTCAAATCCCTCTCTCATTATCTGACAAATTATTATCTGTCAAGTCTATTTCTTCCTCCATCACAGCCATCAATACAATGTCCGGAAGTCATTCAAACTTCTTGCAGCCAATTCATTTTTGATGCATTCTCTCAGTGTCCTGGCACCATTCTATGAAATCATCTGTTGTGTACAATTCATTCACTAGAAGGACTTAGTACACGTCCTTGGCAACCTCCTTCATAACACGTGCAACTTTCTCTTCCTGCTGCATCTGAGGGTTGACAATTTTGCACAGCTCCAAGACGTCTTGAATGTACGACTTTGTAGTTTCTGCTCCTGAATGCCGTGCTCTGCATGTTAATTTTTCTTCTGCTTGGCACTTCTGTCACTGGGTGTCTCTGAAATACTTCTGCAATTCTGTCTGGAATATTTCCCAGCATGTCAACTTTTCCTTGTTGTTCTCATACTGTTGCTTGGTGGTCCCCTCCAAGTAGAAAAATGCACCAAGCATACTGTTTTGTCTCACTTGTTGAAGCTGGCAATATGTTCGTATCTCTTTAACAACCTGTTTGGTTCTTGGTCATCACGTCCAGAGAATACTGCTGGATGTCTTATATTTTGGCATACCGCTGGTGTCTTTTCAGTTATCTTGTCTTCTTCAGTGGCTGAGAGCTACTGATCAGTAGAGTATGGTTCGTACTTGGGCTGCTCACCACGTAAACAATGGCTCTGTCATGGCCTGTTGGGAGCCACTGTATTGTCAACAATGTGCGCAACCAAAAGTTCAAATATCTGACGCCTCCACCAGAATAATGTCCCACAGCTAGTGAGAACTGATTGTCCTTAGACGTAGCTAGTTGAATAATGAACACTAGTTTTAACTCAACGAATATGTATTAAGAACTGAAGAGCATGGAGCGAACTGCCCCTAGCCAGTAGATTACACATTATATATACACTTACAGAACATTTCAGAACATTGCTTTTTGATACATCTAGTATGTACTAGAAACAGATATAGAAATTAAAATTTACATACAGGGTGTGTCTCGAACACGTGACCCTGGGCATAGGAGTCCAATACTATATCCACTGCACTACATTAATCCTCAGTTCCTTATGTTCTTTTGTGACAATGTGCAGATCATGGAGTAATTGTGATTTGCCATGTGGCATTGCTTTGTGCATGCATTCTATTGATTTATCTCTTTAAATGTCTATGCCAATCTTTTTCTCTCCTCCCACAATATTGTTAGCTAATACAATGGCTTGCCGAGTGCTTTCATTTATTATTTGGCTGGTTTCTTTAATGGCCAAGTCCTCACAGTCCTTAACTGATTTGCTGGTTACTCATTTAATTAATTCACTTGTGGATTTAATTTTGCTATCCAAATTATTAATTTAAGATATACATGAGCTCTTCCAGGAACATCTCTTCCATCAATTTCAGAAGGACGTGCTGCAACTGCTGACTTATCTGTGGCCAAGGAGGAAGTAGTGCAGCATTGGCTAGTGCAGAATCTCAGTTAAAAATCTGCCTGCAGACAAGAAAGAGGGCACTGTTGGCTGGAGTGCATTGGGAAGCAGCCAGCCTATGTACGGAGTCACCAAGGTGTGACCACTGAGCCATGACACCAGTGCCAAGCCAATGGCAATGGGTGTAGGCCATCTGTCTGATACACTGCTTGCTGCCGAGTATGGAGAATGGCATCCGGATGGGTGATGCACAGATTCTTTCAACAAATGCACAGTAATGTCTACTGTGAATTTGTCTATTGTTAAACTATATGTAACAGTAATTTTAGTGTGGGGTTTTATTTATGACCACACGATTTTTCCTCATCCTTCCTTATTTTACTTAATATTAAGTATAGCTTACCTTTTTGGCTTTATGTATGTCTTTAAGTGATGTCTGCCCCCATTGCTGAATGGTCTTCTCAGCTAATTGCCATTCAGGGGCCTCAGTTTGATTCCCAGCCAGGTCGGAAATTTTATCCCCTTGGAGACTGGGCGTTGTGTTGCCCTCATCTTTTCACCATCATCAGTGCACAAGTCACTGCAGTGGCATCAAATAAAAAGACTTTCACTTGGCAGCTGAATAACTCCAGATGGGGTCTTCTGCCCAGTACTGCTACACAATCATTGCAGTTCATTTTATCAAGTGATGTAAGCAAATCAGTTGTTTGATTTATGGTAGAAGTTTTAGAACAAAGTTGTGTGTGTTGCTAGCACACAGAGTGTGTATATGGTTCAAATGGCTCTGAGCACTATGGGACTTAACATCTGAGGTCATCAGTCCCCTGAGAGTTTATAGATGGCTACTATGTATACAAAGGAGATATTGTGATTCAAAGTTTGATTTGATGACCATTTGGTGATTGTTATGTAACTGTTCAATGTTGTTAAGGTTTGGAGTGCTTGTTGCACTACGGCTATGTGACGAGTTATAAGATTTGTGAAATAACTTGATATGTTTTTTTATGTATTCTTAATGTGTGCTGAAGTGTTTTATTTTAAAGGTATGGAGAACTAAGTTGTAAAAGCTTTTTGTGACAGAGAAGTTCAAAGATTCATTTAACTTCTTGGCTGATTTGACCAAATGCAAACACCTATGTAATTGGGTCATGATTGATATTTGTGAAATCTCTCTTGCTGTCATGTGTAGTAATATGGCGACACTATGTTTATTAATAAATGATAATTTGAAACTATGCCCAGTAAACCCCTAGCACATTCCATTCCCCCTGATCCATATTCCTGCAGTACAGTGTAGAGCTTGTATGATTTTCAATCATTTTCCTTATGACAGACCAGCACTTTTTGTAATAGAGAAATCAGTCACAGTTTGCTTTGTCCTAACTATTTAATACAATTTCCTTTTCCTTGCAAGTATTTTAATTCTTTTTGTAATCCAAGGCTTTCTTTGTGTGCTATTAGTGCCCCTTTTTTTGGAGGAGGAGGGGGGGGGGGGGGCGGTGGAGGGGAACAGCTGTTGGAGACTGACAAACTCATCTATAAAAAAACATTAAATTTGGAACTCTTGCACATCACCTTACACATATCCCTACAGTCAGCTTACAGTAAGGTTGCCTTGTAACCTCTTGTCTGTTCATTAATTACTCTTGTTTTCCACGATACCACTTCACTGCAATCATGCAAATAATTTAGTATGGCTGGCTGTGCATCATGGTCAGAGGAGAAATTTACTATTGGATAACACTTACACTGATCAGCCAGAATGTATATGACTACCAACCTATTATTGACATAAACTCATCCAGATGGCACCACCATCACCTGGCAAGGAATGGCTGTTAGTGAGACAGGCACAAGGTGCATGTAGTATAAGTGAGCGAGCTGTCTGTGTGTAGAATGGGGTAGGCACGTGATCTATCTGAGTTTGACCAAGGGCAGTTTGTGATTGTTCAGAGGCTCAGCACGAGTATTTTTGAAACTGCACGACCTGTCAGGCTTTGAGGAGTGCTGTGGCGAGTGTCTTCAATAAGTGGCGAAACAAAGGTGAAACCACATCCAGACATTTGGGGGATGGGTGGCTACCCCTCATTACAGTTTATGGACGTCACAGGCTGGGCAGACTGGTAAAGCAGGACAGGCGGCGAACTGTGGTGGAACTACATCAGACTTTAATGCTGGGCAGATTACAAGTATGTCTGAACACACAGTGCACCAAACACTGCTAACAATGGTCCTTCGCAGCCAATGACCCGTGCATGTGCCAATGTTAACTCCACAACATTGGCAACTACAATTGCAATGGGCACGTGAGCACAGGTACTGAATATTGGTGCAGTGGCAGAGCATTATACAGTCTGATGAATCCCAATACCTCCTTCATCATGCCGATGGGAGGGCAGGAATCTGTTGTCTTCCAGGGGAACAGCTCCTTCACACCTGCGCTGCTGGACAGAGAGAAACTGGCGGTGGCCCCATTATAGTCTGAGGAACTCGTGCGAGGTGCCATGACAGCTAAGGAGTGTTGTACGATAGTAGTAGACCACATAATCCCTTCAATGAAAATTGAGTTTCCTGACAGCAGTGGCATTTTACAAGATAATGCACCATGCCACAAATCCAGGAGTGTGATGGAGTGGTTAGAGGAAGACAATGGCAAGTTCAGTTGTGCTTGCCTCCGAGCTCGCCAGATCTGAACCCAATTGAACATACCTAGAATGCGATTGAACATGGCGTCAGAGCTCATCACCCCCTCCCTGTAATTTACGGGAACTAGGTGACTTGTGTGTGCAGATGTGCTGCCCTCTCCCTCCAGTGACCTACCAAGGCCTCATTTTTTCTATGCCATGACGCATCACCACTGCTATCTGTGCCAAAGGTGGACACACTGGCTATTAGATAGGTGGTCACAGTGTTCCAGCTGAGCAGTGCATATGATTAAATATTCACCTACAAATATGTTGTCTATCAGGGTACTGCTTTCCTGTGAAATTCTAAAACGATAATTTACGAATTCAGGCTGTAATTATTGATTAATATTTCCAAGTTGTTTCTTTTATTTGACTCATTCAGAAAACTGATATTAAAATAACCACACATCATCATTTTATATCCCTTGTCTGCTATATGATATAATAATGACTCATTTTTTTCTAATGTTGTATGAAAATTTCCAGTTGGGTCTATACAAATGACATTTCCGGTAGCAGAAATTCACAAGCACAAGCTTCAAACTTCACTGTAATCTCATGTCATTTTTAACTTAAATGGAGACTCCTTTCTCCATGTCTTCCCCTTCAGAAATGGGCTGCTAAAGTATCATCCTTTATATTCAACACAAAGCATTGAGATCAAAAATGAAGACTTGTCATTCTCTTTGGGATGTACGAGATATTACTGTAGTTGTTATTTTCACATAATTCCACATATGTTGGTTTTAAAATGGGGCCCGTTCCGTGATTGTTTGCCCTGTCCAAACCAGTGTTGAAATTTCATTTCCTGCAAAAAGAGGACTAGTCAAGGAGGCAAGTCCCTATATAGCATGAAAGTACTTAGCGGCATGCAGTAAACAGCTGTGAGATTTCAAAATGGCCTCAATGATGGAACTGTCAGACAAGTCTGGAGACAATTTACATGAATTTGTTATTCACAGATTTTCTGATAAAGTTTTCGACTATATGTATGGATAAAGTAATCTCAAAGAAGGGCCCTAATGCAGTTTTTTCTCTCCTTATGGATTTAATAACGAGACACTGGCCTCTAGAGTGAGAACTTTGTATGCGCTGTCAGATGCCGATACAGGAAAAAAAAGGAATTGCACAATGGTTCAATTTTGGTACATTCTAGTCCACAGCAACTAATTTTCTTCAAGGTTTTCCACATGTTCCCAACTTGTGGACATTCGTACAATGCTTGTGATGGGGATTTTACATTTGGAATTACCGAAAAGGAAACAGGACACAGTGTGTACTACCCATCAATGGATCACAGAACTACAGAGAGCAACATGGACGTTGAACAGTGCACCCAAGACACATTTCTTGACTATCGGTAACATCTAGATTCATTTTTTAAAAGTCTGCTACTGCGAAAGGAGAAAAATGGTCTGTACATAATACAAAATATTTGAGTACACTGTACAGGCAAAATGCGTGTTTTTCATCCAATTGCAATGGAATGACAAAAAATTAATTTTCCCTGCTGCAGAATGTTTCATGCATGATTGACACTAGCCCTTTGCAGTTTTGTGAGTATTTTGATAATATTCTAAAGAAATGTGCCATTAATAAAGTGACTGGTGGAGAGGAAGACAATGAATCTGAATGTGAAGTTTGGGACAGTGATCAAGAGTGACAAGTTTACGAATGTGTGTGTGTGTGTGTGTGTGTGTGTGTGTGTGTGTGTTTGTGTGTGTGTGAAAATAAAAAGGGTTGATTAATAAGTAAAAAAAGGTGTGTAATTCCCCCACGTTGCATGCCAAGAAACTGAAAAGGACACTGACTTCCATCATATTATCTATTTTGATATATATTGTTTAATTATGAATGTTTATACAAATAATAGAAATGTGTATGAATATCTGGAAATGATTAAATAGAATATTTTCCTTGAAAATATACCATATTTTTTAGTTGGAGGATATTTATGATAAAATGAGAGTTGTTTAAACCAAAAAGGGGATGTGTCAGTTATTTTGTATTACAATTTTCTATTAGTTGCTTTACAGTTTTTGGTACTATACATTTGTATTCTTCCTGGTGAGCATGTGGGAGAAACTGTGAAGTTTGCAAATAATAGTGTTCAAGAGTATACAGTTCTTTTTTCTATATATCTCAAAACTACTGTTGAATGACATGTCTCCCTTTTGATCTCAACATCTCATATGGGGTTTTCCATATACTTGGCGCACAGACAAATAATACATCAACTTCCTTTTGACAATATAAGTTGCGTAAACAGACATGAAATTCATTAATTTTGTTTTCTGGGCCTCTAACATTCTGACACATCATGATAAATACATTTTATTTTGTGCGCTGCCACTTCATTTATGTAGATTTGTTTTACAGCAGTCTGTTCAAATGATGTATTTGACATTAAAAATATTTACTTCTCACATAATTCTTGCCACTGGTGGTGATGCCCACCCACCGTTCCATGCATTTTCACTTTAAATTCAGCAAATGTATCCATCCCCCCCCCCCCCCCCCCCCCTTCCTCCTCCTGTTAAGGTGTATGTCATGTCTTTTGCATCCCCCAACTCCCAATCATAGCAACAGGTACATCACTGATATGAGACCCACCTAAAATCACCAGCAACACTGTCAGTTCATGGTTAACCCAATTGACAGGTTTGTTCAAACAATGGAAACTCCTGGTTGGAATATCAACAATGTAAGGAAAAGGTAGATTGCTACTTACCATAAATATGACATGTTAAGTTGCAAACAGGCACAACTTACAGACACTTAAACATTAGGTTTCAGCCACAGCCTTCATCAGAGAAAAGAAAGACACCGACACCTATCTCCCCCCCCCCCCCCTCCCCTCACACACACACGTACGCACACGCATGCTTACACGCGCGCTTGCGATTGCCATCTCCAGCTGCTCGAAACAGAATCATTTTTGTTCATTGACAGTTGATCGCACTGTTGCAAAAAGAAATTTTAATGTGGTTGCTGTGTGCAGCTCATCCAAGTCACTCCCAATACTATGTTTTCTCTTCTTCGCCAGGTTCAAACATTCATTACATGATCCTCTTTACTCAAGTTTACAGTCAGTGACTTACTGACCTCTTTTACCTGTTCAACGCTAGCACTAGGACTTATAATACTTGTGACCTAGTACTCTGACCCTTGATTTTCCTGCACTGTTGACCCACACCTTTCACATGACTACTAACTAGCAGCAGAAAGAGCATATTCCCCCCCCCCCCCCCTGCTACAGCCCCCACTGCTCTAATTCAATTTTCATTCCCACAATCTCTGCCTTGAGTTCACAAATCTTCACTTCTTGTTCTGGAACCTTTGAGTCTTTTAAACAAAACCTACACAAGAATCTTTCTTTGACTCTTCTTCTGTCTCACTATTTGTAATCCCCACAGTACAGACCCAAACTAACCTACAGCTGCATGGATATTTGTCATGCCACAGTCATACAGCTGTAAATGACTACACAGATATACACATTTGTATACATGGGTACCAGCAGAAATTTTTCAGTAAAGTGGGCAGGGGGAGGGGGGCACATGACTTACAATAAATGAGTTGATGTTGATCAGTTTCAAGGCATGTCATGCCACAAGAACTAAGTTTTATAGGTAACACAAAAAATCTGACTGTATCGTAGAGAATCAACAACTGTCCACTCAGTATATGCATGAAAGCTCTGTACTCCAGATTCCAGGGAGAGATGGGTCCCAGGTCAGGTGCAACTGCCCCTCCCTCTTGACCCCCCCTCCACCCACCCCTTGTGTACACATATGTTTGTATGTGTCAGTGGCCTGTTATGTTTACATCGACAAGACACATGCAAACAAATTAAGCCCACCAATTGCAAAACTTTATATAAATTTACCCAAAATTAAAACTGTGTTAAGTCCTAGAGAAAAACACTAAGCACTCTAACAGTTTTAAAATGAAATATGCATACAACAACATGAAATATTTCCAAGACTCCATCTGCTTCTACTGTGGCAGAGAATAAGTAAACACTCTTCCCTCTTCACAAGTATTGACAGTAAACTATGACATTACACTATGAGAAGTAAATCATAATGCATGTATATTATACAACTCTAATACGGCCAGTCGAAGTCACTGTCTGCATACGTGATTACATAAGAAAGGAGTCTATCTCTCAGTCTATGTAATAGCACCATCAGCACTTGTTAAAACAAAAGTAAAATTAATGCCATATTTTATTTTTATCACAATGACCTAAATCAGAAATTTTAATCCCTGCTGTAGTAATACTGATTTTAAAAGGAGTTACTGATCAAAGAACCATTAACTAGACCAACACCTTTGATTTACGTGCTCTTTAATATATAGAAAAACTGCCTGACTTTTGTAAATTAACAAGGAGCAAGTACAATGTTAAAAACTTGAAACATTTTCCCATCTATTAAAACAAAATGCAGAAATTTTGTAAAAATTAATTTTATTCTTGTAAAAATTTTGTTTTTAATTTCAAATCATTAATTACAGATTGCATTCACATATAAACAAGTGTAGCCAGTGGCAGATACTTAATGTAACAAATAATACAATTCATTTGTAAAATAAGTTTTTGACAAAAATTCTTTGTACATTAGCAATGGAAACTTTCTTTTTGTACTTTTAAGTTCAATACTACTTTCCTCAACATCATTATCACTTTGTCCTTCAACAAATTTCGTAACATCTCTTTTGTCACAATATACGTTAACCCTGATCCGCCTATTGTCCTATAAGGACAATGGCGAAGGTGGTAAATTTTATTATTAATGTAGGTACTACTATTCCAAACAGTTGGCACACATGGTAAGCTCAGGTAGACAACATAAAGCTGTGGTTTGCTTGAGTTTTGCATTCTTGGTAGTGACTGTTCATGTGAATAAACCATCTGTTAGTCAACCACCTTTTCAAAATGGTTTTTTTGCAACATTATAAAATTTGAGATGTGGGTTATTACATTTCTATCTTGAAGTAATGAGCTGTATTATAATGCTAATTTCAAAGGCATATATTTTTGTTTTAAAAGTAAAAGAAAATTTGCAGTTACAATAGGTTTGTTACATACAACATACATTTTCTGCTGCCCTTTGTAAAGGACAATAAGCATCCTCACAAACATATCAGCAATGCAGAAAATTATAATTACATAATTTTGTTTCAAGGGTTTAACACTTGATGAAACTCCCCATATTCTTGAGGAGGAGGAGGAGGAGGAGTAGAGAGAATATGATAAAACTTGAGAAATAGCTATAATGTCACCCATGAATGCAACAAATCCTGACTTTTCAGATGAAGATTCTGGCAAAGAAGATACCATGTCACCCAACAACTTACCTGGGAGCATGCTGAGGGCTCAATGCTGCATTCCAATAATGATTCATACAGATGGATATAAAGAAAGCAAAGAAGAACAGATAATGGAAAATTAGTGCCAAGGAGATATTAACAGTAGAAATATAAGTGGCACAAGTAGTAGTCATGAAAACAATAATTTAGACAAAAGTCAAACAATTACAATCTGTAGTGAAACACAATATATTTGGCAAAGGGATGAACTCAGTGTTTCACAACATTGTGGTAGAATTATTATTTGCCAAACAGGATCACTCTCCTTTGTAAAATTATGGAATATGGCTACTTTTTAATTTAAGAGTTATTTGAAAATGACATGAAGTACAAATGTTACAAATGTGCTTGACAATGACACAGCTGAAATTAGTTATTTGCGTGATTAAACAAAAATCGAATTACAGCCTGCTACAGACCATGTTTACGAGGCTGTGGATCCCCACAAATACAAAACCCCTTTAGAATTATTTTCATGCTCTTTTGACAATGACATGCTGCAACATAGTGGAGAAGAGTAACAGATATGCTGCAAGGAAGAACAAACCTGCTGACACAAGCACTTACAAAAGGAAATGAAAAGTTTTGTATGTATCCTGCTTCTAAATGGTTATGTTCCAGTTCAGATACGAAGACTGCACTGGGAAAAAAATGAAGATACTTTCAATGAAGCTGTTGCATGTGCAGTTTCTAGAGATAAATTCAAATCTATGTTTTCCACCCTCTACTGTTGTGATAATGATGCTCTTCATCCAAATGATAGTTCTGTAAGTACTTTCTCTCATTTCCAAGCTCTAAATTATCTGTTTCAAGATGTTGCTCCTCACCATGAAAATCACAGTGTTGATGAGGCAATGTTACCAGATTCTGGGTGCCATGGGTGCAAACAGTTTATAAGAGGCAAGTCAATTAGATATGGCTACAAATTATTGGTAGGCGCCACTTCATGGGGTTATGTTTTATGGATGGAGACTTACCAAGGATCAAAAGCAAAAATTATAGATAAATACAAGTTGTTCAAGCTAAGACTATCCATTGTTTGGCAGTACCCTGATATATCCAGAGAATGGACCGATACTTTCCCTTTCCACTTTGGTTTTGACCTCTTCACAACTGTACTACTTCGAGAAGAATTTAAGAACTGCAAGTTACAGAGGAACAAAAAGTATAAGGGAAAACAGATCCTCAAAGTCACTCCTTATGCTACAAAAATAAATGAAAAATAAGCCCCATGGATTCTATCATCTCGAATGACAGAGGATGCCTCCACTGTGATAAGGTGGAATGCCAACAGCATAGTATCTGTTACCTCAAATGCAAATCCACTGCATATGGTCAAAAGATACTCTAGGAAAGAAGAAGAAAATTTATGTCACCCAGCCACATAAATAAGAAGAGTATGGATGGAGTGGATGGTTGTAATGAAAATATAAGTCCTTAATGCATTTCACATTTCATTGATAACCCACTGTATCGATGTTGCTATACAAAATGCCTGGTCTAGTTATCATTCCACCACAGGGTTGTAATGGCTTTATTGAAAAGCAGTGTTGTCAATATGAAACAGAGCAAACCATCTAACTTGGAAAATATTGATTCAAGATATGACAGAATTGGTCACTTCACAAAAAAAAAAACCTCCATCTTTGTCATAAAGTTTCTACTAAATGCCAGAAGTGCAATGTTTCCCTTCATTTATCATGTTTTGCTAGCTACCACACAGAAGACTAAAGAACTGTTATACAGAAATGTTGATAAAATATAAGCCTATGTTCCTATTATCCATTTAAAAGGACACATTTTTGATCAAATAGCATAAAATAAATACAAAATTCAATTAAATTCTTGTCTACAATTTAATTTTAATCCATTCTGTGCAGAATGTTTAATTTTTTTGAGATAAAGTTTAGCAGGCATAACTGGGCTACTTTCTGATTGGGGCAATAAACTACTGATATTGCCCATGTCATACAGCTCTTTTACCTTCAATGAATAGACATCACCTTCATTGATACTAAAATTGGGCACAGTTGCTTCATTCTCAACAGTGTTTCCTTCCTCACTGAACAAATTCTCTCCGATGCTTGAAAGTTAAATTGTTTTGTGTCACAACTTCTGTCTACTAAGGAAGTATTCCCAAGTTATGTACTGTCAATTACAGACAAAGTACTTATAATGGGATATATGAGAACATCTACTCACCAAGTGGAGGAGGCACATATAAAGGTTACAGAAATGTGCAAAGCTATTGCAGCCAGTGGCTCCTTATTCTGGCAGATAGATTGAGGGCAACATTTACGAAATAGGAAGAGCTAGGGAAAAAGTGTCCAGAACCTTGGGTAAGGGGAGACTTGAGCCTGATTAGAATGAGAGACTGAGTCTGGGTGACTTTTCCATAACTTTCCCCATTTCCTAAACCTCACCATTCCTTTTTATTAATGCCTCTTCCTTTCCCTCTAACCCTTTTGTCAGAAGGAACCAACAGCTCCAAAAGCTTGTGCATTTCCATGTCCTTTATACAGTCAACCCCAAATGGACAAACCTGCTTTTAACAAGTATTTATACTTATACAGGTCCTACAAGAACAATATTATTTCTTCCCCCTTTAAGAAAGTCTTTTCAAGGAATAAACATAAAACATTCTGCGAATTGAAATCCACTTTTTACACAATTCCTAACATGTGCAAGCCAGTTTCTGATTTATTTCAGTTTCACACTTCACGTTGTGTGATGGCATTATATGGTAATCAACTCTTTCGGCTGACACATCTAAAACAAATTCCACTGTAGCGATACTGGAAACAGCATTTAACAAATCAGAAAGGAATTTCTACTCTAGCTCCCACACAACAATTGTCACATAATTTGAAGTCAAAGTCACAGTCACTTAGTACAAAGCAAGAGATGCGAGTGTCAAATTTATCAGTTTTGCTTCTGTGGAATTCATCACCTTGGACAGTTTCCAGCCTATGGCGGGGTCTGTTTGGAACATAAGCCTCTCCACCGTCTTCTCCTTGGTCTAACCTTTTCCTTTCTTCTGGACGCATTCCTCCACCCCCTTTTAGCCATCTGCCTCTTGGTCTTCCTCTTGGTCTCTTTCCTTCCAGTTTCATCTCGGGTATCCTCCTGCGTATCCTCTTCTCCTCCTTCACTTAACGTGTCCATACCATCTCAGCCTTGATTTCTCTATCTCCTCCTGTAATGGTTCCACCTTCATTAACACTGATTCTTTCATGTCTTAACCTGTCTATCTTTGTCATGCCAATACTGTTCCTCAAGAATTTCACCTCACTAGCTTGTACTTTGCTTCTCTCTCTTCCTTTCATAACCCAGGTTTTGGATGCATATGTCAGGATCGGGACATAGTATGACTTGTATATAACCTTTTTACTGATTTGGGTAATGGATAATGGTAAGACAGATTTAGGAACCAGATTTTAAATTGTAATACATTTCCAGGGGCAAATGTGGACTCTGGCCACAATCTACTGGTTATGAACTGTAGATTAAAACTGAAGAAACTGCAAAAAGGTGGGGATTTAAGGAGATGGGACCTGGATAAACTGACTAAACAAGAGGTTGTACAGGGTTTCAGGGAGAGCATAAGGGAACAATTGACAAGACTGGGGGAAAGAAATACAGTAGAAGAATGGGTAGCTTTGAGGGATGAAGTAGTGAAGGCAGCAGAGAATCAAGTAGGTAAAAAGACGAGGGCTAGTAGAAATCCTTGGGTGACAGAAGAAATACTGAATTTAATTGATGAAAGGAGAAAATATAAAAATACAGTAAATGAAGCAGGCAAAAAGGAATACAAACGTCTCAAAAATGAGATCGACAGGAAGTGCAAAATGGCTAAGCAGGCATGGCTAGAGGACAATGTAAGGATGAAGAGGTTCATCTCACTAGGGGTAAGATAGATACTGCCTACAGGAAAATTAAAGAGACCTTTGGAGAAAAGAGAACCACTTGTATGAATATCAAGAGCTCAGATGGAAACCCAGTTCTAAGCAAAGAAGGGAAAGCAGAAAGGTAGAAGGAGTATATAGAGGGTCTATACAAGGGTGATGTACTTGAGGGCAATGTTATAGAAATGGAAGAGGATGTAGATGAGGATGAAATGAGAGATATGATACTGCGTGAAGAGTTTGATAGAGCACTGAAAGACCTAAGTCGAAACAAGGCCCCAGGAGCAGACAACAATCCATTAGAACTACTGACAGCCTTGGGAGAGCCAGTCCTGACAAAACTCTACCATCTGGTCAGCAAAATGTATGAGACAGGCAAAATGTATGAGACAGGCAGAATACCCTCAGACTTCAAGAAGAATACAATAATGCCAATCCCAAAGAAAGCAGGCATTGACAGATGTGAAAATTACCGAACTATCAGTTTAATAAGCCACGGCTGCAAAATACTAACGCGAATTCTTTGCAGATGAATGGAAAAACTGGTAGAAGCCGACCTCGGGGAAGATCAGTTTGGATTCCGTAGAAATGTTGGAACACGTGAGGCAATACTGACCCTACAACTTTAGAAGCTAGATTAAGAAAAGGCAAACCTACGTTTCTAGCATTTGTAGACTTAGAGAAAGCTTTTGACAATGTTGACTGGAATACTCTCTTTCAAATTCTGAAGGTGGCAGGGGTAAAATACAGGGAGCAAAAGGCTATTTACAATTTGTACAGAAACCAGATAGCAGTTATAAAAGTCGAGGGGCATGAAAGGGAAGCAGTGGTTGGGAAGGGAGTGAGACAGGGTTGTAGCCTATTCCCAATGTTATTAAATCTGTATATTGAGCAAGCACTAAAGGAAACAAAAGAAAAATTTGGAGTAGGTATTAAAATCCACGGAGAAGAAATAAAATCTTTGAGGTTTGCCGATGACATTTTAATTCTGTCAGAGACAGCAAAGGACCTGGAAGAGCAGCTGAACGGAATGGACAGTGTTTTGAAAGGAGGATATAACATGAACATCAACAAAAGCAAATCGAGGATAATGGAATGTAGTCGAATTAAATCAGGTGATGCTATGGGAATTAGATTAGGAAATGAGACGCTTAAAGTAGTAAATGAGTTTCGCTATTTGGGGAGCAAAATAACTGATGATGGTCGAAGCAGAGAGGATATAAAATGTAGACTGGCAATGGCAAGGAAAGCGTTTCTGAAGAAGAGAAATTTGTTAACATCGAGTATAGATTTAAGTGTCAGGAAGTTGTTTCTGAAGGTATTTGTATGGAGTGTAGCCATGTATGGAAGTGAAACATGGACGATAACCAGTTTGGACAAGAAGAGAATAGAAGCTTTCGAAATGTGGTGCTACAGAAGAATGCTGAAGATTGGATGGGTAGATCACATAACTAATGAGGAGGTACTGAATAGGATTGGGGAGAAGAGGAGTTTGTGGCAGAACTTGACTAGAAGAAGGGATCGTTTGGTGGGACATGTTCTGAGACGTCAAGGGATCACCAATTTAGTAGTGGAGGACAGTGTGGAGGGTAAAAATCGTAGAGGGAGACCAAGAGATGAATGCACTAAGCATATTCAGAAGGACGTAGGCTGCAGTACATACTGGGAGATGATGAAGCTTGAACAGGATAGAGTAGCATGGAGAGCTGAATCAAACCAGTCTCAGGACTGAAGACCACAACAACAACAACAACAACTGATTTGGGGTACATCCTTGCTCCATATCAAGCTTATGACACACTTCTGAAATTTTTCTACTTTTCTCACCCATGTTGTAACCTCAGGAAAAAACCAAGTCTAATTACAATCGTTCTCAGGCAGTACGACGGAAATAGTACATAAACATTAAATGAGTTGAAATGTAAAGCTGGACACCGTGCGTGGCACAAGGGTGATAAACACGACGCAGCTGGACAGCTGAGGCAGAAGTCCTAACTGTCGGGCAGCTACGCGTGGTAAAGAAAGTAACCAAACTCCAAGTTACAAAGAGACAAAAGAAGCTCTGCATAGGGGACCTGTAATAAGCAGTTAATTAGGAGTATCAATAGAAAGCACTTCTGGTTAGAGAGAGAAGTCTGGGAGCAGTGAGATAAAGAGGGCCCTTGGTGGGGCACTATGTCATGAGGAACCAAAGAAGGGCTCAGGACACACTGTGAGACCATATAGGGAGAGGCGCCTCTATCCCTCCATGCAGCTTCTGAAGAAAAATAATGAAATTAGTACTTAAACAGTACCAATTAAGGACAAGATGCATTTGACGCTATGTCATAGCGAGTGCTGGCGGGGTTGAAGAGGGAAAGCTAACAAAACTTGGGAGCATGCCCCTTGGGTGTCTCTATCAAGGTTACGCTCCTGGTAGTGACAGTCAGCATGGATAGCAGCAGCCTACTTAGGCTTAGGAGTGGGCTGTAGGCATGCAGCTGGAGATAGTCGCTGATGAGCGTTTAGGTCAAAGCTGCGGGATTCTGACGTAGGGTGCTAGTGTGGACAGAGAGTACTGAAGAGCTATCAGGCAGTCGGAGTGGTGAAGTTAGTCACCGTCTCTGTAATAGAATTGGCCATTCTGTAGGTACAATCACTACACAGTTAGGGTGATCTGTATTTGTTTCTGAATAGGCTAGAACTTGTGTAAAGTTCGCAAGTGGCTAAATCCCTTTCACGAACCGTGTCGCTCAATCCCTTGTAAAACCCACACTCGGGACACGACACTCACTCGTTTACTTCTCTGTCATTTTTTCCCCGTCTTCCTCTATCAGACTTCCTAGGAACTTTAAACTGTCCACTCTCCTCAATCGTTCTGCACTAATTGTTATTCCAGTTGTTCCTCTCTCCTTCGTTCTTGTTGTGAAACACCGTAGCTTTCATCTTTCCTTCACAATTACTCTGTGGAATTACACTGTTGAATTATGGTCTGCACATGTAGAAAGCTTACAATTCAATAAAAGCTATCATTCACAGCAAGATAAAACTTTCCCATATTGCGAAGAAGTATGATTTGGCACAGTCTTCCTAATGCAGCATTCTCAAAAACAAGGAAGAGCATCTGCATGTCAGTGTTTAGTGATGTGGAAACTATTGTTTTAAAATGGCTTCAAGGAATGAAAAGTGGCAGCTCCCTGTAAGTGAAACGTACAACAAGAAAAGGCTCAGGAAGTTGCCCTGAAGACTGGCATTAAAAATTTCAGTGCCCCAAATATTTGGCTGGAGTGCTAAAAGTCTTCCCTTCCTGTTCCTCTCTCTGGGCTTACTGTAGTCTTGATTTGATAGCTGGTAGTGATGGAGCAGTCTGTGTCAGCCGAGGTGGCTATTCAGCAGCTACTAGAGATAGAGCTTGCTCGGTCTAAAGAAGTGAGCAAGGAACGGTTTCCCGTTAATACAGTAATTCTTGACACTAACGCTGCGTCTTTGGTCACCCCTTTCTCAGAAAAAGCTGGGGAGAATGTTATGATTTTTTTGAGAACCTTAGCATGGTCACTAATTGGGAAATTGGGGTGCAGAAACACTTTTGCACGCGGCTAAATTGAAAGTAACTGGGGATGCCAGAGCATACGTTACATGCCATGAAGAATTAAGGGATGCTCTGACATTTGAAGGATTCCAAAAAGGGTTGCTGGAAAGGTATCGGAGGAAAAATACGTCTAGATATTATCGGGAACAATTTAATAGGATGTATCAAAGGAATGGGGAATCAATAGGAGCTTTAGTAGATCAAATTCCAAAAATTAATGTTAATATCTATGAGCTAACAGATTCCAATAGGGTTAATGAAGCCATTCTGCAGGAAGCTGAGCACAGGGCACTAGACGCATTTTTGCGGGAAATACAACCCGAAACCTCCCGCAAGATTAGGATGGAATTTCCTAAGACTCTCAATGAGGCAATCGGAATCGCTGTGGCATTAGAGGAAGTTGAAGCAGTAACAAGGATGCAGAACAGGAAATCAGTGTTTAATGCACAAATAAAATGTTTCAGATGTAGTTGGATAGGACACATTAGATTCAATTGCAAGGAAGTGCAGTGCAGGAAATGCAGACGTTGGAGTCATCAGGAGCGTAACTGCAATGGGTCCTGGCAGAAACATGACAGGTAAACCGCAAGGTGGGCCTCACTCCCCTCAGTTAAACAGGGCAGGGGGTGGTGTGTCCACTGTGCAACACCCCCGGTAAGGATTAATGCTAGTGCAGAATCAGTGGCAGACTTTTTTCTGAACGGCTTGGTGAGGGGCAGACCGTGCAAATTTTTATTAGATACCAGGTCTCAGGTATCCATGGCGAGTAGAAATTTACTCGGTAAAGTAGAATTAAAACCACCACTCTGGGCGTTAAGTGGTGTGGGTGGGGGACAGGTGAAGTCACTCGGATCAGCGGTGTTAATCTTTTGAGTGGAAATGAGGAACTTGCAAGTGAAGGTAGAAGTTCTTCCAGTTGTTGGCAATAGCTATGATGTCATACTCGGATTGGATTTCCTGGTTGCGCATCACGCAAAAGTTAACCTGGAACGGCGTACAGTAGAACTGGACGGAATACAATTTCGACTAAGTTCTGCGGCCGAAAACCATTACTGTCGCAAGGAACTGCCCAGACGTTGGGTGGGCCACCTAAACTGCGTACAAGGTCCCTGAGGGTTAACTCGCAGGGATACTATACCAAAGGGTACAGGGAAAATAATCTGGGCAGATGTTGGAGCTAGCATGCCGGTAAATTCGTTTCGTGTCGTTGAAACTTTGTCTGGGAATGAGCTGCTGGATAAAATGAAGTATTTTACGAGCCGTAGTTTGTCCTATGTGCGGGAGATAAAAGGAAAAAAAGGTTGTGCCTGTCAGTATTGATAATTTTGTCCTTGAAGAGGTGCAGTTAGCATGGGGTACCGTAATAGCGAATCTGGAGATAATAGGGGAAGATCAACTGGATAATGATTTCACAGCAGATTACACAATGCCGAGAGAGTCTGTCAGCTGCTCTGAACTGAGGGGTGAAGTAGCACATTTAGAAGGGCAAGACAGAGAAGTCATGGAGAACCTTTTGACAGGATATAAAAAGTTATTTAATTCTCATGGTCCACTGCCCGCCACACCGTTAGTTCAACATTACATCCCCAATGGAAATAAAGCACCGCTGTATAAACGTCCATATCGTGTTCCAAAAAGTTTACAGCCTGTCGTGGAAGAATTTACTATCAACAGCTTAGGGATGGGATAATAGAAACCATTAGTAGTCCCTGGTCCACTCCTGTCGTAATAGTGGGTAAAAAAAAAAATCACCTGATTGGGGCAAGGCATATCGTTCCTATTGTGATTATCGTTTCTTGAATAAAAAAACTGTATCTGATGCATACCCAATGCCCAATATCACTGAAACTCTGGATAATGTGGGTCAGTGTCAGTACTTCACGACCTTGGATCTTCGAAGCGGGTACCACCAGTTGGAGGTCGCCCTGGCAGAATGACCGAAGACAGCTTTTTCAACACTTACAGGTAATTTTCAGTATCGGCGAATGCCTTTCGGACTCAAAAATGCTCTGGCAACCTTCCAACCATTACTAGATAGCGTGTTACGAGGGCTACAACCTAATCAGTGTACGGTAAATTTGGACGACAATTGTTTTCTCAAAGGACGTGCAAGAACATGTACAACATTTGCGCGAAGTTTTCAATCGTCTGAAAGCAGCGCGGTTAACTCTTCATATGGAAAAATGTCATTTTTTGTTGCATGGAGTCCGTTATTTAGGTCATATTATAGGACAGGAGGATGTTCGCACAGATCCAAAACTTGCAGAGGCAGTAATGAATTTTCCAACACCTACAGAAGTAAAAGAGTTGCAGTCTTTATACAAGAGGTATATTCCAAAATTTGCAGAAATTGCAAGGCCCGTCACACAGTTGTTGAAGAGGGGAGCAAAATTTCACTGGTCAACAGAATGTGAAGAGGCTTTTCAAAAGTCAAAAAATTTGTTAACATCTAGTCTGGTTTTGGCTTTTCCAGATTTTAGTAAACAGTTTATATTATCTTGTGGCTCTAGCAATTTTGCTTTGTGTATTGTATTCACTCAGGAAATAGATGGGCAGGAACACCTGATAGCATATGCTTCCAGACAGCTAAATAATGCACAAAAAAATTACTCAACAACCGAGAAGGAGTTATTGGCATTAATTTTTGGAACAACCTATTTCCGGTGTTATTTGTATGGACGACGTTTCAAGGTGATTACTGACCACGCAGCACTTAAGTGGTTGTTAGGGCTTAAAGACCCAATGAGTAGATTAACTAAGTGGGCTTTGCATCTTAGTGAGTACGATTTTGAAGTGATTCATCGACCGGGTAAATAGCACGGAAACGCGGATGGTCTGAGTCGTAAAGTATGCGCCATGCAATGCACAGGAATAAATGAGAACGAATGGGAGGAGGCACGAACCGCCGACACAGATTGTCAATGATTTACCTTGCAGCAACAGTCCATTATGGAAGACAGGATATTGTACTGTAAAACTAGGAACGGTCCACGCATAGTCGTACCAGAAAAATTGCGAAGCAAAATTTTCAGGCAAGCACACGATTCAATCTTTTCTGGTCATTTGGGTCGAAGAGCAACGGAAAGGAGGGTAGCACAGAGTTATTGGTGGTCAACGCGTAGGCAAGATGTCGATCAGTATGCAACGAATTGCATTCCGTGTGCTCAACGGGTGGAATTGAGTCATCAGAAAATTGTGTTGCAATGACTACCGGAAGCGGACAGACCTTTTCAATTACTTGGCTTAGACGTCTTGGGACCATTTATGCAAACACCAGCGGGTAATTGCTATGTATTAACAATAGTAGATCATTTTTCACGCTGTATGACAGCTATTCCGGACCAGCGAGCCAAAACAGTGGCTCACGCCATGGTACATCAATTGATACTGAAATTCGGAACACCTGAAACTATAATTACAGATCAAGGGACAAACTTTATGTCCAATTTGATGAAACAGTTGTGCAAGTTGTTGCATGTAAAGAAATTGAGAACGAGCGCGTTACACTCGCAGGGTAATGGTCGCACCGAGAGAGTTCATCGTACAATAGCTAAGATGTTATTACATAAATTCACAACACAACAATTGGGATACCCTTTTGGTGTTTGTAACCGCGGCGCATAACTCAAAAGTGCATGAAAGTACAGGATTGTCTCTGTATGAAGTACTGTTTGGTCAGAAGATGCCATCTCTGTTTGAATTGCTCAAGACCCCACCAAGAACCGATATTTCGGCTGTTAAGGATTTATCCACAAAGTTGAAAACAATCTGTCGGCAGGTGAAAAAAATGAACACTAAAGCATTAGAGAGACAGGACAAAGTTCACAATAGAAAGGCGGCTTTACCGAAATATCATGTAGCGCAATGGGTGACGATGAGTAATCCATATGTGCCAAAAGGCAAAACGAAAAAATTTGTATCCCATTATCAAGGTCCTTTCCAGGTGATCGAGACGACATCACCAGTGAATGTAAAATTACAGCTTCCAACTCGCCCTACTATTGTGCATGTGAGCCGAATTAGGCCTTTCAAGGGGAATTTTGAGGAGCTTCCTTCTTTGTCTGCAGTAACTTCTAGTAGAGAGAAAGATGAATCTAAGAAAAAGAATAAGAAAGGAGTAGATAAACAAGAGAATCAAGTTAATTGTGGAAGCAATCAGACATGCTGTTATGCTCTTAGGCCACATGTAAAAAGGAATAGCTAATGTGAGTTGTTTTCTTTTGATTCTCAGAAGGCATGATGTTCTGGTAAGACCAGCAGTTCCAGCGTCCTGGGTTGTGCTGAAGAGGGAAGGTGTGCACTATCTCTCAGCATAGTTATTCTGTTTTGCTGTTGCAACTTAGCTGAAGGCTTGAAGGTACGTCCTATATCAAGTGGTGTTTTTTTCTCGCGACAAGCGGACGTAATTATGTCCGCACATCAATGGACCTTAAGGGTGGACTGTAATATTTGGGCAGTTGATGACGAAATCTGTAAATTAGAGGATACATTTAATGAACTTCATTCCATGGTGGCTAATCAGTCAAGGTTTAATGACACACAGGGGGAATATCAGCTACTACGATCAGCTAACAAGCTCAGTTGCGGCAAACTGCAGGGTTAATCCCGCACATCCGTAGGAAAAGAGGATGGTTAGACGCAGGTAGCCGTATCCTAAAAACGGTTTTTGGGACCGCTGACACGGAAGATATTAAAAATATTAATGAAACGCTACGGCAGGTACAGGATAATGTGAATAGCAACCGGGGAATGCTAGACCTTCACACAACGCAATTAGAGAGTTTGGAGAAAGATGTAGTTAATAATACGTGCCAACTGCGAGCTTTGGCCACGACCTTGATGTTCCACATTAAGGCCACAGCCAATACAACCAATCACGACTTGGGTATAATCAAGTACTGATTGGATAACGATTCACAGCTGATAATTGTTAAGCTGCTCCGTTTTCTTGCTGATAGTATTATGGAAGCATGCATAGAAGCTACAGAACTGCAGGAGGCTTTGTTGCACGCAATGCGCGGGCACCTAACCCCGGTACTGTTACCTTTGGAACAACTTCGGGAAGGATTACGGAAAGTTCAATCGGAACTGCCCGCATCCCTGGAGCTACTGACGACATTAACAGACGAACACTTATCTCTGTACTACAAAATGGCCACTGTTACCAGTATGCAGACGGGTACCCTGCTGAGAATTCATATCATAATACCATTAACGTGTAAGAATTGTAAATTTGGATGTTACGCCTTGCATACGCATCCAGTGAAGTGGGAAATTTTGCAGAAATTCGTACAATTCACTGTACAGGAAATACTGTTAGTGGCACATAACAGACAAGCTCATGTGTTCCTCACTGCACAAGAATGCTGCAGTGTCGAACAGGTCCAGTTACCATCTGCCCCGCGAAATTATTACACACTATTCCCAAATCTTGTGAGTATTCTCTATTCCGCTCTCAAGAACCAGTTGCGGAGTGCCCTAAGGAAATTATAGCAGGCACGGTGCAGTTCTTTCAGCAAGTGGGTCCACATTGGGTATTTTCAGTAATGGAAAACCACAGTCGTTATTTGCATTTGTTACGAGCAGGGTAAGCAAGGGAATACACAAAGAATAGAACTGCAGGGGCAGGGACTGTTAATTAATGGCACACAGTGTGACATTTCAGGGCCAACTTTCCATTTACAAGCTGTGATTACTGGAGGTTCTAATAGAACATATTAAAGGCTTTACTTTACCGAAGTATGTGATACCCTCCAAATTCAACCAGTTTAACGAGTATTTATGATTATAGAAAAGTTATTGTGTATGTTAACAATGATTGCACAACATGTCTCCATAAACAGTCAACCCATTAAATCATACTGAATAACTGACCCACACAAAAGTTAATATCACTTGATCACTGATACAGCAAATGTCATCATGTAAAAACACTAAGTTTATCTTAAATAATTAATATGAAGTACGAAAAATAGTAGCCAACTTAGGTATTTTGGATCTCCTTAAATAAAAATCACCCAGTGAAACCTATTTGTTCACTAGGAGTGTTTTCACTCAGTATTCACGTAATCAATCCTATTTTAGACGAAAACCAATGTAATTCTTAATAATTCATGTTACTTACTTATTTATGCAAATTAGAGAAGTCAATTGACAAACTTCAAAAAAATGGCCTTTTTGTAACAGAGAATTATTCTGTCAAGTCAACAAATCTGTCTGTCATTTTCATAACATGTTAAATTATGTCACTCGATGCAAATTAATAACTTATCTGCACAAATTATGATAACAGATGTACATGTGACTTATAAACTATATCTCTTTTTAGTAGTTCTTTGACAATGTTATAAATACAAGCAGCAAGAAGGGTCGAAGAGGCAGTCGGAATGTCACTCTGGTAAAGTGTGTTTGTGTGTTATTGTTTGAGGTGGATAAACAATGCAAAGATCATGTAATGGAAGTACTACTTTGTGTTGTGTCATGGTCTTTGGTAGACAGTGGAATTAAGATGGCCACCATAATAAATATTTGAAGGTTACATATTTGTTGGTTTCGCTCGTTCTTTATCATCAAAAGCACATAAAAAACACGGGACCTCATGTTTTTAACCCTAGACAACCAGATTTAGAGCCAGCATCAGCATCGAGACACAGCAGCGATCCAGCAAGCAGCAGCGATTACTACAACGCATTTTAATGGTGCCAACCTAACATCAAGTGCTAACAAGCTCCGTAAATGGGAGTGAAATAGTGCGATTACAGCAATTAGCTATATCAACGACTAGGCGACCATTACAAAAGTGGGGGCTCGTCCGGGATCTTTAAGTGCATCGATGATAATAGTGCAGCGATAAATTTCGTAAGTGCTTAGCACTTCAAAAAAAAAAAAAAGTTTATTTGTGCAGTGTGGCAACAGTGAAGATATGTCAAAGTGAAAAACAAAAAAACGTGTGTATGTGAGATTACGAAAAACTATCATCACACCGCTCGGAAGATTAACGTCTGGATTGTCAATGGAATTCATCAATCAAGATAAAACCGAATAGATGTGAAAAAAGCCAACAAGAACACCGATCACATCAGAGTATAGCTACATAAAGCAAGGTATTTTGTTGTTGTCATTAAAAAAAAAAAAAAAAAAAAAAAAAAAAAAAAAAAAAAAAAAATTATAGTTAACATGTCTCTACCTGAGACCGTAGGAAATGTAAAAATTGAACCAGGGGATGGTGAACAATTAAACTTAACAGAGTGGCAAGCAGAGTTTGCAACTCAAATAAGCTCGCAACTTAAACAATCGAGTGAACAAGTAAGTTTGAAACTTAAAGAAAACACAGATAGACTGGGTAAGTTAAGTTTGAATTTTGATCTATTAACTACTCATCTCAATGAGAAGTGTGAGGAAATTAAAACTACCCTCAGTAAGGACACTAGCGAACAGCTGAAACACTTCAGAAAAGAATTTCAAATTAAAGTTGAAAGTTTAAATGAAAATATACAAGCTAACACAGACAGTATTGCTGTCATCTACAACAGAGTAGATACTGAAGTTGAAAGATTAGATCAGAGAATAGACAAAACATCAGAAAACCTTAAACAAGAGTACAACCTGTATACCACTAATGTAGATACAAAAGTAGAAAAGATACACACTAAATATACACAATTGGAAGATGCATTGATGTCAAAACAAATGTTTTACAATCAAAATACAATGTATGGGCACATCCAAGTGAAATGCTTTCCTGGTGAAAATCTGCACCCTATTGACTTTATTCATCAATGTAAGGATATGTTTGTTGTAGGAATGACAGATAACATAAAAATTAAGTTAGTAAAACGGTTTCTAGAAGGGGAGGCCCTATCCTGGGCAAATGAGAATAATGATTCTTGGAATACTTTTGAAGAGTTTGAAGCTAAATTTATTTGCAAATTTTGGTCACAATCCATACAAGCCAGATTAAAGTCAGAATTTCTAAATGGACCAGTGTATAGAGGGAAAGTAGGGGGAATGCAAAAATTTTGCAGAGATCAATTGAAAAAACTTGCTCACTTGAATAACTCTTTTGATATTATGACACAAATTGATGTTTTAAAAAGAAGGTTACCAGAGAGACTGCAGTGGGAATTGGTCCATGGACCAGACGATTCAATGGAAGAGTTCCTGAAATTTGTAGATAGATTAGATAGGGCCTTGGAAAGAGAGAATAACCAAAGTTTTGGCTCTGGCAACAATCAGTATGGGGGGTGGAACAGGAAGGTAAATAGAGATTATTATGGGAGGAGAGACTTTGAAAATTCTGGAAATAATGCTCCAAATAGGGGAGATAGGAGATATGAAAATGATTTCAGAAACAATACAAAGAGGGAGGATGGAGGAGAGATAACAGGAATGATAGAAATAGGTATTGGGGAAGAGAACAAGATAGAAGGGGGTTTGTTGAAACTAGTGAACAAAACGACAACTACAAACGGACAGACCGAGGGAACCAGCCGGGAAACGGTGGACAGTCCCACTAGATGTCCGTAGTTTTGGGGCTAGACAATATTATGATAGGACAACACATAACCGAAACTGGAAAAGGAGAGGATACAATGTAAAGAGTAAATACCATGAAAATACTGATGTTGTTAGAATGAATAAATTAGAATTTAATAAAAGGTTTTGGGATACTATGAGTAAAAGTGATACAGTTAATAAAAACAGTGTTCAAGCACAGGTAGTTAGTGAAAGTGCAGAAGTTGAAGGTATTGCAGAGTTCCTTAGTTGGGCTGAAAAAGATACTGGTGTTAATAACAAGTCAGACACACCACAAATAGAATCTATTTTGGGGGGTTTATTTGATAAGAAGGGGGATGCCGAAGTGTTTAATGGAGCCAAAGGCCCAATTGCTGAGATTCAGATACATAGGGGGGAAACTGAAGATGGGGTTGTTGTGGAGGAGGAGGAAGAAGTAATAGAGGGACATTTAAATAATGATCCTAAATCAAGTGATGTTATTGATGAGAGTGTGGAGGAAGAAATAAAAGTATTTGTAGAATTGAAAAGTGATTATGTAGTAAAGGTAAGTGATGTGACAAACATGGGTAATAATGAGGTTAATTTAAGTGAAATGCAGACTAGGGAATGTGTATCTGAGGACAAGCTATTGCCTATTGGGAACTATGAAACACTAATCTATGAGAATGGTAATAATAATAAAGAAAATATAAAGGGATGGAATGTAAATGTGTGTTTTCAAGAAAAAGGGGAAAAGTTTTTGGAAGTTTTGTGGAACAACTATGGAAACTGTATAAACAAAGATGCCTTTTGGAAAGAATTAGCAAAGGTAAGTGCAACCTTGTATCCTACATGGTGGACAAGAATCCGTAGTGGACTTTATAAAAAATGGGGTGAAAACAGTAGTTTGTTAAGTGACAACACAGCGTTAAGAGGAACAGATGAAAACAAAGGTTTATGTTTAAATGTCAATGCTTTGCAAACAGAGAGGGATGTGTCTAAGTGTAGGAAAGAGACATTAGACTTAGGAACTAAAGAAATTGAAAATGATCTATTGTTTGAAAATACTGAAATAGACAAAGATGTTGAGCTAGGTTGTCCATATGTTAAAGTAAACATTGACAAGTGGGAAGGAAGAGTGTTAGTAGACACAGGAAGTCCTGTTTCTGCCATCACTTCTAGACTTAGAGATAAGCTCAGAAATTCTCAACATTTTCCTGAGATGCCAGTTGTTGGATTAAAAGTGAAAGGAGCTACAGGCAGAGCCAGTAAGGTAGTTAAGAAACAAGTGTTACTTACTTTTAAAATTGATAACCTAAATTTTGAACATGGATGCTTAGTAGTAGATGACCTGAATGAAAATTTCATTTTAGGTATGGATTGGATATTAAAAGTGAATGCTGGGTTTAATTTTACAGCAAAACAAATGTGTATTATAGAACCTGTTAAGCAACAAAGCTGTGTAGTGAATTTGTTAATTTTAAACTGTGGTGACAGCCGTAACCACATTCAATCGGTGTATCATGAAAATGATGATGTTTATTACCCGGATGAGAACTTAGGGGATGATGCAGAGGGTCAAGAGTTTGAGAAGTTAGTAGAGAAAAAACTGGGGGAAGCTGAAAGCCTAAATAGTACACAGAAGAAAAAATTAAAAGAGTTATTATGGGAATTCCAGGATGTGTTTGATGATAGACCTGGTAGAGTGAAATATTATCAATGTAAATTACAGTTAAAACCTCATGAGCCTTTCTTTATAAAACCGTATGGAATACCATTTGCAAAAAGAGATGCTGTGGAAAAAGAAATACAAAAAATGGAAAATTGGGAAGTTATAGAAAGAAGTTGCAGTGCCTACAACAACCCGTTGGTCATTGTAAAAAAGGGAGAGAATAGCGTTAGGATTGTATTAGACTCCAGACATCTGAACAAGTATCTCATCAGAGAAAACGACCACCCAGAAAGTATAGATGAGCTGTTAGGTAAATTTGAGTGTGTCAAACATATGACAAGCCTAGATCTCACCGCTGGTTTTCATCAAGTTGAACTTAGTCCTGATTCGAGAAAATATACAGCCTTTTTATATAATGGTAAATGCTATCAGTATACAGTCGTTCCATTTGGTCTCAATGTATCAGTTGCGGAATTCAGCAGAGCATTAGATTTTGTACTTGGTCATGAGACTAGTTCAAAATTAACCATTTATGTAGATGACATTTTAATCACTGGGAAAACTTGGGAAGAACACCTTGAACTATTAAGGGAGGTATTTATAAAACTCAGAAAGGGAGGAATGACATTAAAATTAGAAAAATGTAAATTTGGGCTAGAGGAGTTAAAATTTTTGGGACACATCATTACAGAACAAGGGATTTTGCCAGACAAAGACAAAATAAAAGCCATAGAAAATTTTCCAACACCTAGAAACAAGAAACAACTCAAATCATTTTTCGGCTTCACAGGATTTTACAGAAAATTCATCAGTAATCAAGCATTAAATGCAGTTTGTTTGTATAACTTACTTAAAAAAAATGTAGTGTGGGATTGGACACCAGAATGTGAAGATGCTTTTAACAAAATCAAAACGCAACTATGTAACAGCCAACTTCTACATAGACCAGACATGTCAAGTCCTTTCTGGCTAGCTACTGACAGCAGCGATGCAGGGTTAGGAGTACATTTATTTCAAGAAAAGGAAGTAAATGGAAAAATGGAACACCGAACAATCGCATTTGCCAGCAGAATTCTTCAAAAACATGAAAAACACTACACAGTGACAGAAAAGGAATTACTAGCTATACATTGGGGTTTTACAAAATTTAGATATTACCTCTTGGGACATAAAGTAATAGTACAGACAGACCACAAAGCATTAAGCTATCTCCAAGAGTGCAGGTTATACCATAACAGACTTACCAGATGGGCCATGTTTCTCCAGCAGTTTGATTACGAAGTGAGGTACATTCAGGGAAAACAAAATGTGGTAGCAGACGCTTTATCAAGACTACCTTTGGGAAGTGATTTGGAGGGAAGTAGTGGAGAGGATGAGAAAATTTTCAAAATTATGTATCTAAAGGGCATTAAAGAGGAAAAGGAAATACAAAAAATCTGTAACGACATTAGGAGGTTTCAGAACCACGATGAAAACTGGAAACTAGTCAAAAGTTACATAGGAAAAACTGGGGGAGAAAAGGTAGAAGCATACTATAAAGTACACAAGGGGATACTATTCAGAAGACCTAAACCCGATTTAGACTATTGGAAACTGTGTTGGCCTGAGCAACAAATAGATACGCTCATTACTTATGTACATGAAAGCTTTGGCCACTGTGGCACCACTAAGTGTATTCAAAAAATACAGGAGAACATTTATTTTTACAACATTAGCAGAAGAGTAACGAAAAAGTTATCAACATGTGACAGATGTCAGAGGGTAAAAGTGACAAACCAAACAACCAGGGGAATAATGCAGAACATATTACCCACAAATAAACTCGATCTCGTTGCAACTGACATCTACGGACCGTTACCCAAGACAAGGGGGGGTTACAGTTATATTTATGTCATGGTAGACATCTTCTCCAAATTTATAAAGCTTTATCCCTTAAGGAAAGCTACCAGCAAACAAATAGTTTCAAAAATTACAAGTAATTATTTCAACACTGTGGGAAAACCTAAGGCAATACTTTCAGACAATGGGTCTCAGTTCACCTCTAAATACTGGAAAACTTATATTGAAGACACGGGATTTAAACACATTTTAATATCTGCTTACCACCCATCAAGCAATCCGGCTGAGAGATACGTGAGAGAGATTGGAAGACTGTGCAGAACCTACTGTAGCCAGAACCACACTAATTGGTTAGAGTACATAAATAGTTTTGAAGAAATAATGAACAGCTTACAGCACTCTTCCACTGGGTTTTCCCCACACGAAATAATGTACAACCAATACCCTGCTAGTTTCTTCACTGAAAACATAGAGTATCCACCTTGCAAAATTATGTCGCCACAAGAAAGAGAAGACTGTATACGGGAAACCATGAAAAAACAAGGGGAATTGAGAAAAAGGCGACATGCAGCCAAAGGAAAAGCTACACAGTTCAAACCAGGGGACCTTGTACTCGTCAAGACACAAGAGAAATCAAAATTATTGTCAGCCGAACTTAAAAAGTTTTATGATATTTACATTGGTCCATTTGAAATAAAAGAAAGCCCACATCCTAATGCATATAGACTTATCTTTCCCAGATCAAGAAGGTTATTTGGATTAAGAAACATCACTGAATTGAAACCATATAAACATGATTAAGCACATTTCCCTGTTTGAATACAGTTACTTACCCATTTTCCGTAAAGCATTTTATCAGCAAAGATTTTTACTGGGTGTGTCAAATAGCAACTACCACTCATCCTACAGACCCTGGAAAAGTTCCAGATCTCTGAGACAATGTTTTTATATTTTTATTGTCACTATTGAATATTAAATTTGGAGACATCTTCTTTACTTGCAAGGGGCAAGTTTAAACATGCACCCAAAGAGGTGACAAACATTTATTACTTTCTGTTTGTATTGTTGAATATGGGACATACTTGCACCAAATATAAAAGACAATGTAAAAATTGTTGTGCAAGACCCATCATTTTGTTACTATTTTCTTAAGCATAAGATTTGTGTACAATTTTCTACAGCTAATCAGATGTTCACCAAGTTTGATGTTTGTGTTATGTTGTGACCAATTTAAGTGTCCAATTTTAGTATTAATATGTTCTTGTACTATCTTGACTGTCTCAATGGGAGACAAGTTTTTTAAATATTTTCTTTTTTTTAAAATGCATATTATATTCATACATGTGACTTCTCTAGTGTTTGTGTTTATATATCATGTCCATACTTCTAATTATGTTTTTTGTTTTCATTTCCTTTATGTGGCTCAAAAAGAGCAGACAGTTGCAATATTTTCCTATGGACATCTGACCTGTCCATCTATGTAATATATTTATGTTCCTTCTATTATCTTGATTATTCTGTGACTCAATGAGAGCTGGCTTTGAAATAATTTACATATATTTTTTTTTATATCTTAAGATCGCATGTGATATATTTGTGTCTGTTTTTGATCATTTTCCATGTGGCTCACTGGGAGCAAAGATTAAGTTTTTTTTTACTTTCATATATTACTAAATATTTTTATTATGCTGTCGTACTGAGAGCCATAACACAAAGTGCATTTGAAAGAACATAACTAAAATATTTGCAGGAAAAAGTCATTTTGAAACGGTGTAACGGTCATGGTATACATACACATTATGCATAGTAAAACAAAAAAAAATTATTAAAGTAGTACTTTTCCAAATTTTAAGCATTTGACACATTTGTCCTAGTCGGCTAATATCATTAACATTCTGTAAATGATATTACCCGAGGGGGGTATTGTAATAGAACATATTAAAGGCTTTACTTTACCGAAGTATGTGATACCCTCCAAATTCAACCAGTTTAACGAGTATTTATGATTATAGAAAAGTTATTGTGTATGTTAACAATGATTGCACAACATGTCTCCATAAACAGTCAACCCATTAAATCATACTGAATAACTGACCCACACAAAAGTTAATATCACTTGATCACTGATACAGCAAATGTCATCATGTAAAAACACTAAGTTTATCTTAAATAATTAATATGAAGTACGAAAAATAGTAGCCAACTTAGGTATTTTGGATCTCCTTAAATAAAAATCACCCAGTGAAACCTATTTGTTCACTAGGAGTGTTTTCACTCAGTATTCACGTAATCAATCCTATTTTAGACGAAAACCAATGTAATTCTTAATAATTCATGTTACTTACTTATTTATGCAAATTAGAGAAGTCAATTGACAAACTTCAAAAAAATGGCCTTTTTGTAACAGAGAATTATTCTGTCAAGTCAACAAATCTGTCTGTCATTTTCATAACATGTTAAATTATGTCACTCGATGCAAATTAATAACTTATCTGCACAAATTATGATAACAGATGTACATGTGACTTATAAACTATATCTCTTTTTAGTAGTTCTTTGACAATGTTATAAATACAAGCAGCAAGAAGGGTCGAAGAGGCAGTCGGAATGTCACTCTGGTAAAGTGTGTTTGTGTGTTATTGTTTGAGGTGGATAAACAATGCAAAGATCATGTAATGGAAGTACTACTTTGTGTTGTGTCATGGTCTTTGGTAGACAGTGGAATTAAGATGGCCACCATAATAAATATTTGAAGGTTACATATTTGTTGGTTTCGCTCGTTCTTTATCATCAAAAGCACATAAAAAACACGGGACCTCATGTTTTTAACCCTAGACAACCAGATTTAGAGCCAGCATCAGCATCGAGACACAGCAGCGATCCAGCAAGCAGCAGCGATTACTACAACGCATTTTAATGGTGCCAACCTAACATCAAGTGCTAACAAGCTCCGTAAATGGGAGTGAAATAGTGCGATTACAGCAATTAGCTATATCAACGACTAGGCGACCATTACAAGGTACAATCATAAACATAACACGCACACTGATCTATGTACCCAACCACCCGGTGCAATACGCCACAAAAAAAATTTCACTCTTTTGCATTAGACCCGACTTTGCTCGCCTCTTTGGACTGGATGCTAGCAGCTCAGGATGGACATATAACTACGGAACATCTTTTTCAATGAGTGCATGAGTAACGTAATGAGCATAAGCAACGCTTACTAGTTATTGGATTATCAACCACCACCATCTGTATTTTTATCTTTGCCATAGGATTAGTGTACTATCGGCTCAAGAGGAAGGCAGCCCAAATCCCACCCCTTCCAACCTTTAACCTAAGGGTCCAGACAAAATCACTGAACAGTTGTGAGGTACTGCAGCAGAACACTGTAATGTTTATGAACAAAGATTAGACTGAGGATAGAAGTGAATGAAGACAGTGTAAATAGTGAATCAATCACATTTTGTGGTGTTTGTGAAGTGAACTGTAGTTTTGACTTTTTGGTTGAATTCGGGGACGAATTCTTTTCGTACGAGGGAGGAATTGTAGAAGACAAGGGTTTTTTAGGAAATATGGTGTGAAATTGTGATTTAGTGTGTTTCAGTGCGCGATGCACCAGCCTCACAGCAGACAGCGGACGATGGCTGGCCGGCACGTTATGCAGGCGACACAGTTTTGCAAGGAGTGTCGGTATGTGTGTACATGCGCGGCAGCCATCAACAGCCAGATCGCAGCATTAGCTGAATTACGCAGGCGCGAGCCGCGTGTGGCGCGGTTGCGTTAGCCAACTCATTGAGAACATTCTAATAAACACGGCGCCGCGTAACCGGCGGATTCAGCAGAGGTCTGCACTATTTGAGGGCATCAGAGGTGGGCGTCGGCATCGATTCGACCGATTGGGTGTTCGGTTGCTGTTATATCGTCGTCGTCAGTGAAGCTGTCCCTGAGGGCCAGCCTGCGGAGGGCGTTGCCCGCTGCTGCACCGGTGTCTCCCGGCGTTGTCACGAGCCACAGCGTCTGCAGGAGGCGAGCTAGGCCAGGCCTCGTGCTGCTAACCTTCTACCACCTATGCAATCGCTGACCAAGCACGGCGTCGCGTTCCCCGGGCTGCACGCATCAGCACATCTCCACCACGACATGAGCGGTGGGGCTGAGCTACCGGAAAATTTATTGGAAGAACCAACAATAAAGGCGAAGACTGCTAAAAACAGCCACCTTATCCTATCCAGCCATGCCCTACAACCCCGACCATGTCACCCGCTCCGGTCATACTATTACAAAAGCAAGCAATGGTGAATGTAAATGAATGATTTGAGAAAAACAGCCAACCAGTTGCAAGTATAAAGTTTTACTAACATCCTTGACCATGGTTTCAACAATTGCAGAATTGTCTTCTGCAGAAGAAATCTGTACCACTAACAATGGATATTATCAAAATTTAGACGACTGCATAATCATCATCATCATCAACAGAAAACCTCTGAAGAGTGTTCCACGTTACCGAGGAATACAGCTGGCGCCAACAAAGCAGAAACATAGTAAACAAATTTCTATTCCTTAGGAAACATATCCTATAGGATAAAATGCTTATTAGCAAATAAATATAAATTTAATGTAGTCTTTTTCACAGACAACAGCTTAAAGGAAAACCTTGTGCATACAAATATCAATGTCAGTGACCCCTTTTCTAATTTGAGTGTTTATAAAATGATTTGTAATAATTTTCCCTGTTGCTATGTTGGTCAAACTGGCAGTGTGATCAGTTAGGTATAAAGAACGTTTACTAGGAAAGAAGGGTGGTAATGTGCAACACTACACATTTGCTCACACCTAATCATTCCCCTAAAGATCTGGGAGAAACAATAATTTTATCTAAGGACGTTAAATGGTGGAAATTCGACTTTTGTGAAGAAATGGTTCTTTTTTAACACTCACTCAACAGGGATGGTAATATGTTAAATTACCAGGGTGCAACTTGTCACTGGACAGTTTATAGAAGGTTTTAAGTCAGTACTTCAAACCAATCTTTAGTTACAGTCCAATGGTGGCCTCCACTTGTCATTTATTCTCATTAAATTTCTATTTTTAAAGTATTCTCTCTCTCTCTCTCTCTCTCTCTCTCTCTCTCTCTCTCTATTTATTCTCATTTTTACTGTCATAATTAATTTTTAAAATTTCCCCTCCTCCTCTGTTCTTTCCTCATTTTTCTACCTAAATTTTTTTCTCAATCTCTTCTTGATATAACATGGCAATTGATTCATTACATTCTGTTTGCTATGTGCATATGTTTTTCTGCAGGTGCGTCAACTATCAATGTTTGCTATTTTGTGCACTGTGACAACTTTGTCAGTTACATGGCACCAGTCACAGCCTTTTAATTCCATGTGCACTTTAATGTTAAGGCTTTTATGCTTAGTCCATCTCCAGTGGGAATGATTAATGGATTTCATTTGGTTTCACTGATGATCACACATATACCACCACGTTTATGGTGTGACAACTTATGTGGGGTCCAATAACGAAAATGTTCAATTGCATTCAACATTACCAACAGCAAAATACAATTAAGTGGTTATTCAAATCGGAGGGTACACCGTAAGTAACACATACAAGCCTCCTGCAGTCTCATGAACATCACAAGTACCACCCCTACTGCAACATCCATCTGCCTATGTAGGTGACTACAGTCATCGCACCCGATGGAAATACAAAGTGAATGATGACAATGGTGAGGAACTCGCAAACTGGGCTTATGAAGACAATATTTGATGCAAAGGATCGAGATTCCTTCTACTCAGCAGCATGGAGACATGGATATAACACAGACCTATGCTTCGTGACCATAGGCAATGAAAACATACCGCTGAGAATCTCTCATAATATTCTACCAGACTTCCCACACAGGCAACATTGACATAGGAATTTGAATAACTATTCCCCTGGTTACTTCCTTTCCTCGACCGTGGTGGAATCTCCAGAAAGCAAACTGGGAAATTTTTTCTAACGACTTAGGTAAGTGCCGGGGATGGACTACAAGAGGTTTGTTTGAGCAGTCATAAGCTCCGCAAAAAAAAGGCAATGCCTAGAGGGTACTGTAAACAACATATCCCAGGATAGAACAAAGAATCTGAAAATCAATACCACGCATTCCTCAACAGCAAGGACCAAGAAATTGCTGAGGACTTACTACACAATCTTGATGTAGCTCAACAAGAACGATGGATGGAAACTATTCAAGAACTAGATTTCAAAACACCTAGTAGAAAAGCACGGTTCCTTTTAAGAAAACTAAATGAAAGCAAGAAGAGTGTCCACAAAGAAAGATCAATATATCCAAACAAGATTGCCTCCCATATAGTATCAACATCTAAAACTCCATGAGATAGAGCTCACACCACTCAGATTAAGCATGAGCTCACAACATTAAAATCTCTCTGCAATGACAAAATGGAATTTTCCCGTCCATTCTCAGCAGAAGACATAACGAGCGCTCTCACAAACATAAAATCGGGAAAAGCACCTGGACTAGATGGAGTCCATCTGGAGTTTCCTCTGAACTGTGGAAAATATGTGAAAAGATGGTTAGCAGAATTCTTTACAGATACTGTAACACACGGCATAGTCCCTCAGCACATGAAATGATCAAAAATCATTGCCCTCCTAAAGCCAAGGAAGCCAAGTCAAATCATTGAGCTCTGTCAAAACACTCCTGGAAAGACTTCTCTATAACTGCATATCACCAAAATTCTGGAGTCAGTTCCCATGGAGCAAGCCAGGTTCCACCCCGCCTGCAGCTGTACAGACCCAGTTATGTCACTATACCCGGGCCACTGAAACATGTCACTTCAAGGTCACTCCCCAAGCACCGTAGAGTTGGTAGTATAACTAACAAACAAACAAGTGAGGAACGGGAGGCGCCGCATCTACTGAACCAATAACTGCACTGAACAAAAGCCAGTTTTGGCGTCGACGCTACCACGTTGCCGGCTTCCGTGTAAACATTGTATGTTAGAGTGCGAACGCCTGCTGTTGTGTTGTGTTACTGCCTCGACTACAGTTTTTGTTTGTTAAACAATGTCTCCAAAATGATGTCGTTCACCAAGCGACAATCCGTTGCGCTGTGGAGTGCCATTAAATAGTCAGGCTTTGCAATTAATATGGTGGATGTGTGAGTTTTACGAGCGAGAAAAAGAATTTGATTCTGTTCATGGGCATGCATCGATTCCTGCCGATAAAGTTTTAGAGTGTACCTCAAAAACTCCAGGACTCAGTGAAAGAATAGTTATAAGGAAAGGGGTGCTACTTCAAGACTTACAAGACAGTGAAATAAACAGTGTGGAAGAAAGCCCCTGTGGAAGAAACTGTGTTTTTAAGTACTCCGGGTAAGAAAAAGAAGCAGCCGCGTCCTATTACAGATATTGATTCTTTCGAATCCAATGCAATTCGTCGGCACATATACGGATACTATAAAAGGAAAGAATACCCCACAATAGTGAAGTTGCTAATTTTTTTTAGAAGGAAGTGAACTTTTCTCGGAGGGGTAGGGGGTGGGGCAGGGGGGGGGGGGGGGGGGGGGGAGAGGAAACATCACTTAACATGATATTAAAAAGTATGGGCTTTCGTTTTAAAAAGTTAGATGTACGAAAACGCTCATGTTGTTGCAGCTCGTACCATTTTCTTGCACAAAATTGTAGGAAAGGACATACTGTACATTTAGTTATACGGTTAGATGAAACCTGGGTCAACGCTGAAGAATCAGTTGAGAAATGTTGGACAGATGATACTCCGAATACCAGCGGTCATCAGCCAACAGGAAGAGGATCATGATTAATTGTGGCCCATGCAGGATCTTCAAACATCTTCGTGCCTGAAGGACTTTTTTTTTTTTTTTTTTTATCGAAAAACTAAAACTGGTGACTATCATGGGAATATGGACCACCCTCGGTTTCTACAGTGGTTTAAAAATTTGTTGCTCCAGTTTAGTGTTCTGGCAGTTTTTGTGACGGGCAATGCACCATATCATTCTGTGATTTTAGATAAAGCTCCCACCACTAGTGACCATAAAGAAACTATGGTGCAGTGGTTGCAGGCGAAAGACATTGCTGTGGACATAAGCATGACAAAGCTGCTGTTATACTCGCTCATGAAACAAAATAGGCCTGTGACGCCTAAATATGTTGTATATGTTGTAATGAAATTGCAAGCGAACAGGGTCACTTGGTAATTAGGCTACTGCCTTATCACTGTCACTCTAATCCAATTGAATTGGTTTGGAGTGAAGTCAAAGTGTACATTAGAAATAGCAACAAGACTTTTACTATAACAGAAAGCGGAAAGACTGCTACGTGAAGGTCTTGCTACGGTAGACGCTACCTCATGGAGGGAAAAAGTAGACCATGTTGCTAAACTGGTAAGAGAAGCACAGACTATAGATGGCATTATAAATGAAAATGAACAGTTAATGATTTCTCTTCATGACAATGATGATGATGAAGACAATAGTTTTGGCGCCGAGTCCAATGATAGTGAAGGAGAACTGGATGGAATTGCGCCATTGACATCATAAATTGGTGAGTGTAAATGTATACAGATTTAATTCTTTTTCTCTCTGCAATCGGGCAGGCTGTGTATGTTTTGCTTTATTTCTTTCTATGAGTGAGGAGAGTGTGTTATTTGGTATGCTTAGATTTGCATTATTATATGACGTTTTACATGCAGCTATTACTGTAACCATTTGGACAACTTTTCATAGATATTGTCATTAACTTCAGGTGTTATTTCCCGATTTAATATAATATCAAACGCTTAGTCTTCGTCGTCGTTCTCTCCATTGTTAGAAAAATGTACTTTGTTGCACTTACGTATAAATGTTGATTGTAGCTTACATTTACAAAACATACTTTGGAATTGTGGGTGTGTGCGGTGGCAGCTATTGGAACCTCACAACCGCAGTATAGACAACCACACGCGAGCTGTCAAGTGACGTGTTTCACCGGCCCGGGTATAACTATGTATGGGCTGGGTATGAAAGGAAATTAAAAACATCAGCTGATTTCATAGATCTGTCTGTTGCCTACAACACTGTCTGGAGGCATGGCCTATTGTACAAATTCATGCAAACAATCCCTTGCTTGAGAACTACCAGACAGAGGTCATGCTTGCTGCCAGAACAGATAAGTGTCCAAAGAACCCTGAACAAGGCCTACCATAGCGCTCTGTGTTGGCTCCACTACTGTTCAGCTTATATATTGCCGATATGGAATCCACATCTTCCAGGAAGTTTGGATACGCAGACGATTGGGCCTTGGCAACACAACACAAGAACTTTCGAGGTCACAGGAACAACCTTGATATCAGACTTGGCGACATTAAGTACATACTTTCGTAAATGGAGATTACAGCCAAATCCTACAAAAACTGAAACTACATGTTTCCATCTCAATAACAGATTAGCAAGCCAACAACTTGACATTCATCTCGAGGGAAATCTATCATCTAATGAGCATCCAAAGTAACTGAGTCACTATGGACAGAGCGCTCATTTATAAACGTCTGGAAAATACTGCAGGCAAACTAAAGATGAGAAATAATGTTCTGCAGAAGCTGTGCAACACTATTTGGGGCTCCTCAGCTGACACGCTACACACGTCGGCACTTTGACTGGTCTACTCGGCCGTGGAGTACTGCACACCAGTCTGGATGAACAGTGTTAGAGAGAGAGAGAGAGAGAGAGAGAGAGAGAGAGAGAGAGAGAGAGAGAGAGAGAGATATGTGCAGCTGAACTGCACGATGCAAATTGTTAGTGGAACCATGAGATCAACCACAACACATTAGCTGCCAATTGTGAGCCACATACAATCTGTGAACCTATGTTGGAAGAATGCTCTTCTTCGGAAATATAGGAAGATAATTGACAATGCCCAGCTCCCTATACAGTGTGACATGCCTAACCTTAGACTTCGGTCTCGACATCCAACAATGATAACAGCCAAGCAATTGCAAAGTATAAACTTTAATGCAATAAAGACCTGGAAGGAACAATGGTGAGTGGTGTGCCCCGAGCGTTGTCAAGCCCTCTCCTGCATCACAGAGAGACCTGAATATGAAGTACTGTGTAAAATATGGTCATCCCTTAACAGAATACACAAAAATCACGGAAGATGAGCAGATACACTTTAAAAATGGAGAACAACACCAACTCCCAATTGTGACTGCGGAGCCAACAGACAGACCATCCACCACATTGTCCAAGAGTGCGACAGAAGAGCATACAGTGGCAAGTTCAGTGATTTTCTGATGGCAACAGACATTGCAAGAGACTTAATACATAATCTTGAAGTTTGCATTTAATTGTATTGACCATATATAATCTTGATGTCTGTATTTAACTGTATTGCTCATCATCTGTATGTTTTATACTTCTTATATAGCATATTTTATTGATTTTTTTCTTGTATATCTTTGTTTCAACATTTGTAAGAAGCATAAAATGATGTGCTAAATAAGTAAAAACAACATCTTGTACACAGTAGTACACAAGAAGAACCTTTTATCAGTATTCTGCACAGCTGGAGCTGAATGTAAACTCATTACATTCTCATTAAAATTGTTCCAGTGTTACAACAAGCACTGGCATAAGATGAAGAATGCAAGAGCAGAGAAGGCCATGAGATACTTTGAGCCAATAGTACGTTGACTAGGACCGCACCACGACAGGATTGGTCTCTATCTAAAGAGAATAGAAGCGCCGCTCCTGCCAGCCTCGGCTGGACAGTAGAAGATGGACACTAGTAGACACGGACTAGAAAAGAGCACTAGAAGAGCAGTTGAATCACTGATTGCAGAAACAACACTTTTCCACTTTTTGGTTATATTGAGTTAAGAGCTGATTTCCATGTTACGGCACTTCCTCTATCGAATGAATGCAGAAACAACATTTGTCCATCATTCTTAATGGGACAAACAAGATCCCGACGTTATGAGTCAGAGGAGAAAGAACACTTGTCCAGGACTTGTGCTATTTCTGCAGCCAACGTTGGCTAGCCTGTTGTGTAATATCATCTCTGTGTTCGCATGGTTTTTCTTCGTGAAGCACAGCAATGTCGAACAGGGAAGATATGGATGTACATGATGGTGGTGAAAGTAGAAAGAGGAAAAAAGGTATAAAGAATGTTGAGTATCAGCGTGAAACCATAAAAAGGTCGCGAATTAAAGCTTTAGAGTAAAAAAACTACAATGGAGAGAGAGTTTCAAAGAAAAGCATTGGTGTGGACTGCAAGTAAGTAATGTTCTAATATGGGAGGTTATACGTCAGTAAAATAGTAAACTAATGATTTATTGCGTGACTGAAATATCTGTGTAATTTTCTAGATGTCGTAGAAACTGCTTTGGAAGAATTCCTGAAGAGGAAAGAAATGAAGTATTTTCACTTTTCTACAACATGACATCAAAGGATGCACAAGATTCTTATCGCCAAGGGCTGATTACTGTGGGTAATATTTCCAGAAGATGAAGAAGAGTACCAGAAGGAGGCAACTGCAAACCAAGATGCAACAGTTTTCAGTATTTTATTAATTCCAGCACTGGACGATCAGAGGTATGCAGGAAAGCTTTCTTAAGTATCCATGGTGTCACAAACCAAAGCGTAAGGAGGATAAGCAATCTGCTTGCTTGTGGAAAGTCGCCTAGTGACCAGAGGGGTAAAAATGCATCAGGAGGGGGGTGCAGAAATAAGTCTGATAATTGATCACATAAATTCCTATCCCCAGAACATTACTCACTATGGCAGAAGAGAACAGCATTATTTAAATACGCAACTTAATGTCCAAATCGTGCATGAGCAGTTCAGATTACGACATCCCTAAGCAAGTAATATTAAGTATGAATTTTATTTAAAAATATTCAAAGAACATTTTTCACTTACTTTTGGTCGACCACAAGTTGACACCTGGTACTTGTGAAGCGTTTCAAAATAAATTACGAAACAAAATACTGAATGGAAAGGCTAAGAGGGTTGCCGCTGCAGAAATGATGGTTCATAAATGCAGGGCTGCAAAGTTTTCTGCTCGTATTTGTGATGGACAAGTACTGTGTCAAAAAGATGAGGATGCTGCAGGTATTGCCATAGATTTTATGCAAAATCTGTCCCTTCCTACCATTCCACTTCAGGAAGTTTTCTACCTTCGGCAACTCAATGTTAATATATTCAATATCCATAACCTGAAGACAGGATATGCAACATTCTACATTTATCATGAATGTGTAGCAAAGAAGGGTCCCAATTAAGTCTGACGTTTCTGCTGGATTACATACAAAATGAGTTGCCACCAAACATAAAATACCTGCATATATTTTCAGATGGCTGCCCAGGGCAGAATAATAATAATACAATGGCCATGTTCCTCATGGCAGTTGCACCATCATCTCAGCGTTTACTCAGAATTTATCATTATTTCCCGGTCAGAGGCCATTCATTCTTACCCTGTGACAGGGACTTTGCAGTGATTAAGAGGAAAATTCGAGCTGTTGATAGGATTTATAGCATCATGCAGTTTGTAGAACTTATTGTTGCTGTAAGTACCTTTAACAAATACAAGGTTAAAGTTGTTTCAACAGAGTTTGTACTGGCTTTCAAACAATGGTGGCCTAAATTTTACAAGCCCAATGCCTTGTCTTTGGACACAATGAACAGCAAAGTGCTCACAAGGAATGAGAAACAATCCTTCACCGTTTCAGAATTCATGGAATTTGAATATAACAGTGAGTGTAGTGGGAACGTCATTGCAAAATCATACATTGGAAGCCCGGAGACACATACTTTTTGTTTACTTCTTGATTTAAAAACAGTAACTCTACCGACGGCTGCAGCAAACGAAAAATGTGTACCACTAAGTGAGAAGAAAATAGCTGACCTCAAGAAATTGGAGCCATATATCCCTGAACAGCACCTATCGTTTTACAGAGCTCTCTAAAACTGGCCTTCAGTAGACAGCAGAGGGCCTGACAGTGGATAATAGACATAGGTACAAGCAATATTTCACTAAGCTTGCTATTTACCTGATCGTAATTTGTAGTTAAAAGTAGTTGTTCAGAATCTGTCATGTACACATAAAATAAGAATTTTGGTAATGAGAAATAATATAGCTGATCTTCAGAAACTAATAATAACAATTTTTGTATTGAACATAATAAATTTACAAATAAACTGCTGAATAACACAGACTTACATTTCTGGCAACCAATTGATTTCAGAAACAGCACATGTCCACGAACTTTGCGTATTTAATTCGTTATATAATCTAATAATTACATCATTGAAAATAGTGTCTGGACATCACCAGAAACTGTGCCGTTCAAAGTAAAATAGAGCTGTCAAAGAAAATAGAATACTCAGGCCCACAAACTTATTTTTCCGTTTTTCTCAAAATCAACATGCATGGACTAATGCTGTTTCTGCGATCAGTGATTCAGTTACTTGTGATCATATCCATTACTTGCTTGCACATTCTATACAGCAAAAGACATTGATTATTTCCATATCACCAATAGCTTGTGACATGACATTGTAAACAAAAGTTAAGTATTGTCAATCTACTTTATAGTAATAAAAAACATGCGGTTTGCTTGAATTGTTGTGTAGCTATCCGAGAAAGCAGCATCCTTTAGGCACCCTATAAGAGACAAGTGGACGGGACACCACAAAAAACTTCCTCATCAGCCATTAGACATAGTTTGTTGCTGAGCAAATTCTGTGGCTCCTCTTCCTTTTCTACTTCAAGAAAAGGTTGGTTACTATCAGTACCTTCACTTCACCTTCAGCACCACCACCAGTCCCTACCACCGTCTGTATCAACATTTTGTGATGGTCCCAAACATGTTTGTCTCTATTACTAGCAACACCTCCGGTTTTCCATTTCCTTCGTGTTGGTGCAAACTAAGTCAGAAATTCATTTTATCCAATTATCTCGTAGCAGCCAACATCTTTCCACTTCTACTTTAGTTAGTGTTTCGAGTTAGCCAGAGTGACTAGCAGTACTTATCCGCACTGTCATCTCACTATTACCATTTGTGGTGGATGTGGCAGCAGTCTGATGGAGCCCATAGGGATTCTCATTTACATGTGTGACACTTGATTTCAACCACTCATTTCCATTTCCAGCAGTGTGAATAGACCACATCTATGCATAACCTTCTGTCAGCACTGTTACCATTTCTTGTTGTGCTTGAGGTTGTCTCTGCAGGATTAAGAGATTCTGGCAACCACTGTGTGTACTTCTTCAGCACTTGTAATTCACATTCTAGAATGTTTTGATCATCATGTTCTAGACTTGGCTCTACAGTGTTTCCCGTGTAGCACAAGTCATCCCAATGTTGATCTCTGCTATCCTCTACCATGTCATAACGTCCTTTGATCATTCTGCACGTGTTGACATGGCCAACTCCTTTTGAGTAACATTATCAAACCAATTTAATTCAGCAAAGCCAACTGTTTCCAATATTTTTCTTCTGTACCTTCATTACAGGAGCTATTTTATGGATCGACAATCACCTCCTCTGCATATGCTTGTGAATCTTATTTTTGCTGCATAACTCCTTCCGATCTGCTTCATTCAGCTCATTTATGATTTACATTCTCACTGTCAATCATTACCAGATGGTTTTTGAGCAATGGAAGACCCGATTAAGTTTTCACAAAAGCTATGTTTAAACTTTCTATGAGTACATTTTATCCCCCATGGACATCAGTTTTGTCTTCTGTATCTGTTGGTTCCAAAAACATTCCTCAGTGTCTTGCTAGTACAGCATTACTGAAAATATTTTCAGCCGAGACATCATGATGAGCTTATATACTTTTTCTTGTTTTATTTGGGAAAGTTTTAACAGTATAACCATGGTACTAATGGATTCAGTAAGGATTCCTAGTCACACTTTATGATTCTGACTGGATACAGATCTTGCCATTTGATCTTTTCATATGATATTTTAGTAGTTTACATTGGTAGGCACTTCATAATGCCTACATTAAAGAAATATAATATTAGCTAAATAAGATTTTACTGATTATCAAAGACTGTCATCAATTTATATTTGCAACCAAATATGTGAACACACAATTATTCAGAAAAAATAAATTACAAAAGAAAGAAAGAAAGATACATATTACATGTATCCAAGTCTCCAAGTGTTAACGTCACAGAAACAGTCATTTTACTTCCAATAAGAAACCAAAAGAAGAAAGTTACAAACTGTGTAATTATGGTAAAATATAATTTAAATTCTCTTTTGGAACTTTATATCTCACCAGAGAGCTTAGGAGACAGAGAGACAAACACTTTCTAGTTTTTGTCAAACCTATCCTAAATAGACAATATCCAAATATGAAATGTGGGAATTGTCATAATTTTGGATTCGAAAACATATTTTATTCACGAAACTAACCACACCAAAATTCCTTTTATAATTTGTTATTCCTGATATTGAACACAAAACTTACCTAACTTAGACCTGGAAAATACAAACCTGCAAGAACTGATTTGACAAGCAGATTGAAAGTACCCCCTAAGTCAAACTAAGGATACCAATCTCAACAACACAGAAGTTAACATTCTCATACATGAATATAAATGACTGTAAACTATATTCACAACATGTATAGTTCGTATTGTACCATTTTTTACGAAGTTATTAACCTGTCACAAAAATGTGCAAACAAAAGCTAGAACAACAACACCAGCCTGAACCCAGTTATTTTATAAAGTCTTCAACTGATTGCAACAGATTACTTACTTTTTTGTCATTCATACTATGTGGTATACTACTACTACTACTACTACTACTACTACTACTACTACCACCACCTCTCTCTCTCTCTCTCTCTCTCTCTCTCTCTCTCTCTAGCTTGTTCTGGGAACTATTACACCACCAAAATTGGATGTGAGAATTTATGTTAACTGCAAGATTATTGAGAAGACTTCAACTTCATCCAATTAAGTACAATTAATCCAGTTGCTCCTCCTTCAGTTATGGATAGGTGACATGTTACTGTATTTTTGCCAAGTCCTAAAGTTTCACCACAACAGGTGAACAAAGTGAGCATAGAAAGTCAGAAGGATATTAAGTGCCCCTTGCTCAATACTACTCACATCCTCATATTCGTAAATGATACTTATGTTTTGTTTCACTTAGTGTAGTAGGAGTTACAGGTTTCACGTGGTAACAAAGCCAGCAGTATGTATTTCTCCAATCATTGTTTCCACATAATCTCTCATTTCTGATGCTTTAGTATGTGGAATGACATTTTTGTTGGCAGTTTCTACATTGCCTGTTTCTGCATCTTCGCTATCCAGTAGTTTAAATCCTTTGGCAATAATTCACAGCAGAAATCACACCTGTAACTACTTTGAAGGTGTCTCTGCAAATGGAAGAGGAACACTGACTTATGTTTACTTTGAAAGTTGCAGATTTTGCACTGATAATTTTGCTTATCCTGCTCAGCATCAGTCTTTTTTTCAGGCCCTCTGGCTATAACTAATGTTCGGTTCTTTTTTTCACTCAGAGCCACCGTCTTACTCCGTAACAGAGCACCATTAGATGTCACTGTCTTACTCCGTGGCACAGCTTCATTAGACGTTTCCTGTAACAGAAAATATTGGTTTTAGAAATACGCACATTTTCTTCGCAACTAGTAGCTCCGACAACATAACTACCATTAAAAACAGTGGAGGGCACCCGCAAGTAAAATAGTTATCAATAAAGACTGGAAACATTTCAGAAAAAAACCTGCATTAGTATCCAAATCAGCCAAAAACTTGAATCTTTAGTTTTTCAATTTAACATTATTGATCAGAAGCAAGATAGCGAACAGAAGAGAAAATAGCACACATTTCTACAGAAGGAAAGGAAAAGTTGGATCAAATGAGATACTAGATGCAGGAAGTAATGTAGAAGCAACAGCAGACCAAGTTCCATGTCATATACCGATAATTAATATAGTACTGGAAAGTTCTAGGTGGAATACAGGTAGCGGAACGCGTAGAGGTACATATTCATTGTACAGCTGAGGTGCCCAACTTCTGACAGGCACATAGATACAATTAAAACATTACTAAGCTTCTGGATTATTTTCTTATCCAGAGCTAACACACACACACACACACACACACACACACAGACAGACAGACAGACAGACAGACAGACAGAGAGAGAGAGAGAGAGAGAGAGAGAGAGAGAGAGAGAGAGAGAGCGCACAGGAGGTAAGCAAGGGAAACAAATAATAATATGGCACTGGTGAGCCTGTCTTGTGCAGGCACAGTAAGTTGCATGTTGTACACAAAGTACAGAAGAGGTGTGTGTGTGTGTGTGTGTGTGTGTGTGTGTGTGTGTGTGTGGGGGGGGGGGGGGGGGAGGGGGGGGGAGATTAAGAGGGAAACTGCTGAGATAAAAGTGTGTGTGAGTGTAGATTAATCAAGCTTAGTGGGAGGCCTGAAGACAAGTGGAGGCAGGTGTGGGTCAGGAGCCAGCAGAGACTGAGGGCAGGATGACTAGAATACATGTCTTGTAAGGATAATTTCTGTTTACTTAACAACATGCACTTGTGTGTGTGTGTGTGTGTGTGTGTGTGTGTGTGTGTGTGTGTGTGTGTGTGTGTGTGTGAGAGAGAGAGAGAGAGAGAGAGAGGGAGGGAGGGAGGGAGGGAGGGAGGGAGGGAGGGAGGGAGGGAGGGAGGGAGGGAGGGAGGGAGGGAGGGAGGGTGGTATTGGAGGGGGGGGTGGTATTGGAGGGGGGGTGGTATTGGAGGGGGGGTGGTACAGATGGGAAGCTGGTTGAAACCTGAAATCAATAGCAGTGAGATTTTTTGGGAAATTTTAAGTGCATATCAAAGGAATAGGCAAATGGGAAATTAAAGTGGTGTATCTGTCGCAGTAGACAAGAAGCTGGAATCAACCAAGGGCAAAATTGAAGTGGCATGCGAGATTGTTTGGTGAAGATTCAGTATCAGGGGTGGGCATAAAATGGTAATTGGCTCCTCCTATTGCCCACGAGACTCATCCCCTGATGTAACAAAAAACTTTTAAGAAAACCCTGGTTCACTTATATATAAGCCCAAAATTATATTGTAATCATTGATGGAGACTTGAATCATCCAACAATTAATTGGGAAGATACAGTTTTGTTATTGGTGGGCATGATAAGACTTCCTGTGAAACTTTACTACGTGCCTTCTCTGGGAACTACCTAAAACAGCTAGTTAGGAAGCCCACTCATGATGGAAATATATTGGATTTAATGGCAAACAAACAGATCAGATTGAGAGCATACACATCAAAACTGATATCAGTGACCATGACGCAGTTGTGGCAACAATGATTACCAAAGTACAACTAAAACAACACAACACAACACAACACAACACAACACACACACACAGAACTAGATAAAAAAAAAAAATCAGTAGTGCCATATCTCAATGAGGAACTTGAAACCTTCAGCCCAAGGCAGGAGCACATAGAGGAGCTATGGCTCAAGTTTCAAAGAATAGTTGACCATGCACAGGACAGATATGTACCCAATAGAGCAGTGCATAATGGGAGGGGGAGGGGGGGGGGGACACGACACCTCCATGGTATACAGTCACTGTAAAGAAACTTCTAAAGAAACAGAGCTTACTACATAATGTGTAAAACAAAACATAGCACTGAAGATAGAGAGATAATGAATGAGACACGTTTGGCTGTCAGCAGAGCAATGCATAAAGTCTTCAATGGCTACCATAGCGGAATATTGTCAGACGATCTTTCACAAAACCAAAAGGAATTCCTGTCGTATGTAAAGGCTGTTAGTGGCATCAAAGTTAGTGCCCAGGTCCTAGCGAATGAGACAGGAACTGAAATTGAGAGTAGCACAGCAAAAGTTGAAATGCTTAACTGCATCTTCAAATGTCCCTGTACAAAGGAAAACCCAGGAGAATTGTCCCGATTTAATCCTAATAACACTGAAAAGATCGCTGAAATAAGTATTAGTATAAGTGGTGTTGAGAAACATTTGAAATCATTAAAATTGAACAAAGCTCCAGGGCCTGATGGAATCCCTATCAGTTTACATACTGAAATCACAACTGAGATAGCCCCTGTTACAACTACAATCTATCATAGATCCCTTAAACAGAAAAGCATGCCCTGTTCTTGGAAAAAAGCACAGGTCACAACAGTCTACAAAAAGAGTAGTGGAAGTGATCTACAAAACTGCCATCCCATACCTCTGACATTGATTTGTTGTAGAATCTTAAAACATATTCTGGGCTCAAACATAATGAGGTATCTTGAACAGAATTATCTCCTCAATGCCAACCAACATGGATTTCGAAAAAATCCATCAAGTGAAACCCAACTCGCACTTTTCTCACATGATATACTGATGGCTTTGGATCAAGGCAGACAGGTATATGCAGTATTTCTTGATTTCTGAAAAGCATTTGACGCAGTACCACACCTGTGCTTATTGTCAATGATAATATGTGGTATCAAGTTAAATTTTTAACTGGACTGAAGACTTTTTGGTTGGAGGGGAGGGAGGGGGAGGCACAGCATATCTTGGATGGAGAGTCACTGTCAGACGTGAAGTAACTTCAGGTGTGCCCCATGGAAGTGTGTTGTGACCCTTGCTGTTCATGTTGTATATTGATCACCTTCCACACAATATTAATAGTAACCTCAGACTTCTTGCAGATGATACAGTTATTTATAATTAAGTATTGTCTGAAAGACGTTGCATAAATATCAGTCAGGTCTTTGATAGGATTTCAAAATGGTGCAGAGATTGGCAACTTGCTTTAAATGTTCAGAAATGTAAAATTGTGCACTTCCCAAAACGAAAAAACACAGAATCGTATAACTGTAATATCAATGAGTCCCAAATGGAATCAGCCAACTCATGCAAATACCTGGTTGTTACACACTGTAGGGACATGAAATGAAATACTGTGTGGCTAGCTAGGGTCTCCCGTCGGGTAGACCGTTCGCCTGGTGCAAATCTTTCGAGTTGACGCCACTTCGGCAACTTGCGTGTCAATGGGGATGAAATGATGATGATAAGGGCGACACAACACCCAGTCCCTGAAAGGAGAAAATCTCCGACCCAGCCGGGAATCAAACCCGGGCCATTAGGTACGACATTCTGTTGCACTGAGCACTCTGCTATCAGGGGCAGACAGGACATGAAATGGAATGATCACACAGTTTCAGTTGTGGGTAAAGCAGGAAATTGACTTCAGTTTATTGGTAGAATACTGGGGAAGTGTAATCTATCTACAAAGTACATTGCTTATAAATCATTCGTGTGAGTGGTTCTACAATATTGCTCAAGAGTGTGGGGCTCACACCAGATAGGACTAACAGAGGATATTTAACATATACAGAGAAGAGCAGCACAAATGGTCACAGGTTTGTTTAATCAATAGGAGAGTGTCACACAAATACTGAAGCAACTGAACTGGAAGATCCTTGATGATAGACGTAAACTTTCCTCAGAAGGTCTATAAACAAATTTCAAGAACCAGATTTAAATGATTACTCTAGGGGAATACTACAACTCTCTATGTATCCATCACATAGGGATCATGAGGATAAGATTAGAATAATTACTGCACGCACAGACGCATTCAAACAATAATTCTTGCTGAACTCAATATGTGAATGGAACAAAAAAACACCGTAATAACTGGTAGAATGGGACATACCCTCTGCCTTGCACTTCATGGTGGTTTGCAGAGTATAGTTTTAGATGTACAACCATATGGTTCTGGTTGTGCGGAGGTTTGTCCCAATTTATTCCCTGTACCACTAAAAACATGAATGAACTAAGTATCAGTGTCAGTGGCATTGAGAAACAACTGGAATCATTAAAATTGAACAAAGCTCCAGCATACGATGGAATCCCTATCAGATTATATACTGAATTTGCAGCTAGGTTACCCCTCTCAATTATAATCTGTCTTAGATCCCTTGAACAAACAACTGTGCCCAGCACTTGGAAGAAAGCAAAAGTCACACCCTTCTACAAAAACGACAGCAGAAATCATCTACAACATTACCATCCAATATTGTTGACATCAATTTGTTACAGAACCATAGAGGTATTTCATTAAGTTTGAGCTAAGAATATTTTCTAATAGAATGTCCTCCAAGCCAACCATCTTGGATTCCGAAAATGTCAAAATCAACTTGCAGTTTCCTCACGACACGCTTGAAGGTAGGGATTAAGGCCATCGGGTAGATGTAGTACTTCTCCATTTCTGAAAAGCATTTGATTCAGTACCACATTATCATCAAATTTAAGATTTACGAGTATCAGGCAAAATTTGTGTGTGGACTGAAGAATTTTTGGTACGGGGGATGCAGCAAGTTCAAGTTATCTTATACGGAGAGTCATCGGCAGATATAGAAGTAACCACAGGTGTGCCCAAGTGAAGTGTTTTATGACCCTTGCTGTTCCTGTTGTACATTAATAAGCTTGCATACAATATTAACACACTTGCTTGCAATATTAACACACTTGCTTGCAATATTAACACACTTGCTTGCAATATTAACACACTTGCTTGCAATATTAACACACTTGCTTGCAATATTAACACACTTGCTTGCAATATTAACACACTTGCTTGCAATATTAACACACTTGCTTGCAATATTAACACACTTGCTTGCAATATTAACACACTTGCTTGCAATATTAACACACTTGCTTGCAATATTAACACACTTGCTTGCAATATTAACACACTTGCTTGCAATATTAACACACTTGCTTGCAATATTAACACACTTGCTTGCAATATTAACACACTTGCTTGCAATATTAACACACTTGCTTGCAATATTAACACACTTGCGTGCATACAATATTAATAGCTCAAACATAATAAAATCCTTCTATGGTTCTATAACAAATTGATGTCAATGATATTGGATGGTAGTGTTGCGGATAATTTCTGCTATCATTCTTGTAGAAGGGTGTGACTTTTGGTCTAATGAAGCACTGTACGAGATTATCTTCATAAGATATCAATTTGGTTCAAATGTTGGAAACTTGCTTTAAGCATTCAGAAATATAAAATCACACACTTCACAAAATGAAAAAAGTATTATCCTATTACTATGATATCAATGAGTCACAGATAGAATCAGTAAACACATACAAATACCTGGATGTAACACACTGTGGAGATGGCTCAGTCATGGGTAAGGCAAGTATAGTGTCATAAGAGTTCAACTGTCAAACTACTGTTAAACCTTAATTAACATGTTTTCAATACAGTGTATTTACATCATTTAAAATCTCATCAAAATAGTAACAGTTATAAGACAGTTCACTAATGACCTAATATGGACATCACATCAGTCTAGATGTACTGGACAATGGTGAGAAATGCTTAAACAGTCTGTCGTGAATAAAGGATAGTTAGTATAAGCTGATATTCTGGTGCATCTTTCCAACAATAATGTCATTAAAGACCTTCCTTGAACAGTGCTTGAAGCATGTGGGATCTGTATAAAATGGAACTAACAGAGGATATTGAATGTATACAGAGAAGGGCAGCATGAATGGTCACGGGATTGTCCGACCTGTGGGAGAGTGTCACCGAGATGGTGAAGAAACTGAACTGACAAGACTTTTGCAACGAAATGGTCCAATTCCAAATGTCAAAACCTATGCTGAAATTCTTCATACAATAAGAACAGACTGAAATAAATGTGTTGTTGAAACTTTAGCTGCTAAGGCACATTGCAAATATTTTTAAAAGGTTACTCAGTTTTGCCATACAAAGAACTACTTATACCAGCAGTTTGTAAAGCCCTTCCTGCCTGGCACAAGAACTGACAAATGAGCAGATGCAGCTGTGACAAGAGGACATATCTCCACATAGCGCAAATTCCAAAGTGCACATATGCACATTTTAAACACTTAAACCACACCAAAAACTCTCAAATCATTAATTTCTTGAATAACTTGCAGTTCATATCATCAACTGAACTGTTGCAGATTTAACTGTTACACAAATAACAAGCAGAGGAAAGAAAATCAAGGCAGTGTACAACATTAAATTACAGCCGACTTCCATCAATTGGGACTTTAGTATGTTGACATGAAATATTTTATAATAATTTCTGTAGCACAGTTCCTGTGATATTTTTTTAAATAATGTATACTTTTGTAATAATTAAACATTTCCTTCTTTATTTCCAGTAGCCACAACAAAAATGCTGGCATCTACTGGATGACAAAAACATTTTCTTTACACCACGCACACCTAATAAAAAAAAGGTATTTAGGCAACTCACAGTAATTACTAGTTTTATTTAAACAGAACTGGTATGGAGTTAAGAAATGGTTGTGGCTGCTGTTCTGCACACTGTGCTGCGTACTAGGCATACTTGATCAAATTTGTAAAACCTGGTGATGCAAACTGACAATGCATCAATTGCAAAACCTCAGAATGTGTGGATGTGAAATTATATCAGATTGATGGAACTGCCCAGACTCCGTCACACACCGCTTAATACCTGATGTTAAATGTTAACTGCCTAATGGAATTGTTATATCAAAAGAGACCCTAAACACGGAATTCTACATTGGTGAATTGCTATAAAATTCTACTGAATGACTATTTTTACTCAATAAACAAATAATAATAATAATAATAATAATAATAATAATAATAATAATAATAATAATAATAATAATGGACTGAAGGAAACTACAAGTTACTTCAAATAAAATAAATTGATGCTTCATTATATTAAAAGCAATGACACAGCATAAGACTTAGTGACAAGACCAATACAATGGCAATAAAGGTATGAAGGAACTGGGAGGGACACTATCATATCCTGGCTGCACATTCAATCACTAACATGAATGCAACCCTCTAAATGTTTTAGTTGCTCAAGTGGTTGGTTGAATAATAAATGAAAGTAATACTATCACTGAAACCGGGACAAACAATGTTGAGGCAACAGTATGCCCCTTCACAAACATCAGCACCCACCTATTGGCAATGCTGATGCATTCTCACATGAATCAGCTGTGGTGGTAAGTCAGCTGTGTGTGGTCACATGTGAAAATCCAGAAGCTCACTCGTTAGGACTCTGTGACACCGGGAAGTACCTCCACTGTCTGAACTCTTAAGCTCTCAACGTCTAAAACCAGCAACCTTTCACCCTTCACACCCAAACCGAGGGTGTGTCTTTTCACATGTCTCTGCTCCCGATTCTGCTGTTTGCACTGTGCCAGCCACAACCCCAACCCAGCAAAAAAGATGCTACTGTTGCATGAAAACTGCCATGTTTAACAAACTCTTACTACACAATGTCTCCAAGTGTAGGGCAATCAGAGCACATATTCCTTGCCACTTTGCTCTATATTCCCATCTGACATTCAGTAGGTGATGGGCAAATCAGAGAACTGTTTATATGCACTTCTGAAATTCCAGATGCCTGACCATGGTTTTGTTATGTTTTAGGGTGCAAAAACAATGAGGGTCATACATGCCCGTGTCATAACTGTAGAACATGAAGACAAAAAAAGGAGTTAAAAAACGACTACATGTTAAGCCCAATCGCTGGAAGGAAAGGTAGCTAAAAACAGGGAATTTGAGAGGGGTCCATAAAGTACGCCATAGATAAATGGAGGTCCTGAACTGAAGATTAAATGGTCCTTCACCATACTGCCATGACAGATAAAAAGTAAGACGCAGTCGACAGCCCATGCATCATTTGCTAAAACGGCCGATAACTCAGACGACAAACATAAATGAGAACATAAGTAGTTAAAAACATCCTGTCAGAAATGGCAAACCATCAAAGGCTGAGGGCAATGAGCACAAACTGGTTGTGGAGCATCACTTAACACATGGCGATAGTTAAAAGGAAAGTGCCCAATGCGCGACTTAGTTAAAATGATCTCATGGCGAGAGGGCCGAGAAGAGTTCGTCCAAGCTGCTGGGAGAGGCTTAGTTCCCTGTAAATAGTTCCATGAAGGGAGGACCAGTGGTGATGCCAAAATGTCACCACCTGCTGACAGACAAACACAGATCATAAAAGGGAATGGAAGCACTAGCGGGTCGAGGTAAGAGGACTGCAGTCTTGGCAGCAGCATCAGCAGCCACATTTCCTACCAGACCGATGTGACCAGGAACCCACAAACATCGCAGTGGCCCCATCAAGAGTAAGCAAGTGACAGCTTTCCTATACCTGTTGCACTAAGGGATGGATGGTGCACAGCACACAGAGGCTCTAAAGGGCACAGAAAGTTAGAGCAAATGACTAGAAGGAAGCTCTTGCTAGGCTTAGGTATGACAGTTGCTTCACGCCAGCATCTGGGGAATGTGCTATCTGCCCAGATGCAACTCTATGTATCAAGGAGAAAGTGCTTGCCCTGAAGAGAAATGTTCTGCAACATCTGAATGTGAAGGTCTTCTGGCCCTGGGGAAGAGGATCGGGATGAAGCGAGAGCACGATCTAGATCCCTCATAGTAAAGGCAGCTCTGTAGCACTCACGATTCTGAGAAGAGAAGGATATTAACCGAGCCTCCTCCATTCATTTTCGATGTGAGGAAGGCAGGGTGATAGTGTGTGGAGCTCAAAATCTCCTCAAAATAGCAGCCAAAGATGTTGGAGATAGCAATAGAGTCCACTATGACATCATGTGCTACTGTGTCAGGCCAGAAGTTGGGGAATGGACCTTGGTCACATAGAGCCATTGGAGGTTGGCCCACACGATGGAAGAGGGAATGCAACTGTTAAAAGAACTAGTGAATGAAAGCCAGCTAGCTTTTTTGCTGTCCTGGAGAATGCGACGACACTGTGCACACAACTATTTATAACGAATGTTGTTTGCCATCGTAGGATGACTGTTACAAACGTGGAGAGCACATCTCTGTGCACAAATTGCGTCGCGGGATGCCTCAGTCCACCAAGGGACCGGGACACAGCACACTAAAGACAATGTGCATGGAATGGAACATTCTGTGGCAGTAAGGATAATTTTTTGTCAGATGTTCTACCTGGTCATCACAAGTGGAGAACTGTTGTTCACTGAAGGTCGCCAAGGATGAAGAAAGCCTCCACTCGGCCTTAGAAAGCTGCCATTTGGGTGTGCATGAAGAAGGGGTAGGAGTCAGCAAACGGATAGCACATGAAAAAAAAAAAAATGCTTGATTACATGTCAGAGAGAATGGATCAATCAATATGATGGGTAAGCTGGGCAGTGCAGAAGGAGAGGTCCAAATGGGAACAGGTATAAGTAGACTCTGAAAGGAATGTGGGTGCTCTCATGTTAAGGCAGATGAGGTCAAGTTGACTGAGAAGGTCAGCCAAGAACGGGATGGTGTGCATTAAAGTCACCAAGCAGCAGAAAGGGGGGGGGGTGATCTTGCCAAAAAACCTGGAGGAAGTCTGCCCCTGTGACACCCAATAATGGAGGGATGTAAATGGTACAAAGAGAAAAGGTCATGCAAGGAAGGAAAATGCAGATTGCAACAGCTTGAAGCTAGGTAGTCAGGCAGATGGGTTGACTATGAATGTCATCCCAGGGAGCACCATGACTCCCCTATGAGATGGAATGCGTGTGGGCACTAAGGATGTATCTACCTTTCTCATCACACGCTAGACTCCAATGACAACCTGATCAGAGAGGTACATTTAGATTTCTGCCTTTGTCAGACCATCGAGCAGCCTAATGTAAATAGCACCATGGGGAGAATTCAGCACTTGATGGGGCTCAACAGGATAGCTGTGGAGGAGTGAAGTTGCAAGCAGTTGTGCTTGAGAATCAGAAGTAGTCTCCAAAAGCAAATTGCCATTGCATAAACGAGAGCAGGATTTCACAGGGTACTGATGTAGCCATCTTTGAGGTGGAGGTCAACATTTAGGAAGGTGGCTTGTTGGGTTGAGTAGGACCAGGTGAAACAAATGGGGGAGAAGTTGTTGAGGTTCTGGAGGAATGTGGACGGGGGTCCTCACCTTCAATCCAGATAGCAAAGACGTCATCAATGAATCTGAACCAGGTGAGGGGTTTAGGATTATGGGCTTTTAGGAAGGATTCCTCTAGATGGCCCATGAATAGGTTGCATAGGATGGTGCCACACGGGTGCCCACAGGCATACCCTGGATTTATTTATAGGTAATGCCTTCAAAGGAGAACTAATTGTGGGTAAGGATACAGTGGGTCATGGTGACTAGGAAGGAGGTTGTTGGTTTGGAATCCGTCAGGCATTGGGAAATAGGATTAGGAATGTTAGTGTACAGGGAGGTGGCATCAACAGTGATGAGCGGGGCACCATGAGGTGAAGGGACAAGAACTGTGGAGAGTTGGAGGAAATGGTTAGTATCTTTTATATAGGAAGGTAGGTTCCAGGTAATAGGTTTAAGTGCCACAACACGATGTGGCATGAACTCTATTAATGACTGAAGTAGTGCTGGAGGGAATTGACACCATTAATTCTGCAGGGCTGTTCATAAATCTGTAAGAGTACGAGGGGGTAGAGATCTGTTCTGAACAGCATGTTGCAAGGCATTCCAGATATGCTCAATAACGTTCATGTCTGGGGAGTTTGGTGGCCAGCTGAAGTATTTAAAATCATAAGAGAGTTCCTGGAGCCACTCTGTACCATTTCCGGACATGAGGGGTGTTTCACTGTCCTGCTGGAACTCGCCAAATCTGGCAGAATGCACAATGGACATGAATGGATGCAGGGGATCAGAGAGGATGCTTATGTATGTGTCACCTGTCAGAGTCGTATCTAGATTTATCAGGGGTCTCGTATCACTCCAACTGCACATGCCCACACCATTACAAAGCCCCCACCAGCTTCAACAGACTCCTGCTGACATGCAGGGTCCATGGATTCATGAGGTTGTCTCCATACCCATACACCTCCATCCACTCGATACAATTTGAAATGAGACTCGTCTGACCAAGCACCATATTTCCAGTCATCAACAATCCAATGTCAGTGCTGACAGGCCCAGGCGAGGCGTAAAGTTTATGTCTTGCAGTCAGCAAGGGTACATGAGTGGGCCTTCAGCTGAAAGCCAATATTGATGATAGTTTTATTGAATGGTTCACATGCTGACACTTGATGGCCCAGCACTGAAATCTGCAGCAATTTGTGGAAGAGTTGCACTTCTGTCATGTTGAATGTTTCACTTCACTTCAGTTGCTGTTGGTCCCATTCTTACAGGATCTTTTTTCGGCCGCAGCGATGTCTGAGATTTGATGTTTTACCGGATTCCTCTCACGGGACACTCGTGAAATTGTCATATGGGAAAATCCTCACTTCATCACTACCTGGGAGATGCTGTGTCCCATCATTCGTGTGCCGTTTATAACACCACATTCAAACTCACTTAAATCTTGATAAGGTGCCATTGTGGCAGCCGTAACCGATGGAACAACTGTGCGAGACATTTGTTGTCTTATATAGGCCTTGCCGACCACAACACCGTATTATGCCGGTTTACATGTTTCTGTATTTGAATATGCATGCCTATACCAGTTTCTTTCATGCTTCAGTGTAAATACATGCACAAGCTTATACAGGCAACAACATAAAGTTATCATAACTTCAAAACAAGAACTAATCTTCCATTTTCATTAACATTTTCACCATCAGCAAATCTGAAAACATAAAGATTAGATGTTTTCATGCCACTTACAGGAAAAAAGTAAACTTTTCTTTGCTAGTTTAATAGTTTGAGGTGGTGGCTTACGATATTTAATCCTGAATTGTCTCTGAGCTGCAGAAGTGAATTTGGATTCATAAAACCGTAAACAACACTGCACAAGTTCTACACCATTATATGACTCCATGATGACTGCTGAATAACTCATTTGTGCATGCCACCTAGAGGGAACATTGGGAACCAACAGTGTTAGGTGGGAGTAAAACTTTAATACATACTGCACTCAGTGCTGTTTCAAACATTTCTGTATAATTTAATTGGATACATAAAAAATCTACTACCCAAGCGGTAGCAGAACACACACATAAAAGAAGGTTGTGAATCATTATTTGGATGCTTCAGTCCAATTTCAGTAGTCAATTTTTGCAACTCGTGTGCACTGAGATAGTAGGTCACTGACTGCAGAGTTTTCATACACAGTGCTCAGGCTGAAACAATGAGTACCTAATCATTAATGGACCACTTCATCAGGAAGCATAATTAATATAAATAAACAATATAGCAGCTTACAGCCATGAGGCAAGTTCATACACAGCAGTGAGGCTTATTAATGAGATCAGGATACAACGTTTTAAGAGTAGATGAAAAGGGGTGATATGGGAGGAAGTGTATACAGCTAAAGATTTACTAAATGTCAAATTCAATTTATCCCATAGTAAATCTGTGTCAATATTTCAAAGTTGCTTTCCTAAAAAATTATCCACAATATATATTAGAAACCAAGTAAACCATGAATAACTGAGGGTATTAAAATCTCTTGTGTAAGAGGGGGGAAAATTATATAAAGGCCAGAGTAAGTTAAGATAAATCATTTGCATACTACAAAAAAATTTTGTATTATTTTAAGGAAAGTCTTACAATGTCCGGAAGTATGCATGTCCTGACAGGAATAAATAATGCAGATAATAAGATTAAAACTATATGGGATATTGTCAAATGGGACACAGGACAGCTAGCCAGTCTATAAGATACCATAACATAAACCAGTTGACAATGGTGTGACTGATAATACTTAAGTTGCGAGTACTTTTGGCAGTCACTTTCTAAATGCAGCAGCAAAAATAAGAATAAATGGTCCAGTCAAAGAAGCAAGAGATTAAAAATATCATTTCACTTACACATCACTTTAAGCGACTACAAGTAGCACCAGCATCATTCACCAAAATTGAAAGAATTATAAAAACTCTAAAATACAAAAGCACATGTGGTGTTGATAGAATGTCAAACAGAATTCTCCACATAAAAGTGGTTTCAACTTAATAAGTGATGTCCTTAATGATACATGTAGTGCATTGCTGGCGCAGAGAATTTTTCCAGACATGTTACAATATGGTTCAAATGGTTATGAAGCACTATGGGACTTAACATCTGAGGTCATCAGTTCCCTAGACTTAGAACTACTTAAACCTAACTAACCTAAGGACATCACACACATCCATGCCTGAGGCAGGATTCAAACTTGCGACCGTAGCAGCAGTGCAGTTCCAGACTGAAGCACTTAGAACCGCTCAGACACAACGGCCAGCGTTAAAATATGCAATGGTTAAACCTCTTCATAAGATAGGTGACAAGACAGGCTTAAACAATCATCATAAAATTTCCTGACTTACGGGGAATGCTATTTATACAGTCACTCATCAAAGGGAATACACCTTAAATAATTAATATCGCCAGTTGATATTTTTTGCGATTTTTCCATGGCGTTTTATTGTGTATATCATCTTATTTGCTAGTTTGAATTATACTTAACAAAAGGAATACAAAAGATTATGCTCAATAATTCAAACAATGTCTGAAGGGAAGAAAATTTTAGTGACTGGGGAGAAACAACAAAGGGAGTCCCACAGTGTTCAATTTGGGGTCCACTCAAATTCCTTAACTAGGTGAATGACCGTACACCTAAAATACAAGCAGCATTGGTTTGCAATGATACTAGTGCTATAATAAATCCCATTAAAGAGAAAGCAACAGAAGGGATGGTAAATAATGGTTCTCAAAGAACTGTTAAGTGGTTCTCTGAAAATGGACTTCCCTAAATTTGGGGGGGGGAACACTAATTCAGTCAGTACAAGTAAGTCACACCACAGCACATGAGCAGGAGGCAGTGAATAGGATAGAATGCTCCAAATTTTTGGGTGTACATATTGCATATTGATGACAACTTGAACTGGAAGAAGCATATTACTGAGCTTCCCAAACAGTTAAGTTCAGCTGCTTTCGCTCTTTGTATAACTGCTAACCTTGGGAACAAATGAATCAGCTTCCTTAGATATTTTGCTTAGTTCCACTCACTCAGTAATGTCTTATGGGATATTTCTGGAGTAACTGAAAACTCAGAAAGGAAGTATTGGTTACACAAAAGTGAACAGTAAAAACAATATGTCGCGTTCACCTATGGACGTCAAGTAGGTACCTCTCCAAGGAGCTATCACTAATGAAATTCCGCCACAATTTGAAAAGTACAGTGATGTCCACACCTACAACACTGAAGGGATAAATGGCCTTTATTTTCCATTATTAAAACTGCCAGTGGCTCACAAAGGAGTGTAACATGCAGCAACAAGAGTTTTGAATAATTGCACAACATAAAACATCTGACAGATAGCAAAGCAAGTTTTAAATCTAAGTCATTTCTCCTGGACAGCTCTGTCTATTCCACTGATGGATTTTCACTTAAATACTGGTAACCAGTAAATAAAAATATAAAAATTCAAAAATAAATAAAAATTGTTTTAAGTGTAGCTGCAAACTCATGTGTCCATTCCTGTAAACTGGTGTGTCCCACATCATTTTGATAAAAGAACATTGAAATGCTTTATGGTACATGTAATTAACCAACTAATACCTTTTCTGGAAGCAAGTCTGCCTCAAAAGAGAGAATAAATACATCACGGTCTTGAATACACCACAGTCTATATTGCTGTCCGGTGGTCCTTTATGTACACAATGTATGAAGTGGATCCCTTTCCACTCTAAGTGTTCACATAGTTTTCCATTGGTGTGCAATGTGAGGTCACTGTGAAAACTAGCTCCCGGAACACGCTGAGGTTACCATGATGGTAACAGGGGTATCACCCAGTTGCTTACAAAGACAGTAACACCTGAGACTGGGTAGCATTTGATGAATTAAAGGTGGAACCATTTTGCAGTTTGCTAAGGAAATAGAGTTTGTCAAACATTTTCAATACCTTCCAGAACAAAAACCAGTAGTTTTGTAGAAAGTAGGACACTTCATCTGCTTGGGTGCAAACCAGGAACTGAGGGGAATAACTCTCCAAAGGTCACCTGCATCGGCTTTCCTCCATCACATGGTCAAGGAGGGAAAGTTCCTTGGGTGGTAACGCTTGGCTTAGTATACTCCTACATCTAATTGTGATCTGCCCCCATCAGACCCTGCCCAACATTGAAACCCACCTTACATCCACAGAAATCCATCACCTAAAAACTGATCCCAACCAGATAATCTTAACTGCCAACAAAGGTTTCACCAGCAGTCAGGTATGTCCATCTACAAGCCCTGCCACTAAGATGCCAATCCACAAATCCAGCTAACATTTCCCAATCTCCATTGACTCAAAATTTACAACCTCCTACATCCTCACCCATAATTACTTCTCCACAAACAAATCCATGGTACAGCAATGGGGACCTGCATGGCACCATCCTAACCTATTCATGGACCATCCAGAGGAATCCTTCCTAATCACTGACAATCCCAAACCCCACCTGTTTCAGATTCATTGACGAACATGTCGACCAAGGCAGAGTGCTCTCACCCCACATTCATCCAGAAACTCAACACCTTTTCCCCCATTCGCTTCACCTGGTCTTCCTCTGTCCAATAAGCCACCTTCCTTTATTTCTACCTCCACCTCAGGCATTGCTACATCAGTACCTCCGTCCTCTGGACCTACCAACCACCAACAAAACCTCCATTTCAACAAGTGCCAACTAATCCATAGCCAGTCATTCCTTCCATACAACCTATGCACCTGTCACTGTTTGCAGTAATGAGCAGTCCCTCTCAAAATACGCCAAGAGTCTCACTGAAGCCTTCACATACCAAATTACCCTCCAAACCTCATCCAGAAACGGATCCCTTGTGCTTTCCCACCTGTAACCTACCATCCCCCACCACCCACTCTCTAGCCACAAAGGAGCACTCCTCTCACGACTCAGTAACAGCAAGGACTAGGGCAACTATATCACATTCACTGCCCAGATTTTGACTATTACCTGTTGTGCCCTGAAATTAGGAATATCCCCTCCACCCCAACCTAAGCAATACACTTGTCCATTCCTAGTCCACCCTTGCTCCCAACTAGTTGCCTCATGATTCAAAGACCCAGATGCAAGACCTGTCCCACAGAACCTCCCACTACCACATACTTCATTCCTGTCACTGGCATCTCCATCCCATCAAAGACAGAGTCACATGCAAAGGTAGCCATGTTATCTACGAACTAAGCAGTATACACTGTGCCACATTCTACGTGGGCATGAAACCAAATCGCTGTCTGTCCACCACCAAACTAGGGCTGAGAAACAGCTGGACTGCCCAGTTGCTGAACATGCCACACAACACAATGAGCTTCACTTAAATTATTGCTTCATAGCCTGTGTCATCTGGATTCTTCTCGGCAACAGCAGCTTTATTAAATGCACATGTGGGAACGCTGCCTACAAGAAATCCTTTGTTCCCATAGCCCTCTGGCCTCAACCTTCACTAGTCCTTCTCCTCCACCTGCCTATCCCCTTCCCTACTCCCACTCCAGTACTACTACTACACACCTTCTATCCCACCAATGAAACTGATTAGTACTTTCCTCTTCTGTATTTATATCCTCCCCCTCCCCCTACAGAACAGCCTCATGACACTGCACCTGACAACCCTGCCCTGTTGTAAAATGTAAACTTTCACAACTGGAAATGTCACAATTAATACAACATTACAGGCTATTATGCTGTGGTCAGACAGATTTCACATTAAAACCCAATGTTCTGTCTGCATCTGCAGACGACATTTTCAAGGGGGATTGTACTTTCTTTGAGAGTCAAATTCACATCCTGACTTACTACCATTTGCGCGTGCTACCATGCAGTGATGTGACGTCACATTTTTGAATACCTGTGTGCAACTGGCCAATGTCAGTTGCAACCGAAAAAGGTGAGAGTGATTAAGACAATACATAGAGCAACTTTTTCTTCATATACCTTTTGTGACAAATGAGAGCAGAGCGTATACGAGACAAGGAAAAAAAATTCCTTGATTTTTCCCAGATTTCCCAGTTAAAAATACGCTTTCTCCCGGGTGAAAATACACTTTTTCTGAGATAAGTGACAGTATACTTTTCCTGAGTGTAGAACGTATCAATCCTTTGAATGGTTATAGTTTTTTTACACCAGTGTAGAATTTCCCGGCACTTTAGAAAACAAAACACAGGGGAAAAGCACGTTTTGGAAAAATGTTTGATGTGCAGCAACATGTATACTGCATATTTTTGTATTACGAAATTATAAATTTGAATTCCACCAAACACCACACGTTACTTTCTGAAGCATTGAAATTGAGATTGCTATGTGCTTTTCTAAGAGTCATTGCTCATGTCACGTGATTTCGGCAGCTGATGACAGCTGATACTCAGAGCAAAGAACACGTGACGTAGTCAGCCAACAGCAACATCACTGTTAAGTAGTGCGAACACACAAATCAAATAGGAAAAGTTAATGGTTTAAATTAATTTACATAGTGTTGCTACAAGAAAAGCTTTCACATATAATATTGGTCTCAAAGATTAATTAATAAGCTACAAGAGAAGCTAAGCTTTCACACATAATGTTAATCTTTTTTGAGTGTGTTACACTTTAAGATACGTCACACAACTGGGCCAGTAAAATTTTTAACAATGACATAAATGTTTGATCTTTTGGGCTCTAAATTCTTCTAAATGGTCATCCTCAAAGAATTGATTTTTAAATGAGAGTCAAATGCTCTGATTTAAGAAATTCATCGTACATTCTCACACATAGTTCACCTAGCGTAAAAGGAAATTTACTTTGGAAGTAATGCTTTTCACACAACCATTTGCAGTATTTACCCGCGATCTGTTAGAAATAGTTTCATTTCAGCAGTAGCCAGACAGCGCCAGATAACCGCTTGAACAGCTACGATGACGCAGGAAGCCCGTATGTTTGTACTTGTAAAACATTGAAAGATCTTACATTATGTCATAAAAGAAACGAGACATTAGAGGATATTCCAAGTGCATCGGAATTTCATGAACCATACTAAAATGCATAATTCGGCCTAAACTGCACATTCGTATGTCCACATTTGATTATAAATTTTCTTAGAGTACCAGTTCTGTATTATCTCGTGTTTGGTTCTTTATTATGGCATAATGCCATACGTGCTAGAAGATCAAAACATGCACTTGAAATGCAGTGAACAGTTAAAACTAGCCAATAGTGTTGAATTAAACACTTCATTTCAAATTAATTGACTGCCTCAGCAGAAAAGATTAATAAAAGCCAAATATCTTCAGCAAACCGACAAAAATAACTTAATTGTTCTGCAAAGTGATTAATACTTGACTGTCAGAAAGGTGGAAATAAAATAAAACCTGAAACTAAAAACATATTTTAGCCTTCCATAATTATGTGGACGTATTTTAATTGGCTTGATAGCTCCCGGCAACAGGAATCCATTTTGTTTTATTTGACGTGAGAGCAATAAACAAAGAGGAAATAGCAAAATCACTAAACGTCAACACATGTCATGTGGAGACTACCTACCCCACCACTACAACTCAGACTGCTCTTTGTATCAACCCTGGATCTACAATATTTCCGAATGGGGGCAATACTAGATAGTAGTGCCCCCTCACCCATCCTCCCTTGAGCGTTTAAAATAGGATGCCAAAAATTTAAAAAAATCTACTTTTCAAAAATTTGTTCACAGTGCACATCTTTCTGAAGAGTCTGATACACAAAACATATGTGTTTGAGGAAATGTAAGACATGTTATTTGGTCCTAAGTGTGCCAAAGTGCAGTGCCACACCTCTTCACACAGAATTCTGCTATCACACGTCACGGTATTTCACTCCGTGGAATTCAAACATGTAATATTTTGCAATGGATGCCATTAAACTATATTCAGGAAAGAAAATTAAAATGTCCTGTGGTGCCTCTCCTGGTCCCAGTCGGCCGGTTTGACATCCTGTGCCTCTTAAAAATTAATACTGGATGGAATTATTTGCAACCGGAAGAACAAGAACCCTTCAGGAAATCTGCACTCTTTTTTGCCTACTAGCTAATAATTTGCTGTTTTGTGTGACATAAAATTAAATATAGGATACATAAAACCAATAAAGACAGTACACATTTCTTCAATCCTTTACGTCTTAGTACTTTTCCCTCTCTAATCCAGCTACAGGTTTACATACCATGCTTTCCTTTTTGGAAAAGAATCTATTACCTCATCAAATTTCGTCAAATGTTTTGCTAAATGAAAAAACAAAATGTCGTCTAATATCGAAAAAGCTGTTAATACAAATAGTACCTAAGACTGACGCAATTTCTCAATCTGATAACATTTATTTTGTCACTGTTTGCTAAATAAAATGAAACAGGTCTACTTAATATTGCAGCAATTGTACCGCACACCAAAAAGCAAGACTGTTTTGGCACAAATGGTCATTTTTATAACAGAATATAATTCATGAAGTACCAATATCAAAAGTCTGTCAGGTCTACTACAAGCAAAAAGTTTTATGTTGGAAATTTCATTCATAAGCCCCAGCTTCTGATCCACGAGATCGAAAAGTAGTAGTACGAAATTTTTGTATAAATGTGGAATCGTCCCATTCTTCCATATTTTGTGCGATGTCTCCGTTTCTTCTCTTTCCTCATTCTAACAATCTGTCGTCACTAATTCTATAACTATTCTTGCCAGTATCAAAACTTATTCTCCAGTTAATTTCACTAACCCTGCCACAATCACCAGTTTAGTTATCCCACGTTTATTCTCCAGTTAGGAATTATTACGTGTTCATAAAACGTGTTTTCCATGATACTTCCAGAATAGAACTATAGCAGCTGTACAAATGGCCCTTACTAGTCTAGAGGTCTGGTCAAAAATTTTCTGTCAAAATTTCATTTTCTGGGATACACCGAGAAGATAATATGCAATCTTTTTTACTTGTTATTCTTGTTAGTCGTTTATTTCCACTCTGGTAGTCCGAATCTATGGATTTCGCTAGTAATTACAACAACGTTGATCGTTCGCAAACCCAGTCAATCAGAACAGCAATTGGCATTCACCCATTCGGATTTGTATAGCCCCATCCCCTTTTGTCTGCAGGAAAGTTAATTTCTAGAGGCGACGGGGATTCCCCTGGCAGAGACACCATATACACTATGCATGCATTCAAAAATCAACTTGTGATTCATTCAGAAATCAACTTAAAATGTGTTCAAAAATGTTCAAATACCAATAGGGATACGTTTCAAAATCACATAAATAATTGATAGACCAACATGCACTGGATGCTAGGCACTTCGTGAAATAAGGGTTTTTTCCTCAGGAATATGAATTTGGCAACCCCCCCCCCCCCTCCCTGAAGTTGCCACCCAGGGCAGATACCCTGGTTTGCACCTCGTCCACGGGCCTGTTGCACATGCATAAATATGGCAGCTTAAGCGCACCAGTAAAATTTTCCTGGTTAACAGCTGGTTGCTTGCTACTATTGTCTATACAGCTAACTGCCATACTTCTGTAGCCAAAAGCAGGAGAAGGTACTACTCATATGCGACTCAACTAAGCATGCGCATGAGCTCGCTCGCAACTGCTCGAATGAACCTAATGTAAACAGTTGTGACATCACGCCCATCGGAGGCAATTTGTTTTTATGAAGTATTGCAAAGTCTTTCTAAAGCCTTTGACACATTTAGCTGTTGGCAGACACTTGTATGAGCACTGAGTTTTGTTGTTGTATATGGCACAATTCCTTTGCAACTTAAGTTTTTTATTTCTGTTTCTCTTTTTTTCCTCTCATTCACAATATATTGTTGCAATAGCGAGATACAGTAATGTCCTTTGTTAGAGTACTGGTTCTTACCAGTCAAAGTTACAAACATTTAACTGAAAACTAAAACAATGAAAAATTCCTGGAATTCTAAAAAATTCCCGGGTTTCTCCCAGATCTCCTGGTTGTCCGGGACCGTATACACCCTGGAGAAGGATGAACAAATGCTGATGAAGTACTTGTTCCTTTTTGGCATGTTCATTTAGTTTCAATCTTTTAAATTTTTCTCTCTTCACTTTCCAAAAATAAAGTTTTAACCAGAACTTGTGGAATTCAAAGTTTTGGTTGCCGCAAATTATGAAATGTTGGGTTGCTGAATAAATCAATGTAATTACATTACACTTCATCATACTGAAGAGTTTAAAGCCTGCTGATAATTTGTCAGAAACAAAGACCAAGATCAAAATTGGCTTCAACCTCATCCCTTTCTTCTTTTAAAGTAATCATTACTTGATGTAACTGAAGGAAAGCACATACAATTTAACTCAGGCTTTCAAACCATTGTTTATTAATATGAGGCTCACGCCTTTACTACTGCAGTAATCTAATCTGAAGAAAGACCTTCCAACTAGTCTCAAGAAAATACTTAATTGCAATTCTTAGTGGGGAGGCAAACCATTCATACTTTAACTGAAACTTTTACTCAATGGCTCATTTTAGGATTTTGTAAAATACAATATTAAAAATTTCAACTTATGCCCATAAGCTCTTTTACAGTCATATTGTTTACAAACAAATACCTCTGCACTTTTTAATAAGTATCTAAGTGCGACAAGAGACTAAAGATTTAAAATCAGTACTTCTGTGGCTATCAGCAGACCTGATATTTTGCCTCCTGGAGCCCATTCCTGGCCAGCAATTCTGGTTCCATTTTATAGTTTTCTCAGGTGGATTTCCTTTTGACATAAAATCTAATTTTAATAGCTTTCAATACAAATATCTTATGTTTACTGGTGTTCTTACCTTTTCAGGCAGGCCTAGGCAAATATCGTGCTTCTCCGCAGGAACTGCATGCACAAAGAAAAAAATTTCAAGAAACTTTCCGGGTATTTCACAACAAAAATACAATTCAAAGAAATTTATGCTTAGATACTTACTATTCTAGCTTTCTAAGTTAACATACACTGAGATGACAAAAGTCATGGGATGGCAATATGCACTGCACAACAGGAATTAACAGACTTTGAATGTGAAATGGCAGTTGGAGCTAAATGCATGGGACATTACATTTTGGAGCTCACCAGGGAACACAATATTCTGAAATACACTGTCAGAGTGTGCCAAGAATACCAAATTTCAGGCATTATCTCTCAATACAGACAACACAGTGACCGACAGCCTTCACTTGATGACAGAGCAGTGGCAGTTGCATAGAGTTGTCAGTGCTAACATACATACAACACCGCATGAAACAACCACAGAAACCAATGAGGGGTGTATGACAAACTTATCTGTTAGGACATTGTGGCAAAATCTGGTGTTAATGGGCTATAACAGAAGACTGACAGAAGTGCCTTTGCTAACAGTACATCATCTGCAGTGCCCGTCTTGGGCTCGTGGCTACATTAGTTGGACCCTAGATGACTGGAAGACCATGGCCTGGTCAGATGAGTTCCAAATTCAGCTGGTAAGAACTGATGGTGGGGTTCAAGGGTGGCACAGGGCCCACGAAGCCATGTACCCTAGTTGTCAACAAGGCACGGAGCACGCTGGTGGTGGCCCCGTAACAGTATGGGCTGCGTTTACATGGAGTGGACTGGGTTCAGGTCCAACTGAATCAATAATTTACTGGAGATGGTTATGTTGGGCTACCTGGAGACCATCTGCAGCCATTCATCGACTTCATGCTCCCAAACATGTTATCAGGCCACAATTGTTTGTGGTTGGTTTGAAGAACATTTTGACCAATTCGAGCAAATGATTTGGTCACCCAGATCGACTGACAAATTCCATTGAACATCTAAGGGACATAAAGAAAAGGTCAATTCATGCACAACATCCTGTGCTGGTAACACTTTTGCAATTATGGATGGCTACAGTGGCAAGAATGATGAAATAAAAGAAATTATTCAGATTGTGAAGGGAGACGAAAATTTAATAGTCATGGGTGACTGGAATTCGAGTGTAGGAAATGGGAGAGAAGGAAACATAGTAGGTGAATATGGATTGGGGGACAGAAATGAAAGAGGAAGCCGCCTGGTCGAATTTTGCACAGAGCACAACATAATCATAACTAACACTTGGTTTAAGAATCATGAAAGAAGGTTGTATACATGGAAGAACCCTGGAGATACTAAAAGGTATCAGATAGATTATATAATGGTGAGACAGAGATTTAGGAACCAGGTTTTAAATTGTAAGACATTTCCAGGGGCGGATGTGGACTCTGACCACAATCTATTGGTTATGACCTGTAGATTAAAACTGAAGAAACTGCAAAAAGGTGGGAATTTAAGGAGATGGGACCTGGATAAAATAAAGGAACCAGAGGTTGTACAGAGATTCAGGGAGAGCATAAGGGAGCAATTGACAGGGATGGGGGAAATAAATACAGTAGAAGAAGAATGGGTAGCTTTGAGGGATGAAGTAGTGAAGGTAGCAGAGGATAAAGTAGGTAAAAAGACGAGGGCTAGTAGAAATCCTTGGGTAACAGAAGAAATATTGAATTTACTTGATGAAAGGAGAAAATATAAAAATGCAGTAAGTGAAACAGGCAAAAAGGAATACAAACGTCTCAAAAATGAGATCGACAGGAAGTGCAAAATGGCTAAGCAGGGATGGCTAGAGGACAAATGTAAGGATGTAGAGGCCTATCTCACTAGGGGTAAGATAGATACCGCCTATAGGAAAATTAAAGAGACCTTTAGAGATAAGAGAACGACTTGTATGAATATCAAGAGCTCAGATGGAAACCCAGTTCTAAGCAAAGAAGGGAAAGCAGAAAGGTGGAAGGAGTATATAGAGGGTCTATACAAGGGCGATGTACTTGAGGACAATATTATGGAAATGGAAGAGGATGTAGATGAAATGGGAGATATGACACTGCGTGAAGAGTTTGACAGAGCACTGAAAGACCTGAGTCGAAACAAGGCCCCCGGAGTAGACAATATTCCATTGGAACTACTGACGGCCGTGGGAGAGCCAGTCCTGACAAAACTCTACCATCTGGTGAGCAAGATGTATGAAACAGGCGAAATACCATCAGACTTCAAGAAGAATATAATAATTCCAATCCCAAAGAAAGCAGGTGTTGACAGATGTGAAAATTACCGAACTATCAGCTTAATAAGTCACAGCTGCAAAATACTAACACGAATTCTTTACAGACGAATGGAAAAACTAGTAGAAGCCAACCTCGGGGAAGATCAGTTTGGATTCCGTAGAAACACTGGAACACGTGAGGCAATACTGACCTTACGACTTATCTTAGAAGAAAGATTAAGGAAAGGCAAACCTACGTTTCTAGCATTTGTAGACTTAGAGAAAGCTTTTGACAATGTTGACTGGAATACTCTCTTTAAAATTCTAAAGGTGGCAGGGGTAAAATACAGGGAGCGAAAGGATATTTACAATTTGTACAGAAACCAGATGGCAGTTATAAGAGTCGAGGGACATGAAAGGGAAGCAGTGGTTGGGAAGGGAGTAAGACAGGGTTGTAGCCTCTCCCCGATGTTGTTCAATCTGTATATTGAGCAAGCAGTAAAGGAAACAAAAGAAAAATTCGGAGTAGGTATTAAAATTCATGGAGGAGAAATAAAAACTTTGAGGTTCGCCGATGACATTGTAATTCTGTCAGAGACAGCAAAGGACTTGGAAGAGCAGTTGAATGGAATGGACAGTGTCTTGAAAGGAGGATATAAGATGAACATCAACAAAAGCAAAACAAGGATAATGGAATGTAGTCTAATTAAGTCGGGTGATGCTGAGGGAATTAGATTAGGAAATGAGGCACTTTAAGTAGTAAAGGAGTTTTGCTATTTGGGGAGCAAAATAACTGATGATGGTCGAAGTAGAGAGGATATAAAATGTAGGCTGGCAATGGCGAGGAAAGTGTTTCTGAAGAAGAGAAATTTGTTAACATCCAGTATTGATTTAAGTGTCAGGAAGTCATTTCTGAAAGTATTCGTATGGAGTGTAGCCATGTATGGCAGTGAAACATGGACGATAAATAGTTTGGACAAGAAGAGAATAGAAGCTTTCGAAGCTACTTCAGAAGAATGCTGAAGATTAGATGGGTAGATCATATAACTAATGAGGAAGTATTGAATAGGATTGGGGAGAAGAGAAGTTTGTGGCACAACTTGACCAGAAGAAGGGATCGGTTGGTAGGACATGTTCTGAGGCATCAAGGGATCACCAATTTAGTATTGGAGGGCAGCGTGGAGGGTAAAAATCGTAGAGGGAGACCAAGAGATGAATACACTAAGCAGATTCAGAAGGATGTAGGTTGCAGTAGGTACTGGGAGATGAAAAAGCTTGCACAGGATAGAGTAGCATGGAGAGCTGCATCAAACCAATCTCAGGACTGAAGACCACAACAACAACAACAACAACAACAGTGGCAGCATAGCTCAGTATTTCTGTAGGTGACTAGGACCTGTTGAGTCCAAGCCACATTGAGTTGCTGCACTATTCCAGGCAAAAGGAGGTCCGATACTATATTAGGAGCTATCCCATGACTTTTATCACCTCAGTGTAGACAGAAAGAACTGCCATGTAAGCCTAATTCTGTGAAATACAGACGAGAATAATGGCTTAAACAAAATATTTGTACAACTTAATTTGTCAGCTAATTCAGAGATGAATAAATAAATGTCTATATTAAATATTCATTGTCATCAGTAATATGCTTCAGAGCTTTCTACCATAATAACTAAACAATAAAAATATATGGAAAATGGGAAACTACAGCCAGTCTTTGTCAACTGTCAAAAATATTACCATAGGCGAATAAAATATAAAACATGATGGAGCATTAGCAGTTTCCCTCCAACACCATAAAATGCAAGCTTCATTTCACTACAACTGACATGATCCTCAGCACAGGTGCCATAAATTACTATTCAACCAACTAGAATGATCACACAATTCTCTCACCTCCTCCCCTTTTCTGTTATGCTTAAAATCTCACAAAATTAGTCTCAAGAGTTTTTGTCCTCAAGAAATATCAAACAAAATGTTCATATACACTAAAAATCAAATAACATGACTCACTTCTGGAGTTTTTGCTGCAATTTTCTATGCTGGCGAGAACAGCTTCAGGCATATGATTATCACCTTGGATGTAACCAAGACCAAGTGTCCGTCGCATACAGTCCAAAATTGATTTTGTGAGCAATCTATGCTCCACTTCAATTCGGTCCATGTAGTTCAGTAGACGACAACAGCCATGGCAAAGTACTCCATCTTCATCAACAACAAGATCCAATTCTGCTCCTATAACTCTACCCAGCTTTTGATGAAGCTGGATTTTTGTGGTGGTTGTAAGAGCTGCCATAGGTGATCCTGTTGGTCCAGCTGCTTTGCCGCAAACAAAGCATTTCCCCCCAGGCGCAATGACAGCTGCAGGCACCTCAGGTTCTTCTACCTGCAATTACAAGCAAATAAATCTCTGTGGTAAATGTTTCTCAATATTCATTTGTTACAATGGATAAAATACTGGATACTCTAAAAGGAGAAACTACCGTATTTACTCGAATCTAAGTCGCACTTTTTTTTCCGGTTTTTGTAATCCAAAAAACTGCCTGCGGCTTAGAATCGAGTGCAAAGCAAGCGGAAGTTCTGAAAAATGTTGGTAGGTGCCGCCACAACTAACTTCTGCCGTCGAATATATGTAGCGCTGCACAGGCATCCTTTGTAGGCACAAAGATGAATACTGGCGCCAAAACCTCTGTGTCAGTAAATAAATTAAAAAAAAAAAAAAAAGGTGGAAGACAAGCTTTTTTTTCTCCACCCAGAGTTTCGACTACTGCATTTTCATACATTATCCAACGAAGTAAATACAAATTCCGTATTGTTCATCTTTGAATGTAGCAGAATTTCAATGTACTACGAAAATCCGACTGGCAAGACTGTTTGGGATTTTTGTCAATATGGCCAACTCTACGTTCTGAATTTTTTCCTACCTGTAAGAAGAGATGGTTGCTAATACAAACCTGATGAAGTGTGAATCACATGCAGTATTCTCTTCATCATAAGAATAATACAAATATAAACATTCTGCCATGTATTCTTTCGTGTTTGCTTCTATCTCATTTAAATCCTGTCTGCCTAAAACTACGAAACTAGAGTGAGACAACAGCAAACGCGGAAGAATATACGTATCGGTCATGTTTATATTCGTATTACTCTTATGCCTAATAGTGATACAGTCAGAAATGAAGCACAGCAACTGACTAGATTTTTAAATCTAAGATGACTAATTTCTGTGCAGCATTTGATGTACTAAAGAAGCGGCCGCAAATATTTTCAAACGGAAGAAAATTTTCGCCAAACTCTCGTTCAGAACATGTCCTATCATACGCAGTCTATTATTTGGTTCTTGTTGATCATTATCAAAGAAAGCAGCAGTGTAAGTAACAACAAATAGCAGTCTCTTGCCATTATTTCGCTAATGAGATGATTCCTTTCTTTTTTTTTTAATTGTAAGTGGCGGTAGCACACACAAAAGCAAGCTATGCCGTGAGCAGCGACAGGCCGTAAACACGCACTATCAGAATGCGACAAACAATGCATGAAAGTATAGTAATGCATTTTCAGCTTAGAGTGACTGACGTAAACACCTATAACAAAGAAAACAGCACTTACCAGATCAAAGCAAAATAAGCAATCGATTCAAACCAGACGAAGCACGTGAAAAAGGAAGGGTATCTGTATAAATACGGACAGAGCGCCTGACACATAGCAATGGCTACCTGGTAAAGCTTAACTGCTAAGCTTACGACTCGAACCAAACTATTGTAGCTGTATCGTCTTTCATTTGACCTAAATTGTATGTCACATTGCAATGGACCAACTTTGTTTCGATTTGGAGGTGCGGCCTAAAACTTTTCTCCCCCTTGAATTTCGAGTCTCAAATTTCATGTGTGGCTTAGATTCGAGTAAATACGGTAGTATTACCAGCAGTTAGAAGCAACACAAATCATAATACAATGATCTCTCTCATGCTATTTGTGGCTGACGATCATTACTTTCAATATTAACTCTAGTGCCTCAATTTATATTTCAACATACAGCTGTACTGTACACAGCAAAGTCATACACATAAAAACTGGAAAATCCTGGATGAAATATTAATAAACAAGCAGGCTGCAGCTTGAGCATGGTACTTGACTCGACTGAAATCTTGGTCGTGCTGACAAGACTGTTCTGTAGCACAGCCCGAGTTCTAGATTAGGCAGAAAGGTGATAATTTGGCTTCAAGCTAGTGAAACCAATGAATGTTAATGTCAAACAGAGGTTGTGGTAACAGAATGACATGTGGCATAGCCTAATGTTTATGTTTATTTGATGGTTAAACTAACTCACCTCTGCTCTTCCTGGGTATGAGAAAATAAACAGTATTATTGATATCCCCTCACAAAACTGAAACACGATTCACAATGCTATGTACTTTCTAATTGGCAAATGACAAATCGTGCAACATAAACAACAATATGGCTTGCCACTTAGAGGCACATCACCTTCAATAAAGTCATTATCATGAGGCACCAAATGGCTTTCCGCATCTACTAACTGAATGATCTGAGGTGAGACTGATGTCTTCTTCAATGCTCTGACCATCTTAAGTCAGAATAGAGATTACTCCCAATGCTACACAATTGCCTTTCTTATACTAACGAATCTCATCGTGCACTAATACTCACTTGTAGGCAGACAAACTGATGAGACAAATGGCACTGAAAAACATTTCTAAATGGTTCTGGGAGCACTTTTAAGTGGGAAGGAATTTTATTATGGGTGCGGAAGACTGAGGCTCAACCAGCCTTGCATAGAGATGCAAGACATTAGAAATAAACATAAGAAAACTGACAAATCCTGTCTTCCTATCCATAACTCTTGTGCCATGAGGTACTGGAGACCTAAGTACTTTGATGGACAAGGTGGTTATAATTAAAGTTCCAGTTTCCAAACACTGTAAAAAAAAGAACCACTGCTCAGAATGACATCAAATTTGAATGGAATATTGTCTTGTGGGGGGAGGGGGCGAATACCTTCAAAAAAACTTTTCCCACTTGATGGCACTGTAAGTGTCATAATGCAAATGGGTTCAGCTACAAATGACAGATGAATCTCAATATAACACCTACGGTATGAGCTGCACATTAAATCGCCCATACTGTGCAATGTGCATGACTGCACACTGCACAAATTTTGGCATTCAACATTTTTGGCACTGTTAGTTAGGTAAGCCCAACCACCACAGCAAGGTCATACAAATCAGATGTCAAAAATCTGTCTTTAAGTGTCCTGAGGCCAAATTCCATATAAAAAAGCAACAATGAAATCAGTTTTGCATTTCATGAGACTAGTGCAACAGATGTTCAATATGCTGTACTTGGTTGTCTGCCCCTAGTTGAAGTCGAGAACAGCATGCTCCACAACAATGTGTCCAGAACTTCTGCACAGCTGCTGGTACACAGTCACCATTCTTGTAAAAAAGCTTTACCAGCAGTGCACAATACTTCATCGAGACAGTCATACTGCTCATCTTGGACACAAAGTGAGGAACAACTGTGTACCCCGCATCTTTCATTTTGCATATTCAGTCCCTTACAGCACCATCTAGAAGCAAAATCTTCATTAAATTTTGTTTCTATAATGTTTCCCCACTCTTCAAAAATATTCCATTCAAATTGGATGTCATTCTCAGCAGTCGTTCATTTTTTTTAGTGTTTTGAAACTAATTGATTAAGTTCACCCTGTAGGTCCACTTCTGCACATCAAACAAAACCACATCAACAATTGTAAAGTTAACTGTCAAAAGCTGCTTCCTCTGATTCTGAATAAGGCACCTGGAATTCTGCAAATCAAAAAGATGGTTGAATATGTAACTAAATTTGACTGTTGCAGATGCATTGTCAAAGCCATGTACTTTCATGCCAGAGAAATCTTGCATGGCATCTGCTATGGGGCTGCTGAGCAGGTGGGCTGCTAACCTCACTTTCATTTTATTACTGAGAAAATTAATGTGGCTGCTTATAGTTCTGTTGCTTATATGAAGACTTTCATTCACCTGTACCTTATGAAGTAATTCAAAGAGATACCATGAAATATCATCACCCTGCTCATCCAAGAAATGTTTGTTTATGCCTAAAGCAGTGTAACAAGCTTCAACATGAATGGGAGCTGTAGCAGATGTGTCACTTCATATCTGATACCTTCAACAGAAAGTGCAGTCCTTAGCAAGTGTTTGACACAACCATCACAAGATAGCAAAACTACCTGAATGCCACGGCACTGGCAAGACTGATGCACTGTTCGACTAGGCTATCTTTCTGCTCCCCTGTTGTCCCACAAATCAAAGTATCCTGCTGGAAGTCTCAGAGAGCCATTAATAGCAACTAGCATTAGTATGACTACAAATGCCTCTTTTGTTACAGGTAATTTATACACGGCAATAGGCAACCCCCATATAAACACCAACCAAATATTCAGTAGCACTGGACTCTGTGTGTTCCCTGTGCAATCTCATTAACCAATAGGCTGCAAAGAATGACATTACTTGATTGCTAATGGAAAGCTTTTGCTCTTTTTACGTTAAAAGCCTCGGAGGTAAATCCATGTGCCCCATTGGTACCATTTTGTTAATGTTCTAGGATGTGGCAGGCACACATTAAAGTAGCGTTCAACATACCTGTACGCTATTGGTGAGAAAAAATCTAAAGTGAGAGCAAATGAATGTAGCTCTAGTTTGTACGTTCTAGACTCATTCAGAGAATTACCTTTCCTAGTTTGCCACTGCAACAACTCCTTGTGCATTCTGCAAGTACTTTCAAGTAGACCAAACCATTAATATGTTTTTTCCTAAGCTCATCAACTATTGTGCTAAGAGATGTAACATCCTCTCTTTGGCATCTGAATGCTAAACAACTTATTTTTTCCTTTAATTCTTCATTTTTTGTTAACAGAAAATTCATATTGCATTTGAGGATTTTCGCTACTGACACTACTTCAATTTTTTCACTCAAAAACTGAGGGGTTGTCAGCAACAAGAGAAGATATTTTAAAATGAGTTCCATTGATAGTAGGTAGATCAACAGTACCTTTGTAGCCTCCTGCCTTTGTGGTGGTGGTGGGGGTGGTGGTGGTGGTGGTGGTGGTGGTGGTGGTGGTGGTGGTGGCGGCGGCGGCGGTGGCGGTCTCTTCCTCGTTTTCTGAAGAAAATGAAAATGAACAATTACAGAAAATGATGCAACTGAAATGTGTGTGTGTTATAAGGTACGGCTACAATGCACTTACAATGCCAGAAAATTTTCACTGAATCTTGCTGTTGGCAATCTTATCATTGGTCATAACCAATAAGGTGATAACATACAGCAGTCATCACGAATCACTCAATATTATAATTATGGTTATAGTAAAAATCTGGTTGTTTTCTTCCAAGCAGATCATGATTTCTGACATTGCGCTTAGGTTGTAACCCAACAGCACAGATTACATTGGTACAAGTGAAACAAACTTATGAAGTGAAGGAAATTATGACCCCTCATCAACAACAACAAGCAACATAAAATACAGCTAACCATCAGTGCACTTTCACTGAAGCTACTGCTTATTTTTAATTGTTCTCATTCTTTCAGAAGAAGTCAAATATTTGCAATATTTACAAACCTTTAATTGGGTTTGTTTGTTTGTATGTATGTATTTATATCCTATTCCTTCACAACAAGATGTTACATGTAACTAACACATGGAGGGGGGGGGGGGGGGGAGGAGGAAATAACTACTTATGGAAGAAGCTCCATTTAACTAGGTGGAGGAAAGGTCAAGGAAGTGACTGTACTGTTAAGGTCCTAAGCTGGCACTGTTTAAAGTCACTTGTGTATCTTGACACTCTTTTCACTAGGATCTAACCTGCCAGTACTTCCACAAATGCATGCAAGTGTGAAACTTTCATGTAACAGACTGGTACAAATTTATGAAATCTTTAAAAAAATGGTTTATAGTTAAATATCTAGTCTGCATTAACATATGCAGCAACAAAAATAATGTCTGTTACCCTGACAGAAAGCAGTCAAATAATAAAATAAGACATTGAATAACTTCAAAACTTGATAGTTACAATTTGCTGAAAACTTTTAATTAAAACAAACTCCTACATTACAATTCAGAAGTCATACATACGCTTTCTATAAATACAGGGTGTCCTAGGGGGAATCATCAGTATTCAAGTATATGACAGGAATGCTCATTCAAAGCAAAAACGTCTAGAGCCTATGTCTACTGGACTTTTTTTGCTTCAAATGATCATTCCTGTCATATCCCAGAATACTGACCATTCCTCTTGGACACGCTGTATAACATTTCTGTGTAGGAGGACCTTAAAAAATAGAGTAACATAAATGTAAATGAACTTCCCCTCCAAATAAATTACATTCACAAACTGAAAATGTTAACTTCAAAAGAGATCACTAAAAGTTTGGATACCACCCATCGCCTTTGACCCATTCCGTCATCAAGATGGTGGACATCGCTAATTCAAGTATATGCAATATGGTGACCAAACCTCACTCATTACACCCATGAACAAACATCAGTAATATGTGAAATATTTGACTCGAGAAATAAAATTAAACTAATGGGGCAACTGCAGAAATTAGGCGATTTTAAGCAGGAACAAACTAAATACCTGTAACGACAATCATGACATCATTCCAAACAAATGTTCACTCAAAAATGATGTACACAAAATCGTCAACAATCAACTCAACCAAAAAAAAAAAAAAAAAAAACGCAAGAATATGCACCACTGGTAACATACATTTAGCTTGCCCTATATAGCTCAAAGAAACAAAGCAATACCAGGAACCCCCACACAGATCGAAAACCTGGTACTGGAAATTTCATTTTACCCATAAGAGTAAATGAAGTGAAAGACGACAAAAGCTCCCACAACACAGAGTAATATAAAGCATGAAGTCCAACACTTCACTAAAATCTCTCACAAACAGTGGAGGAACAGAAACATCCCACACTAGAGTTCACCACCCACGGAGGTAAGAATAAAGGGAGATTTACTAGGGACCTGCGCTGTACTATGCTTTGGAGCCAAGAGGGCAGGACTTGCTGCCATGCCACCCTGACCAAAAAATGACAGTGCGTTATTGCTCTGTATATCTGCCGTTGCTCAACACAACACGTAGATAATTAATGTTCTCAAAATTGGTTGTTTCAAAGTTTTTGCTTAAAATAAAATGTCAGAAAAGCAATGTTTAAAAGTAATTTTTAATGCAAGATTACAAATATCTACGCTAGTCTTCAGCATAAACAACACAATTTTGTTAATTTGATAATAAAGGGGGGGGGGGGGATACCACAAACATGGGATCTTCCATTAGATATACTTCCTGTCAACTCATACAGCAATGTTACTGAGTGACGCAAAGTCAGACTTATGAGCTCAGAGAGCATGTCAGTATGTATGTGAAATGTTCACACAGGGGGAAAAAAATCACAAACTGTCAACAAGTGGGAGTTCTGGCTTAACTAGTTGCAGTTCAACGAAAATTTGAAAATATTAACATTTTATATTACAGCTGCATTTAACATTGGTTGAGTTTGAATGTGATCTTTGAACGTGGTCTCTTCTAGTGCTGTATGAATATTTCTCATTACTATATGCAAAGTGCTTAAGTTAGAAATAGAAATTTTTGTAGTGCTGTTGAGGGCTTCACAGCTAAATAGGGTCATTTGCCATTAAAAAGTAAATAAATAAATAAATAAATAAATAAAAATGCAGAAATCAAGGAGTAAAGTACAATGAGTACAATATTACCTTTGTTAATTAGATATAAATAAAGTACCACAGCACATACATGGTGTACTTAGCACATGCATTATTCACTGTAAGAACAAAAAAACACATGGTTCTGCTCCATCTTCAAATAAATAAAACAACAATAATTTGTAATGTTTTCCATGGTGATGAATTTTGTCTATTATGATTCTAAATTACAAAGCCATTGGGTCACCTAAAATCTGTGTTGCAGCTCCCTATCACAGTCACTATCCATCTCTCTCATTATTTAGCAAACATCTGTAAGATGTTATGGTGAATGGGAGGAATGAAATAAAGCACTGTATTCTGTATTTTATTCCAGCAAAAAAGTCACTGTATGCTTACTTAAAGGTTTAAGTTAATGGCACCAATAATGATACCTTAACTGGATGCCTCCTCCTGCAACGAAGAACACAGTTGGTATTTTCTATTTCATTATATTCTATTCATTTCAAAATAACCTTGAATGGCATTTCAATTTGAGCTACTGTGTCTTTTTACTACATTTACATTAATTATGCATTAGCAAGATTTTTTCAGGTCTTTAACATTAATGAAATCAGATCACTACGGTTACGCCACAACAAAATTCGTCTTTTCTACATTTTGTAACGTAATATAGTCATCCACTGACAAAAAAAAAAGTGAAACTTCCTGGCAGATTAAAACTGTGTGCCCAACCGAGTTCGAGTCTCGGTCGGGCACACAGTTTTAATCTGCCAGGAAGTTTCATATCAGCCCACACTCCGCTGCAGAGTGAAAATCTCATTCTAAAAAAAAAAGTTTTTGCCTTCCTTTTTGCCCAGGGGCACTGTCACTTGACACACTGTTAATGTAACTGGTCCAACACTAACATTAAGTGTTATATTATCTCTAATTTCACAGTAGCAGTCGATGATATATTCAGCATTTCAGAACAGTGCACAACTTTACAAAGGAGATAGTGTCAAAGCTTTCTGATCAGTAATGTTGTTTTTACACAGAGACTATCAATTAACGGTGCTTCAGATACAAAAAATGCGCATTTGCTGTGATTAACCTCAAATACACAGTTCTATTTTAGGCAGTCAATGCTTATTTATGTGAATTCATTAAATAATTATACAAGACATACTTCTGTTCAGTTTAAACACACACATAATCTAAACAATGAACCTGAACTTCTCCAAAATTCCCTTATGTGCAAAGCCAAATGTTCATCAAAAAGGATTTTTATCCAAATATTTTCTTTAAAATATATTGTGTGGGGTAGAGACAATTCACAGCTCCCTTTTTGAAAATCTGTATACAAATTCTTGAACCCAATTCCACATGTCAGTTTCAACCGATTACTCTATACCTAAGCCAAAGACACTATATAGAGGAGATATCTACAGGCAACAAGGGTTGAACAAGGCTTATTCATATGCAAACAAATTTATCACAGAAAAAAAGAGGTAATACAAATACATACACCAATCGGTCAGAACATTACGACCACCTCTCTAATAGCCAGTATGTCCACCTTTGGCATGGGTAACAGCAGCAACCCAATGTGGTCCAGAAGCAATGAGGCCTTGGTAGGTCACTGGAGGGAACTAGCATCACGCATGCGCGCGTGCATACGCATGCACACGCGCGCGCGCACACACACACACACACACACACCCACCTAATTCCCATAAATTCCAGGGGGGGGGGGGGGGGGGGGGGGAGGTGATGAGCTTTGTTGCCCGTTCAGTGACATCCCAGATGTGTTTGACTGGGTTCAGATCTGGCAAGTGGGGGAGGGGGGGGGGGGGGGGGGGGGAGAGGCAGCACATCAACTGGAACTCACTAATGTGTTCCTTGAATGATTCCATCACACTCCCAGCCTTGTGACATGGTGTGTTTTATCTTGCTGAAAACTACCAGTGCCATCAAGAAACATGAGGTGTGACCACGGTCTGCAACCAGTGTACGATACTCCTTGGCCATCATGGTGGCTTGCTCATCCTCTATTGGACCCCTGGATAACCGTGTGAATGTTCCCCAGAGCATAATGGAGCCGCTGCCAGCTTGTCTCCATCCTGCAGTACAGGTGTCAAAGAGCTATTTTCCTGGAAGACAAGAGATTTGTGCCCCGCCATCGGCACAACGAAGAAGATATCAGGATTCATCAGAGCATGCAACGCACTGTCCAATGTCAATGGTCACATTCCCATTTCAGTCGTAGTTATCATAGTGGTGTTGTTAACACTGGCATATGTATTGGTCATTGGCTGTGGAGGTCCATCATTAGGAATGTTCAGTGCACTGTGTGTTCAGATACACTTCTACTCTGTACAGCATTAAAGTTCAGCACCTGCCCTGTTTCACCAGTCTGCCCAGACTACAATATGCTAAAGCTGTAATGCGTTGTGGCCCCCAATCCCACGATTGTCAGATGTGGTTTCACCTTGGTCGGGTGGTTGGTTTAAAGGCGGGAGAAGAGATCAAACTACGAGGTCATCGGACCCTTGTTCCCAATAAAACAATGCCACAAGTGTGAGAATAAAACGGACGAAACATATAACACAAAACGGAAAGAAAGGAAAAGCCACAAGAATAAAGGGAAGGCAACGAACACTAAAAGGAACAAAAGAGGACAGGAAGACAACAGAAACAGAAGAGAGTAAAACATGATGGCAAATTACAGTGGCTGGCCAACCACGAGAATAAAAAGGGAAAGCCTGCCACTCTGCAACACATTAAAACCTCCACCCTAAAAGCACTAGGGTGGAGGACACAGAGGGACAAAGGACATGCACTAAAACCTACATAGAAGTATAAGACCCACTGTCACAGATAAAATGTAAAACTAAAGCTGTTGTGGAGGCATTGTCACCCAACACTGGAGGCAGGGTGCTGGGAAAGCTAAAAGCCTGCTGCAGAGTGGCTAAAAGTGGGCAGTCCAGCAAGAGGTGGACGACTGTCATTTGGGAGCCACAGCAACACTGAGATTGAAGTGTTGGCAGAAGAGCCAACACTGTGTTTCTAGAGGAGGCCGAAACGCACGCGTTTAATTACACGCTGACTGGCGTGAGGTCTGGAACAGGACAGTATCTTGAGAATTGTAAATAAAGTACGTAGATGATGTAATACTTAACTTTAATCCACAATTGTAGAACATCTCTCGTTATGGTACATGCTTCATAATATTAATTATCAATTGAATACGGCGCCTTGCTAGGTCGTAGCAAATGTAGCTGAAGGCTATGCTAACTATCGTCTCGGCAAATGAGAGCGTATTTGTCAGTGAACCTTTCCTTGCAAAGTCGGCTGTACAACTGGGGCGAGTGCCAGGACGTCTCTCTAGACCTGCCGTGTGGTGGCGCTCGGTCTGCAATTACCGACAGTGGCGACACGCGGGTCCGGCGTATACTAATGGAGCGCGGCCGATTTAAAGGCTACCACCTAGCAAGTGTGGTGTCTGGCGGTGACACCACAGAGATGCGTATCTCCAGAAGCAGTTTCCGCATCGCCCGTTTGGCCAGCCTGTCGGCAAATTCATTGCAAGGGATTCCGACATGTCCTGGGGTCCACACAAACAACACGGAACGGCGGGACTGTTCCAGGGCATAGATGAACTCCTGAATGGACGGTACCAGAGGGTGGAGAGGGTAGCACTGGGTGATAGCTTGTAGGCTGCTCAATGAGTCAGTACACAGGAGAAATGCCTAGCCAGAGCATGAGCAGATGTACTCAAGAGTACAAGATATGGCTGCCAACTCTGCAGTGAAAACACTGCAGCCAACTGGCAAGAAGTGCTGCTCAGTATGTCCTCCATGAACATATGTGAAGCCTAGATGACCTCAGCCATTGAGCCATCAGTGTAAACCACTTCAGAGTCCCGGAACACGTCAAAAATCGAGAGGAAGTGACAGCGGAGAGCAGCGGGGTTAAAGGAGTCCTTAGGGCCATGCAAAAGGTCCAGACGAAGCTGTGGCCGAGGTGTACACCATGGAGGCATATGTGAACAGACTGCAAGTAGAGGTGGTAAAGGGAAGGACTCCAGTTCGGAGAGAAGGGACCGCACGCGAACTGCAACTGTTAGCCTCGATCTGGACTGCCGATGCGGGAGATGGACTGCCAAGGGCGGGAAAAGGAGACGGTAATTCGGATGCTCAGGGGGAACTATGAATGTGTGCTGCATAACTGGTGAGCAGTTGGTACGTCTGATCTGCAGTGGAGGGACACCAGCCTCCACAAGGATGCTGGTCACCGGACTCGTCCTAAAAGCTTCTGTCGCTAATTGAACCCCACAGTGGTGCACAGGGTCGAGTAAATGAAACGCTGAAGGTGCTGCCGAACCATAAACCGCACTTCCATAGTCAATTCAGGATTGGACAAGGGCTCTGTAGAGCTGCAGCAGCGTAGAGCGATCTGCACCCCAATTGGTGTTGCTCAGGCAACAGAGGGCATTGAGGTGCTGCCAGCATTTCTGCTTAAGCTGACGAAGATGAGGGAGCCAAGTCAATCGAGCGCCAAAAACCAGTGCTAGGAATTGATATGTCTCCACTATAGTGAATGGATCATCATTAAGGTAAAGTGCAGGTTCCAGATGAACGATACGACACTGAAAGAAGTGCACGACACACAACTTTGTGCCTGAAAACTGGAAACCATGGGCTAGAGCCCATGACTGCATCTTGTGGATGGCTCCCTGGAGGCGCCGCTTGGCAACAACAGTACTGGAGCAGCAGTACGAAATTCAGAAGTCATCTGCATACACACAAGGTGGGACGGATGGCCCGACAGCTGGTGCTAGACCGTTAATGGCCACTAAAACTAGACACACACTCAATACAGAGCCCTGCAGGACTCCATTCTCCTGAATATGGATGGAACTATGGGAGTCACCAACATGGACATGGAAAGTACGGAGAGACAGGAAGTTTTGGATAAAAATTGGGAGTGGTCCCCGGAGACCCGACTCAAACAATGTGGCAAGGAGATGATGTCGCCAAGTCGTGTCGTATGCTTTATGTAAAGTCAAAAAGACGGCAATCAGGTGTTGCCATCTGGAAAAGGCTGTTCAGATGACTCTATGGACACAAGATTATCAGTGGTAGAGTGACCCTGGCGAAAGCCACCCCGACATGGAGCAAGCAAGTCACGCAACTCTAGGACCCAACCCAACCACCGACATACCATACGTTCCAACAGCTTACAAAGAACTTTGGTGAGGCTGATAAGCCAATAGCTATCCACATCAAGTGGGTTTTTACCAGGTTTGAGCACCGGAATGATGGTGCTCTCCCGACATTGTGACAGAAAGACGCCATAGCACCAGAGCCAGTTGAAGATGACGATAAGATGTCGCTTGTAGTCAGATGAGAAATGTTTAATCATCTGGCTGTGGATGCAATCAGGACCAGGAGCTGTGTCGGGGCAATGTGCAAGGTCACTGAGTAGCTCATACTCTGTAAATGGGGCACTATAGGGTTCAGTGCAGCGTATAGTGAATGAGAGGACATTCCCTTCCAGCCGCCGCTTGAGTGTGGGAAAGGCTGGGGCGTAATTCTCCGACACAGAGGCTCGAGCAAAGTGCTCAGCAATCGCTTTTGTATCTGTACATAACTCACCATTTATGGTAACACTGGGGATACCTGTTGCGGTCTGGTACCCAAAAAGACTTCTGATCTACGTCCAGACTTGGGAAGGTGATATGTGACACCCAATGGTGGAGACGTATGTCTCCCAACACTACTCCTTCCATTGTTTGGATAAGGTAGCGAACACAGGCACGGAGACATTTAAAAGCTATGGGGTGCTTCAGGGAAGGGTGCCACTTATGCCACTGTAGAGGTTGCCGATGCTCCTTAGTTGCTTCAGCGACTTCTGGTGACCACCAAGGGACTGCCTTACACCTTGGGCAGCCTAAAGAGCGAGGAATCGCGTTTTCTGCTGCAGAAACAATTGTGCTAGTCACCTGCTCAACCATCACATCGATGTTCCCATGTGGGGGGAGATTCAGCGGTGACAGCAGAGGTGAAAGTTCGCCTTGTTCAAAGCCCATCTGGGCAGGCATCCGCGTGCTTGACACTGGGGCAGTGACAGAAAGATGGGGAAGTGGTCACTACCACACAGGTCATCATGTGCTCTCCAGTGAATATATGGGAGAAGTCCTAGGCTGCATTTTGATAAATCAATGGCTGAGTTACTACCATGAGCCACACTGAAATGTGTGGTGGCTCCAGTATTTAAGAGGCAGAGGTCGAATTGCGTCAGTAAAGTTTCGCCATCTCCGTCTCTGCCAGTAAGCATGGTACCACCCCACAAGGGGTTATGGGCATTAAAATCTCCGAGAAGTAGGAAAGGTTTAGGGAGTTGATCAATCAGTGCAGCTAATACATTCAGGGGTACTGCACCATCTGGAGGAAGATATACACTGCAGACAGCTATTTCCTGCGTCGCCCTTATTCTGCCAGCCACAGATTCAAGAGGGGTTTGAATAGGCACATGTTCACTACAGACCAAGTTTAGGACACAAATGCAAACTCCATCTGACACTCAATTATTGTCGCTACAGTTCCTGTAACATCCCTTATAGCCGCAGAGGGCAGGGGTCTGCATTGCTGGGAACCAGGTTTCCTGGGGGGCAATGCAGATAGTAGGTGTAAAGCTTAACAGTTGCCGTAGCTCAGCCAGGTGGTGGAAAAAACCACCGCAATTCCACGGAAGGATGACATCATGAGACTGGGAAGGCATGGAACATTCAATGAGGCAGTTTACGCCTCAGAGTCACCTGCTGCTACTGATTTATTGCCTGAGCAGTCTATGTCCATTGTCTCTGAGGGTCTGGTGAGATCTAGATCCTCAGCGGACACCAAAATCTCCACCCCATCTTCAGCCACAGAGCTTGTAGGTAGCGGTGGTGTGGGTGCCACCGCAATTTCTTTGGTCTTAGGGGTTTTCTTTTTGGATTTCTCTCACTGCTCCTCGGGTTTCCCTGGCTAGGAGGACTTCACTGGCTCAGTCTCCAGGACTGAGGATGACCATGAAGCCTTACGACCAGCTGCTTTTGGGCCCTTCAGTGACTGGCAGGTGTCGTCTTTCCCACTAGAAGAAACCTGGGAAGGGAGTGACCCAAGGGACCCCTTCCTAGCGAGAGAAGATGAAGAAGACTTACGCTTCTCCAGATTAGAAGTGGGGACGGACGTCCTCGATGGTTGGGGGGGGGGGGGGGGTGAAGTAAGTGGTGCAGGAGCAACAGGGAGGGAAATGCCCCCCACCATCAAGGGTGCAGGTGTAGTCTTCCGGCTCTGGGAGGTGACCTGGGTTGGCGGAGCTGATGGTGCCAAAACTGTTGTAGCGGCTGTGTAAGACGATGTCATACGCACAGGATACAGGTGTTCAAATTTTCTCTTAGCCTCAGTGTAAGACAGTTGGTCCAGGGTCTTGTACTCCATCATTTTCCTGCAGCCAGGCGAGCAAGGCGAATGGTGCTCTCTGCAATTGACACAGATGGGAGGTGGGGCACATGGAGTATTGGGGTGTGATGGGTGTCCACAATCTCGGCACGAGACGCTGGAAGTACAGCGGGAAGACATTTGACTGAACTTCCAGCACTTAAAGCACCGCATGGGGGGGGGGGGGGGGGGGAGGGATATAGGGCTTTACACCACACCAGTAGACCATCACCTTGATCTTCTCGGGCAATGTATCACCCTCAAAAGCCTAGATGAAGGCACCGGTGGCAACCTGATTATCCTTCGTATCCCGGTGGACACACCAGACGAAATGTACACCTCACCGCTCTAAATTTATGTGCAGCTCATCGTTGGACTGCAAAAGAAGGTCTCTCTGAAATATGACAGCCTGGACCATATTTAAGCTCTTATGGGGCATGATTGTTACAGAAACATCCCCCAGCTTGCCACAAGCGAGTAACTCCGATGACTGGGCAGAGGCTGCTGTTTTGATCAAGACTGACCCAGATCTCATTTTGGACAAGCCCTCCACCTTCCCGAACTTGTCCTCTAAATTCTCAACAAAAAACAGAGGCTTCATTGTCATGAAAGATTCCCCATCAGCTCTCGAACATACAAGGTACTGGGGTGAATAAGATCTGCTGCCATCCTCAGCCTGACGTTCCTCCCATGGCATGGCCAGGGAGGGGAACAATTTGGGGTCATACTTCTGTGTGTTGAACTGAGCTCATGGTTGATTAGAGACTGCTGGTGTTTCACCACCAGCAAGAGACGATGGACTACACTTCATCGCGCATCATCAGCCCTGATGTACCCACTCCGACCAGGGGCCCTCACCACGGGCGCCACCCAGCCACAGCAAAGGCCACCTGGCCATTGCCGGGAGTCCCAATGCCTCAGGGGGATAGGCACCTACCCCTTGGCATACGTGGGGAGTTAATGGTGAAAGCATCAGCAGAGTGATCCCTGTGTGGTCAGGGGGCTACAACCAACAGGGTACATGGCAGCCCCACCACAACGGACTGGCTACCATGCTGGATATCAGGTGCAAAGAAGTCCATGGTCATCGTCAAAGCAGAAATCGACACTGCGTAGTGCATGGTGGAAAACACACCCAGGAAGGTGTCCTCACCCAAAATGTGAAGAATGGGCAGGACTACAATGCAACGAGAAAGTGGGCTAAAGATCTCAATGCTCGATGGACATGATGCACCTTGTACGGCTCCCTTCCCCAATTAGCTTGCTCTTCGGGAAAATTTTGAAGAATGGCGGTCAAACCCTACAGGGGCCCATCACATAAAGAACGCAATGTGCGATACTCCTTTTAGTCACCTAGTACGACAGGCAGGAATACCTCAGGTCTATTCTAACCCCCGGATCCGCAGGGGGTTTTCACCTTGGTTTCGCCATGTATTGAAGACAGTCCTCGAACACCTGACAAGTCGTGCAATTTCCAAAATGCTCGTGCCAAGCCTCCGAGCCATTACAATCTACCCTTGGTCCAATAGGTCATGCATCTTCCCCATTCTACACGGGCTGCACACTCAACACTGATATTGCATGCACAGCTTGTGTGTCTTGACTAGCAGTCATTCCTAGCCATGTGACACTGCTATGGCCTGCATGAGTTTATATCGATAGTAGGTCAGTGGTCATAATGTTCCGGCTGATCAGTGTATGATAAAATACAGCCACAGTTCACACGAGTAATTACACAGCCACAAATTACACTGCAAAGAATTTGGGGGTAAAAAGAAAGTAACAGAAAAAAAACAGAAGGCATGAAATAAATCATCATATAAGTGAAAGAACTACAGACAATCTTTGAAGTCTACCACAATACCACGCATCAACTAGTAATATATGGAATACCAGTAATTCTTAATAAAAAATACTGAATCTAAGGGGACAATCACATGAAAGTTGGCATTTAGGACAAGGGCAAACTAAACTCGAGCACAACAAACACACAATAAAATAAACAGTAATATAAAGAAAATGTGTAAAGGACATAAATAGGTAGTAAGGAGAAAACAGCAACATAGAAAACCTAAAGGAAGAGGCACTACACAGAAATTCATGAAAAATAGAAAATTTTGGAATTGGTAACTAGACTGTTCAGTCTTTGAGAATTTTAATATATAGTATCATTGTACTTGTTGATTCGGTGTTTCATCACAATGTCTCATTTTCTTTAGGTGTGGACTGCTATTCGTTAAAGATGTAATTGTTTGGTGTCATTTTCAGTTCTGTTGCAGAAATGTGATAAATAACACACCTCGAAATCGACAACTAAGTTGACACATATGTCAATTTTATTTACTGATTCCTAGGATAGCAACAACAGAAAACAGAAATGCTGAAGAAGCTGGGGATACATATTGCAAAACTGCAAATATAACACCTTGTTTGCCAAGACCTTGAATTGCCAAGCAGACGTCACCTACATAGGTCGTATCTGCTTATCGATTACAAAGTACTTCATTTTTCACAGTAGTATAGACAAATGAAATTCCTAAAAAATAACAGTGCACACATCCAAAACAAAATGTAGAAAGTAACAAACCTTGGAACTGATACTTATAATTCACCCACATAGGTAAATTCTAGTCGTCGATTCCAAGGTTTGTTATTTTTTTGTGTTTTTGTGATAGGTCTGTGACGTGCTTTCTTTTAAGATTTAAAATTTTGGAGTCAGCATTTGTAACTAAGCTGTATAGGTCAATTTTAATTGTTGATTCCATGTTCCATTATGTTATGTGGTTTTTACAGGTTGTAAATTCATCAGGTTACCCTCCATTCAGAGGCTGTTGCACGCAGTGATCATTGTTTTGATTTGTAAATAACAGATTTCAGCTATCAGTCGTCCTTTGGAATATTTATTGGCAGATCTAGATTTTGGTTAGCAACCAGCCATTCTCAACGCTAAGAATACAACAGCTACATACATAGATAATGTCATACAAAAGTTGCAATTAATGGCTTAACTCATATGGTTTGTATATTACATACCACAATCCTCCTTTGGTCAATGCACGTAATGCCTGTTAGTCTGGCTTTGTACACAGTTCATGGAATACTAATTTTTGCAGAAGGCGGGCTGTGTGGAGAACACATCGGCTGGTTATATGGCACCATTTATGTGAACTACATATAAACCTCAATTAAAGTAAACCACTTCAAATTTAATTACATGAAATGGAACATAAGTAAAATTCTTACATTGTCATCCGACTTATTTCATCTTTATCGTCAAGTAATAAAATTACCATGTTCACTCCTTGTGAGTCTGTTATTGTTATTATTATTATTATTATTATTATTGAAACATTTAAATTATGTAAGGTGGGTAAAACTTCTTTAATTTTTTAAAAAACCATCGGAGGAATCATGCTGCATACATCTACTGGTTGATATGGCTTAGATATATTTATTTTTATATTATATCTCCCTTTATTAAAATCTAATAAGTATATAGTTAGTCATATTTACTAAATAGTTCATAGACAGCGTCAAACATCAGTTAGATGCATGGTTATTGCAATTTGACTATTCCGCTATAGATACAGAGAGTGCCAACGTCTTTCTTTCTTAAAGCTGATTTTCGTTGTAAATGTAAAACAGCCAATATATGGAGTTGCTGTTAATAATACTGTTTATGCATTTGACTTAACATATCATGGAAGAAGTTCTACTGGTTCAGAATTATACCCATCGTACTCATATAGTATACTGCAAATGGTTGCTACATATTGGTAAGATGGTAGGTGCTTACCTCGTTCCCCCTGGGTCAAACCCTATACCGGTTCCCATCAACAAGTCCTCGAACAATTCCCAGAACCGAGCATTTTTCACAACTACCTGATCATTAATCAGGTTGCTGTCGGTATTTTTGTAATGGCAGAAGATTTCGAGCTCTTCCAGGAGGTTGAGGAACCTGCCCTCTCACACTTATGCAGCAACCTCCCATTGGATGTCAAAGTCGGCACTTTATGTTTTGTCTTAAGCAAATGTGCTTTTATTACTTGACGATAAAGATGAAATAAGTCTGACGATAATGTAAGAATTTTACTTCCATTGAGGTTTATATGTAGTTCACATAGATGGTGTTCTCCACACAGTCTGCCTTCTGCAAATATTAGTATTCCATGAACTGTGTACAAGGCCAGACCAACAGGCATTACATGCATTGACCAAAAAAAGGATTATGGTATGTAATATACAAACCATATGAGTTAAGCCATTAATTGCAACTTTTTTATGACATCATCTAACTATGTACCTGTTGTATTCGTAGCATTGAGAATGGCAAGTTGCAAGGCAAAATCTAGATCTGCCAATAAATATTCCAAAGGACGACTGATAGCTGAAATCTGTTATTTACAAAGGTTGTAAATTGTTATTTTGTAAGGGATTGCACTTTTTCATTTCACTCTATGTGCTACTTAAACACGAAACATAACAGATGACATAATCAACAATTTGACTTGACCTATAAGCTCAAGTACTGAGACCTGAAACAAAAAAAAAAAAAATCTCAAAAGAAATAACAATATGCACTTACTGATGGAAAAAAGTATGGTAAAGGTGAACTAGAATTGACCTGGGCTGTACACTTCAGTGCATGCCCAACCAAATCCATGGAAATCATACCACATTTGCAAAAAAACAGCAAAATATTTTTTTGTGAGAACTAAGATTACAAATGTGATTGGAGTCACGTGAACAGTCAGATTCCATACATCTGCTTTGACTCTTGACAACCTACATTCATCTTAGTAACTAGTGTAAACTATGATACTTGTTAACTATGCTTTCTATTTCACACACATCTTTTTGAGTGAGGGAAGAGGGGTTCTGGTATCACTGTCCTCATCTGACCTATACACAGTCTAAATGTTGTTACAGTGTACCTGTCTTCCATTGTGTACTGCAGTCGGTAACTTCATGATGCATGACAGGGTGTGGCTGACTGCATTTGTATTCGATATGGAGAAAAACTATGTCATGACAGTCTACACTGTAGCAAAGACTGAGGCCGAGGTCACATTGGTACGTGACAATTTAGTTGAGAGTTGACAAAGTCAACGCATCTCGCCATGTTCCATTTCCGGTAATTCATTACGCATTTACCACCTGCAACACATGGAGGACTGCACATTTGGTGGTCAAATAAATTATTCAACTTCAATTTGGTTTTTTCTGTATTTTTTGTTCAATTTATTCCATAGGAATAAATGTGCATTTTTGTTGGATTTTCTGGCAGCTTTGAAATGATTACAGTTTTATCTTGTTTAGGTCATCCCTGCCCATAACCCCATAATTCCAGCAGTTGTCCCATTAATTTCCATTCATTGGCTGCTTTTAATATTTCGCGTCATTTTTAAGTATGTGATCTTCACCTTAAAGGATGTAATTGTATTACATGTTATTTGTTGTCGTCTTAAGTAACTCTTGTAAACCACGCAGTTTACTCAAAATATGACATCATGGGTAAAAGTAGATGGGTGGAATTGGAACTTTCTCAATTCCTTATGACTGCTAATGTTTTAACTTGCAGTGTTTTATGTTTTAAGCTGTCCTATTAGGTTCCTGTCTAACCACATCTTTGCAAATAACAACATATCTGCAAGAAACAGCGTAGTTTACATCAGATATTAATAAAACCACAGATAATATTTAATAACAGGCCACTGTCCTTTGCATCAAAAACAAATGACACCACATGCAGCGTCACTGGTCAACGCTGATGGGTGGACGTGGAATCCGATGCTAGAATTGACCCAGGAGCTCACGGGGGTGGAGATTGAAATTCATTTATTCAAAAGACCTGAATGGATTTCTGAATGCTCCCAAAATCAACAAACTTAAACAAAATTTATGATATAATCATTTACTACTGAAACATAATTACCTATTGTATTTTATTGTACGGAACTGGGGACCTAGAAACGACAGGGAGGCTCTGTCCCCGCTGTAGCTCGCAGTGCTACACAACCCCACAACAGGCTACAGCAGTCCACTCACACCACTGCTGCCCCACACCAAACCCAGGGTTATTGTGCAGTTCGGCCCCCCAGTGAATCCCCCCCCCCCCCGGGGATGTCTCACACCAGACGAGTGTTACCCCAAGGTTTGCGTGGTAGAGTAATTATGGTGTACACATACATGGAGACAGTATTTGCACAGCAATCGCTGACATAGTGAAACTGAGGCGGAATAAGAGGAACCAGCCCGCATTCACCGAGGCAGATGGAAAACCACCTTCATCCATAGGCTGGCCAGCTCACTGGACCTCAACACTAATCTGCTGGGCAGCTTCCTGCCCAGAAAGCAATGCATTAGACCACACTGCTAACTGGGCGGGCTTAATTACCCATAAATTAACAAAAGAGTGTGATAAAATACAACACAACACACTGAATAAAGTAACATGCATATTTAAGTAACATTACTGTTGAACATGCTTCTGCAAATACCAATGTTTATGGAAATAACTGGAATTTTAAAGCTACATAGCATCTTATTTATATTTTAGAACTTAAATTAAAAATGAGTATATGACTTCAGCACATGAATATTGAGGAAATAGATCATTCAATGCTTATCGATTACTTGTGGTACATATATTTTGTACAGAAACATGAACTTGGAATCCATGAATTACTGTACAGTTTTCAAACATTTTGGGTTAGCAGAAAAATTAGGTGGCACAGAAATTTCCCTAAGATGAACGGTTGAAAGCGACATTCTTGAAAATACTCCATTTACATAATCACCAGTACTTTTTCTCCTCAAGGGACACAGTGCTTTTCAATCATCTTTTGAAAATCTGATTTCATACGAGAGAAAATACGCTACTGTACAAGTAAAGAAGTAGCACAATTTTGAAACAAACACGCAATTTAAAGCTGTGTTCCAGATCGACACACTAACTCAGAACCATTGCCTTTCGCAGGCAAGTGCTACCCAAGCAATACACACCAACCTTCCTCACAGGTTTACTTCCATCAGTACCCTATCTCCTACCTTCTGAACTTCACAGAAGCTCTCCTGAGAAACTTTCAAGACCAGCACTACTGTAAGAGAAGATACTGTGGAGATATGATTTTGCCACAGCCTGGGGGATGTTTCCACTCTGCAGTGGTGTTTGGGCTGGTATGAAATTTTCTGGGTTATTAAAACTGTGCCATACCAAGACTTGAACACAGGACATTTGCCTTGTGGCTAAACCATATCTCAGCAATCTCCTCTCTTCCACGAGTAGGGCCTACTAGTATGGTAAAATCAACACATATTGGCTCTTAATGAATTTCTTTTTGTTGGTGATTTTCTTGATGTCACTTTCGGCAACAGATGCTGTGGGAAATCAAAAATTGTTCGCACAGTATCAGACTAAGTACGCATTTCCGAACCTCTCCCTATCAAACCAGTCATCTGCAAAGTGTTCAGAGCACACTTGCAAATATTTTGTAGGAACGACATTGCTTGTTATTTTCTGGAGCCATATTTTGAATCTTTATTCATCTTTTGGGAAACAAAAATAGAAAATCACAATGTACGAAACTGACTCAAATAGTAGTACTTAGATACACACGAGTTTAAGAAACTGAATGAAACAGAACATGTTAATCTGACTTTATGTATAACTTTTCGCTGCAGATGAATATAGTACTAATGTGTATATATAAACTCACATTTTACTCAAACATACTTTAGATTTATCTAGCTCAAAAATCGCAAAAATTAGCTCTACAATATAAGATCATACAGTGTCATGTCTCGATATTCTTCACTATATGAAGTGCCTCACATCAATATGACACATGCAGGTAGACGTAAGTTGTACATACCTAATAAACGTAATTGGTCCTCCTTTCAGGTACTTATCCGTCCTGGCATTGACTTTTGGGTAAGTAAGAAGAGGAAATCGAAAACAAGATGTTGGTCCAGGGAATAGTTTAAAATATGAGAGAAATATACACACGAAAACCTGTTAATGGAAATTTTACTCTCAGAACTTTGTCATTACATCAACTTTCTGCGGATGGGCAGTGAAACGTTTAATGGGGGACTTGGCTAGTTACTTGGCTCTCAAATTGAAAAAGAGGGATGTATGCCAAAATTTAAGGTTTTCTACTTTTCCCTCTAATGACAGTTAATCAAAATACCATAAAGTAGGAACATATACCACGCATCATCCACAGAAGAACCGGAGAATTCCGATTCGATTTCTTTAATTTCATTGCAATCTAGTTTATGTTATGCGTCAACAGTGATTTTGTTCATAACCCCTCCCAGCGTAAAATATTGCTGGGAAATATCTGATACCTCAGCCATTTTGGTAACTGTCATTGCTGTGTTGTTTTTGGCCTTGATCGTTGTTTTCATGGTTTTGGATACCCACGATACAGTTACATACATTGTAGTAAAATAACTTTTCACCGCATATATGCGACGAACCAACATAAACAACGTCCGCCATCTTGTCAAACTTTACACATCAAACATGCTCTATGCTTGACAAGCACATGAAACATCTCCGTTCACGGTCAAATATTTGGCAAGCATAGTTAAGTTTGACAAAACGTTTATTAGTTTTACGCAGGCAGTATAATACATGGAAGTAAGAATAAGGGGAGATGGCGCTACGTATCCCAGCCGTACTACGTTTTGAAGCCATGGGGGCGTGGCTCGCTGCCATGACACTCTGATCAAAACATTGCCAGTGTGCTATAGCGCTGCGTGTATTACAATTGCTAATTGCACCATATACGCATGTAACGTCATCAGATTGGTTGTTTCAAAGTTTTTGTTTAAAATAAAATCTCGTAAAGGCGAAATTCCGCGTTTCTTCTGATTAAAAATAGTTTTTAATGTAATATTCCGAATAGCTAGCCTTCAATGTAAACGATACAATTTTGTTAATTCAGTAATAAACGTGTATCACAAACTAAATAATAGAAACCAGGGTGCGATTTGTGCTTTTACCAGGGGGGGGGGGGGTGTCTTAGGGGGTTAGTAGAATTATATATGTTACTAGCTTGGGCCGTGGCGTTACGCATGGTTAAACAGCTATTTATAAATAGATGTTAATGCCGAAACTCACTACTGACGCGTATGCAGTATCAGAAAAGTCATCCTGTGTTATATCTTTAAAAGTACATTATGGGCAAAGCTTATTTACAAATTCATCTACATACGGATACAGAAATACGAGGGGAATTCAAAAAGTAGAGGCACATTTGTGAAAATGTTGTACTTATTCTGATGATAGAAAACTGAAACATGTTAATAGTAAGACTTATTAAAAATTTTCAGTGTTCGGCTCCACAAATTTATTTATGAAGTTTTACTCCAGTGCGTGGGAAATAAACATTCCCAGGTTGGGATGCATAAACTAAAACCAGAGGAGGGGATGGTCTGATGCAGAGGGGGGTAATCCCCCCCAATCCCCCCCTGCAAATCGCACACTGATAGAAACTGAAAACTAAGTTAGCTATACCCTCCCTTCAAAGCCCCATAAATACATCTTGTTTGTAATAAGTACTCTGACATTTCAGTTACGTTGCACTACTGGGAAACACTGTTCATTACCACCAATATTTACTGAAATACGGTACATAGAATGGCAAATCTACACAGTGTCTTGTTTAGGCCTATACTTTACGCCAGTTAATGTAGTGTTAGGTTTTAATTTGGTACATGATGAAGACAAAGTGAGTTACTCAACACTTCGATTATCGACGATACGTACGTATTATACTGAAACGTGAACTTGAAAACTAAGAATTTAATTCTTTGAATTAACACACCTTTTGCAAATGTTTTGGGTGTGTAGGGAAAACTGATGGTACAGCATTTTCTCGGAGCCTTACTGTTGAAAGGGAAGTTCGGTCTATGTCCTCTTCTCGGAAATGCTGAGAACATATAGTGCTCCATTTAGACGCCCGCCAATTCTTCCTCCTCACGGCATTTTCCCACAGAGCTTTCCGACTTTCATTTTTAGGAAATCTAAAATCATACAGGAGAAAAACACGCTATAGTACAAGTACCGATGTAGCACACGTTCATTCACAATGAAGTTGTAAAATCACACTTAACGAGACAACTTACACATGAAATGTTATTCCCTTCGATTTTGCATCACTATCAGAACGATTCGTACACCCGAACACCACACAAGTCACCATAATTGCGCAAAATCCTTCCCAAAGCGAGCGACAAGCTTACAGCAGCAATGTTTTGGTCGGATTGAGATGGCTACCCTCGGCTTCACATAGCTTCGCAGCTGTGACGTCACGGCGTCTCCTTCTATTCGTTCTCGACGAGGCATTATATACCATGGAGGTAAGAGCCAATGAGACGTAGCTGGTTGTAGGTAGATCTTTGAACGCTTCGTATGATTTTCGCGGGAACCATATTGGTGTGTGTATTGATGTTGTGCTTCTGTTAATTCATCGTCGCAAGGTACACTATGGATAATGTTGAACGGACTCGTGGTGTGGCAGGCTTGTGTGACGTGTGTGGAACAAATTTTAATACAAGAAAAAGCTTGTACCGACATATGAGGGTGAAGCATCGCAAGAATATTTATGTACAGCCTTTAAAAGAAATATGTAATATTTGCGACAAGTTGGTAACAGACGTAAACAAACACATGAAGAGACACAATTTCGCGTCTGGAAAGGTAGGAGGCAAGTTGGTTACCTCTCTGTCACCATATGAATGCTGCGTGAATCTTAATGTAACTGCAATCAGATGGCTGGGTCATAGTGAAGCGTGCTATATTGGCGAAAACGTTATGGAGATATAACCAAGCACAAATAACGTATGTTAGATATTTAAGTAATGCAGGCCCTAGTTTCTCACCACGGCTTCACTGTGTTGTTCCACGTCCCTGAAGATTCTCCTTCATAATTGGCAGTATGAAACATGATGGATGAATAAGTGCATTAATTGTGGTTACACGTTCTTTTTCCGTTGCAGTACGCTATTAAGATATTAAGCAAAAACCTGTTTTTTTGTTATTTAGATGACATGTACCAAGTACAATACATTTAGATGCTCTCGGAGGCAAGAACTGATACACCATTTGGAGCGTGTTCACTAACAGAAAATGGAGTGCAAAGAAATGACATTTAATTCTGTGGAAGGTGAGGAAACAAAAGTATAGCGTATTATTTGTATTTGCCAGATAACTGATCTTGTACATTGTATATGTAGGACTTTCCAGTGAGTTTATGATATGATTTAGTAATTATTAGTGTTAATGTTGGGTATCATTTATGTAAATATAGGTAAGAAAGTATCATAGGGTAATCAATGATTGGCAATATATCTTCAGTGTATAACTTACACTACTCTAAACTGTTGGACTTAAGTTGTTAATCGGGATTTGCCCCAGCATGCTACATGTTTCTAAATCTTGGTGGTGGTGGTGGTGGTGGTGGTGGTGGTGACAGGCTGATCTGTAGTGTAGCCCTAGGCTTAGTTTGGAATGTTGGCATAAAGCAGTCTGACATTGATTGTAGGTACATACCACAACCATTTTCAGATTCTTGTGACACATGAGTAGGAGAGACTGTCTCCATTACCATTATTTCTCAGGCACCTTGCTTATAATAATTATTAGAGAGCTGCTAATATGTTTTGATCTTACTCAGTGTTATCTTGTGTGTATCATCTAACATGGTTAATGTCAAGTTCTGCAGGACACACACAGGACACAGTCTCTCTGTGGGTAGCCTACATCTGACCACAGCTGACAGGGCAATGGTTGCTGAATTAATTGCACAAGGTGTTCCTGATACTACAATTTTGAAGAAAGTGAGAGAGAGCATTCATGTTGGACTCTTCAGAAGAGTTCATCTTTTAAGCAAACAAGATATTAGAAATATTAGGAAAGAATACAAGCGGGGCGATAGTAGTGCACACCAAGATGATGCAACCAGTGTTGATCTGTGGGTGAGACAACAAGAGCACTTAGGGAAAGATTCCCCGGTGATTTATTACAAAGCCCAAGGCACTGAGGATAATGGAAACAAATTATAAGAAAGTGACTTTATGATAGTCCTTATGACTGAGTATCAGCAGAAAATGGCAAAAAAATTCTGTGCAGAAAAAGTTTTGATAGACAGTACACATGGCACTAATAAGTATAAATTTTATCTTACCACACTGTTGACCGTGGATGAATTTGGTGCTGGATGTCCAGTTTCTTATTGCCTCGGTACACATACTGACACAAGGTCCATGCAAGTTTTCTTTGACCAGATTAAAAAATGTATTGGAAACATCAAAACAAAGGTAAGAAGACAGTTTCATTAGAGAATGTTTGATCCACTGCTTGCTGAAAATAACTATAGCATTAACATATGTGTTTGATTTTTACAGGTATTCATGTCTGTTGACTGTGACAGCTACTACAGTGCCTGGAGTGTAGTTATGGGCCATAGTGACATAGTTGTTATGTACCTCGCACGTTGATCGGACATGGAGACGGAATATATGTGCAAAACTAAATGGGAATGCAATGCTGAGGAGTACTGTATTCAAAGCTCTGAAAACTTTGCACTTACAGACAGATGGAGAGAAATTCTCAGAGCTGCTGGATGGCTTTCTTACTTGGTGTGCAGAGGAGGAAGGAACTGAGGAGTTTGGCAAGTACTTTAAAGATAGATATTCATGGAGGGCACATATGTGGGCATACAGCTACAGAATTGGACTTGGCCTTAATACAAATATGTTCTTAGAAGCAAACCATAAAACTCTTAAATACTCATACGTACTGAAGAAAATAAATAACAGAGTAGATAAATGTATCCAGGCCCTGTTGCACAGAACGAGGGACTCACTTTTTCAAAGATTAATAAGGCTTTGTAAGGGGACAGAGAGAACTACATGCAGTGCTGAAATAAGTAAGTCACAGAAGAGGTTGTGGTATCAATAAGGAACTGATACACTGCGTTGAAGATGGCACATGGCATGTATACACCGTTTCTGATCGGCCCCCATATACTGTCACTTATACAGAGAACTCTTGCACTGCATGCCCATTGTCCTATACTGAGTGCAAGGTATGTACACTTATTTTCAACAGTTAAATTCCTAGGTGTAACAACCATTTGTGCCAATTTAAGAGATTTTAATCCACATGTGAGTATAATGTATTATTTTGTATTTCTTTTCAGATCTGTGTGCACAGTTGTGTGTGTTCTTGCACAGACAATTTGATCAGGGGTAACCTCTATGAACACATTCATGCTGTGGAAATCAGCAAAGGAACTGTAAAGCTCCCTCTGCAAGACAGGTTCTGCAGAGTGTCATCTGTGCAGGAGTTAACACAAATAGTTGCTCAGCAGACTTCAGGTGCTGGCAGCACTGTTGACTACCGAGCTGCTTTGGAAGACAGGCTGACTATTGTGCAACAAGTAGCAAGAAGTGCTAGCAGTGAAACTGCTGGCTCTCTCCTTGCATCATTTGATAAATTAATTAAAGAAATGAGGGCAGGCATTGCATCGCAAAAAGAACTCGTTGGTCCACATTTTCTAGTAACTTCAGCTCCACCAAATGAGACATACAGGATTCAGAGACAGTTCCAATCAGTAAGGAAGACATGTGAAACGAAGGAACATTCATTTGCAACACCATCCTGTGCAGAAATTGAGACAATTATATAAGACCTCTTGGGAAGGGGAAACAGTAGCTGAGACCATGTATATGCAAAAGACAAGTAAGGAAACCATCCAATAACTCTGAGAATTTTTTTGTGCTTGTAAGTGCAGGGTTTTCAGCACAGTGTACACACTACTCTTCAGCATTGAATTGCCATTTATGTTTTGCGCATGTCCTCTGTCTCCACTTCTGGCCAGCATGCAAGGCACACAACCTGTTGTCAGTATAACCCACAACTACACTCTCCTGGCATTGTAGTAGCTGTCACAATCACCAAACTGTATTGATAAAAGCTTTGTTGATGAGACTGTCGTCTTGTTTTTGGTGCTTCTAGTAAACTTTTGTATCTGATCTAAGAAAAACCGACATAGACTGCGCTTAGTGTGTGTAGTGAGGCAGTAAATAACAGGGGATCTTGCACCAGATTCATCCACAGTCAACAGTGGTGTTACACAGCACACTTGCACTAATAGGTATAATTTCTTCTCAAGATTGTAGCATTAGAACACCATATGCAATTAACTCGGGAACATTTGCTCTTTCAGTTATAGGCTACCAACAGAGAGATTGTGCTTTGTGCATGCTATATAGAACTTAACACTAACCATGCCATATTACATCCTCTGAGACTATGAAAGAGGCACCACAGCTGCGACCATATTCTGAATGGGATTGGCCTTTACCTTTTGACTGAGCTGCTCATTACATTACATTACATTAAATTAATACTTATTCCATAGTTCATGAATACTACATTTCATAGTGGAATGTTATTGTTACAGTTTTTTTTACAGTTACTACTTCATATTGAAATATGGCTTCCCGGCTATTACACAAGTTGAAAATATGGTCACTATTTTTGTTATAAACTTAAATTTGCCATATTTCGTGACAGTACCTTTTCCATTAGACGTTTGCAAGCAAATATAAGTCTTGGCTTCAGTTGTCTAAGTATGATTCCACAATGCATCGTTGTCGGCTGCAGAAAATGACGTGGTTCAGCGTGTTTCTCTCATTTTGGTGTTTCAAATACAGTTTCTTCCAATGTAGTTTCTTCTTTTCAGATAATACAAAAATAATAGTTAACATAATTCAAAATTATTTATGACTGCGACCTTCACATTGTTCTTCCGTCAACACACACCAAGAGTTAGCTTCCGACTCGGACTGACTATAGTCAAAGACTACTCCAATGTCAAAGGTATTTTACACAATCAGTTTCTTTGCTATTCTTCGATACATTTTCTAATAGTAATCAATATGCTTTTACTCTCAAAAGCAGAAGTAAATTAATATATAATAAGAGAAATTATAATAAATTCTGACAAAAATATAAGAAAACATTTTCAATTCAGTATCGACAATTACGGTAAAAAAAAATAACATCTCCCAGATCCATTACAACTGCTCCCCAGGGCTTTTGTTGTTATGGACATATACAACAAAATCCCGACAACACTCAGTGATGGATCTGTATTACACAATTAGTACATTAATGATGCAGTCTGATAACCTCTTCCAAATTTGGACTCTTTGAATCTGTGGACTTGTTACTGGCTGTTGTTGCAACGATACTTCCCCATCAATCTCATACACAAAAAAATTCAAGTAAAGAAATTATTTGACATGACAAATATACATGGTATAGAACATACATGAGAAATATTCTAACATACAGAATACAGATTGAAAATAATAGAAAGGTAAAACTCATTTCTTAGAATAAGATTTAATTTTTTATTAAATATTGTTAATTTCATTATGCTTACATATTGTACAGTAAAAATGATACTGGACATATATAGTGTAATGTGTTTTTCTCTATATTTGCCTTTTATATATATATATATATTTTAAATTCTGATTTTTTTTTTAATTTTTATATTTTTTATTAGTCATGTTTTTTTTTTGTTTTTGTATTTTTTTTGCTTATGATTTTCTTTTTTTTTTTTTTTTAGTACAGCTAAAGATACATCAGTATTATCTAAATTTTTGCAATTGTTTATATACACTTGCGCCTCTACTACAATATTACTACAAGTCACATTTTTATGAAGAGTACTTTTGCTCCCCACAACATCAGTATAAACAACAATAAACTGCTCATATATCATGAGGTTTTATCTAAAATTGGTTTTGAAACTTATGCCTTTGCATGCATGTCCTCACATGCATGCCTTCACCCACAGGGAAGACTTAGCTTCCAAAATTAGAAAAATTCAGAAATGCTCACTAGGGAGACTTTTTTTATAAAAAAGTAAAAATAAATCTTTCTCTCATTCTTTGTTACATCAGTGTTTTTTTTTTTTTTTTTTCATCAGTTTCAATTAACATGTGACTTCAAATTATTAATTTATACATGCAAATATTCATAATTGGTTGTACAGGTAGTTTTGTTCTAACAAGCATATTCCAGTGGAGGACTTTTGTTTTAGATGACAATAGGTTATTTAAATTTTGAAATTATGATTTCTGTTTAAACAGTTTTAAAGAGACAACATTCCTGAGACCGAATAATTTATTTGACTTAGGATACACCAAACGATAAGCATTAGGGTGTGGATTTTCTATGACTTCAAAAGGCCCAATATAGATATCAAAGAATTTTTTAATTTCTGAAGTTAACATTTTTGATTTTTCATGAGATTTGACCAGAACAAGATCCCCAATTTTAAAAGTGGTTAATCTTACCCTATTGTTATGTCTTTTATTCCTCTTTTCCCCTTGTTTCCTCATAGTTTCCCTGACAATATCTTCTCTCTCTTGCATAGTTAAAGGTGTACATTTAGGAAATTCAATAAGTTCTGATATAAGATTTTGGAGGTCTAATATTAAACATAATCTCATATGGTGAAAATCCTGTGGAACTATGTTGTAGGCTATTCATAATATCTTCAAAATTTCGAATGTGCTCAAACCAAGTTGGATGTTTATGGCTACAATAGGTTCTACAAAGTCTCCCAATTTCCCTCATATATCTTTCTGCAGGATTGGTCGACGGAGAATGAACAGATATAAGTATATGCTTCAATTTTGATCTTTCAATAAACTTTTTCCAAATTTTTGAGGTGAACTGTGAACCATTATCTGATAATATAGCTTTTGGTTTCCCCACCTGTGCGAAATAATCTCTTTCAATTTTTATTATAATTTCATGGCTAGTAGCTTTTCTCACTGGATATAGTTTAATTAATTTTGAAAATACATCTACCATAACAAATATGTAACAGTGACCACCTTTACTCTTTGATAACATTCCATATAAGTCCACTGCGATAAGATCTAAAGGTTTTTCCGGAATAATGTTTTGCATTTCTCCACCACATCTTTGATTGCTCACTTTAACTCTCTGACATTATTCACAGGTTGCCAATTCTTTTCTTACCTTCTTTCCAATATTGTAAAAATAAACATTTTCTTGTATCTTTTGAATGCACTTCTGTATCCCACAATGACCAAAACTTTCATGTATGTAAATGATCAGCTTTTCAGCATCTGCCTCTGGCCAACACAGTTTCCAATTATCAGAATCTACATCTGTTCTCCGAAATAAAATCCCCTTATGTAATTTGTAAAATTTATCAAGTTTCTCATACCCCTTCTTGCCTAAACATTCTTTGATTAATTTCCAACTCTGATCCAAATTTTGTTTTTTTCTAATTTTGTTACACATAGCTCTAATTGTTTTCTTATTTTCCACCCCTTTCAAGTATCTAATTTTAAATTGCTTTTCCTCCTCTTGTTCAAAAATCTCCTTTTCTCCCCCAATTGGTAACCTTGAAAGTGAATCAGCTACTACATTCTCAGAACCTTTTATGTGTTTGATTTCAAAGTCAAACTGTTGCAGAAAAATTGCCCATCTGGTCAATCTACTGTGGTATAATTTGCACTCTTGTAAGTAACTCAAAGCTTTGTGATCCGAAAATACTATGGTTTTATGTCCAATAAGGTAAATTCTAAATTTTGTAAAAGCCCAATGAATTTCCAAAAGTTCCTTCTCTGTGACTGTATAATTTTTCTCATGCTGAGCAACATTCTGCTTGCAAATGCTATGGTACAATGTATCTTAACTCCATTCTCTACTCTTTCTTGACATAACTCTGCTCCAAGCCCATAATTACTGCTATCAGTGTTCAAACAAAATGGTAAATTAAAATCAGGTCTGTGTAATAAGTGTTGCTTCCTCAACTCTTGCTTAATTTTATCAAACTCTTCCTGACAACTTTTATCCCAAACCCAAATAGTGTTTTTCTTAAGTAACTGACTTAAACATGGTGCATTCAGACTCTGATCACTTATATGTTTTCGGTAATAACCGCATCTACATCTACATCTACATCTATACTCCGCGAGCCACCTTACGGTGTGTGGCGGAGGGTACTTATTGTACCACTATCTGATCCCCCCTTCCCTGTTCCATTCACGAATTGTGCGTGGGAAGAACGACTGCAATAACCCTGCATAACCCAAAGAATAGTCTTAGGAATAGGAATTTCTGAAATTGCTTTAATTTTTTCTGGATCTGCCAAAATTCCCTTGTCTGTGACAACATGACCCAAAAATTTTAATTCAGAAACTGTAAATTTACATTTCTCTAATTTTAATGTCATCCTCCCTTTTCTAAGTTTTTCACAAACTGACTTCAAAATCAAAAAATGTTCCTCCCAATTTTTCCCTGTAACCAAAATGTCATCTACATAGATTATCAGTTTAGACGCAAGTTCTTGCCCCAGTACATGATCCAAAGCTCTTATAAATTCGGAAACAGAAGAATTTAACCCAAATGGCACAACACAATATTGGTAACTCTTACCATTGTACAAGAAAGCAGTATATTTTCTAGAATTAACCGAAAGTGGTACTTGATGAAAACCCGAAGTTAGATCCAAACTTGACATATATTTTATATGTTTATATGTTAAGTGTCTTAGAGTCCTAAACCAATCTTACTCCACCATCTTTTTTCGAAACTACTACTAGAGGATTATTATATGCACTGATACTCCTTTCTATTATATTACATCCTTCCATCTTTTTCAGCTCTTTCTCAACAGCAGGTCTTTTTGATATTGCAATAGTGTATGGTTTTATGAAAAATGGTTCATGAGGTTTTACCTGAAGCTCACACTGGTAACCCTTTACCCTACCAGGTATGTCACTAAAAACATCACTGTATTCCCACAGCAGATTTTCTAACTTGTTTTTGCTCCCCAGATAAATTTTGTGTTTCTGAAATTTTCAAATTTACTAAATTCCCAAATTCAACTTCATCAGTATCAAATCTATGAATTTCAATATTCTCCAATCTATTTTCTTTTAGTAAATTAATACTGTCAAAATTTCCATTACTCTGATCACCAAGTGTGTTCACAAAATTTGTCTGAATGTATTCCCTTTCACTAGTTTCTATCAAAAGTTTTCTTCCAACCCAATCAAATGCTGTATTTACTTTTACTATCCAATTCATACCCAAAAGAAAATCCTCATTAAATTCCTGAATTACAAAACATCCATGTGTGAACAACTTGCCTTCAATTAAAAATGTCACTAAAGCCTGGCTTTTTACCAATTTACTGCTCTTCCCAGTAGCACCTTTTATCTTTACCCCAACAACTGGCAGTTCAACATAATCTTTCCCCACTTTCAATTTTTTGCTTAATCTTTCAGATATTCCCGAGATCTCACTTCCTGTATCGATTAAACATTTACCAATCCATGACCCAATTTGAACTTTTATATAAGGACTGGAAAATTGATCACTTTTCTCAGAACCTGTATCCTCATGTAATAAATCCCTTAAACATTTACCAATCCATGACCCAATTTGAACTTTTATATAAGGACTGCAAAATTGATCACTTTTCTCAGAACCTGTATCCTCATGTAATAAATCACTTTCAATTTCCCCAAACCTATACTTATCAGAATCATATGGTATACCATTATATGTATTATTTGTCACAGTTATAAAATTTGCACAAGATACAAAATTGTCATTAGTACTCTCTATTATCTCAAATAGCCAAGAATTTTCATCCAAATCACATTGTATACTATTGAAGTACTTATCCTTCAGCTTTTCAAAAATAAAATATCTCATCTTTTTCCACCACTCAGGACATACAGTTTCACATACATTAATAAGCATCTTTCTAAAGTTCTTGTCAAAAGAAATAGTTTCACTGTTCAGCCATATATTCATAAGAAATGTGTGTGTATCATTAGTATCTATAAAAGTTTCACTTAGGTAAGAAGTTATACATGTGTCATCGTTATTTGTGTAGTCAGATTCTTTACCAGCAACATCTAAATTCACACTTTTACATACACCCAGATTGCAAGTATTATTCATCCTGGTAACATCCCTGGGAATTTCTATAATATTCTCACTATTTAATCCATTTTCAACCATGTGTATACCCAACTCCCTATTTAAACTAATGAAATACCTTTCCTCAACATCATCATCAATACCATTACCATCATTATCAACTTTATCAACAACATCATTATCATTACACATATTCAAGTCATACACATTCAAATTATCCCCCAAAATATTATTTCCCCTTTCTAAAGTTACCAGATCCCTTTCACCAACATTTTCATTCTCACAGCATGCATTCTCTCTTTCATTCACACACATCTCTGAACTACTGCAAATTACATCATCCGACAAAGTGTTTTTCTTTTCTGCCCAAGTGTAAAACTCTGTTAAATTAAATGAATCACAATTACTTTTATCTACTGTATGTTCTTGTGTATTGAAAATGTTATCTTTATCATTATTATTTTCCTCTTGAAATTTCTTCAATAAGTAACAACTAATGACCTCATGTGATAGCTTAGGTTTGGAACTGACCTGTTTGGGTTTATGATAGTCACATCCATTGGTCCTTTCATCATGCTCACCTTCTGCCTCAACCTTGCGGACCTTCAAGGGGGCATCTACTCGTTTTTTATTTCCGGTTCCTGTTTGAACTGCTGATTATGGTTCTGCCAATGTCTCTGATCAACATTTCTGATCCCATTCCTATGCCATCCATTACCTGATTGTTCGTAGTTTCTATTGTACTGACCTCTATCAAAATTTCTGTGATTTTGATCCCTAATGTGTTCTCTATTTTGTTGATTATTAACACAAAAATGTTGTTCTTGTTTTGGATAAAAATTATGGTCCTTCTTTTCAAAATTGCTATATCCCCCTGAATTTTGACTGACACCATGATAATTGTTTTGTTCCCTTTTTTGAAAGTTGTCATTTCCCCAATTTTGACCATTACCTTTCTGAGTAAACCCACTGTGTGTTCTTGTTGTTACCCTATCCAACTTTTCAATATAATTGAGAAACTGCTCTACATTACTATCAGGACAATGAACTAAACTCAACTGCATTGCTGATGGCAATCTTCTCTTTAAGGTATCAATTTTGATCAAATCATCCAAAGGTTTTGTTAAATGAATAAGTTTTTGAAGTTCACTTTTGCAAAATTGTTTCATGTTCCCATCTGATTCCCTATAGTTTCGCCCATTCAAAAATTCACTTTTGATTCTAGTTTGTTTAAGATCATCCCAAAATTTTTCCAAAAATTTTGATTCAAATTCTGAAAAGGTCATCCCCAAAGTTACAATCTGGTTTGCCCAAGTCAAAGCTTCCCCTTCCAAGAATTTTTTCACAAATTTAATTTTTATTTCATCTGGTGAGTGAGGTAAAAAACAATCCTTACAATACTGCATAAAATCAACGGGATGTAAGGGTCCATCTACCGAAAAGTGCTTCACTGGAATATTAGATATAAGATTACACGTGTTGACATTGTAATTTTTGCTTTGAAATTCAATGTCAAAACTTTCAATTTTTTCGCTAAGTTCTTTGACAGATTTTTTGTTTTCCAAATCATTGCATTCTACTTTTTCTTCTAGAGTAACCAAACGATTGTCATTTTCTTGTTGTACATTTTTAACTAAAACTTTTGTATTCTCATCCAAATTTTTAATTTCCCCTTTTATCTCATTAAAATCAATTAAATTTCTTTCCCTATCTACCAGTAACTCATTTTTTACAGTATTAATTTCACCGCTCAATTTAACATCAATTTCATTTACTTTTGCTTCCACAGATTCAATTTTTTCCTCAACACTGCCAACTCTGTTCGAAAGCTCACCCACTTGGGTATTGACTGCTTGGACTTGCAACAAAATGTTATCAATTTTTTCATCCCAGTAAGTCTTATTGTCGTCAACTGATTGTTTAATTTCTTTCGTGAAATTTACAAGAAAACTTTTTAAATCAAATTGATCGATTCTTTCTCTTTCATTTGACCTGTCCTGATGTTCGAAGTCTATCAAATTACTACTTTCTACTTTAGGCACAATACTCTCGAAAATCTCATAAGTCATTGTGAAGAACAAAAATTTATACACAACAATACAAAACAAGATAAAAATATTGTTTTAACAAAATACGAGGGTTTCGTGACTTATCTGGAACACTCTTCTACTGTTGCAAAACCACATTTTCCATCCATGTGATTGTTGACCAAAATTCTTGAAGTATTTTCTTCTGTCGAAAATTATATTTTTTGCCGAAACATTTCTTCTCCAAAACTTTTACTTCCCGATGAACACAAACACTGTAACACACATTCTGAAGAAACTGGTATTAACACACAAAAATTTTCTTCCTCGTAGCACTGTTGAAGATCTCGTGAACACAATATCCCGGCTGAGCCCCCAGTTGAAATATGGCTTCCCGGCTATTACACAAGTTGAAAATATGGTCACTATTTTTTTTATAAACTTAAATTTGCCATATTTCTTGACAGTACCTTTTCCATTAGACGTTTGCAAGCAAATATAAGTCTTGGCTTCAGTTGTCTAAGTATGATTCCACAATGCATCGTTGTCGGCTGCAGAAAATGACGTGGTTCAGCGTGTTTCTCTCATTTTGGTGTTTCAAATACAGTTTCTTCCAATGTAGTTTCTTCTTTTCAGATAATACAAAAATAATAGTTAACATAATTCAAAATTATTTATGACTGCGACCTTCACATTGTTCTTCCGTCAACACACACCAAGAGTTAGCTTCCGACTCGGACTGACTATAGTCAAAGACTACTCCAATGTCAAAGGTATTTTACACAATCAGTTTCTTTGCTATTCTTCGATACATTTTCTAATAGTAATCAATATGCTTTTACTCTCAAAAACAGAAGTAAATTAACATATAATAAGACAAATTATAATAAATTCTGACAAAAATATAAGAAAACATTTTCAATTCAGTATCGACAATTACGGTAAAAAAAAAAAAATCTCCCAGATCCATTACAATATGCAAAAATCATATCTAAAAAGTCAAATGTTGTTTGGCTATCTATCAGACTTTTAATGCTATTAGGTAAATGAACAAAGATTTTTGTGGCAGTGTAATTCACCCCTTTTCATCCCAAAGTCAGATATAACCCAGAATAGTGAAGATCATACTTTCTTTTACTATTATAGCTATGCACTTTGCTGTTATTTTTGAATTGGGATGAATGATTAACAACAAAAAAGTTCATAAGTGAATATTTGTTTAGTGAAGGTTCTGTGAATATCCTGAGTTCCTTAAATAATAGTCTGCAAGCTGATCTTAGATGGGCTGCAGGCATTATTCTGATTTGCACTTATGTGCAATGAATACTTTCTCTCTTAATGATGAATTACTGCAAAATGTGACAGCATATGAAAGCAGTGAATGAAAATAGGCATAGTAAGCTAATTTACTGGTATGCTTACCACCAAAATTTGCAATAGCCCTAATAACATAAGTTCGTAGCCTAAAAACTAGTTACTCCCGCAAGTTTGTGCCTGCCCCCCCCCCCCCCCCACCCCCTCAAGATTTTACTTTTCACCCCTTTTATTCAGATGCTGGCCATGCCTCGTAAAGTCCCACCTACCAATGCATCAACAGGAACCAAACCTATGCATGACTAAGTAGTTGCCTGAAGCAGCTGATTTAGCTGCATATTGACCCTCCTGACGGAGCTGTTCAGTTGGGCCATCATACTGCATATAAGCAGGAACCAAGTCAACATTAGTATCGTTCATTGCAGATGGTATTGGTACCTGTCATCTAATTTTTCCACAAGGTCTTGCCCATGCCTCTTCCATAGCTGCTAGTTAACAGGACTTTCCTCCTACGTTCTACTATTTTTATTTATTTATTTTTGAAACAGTTGGTTTCCTGGTGAAAGTCTGTTGATATCTCCTCTGTCCAGATTTAATTGTAAGGATTTCTGTTAACTATGTAATTTTATTATGAAATATATTAAAAAAAAAAACAGTTTCTTAACTGATCATTCTTGTTGTATTGGGATTAGCCGACAGTAAAGCTTTTGTTTTTCATAATGAGTTACAGAGAAAGAATTATGATGTATAGCATCTCATAAGATAAATCACTAAGTAATCCTGTCACATAAGTAGAATACTGTTTAACTTAAGGAATGTAAATGTCACCTAGAAGCATTGTCATATCCTTTATTTCCAGTTGAGATTCTTTCTCTTGTTGTATGTACAAAGATAAATTACCCACTATTTCCAAATGTTACACATATTTTTGTTGAATTGTACATATGTCCTTGTCTTGTTGTATATGTCTGTTCAAGGTTTTTCCTTTAGCTGGTGTCTGTCTATAATAATGTGGGTTCATGTACAACATAATGGTTGTCATATATTTATACTCTTTTTTGATTTTTGGGAATGACTGGTGTAATGTTTCCCTCTGTTTCTTAAGATATGTTTTCTTATGTTTATGAAAGATTTCAAGCATTTTTGTTACTTCTGTATGTAATGGAAATGTGTCCTGAAGAGACTTAATAATCAAATAAAATATTTTTTATATCATTTAATGTGTTTTATTGATCCTTGGATTATGAGATTGTTACCTTAGTGATAGCAGCATAGTTGCAGATTGGTGATGTGAACCAAGTAGACTATAATCTCAATGTTGGTATGGACTATCTTTGGTGCCAGTAAGTGAATTCAATTTAATGCAGGTGCTAAGTGTTCAACTTCTACTTCTGTGTTTCAAACCTTAACTAACTGTGTCTATGTTTATTTCATTCATCTGCCACATGAACACAAAATGGAAGCATGGAAGATAAACTGTTAAGAACTGAGCAACTGAAATGTAACAGTTTTGTTAAGTGGTGGTTTACAGCTATTCAGAACTTTCTGAACAACATTTCCTGCACACAGCTGTATCGATTTTGGTCACTTCAGACCACCTTCAAGATTATGTACATCTGATCATGTTATTCAGAATGTATTCAAATGCAAATGTAACATTCACTGACAGGAAATGGAATCAGTTGTAATCAGTTATACATGGAGATTAATTGGACATTACAGTTGCTTTTGAATACATTCTGAATAACATGATGTACATCTCATGTGTTATAAACTTAACAATCGTCTGTAGCAAGCAAAATTGGTTGTAATGAATAAATTGATATAGCTGTGGGCAAGAAATGTTGTTTCAATGTAATGTAACAGTTAATGTCTGTCACAAACCCAGGCTAATGCTACTGCAATTGTAAATCTCAAATGCATGTAGTAATTAAAATTTGATTTAGTTACGTGGTTGAATTCTTGGGGTGGTGGTCCATAGTAATTTGCTGACAGTGCAATTCTACTACAGAATATTCAGAACAACGTCAGGAAGATAATTTTTCCCCGCAGAGCATTTGACAAATCTTGTATTAAGTTCTTGTTATCTTCCTTCTTATTGAAAGCAAAATTTATTGTATCTTGAAAATAACTACAATTATAAAGGTCTGCAATGTTTGAGGCATAAAGGACAATGAAAGGTAACAATGTAGGTTGAAAGATCATATTGTAAGATTAGTTCACCAAAGTAGAGAATACGTTAGCTCGAAAAATGTCTTGATCATTATGTACTCTTTGAAAGAATCTATGACCTAGTTCTCTGAACATGTGCCCTCTTGCAGCTACAGCATGCACAATTCATTTCAACAAGTGATTATCCAAAGAAGCTAATTGCTTTGAAAAGTACCAAAATGTGACATGAGCGTTACTTACAAATATTCCTGCACCTGGTTCATTACAGGTAAAAGCATTTTGCGAACTTCAAGGTTGTATGTAACTCCGCCTGTCACTACCAATTCATCTTCACTCACCCAAAGTTACAATGGTTACGGAGAAAATGGAAAATGCATTTTTTGTGGAAACTCTACTGTTCCCTCCATGAATATTGAAGCGGTGCAGTCTCAACAAATGAGTTGATCAACAAACCAATAACTGTATATATCATAACTACAATCAAATTTCAAAAGCAATGCATTGTAGGTGTGCACTATAATGAAATGTCCCACACGTTATAACAAACACTTGACCTGCAGCTTTCCTTTCATTTTGTAGTATGAGTGATACCTATAAAACTGTATTAACTATGAATTTCCAGACTGTACTAATTGTAAGATCATAGTGAGCAGCAGGTAATTCTTTGGTGTTAGCTGTTTCCACGTTGTTTCCAAAAATTGTACAAGTATGCTGCAATACTGATCTCACTGTTACTATATAGGGCATTCAACTTTACTTTTAACAGCTTACTTTGTGCAGTAAGAAAAGCAGTTGGATGCACTGTATACAGGTCTTGTACGGACTGAAAACAATGTAACATTCGCCTTCCTTGTTCACACACAAAAATTATTGTTTTTGCGACAAGAGAAAAGTGATACAGTGATTAATTCAAGGAGGAGAGCCTTTCAAAATATTTCTGCTGTCACATCCTAACTTACTTGGTAAGACAAGCACATAATGAATATCAGATCCTGCTTCCACAATGGGTTACTTTGTTCTCAGATGCTGACATGTTGATTAGATTGAAAATTAATATCACATCTCTAGTATGTATTGATACGATTTAAGCAAGCAGTGGAAAATTTTAATACTGTCAAGAAATGTCCTATCACTTACTGCACCGTGCTTTCCAATTACTTCCAGGGATCAGGTTGGCAGATGTAATGTATCCAAACTACTTTGTTATGTATGCAGCATTCTTAAAAATTTTCATTGAAATCAGCTTTTATCTTTTTTCCACATGGCAAAGTGTATTTGAGGACATTCCTGTTAACACTTTTTTTCACTATCAATTGGAAGGGGATAGAAAATGTCCACCTCCTGCACAAATTTTCATACCTCTATAGGCTAATGTGCTCATCATGAAACAGAGCTCTTGTTTCAGAACAGAGACTGACCAAATGGTCTATCACTCTAAATGTACAGTTTTGTTACAAAGTGGCAAAACCCATTAGCAGCCATAGTGAGAGAAAATACATGTTTACAGATGTAATAAGTGAAGTGAGCAACATATAAATCTTATTTTCTAAACGTCCACAATTATCATCTTAGCAGAAAGCAACCCTTTTCAGTTAATTTGAAAATTGTAGACACCAGCTGTGGCTCTGTCACTGATAACTTTGTCATCACATCACTAATTTTTAGAGCCTTTAGATATTGGGAATACACAGTCCTGGAAAGGTGAGTACTCTCAATACAAAATTTTCAACAAATTTCAGTTTGTTGACTCACTGCTTGTTTAGTTCAAGACTTCTAATATGTAACACTGGCAAGCAGGTGAGATAACATGGTATCCTGAGACACTACTATGGTGGAGTATATCACCTTTGTGTTTTGTGGAATTCACCTCAAAAGTGCAGTTTTTTGCCTGAAGTTTACAGTGGGCCGCCCATGTGCAGTTGTTGGCAACACCAATGCATGTATGATTAAGAGCGAATGTGTTCTTACTTTTGACAGAATCTGATCACTTATCTTCCCCCACTCATGTTTTAATTTGAAAAAAACAAAAAAAACCATCGATTCACAAATCAGGTGTTCCACAGTCTTAAATTTCCCCAACAGCCCTTTGTAAAGTTTTACCATTTTTTTTTGTATCCCTCTGCACACCATTAATATCTCTAACTTTCAAATGACAGTCTCTCAGTAAAAAAACACATTGCTTTTCAGTTTTGCAGTTCTGGAGGAAGAGTGTCACCAGTTTCATGTGAAGGCCTAATTTATAAAACATATATGGATCTGAATTTCATCGAGTATGAGGAACCCCTAGGCAGAAAAATGTCAAATTCCTGTATGGATTTAAAGTTATGGAGAAGTAAATGTGCTAAATTACCGTTGACAGTTTCAATGTAAAGCTTTCTGGATGGCAACACACAATTTTGTGTTTGCAAACAAATAGCAGATGATTGTTTGCCACTGAAGAAAGCAGTCTAACACTCATTAACAGCCTGCAAATGAATCATTAGGCCTACCCTGATTAACTCTCAATGAACTGAAATTCCAAATTGCATCACCTACTTGACAAGCACGCAATACATGCTAGCCTATATACTTTTCCACACTTCACTGTTCAGGATAACAGCCTACTCTGCAGTTGGACAATAACACAAGACAACCACTTTCGATTGACCAATGCTGGCAGTATCACCTACAGCAACTACTGTTCTAGGAACTTTGTCTTATCATGATTCTACGAAACCAATCACTGATCATTTAAAACAATGCTTATCTGTGATTCGATCATGTAACACTGCTTTTGAAGCGGTAAAACAGGTTGAGAGGGGCAGCTGCTTAGGGAAGAAAATGCTTAACGCTACGTATTAAGTCTTCCGAAACAGCAACTGATAGTTCCCTGAACAAGAATGTTGCCCCTAATCTTTCCCCAGGTGCTAAAAAATATTCTTTAGCATTTCAAAATGAATGAATTCTTCTAAGGTCATTATCCATGTAAAGCATTCACAAAAACTACACATCGGAAACAACTGCTATAAACTTAAAAGGCCATGACATAACGCATAGATCAGTTAGGAAATGACACGACGCTGAAATCAGATGATCCAAAACTAGTATACACAACATTTTTATTTCATTCCACATGTTAATATTGTAAAAAATGCAAAACACAAAATGTGACATTTTTTGACATTAAAGATGGGAGGGATATTAACTGACCCATTATTTCAAATCAAATGTCGCTTCACTTCGTAAATTTTCGATATATGTCCATTTAATGCTCTCAATTACGAAACGCACAACAGATACACACTTCAAGATGGATTGGCTCACCCCTCCCCTCAGAAATCGTAAATAAAGCAGATGTTCAAAGATCTACCTACAAGTAGCTACGTCTCATTGGCTCTTACCGCCAACCAATGAGATATCGGTGCCAGTTGCAATAGCTACGTATAATGCCTCGTTCTCGTCTATTCTTACTTGCAATATGCTGATGACACCGCTTTCCTTGCCCTCGCTCCTACCCTCCAACGGTCCCAACGCCTTCTCCAGAATCACCTTGACCTTTTTGCTGCATGGTGTAACCAGTGGCTCCTGAAACTCAACCCTTCCAAGACCCAGGCAATCATCGTAGGTCGTACCACTCGCTCCTTCCGGCTCCTGGATTTCTCCCTTACTGTCTGCGCCCGTCCTGTCCGCCTCACCCCCACCCTCACCTACCTTGGCCTCACCATTGACCGTCACCTCACCTGGATCCCTCATCTCCGCTCCATCCAATCCAAAGCCCACAACTGCCTCCGTCTCCTCAAACTCCTCTCCGGCCGGACATGGGGGTTGCACCCCTCTACCATCCTCCACACCTACAAATCCTTAATCCGTCCCATCCTCTGTTATGCCAGTCCTGCCTGGATATCTGCCCTCCCCAAATTCTATAAGTCCCTCCAGATCCTTGAGCGTCATGCACTCCGCCTCGCCTTCCGTATACGCCTCCCGTCCCCCACGCGGATCCTCTATGATCTCATTCCTTTCCCCCATCTGCTCCTATTCCTCGAACATATCCGCATCCTCTACACCTCCCGCCGTCTTGAACCCCCTCACCCCCTGGTTGCTCCTCTCCTCTCCGATCCCCGCCCCCCGCCACGTCTTCACCGTTGTGTCCCCCCTACCCTCCATCTCTACACCCTACATCTCCTTTCCCAAGGTGGCTTCCATCAACTCCCCCTCCCGGATGATGCCTTCTCTCCCTCCATTTACCCCTCCTATCAACTCTGATCCTCACTCCCCCTCCTTTCCTCTGTCCTTTTCCCGGGCTCCCTCTCCCCCCCCCCCTTCCATCCTCTTTCTTCCTCACCTCCCCTCTCTTTGCCCCCTTCTCTCCCCCGCATCCTTTTCCATCTCCCTCCTCTGCCTCCTCTCATTCCCTCTCGCGTCTGCCCTTCTCCCCCTTTATTAGTCCTCTCCCTCCTTGGTTCCCCCTCTTTTCGTTTTTTCCTCTCCTCGCTCCTTGTTTTTCCCCCTCCTGCAGGTCCCCCCCCCCCCCCCCCCCCCATCTGCCTTTGGCTCGGGAGTGTCGTCTTTGTGCTGCCACTTTCGTGCAGTGTTCTACAGTGAGTGTTCTACAGTGCGTGTTTTACAGTGAGTGTTCCGTGTTGTGTTTTTTGAGACTTGTTGCGAATGGCCATCATACTGTCGCCGGGTGTGCCTTTTATCTCTTGCGAACAGAAACCGGACTGTCGCCATGTTTTTTAATTGTGTTTCTACTATGTTACTTGTCTGATTCCTGTTTTAACTTTCCACAATTTTACGCCATTTTATACTTTAAATCATTATTTTATCGCTTGTTTTTCCTTGTTTCTTTCTTCTTCCTTTATTTAAAAAAAAGTCTGTAGGCTGTAGCGCAGCGTAGTAAGCTGCTGCCAGCCCGCCCCCTTCGGGGGGAATTGAAACTCAATAAAGAAAAAAAAAAAAAAAACCTATTCTTACCTCCATGGTATAATACCTGCAATGGAAAAGAGGGAGCACGGAAAATGAAAATGGTGACTCAAGGACGTGTGAAATCATTTTAGGTTTTCCTCGGCCGCCAACATAACTTTTGAAGTAAGCTGCACTTAGTAACATTTAAATGTAGCTTTATTTCTGAAAAATGAAAAACAGTTTACGGCGTGATTTACAGCTAGTGACAGTTGATGTCGTTCAGAGTGTTATGTTATGTGTTATGTGGTTTATTCATCTCATTACATACAATTTTCAAATCATTTGATTTGATGTACAGGAGACATGTCAAGGTTTACAAAAGAAACTTTTTTCACTTTTTTAAGAGAAATACAAAAGTTTACACTATATTTTACATTTCTAAGTTACAGCTACACATGTACATAAAATAATAAATGTATTACAATCCCTGTGTTCAGATTGTGAAGCTGTCCTCAATGAATTCATCGACAGAATAATAACACTTTTCCACCAGGAGAGTAAAGAGCAATCTTTTCAGTGAACCAATCTCCATTTTAAATATATTACTGCCTTTTATTTTATTGAAAATTTTTAACCCCATATACTCTGGTGTTTGGGCATAAAGTTTTAAACGATGTGTTGGAAGTTTGAAGTTATCTCTGTGGCGAGTGCTGTAGTTGTGGTCAAAATGGAAATTGTCTGGTGTATGTTGATTTCTATATAGGAACACCACCATCTCATATATGTAAAGTGAGGGGATAGATAGTACTTTTAAATTTTTTAACAGTGGTCGACAGGATTCCTGTTTTTTTGCAACACACGTTTCTAATTACTTTCTTTTGTAATACTAGGAGCTGTGATAAACCTTTTGCATTTCCTTTATGTTTTCGTCTTCCTTAAAGGCAAAGAGACAAGATGAAGCGGTAGCCCATCATAGAGCCTATGCCTACCGTCATGTATTTTTTGACTTTCAGTTGTTAATAAACAGAGGATTTTTTCTGGTACCGGTAGGAGGAAGGAGGGGATTCGCGCTCAGCTAGTGAAAGAGTGAGAAGCACGTCAATTTTTTAGCGAGTAATTGTAGACCGCCATTTTGGGGTCGCTATGAATAAGTGAGGAGTGTGGATTTCATATGTGCACCGTTTAGAAAAATACAGTATTGTTTTATTAACAGAAAGGTCGTGTGAGTTGTTATTTCAAATAGTACAATAATTACAATAACTGAAGCCCACCTGTGTACTTTGGAAAATTACGAAGATCCGATAAGCTTAATAGGAACACGGTCAAGACTTCAAAGGTGAACGCGGCGACCAAACGTAGTATTATAAAGAATGGTAAGCACAAATCTACAGCAGAGAAAGAAACTACTCCGCCCTGCAAAATAATATGAACTAATACGGACTTATTTCCAGGCATAGCTCAGCTTATTGTGCTTGTCATTCACGCCAAAAAATTAATCTCATTAATTCAATACATTTTAAAAAGCCACGCATTTTATTATCATCTATTCCATTCTTTTATTATACTATAGAGCCTAGTGACATTTGCTGAATTTCCCCAGAAGATTATGCCATAATGAATAACTGACTCAAAGTAGCAGTGATAAACTATCTTTCTGGTATCCATGTTTGTGGCACCTGACAAAATACACATTGCAAATGCTAAGTTGTTCAGTTTATTTGCTAAGTAATCTATGTGTACCTTCCAATTTAAATTTTTGGTCAAGATTTAGGCCTAAGAACTTCACGTGGTTTGCTTCTGTGATATCCTGATCACTGCAAGTTATCTTTGTTTCACTCCTTTCTACTGATTTAGCTTCAAATTGCATCATTTTGGTTTTAGTTACATTTAGTTTTAGTCCATTTTGATAGAACCAAGATTCAAGTTTTTCTAAAGTATTTTTGGCTTTTTCTGGAATATTTTCAGATCCCTCATTTCCAATTAGAACTGATGTATCATCAGCAAATAAGACTGAATGAACATCAATAGCAAGTGGTAGGTCATTTACATAAAAAATAAACAGATAGGGACCCAATATCGAACCTTGTGGGACTCCTTGGGGAACTGTTTTCCAGTCTGATGAATAATTGGTTCCATTTGAAGTTAAAATTACTCTTTGTTTCCTATCTGACAGGTAAGAGCTAAACCATTTTAAAACAGTGTCTCTGATTCCATACATCTGTAATTTGTGGAGGAGTAATGCATGGTTCACTGAATCAAGAGCTTTAGTCAGATCACAGAATATACCTGTGACCTTTCTACCTTTATCTAATGTGGAGCATATTTTTTGGATAAACTCATTTATAGCATTCGCAGTGCTTTTACCCTGTTGGAATCGGAACTGGTTTTTAAAAATTATATCATTTACAGTAAGAAAGTTATTAATTTGTTTTGCTGCAATCTTTTCAAACACTTTAGAGAAGACCGGCAAGAGAGAGATAGGGTGGTAATTCCCCATATCTTCTGTCGATCCTTGCTTGAATAGAGGTTTGATCTCACCATATTTCAATACCTCTGGAAAGCATCCCTGTTCATAAGATTGATTTATAATAGTTGACAGTGGTTGGGAAATAATATCGTACACATACTTGATTACAGATGTTATTTCATCCCACCCATGTGAGGTTTTGTTTTTTAGAGACAATATTTTCTTTTCCACATCCCTTTGGGTTATTTTTTCAAATTGTTTAAAAGATGTGTTCTGGCTGTTTTCCAAATTTGTGATGCCCTGATAGAACATCATATCCACATCCGATCTTACTATGTTTAGGAAGAATTCATTGAAACAACTTGACATCTGAACAGGGTTTACTATAATTTCATTTTCATGTCTAATTTTCAAAATCTCATGAATTTTTACTTTGGCTCCTAGTTCAGACTGAACAACTGACCACACTGCTTTTGTCTTATTTCTGTGTTCTCGTATGAATTTATTATTTGCCATTTGTTAGCTGCCGCTACAACTTTCCTAAATACAGCTTTATACTGGTTGACATAAATAACAAAATCTGGATTTCTGTTTGATTTTAACTCATTGTGGAGCTCACTATTTCTGGCACTAGAGATCTTTATTCCTGTTGTAATCCATTTGAGTTTACCATTAACTTTCTTTTGCTTATATCTACGAGGAAATGATTCATTAAATACCTCTAAGAAACAATTTAAGAATTTGTCATAGTTTATCGAGCTTTAACTATTGTAGTCTACAGGCCAGCTTATTATACTTAATTTACTGCGGAATAAATCCATTTTACTTTTACTGAGATCCCTTTTTATACACACTTCTGGAGGCTTTAGGTTATTTGCTTTTTGGAGCTCAATAAACAGAGCTGAGTGATCTGAAATACCCAAGTCTAAGCAGTATTTGTGTTTATTCCCACTGTCAAATTTGTAGTTAGTAATAATATTATGCAGGTCACTGATCTGCTGTTTCCCCTAGTGCCTTCAGAAAAATTTAGCTTGAAACCAGATTTCTGAATTAAGTCACAAAATTTTGTGGAATCATTGCTTTCAACTAAGACATTTAAGTTGAAGTCTGCTGCTATAACAACTTTTTTCTTACTTTCTTTCTGGAGTTTTTCCAGGAGGCATTCGAATTTGGTTAAAAACACTTTTGTTACCGCACATCCAGGAATTCTGTAGATTGCTATAACCAGTGTATTCAGATCACTCAGTTTGCAGAGCAACTTTCAAACACGCTCTCTTCATTTAAATAATTAAAACTATCTCTTACTGTATAACTTATGGAAGAATTGACAAGAATGCAGGAGCCTCCACGAGATTTGCTTATTCTACAAAAGCTAGCAGTTACCTTAAAATTATTAATACTATTTAGTACTTTTATACTATCTTCTGTTAACCAGTGTTCATTTAGGCAGTTTATTTTAATATTTACAGATTCTGAAAGCAGAATTTTTAGTTCGTCGATTTTTGAGAATTTACGATTTGGTAGTTCTGCCCCTAAGCCATTTATATTCCAGTGCATCAATAGATCATTTTTGCTTTTAGTTATTTCACGTGCATCCTTTGTTTGGTACCTAAACTTTTTATTTTCAGTTTGAATTTTTTCTTTGTCACTCCTATCACAATGAATTAGTTTCCCTTGCTTCTTAGGACTTTACACACGTCTCTGAACATTTTACTAAGGTTCGCAGAGCCTAATCTATTCAAGTGCAGGCCGTCTTTTCCCAGACACTTGCAGTTTAAGAATTTGTCTGGGTCAATGAATACTGCACCGAGTCTGTTGCACTGTTCCCTAATGCCAGTATTTATCCTGTTGATGTAAGTATCACTTACCGATCTTCGATGAATAATTCCACTAATTACCAGCCTGGATGTTGGGTATACAGTTTTCGCCAATCTAATCAGATTCCGTATTTCACTCACGATTTCTTCCTCACTGTTACTGCGGATGGAGTTTGTGCCCACATGGATTAAGATACCTCTGTAATCATCGGTACTTAAAGTTTTCTTACCAGTTTCGCCCGTGTTTCTTTTCATGGACAATACATTCTTAAAATGTTTGTTGAGTTGATGCGATCGGATTCCAGGTCGAACATCAACCTTGCAGTCCGGCACAATAACATTTTTTGATATAGAATCACCTATTAACAGAAAATCGTTTTTGTCATCTTCTTTGTTCGTTGCACTTTTACGTTTGTCCTTCTTATTATAGCAAACTGTTTTCCATTTACACTTATCACTTGTTTCACTGACAGAGTTCTCTGTGGTATTATTCGCCGTATTACACAAATGCGGATGTTTGCCACTTTGTTCAGTAATGGGTTGATTTCTACACACGCAGGATTTTCTTTTAATAACCAGTTCAGAATTTTCTTGTTTCAATGCTAAAATTTCCGGCTTCAGCGCTTCAATGTCACTTTGAAGCAATTTAATAATTTCTTCTTTTGAGTTCACGGTACTTACGAGTTCAGCCATCTCAATACGGAAGCAATGTGGACACGACCATGGAAACTCGTCTTTTATGAGTTTTAAATTCACTTTCGCACATTTTTCATGAAACCAGTAGTTACACTTCACACAAAAGATGCCTTTCATGACGCGTTTCGAACATTCCCTACACGATGAACTATTTAATTTAACCTTTTTTGAGGACTGAGATGTGTCACAACACTCTTCTATCGGCGCCATCTTGAACCATTTGCAACAGAAAACCGTGCAGAAACTAATTCAATAAGGAAACTCTATGAATAAAAGCCAGTGAGCTCAATATTTAACACAATTAAAAGAATTCATCAGCAACAATTACGAGTTACGACAAATTCACAAAGCTACATCAACAGCAATGTGTATCCTTGACAGAATGAAATTTTCACTCTGCTGCGCTGTGTGCGCTGATATGAGACTTCCTGGAAGATTGAAACTGTGTCCCAGACTGAGACACGAACTCGGGACCACTGCTCCTTTCGCGGGAAAGTGCTCTACCATTTGAGATTCCCAAGTATGACTCACGAGCCGTTCTCACAACCATAATTCCGCCAGTACCTTCCAAGCTTCACAGAAGCTCTCCTGCACTGTGTATCCTTGAATACATGTTTGTATTTCAGTAAATGATGGTTTACTCAGAACAAGTTACCTTCTCGGATTGATTTTCACTTGCAAATGGCCTGGAAAACTGAGCTACAAATGACGCTATATTTCGATGGAGTTCTGTATTCCCATGGGGCTACATGCAGTCATTTCTTTAAAAGTTCTGGACACGAGTGAGGAAAACTGAAAAGATGTTAGATATCTTTTTCAGTATTTGAATTTCTCGAATACTATTTCCTTTACCAAATGCTAAAGCATGTGTAGCTTTCAGGTGAAATACCATTTTCTGCTGTCCATCGATTATTACATCCGTATGCAACACAACACTTTAACTTTAAAATCACAAGTACAAGAACGACAAGAAGTACTTCCACAGAGAAGAATGTGGTATTCTGCCCCTTTACAATACGGCGACTCCACCATAGAGCTTCACGGCTTTCTAGTCAAAAACGCATTTGAGTAGTCTCTCCAGCTTAGTATTGAGCAGTGGTGTCTATACTGTTTATGTGAAGTGACTAACCTGTTCAATATAATCATGAGTTTCTATAGTAGGCTGTTCAGTTGTTATTTTCATCTGTCGCCTTGGTTGCTTTCCCTTGGGCATTAAATGCGTCAAAAACGCAAACTGTGATGGCACTGCATCAGGCTTGAGATGCCTTCTCGAAGTACCAGGCCTTACTAAATAATCTTCTTCATGAAGTGATCACACAAGAAACTAGCCCTTGTAGGTGTGAAACCTTTGCGTTTAGTGGCAATGACCCACTGTTTCAGTAAATCGCCTTTTTGCAGGGGAAACCTGTCCAGAACAGAAGACACATTGTATCGTGCAAGGCAATGACCAAGATATTTACGAGATTGTTGTCATTTCTTGACTTTCAATTATTACCTGTGTAAAATTAAATTACTTTCCTTGTTCCACCGGTTCGTACAGTTGTATGCAGAGCACGAAATAACCATTTTACACTCACAACATACACTTCGTTAACACCAAGAGAAACTTTTTGCCTAACTAAAAGATGGCGGACGATATAAGCAAACACTCCTGAGACGGCATGGATAAGCGCTATGGTCAAAGACAGAAGATGTACATCCAGTTAGTATGGAGATGACTGGTAACGAGTTCACAGTAGTGTCGGACGTCAGGAGTCACTGGTGACACCGGCGTCCGACAATATGAGTACGAGGTTAAACCAAATACTAAACTAGCAACGTATTTACTGTATGCACACTGAAATATTGCGCGGAATTGTGGTCTTAAGACCACAAAATGAAAAGTGAATTCCAAGCGACACTTTTGAAAAAAATAGTGGCACAAAGCAGAACTAATCGGAATGTTGAAGAAAATTATTTGTGTATACAAAATCAGCAAATATCACGGTTTCATTCTGGTTTCTACTAGGAATTATAGTGGCGTAAAGCACTGTCCAGTAGATAAAGTGACAACAAAATAAGTTCGTACCCGGAAATACAGAAGCGTCCGATTCTACCCGTCTGTTTTGACCCATGACGTCACAAATATGGCGGAAACGACCATAAACCACGAATCTAATATGGCGCCTATGACATGATAAACACGAAAATACATCGAAAAACCAACACGCACACATTCCACAAAAGACCTAAGGACACTAACGGGACAAGTGCGGGAAATTATTGGGGGTTCTTGGGTGGGTACAAACTAAATATAAACAAGTTTAGACACATACCTCCATACAAAACCACTCAAAACGACGAAAAAACCCGACAACACAAAACTCCCTAAATTCCACTAAACACAATATCCTCTGGAATCGGACACTTCCCTTGACATATGTAGCTCAACAGCAGCTCCTGATCCCACAAATTGGAATCGAACACTTCCCTTGGCCTATATAGCTCAACAGTAAATCCCAATAACGGCCAACAAACTCACAACCGCAAACTGGAATCGAACAATTCCATTGACTTATATAGCTCAACAGTAACTCCTGATACCGGAACACCAACAGCCACAACCACACATCGGAATGGAACACTTCCCTCGACCCCAGCACACAACAAATACACTAAGAACAAGAAAAATAACAAGCGCGTGTGCGTGTACACACACACACACACACACACACACACACACACACACCAACGAAAAAATACACAACCAAAAGAAAGATCCAACCCACCCACAGCCCACCCCACCAACTCAACCTCCTCCCTCACCCCAAAAAAAATACCCTTAAACAAAAACCAAACGCTAAGTAAAAAAAAATCTCAATCACACACTACAACTCAACAAAACAGATCCCCCACAACTTCACCCGCCCACCCAAACTAACCACTTTCGGCCTACACATTTTACTAATAGCTCCAAAAAAAAAAAAAAAAACACCAATAGCCCTCAGGGACGCTCTTCTGCCAACAGTAATCATCTAAATGAGACTGAAGGTTGGAAGAGCACCTCTTCTCCCTCCCAAGAACTGACTTAATGGCCCCCCACATCCCCTCTATAGTATTTGTACAAGCCTCCGTCTCATAATTCTTAAACTCTAAACTATGGTTAACAACTAAATGATTGTACCCCCTCTCATCCAACCCCCGATAAGAAGAAAATGCATCTGAAACCACTGCGGAACACTGTTCTATACACTCCTCAATTAATCCCAATAATTCTGCCTTAGACCACCCCTCCACAACCCTGAAAACACATTCGTAACACTCAACGCCCGGTACAACAGCCCCCCCCCCCCCCCCCCCACACCCAGAGACCAACCACAGACTTACCCATCCCATACTTCCTTTTCCCAAACTGCGACTTGTCCACCTCCACAACAACCCCAGGCCCACCCAACTTACCCCTGTACTTAATAAACTCAGAACATACTTCACGACAAAATGAAAACCAGTCAAGCACACTCCTCTCTCACACCAGTCTCATGCTCTCAAAAACTATCTGAGGATCTATAACAAAAATAATACGTCATCAATAGAATCTTGTGCGTGCCCAACCTAGACTTCTCGAACCAAGAACCATAACTTATCGAGCACCACAGGCTATCCTTACGGCAATGCCACATATAACCATCCCTGGCCCGAGTCGCCGGAACTTTGACCAATCTCATTTCATGCCCACAAATAGAGCACTTGAAGACCTCGGCTAACAAATCAAAGAGCTGCAAAAATTTAATGAGCTCCAACGGAGTATCGCCCATCACTGCATTCAGATGAATGCTATTGATTTTATCTTTCATATCCATACCTAACCAAAAACAGCAACCAATTAATTTACTCAAATTAACACACGACCTACAGTTAACAGCACTACAATAACTTTCACACAAAACTACTAAATTGTTAACTCACCGAAACAAATTCCGCTCAAAATACAGCCAAAATGCGAACAAGTCACTAGAATGAGTAAGACCAAACTGAACCAACTACACCACACAACACAAAACCCCAAAATACACCACCAGAGGGCACAATGAACTGCAACACAACGACACCTACAAACACGCCACACTCACAAACCATACTCCCCGCCGTCATGACGTCACACTCCACAACAGCCTTATGTAACAGGTCAAAGCCGATAGGTGGTATCAGATGATTCACTTTTTGTCTCTAAAAAATAAATTTTGTGAATTATAGTTTCCACCGTCAATTTTTAGTGATCATGGTAAAATGCTTGCGAAAAAATGTGCAGTAGGAATGTGTTGTAATTTGCTAATGTCAATTGGAAAGGTGTCAGTTTGTGAAACCTCCATGTACTGAAAAGTTAACGTTAACCGAATGCTGATTTCTTTGTCGAATGTTCAGCAGATATAGCAAGTGATTTTTTCCTTTCGTTTGTTTACTGAAGTTTTATACTGGTGTAGAATCAGAATATGTGAAATATGACATTCAGAGTTACACAATCTGCAATAGAGTGAGTTTGCAGCATTTTGTTCATTTACAGCTCAAATACATTAGAATATTTAATGACGTATCTGCATGTTCCATACAAATGTCCCATTCAGAGAACCTATTTAAGACTGCGTTGTTCATGAGCCATGGCTGGATAGACTGCGACAGAAGTTACAAACTGATAATTGTTGCTGTTGTTGTTTTCAGTCTGAAGGTTGGGATGATGCAGCTCTCTGTGCTACTATATCCTGTGCAAGCCTCTTCATCTACGAGTAACTACTACAACCAATATCCTTCTGAATCTGCTTGTGTATTCATCTCTTGGTCTCCCTCTATGATTTTTACCCTACACACTTCTCTCCGATACTAAATTGGTGATCCCTTGATGCCTCAGAAAATGTCCTACCAACCAATCCCTTCTTCTACTCAAGTTGTGCTGCAAATTATTCATCTCCCCAATTCTATTTAGCACCTTCTCATTACTTATGTGATATACCCATTTAATCTTCAGTATTCCTCTGTAGCACCACACCTCAAAAGCTTGTATTCTCTTCTTGTTCATGTTTCACTTCTTGTTCATGTTTCACTTCCATATGTGGTGGCACTCCATACAAATACTTTCAGAAAAGACTTCTTAACACTTAAATCTATACTCAATGTTAAATATTTCTCTTCTTCAGAAATGCTTTCCTTGCCATTACCAATCTACATTTTATATCACCTCTACTTCGACAATCATTAGTTATTTTGCTGCACAAATAGAAAAACTCATCTAATACTTTAAGTGTCATTTCCTAATCTAATTACCTCAGCATCACCTGATTTAATTTGACTACATTCCATTATCCTTGTTCTGATTTTGTTGATGTTCATCTTGTATCTTCCTTTAAAGATACTGTCCATTCTGTTCAACTGCTCTTCCAAGTTCTTTGATGTCTCTGACATAATTACTGTGCCATTAGCAAACCTCAAGGTTTTGATTTCTTCTCCCTGATTTTAATACCTACTTTGAATTTTTCTTTTGTTTCCTTTGCTGTTTGCTCAATATACAGATTGAATAACATCGGGGATAGGCTACAACACTGTCTGACTCCCTTCTCAACTGCTGCTTCTCTTTCATGACCCTTGACTCTTATAACTGCCTTTTGTTTCTGTACAAATTGTAAATAGCCTTTCGCTCCCTGTGTTTTACCCCTGGCATCTTCAGAATTTGAAAGAGAGTATTCCAGTCAACATTGTCAAAAGCTTTCTTTAAGTCTACAAATGCTAGAAATGTAGGTTTGCCTTTCTTTAATCTATGGGTTTAGCGTGGTAGGGTTGCCGAATCTAATGATGCACGCTACACCACGTGTAATAAACACCATTTTTATTTCTCGTAAGCACACATATACAGTTGTTTACATTCTGAATTCTCGGTACACGTCCGTACACTTCCACGCGCGACCACAGACTGGGGCAAAGAGCTTGCCAAAAACAAAGATATTACCCGCGACTTGGTCGATAGTCGCCACATTAGCCCCCCCCCCCCCCCCCCCTAGAGTGTGGAGCACAAACATAAATATTGGGGCATACATGTAAAGGGAACACCCAGGGGGGAGGGAGAGGGTGTTTAATCAGAAACCATACCTTACATTACATTACATTAGTAATTGAAGTCTTCGAGCCAGCGAGGGGGGCGGATGGTCCTGCCTGACCGGGTGAATCCTCGTACAGCAGTTGAGGGATCTGGGGAGGGGATGGTGGGTTGTGAGGGGCCAGGATAGCGGATCTGAATGCCTGTGGTGGTACGTAGGACTTTGACCGTTGATGGGTCAGTACCAACAGGCAAGGGGACAGACTGGAGGAGATGAATGTGAGTTAAGTTGTCACTGGGGAAGCTGGCTTGTTCGTAGAAGATGTACACATTACCCGGCTGCATAACAAAAAACACATTAGAGCTGCAAATAAGATCTGTGTTGACATTCACTACCACTTCCTTATACGGGTTGACAGAATCTCCACACGAGTCATCATCGGTGACATCACACGCTCTGAGGCTGGTCCCTGATACATCACTGAATCCTAACAGGGGAGAGGCGAGGGGCTGCCTGTAGGAGGGTAAGTCATCACACGCATCACTCTGCATAGGAATGTCACACGCACCTGTAGCACTGTCACACGACTGGGAGTGGGGAACGTCACACGTGTGGGAATGGGCGTCGCTCATCCATGGACTGTCGGTAGATGCCTCATGCGAGGTGGGTGCAGCAGGGGATTGGGTCTGACTGGGTGGGGTATCGGGCAGTTCTCCCAGAGTCCATGCAGGTTTGAGGCGGCAGACGGATACCGTTTGAGGCGTGCTGTTAATGAGCACTTCGAATGTGTTGGTACGCCGTGATATGACTCTGTGCGGGCCCGTATATGGAGGTCTGAGTGCCGGTCGGATGGTGTCATCACGCACCATGACATGAGTGCACGACGCCAAGTCCTTATGCAGAAATACGGGAGGGGGCGTGTGTGGTCGAGGAGGCGGCACGCGGATGTTAGCAATTAGCTCCTTGACCTGCCCGACGAATGTCGAGTCGCAGATTTGATCTGGAGGAAGTGAAGGCTCGACTAACTCTGCTGGGAGTGTGAGGGGTTCTCCATACAGTACCTCTGCCAGGGATGCGCCAAGGTCCTCTTTGTACGCGGCCCGAACGCCTAACATTACCCATGGTAAGGCATCGGCCCACTCACCTCCGTGGCACATCAGGGAAGCTTTAAGCGTTCAGTGCCAGCGTTCCACAAGCCCATTGCTCTGGGGGTGGTATGCTGTAGTCCTAAATCGTTTCACCCCACACAGTTCACAAAGCTGTCGGAAGAGGGCAGACTCGAACTGGCGGCCCTGGTCGGTGGTGACAGAGACTGGGCAGCCGAAGCGCGAGATCCACATTAACAGCAGGGCTCGGGCCACTGCATCGGCTGTGATAGTAGTGAGAGGAATTACCTCTACCCAGCGGGTAAACCTGTCAATTGCGGACAGTATGTTACGGAAGGGGCCTGAGGGGGGTAAGGGCCCGACGATATCGATGTGTATGTGCTGGAATCTTCTTTTTGCCACATCGAACGTACCCATGGGGGGCTGTGCATGACGTCCTACTTTTGCGCGCTGACAAGCCACACATGCTCGTGCCCAACTGCGACACTGTTTTATCACCCCGGGCCAAACAAAACGTTCAGATACCAGACGTGCGGAGGCGCGAATGCCAGGGTGTGCCAAGTCGTGGATACTATTAAATATGTCCCGGCGGAGAGGTGCAGGAATCACCGGACGAATGCGTCCTGTTGAAATGTCGCACCAGATGGGTGATGAAAACCCAGGAAGTGTCCGTAACTCTAGTTTGAGTCCTGTTTTGATATCGGAACGCAATGCTGCGAGTTCAGTATCCTCTGTCTGCAATTTAGGGAGCTCACTGAGGTCCAGTTGTGAAGATAAAACCGACACCCGAGACAGAAAATCAGCGACGACATTGTCTGCGCCTCTGACGTAACGTATGTCATTCATAAACTGACATATAAGGTCCATATGCCTAAAACGTCTCGGGGATGAGTCCTTACCTGGGTTACGGAAAGCGTAAACCAATGGCTCGTGGTCGGTAAATACCACGAGATGGCGACCTTCGATATCGTCTTGGAAATATTTGATAGCAGCGTAAATAGCAAACAGTTCCCGGTCGAAGGTCGACCATTTACGTTGGGAAGCGGTCAGTTTGTGGGAGAAAAAATCTGAGCGGCTGTACAACAGAACCCACGGATTGTTGAAGTACTGCCCCCACTGCTGTATCACTTGCGTCTGTAGTAAGCGAGATGGGAGCATCAGGAATGGGGTGAGCAAGCGTAACAGCTGTCTGTAAGGCTGACTTTAGATTATCAAATGCGCGACACATATCTGGAGTCCACGTGACCGCCCGAGACCCTGATGTGTTTTTTCCTGCGAGGGCATCCGTCAGTGGGGCTTGTATGTCGACGGCGTGGGGAATATGTTTACGGTAGTAATTTACCGTTCCAAGGAAGTGGCGGAGGCCCTGAAAATCTTTGGGCAAAGGCACCGTACTAATGGCCTCCACCCGTTCAGTTAGGGGGCGGATGCCGTCGCCAGAAACTCTGTGGCCCAGAAAAGTGACACTGGTGCGGCGGAGTTGTGACTTAGTATTGTTCACTGCGATACCGTTTGCTTTTAATAGTTGGAACACTGTATTTAAATGTTGTTCATGTTCCTCGAGGGAGGAAGAAAAAATTAACAAGTCGTCCAGGTACGCATATGCAAAGTCCAGTTTTCCAACCAGCAAGTCGATGAACCGTTGCCACATCTGTGCAGCATTTTTAAGGCCGAATGGCATAAACAAATACTCGAACAACCCGAACGGGGTGATGATAGCGGTCTTTTCAACGTCCTCAGGTGCCATTGGCAGTTGGTGGTACGCCTTATGACAATCGACTACACTGAAAATTTGTGCCCCATGCAGCTGGGAAGCAAAGTCTTGAATATTTGGGACGGGATAATTATCTAAAATTGTTCTGGCGTTAAGCGCCCGATAGTCACCGCAGAGGCGGAAAGTGTCATCTTTCTTGGGCACCAAATGAATGGGTGATGACCAACAACTAGAAGAAGGGCGGATAGTCTTATTATCTAAAAGTTCCTGAACAATAGCTTTAGCGTGTTTAAGTTTTTCCGGATTTAAACGCCTAGCCTTTGCACATACCGGTGGGCCTTCTGTGGTATTTATTCTGTGGACAGTACCGTTATTGATCGCGAACACCGATGGGGATGCTGGACCAGCACCCGTTGCACTGTGACTAACCTGTAATGCACACGTGTGTGTGTCCAAGGCCGGCAGTTCAGCAGCAGTGGCGGTGATCCACTGGTAGTCCTTGTCGAAGAGCTCGGTGGGGTACCTGGTAGCGTCGCGGGTACAGCTTCCGTCCGGCAGTAGAAATGTCACTCGGCGTCGGCTGCAGGTGCGAGGAAGTGGTGCGGGGGTTGGGGGCGTGGCCGTGTGCGACAGCTGGGCGGTCTGCTTACGCGCGTCCATGAGCTTGGCTTGCACGGCGGCGATGCGTAAGCGGAGGGCCCCATTGCTGTCCCGAAGTTCGTCGTTGTGTGATCTAAGAGAAAGCACTGCAACAGCAGTTTCCGCTAGCTCACACAGCAGAATGGCGCTTTCGGATGAGAGGGGTAAGATATCTGAACCGGTGGTACGGTCTCCCGAGTTAAAGGTTAGTGTACCTCGTTGTAGGTTGGGTGACAGTGCGTGGGCTAAGAGAAAATCTACCCCAAGCACGGGTTCATCCACATCCGCGATAACGAAAGTCCACTGTAAGGGCGTATTAATGTCCTGCAGTTTAAGGCTTAAATTCGTTATTCCATGAGAGCGGATCAGGGAATTATTGGCGGCTCGAAGCGGGGGGCAAGGCTGAAGCTCGAATTTAATACCTGCGGACAAAGGTATCACACTAACCTCGGCCCCCGTGTCGACTAGAAATGAAAGGCAAGACACTGCATCTTTCACGTACAAGCGTCCTGGCGCGTGAGGAGAAGTAGTATTTAGTGATAGGCGTCTGTGCGGTGCAACGCGGCCCATAGCGCCTGAATTGGGTCGCGTTATTAGTTTGGGAACGCGCATGGAGAACGACATTTCTTAGCCGCGTCGCCAAAGCGGGAGTGGAAATAACACCAAGCGGGGCGGCGCGTGGCGTCACCCGTCGCGCTGGTTGAGGTCGAAGCGGCAGTGGAGGGGGACTTGTTTGTAGTTCCCTCCGATGGCGACGCTGCAGTAGTGCTGGTAGGAGAGGAGTTACTGCGGCGGTTGCCAGGCGGCGTTGGCTCCGCGCGCATGCGTGGAGCGAGTCGTGCGCACTCTGTACTGCAGGATGGGAACTGCCGCGCAGGTGTGCCAACCCCTGAGGCCTGAGGGCACCCTGGGGGGGTATGCGGGGGGGGGGGGGGGGGCAGAATGTTGTAAACCTGGTCTGCGATCTTCAGTTTGGCATCTAGTGGGGCCGAAGTTACATGTAGAAGGTGAAGTTGAACTTGCGGGGGAAGTTTCAGCAACCAGATGGTCCAAAGTGTAATGTCCGGCATGTGATGCGTGTCAATCATAGCGCGGAGATGACGCCAGAGTTGCGACGGGGACCTGGATCCCAGCGATTCCTGACTGATGAGGCGGATAGCTTCCTCTGTCGATGTGGATAGTCGCTCGAGGATGGTGCGTCGGGCGAACGCATATTTGTCCGTAGCGGGGGGCGAAGCCACAATGTCGCAGATCAGATCCAGTTCGTCATGGAGGTGACACAGTAAGCATAGGAACTTCGAATTGTCGTCGGCGACGCCGTGTAGCTGCAGGACGTGGTCGACCAAGGCAAACCATGTGCGTGGGTGATCCTTGCGAAGGGGTGGTAGCTTCGGCCAACGGGTGGGAAAGTCTTGACATAAATGTTTATCAGAAACTGTCTCTCCCTGTCCATAGTTCTGCAACGTAATTGTTTCGGGTGCAGTAGCGGTGCACCAGCTTCCGCCACTGTCAGTGGCACGCGGCACGGTAGGCGCGGCTGGCTCGACCTTGGTCGAGAAATCAACGAATCGAGCGGTCGACGGAGTAACGCCGACGGGCGTAGAATGGACCGGCGCGGTAGAATCGACCGTAGTCGACCGATGTGCGGCGAACGACGGAATACAGTTTCCGGGCCCCTCCCCTACAGGTGCATTAAAATAGTTAAAATCCTCTAATGTTTGTGGAACACACGCGGCAGGAACGGCGTGTGCCGTCGGAAACACTCGTAAAGCGGACGCTGGTGGTGTAGGGGGGGTTGGTGCAAAATCCGGAGTTCCGGTAGAAATATGAACTCTCCTGTCTTGAGTGTCCGGCTCGATTTGTAGTCACTGATTCGGGTGGAAAATTCACACTTGCACTTGGGAAACGTGTAAACATAGTCACTGGGGTTTGAGCACATTGCGTCGGCTGTTGAGCACTCGGAACACGTGGCTGTGGAATTGTATAAACACTGTCCTGTTGAGTACAGCTAGTCGATGTGTTCGGAAACTGCGTAGAACTATTGCGGACGCCCGGTGGATAATTGTAAAACCATGCCGAAGCGTCCGTTGGAACACTTAGTTGGCACGTGTTCGGTGTAGCAGGCGACCAGCGATCCATTGTGTACTGCTCGATGGTATAAGATTTCGTTGTAGCACTCGCGAACAAAATTCGGGGTCACCAGTATGGGTTTAGCGTGGTAGGGTTGCCGAATCTAATGATGCACGCTACACCACGTGTAATAAACACCATTTTTATTTCTCGTAAGCACACATATACAGTTGTTTACATTCTGAATTCTCGGTACACGTCCGTACACCTTCACGCGCGACCACAGACTGGGGCAAAGAGCTTGCCAAAAACAAAGATATTACCCGCGACTTGGTCGATAGTCGCCACAAATCTATTTTCTAAGATAAGTCGTCGAGTCAATATTGCCTCACGTGTTCCAACATTTCTACGGAATCCAAACTGATCTTCCCTGAGATCAGTTTCTACCAGTTTTTCCATTCATCTGTAAAGCATTCGTGTTAGTATTTTGCAGTCGTGGCTTATTAAACTGATAGTTCAGTAATTTTCACAACCTGTCAGCACCTGCTTTCTTTGGAATTGGAATTATTACATTCTTATTGAAGTCTGAGGGTGTTTCATCTGTTTCGTACATGTTGCTCACCAGACAGAAGAGTTTTATTATGGGTGGCTATCCCAAGGCTATCAGTAGTTCTAATGAAATGTTATCTACTCCTTGGGCCTTGTTTTGACTTAGGTCTGTCGGTGCTCTGTCAGATTCTTCATGAAGTACCATATCTCCTACTCATCTTCATCTATGTCCGAAATGATATATACAAATAATATGTAATAATATATAATTTTATTTTATATACATGTAATCTGCCATTGACATTCGTGTTCTCTGAAAGATCCACTAATTTTGGAGAAAGTTTAGTAAATCCATATATTTTCTCCACAGTAAAAAAATTCCTGGAAGGAGTAGAGGAGAGAGAGTTTTAAGTCTCTTGAAATTCTTGAACATGCCATGGATAGTGATCTGAACATTTTCAGGGCAATGTTCGGAAAGTTGTCTCTTGTTTTGGACAGTTGACAAGAGGTTTATGCTGCCTTTGTTGGGGGTGTTGAGGGTTATGCAAGTCATGCCTCTTGCTAAAGGAATATTATTATTCCCTATTTTGTGAATAGTGGCCAACAGTGCTGGTATCTCCTGATCAATGGTATGATCCTTATTGGTGATTTCCTTTCTTTCCTTTTTATATATATAGTAATAGTACTTCCTTGAAGCCTGCAGAGTGGTCATAGTTGCTATGCCTGTAAAACAATGAATAATATACTATTAGGAGATACTGATCAATTATCATATGTTTCAATTTCCTCAGGAGATATATGACTCTTGACAGTTCGTCACACACATGTGCAGTGTTGTCTTGGCAAGTGAGCTGGCTGTCCACCATGAACATCAGAAGTTTTAGAACCCCTACACAGTGTAGGTATCCTTTGTCACTGAGGCTAAATATCAATTTCTTCTTTTTTGATTCATTGATTTTCATTTTGTTTATAACAAGTCATTCTTTTGTTACATCAAACAAAGCATGTTTGAGATTTGCTGGCATTAATGCCTTTTGAGTACAAAGATGTTTCATCTGCAAATTGCAAGAACTGTCCATGAGAGCTTATCCTGACTGCCCAAAGGCTTATAAGATTTCACAATCCTCATTGTTTCTTTTTTTTTTCTTTCTCTTCTGATTTTTTTTAAATTTCCTCCACTTCATCATGGTGCACTTTTTTTCCATTTCTTACAGCAGCTGCAGGATCTATATTCAAGTTAGGGATTGCACGTACAATGTTTCTCTCAATCTCAATAAAATAATTGCAGAAGTCATAAGGGTTACACAAACTCAGAGAGCTGTGTTTTTCCTTGGATTTGTTGATCAGGTCCCAGACTGCCTTGCATGGGTTGTGAACTCCTTCAGTGACCCTATCATTACTTTTCTTTTTGGCTTCTTCTACATCCTTTCCGTTAAGTCTTTATACTTGCAAATATTTTCTGGAAAACATCCTGCAATAATAGGATAATGCATTTTAACTTTTTCTGTTCACCAGCATACCATGTTTTTTCTTTCACCATATTTTGTATGTGTTGTGACATTTTTGGAGGACATTTTCTGGTCTTCTGTGAATAGATATCATCAAATTTAGTTTTGATAGCCTGGAAGAACACACTAAATGCACCAATGACTGCCATTTACTGTGATCCATGCTACCTCTCTATTGCAGATTGTGCTGTTAGAGAAGCACTTAATGTTCCCTTATTTATGAGCCTTATTGTGAATACATAATTAGAATGCCAGGAAACAGTTGGTTGATTAATAGCTCTTTTTGTGATTATTTCCATGACTGATGCTCTCTGGTCAATGATCATTGGGTCAACTACAGCTATCAAATAGTCCCAGGCATTTACATTTGTGATCACAGAGCCGAGGCAGACATAGCCTATGGTTGGTAAATGCTCTGCTACAAATAGTATGTAATTGGCTACTAGGTTCAGAAATTCTCTCTCCTTAGTACTCTCTTTGCCAAAGTGTACATTGAAATCAGCACAAAATGCAATTTTTTTTCAAGTGCATTAAGTAGCACAGGAAAGATTCCACTCAGATGAGAAAGTTTTCGAAATTGCTAATTGGAGAATCGTACACTGAGACAAAAATTATATGAAGATCTAATAACTCCAAAGAAGCCAATTCTAAATCCAGGTCCACAGTCAGTTTCTCTAACAGTGAATGTACAGGTACACCACCAAAGGAAACAGTTCTATATTAAATACAGTTGTAGTATCCAGTTTCTTGTGCTGATAATCGATGGAATCAGTAATCACATATAAAGGGTGTATCATAATTAATGGCATAAATGCATATAGTTAAAAGTACATGATACTAGAAGCAAAAAAGTGTCAGTAACTGGGTCGAAAATGTATACCTTAAGAGCTATGAGCAATTTTTCATCTTTGATACTGTGAAACAAATATCTTCTACTGCAAGTTCTTTGCTTTCCATATTTTGGGAAGTGGTAGTATGAACCCAAATAAGAAAAACAAGTCCAGTAAACATGTGCTCTAAAATGCATTCCTTAAGAGCTATGAGCACTTGTTCATCTTTGCTGCTTTGAAACACAACTCTTCTAATGATCTAGTGCTCATAACTTTTAAGGTACGTGTTTTAGAGCCCATGTTTACTCAACATTTTGTAATTTGTGCTTGTTTCACAAGATAATATTTTGGCCACTTGTAAGTCCCATTAATTTCAATGCTTCATTTTCATGTTTGGTTAAGTTACAGGACAATTTTTTCTCAGTTTGTGTGGTGGTTAATGCACACTTTGTTAGCCTGACACCAGTGACTAATGTGTTTCAATTTTTTTTCTCTGTCTTTTCTGAGACACGTTTTAAATTTTGTCCTGTGTCATACAATCACTGGTACTGAAATTAGCACAATTTTCTGGGATTATTAGTCAATGGGACATTATTTTCTTCACTGCAATTAATCTCTTTTAGCAGGATTCCAGGCTGTTTCGCAGTTACTTTCTGAGCTTTGAATATACTCGCGTATTTACAATTTTTAACCGAGGCCTCTATACTTTGGCAGACACTGAACAGCAGAAAGCCTTTGTTACAAATTTATTGACGCATTTTGATATATCAACAGACATAGCTGTGGTAAGAACAAAGAAATGCAATATAAAAGATGTGTCAGGAAGATAAATGCAACAGTGGATAACAGTTTCCATAAATACTTACAGTGAAGCACAAGAACAAACCATAACAAAGTGGGCAGATAAGATACTGAAAATATAGCTCTGAGATACATAGATCCAGGTGCCAAAGTGACCATACATCAGGAAACTGACTGATAAAGAAAACATTTGCTGTCAACAAATAATGCTAGTAACCATGTAGACAATAGCTGGCTGTCAAAGAATGTAACCAGTGGGAAGCATACAGTGATTATATCAATTATGTATTACATGAGTCTGGAAGCCATGGAGTAAACCATGCAAGCAAAATAACTCAAATTATATAATGTACAGATTGGAAATAAATATCACAAAATATACGGGCCTCATGTGGAATGTTAGTTGTCAAATTTTTAGAAGAGATGAAATATGAAAAGAAACTTAAAAATTGCAGCAAATAAAAGGTAGAAACATTATGACCATTGTAAAGAGTTATGATATATACCAGGTGATCAAAAAGTCAGTATAAATTTGAAAACTGAATAAATCACGGAATAATGTAGATAGTGAGGTACAAATTGACACATGTGCTTGGAATGACATGGGGTTTTATTAGAACCAAAAAAATACAAAAGTTCAAAAAATGTCTGACAGATGGTGCTTCATCTGATCAGAATAGCAATAATTAGCATAAGAAAGTAAGACAAAGCAAAGATGATGTTCTTTACAAGAAATGCTCAATATGTCCACCATCATTCCTCAACAATAGCTGTAGTCAAGGAATAATGTTGTGAACAGCACTGTAAAGCATGTCCGGAGTTATGGTGAGGCTTTGGCATCGGATGTTGTCTTTCAGCATCCCTAGAGATGTCGGTTGATCACGATACACTTGCGACTTCAGGTAACCCCAAAGCCAATAATCGCACGGACTGAGGTCTGGGGACCTGGGAGGCCTAGCATGACGAAAGTGGCAGCTGAGCACACAATCATCACCAAACGACGCGTGCAAGAGATCTTTCATGCATCTGGCAATATGAGGTAGAGCACCATCCTGCATAAACATCGTACGTTCCAGCAGGTGTTTATCAGCCAGGCTGGGGATGATGCGATTCTGTAACATATTGGCATACCTCTTACCTGTCACGGTAGCAGTTACAGAACCAGAATCACACATTTCCTCAAAGAAAAAAGGCCCGATAACAATAGATGTGGTAAATCCAACCCATACCGTGACTTTCTTGTTGTGCAATGGAGTTTCCACGACAGTTCTAGGATTTTCGGTAGCCAAAATTCTGCAGTTGTGGGCGTTGACAGAGCCTCGGAGTGTGAAATGAGCTTCGTCGGTCCACAACACGTTACTCAACTAATCGTCATCTTCCGCCATCTTTTGAAATGCCCACACCACAAATACCCTCCGCTTCACTAAACCACCAGTTCATGATGCCGATGGATTTTGTACGGATAGTATCAGAGGGTACGCCTCAGTGCCAACCAAACAGTAGTGTATGAAATGCCGGTGCGACGTGCGACTGCACGAGCGCTGACTTCCCCATGCATAGACGAACCCGCTACAGTCTCCATTTCTTCCTGAACTGTCTCAGCAGCATTACACCTTGTGCTCGGTCGGCCACTACGGGGTCTATCGTCTAAACAACCCATGGCTTTGAACTTCGAAATCATTCTCTCCACAGCTGCATTTGTCAGCAGACCTTCACCCATTCAAATCCCCTTCCTGTGGCGATAGGATCGTAACACTGAACTAGCACATTCCCCATTCTGATAATACAGCTTCACTAAAAGTGCCTTTTCAGGTAACTTTTTAATTTTATTTATCTTCTACTCAAGAATATACAACAATAAAAAGGAAATCAAATATGCATATGCCACGAAAACATGGTGTATCCTATGGTAAAACGGAAAATGGACAGACAGTAAACTGACAATATAGCTTATTGAAACTTACAAACAAAGAGTGATAAAAAGATAAATATGGCGATATGCTAAACCTAATGTACAGGCAGTCAAGTGTAGTCAGTCAAAATCATCCTGCCATAAAATGGCATGCGTATCATGTCATTCCTAAAATCAGAGGAAGATAAAATAAACTTAATACAGTAGTAACGAGCAAGTAATCATGAGAATGTCGCATAGAAACTAAAATTATGTGAACTGTGCAAAAGTAAAAACTGAAATGTCATAGGAACTGTGTGCCCATGATAACACACATGCAGCACAACATAAACAAAATACCATTCCTAATACGGCAGACTAATGTTGATCCATAGAGCATTGTAAGAGTTTACCGTGTTAAACCCTGAGAAGAAATACCAATTTCCATTACTCTGCAACAATGACAAGATAAAACTTGTTAGTGTCAATTCAGAGTGATGACACATATGTAAATAAAGAGGGGGGAGGGGGGAAGGAAGAATAGGGGCTGGAGAAGAAGAAGGGAGAGTATGATAAGAACACAGGAGAAATTAATACTAAAAGTCAATAGAGTGTGTGACACATATCACACAATGCATCCAAAAGAAGGGGGAGCAAGTGACAAGAAAAATAGTAACACTGATAATATGGAATGTGTGATGTGTATCACGCAGTGAATCCTGTACTAAAATGAAGATCTGGATATGCACTGCCAAAAGGAAATAGCAGTGGCAAATGGGAAATCATATGATGCATGAGAGCAATAGTGGGCTAACCCCAACCTTCCTCCAACACAGATAATCAAGGTAGAAAGATACTGGATTTAGCAAACATATTCTGTTCTTTACCCGGTTAATGTATGTTACAACTTGTAGCTTCTAACAGTATTGCAGGTCTTGTAAGTGGATTATACAACCAAATTACATCTTGACTTTTAAAATTCCCGATTTTTATGTGGGTTAGTCTACTTTTGCATTACACATAACGTGAATTTCAACATAGTCACTGTTGCATTAGGTGTACAGCCTCTTTCACAAAAGGATTTCCATTTACTTTTGGATTCAAATGTATTTCAGATTGTGTACTTTGCAATCTGAGTGTGAAAACATCAACATTGGAAAAGAAAGTGAAGTAATATACATGCCAGCCACTGTGGCCAAGCGGTTCTAGGCGCTTCGGTCCGGAACTACACTGCTGCTACAGTCACAGGTTCGAATCCTGCCTCGGGCATGGATGTGTGTGATGTCCTTAGGTTAGTTCAGTTTAAGTAGTTCTAAGTCTAGGGGACTAATGACCTCAGATGTTAAGTCCCATGGTGCTTAGAGCCATTTGAACCACTTGTAATATAGATGAAACAAATGAATAAGCAATACAATGAAGTACAATGTACTCATTGAAATAGCTACAAAATAGTGAGAATACAAATAGTTATTGTTTTTTTTATGTACTACTGTAGAGGAATAGGATCTATAGTTTGTGTACATCATTGAACAGATTTAAGAAACAATGTCATGAAATAATGCAATTACAACAACCACAAAGGTTTCCACAAACTGTTATTGCATGTCATATCAGGACACAATACGGGCAACATATTTGCAGGCTTTGCAACAGCTGTCCTCAGGTTCTTATAAAAATCATGGTGAACTGGTGGAATGAAGTCCAGTAGACTCAGTAAATCTTTCTTCTTCAGTTCACTCATTGCATTACCTTCTGGATACAGCCGTTCTAACTCCTTTATAAGAGTTGATGTCCTCTTGGAGACATTGACTTTCTTAAATACACCACCTGTTTCATTGGAATATTTTAAAAAAGTATATCAAAAGGCAGCTTTTCCACAAATTGTGGCCACTGGATCCTGAATCACTCTACTTTGGTTTGATCAACTGATATTTTGTGGTTCGTAATATTTCTTTCAAGTGTCTTTGTTGAAAAAACGCATCTTTACCCATGCAAACTAATTTGAAAGGCTTTTTCTTTCTATCAGCCTCAATAATCTCATTCCAGTGTTCTGGAAAGTAAATATTTTTAAAATACTTCTTTTGAAATTTGTGATCAATTTCATTTACTATGTAAATAGGTTTGGAAACTATGTACTGGCACATAAGTGAGAGTTTAATATACCTATTCTGACCTCCACACTGATCCGAGTACATAATTAACTGGGAAGATTTCACAAAATGGTGCACATAGTACAACAAACATGAACCAGTTTCCTGATGACCTCTAGATGCTATCGACTCGTTCAAAAGAAACATGTGAACATCATCATTCCATACGTTATGAATACCAAGCCAATAGGTCCACATTTGCCTTTTGTAATAGCCTAACACTGTTGACAATACAGGTGTAGGCAAAATTTTCATCAGGTCAAATGTTATAACTGTAACATTATCATTTGATTTAGCAAGCAAAGAATTGTTCTGTAAGCCTTTACGTGCACACTCAGCTTTCCTCAAATGTTCATCTTTCTGCAAGATGAATGAACTGTCATTTGGTAAGGCCATTATTTTGATTTGGAAAGAATCACATTTCTTACATGAATCCGAAATAGGTGGATGGAAAGCTAAATTAAACTGTTCATTGAAGGTTTTGCGAAATATACTATCAGATACTGGGTTCACTGTTCCTTTGCAATATAATGACTACGTAATACTGATACTTAAATCAGGTGCCAAACACTTTCTCCTCGATTTGTGAATGGCATAGTGACTTTCATACTCTGGAAATTTGTCAACAAAACACTTCGCTTCAGTTATTTTATCTGACGGTGTTTTGCTGTCTGATTCACATCGTCCTCACCGGTCAAGTGGAACAGTTGTGCTAACACCTTTCTGCTTCAGTATTCTGTCTATTCATCTTGCAGATACTGCCAATTTGTTCTGAAAATATGGTTTGCACACTTTCACATCATTACTGTGAATATCAAGCAAACAGTATTGCCTGGTATTTTCCCATCAAGAAAGGAATGTGTTCGCCAATCCATAATAATCATTAAATAATTTACACAGCCTGTCTGCACTTATCTTTAGGTGGCATTGCTTCATATGAGAACATGGTCCCATTCGGTATTTTTTTTTCCAAGTGTAATCTTGCCCTTACCATTTACATATTCTTCCCCTTTGGCTCGACTCTGTTTTCTTACATTCCATTTCCAATCTTTCTCATCCCTCAAACACTTTTTGCCCTTCATACTGTCCACATTATCATGGGGTGATGAGGATCCAGATGGTCCTGGTATTGAGGACATTTCCAAACCATCGTTAACAGTGAGTCACTCTGTATCACGTTCTTGATCATCACCTTCCTCCTCCGATTGAAATATATCTGTGAAGTTCAATGTCAAACATACAGGAATCAATATTTTTGTATTACCGCTGCACAATATGATAGCGCACACAAACAATAATAACATACCTTGTAATTGTTCCTCTATAGTTTTAGGTTGTGTGTTTTGATCAATCACTGTAAATTTAACAACTATCACCCAACCAACAAACTATGCCTGCACTACGTGATTCCATGATGTGAATCAATGCGGAGTGACATGAATACTGTGATAACAACTACTACACAAGGTAACACCATCGCATTGTGCTGGGCATGACTGCGCATAGCGAATGCTGGAGGTGGTTCAGGGAACTGCTGTCAGTGCAGCAGTGGACTAATGAATCATAGTCCACTAAAAGGCTCAGCGCAAAAAGTATTAATTGGCCCCTCGTCTACGTTTACTATACAGAATTTAAATATGTGGTTTTGTAGCATTTTTATACTTCACATAGGCATCGTTTCATTCAGGTAACTAAACACGGCAACAAATGTTAGTTAGTCCACTCTTGCTCTCAGTACCTCATAAGCAGAACCAAGCCTGCACATGGTTTCCTCCATGAGTTTCACACACACAGTACATAATCAATATATTCATTGTATGCTCCCCTTTGGTTACATTCTTTGATGGTGAACTATTGTCTGTATGGTTAATAATGCCATGTGTTGATGGTAATTGTTTTCCTTACCACTACGTTTCTCAGTGTATGGTCAGTTTCTCACCTGGTTCCACATATATGAGAGCTATATTTTCAGCACCTTATGTGCCCACTTTGGTGTGGTTTGTTTTTGTACTTCATTGTAAGTATTGGTGGAAACTGTTGTCCACTGTTGCATATATTTTCCTGAGGCATCATTTATATTTTATTTCTTTGTTCTTTTCATCTATGTGTGACGATGATGTATCGAAACACCACAACTCACTGTGTACCAACAGTGAATGATCGCCTGCCTTATAGATGGAAACATTTCTCTATCAAGCGAAGCTGTATAGTTTCCTCATATTTATATACATATCCTTGCACTCATTTCTTTTATGAAACATATCTCAGAATCATTAGCAGTACCATAAGTTTGTTTAGTTATTGAATGTATCAATTGTTGGTACTGTAATGTTTATGAGTAATATTCGTGCAACTTCTTGAGTGTCAGCTTGACATGTCTTCTCCAGCAGTAGGCATTTACTATCAGCTAGGAAAATAGAGAAACACCCATCAACTGTTTTAACTGGCTTCTCATATTTTTGTGTTTGTCTCAGAAAGAACTCTATCCATGTCTCACCTTTCTATTGAACTGAAAACTGAATTCTCCATTTTAAGCCATAACATTACGTTCTTTGAGACTCAAAGTTTTTCCAGACAGTTTCTGAGTACAGTACACATTATATCATCAAGACCTGTATCTGGCCATGGAGGAGTGTTCAGTATGTCTGACAGAGATGCTGGGGATCCGAGTTCGATACCTGGTACTGCTAGTAATTTTTTCATGATGGGTTGCCTGGAACAGGCTGCATTTATGGTCATGAGGGTAAATGAGTACCTACTTGCTTGAAATAAGTAACAAAATTGACACACAAGTTACCAAAAAACTGTCAATATGTGTCCTGAGACAATAGAAAAAAAGTGATAACAGTACATTTATGCTGCTTATAGTTAGATAACAGCTACAATAATGTAGTATTTTTTCCCTTCTAAATCTAACTTCTCATATCACAATACTGTTTCAGTTTTTCACTATCTTTTTGTGTGTACCCTAAAGTAATATTTTGTTGAAATCTATGACTGAATAATGTAAATGTAGGTTTTTTTAATATATACTGATGTCCTACTAAGTGTGGTGGTTATGCTGCATTAGCTAGCATCTAGCCAATGAGAATGCAGTATTATAATCCTTATGTTTACATTGAAGGGATCATATATTGGTATGGGAAAAAACAATATCAGTATCCCTAGAGAGAGGCACTTGAGGTTCAATGGATCCAAACTTTCTATTTACTTTTTTGTTGGTTGTAAAGTTTTAGAAAAGGCTGTTATAGACAAATTTGTGGTGCATATTATGATGTGTCAGTGTCTGGAAAGAAACAAACTAATGATTGTGTTAAAAACGAGATCTGTGTTGTTTGAGCACTTCTGTGTAAAAGACACTATATCTTTCCCTGAAGAGAGTTACCAATTTTCCTTTAGTTTGGGCTGATATTGAAGTTTAGGCTAATTATAAAATGATAAATATCTGTTTGTTCTTTTGAGCCAATATACATGGGGCAAATTTGAAGGTTATCTCAGATACAAAAACTTCAGAAGGAAATTGTTACCTACATGGATACTGTACAATACAAATTTGTCAATTGTTTTAGAAACAAAGTCTTATTGATTCTGTCACTATACACATGCAATGTATAATAATCTCTGAAGGAACGTTATTTAAGGAGAACTATTTTACTTTCACAGTAAAAGAGAGAAATATAAATTCATGCTTCCCATACATGGGACACACCGAAGAAATTATATTCTCAGACTTCTAGAATAGTTAACAAATTTCTGATAATTAGGGAGCCAGATTCTTGAAAATAACAAAATATTCTCCAGGAGAAATGCTACTCCTAATTTTTTAATGTTTAGTGAATCCCACCATGATGATAAACCTTTAGGAATGTGTGCTGGAGAAATATGAATACCAAAAGAAGACTGTGGTAGTGGATTGATCTGTAGCATAGCCTAAGGTCCGTGTTCATCATAGCAATGTTTCCTTCATATTTACCACATGCCGTAATAATGACTTGCGAACACTACCTTGTGGTCCAGCTGTTTCGTAATTTGGTATGAATTCTTCTTAGCTAATGTTCACATCATATTTAATGCATTCTTATTTATAAATGATAAAACTGCAATGTACGCTTAAACATATCTGTGTGTGTGTGTGGGGGGGGGGCTGGGCTAAGTACCATGCCTAGAGTGATTTTTGCCCCTCCCACCTAAAATCTTGGTTGTGGTGAAAGACTTATCTGGAGCACAACCAGAATTTAGGTTAGGTAGAAATGTAATAATGTGGCAAACTCATTCAATACGAAGGATGTGATAAGAGAGAATTGTGGTGTAACAATGTTTACTTTTGCACCATATTTAAATGAACTCTTAATCATAAAGGTTTACAAGGTAAATTCAGAAAACATGTCAGATAATGGGCAAGTCTCTGATGAGTATTTTGATGAATATTATGTACACACATCACACGAAAAATGCAATGGGTTCCACTATGTAACTTTTACCAAAAATCTAAGTTTTTAGAACTAAATTGCTCAAATGGAAAAATGAGTTTTTATGTTATTTTATCAGTCAAAGACATGTAGAGAAATTAGTGTAAATGATTTTGAAGCTGCAAATGGAGCAAGTGCAGCCAGAAACTGGATAGAAATTACAGTTGCATACAAGTGTAGACACACGCTTTAGATACAATTTCAGATACTTCTCCATAGAAAAAGCTTTACAGCAATATGTGCAAAGAGTAATTCTTGACTTTAGGAAAGGGTAAGGGAACTTTTGCTAATAAATATCTAAAGTTGTTGGCCAAAACTGTTCCTCAAAATTCATAATTTTTTGGATGCAACTGACAGGCAATAATCTGCACACAGCATAATAATGTAACATAAAAAATTAATTTCTAATCTAATGCTTACCTGCAAAAGACGAACTTCAACATCTTCTGGTTAGCAAAAGACTTTGGGTGGAATGCCATAAACAATTTATCAGCTGTGAATGCATCCTGAATATTTACGTCCACTTGGAAAACTGAACAAGCTAAATAACCAGACATTATTGTGCCTACTCAATGGACATTCTTCACATGCTGCATTAAATACGTTTCCTTTGACAAACATTCGTTGCAGTAAATGCATACAGCACTTCCAGTATTTGCATCCATGTTGCTACAGTACAAACCCAAACATGAGTATGGGATGTTACTTTTGCTTGGCTTCCTGTGTGGGGCACTAAAGTCCTTGTTCAAATACTGGCTGTGCAGTCCGCACTTGCTGATTAGCCGAAAAGACATTGATGACATCATATATGTCAGGCAGTCATGGTACAAGGACTTTCACATACATGGACATCAGTGAATTTCATTGTTTCACTTATCTCTGTGGCATGGAGCTATAAAGGAAAAGGAGAGGCCCTGATGTCACAACTGTGAAATGAAGAAATGCAATAAGTAGCTATCTTGATCCACCCAAAATACCACTATTGTAAGTCTGTGTGCATAGGGTTTTCTCACTTTCTGAAGGATTTTGAGTTATAAGGGTGATGAACGTAGTGTCTGGGTGCACGAATCATGCCGACTGTGATGTGAAACCTAACAGAATAATAGTTGATGTTAAAGTTGTCTCACTAACGTATAACTTTGCAACTTTTCTTGCTAACAAATTTGTGCTAATTCTTTACTTGTACTGCAACATATTTTTCTCTCGTATGACTTCAGACTTTTGAAAGATGGTCAGAAAGCTCTATGGCATAAGGCCACGAGGAGAAAAACCTGGCAAGTGTTTAAATGGAGCTGTATATGTACCCAGCACTTTCAATATTTTGTCTTAGAGAAAATGTGTCATCACATTTTACTGCTCACTCAAACTTTCCCAAAAGGTATGTTAATTCATAGATTCCTAGTACACATTTTTGTAAAAAATAGATTTAACATGGATAATTGAGAAGTGTTGAATGATTTACTTTCTCAAAATTCGTGTTCTTAGGTCATATACTGATTGTAAAAGATTAATCAGGCATAAAGTATAAATAAGACTCTTTAACAATTCCAGTTATTTCAGTAAATACAAGAATGAATATGGCTCAGCATTGGCTGCACTATGCATTGACGACAATGAAAATTTGTGCCTGGTCGGGACTTGAACCCTGATCTTCCGCTTAAGACGATCGGTCAACGTGGCTGCCACCCAAGCACGTATTTCATATGGCTGGCAATCACTGCAGTACCTGTTTGCATTGCAAAGTATGATAGAACACAGGCACAGTGATTTAAAAACTGGCATTTGCAGAAGTATGTTTCACACTAATGATACTTTACTTAAATGTGCTTGTAGGTACCACAAGCAAGATGCATATTTATTTGATGTAATACTTGTTTTCCTTTGTTGTTGATTGCTATTGTCACAGCAGCTGTCTATTCATTGTATATTTTACTTTAATGTTTGTGTTTGAAATAATCCAGCAAGTGGGTGTTGTGACTAGGGAACCAGTTATTTCACTTAAAATTTTAAAAACATTAATTTTTTGTGTGCATATGTGATTATTCTGCTCTGTGCTAATTATTATGCCAGAAGAGTTTGCTTTATGTTGGGAATTATTGTCCTAGAAAGCAAAAATAATTTATGTGCATCAAAAACTTGGACATGTAATGCTAATTTTAGACATCTGCTTGTTTTCTAGTGTTGTCAACAAATGTTTCCATCAATCCAGATCCATCACCCAACGGAACGGTTGTTCAAATTAGGAGAAACTTGTACACTGTGTATGGGCAAAATTGGAAAAAAACCATGCTTCCTCAGCAGCTATACTGTTGCTCTAGCAGTGACATAGTCATCTGAATCATATGATAAAGGTTTTGCAGAAGATGAAATACATAGATAAAGAGCATTTTAGTGCTTAACAATGGATATCATGTAATCTAAATGGAAAGTTGTCCTGGCAGCATCCAAGTAGAATGAGTGGTGGTTTCGCAAGTGATGCAATATGTGTGTCCATAGAATTGCATTGAATTAATGGTTAGTGAAGTTTTTAACTGCTTAACCAAGACATTACTTCTGAACTTGAGTGCCACTTGGCCACTTGGTGTTACTGTCTACTATGGCTCATGCAATGAGAATGCTGAAATTCTTTCTCACAGAAACAAATGTGAATGCAAATATAGTAATCTTATCACCTGTGAAGGACAGTGAACAAATTTTTGATAAAGTACACTGGGTAATTAGTTGCCAGTTGTTTGTTTGTGAAAGTAAAATAAAGATTCAATTTTACAAAGCACAGGCATATTGTTTTGTTGAATATAAAATGATCATTTAAGCGCATAAGCTGTTTATTATAGAAATGAATATAGAATGGCCTAACATAATTAGAAAAGGGGAGTGGGGAGATGTGTGAAAGACAAAGATGTGCTTTACTTCACATTAAGTGAAGCTTGTCATTTTAACGGTAATGCTTAATTGCACCAAAGGTCAGTCAATAACTTTCATACAAGATTGTCATGTCATTTCAGCACTTACTAAAAATCGTACATTTTGGTAGTGAAATGATTGGAAGAATCTTATGCTGATTGTACTGTTAACTATTACAGCTAAAAGTTCAACTTAAATTACAACTATCAGCTGTTTTGCTTTGATGTAATCACTGCTTAACTAATGAAATTTGAATCAATAAATTAAGTTCTGAACTGTCTGATTATGAATATACCTCCATTAAAGTTTACCTCATCTTTGTACACACTGAAATATAACTGTCAATATAGTGTCTTTAAGTAGATACAGGAAATTTTACACATTGTTTTTAAGGGAGAAATTCTTGTTTTAATCTTAGCAAGATGGTAAACTGTCCTTCCCCCTGGCTTCATTCATGCCTGCTCTAAGCATAGGTAATTCCATCTCCTTTTATTGTTACCTCCATGGTGCCACAGCTTGCTCGGACACTCAAGAACAATCCATTTCAAACATGCAGCGCCTCTGTGGTGTCACACAACAACACATTTATGCCACAAGTCAAAGCCAACAGATGGTATTTTGACTTTCGATTGATCCTTGCACAGATGCTTACATTTTCAACAGTGTGAGCATAACTTCCTTGAATCAGAAGATGTGTGTTATAGTGCATTGCTTCTCCAGTTTGGTTTGAATACTGTGTGCTGTTTAACAGATGATAGGCAACTGCAACTTGGGCCCACATATTTTGTTGTGTAATATGACGAGGTTAACTAATGAAGAGGTATTGAATAGGATTGGGGAGAAGAGAAGTTTGTGGCACAACTTGACTAGAAGAAGGGATCGGTTGGTAGAACATGTCCTGAGGCATCAAGGGATCACAAATTTAGCATTGGAGGGCAGCGTGGAGGGTAAAAATCGTAGAGGGAGACCAAGAGATGAATACACTAAGCAGATTCAGAAGGATGTAGGTTGCAGTAGGTACTGGGAGATGAAGGAGCTTTCACAGGATAGATTAGCATGGAGTGCTGCATCAAACCAGTCTCAGGACCGAAGATCACAACAACAACAACAACAACATTCTTTAAGGCAATGTATGTGCTGTAATATTTTGAATGCTGAAATTATAGATGATTACAGACAAAGAGTATGCCTGAGAACCAATACTAGCACCCTGGTTCTGAAACAAATGGAAGGATTGAAACACAGACTTCAAATGTTCTATGTCAAGCTGGGGTTCAGCGTCCTGGATTTGCACATGTTTGAAAGCTGTAAGGTCCCCCTGAATGGGTCAGGTGCGCACTACACATCAGAAAATATGTGTAGGGAGCACACATGTTTTTTTTCTTTTTTTCCTAGAAGAGGTGACTCTCCATCTAGTCCACACAATTACAGCTGTAGGAGACTGAGTAGTATTAGTGTAAGATACAAACAAATGCCCCCCAGCTGAGGGTATTAAAATCACAGCAGTTAAATGCTGAAGCACTCCCAAAAAGCAGTGAAGCTCATGTGATGCTAGGCACAGGAAGCTGGTTAAAATGTGATATTGATAGCAGTGAGACTTTTGGGGAAATATTAAGTGTATATCAAAAGAAAAAGAAGGTTTCAGATAGATTATACAATGGGAAAACAGAGATTCAGGAACCAGATTTTAAATTGTAAGACATTTCCAGGAGCAGATGTGGACTCTTACCACAATCTATTGGTTATGAACTGTAGATTAAAACTGAAGAAACTGCAAAAAGGTGGGAATTTGAAGAGATGGGACCTGGACAAACCGAAAGAACCAGAGGTTGTAGAGAGTTTCAGGGAGAGCATTAGGGAACAATTGACAATACAGTAGAAGAAGAATGGGTAGCTTTGAGAGATGAAATAGTGAAGGCAGCAGAGGATCACACAGGTAAAAAGATGAGGGCTAATAGAAATCCTTGGGTAATAGAAGAGATATTGAATTTAATTGATGAAAGGTGAAAATACAAAAATGCAGTAAATGAAGAAGGCACAAAAGGAATACAAGCGTCTCAAAAATGAGATCGACAGGAAGTGCAAAATGGCTAAGCAGGGATGGCTAGAGGACAAATGTAAGGATGTAGAGGTGCATATCACTAGGGGTAAGATAGAAACTTCGTACAGAAAAATTAAAGAGAACCACTTGCATGAATATCAAAAGCTCAGATGGAAACCAAAGCAAATAAGGGAAAGTAGAAAGGTGGAAGGAGTATATAGAGAGTCTATACAAGGGCGATGTTCTTGAGGACAATATTATGGAAATGGAAGAGAATGTAGATGAAGATGAAATAGGAGATATGATACTGTGTGAAGAGTTTTACAGAGCACTGAAAGACCTAAGTCGAAACAAGGCCCCAGGAGTAGACAACATTCCATTACAACTACTGAAAGCCTTGGGAGAGCCAGGCCTAACAAAACTCTACCATCTAGTGAGCAAGATGTATGGGACAGGCAAAATATCCTCAGACTTCAAGAACATAATCATTCCAATCCCAAAGAAAGCAGGAGTTGACAGATGTGAAAATTACCGAACTATCAGTTTAATAAGCCGCAGCTGCAAAATACTAACACAAATTCTTTACAGATGAATGGAAAAACTGGTAGAAGCTGACCTCGGGGAAAATCAGTTTGGATTCCGTAGAAATATTGGAACACATGAGGCAATACTGACCTGACGACTTATCTTAGAAAACAGATTAAGGAAAGGCAAACCTATGTTTCTAGCATTTGTAGACTTAGAGAAAGCTTTTGACAATGTTGACTGGAATACTCTCTTTCAAATTTTAAAGGTGGCAGGGGTAAAACACAGGGAGCGAAAGGCTATTTACAATCTGTACAGAAACCTGATGGCAGTTATAAGAGTCGAGGGACATGAAAGGGAAGCAGTGGTTGGGAAGGGAGTGAGACAGGGTTGTAGCCTGTCCCCAATGTAATTCAATCTGTATATTGAGCAAGCAGTAAAGGAAACAAACGAAAAATTTGGAGTAGGAATTAAAATCCATGGAGAAGATATAAAAACTTTGAAGTTCGCCGATGACATTTTAATTCTGCCAGAGACAGCAAAGGACCTGGAAGAGCAGCTGAACGGAATGTACAGTGTTTTGATAGGAGGATATAACATGAACATCAACAAAAGCAAAATGAGGATAATGGAATGTAGTTGTATTAAATTGGGTGATGCTACGGGAATTAGATTAGGAAATAAGACGCTTAAAGTAGTAAACGAGTTTTGCTATTTGGGGAGCAAAATAACTGATGATGGTCAAAGTAGAGAAGATATAAAATGTAGACTGGCAATGGGAAGGAAAGTGTTTCTGAAGAAGAGAAATTTGTTAACATCGAGTATAGATTCAAGTGTCAGGACGTCATTTCTGAAAGTATTTGTATGGAGTGTAGCCATGTATGGAAGTGAAATGTGGACGATAAATAGTTTGGACAAGAAGAGAATAGAAGCTCTTGAAATGGGGTGCTACAGAAGAATGATGAAGATTAGATGGGTAGATCACACAACTAACGAGGAGGTATTGAATAGAATTGGAAAGAAGAGAAATTTGTGGCACAACTTGACTAGAAGAAGGGGTATGTTGGCAGGGCATATTTTGAGGCATCAAGGGATCACCAATTCGGTATTGGAGGGCAGCATGGAGGGTAAAAATCGTAGAGGGAGACCAAGAGATGAATACACTAAGCAGATTCAGAAGGATGTAGGTTGCAGTAGGTACTGGGAGATGAAGAAGCTTGCATAGGATAGAGTAGTGTGGAGAGCCGAATCAAACCAGTCTCTGGACTGAACACCACAACAACAATATCAATAGAAAAAGATAAAGGAAAATGGAGGTGGTGTATTTATTGCAGCAGATGAAACACTCAAATCCAACAAGATAGAAACTGAAGCTGTATGCAAGAGAGTGTCTGGGGTGGGCATAAAATAACTGGATCCTTCTATTGACCACCAGAGTCCCCTTCTGATGTGACCGACAACTTTAGAGGAAACCTCACCTCAGTTTGCTTGTATGTAAATTCCCCAATCATTCTGTAATTTTAGGTGGAGACTTTAATCATCGAACAATCAATCAGGAAAATTACAGTGTTTTTTAGTGGTGGGCACGAAAAGACATCATGTTAAACATCAACAGACACGTTTCTGAAAAATACCTTGAACATATGATTCAGAACCCCACTCTGGACGGAAATATTTTAGATCTAATGCCAATATAAAGACCTAAGTACTATCGAAACTGGTGTCGGTGACCATGACACGGTTGTGGCAATAGTGATATCAAGGCAGAAAGGACAACTAAATAAGAGAAAAAGGTAATATGTTCAGTAAAACTGATAAAAAAAGCAGTAGTGCCCTATCTTAATGAGAAACTTGAAACATTTAACAAAGGAAAGGAGCAAGTATAGGAGCCAAGTTAAAAATAATAGTTGACCATGCACTGGATTGATAAGTCCCCAATAGAAATGTTCGTAATTGTAACAGGAGGGTCCCTCCAATGGAACATAGTTCTAAAGAAACAGACAAAATTGCATAATAGATCATCATCATCATCAGTTATCTGCTATATTAGCAGGTCCTTTGCCTCTCCATTTTCTGCGATCCATTGCTTCCTTCTTAAGGCTGCTGTATGTTGTACCGTCCATCACGTCATCCAGTATCTGGAATCTCTTCCTTCCTCGCTTCCCAACCAAATGGTGTAAATTTGCCCTGAAGATGACCCCATCGCGGGTTGAAACCGGTTGGCTACAAAATAAATAATGCGATAATGACTGTCATTTTGATTAATTGATTATCGGAAGTGTGTCTGCAATGATCGAGACTTTCGGATAATCAAAGAGGGTAATATAGTGCTATAGATACAGAGATGCTCAATGAAACACATTTGGCTGTCAAAAGAGCAATGCATTAAGCCTCCAATAACTACCGTAGCAGAATTTTGTCTAATAATCATTCACAAAACCCAAAGAAATTCTCATCATGTGTAAAGGCTATTAGTGGCACCAAAGCCAGTGTCCAGACACATGGGTGAGACAGGAACAGAAACTGATGGTAGCAACGCAAAGCAGAAATGCCTAATGCTCCTTTACAAAGTGAAACCCAGGAGAACTCCCCCATTTTAATTCTTGTACCACTGGAAAAAAAGAGTGAAATAGATATTTGTGTCAGTGGGGTTGAGAAACAGCTGAAATTGTCAAAACTGAACAAAGCTCCAGGCCCAATGGAATCCCTTTCAGATTCCATACTGCATCTGTAACCAAGTTTCCCCTCTTGTCTACCTACTCTAATCAACCGCATATTACTCAAACAAAAAACTATACCCAGGATTAGGAAGAAAGCACAGGTCACAGCAATTTCCGAGAAGGGTGATAGAAGTGTTCCACAAGACCACTACCAAATATCCTTGACATCAATTTATTATAATATCTTAGAACATATTCTGAGCTCAAACATAATGTATTTTGAACAGAATGATCTCCTCCACACCAACCAGTGTGGATTTCGAAAACATCGATCATGGTTGATATCCAACTCATACTTTTCTCTCACAAAATACGCAAGGCTGTGAAGAAGACAGTCAGGTAGCTGCAGTTTTTCTTGATTTTCAAAAAGCCTTTGGCTATGTACCATTCTTGTGGGATATCAAACAAAATTTGTGACTGGATCGAGGATTTCTCAGTTGGAAGGATGCAGCAAGTTCGAGTAGCTTGAGTAGCTTCAGGTGTGTCCCAGGAAAGTATGTTGGGTCCCTTGTTGTTCACGTTGTATATCAGTGACCTTGCAGGCAATATTAATAGTGACCTCTGACTTGTTGCAGATGATGCAGTTACTATCTCAGAGAAGCTGCATTAATATTCAGTCAGATCTTGATAAAATTTGAAAGTGGTGTAAAGAAACTTGCTTTCAATGTCCAGAATGTGAAATTATGCACTTCACAAAATGAAAAAAACATAGTATCCTATGACCAATGAGTCACAGTGAAAACATACCATGTTAAATCAACGAAAATTGACATTCACCGTCTCAGATTTTGATGTAACTTAGCATATTTGTTTATTGAACCAAAATATTTCTGCTTTCCCTCAATCTTTTAAAATTTTACACCCTGCTAAAGTTTTTGGAATTTAACAGATTTTGGTTGCCAGGTGAAGGAAATACAATGTGTTCAAATTTATAAAACAATTTAGCGGCGATTATTGATAAAATTTTATTCATGCATAAATCATGTGAGGGTATGAGATCTTCAATGCTTTTATAAGTAATAATTCTGATGGTTGTAAAATCACATACTGTAGTAGCATAAAAATGAACAAATATGCCAAGTTTCTCATTAGTAGTAACAGGAGCTTGAGCATTAAAAATTATCCCTAGTTGGGATTATAATTTCTTTAGATGAGGTATTTTTGTTGTTGTTGTCATTTGTTTGTTGAAGATATTCCTTTTGGGTTTTGTGTGGTGCCAAATTTGATTGAGCTGCACCTGATGTCACACAAGTCTCTGTATGTCAATCTTTTCAGAGATGATTCCGGGACTCGGCTATTTGTTACAGGATGTCAAATCAAACACCTTTTAGCCATCTAATATACAAATTTATTTTATCGGGATACCAGTTTCAGTGGTTTACTATGTCATCTTCAGGTCCCAGACCGACTTGTAGGAAGATTCCAGTTTGGTTCCAGTCAAAGTAGGGACCAGCATTCAAGTACTGGTATCTGTAGATTTCTGCTTGTTATAGCAATCACTTCAACCATCATCTACCAAAGAAGCAATATACAATCAGTTCAAAGCTTTGCTTAAATAGATTTCATGCCTGCAGATTAAGCAAAGTATTTAATCTTGTTTTTATTACATGTTACTTTTACTTTTCAAGTTTTTAAAGGAAAATAATTGTTGTTAAACAAAAACAAATGTAAACAACATACTGTAAGTAATCATGTGAATTTTGTTAATTATTTTCATTTGATACAGCATATGATGGTTGAAGTGATTGCTACAGTAAGTAGAAATCTACAGGTATCAGTATTTGAGTGCTGGCCCCTATTTTGACTGGTACGGAGGTGTAATCTTTCTACATGTTACTCAGGGGCCTGAATATGATGTAGTAAATCACCAAACTGGTAGCCCAATAAAATAAATTTGTAAATTAGACAGCTGAAAGGTGTTTGATCTGACATATTGATGTCACACAGGTGTAGCAAAGAGATTTCTATGCCGTACACTGGTCCAAGGGATACCAAAGACCTGAGTGTCCAATGGACATACATGTCAATTGCATTAAGGCATCTTTGTGTGTTCATGTTAAGAGCTTGTCTGTAAGACACAATGAGAGTGAATCATCATATATAGAGATTAAATATGTTTAATCTGCAAGTTGTTGAGTTTCTCCTTCAGTAGAGTTACTAATTATGACTGTAAAGTGTAACTAAGGGGAATCTGTCACAAGTCCGTTAAGTTTTACTACATTACAAGAGTTTGACAGGTATGGACTCTCACAATCAGTATGCCAAGAGTTTAGAGAAATGTGAATTAAAACATCACAAAACTTCACATAGCCAGGAAAATAATCTTAACTGCAGTTTCCAATTTTTTTAAAAAACCAAATACAGAGACCTCTCTAAGAGCAATATCATTGAAAGGGAAAAGGGCAATAAAATAACTGTTTTATTCTTGTGCTAAAAGATGTAGTCTATATAATGAAAATAATTAATAAAATTCACACATTTGCTTACAGTGTGTCATGTTTACATTTCCTTTTGTTAAATAACAATCATGTTACTTTGAAAACTTGAAAAGTAAAAGTAGTGTGTAATAAAAACAAGATTAAATACTTTGCTTAATGTGCAAGCATGATATCTATTTAAGCAAAGTTTTGAACTGATTGTGTATTGCTTATTTCTGCACAAATTCTGGAATCAACAGTGTTGCAGCTTTAAAGTGCATGGCATCACATCAATGTTAACTTATTTCTGCAAATTGTTGAATAACATTCCTTTATACTGTCTACAGGTATGTATAGCTCAGCTATTTTAGTAAGTCAGTCTTCAGCTTCAGATAGAATGGAAAAGATGTTGACCAAATTTTGTTTCTTTTCTAGGTATTAAAACAGTGGGAAAGTAGCTGTGAATGACATATTCCACCTGACAATTGAGCTCAGCCTATAACACTAGGGTGGACAATAATTATTGTGATAAGTGTGTGCAGTTGTGGTGCTTCTTTTAACATTATTGTGGAAGTTACTGACGGTGCTTGTTATTTGCTAAACTATTTCAAACAAAAAGCCATACATTCTGCAGAAGAAATGTTTGAAACTAATTTAACTCTCTTACAATTGAGACTGGGGCAGGTGTCAAGTTAAAAACTATTTGTCTCCATCATCAGTGAGTGTTTCTGAGAAACTATGAATTTTTACAAAAGATTTGTTGTAACGCTTTCAAGAAATACAAATCATTAATTAAAATAATACTTTGAGCTGTAACTGCAGAACAGGATAGAACAATTTTATCAAAGGGCTACAAAGTGAAACCATGACAAAAACTGTATATGTAGAAATACTGTAATATAGAATAAGTGGTAAGTGGCATTGAAGCTAGATTAAATGCAAAAGCTGAAGTAGATTATGTCAGATTATCATTTGATTATGTAGTCCAATTACAAGAAAGAAGTGTCACTGGTAAATGCTTCATTCAGTCAAATTGGATGTTCCCTTATGAAACTCCATCCCATTTGTGAACATAGGGGGTTGGGTACTTGACAATGTAAAATAAAAATACAAGCTTTCCTTGCAGTTGATTTGCCATCTGAGGGAAGAAATGATCTGGAAATAAGTGTGGGGAAAATGTATGAAGGTATGGACAAGCTTATTGATTTAACTGAAAGTGAGTTACTCACTATATCACTAGTAATGATGTTATGTAATCTTCGTAAGCGCCACTCAGTTTTTAAGTTGGAATATTTTCACTTAAGAATTTATTTTTTTAAATTTTGTTTTCTGAGGCCTAAGTGGTGTGTTTTGACTGTTGCCATTGGTACATACTTAAGGTGTGTATGCGTACTACATCAAAATGTCATTTTATTGGTTCAGGCAGCTGGTATTGGAGAGAATTACAAAGAACTTATGTCACTTATTGTCTGTGATGGTAGTCGATATCGTCATGGAAAGGGAAGGTAATGCACACATGGCGTGGCCTGCTCGCTCTCCCTATTTGAATCCTGTAGAGTATGACCAAGATACAGGATGCTTCACGCCAGCATCCACCAACCACTCTCCAAGACTTGTGTGCAGCTCTGCCGGAAGAATGGGTGTTATTGCCTCAACAAGAGATTGATGGCATCATTCGAGGAATGCTCTGTCAGTGTCAGGCCTGTATTGTTGCCAGAGGTGATCAAACCCATACTGAGCACATTAAACGTTATCGGAATGCATGTCCAAATCCATTAAGTTGGAGAAAATGAAAAACATTTTGGTCTACCATTATGCATGTTACAGTTGTTTACATTCTGTATTCTTTACATTGTTTCTATGTTACTATCACCTGTTTGTATTGTTTTGTGACAAAATAAGTGCAACCATGCATTTCCATTTGTTGCTTTAATTTTTGGTTGGTTGGTTTGGGGGATTAAAGGGACCAGACTTTAATTTTTGACACCAGTGTATAAGAGGTGGTTCCAGGTTATCATTGGGCCTCAGTTTCATGCACTGCTCATCCTGTCATGAATCACAGCAGTGCTGAAAACAACGAGAAACTTGTTTTACCTCTTCTCCTTTCTGATGACCTTCACCATGATGTGTCTATGGGGAAATACGGAAGCGTCCGATCCCACCCGTCGGCTTTGACCCATGACGTCACAAATATGGCGGAAACGACCATAAACGACAATTCCAATATGGCGGATATAAAATCGTTGCATACGTATCATAAAGACGAAAATACATAGAAAAACAACACACACACAGGTTTCACAAAAAGCCTAATGACTAACGGGACAAGCGTGGGAAATTGGGGGTTTTTGGGTGGGGAGAAACTAAATAAACAAATTTAGCCACCCACCGCCACACAAAACCACGCAAGACGACGAAAAAAAAATCGACATCACAAAACTCACCAAATACCACAAAACACATTATTATCTGGAATCGGACACTCCCCTTGACCTATATAGATCTACAGTAGCTCCCGATCCCATAAATTGGGATCGAACACTTCCCTTGACCTAAATAGCTCAACAGCAACTCCCGATCCCATCTCCCAATACAAAAATCAAAATACACCGCAAAACATTGCGAACAAACACTTCCCTTGACCTACATATATCTACAGCAGCTCCCAATCCCATAAATTGGGATCGAATACTTCCCTTAACCTATATAACTCAACAGCAGCTCCCGATCCCATCTCCCAATACAAAAATCAAAATACACCGCAAAACATTGCGAACAAACACTTCCCTTGACCTACATATATCTACAGCAGCTCCCGATCCCATAAATTGGGATCGAACACTTCCCTTGACCTATATAGTTCAACAGCAGCTCCCGATCCCATTACAAAAATCAACATACTCCACCAAACATTGAGATTGAACACTTCCCTCCAACTATATAGCTCAACAGCAGCTCCCAATCCCATAACTTAAGATCGACCACTACCCTTGACCTATGTAACTCAAAAACATCTCCCAATACGAATACCAATACCAACCTTCACAGCCACAAATTTCAATGAAACACTTCCCTATACCCCAATACACAACACATACGGCAAAAACAAAAAAAATGAGAACTTACCACAAGAAAGTTCCAGCCCCACAAACTAGATTGGCCACCACAATCACACACAAATGCACACGCAAAAACACACACACACACACACGCGCGCGCGCGCGCAAACCAACGAAAAAATACTGAACCAAAAGAAAAACCCAACCCACCCACACCTCAACCCCCTCCCCACCACCAACCCCAAAATAAAAAACCCACAAACAAAAACCAAATGCAACATAAAAAACATCTCAATCACACACTACAACTCAACAAAAACTTCAACAAAATAGATCCTCCACAACTAAAACAAAAAACACACACACTCCCCCTCCCCCCCACCTTAACAAACACTATACAACAAAATAAACCACCCACCCCTCCCTGAACCACAGCCACCCACCCACCTACCCAGCCCACCCTAACTAACCGCTTTCGGCTTATACATTTTACCCACAGCCCTTAAGAAAACCCGAACAATACAATAGCCCTCTGGGACACTCTTCCGCCAACAGTACTCATCTAAATGAGACTGAAGGTTGGAAGAGTGCCTCTTCCCCCTCCCAAGAACTGACTTAACTGCCCCCCACATCCCCTCTATTGTATTAGTACAAGCCCCTGTCTCATAATTCTTAAACTCTAAACTATGGTTCACTACTAAATGATTAAATCCCCTCTCACCAAACCCCCTATAAGAAGAAAAAGCATCAGAAACTATTGTGGACCCCGGCTCTATATATTCCTCAATTAACCCCACTAATTCAGCCTTCGACCTCCCTTCCACAACCCTAAAAACACATTCGGAACCTCCACCCCCCCAGAACAACAGCCCCCCCCCCCCACACCCAAAGACCAGCCACAGACTTCCCCCTCCCATACTTCCTTTTCCCAAACTGTGACTCGTCCACCTCCACAACCACCCCATGCCCCCCCAACTTACCCCTGTACTTAATAAATTCCGAACACACTTCATGACAAAAGGAATACCAATCTAAAAGTCCTCTCACTCACACCAGTCTCATGCGCGCAAAAACTCTGTGGGGATCTATAACAAAAATAATATGTAACAAGCACAATCTCACGCATGCCCAATCTAGACTTCTCGAACCAGGTACCGCACCGTATGGAACGCCATATGTCATCTTTGCGACAGCGCCACATGTAACCGTCCCTGGTCCGAGAGGCCGGAACTTTAACCAATTTCATTGGTTCACGGCACACACCACACTTCACGATCTCGGCAATTAAGCCAAATAGCTGAAGGAATTTAATAAGCTCTAAAGCTGTGTCCCCCATCATAGCCCTCAACCGAGAACTATTAATCTGGTCTTTCATATCCATTCCTGAACAAAAAACCACAACCGAATACAGTTAATAACAAACCCACCCGACGTACAGCAATCATCATTACATTAACCATCACACAAAACCGTTAACTCACTGATACAAATTCCGCTTCAAAAGACGCACGCAGCACTCACCACTGAGCAACAGCAAACTGAGCCCAACACACCAAACAAACGAAAACCATGAACATACCACCAGAGGGCACAACAAACAACAACACGACACCTACAAACACGCCACACTCACATACTAAACTCCGCGCCGTAATGACGTCACACACCACAACACCCTTACATCATGGGTCAAAGCCGACGCGTGAGATCGGATGTTTCTGTTGACCTGTCTATGGTATGTGAGGTCCAAAAAACAGTAAGAATATTTCTGAAAGTGAACTACCCACACAAACATTCACTACTTCAGTGATGCCTGTGCTGGCCAGTATAAAAATAATTGTAATTTAATTAATCTGTGTTTGCATAAAAAAGATTTTCAACTCAAAGCCCAGTGGACATATTTTGAAACCGGTCATGATAAAACAGAATGTGATGGTAAAGGGGGGTACCGTAAAACACTTAGCTTGGAAGGAAAGTCTGCAGCAACATCTGGACAGGAAAATGACAACAATTTGAATTTTGCAAAGCCAATGTTACAAATATTATCTTTCAACTTGCCTCTAAAGGAATAGTTGATTCAGCTTGTCAGACTTTGCAGAACTGCTGGAAAAGCTTTCAAACTCTTCCAGGAACAAGACCTTTCCACAACATTCAACCAATGTATGATGTGGGAATAATTGGAAAGAAGAATCAGTAAAGATGCAAAACCAGCAGTCACAGTCAAATTACATAGTAAGAAAAACTGTGATTGTGAAACTAGATGATTTATATTCTGGATGTTTTATAGCTTGCACTTACAACTCCTTGTATTTCAGTATGGTTTGTGATTTAAATAGTGAAGAGAGAGAGGTGTGTGCATAAAATTTTTACCCACTCATGACCACCAGTGTCATTTTTCTGGTCTAAGAGAGAAGATTCATGTCTGACACCCACCTTCATGTCATTGAAATTGTGGATCCTCCGTACACAATGACTGGGACGACTTCTACATGGATACTCTGCAAATCACACTTAATTGCCTGGCAGAGGGTTCAGCAAATCACCTTCACAATAATGCTCTATTATTCCAATGATTCACCAAAGAATGCTTGACATATGTTAATAGCCGAGCTTCAAAAATACTGAAGACACTTACAGAACAAAATACCTAGAATTTAGAATGATAGTAATAGTGATTTTTTAAACATCAAATATAATCACAGAAATGAGTTTACCATGCCAGTTTCTTTGTTTAAAATCATGTTCCCTCAAGCAATGTATTTAATCATGTTTGAATTACTCAGTTCTGTTTGCTTCTCAAGTTTTTATAGAAAAATGGATATTTTTATACAAAAAGAATGAAAATTAAATGCCACATCTATAAGGATGTAAATTTTGCTAATTATTTTCGTTTATGAAGTAATAAAACAATGAAGTGAAAAATCCATAATTTTATTTTCTCAATTCGTAGTGCATATTTTTTGCAACAAGAATAAAAGGAAAGTTATTCTATTATCTTTTTCCCTTTCCATTATTTGGCCCTTACTGTTGTGAAAATTGCAATTAAAGGTTCTCTTCCTGCCCAAGTGAAGTTTCACAGTGTTTTAATTCACATTTCTCTGAACTACTTGCACGTTGATGCATATGCAAAACATTTGATCAGTATCCATTGATAAATAAGGAAGATATAAATTATGTATTTTGCATATTTGAAAACACTGCATGTCCTCTGCTTGAAAAACCAAAGCTGTGACATTCCTAAAACTTTAGCTGGCTGTGGAACCCAAACCACTTCAGACAGATCGAAGATATTTTGGATTCTTACTAAAATCCATAAATGTAACAAATTTGCCAAGTACACCAATATCTGAGACCATGTGTGTCATGGTGTGCTTACACTCACCCCACTTTGAATCAGTCAACTCATTCCAATACCTGGGTACATGACTTTGCAAAGAGGTGAAATGGAATGATCATATAGGCCCAGTCATGGGGAAAAGCAGGTGGCAGACTTCAGTTTATTGGTAAAATATTGAGGAAATGTCTACAAAGGAGATTGCTCACAAGCCACTCATGCAATCCAATGTTACTCAAGTGCGTGGGAGCCTTACCAAATAGGGCTAACAGTCGATACTGGTCATATACAGAGAAGGGCAGCACAAATGGTCAGATTAGATTAGACTAGATTCAGTATTCGTTCAGTAGACCCATAAAAGATATAATTGTCGTAGTTGGTGATACATGTCAGGTTTGTTAGATCCGTGGGAGAGCATCACAGAGATTCTGAACAAACCGAACTGGCAGACTTGAAGATAAACGTAAACAATCTCGAGAAGACCTATTTACTAAGTTTCAAGACTCAGATTTAAATGATGACTAGGAATATACTACAGCCGCCACATGTTGCTACCGTAGGGATCGTGAGGACAAGATTACATTAAATATAGCACGCGCGGAAGCATTTAACAAACCCTTCTTCTCGCTCTCCATACGTGAGTGGAATGGAGAAAGGACCCTAATAATTGACACGGGGACGTAGCTCTGCCATGCACCTCGCAGTGGTTTGCCGAGTATAGATGTAGCAAGGGAACTCATATGGAATACTGCTTCTAAAGATTATTTCACCAAAAATTTGAAATGTGATGCGCTAAGGGTCTAGTATCAGATTAAAAGTGTCTGACAGTATTACTGCAAAGGATAAGTCTGGAAGTAGGAGATCAGAAAAAGAGGCCTACGAATTTACGAACAGCACTTATGAAAACTGTGGACGAATATTACAACTAAGGCGACTTAATAGCACTACTGAGGAGCCTGGCATCTGATCAAAAGAAAAGATGTGACTTGTGATACTCGTCAACAAACCACTAGAAATTGAAATTAATTGCATTGATTATGGAAAAAAATACCGAACTAGAAAACCCAACTTCCCTTGTATTGGGTTCTAGACTCTTATAAGTCGCCAGTTGCCGGCCAACGAAATGCTGTTGTAAGCCTTATCGCTGTGGCATCCCAAGTAGAAATCTAAAATTGTGACAACCTCCTGAAATTTGCAAACAAAATGTTGACCTCACTTGTATTTATCTTGATATAGTGTTTTCTTTTGCTACAACCTTTCATCACAAACAGGTGCCAAGCAAAAAAAGACACGAATGCATAGTCTGCTTGAATACTGACGACAAAGGTTGCATACAACAACATGCATGCGTACGTGGATTCATTCCACTAATTTTTGCGCATGCGCTTTTGTTCTCATCCATCTCGGATTGCTCATTAGAAAAGTGGCATCGTGTGGATGTACCTTGAAACTCGATCGTAATCTGCACACATAATTTACGTGCCTAACTACTGGAATTATGACAGTTTAAACCTTCTTGGTTTGTGATACCAAACTTTTATATCGTTAAATAATAAGAGTTAAGTTCAAAATCAATTTTCTATGTTTTACGTACCTTTCGGTGGGCTGGAAACGCAGGAAAAATGGATGGCACAGCGTTTTCTCGAATACGAACTGTCGAAACAGAAGTTCGGTCTATATCTTGTTCCCGAAAATGCTGTGAACATACTTTGCTATATTTCGACGGCTCCCAATCGTTCCTTCCTAGAGCTTTCACCCAGAGGTCTTTGCGAGTTGTATTGCTAGGAAATCTAAAGTCAAATAACAGAAATAAAACATTACAGTAAAAGTAAACAGCGCAACCAAAATTCATGTATATAAAAGAAAATTTTGCTTGAACGAGTCCACTTACTTATGAAATGTGATTCCTGAACACTTTTGACTACGATCAGAACGAGCAGTACACCCGACAACGGCGCAAGCTGGCATTTTTATCTAACAATTTTCACGTCTTTCACACAATCGAAGCACCACAAGCTAATGTCTTGGGGTAACTAACATGGCGGACGAATGCTTGAAGTTTGTGACGTCAGGTTCGTTTGAGCAGTTGCCAGAGAGCGCAAGAAAACATGCGTTATTGCGCATGCGCAGCTACGATGATGTACAACGAATAACGATATCGCTGCAATCCGTCGCTCGACTTGACCTCGCTACATGGGAGCGATTTGCCGAGCAATTTCAACCAGTATTACGAACGCCACTATTACGAGAAGTTCAGCTATGGAAAATGAACTCCTATGTTTAGCAGCAGTCGCAATTGATCCTCAAGTACCGGGGAATACTTGCAAAAAATTAATTAGAAAACAGAAATGGTAATTTATTAGATATGTTTTGAAACGCTTTTCTTAAGAACTTTAGATTACTTAACAGAAAGTATTATATTTTTCACTGGCGCCAAATGGGCCGTGTACATCATTCCGTTGTGCTAATAGGTACAATTCATTTTTAGTTTTTTAGTCCTCAATTCCTTTTTCTTTGACTCATCTTATAGTTTAACTTCAAGTAACTGCAGTACACAATTTGTTTTGCAGATTCGGTGAGTCTGCAGAAACATTGTCAATAGCGGCCTGCTGATTATTATAATTATTGTTACAAACTATACAACAGGACCCAGAATGTACTCAATTTTAAAGTCAAATCAGAAATCACTCTGGGACGATAAAATGCCACGAAAAGCAAAAGTCCTTATATATGGTTAAGAAACGTGTACGCTCTTAAACAAAGACATCACCAGAATTCAGGCAACAGAAAAGAGATTCATTATAAATATGAATCAAACATCTAGAAAGGACAAAAGCAGAAATGAGGTGAATAGAAAGGCAGCTGGTATTGACGTTCCTTTTACCTGTGTCATAAAGAAACGCAGGTTTCAGTGGTAGGGACACATAATGAGAATGAACAGCGAAAGAGTTGCCAACAAGTATTTCGACCTGAAGAGTTGCCAACAAGTATTTCGACCTGAACCTTGTAGGAAGAAGACAACGGGGAAGACCAAAAAAACGCTGAATAGAGAGTGTAAGATCAGATCTGGAGGAGAAAGGACACAAATTGGAAGTTGTCCTGGAATAGATGATGTATGAAGACAGAAGGAGATGGTGAGCACATTTGCTCAACACTCCCGGAAAACTGCAATTGGAAAACGATGATGATGACGATAACTGAAGGAGTGGGGGGGGGGGGGGGGGGGAGGAGAATTGAGGAGTGACATCCACAATTATAACACCCGCAGTAAGGAAGAGACAAACATCTCAAGCTGCCGACCCTCTATGACAAGGGACAGTTTTCCAACAGTAGTTATTAAAATGTTCAACTATATAAATACTAAAATGCAGTCCTTCGAGCTGGTGAAATTTCGAAGAAAAATGTCGCAAAATCTACGCCAAAACCACTGTATAGTTTAAATGAGTTCTTTGGCAGTGAAACAGAAAACTGGACTCCCTAAATAATGCACCGCCGTATGAAATGAAAATATACTTTTCTCACTTTCTCAGGAGATTTGTTCTGTGTTATTATGCATACGCTTGCTAATTTTTTTGTATTGTAATTCTTAAGTAATCTTAACCTTGTAACACTGACACAGTCTATCCAGTCATGACTGTCGAACGACGTAGCTATGGTAATAAATGGCAATAAGCTGTATGAAATTACAAGGAACTTTGTCTAGCTGTATAATAGATTTCCTTTGAACTTTTAAATTCTACACCTACATCTATATACTCTGCAAATTACACCTAAGTGCCTGGCAGAGGGTTCATTGAACCATCTACACAATAGTTCTCTATTATTCCACATTCTTTCTGTGCGAGCTCTGATTTCCCTTATTTTATTATGTGTGGATCGTTTCTCCCTGTATACGTCGGCGTCAACAAAGTATTTTCGAGTTCGCAGGAGAAAGCTAGTGATTGAAATTTCGTGAGAAGATTCCACCGCAACGAAAAACGCCTTTGTTTTAATGGTGTCCATTCCAAATTCTGTATCATGTCCGCGACACTCACTCCCAATTTCGCGATAATACAGAACGTGCTGCACTTCTTTGAACTTTCTCGGTGTACTCCGTTAATCCTATCTGGCCAGGATCCCAGACCATGGAGCTGTATTCCAAAAGAAGACGGACATGTGTACGCAGTGTGTTTAGTAGATCTGCTACATTTTCTAAGTGTTCTGCCAATAAAACGTAGTCTTTGGTTTGCCTTCTCCACAACATTTTCTGTGTGTTCTTACAAATTTAAACTATTCGTAATTGCAATTCCTAGGTATTTAGTGGAATTGACGACCTTTAGACTGTTTTATCGTGTAACCGAAGTTTAACGGTTTCCTTTTAGCGCTCATGTGGATGACCTCACACTTTTCATTGTTTAGGGACAATTGCCAATATTCGCACCATTCATATACCTTTTCTAAATCGTTTTGTAATTTTTTTTGATCTTCTGATGACTTTACTAGACGATAAACGACAGCATCATCAGCAAACAACCTAAGACGGCTGCTCAGATTGTCTCGTAAATCCTGTATATAGATAAGGAACAGCAAAGGGCCTATAACACTACCTTGGGGGACGCCAGAATTCACTTCTGTTTTACTCGATGACTTTTCGTCACTTACTACGAGCTGTGAGCTCTCTGAAAGGAAACCACGAATCCAGTCACATAACTGAGACGATATTCCATAATAACGCAATTTCAATACAAGCTGCTTGTGTGGTACAGTGTCAAAAACCTTCTGGAAATCTAGAAATATGGAAGCAATTTTAAATCCCTTGTCAATAGCACTCAACACTTCGTGTGTGTACAAAGCGAGTTGTGTTTCACAAGAACAATGTTTTATAAATTCGTGTTGACTCTTCGAGGTAATTCATAATGTTCGAATACGATATATGTTCCAAAATCCTGCTGCATATTGACGTTAATGGTACAGGCCTGTAATTTAGTGGATTACTCCTACTACCTTTTTTGAATATTTTTGGTGTGACCTGTGCGACCTTCCAGTCTTTGGAAAGTATCGAGCGAGTTGTTGTATATGATTGCTAAGTATGGAGCTATTGCGTCAGCATACTGTAAAATTAATTACTGTAATTAAGTCGGGTGATGCTGAGGGAATTAGATTAGGAAATGAGGCACTTAAAGTAGTAAAGGAGTTTTGCTATTTGGGGAGCAAAATAACTGATGATGGTCGAAGTAGAGAGGATATAAAATCCATAACCTGGCAATGGCAAGGGAAGCGTTTCTGAAGAAGAGAAATTTGTTAACATCCAGTATTGATTTAAGTGTCAGGAAGTCATTTCTGAAAGTATTCGTATGGAGTGTAGCCATGTATGGAAGTGAAACATGGACGATAAATAGTTTGGACAAGAAGAGAATAGAAGCTTTCGAAATGTGGTGCTACAGAAGAATGCTGAAGATTAGATGGGTAGATCACATAACTAATGAGGAAGTATTGAATAGGATTGGGGAGAAGAGAAGTTTGTGGCACAACTTGACCAGAAGAAGGGATCGGTTGGTAGAACATGTTCTGAGGCATCAAGGGATCACCAATTTAGTATTGGAGGGCAGCGTGGAGGGTAAAAATCGTAGAGGGAGACCAAGAGATGAATACACTAAGCAGATTCAGAAGGATGTAGGTTGCAGTAGGTACTGGGAGATGAAAAAGCTTGCACAGGATAGAGTAGCACGGAGAGCTGCATCAAACCAGTCTCAGGACTGAAGACCACAACAACAACTGTAAAAGGAACCTAATTGGTATACAGTCTGGACCAGAAGGCTTGCTTTTATTAAGCGATTTAAGTTGCTTCACTATTCAGAGGATATCTACTTCTAAGTTACTCATGTTGACAAATGTTCTTGGTTCGACTTCTGGAATACGAGGGTAATCCCCAAAGTAAGGTCCCATATTTTTTTGTAAGTACATGGACATGTTTATTTCTACAATGGTTTAAATCAGTTTACAGCTTGAACATTTAGCTGTTTTTCGGCGTAAGCACCATTTCTGTCGATGCATTTTTGTAGACGCTGTGGCAGTTTTTGTATGCCCATGTATTACCAGCTCGCCGCCACGCTGTTCAGAAAGTTGTGAACCTCATCTTTCACCTCGTCGTCGGAGCTGAATCTCTGGGACCATAATTAACGCTGACAAGTACTGTGAGACTCTGAAAAAACTCAAACGGGCAATTCAGAACCGGAGAAGAGAAATGCTGAGCAAGGGCGTACACATTCTCCGTGACAACGCTCGCCCACACATCGCTCGGCAAACCATTGCTCTCCTGCAACAGTTTCAGTGGAACATAATTACCCACCCACCCTATAGCCCTGACTTGGCGCCCAGTGACTATCACCTGTTCACTACGTTAAAAGAACGTTTGGCCGGAAAGCGATTCAGCTCCGACGACGAGGTGAAAGAGAACTTTCTGAATAGCTTGGCGGCGAGCTGGTATGACATGGGCATACAAAAACTGCCATAGCGTCTACAAAAATGCATCGACAGAAATGGTGAATATGTCGAAAAATAGCTAAATGTTCAAGCTGTAAACTGATGTGAACCATTATAAAAATAAACAGGCCTATGTAGTTATAAAAAATAGGAGACCTTACTTTTGGGATTACCCTCGTATTTACATTGTCTACTTTGGCGAAGGTATTTCGAAAGGCTGTGATTAGTAATTCTGTTTTCGTAGCGCTGTCGTTGATAGTATTTCCATTGCTATCGCGCAGAGAAGACATGGACTGTGTCTTGCCGCTAACATACTTTGCATACGACCAGAATCTCTCTAGATTTTTTGCCAGGTTTCGAGATAAAGACTCGTTGTGGAAACTGTTGTAAACTTCTCGCTTTGATTCCGCGCTAAACTTCGAGCTTCTGTAAAAGATCTCCAATCTTGGAGATTTTGCGTTCGTTTAACTTTCACATGTCTTTTTTTTTCGTTGCTTCTGCAACAGAGTTCTGAGTTGTTTTGTGTACCAAGGGAGATTAGCTTCGTCGTTTGTTAATTTATTTGGTATAAATCTCTCAATTGTTGTCGGTACTGTTTCTTTGAATTCAAGCCACATTTGGTCTACACTTACACTGTTAATTTAGAAGAAGGAGATTGTCTCTCAGGAAGGAGACAAGTGAATTTTTATCCGCTTTTTTGAGTAGGTATAGTTTTTGTTATTTTTGGAGGATTTTGGGGTTACAATATTCAATCTCGCTACGACAGCGCCGTGTTCACTAAATCCTGTATCCGTTTTGATGCCCGTGATTTGTTGCCAAGAGGTCAAGTGTGCTTTCACAACCGTTTACTATTCGCGTGGGCACATGAACTAACTGTTCGAAATAATTTTCAGAGAACGCGTTTAGCACAATTTTGAATGATGTACCTCCGGTTTAAACAAGTATTTTTGTCGACTTGTCGATTATAAATTACAGTCACCGGCAACTATAACTCAATGAGTCGGGTACGTCTTTGAAATTATACTCAAGTTTTCTTTGAACATTTCAGCAATTGTATAATCTAATTTGAGAGGTCAGTAAAAAAATCCAATTATTATTTTATTCCGGTTGCCAACACTGACCTCTGCCCATACTAACTCACAGGAACTATCTGCTTCAATTTCGCTACAAGATAAACTACTTCCAACAACAACAAACAAGCCACCACCAACTGTGTGTAGCCTATGTTTTCGGAACACCGTTAGGTTCTTTGCAAAAAAATTTAGGAACACTTGTCCAAGCGATCATGACTTCTCGCCACATATTCTAAAATTCGGCACCCTCCTCTAGACGAACGAAGGTTTATGCGACGTACTCCATTCTCTGCCGCATTTTGGGGCATAAAATCGAGTTTTCAGTTTCATAACTACAACGATTCTAAGTTAGTGTCAAGTGTTTTTAAGATACAGCAATTACTGTGTATACATCTGCTCAACGGAATCAGTGGAAGCAAGGCGTGTAATTTCATGTTTCAAATACCGCTGCTATACGTTTGACTGGTTGCTTGTGTACAGTGTGGCAGCCAGTCAAGGAATATTTTAGGGAATTGGTTTAAAACATTTTATCTCAAAGGCTCCAGTCAGATCTGTACAAGTTTTCTCCCAGAGAAATTTCGGCTGTGCCTACGTGACACAAATTGCCTGCCTTCCAGAACTGAGGCAGTGCTGTCCAGTTAAAGCTGCTGACAAAAGACGCCTTTAGCCCTCAGCTGGAACTGCCGTCGGTTTTATCCAATAGCGAGCGTTTGGACCCTGGAAGATTCCACAGTGCAGAACCGAGTTGCCTCGCTCTCTCGTGATCCAGACCTCGAGTAGATCAGACGTCTTTCGTGGGCGGCAGATATTTCACGACCGGCCTCCGACATCAATTAACATGAACCGCGTCCCCTTCCGTTGCTCACTTTAATGAGCTGTTCGACCTCCTAGACTGGCCTAAACTTGATAACTTCCTTCCTAGGCGCGCCTCTTGTATACCATACACTAAAACATACTCTCTTTGTTTTACCTAATTTTCTGTTCTGTCATTTAAGCCAGCTCTGGATGCCCACTTACGAGTCCTGACCACTCGACCTCCTGTACATTATCGTCGCAATCCAACAACCGTTTTCCCCCTTCCCTGCCCATGTACACTTGTAAGAGACATTCCTAGTGCTTTATCAGTACAGACTATATTAGCATATTGTGAATGTAGATCTTTATTTTTTTCGTTTAACCTTAGCTGTTCAAAGTTAAATTAATCAGTGTCTGTCATACAGAGTTTATTAATTAATTAAAGCTTTCGAAAGTAAGTTTAAAAATTTGTTTACCTTAGCGTTTAGTTACGTATTAGTATAGGCTACGAAACTACAGTGCTCTTGTGCCAAGTTATTCTCTGCTTTTGTGTAAATTTTTGCATAAATTTTTCTATCATGCCACGTGTGACAAGCGTGGTGCTTGCCGTAGAAATATGAAGGGGGTGTTCTGTGAAGACTGTAGGTTGTGGTTTCGTTGGGGCGAATGTAGCGGCGAGGAAACGGGGGTAGATAATGAGGCTCTTCCATGGAAAAGTAGATTATGTAGAAAGGACAGAAAAATCGCTGAGCAGGAGGCAAAAATTTGTGCCCTTGAGGCTGAATTAGAAAACACGGATTTGGATTTATGTAGGCTACGAGAGGAAAGAGAGAGGAGGTGCTGGGAAAAGTTAGCAAGCAAAGGGCGAAAAGGGAAACTGTTGAAAAAACTTTAGGAATTAAGTTAGTAAATAAGTTTGGCTTACTATTAGAAGTAGTGGAGGAAGAGCTTCATCCAGATGTACCTGAATATAGGTTGAAGCAGAATATTACCTTAACGAAAAAAAGACAGGTCGGGATCAAATCAGAACAGGGAAAGAAGAATTCTACTTCTAGGTAGCAGTCGTGAAAGGGGTGTAGACCAGCAGCTTCAGGAGAAATTAGTTGCAGGTTACCAGGCCACAAGTCTTGTGAAACCAAGTGCTAGCCTTAGACAGGTGACAGAAAACTTAGGTCAGCTATGCAAGGACTCTGTGAAGGAAGATCAGGTAATTATAGATGGGGGAACAGGAAACAGCCTGACTATGAATCCAAGATATAGTATTTGGAGTGACTTGGACAAAATAGGAGCACAAACTGGGCACACAAATGTGAGGTTTGTGGAGATATTTCAGCGCCATGATCGGCCATGGGTAAACACTGCTGTAAGGCAGGAGCTGAACAGGATGCTCCAGACAGCAGCAAAATCTCACATAAGTGTTATTCCAGTTGATGCTATTGGTAGGTGGGAATACACTACACATGGCCTGCACCTAAAAAGGAAGGGGAAAGATTAGTTAGCTTCTCTACTACAGATACTGTAATGGGGGCCACAGTCGCACAAGGGATGATCCCTGTGGTTAATGGGACCAGGCAGATAGGTTTTTTAGATTTAAGCCGAAGTCCAGACAGGCAAAAGAAAAAGAGAATAAAGCTAAGTGTAGTATCAATTCAACAAAATACCAGGGGAATAAAAAATAAAGTATATGAGCTGTTAGTGTGTTTAGATGATCTCAAAAACAAGATTGAGATTGATATACTTTGTCTGTCTGAACATCATGTAACTGTGGAGATGCAATGTGGCAATATAAATGGGTATAATTTAGCATCTTACACTTGCAGATCTAGCATGGATAAAGGAGGAGTTGCTATTTACGCAAAACACGGGTGTAAGTACAAGATTGGGAGCTAATCATGAATAAGTTTGACTCCCTATTATACTGTCTGTCAGACAAAAAGAAGAGCTTGAAAATCTGTCAGGATTGCAGTGTAAACTTTCTAAGCAACTCTGACAGGAAAAGTGTACTATAAGTGTTATTAATGACATATAACTTCGAATCAGTGATCAACTTCCCTACACAGATTGCTCAAGACAGTAGCACTCCAATTGATAATGTATTTGTACAGCAAGAGGATGTGAAACTAACACATGCTTTCCCTGTGATAAACGGATTATGAGACCATGACGAGTAATTTATTAACTTACAAAACCTAGCAGGGTGTACAGTTCAGAAACCATTAAGTAAAAGTGTAAGGCTGGTCAACACAGTATCTATAGAGCAATTCAAGGAAAATTTAATAAATGTTAATTGGGGAGATGTATATAGTGAGCCAAATGCTAATGATAAATGCACCATATTCCTTGATAAATTTATGTCCCTTTTTGAACATTGTTGCCCCAAAAAATTACTAAATGTAACTCAAAGCAGTTTTCAAAGAAACCTTCGATTACTACAGGTGTTAAAGTGCCTTTAGAAAGAAAGAGAAAATTGTATAAGACACCAAGAATTAGTAAAGAACCAGAAGAAGTTTTACCCTATAAAAATTATTGTAACATACTGAGAAAAGTTATCAGAAAATCAAAAAATATGTATATAAGTGATGAAATTAGCAACTCAGGGAATAAAATCAAACCAAAATGGAAAGTTGTTAGAAAAGAGACAGGAAAAGTAACCACTGGGGTAGGTAGTATTACTATTAAAGAGAATAAGACCATCTTAACCAACAATATGCAAGTAGCTAATGTATTTATCAACCATTTCTTGAGTGTAAGTGAAAAAATTGGTGAGAATAGTTAAAAAGGAAAATCCAAGCAATCAAAGAGTCAGTTTTGAGAAATCCTTGTCAGATTAATTTTCATCTAACATCCTGTTGTGAAATAAGGAAAATCATATAATGTTGGAGCAGATGACATTTTTAAGAAGATATTAAAACAATGTGGAGTAGTTACAGCCGATGTTCTGAGTCACATCTGTAATGCATGGATTAAAATGCACCATTGTCAAGCCTCGCTACAACAAAGGGGACATCACAGATGTCAGTAATTACTGGCCAGTATCCTTGCTTACAGCATTTTCAAAAATCATTGAGAAAGTAATGTACTCAAGAGTGGTTAGCCATCTCAAGAGTAATGGAATACTTAGTAAATCACAGTATGGATTTCAAAAATGCTGTTCTACTGAAGTAGCAATATGCAGTTTTAATGCCCACATAATAGAGTCTTTAAATAGTAAAATATCATGAATAGAAATTTTATGTGCCTTATCCAAAGCATTTGATTGTCTGAACCATAACATTATGCTACAGAAATTACGATTCTATGGTATAAATGGAACAGCATATGAGTGATTTAATTCATATCTGCAGAACAAGAAGCAAAAAGTTTCTTTACATGGTTAAGTGATTTAAGGACGTTTCCCACTTCATCTAATTGGGATGAAATTACATTTGGTGTTCCACAGGGGTTCGATCACGGGTCCCCTACTGTGTTTAATATATGTGAATAACCTCCATTTTTATCTGAAACAAGAAGCTGAGCTGACATTGTATGCTGATAATTCAAGTATCATTATTAATGCAGTAAAAGAAACTCCAATAGAAAACGATACAAATAATGTGTTTGGAAAAGTTATTGATTGGTTTTCTGCAATTGGTCATGCACTGAATATTGAAAAAACACAGTACATACAATTTTCTACTGCAAGGTGTACAGTTTCTTCAATAAATATAGGACACCAACAGAAGTCAATAGCTAGGGTAGAGCATACTATGTTTTTGGGTGTACATATAGATGAGAATCTTAACTGTAAAATTCATATTTTGGGTCTCCTAAAGCGACTAGGTTCAGCAACTTTTGGAATCAGCAAAATTGCTAATTTTGAGGATATAGAAATTAGAAGGCTAACATATTTTGCATACTTTCACTTTCTGATGTCATATGGAATAATATTTTGGCGTAACTCAACACTTAGGCAAAAAGTATTCACTGCTCACAAGAAAGTGGGTCGAATAATATGTGGGGCTCATAGTCACACATCTTGCAGGCATCTGTTTAAAAAGTTAGGAATTCTTACAACAGCCTCACAGTACATTTACTCAGTAATGAAATTTGTTCACAACAACATGGCTCAGTTTAAAAACAACAGTGACATTAATGATTATAATACATGAAGAAAGAAAGACTTACACTGTCCTCTACTTAACCTATCTTTGGCTCAGAAAGGGATAAAACATGCTGCTGTAGAACTTCTCGATAAATTACCAGCTGAAGTAAAATGTCTGACAGACAGCAGTAATAGTTTCAAAAATGAGCTGAAATCATATCTTCTTGACAACTCCATAGATGAATTCTTGAATAGGAATAAATAAATCCATAGGTGTAATTTATGCATTTTGTGCCATTTAAGGGAAAGAGGAAGGTGATAAAAATTTTAAGCTTAAAAAAAACCTTGATTAGTGTGTGCATTTCTTATGCACTTGACATATTCCACACCATAATGGTTACCAAGAGATCGATCAATGAAACATGTAACTAACTATTAACTATTCTCCATTGCTGGCGATCATTTTATAGTACTGAAGCCAGCATAATATAATTCCTGAACTTTGATCGCATGTGAACAGTGGGTGCCATACACCTATGATGCACTATATTGTGCTTGTATCACAAAGACTGTATGTTTTTCTCTTTGGTATAGAAGGAGGTGGTGTTATCTTCTTAAAACTTGTCAGCGTCGTGAGTGGGAAAGAAAACTTGCAGGGCGGATGTATGTCAGATGTTGGACATTTATTTCCTGCATTAGAGTGCATTTGTTTATGTTCTATGATCATTTCTCTATTATCAATAAGTTCTTGGTACTGACCTCAGACACTAGAACATACTTTAGAATTGATAGCACAGTTGATTTACGTAAAATGCTTCAAACTCAGTCTGTCTGAAGATCCATCATGCATAAAACCACACGTTTTCTTCTTAATGGTCTATTATATAATAAAATAATCTCATATCTACTATACACCGATAAGGAGTGTTAACCTCTTCGATATTCGCGCATCTGAAGAGATATTGTGAGTTTGGGTGGGTGCCGTGAGTAGGATTGGTGTGGAATGGTCTTCACTGGACAGCAGTTACAGACTCAGCTTGCTCTGATTCCTTCACGAGACGTGGGATGTAGTGCGTATAGTAGCCTCCTACTTCTAGTTGGCTGCAAATTAGGTTGGTGACAGTGTTCAGGGAGGGTTGGTCAAAGAGAGTGCGGGAAGATCTTTCAATCTCTAATTTTATCCTAAGAATGTGAGAATCGTCTGTGACTCCAGTCTGCACAGGGAAAGGTGGGCAATCGTATAGTAAATTACGCACTATGATTGAACTGCTATGAATACGTAGATCGGTATAGGATGCTGTCTGATATACTTACAGAAATTGGGACGCATGCTGCTGTGTTATTGGTCGGCGTCGAAACAACGGAAATAAACTGCTAAAATTACTAAAATTGATTGCACTATCAAGTGTGGTGTTTATCAATGGTGTCTTTCTCCATCCTATCTGTCCACTGGTATGGTGCTGATCACCACATAATGATTGAGTGATATCACTTGTTTGAGATGGAAGGAGAGCCTTGGTGGGAACAACAGTTTCTGGGGATGGCTAGCACAGAAACAGTGATCGTGTGCATGGATGCAACATGAGGAATCAATAGAAACAGATCAGCGAGACATCTGGTGTTGTGGAAGATGAGATTAGATGTAGAGGTCATCAATCACCTCTGGGAAGCTGTTTGGAAGAGCTACACAATGTCGCTAAACGCTTTCAGTTTCCATACATTGCGATATCTTCCACATTGTTTGTCGATTAGAAACGCAACCTCTGTCGTTCATTTCAATCATCCTGTGTCTTGTGAGAGCAGCAGCAACGTAATATACACCATTCGATGCCCAACTTTCAAGTCAGAGACGCTGCACCGAAACGTGTTAATGTCAGTTTAGTACCTGAAACAGACCTCGAAGTCATGGTGGAAAAAACCATGTGTATAGCCGTCTACACAGCTGTAGTCACATACTACTTCAGTGTGTTACAGCAAACAGCAAATGCATCAAACAATGACACGGAAACATTATTTATTGACTGATAGTCTGTGGGATATGGTTCTCCCATACTACAAGCGACGAAGCTTTACACTGGTCTGTGCAAGCGACTTCGACCAATACATGTTTATTTAATGGGATCACCACATAAGGTCAATGTCAACATACAGCAGTATTCGTTTCCAATATATCTGAAGAGAGAGCTGCAGTAATATCTTATCGAGTTCTGTACTGGATGATGTTAGTGAAGTTTTTATAGTTCGTAGTTTTTCTCTGTTTGATGGTACAAAATAAGGAGGATAGAGGGAATGTTTGGGTCACAGACATGAATGCATCCTGAGGGATGCATGCAGTACCTGTATGTAGTTTGGAAACGCACCGCACTACGGGCCTCTGGATCATGGGGTCCCAGTTTCGTATCAGGGCCAGTTTGGGGATTTTCTTTGCCCAGGGACTGGATGTTTGTGTTGTCATCATCATTTCATCATCATCATCATCACCATCATTCGTGACAGTTGTTAGATTGGATTGAGTTAAACATCGGACTGTTAAAAATTTGGACTTTTTACAGGCGCTGATGACTGTGCAGTTGAGCGCCCACAGTAGCAAAATCCTCGTCCTTCTCTCAGTTTCCGTATGATGTGGACTCTTCCTAATTTTCCCGATAAGAAACACCGCCGTAGCTTCTTGTACTGTCGTTTCTACTACTTCATGTTGCAGGTGGAAAAACTTGGCTTGGTGCTGGCCTCACAGACTGTACGTGGTTGTCAGAGCTACGACAACATTTTCTCATTTGCACCGAGTGGTCAAAATCATGGTCTTGCCGCATTAACTCAGTTCGCCCTGTTTCTCCACGGTATGCAGAAGGTCGTATATGTAGCGCTCTCCGATTTCTGCTCAGTTCCGACTTAAACTGGACCGACGACATGGTCAAACCTGCAGGGAGGGAGGGGCAGAGAGTGAGGGACAGATACAAGATGCAGAGGAACTGTTTAAGAAACCACGCTGGAGTTTTACTATCTGGGGGGGAGGGGGGATCCTTAGCAGATAGATTCAAAAAGGTCACTTGTTTCGAGATATGAGAGTGCCACGAATATGGTTCACCAGTGGCTGTAATCATGAAATGACTTCTCCATAGGATCAAATGCAAGTATGTGGTTGACTGGAGGGACTATTCCAAATCACCGACAGTATTTCTACCAGAAATGTGAATATGAGAAACCAGGCTATTGGTCATAGGATTTTGTACGTTTCTTATGACATCAATCTAGCGTTGCATTTTTTAAGTGATTCCTCACGTAGCACACCATTTGCTGTATGTGATCGCTCTCAGTCAACCATGTTCCTCCCATGCCTATAACCGAGCGGATATATCACATAAGGTGTGACATGGCAACGAGATAGAATGCGTTACAAATACTATTTGTTAGTGTGAGAAACATCTAGCTTCAGCATGAGGGAGTTGCTTCATAGCACGTTCCTTAGACGAATCACTTTCTAAATTCGGTAAGAATGACAAATTTATTACGAGCTTGCACCTCCGGAAACGTGCTCTCTCGCTATCTCTCTGTTACCTCACGCCCTATCCATCACCGTCGATATTCAATGTCGTGGCATTTGTGTAGATGACCATTTCATTCGGAAGCAATACCATAACATGATTTATAAAGCTTTTATAGTTTTTAACGTAGATAACGTTAGCGACACTTGTGTGCACCTGTAGATTCAAGACCGCTTCTTATGCAGGGTGACAGTAACATATTGGTCGCGATCGTATTTTTAATAGCTGGTCGCTTATAAGACGATTACGTCTATCTTCCTAAGACACACTGATATCACCCGCAAGAAAAAACAAATGAGACATGGCCATCCATCGCTGATTTTCGCTCAGTATTGTTTGGTGTCACCAGCATTCAGTTATTTGCGAAGTATTGTACAGCAGGGGATGTGTGATAGATTCGCTGTCATCAGTAGGCTTATAAAGTATATGTTGGGTGTGTAAAGCTACGTGGTCAGTGACCGACAAGTGCAAAGAAAATGACTATGTCCTGTTGTAATGGGAGGTATGGATCTGATGTGGAAAATTGCGATAGCCGTAAGGGGATGAAAGAATTTACGTGGACAACTGTGGCCAGTCATAAGAATGGTACAAATTTTTATATTTCCAGAGCTACAGCCATGAGGAGGGGGTACTTTCGATACGTTGCTCATTACGAATGTCACCATATTGGCGCTACGATCGTAATATTGAATTATAATTACAGTGATAAATATGTAGGTGGTTTCCTAGGACGATTCTGCCTGGCGTGTGGGAATGCATGGTGGAGGTAGCTGGCGGCCGGAAGGAATTGACGTTTCTGGCTTAAGATATCCAGCGGTCTGAACTGAGAAGTTGGGGTACAAGAATGCACCTGACCTAGCCATGTCGCCCTCTAGGTGGGTGAATAGCGAAGTAATACTCGGTGTGTGTTGGGCAGTCTTCACTAGCGTGTGTAGTGTGAGTATTCCCCATGGAAATTTCAGAAGATTCAATACGCGCGTGTGTTTGTGCTAGACAGTTGTTCCTTCCCATGTAAATTGACCGGCTGACTGTTTGTACTGCAATTGTGCACACTCCCCACCTTTTTTTCATTTAGAGAACATCGACTTTGATGTGTGTTGTGTGCATCTAAATGGTGAAAAACAGGTGGAAGAGACATTTGCCGGTTCTCTGAATACGAGAAACACATACGATTTTAGGTATTAAAACCTTAGTTGATTATTTAAAGTAGAAGGATGATTTGGAATCTGTTATATCATTCACACCTGTATTGATTAAAAAATGAGAGTGGAACTACCAGTTTCCTCCGTTTTCGATCTTCCATTGAAATATCTTCGCGGATGAGATAAGTTTCTAGTTACTCAGTGGTTTGCAGCACGTCCTACCTCTCTGCAGCTCTCTAAAGTTTCGGGTTTCTAGAAATTAATTTCCATTCTGTCTTCGGAATTGTGCTTTGCAAGCGATCGGTATCACACTGCTATGTGCTCGATATCGAGAACTATCGCGTAAATCGCACGATATTCTGCCAAACAATGGGAAAATATAAATGTTCTTCTAATCCCAAGTGTGCAGATGAACGCAACTTGTTGCAGAAACCATAGCAGCAAGTAGACGAGATTGGAAACAGTACCATAAGCGGACACATGGAGGTCGGGTTGGGTGAGGGGGGGGGGGGGGGGGAGAGGGGGCCAGGGGGAAGACCAGCCTAGCTTTCGTACACCAGTTCGAAAAAGTCAAGCTTCCATCGACGGTAGTAGAGCAGCGTAATTGGGGAAGCGTCTTTGGCGAAAGTTTTCGCATTTCATGATCTGTAGACCACTTTTGCAGGATTTAGCTGTCACTGCCATATGACTGCCGTATGTTTTTCGATATGTACAAAATTGTTTGCCACTGAAATTGTAGTAATTTGTCCATCTGCAGAAAGTGGCGGACAGTGCTCCCACGCCAGCAACAGCAGTTTGGCGGTAAATTCAATGAGAAGCAATCACAATGCTCTATTCACAGGAAGTCGCATGACGTCAGAGAGTCACAACACATGCTCTGTGCGGATATGAACAACATGTGTGCCAGGTATCTACGGAAAGTTCCGTGTCGTCTGAGAGTCACGTGATGTTTTCTTTGTACGAGTGCTCGGAGACAATTTCATGCATACCAGCCTCCTCAGGTTAAGACTGGCGGGGTGTTGTCCCTCACCCACCATTGTTACTTTAAAGATGTTATAACTAAGAATAACACAATAAATATATCACTGATACTAATAATTCTGTTACCAAGCGCCAAGTTATAGATTAACTTTTTATGGAAAATCATATAAATTGACGGTGGTTATACCAATTTGCGGCAAGTGCAAGTGAAGTGCTGAATTCCGGCGGAAATCACAAGTCAGTTGACGAACTAAGTCTAGTGAACGTTGAAGTCCAAGTTCCAGTTTAGCATTCGGATTATAAGTCCAGAATGCAGCGAAATCAACATCAAATAGCAGGTCCACCACAGCGTTCTACTTCAGAGTTGTGGAAGAGAACATAGCACGATAGGAACTGACTTGTAGACGTCAGTAGCGGCGTTAAATAAGGCTCCATAGTTAATAGAGCCGGCGGCTAGGGTCGCCGTATATTCTGGGCGGCCAATCGCTTAGTGTTACTGGTGGACAATCGCTGTGTTGTGAAGCGGATGTGCGCTAAGGCGACCTGCGATGTTAGCAGCGGGTCGCGCGCGGAGAAACGTGGCCAACGACGCATTCCTCGGGCGCGCGTAGTGGAGTGCGCCGCTGCTTGGTACAGCGATTCCCCGTTGGGGAAGCGGGGAAGTATCTATGAAGTCCTCCTCTGAATCCTCAACAGCGTTGCTGACTTGAGGCACAGGAGCATATGAACGAAAACGCCCTGGCCAGGGGCGTAGTTTTTATGGTGTTGCCTCAGCAATGGATTCGGTGAAGCACGAGGAGTCAGCGCCATGTCTTCATCTTCATTCAGAATTACTAGTGGTTGGTGACTGGGCGACATCTTAATAGTCCAGGAAGGGTAGCCTCTGGGGCTGGGCAACGTTTGGGGTAAGTCGCCCTGGTTGGGGTGTGGTGTTCGTAAGCTGGTGGTAGGCAAAAAGACATGTAGAAGTCTGATACTACTCTGCTGGGTGGCGTGGGGTACGATGGGAACTTGGTGACTGGTAATGGTGGAAAAAATTGTTGGGAAACTAGTCGAGGATGAAGTTGATTGGCATGTTGCAGAACATCCCAGTCCAGAAACTGCATCCTGAAGACCTTCCGGCCTGGCGCTGGACGATTGTTCCTGGAATCCAGGCTGGTTTTCGGCCAAATCCTTTGGCTCTGAACACTATGGGACACAACATCTGAGGTCATCAGTCCCCTAGAACTTAGAAATACTTAAACCTAACTAACCTAAGGACATCACACACATCCATGCCCGAGGCAGGATTCGAACCTGCGACCATAGCGGTCGAGCGGTTCCAGACTGAAGTGCCTAGAACCGCTCGGTCACACTGGCCGGCCCAAATCCTTTCATCCACACTATGGTCCCAGGGCAGAACTTGAAAACAGGCAGTGCTGGTGCTGGCCGTGGTGTCAGCCTGATCAGACTCAAGAGGGTGCAGATATTCTGTCTGTGGAGGAGTTCTGCAGGACTTTTGCCTACAATGGGTGTAGACCTGTAACTGCTGGAGATATCCCTTCATCTGAGTTTTGAAAGTGCAGACCATCCTCTCAGCTTGTCCATTCGATTGTGAATGGAAGGAGGCATAGGAATGTGACAAATGCTTCGCTGGGCATAGAAATCACAAAACTCCTCACTACAGAATTGTGGACTGTTATCAGTTATGAGCACTTCTGGCAGACCTTCAATCGTAAATATTTTTTAAGGCTGTGATGATGTTGGTGGCTGACATGGAATTGCATCGGAACATGTACAGAAACTGGGAGTAAGATTCATGCATTATCAAGAACATGGCGTTAAACAGTGTCTCGGCAAAATGAATGTGTACCCACTCCCAACGGCGAGCACATGGTGGCCGAGAAGGAAGTGAATGTTATGGGGCTGCCTGCTGGCTTTGGCAGGATAGACATATTTGGGTGAGTTGTTAAAATCTCCTGGTTCATGCCCAGCCAGTAAGTGAACCTGCAAGCCAGGAGTTTAGTTCGGGATGTCCCCTGCCCCCGCCTCTGTGACCTTGAAAGGTGGCTACACTGAGCCACTGCACCAGAGATTGCGCCAAATAGTATTATTCTGCTGCCTCCACAGTGCTTGGAGAGAACTCATAGAAGTCAGTGCTTGTCGAGAGCTCGTAGTAGTCAGTGCCTGTCGAGGACTCGGGGTAGTCTGTGCTGAGATGTTGTAGTGAGGAGTGTTTGTTGAGATGTGCTAGTAGGCTGTGCTTGCTGAGATGTGATACTGAAGAGTCTTGTTGAGATGTGGTAGTAGAGAGTCGGTGTGGAGATATATTGTAAGGATTAGAGTGATTTTCATCAATATAAATGAGGTAACAAACTCCATTTCCTTTTTTTCATTATTTCAGTGTCCTAAATAATGCGTCATTACAGGTTCAGTCAACAAAGTATCTGGCGTGTGTTCTTGTATTAGAGTGTAATTCTGCTTTCCTTGAGCAATTATAGTATTTCTAATTTTCTTTTATCATGTCAGTATAATTGGTATTTAAAAATTCTTGTCTTGTTGGAGAAGAACCGTGCCAGATGTGTACGTTGAGTCACACTCCCACACACAGAACAATTACACTTGTGCTTTGGTTTAGTAGGTTTTATAGTTGCTGGGGACTTAATTAATTAACTGTGTTAACGAAAATTTTCTTTCATTGTTTGTTGTTATTCTATGCAGTCAGATTGCGTACAAAAACTAGTCAGGGCCAACCGATTACGAGACACAGTGTAATCGGACATACAGCTACTAAAAACTAAAAATATTATCAATCTTATTTAATTAAGCCCCCATGCACGTAGCGACCGCTGCTTCGGATCGTCCCTTGGAATCTTCTGATTGTAAAAATAGTAGACCGTAGTATTGTTGTAGTAATTTGTAGTTTAGTAATTGTAGTCTATTTTGCATGTGTAGATTTGGTAATTGTCATTCTTCTAATGGTATTTTTTTTTTCAGAATTTGATTTGTTGTCTTGTATACGCGTTTGACAATTTAGTGCAATTATTTCAATTGTTCGTTAATCGTGTTTGAAGGAAACATTTCGTGTGAATGGTATTGTTGGAGATAAAGTGTCATTGTGTGCAATTTTCATATAGTGACGAGTTTTGTATATTTTTTAAATGATTACACGATCAATGAAAAAGGCGAAAATGATGAATAGTGAGAATGACGAAATTGTTGACATGGCGAACTCGCCAACACAGGACAACAGTATGATGAATAATGAAGTGGAAAACAATTTAATAAGTCGGGAAGACAGTCCGGAACCATTTCAAAATTTTTCTCAATTAGAAAATTCACAGAATACGAGATTAACGATAGAAGATTCTGAAATAGTATCGAACACAGATAGCTTTACAGCTATGACGAAGGAAACTGGTTTTGCGGGAAATGTTCGGGGCGAAAAGAATTTTGAACCATTTAATATGGAGCAGTTGATGGGTGCAATATTAAATTTCGGATCTGAATTAAAAACAGTGGCAACACGTTTAGAAACAGAGATAGGAACAATTAGAACTGAGATGGGAACAATGGAAACACGGTTAGACTCACTTGGATCACAGTTAGGATCTGAAATAAAAACAGAGATAGGAACAATTAGAACTGAGATGGGAACAATGGAAACACGGTTAGACTCACTTGGATCACAGTTAGGATCTGAATTAAAAACAGAGATAGGGACAATTAAAACTGAGATGGGAACAATGGAAACACGGTTAGACTCACGAATAGGGACATGTTTAAAAAATATGAAAGATGAATTAAAGAAAGAAATCAGAGAAGAAGTACAACCGATTTTGAATGCTCACAATAATAGATTAATTGCAGTAGAGATTAGACAAAGGGAACAGGATAGAGAACAGGAAGAAAGAGATCGCGTGATAGTACAGAAATTTTCAGAGTTAAATTTACAACGTGCAAAAGATAAGGAAGAAATATTTGAGAGAATCGAGGAATCCGTACCAAATGACAGATTAAATAATCTAACACAACAATATGAACAGTTAACTACCAAGTGTGTCAATACTGAAACCCGAGTCACGACACTTACGGAAGACGTAAATAAACAGAAAGAACAAATAGGTGACTTATCGGAAAGAGTTGAGGAGATTTCAGATAAATTGACAATTCTTAGTTTACATGGGGACAGAGATTCGGATGATACAGCTCCATTACCATTTGCAGAAACCGAAGAGTATCAGAACATAAATAAGCATGTTGAAAATCAGGGAAAATTTAATGAACGCGTGAAAAGGGAATTTGAGGTATTAAAAAAGCAAGTCAAACAAATTGAAGGCGAAATCGTAGGAAAAGACGGCAAAGGAAATTTAGAATCACAGATACCAGAAGGGTTTGAAGAAAATAATTTGTTTCATTTACGGGATGCAACAAGAGAGCGCCAGGCGCGAACTTTACGATAATCGACATTCGGACTGGGACAGACGCGGTAGGTCTTTGTCGCCACGAGGCGAAAACTTTGACTTTAAACACTTCTTAACTGTTCGGAAGATTAAGATATTTCGCCATTCTAAGAATGACATACATCCATGTGCATGGTTAGATCAATTTATGTACGCACTTCCGCCAAATTTGCCACTAAGTCACAAACTTGAAATTATGTGCGGCTATTAAAGTCCTCAGGGGATTCACTACTCTAAGTGAATATGTGCCGTAGCGAGCATAGGGCCCCGAGCTGTAGTGGTGCTATTTCCCTTTTAGTTTTCTGCACCGCTGCCTACTCTTTTACTATTCTTTGCATCTGTCAAACCAACTCTTCGACTATCAGTCTATCTAGTGAGTAAGTAAACAATAACCTGATATGACTAATTGTACCCAAAAGTGACTTTGGAAATTACCGTTTGGACTTACTGTACCTTCAGCAGCATTCATTCCTAGTTTAAACGAAATTTTACCTGTTTATCTTCGTGACAATATTACTTCATATGTTGACGACATTCTTATTGCTAAACGTTCTTGGAGGGAGCACAACAAAATTTTGGATTCATTATTACGTATTTTTGCAAGAGTTGGCATTACAGTGAACTTAGAAAAATCTGAATTTGGTCGTTCACAGGTGAAATTTCTCGGTCACATTATTTCTACAGAAGGTATTCTTCCTGATCCAGAGAAATTAGACGCTATTCGTAACTATGCTGTTCCTACCACAAAACGTGATGTTCGTAGTTTCCTTGGTGTCTGTAATTTTCTTAGACGCTTTGTTAGATTGGACGATTTGGCCACACCTCGTTAATGTGAACTATCTGGAAAGAAATCTAATTGGTGTTGGGATGAGGAAGCTCAGTCAGAATTTGAACAGCTTCGTGATGCTTTAGTTGCTGCTCCACTTCTTTCACATCCGGATTTATCTAAAGATTTTTGTTTGGCGACGGACTCATCATACAAGGGCCTAGGTGCACATTTATTTCAAGAGATAGAAGAAAACGGCGTTGTAGTACAGAAGACTATTGCATTTGGAAGTCGTGTTCTCTCTAAATCAGAAAAGAATTATTCGATTACGGAACTTGAAGCTTTGGCTGTTGTTTGGGCTTTCACAAAATTTCGCACATTTTTGTTTGGCAGACATACTAAGGTTTATACCGATCATCGAGCTCTGGAATTCCGTATGTCAACAAAATTAACTCACGGCAGATTGTCACGATGGGCGTTGTACCTACAGGAGTTTGATTTTAGTATTGTTTACATACAGGGTTCTTCAAATATTGTTGCTGATGCTTTATCACGTGCAGCTATGGGTTTGAAACAAAGTGCTGAAGAGGACTGCATAGAAAACAATTATTGTTTGATGTATATTCAAGGTGTTGCGTTTGAGAACTTTATTTCGTCTTCGCTCCAGGACATCGCTAAGGAGCAAAATAAGGATCCAATCTGGATGGACATTAAGGAGAAGTGGAGGAGAAAGGAAAGCGTAGCGATTAGACAGCATTATTTAGTCCGCAATGACATTCTTTTTAAACGAAAATCGGTCGACAATTCTGTTTGGTTAGTTTGTATTCCTGATGAGTGGGTTAATAAGCTGATTTGGTATACGCATTTCAGTTATGCACACTTTGGTCCCAGAAAATGCTTTCATAAATTACGAGAAAATTGCTACTTCAGTAATATGGAAAAACGTATTCGATCTGTTCTGGCCAAATGCAAATTATGTCAAAAGGCTAAGCCGCCAACAGTTTCTCACAGAGCACCGTTGTTTCCTATCATCCCAGCGAAATTAAAGGAGATGGCTGCAGTCGATTTGTTCGGTCCAGTGGTTCGTTCTACTAATGGTTTTGCGTACATTTTCGTAGCAGTGGAGTTGACGTCAAAATATGTGTGTTTTACACGTTTACGCAAAGCAACAGCTCGTTCAGTATCTAACGCTTTCATCAAACATTTTCTTAAAGAAGTTGGTCATGTTGATAAGGTTATATCAGATAATGGATCACAGTTTCGTTCTAAAATTTGGCTTCGTACTCTACAGCGTCGTAAAATTAAACCAATCTTCATTTCACTTTTTCACCCTCAATCTAACGCTTCAGAGAGATGGATGAAGGAAATCAATAAATTGTGTCGACTTTATTGTCATCAGAATCACAGAACGTGGGATCAGTATCTTCATATTTTTCAAAACATTCTGAATGAACTCCCTAATGATTCAACTTCTTTACCCCCTATATTGACATTAAAAAATAAAGCACCGACAAATCGCATTTCTGAAATAGTTCCTTTTCCGCCTACACGGAAACTACGGCATTCTGAAGTTGTGAACATGGATCTGCAAAATATTGCATCTGCGGCTGCTAGAAGAGAGAAATCAGCTAAGCGTCCTGGTCGTTCAAAAATCTTGTCAGTTGGTCAGAAGGTGTTAATTAAGTCCCACCGTTTGTCTCACAAAGGAAAAGGCTTGTGTCGCAAATTTTTTCTGCTTTATAACGGTCCATATAGAATTCGCAAAATTATACATGATAACACTGTTGAAGTAGAAACTCTTAAATCACGACGCTCTAAGGGAGTACATCATATATCAAACGTTAAAATTTTTGTGGAATGACGTACTTTAGAGAAACTAACAGCTAGATGTAAACATGCGGAGAGTACAAGGATACCGCGCTGTGTTTTGGCGGCGGCACATACTCAAAGCAACAGTCAAGTCTGCGCGCCGCACAAGGCAGTCGTTGACCGCGAACAATTGCTTCCTACGTCACGCGCCTACAGCTGATCGAGCGCTCAGTGCGAATGCACTGACAGCCGTAAACAAATACACAGTTTAATTTCTCCGATGAAATTCAGTATAAAGCTATAGTGACTTGATGAATTATGTTATTAACATTCAATATTTTTCAGGATACGGTTCTATAAAATATTTAAGAACTTCAGGTAAATTCTGTGTGTCTCCGACGTTAAGAGGACTTGCTATCGAGAAATTTTCAGGAAGAATGTAATTTCGAAGAAGAAACTAATAAACTAAAAAGGGTAACTATTAATTGAGTTCATTTTTCAGGTAACATATTTCCACTTAGGTACGTACTTTAGACGTAATTTGCTGCTCGCGATTACGTGATTCATACTTTGTGCTAATTTCATGTTCTATGAATTTACGTGTGAAGCGACGTGCTTGCGTACATGTGCTGTTTTTTGTCAATGTTTTATTAATGAACAGGATTGTTATTTGTATATATTATGCATCGCTTGGCTGCACTGCTTTTTCACTGATGTCATATTTTTTAATTATGTGCCTGCTGTGCTTATTTATTTAAATTATAATTGTCACCTGATTTATTGTGCTGATGTGGTTATGTATGTAAGTTATACTTTGTGATTTATCTGCATGCGCCTTCATGTTTACTTATTAAGATGACATATGAACATTTATTTGCTTATGCTGATATGATGCTAATGACCTGTTTATTATGTTAGATAACATATGTTTGCTGCTATGCGTATGGATTGCATATTTATACATTTCTGTTTGTTGTCATAACTACTCTTTAATTTGGTGTATAGAAATGCTGATATACTGTGTACGAACATAGAGTTTAGGTTACACTATGGTATTAATTATAGATTGTTCGCTTGGCAGAGCCTCGTTGTAAGGATTGTGCTGCATCCACTTGTTGACATTCTGTTCTCTACTGGTATATTTACTCGCTATTGCTTGTTTTGCTTACGCTCAGTGCCTTATATTTTTAAGATAAGAAAATGAACTGCTATAATTCGACGAACGACATTGGTACAAAGAACTTCGTTGAAGTCACATGAGCTGGAGGTTTGATGGAAGCTGTATAACTTTATGCTAATAGGAAGGAAGCTAACGACATGACATACCATTACTAGGTTTAGACCATTAACAATTATTACACTGCATTCTTCGTGAGCAATTGAAATAGGAAGCGACACTTGACACAAGAAATACTCCACATGTTTGCTTCTGTTTGCCATAATTCTTGAAGTGGTGTACACACTGTGAAATATTATGATCATTCACACTCCGTAATCGTACTTCATTACTGAGAGTTATTCGAACTAAGTCTGTTAGAGGTCATGTATGCATTTCTTTGTTTATAATTCATAATGAGTAGAAGATTTGGGTCAGATGGATTACACAGAGGTTGTGTGTTGACAGTGTGTCTTCGGATTGTATAGGATGATGAGGTTGCATTAGGATTTTATCTGTATTTGTTCGAGGAGACTGACTAGAGGAAAGAGTTGTTATGGAAGTGAAATGATATTGGCGATAAGGTTTATTATTGAGGTATTATTGAGATTATATGAAGTTGATGATTATTGGAGTTTTGGTGGACAAGAGGTAAGGTAAATGCTATTAATGATAAGGTTTATATGTATCGACGTAAGAGGTATTATTGAAGTATTGAGATTATGTGATGCTAATGATTATTGGAGCTTTAGTGTATAAGAGGTAAAGTAAGTGAGGAGCATATTTTTTTTGTTGGTCTATATGGAACAAGGAGGATGAAGATAGCAAACTAGAATACTAAAGTGGAAGGAAGATTGTCTACACACACTTTGTTAAATCACTAAGCAGTATATACTTTTTTTGAGAGAGGAAGTATTTGCATATCTTGGCTCACTGACAGTTGTTCAGCAACAGTACATTTTGATCTGGCTTGGCAAACATCGGTCTTGACATGATGACTATGACGTTGACTTAACTATTATTGACTGTTATACATTGCTGCCACTACTACTTGATACACATGATGAACATGAAATTTTGACAGAATTGCATTTACACAGTTAACACTATTCAATTACATAGTAGTACTTAATGTGGATGAAAGATGAGTGAGTGTGTTTTGTGTGTTTTCCTTTCCTAATCCTACCTACCATTCTCCTAAATATTATTTTATTTGTTTGTTGTGGCTTGCACTGACACCCATAAATATTATAGGTTTACTGATATTTGAGTATTTGTAATAGTTAATATGACAATTATCTGATATCATTTGTGTGTTTATTAGAATTTATATGTCTAGTGTGTAAAAGCATTTGTATGTGTATTCAAACTATTGTTCATGCCTGAACTGTCTGATTAGTGATGGTGAATATTATGAACTGTTACCTGCACCTCTTCAACATAATGGGTGCCACTTAGAAACGTTTAATTTCTGCTGATGAACTGTGTGATCAGTGATAGTGAATATTATGGACTGTTACTTGTACTTTTTCTACATGATTGGTGCCACTAGGACATGTTTAATTTCTGCTTATAAACTCTGATGAACAGTGTGATCAGTGATAGTGAATATTATGGACTGCTCTCTGGACCTATTCAACATTGCTGAGTGCCACTAATGGAACTGCTTCTACTGAAATGAAGTCACTTGCCGGTGTCTGCACCTACTCAACATTGCTGGGTGCCACTGTTAGAACTGTTTCTACTGAAATGATGTTACTTCTTGCTGTCTGCACCTACTCGACATTGCTGGGTGCCACTGATGGATTGCTTCTACTGAACTAATGTGACTTGTTGCTGTGTGTACCTCTTCAACATTGCTGGGTGCCACAGATGGAACTGCTTCTACTGAAATAATGTCACTTGTTGTGTCTGCACCTACTCTACATTGCTGGGTGCCACTAATGGAACTGCTTCTACTGAAATGAAGTCACTTGTTGGTGTCTGCACCTGCTCAACATTACTGGGTGCACAGATGAAGCTACTTCTATGGAAATGATGTCACTTGCCGGTGTCTGCACCTACTCAACATTGCTGGGTGCCACTGTTAGAACTGTTTCTACTGAAATGATGTTACTTCTTGCTGTCTGCACCTACTCAAGATTCCAGGGTGCCACTGATGGATTGCTTTTTACTGAAATAATGTGACTTGTTGCTGGGTGTACCTGCTCAACTTTACTGGGTGCCATTGATGGACTGCTTATACTGAAAAGATGTCACCTGTTGGCGTCTTTTTTTTGTATAAACTAATCATTGAAAGCATTTTATGCGAACATTTGTATAAACTGATTTTTTGTGTATTGTGTGAACTCTTATGTAAAGTCACATGTATGAAAAGAAGTTGTATTGCTTACTGTATTTCATGTATTAGGTTATTGAAAGGTCAGTGCAAAGCCAAAATTTTAACTAATTATGTGATATTTAGGTATTAATATTATCTTTTATTTTTGTCTGTATTTTTGTGGACGAATTTGGTGGTATTTTCATCACCAATGCTGGCAAAAATACCATCAAATTCTGGCCTGTGGAGGATGGGCATATGAAAGGTGGCTACACTGAGCCACTGCGCCAGAGATTGGGCCAAAGAGTATTATTCTGCCGCCTCCACAGTGCTTGGAGAGAACTCATAGAAGTCAGTGCTTGTCGAGAGCTCGTAGTAGTCAGTGCCTGTCGAGGACTCAGGGTAGTCTGTGCTGAGATGTTGTAGTGAGGAGTGTTTGTTGAGATGTGCTAGTAGGCTGTGCTTGCTGAGATGTGATACTGAAGAGTCTTGTTGAGATGTGGTAGTAGAGAGTCGTTGTGGAGATATATTATAAGGATTAGAGTGATTTTCATCAATATAAATGAGGTAACAAACTCCATTTCCTTTTTTTCATTATTTCAGTGTCCTAAATAATGCGTCATTACAGGTTCAGTCAACAAAGCATCTGGCGTGTGTTCTTGTATTAGAGTGTAATTCTGCTTTCCTTGAGCAATTATAGTATTTCTAATTTTCTTTTATCACGTCAGTATAATTGGTATTTAAAAATTCTTGTCTTGTTGGAGAAGAACCGTGCCAGATGTGTACGTTGAGTCACACTCCCACACACAGAACAATTACACTTGTGCTTTGGTTTAGTAGGTTTTATAGTTGCTGGGGACTTAATTAATTAACTGTGTTAACGAAAATTTTCTTTCATTGTTTGTTGTTATTCTATGCAGTCAGATTGCGTACAAAAACTAGTCAGGGCCAACCGATTACGAGACACAGTGTAATCGGACATATAGCTACTAAAATAAAAAAAATTATCAATCTTATTTAATTAAGCCCCCATGCAACCTCTGTGCAATAGTCGCAGGATGCGCAACGTATTGAATAAGGAATGACTACTCATGGTTGTCCCTCGTTGGAAACGAGTAGAATTACTCCAGCGATCAACATGAGATGGACGATGGGTATTAAAGAACTGATAGAATGCCACGAAAGCCTCGGAGGATTGTGATTCGGGCCAACTATGAAGTATGTGACTTCACACTTGTTGGAGTACCTTGTCGCTACTGGGTGCGGCTGTGATCCAGGAGTTGGTAAAGGGAAAAAATCTACAGCGGCTTCTGCTTCATCAATGTGAACGCACAGAATTTCTTCTTTGTTGAACTCTAGATCGGGTCCCCATGGAAGGTGGGAGAGGGGAATCAGCGTTGGCATGCTCAGTCGTCTTGCTGAAGTGAATCTCATACCGGTAGAGCGCCAAAAATAAAGCTCAGCGCTGAGGGTGGTGAACAGTCCTGTCTAGCATCTTCGCTACTGGACTGAATAAGGAGATCAGCGGTTTATGGCCGTGTCATAAACATGGAATTTTTTTAATGCGAAGATGATAGCCAACGCTTCTTTTTCTATTTGGGAGTACCTGCGTTGGGTGTCAGTCAATGTTTTCGATGTATAGGCCATAGGGGGCTCAGTGCCACCCACCTCCACATATGCCAGGACTGTTCCATTGCCTGTACCAGATGCGTCTGTTGCAATAGCTATCTGCTTTGTTGGATCAAAATGTGCGTGGCATGGGGCTGTCAAGAATTGGGATTCCAACCTGTGGAAGGCGCGCTCGCAAGCTGGTGTCCACTGGAAAGACACCCATTTTTTGATTAAGTCGGACAAGGGGGTGGTTTCTGTTGCTGCTGCAGGTAAGAACTTTCTGTAGTACGATATCTTCCCCAGAAAGGAACAAAGTTGCTCAAGCGTTGTTGGTCTGGGAAATCTGATTACGACTTCGACATATTTATCCAGAGGACGAATGCCTGAGCTGGAAATGATATGGTTGAGGTACTCAAACTCGGGCTGGAAAAAACAACATTTTTCTTTTCTGCACTTTATGCCAACCTCCCTTAAGACACTTAATAAAGATTTCAGATTGCGGATTTCTTTCTCCTTTGTTCTCCCTCTTACAATGATATCGTCTAAATAGTTAATGCAGCCAACCACTTTGCGTACCAACAGTTCCAAAAACCGTTGAAAAATGGCGAGGGGGCACTTGCTATACCAAACATTAGGCGTTTCAAACGATAAAGCCTGTGAGGTGTGTTAAGTGTAACAAACTGTTGATATTCTGCATTAAGGGGAAGTTGCATCCACTAGGTCTGTTTTAAAGAAGAAATTTCCATATTTTAATTTTGACAGTAATTCTTCTGGTTCCAGAATATGATATGTCTCAGTCTCTGATTGGGCATTGACAATTGCTTTAAAGTCGCCGCACAGGCGGATCTTCCCCAATGGTTTTCTCACTAATGGCATAGCCGATTGACCAGAAGGAATAGGTTCTAGAACCTCAGTTGCAGTTACGCGATCCAATTCTTGCTTTACTTGGTTTCTGAGAGCTGACAGAATGGCGCGGGCTGAAAGTACTGAGGCCATGCATTGCATTTCAGTGTGACGTGCGACTCAGAATCTTTTGCGCTGCCGAGTTCTGGGGTGATCAGGTCCTCATAATCCTGGCAAAGTGTCTCTAGGTCAGAGTACGGAACATCTTTGGATACTAAGTGCGTAGAATCGCCTATTGAAAATCCAAATTTCTGAAAAGAGTAAAGTCCAAACAAGTTCTCAGCGGAATCATTGTTAACGACTAGGTATGTAATGTGGTGGGTGATATTATTATATGCCGACTGCAGTTCGACTTGACCGTGTATGGGGATGGTATGTTTATTATATACCATTAGACATTCTTTGTTTCCTGCAAGGAGGGAGCTCCAAGTTTCAGATAGGTACCGTAATTCAGAATGTTGATGGCTGCACCGGTGTCCACTTGTAATTGAACTGGTTTCTCTGCAATTTGCACTTCCACAAAAAGCCTATTGGAGGTCTCTTGATGGTCCATCTGTTGGGCAAGAGACTGTCTTGCCTGACGGAACTTACGATGTACAGAAACTAAATGGCCGTTGGAAGAACAGTTCTGGCAATAGACCCATCTGTCAGGGCAGCCTTCACATTGACGTTTTTTAAAGCAATCCAGAGATGACAGCAATCGTTTACCTACCCAAGATTGGTTTGATCGGCTCGGGCGGGGTGGAGGACATTTTTGGTTACTGGCACAGCAGCCTGTACAGTTGCTATGTCCAAATTGCCACTAGAGTGGTCATTGGCTGCTGGGTCGGATGTGTTTACACTAACGGCTGCTTTATCAACCCATGAGTAGTTTCTTGCCTGCTGCTCGGGTTACTTCGAAGCTTTGTATTAGTTCCAAAACTTTGTCTAATGATGGATCTTAGGGCTGAAGTGCCTCGTGCTGGAAATCCCTGCATGTCCCTGATCATGTCTCTTCTACATGTCATTTCTTACTTTTAGGGCTTAGAAAATGACATTTTCGCGCTAGAGGTTGCAACTCTGTGGCTCATTCTCTATTAGTTTGGTTTGGCTGCTTCTTGTATTGGTCAAATGCTACCTCGGAGGAAATAACATGGATATGCCGCTGGCAATATTTAGTCATCAACGAACGAATATTTGGAAAGGTGAGCTGTAAAGGCTTAGATAAGGGGGCCAATTTGCACACTAGCCGTTAAATCTCAGGTCTTGGCCGGCCGTTGTGGCCGAGCGGTTCCAGGCGCTACGGTCGCAGGCTCGAATCCTGCCTCGGGCATGGATGTGTGTGATGTCCTTAGGCTAGTTAGGTTTAAGTAGTTCTAAGTTCTAGGGGATTGATGACCTCAGATGTTAAGTCCCATAGTGCTCAGAGCCATTTGAACCATCAGGTCTTGACCATGACAAAAACAAAGATTTCAAGAGGCTGAAGCCAGTTACCTTGAATGCGAGGAAATGTTCCACTAATCCTGATTTGTAGACTTCCCAATCTCCTAAGGCCTCATCAAAGGAAAGAAAAGCCGGCACTTGCTGTGTTGCTTGCGTCTGCAGTAAGCTTTGAAGAAGTGGTTATAGGGTGTTCGGTAGCAGCTACCGGTTCTCGTCCTGCTGGTGAATAAGTTGCCTGAATAGAGGTTCCAACGTACATACTTGCTGGCCCATCGCCATTTTTATTGTGTTATTACTAGGAATAACGCAAAAAATGTATCACCGTTCTACTGTTTATTGACATCACTGATACAAATAATTTGTTACCAAGCGCCAAGTTGTAGATGAACAGTTTATGGGAAATTATATAAATTGATGGTGGTTATACCAGTGTTCAGGAAGTGCAAGTGAAATGCAGAATTCCAGAGGTAATCACAAGTCCTTTGACTTACAAAACCTATTAAACGTTGAAGCCCAAATTCCAGTGTAGCATTCGGATTATAAGTCTAGAGCACAGCAGAATCAACATCGAACGGCGTTAAACAACGCTCCATAGTTAATAGAGCCGGCGGCTCGGGTCGCTGTATATTTTGGGCGGCCAATTGCAGAGTGTTGTGGGTGGTCAGTTGCTGTGTTTTGATGCGCGCGCGCGTGGCCTGCGATGTTAGCAGCGGTCTGCGCACGGAGAAGTGCGGCCAACGATGCATTTCTCGGCCTTGCGTAATGGAGCGCGCCGCTGTTCGGCACGGAGATTTAATAGTGGCGGATACTACAAGAGCATCTCCAGACCAGCAGCCGTAGGACATCGAAAATTCAACGAATATTCCACCCACTTTTCTCGCCTGTAGGGTAGTGCTTAGAATTCTGTTTGTCTTTTTTTTTCACGATGTGTTGTGGGATTCGAGATATGAGATGAACTTTGAGATATGTAATTGTTCTAATTTTCCGGTACGTGCTTAGATCGTTTTGGTGTGTAAAAACGGATATTGCAGCTGATATCGGTTCTGGGATCAGTTTCCAACAAAAGCACGCCAAGTGTTCCACGGAAGAAGTCTAGATAAAGACTGGGAGCTTTTCACAAGTGTGACGCGATCTTTCTAAAATTAGTGTTCGATTGTGGCGGTATTCCATGGAAGAAAATGTATAATTACATCGCAAATTGTTTAAATACTCTTGCGTCATCTGCAAAGCTCTCTCTCTCTCTCTCTCTCTCTCCCTTTCTTCCTCTTCGTGCAGTGGTGCATTTAGTTCCTGCGACATCTTCAAGATATGTGTGCAACAATATTCCGCAAATTGCTGAACTCTGGAGGCAGTTCGTGTTCAACGACAAGGGATATCCAAGTGCCAGGCTGTGGGTGTTTCCAGTACGACAGCCCTGTCCTTGCTGGTGGTCTGTAAGGAGAGGCCCAGCGAACGGAGCATGCACGAGAAAGTTTTTCAGATATGCTTTACGTGATCTGGGCCAGTGTAATTGCGTGGTTCCTTTTTCTATCGGAAAAAAGTACTGCAATTGTTTAACATCTTCTAAATTGTTTAAAAACACCAGCGTTAATTTCGAGGTGTATGCAATGTCAACCTATCACTGTGAGGTCCTCTCAGTCCAGCAGCTAGACACAGATTGAGCGAAGTTACCGCCATTTTTTTCCAGGCCGCCATACTGGATTATGTCACAGGAGAGGAAGAGGGGCAGGGCCAAGAAGCTGCTGTCTAGTGCTCTATCAATGACAACTCAAATTGTTTAAATAAACAATATACCACACTGCATACATAATAAAGACTATGTCCATCCTATCTGGCACAGATTTCCACCAATTTCCAGATGAGAGAGAGGAGGTGATGATAGAGGAGGGGAGGGGGGGGGGAAGTGGTAGGGGAGGAGAGTGGAGGTGGAGTGAGCTTAGTGGAGGTAGCCCAACTGACATATTTTCGCTTCAGAATCTGAACTTCCCGCCATGACGACAGTTCAATGTTGCCGCATCTATGGCCATCATCATCGATCTGTCATCTTGAATAAATTTGGCAACAATGGAAAGTGGTGTGATGCCCGCTTTACGCTACCAGTAACATAGACCTCCTCAGCTTAAAAATTCCGAGACAGCGATGTTGTTGACCTTCCTCACGTAAAATATAGATTCCTCAAGTTATTTTCGAAGACAGAAGAAAGCAGGGCATACACGCTTTTTCACATCGCTAATGTATAGTTACTTGTTGTGAAAATCCTGTAACAATATGGTTTAGACTACATTTCCTCTAAATATTTTATCATCAGGTAGAAAAAATCTGTTCTAATCAGCTTAATATCTGTTATGACATGCATCACATTAAACTCATTTTCGGTCGTGATGGAGTGCTAAGATCTATCTCTTTCACAGGATGCCTCCTCACTTTCGAAGTTCCTTAAAGTAACCAAATGTCTCGCCACATACAAAGTCTCTTAAGGTAACAGCACAGAGAAGTTGCAAATATCAGGTTTCTACAGTGTACCGCTTTATAAATTCGGTAATACATCTGGTTTTATTACGATGGTCGTCTCTCGCTGTGTGTATGGGAGATTGAAATTTCATTAAAAAATATCGCCACAACGAAAAAAACGCCTGGTTACAGCTCCAGCTCAAGAATTATATCCATGGTACTCTAGCCATCGCTTCCAACCGGAACACTATTAAGAACGGCAGTTGAAGCTGATTGCAGAAGGATTCTACTGCAACTTGTGGAGAAACAGGGTGAGCTGGGTTAATGTGACAGGACCGTATTTCCTGACCACTCAGTAGAAATGAAAACATGTTGTTGTAGCTCCACCAAGTGTGTGCGGTGTGTAAGGCCAGTGCCAAATGCAGATTTCACCTGCAACGTGAGGAAGTAGAAAAGTCAGTACGTGCTGTGACTGCCATATTGCTTATTGGAAAAATTAGGAGGATTTTGCTACTGCATTGCAGCGCATCTCTGAACCACATACAGGTACTACAGTCTCAGGAAATCTGCATCTCTTGGGGTGCATTCGTGTCTGTCATCCAAACATTCTCTTTATCACTGTTACTTTGTAACATCCAAAAGAGAAAAACTACAAACTATAAAAGCTCCGCTAACATCACCTGGTAGAGAACTCAATAAGATATTGCTGCCTCTGTCTTTCAATACATCAGGAAACAAATACTGTCAGCATCCTGGCTTTGACCATACATGGATTCCATTAAATAAACGTGTATTGGTCCTCTGGAGCAGGTGGCAAGTGATCGAAGTCGCTTCCACAGACCAGTGTATTCATCACCTGTACTGTAGGAGGACCATATCCTACAGACTATCAGTCATAAGAGAGGGTCCCTGTGTTGTTGTTTGATACATTTTACTGTAACACATCCAAGCAGTGTATGACTACAGTTTTGTACACTGCCATACACTTGATTTTTCCACCATGACTTCAAGGTCTGGGTCAGGTGCTACACCAACATTAACAAGTCCCGAGCCACTGGCTATCACAGAAAGCTGGACACAGCAAACTATGCTGCTGCTCCTACAGCACACAGGATGACTAAAATAAACAACTGAGGCTGTGTTTGTCATCGGCATTGCTGCATATGGAAACTGGAAGAGTTTTACGGAATTGTGGAGTGTTTCCAAACAGATGCCAAAAGGTGACTGATGACCTCTACATTTAATCTCACGTTTCGCAGCAACGTGGTAGCAGATATCTCAGTGTTGTGTTCCTATTGATTCCTCATGTTGCAGTCACATATGTGATCACTTTTTCAGTGCCGCCATCCCCAGAAGCTGTTGTTCCCACCAAGATTCTTTTTCCATGTCCAACAAGTCATATCAGTCGATCATTATGTTGTAATAAACACCGTACCAGTGGAAAGATGAGATGGAAAAAGACACCGCTGATGTACTGCAACAAACAGCACAGTTGATAGTTCCATTAAGTTTCGGGTGTGCAGCCGCAAGAAACACAGTTGATAGTGTGATCAATTTTAGCAATTTTACCAGTTTATTTCCGTAGTTTCAACACCGACCAGTGACACGGCAGTGTGCTTCCCAGTTTCTATATCACTGCTAAATCTCCCCTCCACCACTTTGCGAGTACCATATACTAGATTTGCGAATGTAGATAGATGACTGTGCAGTACATCCATACAGGACTTCGATCACAGTGCATAATTTACAATTACAATTGCCAGTCTTTACCTATGTGAATGGGAGCCATAGAGCATTCTCATATTTCTAGGATAAAGTTGGAGATTGAAAGATCTCCCCACACTGTCTTTGACCAACCCTACCTGCAACACTGCCACTGATTTAATTTGCAGCTGATCGGAAGTAGGAGGGTACTATATGTACTATATTCCATGTTTCATTAAGGAACAGAGCAAGCCAAGTCCATAGTTGCTGTTCAGCAAAGACTGTTCAGCACCAGTCTTAGTAATGGCGTCCATCCAAGTGCAGAGCATCTCTTCAGATGCGCGCATGTCGAGGAGGTTAGCACACCTTATCAGTGTATAATATACCGGGCGTAAATCTTAAGTTGACAAACCAGAATAACTCCAAAAATAAGCTTCACACGAAAAAATGTGTAGAATCCAAGTTCTCATTTTTGCGTGGAAAATGCTTACGAATAAATGAAAAGATCTAAAACGAACTTCCTGGAAGATTAAAACTGTGTGCCCGACCGAGACTCGAACTCGGGACCTTTGACTTTCGCGGGCAAGTGCTCTACCATCTGAGCTACCGAAGCACGACTCACGCCCCGTACTCACAGCTTTACTTCTGCCAGTATCTCGTCTCCTACCTTCCAAACTTTATAGAAGCTCTCCTGCGAACCTTGAAGGTTTCTGGAAACATCCCCCTGACTGTGGCTAAGCCATGTCTCCGCAGTATCCTTTCTTTCAGGAGTGCTACTTCTGATAGGTTCGCAGGAGAGCTTCTGTAAAGTTTGGAAGGTAGGAGACGAGATACTGGCAGAAGTAAAGCTGTGAGTACCGCGCGTGAGTCGTGCTTCGGTAGCTCAGATGGTAGAGCACTTGCCAGCGAAAGGCAAAGGTCCCGAGTTCGAGTCTCGGTCGGGAACACAGTTTTAATCTGCCAGGAAGTTTCATATCAGCGCACACTCCGCTGCAGAGTGAAAATCTCATTCTAAAAAGATCTATTTCGTAAATTTTGATTTACTAAAACTATCCCTCCCTCCCCATAGGGTGGGGTTTGAGAGAGAGGACTTAGAGATTTACAAATGTTGACCCAAATATACTCGTATATATGAAACATGGATTTTCTTTAATTACAGCGCCAAATACCAAGAATCAAAACAAATGTTTAAGACAAAATGTACGTAGTTTTTTATGTAGAATCTGATTCTGTAATAAAAAATGGGGGTTCCCATTTGAAATTTTAACGTTGCCTCCCGCCCCACCCCCAGGGGGCTGGCGTAGCGGGCTAATTTTAGCACCAGCAGATGCCTACCTCGAAAATAGTCAACTTTGCATTCTACACATTTTTTCGTGTGAAGCTTGTTTTTCGAGTTATTCTAGTTTGTCAACTTAAAATTTACGCCCTGTATATGAGATTGTTGTGATAATATACCAGACGATTAAGAAGAAACATGTGGTTTTAGTATGATGGAGCTCTAGACACATGGAGTTTGTAACATCTTACGTAAATCAACTGCGCTATCAATTCTAAAGATTGTTCCGATGTTTGGTGTCTGTACCAAGAATATATGAGAAAGCGAGAAATTATTGTGGAACATAAACACATTTCAAAGACTAAATGGTTCTGCACTTAAACACGCTATAATGCTTGTGCGGTGCGGCTTGTGATCTGTTAGTTGTGTGGAATGCGATGCCATCATTATTCCAATGTAAGAAATATAGTTTCAGCACACGACATACATTCTCCTGCAAGTTTCTCTACGACAAACTATGGTGGCAAACTGAATGATAAAACTACTACTTTGAACACCAAAGAAGGCATCGATTCTTTGCAACAGGAACACTACATAGGATTCAAATTGTGTATGGTGCCCGTTCTTTACGAAATTCAAGCCTGATTACAGTTCGGAAATTGTGATATGCTCAGAACAGTCCTATAAAATGATCGTCAGCTGACGAAAATGCATACAAAGAAACAGTGACGTCTTACACGGAAATAAACATCACAATCAGTAGCCAGAGAAGATGAAACAATCTTATTGCTCTTTTCCACCATCCCTGGTAACATTCTTCTTGCACACGGTAGTCATTATCCAATGTTAGCCTTGACACCACATCTCTAGGATGCCTCCTTTTTCCACTATTAAGGATTGTGTATGTAGCATCAGTCTACTCTCCTCCTCCAGAACACGGAATTTTATTGTTTTTGCCCAGTTCTCATTTCGTGGTATTTTTCTCTAATTTCATATATTCTCAGTTCAGTTTGCATAATTTTACATTGTTTTCGCGATTTTACATATTTCATGGTATTTCCCTCGATTTTTAAGTATTTCACCTCAATTTTTCGTGATTGTAACGGGATTCACTCGATTTTTTTCAGAGTTTATGTCATTTTTCATATTATCTCTACAGGCGCATGGTGCGGCAGCTGACGGTATGCGTCACTTTCTGGGACCTCAAGCGCCCTGAGTGTGCTTCGTGATTGAAAGATGTTTAATAATCTAATTGCATGTGATAAGTGTTCGTGACGGCATTCCTTGCATGATTGGAATAAAAAAAAGTGCCACAACTGTTTAAATATTCCATACTGTCTTGTCGTCCTCAAAATGTTTAAATAATCAGTATTCCATACTATGCATTCGATTTCCCAACATACTCTTTAAATAAATAAATAAACTATATTACAACCACTGCCTTGTATCCCATAAATTGTTTAAATAAACGATATTCCACATATTGGCCTGTCTACTGGAAATTGTTTTAACAATATTCTATACACTGTAATCGACTTCCTGCCAAATTCATTAAATAAATATATAAACAGATTGTATTCCCGAACTTCCAGCATGCTGGAGTAGCTTAGGTCAGCAACTCCTGTTAATCACTAGAACAAAAAACCAATCCAAGTTGCAAATATTTTATTTTTCATTCGATGACTAGATTTGGGCAGAGATCCATTTTCAAATGAACTATGTATGCACTGTAAATGTACATTACACATTTTTGACATCTCTGGAAATGCCATTTCTGCCTTTGTTATGTTGATTTGAAAATGGGACTCAGTCACTGAATGAAAAATAAAACATTTACAATTTGGACTGGTATTTCGTTGTATTGAAACTATACTGCCTTGCATCCTATAAATTATTTAAACCAACAATATTCCACGCATTGTTTTGTCTACCAGAAATTGTTTAAACGAAAATTCATTACAAGCATTAAAAAACACTTATCCCTATTGCAAAGAATATAAGAAATTTTGTAATTTATGTTACAGTGCCGAATTTTAATGCAATGCATTCACAATGTCTTTAAATTCATTCTCACTGATGATTTGGGACTATGGCCATGTACAGTGCTGGCTTTAGCTTGTCCAGCCTACATCTCTCAGCCTGGCCTCTACAGACCACAGGCTTACTCACCTAGAGCTAAGTGCACCTTGCAGATACCGGCCAGCCACAGGTCATGATCTACCCTGCCTAGATCAGAGTGCAGCCAACAGATATGGTCCAGCACACACATGGCGAGTTGACTTGGCCCGACAGTGGCAGCCTGTCTCTTGTGCTTGCCCAGCCTGACCGGATGGGCACTGTGGCTACTCACCACTCCAGCCAGTTTCTTATGTCTGCAGTCTTACACCTCATTGTAATTATAACAACCAATCTGTGCAACACGGAGTTTTCACAAACTTCGTATGCTGGACAGCAACTGCAGTTATTGCCCTCGACATGAGCATCATTGGGTGTTTCTTACAAAGGCAGTAGTTTGCTGTTCAAAACAGAATTCGCAAATGACTACAAACAAATGTCTCTCGACAATGGTAGCAAACACCTCGGTGTTAATGCCCACATCATTTTATTTAAGTCGTATCCACCAACAGTCACAAACTGCGCCACAGTTATTCGTCACAAGAATTGTAATGGCCCTACCGTTCTTTCCTATTCTTAAAAAATCAGCCATCCAAGCTACAGAATTATTTCTGTTAATAAACATGGTGACAAATCTAACGAGATTTACATTAATGATAGTAAATTCTGGCACCGAAAACCCGAGTCTCAAACCCACTGTTCGCTTCTTACTATTCACTTTGAAACTACATTTAATTTTCCGTAAATCTCTATTAACTGGTTTCACTTGACTAAATTAACTAAACACTCTCATTAATTTAAATAAATGGTCGCCTTTACAAAGTATTTTTGAAGAAACCACAATGTTTTTTAAAAGAAAAGGAATCGAATGTTTCAGAACATGAAAAGAATCAAATACTGGAGAGCTACTTCTGGTACACAGTAATAAACTAGAAACTATGGTACCGAAATAACTACAGTGTGCCTAGACTACGATCTAGCTAAAAAAGATAATTACTATGAAAATGCACATACTTTCAATTACTATGAAGGAGTATTTATATTCACTTCATTACTCAAACAAATAAAATGCTTTCTAATCACACACAAGGTTACATAAGAATGAAACGATTGCTTAATTTTCATTCAGTAACCAACACTAAAAAGCTTTATACTTCATATTGTTCAAATTATCAGATTACCTGTTGCAATATTACACATACAAAAATTAGATCTCGGATTTTGGTAGTCATGGTCGAAATATTCTGTGGTCAATTTGTGGTTGCTCTTAGACATGGCTCCAGATAAATACCAAGTACTTGTACACAAATTAGCCTCTTGAAGTACATTTATATGCAATTATACTAATTTCGCTGAATGTGATAGAGGCAATTTTTTGGAGGCTGATAATTGCTGTTCAAAGCAAAAAGTCTCCACAGCACATCCACTGTAATGTTCTTCTTACCTCAAGTTATGGATTAACCACACTTTTACAAAATCATGTGCCGCAATACTTCTAATCACTATACTGAAAGGAGTTAATAGCAGTTGACTCTTTATACGAAATAAATTTGACAGAGCACTACCCAGTCTTTTACTGATTTATTACAACACATTTCATATTAACTTTTCCGTGGTGAACAATTAATTACTTAAAGTTCTGACCCAACAGAACCACTGTGGTTACTACATCTTACTCCACTGTCAGCCTAATTCCGACTGTGTCGTTTCTTCTCTGTGCACATACGCTAATTTTTCGTGCCCTCCACATCATCAGTACCTCCCACATCAGAGATACATACTTATCGACAATATTGAGGATGAGATAATATATCAAATTTGCATTATTATTTTCTTAGACTTATCGGTATAGAATTTCGGTTGTTACAGTTACAATAATAGGCAGTCGCACACAACTTGAATTTACATGAAATAATTGTAAGTAAAAATACATATAAAAATACATAAGAAAAATTTAAAGTTATTTTGTTGTGTTGGTGGTTAGTTAGTATAATCTGTTACAAAATGTTTAAGATCAGTGCAGACATGCAAAATTTCGTTATCCCACCGAATTGTATGTTCTTTCCAACGTCCAATAATAGTAGAACAGTAACACACTGATAAACTGTTGTGTAAACACTTTTGAATGCACTGTCCCTTGCTTATCAAAGTAACAGAAATTATGACACCTGACAAATGCACCTTCTGCTGCGGCAACCAACGTGTGGGCTGTACAATTCTTTGGTCAACTGTTGAATTTCTTCGCCAGTTTTAAACAATTTCTCATCTACAACTGTATTACGCGCCAGCTGTTCACTCTGAAATGACTCGTGCACTTTCTGCTCAACATAAATCTACAGATCGTCTCCACTGAAAGATAATTAAAACTATCTTCTAGCTGTTGCATAATATTAGCTTTTGCACTAGATAATTATTGTGTATGGCTTCCTCGTGTCTTGCTTGCCTTCCCTTTTGATGTTAAGTGAACGTGTGATAAGTATTTGCATTCATATCCAACTTTTTCTTGATGTTTAGCTCGAATTCTTGTCTGCAGAATTCACAACGTTTGCCCACTGACTGAGCTCAGAGTTGAACGTAAAAGTAATAACTTTAAATTTGGATTATATTTCCATTCATTCGTTCTCTGTAGATGGTAAACTATTTTTAAGTGACCTGTTTCACTTCGAGTTTGAAGTTAATGATTTCAGTTAATAAAATATCAATTTCAGTATTCGGGTTTTGCACTATAATTTTATATTCTAATCTGAAACTATTCAGCACATCTGTTAAAGACAATACCGAATTATTTTCCACTAATCTAGACATCTGGAGACAGTTTATCCTCTATAGATTGTCATTATGTAAGTGTCATCAGTACCACTAGATACTGAATTGCTCACTTGAGTGGAACTGATACTGTTTCACTTGAACTGTCATCACAGATTAGGCAATTGTTCAGTACTTTTTTTAACTTTCTTAATATGAGTGGGGTACGTATCAGGATTGAAAAATTTAGTGCTGCTGAAGTCGACTGTTATCATTTAAAAAATAATATTATTTTCAGCATCACCAGGCAACGTAGAAGCTACACTACTGGCCATTAAAATTTCTACACAACGAAGAGGACGTGCTACAGACGCGAAATTTGACCGACAGGAATAAGATGCTGTTTTATGCAATTGATTAGCTTTTCAGAGCATTCACACAAGGTTGGCGCCGGTGGCGACACCTACAACGTGCTGACATCAGGAAAGTTTCCAACCGATTTCTCACTCACAAACAGCAGTTGACCGGCGTTGCCTGGTGAAACGTTGTTGTGATGCCTCGTGTAAGGAGGAGAAATGCGTACCATCACGTTTCCGACTTTTATAAAGGTCGGAATGTAGCGTATCGCGATTGCGGTTTATCGTATCGAGACATTGCTGCTCTCGTTGGTCGAGATCAAATGACTGTTAGCAGAATATGGAATCTGTGGGTTCAGAAGGGTAATACGAACGCCGTGCTGGATCCCAACGACCTCGTATCACTAGCAGTCGAGATGACAGGCATCTTATCCGCTTGGCTGTAACGGATTGTGCAGCCACGTCTCGATCTCTGAGTCGACAGATGGAGACGTTTGCAAGACAACAACCATCTGCACGAACATTTCGACGACGTTTGCAGCAGCACGGACTATCAGCTCGGAGACCATGGCTGCGGTTACCCTTGACGCTGCATCACAGACAGGAGCGCCTGCGATGGTGTACTCAACGACGAACCTGGGTGCACGAATGGCAAAACGTCATTTTTTCGGATGAATACAAGTTCTGTTAACAGCATCATCATGGTCGCATCCGTGTTTGGCGACATTGTGGTGAACGCACATTGGAAGCGAGTATTCGTCATCGACATACTGGCTTATCACCTGGCGTGATGGTATGGGGTACCATTGGTTACACGTCTCCTTCACCTCTTGTTCGCATTGACGGCACTTTCAACAGTGGACGTTACATTTCAGATGTGTTACGACCCGTGGCTCTACCCTTCATTCGATGCCTGCGAAACCCTACATTTCAGCAGGATAATTCACGACCGCATGTTGCAGGTCGTGGACGGGCCTTTCTGGATACAGAAAATGTTCAACTGCTGCCCTGGCCACCACATTCTCCAGATCTCTCACCAATTGAAAACGTCTGGTCAATGGTGGCCGAGCAACTGGTTCGTCACAGTACGCCAGTCACTACTCTTGGTGAACTGTGGTATCGTGTTGAAGCTGCATGGGCAGCTGTACCTGTACACGCCATCCAAGCTCTGTTTGACTCAATGCCCAGGCGTATGAAGGCCGTTATTACGGCCAGAGGTGGTTGTTCTGGGTACTGAACAAGTTCTGACATTGGAAAACATATTGTTGAGGTACTGTGTCCTGCAATAAAGTTGATATACATAAGTCTAGTATTTATAATCGAAAATGGTCTGTACATATGTACATTCCAGGAACCTTCATGGAAGCCACTCATTCAGAGTAACAGTTTTCCTCACGCACTCTCTACGAATCTCCCAGTGGGCGATTAAAACACTCACGTGAGCATTACTCTTACACACCTTCAACAAGACCTGTAGAAAATACTCTGCCACGTGTGACTTTATACGCTAACCGTCAGTATATTGAAATACTGCCTGGCAGCATTCACAAAGGGATTCTCCACTACTACCACATTTAACCACCCAATCAAACCACAAGGCCATCCATGATCATCTAAAACAACGGTGTTAATATCTGCAACAGGACAGTCAGGTAGTCCTTCTGCCATTACAGTGGAGAGCGATGACATAGTTGAACAGCATTAGCTTTGTTCATTTGCTCTAACCACATCAAAGCCTGTACTAATGCTCACCATCCAAAATAAAACTTACATTCTTTAATCAAAGACACTTCCTATGCGACTCTACATATATCAGTTTCCAAGTCAAATAATCTACCACTTCAACCTATGACTCCGCTGAGATTTGAGCGCCACCAGTAACATGATTTGTGATTGGATAACCCACGACATGATCTGCTTCAAGCAAGGGATCGCTCCCCATATTTGTAAACTTTTCCCCACCTGTGATATATCATACATCAACTGCCAGCCGGTGTGGCCGTGCGGTTAAAGGCGCTTCAGTTTGGAACCGCGTGACCGCTACGGTCGCAGGTTCGAATCCTGCCTCGGGCATGGATGTGTGTGTTGTCTTTAGGTTAGTTAGGTTTAATTAGTTCTAAGTTCTAGGCGACTGATGACCTCAGAAGTTAAGTCGCATAGTTCTCAGAGCCATACATCAGTTGTGACTAAAAAATTAAAGAAAGAACTCTTGTTAGCACCAAGTGTGAAGAACACTAATACCCACTTGGATCAATTATAGACAGAATATTTGTATGCATATTCTTTTCCAAACAATATGTTCACTAATGGATTATTTCGTATCATCCTCACTTCATGGACATAGCCGACCGAGCCCATTCCTCTCAGGCCAAGGGATCTCTCTCCAATCAAACTCCGTCTTAATTTTTGGTTTTGCCAGTAGTGTATACAAAAGCCAAAGTTATAGAAGGCTTGAGGAGATACTTTAGCTCCTTCCCCTGACACATCTTTTGACAATGTCAGTGTCCCTTTTGCTCGCCCAGCGACCATCTCGCTTTTCAGAACAATGAAAACGAGGGCTACCTCACATTCCCTTGAATTCTGCTTCTCCGCTATCTTAAAAATTGCATACAAATGAGACAATAACTTTGATTTACACTCCTGGAAATTGAAATAAGAACACCGTGAATTCATTGTCCCAGGAAGGAGAAACTTTATTGACACATTCCTGGGGTCAGATACATCACATGATCACACTGACAGAACCACAGGCACATAGACACAGGCAACAGAGCATGCACAATGTCGGCACTAGTACAGTGTATATCCACCTTTCGCAGCAATGCAGGCTACTATTCTCCCATGGAGACGATCGTAGAGATGCTGGATGTAGTCCTGTGGAACGGCTTGCCATGCCATTTCCACCTGGCGCCTCAGTTGGACCAGCGTTCGTGCTGGACGTGCAGACCGCGTGAGACGACGCTTCATCCAGTCCCAAACATGCTCAATGGGGGACAGATCCGGAGATCTTGCTGGCCAGGGTAGTTGACTTACACCTTCTAGAGCACGTTGGGTGGCACGGGATACATGCGGACGTGCATTGTCCTGTTGGAACAGCAAGTTCCCTTGCCGGTCTAGGAATGGTAGAACGATGGGTTTGATGACAGTTTGGATGTACCGTGCACTATTCAGTGTCCCCTCGACGATCACCAGTGGTGTACGGCCAGTGTAGGAGATCGCTCCCCACACCATGATGCCGGGTGTTGGCCCTGTGTGCCTTGGTCGTATGCAGTCCTGATTGTGGCGCTCACCTGCACGGCGCCAAACACGCATACGACCATCATTGGCACCAAGGCAGAAGCGACTCTTATCGCTGAAGACGACACGTCTCCATTCACGCCTGTCGCGACACCACTGGAGGCGGGCTGCACGATGTTGGGGCGTGAGCGGAAGACGGCCTAACGGTGTGCGGGACCGTAGCCCAGCTTCATGGAGACGGTTGCGAATGGTCCTCGCCGATACCCCAGGAGCAACAGTGTCCCTAATTTGCTGGGAAGTGGCGGTGCGGTCCCCTACGGCACTGCGTAGGATCCTACGGTCTTGGCGTGCATCCGTGCGTCGCTGCAGTCCGGTCCCAGGTCGACGGGCACGTGCACCTTCCGCCGACCACTGGCGACATCATCGATGTACTGTGGAGACCTCACGCCCCACGTGTTGAGCAATTCGGCGGTACGTCCACCCGGCCTCCCGCATGCCCACTATACGCCCTCGCTCAAAGTCCGTCAACTGCACATACGGTTCACGTCCACGCTGTCGCGGCATGCTACCAGTGTTAAAGACTGCGATGGAGCTCCGTATGCCACGGCAAACTGGCTGACACTGACGGCGGCGGTGCACAAATGCTGCGCAGCTAGCGCCATTCGACGGCCAACACCGCGGTTCCTGGTGTGTCCGCTGTGCCGTGCGTGTGATCATTGCTTGTACAGCCCTCTCGCAGTGTCCGGAGCAAGTATGGTGGGTCTGACACACCGGTGTCAATGTGTTCTTTTTTCCAATTCCAGGAGTGTATATTTGCATTGCATTTACTAACTGGGAATTTTCTGCTGAATATTTTTCAACCCCGTACACAGTAATTTATTCTTTATTTTTACTTACGTGCTTACATAATATTATACTCGATTATGAGTATCGGCAGAGAAACAGAAAATCACAGCTATTTATCAGAATGCATGTCAGAATTCAACGATGTTAAATTAGTTTGTTTCGAGATTGACCTATCTCAGTTGAAAGCCCTCATTCTCTACTTTTCAATAAATATTCTACACTTCCACAAACTTAAAAATTCAAAGGTGTTCTGTAGCCAAAAATTTCGTGTTCTGGAATGTTCCAATCTTAAACTATAATTCTTCACAAAACCCAGTTTATGGGTTAGTAAAACTGACTTTTTCTCTGTGGAAGTGTATACTTCCACCAAAATAACATGTTAGTTTGTTAAATATTCATATTAGAAAATGTATCAGAAAAACTCGTTGCAAAACTTTGTAATCCCCACGCACAACAAACTTTGCCTCTGATGAAGTAGTATCTGACTCCAGTCGTTCTGTAATCATACACCTTTTAGTGAAACAAACTTCTCTGTCTATTCTTTTCATCTCCTGTTTCTGTCTTTTATGTTAATATTTAAATTGCAATAACCGTTTGTTTTACCATTTTGTAATTTCCGTAATACATGTGTCTATAAATAGGCACTGTGCTCATAGCTCCAGTTGGTCGAGATTTGGAAGTCATAACATGCAATTACTACGTGGGTCAGAGCTTTGCACCCTATGAAGGCAACCACTATTATGAATATGAATTGCCACTTGGAGATTTCTGTTAGGCTAAATGGAGTCTTTATAAGGCAATGGCCTGATGCTAAGAAACTTGTGTACTTTAAAATTAATGCGCAAGTTGGTCGTCATAATTGTTCTCCAGATACGATAAATTTAAATGAAGAACAATTTAAATTCAGTTGATGTTGCAGGTTATTTTATATCTATTCAGAGCACTTATTTAGTATTCAGTGAGGGAAGGAAATGATCCGGAAGACTTTTGAGGCATCAAAATAAACCCTGATAATGAATGTTCCAAACTGAGAATTTGTACAGCAGTAGCCTCGCGGAGATAGTAAAACTAACAGTTATAGAAGTTGCAGTGGTAAAAAAGAGGAAATAGGAATATGGATAAATGTTGTAGCAGGATAAAGCTTGGAATGACGTCAAACAGAAGTAAAGTACAAAAATAAGCTCACTGAAATGATAACGGATGAGATGCCTATAGGAAAAATTTGTTCCAGCTGCCGTAATGGAAGTCAGCCAATGAGGAGTGAGTCTGATATAAACGAACATGCACAGAGGTTTACCAGAGACATTTACAGCACGTGTCGGAGTATCTATAGCTGCCCAACCCCATTTCTGTTATAAAGAAAGAGAGAGAGAGAGAGAGAGAGAGAGTAAAATAAAATTAAAACTACCCTTCCAATCACGGATTAAGGGGTAGTAAGCACAGGGCTGCAAACGCTTTTATTAGGTGTGATAAAGACATACAGTGAATAATTTTATTAGAAATAAAATTATAAGTTTGCATGGAATTTGATTAAATCTCCTTCAAAGTACCACACTCATCCCCCCGTTGAATCCATGACTGGAAACATTTGTGGAAAGACTTCCTTTGGAAGGGCATTCAGATGCTCTGTTGTGGCCCTGTAAATGCCAGGAATGGTGTCAAGATGTTTTCCTTTCAGCACGGTTTTAATTTTTGGGTAGAGGCAAAAGTCACTTGGCGCTAAATGAGGTGGGTAAGGCTGATGTAAGCAGGCAGAAAACATTTTTTCTGGCCAAAAATTCGCCAGGCGCTCGGGACGTTGTTCTAATGAAGGAAGCCATCCACCTGTTTTTCTGGTTTCTTTCTTTTTACATCGTTTCGCAAACGTTGTAGTAAAATTCGGTGTTTATAGTTGTTACCCTGCAACGAACTCTACTTCTAACATTTTTTCTTCTGTTTTTGAGGTTAATGGACGTCTCGAACATTGTTCGTCTTCTACCGACTCAGTTCAGATTTCAAATCGCTCATACCAGTTGTAAACGATCTTCAGAGTTACAGCAGTATCGCCCCACACTAACTTCAATATATCATGAGTTTCTTTGGCACTTTTCTGTAACTTGAAACAGCACTTAATGTTCACGTGTTGTTCGTAATACATGATGCGCGACACACACGAAACACAACCTCACTCTAGCGTCTCTGGATGCTGACTGAGAAAGCGTTCCAACTTGATGTTGCCTTACTCAAAAGATCAAGCTATTGGACAAACTACACAAATGGTTGTAGCGTCAACAGTTGCTACTAAAGAAATTCATTCACCGTATTTTTTTATTGCACATCGTATTAAAAAGACATTGATTTTAAACTGTTCAATTAGGCACTAAAAGTAATTTTCCCAAGTCAATTGTAGTCACAAACAGCTTGCCTAAGCAGGGGACTATTGAATACTGGAGGAGGAGCAATTTTCGTGACCACTGATCAGTTAATTCATAAATCACTCAAGTGGTGTTAATCGACACAAGTTCCAGTTGCTGTTGGTTTCAGATTTCAAGCAAAGCAGCCGTTACATTGAGGGTCATTGCCTTGTCCTGTGGACCGACATCTGGCGCAACCCCAATAACATGTACGTTCACATAGAGGGCCAAACAGTCTCTGGCAGCAAGCCTATGCGACTATCGGGGTTTCCACCACCACTCAAGTTGGCAACGAGGACGCATTAAGTGTGTTGCGTCCGAGGCAACAAAACTAATGGATGCAGTCTGAGTCTCAGTTCGCTGCAGTTCTTCGTAGGCAAATATCGTGATCAGCAGCAGCACGATAGTAACCGCCATTTTTGAGTTACATGTTCTTTCCCATCGCCTTGGGAGCAACCATACATGGTCTGGATCTATCAAGACATTCGTGGAAGAACGCTCCTAGCAAAGCCGAGCGTGTTTAAATAATGTGTTTGGACTGTGAGGGATCAGCTTCATGATTTCATCGACGTTAAAGCAACAAGCTTTGTCATGCTGCCACTATCTATATGTCCACATCGTATGCCTGTTCAGTGGCTTATTGCCTTCGTTTCTGATTCGAATCCTGCTGTCCGTCTTTAATATGCCTCATCAATAATCTCTTTAGGGACTGGTCTACTTCTCATTATTTATCTTCGTGTTTACTGTCTTTTCTTGCACTTTTGACTTGGCCGACAGGAAACCTGAAGATTCAGTAAATAGCAAGGCAAGAAATAAATAGGTCAGTAACCTTATAAGATGAGTTTACTTTTTATTTAAACTTACATTTTACATAATATGTGTCTGGCTTTTATTTAAATCAGTTTTTACATGAAATAAAATATTTCCCACGAATAGAAGGGTTGAGATACGCCAGAACATGAAAACTTGGAGTATACTATCACCATTCATCCACTGGAGCATATTGCCAAATAATTAAACTCATCAAAAATTAAGTGATACAGAGGTACTCTGCTTCATTTTAATCTATAGCTGGACAGTGTTTAAGGGAACTATTACAATTACAGTTATGGAATCATACCTATTAAGAAAACACGAGTAGTATGTTCTACATTTGACCGGATTAAATGTTTAATAGTGTACCAACAATAAATAGAATTTTCTACATTCAACTGCTTTTAGGAGAGTATGAGAAAACTATTGTTGTATTTTGAAGCTTTTCCTCCTGCTGTTAAAATTCCAGTGTTTTTAAACAAACCAATGTCATATGTACCTTGTCACTGTAATAGGCAGCCTTTTGGCCATAATTTATTAATAGCTATGGCCTGCGGGGTGATACTTGCGGCTATAACGTATGCGTTCCTTCGGAAACAGTTAACAGAGATGGTCTGATGATGGAAGAATCATTCCACAGAAAAAGTAGTGCCACCGTTACAGCGTGGAAGGCGTGAAAAGATAAGCAGTTAGTACATTCCTGGAACCTATTATCTGACTTCAAGTGTAACCCATTAACCATTAATAGTATAGGAAACTCCAGGTTTATTCAGAAAGTAGTGTGTTTCAAGCTAGAGACTGAAGTAAGAGTCAATTGTTTTCAATGATGAAGAAATGACGTGACGTTTCGTACAAGACTACAGCACACAAATGCAAGTTTCCCCTTGTGATTTTGTTATCACAACACAGATATTTTGTGGAGATAGTGTGATGATGGAATGCTACTAAGGTAAATGGTAAACGTAACAGAGGCGTTTTGAAGAACTTTTTATATTATACTATACATTGATCCAACAGTTTTTATTGTAGCAGTATGATTATACTGTAGTGTATAATTTGTCACTGTTGATTCACTGTAAGGCACTAAGACCAATTTCTACCGCTTTTGGAGAGCTCATATGGAGTCCAAGTATCATATCTGCAAACATGACACCTATAGTGACAGCTGTCTGCTTTTAATGATGGAATAATCATGGTCAAAGATTCGTAAGTTATAATGACATTAGCATTTCCATTGCAAGAAATCTAATGACAGAGAAATGGAGACAAAATCTATGAATGATGGAATAATAGACTAAGTGATATTCAGAAGAACAAGCGTGAATGACATGTATCAAACCAACAATATGTACAACACAAGAAAGGAATTATCAATGCTCTTCGATTTTCAGTTCTGTGATAACTAGTACAACAGCATTATTTTCACTGGTCCAACTCTATAACTATGAGGTCATCGTGGAAGATTGCTAACGAAAGGGTCCTGGGTTTGATTTCCGACAGGTCGGAGATTTTCTCCCCATGGGGACTAGATGTTCTATTGTTCTTACATTCATACTGTCATTACTGTCTGTCCCCAGTAGCTGAGTGGTCAGCGCAACAGAATGTCAATCCTAAGGGTCTGGGTTCGATTCCTGGCTGGGTCGGAGATTTTCTTCACTCAGGGAGTGGGTGCTGTGTTGTCCTAATCATCCTCATTTCATCCCTATCGATGCACAAGTCGCCGAAGTGGCGTCAAATCGAAAGACCTGCACCTGGCGAACGGTCTACCCGGTGGGAGGCCCTAGTCACATGACATTTTATTGTCATTACTGAGAAGGAAATCATATCAAACACACTATTGTATCGTCTTTCCTCTGCTGAGATGGCTTTGTGGGCACAACCCAAAAGCCAATAAACTAAAATTAAAAAAAAATCAGTAGCCATATTAAATCACATTACCAGTATTGTAAAACAGTTATTACTTATGCAACATTTGCGCTTGATGAAGTGCCATATCAGAATTTCTCATACATGTTGCTGCTGTTTTTCTGTACCATATAATGTGGAATTATCAGTGTAGTATTCCTTCCAAGAAGCTCAGTGCGCCAACATACGGGAATATTGCTTGAAAGGCAACAATGTCCCAGAGCTCACCTGTTCCTACTTAACAAAGTTTCTGTAGTAAAGGCTGAGAACCAACTGCAATGTTAACAAAGTTTCTGTAGTAAAGGCTGAGAACCAACTGCAATGTTGAGTCACATTAGTATTACCAGATGCTCTTGTACAAAATCCCAACATGGGAAGTAACTCACTGAGTCAGGTGATGATAGGGCTCCATGGATCATGGAAGGCACTTGAGAGTACATGTTCTGCATGAATGTAATGCTAGGTAACACATGACAAGGTACCATAGCGTTTCACCAAAATGGTGTTCAATAAAATGCAGGTGCAAACGCTTCTTAAGATTACCACTTCGCGTGATTGTATTTCGTGACTGGCACTAGCTCTAGGGACGTTTGCCAGTATGCTGTTGACCAACCTGCTTCAGGTGGTTAATTGTTATGAATGTCGTCTTGCAATAGACACAGATTTAGGAACATTTGTCACCATGCCGTTTTAAATGTTTCTTCAGATTACTACTTTGCGTGAATGTTTTGTTGCAAATGCCACAGCTGTAGGGGCGTTCGCCAGTGTGAGTCATTGAATGTTGCTTCAGGGAACCACTTGTTACAAACGTCTTATTGCAAAGACCACAACTGTGTGGACTTTCGCCAGTGTGCAGCCGAGAGTGCGTCTTGAGGTAGCTGTCTGACGTGAATGTCTTCTTGCAAAAGCCACAGCTGTAAGGGCCATTGCCAGTATGCACTTGAGAATGCTTCTTCAAGTGGCCACTTGTAATGAATGTCTTGTTGCAGTTTCCACAGCTGTAGGGGCGTTCGCCAGTATGCAGCTTAAAATGTTTCTTCAGATTACCTTTTAGCGTGAATGTCCTGTGGCAAACGCTACAGCCATATGGGCGTTCGCCCGTGTGCAGTTTTAAATGCTGCTTCAGGTTAATACTTTGTGTGAATGTCTTGTAGCAAAAGCCGCAGCTGTAGGGGCGTTCACCTGTATGCAGCTGAGAGTGCTTCTTCAGGTGACTGTTTGTTAGGAACGTCTTGTTGCATACGCTACAACTATAGGGGCGTTCGCCAGTGTGCAGCTTTAAATGTTGCTTCAGATTTCCTCTTTCTGTGAATGTCTTGCTGCAAAAATCACAGCTGTAGGGGCTTCCGCCCATATGCAATTTTAAATGTGTCTTCAGTAGGCTATTTGTGTTGAACACCTTGTTGCAAACGCCACAGCTGTAGGAGCTTTCACCAGTGTCGAGACACAATTGGCTCTTCACATCACTACATGTAGTGAACGTTTCATGTCCTTGAACATGTGTGTGCTCCTTGAGGTCCTGTAATTGTGTAAGATTCTTCTTGCAGATGGTACACCTATGAGTCAGATGCCTTGTACCAGTTTTATTCTCACAGAATGCATCCTGTCTGGTGGTGCTTTGTATGCCATTTTCCATTCCTGGAGCCATCGAATCTTGGATAACCAAATTGCCACTGTCATTAGTACCACCTTCGTCCTTAACGCCAATGAGGTTGGCACTGCAGAAAAACAGAAAAAGTTGTGTTAAAAATATTGTCATCAAAGTGCAACTATGGAAATTAAAATAATGCTAACATATGCTAGGTCTCAAAATGCCTCAAAAGGTCTCCATGAGTGAATGGCATATGGCATATTCTGCAGAACAGGTTATAAATTAGGATCATATAAACTTGAACTGATGCAATTTTTTGGCCATTTTTAAAAGCCATCACAAAAAATTTTAATTTATATGAGGCATTAGTTTAGGTCCTGAAAATTTTAAAAATTGTGAGAGAGTATTTACAGAAGGTAAACGTAGGAAATTCCGCTGAGATTGGTGTTACTGCAAAGCGAAATGGCACTAAAACACCCAGCATGATTGCTCCATCAGACATAAGAAGCTATCTTACCATAGAACTCTGATGTATTCTTTGTGAACTTCTACACCTATGCTCCATAAGCCACCCTAGTGCACTTGGCGGACACTTGACTTCAGACATTCCTGTGTTTGCACATCAATCATATGTTGGGACATGTGTCGCTATTTTCATAGTCATCCTACCACCCAGAAGCCATAAGTCACAAAAACGAATTAGAAACTAGCGTTCGACTGCTGCAAATGATGCCATATTTGCTGCGAAGCAATGGATACAATCTTTTACAGTATAATGGATCATGAAACAGATGCTGCACTAAGAAAAGTCTATGCAGTCCTAGTGGAAAAAAACTATTTTTAAGGTAGTGTGTATGCATAAATACTTATACTAAATAAATATTTTATGCACAGTGATTGTCTCTCCACCAACACAAAGTGTTTTCACATAGATCGCACAAGCAGGGTTTGATTCAGAGCTGGTTCTGGTGGCCATATTTACTGGCACACATAAACCACTTCCCACCCTGTTAAATGTAGGGCCTATGACCAACGAAAAGGTATTAGTTCCTTTATTGGCTGACAATGCCTTGTTTTCAGTACTTCTTGAACACTACCTAACATACGAAAAGTTCAAGAAGAATTGTCTCCAGCTGAGTGAATGTCACCTACACTTTGAATAACAATTTGCTGCTTCCTTTTTAACTATTAGATCTACAGCACACAGCACCATCGTTGTAAGAGGTGCATCAGAAGCAACCATTCGAAAATTTCATGATTTCTGACAACAATGTTTCTCTGTACTACCATCTTTGTCATGGCAGGTTTTGCAAAACTGATTCTGGGAGTCTACACACGGGAGCTGTATGTGACGATTGTGGCAAGAAAACTTATAACTGTGGACTTCCTGGTGACAGAACAAAGTGTGTCTTCTCAATACTCATTCACTTGTTAAACACTTATCTGTTCACTTGCTCAGTATGGGATTCAAAAATATTGGTGAAGGTATCATACTCAGTGTCTGACTCCCTATTATAAAGAATTTTCTTCCCTTGTCTAAAACATTATTTTTTCATAAAATACTTATCATTTCAGTACTATTAACATAGGTTTTACTTTCTTCCATAATAAATCGAAAAATTTAACCAAATATCCATTTTCATTTCATTGGTAGTCAATATTTGTTACATTTTGCCATTATATATTTCTATTACATTACACTATTCGATACAGTAACATTAGTAATATTGGCAATTAATATTTATTATGTTTTGTCGTTATATTATTCTATAACTTTACATTATTCGATAATATTAATATCATTTTACATCATACCAGCTAGGTTTTCCTACGAAAAATATAGGAATTGAATCATAGGATTTTCTTGCTATTTCCTCCCACTGGAGAATCTAGATCAGGTAATGTAATGATTGAATTTTATTTGTGCTGCGCGGCAAAATGAACACAGATGTTTTCTACATCTACATCTGCATCTGCATGATTACTCTTCAATTCACAGTTAAGTGCCTGTCAGAGTGTTCATTGAACCACTTTCAAGCAATTTCTCTACTGTTCCATTCTTGAACAGCACGCGAGAAAAACGAACAGTTAAATCCTTCTGTGTGAACTCTGATTTCTCTTATTTTATATGACGATCATTCCTTCCAATGCAGGTGGGCACCAATAAAATATTTTCACACTCTGAGGAGAAAACTGGTGATTGAAACTTCATGAGGAGATCCTGCCACAATGAAAAACGCCTTTGTTTGACTGATTGCCACCACCATTCACTTATTATATCTGTGGCTATCTCCCCCCTATTTCGCGATAGTACAAAACGAGTTGCCCTTCTCTGAATTTTTTCAATGTCCTCCATTGATCCTATCTGATGCGGGATCCCACACCCCACAGCAATACTCCATAAAAGGACATAAATTGGAATGTAGGCAGTTTCTTTAGTAGACCTGTTACATTTTCTCAGTGTTCTACCAATAAATTTTAGCCTTTGGTTTGGTTTACCCACAACATTATATATCTGATCGTTTCAACTTAATTTATTCATAATAGTAAGCCTTAATTATTCATCTGAATTTACAGCTTTCAGATTTGTTTGATTTACCGTGCAACCGAAATTTAGTAGATTCCTTTTGTTACTCATATGGATGACTTCACACTTTTTATTATTGAGAGTCAATTGCCACTTTTTCCACCATACAGATATATTGTTTAAATACTTTTGTAATTTGTTGGGATCATCTGATGACTTTACAGGACGGTAAACGACAGAACTGCCTGCAAACATTCTAAGAGCGCTACTGAAATTGTCTCCTAAATCGTTTATGTAGATCAGGAACAGCAGAGAGCCTAAAGAATTTCCTTGTGGAACGCCAGATATTACTTCTGTTTAACTCGATGTCTTTCCATCAGTTACTACGAACTTTGACCTTTCTGACAGGAAATTATGAATCCAGTCGTACAACTGAGGCGATATTCCATAGGCATGCAGTTTGGTTAGAAGACACTTATGAGGAACGGTGTCGGAAGCTTTCTGTAAATCTAAAAGTATGGAGTCAATCTAACAGCCCCTGTCAATAATACTCATTACTTTGTGAGAATAAAGAGCTAATTATGTTTTACGAGAATGCTCTCTCCTGAATCCGTGTAGGCTGCTTGTCAATATATCGTTTTCCTCGAGATAACTCATAATGCTCGAACACAGTATAGGTTCCAAAATCGTAATGCAAATCGACATTAGTGGTATGGTTCTTTAATTCATCGGATTACTCTTATTTCCATTCTTCGGCATTGGTGTGACTTGTGCAACTTTCCAGCCTGTAGGTATGGATCTCCCAATGACCGATCAGTTGTATATGATTACTAAATATGGAGCTAATCTGTCAAAATACTCAGACAGGAAACTTGCCAGGTACACAGTCAGGACCGGAAGCCTTGTCTTTATTAAATGATTTAAGCTGCTTTGTTGTCGTTGTTGTTGTGGTCTTCAGTCCAGAGACTGGTTTCATGCAGATCTCCATGCTACGCTGCTTTATTACACCAAGAATATCTAGTTCTAAGTTACTCATGTTGGCAGTTGTTCTTGGTTCCAATTCTGTAATATTTACTTCGTCTTCTCTGAAGCAATTTCGGAAAATCTTATTTAGTAATTTTGCTTTAGTGACACTGTCACCAGTAACATCGTCATTGTTATTGCGCAGTGAAGCTTTTGATTGTGTGTTCCCGCTGGTGTCCTTTACGTACGACCAGAATATCTTTTGCTTTTCTGGCGGATCTCGAAACAGAGTTTTGTTGTGGAAAGTATTTAAAGCATTGTCATTGAAGTTGGCGCTACATTTCAAACTTCTGTAAAACTTCGCCAGTTTTAGAGTTTTGCGTTCTGTTAAATACAGCGTGCTTTTTCGTTGCGTCTGCTACAGTGTTCTGACTTCTTTAGTGTACCACGGGGGACCAATACCATTTCTTATTAATTTATTTGGTATATGTCTCTCAATAGCCGTCAATACTATTTCATTGAATTTAAACCGCATCTGGTCTAGCTTACGTATTCAGATTGGAAGGAGTGGAGAGTGTACCTTAGGAATGTCTGAAGCGAATTTTTATCTCCTTTTTTTTAAATAGATGTGTTTTGCTTTTATTTTTGGTGGGTTTCGATGTTAAGGTACTCGGTCTAACTACGACAACCTCACGGTCACTAATCCCTGTATCTGTCATGATGCTCTCTATTTGGTCAGGATTATTTGTTGCTAAGAGCTCGAGGATGTTTTCGCAGCCATGTGCACTTAGAGTGGGCTCCTGAACTAATAGTTCAAAGAATTGTCTGAGAACGCATTCATAACGACTTTTATGCCTACCTCAGATTTTAAACATGTATTTTCGCCAACATCTCGAGGGTAGGTTGAAGTCACCAGCGACTATTACTGTATGAGAGAGGCTTCTATTTGAAATGAGACTCAAGTTTTCTTTGAACTGTTCAGCAACTGTGTCAACTGAGTCAGGGGTCGGTATGCAGAACCAATTATTAATTTATTCCGGTTGTCGTACATAACCTCTATCCATACTACCTACTGGAAATATCTACTTCAATTTCGCTGCAAGGCAAACTACTTCTGTCGCAAATAAACACACAATTGCCAACTGTATTTAATCTATGATTTCTGAATATGGTTAAATCCTTAATGAAAATTTCGTGTAAACTTACTTTCAGCTTTAGCCAGCTTTCCGTAGCTGTAACTATTTGGGCTTTGGTGCTTTCTAATATCGGTTGGAGCTCTTATTCTTCTCCACACAGCTACAACATTTTACAATACCGATTATGTCTAGGTCTACTCTCCTGTATTTCTCCTGCACACTTATACACTGACCCGTTTCCTGTAGTTTCCCGGGATCTTCTAACCTAAAAAACGACCCAGTCACCCCTACCCCACCCCCGCTAACCATGTAGCAGGTGCCTGTGAGTAGTGGACCCCTGAATTATCAAGCGGAGCCCAGAAACCCACCAACATATAGCGCAGGTCGAGGAATGTGCAGCCTTCAACGTTGCAGAACCGCCTGAGCCTCTGATTCAGACACTCCACTTGGCTACGTACCAAATGTCCACAGTCGGTTCTGTCGGCGATGCTGCATATGGTGAGTCGAACTGCATCTCACAAACAAGACTGACAGTATTTACTACTGCAGGTAGCTGCCCAAAACCAGAGAGAACCTCTTCTGATCCAAAGGGACACACATCGTTAGTTCTGACATGAGCCACCACCTGCAGTTGGTTGCACCTTGTGCTATCCATGACATATGGGAGCAGCCGTTCCACATCTGGAATGACTCTTTCTGGTATGCACGCAGAGTGCACAGTCGATTCCTTCTGAGCACTCCATTCCTCTTTGCTGGATGGTGGCAGCTGTTGGCTTACAGGTATAAGTTAGTGTGTGTCAGTTTGCTGTACAACTGATCATTCACACACCGAGTTAACCACATAAGAACAAACAGCGATTGACATTCACTGGTTCAGATTTATTTGGCTCATCTCGTGTAGCCCCCATCCCCTAATGTGTGCAGGAAAGATTTTTATTTTTTGATGTGATGGGGATTCCACTGGCAGAGAGTCATCACGTACACTTTGCACACATTCAAAAATCATTCAGAAATCAGCTGTGTTTCAAAATAACGAATAGACCAACGTGTGGTGGATGCTAGGCGCGTTGTGAAACAAGGTTTTTTCTTCATTATCACTTTGGCGCCCACTGAAATTGCCACTCGGGGCAGATGCTCTGTTCCCCTCCCCCCCCCCCCCCCCTAAATCCCTGGGCCTGTGAAGAAATGTACAAGTACTACCCTCAGAGGATCACAAATCCTTTGTGGGTGTGACAAACCTAAGGCTCAATGTTCATGCAGTAGTATTTCTATGATTTCGATTTCCATACTGGATGTTTCCCTCAGCTCATTTATCTTTTTTCAATTACCTTCTACTATCACTCTGTCTTCTCCTGTGTTATTATAAAAAATCATGTTCTAGATACATGGAAGTCTCATAATAAATAAGTTCATAGTGGCAAAAGAAAAAATTTACTCTGAAATGCCTACACTGAAAGAGAAAATTATCTGGGGTTTGAAAAGAAATATTAATTCTGTTTATGTTTCGATATTTTATGATGATGATTGAACTTTTGTTCATTTTGAATTTTTGCTATGGCTAAATTTTATACAATTTATGAGAACAAAACTTGCTCATGAGGAGATTTTCATGCTCTTTTGAAACATGATTTACTTTTGATTTGTATTGTACAGGGTGGGGCAGGTAATTTTCCCTAACTATAAAAGTTAATAAAAGAAAAAGTAAAAATGATAAAAAACATTTATTTGTTCCTCAATAAAGTACAATTGGAAGTTTGATTTTATTAATTTTTGAACAGCAAATCCTGCAAGTGACTCGATCGTTTTCAATACACAGCTGCAACCATTTTCTAAAGTTCTTCGTCACTCTATGGAGCATATGTTATGGAATATGGCCTATTTCAAGGCGTACAGCATCCTTCAAGGCTCTCAGGGTCCTTACGCATTGCGCGCAGCCGTATAGTACGTTAACACGTGCTCGCTAGCCGACCTGTCTGGATTGCTGACGATTCGCTTGGTCAGCAGACGCGCGTCCGGCTCCACTGCGACGGAGAATACGCGACTGGCCGCCATCCGCAGCGGGCAGTATTAACTAGCGCGGCCTTGTGCGCGAATATGTCTCTTTTCTTAGCTCACCATGGAGCCTTTCGATACGACCATAATTGGCCGGTGTTAGGATGTCACACACAGTGATGATGGGTGCGCGTAGCGTGTGTTTTATAATCCGCCTTTGTTAATAAATCTCTTTAAACTTACTTCTCGTGTTCGTGTATTGTCGTACCTCAAGGACCAACCGCTTACAAATCCTTACAAAATATTCGTGTAATCATCATCTGGGACAACAACACAAATTACCCCCCTTCTAGAAGTGGTATCAGAATCGGGATAACTATGGAAAATCTACAGTCCTGGAGAGGCGCAGTACAACGTGAACTTCGAGCAGCAGCAGCATGAACATCTTCCGACTACGTGGGGACATCCAACGCTGGAATTCAGGTTGGTCTACTCCAGTTTGGCTAGAATAACAAAGGCAGTCATGGATTTTTATTTTACATTTGAGTGACTCATTGGCGTTAAATTAGACAAAATGTCGCAATCCAGTCAGAGGAACGTTATCGATCTACAAACTGTTATTAATGAACTGCAAGAAGAGATTCGGCAGTTAAAAGCAGAAAGAAGCGAGCGTAACATTCCGAGAGACTTGTCAAATGATAGTTCATGTAGTACAGGTACAACTACAACAAAAAATGTTTCATTATTGCCATCAGTACCAGTGTTTAGCGGGAAACGTGAAGATGATGTGAAAGTGTTTTTTCGTAAACTTGAAGGTGCCGCCCTGCTATGATCATGGACAGATTCCGATAAGCTAGTGGTTGCCAAATTAAGAATTCAGGGAGCAGCACAAGATTTCATAAGCGCGGAGTCTACTTGCGTGAAAACAAAAGATAACAATGAATTTCGAACGATTGTTGTTTAGAGATTTAAATGTAAAAACGCGATCAGGTTTTACAGAGAGCAGTTTTACAGTTTGCGAATGCGACGAATCTATCGAGCAGTTGATGATGAAGTCCCATACTCCTTGACAGAGCGTAGGGGACGATGCGGGAGACCCACACCACTGTACTAGGCAAGGTCCTAGCGGAGGTGGTTTGCCATTGCCTTCCTCCGACCGTAATGGGGATGAATGATGATGAAGACGTCACAACAACAGCCAGTCATCTCGAGGCAGGTCAGAATCCCTGACACCGCCAGGAATCGTAGCCGGGACCCCACTCTTGGGAAGCGATGACGCTAGCGCGAGACCACGAGCAGTTCGAAACATCAATGCTCATGCGTACGAGTTAGTAGAAGATGAAAACGAAAATCGCATTCAGTTGTTCGAAGCCAACCAGAGAGCCTTTGACACATTCATTCATGGGTTGCACGGAGAGGAAGAAATCAAAGCTGTTAGATTGGCGCGATGTAGAACGTTTCGGAAAGCAGTAGAATCAACTGTTGGTTTCGTTGAAGCACTAAGGCGACCGGTCGAGATGCAGAAACAAGAACGAAGAGTTTTCAACACAACACTACAATGCTACAGATGGAATAAGCTGGGTCACAAGCGCAAGGATTGTAAAGAGAATCGAATCTGCTATCATTTTGGGATGCAGGGTCATGTTTCGAAAGGTAATTCGAACAACAGACAATCTGCCAGATCTTTAAATGAGTACGGGTACGTACGGGCCACCACTCCGTCCGCCCCTTGCCAGAGACAGTGATTCCTGTTAGTTTCAGCGAAAATCAGACCGAAAATGACTTCGTGATAGGTGCTGGATATCGTGGAAGAAACATCAAACTACTTATTGACACAGGAGCACAGACCTCATTAATGTGGTGTTGCATAGATAAACAGGATAAATTGAAACTGCCGCTATTAAAAGTGCGAGGAGTAAACGGAGGAAAGCTACTTAACTATGGAGAAGTTGACGTAGAATCAATTCTTGGCCAAGGCCAAAATGAAGGTGAAAATAAAGATAATACACAGCAAGGGTGCAAGTAGTTTCAAATAACAAAACGCGTTACGACAGTGTACTTGGATTTGATTTCTTGTCCGCTAACGAGGCAGAGATATTTGTCACAGAAAGAAGGATCAGCCTAGGTCGTAGTAGCTACAACCTAGGAAATCGTTCTTCAGATCGTACTCAAAGGAGCTGCACTACTGAAGTCGTGGGAATGGACCGCCCAAACGTTGCATCAGTTCAAGCCGTCCGAGTCGATGTTCAAATTGATCAGCCTCAGCTAATTCCCAAGGGACTAGGAAAGACAATCTACGTTGAAGTTAAGTCACCCCAATGCAAGAAAGGAACTTTGTTATTAATTGAGCGATCCGAGAAAAGTGAGTTATTAGATACAATGCATTGTTATGTTGCTAGAAGTGTAGGTGTCGCTACAATGGCGAGACAGATTGTCGCAAAAGTCCCGGTTACAATAACGAATGTGAGCAACGAGGATGTTGTTTTGCTACGAGGAACAAAAGTTGTTAACGTGTCGAACGTAAGTAACAGTGACGTAATACAGATTCCCGATGAGGTAACAAATGCTGCAGTTACAAACACAGATTTTGGCAACAGTACCGCAAAATCACAACGAGGAGACAAAGTTGATAATGAATTGAAGCGCAAGATTTAGAAGAAGATATAACATTTGACAGCTGATGAACAGAAGATTTTAGCGCCTGTTTTGTTGGAGTATGCAGAATTATTCCGAGAACGTGCAATTTTACCTGTCACTCATTTAGTTCAGCATCGTATTCATACATGGAATGCAGCCCCAATCACACAGAAATCTTACCGAATACCATTCAGTCAAAGAGAGTTGGTAGAAGACATGGTTAAAGAACAATTAGAAGCCGGAATTATAAAACCAAGAGATCCTTCAGACCCAACGTGATGTTCGCCTGTTGTAACTGTAAAGAAGAAATCAATTCCTGGAGAACTACAGTTCCGTTTTTGTGTTGATTATCGATCTTTGAATGCTGTGAGCACACCCGACATTTACCCCTTACCAAATTTAGTGGAAACCTTGGATTACTTGGGCAGATGTCGAATTTTTTGAGTATGTGATTTAACAAGTGGGTATCACAAGTTAACAGTGCATTCAGATGATCAAGCAAAAACTTCATTTGTAACAGCAACAGGAGTATACAAGTATCTTCATATGTCGTTTGGACTTCATAATGCTCCAGCTACATTTCAACGCCTGATAGATTCAGTTTTACAAGAGCTCACCCCAACACAAGCACTTATTTACCTTGATGATGTAATAATTTTTGGTGAAAACATGAAGCAGCATACTGAGAGACTACAAGCTGTTTTTGAACGTATAAGAAGCGCAAACCTGTCTTGATCAATAGATAAATGTCATTTTGCACAAAGTAAAGTTAACTATCTTGGTCATGTTATAACTAGTGAAGGTGTTCGAACTGATCCAAAATTAATTGAAGATGTAAAGAATTTTCCTGAACCACAGAATTTGAAAGAACTACAATCATTCTTGGGACTGTCAAATTTCTACAGGCGATTTATAGCCCGTTATGCGAATATAGCACGTCCAATGACACAGCTACTGAAGAAAGGAGCCACATTTAATTGGTCAACAGAATGCAAAAAGGCAATGGAAGAACTTAAAACTGCTCTAACCACAGCCCCAGTGTTAGCCCATCCGGATTTCAGAAACATTTTATTCCTTCAACAGATGCATCCAGTTTTGTCACAGGTGAAATCTCTCAAGAAGTTGATAGTCATGAACATCCAATCTCATTTGCTTCCAGACAATTAAGCAAAGCAGAATATAATTGTACTACTACTGAGAAGGAGCTTTGTGCTTTGGTTTTTAGTATGACACATAGCAGATGTTTCTTAACAGGAAGGGAATTTACAGTTATTACATTACAGAGGTTGCCGCACTTAAATGGTTATTGAGCTTAAAGGATCCAAGTTCCAGATTAACAAGATGGGCATTAAGACAGAGTGAGTACCAATTTAAGGTTATTCACCGACCTGGTAAACAACATGTGAATGCTGAAGCAGTGAGTCGAAAATTCAATGTTTGTGTTACAATAAGTCGAGAAGAAGAGTTAAAGGCAGCTCAGGAAGAAGATCCACGATGCAAATAACGGAAAAATGATCAAAGTTTTGTCGGAATAGATGGATTATTGTACAAAATCACTAGTACAGGAAACCAGCTAGTTATTGCAGAAAGCATGAAAGAGCAAATCATTAGAGAACAACACGATTCTTTATTATCAGGACATTGCGGTAAAAAAGCAACAAACATTAAAATAGCTCAAATGTTTTGGAAGCCGAGCGGCAAAACTGACGTTTTCGAGATTGTTTAGCAATGTGAGTCCTGTAACAGACGGAATAATGTAGGAAAAAGTAGAGCACCGTTGCAAGAACTGCCAGAAACAAGTGAACCATTTGAACGAGTAAAACTAGATGTCATATGGCCGTTGCCTACGACTAAAGATGGAAACAAATACATATTGACAATGTTAGATTATTTCTCTAGATACCTTCTCATGATACCAATACCTGATCAGAGCGCTGAGACTACAGCTAAAGTTTTTGTAAAAGAATGGAATCTTAAGTTTGGATCAACATTAAGTATAATTAGTGATCAAGGAACGAATTTTATGAGTGAATTACTTACACATACTTGTAAGCTCATGCAAATAACTCAGTTAAGGACTACTACAGCACACCCTGAAGGAAATGGAAGAGTCAAGCGAGTCTACAGAACAATTATTCAAATGGTTAGCCATTATGTGAGCAGCAAACACGACAATTGGGATGTCTGTTTACTGTACTTGGTAAGTTGTTACAATGCCAAAATGCACAGTTCAACTGGCCTAAGTCCATATGAGATCGTCTACTGTAGAAGAATGCATTCACCCTTGGACTTTGCACGATTGACGGCCGGAATCAGCAATGAACACGTAAGGGATCTAGCACGCAAGCTAAAGGAAGCATGCCAAAGTGCAGGTAGAGTCTACATTTGCTAATTATGAACAAGAGATTTACTGTTTTTTAAAGCTTTTGCCATACAAAACTTTAATTAGGCATAAAAATGCCTGGTTTGATTTTGGAAGGAGTGTCCTTCATACCGTATTTGGTACTTTAACTAGTCGAGATCTACTGGAAGTTAAAGGCAAAATATTAGCTCTTGAACAACAGACCAGTACAGATTCAACTAACCTCTCTAATGAAATTATCATATTAAAAATATGCAAAGAACCATTACCAACCACACAGTTTTCATTCAACAGATTGTAAGGTAATTTATCACACATTACCAAGTACTTCGTAACGAAACAAGCGCAAATATCCAAGAACTATTCCAAATGCTGTGAGTGCACACTTAGATTTAAACACTCTGTTGTTAAGGATTACTGATAGTTTATCAAATGCTAGAATTGATGCCCTTAACTTAAGAACAGTCTTAGAAAGTAGTTCAAATGATTATTTCAGCAGTGTACAACTACATCCTGAGCAATTTTTATAGATCCTACTATCAATTGAACGAAAACTAGATGCAACATATACTATGTTTTACCCTGTTAACTCTTACAATTTATATGCCTACTATAAGTTAACCACCACACACTCCTTAATGATTGAAGATGAATTAACTGTTATTGTTTTTATTCCCATTGCTAGATCAAAGCAAAATTTTGAGAAGTATAAGATTTATACTTAACCTGTGAAATGGAGGCAGGCAGGTATTCATGTAAAGTATGTACTGAATGATTATTTACTGATCAGCAAGGATCGAAGATATTTTCTGTCCCTAAATGAAAATGATTTACATATGTGTAAATGAAGTCATATGTTAATTTGCCCTGAATCGGTAGTATTCTTAGACAGTAGAGTGTACAGCTGTGAGAAAGAATTGTTTATGAATCATCCCCCAAGAGATGATTGCCCTAAAATTTTAACACATCTTTATCATCCATTTCTTAAACGATGTTCTGAAGGTATAATTATCTCATTCAACTCCACCCTTGACGTCACATTTACATGTAAAAACTATGATACACCTGAGCTACCCTTTACACTAAAATTGAACAAGGGTAGATTAATCTTGAATGCCACACATTGTGGTTTATCATGTGGACTATTTGATATGCCTAGTGTGTTGCCAACTATATTTCATGCAAATGGACATTTGCCATTAACTAGAATGTTATCTGTTTATTACAATGATTCATACATACTAACATATGGAAAGCATTCCTTATCAAGTTTTTCTGAAGACAATAATTTAATTAAGGACATCCATGAAAATGTAATCTCTTCAAATAATGAGTTAAATTTCATTGAAGCAGCAAATAGAACTAACTCCTTCGATTCATTCAATTATGTTAATGCATACTTGATTGTCAGTATTGTGTTTTTATTGCTTTTATTAATTTATCTTTCGTCAACAGCATTTGTCATGTACGAAATTGTCATCTTGAAGGCACACTTCTCTGTACCGAATGTTACTGTGTCTGCAAATGAAATACATGTTGCAATGCCTTCTGATGCCACAAATGGCGAAATAGATTCATAACGCCCAGGAGGTCGTTTTGAGCCACCTACAGTTGCTCTTTTTCTCTGGGGAGAGTAAGGGTCTACGGATTGCGCGCAGCCATACGGTACATTAACACGCGCTCGCCAGCCGACGTGTCGAGAATGCTGACAATTTGCTTTGTCAGCAAACGCGCGTCTGGCCATACTGCGGCGGAGAGTACGCGACTGGCCGCTGTCCGCAGCGCAGTATTAACTAGCGCGGCCTCGGGCGCGAATATGCCTCTTTTCTTAGCTCACCATGGAGCCTTTCGATACGACCGTAATGAGCCGGTGTTAGGATGTCAGACACTGTGATGATGGGTGCGCGTTGCGTGCGTGTTTTATAATCCGCCTTTTTTTAATTAAACTGTTTAAACTTACTTCTCGTGTTCGCGTATTGCCATACCTCAAGGACCCACTTCTTACAAATCCTGACAAAATATTTGTGTAATCATCATCCAGGGCAACAACACAAATTATCCCCCTTATAAGTGTTTATAAACTTCAGCTTCGAGATTACACCAAAGAAAGAAGTCACATGGACTTAAAAACCAGATGAGTGTGCAGGCCATAGAATGTCACTGTACCTTGAGATCAAACGACTGGCAAATATTTCCCTCGAAACTTTCACTGAAAATCAAGCAGTGTTGGCCATGGTACCATCCTGCTGAAAATAAACGAGCCTCATATGCAAAAAAGGTCTGATGAAATTGTTTGCGTAAATGCATGGTTTCCATGCCAGAGACCATTTATTCAATCACATTTTGTATCAGACTGCAGTCTAATACGCACTGTCCCATGCAGCCGCAGTTAAAGTATGCAATTCATGGTTTCCTTCTAGAGGGTGGTACTGTTCCTCATTCGTCATGCTTTACTGCCCTCTCCGTTGTGTCCGACTTACTTCGTTTGCTGACTCATCTTGTAGTGCATGTGATACAGCATTGTACACAATGGTTCCGTATCCGAAACAAGAACTTGCCAACATACCACTATATTCTCGCGTCCAGGGAGGGTCTATAAGCTTATTAGTAAAAGTAAGCGACTGTAGGTCGCTAGTGAATGCACCTGTAGAATTACAACTATCACTTCCAGTCACTGAAGATGAGGATTTTATATTGACTTTGTTATGGTTAAATGGAATCCCATCTTGCTGTGACACTATGAACGTGCAGCTTGTTGTTAAGTCATAAGTCCACAGCAGAAGAACAGGTAACTCAATGCCTTCTCTAGAGTTAATGTTGCGATGCTCTGAAGTTAAATTGAATCTGTCTCCTGTTTTAAAAAGCCTAATCCATTCTTTTTCAATGCGTTACTCGTAAAAACTGACGCAAAATTTTGGTTTTTACATGCGCTGTCCCTTTGGAACGAAAGACACTTTTCCTTCCACATGTCTTTGTGACAGTCCTTGTAATGTAAACTTTTTTACATCTGCATTTAGTGAAATTAACGTGCACTTTCGCCCCAACCCCTTGTCTAAGTGGTATCTGAAATCTAAGCTGTAATATTCTTTAGCATATCCTTGTATTTTTCGTATCGAAACTTTTGTCATTTTGGTGTGCCTGTGCTGTGTTTTCACTGGACACGACGAGTTCCAAAGATAGTGGCCAATGTGTTTTGAATCTCAATTTTGCTGCAACATGACTTCACACTAAAACTCATTATGCCTCATAAAAATCTTAAATTGTGTGCACTATGTTGCCTCATTTGTCATCTACCGTTACAAATTGGTGCAATTCTGTGCTTGTCACTTTGAGCTACACGATCTTAAAGTTCGTTTTCATCATTAAAGTAGCTATGCTTTGCCTTCTTGTAAAGAAGAAATTATTGCGTGATCATGTCGACTATATCTTGAGTAATGGCTGTCTCGGTGTTTCAGTGCGCCTTATAATAAACCAAGGTCGTATCTCACGTTTTTGGATATTTACACTATGATGTAGCAGTGAGATAGAATTCTTACATGCTTAAAGTTAGTCGAGAATATATCGATATTTTTACACGTTATCGGGATATGCTTTCGAGACCACACTTAAATGCTGACACCAATTGAAAGATAAGTAAATTTAACTCTGATTTAAAGTTCTCCTCTTACATTATTTCTATAAATATTGCATTATCAGTGTTACTGTTATTTTCAATAAATTTGGATTTCTAATATACGACAATTAATATTAAGGACGAACTTTATAGCCTGTACAAACTAATGTTCCATTCAGGTACAAAACCCGTACTGGTAATTCACAATCACAATGTTGTGAGTCCTTGTTATGGACAAACAATATGAAACAGCTCCACAGTTATTCAAGATATTTTTCATAGCCAGCATGCGCACATTGAAATGTTTATTTTTATGTGTAGATAAATTTAAGTCCCGAAAACTAAAATAATTTATGTAAACCTACGTAGGAAACGCTGTATTTTTGTATTAATTCCGTGTATTGTACTTAAGTTGCCTTACAATGTATAATTGTAATTAATTTTTCTTAAATGTGACAGAGCATACAGATGTTACAACTAGCAAAAGAGAGCAATTGTATTTTTTAACTGACAAATAGTACATTAGACGCACCGCAAGCGGCGACAACAATAAAAATTTTATGCGATCAGCTACGCCAGAAAGGAGCAGAGCTAAGTCTCTCGATCATTTTTCCACGCAAGAGGCTTCCAAAACAGGAAGAGACTGAAGAAAAGTGACAATAAAGTTGCCTTCAGTTGTCAACTTGCATATAAACACGAGCAGCGACTCTCTCTCTCTCTCTCTCTCTCTCTCTCTCTCTCTCTCTCTCGAGGCGGCCCGCTCCCTACTGATGTCTCCGCTTTTGTCGCTCTCTCGAATCACGCAGTTCTATTTGAAAGATAATTTTAAGGTATGTAAAATATTCTGCTATGTAAAGGAATCGTCAGTGTATAAATAATTGTTATTGTCGGCCGGTGTGGCCGAGCGGTTCTAGGCGCTACAGTCTGGAACCGCGCGACAGCTACGGTCGCAGGTTCGAATCCTGCCTCGGGCGTGAATGTATGTGATGTCTTTAGGTTAGTTAGGTTTAAGTAGTTCTAAGTTCTAGGGGACCGATGACCTCAGAAGTTAAGTCCCATAGTGCTCAGAGCATTTGAACCATTTTGAATTGTTATTGTTTACCAATGTTTCGATAACGCTAACCTTGCCTGCCAACCTTTCTATGTTTCAGGTAGGAGAGCTGCTAGATTGCCGACATATCCTTTGCTGGACGCTGCCGAACATCACTGATGTTCGAACTTGTAGCAACCACTCGTGCGTCCCTGAGATCTGTTACGCCGATCTGTAAATGCAGTTTCCGGACAGCAGTTCTGTGCATAAAGCGTAATATTAATGATCGGCAAACGGCCAACAAACGATATGCGTTGCATAAAGCGTAATATTAATGATCGGCAAACGGCCAACAAACGATATGCGATCTCAATCCACTCCAGCGGCATTAAAGCAGGTAAGACAAAATCTTGAATTATTAAATTTCTCTCTCTTACAAGGGGAGGCCGCCAATTGTGAAATCCAGATTCGATTCATACTGTGCATAATAAAAGCTCATGGCCAGAGGTGTAATGTGGCAAAGCACCAAGATGCACTTCTTAGCCGTTGTCGAGAAAATCGACAGTTAAAAGAAACCGTTGCGGTGAAATACTCTCTACGATTAATGATTTTCTACAGCGTCATAGCGCAGCGGTAAGCGCTGGGGTTCGTAATCCGAAGGTCACCGGATCGAATCTCGCTCCATGCTATATTTTTTTATTATTAGTTTTTTGCAATTCAAATATATATATATATATATAAACTATTAATGAATTGCTTATGCATGTTGGTGAAGGCGGATCGCTCTCCAATTGTACCGCCTCTATTTTTCCGTTTGTTTAACAGGGTGTACCAAAGCTCTCCCGTCCGCACTGATTTTCGACGATGTTATAAGTTGCGCTAGGGACCGCATCTACCTTCTTTCGAAGTTAGCAGGCAACTACGCTGTTATGGGGCGGCTCGTTTCGGCCCATTCAACATCTGTCCTTCAAGTGTAACGAGCAAGTAACGGAATTTATATTTCATACCTGCCACAGCAAGTCTGTGTTCGTGGGGTCTCTGTTCTAATTCGAACGTTTGACTTACGCTATACGTATTCGTTTCTACGTCTTCCGTTAACTATACGTGGTTAACCATATGAAGACAATTAATAACATTTGTGATATACAACTTTGTTTACGGAAAACATAATGATGTTTGAAGTCGCCAGTTTTTCCACGACAAACGACTTTCAACAACTTATTATATGCATAATTGTTGTAACTGATTGCCGGGAATTATATATATATATATATATGAATTACAAAAAACAAATACAAAAAAAAAATGTTGCATGGAGCGAGATTCGATCCGGCGACCTTCAGATTACGAACCCGAGCGCTTACCGCTGCACCACAACGGTGTAGAAAAATTACTAATCGTAGAGAGTATTTCACCGCAACGGTTTCTTTTAACTGTCGATTTTCTCGACAACGGCTGAGAAGTGCATCTTGGTGCTTTGCCACATTACACCTCTGGCCATGAGCTTTTATTATGCACAGTATGAATCGAATCTGAATTTCACAATTGGCGGCCTCCCCTTGTTAGTGGTAAATTTATCTGTGCCGTTTGATAATTTAAACGTGTCATCTTTTTTATTTTTTTTTATTTGGCTGAATCTTTTAATTAACGGCCCTCCAGTTAACTTCCTCTCATCAAAATTTATTTTTCAGTTACCATTAAAGAGCGCCACACAAAATAGAGAGAAAACTTTCCTTTTTCGAAGATTATAATAATTCAGCTGGCGCCCACCGTGGGGCGCAAACTAAAATTCATGAACGTACTAATCTTTTGTTTGTTTTATTTTCCATGAAGCAACTGCACCGGTGGAGTACTGAGGAAACAGATGTTGAAATGCAAAATAGATACCTGTCGTAGATGATGAGCTTCACCTACACTCGCGCTGCATTTCTGCATAAAAGATTCGGTCGCTTGCATGTTTCCATCGCAGTCTATCGCAAGAGTTTTACCTTGCGTAGCCGCGACTGTAGAAGCATTTTATTGTGCTTTCAGCGTAGAATAGTGTAACTACTGTTGCAATGCTACGTAGAATTAGAGCCATCGCTAAGCCGCACGCCAGCTGCAAGCAAATTTTCATGTGTTGTGTTAAAGTTATCTTGTTACTCTGCCGGTAAGGTAATTTCATTGTTGTATCTAGAAAGTTTCGTTTATTTACTCAGGTTAGATCGAAGGAGGGTCCCATCTCCAGGTATAGTTTTTTGTGAAATGACCAAAATTGGTAATTTCGCGAACATGGAACCTGTACAAGAAACTACTGACGAAGATGCTGACGATGTTAGCAATGTTGCAGCTAACTCGGTAGCAATTGGAACTGAACCAGATAATGCAGCAGTTGGTATAACTGAGCGGCCTCAATCTGCAGGAGATGCTGAACAAAGCCCTGCACCAACTACAGACCCTTTTGCAGCTTTATTAGACAGAATCGCACACTTGATGAACGAACCCGATGAAGCGCAAGCTGCAAAAGAAAGAAAACGCGAGAAAGCACAAGTTGCTAGGGACAGAGAACGCGATAAAGCGCTCGTTAAGCAAATCACAGAAAAAGACGGAACGCGATGAACGCAAGAGGCGAAAGAAGGAGAATGCGATGAGATGCAAGCGGCGAAAGAAAGAGAACGCGATAAAGCATTAGCAGCGAAACTGAATGCTGGCTTCAAAAGTATTACAAAAGAAGTCCCAGCAACGCGGAAGGTCACTAAAGACCTGACAGAAACAGTAACTAAATTAATGGGTGATGTCAGTGTTGTGCAAACTGTACAGAAAACCATCGAACAGACGATAGAATCAGTGCAAAGGGCGCAATAGAACTCAGAAGAATCCTTTGCCTGCCGGCCTTGGTGGCCGAGCGGTTCTAGGCGCTACAGTCTGAAACCGCGTGACCGCTACGGTCGCAGGTTCGAATCCTGCCTCGGGCATGGATGTGTGTGGTGTCCTTAAGTTAGTTAGGTTTAGTTAGTTCTAAGTTCTAGGCGACTGATGACCTCAGAAGTTAAGTCGCATAGTGCTCAGAGCCATTTGAACCATTTTTGAACCAGACGTTTTCAGTCGGTGAGAGATCTGGAGAATGTGCTGGCCACGGCAGCAGTCCAACATTTTCTGTATCCAGAAAGGCCCGTACAGGACCTGCCACATGCGGTCGTGCATTATCCTGCTGAAATGTAGGGTTTCGCAGGGATCGAATGGAGGGTAGAGTCACGGGTCGTAACACGTCTGAGATGTAACGTCCACTGTTCAAAGTGCCGTCAGTGCGAACAAGAGGTGACCGAGACGTGTAACCAATGGCACTCTATACCATCACGCTGGGTGATACGCCAGTATGGCGATGGCGAATACACGCTAGAAATGTGCGTTCACCGCGATGTCACCGAACACGGATGCGACCATCATGATGCTGTAAACAGAACCTGGATTCATCCGAAAAAATGACGTTTTGCCATTCGTGCACCCAGGTTCGTCGTTGAGTACACCATGGCAGGAGCTCCTGTCTGTGATGCAGCGTCAAGGGTAACCGCAGCCACGGTCTCCGAGCTGATAGTCCATGCTGCTGCAAACGTCGTCGAACTGTTCGTCCAGATGGTTGTTGTCTTGCAAACGTCCCCATCTGTTGACTCAGGGATCGAGACGTGGCTGCACGATCCGTTACAGCCATGCGGATAAGATGCCTGTCATCTCGACTGCTAGAGATAAGACGCCGTTGGGATCCTGCACGACACTCCGTATTACACTCTTGAACCCACCGATTCCATATTCTGCTAACAGTCATTGGATCTCGACCAACGCGAGCAGCAATGTCGCGATACGATAAACCGCAATCATGATAGGCTACAATCCTACCTTTATCAAAGTCGGAAATGCGATGGTACGCATTTCTCCTCCTTACACGAGGCATCAAAACAACGTTTCACCAGGCAACGCCGGTCAACTGCTGTTTGTGTATGAGAAATCGGTTGGAAACTTTCCTCATGTCAGCACGTTGTAGGTGTCGCCACCGGCGCCAACCTTATGTGAATGCTCTGAAAAGCTAATCATTTGCGTATCACAGCATCTTCTTCCTGTCGGTTAAATTTCGCGTCTGTGGTGGTGGTGGTGGTTAGTGTTTAACGTCCCGTCGACAACGAGGGGTTAGGGAAGGATTGGGAAGGAAATCGGTCGTGCCCTTTCAAAGGAACCATCCCGGTATTTGCCTGAAACAATTTAGGGAAATCACGGAAAACCTGTATCAGGATGGCTGGAGACGGGATTGAACCGTCGTCCTCCCGAATGCGAGTCCAGTGTGCTAATTTCGCGTCTGTAGCACGTCGTCTTCCTGGTGTAGCAATTTTAATGGCCAACAGTGTATATCAATCTCACTCGTTATTGGGACTAGCCGGTGGCACAGGAAGATGTGCTCCGGCTGTTAAAGGCAAAGTTGCCACCCAATATCCGAGTAAAATTAATTACTTTTCCGAACGAGGACTTACAACATTTTCGTTTCGGTGCTGGACAGTATCGATTTGATACAAGAGGATTGTGAGAAGTCCAGCACCAAGAAACACGGAATGATAGGCGTAACGGACAGAGCAGCAATCGCCATAACAACGGCGGCTCACACTGTAACGGTGGTGCGTCGAATGCCGGCACATCAGAGGACGGTGATGGTAAAGAAACCGGTCAATGAAATCAATCACATGCGCAAGAGTATCAACAGACACCATCCTAGGTAGGATAACAGGGATAACCGCAACGGTTATAGAAACAATAACAACTACCGGAACTATTATTATCAGGGGCACGGCTAGAATCGAAATGATGACCGAGGTGACAGGCAAGAAGAGGTGGCAGAGGTGCCAACCTCATCTACGACGCCATCGACAAACTAAGCGCGTCTGAGTCGCTCTCCCTGACAGTAGCCGCGGGATGGAATGGGGGCAGAACTGTGCTAGAGCACGTGCGTATGCTCTGGTGCAATGAAGATCAGGACATGAGGCAGGAGTTGATTACAAATAATGGAACATCTTCCGAACAGAATCGTGAATTTGTACAGGCTGCTTGCAAGCCGTAGTGGGATGTATTCCTACAACGCTCAGTTTTGGCACTGGCGCGAGTGCGAATGTTGTTGAAGCAAATTCTTCCACATGATGACTCAGCATCGAAAAGTAGCGACGTTACCGGTTCAGAATTCTGTGGTATCCGGTGCTATTGGCTCCGGAGGCCAACGAGTAACGATACACTCAAGTAGGTATTGAATACGAGAGCGGAGCAGATAGATGCACGTTCCTCGTCGTGAGTGGCCTCACAGTGTCCTGTCTCGTAAGCATTGAGTACATGCGGGATGCGGACGTAGCTATCGACCTTCCCCATAGTCAATGCCGTTTGAGGAGAATTAAAAATTCTGAACCTGATTAAAACAAAAGATAGGTATACCAGGCTGTGTGATGGTATTCAAGTTAAAATCATAAATAAAAAGATGCTATGGGTGAAAGACCATCCTAGGTACCGTGGTCTCACACCCAATGAACAGGGTAGCCAGCAGTATAACGCAAACTCTATCGCCATTCAGAATAAGTCCGAGGAAGCAATGTCTTTGTCGGACGAACAACGAGAAGATTTATGTTTCCTTTCAGAGAGATTCGTTCAGGTCTTTTCCAAAAGGCCTGGCGTCAAAAAAGGATGGACGTATACCCCCCCCCCCTTCCCTCCAAGACCTTTGTATATGCAACCTACTCCGTCCCGTGGTCTAAGCGCGAGGCCGTCAAACAGGAGCTTAATAAGATGATTCAGTGGCGCCTCATCGAACCATCTTTCTCCCCCCAACAGCAGCCCTCTCTTAGCGGTGGGCAAAGTAATGGAGGAATGCACCTTGTCCTAGACGCGATGTCAATCAACAAGATAATTCTCCCACTGAGGACTCGACCGAGAGTTTTGAGCAACAACTGCAGAAATTTCGTGGGGTACGGTACTTGTCATGGGTCGCCAAGCGCTGCTCGTACTGGCAAGTGAAGTTAACTGAAGAATCTAGAACGTACACTGCTTTCATCTTTGCTGGAGGGTCTTGCCAATTTAAGGTTTTACCCTTCGGTCTTAATATAAGCGTCGGAGTGTTTATCTCCGCCCTGGACACGGTCCTGGGGCCGGAATTGCTGCATAGAGTAACTTTGTACGTGGACAATTTTCTAGTCGCAATGCCCACGTGGGAAGAACTCTTGTATGTGTTAGATAGGGTGTTCAAGAAGTTCTCTTAGTTCGGTGTAACAGCCAACTTAGAGAAATCGAAGTTTGCTAGAGATAAATTATAATTTCTTGGACACATTGTTTCTCCCACAGGCATATTACCTGATACAGAAAAGATCGGTGCAGTTCGCAATTTCCCAGCACCTGCCACTAAAAAGCAACTTAAAATTATCATTTTTTCGTCGTTTTATACCCGATCAGTCGGTGAATGATCCAAATCTTTTAAATTTACTGAATAAGAATGTGGTTTGGCATTGGTCGATCAAATGCCAGTAGGTTTTCGATAATATCAAACAGAGTTTGATATCAGCGAACATCGTGCATCACCCCGACATGACCGAAGATTTATGCATAGCAACTGAGGCTTTCTGCTCCGGTTTAGGAGCGTGCCTCTTTCAGGAGGACAACACAGAGGCAAGATAACGTACAAAGTCAGCAGTTTTGCAAGTCGAGTCCTGACTGCATGTGAAAGATCTTACACCACTACAGAGTTAGAGGCATTAGCCGTTGTGTGGTCTTTTAGGAAATTTGTTACAGCCTTGGTAAACATATCAAAGTTTATTGTGACCACCAGGCGCTTTTTCCTCCTAACGTACAAAGCGTTGCGTCAGCGCCTAGTGCGGTGAACGCTGCTATTCCAGGAATATGAATCACGAGATTGTGCATATAAAGCATTACGGAGAAAGTCGTAGCAGACGCACTCTCGTTTACAACAAGATTTACCTGAGTATTCAGACTTAGCGGAATAAATTTCCAATTTCAGAATTACGTTGATGAAAGACCCTTTACTATTTAGAAACGTGTAGGAACTTGGCTAACAGGTGGGCCCAAGTCAAGCGTACGCTTGCCGAGCGGCCGCACCACAAGCTGTCACAATACTTTACAGTCCATAATGAAGTGCTTTTCCACCGCCAACAAAGACAACCGGAGTCAGGGTGTGTCGGCATACCGGACAAGTATTAGGAACCTGTGATAGGGTACAGCCATATCGCACGGGGACACTTTGGGGTGGAGAAGCGTAAGAGAAAAATTGAGCAGTACAGTTACATACCAAACCTGCACCGGTTCAAATGGCTCTGAGCACTATGGGACTTAACATCAGAGGTCATCAGTCCCCTAGAACTACTTAAACCTAACTAACCTAAGGACATCACACACATCCATGCCCGAGGCAGGGTTCGAACCTGCGACCATAGCGGTCAGGCGGTTCCAGACTGAAGCGCCTAGAACCACTCGGCCACAACGGCCGGCCCTGCACCAGTGTGTGCACAAATTACTTCGCACTTGTAAAGTTTGTCAGCGAAGTAAGCCTCTAATACTTCCAGTAAAATAGCACCGCATCCGATTATCTCTAATAAACCAGGAGAGGTGGTGGCCATTGACGTCTCCGGTCCCCACCCCCGGGCGAGCGGAGGTGTCAAATACATTGTCGCCTTGTGCGACCTCTTCTTGAAATAGGTACGTTTGTATGCCACTAAGTCACCAATAGCAGCGCTCATCATTAAACGAATTCGAGATTTCTTTTCCAGGCTCGAGAAGCTGGATGCTATTCTATTCGATAATGCACCAAATTTCACTGGCAAGAGCTGGAGAAACTTCTTAAAGGAAAACGGCATCCGCCGGATATTAATAAGCAATTTCTATCCAGAATCAAATCCCACGGTAGGACTTTCCGGGAATTTAATAGGTTCATTGAAACATATACAGGGTGGTCCATTGATAGTGACCGGGCCAAATATCTCACGAAATAAGCATCAAACGATAAAAACTACAACGAAACTCGTTTAGCTTGAAGGGGGAAACCACATGGCGCTATGGTTGGCCCGTTAGATGGCGCCGCCATAGGTCAAACGGATAGCAACTGCTTTTTTAAAAAATAGGAACCCCCATTTTTTACTACATATTCTTGTAGTACATAAAGAAATATGAATGTTGCAGTTGGACCACTTTTTTCGCTTTGTGATAGACGGCGTTGTAATGGTCACAAACATATGGCTCACAATTTTAGAAAATGGCTCTGAGCACTATGGGACTCAACTGCTGTGGTCGTAAGTCCCCTAGAACTTAGAACTACTTAACCTAACTAACCTAAGGACATCACACACATCCATGCCCGAGGCAGGATTCGAACCTGCGACCGTAGCGGTCGTGCGGTTCCAGACTGTAGCGCCTTTAACCGCTCGGCCACTCCGGCCGGCCACAATTTTAGACGAACGGTTGGTAACAGGTAGGTTTTTTAAATTAAAATACAAAACGTAGGTACGTTTGAACATTTTATTTCGGTTGTTCCACTGTGATACATGTACCTTTGTGAATTTATCATTTCTGAGAACGCATGCTGTTACAGCGTGATTACCTGTAAATACCGCATTAATGTAATAAATGCTCAAAATGATGTCCGTCAACCTCAATATATTTGGCAATACGTGTAACGACATTCCTCTCAACAGCGAGTAGTTCGCCTTCCGTATTGTTCGCACATGCATTGACAATGCGCTGACGCATGTTGTCAGGCGTTGTCGGTGGATCACGATAGCAAATATCCTTCAACTTTCCCCACAGAAAGAAATCCGAAAAATGTGGCCCAGCTAAAACATTGATATTTCTTTACGTACTACACGAATATGTAATAAAAAATGGGGGTTCCTATTTTAAAAAAAACGCAGTTGATACCCGTTTGACCTTGGCCGCGCCATCTAGCGGGCCAACCATAGCGCCATCTGGTTTCCCCCTTCAAGCTAGACAAGTTTCGTGAGATATTTGGCCCGGGCACGATGAATGGACCACTCTTTATACCGAATAAACAAACCAAATGGGTGGAATTTGTTTCACCATTCGAGTAGGTGGTAAATAATCTTCCCCACACAACGAACGCAATTTACGCCAGCATCTATTATGTTCGATACTAAAGAGAGGAATGAATGGGTCAGTCCTCTGATGGTGAATCATCCCGAGAGGAACGAATCAGGCGGGCGCTTATTGTTATTAATGGTTCTGCACAGACAAGGAAGCGTGCTTGCGATAAGGAGCCTGGCAGAGTGCGAGAATATAAAGTCGGAGATCGTATCTGCCTGAGATCACAGCCAAAATCTTCTTTACTTCTAGGGCAGAACAAGATGTGGCAAACTTTGATCATCAGCCGATACGAAATTGTACGCATTCCTCATGAAGCACTTACTTGCTTGCCTACCCAGAATCTCGGAAGATCAAAGGCTTATATCATCAAACTGATGTCAAGAAATATATACCACGATGAACAGAATTCATATTTATCCATGTAAGCAAGGACATGCAGCATTTTGTATTATTTCCTTTGTTATTATTATCTGTGTTATCCTATGGATTTTGTATTCACATATTCGTAAACATAATTTTGTAAGACCACTAGATGAACCGATTATGCTGGGCGAGACACAGGCTTGACGCAAACGGTTTTTGAGGCATGTTTAATTTCACAACCACGAATTTCCGGTTTTAGTTTCCCTTTTTTTTTTTGGGGGGGGGGCGGGGGAGAATCTAAAATCAAATAGCTCTGAGCACTATGGGACTCAACTTCTGAGGGTCATTAGTCCCCTAGAACTTAGAACTAGTTAAACCTAACTAACCTAAGGACATCACAAACATCCATGCCCGAGGCAGGATTCGAACCTGCGACCGTAGCGGTCTTGCGGTTCCAGACTGCAGCGCCTTTAACCGCACGGCCACTTCGGCCGGCAGGGGGGGGGGGGGGGGGAGGGGGGAGAATCTCTCGTGCTTTGTTCTCTGCAGTCGTTTTTCGTTTGCCATGAATAGGAATTTCACCAGTACTCGTCAACATGGAACGGTCGTGGCCTCATACGAGTATGTGTGTTGACAATGATCTTGCACACATGAGCCATTGAGTAGGAATTCTAAACCAGACAGCTGGAGTAAATTCTATAGCGGCATGGTATTTCTATGCAGGCATGGTTTCAATGTAGACAAGATTAATTTGTATATATTATGTAAATAGTTAGTTATTTAGTATACCGATTTCTGGTATTCGGGTAGCAGGGACTCACTTGTAAATAAGATATAAGTTTGCAAATACATGTGTCGCAAATAGTGCCACATGGACAGGTGGACAATAAAGTGGATTGTGAAGTGAACGTGGGACACTCAAGCGAATGCAAAATGTGGGCTTTGAAGTGTTTATAAAACTTATAATCACGCGAATGAGGTGATGAACAGTGGCTAGCTTCGACTTATCGTTTGTGGACGATGTGCAGCAGCCGACGGGAGATGAACCGACGACTTCAGCTTCTTCTTGCAGCCTAATCCAATGAGTGATACACTTTTACACACACACACACACACACACACACACACACACACACACACACACACACACAAAAGAAATATAGTGCAGTGCAGCATAGTGACATACTGCTTTTAAAGTACGAACTGTGACTAATTTCGCTAAGGACACAGTGTTGGAACGACGTGTTATCGACAACACATAAACAGTGCAATTACACACTATGTGACTCTACAGTGCGATGAATAAACAAAGACGTTTAATAAATGCCTACTTAAAAACACGAAAATAACCGCACTAAATAAGTGTAACAGTCAGTGCTGCCCGTGTTAAAATCACCAAGTTTGAGGGATATTTATGAATAATCTACCAAACAGAAAAATATCAAATTTTTCCTACATATAGAGTGGTTTAGTATTGCAGTTGTGATGGGGGGTACTGGAGTATCTTTTCTAGTTTCCTTTCAGTAATTTTTTATTAACCATCCAACTTTTTTACAAAAAATTGCTTTAATTAATTAACTCAAATCAAACTACTTAACATATTGCCAAATGGCTGTGTTAAATTTAAGTTTTACTGCTAGGAGCGCTATATAAAAATTTCATCTCCTTCGTTTCAGTGGATTTTGAGAAAATGTTCCTTGCATTCGAAAAATTCTAATTTATGGAAAATGGCTGTCAAAGTTTCTCAATACATTCCTGCTCTATAGGATGGATTATCAGGGTCTTCTTCTTCATCCTCCAAAAGACTCTTTTTTGGTCTTCTTTTTTGGCCTGTTGTTCCATCATATTTCATATCCCTTTCTCTTCTTTCTGCTCCTCGTATCCTCTCTCTCTGTCAATATTTCTTAGTTCTCGTACAGTGTCCACCCCAGCTGGAAATCCTAATGCCGTCAATACTTCACACTGTTCCCTTGGTTGTAGGTTACTATTGCACCATAAATGCCAAAGTGCAGTGTTTTTATGCTTACAAACACCCTTTTAGGAATCGCTATCCAAATTAAATTGTTAACACTCTCATTAGGATTCTGCATTTTTCTATGTAGACATTTGCGTAACAATTCTGGCTGTGCTAAGTCATGAAAAATTGGTTTTATTGCGTTTATCATGCCCGCCCGGTTGGCCGTGTGGTCTAACGCACGGCTTTCCGGGCGGGAAGGAGCGCCGGTCCCCGGCACGAGTCTGCCCAGCGGATTTGTGTCGAGGTCCGGTGAGCTGGCCAGTCTGTGGATGGTTTTTAGGCGGTTTTCCATCTGCTGAGGCAGATGGAATTTAAAACGAATTTTAAATCATGTTACAAAAAAAACTTCAAAAATAAAGAGGCGACGAAATAAAGGTGATGTATAAAATTATGTTGCTTCACAAATGGCAACGCAAACCTGTAGTAATAGTTTCACTGGAGTCACCACACCGTATGATGGGACTGTACCCAACCACTATAGTACCACTCCACCACCTCTCCACAGGAGTGCATCTACACAGGCAGTCAGTGTCTCTGGATCTGGCCAAGCAGTTCTAGGCTCTTCAGTCTGGAACCGCGCGACAGCTATGGTCGCAGGTTCGAATCCTTCCTCGGACATGGATGTTTGTGATGTCCTTAGGTTAGTTAGGCTCAAGTAATAATAAGTTCTAGGGGACTGATGCCCTCATATGTTAAGTCCCATAGTGCTCAGAGCCATTTGTCTCTGGATCACTGCAGAGACATTCTTTGGTTTTGTGACCGGATCTACTTTACACTGTAGTTTAAACATACTTTTTCATTTTGAGGATTGTGTGTTTATATACTGTTGAGGTCTAATCACGTAAGCTGTATACTTACACTGATATCTTGAAAACAAAGGACTTTTCAACATATTTTGACCAATTTATTTTTTTTTTTTTTTTTTTTTTTTGTTTTCACTGAGGAACCTATCCTCAAACTGTATAAAATATTTTTGAATCAGAAGAGTCTGAGACCAAACTAGGTATGGTCAGTGCACTATATGCTTCTCATTTAATAACTGAGAAAGTGTTGAAGTAGCGTCATAATTGTGCTATACGTATATACATCTCATGTTAGATCAGCAGCAGCACAACATTGGGTATATTTGATCAAAAGAGGGATTGAGCTAGATGGTGTAAAAAATGACTCTGAAATGGAACAGCGCTCTGGCGTCATTCTTGATTGCAATGGATGCCTTGCTATGTTGCCACGCTTCATGTACAGGAAAAACTTAGAATGCTTAATACTAAGTTGTGTGACAGTCATTCTTGGAGTAAATCATGACTGTCTCTTCTTGTCCCATACAACCTTTATGAAGGTGTTACGCTGATGGGAGGTGTATCCTCAAGTGTATTGTTGCACTGATACTAACAGGTGGCTGAAACAGGGCAACACTCAGCTGATCTTCAGTGTGGCACCTCAGCTCATGGTAAGTGCTCACACATATATGTGATTCCTATTTTCCACCCAAATATTTTGGAACCAGCGAGATGGAGCTATGTCTGGCTGATACACAGCAAATTACATTGTGGGAAAACAGTAGAATAATATTTCCATACATGTTCTGTACTCCATAAGTGTCCATGTGGAGCTTATAGTAAGAACTGGTCGAACATACATAGGCACTACTGCAGAAAGAAAATGAAACTAATGACAGGATTCAGTTCAGCAGTTTTTCTACAAAACAAACAAAATTATTTACCATTTAAAGACATGTCTCCATTTTCTCCAAATGTACATTTAAAATAACACAAAACATTTCATAAAAATGGTGAGCTTGAATTACACTTGAGCCTGCAATTTTAGAGTATAATATCATCACTAGCCCAATGGAACATGTCGAGAAAGATTAGGATTCATTACTAATTTAGTGATATGGAGAGATGCTATGTCAGTTGATTCTAGAGATAGATAATATTTAACATAACTATTAGAATTATCTATCTAAGGCGTCTGCCTGTGTTAATCACAAGACTCTCCTATGCAAATTAAGATTTTATGCAATTGGTAGCGTAGCTAGACAAAGAATATCATATCCAAACAAAAATGCAGAAAGGTTTACTTAGTAATTCAACCTATGCAATGCAGAAGAGTCATTGACTGAGGAGAAATCAGGTATGGGGTTCCCTCTGGCTCAATCTTAGGTCTGCTATTGTCCCTCATATCTGTAAATAATATTGCATCTAATTTACAATAAGAAAATTTAGTTCTCTTTGCAGATTAAACTAGTATTGTAATCAATCCAAGCATACACAACAACAGAAGAAATGGTAAACAATGTTCTTAAAAGTATGATTGATTGGTTTTCTGCAAATGGTCTGACTCTTAATTTCAAAAAGACACACTATAAACAGTTCTGTACATCTAAAAGTTCTACAGTAGTAATAAATATTACACATGGTCAAGAAGTAATAAATGAGATGCAAACAAACTTCAAAACTTTTAGGTATCCACAGATAAGAATTTGAACTGCACAAAGCACACATTCATATTGTACACATCTGTTTACGGAATTAGGCATTTTGACTACTGTTTTATGATATACAGGGTGAGTCACCTAACGTTACCGCTGGATATATTTCGTAAACCACATCAAATACTGACGAACCGATTCCACAGACAGAACGTGAGGAGAGGGGCTAGTGTAATTGTTTAATACAAACCATACAAAAATACAAGGAAGTATGTTTTTTAACACAAACCTACGTTTTTTAAATGGAACCACGTTAGTTTTGCTAGCAAATCTGAACATATAAACAAATACGTAGTCAGTGCCGTTTGTTGCATTGTAAAATGTTAATTACATCCGGAGATATTGTAACCTAAAGTTGACACTTGAAACCTCCGACGTTCAGTTGCGTGTTGTAACAAACACGGGCCACGGTCGGCGAGCAGCATCTGCAGGGACAAGTTTACGATGACGACCATGTTTACGAGTGTGGCTAGAGTGCACTGTTGTGGTTTGGTCTAGCTGTCGCAGTGTCCGCATGTAGCGCTTGCTGCTATTGTTATTCTGCATTCGTCTCCGCACGCAGACCAACTGTAGTACACCGTGTTACCAGAGGTCTGTGATAGTGTAGAGTTGTAGGAACTGTGACCATGGTGTATTCGAACTCTGAAAAGGCGGACATGATACTCATCTATGGCGAGTGTCGAAGAAATAAAGCTGAAGCCTGCAGAACGGTACCCGGACAGAGAGCATCCAACGTGCCGCACATTGCAAAACATCTACCGCCAACTGTATGCAACAGGTATGGTCATAGCACGCAAACAGATCCGTAACAGGCCCGTAACAGGAGAAGGGGTGCAGTTGGTGTTGCCATGAACCCACACATGAGTACACGGGACATTGCGAGAGCCGGTGGACTGAGTTAAAGTAGTGTCATGCGCATACTGCATCGTCACCGCTTTCACCCGTTTCATGTGTCGCTACATCAGCAATTACATGGTGATGACTTTAATCATCGAGTGCAATTCTGTCAATGGGCATTAACAGAGAATGCGTTGCAGTTCTACCTGTTTACCGATGAAGCGGGTTTCACAAACCACGGGGCAGTGAATCTACGGAACATACATTACTGGTCCGTGGACAATCCTCGCTGGCTCAGACAGGTAGAGCGACAGCGACCGTGAACTGTAAATGTATGGTGCGGAATCATTGGCGACCACCTCATTGGTCCTCACTTCATTGCAGGGGCCCAAACAGCTGCAACATCGCGTTTCTACAGAATGATCTGCCAACGTTGCTCGAAAATGTCCCACTGGAAACGCGTCGACGTATGTGGTTTCAGCATGATGGTGCACCTGCACATTCCGCAATTAACACTAGGCTGACCCTTGACAGGATGTTCGACGGGCGTTACATAGGACGTGGAGGACGCATAAAATGGCCAGCCCGTTCTCCTGATCTTATACCTCTGGACTTCTTTCTGTGGGGTACGTTAAAGGAGAATGTGTACTGTGTTCTGCCTACAACCCCAGAGGATATGAAACAACGTATTGTGGCAGCCTGCGGCGACATTACACCAGATGTACTGCGGCGTGTACGACATTCATTACGCCAGAGATTGCAATTGTGTGCAGCAAATGATGGCCACCACATTGAACATCTATTGGCCTGACATGTCGGGACACACTCTATTCCACTCCGTAATTGAAAACGGAAACCACGTGTGTACGTGTACCTCACCCCTCATGGTAATGAACATGTGTTCAGTAAGAAAGACCAATACAAAGGTGTTAGCATGTGGACGTAATGTGCTGTTCCAGTCTCTTCTGTACCTACAGTCCATCACCGTTCCCTTTGGATCCCTACGTAATTCGGTGCTCTCCGATACACACGATCGAACAGCGGAGGAGTGGTACTCAAGCGTGAACTTTAGGTTACAATATCTCTGGATGTAATCAACATTTTACAATGCAACAAACGGCACTGATTACGTATTTGTTTATATGTTCAGATGTGCTAACAAAGCTAACGGGGTTCCATTTAAAAAAAACGTAGGTTTGTGTTAAAAAACATACTTCTGTGCATTTTTTTTTATGGTTTGTATTAACCAATTACACTAGCCCCTCTCCTCACGTTCGGTCTGTGGAATCGATTAGTCAGTATTTCATGTGGTTTACGAAATATATCCAGCGGTAATGTTAGGTGACTGACCCTGTATTTATTTCCTCACAAAGTTTTTTGTAAATAATCAACTGCAGTTCAAATGAAACAATAATGTACTACAGTAACAGGAGGCAAAATGATATTTATTATTCCACATTGAGGTTGCCTTTAGCACAAAAGGGGTGAACAATTCAGCAACCCAACTTTTTTCAGTCAGTCGCCCAGTGCTATAAAATCTCTGACAGACAGCAGTGCAAAGTCTGAAAACAAACAGAATGTGTTTCTGCTTGAAAACGTCTTCTATTCTGCAGAAAAATTTCTATTATTGGAATGTGTAAAAGCTAGTTGACAGGAATTACTAACTCACATATGGATATTAATAAAAGGATCAGCTTTTAGCGACATCTACAAATTAATTTGTTATTTGAATATGAAATGACTAGTTCTACATCTTTACGATTTATTGTGCAGTGATCTATGGAATGTAAAGCTGTCACTGAGTCAAACCTATTAGGAAAAAATAAGTTTTATACTAGAACCCATTAAAAATTTAATGGTGTAAGATTCAGTTCCAATAAATCGATTTTTCTTCAATGGACTGTTTTTTGGACTGTAAGAGACAATTACTGCTTTTACTACAAATTCTACATTATTTTTGTTAAAACTCTAATGGTTTCAATCAAACAATACCATCTGTACCTTGTCACTGTAACAGGGAACGCTGCATCCATCTTACTAATGTCTGTATCCTGTCTGGTGGTACTTGCAGCTGTTTTTGTTGCTTTGGAAGGGTTAACAGGGACATAGCTGGACACTAGTTATTCACTGTGAGACAAGGAGACAAATTGACACTATATTTAATGAACTCACATGGAGTCATCACATCACATCACATCTACTAACTTAACACCCATACTGACAACTATCTATTCAAAATGATGAAAAAATCAAAGTTAATAGATTCGCAAATTACCTCAAAATGTTATTAGCTGCATTGAAGGAAATTAATATGAAATCTGTGGATGGAAGAGGAATAGATTGAATTCTATTGAGACAAACAAGTGTGAATGACATGATTTAAAGCAACTACACATACAATACAAAAAAGAAAATAGGGATTTTCAGTGTTCCTTTAAGTTTCACTTCTGTGAAAAATTAGGAAGTAGTTGTATTTTTTCACTTCTGTAAACAACTAGGAAGTAGTTTTATTTTTGATAGATATATTACACCATGTTACCAGTACTGTGATGAGTTACTACTAATACAAATTTCTACTTGATGGAGGCACACATCTTTATTTATCATGTATTACGCTGTTGCTTTCATGTAGCTACCCATACGAAACAACATTGCATGAAATGTAGTGTTCCTGCTGTATTTCTTCAATACGCTAAGTGCGCCATCCGGCAGGAATAAAATAGAAAAGGCTGAGAATCATCTCAAACGTGAGTTACATTATTATGTATTAACAGCAGGTCAAACAGCGTTCACAATCAGATGAGAGGAAAGTAATTCATTCAAAGTCCGGCGTTGGTAGGACACTTTGGCTACCTAAAATATAGGATTTCGATCAGTCACAACTTTAAAGTACTTAAGAATATTTGATTACAGAGGTATAAGGTTGAAATGGCCAAGAGGAAGACAAAGAGGTATGTACAGCATCACAGAAGATGCTCCTCTCGAAATTCATATGCCTCACATTTCAGAACGCGTAACTTACTCCATCTTATCTCTTATAATGTCCACAATGATGCAATTATAGACATTAGATCACAAACAGAGTGTTGCTGACACTTATCAGTATCTTTTCATCGCTAGCTCCGCTGAATCTCTTAAGAACACGTAAGAGATTAAAGGGATCTGACAATGTGCAGCTGTGGATGCTGCTTCAGATTATTACTTTGCGCAACTGTCTTGGTGCCAATGGCATTAGTTTAATGGGCGTTGTCCAGTATGCAGCTGCAAGTGCCTCTTCAGGTTGTGATTTGTTATGAATGTCATGTTGCAAACGCCACAGTTGTAGGGGCTTACGCCGGTGTGCAGTCTTAGATGCCATTTCAGGTTATTACTTTGTGTGAATGTCAAGTTGCAAAAGCCACAGCTGTAGGGGCGTTTGCCAGTGTGCAGCTGTGAACGCTTCTTCAGATTACCACTTTTCGAGAACGTCTTGCTGCAAACGCCACAGCTGAAAGGGCGTTCACCAGTGTGCAGACGTAAGTGCCTTTTTACATCAGCACTTGCAGTAAACGTTTTGTGGCATATATTGCAAGAATGCAAAATTTCACGTCTGTCCACGTGTGTGTGCTCCTTCAGGTCCTGCAACCGTTCGAATATCTTTTTACAGGTGCAACAGCGGTGTGCTAGATCCTTTGTGCCAGATTTATTCGCACAGGATGTCTCCCATTTGGTGTTGCTTTGTATCCTGTTGCCTACTTCTACAGCCAGGGAAATTTTGGCAACCAAACTGCCACTGTGATCACTACCACTGCCTTCCTCCACACCAGCGATGTTAGTGCTGCAGAAAATTGTGCCAGGAAATATTGTCATGAAAATGAATACTATATTAACAAATGCTAAGGCACTCATGGTCAAAGGTAACGTCATTTATTACTGGTCAAAACGTCCTCAGTCCTGATTTAGAACCCTGCCACAGGTCACATTAGAGTAAAAATCATCAGCAATGGTGGGCAAAGACATTCGGCACAAGTCACCCTCTTTCTGCCAATGAACCTGTCAAAGAGGGCATAGGAGTGGACAGAGTTTCAGGGCACTCTCTTGCTCTTGGGGTGGTAAACTGACCCTAAAAGGTGGAAGAATTAGCAGTGATCAGCGACATGAGGATGTAGAAGGCAATGGAAATCATTGCTCGAATGACACACAATATGTATCCACTAGACACATTCTCTGCAATTAAAATAGTGTCATGATGAGCTCATATTTAGCAAAAGATTCCAGGCTAGTCCCTCATTCGTATCTCCAAGAGGGGACTGCAAAGGAGGAGGTAACTATGAAGAAAATATCGAATAATCAATAAAAGGATAATGTTCTGTGAGTCAGGGCGTGGAATGTCAGAAGTTTGTACGTGGCAGAGCAGTTAGAAAATCTGAAAACGGAATTGCTAAGGAACAATCTATATATGTTGGTGGGGAGTACGGATGGCAATGAAGTGAAATGGAAAGAAGACAACAATTTGGGGTCAGATTAGCATATATTACATCAACCAGCACCGACAACGGTAGTTCAGGTATACATGCTCATGTTGCAAGCAGAGGATGAAGCGATGCAAAAACTAAATGAGGATATTAAACGGGTAATTTAGTGCATAAAGCGAGATGGAGATCTAATAGTCATGGGGAACTGGAATGCAGTTGTGTGGGAATGGGTTGCAGGATGATATGAGCAATAAATTTCAGGTAGTAACAGAGAATACTCTGTCCAAGAATCGTACGAGGAGGAGGTATACTTGGAAAATGCCGGGAGACATGGGAAGGTGTGAGTTATATTTCGTAATGGGCAGCAGAGATTCCAAAATCAGATACTGGATTGCAAGGTGTATCCAGGAACATATGCAGACTCAGATCACACTTTAGTAATGATGAAGAATAGGCTGAAGTTTAAGAGAATAGTCATGAAGAATCAACACACGAAGTAGTGGTATACAGAAGAATTAAGGAATGAAGAGACATACTAGAAGTTCTCTGAGGTTATAGATACTGTGATAACGAATAGCTCAGAAGGCAGTTCAGTTGAAGAGGACTAGACATCTCTAAAAAGGGCAGTCACAGGGAGTTGGAAAGAAAAAAATAGGTCAAAGCAGGTATCTGCAAAGAAATGATGGATGACAGAAGAAATACTTCAGTTTATCTACAAAAGAAGGAAGTTCAAAAATGTTTAGGGAAATTCAGGAATACAGAAATACATGTCACTCAGGAATGAAATGAGTAGGAAGTGTAGGGAAGCTAAGGCTAAATGGCTGCTTGAAAAATATGAAGAAATCGAAAAAGAAATGATTGTCGAAATGACTGACTCAGTGTATAGAAAGGTCAAAGCAACCTTTACTGAAATGAAAAGCAAGGGTGGTAACATTACGAGCGCAAAGGCAATTCCACTCTTCAAAGCAGAGGAGAGAGCTGTAGGTGGAAAGAGTAAACTGAAGGCCTCTTTGAGGAAGAAGACTTATCTGATGAGTTGACAGTAGAAGAAAGAGGAGTCGATATACAAGAGATAGGGGATACAGTATTAGAATCACAATTTGAAAGGGATTTGGAAGACATAAGATGAAATAAGGCAGAAGAGATAGATTCCATTCCATCAGAATTTCTAAAATCATTGGGGAAAGTGGCAACAGAACGAGTAGTCACGTTGGTGTGTAGAATGTACGACACAGGCGATATACCATCAGACTTTCGGAAAAATATCATCTGCACAATTCTGAAGATAGCTAGACCCAACAAGTGCGAGAATTATTGCACAATCAAATTAGCAGCTCATACACCCAAGATGCTGACAGAATAATACGCACAAGAATGGGAAAAAAATTGAGTATCTGTTGGACGACGGTCCCAATTTGGCAATAGGAAAGGTAAGGGCACCACAGGAGGCGCTCTGACATTGTGGCTCATAATGGAAGCAAGACTGAAGAAAAATCAAGACAGTTCATAGGATTTGTCGACCTGGAAAAGCGTTCTAAAATGTAAAATGGAGGTAGATATTCAAAATTCAGAGAAAAATAGGGGTAAGTTATAGGGAAAGAGGGTGTATATAATATGTACAAGAACCAAGAGGGAACAATAAGAACCAAGAATGAAATGCTTGGATTAAAATGGGTGTAAGACAGGGATGTAGTCTTTTGCCCATACAGTTCAGTCTACACATCAAAGAAGCAATGATAGAAATAAAGCAAAGGTTCAAGAGTGAGATTACAATATGAGGTCAAAGGATATCTATGATCATATTCACTGATGACATTGCTATCCTCAGTGAAAGTGAAGAAGAATTACAGGTTCTGTAGAATGGAATGAACAGTCTAAATAGTACATAATATGGACTGAGGGCGAAAGTAATGAGAATACGATAAACATAACACCAGAACTGTCAATCATGAAGTTGATGAAGTTAAGGAATTCTGGTACCTAGGTAACAAAAAAACCCTTGGCAGGTGGAACAAGGTGGACATAAAAAGCTGACTAGCATAGGTAAAAGGCATTCCTAGCCAAGAGTAGTCTAATAGTATCAAACATATGCCTTAATTTCAGGAAGAAATTTCTGAGAATGTACATTTGGAGCACAGCATTGAACAGCAGTGACACTGGACTGTGGGGAGGACTAATAAGATAAGGAATGAGGAGGTTCTCCATAGAATTGGCGAGGAAAGGAAAGTATGGAAAACAAAGAGGAAGGGAGAGGATGATAGGACATCTGTTAACACAATACAGAATAACCACCATGGCCCAAAGGGAGCTGTAGAGGGCAAAAACTTTAGAGGAAGACAGACATTGGAATAAATACAGCAAGTAATTCAGGACATAGGTTTAAGTGCTGCTCTGAGATGAATAGGTTGCTGCAGTAGAGGAGTTCATGGCGGTTCACATCAAAAACCAGTCAGAAAATAGATTAGTCCAAAAAAAAAAAAGGAAAAGAAAAAAAAGAGAGGAGAAAGAGAAATAAAATAAAAGCTAGGTCACCGAATGTCAGGTCCTAGGAATGAACATCATATGGTATAACTTGCAATCCAGAGTATAAGTTAGGAGCAGGAGCGCAAAGACTAGAAAAATAGAATACTTTAACCTCTTTCAAGAAGCAACAGGGAGATCTGAGTGCGTATGAGGCATTATTTTAGGCCACTAAAGTAACTAATATGTTGAAGAGTATTCAAAGGCATAATGTAGTTAAGGCTACTGGTACCAAAGTTATTGCAAACTGAAACACCGTGGAAACACCGGAGAGTAATGGGCCAGCATAAGCTAACTGATAGGGACCATAGAACTCTAAGGCCGTGTCCCACTAGAGCGACAGATGCGAGCGACAGCGCGCGGCAGCTTCAAGCGACAAAACACAACTGCAGGTGTAGTTACGGAGCCGGCCGAAGTGGCCGCGCGGTTCTAGGCGCTGCAGTCTGGAACAGCGAGACCGCTACGGTCGCAGGTTCGAATTCTGCCTCGGGCATGGGTGTGTGTGATGTCCATAGGCTAGTTAGGTTTAACTAGTTCTAAGTTCTAGGGGACTAATGACCTCCGAAGTTGAGTCCCATAGTGCTCAGAGCCATTTGAACCATTTTTGTGTAGTTACGGAAGTGTCCAACGTGAGCGACATCTGTGTAGCTACCTGTCTCCCACTGCAACTGGCTATGTTTGAATTCAAACGTGTTTGAATCTTGTTGCTGCAGCACGCGCGACACTGAGCGACAGCCACGTGTCTTCTTGGCAAAGCAGTGGAGCGGACGCGACGACAGCTATGAATTATTTAACATCAGTTTTTAAGAAAACTATTCTATGAAAAAATTTGATTCTTCCGCAACCTGTAGCTTGATATCCTTAAATGATAAAGGTCAGAATTTGTTTTCGTTATTAATCACAGTTACTGTGCTGCACAAAATTGAGTACATGGCTGCACGAAATTTTGTTTGATTTGCAGAGGTAAAATCACATTGTGTAGACTTTCCGTATAGTTCATTTAAGGCCATAAAGTATTGCATACGAAATGTAAACAGTATATCTAAATTGCATTTAAAGTTGAGACTGGAATGATATCTCTTTTCACTCTTGAGATATTGGTTGTTATATCCGCGGACGGGTCGATCGCGGCGCGTCCGAACCTTTCCTGCGCTTCGGGAATCATAGTGGTCGTAAAAATCGTCGTACCTGACAAAAGGTTCAAGATATCGAAACGACGAATTTTGGAAATGACAGCACACAGAAAAGACTATTTTATCATATGATTAACACTCGATACGTTTTTGTAAACGCGTGAGCAGAGAGAAAACAAGACTCCCTATAACTTACACCATGACGTTTCGTCCAAATTTTCATAGCTAAACATAGGGAGAGAAACATGGAAATCGGGTATCAAAGTGACCAGCATGAGGTCTATTTTGGCACGAAAATATATAACTGCTTGAAAGTAATCAGGGTAATGAACGAAAACTTAATTAATAAGCTGAGGAAAAATTGAAATATTTCACGAAAAGCTGCCCTAAATGAAGTGTCATAAATGTCATCTGTTCAAGACCTAGATATTTTGCACATAAAAAGATACATTGGTGCGTTATTTAAATTTCAAAAAGGCTTCCTTCGAAAAAAGTGCGTTAGGAACGCAAACGTTGAGTCAGTAAGATCATGCTTTCTGAATAAAACTTGAAATTAAAAAATGGAAGAAATCAGTGATTATGAAGTGATTTGTGTAAAAGAAATAAGTAGATAAGAGAAACGTTCTATGTTCCTTTGAATGATACTCGAAATCATGTACAGAGAATGAGGTGCACCGAACGTCTCCCTAATATTTTTTATTTCATAAATTTAAACAAATAAATACACAAAACGTTTGATTTCGTTTCCAAAAAATTTGTAAGCTTTACTTTTACGGACTATTTAGAGTAATTGAAACGCTTGGCCTTAACACTGACTGATGATGAATAACGTTCACATCATCAAATATCTATAAATTTCATGGTTCATTGTAATTTATTAGGAATTAAATGTGTGATACACTGGGCTAGATGTGAAGATCAAGTTCTTTGGCAAGACCTTAAAAATATACTTAGCGATGCAGTGTAAACAGTAACTTAGTATAAGAATCGTAACTAAGTCAGTAAAAATATATAAACGTCTGGGAATCGTACCCGAGACTTTATCCTCATACGCTACCCCGAGACCATAGCTAATTATTGGTCACAGTTATCATGCTGTGTGCTTATGTTTGTATTTAGCGTAGTTAGTCATCTAATAATCATTCCTCCGCATTTATTGGCTGTTAAAAGTTCTTGACCAAGTAAAAAAACATTCGTATTTAATTTACTGATGAGATAGTCGAATGCTCATCTGCTCATTCACATGTATTCGAAGAACTTGTCTGGTGATCTTCGTAGTTGACGATACTTGTGAGATTCTCCATGGAGATTCCTCCCTTTGTAAACTTCATGCACAGCATTCCTTTTCGGTTTATTTTCTTAAGTAATCCTAATTCTGTAGCCTTACTCTACAGCTACAGTATTCTACAGGTTAAGAACGCCACTTTATAGAAACAGTTGGTTGGTTCTAAGCAGCCATCTTGTAGCGCAACATGGTCGCTTGTTCGCGGGACACCCAAGGTTTTCGCCCGATGTTGCTGCTTGTCACTGGAGTGTCGCATATCCAGAAGTCGCTCGCTGTCGTTCGCTCGCCTTAGGCCGTGTCCTATGTGAGCGACAGAAGCGAGCGACAGTGAGCGACTTGCTACATGGATTCAAGTGGAAACAAGTTCCTTTGGCGTGAAACCCCAATCACACAAAGGCTAAACTTCAGCAACTTGGTTGGGAAACACTGGCGTACAGTGTGTATCTTTCATTGAGTAATTTTCATATCTGAGAAAGGCAAGCATGGACATCGGTTACATTTCGAGGGAGTGCAAAAGTGGGTGCGATTGTGGATCCATTAGAGGCTGGCCATCTTCTATGACACAAATCATGTTGATTACTTTTCAATGGTTCTATTGTGGCGGGTGTTCTGTTTTCATTTGACTGCCCCTCATAATTGTGATCTAATGAACACAGTGTGGGAAAGACTCAGTTAGGCCACAATATAACCATTCAAAGTTAAAAGGGGGAAAGTATCTTCAATTTTCGATTGATGGCAGCACTTTGACTTGTCGATATACACCACCACCGAAGGCACTGTTCTGCTCAGGTAGCATGCACAGTGGTGGGAATAATTTGTCTATCAAGCAGTGCATAAAATGTGTGCACCTATATTCAGTTACGAACAATTTATCCAAAGTCAAACCCATCGTTAGTTGGACCTGCTGAACATATCGAGGACAAGTCTGCAAAGAGTTTTGTGCGACTTTAAGCTGACGCCATACCATCCAACGTTTATTCACGTCCTTAACGATGACGACTTCGTCATGTGACTTGTAGTGGTGTGTTGTCGCTCAACAAGATTCTAGAGGACTCTGACATCAAGCTGAATATTGTCTGGAATGGTGAGGCCAAATTGCACAGTTTAGTATTGGTGAACAGTCACAACTGCGTATTTTGACATGGAGGTAACCACAACGTCACCACTGAGTTGACTTCCAGTCCCCCAGGATGGTGGTTTGGGGCAAGATGATGTACAAAGACTTGGCTGGCCTGTTATTCCTGGAAGGTCACATCATGGGGGAAACCTACCTTGAGTTATTGAGGAATACTGTCATCTCAAAACTTCACAATAGATCGAACGTAGATCAACAGTGCTGGCAGAAAAATTGTGCTCTGAAACATTTAACCAGCATTGTTTAGAAGTGCTCGCATGAAGTGTTTCTTGAGCAGTGGGTTGGCCATCGACGACCTGTGGAGTGGGCCATCTGATCTCCTGACTTTGGCCCGCCGAAATTTTTTCTTTGGAGTCACCTTAAGGATAAGGTGTACGCTAAACACATTACCAGCGATGAGAATCTGTGTGAGGTGATTGCTCAGTAGTTCAACAGTATTCTAGTGGGCATTTGCAGAAAGCCATGTGAAAATGTTTTTGTGCATTTACATGCCTCTGTTGACATAGAGGGTGACCAGTCAACCACTACCCTGAAATCGATGACTGTGTCAAACAACTACTAGCATTTGCGCATTATCCTTCGTTTGTAACCCTTACCAACATTTAACAATAAAAATAACATACAATCAAAAACTGTCTGAGTCTAGCCCACCCTACAAATGCGCCTTTTTCTGTAAAGTTTCATGTAACTCTTAATAGCAAAAGGTATGAGCATCTCTGATTTAATTAAAATCACAATATCTCCAACTTATGTGTTTTCCATCTGGTTGGATATCTGTTAAGTCACTCTGGACAGAATGCCTATGGAGTGAGGGTCATTCTTGACAAACAATTGAAAATGCCACCTTCACGGCACTGGAACAAACAGTTCAGCGCCATTTTGTATGCTTTCATCTTCCTTGGAGAGCAACGCAGGAATCTGTCTGTATGCGATGGGGAAAGGGGTTTTTGGATGAGCCGCAACCACCAATGCAAGCTACACAGCGACAGTTTGGCAGCTTATTTGTCCGCTTCGGGGTGCGGTGTTTTTCATTCGTGGTGTTTAATGTGGTCAGTTATTTGTGAGGAATTTTAAGAATGCATGTTGAGCGAGTCGATTGATATTGTGTCATTGGCTAACAACAAATCACAGGCTTTGATTGGCTCTTACTGTTTAGGTAAGCCGCATTTAGCTGTCTTGCATTACAACTTGCAATATGCCGTTTCAAGGCAACGCCACACTGAAGATTTATCACGAACTTTGACAACCAATACAAAAGATAAAAATCACAATACTTCGGTTTAGCCCAATCCATAATGTCATGGATTATAGAGTACTAAAAAGTAGGGTTGTGTCCCAGAATCGGGTAATTTTTATTTTAATCTTAGTATTGATAACACATTTCTTAAGAAAGTAATACAAGTATATTCTGCAATATTGGATATTATTTACCTTTCTGTCCGATTAGAAAACAATGGATGAATTAAATATTTGGCAGCTTATTTCCCAATACGTGGGGACTTCAGCGTGTGTGGTTACACAAGAACCATGTCATGCGAAAGACATACAGTGTCACAACAGCTTCTGCGTTTCAACCATCATGCAGCTAACAGAGCACATTGATATAATAGACTTTAATGCCGTGCTTTTGTGTTCTGCACTGCCTTGAAGTCCATTTCACTTGCGGCAATAGATAGTAACGTGCAACAGTTTTAATGTTTTGAAAACTAATTGTAAAAGAAAAATATTCATGATAACTTCTGTCATTACTCAATGTAGTCTTAATGGAGCAGCTGTGGGCTTTAGTAAAAATTCAGTATGTTACGATAAATGGTGAATTAATTTATTCAATCTTTTGAATAGAGTATGTACTTCAAAAGGAGACCAGACTGCCACATAACTTGAGCTCACAAGTGTTTTGATTGCACTGACTACTCTGTGACACTGTTACTACGGAAAGTTTTATTACTGACATGTTACAAGTTGTAATTTTATACGCAGAGGATTTATTTTATACATCTGAGACTGCATTGTACTAGCCATATTGCTTCTCTAACAGTATGGAAAAATATCATCACAGTTATGAGTTTGAAGAACAAGCGAACAGATCCTATCTCTGCACTGCAGTCGGAGTTCAGCCAATCGCGGCACTTTTTCAGATTCGTTTCCGTGCCATGATGTATTTTACTTTCTCTCATCTTTCGTGTCGACACAAAACCAGCTTTTTTAACGCCATTTCGTATCCCCATATTCTGGGAAGAGAACTGTAGATGCAAAATCAGGTTTTTTTCCCATTCCCGTTTAGTTTCTTTGTGCAACACGTTCGTAATAGCCGCCCACCCTTAACGCTCGTTGTTCCGTAGACGTGAGAGCTTAAAGACTTGCGTAAACCTTTCTTGCTCAAAACTACGTCTCATACGAAACCGAAATCAACAGTGTGCCACCAAAAAATTGTCCTTATCGAGTGAGCCCTGTTGAGAGTGAGTTTTTATGTGAAGACGAGCTTAGATGTGACACCAGAGTCTCGACGTTGAAAGAAAAGCTACATGATATGTTCCTACTCAAGTCTGAATTTATCGTTAAATGGGAATGGGAGTGGGAGTTCCGGGGAATCGAGCAATACAGGCTCCGACAGAGATAGCGAGTAGCGCGCCTCAGAATAGGCAACTCTCTCAACCCAAATACGCACCCGAAATACAGGGTACAAGATCACGGTTGGGTGCAGAACATCGGAAACCAATGTCGGCCTGCAATGATCATAAATACCGACGTTTCTTGGCTTCCCAAACCTTAAGTCGGAAGAATGTATACAAAAGGAGATACCAAAATTATCGTCACTACGCAATCAGACCAACAACTGGGGCACAATTCTCAATAATGATAGGTTAATTGTTAATTCTCAGACCTGTTGCAACCAAAAACATGCACACACACACACACACACACACACACACACACACACACAATATATATATATATATATATATATATATATATATATATATATATATATAAACAGTATGTATGTCCATAAAACTAGACAAATGTAATCACCCATGCAACAAGCCCAGAATACTACAGCTGATGGCCATAAGCTACCAGGTAAACAAGCTGTGGGTAAGACTATTAAATGACCAGAATAATTTTACATTTTAAATATTAACAGACATAGATAAAGGACTACAATAAGATAGCAACAAGTAGCAGGTGTTACTGACAACAGTAATACTTAGTCGCCAGACCTGCTGTGACCCAGCACATACATACATTAAAAAGGAGGGAGTTTTATATATATATATATATATTGCTGAAAGCGCTAATAATCAGTCGCCAGACCTGCTGCGACTCAACATATACATACATAAAAGGGGCTTAAACGGCAATATATAAATATATATATATATATATATATATATATATATATATATATATATATATATATATATATACTCTAGGCTTGTGACTTGGTTGATTAGATAGTTTTAGTGGAAAGCCTCGCCTCAGCGCGGTTTTCAGTTGCAACTCATCCAGAAGGCGGTGAGGCGCTGTGCCTGGAGGCATGATGTTCTGCCGTTTGTATTATAGAGACTCTGGCTTCTTGTGTTTAGATTGCTCGTGCCTTATGTATTGTAGCCCCCTTAAAGAGGACATGATGGTTTAAACTGTAGCCGCTGGTCTGTGAAACTGTGGCCGTTGGTATTCGAAGCTGCCTCGCGCAGACTAGACTCTTGGTTGCTAGTATGTGCCGGTTGTTTGCTATTAATTTTGCTGCCCGCAAGGTTGCACTGGCGAGATTGCCTCCGGGTAGAGCGACGCTCACCGTTTGACAGTTTGAATCTTCCTGTGGTCGCGTGTGTGTGTCAACCGTTAAATGGTATACCAGCGGCTACAGTTTAAACCATCATGTCCTCTTTAAGGGGGCTACAATACATAAGGCACGAGCAATCTAAACACAAGAAGCCAGAGTCTCTATAATACAAACGGCAGAACATCATGCCTCCAGGCACAGCGCCTCACCGCCTTCTGGATGAGTTGCAACTGAAAACCGCGCTGAGGCGAGGCTTTCCACCTCAAAACAGCACACCGTACAATACAAAAACCCCTCGCAAAACGCGGCCGTCCATGCGGGCCACCTCCAACCAACTGCCCGTACGCTGCTAGTAAGTCATCTCTCTCCGAAAGCGGCCAGCGATTGCACGCTAAGCACCGTGACCCCATCTGGCGATGCACCAGGGGAAGGAGAGCAAGGCTCACCATGTACCACTAGAATCACGTATCCGGATAGGGTCTACCAGCTTAATGGTGGAACTAGGCGACTGTAGGTCTTTAGTGAATACACCTGTAGAATTACGACTATCACCTGCAGTCGCTGAAGATGAGCATTTGATACTGACTTTACTATGGTTAAATGGAATCCCGTCTTGCTGTAACACTATCAACGTGCAGCTTGTTGTTACGTGATGAGTCCACAGCAGAAGAGCATGTAACTCAATGGCTTCTCTAGAGTTAATGTTGCGTTGCTCTGAAGTTAAACTGAATCTGTCTCCTGTTTTAAAAAGCCTATATCCATTATTTTTCAATGCCTTACTCATAAAAACTGCTGCAGAATTGAGGTTTTTACATACGCTCCGCCTTTAAAAGCAAAGACACTTTTCCTTCGACATGTCTTTCTGACAATCCTTGTCAGGATAACTTCTTTATATCTGTGTTCAGTGAAATAAACGAGCACTCACGCCCCAACCCCTTGTCTAATTGGTCTCTGAAATCTAAGCTATTATGTATTTTAGCACATCCTCGTATTTTTCGTATACACTACTGGCCATTAAAATTGCTACACCACGAAGCTGAAGTGCTACAGACGCGAAATTTAACCGACAGGAAGAAGTTGTTGTGATAAGCACATGATTAGCTTTTCAGAGCATTCACACAAGGATGGCGCCGGTGGCGACACCTACAACGTGCGGACATGAGGAAAGTTTCCAACCGATTTCTCATACACAAACAACAGTTGGCCGGCGTTGCCTGGTGAAACGTTGTTGTGATGTCTCGTGTAAGGAGGAGAAATGCGTACCATCACGTTTCCGACTTTGATAAAGGTCAGATTGAAGCCTATCGTGATTGCGGTTTATCGTATCGCGACGTTGCTGCTCTCGTTGGTCGAAATCCAATGACTGTTAGCAGAATATGGAATGGTGGGTTCAGGAGGGTAATGCGGAATGCCGTGCTGGATCCCAACCGCCTCGTATCACTAGCAGTCGAGATGACAGGCATCTTATCGCATGGCTGTAACGGATCGTGCAACCACGTCTCGATCCATGAGTCAACAGATGGGGACGTTTGCAAAACAACAACCTGCATGAACAGTTCGACGACGTTTGCAGCAGCATGAACTATCAGCTCGGAGACTATGGCTGCGGTTACCCTTGACGCTGCGTCACAAACAGGGGTGCCTGCGATGGTGTACTCAACGACGAACCTGGGTGCACAAATGGCAAAACGTCATTTTTTCGGATGAACCCAGGTTCTGTTTACCGCATCATGATGGCCGCATCCGCGTTTGGCGACGTCGCGGCGAACGCGCATTGGAAGCGTGTATCCGTCATCGCTATACTGGCGTATCAACCGGCGTGATGGTATGGGATGCCAGTGCTTACACGTCTCGGTCACCTCTTGTTCAGACTGACTGCACTTTGAACAGTGGACGTTACATTTCAGATGTGTTACGACCCGTGGCTCTACCCTTCATTCGATCCCTGCAAAACCCTACATTTCAGCAGGATAATGCACGACCGCATGTTGCAGGTCCTGTACAGGCCTTTCTGGATAGATAAAATGTTCGACTGCTGTCCTGGCCAGCACATCCTCCAGATCTCTCACCAATTGAAAACGTCTGGTCAATGGTGGCCGAGCAACTGGCTCGTCACAATACGCCAGTCACTACTCTTGGTGAACTGTGGTATCATGTTGAAGCTGCATGGGCAGCTGTACCTGTACATGCCATCCAAGCTCTGTTTGACTCAGTGCCCAGGGGTATCAAGGCCGTTATTACGGCCAGAGGTGGTTGTTCTGGGTACTGATTTCTCAGGATCTATGCACCCAAATTGCGTGAAAATGTAAGTACATGTGAGTTCTAGTATAATATATTTGTCCGCTGAATACCCGTTTATCATCTGCATTTCTTCTTGGTGTAGCAATTTTAATGGCCAGTAGTGTATAAACTTTTGTCATTTTGGTGTGTCTCTGCCGCGTTTTTGCTGGACACGACAGGTTCTAAAGACTGTGGCCATGTGTTTTGAATCTCGATTTTGCTGCAACATGACTTCTCACTAAAACTCATTACGCCTCATAAAAATCTTAAATTGAGTGAACTACGTTGCCTCATTTGTCATCTACCATTACAAAATCAGTGCAATTCTGTTCTTGTCGCTTTCAACTACACGATCTTATAGTTGGATTTCATCATCAAAGTAGCTACATGTCGCTTTCTTGTCTACAGTATGTTGAGTAATGGCTGTTTCGGTTCCACAGTATGCATTATAATAAACCAAGCTCTTATGCAACTATTTCAGAATTCGGAAACTTACGATACCACTTTATTTTTAAACAGTGTTACACTTATTTTCTTATATATACTGACAGATTCACGTTTTTGGATATTTACATCATTATGTAGCAGTCTGACAAAGTTCTTACAAAATGTTAGTCGAGTATTAGTCGATATTTCTAGAAGTCACTGGGTTGTACTTTCCAGACTATACCTAAACGCCGATACCAATTGCAAGATACGTAAATTTAACTTTCATATTAAGTTCTTCTCTTATATCATTTCTGTAAATATATCATTACCAGTGTTGCTCAGTTATTTGCAATCAATTTGGATTTCTAATATACAATAATTATTATTAAGGTGGAACTCTATAGCCTGACCAAAGTAATGTTCAAGTCAGGTAGAAAACTGGTATTAGTAATTCATGATCACAATCTTGTGCGTCCCTGTTCTCGGTAAATAACATGAAACACCTCCACAGTTATTCAAGATCTTTTTTATAACCAGTTTGAACACCTCCGGTTACAGACACAGTATATTGCCTACCCCTCTGCTTTTGCAGAAGCGGTAACCCAGTGCCATGAGGAGTGCATCTCTCTTTGCCAAAGTTGCTGTAATGCCATTGTAGATTAATCATGTAGTGTATCACGGGTTGAACCTCACTATCTGCTAGATATCACATGTGGACGTCTGTTGACATGTGTTTAAATGCCACATGCGGATGACAAACCTCACGAGTCACGTTACAAACAGAGCACTTCAAATATTTTGAGGGCCGACGAAAGCTAGACACTTTCTTTTTTTCCCCATCTTTTGTATGATGTCTGGAATTCTAAGTAAGAAATATTTACATATGATTTCTGTCTCAATGAGAATTCAGGCTGTCACTTAAGGTTAACTTACATGTTACACATTCTTGATTAATGTGTATTTAAGGAACTTGTATTTTGGTTTATAACTTGAAGGAGTATTATACTATTTTCAGATATTGAAGCGAAGTGTTACCACACATTGTATAGTCTGAAATCGCGTGTTGCAGGCACTTACTGTACAATTAACAGTTGATTAGTGTCATTCATACCGTAAACTTACTCATTATTACTTGTTAGTTTTAGCACCTGTCCTGTTTCTTAGAGAGCTCAAAAATAATGGAACTATCATTGCTCGCTTAAAATAGGGCTGATATAAGGATTTATAGCTTTAATAACTTCCCCCATGAACCTTGGACCTTGCCGTTGGTGGGGAGGCTTGCGTGCCTCAGCGATACAGATGGCCGTACCGTAGGTGCAACCACAACGGAGGGGTATTTGTTGAGAGGCCAGACAAACATGTGGTTCCTGAAGAGGGGCAGCAGCCTTTTCAGTAGTTGCAGGGGCAACAGTCTGGATGATTGACTGATCTGGCCTTGTAACATTAACCAAAACGGCCTTGCTGTGCTGGTACTGCGAACGGCTGAAAGCAAGGGGAAACTACAGCCGTAATTTTTCTCGAGGACATGCAGCTTTACTGTATGATTAAATGATGATGGCTTCCTCTTGGGTAAAATATTCTGGAGGTAAAATAGTCCCCCATTCGGATCTCCGGGCGGGGACTGCTCAAGAGGACGTCGTTATCAGGAGAAAGAAAACTGGTGTTCTATGGATCGGAACGTGGAATGTCAGATAACTTAATCGGGCAGGTAGGTTAGAAAATTTAAAAAGGGAAATGGATAGGTTAAAGTTAGATATAGTGGGAATTAGTGAAGTTCGGTGGCAGGAGGAACATGACTTTTGGTCAGGTGAATACAGGGTTATAAATACAAAATCAAATAGAGGTAATGCAGGAGTAGGTTTAATAATGAATAAAAAAATAGGAGTGCGGGTTAGCTACTACAAACAGCATAGTGAACGCATTATTGTGGCCAAGATAGACACAAAGCCCATGCCTACTACAGTAGTACAAGTTTATATGCCAACTAGCTCTGCAGATGATGAAGAAATAGATGAAATGTATGACGAGATAAAAGAAATTATTCAGGTAGTGAAGGGAGACGAAAATTTAATAGTCATGGGTGACTGGAATTCGTCAGTAGGAAAAGGGAGAGAAGGAAACATAGTAGGTGAATATGGATTGGGGGGAAGAAATGAAAGAGGAAGCCATCTGATAGAATTTTGCACAGAGCATAACTTAATCATAGCTAACACTTGGTTCAAGAATCATAAAAGAAGGTTGTATACATGGAAGAATCCTGCAGATACTAAAAGGTATCAGATAGATTATATAATGGTAAGACAGAGATTTAGGAACCAGGTTTTAAATTGTAGGACATTTACAGGGGCAGATGTGGATTCTGACCACAATCTATTGGTTATGAACTGCAGATTGAAACTGAAGAAGCTGCAAAAAGGTGGGAATTTAAGGAGATGGGACCTGGATAAACTGAAAGAACCAGAGGTTGTAGAGAGTTTCAGGGAGAGCATAAGGGAACAATTGACAGGAATGGAGGAAAGAAATACAGTAGAAGAAGAATGGGTAGCGCTGAGGGATGAAGTAGTGAAGGCAGCAGACGATCAAGTAGGTAAAAAGACGAGGGCTAGTAGAAATCCTTGGGTAACAGAAGAAACATTGAATTTAATTGATGAAAGGAGAAAATATAAAAATGCAGTAAATGAAGCAGGCAAAAAGGAATACAAACGTCTCAAAAATGAGATCGACAAAAAGTGCAAAATGGCTAAGCAGGGATGGCTAGAGGACAAATGTAAGGATGTAGAGGCTTGTCTCTCTAGGGGTAAGATAGATACTGCCTACAGGAAAATTAAAGAGACGTTTGGAGAGAAGAGAACCACTTGTATGAATATCAAGAGTTCAGATGGCAACCCAGTTCTAAGCAAAGAAGGGAAAGCAGAAAGGTGGAAGGAGTATATAGAGGGTTTATACAAGGGCGATGTACTTGAGGACAATATTATGGAAATCGAAGAGGATGTAGATGAAGACGAAATGGGAGATAAGATACTGCATGAAGAGTTTGACAGAGCACTGAAAGACCTGAGTCGAAACAAGGCCCCGGGAGTAGACAACATTCCATTAGAAATACTGATGGCCTTGGGAGAGCCAGTCATGACAAAACTCTACCATCTGGTGAGCAAGATGTATGAGACAGGCGAAATACCCTCAGACTTCAAGAAGAATATAATAATTCCAATCCCAAAGAAAGCAGGTGTTGACAGATGTGAAAATTACCGAACTATGAGTTTAATAAGTCACAGCTGCAAAATACTAACGCGAATTCTTTACAGACGAATGGAAAAACTGGTAGAAGCGGACCTCGGGGAAGATCAGTTTGGATTCCGTAGAAATGTTGGAACACGTGAGGCAATACTAACCTTACGATTTATCATAGAAAAAAGATTAAGAAAAGGCAAACCTACGTTTCTAGCATTTGTAGACTTAGAGAAAGCTTTTGACAATGTTAACTGGAATACTCTCTTTCAAATTCTGAAGGTGGCAAGGGTAAAATACAGGGAGCGAAAGGCTATTTACAATTTGTACAGAAACCAGATGGCAGTTATAAGAGTCGAGGGGCATGAAAGGGAAGCAGTGGTTGGGAAAGGAGTGAGACAGGGTTGTAGCCTCTCCCCGATGTTATTCAATCTGTATATCGAGCAAGCAGTAAAGGAAACCAAAGAAAAATTCGGAGTAGGTATTAAAATTCATGGAGAAGAAGTAAAAACTTTGAGGTTCGCCGACGACATTGTAATTCTGAGACAGCAAAGGACTTGGAAGAGCAGTTGAACGGAATGGACAGTGTCTTGAAAGGAGGATATAAGATGAACATCAACAAAAGCAAAACGAGGATAATGGAATGTAATCAAATTAAATCAGGTGATGCTGAGGGAATTAGATTAGGAAATGAGACACTTAAAGTAGTAAAGGAGTTTTGCTATTTAGGGAGTAAAATAACTGATGATGGTCGAAGTAGAGAGGATATAAAATGTAGACTGGCAATGGCAAGGAAATCGTTTCTGAAGAAGAGAAATTTGTTAACATCGAGTATAGATTTAAGTGTCAGGAAGTCGTTTCTGAAAGTATTTGTATGGAGTGTAGCCATGTATTGAAGTGAAACATGGACGATAACTAGTTTGGACAAGAAGAGAATAGAAGCTTTCGAAATGTGGTGCTACAGAAGAATGCTGAAGATAAGGTGGGTAGATCACGTAACTAATGAGGAGGTATTGAACAGGATTGGGGAGAAGAGAAGTTTGTGGCACAACTTGACTAGAAGAAGGGATCGGTTGGTAGGACATGTTCTGAGACATCGAGGGATCACCAGTTTAGTATTGGAGGGCAACGTGGAGGGTAAAAATCGTAGAGGGAGACCAAGAGATGAATACACTAAGCAGATTCAGAAGGATGTAGGTTGCAGTAGGTACTGGGAGATGAAGAAGCTTGCACAGGATAGAGTAGCATGGAGAGCTGCATCAAACCAGTCTCAGGACTGAAGACGACAACAACAACAGCTTTAATAAAATTTAGTTATCTAAGTACTGATCAACGACCTACCCTGCATAGGGCATCTTTCTCTGTTAAGAGCCGCTTGGGCCCCAGTAATTAAGGCCCCTACTTATGATGAGCACCAAGACATCCTCTAATGAATATTTATGAGCGTTCTAGACCCTTTCACAAGATCGCCACATGAGCTGACCGGTGAACGAGAGGGACTCTACCGCTGACTTAAGCCTCTCCATCCTGGAGCTCTGTGTACATCTGTTAATGTATATGATCTAACTTCTGGTCACCAATGTTAATGTATACTGGGCCGGGAAGGGGGGAGAAGGTTGTTACTTATGTCTCGTCACGACAGTGTGCAGAAAGTCGAGCGGTCAGGACATGAGAGTGGGCATCCAGGGCTGCTGACAGAACAGGAAATCAGGTACAATAGAGGGGATATATTTCATTGTACGGTGTACAGGGGCGCTCCTAGGGTCGGAAGTTACCAGGTTTAGGCCAGTCTAAGAGGTCCAACAATTAATTGAAATGGGCAATGGAAGGGGTTCAAATGGTTCAAATGGCTCTGAGCACTATGAGACTTAACATCTAATGTCATCAGTCCCCTAGAACTTAGAACTAATTAAACCTAACTAACCTAAGGACATCACACACATTCATGCCCGAGGCAGGATTCGAACCTGCGACCGTAGCGGTCGCCCGGTTCCAGACTGAAGCGCCTAGAACCGCTCGGCCACACCGCCCGGCTGTGGAAGGGGAAGCGGTTCATATTAACTTACGTTGGTGGCCGGTTGTAAAAAGCAGGGCCAGAAGCTCTGCCTTCCAGAAAGACGTCTATTCTGCTCGAGGTCTGGATTACAAGAGAGAGAGGCAAATGTGTTCCGCACCGCAGAACACTCCAGCGTCCACACAAGTGACCTGTATCCCATGCACGCTATTGGCTAAAACCAATGCCGTGAATTCACTAGCAGTTTCAGCAGAGGTCTCAGGGTGTTTCTTGTCAGCAGCTTTAACTGGACAGAATTGCATCGGTTTTGCAAGACAGGCGACTTGTGTCACGTAGATACAGCGTAAGTTACTGGGAGAAAACTTATAAAGATTTCACTGGGCCTTTCAAATAAATTTTTTAATCAATTCCTCTAAAATATTCCTTGACTGGCTGCCCCCCTTACACATCCTCTGAAACCTCAATCCAGATATATCTCACCAACACTCCATGACCACTGCCAAAATCAGATACTAACAATATTCCAATTTTGTAAAAATATTTCTAAGCCAATAAGACAACTCAGATCAAATAACCACTTGTAACACTTAGCATTAAGCATCTTTATTATAACTCTGAAGGAAATTAACTACAACATAACATTCCCTAGATTCTAAGGCCCCAACGAGGGTCAAGCCACCACGTCTGTGTGCCTCATCGAAAGGGAAAAGATTGCACAGGATGGTTAGCCAGTCTATGAATATTTTAAGATTTCAATGCAAAATTTTACTTTCAATTTTTTGTCACATTTATCAAATACAATTCCAGAGTGCGCTACCTCAGAGCGTATGTGCCAGGTAGAGCCTTGGCATGAACACACACTTTCAGTTCCGGTAATCTGCTGACAAAATCATCCACATGCACCATCATGATGAGTCAACAGGAACTGTGGAACAATTGTCATGTGGCAGTTGCCGACAGCTTCTTGGTGTGCAGAACCCAGTCATGTCTCCAGCTTGCGTTTCAGCTTGCTTACAGGATGGTTGACTTAAACAATCTGTCTGTGGCTGTGCATCATCTGGATCAGCCACCAACTAACTCTCTCCTACAATTCCATGGCGCACTATATTCATTTAGTCTGACAGGCGGGCTCACAGTCCAGGCTGGGTGAATCACATCAAACTGGCACAGTATACCAAAATTCTGTGAATTTAATAGTTTTAATTTCAGTCTCTCTAAGACGCCCATGATGTCTTCCACCCTGACCAGGCACCCCTTCTACGCCAGTACACTGTAATAAAAAGCGACATGCACACCACTACAGTGTGTTTGGATATGTCACAACCTTTCATTTCCGTGTTTTAAAAAATCTAGAATTAAAGTTGCAAACGTAAGTGTAATGCTTCTTTTCTTCATTGCAAATATAACATACCACTGAACCATTGTCTCAATTATAAGTGGTGTATTAGTCACTCGCCAGTTTCTGCCACAGGTAGTAACTGCACTGTTTATACATCAATGGTAAATACACACTTTCTTGCACCAGTTGCATTTTTTTCATTTGACTTTTACTGTCTTGCCCTCAACTTCTTCATCTGGTGAGCACAGTAGTAAGTCTCTGAAATATCATGTAACTTGTGAGAAAAGGATATGTCGCATCCCTCTTTCAATGAACATAGTAAAGCAGAGTTATGCTCTTTTGGTTCTTTTACAAATGTATCATTCCCAGCAACTGGTATAATACTATTGCTTAAGCAATCACTTCTGAACACCGTGCACAATTCGCTACATGACGAAAACTGTGATTCCAAATAAGGCTTGGGAGTACATACTTGGCAATAATAGTATGGCAAGTTGGGATCTATGTCAAAAAATTGACAGTCCTTTCCTTTCAGTGCAGTACCTACTTCTTTCTATTCCCTTCCCAATCTGAAATAATTATCATCTTGACTCTGTTTAGTCTAATTGCTGATATGATCATATAATATCCATATAGTATCTTGGACAAAACAGAAAAGAAAAGAGTAGTGAAGATTCATCTGATATGCAATGTATTTCTTTTTTCATTCTAAGAGTTGCAGATGAGCTTTCATTAGATAAGGGGAGAGGAAGGAGATGAAAGTGGCAGACTGAATTTCTATACTAAAAGATGGTGGATGTGAGGCAGATCTTCTAGAAACAGAAAATATCTTGAACAGAAATTTTGCAACAATAGTTGATATACTGATAGGATTAAAAGACGTTTTACAAAAGAAAATTATGCTAATGACAGGGAAACAGACTGAAACCAGGTTTCTCATATTTTGAGTATAATATCTGTATCATCACTCAGCCAGTGTACTACTTCGGGAACAGTAATATTCACTGGGAATTTGTTCATACAGGAACATTGTATACCTCTTCTATAAGAAACTATGCTGACTCCTGCTATAATGTACAGCCGTACCCACATTCTCAAGATACATTCTATAAGCAATGATTTGTGCAGTTACAATGCCAGAATGTTTTATATCTACTTATCCTTTCAATTATTACAGGCATCAAAGAGATGTGATAGAATGTTACTTAACACCTGGCACATTGAAGGCTGAATTGAGCTAATGTGCAAACATGATGTAAGAATGTCTGTAACATTCTTATAGTGATGTACTGCTGCTGTCATTCTGGGACTACGTACATACTGTCAGTAAAAAACCCTCTTGGGTAAATAAATGTGACAAACCAATGCAATCACCAAGTACATTTTATTAAAATGTTACCAAGAAAACATAACAAGTATTCTATAGACTTCTTCCTCATCATAGATGCATAAAGAATAAAGAGACAACCAAATAAAGAGGATACAAAAATTATGTCACTTTACAAATGGCAGTTCAAGACTGTAGCAGTAGTTCCACCTGAGCCTCCACACAGTGTGGTGGGACAGTACCTAACTACTATAGTACCACTCCACCGCCTCTCCACAGCACTACATGTACACAGCGAGTCGAGTCTCCAGGTCACTGCACAGAAGTACTTAGGTTTATTGAGCGCATTTCCTTTACTTGGTGCTTAAAAAGTAGTTTTTCTAACTTTGAAGACATACTCCTTAGACCAAAACAAGGAAAAAATCTCTAATAAACATATGTCAGAAAGTACTTTGTTTTCGAATTATTGATGAGATTTAACGATCAACAGCTTTCCAGGTACAACTCAACAACTTCACCTGTTTGACTCATAGTTAACTGAAAGTGCTCCTTTCGAAGATGACAAGAATATTTATTTCATGAGCAGGCACACATTGTTTTTATGTATGGCAGCACAAATGGTAACGGATATAGAGCTGCACGGCTGTATGAGACAACATTTCAAGACCAAAGATAGCTGAGTCACCTACTTGTTCATTGCTGAGATCGTTGCGTTGCCGAGACAATATCTGAGGCACCACTGACTACTGACCAAGTGAGACCACATGTCGTTCGTATGGCTGACCATTTGATCTATCTCTGGGCACCATTTAAACATTTCGTCTATGTAGAACACCACCCAATACAGAAATTCTACACTGATGTGTCATGGATGGCTGCTTTACCATTGGTAACCCTCAATGAGTATTTGAAAGGGAGTGACACTTCATGATTCGACGAGTTCATGCAGGTTTAGTATCGAGAGGACATTTAGAGAATTATATATTTATTTGCTGTTGAGCACCAATCACCTAACCTGTATATTTTCATTGATATCTTGAAAACAGAGGATTTTCGGACATATGTTGGCATGGGCTTCTATTTTTGTTTTCGCTAAGGAACCTATCCCCAAAGTGTATAAAATCATTTTTGAAGCAGAAGAAACTGAGAGCAAGCTAGGCATGATGAGTGGACTATATGCTTCGTAATAAATAACTGAGAAAGTGTTCAATTAGTACGATAATGCTGTTATACCAACATATTTCTCATTTGAGAACAGCAACAGCACAACATAGGGTATATTTTAGCATGACAGATTGAGCTATAAGGTGTAAAAATACCTCTGAAGTGGAGCAGCACTCTGGTGTCATTCTTGATTGCAATGAATGCCTTGCTATGTTGTCACGCTTAATGTACAGGAAAAACTTAAAACACTTAACACTAAGTAATGTCACAGTCATTCTTGGAGTAAATAATGACTATCTCTTCCTGCCCCATTCAACATTGATGAAGGTGTTATGCTAATGGGAGGTGTATTCTCAAGTGTATCCTTGCACTGACACTAACATCTGGTGAAATAGACAATACTCAGCTGATCTTCAGTGGTACTACAGCTCAAGATAAATGCTCTCACATATAAGCGATTCCTTTTCTGCTTCCAATTGCTTTGGCATCTGCAATGTCGAATTCTATCTGTCTGATGCGTTGCAAATTACATTTTTGGATACCAGTAGAATAATTTTTCTATATATGCTCTGTACACCATAAATGTTCATGTGGGTGTTACAGCGAAAACTGGTGGAACATAGTCATGGCTATACAAAGAAGATGAAATTAATGACAGGATTCACCTTAGCAGTTCCTTCACAAAAGAAATAAAATTATTTACCCCTTAGACATGTGTCTCCATTTTCTCCAAATGTGTATTTGATGGAGGCTCACCTATTATGCTGTTGCTTTGCTGTAACTAACCGTACGAAATAATGTTGCATAAAATGTAGTGTTAGCACTGAATCTCTTCAATAAATTAAGTGTGCCAACAGGAAGGAAGAAAGTAGAAAAAGCTGAGAATCATCTGAAACACTGAGTTACATTATTATGTACAGATGTTAACAGCAGGTCAAACATTGTTCACAATCAGACTCGAGGAAAGTGGTTCACTGAAAGTCAGATGCTGGTAGGACACTATGGCCACTAAAATGATTGGATTTCTATCGGTCACAACTTTAAATATACAGAGGCTTAGGCTGAAATAGCCATACGAAGACAGAGAGGAGTGTACAGCATCAAAAAAGACACTCCTCTCACATTTAAAAAGACATTACACTCTCCATCTTAGGTCTTGTAATGACCAAAATGCTGCAGTCATAGAAGTAAGATCACAAACAGAGTGCTGTTGACACTTTTCAGTATATTTTCGTTTTTAGCACCACTGAATTACACTCCTGGAAATGGAAAAAAGAACACATTGACACCGGTGTGTCAGACCCACCATACTTGCTCCGGACACTGCGAGAGGGCTGTACAAGCAATGATCACACGCACGGCACAGCGGACACACCAGGAACCGCGGTGTTGGCCGTCGAATGGCGCTAAATGCGCAGCATTTGTGCACCGCCGCCGTCAGTGTCAGCCAGTTTGCCGTGGCATACGGAGCTCCATCGCAGTCTTTAACACTGGTAGCATGCAGCGACAGCGTGGACGTGAACCGTATGTGCAGTTGACGGACTTTGAGCGAGGGCGTATAGTGGGCATGCGGGAGGCCGGGTGGACGTACCACCGAATTGCTCAATACGTGGGGCGTGAGGTCTCCACAGTACATCGATGTTGTCACCAGTGGTCGGCGGAAGGTGCACGTGCCCGTCGACCTGGGACCGGACCGCAGCGACGCACGGATGCACGCCAAGACCGTAGGATCCTACGCAGTGCCGTAGGGGACCGCACCGCCACTTCCCAGCAAATTAGGGACACTGTTGCTCCTGGGGTATGGGCGAGGACCATTCGCAACTGTCTCCATGAAGCTGGGCTACGGTCCCGCACACCGTTAGGCCGTCTTCCGCTCACGCCCCAACATCGTGCAGCCCGCCTCCAGCGGTGTCGCGACAGGCGTGAATGGAGGGACGAATGGAGACGTGTCGTCTTCGGCGATGAGAGTCGCTTCTGCCTTGGTGCCAATGATGGTCGTATGCGTGTTTGGCGCCGTGCAGGTGAGCGCCACAATCAGGACTGCATACGACTGAGGCACACAGGGCCAACACCCGGCATCATGGTGTGGGGAGCGATCTCCTACACTGGCCGTACACCACTGGTGATCGTCAAGGGGACACTGAATAGTGCGCGGTACATCCAAACCGTCATCGAACCCATCTTTCTACCATTCCTAGACCGGCAAGGGAACTTGCTGTTCCAACAGGACAATGCACGTCCGCATGTATCCCGTGCCACCCAACGTGCTCTAGAAGGTGTAAGTCAACTACCCTGGCCAGCAAGATCTCCGGATCTGTCCCCCATTGAGCATGTTTGGGACTGGATGAAGCGTCGTCTCACGCGGTCTGCACGTCCAGCACGAATGCTGGTCCAACTGAGGCGCCAGGTGGAAATGGCATGGCAAGCCGTTCCACAGGGCTACATCCAGCATCTCTACGATCGTCTCCATGGAAGAATAGCAGCCTGCATTGCTGCGAAAGGTGAATATACACTGTACTAGTGCCGACATTGTGCATGCTCTGTTGCCTGTGTTTATGTGCCTGTGGTTCTGTCAGTGTGATCATGTGATGTATGTGACCCCAGGAATGTGTCAATAAAGTTTCCCCTTCCTGGGACAATGAATTCACAGTGTTCTTATTTCAATTTCCAGGAGTGTATTTAGAAAATGTGAGAAATGTAAAGGCATCTGACAATGTGCAGCTGTGGAAGCTGCTTCAGATTATTACCTTGTGCAACTGTCTTGCTACCAAAGGCATTAGTTTAATGGTCGTTTGCCAGTATGCACCTGCGAGTGCCTCTTCAAGTGGTGATTTGTTATGAATGTCATGTTGCAAACACCACAGCTGTAGGGGCGCTGGCCAGTGTGCAGTTTTAAATGCCGATTCAGATTAGTACTTAGCGTGAACGTTAGGTTGCAAAAACCGCAACTGTAGGGGCGTTTGCCAGTGTGCCGATTAAAATGTTTATCGAGATTACTCTTTATCATGAATGTCTTGTTGCAAACGCTACAGCTGAAAGGGCGTTCGCCTGTGTGCAGCTTCGAATGTCGTCTCAGATGAGCACTTCGGGTGAATGTTTTGTTGCAAATCACACAGCTGTATGGGCGTTCACCAGTGTGCAGCTGAGAATGCTTCTTCAGATTACCACTTTCCGAGAAAGTCTTGTTGCAAACGCCACAGCTGAAAGGGCGTTCACCAGTGTGTAGACGTAAATGCCTTTTTACATTAGCTCTTGTAGTAAACGTTTTGTGGCATGTGTTGCAAAAATGAAAAGCTTCACCTCTCTCCACACATGTGTGTTCCTTCAGGTCCTGCAACCATTGAAAGGTTTTTTTACAGGTGTGGCAGTGGTGTGCTAGATGCCTTGTGCCAGTTTTATTCCCGTGGGTTGACTGCTTCTCGATGTTGCTTTGTATCCTGCTGCCTGTTTCTGCAGCCAGGGAAACTTTGGTAACCAAACTGCAACTGTCATCACTACTACTGCAGTCCTCTATGTCAGCGACATTAGTGCTGCAGAAAAGCGGAAAAAAATTGTCAGAAAATATTACCATAACAATACAATTATGGAAATGAATATTATATTAACATATGCTAAAGCACCCATGGACTATTGGGAGCATCTTTTATAACTAATCAAAATGTCCTCGGTCCTGATTTAGAGCCCTGCCACTGCTTAACTTTTGAATAAAAATCATTATCAGCAGTTGTGGGCGAAGACATCTGGCACAACAAGTTTCCCTCTTTCAACCAACGGCCTTGTCAAAGAGGGCATAGGAGTGGGCAAAGGTTCAGGGCACTCTCTTGCCCTGAGGGTGAGAAACTGCTCCTGAAAGCAAGGGAAAGCTATTGATACTGATGTTATTATGAGCTGAAACACAACGAAAATACTGGAAAGTAATGTTCCAGCAGAAGCTAACTGATAGGGACCATGGAACTCTAATACATACTTTGTGAGTGTCGACATCAACATCTATATCCAACAAGTGCAACTAGCGAAAGCAGTGGGCACTGAACTTTAGAAATTCCTTAGTTTTTGTAGCTCATTAACATTTTGGGACATGTGGCACTATTTTTAAGACCATTCTACAATCCAGAAATCTTTGATGACAAAATCTAATGAGCAACTTTCCTTAGACTACTATAAACGGCGATGCCTTGGTTGTGGAGCAATGGGTAGAATCTTTAGAGTGAATGACTGTGGAAAAGAAGTTGCACTAAGGAAAGTTTCTGTAGTCCTTATGGATGCATAGAAAATTACTATTCACATAACAATGTGTGGTTAGAAAAACGTCCAACCAGGATTTGCCCCAAATTTAGCACAGCTAACATCTTCCAAAGAAAATCGACAACTAGTATAATACCCTGCAGCTCAACACTTATAATTTAAAAGAAATAGATGTTGTCTGTGTTGTGTACATCCAAATTACTACTTCTAATTGCTGACTGGTTGATACACTTGTGTGGCCGAGCAGTTGTAGGCGCTTCAGTCTGGAACCACGCAACTGCTACGGTCGCAGGTTCGAATCCTGCCTCGGGCATGGATGTGTGTGATGTTCTTAGGTTAGTTAGGTTTAAGTAGTTCTAAGTTCTAGGTGACTGATGGCCTCAGAAATTAAGTCCCATAGTGCTCACAGCCCTTTGAACCATTTTTTTATACACTTGTTCACACATTATAGCCCGATGCTTAAATTATACCTTGGGTTTTATAACTACTCTTCAAGTCTGGTTACTGTGTAGCATTAGAAGCAGACTCTCATTAATTTTTGGATAATGTTTATTATTTTTATCAATTATCTCAGCTAATTGGACCCACCCATAAAACACTGAAAACCGTACTTGTTACAGGGTATTGAGTTTTCATCTGTGGCTACCACACTTTTTGAAATCGGCTACCACCCTTCTTGAAATCTAGGTTAACCTAAAATTCATGACTTAACTAGCAAGTTACAAATTATCTGCAAGAGTTTCGACTTTTTACAATAGCTGTCTTAAAAATCTTCTGTCGCAACATTGTGCAGTGCCTCACTCTCTTTCTACAACGAATTTCTTCGACGGATTGGACTGAAACGAATCTCAGGCCGAATCTGGCCGACAGGACCTTAGTTGCCCAACCATGGTCTATTGTAACAGCAATTACAGACACGCCTGAAGAATTCAAATTCGACCTAAACAAGCTGCAGGGTACATACAGACAATACGAATGTAATGGTATATGTAACAATAGTGTCTATCAAATTTTGAAAAAGATGTTCCACATACTATCCTTATAAAAAATGTAAGCAATTCAGTTCAACTTGCTACTTCTGCTGCGAGTAAAAACGTACTAAGAAATCTTGACTTCTTAATCAGGGAAACATGTAATTGGTTTTTGTATTCTTCAAGTGGCCAATGGTTGTATTGGATATTTATCAGACAATCAATGAAGGAGTAGAACACCTAAAAATTCAACGTGCATGTGATAGTTTTCCATGGAGCCTGCAGTAACATGAGTTATAGCCCAGGATCTCATTGTGGTAAGAGTGTCATTAGTGGAAAATTGACAAAGATACTGGCGAAATATCAGCTCCAGGGATTCCAAGATTTTCGAGAGTTTTTACTTTAAAGTTTGATGTCAGGTAACAAATGACAACACAAATATGTTTTCGTGTGATGTAAATACAAATTTGCATTTTGGGATTTTTTTTCCTCTACTTGTACAGTAAATTTGCTTCTTCCAAATCCCATGATTACAGGTTAACAGGAAATACTCTACAGGTTTTGATGAATGAGTTTGCGACTAAAACAAAACGAAGAGCTATAGATAGAGAGATGCTGAATGAAACACTTTTGGCTGTCAAGAGGCAATGCGTAATGTTCAAATGTGTGTGAATTTCTAAGGGACCAAACTGCTGAGGTCATCAGTCCCTAGACTTACGCTACCTTATGCTAAGAACAACACACACACACTCATGCCCGAGGGAGGACTCCAACCTCCTGCAGGAGGGGCCACGCAATCCCCTACATGGCGCCTCTAACTGCGCAGCCACTCTGTGCGGCTGATGCATAATGCCTTCAATGACTAATATAGCAGAATATTGTCAAGTGTTCTTTCACAGAACCCAGGGAAATTCTGGTCGTATGTAAAGGCTGTTAGTGGCACCGAAGTTAACATCCAGTCCTTAGCGAATGAAACAGGGACTGAAATTACGGGTAGCAAAGTGAAAGCAAAATACTTAACTCCATTTTCAAATTCAAAGGAAAACCCAGAAGAATTGTCCCAGTTTAATCCTCATACCACTGAAAAGATGAATGAAATAAGCATTAATGCGAGTGGTTGTTGATAAACAGCTGACATCGTTAAAACTGAACACAGTTGCAGGCCCTGATGGAATCCCTGTCAAATTCTAAACTGAATTTGTGGCCGAGTTATGCCCTCTTCCCACTATCATCTATTGTAGATCCCTCGAACAAAAGACCATGCCCAGTTCTTGAAAGGAGGCACACATCACACTTATCTAGAAGGAAGACAGTAGAAGTGATCCACAAAACTATCCAGTATCCTTGACGCTGATTTGTCGTAGAATCTTAAAACTATTCTGAGCTCAAACATAATGAGGTATCTTGAACAGAATGACTTCCTCAATGGCATCCAGCATAAATTTTAAAAAACATCGATCATGTGAAACTCCACTACACTTTTCTAACATGATATACTAAAAGATTTGGAATGAGGCTATCAGGTAGGTTCTGTATTTCTGGATTTCCGATGAGCATTTGACTCAATACCGCACCTATGCTTATTGTCAAAAGTACGATCATATAGGGTAACAAGTGAAATTTGTAACTGGATTTAGAACTTTTAAGCAGGGAGGGTGCAGCATGTTATCTTGGACGGAGAGTAATCGTCAGGTGTAGAAGGAACTTCATGTGTGTCCCAGGGAAGTGTGTTGGGACCCCTGCTGCTAATATTGTACAGAGTCCGCCATAAAAATGTATACACTCTTTGTTAGGCTCTATCACGATATCGATATTGTCGTTCGATTTGAATTACGAGTGTGCTGTAGTATGGTCTCGGGCTCAACACATGTTAGTACTTTGATCTCGATATTGAAAAAACAAGATCACTGGAGCACGCTTGAAATTCGAGCAACGAAAAGTCCTGTTTCGTCGGCTCACGTGTTCGAAACGTTTGTTAATTCTCCACAGAAATCTGCCATGCAATGTGCACGTGAAGTGAGGGTTAGCAGTACAAGTGTACGAAGAATTCTGAAAGCTGCAAGGTGGAAAGTATACATGCCACGATTACTGCACACGATTAGTGATGACGACCCTTATCGGCAAATGTAATTTTGCGAATGGTATCAACAAATAGTAACTGATGATGAACAATTTGTGATGAAGGTAGTGAAGAGTGACGAGGCACAACTTAAACTTAATGGAACAGTGAATCGCCATAACAGTGTGTACTGGGCACTGGAAAATTTGCATGTCTATGTGGATAAAGCGGTCAATCTACAAGGGGTTCATGTGGGGTGTGGACTATCATATAGGGGCTTAGTAGGACACTTTTTATTTGATGACACTGTCACTAGAGAAGTGTACCTGGAAATGTTATGCACATCAATTTTGTCACGTATACGTGCGCTTTATGAATCTGATGAAGAGCTCTTCTACCAACAGGGCGGGGCGCCACCACACTACCACCTAGTATAGCTAGCCGTACAAGCTTTCCTGGATGACATTTTCTGTGGCATTGGATTGGACAAAGAGGGTCCATTGAGTTCCCTCCATGGTCGCCAGACCTAACATCTATGGATCTTTACTTGTGGGGAACTGCGAAAGATAACCTCCATCGACGTAAGTCATGCACGCTGGAGGAACTTCGCCAGGAGATTACAGCGACATGTGCAGTAATCTCCACTGTAACATTGACTGACGTAGTTGCGCAAGCGCTCGTCCTGCTGTTACGTGTATAGCCGCCAACGGCGAAAATTTTGAACATTTAAAGTAACCATGTGCTAAAATGAAGGTTGTACAACATGTGTGATCAATTATTAAATGTAAAATAAACACATAAGTAATACTTTACGTTCCTTAAACTGTGTATTCATTTTTCCGGCGGACTCTGTATATTAATGAACTTGGAGGCATTATTAATAGTAAAATCAGGATTTTTGCACATGATGCAATTATCTATAATTAAGTATTATCTGAAAGAAGCTGCACAAATATTTAGTGAGATCTTGATAACATTTCAAAGTGTGCGGAGGTTGGCAAATTTCTATAAATGTTCAGAAATGTAAAATTTTGCACTTCACGAAACGAAAAAAACATAGTAGCCTATGACAGTAATATAAATGAATCACAATTAGACTCAGACAACTCATACAATTACCTCCATGTCACACTTCATAGTAAAATGATTACATAGGTTCAGTTGTGGGTAAAGCAGGCCGTAGACTTCAGTTTACTGGTAGAATACTGAGGAAGTGGAATCAATCTACAAAGGAGATTGCTTACAAATCACTCATGTGACCAGTTCTAGAATATTGCTGAACTGTATGGGACCAGTACCAGATAGGGCTCACAGGGGTATTGAACTTTTTCAGAGAAGAGCAGAACGAATGGTCACAGGTTTCTATAATCTGTGGGAGATTGTCAGAGATGGTTTGGTTCAAATGGCTCTGAGCACTATGGGACTTAACATTTGCGATCAGTCCCCTAGAACCTAGAACTACTTCAACCTAAATAACCTAAGAACATCACACACATCCATGTTCGAGGCAGGATCCGAACCTGCGACCATAGTGGTCGCACGGTTCCAGACTGAAGCGCCTAGAGCTACTCGGCCACTGCAGCCGGCAGAGTGTCAGAGATACTGAAGGAACTGAAGTGAAAACACTTGAAGACTATCCCGAGTAAGTCTACTAACAAAATTCAAGAACTGGCTTTAAATCATGATTCCAAGAATAAACTACAAATGTTGAGAGGGAGGCAAACCACAGACTGTGTTTTATTAACAGAACAGTTAGGAAATGTAACAGATCTACCTAAGAGACTGCCTACACCACGATTGTCTGTCCTCTTTTGGAATACTGCTGTGTGGTCTGGGATCCTTCCCCAACTCTATTAACGGAGAACATTGAGAAAGCTCAAGGAAGAGCAGCACAAGAACACGTACTATGTCAGAGATTCATCCAGTATTTCTGCAAATTAATAATTCAGTTGTTGCAAAGATCTCCAAGAAACAATGACATTGAGAATTTCACTTCTTTCAGTGTTCAGACTTCTTTGGGGCATTAATTCCTCACCTTCAATTTTGTAATATTGACCCTTGCTGGAAGATGTCTTCGCTGTAGAGGGAGATTTCAAGCATGAAGCGAGGAAGGTGGTCTACAATAATGTTCACCTAATTCACTGCTGTCATGGTGCCTTCGATTACCCCAAAGATCCCATGTGAGCCCTACTCAATGTACTCCATAGCAAGATTCTACCCTCACTTGCCTGCATTTGTGGCACAGTGCATGTTTCGTGCAGCTATTCGCCTGGATGACGGCATGTAAGGACCCAACCATCGACCAGGTGAAACAATAAATGAAATTCATTCGACAAGCGACACATTTCCGTTGATCTACAGTGAAAGCTCAGTGATGATGTGCCCACTGCACTTATAACTGACGAAGTCATTGGGTCAACACAGGAACATGTAGGGGCTATGTGATGTGGAACTCCATGTTGAACAATGCTCTTTGATCAGTGTGCTATGAAACACTTATGCCAGCACCAGCACTGTACTCTGTCATCGGATCTACCACAGATTGCTGCCTATCCTGGATTACACAACAGAGGTCCTCTGACCTCCACATTTTGTGATGAGACGTGGTTGTTCAATACCAAACAGGCTACTCGTTATTTCACCATCATTCTACCACTTTCCACAGGTGCTCACGTTAGTAGTATGCCAACAGGCGTCCAGCACTGCCATTTGAGAGATTCTCACTTCCAACCGCAGGGCTGTAATAATATCAAAACTGCTTACATAAGTGGATTTCCAGATTTTCGGCCATTATCTTCGCTATAATGGCTGCCCATTCGACTTTCTTCGGCTTATTGCCTTTTGTCACTGCGCCACGTGCCTGCAACACCACGAAGAGGCATTCAACCTTGCGATGGGAAATGGCCATGATGTCTTGGCTCATAGATGTAGTGTAACAGGAGACTATGCCTGGTTGAGCAATTAGAAGATAAAAGATGAAGATGATAGAAACATATTAAAACCTCCTACCTAAGCTACTACTGAGATGACCAGACATCACACAGAGCTGCAAAACATGGACTACATTTAATTCATCGTCTCCTAAAATTGTGGGCAGGTCAGTTGGTAAGTTTGTCGCAGCCCTCACACGGCTTGGTATGGAACACAGTCTGTTAAAATGTGGGGAACAAATACCTGTACATGACATGCACTGCATACTGGTGGATCCTCCTGGTGGAGGAGGAATCCATGCGATGGAGGACGGTGCCTTCCCCTCAATAGCGAGGTAACCACATGTACTGCACAGTACATGCAGAAATCATATCTTCCACTCAGGAATTCTTAGCTGCGTCATCTGCTGCTTCATTACCCTAAATACCCACGTGGCCTGATACCCAGCAACATCACTCCTCCTTGTCCTGCCACTGTAAGTATCTTCTGCTGAATATACTTTTCTACTGGGTAAATGTGAAAGATAGTGTGAAGGGCACTTAAGTGATCGGTGCAGATTAAGAGTTTGCTAGCAGGAAGACATTGCATCTGATCTAGTGCTCTCAAGATCTCGTTGAGCTTGAACAGTAATAAAAACGACAAACTGCAGGGCAGGCAGATTCCTGCCTGAAAATGGGAGAAAAAAGGTCCTGTGAACACAGGTCCTGAAATGCATCATTGCCACATTAGATGGCAGGCACGTGCCTTAACCACACCCCATGACTTCCAACAGGATGGAGCAACTGTCCATAAAGCCAGTCGAAAACTGGAGTACATTTACACAATCTTCACACCTGACAGAGTTGTTAGCAGAGGTCAAGCTGGTTTCGGCCCTAGCTGGCCACTGAGGTCATCTGGTTTGTCAGTGTGCGGTTACAACAACCCTCATAGTCTTCAACAAATGCAGCAGAGCATTTCAGATGACACTTCACTAATTCCAGCAGTCCAGCTTCGACCTGCCTTCAGCAACTTCCTGATCAGGGTCCAAAAGTGCCAATAGATGAATGGTGGTCATTTTCAACATCTGCTATAGCCAAGTTACTATTATATTTCCTTTCCTCTGCAGTGTTTCTTTGTACCTTGGAACTCTGTTCTCTGGCCCACTTTTATTTGCCCCGCGCTGTACAAGCTCCATGCAAGTGGCCTGCCAACATGGTGTAAGCTACTATCCTTATCACCTGCAACGAACAAAAGAGTTATCAGCAGGGATTTCCGTCTATGGGAAATGCGGGATGCATACATTCAGGGGAAGACTGATTTATGAGCCGCTTCCCTTAACATATTGTTGTGTTAATTGTTTCATGATCCCAAGGAAACCACCCCCCCCCCCCCCCAAACCCTACCCCTCTCCCACCATCTGGGAACCCCTTTACCCACATTTGATAGCAAATTAATTGACTAATTAACTACATCGATAAATTAATAAGCCCCTCCCCTCTGGTAAATCCCTCAATCCCGTCCAGTATCCCCACCTGGATATTGGCATGAAAAGGAGAGGAAGGATCTTACAAAAGGAAATTAAAACCAATGCCAATTACATAGCACAAGATATGTTTATTTCTAAAATTAAATTCACAGGGGTTGGATCGCCATTTTATTTAGTGGCAAAAGCTCATCATTCTCTGCTGTTTTTGAAGATGCTGGTATTGTGAAATACATCGAAAAGAAGTAATTAAATACATCACTTTTTCTGATCATGCAAGGAATACAATCACACAATCGACGTCAACATAGCTCACTGCACATAATTACAGCGTTAAAAACCTTCCGACTGCGTCTTTGCACTGACCACAAGGCAGATACGCCGGCCGCTTTTCGTATTCCCGTGTGTCAGGCTGGGAGAGAGGCCTGCACACAGGGCCAGCTCATGCAGCTTGCAGCCCAGCTGATCACCGATTGAAGTATCAGGTGATGGCAACCCTTTGTGCAGCTCTGCCGAGGGGTAAGAGGTGGTAGGAAGCACTAGCTTTCCATTGCCACAAACATCAGGCGTGATGTCCTGCTCTGATTAGTGCAACAGATTGGCGGTGGGAATAACATATAACAAAAACATTGCTGATAAAGACCTAAACATTCCATAAAGATTGTGAAAACGCCAGTCTAACATGTATACCGCAACGAGACTCTAGAAAACACGCACCTGCAACAGCTCCATGCAAATACACAGTGCTCGAAAAATAACTCCCTTAATGCACCTCACCAGGACCATCGCAACAACACATCTGCTTCCCACAATGTCCAGAAGCCTTGTGCCCAGGCCTGTGGACAAATAGCAACTGATCCCAGCATCCTCAAGCAACACCAGTGGGAACTATTGGCTGGTACCACATCACAAAGACTGACGTGGTCCATCCCCAAGTGTGTAGACAAACGAAAGCAAACCAAGTAATTAAATTTCAAAAACACTCGCCATATTTCGGGGGTCTTATATGCAGAGACGATTGAGAACACAAACACTGTCTTCCACACATTTTATGTAACCCATGCAATCCCGAAGACAGCCAAATGCATACTGAGGAATAGTTCACTATTCACCCAGCCAGGGAGCGCCTCGAGTATCGCCACCTGAACAGTCCAGTTACCCCACAGCAGAAATCGTCGTCCTTTTGATATTTGATACCTGGAAAACAACCACCACTCTCTTTGATATGGCTACTCCCTGACTGTGTGTGAACCAATGTATGCAAACACGCACAGACCAAGATGTTGTCCCCACCCTGCCTCTCCTCCCCTGCTCTCCTCAACACTCATGCAGAACCTGGCGCTGATAGTCGGTATATCCCTTTGTTCACGCACTTCCACTGCTGTGGAAACCTGTAGCGGATGGAAAAAAGACATTCGAGAAGAAGTGGGTAGCGTCTCTCATGTGCCATCCTGACCCCTCCTTTGTCCTGAACAAAGCAGCAAATACCTGGGAAACCCCCACTCCTTCTGAAAATGCAAGGCTATGGATGTCTTGAAGATATTCCTTCACACTATCAGTCTGATTGACAAATTAATTAAACCGATACCCTTTATGTGCAGGCAGTTTTTTCTAGCATCCTATAGGTGGATACTAGGAGTGGTGTATCTGGCATGATTAGATCCTGCAAGCACCCGACTATCAAACTCTTCTGGATTTTTTCCCTTGCCTTCTATTGGCGGATACTGGCACAGTTAGGTCATTTGGTAAAAAGACCACAACATTTGAGGTAGCTGAAAGTTTCAAACTGTAGCTCAATTGCATGCTATGTTCTTAAATGATCTATGGAGCGGGTGGACTGATGTGCATTCTCAATATACCACTATTGTAAACAATAAGTAGATCAATCGGGAACTTGATGTTGGGACTGGGTTTTTAATGTAGCATTTAATCCCAAGTTGATTCTCTCAGCTCCTCTCATCAGGACAAAGGATGAAGAGGAGGAGGAGGAGGAGGAGGAGGAGGAAGGGCCTACCACATGATCAGACAGTAACAACAACGAATACTACTCCCACCTTGCCACTCTAGGACAAGAGTCTATCAGACTGTATTGCGAAGCAGGAAACACCACACACTTAAACCACATTCCGATCTGTAGTAGTAGTTGCCACAGTTACGTATCAGAGATCGCTGAAACACTCGCACATTCTATGCACTCATCTCCCAATGTCACACATCGCTAGCAAGGGGATAGCAACGGAATCAATGGCCCTTACACCAACTGTATTTTAGAGGCGTGTGGAAGATGCTTTCTTAGTGAGGCCTCATGAAGGACATAGATTAATGGAGTTTTTATACCACCTCGACAAGTTCATAAGAGAATTTAATTTTCTATTGTTATCTGTCTTTCCTAGAAGTTTTGGTTAGATGGAGGAATGATAAGTCTATGGAGCATTCAGTTTATCGTATATTCATTCATACCGCATCGTATTTGCAATCATTGAGTTTTCATCGCTTGTCGAAAACTATTAATGTGCTCCAAACACTTGTACACAATCTCACATCGGGACAGTTTGCCTGAAGAGGTCACCCACCTAAATACAGTGTTAAGGAAAAAGTAATATTCTACCCAACAGATTAACATGGCACTATCAATTAAAATCTAACACCACAAAGTGAATAGAGAGGAGATCACACTGGTAAAATGTCAAGCTTTTCTTCTCTTTGTTCGTAATATTTCGTTCAAGATAACCAAAATTCTCCAGAGATTTCAGGTCAAAGTGGTTCTGAATCCAACATTGAAGATTGCAGATCTTCAGGAATCAATGAAGGGCAATTTGTTAATGCGCAAGGCTGGTATTTACAAAATATCAATATGGTGTGGTTTACACAGGCCCAATCACATGCACTGTAGAAGAAAGCTGCACTGACAACAATGCCACGCTCGTATTTCACAGACAAATACGTTTGCTACAGTGCAAATGTTTTTTTGCAGATGATATGCTTATAAACAAGATACGTTGTACGACTTTTATTCCGATGGGACGCTTCCTGCTTTGTGGAGAATTTATCGTGTTTTTGGTTCCTGCACACGGATAAAATTTGGTAACCAAATCGTCATTGTCATCAGTATCACTGTCGTCCTCCATGTCATTGCGGACAGCACATAAGAAAAGTGAAAAATGCAAGTCACAAAGTGCTCTCATACAGTATAATCGTGGAAATGAACAATTATATTAACCTACACATGGGTCACAAAATATCAGAATCTCTCCAAAACTGTGCTACTTGAGGCTGTCTGAACCTTACATTCTAAATGAGCAGCTCACTGTCGCAACTTCAAAGAATATTTTCGGCTTGATTGCGGCATTGATTTAAGTTCATGTGAGGCATACATTATGTACCAAACGTTTTGTGAATTTCTGCATTTTAAAGGTAGGCATGTCCACTGATAGTGATGTTATTTTCAGATCAACTTTCAGAATATCACCATGTATAAATGATTAACTGATAGTGACCACAGAAAAATAACGTGTAATATATGAATGTACTTTCAGACACTCTTGTTCTTGAATCTCAATGATATATTGGGACAATCTACAGCAATATTGTCATGGCTGCCCCAGTAACCAGAGGCCTCTGGCTACAAATTTAAACGAGCGAGCTTGCTTAGACTGCCATAAATGATGTCAGTCTGGTCGTGAAGCAGTGGATACTATCTTTTAAAGAGTGTAGAGCAAATGTTGCACTAAGAAGGCTGATGTAGACTCTGCTGATGCTTAGCAAAAAAGATTGTTCTAAGATAGTGAAATGGTATTTGAATGACTACGGGTGGTCATGAGAAGGTTCGTCGTAAATTACTAGAAATTTCGTACAGGAACTCATATTCAAAGGATAATCGACAAATAAATCAGCCTTTAGCTCGACACTTCACACGAGGATTGATCTTGCTTCCGTGATAAGTTTCGTATCTGTAACATGGATATTTGAAAAGAGCATGTTTTTTATATATAATAATCCACAGGAAGCAGCACTCTTGTTTCGGTAGGTTGACAATAATGCTCTATTTTGGAGACGCTCTTTGTATTTTGCGTACTAGTCAATGGAGGTGACAACCAACCAAGGTGGTGTGGTGGTTAACACACTGGACTCGCATTCAGGTCGACGACGGTTCAAACCCGCGTCCGGCCATCCTGATTTCGGTTTTCCATGATTTCTCTACATCGCTTCAGGCAAATGCTGGGATGATTCCTTTGAAAGGGCAAAGCTGACTTCCTTACCCAGCGTTCCCTTATCCAAGGGAATCGATGACCTCGCTGTTTGGTACCTTCCCCCAAACCATCCAGCCAACCAATGGAGGTGATGCGAGGGGAGCAGTACGGCGTGATAAAATTCTGTGTTCGTTAAAACCAGAGGTTCCCAAACTGGTGGGCGCTCCCCCCTGGGGGGGGGGGGGGGGGGGAGGGGGGGGGACGTGATGTTGTTGCACGGAGGGCGCGGGTGGAGTTAGCGGTATAAACCAAATATATCTTTTTAATATCGATATTTTAATAAAAATGAATGTGCAGGTATTAATGATAGATTATGGTGCTAAATGCAATCGTTTGTCGTCCCACTTCCCGCAATCCTATCTCAATAACCTATCCTAGAACATTCAGCTTTTGAAGATCACGTTTAGAATGTCACACAGAAACTCTCAAAATTACGAAGGCGATATGCGTTAATTCTGATATATCAGATTTGTAAACAACTTACTTCTGACAATTGGAAAACAGAAATATCAGGTATTAACTATTCCGTACATTTGTACACATGAACTGAACGTAATCATGTTATAACTTTTAGCAGTAGTAGGCTATGTTCATCAGAGTAATAATCACTTATAGTGCGTAACTGCAAAAATGCCGTTTTATTACCCTGTCAACCCGCGGATCACCATGTGATGCGATTACAGTGACTTTAACAGACTGTATACGCTTCAGATGAACTGGCGGGTTCGTAATTTGGACGCCAGGGTTATGCCCTTTGTCACCAGAAAAATGTGCACGACGTGAATGCGAAACTAGTACAAGTGTTCGTTTTGAGCAGAGTACTTCACGCCGTTCTGGTAACATTGTCGTGAGTGCTAACAATGTAACATAACCCAGCTAGGTAGACAATGAAGTCCATTAGTGAGGCAATTTTTTTTTTTTTTTCGAACGGTCAGCACTACAGCTCTTTCATTCGCATTACTTATCTGACAAAACAGTTATTTTTCTTCTGCCTTTTTGAAATACGGCATAATTTCGTTTGAAATTAGTGTACGTTCTCTGCTGCGACAATGGCTTCTTTTGGTACGAGTACAGAGATAACTGCTTGGCACTGTGCACAGTTTCCAGCGATGTGTGAGGTGTATCCATGACCTTACTTAATTACTGGGAAATTTGACAACCAATTCATTGATGTTATCTCAAAACTTATAACGTTTCGTTTATAAGTAACGAAAGATAGGGGCACGAAAACGATTTTCGCATAAAACCTCAGGCTGCACTGCTCAGAACAGCACCGCAGAACCGGTAGCAAATTCTTAGGGTGCCTGTGGACTGTTTCCGCCCTAATCCGGGAAAAGCCCGTTTCTCCCAGCAAGAGCCGTGCTCGGCCACCAGGTCGCAGACAGACAGTGCACTGACTACCTGCTCTGCGGCTGGGCTTCCCCGTTCTTCGCCCCACTCCTCACAGGCTGTCATCTGAGGTGCCGACAGATGACAGTAGCTTTCCTTTATTTCAGTTGGTTGCTTGCAGTTGTTAACACATCTGATGTATTGGATTTTGCTGAAATCGCATTGAATCTTTCACAGTTGTGCCTCAGTAAAATCAGTGGTAGTGCGAAATTATACTGTTAACTTCTTGTTTTCTTTTTACTTCACCATGAGTGTCGTGATAAAACGTAATGATGATTATATCAAATACGGTTTTGTTTCTATACAAAAAATGGTGTTGACCAGCCGCAATGTGTTATTTGCTATGAGGTATTGAGCAATGATTCCATGAGACCTTCTCGTCTGCAACGTCATTTGTAGGCAAAGCATGATGCATTGAAAGAGAAGCCGAAGGAATTTTTTGCTGAAAAATGTGATAATTTGAAACGGATAAAGCTGGACACTGCTGGATCCTTCGCTCAGACATCAGAAAAGGTACTGGAAGCCTCGTATGAGTTATCGCTACTTATTTCAAGGACCAAGAAAAGTCATATTATCGGAGAGACATTAGTCAAATCCTGTTTGTTGAAAGCTGCTGATACTGTTCTTGGGTCAAAAATTAAACAAAAACTTTCACAAATACCGCTTTCTGACAATACTGTGAAACATCGGATTGATGATATGGCCGAAGACATACAAAATCAATTAGTTACGGCCGTCAAACAATCGCGGTTTTTCGCAAGACAGTTAGACGAGAGTACCGACGCTGCGAATTGTTGCCAACTGCTAGCTTTCGTTCGCTATATAGAAAATGAAGCAATTAACGAAGAGTTGCTGTTTTCTACAGAGTTAAAGACAACTTCAAAAGCAATTCATATAATTCTTTTGTAAAAATGAGTTATCATGGCAGAAACTGATAGGCGTATGCACAGACGGCGCCCTATCAACGCTTGGATGTCGCTCAGGATTCGTGCAGATAGTCAGAGAAAAAAACCCTAGTGTTACTGCTATCCACTGTGTAATACACCGTCAAGCATTGGCAGCGAAGACACTTCCAAAGGAATTCAATGATGTCTTGAAATTGTGCATCAAAATCGTGAATCATATTAAAAAGATTGCGTTAAATTCCAGGTTATTTACGGTTCTTTGTGAAGACTTGGGAGCAGAGTATAAAACACTTTTATTTCATACAGAAGTACGCTGGCTCTCAAAAGGAAATATGCTAGGAAGATAATCTGAACTTCGAGACAAAGTGATGCAGTTTTTGGAAAATAACAAACAAACTGATTTATATGTGGAATTTAGAAAGCCCGGTGTTCATGTTGCATTGGCTTGTCTGTCAGATATTTTCGAATCTTTAAACACATTGAATTTGAAATTACAAGGTGGAGAGTCAAACATAATTTTGCATTGGGATGTCATCAAAGCGTTTACTGATAAGTTGCAACTATGGAAACGTAAAATTGTAGCCTGCAGTTATTCCTGCTTTCCCAGATTGTTTGGAATCCTGGAAGAAGCCAGATTTCACAACGATTTTAAGGATACTGATACTAAGAGTAAAATATCGAAACATTTGCAGCACCTCATTGATCAATTCGAACGATACTTCCCTAAGAGTTGTGATGATAAAATTTATTATAGGTTAGCGACGGATCCATTTCACGTTGACGTGGATGTGTTGCCAGACAGACTACAAGAGAAAGTCTTAGAAATTAAAAATGATTCTGCAGCGATGTATGACTTTGAGAAGATGGATAAGCCTTTATTTTGGGTGAAATATCTCACGGTGTATCCCAGCACAGCAGAACAAGCACTGAAACTGTATTTACCATTTTCAAGCACTTATTTGTGCGAAAGAGCATTTTCAGCGGTAGTGGCGATAAAAAATAAACTTAGAAGCAAACTCAGTATTGCCAATGATTTACGTTGCGCAGTTTCTACTATTCAGTCAAGAATTCAAAATCTTGTAAAAAATTTGCAAGCTCATCCTTCACATTGATTTATTTGTTTGTTTCCTGCCATATGTGTGTGGAAATAATATTTTTATAATAAATACGTCACATTATAAGAGAATTTGTTATTTTTCTCCTATCTATCCTTACATGTAGGTAATACTGTAAAATTATAAAAAACTATTTCGAAGAAACAATATAAAATAAACATAGTGAATCTGATTTAAATATAAATACTGCATGTGATCCTTATGGATTCTGATGTTACGTGTGGTACGTTATTTCAACTAATAATAGTATTTCTTCTGGATGAAGACACAGCGAAAGTTTATCCTAGATACGGCAAGCGAAGAGTAGTCCTAAAATCGTATACTGGTGAAGAAATGGTGTGCAGCAAGGGAATATAATCAAGATAAGGAAGTTGTTTTATTCATATTTTTTAAAGTTCTGTGTAGTCTGTAGAATTATTTCGTAAAACTTATTTTTTATTTTTTGTCTGGTTCTGAGAACTGGGCGATTGTCGCCGTTCGGTAACTGTCGTCGTTGACATAAATGCCAACCTATGCGCAATGACAATGGGGAGCGCTATAGGCGTACAAATCAGTGATGTTCGTTAACACCGTGACTGAGTGACTATTTCTGATAATGAGTGAAAGTAAGAAGCTACACTCAGCTTAAGATAATGGCCCGCATTCACTAATCTGCAAAGGTCGCAAATATTTTTCCTTGTTTACCAAGGACTTTCTTTACTTTAGGAGTGGCTTATAATCACTAGACTAGACTGATGACGTACTAACTGCGACTCGATACATTAACAGCCCACCATGTTACATGACGTCACCATCACAAATTTTTCAATAGTTTCTTTTCGGCAGAAGGAGGGCGTGACAAACAAAAGTTTGGGAACCTCTGGTTTAAACCGTACATCCACGTTTCTTACGAAAAGCTACAGTGTATGGTGAACAGGCACTACCTAATGCGACAATGTTTAGGTGGTTCAAGGACTTCAAACAAGGCCAACTTGTTTGTCTGAAGCAAGGTCTGCGTGATTTTTGTGCTTCTGCTGTGACTGACTGTGAGGATCGGCGGGCAACATTTCCTAAACTCAGTGAAGCGCTGAGAATTGCATATTGGTGTGTCTTCACGATTATGCATGATCATCTCCATGTGACTCATGTTTGTGCCTGTTGGGAGCCACATCTCTTGACTCCCAAACAAAAGGCTGTCCCAATGGAAACAAGCCGTGAGGTGCTGCGCCGTCTTTGCTCATGGAGGGGATACATTTCTGGAATCGATTATCAGTGGTAATGATATGGGTATTACGATACTGAAGGAAATGCTGCTGGAAGTCGCACCGGTTCTGCAATACTAAAAAGGCAAAAGTTCTTCCATCTGCATGGAAAGTGATGGTGATCACATTTTTTGACTGTCATGGATTGATTTACCATCATGCAGTTGCCCTCACACTACTGTTACAGCACGCCAATATTGGCTAAACGGAGGAAGCACGTTGCAAGAAAACGACCATCCTTTCTTGGACAGGGTGACGATTTCATAACAACATGCAACCCCATGTCACAAATAAAGTCATGCAGTTTCTGGCTCAATTCAACATTACCTTTGTACTACATCTGCCTTATAGGTCCGATTTTGTACCCTGTATTTCTTTTTAAATCCCATTACTAAAGGCAAAGCTTCAGGGTATTTGATTTGATAACTCTAAAGCAGTGCTCAAGAAAAGTAAGATGATTCTCAAGGACCTGACAAAAATGGCTTCCATCATGTGTTTGAGGACTGGCAGAGGAGCTATATAAAGTGCATTCAAGTAGGAGAGAACTTCAAAAAAGTCATGTTCCCACTGAAATGGAGTAATAGACATTTAAAAAAAAAAAAAAAAATCAGTCTCCATGTTTGTTGATGAGTCCTCACAGTAACTAACTAAATCGAATCAGATTTTTTTGTGTTGTGTTTGTCTTAATTAAAAGTTTCATTAATTTATGCTTGATATGTTTGTTCATGCACAATTGATCAATACTAAACTACAGACTGTTCATTACTAGTGTGAACAAATATGAAGGTTACCCAGAAAGTAATGCACCCCATTTTTTTCTCCAAAAATTCTTTATTGAACATAATGCGAACTACACACACGAAAGAATGTTGTTTTATCTACACACCCTATTTTCCACGATATCTCCATCCCATTCTATGGCATTCCTCCAGCGCAAAACAATTCCGTGTGTGCCCTGTCAGTACCAATCCTTGTCCCAGTGACGGAACCTGTACTTCATTGCGTGAATCACTTGCTTATCGTCCTCAAAATGTCTTCCACGAACGGCATCCTTTAATGGCCCATACAAGTCCGAGGAGGCTAGGTCAGGTGTGTCAGATGTGACGGCCGTGGATGGTCTCCCTCACCGCTGTAAATAGTGGAGCTCCGCCAAACCGCCTTTGATGACCTCACCCTCCGTGCCGAGCGACTGACTGTACTTTTGTCGACAGCAGATGCTCCGTAGAGTTTGCACAAGCGTTTGTGAATATTCCCCACGGTTTCTTTCTTTGCAGTGAGAAATTCAATGACGGCACGTTGCTTGTAACGTGAATCACCTACCGACGCCATTTTGAAAGTGTCCTGCAGCTACGTTATCTGTCAGAAATGACGGAAACTTGGCGCGCTCACTCAGGAGACTTCAAATAATACATACGTAACGTTTCGGATTCGTAGCACTGTTTTCGGCTGAAAAAACATGCATTGCTTTACTTTTTTGGGCAACCATTGTATGTTTATTTAATAACTATTAAGTTACTGAACATAGACACAATGAGACATTTAGACACAATGAAACATATACCATACAGAATCTGAAATACAGACACTATGAGGAATATAGATACACCATAAGACTACAGGACTTGCTGCGCACGTCAGTCTACAAATACTAATAAATAAACCCACAACAGTGACAGGGTACGGTGAACAACTACTGATCACATGACAACAAATATACCTTCAAGCTAATATCGTGCAGGGCCACCGTGAGCATGTAGAAATGCCACAACACGACGTGACATGGACTCGACTAATGTCTGAAGTAGTGCTGGAGGGAATTGACACAATGAATCCTGCAGGGCTGTCCATAAAACCGTACGAATATGAGGGTGTGGAGATCTCATCTGAACAGCATGTTGCAAGGCATCCCAGATATGCTCAATAATGCTCGTATCTGGGGAGTGGTGGCCAGTGGAAGTGTTTAAACTCAGAAGAGTGGTGTTCCTAGAGCCACTCTGTAGCAATTCTGCACGTGTTGGGTGTCGCATTGTCCTACTGGAATTGCCTAATGCACAATGGACATGAATGGATGCAAGTGGTCAGACAGGATACTTAAGTATGTGTCACCTGTCAGAGTCGTACCTAGACCTATGAGGGGTCCCATATCACTTCAACTGCACACGTCCCACGCCATTACAGAGCCTCCAGCAGATTGAATAGTCCCCTGCTGGCATGCAGGATCCATGGATTCGTGAGGTTGTCTCCATACCTGTACAAGTCCATCTGCTTGATACAATTTGGAACGAGACTCGTCCGACCAGGCAACATGTTTCCAGTAGTCAACAGTCAAATTTTGGAGTTCACAGGCACAGGCGAGGTATAAAGCTTTGTGTCATGCAGTCATCAAGGGTACACTATAACACCACAACTCTGTGGATGATCATACATTTTCTATGTGTATTAGGAAGTTTGTTTTATTAGTTGTGATGAATATTATTCTTGTAAATGTGTTGTCAAGTTACAAATGCTATTTAGTGTTTAAAAAAGAGAATGCGAATGGAATGTTAACATTTTGTAAGTAGACACGCTGGACTAGTCAGGTGAAAGTTATTGTCAAAGAATATAATAAATTGTAAATACATTATCGCTGGGCGTGCGAGCGCGCCCAAAGAAGCAGTAGTTCGGGGTCGCGAGGAGACTGTTGTCGTTGTTGTGTGTATTCGCCGGTGTGGCTATGCAAAAGTGCGGAGATGAAGTCTGTTTCCGAAGTGCGGAGCAGTGAAAACTGTAATGGTTGTTTTGGCGGATCTTTAATATGGGCAAGGTATGTCTATGACATATATTGGGTATAGTACAAATGCAGCAACAGAAATTCACATAACATCAAGAGTACTATGGGCACTTGTTATTGGCTATGGGCTGGCAAGAAGATCAACCTATGCCTTATTTTACCGCTAAATCAAGTCGCTCGACAAACCAACAGCATCGTAAAGTGAAATAAGATTTAGACTTTTTATAATTAGAAGTGTAATTGGCTTATCAGCGTAGTTGGAATTTTATTGGTTAAGTAACATTGTTTTCGTGCATATTGTCACGTAAATAATTTTCCTAAGTCGTTATCCAAGTAGTATGCATCCTATCCCTTTTGACGAACCGAGATAATCAGAAAATGAACTGAAAATGAAGTGAATATTAATTTGTTAGATTATCAAAACATAATTTTTCCAACTTTTGGACAATTACGTAATAATGAAATCTTTGGCTGTAGTATGAATAATATCAGAAATACAATGATGCAAAAAGCAGTATTAATTTATTTGTTAAAAATAAAGTAACTTTCATTATCAAAAAATGGGTAGTAAAACTTTATGTGACTTGGACAATGAATTTCACTGTCAAAGTACTGTTTCTAATTTATAGCTTGTGGCACAATTTATAACTTTTATTACATAGGAATACCAGAGTAACTGCTAGGTAAATGACAGTCCTTACCAACGAGTATATTTAAACAATCTTTTTGCTTATTTCAATTACGACAGTTAGCATTACGGTGAGTACCGCAACAAGAAAGTTTCTGTCCACATCCAGTAAACAATCTTACTGTAATAGATCTTTGAAAATTAATATAAGATGTTGTATGTGTGTTTGCTATTTGATTATTATCTGATTACTGTGATGTGTGTCGTGTGAAATACTTGAAAGTGTGCGTTAGGTACTGTACCTACGTCATGACACGAAAAACTATTCTTACATAAGATTGCTTACGAGTAAAAAGTCCAGTTTCAGTTTAATTATTCTTATTCCGGTGAGGAACTGGCGACTGTTGGTTATTTCATTAATGGCATACTTTGAAAACCTTTTTACCAAATTTTCCACTGTAGTGCATTTAAAATAGCTGCGACTTTTGACTATTGGCTGACCGGAGGGGGACGTGACGCCGTTGACCACCGGTTCGGCTGGTAAACGGCCCTTGTTGTCACATCATGAGTAAACAGTACCACGTGGTGTCACGCGTTACATGCATCAACGTTTGTCAGCTCTAAAGTCGTATTTTCTGGGGTTCAGGTGTTCTGTATTCGTGAGGTATTGTGAACAAGTGTTTTGATTGGCATTGCGTTAATGACAACACTGCGGTACATCTGAATACGAGATTTGCAATAAAAGTGTCGTCCAAGAACACGTTCAACAGCTGGGAAGACAACGTTCTGCTGCAAAACATTCCTCGGAATTCGACAGTAGTAATGGACAAAACGCCATGCTACACTGTTGTGATGCGTAAAGCTCCAACAACGCAATGGAAAAAAAAGCGGATGTTTGTCGCTGGGTTCAAACAAATATTCCACGAGATAAAGTTTAACGTACCATGTATAAGGCGAAGTTAATGGAACTTTCAGTGTTGTACAAGCCAAAACTTCACACTACCATGTTGACGAACTGGCTAACGGTAAAGGACATACACTCCTGGAAATGGAAAAAAGAACACATTGACACCGGTGTGTCAGACCCACCATACTTGCTCCGGACACTGCGAGAGGGCTGTACAAGCAATGATCACACGCACGGCACAGCGGACACACCAGGAACCGCGGTGTTGGCCGTCGAATGGCGCTAGCTGCGCAGCATTTGTGCACTGCCGCCGTCAGTGTCAGCCAGTTTGCCGTGGCATACGGAGCTCCATCGCAGTCTTTAACACTGGTAGCATGCCGCGACAGCGTGGACGTGAACCGTATGTGCAGTTGACGGACTTTGAGCGAGGGCGTATAGTGGGCATGCGGGAGGCCGGGTGGACGTACCGCCGAATTGCTCAACACGTGGGGCGTGAGGTCTCCACAGTACATCGATGTTGTCGCCAGTGGTCGGCGGAAGGTGCACGTGCCCGTCGACCTGGGATCGGACCGCAGCGACGCACGGATGCACGCCAAGACCGTAGGATCCTACGCAGTGCCGTAGGGGACCGCACTGCCACTTCCCAGCAAATTAGGGACACTGTTGCTCCTGGGGTATTGGCGAGGACCATTCGCAACCGTCTCCATGAAGTTGGGCTACGGTCCCGCACACCGTTAGGCCGTCTTCCGCTCACGCCCCAACATCGTGCAGCCCGCCTCCAGTTGTGTCGCGACAGGCGTGAATGGAGGGACGAATGGAGACGTGTCGTCTTCAGCGATGAGAGTCGCTTCTGCCTTGGCGCCAATGATGATCGTATGCGTGTTTGGCGCCGTGCAGGTGAGCGCCACAATCAGGACTGCATACGACCGAGGCACACAGGGCCAACACCCGGCATCATGGTGTGGGGAGCGATCTCCTACACTGGCCGTACACCACTGGTGATCGTCGAGGGGACACTGAATAGTGCACGGTACATCCAAACCGTCATCGAACCCATCGTTCTACCATTCCTAGACCGGCAAGGAAACTTGCTGTTCCAACAGGACAATGCACGTCCGCATGTATCCCGTGCCACCCAACGTGCTCTAGAAGGTGTAAGTCAACTACCCTGGCCAGCAAGATCTCCGGATCTGTCCCCCATTGAGCACGTTTGGGACTGGATGAAGCGTCGTCTCACGCGGCCTGCACGTCCAGCACGAACGCTGGTCCAACTGAGGCGCCAGGTGGAAATGGCATGGCAAGCCGTTCCACAGGACTACATCCAGCATCTCTACGATCGTCTCCATGGGCGAATAGCAGCCTGCATTGCTGCGAAAGGTGGATATACCCTGTACTAGTGCCGACATTGTGCATGCTCTGTTGCATGTGTCTATGTGCCTGTGGTTCTGTCAGTGTGATCATGTGATGTATCTGACCCCAGGAATGTGTCAATAAAGTTTCCCCTTCCTGGGACAATGAATTCACGGTGTTCTTATTTCAATTTCCAGGAGTGTAGTTTAATCAGGCTTCATCCGAATCATGCTCATTTAAATCCGACAGGGTATATGGGCCTAGGCGAAAAGTAATGTAGCAAGAAACAGCAAGAAGTCTATGGTCACTGAGATTGAAATGCTGATAAAAGAAGCCACTGCAGATGTTACACAACAGGGCTTGGCTTGAGGTGTTAGCCATAATACCAAGAAGGTTGTTGAGGGCACATTGATTCATGAAGGACTGTGACGAGTTTTGAGGAATACATGACTTCTCCTGTTGCCACGTTATATCTGACTCTCTTGTTAAAACGCAGCAGAGTTTAGAAATATTCATCTCACTAACACTGTAATGCAGTTGAAATTGCCACAGAATCCTGAAATAGTGTATTATTAAACTAACAACCGAGAGCAAATCAGGTCAGTAGCTTATGAACAGCAAATTCTCAGTATAAAAGTTAACGTGCAACTTCTTCACTTGTATTGTTACAGCCGAGCGGCCCTGTCCCGCCGGAGGTTCGAGTCCTCCCTCGGGCATGTGTGTGTGTGTGTGTGTGTGTGTGTTTTGTCCTTAGCATAAGTTAGTTTAAATAGTGTGTAAGTCTAGGGACCGATGATCTCAGCAGTTTGGTCCCTTAGGAATTCACAACATTTGAACATATTGTTACGAGAGTAATCCCAAAAGTAAGGTCTCCTAATTTTTTATAAGTACATAGACCTGTTTATTTCTACAATGGTTTGCATCAGTTTACAGCTTGAACATTTAGCCATTTTTCTACATAATCACCATTTCTGTCGATGCATTTTCGTAGACACTGTGGCAGTTTCTGTATGCCCATGTCATACCAGCTCGCCGCCATGCTGTTCGGAAAGTTATGAACCTCATCTTTCACCTCGTCGTCGGAGCTGAATCGTTGGAACCACAATTAACGCTGCCAGGTACTGTGAGACTCTGAAAAAACTGAAACGGGAAATTCAGAACCGGAGAAGAGGAATGTTGGACAAGGGCTTACACATTCTCCATGACAACGCTCGCCCACACATCGCTCGGCAAACCGTTGCTCTCCTGCAACAGTTTCAGTGCAACATAATCACGCACCCACCCTATAGTCCTGCTTGGCGTCCAGTTCCCTAGGTTAAAAGAACATTTGGCCAGAAAGCGATTCAGCTCCGACGACGAGGTGAAAGAAGAGGTTCATAACTTTCCGAACAGCATGGCCGCGAGCCGTTATGACATGGGCATACAAAAACTGCCACAGTGTCTACGAAAATGCATCGACAGAAATGGTGATTATGTAGAAAAATGGCTAAATGTTCTAGCTGTAAACTGATGCAAACCATTGTAGAAATAAACAGGTCTATGTACTTATAAAAAAATAGGAGACCTTACTTTTGGGACTGCCCTCGTACAAAACCCACAGCAGTTCTCGTTTCACCATGGACCTCAATAATTATTTTGTTTATTTGAAAAAATCTGTAGTCAGATGAATATCGCTGTGGATATGGAAATTCCGCATATTAATCGTATGATGAAACAGTCTCGTACTCGTTATAATTTGCCAAAATCTTGTTTCGATATATCAAAACATTTATGGGACACGAGGAATATATGAATATTTAATTCTAGTTTTTTCACTGACGCACGAGCTCGTGTCGGAGTGCTTTATGTACATTCCATTTTCCCGAGATTCGAAACAGACAGCGATATCCTGTCAAATATAAATAGTAATTAAATATATTATCTACATTTAATACGCAGCAACATGTAACCTAACACGCATCAAACAGAGATTCATAGCGACACCTATTTTCTACTGCAAACTAAGAATTTCTTGCAGTAATTTACGTACTACCGAAATATCACAATAACTGTGAGCATTAACGAAATGATAGGTGGTTCGTCATGAAGCAGGCGACTTAAATGATATGATGTCTCAGAATGAGAGTTTTCTTAAAAAAAAAAAGATGGTTCTGAGCACTATGGGACTTAACATCGGAGGTCATCAGTCCCCTAGAACTTAGAACTACTTAAACCTAAGGACATCACACACATCCATGTCCGAGGTCGGTTTCGAACCTGCGACCGTAGTGGTCGCGCGGTTCCGGACTACAGCGCCTAGAACCGCATGGCCACCGCGGCCAGCAGTTTTCTTCAAAATCGTTTTAGAAAGATCGCAGATTGGCCAGCTTGCGTGCGCCGACTATAACACCACGTTCAAACTCACTTAAATCTTGATAACCTGTCACTGCTGCAGCAGTAACCGATCTAACAACTGCGCCAGACACTTGTCGTCTTATATAGGCGTTGTCGACGGCAGCGCCGTATTCTGCCTGTTTACACATCTCTGTATTTGAATATGCACGTCCATAACAGTTTCTTTGCTGCTTAAGTGTATATCTACGTCTACATCTATATTCTGGAAACCACTTTGAGGTGCATGGCGGAGGATATGTCCCATTGCACCAATTATTAGGGTTTTCTTCACGTTCCATTCACGTACGGAGCGTGGAAAGAATGTTTGTTTGAATGGCTCTGTAAATACAGTGATTATTCTAATCTTATCCTCACGGTCCCTTTGTGAGCAATAAATATGGGATTGTAATATATTTCTAGAGTCATCATTTAAAACCGGTTCTTGAAACATCGTTACTAAACTTTCTTGGGACAGTTTACATCTATCTGCAAGAGTCTTCCAGTTCAGTTTCTTCAGTATCTCTGTTACACTCTCTCACAGATCAAACAAACATATGACCATTCATGCTGCCCTTCTCTGTGTACGCTTAACATCCCCATTTAGCCCTTTCCGGTACACGTCCCACACACTTGAGCAATATTCTAGGATGGGTCGTGCAAGAGATTTCTAAGCAACCTCCTTTGTAGGTTGATTGCACTTCCCCAATATTCTACCAATAAACAAAAGTCTCCCACTTGCTTTCCCCTGACTGAACCTCTTCAATCATTCAATTTCATATCCCTACAAAGTGTTACACCCAGGTATTTGTATCAGTTAACCGATTCCAGCAATGGCTTACTGATTTGACAGTCATAGGATACTATGTTTTTTTTTTTTTCTTTTTGTGAAGAGCAAAATTTTACATTTCTAAACACTTCGAGCAAGTTGCAAATACTTGCACCACTTTGAAATCTGATCAAGACCTGGCTAAATATTTATGCAGCATCTTTCAGACGGTCCTTCATTACAGAAAACACAGTACGGCAGTTTTGTGGACCACTTCTACTACCCTTTTCATAGACAGGTGAAATCTATGCTTTTCTCCAAGAACTGGGCATGGTTTTTTCATTTGAGGGATGTACGATAGATTATAGTTAGAAGAGGGGTCAATTCAGCCGCAAAATTCAGTATAGAATCTGACATGAGTTCCATCGAGCCCTAGAGCTTCGTTCAATTTTAACGATTTCAGTGGTTTTTCAACACCACTGATACTAATACTTATTTCACTCATCTTTTCAGTGGTATAAGGATTAAATGGGGGCAATTCGCCTGATTTTTACTTAGTAAAGATCCATTTAAAAACAGAATTAAGCATTTAAAGTTCTGTGTATATCACCACTCACACAACAGTGGATTACCTAGGAAAACAGTAAAATTAATTAGAAATCAGTTTACACAGAAATTCTCTATCCCGCGTTTGTAAGGAACTACGCTGTTTCCTGCTGTAATGCAAAGCTGTACCCACAAAACGCCCCTCTGTAATCAACGACTTGCTGAATGACATTTGTCGATTTTAGACCTTGTTTATCTGTTCATCCATTACAGCTCTTAAGGTACGCATTTTAGAGCCCATTTTTACTAGACTTTTTTGTTTCAAATGATCGTTCCCGGCCGGCCGGAGTGGCCGAGCGGTTCTAGGCACTTCAGTCTGGAACCGCGCGACCGCTACAGTCGCAGGTTCGAATCCTGCCTCGGGCATGGATGTGTGTGATGTCCTTAGGTTAGTTAGGTTTAAGTAGTTCTAAGTTCTAGGGGACTGATGACCTCAGATGTTAAGTCTCATTTGAACCATTTGATCGTTCCTGTTACATCCTTGAAAATTGACAATTCCTCCTGGGACACTCTTGTAAGGTGATTTCTGTATTCCTTTCCATTGTTTTTCCAACATCAGAACTGAATATGTTCCTTTTACCGGCGTGTGTTAATTGTTCGATAAAAATATCGTAATTTTATCTTAGACATTCTGCCCTACGTAAGCATTCATGTGGACCACATGGTGAAAACAGGCTGAACACAAGCCACTTGTACACAAACTACATAAAATGAATAACAGGATTTACCTTTGCGGTTCTTCCACAAAACACAAGAAATGTTGTTTATCATTTATTTATGTGTCTATTTTCTTTAAAAATGTTCATTTTACATAAGACAAAACATTTACTAAAAATAGGAGCTTGAATTACACCAGAGAGTACAAATCTGTTGTAAATATCATCACTCGTCCACTGGAACATGCTGGCGAACAGTAATATTCATAAGTGATACAAAGATTTTCTATGTAAGTTTACTATAGGGATGCAAAATATTTATCATAACTATTAAAATAAGTTACTGAGTCATAACTATTTACCAAATAATATGTTGCATACTACACATTATTAAAAATTTAATAGTTTAGGATTCGCCAAGAATAAATCGATTTCTCTCCACTGAAGTGCTTTTGGACGCACAGTTTTCATTACAAAACTTTTTTTCTTATTGTTAAAATCCCAGTGTTTTTAAAAAAGCCAATAGTGTTTTTCGCTTGTCACTGTAATAGGCACCACTGTAGTCATGACTCGTTAATAGCTCTGTCCTGGCAGGGTGTAACTTGTTTTCGACGATTACCATTTAACGTGAAGTTTCATAGAAGGCTACAGCACACAAATACTAGCTTCCTCTTGGGGTTACGTTGTCACAATAGGGTAATCCTGTGGAGGTAGCGTTGTTATGGAATGCTAATATGGGGTCAGAACTAAACAAAAAGGAGAGGTTTCGAAGTATGTTTCGTATTATATTCTGCATTGACCCATCAGTTTGAGTATGAACTTTGTATGACACCACTATGATTTCTCTGCGGTGTATAACTGGACGCTGGTGATACACTGTGACGCACTAAGACCAGTTTCTCCCTCTTTTAGTGACCTCAAATGGAGTCACTGTCTTTCATCTACGAACATGACACCCATAGTATTAGCTATCTGCTTTTAATCATGGAAGAATTATGGTTGACAGATTTGCAACTTACCCTATTATGACATTAGCTTTTGAAAGCAAAAAATGTAAATACACAAAAATGATTATGGAATCTGTGAATCAAGGAGGAATAGACTGATTGATATTCAGAACATGCATGACTGATGTATGTCAAAAACATATACATACAACGCAGAATGGAAACCAATTATCAGGGTTCTTCGATTTTCAGTTCTGTAAACATGTATGGTGTAGTTGAATTTTTACTAGCCATATTATTACAGGTTACCAGTATTGTGATAAGTTATTACTCATACTACATTTGTGCATGATGGACACTAACATCTGAATTTCTCATGTACCTTGCTGTAGCTTTCACTAAGACATAATATTGCAAATAATGTGGATGTGCTAATGCTGTTTTCCTTCAAGAAACTAAGTGCCAACAGACTGGAATATTACTTAAAAAGCTACACTGTCCAATAGCCCATATATTGGTGTTTAACAATGACTCCACGGTAAAAAAACTGAGAATCATCTGCAACGATGTGGCATATCATTATGACCAGATGCATATCACACATTGTTCACAATCAGATGATTGGAAAATGGCTCACTGACAGTCAAGTGTTTATGAGTGTCCATAACTACCTAAAGGAAAGTTGACAGTTGATTCTCTACACAAACGAAGCGCTGGGTAATACAGGAAAAAATACAATACCATTTCACCAAAAGATTGGATTCCGATTAGTCACAACTATCAAGTTTTTAAATATATTTGACTGCAGAGGAATGAGGTTGAATTGGCTGTAGGGAAGAGAGAGAGAGGGAGGGATGTACAGTGTTATGAAAGACACTCCTGACAAAAATCAGCGACCAAACTTCTTATAATACATTACTTCCTCCAAAATACGTGTCACACTGACTATTATGGAGCAACTATAAAAACTAGACAATCCTCCATATGACATGAATAAATTAAAAAGCTGTTAATTCTACATGATTATCCAAGCATAAGGGTGGCCACAAAAATTACATCCTTAGCCAGCTTCTCCTCCAGATGTAACTTTTCCAGCCAAAACAGTCATAAGAATCATCCTAGATGTGAGATTTCATAAGCACTGTGAAGCGACTTCCGCTCTTAAACACTGTATGATGCAAGTCAAAGTGAGTGGAGTATTTGCCATGGTGTGCCCACAGGTATATTTGCAAGTCTTTGAGACGATTCATTGACTTGACACACATGCCACAACTGTCACCTGTGTGACAGAGTGAGTGCTTCTCCAGCCTGTGACTAGTTTTAAATCTTTTCACACATACGCCACAACTATATGTATGTCACTTTTTATGAAGAATTAGTTGCTTCCTCAGTATGACAAATGACACAACTGCATTGTCCTTCTCCAGTGGGCAGCTGTAAGAAGAGCTGTTGGTTGCTTTCGCTGCTGAATCGCTTATGACACACACTATAGGTGAAAGACATTTGACAGTGTGCAGCTGCGAATGCTCTTTAAGACTATTACTTCGTGTGATTGTCTTGATGCAAACGGCACTAGATTTAGATGTTTTCGCCAACATGAAGCTGTGAATGTTGTTTCAGGTGGCCAATTTGCTTGAAAGATTTGCTGCAAACACCACAACTGTAGGGGCGTTCGCCAGTATGCTGCCTTGAATGCGTCTTTAGATGGCTACTTGATTTGAAAGTCTTGTTGCAAACGCCACAGCTGTAGGGGCGTTCACCAGTGTGCAGCCGTGAGTGCGCCTTCAGGTTGCCATTTGTTACAAATGTCTTGTTGCAAACGCTGCAACTGTAAGGGCGTTCGCCAGTATGCAACTGTGAATGCTTCTTCAGGTTGCTACTTGATCTGAACGTCTTGTTACAAACGCCACAGGCGTAGGGGCGTTCCCCAGTATGAAGCACATTGTGTTGATGTAAATGGCTATTTAATTTGAACGTCTTGTTGCAAATGCCGCAGCTGTATGGGCGCTCACCTGTGTGCATCCGCAAATGCTCCTTCAAAGTACTTTTCACTGTGAATGTCTTGTTACAAGCTCTACAGCTGTATGGCCGTTCACCAGTATGCAGACGGCAGTGCTTCTTCAAATTTTCCTTCCTTTTAAAAGTTTTGTCACATAAGTTACACGAATATAAAAAATCACTTTTGTCCATGTGGGTATTCTTGTTCAGGTCCTGCAACCGTGCGAACGTCTTTTTGCAGATGCCACGCCTGTGTGCCAGATGCCTTGTATCAGTTTCATTCCCACAGGATGCTTCCTGCCTGGTGGTGCATTGTATCCTGTTGCCTGCTCCTGCACCCACGAAAACTTTGGAAACTGAACTGCCATTGTCATCAGTAGCATTGCCATTCTGCACGCCAGCGAGATTAGTACTGCAGAAAAATGGAAAACATTCTGTCATAAAACAATCTCATAACGTTAAACTTACACTAATATATGGTAGGTAGCAAAATGTCTCTAAACACCCCCTTCAATGCATGGTGTATGACGTTATCTTCCAACTGGGTTACATATATTTAGCGCATAGGCTAGAATTAATATAACTTTTTTGGACCTCTTTAAAAAGACAACAGAGAGATTTAGGTTCATATGAGGCGTTATTTTAGGTATCAAAACGTAAACTTCTCAGAGTCTATTCAGAGAAGATGAATGAGGGCAAATCCACTGATAACGAAGTTACTGCAAAGTGAAACATGATGAAAACATGCCCACACTCATTAATCCAGCAGATGTAATGAGCTACCTTACATGGACCACAGAATTCTAATGCACACATTATGAAGTTCTATGTCCACATCTATATTCCACAAGACACTAAAGCATGCATGGCTATCATTTAGCTTCAGACATTCCTTCCTTTGTAGCTCATTGATATGACAGAACATGTGAAACTATTTTTACAGCCATCCTGTCACCAAGAAGTCATTGGTCGTGAGGACATTCCATAAAATGATGTCACCTCGTGGAGTATCGAATAAAATCTTTTACAGAGTAATGAACGATGGAAAAGATTTTGCACTAAGCAAAGCCTGTGTAGACCTTGTAATTGCTGAGACAAAACTATTTACATGGCAGTGGGTGTTTACAAGAATTCAATTTAGATTTTGTTCTAATTGAAACACAGATAATGTAATCAAAATAAAAATTACAATACCCTTCCGATCAACACTACATTGTTTCAAAAAAATGTAATTACAGGTAGTTTGTGTACATCCAAATGTTTGATTAGTTGATGCATTTGTTCACACTTCATAACCAAGTATTTAAATTGTATGTTGGGTTTTACTCTTGACATACAATTCTGAGTATAGCACTAGAAGTAATATCCCATTAATTTTAATAAAACATGTTTACTTTTTCTACGAATTTCAAAAGCCATGTCGATCCATAAAACATTGGTCACCAACCTCATCACGGGATATCAGGTTCCTTTCTATGGTTATTACATTTTATGAAATGTAAAGTAATATAAAATACATCTTACTCAGCAATTCAAACAAATCATCTAGAAAAATTGCAATTATGAAATAGAAAGTAAAGTTTAAATGACAATCGAAGACTGATCAGAGGCAACGTTTTATTTTTGATATGCACTCGAGGATTGGCAGTATTTTATTTTATAATACACATTGGCTCACTTTCTGCTCGAAAATATCTGATTTAAATTGACAAAACAGTCTGTTTAACTTTTCATTTTAAATCTGCGGTGTTAACTGGTCCAGTGCTTGCCAATTTGCTTTATTTCCAGATACCTATTCTAAGAAGAAAAGCTGTCATATCGGCGTCTGCTTGAGCACACTAGCTTCCAAAACTACTAGACGAATTTTTAAGGGGGCTTCATAGGAAAATTGAGTGTAGCTTGAAGTAACGTATAGACTTTATTTAATCAAAATCGGATAATGCAAAAAAGAGATTTAGTAATTAGAAGTCTTATCTTAAACCTTAATGTCTGTCTGAATTCATGGAGTTTCACAGGTCAATTGAGCATAGTTTAAGGGCAATATGCAGCCTTTATTTCATCAAAATTTGCTCACGGAACAAAAAGGTATTGTAATGAAATTTGACTGGTGATTGGTTGAACCTTGAGCAAGAACATTACTTTACACACACACACACACACACACACACACACACACACACACACACACACACACAGCTAGGAGGGTGAAACAGGGAAATGGCCATCTTTCTTTTACGTCAGTGAACGTATACTACGTTAAAAATATTTAATTTGTTGCATAAGGTACACACTGTACAGTGCACAGCTACTTCAATAGCATGATGCATAGTTGCATGTTCCTGCCCATGCCTCTCTGTATGCACTGCTCAACAGCAATGTTGTGCATGCTGCTGTATTGTGCGTTGGGACAGCTTGGGAGAGGGGAGGGCAGCACATGCATCACAAGGATGCTTATGTGAACAGGCTGACACATGATGGCAGCTAAATTATTGTACATACATAGCAAACTTAACCATCAGCACTCATCACAACAAAACCACTGATATGTGAGCAAGTCGTTGGTAACAGACAACGTTAACTACATACATGCAATAATTGTCTTCTACTGCAATAAGTTCTGATACAAATAGGATGTGAGCTGGAGTTTCTCCTGGTGATGAAATTCACTGGCATACATCAACCACTTCCCACTCTGTTCAAGGTAGGGCCCATGATCAGTGAGAAAGTGTCACTTTCTTTGTTGGCTGAAAGTGTTTGTCTTCAATACACAACAGTGGCTGACATATGAAATGTTCCACAAGAACTTTCTTTCAATGAGTGAATGTCTCCTGTTATTTTAACAAAAGTTCGCTGCTCCATTTTTAATTGTTAGATCCACAGGTTCCTTTTTAATTGTTATATCTACAGTGTGCAGCATCATGCTTCGAACAGGTGGTTCAGAAGTAGGTTTTCGAAAAGTGCCTGACTTTCCACAACGATATTTCTCTGGACTACTGTAGTCATACCAGGTTTCAAAAAAATGAACATGGGAAACTAGACACTAGAGCTTTACCTGGGAACTGAGGCAAATGGCCTGGTGACAGAAGGGAAGTGCAAATGGTTCAAATGGCTGTGAGCAATATGGGACTTAACATCTGAGGTCGTCAGTCCCCTAGAACTTAGAACTACTTGAACCTAACTAACCTACAGACATCACACACATCCATGCCCGATACAGTATTCGAACCTGCGACCGTAGCGGTCGCGTGGTTCCAGACTGAAGCACCTAGAACCGCTTGGCCACACCGGCCCATCTGCTCAATAATTAATCATTCGTCAACCACCGATGTTGTTCTTGTATCTGCTCACTTGCTCAGCGTGGGATTCAAAAACGCTGGTCAAGCCACCATATTCCCTATTATAATAAAATCTTTCAATACGTTAAAAATTCTTTCTTCAACACATGTTATTAAAGGATTCTGTTTCATTACATGATTAATCGAAAATTGTAACAAATTTCTCGTATTTATTACGTTTCATTCACACATGACTTTATTCAATAACATTAATGAAATTTTAGCTCTTAACAGTGTTCTAAAGGAGCCTAAGACACTGCTGACTGAATTGCAGGAAATGAAGCATAGGATCGACTTCTTAGTTTTTCCCTATAAAATGAATAAAACTGGAATTGTTATATTTTCACAGCATCTTTCCAGCATGCAAGTATGACAGCAATATATCCGCTGCTAACAATACAGCCATCTTCATGGTACATGAATTAAAAGCAAAATGTGTGAAGTGATTTTAATAATGCTGTAAACTTATTGGCTGTCAAATCAGAAAGTCAAATATTGCTGTTCTAGGTGTATGCCTGAATGATGATGGAATATGAATAAAACTATTATAATATTTCATAAACATTTAAAAGAAGACATTTTACAAAAGACAGGAAACCTGTTAATAATTGAGAGGCAGACATTAAACAAAGTCTACAAATTCTGAGTATAATATCATGATTCACTCAACATACTGTATTGGAAAACAGTGAGATTAACTAGGAGTTTCTTGATACGAATTTTTTTGTATTGGTTTTGTGCAGTTACGTTAAGTCGTAACTAGTCTCAGAATGCTTCTTGATAAATTAAAATTTGTTGGATTTAGTTATTATGTCAGAGGGAAAGAGTGTCTTCCTTGTTTATGATTTTATAGATTACTTATCCGCAGATATGTAAATCAATGTTTCCAAATACATGACACATTGTCAGCTGGTTTGATAAGATGTGTACTGGTAACCATGATGTAAGAGGTTGTATGATAATTGGAGAGCTATATCTGCTGCCATTCTGGGGCTCAGTGCAGAATGTTACTGAATACCTCTCTAGGATGAATGAAATCGACCAACTAAGGCAGTCATCAAGTACAGAATAAAATACTGAACCATTAAATTGTATTCCAAGGTGCGTGCGTGTGTGTGTGTGTGTGTGTGTGTGTGTGTGTGTGTGTGTGCTATGGAAATTCTAGAAACTTTTCCACTCTCAACAGATACATAAATAGGCAGTCACAGTAAGAGGAAATATTAAAAATTACATTATTATTATTATACACATGATATGCCTAGCCTGGAAGCAGGAGTACCACCACAGCCTCAGGACTATGTGGTAGCTCAATGCTCAAGGAATTCAGCACAGCATGTCTCATCAACATCTTTCCATTCTACCATCAACACAACTATGTGTACACGTGCGGTCAGAGCCTTTAGAGACGTTCTTGGTTTCCAGGCCGTTAGCGTATTGCAAAGTGGCTCTCTCTTCCCTTTTTTCCTTGTGGTCAGCCAGCCACTCCATCTGCTATATTGTTTTAGCTCCCTCTACTACTTTCTACCTGTGTTGTCCATGTTTTACTGCTGACGGCGTGCTTTGTCCCACGCTTCGGTGTGGGTAGGCACATATTTTTCCTAGCTTGTTACCTGTGTTTTACGTTCTGTTATATCTTACTTTTCTGAGTGTTTTCTTGACACCCGTCTCAATCTGTTACTGAGTGGACGCTGAAGACCTTGCCGTTGTGCGCCCATACAACCCTCTCCATCATCATCATCATCATCATCTACCATGGATTTAGTTACGCTACTCCTTCCCTATTTGGCATCTAGCAGCTCATGTCGAATGAGTGAAATTCTGAGTGGCCAACTAGGTGTGATCAAGGCACCGTTTGCTGCTTGATTTATAATTGTGAAAGGCTGGAAGTACTGTGACAACTGTGCTGCATCTATACAGGGTGGTCCATTGATCGTGACCGGGCCAAATATCTCACGAAATAAACGTCAAACGAAAAAACCACAAAGAACGAAACTTGTCTAGCTTGAAGGGAGAAACCAGATGGCGCTATGGTTGGCCCACTAGATGGCGCTGCCATAGGTCAAACGGATACCAACTGCGTTTTTAAAAATAGGAACCCCCATTTTTTGTTGCATATTCGTGTAGTACGTAAAGAAATATGAATGTTTTGGTTGGACCACTTTTTCGCTTTGTGATAGATGGCGCTGTAATAGTCACACACACATGGCTCACAATTTTAGACGAACAGTTGGTAACAAGTAGGTTTTTTAAATTAAAATTCAACATTTTATTTCGGTTGTTCCAATGTGATACATGTGCCTTTGTGAACTTATCATTACTGAGAACGCATGTGTTACAGCGTGATTACCTGAAAATACCACATCAATGCAATAAATGCTCAAAATGATGTCCGACAATCTCAGTGCATTTGGCAATACGTCTAACGACATTCCTCTCAACAGCGAGTAGTTCGCCTTCCGTAATGTTCGCACATGCGTTGAAAATGCGCTGACGAATGTTGTCAGGCGTTGTCGGTGGATCACGATAGCAAATATCCTTCAACTTTCCCCACAGAAAGAAATGCGGGGACGTCAGATCCAGTGAACGTGCGGGCCATGGTATGGTGCTTCGACGACCAATCCACCTCTCATGAAATATGCTATTCAATACCATTTCAACCGCACGCGAGCTATGTGCCGGACATCCATCATGTTGGAAGAACATCGCTACTCTGTCATGCAGTGAAACATCTTGTAGTAACATCGGTAGAACATTACGTAATAAATCAGTATACATTGCTCCATTTAGATTGCCATCGATAAAATGGGGACAAATTATCCTTCCTTCCATAATGCCGCACCATACATTAACCCGCCAAGGTCGCTGATGTTCCACTTGTCGCAGCCATCGTGGATTTTCCGTTGCCCAATAGTGCATATTATGCCGGTTTACGTTACCACTGTCGGTGAATGACGCTTCGTCGCTAAATAGAAAGCGTGCAGAAAATCTGTCATCGTCCCGTAATTTCTCTTGTGCCCAATGGCAGAACTGTACACGACGCTCAAAGTCGTCGTCATGCAATTCCTGTTGCATAGAAATATGGTACGGATGCAATCGATGTTGATGCAGCATTCTCAACATCGACGTTTTTAAGATCGCCTATTCTCGCACAATTTGTCTGCTACTGATGTGCGTATTAGCCGCGACAACAGCACTAAAACACCCACTTGGGCATCATCATTTGTTGCAGGTCGTGGCTGACGTTTCACATGTGGCTGAACACTTCCTGTTTCCTTAAATAACGTAACTATCCGGCGAACGGTCCGGACACTTGGATGATGTCGTCCAGGATACCGAGCAGCATACATAGCACACGCCCGTTGGGCATTTTGATCACAATAGCCCTACATCAACACGATATCGACCTTTTCCGCAATTGGTAAACAGTCCATTTTAACACGGGTAATGTATCACGAAGCAAATACCGTCCGCACTGGCGGAATGTTACTTGATACCGCGTACTTATACGTTTGTGACTATTACAGTGCCAACTATCACAAAGCGAAAAAAGTGGTCCAACTAAAACATTCATATTTTTTTTACGTACTACACGAATATGTAATAAAAATGGGGGTTCCTATTTTTAAAAACGCAGTTGATATCCGTTTGACCTATGGCAGCGCCATCCAACGGGCCAACCATAGCGCCATCTGGTTTCCCCCTTCAAGCTAGACAAGTTTCGTTCTTTGTAGTTGTTTCGTTTGACGCTTATTTCGTGAGATATTTGGCCCGGTCATGATCAATAGACCACCCTGTATATGTCTGCTAAGGCAGAAACAACAGCACAAAATCGGATATATTATAGAAAGAGTGACTGAGCTAGATGTTGGTCAAAATAACTCCGATTACTTGCATGGATACAATGAAGTGTAGGAATGTAGGAGAAATGGAATACCACTCTTATGCCATTGTTGATTGCGATGGGTGCCTTGCTATGGTGACAGATATAATGAACAGGAAAAACTGACAATTCTAAATTGTAGGAAAACATAAGTAATTTCTGGGAAATACGGTCGTAGTAACTAGTGGAGTTAAACATTAGCACCTCTTTCTTGCCCCATACAGAAACGAAGATATTATGCTAAAAAAGGAAGTGCATTGCAAGGGTAACCAGAGTTAAAAGTAAACACTTAGGCAAAGTAGGGCAACACTGAGCTGATCCTCAGGGTGGCATAACAGCTCATGGTTAAGTGCTTCCACATATATGTGATTCCTGTGCTACTCCTCAATGTTTTTGTACCAACTGGGCAGAATGTGTCCCTTTGAGATAGTGCACATCACACTGTTTGATAACTTTAACTTAATATTACCCTACATGTTGTGCTCTCCATAAGTGTTCATGTGGACCTCCTAGTAAAACTGGAACAGAAGGTACTGCCACAAAAAGTACAAGAAATTAATAATACGATTCGTCTTCGCAGTTCTCCCACAAAACAAAAATAAACTTATCATTTAGTGACCCAGTATTTCCCTTAAAAATGTACTTTTCACACAAGATTACCTCCAAAGCATCAGTAAGCCATTGAAACATGTTAGTGAGAGATATTCTGTGTTGCTTTATGCTAAGAATTGACAATATTTAACATAACTATTAAAATATTAGATAGTGCAATACATCCACTAGGCAAATAATAGTTTCCATGTTAGACCCTATTAAATTTTTAGTAGTGTTGGACTCACCAGTAGAAAATTCGATTTTTCTTCAACTGCTTTTTGGACATTATGAGATACATTTCCTGCACATTGTTGAAATTCCAGTAATTTTAAACAAAACAGTATCATTTGTACCTTGCCACCGTAATAGGCAGTGTTACAGCCATGACTTATTAGTAGCTCTCTCCTGGCAGAGATCCTTGGAGCTGGTATGTATTTGTCCCTACGAAAACAGTTAACTGGGGCCCACTGCTGACTGTTGAAACGTTCTACAGCGCAGGCAGTGTGACAATTTCAACATGGAACTCATGACAAATAAAAATAATTAATACGTTTCTCAAACCTATTACAGTTACATGGCTGCAACTGCAATGTTGTCGCCTGTTTATCATAATCAACATTATACCTCATCCCTAGTTTATTCAACACGTACTGTGTTTCAAGCTGCAACCTGAAGTGAGAATCAGCTTTTTTCAATGATGACCATCTATGGGAAGATTCATAAAGGACTAAAGCACACACATGCCAGCTTCCCTTTGTGATTATGTTACCACACTAGGGAGAACCTGTGGAGGTACAGTACGCACACAATACTGTGGCCAATAGGTGCACAAATGTCAGGGCATGCATGGGGACAGTAGTCATGGTGGGGGCTGCAGGCACTGTAGGGGAAATGTTGAGCACTGGAGGGGAAGTGCTGTTCTAAACTGAAGCCTACACTCACATTTTTTGTAATATTAAGTGGGGCCCCTTCACGCCCACAACTGCATGGGGACCACTTAAATAGATATATCGTGTCTTCTTTGGTTAATATCTAAAGAGATATCCGCCGAAAATGCAGCAACTTATTTTCGCCTGGTTTGATAACCATTTGTAACTTTCAGAGAAATGTCACAAGTGGCGAATTTTGAGTAAAACCTACCGAAGCCATGTTAAAATTTGCTTCTTTTGCCAAAAGTCAGCGGATTTTACACAGTCTCACTTCACTAACATGTTGTGGACACGCAATTGCGAGAAAATTCTGAAACAGTGGTTTATTAAATTTATTAAGCGAGGAACTGAGGAAAAGTAAGGGCAGCCTCTTATGAAAAACCACATACTCAGTAAAAAATAAGCGTGTAATGACTTCACTCATGTTGTTCCAAAATCCTTAGCATTTTTCATTTAACCAGCTCATTTTGATATCTCAAACCATTTATGAAATATGAGGAATGTTGTGGATATTTCACTCTAGCTTTATCGCTGTCACAGTGTGATCGCAAATATGTGCACTACATCCGGTCAATTTTCTGGAGATTGGTGATAGAGCCACCAGCCAAGTCTGAAGAAAAATTCAGTATGTTACCTACATTTTATACGTATGTAATATGAACCAAATGCAGAATCATAGCAACCTCTATTTTTCATTGTAAACTTGTTCCAATTTCGAGCAGTATCTTATTTTCACGTGAATATCACAACAACTATGACCATTAACGAAATGACAGGCACATCACAATGAACCTGACATATAAAGCTACAAGTAAAGCAAAAATAAAATGTTTTTACCAAACAGTTTCTGTGAAATCGTTTGAGAAAGATTGTAGGGCGTGTGCGTCATCGTAGACTGGCCGAAACGTGACAAAAGCTTGTCAGCTTCCCCTTCCGAACAACCGAATGAATCGCCCAGTGCTTTGGACGAAAACTGGTCACTGCGCAAGGCGACCGTATCCTGCATGAGCTATAGCAAGGTGATGGAATACTACCTGGGGTTAGTGACAAACAAAACGGAAATAATGTGAATCAATTTTTATATAGTACACTTTTTGAATCAATAGTTTGGGCATGATCTGTTACTGTACCAGTGTCATTATTTTTATACTGTAATTTATAACCAGACACCAATGTCACGCTGTAACCCCATCTTTACTGGCCTCATAATGAGGCACCATGTCATATCTGTAAATGTGAGACCCACACTAGAAGCTATCTGGTTTTAATGATTGAACAATAAAGGTTAACAAATTTTCGCCTTATCCCATAATGATATTAGCATTTGACTGGAGGAAATATCTTTACAGAGAAAAGATTGTGCAATGTATGGAAGAAGGTGGAACAGACTGAATGTTACTCAGAAGAACCATGAATATCGTACACAAAAATCTCACATAGGCAAGTCAGAAAGGGAAAAAGAATTATCAGTGTTCTTCAATTTTCAGTTCTGTAAACAACTATCGTGCCATTGAACTTTTAGTAGCCATATTATAAAACGTTACCAGAATTATGATGAGTTATTATTCCCACCACATTTCCGCATGATGGACACCGACATCTAAATTTCTTACATATCTTGCTGTAGCTACAAAAACGAAATGATGTTGCATATATACTGTGGTGGTGTTGGTGCGGTTGTCGTTCAAGAAGCTCAGTTTCCAACAGATTGGAATATTGCTTGGAAGCGACACTGTCAAACAGCCCACCTGTTGCTATTTAACAATGCCTATACTGTATACTGTATAGATTCTCTTGCAGTGTTGAGTCACATTATTATGAGTAGATGCTAGTAGGCAGATCAAACAATGTTTTCAATCAGATTAGAGGGCAATCACTCATTGACAGTCAGATGCTGAAAGGACTTGGATTGCTACTTTAAGAGAAATTGAGAGTCCATTCTCCACACAAACCTAATGCTAGGTAATACACGAAAAGATACAATATCATTTCACTAAAAGATTGGATGCTGACCAGTCACAATTATCAAGTCTTTAAGAATATTTGGCTACAGTGGTTTAAGGTTGAAATGGCCAGAGGGAGGACAGAGAGGGATGTACAACATCACAGATGACCCTTCTCTCGCAATTTACAGACTTCACATCGCAAAACATATTCCTTCCTTCAGCTTATGTCTCACACCGACCACAATGGTGCAACTGGGTATTTGTTTTCTGGGAATCGTTTTGAATGGTTAATTATGACATTTTAGGCTTATAACATGATTTTTCCTCCTCAAATACAGTATTCTTTTATAAAAATCAAAATGAAATTCACATAATTTGAAAGCCCGCTAAAACACTCCATTCGAGTCGTGATGCCTGTTATGGCATCGGCTAGCTCACTGCTCCTAGTGTCATAAAGCTAATTCACAGAGGTGTCTTATTTTTGGAATTTACGTTTCGGAAAATGGATTACAAATGGTATGTTGTACCACACTGTACGAATAGATCCACGAAAACTCTTGAAAATTTGTTTTTGAGTGTTTCAGAGAATGAGAGGGTGCTGAAAAGTTGTTTGCACTGTACCAGCAAAATGCCACTACATCGATGCCCATGTTCCCGTCCATCATTAAAAATGTCTTGTACTCTAAAATTAATTCTAATACTTCTGTGACACACTTTCCCACTGTTACAAAGAAGGATAGCGCCCGCCGACGGAATTAAACTTGTAGTAAAATTATCATTATACCCGATTCCCTTCACGTCATTGGTACCTAGGTTAGTAAAGCATGATCTGTCGATCATTAAAAGATGATATCCATAGGTCGCTGGTTCGAATCTAGCCTGCAACAATATTTTAACTTATTTATAAAAGAAAGCGACAGTCCCCTCATATGTAAACCGAATCACAATTATAAAACTTCACCACACAGATTAGAAACAGAGTATTATTGTGTTTTCCTTGGTGTTTCCTTGCGCTTACATTTGGAATAGCTGTTCACACAGGTCACGTTCAGGGCGATATTTTCTAGTTAATGTGACCACATGCTTTTTATTTTATCAGAAACAATGTTATTTTTATCCTTGTACTGTCCAGCTGTCAATAGGACGTCTGTTTGGTTGGAAAACAACATTATGGAGTTCAATGGCTGATTCAGGACTGCACCTTCTACTACTCCTTTAATGATAAGCAACAGCATCAAGACTACAACTACTCTTTGAGGTGTCTATGCTGTTACACCACCTGAGGAAAAGGAACTTCCATCAATTCTCACGTACTCCAGGAAAGGGTGCACACACAATAATATAAATGAGTGACTAACTTTCACAAATGGCATGCAAACCTTAGCACATAGCATACTTGTAATAGTACAAAATAAAAATTAACACAAACCGGAAAATACACTGCAAAAATGAATAATTAACTAGTTATGAATAACTAGTTTCACAACCTCAGTGTGTAGGATCCCTTGTGCACAGCACAAGTGTTGGAAAGCTTATTCCTGTGAAACTTCCTTGGTTTTATGCTCTGCTATGGTACTGGTACCAGAGTTTGCAGTAATTCATCAACTGCACCACTGAACAGTTTTACTCTACTAATATGTACAACAGAAGTTTTAGTTGGTAATTGGATCTTAACACAACCAGTGAAGTCATTTATATGACTGGATATGAACCACTGTATCTTGTTCAAATTTTTTGGTCTGCTTTTTCAGTGTGTAAGGATTGGTGAACAACACCCATTGGTTGACTCTGAACTGTGGAAGTTAACTCACGTTCTATCCCATATTTCCCTGAGTTTTCATATTTGCTCATCTGAGTCTTTACACAAACTCCTTTGTCGACTCGATGTTGTAAGCTAACTTGTTGTCAATGTGTTGCAACATATTGAACATAGATGGCACTTTCCTTCTGTAGACTACCCTGTATGGTGAGACATCACTACTAGTACGGACCTTGGAATGGTATGGCCTACCACAAACTGGAGATATATGTTTCAGTCTGTATTTTGGCTGTTAACACAATAACTTATCCTTAACTTGTAAACGCAAGTTTACAGGTGTTTCATCGAACCAATTAATGAACTGGAACCTTGATTAGTTAATAAAGTTTCTGGTACTCCAAATTTAAGAAATCAGTTATTCACTACTGTTAAAGTAGATGTGTCAGCCTGAGGTTCACAAATTGCTGTCATCAATATAAACTGCGAAAAATGATCTAAGATCATCAATATATACTTATCAGTGAACCTGGCAATGCTTCACAATTGCTAAACATATATGGAAATCGTATACAGCTCCCAATCTCCTTCTCCATCTCCCCTCTCTCTCTGTCTACCTCGACTTCTTTTTGTCCATCTCCTCCTCATTCATCTATCTCCTTTGATGTCCTCCTCAGCTCCTTTGTCCCTCTCCTTCTCCTCGCCTTCCCACTGCCCATCTCCTCCTCCTTGTCCTGCTCCGTCCCACTGTTTATATTTTCCTCCCTCTCCCCATCTTCTGTTCCCCTCTCTTTCTCTCTGACTTTAAACTTTATTTATTTATTGCTAATGCAAATGAAACCTCGATTGGAAAATGAAGTCACTTGAAATGAATGAATAAATTACTTGGAACCATAAATGTAACAGGTACTGTATCACTCCAGCTGCTGGGTCTGGCAGGACAGTAGCTTCACACAAGTATTACACATAGTTTTAATTTATGAATGGGTAGAATTGCAAAGTTTTGGACAAGTTAGGTTATATAGTAGTATCCTACTATAAGATATAAGTCACACACACAACATTCCTTTTTAATCTTAAAACTGCCTCCTAACAACAAAAGAAAACAACCCATTGCTGTGTATACAATTTTTGTTTAAAATTATTTATGAGGACAAAGAACATGTGTGGAAAAAACAATTTGTCTAGTAGTTCAAATCTCCTGAAACCTAAGTCAAATCTGACTGGGAGAAAGAAAACGACACCACACATTTTCACAGCACAGAATTTTCTCTCTCTCATTCTGCTTAAACAGAAAATCTGTACATTGTTGCTTGGAAAAGGATATACTCTATGTCTCTCTGAATGTTCAATAGGGTATGGTGTAACAATCTGAAGTAAAATGATCAACAACTTTTTGAGATTTTTCCAACAACGTTTTCCTTTTATATATTACACATATTTCAAAAATATACAGCTAATCTACCTGAATGTTTGAGCACTGTGTAAAAATTTGGACTGAGTCATGAAATTTTCAAGATTTTTGCTTATATTTCCCCTTTATGTACTATATATACATTTATATACCACATGTGTATATAGCGAAAATGTTAAGTAAATCAATCGATAATTTTTTGAGATTTTTTGAAGCATCGTTTCCACTAACATATTATATGTAAATTTATGTATTATATACAATAAAAATATACAGTCTATGTCCATGCAAATGTTTATCAGAGCATCAAATAAAAAATTTGAAGTAAATTGATCAAGACTTTTTTGAGGTGTTTTGTAACAACTTTAAATAACGACTTATCATATACAGTAGTGTATATTATTGGCCAGGGTTCTGTTAAATGGACCAAAAACATCAAGTCCTATTATTTGAATAGGTCTGGGTGCCTCTGGCAACCCTTGAAGAACAATTCTTATGGCTAAGATCGTTCCATTGTGTGTACAGTATGCAGTTTTCTACATACTGATCCACACCTCATTTTCTTGTCCACCGCCAAAACTTTTCCACTACTGTTCTACCTATCACTCTTAGTGCTCCACGACCGGACACCACATGGCCATGTGCCTGTTACACTACTTTGTTCCTCAGTGACAATGGAACCACTATGTTAGGTCCATATTTTGTTGACTTGTGGAATATGTCCTCATGCATTATGAACTGTGGCTGCGACCGTGACAGTGTGTGCCGCCAGCCTACTGTCACCCACACTTTTTTCCCTGAGTTTGCAACTCACTGGATCCACATTTGTGTGTTTCTTTGTAGTCCAAGTTACTCAACTTAAACAGTCTGTGTTGTCAACCTGTGGGAGGTATTCTCCAAACCCAATAGCCATTTCAGTGAAGCATGTTCTGTTACAACTTCGAATTTCTGGCCATACAAGTAACATCGAAAATAGGTGATCGTATTGATCAGTGCTCCCATTTCCTTCTCTGAGTTTCAGTAATTGTGTTCTGCTCTTTAGGTGCCGAGATGCATATGGTATCAGATGCTCTTTAGTATCTATGTTCTGAATGAAAATGCAACCAAGAGCACTATTGATAGCAACACAGGAAAAGACGTATTCCATATCAAAATCAGGAAAAATCATTACTGGGACTTCGGTCAATGCTTTCTTAAGCCTAGAAAGGCACATTCCCACTCCAATGACCATTCAAATTTAATATCTTTTTCAGCAAATATTTTAGTGACTGAACAATGCGTTCAAAACTTTTGCCGAATTTTCTGTAATAGTTACAGAGGACCAGACTAGATTATGACTGTTCCATTAAGTTTCGGGTGTGCAGCTGCAAGAAATCTTCTTCCTCTTCTAATATTTCGGCTGTAAAACGTTCAGCCATCTTCAGAGTGAGCCGCAAGACTGCCGCTCCAGTGCTTGCTTCGTCCCATTATACTGTTGTACCGCGCGACTGCGCATGCGGCCACAGATGATTCACCTGAAGATTCACATAGATTATGACTATTTTGTTGTTTGAGTGGTTTAAAATCTAAAAACTGCTTACATCAAATGGGGATCGGTTCATAAACCCTCTTCACTAATAACATGACCCAAGTAACTGACATGAATCTGTGCAAAATTACATTTTTCAGAACTTAGTGTAAGATGCACTCTCCTTAGGCTGCTGGAACTTCATCCAACCATTTCACATGTTCGTTCATATCTTATGAAAAAGAACCATACATTTTAGACCATGTAAAATCACATCTAGAAATCTTTGGAATGTGGCTTGTGCATTTTGAGCCCAAATGCCACCCTGTGATATTGAAAATGCCAGCATAGGACAACGTGAGCTGCTTTGGGTCTGCCTTCTAGCACTACATCCATCTGGTGGTAACTGCTCTGCAAATCCAAGTGGAGACGTACTTGCATCATGATATTAGGTACTGGACAGGAGTCAGTGGTATTTCAAGCATTCAAGTACCTACAGTCTCAACAAAAGTGTTCTGTTGATTTTTTCCAGACCAGGACTATGGGTGCCCCACATCCTCCCCCCCCCCCCCCCCCTCCAGACTATCACTGGCCTCTATGATGCCTTCTGACAGTTGTTTGTTGACTAATTCTTCAATATGTGTTTGCAATTGTTTGGGTATATGACACAGGTTCATATAAACCAAATCATTATTCTCTTACAGTATGCAATGTTGAGTATCACCCATTAAGACCCATCGTAGACTCGCATTGCCCATACTGAAATTGTCTAGCCTAACAAGAACTATACATTCTTCATTCACATTAGCTATGCATGCTATGGTTATGCATACAAAACAGTGCATTGCATCCAAATGTTTATTATTTTTAGTGGCTCAAGGACACATAACATCTCCTGTGATAAGTGTGTACCAACAGAAATCGAAACTATTTTTCTGTACCTGATGGAACTTTACCATGGGAGCCTATTTTCAGTATGTGTGTAAGCAGTGCAGATGGCAATACCCTCATGATGAATGCACCCTGCCACATTGCCTCACTTGCAGCAATTTGACCCAGAGTCCTTCGGAGCTCAACTATACAGCATGAGTAATGAGGAAAAGTACACGCTTTGAGGGGTGATAGTATTGGTAATCCCAAACAAAAAACTTCACACGAATATATGCCCCATTTGAAATGGTTTACAAGACAGAACTTATCTGATGTACATCATTATCTACTTTTGTATTGTTCAACACATTATAATTGATTACCACATATGACAGTGTAGAGGAATTTAAGATGAACAGTTTTCATATGGGACACTTGTGGGCTATCAAGATGGGAAACTACCTGAAACTGCCCTACAAAAACTACGTAAACTACAGTGAATGTGCATTGTACGAGATTTTGAATACTGTCTTGCTCTCTTCATGCATTATGCATATAACTCCAGAGAAAAAAATAAATGGAACCTTTTGGTAGGAAATTTAATGTAGTTTAATTTTGTAGTGTGACACATTTTTGCTTGTGGCTGCTATTTTCGAGTTATCCAAGAAAAACGTACAAAACTGACATAAAATGTGTTCTAGCTCGGAAACCATTTAGAATAAACCATATGTCCAAACGAAGTTTTTTGTTCAGAATTACCAATATCATCACACATCAAAGCACGTGCCCTTCCTCCAGACTCATCATGTATGTCGTGAAAGATCGATTTTAGCATGATGCTTGACAAGAAAATCAAGCCCAAGAATTGCAGAATGCCCATCACCAACCTGTGCTCAGAGAAAGTCAGTATCCAACGCTAAACTTGAGCGGCGTTGACCCTAACAAATTTCTATGATTATTACCGGCTCCGCATGACCTATACTGCAGAGACCCCAGTATCTCTCTACCCAAAAGTTCTAGCATGAGTACTGATACATGTACCCCTGTACCTACAAAAAACTTCTGTACCCTGCCACCAACGAAACTCCACAAGAAGCATTCTGTATCCGCATCAACTTGCGCAATACTTGGTAGCTGAAGTATAATGTGTGTTATGTTCGGCTCGGGAATATCAGTTGAAACCGATGGTGTTGTCTCAAGTGATGTTGTTCAATATAAGTGAAACTCGTGTAAACAGCAGTGTTCTTTGCAATAGTGCTATTTTTTCTGTGCTCCATCATTATCTACAATGGAAGATGGTATGCAGGAAATGGCACAACGGCACATCCAGCAGCAGGGCAGCGGCGGTTCTTCTCATGGCGTAGGGTGTGGCTGTGGTTCCCGGTATAGCAGAACTGTTCTGCTCCGAGGTAAGTGCTGCACTTCACGATAAAGATAATCTCGATCTGATTGCTGGCACTTTATCAGAAGCAGTAATGGCAGCAGTCCTAACAAAAATTCGTGACATTATTGAGGGAATAACTGCCGAAATTAAAACTTTAAAAAAGTTGGTGTCTAAGTGCGAGAAAAAGGCACAACATGTGGAAGAAGAACTGTCTGCTGCGATGGATGAATTAGAACAGTACCAAAGGCGAAATAATCTGTGGCTGTTTGGGGGTAGCAGAGGTACAGGCAGAAAACATAAACAATCTTATACAGGTTACATATGAGACACTAAGCACTGAAGTCAGCAAGGCAGACACTGATAGGAGCCATCAGGTGGGACGAAGATTATCAGGTGCTACAAAACACAATGTCCAATAATCGTGAAGTTTGTCTCATACCGAAAAAGGGCAGAGACCTTTAGCCAAAAGAAAAAACTAGCAAAGACATGGATTACAATAACACAGCTTACACAGGAACATCTAAAGATTTAGAACAATGCCATATCCCATTTCAGCCTTCAGAACGTGTGGACTCAGGATGCCAGAGAACTATCAAGACCGCAGCTGGAAAGAAGGCAGTTAAAAACTTGACAGAACTTAACAGCATTATGTGAAACTACACGAGCCAAAGTGAAAACATCTCTCGCCTTTCTTTAATACAAATCTAGTGTAATACCCCTTGTAAAATAATATCTTGAAATTGTATCAGCATTAGATCTGTCTTTGTACCTGTGCCTACGGCTATTATTCTCGTAATTGTAACTCTTATAATTGTTTTTGTACTAGTGCCTTCATTTATTACCCTTATTTTACCCTTAATTGTAGTATTACTTAATTTTATTTTATTTATTGTTGCCTGTGAATTCTCTTCTATCTAGTAGTAGCTCTGTAATTATTACTCTTTTCCTGATTACATTACTCACGCAATCTCTTAGTTTGAGCAGCCAAATGTTACATCGTTAATTTCTAATTCAACTGTTAGCTTTCTGCGTTAATTTTTTTATATTAAATCCATTTTTCTCTCCTGGCAGCATCGGCCTTGTGTATCATCTCGTCCTCTCCTTCCACCCTGAACTGTACAACAGACCAACTACTTTTCATCCTTTAATGCAGAGGGTAATTCTTTTTTTAGAGTCTTAACTATTCTCAGTATTCACGCCGGGCTCTGCACTTTGTGACAGGAAAGTTTAGCAAACCTTGATTGAACGACTCACTTTCTGCAATCCCTTACCTGCCTGTAGGCTCCTTCCCCTTCCTTTCACACCCCTTGCAAACGGGTAACACACGTTTCACAACACTCCCTGCAAACATGACCCTTTTGACGTCAGACGCAATATCGACGACCGCAGGTTCGGCTATAGACTTTCGTTAGTACTCGATACGGGCCTCTCACAAGACTTCATGATTTATAAAAACACGTCAGTTTTGGGATGATTTATTATAATTATCGCTGTAAGTAAAAATATCACGAAAGGATTTATCGACGGTTAATACCATCACATAAGAGTATACTGTCAGAAGCTAGTTGTTATCGTCAAAAATTTACAAATTAAGCATGACAAACGCTTGTATTATACACTCCTGGAAATTGAAATAAGAACACCGTGAATTCATTGTCCCAGGAAGGGGAAACTTTATTGACACATTCCTGGGGTCAGATACATCACATGATCACACTGACAGAACCACAGGCACATAGACACAGGCAACAGAGCATGCACAATGTCGGCACTAGTACAGTGTATATCCACCTTTCGCAGCAATGCAGGCTGCTATTCTCCCATGGAGACGATCGTAGAGATGCTGGATGTAGTCCTGTGGAACGGCTTGCCATGCCATTTCCACCTGGCGCCTCAGTTGGACCAGCGTTCGTGCTGGACGTGCAGACCGCGTGAGACGATGCTTCATCCAGTCCAAAACATGCTCAATGGGAGACAGATCCGGAGATCTTGCTGGCCAGGGTAGTTGACTTACACCTTCTAGAGCACGTTGGGTGGCACGGGATACATGCGGACGTGCATTGTCCTGTTGGAACAGCAAGTTCCCTTGCCGGTTCGATGACGGTTTGGATGTACCGTGCACTATTCAGTGTCCCCTCGACGATCACCAGTGGTGTACGGCCAGTGTAGGAGATCGCTCCCCACACCATGATGCCGGGTGTTGGCCCTGTGTGCCTCGGTCGTATGCAGTCCTGATTGTGGCGCTCACCTGCACGGCGCCAAACACGCATACGATCATCATTGGCACCAAGGCAGAAGCGACTCTCATCGCTGAAGACGACACGTCTCCATTCGTCCCTCCATTCACGCCTGTCGCGACACCACTGGAGGCGGGCTGCACGACGTTCGGGCGTGAGCGGAAGACGGCCTAACGGTGTGCGGGACCGTAGCCCAACTTCATGGAGACGGTTGCGAATGGTCCTCGCCAATACCCCAGGAGCAACAGTGTCCCTAATTTGCTGGGAAGTGGCAGTGCGGTCCCCTACGGCACTGCGTAGGATCCTACGGTCTTGGCGTGCATCCGTGCGTCGCTGCGGTCCGGTCCCAGGTCGACGGGCACGTGCACTTTCCACCGACCACTGGCGACAACATCGATGTACTGTGGAGACCTCACGCCTCACGTGTCGAGCAATTCGGCGGTACGTCCACCCGGCCTCTCGCATGCCCACTATACGCCCTCGCTCAAAGTCCGTCAACTGCACATACGGTTCACGTCCACGCTGTCGCGGCATGCTACCAGTGTTAAAGACTGCGATGGAGCTCCGTATGCCACGGCAAACTGGCTGACACTGACGGCGGCAGTGCACAAATGCTGCGCAGCTAGCGCCATTCGACGGCCAACACCACGGTTCCTGGTGTGTCCGCTGTGCCGTGCGTGTGATCATTGCTTGTACAGCCCTCTCGCAGTGTCCGGAGCAAGTATGGTGGGTCTGACACACCGGTGTCAATGTGTTCTTTTTTCCATTTCCAGGAGTGTAGTTTGCAGTACGCTGTTTCAAGGTAACGGAGCATTGAAAATTTATCACAAATACGTCACCGTTATCATTAAATGTCACTTAATAACGCGATAACCATATAAATCTTCAAGGCAGACTATGTTAAACAATACAGGTGACAAATATAACATGGCTAAGCGCTATCGTAATGGATGGCGTCGTGATTTCTGTAGTCGAAAGATGACGATTGGTTCGTATGTTGCTATATGCAGAGATTTTTTTCATGTTAACGTTTGTTAAATGTTCTGGCACTTTCTTATGAATGTAATACAAGTATTTTTCTGAAATATTCGATGTTATTTACATTCCGTCTGACTTGAGAACGAAAGATGAAATAAATATTTGGCCATTTCCGCGTGGATGTTAGACAGGAACCTAAGAGGACAGCTTAAACTGCTGCAGGTGAAACGAGGAGCAGTAACATTCATATTCTTTCTTGTTACAAATATTTCGCTATTTATCCGAATATGTGGCGGCTTCCGTGTGTGTGTGATTTGGCGGGAACCTCAGAACACAGCTTTAAATGCTGCGACTAAAAAGAATAGCAATAAAATTCGTATTCTTTGTTCCACAAATATTTGGCTCTTTATTTTTGAATATGTGACGACTTGCGTGCCCTATGGTTAGGCTGGAAGCTAAGAGGACAGCTTAAGTCGCTGCGAGTGCGTCGAGGAGCAAATATTCTTCCTTGTCACAAAGTCGATAGCCGATCGTGCGGTCTTGGATACTGAGCATGAGGGCAAAAATGACGGCACGTTTGCTGGAAGTCTTGTTAAGGGGACATTGTACGTGAAATTCGTTGAAATTTGACATTTTCTGTTTTCTACTCCATAATATACTTTGGACTTTCCTGAACATTTTAGTATATAATACATTAAAATCAGAAAATTGTGAGACCTTCAAACAATATTTTGAATGGTGACGTGTGACTGTCAAATTTCGCGGCCACAGTTGAGCAGTCATATCTTGGGAACTACATAATCTAGCTGTGAATTGTTTTGTTTTGTGCCTACTGCTATGTCTCACAAGTTGGCATTACGAATAAACAAATCAGTCCTTAGTTTCTGATACTAGTTTTCGTTGAAAGTAGTGTGATTATCAGCTATTTTTGTAGTAAGCTAACTTCTATTGCTCTTTATACCAAAATAAAATGACTAAGCCTAAAAGTAGCCTTACGAAACGTAAATCTGCGGGTAACAGATATGTGAGACCTGTATTTTCTTCTGAAGAACTTTAAGATACGTGAGCTAGCAGTGAAGGAAACTACTATAATGTTTCTGAAGTGACCACACCCGCTAGTGCATCGAAAATGAAAGCAACTTTAGAAACTGGTGGCTGTGGTAAAAGTAATGATATTATGGACAACGTCATTATTGATCTGCAAATCGTTGCACAAGTTCTTTCTGAAACTGTCTCTTGCTGTCTTTGTGGTGGTGACGTTAAACTTTATGAGTATATTAGAGCTAGAATAGGTGTTGCGCCTAAATTAATTATTAAACGTCAGAAGCGCAAAAACGAAGAAGCGTTTCCAACTTCATCAAAGTGCTCAGGTAATGAACTGTATGAAACTAATGTGAGACTGTTCTAAAGGTTCAAGGGCTGGTAATGTTCTCTGCACTGTGTTGAATCTGCCAAAAACACCTCCTAGATATACGAAATATGTAACAGCAATTGGGGACTCTATAAATGCTGTGGATGAAGATTCAGTGGTTGCTCTACATCAGAAGCTGTTGAACAAAATGAGTGTGACACAGACATCAGCATTGCTGTGGGTGGATCCTGGCAAAAGCGCGGGTTTAGTCCTAAAAATGGTTTTACATCTGTAATAAGTATTGGCACTGGAAAAGTTTTGGATTTTGAAGTTCTCAGTAAGGTGGGCAAGGTTGTACAGTGAACCAGAAGAACACATTATTTCATAAGCATCAGTGTGTAAAAAATTATGATGGCACAAATGGAGGTAAAAGAAGCAGTTAACATTTTCCAATGTTTGCAGAAAGAGAGAGGTGTCAGATATGTGAATTATTTAGGTGATTGAGACAGCAAGTCTTTCATTGCAGTACAAAACAGTAAGCCATATGATGTTCGTATACAAAAACTGGGACTAGTGCAGCAGGGGATACAACCCGTCGGCTTTGAACAATGACGTCACAAGTCGCCAGAGAGCATGTATTACAGAGATGAAAGAGCTGAGGAGAATGTTGAGAAACAAAGGAATGCGAGAGAGATAAACATTGATCTTGTCAAAAGCATAAGTGTTTTTTGACTTTTTTAAAAAAAAATCTCACGAGATAGAATAAACTGATCCTACTTTATTAAGCAATATCTTGTCAAAAGCCGAGAAGCGATTGTTCTTAATGTTCTAGCTCCCTTCAGTATGTAATAAGTGTTTTTTGACTTTAAAAAAAATCTCACGAGATAGAATAAACTGATCCTACTTTATTAAGCAGCTCCCTTCAGTACCTAATAAGTGTTTTTTGGCTTTTTAAGAAAAAAATCTCACAAGATAGAATAAACTGATCCTACTTTATTAAGCAATATCTTGTCAAAAGCCGAGAAGCGATTGTTCTTAATGTTCTAGCTCCCTTCAGTATGTAATAAGTGTTTTTTGACTTTAAAAAAAATCTCACGAGATAGAATAAACTGATCCTACTTTATTAAGCAGCTCCCTTCAGTACCTAATAAGTGTTTTTTGGCTTTTTAAGAAAAAAATCTCACAAGATAGAATAAACTGATCCTACTTTATTAAGCAATATCTTGTCAAAAGCCGAGAAGCGATTGTTCTTAATGTTCTACCTCCCTTCAGTACGAAATAAGTGTTTTTTGACTTTAAAAAAAAAAATCTCACGAGATAGAATAAACTGATCCTACTTTATTAAGCAGCTCCCTTCAGTACCTATTAAGTGTTTTTTGGCTTAAAAAAAAAATCTCACGAGATAGAATAAACTGATCCTAATTTATTAAGCAATATCTTGTCAAAAGCCGAGAAGCGATTCTTCTTAGTCTTCTAGCTCCCTTCAGTACGTAATAAAAGTTTTTTGGCTTTTTTTAAAAAAAAATCTCACGAGATAGAATAAACTGATCCTACTTTATTAAGCAATATCTTGTCAAAAGCCAAGAAGCGATTGTTCTTAATGTTCTACCTCCCTTCAGTACGTAATAAGTGTTTTTTGAATTTAAAAAAAAAAAAATCTCATGAGATAGAATAAACTGATCCTGCTTTATTAAGCAGCTCCCTTCAGTAGCTAATAAGTGTTTTTTGGCTTAAAAAAAAAATCTCACGAGATAGAATAAACTGATCCTAATTTATTAAGCAATATCTTGTCAAAAGCCGAGAAGCGATTCTTCTTAGTCTTCTAGCTCCCTTCAGTACGTAATAAGAGTTTTTTGGCTTTTTTTTAAAAAAAATCTCACGAGATAGAATAAACTGATTCTACTTCATTAAGCAATCAGTAAAGAAACGAAACTGAAACATAACAGCAAAAGCTGTTTTAGATTTACATTCAATTATTTTAATGATAGTGCTTATTAGAACACAGAACTGCTTTATTATCTATACCTCGAAGTGAAGACATTACGATCTATGACTAAGGAATGACGTCATTGTTCAAAGCCGACGGGTTGTATCCCCTGCTGCACTAGACCCCAAAAACTTGAGTGTGTAGGGCATGTCAAGAAAGGGATGGGAACACGTCTGCATAACCTAACAACCAAGCTGAGTTACACAAAACTGATGAGAAGACAATAAAATATGCTGGAAGACTAACGGACAAAGTAATTGGTGGATTGCAGGAATATTATTGGAAGGCCATTAGAAATAACTGTGACAATTCAGAGAAGATAGAAAAGCTGTGTGGAGCACTTTCTTTCATCAAATATCAACTGATTAAAAGCCATGTGTGCACCTCCATCAAAAATTTGGTGTAAATATGGACAAGCTGAATTTTCTGGCAACCTGTATGAATTTACACAAACATTCTCTTCCTTTGGCAGTAATGGAGTCAATGAAACCTTTTTACAGAAATTTGGCAAATTCTGATCTACTAAAGAAGTGTTTACATGGGAAGACCAAAAATGTGAATGAGTCCTTCAATAACATTGTGTGGTTCAGTGTGCCTAAAATGTATTTGTTGACATTAAGAATCTAACGTTAGCAGTGTCTGATGCTGTAATAATTTTTAATGGTGGGCACTATGAAAGACTTAAGGTTTTGGAGAAGTTAGGGGTACGATTTGGACAGAACACAGCTAAAGAACTGCAGGAACTGAATCAGCTTTGTGTACATGAAGCACAGTTAGCTGCTCAGCAAATGACAAAAGAACCAAGAATGAAGAGGATGAGGCAAGCACTGGGCTGTTGTGACACCGAGGAAGACACAGACTATGGGCCAGGGCAATTCTAGTGCATAAAAGACGCAGTAATGTAAGACTGTATAAGAATTTGCAATAAAAAAGTTTTAAACATCAATATCTCTGAACTACATTTTTTGCAATAAATCACCTGCTTTCTAAAAAAAAGCACTGATGGTAGAGATATGAAATTTTCGCAGCATGTCAAATGTGAGATTCAACACATATGGAACTAGAATAATTAAAATATCCTAGGTTGTTTTGTTTTTATGTTCACTTATTTACAAAATTCTGTCAAAAAATTGAGTGTTTGTAAAAAAAGATAATATGCCCCACAATACAATTTTAGTAATAATTCTAGTCCAGTTTATCAAGAAAGGTGCATTCAACAATTATGGGAAATTGTAAGTTGGTGTCTTTAAAGGTTTCCAAGATAATGGGTCACAATATTCGATAATTTAACATTGGCGGCATAGGACATATACAATGTCTCCTTACACAAATGTTACCACCTCGCATACCACAAGGCACTGGCTATGCCAGGGTCCAGGCCAGCTGCTGTCCTGACTAGCAGCATCATAGAGGAAACGATTCGCGACAACTGTATGCTACAACTCGCGCATACAAACGTGCAGTTGTTACCAGCTCACTTGACTGATTTCGGACGCATATTTCAGCATCTCATCTTTCATGTCATACTACTGGTGGAGACGTGGCTTAAGTCGCGTATCCCTTCCATGTCTGTATGCTTCATGGCTATGTGCTACTGAGAGATGACAGGTCTAGCCGAAGAGGTGGCGGTGTGGCTGCATATATGTGTGCAAACTCATGCCCCAATGTTGTGCTCATTACAAATACAAGGGCACACAACTCGAATATATGTTCATTAAAATTAAATTTTTCAACACAAAGTGTCTTATCTTTGTAACATACAATGCACCCAAAGTTGGACAGCTCTGTAGCTTTGAACCTTCGCTCTCAGATCTTGAATTTTTGTATGTACACATAACTGTAGCCACAGATGTGAACATAATTTTTAAAGCAACAGTCCTGTAGATTCAAAATTGAAGTGTATAGGTGCTTCCCTGGTCAAATCTTACACTGATTTCACTTGGGCCAAATCATCACTGGAGACACTCATAACTCCATCGATATTTACACAACCAAGTCTCCATAGTAATTCTCACTGCATGGGAGGTAATATTCATGAATTATTCGTTGCAATGTCCAAAGAACAAATCACAAGTGGCAACTTTTAGAGTTTTTACGCGCTTCAACATGTCTGAGCTTATAGCTGAGCCTATGATATCTCTTGGCAGGAAATCAAATAACTTATGAAATAAATTATGAAGTAACTAACTTCACACAGAGACTCAATAATTTATGTCATAAACACGTTAAGTCCCAATAGACAATATTCACCACAGCTTACTGATCAAATGAAACACCTTCGTATCAGAGACGCAGCATTCAGGAAATAGAAACGGCACCCGTTCTCCGAGATCATTTCGCTTACAAGAGACCACCTAACCACGTTAGTCAGTCAGTGAGAAATGCAAAAATCTGGTATGCTCACTTGTTAAGTGAGGACTTTCACAGGTTTTCAGTCTTGTGGAAAAATCTACGAGGGCTAGCAATAGGCAAACCTCAATCTGCAGCTGAACGTCGCGTTCATATTGAGGATCTAACGGACTATTTCGCTATGCATACATCTCTTCTAGATCAATGAACAAGGACGCAAACCATCGAATCACTTGAAGTATCTGCGGTAGGTACAAACAAAACTTCTGCAGCTGACAAGCGTCCACACAGCTAAGACATCAATTGTGCGAATTCGTTCTGGAGCTGCAGGAAATGATAATGTTAAAACACAAATGCTCAATTCCCTCGTTGATCCATTACTACCGATGATTACATAATTTTTAACCATAGTCAGATCTCCAGCATCTTCCCAATGGCCTGGAAAAAGGGTCTCATCAAACCTCTATCCAAAACGTAATCTGCCAAAGAATCTTCTGACTACAGGCTCATTTGCATTCTAACAGCATTATCTACGGCTTTAGAATACATAGTTCACTATCAGCTTACTGGTTAATGAACCTCAAATAACCATCTGGATGAATACCAATCTCCTTCTGGAATAATCGCAGTATGACGATTGCTCTTATATAAGTGACTTATGAACTGAAATAAGCTACGGACGAACAAGAGGCAACTATCATGTGCTTTTTGGATTTTAGCAATGCTTTAGACACTGTCGACTTTGTTATTCCGCGTGCCAATCTCAAGGCTTTTCTACAAGTGCTGTACAACGGTTCCACTCACACCATTATCTGAACAAAGAGGTCACAATGGAAGAATGTAGTATCAGAGGTGCCACAAGGATCAGTATTGGGCCCATTACTTTTTTTATTGTGTGTTAATGATAACGACTACTATCTCCCACTGTGAATATGATTTATACACTGATGACCTTCAATTATACCTAAGTGCATGCTGAAAAACAGTGCACACAGCCATCCATAACGTAAATGTTGACTTATTGGCTTTATCAGAATGGGCGCAGAACATACGTTCGAAACTTAACCCCTCTAAAACGCAACCAGCCTTAGCCACTCACAAAAGACTTATTACTCCTCAGTTCAAAGAATCTCTTTTACTCTTAATCCTAAACAACACAGCAATCACTCTTTCTTCTTATGCACAGAATTTCGGATAATTCTGGGCCATCGCTGAGACAGGACTGAACACACAACTTCAGTATATAATAAATTATCAATACCACTACATTTATTAAAGAAATATAAAAAAGTAGTTCCTCTCGAGCTTAAAAAGAAATTAGTAGGCACTAATACTTCTCATCCTTGATTACGGTGATCCAATTGTTAAGGATTTTCGTAAGAGAGCTCACATCAGCTTGAATTGGCGATGAATGCTTGTGTGCAATACATTTGTGATGCACGCTATTTCAGCTATATCACTCCTCCCCATGAACAAGTATCATGGCTATGTGCCAATAGGCGTAGAGATGATCATACCATATGTTTGCTGTATTGTGTTCTCAATCATTGCACTCATTCCTATTTATGTTCAACCTTTACATTACTATCTGAACAACACACCAGAAATACTCATTACCAACAAAGGAAAATCCTCTCTGTACCACTAAACAATACTGCCTTGTTCTCTAAACTATTTTCCGTACCAAGAACCCTACTTTTGTACCATCCCCCTCAAAATATATGGGACATTGAAATCCTTTCAAACTTCAAAAGACAGGTACTGGCCCATCTATCACAATAGCTCTCTCTTATTGCAGCTCACTCTCGGCAACCCACCCTCCGCCATCACTTTTCCCTCTATTGTCTACAGAGTTCTCTATTGAAATTCTCATCTTTCCTAGCTTCCACTGCCAGTTTCATGTCAAACCTGCCCTCTTTCATGATCTCATCCACTTCTTCTAATACCAAACAAGGCTTCAGAAGTGCAAAACTAATCAGTATAATTTTCAATGTCTCGGTATTATTATTATTTTTATTACTACTGCAAATTATTTTGTTAATAATGAAAATTATTATTAGCGAATTTGTTATATGATAAGTTTGTTATGTAATAACTAATTAATATCATTCTTAATTCCTCCACTATTTTATCATCATTGGTGTTACAACCATTATTATTACTATTTTCGATTATTCCCATTTAAGAGAGCGTTTGAACTTCAATTCCTTTATGATGATTGTTTATGTTTTTTCTGAGCCCAAATTTTCTTCATGTGTTCACTGTGTTGTTCCTTTCGCTCTGCTGTCCATTTGCATCCTGGTCTCTTCTGTGTTGTGGTGTCAAATTTATGTTTTTTGATTATGTTCCTGAATTCAGTTCTATTTTCTGCATTGTTTACTGTTATGCGTGCTTGTCTGAGGTCCTCTTCAACTTCTTTTATCCATTTTTTTTCCCCTGCCTGAGTTGATGACTTTAAGAATTCGCTTTGAAATTCTGTTTTCATTCATCCTGTGGATATGTCCGTAGAACTGCATTCTTCTTTTCCTTATTGTATCCGTAATCTTGTCTGTGTATTTATATAATTCTGATGTTGGTCTCTTCTTCCAGATTCCTTGCTCTTGTACCGGGCCTAAAATTTTCCTGAGAATTTTCTTTTGTTGTTTCTCTATTTCTTTGATTTTAGTTTGCCCACCTATTTGTGTTTCAGATGCATACAGTGCCTCCGGACGTACGACAGTGTTGTAGTGCCATAATTTTGAGTTAATGGATATGGACTTTTTGTTGTAATAGTTCCACGTGAGTTTATATGTTTTATGTAGTTTTTTTATTCTTTCCTCATTGGCCTTTAGGTTGATCCCTGATGGCTGGATGATTTCTCCCAGGTACTTAAAATGTGGTACTTGTACGATTTCCCCATGGGTTGTCACAATAGGCAATTTTATTATTATTATTATTATTTCTATTTTTCTCAGACCTTAGGTCTGGTTAAAAATGGAAAGTGACGCGGACCTTCATCAAGTGTGACTTCCTTTTAACTGTATGGTATATGTTACATTGTATTTAGGAACTTTTGGGTTATTGAACACGTATCAATAATTACGGATTTCTGTAGTTGTATATATACATTTGGATGTAGCTGTATTGCATTGATGTACTGGTGGATATTGTGTGGTATGACTCCTGTAGTTGATAGTATAATCGGTATAACGTCAACTTTATCCTGATGCCACATGTCCTGGCTTCCTCAGCCAGTTGGATGTATTTTTCAATTTTTTCTCCTGTTTTCTTCTGTATATTTGTTGTATTGGGTATGGATATTTCGATTAGTTGTGTTAATTTCTTCTTTTTATTGGTGAGTATGATGTCAGGTTTGTTATGTGGTGTTGTTTATCTGTTATAATGGTTCTGTTCCAGTATAATTTGTATTCATCATTCTCCAGTACATTTTGTGGTGCATACTTGTATGTGGGAACGTGTTGTTTTATTAGTTTATGTTTTATGGCAAGTTGTTTATATATTATTTTTGCTACATTGTCATGTCTTCTGGGGTATTCTGTATTTGCTAGTATTGTACATCCACTTGTGATGTGATCTACTGTTTCTATTTGTTGTTTGCAAAGTCTGCATTTATCTGTTGTGGTATTGGGATCTTTAATAATATGCTTGCTGTAATATCTGATGTTTATTGTTTGATCCCGTATTGCAATCATAAATCCTTCCATCTCACGGTATATATTGCCTTTTCTTAGCCATGTGTTGGATGCGTCTTGATCGATGTGTGGCTGTGTTAGATGATATGGGTGCTTGCCATGTAGTGTTTTCTTTTTCCAATTTACTTTCTTTGTATCTGTTGATGTTATGTGATCTAAAGGATTGTAGAAGTGGTTATGAAATTGCAGTGGTGTAGCTGATGTATTTATATGAGTGATTGCTTTGTGTATTTTGCTAGTTTCTGCTCGTTCTAGAAAGAATTTTCTTAAATTGTCTACCTGTCCATAATGTAGGTTTTTTATGTCGATGAATCCCCTTCCTCCTTCCTTTCTGCTTAATGTGAATCTTTCTGTTGCTGAATGTATGTGATGTATTCTAGATTTGTGGCATTGTGAGCATGTAAGTGTATTGATTGCTTCTAGGTCTGTGTTACTCCATTTCACTACTCCAAATAAGTAGGTCAATATTGGTATCGCATAAGTATTTATAGCTTTTGTCTTGTTTCTTGCTGTCAATTCTGTTTTCAGTATTTTTGTTAGTCTTTGTCTATATTTTTCTTTTAGTTCTTCTTTAATATTTGTATTATCTATTCCTATTTTTTGTCTGTATCCTAGATATTTATAGGCATCTGTTTTTCCATCGCTTCTATGGAGTCACTGTGGTTATTCAATATGTAATCTTCTTGTTTAGTGTGTTTTCCCTTGACTATACTATTTTTCTCACATTTGTCTGTTCCAAAAGCCATATTTATATCATTGCTGAATACTTCTGTTATCTTTAGTAATTGGTTGAGTTGTTGATTGGTTGCTGCCAGTAGTTTTAGATCATCCATGTATAGCAAATGTGTGATTTTGTGTGGGTATGTTCCAGTAATATTATATCCATAATTTGTATTATTTAGCATGTTGGATAGTGGGTTCAGAGCAAGACAGAACCAGAAAGGACTTAATGAGTCTCCTTGGTATATTCCACGCTTAATCTGTATTGGCTGTGATGTGATATTATCTGAATTTGTTTGGATATTAAGTGTGGTTTTCCAGTTTTTCATGATTATGTTTAGGAACTGTATCAATTTCGGATCTACTTTGTATATTTCCAATATCTGTAGTAACCATGAGTGGGGTACACTATCAAAAGCTTTTTGGTAATCAATGTACGTGTAGTGTAGCGACCTTTGTTTAGTTTTAGCTTGATATGTCACCTCTGCATCTATTATCAGTTGCTCTTTACATCCTCGTGCTCCTTTGCAGCAGCCTTTTTGTTCCTCATTTATAATTTTGTTCTGTGTTGTATGTGTCATTAATTTCTGTGTAATGACTGAAGTTAATATTTTGTAGATTGTTGATAGGCATGTTATGGGGCGATATTTAGCTGGGTTTGCTGTGTCTGCTTGATCTTTAGGTTTCATATACGTTATTCCATGTGTAAGTGTATCAGGGAATGTGTATGGGTCTGCAATGTAACTGTTAAATAATTTAGTTAGATGTGAATGTGTTGAGGTGAACTTCTTTAGCCAGAAATTTGCTATTTTATCATTTCCAGGGGCTTTCCAACTGTGCGTAGAATCAGTTGCTCGGGTGACTTCATGATGCAAAATTATCACTTCAGGCATTTGTGGTATCATCTTGTATGAGTCTGTTTCTGCTTGTATCCACCGTGCATGCCTGTTATGTTGTACCGGGTTTGACCATATGTTGCTCCAGAAGTGTTCCATGTCTGTTATGTTTGGTGGATTGTCTTTTTTTAATGTGTGTGTTATCTATTGTTTGGTAAAATATCTTTTGGTTTGTGTTGAATGTTTGGTTTTGTTTCCTTCTATTTTCACTTTTTTTGTACCTTCTAAGTCGTTTGGCCAATGCTTGTAATTTCTGCTTCTTTTCATCTAATTGCTCTATTGCTTCTTGTTGTGAGATTTTACCTAACCTTTTTCGTTTTTTGTCTGATATTTCATTTCTTATAAATTGTGTTAGCTGTCCGATGTCTTTTCTCAGTTTTTCTATTCTGATATGTAGCCTGTGTTGCCATGCTGGTTTTTGTGGGTTTCTTCTGTGTGTTGGTTGGTTCTGATCTCTGCATAGTGTGTATATTTAGTGTAGTGAGTGCTCCTACATAAACCAGTAGTTGTAACTCTTCCATAGTTGTATTTTCATTTATTTTGTTGTGTATGATTGTGTTGATAGTTGTTATTGTTGTTTCGACTTGTGGGTTATTTGGTGGTCTATGCAAGATTGGTCTAATGTCTGTATTTGTGTCTCTGTATTCTGTATATGTCAGCTGAAATTTCTCTTCTATATCTAATATGTGTGTCACTTCGTGTTCTATTTGTGCTTGTTCTGGTGGCTCTCTTAAGATTTCGTTTTCCTCTGATTGTGTTTTGTTCTTTGTTTGTTTTCTCTGGGATGTTTGAGTCCATTACTGTATTTTCTTCTTCTTCTGATTGCACATAATTTTGTTCCAGTATTTGTTGTACTTGTTGTTTGATGTTTTCTAATTCTGACTGGGGTATCCTGTTATTTTTTATTATTACACGGATCTGATCAGCTAGTCATTGTTCTGTTAAAAATTTTAATTCCGGGTATCTGGTAATAAATGTTGTGTATACTTGTGATCTGTATCCAGTTGTGTTGGTTCCTAGGTTTGTTGCTTGGTAATAACAGAACATGAGTTGTCGATTAACTTCATCTGACCATCTCATCCTCTGTCTTTGTTCTCCTTCTAGATTGTTTGCAGGAAGCATATCCTGCAAAACACCTCTATTTGGATTTAAATCATTTTCCAGTTGGCTAGCAGTGTCGTTACCATTGTGGGCGGGCATAGGGTTCAAGCGTCGTCCCCGACCATGACGGCGCTTGTCCGAGGCTTGTTTAGTTCTGTCCTGAACCAAGTAATCACACTAAAAGGGGGGTTAGCCCTATTAGTGGTTTGTTCTTTTCGTCGCCTTTTACGACTGGCAGAACATACCAGAGGCCCATGAACCACGGACCTTGCCGTTGGTGGGGAGGCTTGCGTGCCTCAGCGATACAGATAGCCGTACCGTAGGTGCAACCACAACAGAGGGGTATCTGTTGAGAGGCCAAACAAACATGTGGTTCCTGAAGAGGGGCAGCAGCCTTTTCAGTAGTTGCAGGGGCAACAGTCTGCACGATTGACTGATCTGGCCTTGTAACATTAACCAAAACGGCCTTGCTGTGCTGGTACTGCGAACGGCTGAAAGCAAGGGGAAACTACAGCCGTAATTTTTTCCGAGGGCATGCAGCTTTACTGTATGATTAAATGATGGTGGCGTCCTCTTGGGTAAAATATTCCGGAGGTAAAATAGTCCCCCATTCGGAACTCCGGGCGGGGACTACTCAAGAGAATGTCGTTATCAGGAGAAAGAAAACTGGCGTTCTACGGATCGGAGCGTGGAATGTCAGATCCCTTAATCGGGCAGGTAGGTTAGAAAATTTAAAAAGGGAAATGGATAGGTTGAAGTTAGATATAGTGGGAATTAGTGAAGTTCGGTGGCAGGAGGAACAAGACTTCTGGTCAGGTGACTACAGGGTTATAAACACAAAATCAAATAGGGGTAATGCAGAAGTAGGTTTAATAATGAATAGGAAAATAGGAATGCGGGTAAGCTACTACAAACAGCATAGGGAACGCATTATTGTGGCCAAGATAGATATGAAGCCCACACCTACTACAGTAGTACAAGTTTATATGCCAACTGGCTCTGCAGATGACGAAGAAATTGAAGAAATGTATGATGAAATAAAAGAAATTATCCAGATTGTGAAGGGAGACGAAAATTTAATAGTCATGGGTGACTGGAATTCGAGTGTAGGAAAAGGGAGAGAAGGAAACATAGTAGGTGAATATGGATTGGGGCTCAGAAATGAAAGAGGAAGCCGCCTGGTAGAATTTTGCACAGAGCACAACATAATCATAACTAACACTTGGTTTAAGAATCATGAAAGAAGGTTGTATACATGGAAGAACCCTGGAGATACTAAAAGGTATCAGATAGATTATATAATGGTAAGACAGAGATTTAGGAACCAGGTTTTAAATTGTAAGACATTTCCAGGGGCAGATGTGGACTCTGACCACAATCTATTGGTTATGACCTGTAGATTAAAACTGAAGAAACTGCAAAAAGGTGGGAATTTAAGGAGATGGGACCCGGATAAACTGAAAGAACCAGGGGTTGTACAGAGTTTCAGGGAGAGCATAAGGGAACAATTGACAGGAATGGGGGAAAGAAATACAGTAGAAGAAGAATGGGTAGGTTTGAGGGATGAAGTAGTGATGGCAGCAGAGGATCAAGTAGGTAAAAAGACGAGGGCTAGTAGAAATCCTTGGGTAACAGAAGAAATATTGAATTTAATTGATGAAAGGAGAAAATATAAAAATGCAGTAAATGAAGCAGGCAAAAAGGAATACAAACGTCTAAAAAATGAGATCGACAGGAAGTGCAAAATGGCTAAGCAGGGATAGCTAGAGGACAAATGTAAGGATGTAGAGGCCTATCTCACTAGGGGTAAGATAGATACTGCCTACAGGAAAATTAAAGAGACCTTTGGAGATAAGAGAACGACTTGTATGAATATCAAGAGCTCAGATGGAAACCCAGTTCTAAGCAAAGAAGGGAAAGCAGAAAGGTGGAAGGAGTATATAGAGGGTCTATACAAGGGCGATGTAGTTGAGGACAATATTATGGAAATGGAAGAGGATGTAGATGAAGATGAAATGGGAGATATGATACCGCGTGAAGAGTTTGACAGAGCACTGAAAGGCCTGAGTCGAAACAAGGCCCCAGGAGTAGACAACATTCCATTGGAACTACTGACGGCCTTGGGAGAGCCAGTCCTGACAAAACTCTACCATCTGGTGAGCAAGATGTATGAAATAAGCGGAATACCCTCAGACTTCAAGAAGAATATAATAATTCCAATCCCAAAGAAAGCAGGTGTTGACAGATGTGAAAATTACCGAACAATCAGTTTAATAAGTCACAGCTGCAAAATACTAACACAAATTCTTTACAGACGAATGGAAAACCTAGTAGAAGCCAACCTCGGGGAAGATCAGTTTGGATTCCGTAGAAACACTGGAACACGTGAGGCAATACTGACCTTACGACTTATCTTAGAAGAAAGATTAAGGAAAGACAAACCTACGTTTCTAACAAAGAGATAGAGGGGCTGGCCAGTACTTACCTCAGCTCAGTACAGCCGATAGATACACATAAAACAGAACTGAAAATTTACATTCCTAGCTTTCGGAACTTTGTTCCTTCATCAGGGAGGAGAGAGGGGAAAAAAGGGAAGAAGGGAAAGTGGATTCAGTTACTCACAACCCAGGTTATGAAGCAACAGGGAAAGGTAAACAGGGAGGAACAAGACTTCTGGTCAGGTGACTACAGGGTTATAAACACAAAATCAAATAGCCTGCCCTGGTTAAAGATCTCCTCTCATTCACCCGGAACCTCAACTGGAAACCTTCAACAAACCCCCCTCATAGCCAACAAACCTAGCCTAGCCACCCTACTCAATCTCCCCATCCCAGCACATACCCCACACAGACCAAATCTCAACTATAACCACAGTCAAATGCCACATATCACCAGTCCCAATTCAGTCCTAAACCTCTCATCCAGATCCCTCTCTCCTCCAGAGACATCTGTTCTATCAAAAGGCTTAACCTTTAGCCCCACACCTAAATTCAACCACACTGCCCTGGTTAAAGATCTCCTCTCATTCACCCGGAACCTCAACTGGAAATATCACTTCACTACCCAAACACAGCCCCCAAGTACTAGACCCAGTGTTGAACCCTGTCTAGAACAGTTCCGACTGCCTTCTCAAAGGGATCCTCCTCCCCTCCCCCAAAACCATCCCTTGCAGACATTTCAGGAATTCCTCACATCCAGTGTTGCCTCCCAGTCCTTCTTGAAGAACATCCCGACAACCCCCAACATCACCCCAGCTGAATCCCGTGCCATTAAGGAGCTGAAAATAGACCACTCCATTGTCATCCTCCCGGCGGATAAAGGCTCCACAACTGTCGTACTTGACCGTGTGGAGTATGTGGCAGAAGGACTGCGTCAACTCTCTGACACCTCAACCTACAAAGCTGTCACCCAGGATCCCATTCCCTCCATCCAGACTGAGCTGCAAAAAATCCTAAAAATCCAAGGTCCCTCACAAGGCCTCACAACGGCTTCCATAGACTTACTCACTCCACCTGAGCCACGTACCCCTACCTTCTACCTATTACCCAAAATCCACAAAGAGAACCATCCTGGCCGTCCCATTGTAGCAGGCTTCAAATCCCCAACTGAACGTATCTCAGCTCTGGTAGATCAGCACCTACAACCTATCACCCGCAGACTCCCATCCTACATCAAAGACACAAATCACTTCCTAGAACGCCTCAAATCCATTCCCACTCCTCTCCCACCTGAAACCTTTCTTGTCACCATAGATGCTACATCCCTTTACACAAACATCCCACATACCCATGGTCTCTCTGCCCTTGAGCACTACCTCTCCCAACGCCCACCCGAAGATCTTCCAAAAACCTCGTTCCTTATCACACTTACCAACTTCATCCTCACCCATAATTACTTCACTTTTGAAGGCCAGACCTACAAACAAATCAGGGGAACGGCCATGGGAACCAGGATGGCTCCCTCCTATGCCAACCTCTTCATGGGCCGCATGGAGGAGGCTTTCCTGAAGACCCAACAGCTGCTTCCCCTGGCCTGGTATAGGTTTATAGATGACATCTTTGTGGTCTGGACTCATGGTGAAGAAACACTCCTTAATTTCCTCCATAACCTCAACTCCTTTTCGAATCTGAATTTCACCTGGTCCTTCTCCAAAACCCAAGCCACCTTCCTGGATGTTGACCTTCATCTTGTTGAAGCTCACATCCACACCTCTGTCCATATCAAACCCACAAACAAACAACAGTACCTTCACTTTGATAGCTGCCATCCTTTCCACATCAAACGCTCCCTTCCCTACAGCCTAGGTATTCGTGGCAAACGTATCTGCTCCAGTGACGAATCCCTCAACAACTACACCAATAACCTGACCAGTGCTTTCCTCTCCCGCAACTATCCTGCAGACCTTGTCCACAAACAGATATCCCGAGCAATACATTCCTCCCCGTCCAACAACAATGTTCCTACCCCCAGACCACACAGAAGCATCCCCCTTGTCACCCAATATTATCCTGGCCTCGAAAACATCAACAAATTACTCCGCCAGGGATATGACTTTCTCAAGTCAACCCCTGAAATGAGATCATCCCTTGACAAAATTCTCCCCACACCACCCAGAGTTGCCTTTCGTCGCCCCCCTAACCTCCGTAACATCCTTGTTAAACCCTACAATATTCCCAGACTACCTTCTCTACCCAGCGGTTCCTACCCCTGTAACCGACCCCGCTGCAAAACCTGCCCCATGCATCCCCCCACAACCACCTACTCCAGCCCCGCTACTGGTAAAACATACACAATTCAAGGCAGGGCTACGTGTGAAACCACACATGTCATTTATCAACTGACATGCCTGCACTGCACAGCCTTTTACATCGGCATGACAACAACCAAACTGGCTGAGCGCATGAACGGACACAGACGAACTGTCCGCCTAGGAGATGCCCAATACCCAGTAGCGGAGCATGCCCTCCAGCATAATTCTAGGGACCTAGGAACCTGCTACACCGTATGTGCCATTTGGCTTCTCCCACCCAACACCAGTCCCTCTGAACTGCGGAGATGGGAACTTGCACTCCAACACATCCTTTCATCCCGCCATCCCCCTGGACTGAACCTACGTTAAACCACCTCACTCCCATTCACTCTTCAGTCTTCTCCTCTTTCCCTTTCCTCTTTAGCCATTCACGCATCTTTTCATCCTACATAGTTGTGTTTATCTTTATACTATATACCTCTTTACTTCTGTATGCATCCTCTTTGGTTTGAAGCTGGCACAGTACTTACAGTAGAATATCTTTGGCTTCCCTCTGACAACCATGCCTCCATCCTTGCTACCCTCCCTGTTTACCTTTCCCTGTTGCTTCATAACCTGGGTTGTGAGTAACTGAATCCACTTTCCCTTCTTCCCTTTTTTCCCCTCTCTCCTCCCTGATGAAGGAACAAAGTTCCGAAAGCTAGGAATGTAAATTTTCAGTTCTGTTTTATGTGTATCTATCGGCTGTACTGAGCTGAGGTAAGTACTGGCCAGCCCCTCTATCTCTTTGTTAGTATTTGTTTCATATCTTATATGAGATTTTCCATTAATCATTTAGATCACCTATATGGTCCACATCCTTCATTGTTTTGTCCCTTTTGTTAGCTATCACTTACGTCTGTCATCTTAACACTTTCTCTTCTTCAGTGTTTTATATATACATAAATAAAAATTTTCGTCACCAACTGTGCTAGTTTCATCTTCCTCCTATTATCTTGTTCCGTTTATAGTCCTCTTCTCTTTTTTATTTATTGATTTATTTATTCAACATTCCATAGTTTTAACGTTCGTTATTCGCTGTTTCCCAGCCAACAATCACTGCCAACAATCTCTTCCACACCTACCAGTATCATCCATTTACGTCGATTTCTTGTTGCTGGCGATATTTTTGTGCCATTGGCTATCTTTCTCTGCCACAAGAAAAATTTTTTGGGACATTTCTGCCCCATCCGCGATCTTTTTTGCGGCACGCGCGATCTTTTTTGCGGCACGCGCGATCGCTTTTGCGGCACGCGCGATCACTTTTGCGGCACGCGCGATCGCTTTTGCGGCACGCGCGATCTTTTTTCGCCACTCGCTACCTCAGTTTTTGAGCTACGTGTGTTCTTTTCCCCCTGATCTGGACATACTTGCTTGGTCTGGTCAACTTTTTCCGTATTTTTCTTATTTAGTGGTCTTCCTTTGGTATTGAACATTACCAACACAATTTCTTTCCTTCTCGTCCTTCCCTCCGTGTTTTACTCCTTCTTATGATTACTATTTCAACTTTCGTTATTTAATTTCCCTACCCACCAGTTACCCACTATGTACCCTAATCCTATACCACATTATTTACATTCATTCCGGAAACATGCATTCACCGTAGCCAAACTGCAATCCCACATACTTTTCCTCCAGTCCTGCTTAACCTTTGGAATTACCCCTAAAGGGCTTACCTTAAAAGTTCCCATCTCCGGGTGCAATTCCTCCTTCCACCAGTCTCTCCTGGACTTCCAGAACCTTCAATCCTTAGCCCTTACCCAACTTGTCCTGAATCTCTACACTACTTCATGTAACCACCACTCCCAACAGCTCCTATCTCTCTTCAAAGTCCTCCACCTCTCAAACCCTTGCTTGGAGAACACACTGAGGAACATCATCCTAGAAGCCAGCTGCAAACTTGAGTTCCATGCCACACACCACCTGAAAAAACTATCCACAGTGCTAGTGCAACACCTAAGAAGTGGGGTCCCTCTCCCTATCCCTCACAAACACCAACCACAACAGAACCTTCAACAAACCCCCCTCATAGCCAACAAACCTAGCCTAGCCACCCTACTCAATCTCCCCATCCCAGCACATACCCCACACAGACCAAATCTCAACTATAACCACAGTCAAATGCCACATATCACCAGTCCCAATTCAGTCCTAAACCTCTCATCCAGATCCCTCTCTCCTCCAGAGACATCTGTTCTATCAAAAGGCTTAACCTTTAGCCCCACACCTAAATTCAACCACACTGCCCTGGTTAAAGATCTCCTCTCATTCACCCGGAACCTCAACTGGAAATATCACTTCACTACCCAAACACAGCCCCCAAGTACTAGACCCAGTGTTGAACCCTGTCTAGAACAGTTCCGACTGCCTTCTCAAAGGGATCCTCCTCCCCTCCCCCAAAACCATCCCTTGCAGACATTTCAGGAATTCCTCACATCCAGTGTTGCCTCCCAGTCCTTCTTGAAGAACATCCCGACAACCCCCAACATCACCCCAGCTGAATCCCGTGCCATTAAGGAGCTGAAAATAGACCACTCCATTGTCATCCTCCCGGCGGATAAAGGCTCCACAACTGTCGTACTTGACCGTGTGGAGTATGTGGCAGAAGGACTGCGTCAACTCTCTGACACCTCAACCTACAAAGCTGTCACCCAGGATCCCATTCCCTCCATCCAGACTGAGCTGCAAAAAATCCTAAAAATCCAAGGTCCCTCACAAGGCCTCACAACGGCTTCCATAGACTTACTCACTCCACCTGAGCCACGTACCCCTACCTTCTACCTATTACCCAAAATCCACAAAGAGAACCATCCTGGCCGTCCCATTGTAGCAGGCTTCAAATCCCCAACTGAACGTATCTCAGCTCTGGTAGATCAGCACCTACAACCTATCACCCGCAGACTCCCATCCTACATCAAAGACACAAATCACTTCCTAGAACGCCTCAAATCCATTCCCACTCCTCTCCCACCTGAAACCTTTCTTGTCACCATAGATGCTACATCCCTTTACACAAACATCCCACATACCCATGGTCTCTCTGCCCTTGAGCACTACCTCTCCCAACGCCCACCCGAAGATCTTCCAAAAACCTCGTTCCTTATCACACTTACCAACTTCATCCTCACCCATAATTACTTCACTTTTGAAGGCCAGACCTACAAACAAATCAGGGGAACGGCCATGGGAACCAGGATGGCTCCCTCCTATGCCAACCTCTTCATGGGCCGCATGGAGGAGGCTTTCCTGAAGACCCAACAGCTGCTTCCCCTGGCCTGGTATAGGTTTATAGATGACATCTTTGTGGTCTGGACTCATGGTGAAGAAACACTCCTTAATTTCCTCCATAACCTCAACTCCTTTTCGAATCTGAATTTCACCTGGTCCTTCTCCAAAACCCAAGCCACCTTCCTGGATGTTGACCTTCATCTTGTTGAAGCTCACATCCACACCTCTGTCCATATCAAACCCACAAACAAACAACAGTACCTTCACTTTGATAGCTGCCATCCTTTCCACATCAAACGCTCCCTTCCCTACAGCCTAGGTATTCGTGGCAAACGTATCTGCTCCAGTGACGAATCCCTCAACAACTACACCAATAACCTGACCAGTGCTTTCCTCTCCCGCAACTATCCTGCAGACCTTGTCCACAAACAGATATCCCGAGCAATACATTCCTCCCCGTCCAACAACAATGTTCCTACCCCCAGACCACACAGAAGCATCCCCCTTGTCACCCAATATTATCCTGGCCTCGAAAACATCAACAAATTACTCCGCCAGGGATATGACTTTCTCAAGTCAACCCCTGAAATGAGATCATCCCTTGACAAAATTCTCCCCACACCACCCAGAGTTGCCTTTCGTCGCCCCCCTAACCTCCGTAACATCCTTGTTAAACCCTACAATATTCCCAGACTACCTTCTCTACCCAGCGGTTCCTACCCCTGTAACCGACCCCGCTGCAAAACCTGCCCCATGCATCCCCCCACAACCACCTACTCCAGCCCCGCTACTGGTAAAACATACACAATTCAAGGCAGGGCTACGTGTGAAACCACACATGTCATTTATCAACTGACATGCCTGCACTGCACAGCCTTTTACATCGGCATGACAACAACCAAACTGGCTGAGCGCATGAACGGACACAGACGAACTGTCCGCCTAGGAGATGCCCAATACCCAGTAGCGGAGCATGCCCTCCAGCATAATTCTAGGGACCTAGGAACCTGCTACACCGTATGTGCCATTTGGCTTCTCCCACCCAACACCAGTCCCTCTGAACTGCGGAGATGGGAACTTGCACTCCAACACATCCTTTCATCCCGCCATCCCCCTGGACTGAACCTACGTTAAACCACCTCACTCCCATTCACTCTTCAGTCTTCTCCTCTTTCCCTTTCCTCTTTAGCCATTCACGCATCTTTTCATCCTACATAGTTGTGTTTATCTTTATACTATATACCTCTTTACTTCTGTATGCATCCTCTTTGGTTTGAAGCTGGCACAGTACTTACAGTAGAATATCTTTGGCTTCCCTCTGACAACCATGCCTCCATCCTTGCTACCCTCCCTGTTTACCTTTCCCTGTTGCTTCATAACCTGGGTTGTGAGTAACTGAATCCACTTTCCCTTCTTCCCTTTTTTCCCCTCTCTCCTCCCTGATGAAGGAACAAAGTTCCGAAAGCTAGGAATGTAAATTTTCAGTTCTGTTTTATGTGTATCTATCGGCTGTACTGAGCTGAGGTAAGTACTGGCCAGCCCCTCTATCTCTTTGTTAGTATTTGTTTCATATCTTATATGAGATTTTCCATTAATCATTTAGATCACCTATATGGTCCACATCCTTCATTGTTTTGTCCCTTTTGTTAGCTATCACTTACGTCTGTCATCTTAACACTTTCTCTTCTTCAGTGTTTTATATATACATAAATAAAAATTTTCGTCACCAACTGTGCTAGTTTCATCTTCCTCCTATTATCTTGTTCCGTTTATAGTCCTCTTCTCTTTTTTATTTATTGATTTATTTATTCAACATTCCATAGTTTTAACGTTCGTTATTCGCTGTTTCCCAGCCAACAATCACTGCCAACAATCTCTTCCACACCTACCAGTATCATCCATTTACGTCGATTTCTTGTTGCTGGCGATATTTTTGTGCCATTGGCTATCTTTCTCTGCCACAAGAAAAATTTTTTGGGACATTTCTGCCCCATCCGCGATCTTTTTTGCGGCACGCGCGATCTTTTTTGCGGCACGCGCGATCGCTTTTGCGGCACGCGCGATCACTTTTGCGGCACGCGCGATCGCTTTTGCGGCACGCGCGATCTTTTTTCGCCACTCGCTACCTCAGTTTTTGAGCTACGTGTGTTCTTTTCCCCCTGATCTGGACATACTTGCTTGGTCTGGTCAACTTTTTCCGTATTTTTCTTATTTAGTGGTCTTCCTTTGGTATTCAACATTACCAACACAATTTCTTTCCTTCTCGTCCTTCCCTCCGTGTTTTACTCCTTCTTATGATTACTATTTCAACTTTCGTTATTTAATTTCCCTACCCACCAGTTACCCACTATGTACCCTAATCCTATACCACATTATTTACATTCATTCCGGAAACATGCATTCACCGTAGCCAAACTGCAATCCCACATACTTTTCCTCCAGTCCTGCTTAACCTTTGGAATTACCCCTAAAGGGCTTACCTTAAAAGTTCCCATCTCCGGGTGCAATTCCTCCTTCCACCAGTCTCTCCTGGACTTCCAGAACCTTCAATCCTTAGCCCTTACCCAACTTGTCCTGAATCTCTACACTACTTCATGTAACCACCACTCCCAACAGCTCCTATCTCTCTTCAAAGTCCTCCACCTCTCAAACCCTTGCTTGGAGAACACACTGAGGAACATCATCCTAGAAGCCAGCTGCAAACTTGAGTTCCATGCCACACACCACCTGAAAAAACTATCCACAGTGCTAGTGCAACACCTAAGAAGTGGGGTCCCTCTCCCTATCCCTCACAAACACCAACCACAACAGAACCTTCAACAAACCCCCCTCATAGCCAACAAACCTAGCCTAGCCACCCTACTCAATCTCCCCATCCCAGCACATACCCCACACAGACCAAATCTCAACTATAACCACAGTCAAATGCCACATATCACCAGTCCCAATTCAGTCCTAAACCTCTCATCCAGATCCCTCTCTCCTCCAGAGACATCTGTTCTATCAAAAGGCTTAACCTTTAGCCCCACACCTAAATTCAACCACACTGCCCTGGTTAAAGATCTCCTCTCATTCACCCGGAACCTCAACTGGAAATATCACTTCACTACCCAAACACAGCCCCCAAGTACTAGACCCAGTGTTGAACCCTGTCTAGAACAGTTCCGACTGCCTTCTCAAAGGGATCCTCCTCCCCTCCCCCAAAACCATCCCTTGCAGACATTTCAGGAATTCCTCACATCCAGTGTTGCCTCCCAGTCCTTCTTGAAGAACATCCCGACAACCCCCAACATCACCCCAGCTGAATCCCGTGCCATTAAGGAGCTGAAAATAGACCACTCCATTGTCATCCTCCCGGCGGATAAAGGCTCCACAACTGTCGTACTTGACCGTGTGGAGTATGTGGCAGAAGGACTGCGTCAACTCTCTGACACCTCAACCTACAAAGCTGTCACCCAGGATCCCATTCCCTCCATCCAGACTGAGCTGCAAAAAATCCTAAAAATCCAAGGTCCCTCACAAGGCCTCACAACGGCTTCCATAGACTTACTCACTCCACCTGAGCCACGTACCCCTACCTTCTACCTATTACCCAAAATCCACAAAGAGAACCATCCTGGCCGTCCCATTGTAGCAGGCTTCAAATCCCCAACTGAACGTATCTCAGCTCTGGTAGATCAGCACCTACAACCTATCACCCGCAGACTCCCATCCTACATCAAAGACACAAATCACTTCCTAGAACGCCTCAAATCCATTCCCACTCCTCTCCCACCTGAAACCTTTCTTGTCACCATAGATGCTACATCCCTTTACACAAACATCCCACATACCCATGGTCTCTCTGCCCTTGAGCACTACCTCTCCCAACGCCCACCCGAAGATCTTCCAAAAACCTCGTTCCTTATCACACTTACCAACTTCATCCTCACCCATAATTACTTCACTTTTGAAGGCCAGACCTACAAACAAATCAGGGGAACGGCCATGGGAACCAGGATGGCTCCCTCCTATGCCAACCTCTTCATGGGCCGCATGGAGGAGGCTTTCCTGAAGACCCAACAGCTGCTTCCCCTGGCCTGGTATAGGTTTATAGATGACATCTTTGTGGTCTGGACTCATGGTGAAGAAACACTCCTTAATTTCCTCCATAACCTCAACTCCTTTTCGAATCTGAATTTCACCTGGTCCTTCTCCAAAACCCAAGCCACCTTCCTGGATGTTGACCTTCATCTTGTTGAAGCTCACATCCACACCTCTGTCCATATCAAACCCACAAACAAACAACAGTACCTTCACTTTGATAGCTGCCATCCTTTCCACATCAAACGCTCCCTTCCCTACAGCCTAGGTATTCGTGGCAAACGTATCTGCTCCAGTGACGAATCCCTCAACAACTACACCAATAACCTGACCAGTGCTTTCCTCTCCCGCAACTATCCTGCAGACCTTGTCCACAAACAGATATCCCGAGCAATACATTCCTCCCCGTCCAACAACAATGTTCCTACCCCCAGACCACACAGAAGCATCCCCCTTGTCACCCAATATTATCCTGGCCTCGAAAACATCAACAAATTACTCCGCCAGGGATATGACTTTCTCAAGTCAACCCCTGAAATGAGATCATCCCTTGACAAAATTCTCCCCACACCACCCAGAGTTGCCTTTCGTCGCCCCCCTAACCTCCGTAACATCCTTGTTAAACCCTACAATATTCCCAGACTACCTTCTCTACCCAGCGGTTCCTACCCCTGTAACCGACCCCGCTGCAAAACCTGCCCCATGCATCCCCCCACAACCACCTACTCCAGCCCCGCTACTGGTAAAACATACACAATTCAAGGCAGGGCTACGTGTGAAACCACACATGTCATTTATCAACTGACATGCCTGCACTGCACAGCCTTTTACATCGGCATGACAACAACCAAACTGGCTGAGCGCATGAACGGACACAGACGAACTGTCCGCCTAGGAGATGCCCAATACCCAGTAGCGGAGCATGCCCTCCAGCATAATTCTAGGGACCTAGGAACCTGCTACACCGTATGTGCCATTTGGCTTCTCCCACCCAACACCAGTCCCTCTGAACTGCGGAGATGGGAACTTGCACTCCAACACATCCTTTCATCCCGCCATCCCCCTGGACTGAACCTACGTTAAACCACCTCACTCCCATTCACTCTTCAGTCTTCTCCTCTTTCCCTTTCCTCTTTAGCCATTCACGCATCTTTTCATCCTACATAGTTGTGTTTATCTTTATACTATATACCTCTTTACTTCTGTATGCATCCTCTTTGGTTTGAAGCTGGCACAGTACTTACAGTAGAATATCTTTGGCTTCCCTCTGACAACCATGCCTCCATCCTTGCTACCCTCCCTGTTTACCTTTCCCTGTTGCTTCATAACCTGGGTTGTGAGTAACTGAATCCACTTTCCCTTCTTCCCTTTTTTCCCCTCTCTCCTCCCTGATGAAGGAACAAAGTTCCGAAAGCTAGGAATGTAAATTTTCAGTTCTGTTTTATGTGTATCTATCGGCTGTACTGAGCTGAGGTAAGTACTGGCCAGCCCCTCTATCTCTTTGTTAGTATTTGTTTCATATCTTATATGAGATTTTCCATTAATCATTTAAACCTACGTTTCTAGCATTTGTAGACTTAAAGAAAGCTTTTGACAATGTTGACTGGAATACTCTCTTTCAAATTCTAAAGGTGGCAGGGGTAAAATACAGGGAGCAAAAGGCTATTTATAATTTGTACAGAAACCAGATGGCAGTTATAAGAGTCAAGGGACATGAAAGGGAAGCAGTGGTTGGGATGGGAGTATGACAGGGTTGTAGTCTCTCCCCGATGTTGTTAAATCTGTATATTGAGCAAGCAGTAAAGGAAACAAAAGATAAATTCGGAGTAGGTATTAAAATTCATGGAGAAGAAATAAAAACTTTGAGGTTCGCCGATGACATTGTAATTCTGTCAGAGACAGCAAAGGACTTGGAAGAGCAGTTGAATGGAATGGACAGTGTCTTGAAAGGAGGATATAAGATGAACATCAACAAAAGCAAAACAAGGATAATGGAATGTAGTCTAATTAAGTCGGGTGATGCTGAGGGAATTAGATTAGGAAATGAAACACTTAAAGTAGTAAAGGAGTTTTGCTATTTGGGGAGCAAAATAACTGATGATGGTCGAAGTAGAGAGGATATAAAATGTAGACTGGCAATGGCAAGGAAAGCGTTTCTGAAGAAGAGAAATTTGTTAACATCCAGTATTGATTTAAGTGTCAGGAAGTCATTTCTGAAAGTATTCGTATGGAGTGTAGCCATGTATGGAAGTGAAACATGGACGATAAATAGTTTGGACAAGAAGAGAATAGAAGCTTTCGAAATGTGGTGCTACAGAAGAATGCTGAAGATTAGATGGGTAGATCAAATAACTAATGAGGAAGTATTGAATAGGATTGGGGAGAAGAGAAGTTTGTGGCACAACTTGACCAGACGAAGGGATCGGTTGGTAGGACATGTTCTGAGGCATCAAGGGATCACCAATTTTGTATTGGAGGGCAGCGTGGAGGGTAAAAATCGTAGAGGGAGACCAAGAGATGAATACACTAAGCAGATTCAGAAGGATGTAGGTTGCAGTAGGTACTGGGAGATGAAAAAGCTTGCACAGGATAGAGTAGCATGGAGAGCTGCATCAAACCAGTCTTAGGACTGAAGACCACAACAACAACAACAACGTTATGTAATACTTTATTGTACATATTGTTCCAGATCACGTGTAAGACAGAGCCTTAAGGTCCTTATCTTGTCTGGCTAAATTACGAATAAATAAATAAACTTTATTGGAAACGTTTTCCAACAATCAACACAATCCCGTTTGCATTTAACAGTCGGTTTTGTTGATTCATATTTACCCTTTTCCTACTCCTGTATTATGTTTTGTGACTCACCCATTCACATTCGTAGCATTCCACCTAACAATGTTGTTGGAGGTGGTCCTTAGGCCCATACATGTGACATTTTATCACTGAAGCAAACACGCAGTGGTCGCTATGTCCTCTAGACACAGTATCTATGTCTTCCAATAGTGTGAGAATCATGATAGCTGCAGCCAATCAGATGGATTCTCTATTCTCATCTTAAGTGACATTTCAACGAAATGCCATGCAAGAATACATCAAGACCACTATTCTTGGCTTTTTGGCATAGCACTACAGTAACTTTCTCAGCCTGTTACCTCATACATTTGGACACTGACGTTTTGGCTTCTATCTAAGAAAGATTCCATAGACTCGTTACATTTCTAAATCAACATATTCAACTTTTCCCTGGTGAGGCAACAACTGTTCTGCTTATAGTATCATTGTCATAACCCCTTAGCTATGTGTTTGGATCCTATGTCCCATAAAGTCTCTTGGTAGGTCGCACATGCCTTAGCTTCTATATTCAAATGTATATTGGTCATATGCAAGAAAACTTTGTCAGAATACACTCACAACTTGATTGCATCTGAAACATCTATGAGAAACGCAGTTATGATCTCCAATGTCTTGCCAGAAATAAGTGAAATCAAGTTTGCTACTGCAGGATCAATAGGAGGGGGTACATCCAGTATAATCTTGATTTCCTCAAGTTGTCCTAGTATTTGTTGCTTCTCACCTTGCAGCACCTTTGCCTGGTTCTTACAATGTTCTAATTCCTTAGCTTTACGTTGGAGCTGCTTGTAAGCTAATGATCTACTCCATCATAGTTGCAACAGAATCACCCGTACTAGCAATGTTTGTTTGTACCAGCAATTTCTGTATTCCACTACCTGCCAAACAATACAATATGAAACATAATGACACCATGTTCACACTACAAAGGATACAATACTCAATAAGTGACCCTAACCATTATGGCGTATCATTTCCTATCTATACTTATTTAAATTTCATGCCAAATGACCGCAACATTGACAAGTGTAGCATACGGCTACATGTGCATGACAACTCCTGACCAGGGACACAGTAAAATGTACACCTGACGGGTGTTAAATATGGTTCACGATACTTACCCTTAAAAACAGACACATTAAGAAGCTCAGACGGGCCAGCCGGGGTGGCCAAGCGGTTCTAGACGCTACAGTCTGGAACCGCGCTACTACTACGGTCGCAGGTTCGAATCCTGCCTCGGGCATGGATGTGTGTGATGTCCTTAGGTTAGTTAGATTTAAGTAGTTCTAAGTTCTAGGGGACTAATGACCTCAGAAGTTGAGTCCCATAGTGCTCAGAACCATTTTGAAGCTCAGACGGTTGTACAGGTGTTACCTTCAGATTAAATTGAATGACCCTAACGTCCACCATGGTCACTAAATTATATGAGAAAAAAGGCCACTTATAAGGTAAACAAAATGCTTCAGGCATTGCCCTTCATTGTGCAAAATGCTGAATGCTAGATGACCAAAGCTGTTCTGATGACGATGGCAATGTCATGTAGCCCACTTCTGATTATCAGCTTTAGTGGTGATGATCATGGTTGTAAGGCCCGCTTCAGCACACCAGTTGCAGCAGTGTGCAGTAGTTTTGTGAGCTCCACTACTTGACAACTGTTGTAGTGGTTATTCCTCAGGTCAGGATTTTTACTAGACTTGAAAGTTATGCAGTAAGGTGGTGCCGCTACTGCTGCAGGAAGCTGACCTTAGTGGCTCGAGTGGATGACTGTTAGATACCCAATGGCGTCAGTGAAACAGCAGTATCTGGAATGACATTTGTCTACTGAAAAAATGTACAGAGTTATAGGTGTCTTCAGAGCTGCAGATGGGGGCCATGTATGGAGGTGCACGTGGCATGAATAAGTGCTGTCGCCGTGTCCTGATGTTCCTGCTGTGGGTTAGTGCTATGACCACATCTTGTGCTGATATTGTGGGCACGTAAGGAAGGTGCTGCCCACCCAGATGTTCCATGATGGCCTAGAGTGGATTCCACATCAGCATTCTTGAAGAGAGAGGTGTGCGTGTGTGTGTGTGTGTGTGTGTGTGTGTGTGTGTGTGTGAATGCTGACAGCAGCTCAGATTGCGGGTGTAAGGAAGGCAGGAGCCAAGGACCCAGATTGGCGACAGCATACACCCACAGAGGCAGTTCTCTGGTGTCACGTCCAACAGGTTGTAGGTAGTAGTTAGCAGTCACTCAGTATGGCCCTTCACCATGGGAAGGCCAAACTCACATTTTCTTCAATCACAGTGGTGGTCATGCAGTAGTGGCAGCTTATAGCAACTAAGTCCCACTATAGCTGGCCGGCTATGATCTCAGTCTCAGAGGTGAGTCATTCTTTCAGCACATCATGATTTGGCAGGTGAGTTATTCTGTAACTAGTGAGATGGTCATTCTGTCAGAATCAGTGATGTAGATGGAATGATCAAACAATGAGAGTGAGGATTCATAAGCAGTTGTATTTAAAGCTGGACATAACATCATTGCAGCCAGCAATGTGGTCATTTGCCATCATTTTATAGCCCATTCCCTTTACTTGGAGTGAATGAGCACCAGCATGGAGGTTACATGTTAAAGCTCCATACTGCAAGGCTAAACAAAATGGCGCCGTCAGTACTGGCATACTGCACTGTTTCTGCTTTTTGATTATGTCTTGGCATAATGTATCACTGTGTTGCGAAATTTTTAAATAATACAAACATTATGAACATTATAGTTATTCATTGTTCATCTCTACATCTTTATTTCTCAACATAGTCACCCTGGCAGCAAATGCATTTCTCACAATGAGAGACCAGTTTGTTGATGTAATTACTGTAGAACACTGGAGCCACAAGCTCATTTCTGTTTGTGCTACTCCAAGAATGTGTTCTTTAAAGCTTTGGAAACAGATGAAAACTGGATTGGGGCAAGTCAGGACTGATGGAAGATGATCGACGACACTGCACCCAAGGCATCGGATTGGGGCAGATGTCGTAGCACTAGCTTGTGGCTGGTATTGTCATGTTGAGGGAGACCGTGCTCCATGAGTGGACGAACTTTTCGAATTCAAAACTCGATTACAGCACGTTGTTGCTCATGCACCTACACCCTTATGTTACACGTTACAATTCTGAGCCACCTAGTAGGAGTGGGCTGCAAATAAGCAGACATGAAGAATGTTGGTAAAGTTTGTTTCATTTAAAAAGCTTTTCTGACAGATACAAATTATAGGCATTACTTTTTGGCACACCATCGTATATATGTGTCATTTGGGAGCAACAATAGCACAAGATCGTATGTATTTTAGCAAGGTTGGTTGAGACAGTTGGTGTCAAAATAATTTGTCCCATGGCTACAATGAAGTGTAAGAGCCTTTCAGAAAAGAAATATCATACAATTGATGCCTTGCAATGATGGTAAGCATAATGTACAGGAGGAATTGATAATGCTTAATAGTAATAAAATGTAATATAAACAAGTTTTGACAAATACTATCATAGTAACTCTGGAGTTAAGCATGACAATCTCTTTCTTGCTCCATGCAGCTCACATGAGGGTATTATGCTAAAAAAGAAAGTGCACTTCAAGGGTACCCAGAGTTGACAGTGAAACAGGTATGTGAAACAGGGTGACACTCAGCTGATCTTCATGGTAAAACTATAGCTCATAGTTAAGTGCTATCGTATATATGTGATTCCTGTTCTACTTCCTATATTTTGAGACCAGTGGAGTTGAGATGGTGCATATTACACCATTTGATAACATTAACATAATTTTACCTTGTGTTGCCTTTCATAACTGTTAATGTATACTTTGCAGTAAAAACTCTGCCTCACAAAGTACAGGAGATGAATGAATGCCTTGACAGTTAAAAAAATTAATAGAAAAACATAAAACAGGTTATCATTTTGAGATGCAAATGTATACATTTTTTAAATGTACACTTAAAACAAGATGGGACGTTTCCTATGAATAAGTATTTTGAATTATACCAGAACCTGAAAATTTGGAGTATAATATCTTCACTTATCCATTCAAACACGTTGGTGAAAAGTTAGTCACTCCAATTAAATATCAGTTTATTCTAGGAATGGACAATATTTAACATCATTATTGAAGTACTAGTTACTGAGATATAGCTAGACACTATTAAATACTTCATGGTTTAGGATTTAGCAACAATAAATCGAGTTTACTCCATTTAACTGCTTTTTGTACAGTGTGAGAAAACTATTCTCCTTATTATGAAGCTCTTCTTCGTACTGTTAAAATTTCAGTGTCTTTAAACAAATTAATACTGTTTGTATTGTGTCACTGTAACAGGCAGCACCGTAGCCACGTTTTTTATAGCTCTGTCCTGGGAGGGTGTGCACAAAAGTATTCATTCCCTTGGAAACAGTTAACAGGGGCCAAGCGCTGAATATACAGTTATTCCATCACTCAAGTAGTGACACCATTCCACCACAGAATTCTTGTCAAAATAAATAATACATTTCTGGAACCTATTTCCTGGTTGCAATTGCAATATTGTAACCTGTTACACATAATTAATCGTATAGGCTACTGCCAAGTTTGTTCAGGAAGTATGGAGTTCCAAGCTAGAATCTGAAATTGGAATCGATTGTTCTGAATAATGACCATTTATGTGAAGTGTGATACAAATCTATGGGACAAAAATGTCAGAGTCCCCTTGTGGTTATGTTGTGAAAACAGGGGAATTCTGTGCAGGTAGTGTGGTGATGGAATGCTGCTTGGAATCAGCGGCAAACAAAATGGAAATGTTCTTAACAACTTTTTATATTGTACGCTGCACTGATCCAATGGTAGGGAAAGCATTTTAACTGTACCTGTAACATTATACTGTAGTGAATCAATGGACACCACTGAATCACTAAGAGGTACTGTAAGCAATATAGTCAACCTTTCATGAACTCATATGGAGTCACCATATCACAACTACAAAATATGACACCCACAGTGACAGCTACATGATTTTAATGATGGAAAAATCAAAGTTAATAGAGTTCCAAAATATCCTGTGATGACATGAGCTGCACTGGAGGAGCTGCAATTAGAGGAAATGATGTGAAATCTGTGGCCGAAGGAACAGATTGAATGGTATTCAGAACAATAAGTATAAATAACTTATACCAAAACAGCTACACATACAACTAAAAAAAAGTATTACCAGTGTTATTCAATTTGCACTTGTGTAAACAAAAAATGGTTCAAATGGCTATGAGCACTATGGGACTTAACATCTGAGGTCATCAGTCCCTTAGAACTTAGAACTACTTAAACCTAACTAACCTAAGGGCATCACACACACCCATGCCCGAGGCACGATTCGAACCTGCAACTGTAGCGGTCGCGCAGTTCCAGACTGAAGCGCCTAGAACAGCTCGGCCACTCCAGCCGGCTTGTGTAAACACCTATAGTAGTTGAATTATTAGTAGCCATATTATGCCACATTACCTTTATTGTGATGAGTTATTACCAATAGCAAATTTGTGTAGGATATAGACTGATATCTGAATTTCACATGTATTTTGCTGTTGTTTTTCTGTAGAAAAAAATAAAAAGTAATGCTGAACATTAGCACTGTATTCCTTCAAGAAGATCATTGTACCAAAAGATTGGAATATAGCTCGAAAGATGACATTATCCCGCAGTCCACCTGATGCTATTTAACAGTGACTGAGGTAAAAAATTGAGAATCATCTGAAACGTTGATTCACATTATTACAACCAAATGATTCAAAGACAGTTAAGTACCGTTAGAAGTCCCTGATTACCAGAATAAATGCAGACAGCTCATTTTCTATACAAACATAATGGCAGGTAATACATGAAAACATACAATACTGTTTTATTAAAACACTAGACCTTGGTACCTCACAAATATCATTTAGTTAAAATATTGGACTACAGAGGTTTAAAGTTTAAATGGCCAAAGAAAAAACAGTGAGGCATGTACAGCATCATGGAAGACATTCCTCTTAAAATTCTAAGACTTCACATTCAAAACTTATTACTTACTCCAACATATATCTCATAATAATCATGATGGAGCTATTATCAAAACAGGATCACAACTGTAGGTGTATTGATTAATATGCCACACATGAAACCACTTAAAATTTGGCATCTACAATTGAAGAGCAGTCTCTTCAGACAGCTGCAGATCTGTTCAGTCATACATCACTATTATAAGGCGTCCCCTTTCATGGGGGAGAAGCTTTGTCCTAAATATTTTCCAAATGAGACTTTCTGTTGACAAATAACGCAATTATTTGTCTTTTGCAACAGTACAACTGTGAGTGTATCTTCTGATAGCTGATGCTGCTGGATCTCTTGTCACACATAACACACGTAAGGACATTCGACACTATGCAGCTGCGAATGCTCAGGAATCTTACTTTATGTGAACGTCTTGTTGCAAACGGCACTAGATTTAGGCACATTTGCCAGTATGCAGCTGTGAATTTTTCTTCAAAAGATTAATTCAGATGACTGTTTTGTTGCACACACCACCTGTAGGGGCGTTTGCCTCTGTGCTGCATTAAATGTCGTTTCTGATTACCACTTTGCACGGATGTTTTGTTGAAAACATTGTAGCTGTAGGTGTGTTCGCTAGTGTGCAGCCTTAAATGTTGCTTCAGAGACCTTCTTTTCGCGAATGTCTTGTTGCAAACGTCGCAGGTGTAAAGGCATTCGATAGTGTGCCTCTTTAAATGTTTCTTCAGTGGATTTCTTTTCATGAATGTCTTGTTGCAAATGCAGCAGGTGTAGGGGCGTTCATCAGTGTTATCACCATAACAAGTGCCAGTATGAACTCGCAAATGATTCTTCAGAAAATCACTTCGCATGAATGACTTGCTGCAAACACCACAACTGTACAGGCGTTCGCCAGTGTGGAGTCTTGAATGCCTCTTTAGACGCTTATCTGATGTGAATCTCCTGTTGCAAACGCCACAGCTGTAGGGGAGTTCCACGGTGTGCGTCTCTAAATGTAGCTTTAGAGATTTTCTTTGCGTGAATGTCTTGTTGCACAAGCCACAGGTGTAGGGGCATTCACCAGCGTCATCAGTAGCATTGGTGTCTTCCAATGCAAGGACGAGAGTGCTGCAGGAAAGTGGAACTGTGTCAGAAAATATAACTGTAATACAGAAAAGAAAATTACACAAAAATACGATGTATCGTTATTTTCATAGCCATCCTAGCACACAGAAGTCAGTGGTCACACAAGCAAATGAGCAACCTTCCTTAGGATATTTCAAACTCCTTAGACTGGTATAAATGATGCCACCTTGGTTGAGGACAATAAAATCTTTTACACGGTGTTGGACCATGTATCAGATATTGCATTAAGAAAAGTCTGTGGTGACTATGGGAATGCATAGAAGAAAACTATTAACATGACACAATGTGTGTAGAAAATGGCCCAACTAGGATTTGCGTCAAATTTGGCGCAGTTAATCTCTTACAAAGACATTCAACAGTTAAAATACCAACCAACACTCTACAGTTTAAAAAAGTAATTAGATGCTGTCTGTGTTGTGTACATCCCCATTACTGCCTTTAATTGTTGACTGGTTGATACATTAGTTCACCAATTATCGCCCAGTGCTTAAACTACAAATCTGGTTTTATCATGTCTATACAAATCTGAATATAGCTTTAGGAGTGGTATGCCACTGATTTTACTAAAATGTGATTATTGTTTCTATCAATTGGAACAGCTACTTGGACCCATATACCATTGGTTACCATCCTGGTCAGTGGAAAGTGGGTTCATTTCTGGCTATTACATTTTATGAAATCTAAATGAGCCAACACTAAATACTTTAATTAGCATCTCAAACAAATTATCTATAATACTTTTCACTACAAACGAATTATTACAATTTAAACTACAATATTAGATATGTCACAAGAAATATTTTATGTTTAATCAGGATTGCTGATACACTACTTTGTAATATAAATGTTTTCATCTTTTGTTCGAAAATGTGTGGATTACACAGTCTGTTTGAGCCTTTATCTTAAATCCAGTTTGCTAACTGATCACATACTTCCCAGGTCTCTCTATTTCTGACTATATTTTTAAAAAATCTTATTCATAATGACAGGCTTCTACTGAGTCAAACTGTGTACATATAGCTCACACAAATAGGGTGTGATCTGTAGCTCCTTTTGATGAACACATTCACTGGAATACATTAACCAGTTTCCAGCCTGTTAAAGGTAAAGCCCATGACCAATGAAAAAGCATTACTTCCTACGATGGCTGAAAGTGCCTTGTTTTGAATATTTGCTGAACATTGCCTAGCATCTGAGATGTTCAACAGGAGTTGTCTTCCATTGAGTAGATCTCTACCACACTTTTAACAATAATTTGCTGATTTCGTTTTAGTTCTTAGATCCATAGCACACAACAGCTTGGTTAGAATAGGTCTATTAGGAGCAGGTGTTGCAAAAGCTCCTGACTTCTGCACTACCATCCAAGTTATGGCAGTTTTTTCAAAAGGATCCCCAGGGAGCCCACACACTAGAGAAGTATCTGAGAACTGGGGCAAGCAAACCAATAATTTCATAGATCTGGTGACAGAATAAAGTGTCTGCTCAATACTTAATCATCTGTTAAACGATGCTGTAGCTCTTGCAATGGCCCCTTTCCTCAATATGGGATTCAAAAACATTAATAAAGGCATCATACTCGAGGTCTGACTCTATTATAATTAAATTTTTCCCTTGGTATTAAACATAATTTTTTCATAGAATAATGGGTATATCAGTATTATTAATGGATTTATTACTTTGTTATATAATATTCAGTTAAGTGTTAACACATTTTTGGATTTTTATTTCATTAGTGGTTAGTATTTGTTACATTTTGTTGTTATGTTATTCCACAACAACACATAATTGGTAACATTAATGTAATTTTACCTCATACTAATGTTCATATGGAACACAAGCTTTGCTGTCCACAGTGGAGGAAATGAATCTCAGGATTGCCTTCACAGCATGCAACTGGGACAGTAATATTTCAACCATTAACCATAGAGCCCACTTGAAGAAGAGTCAGTGTATGTATTAAAACCACATGATGAAAATGTATGTGTGATTATCAGATGAAGTACTGAAAATTAAATATTACTGTCCCAGACATATACTCAAAAGGCGAGGAAATACAAATAAAACCATTATAACATTTAATACCTACTTTTAAAAAATTCACAAAATACCAGCAATAGGGAGACAGACTTAAACCAGAACCTGCAAATTGAGATTACAAATTCAGAGTATGTTGTCATCACTTGCACAGTGGAACAACTTGGAAAAAATTACAACAATAAATAATCCCATACTCAGGATATGAGTATAGGGGAGGATATGCAGGAATGCTGCAGCACTGCTCTTGTCAAGGCCCTACTAGAGATGGTTTGCCATTGCCTTCCTCCAACCTGTTATGAAATATTTACGATTAACAACAGTCTTGATCACGATTTATTTATTAAGGTGACCAGTTTCGACTACTATGAGTAGTGATTCTCCAGCGGAAAGAGGTTCCTACTCAATGGTCTGAAGATGACCACAGTAGTCACCTTAATAAATAAATCGTGATCAAGACTGTTTCTAATAGTAAATATTTGTAACTCATTGATCACTGCCACTCCCATAATGTATTCAAAAGTAACTGTTATGATACGTTGAGAGTGTATATGTGCTGTGTGGATGACTACCATGAGTGTTTCTGCAGTGCAGTGTTGGATCTGTGTTGTTAAAAAAGTTTTCTTGTATCAGTTTCTTCAACACCTATGGTGATCCATGATATAGCTGAAGCAGAGGTCCATTGCATTCACTGATGTATATGCATGAGAAATTCTGTACAAATCTATAACTACTGATACATCTTCCCATGCAATTGTGCTGTGACAGTTTGACAATGTAGTGAAGCTAGTGTGACGATAAATGTTACTTGCGCTGTATGAGGAATGAACCTTTGTAAAATGCTTCACTTTAGTCATAACACCTTCAATACTTTCTGTCTGGGCACAATTACTTTTGGTACCACCACAGTCATGTGCACGCCATCCAATGCCAAACACTCCAGTTGCATTGTGTCAGTGACTATAAATGAGTTCGCCCTGCTAGTAACTTGAACTGAGGAGAAACAATGAGGCATAACTCGACTTCTTTGGTCAGAAAGAGTGAAAGTGGCTGAAGTTTAATATAGACTTTCCGCACAATATGGGGACAATGCCGTGTCACTAAAAAGTATTTGTGGATCAAGATGCCTGAAAGTAACAGGACATGTGTGACACAAGAAGAGGGAGCATCATGGATCAATACATGATTCACCATCAATATCGTAGCATCTGCTTTGGACAACATTCATGGTGCTGCTTGTTAAAAAAATCGTCATCAGTGAATTCAGACTCCATAGTTTCTGTAAATGGGTACACAAGACTGTTTACAGAAAAACTCTAAGCCGAACAATAACTCATCCCTTTAAAATGGGACAACAGCTCATTTTTGACCAAAATAATCAATGGCGATGAAACGTGGTTTACCAACACACGCCAGAATTACAACATCAAAGTGTGGAGGGGGGACAACCTGGAACACTAAATAAAAAAAATCAACACACTGCCCCCAGGGATAAAGATTATACTACACATTTTTAGGATGCAAATGGGTACTAGTGGAGTACAAAAAAAAAAGTGAACAACTATTCACAAAGAATGCCACAGTGAAGTACTGGAAAGTGGGCTAATGCAAGCAATTTGCAGCAATTTTCTTTTCCTAGTAAATACATTGCAGAAAGAAAGGTGTAGATAGTTTTAGACTCTCCCTTGTATACTGCATCATGTATTGTGCCATGGAATGCTCTTTCCAGTTTGGGTATGGTCTTTTATTGTATCATTGTGGTGTTACAGAGATTTAAAATGGCACCCACCAGTGAGTCAAGTGAGGCTGTCACATAAAATACTCCTGATGTTAGTGAACGCATATGGAGTCAGTGAATCACAACCATGACACTTGCACTGACAGCTGTCTGCTTTTAATGATTGAAGAATTGACATCTGTAAGGTTCATAGCTCATCTTATGATTACACTAGCATTTGCATTGAAAAAAAAAAATAAATAGCCGTTCTGTTGTGAATATGGGATCTATATAGATCAAGGAGGAATATCCTGTAGTAACACATGGGAGATCAAGTGTGAATGACATGTGTCAATAAACACACACATGCATAACAAAAACAAATGAAAGTATCAGTGTTATTCAGTACTCAATTTAGTAAACATTTATCATACAATCGTCTTTGTATTGTTGTGCACGCTGTATTACACTGCATGTTACCAGTATTGCAATGTGTTATTACAAACATCACATTTGTGTTTGAAGGATAACCATATATGTGGTTGGGAGTATGAAGTGACACTCTGTTAATCTGGAGATAATGGCTATCCATGTGTACTTGGAGCCATGCTAATTACACGTTGCTGCATGTGGCCACATAGATTTTTTGATGATATTGAATATACAGCACTTACTGAAGAAGGCTTCCTACACAAGAAGTGATCAGCTCTGTTATCTCTATACAAAGACATATGTGTTTCAACCTTCTCCTATTTGAAATTCTCACATTGTCTTTTTTTCCAACAGTCCATCAATATTCCACTAAATTCGTCCTAGGTTCACCTAAAAAAAAAAAAAAAAAAGCTGAAATTCTAAATTCAGTCTTCCAAAATTGCTTCACTAAACATGATGAAGTTTCACTGTTCAAAAGTCCCACACATGAGGGAATTACAATTATGGAAACCAGTTGGTATAGATATGGAATCCACTGATGTAGCTGGATGGATGAATGGAAATGTTAAACAGGGGGGATTTCATTCAATTGTAAACTGAAGATGCATATGATAGGACCACTATCACAAGTTTATAATTGGTTGCTGACATAATGAAGACTGCTAGAGCACTAAAAAATGTTGCACATCTTTTCAGTCTGAACTACACTTTGCAAAAAAGACGGCATAGAACCATAACGGATCTCAGTGACTTTAATATCATGAGGTATTGTGGATCATATTTAGTGATCACTATGACTTTTCTACAAGTCCAGATACATTGTTTGCCTGTTAAAATGGTTTCCTTATGTACTGATCACATGGAACCCGATGCAGTCTGACCATTCTTGGGATTCACAATGCAGCAGATACTGGTGCTCCATTTGATGCCATGTTTGCTGACTTCCAGATAACTTATGGTACTGTTCCACAGTAAAGAAAATATTTACACATGCAATACTGATGTAGACATGCAAATGGTTTCAAGAATTTCTAGAGAAAAACCTAAGTGGATCTTTATTAACTAAGTGGCATGTCCCAAAGCGAAAGCAGCATCATGCTGACCTCAAAATTGGAATATTGGAGAAATAATAATCACGATGTACATTAGTGACATGGCACACGATTTAGGATTCTGCAGCAAAGTGATGCTGTTCTCAAACAAACCATTTTTGTATTGGTACATAAAAATCGTTGCTAAATTGACTCAAAATGTAAATATACTAACAGATATTCAGAATTTCTGCAATGTTGCCTGTTGAGTCCCAATACAAATATGATATAAAGTGATGCTAAACAATAAATGAAAACATCTGTTAAACTTGGACTAAAAAACACACGATCGTTTATGACAACCTGTGACAAACTTTGAGCGAAAACATTTGAATGTGATTTCACCATGAGAAAGCTCAAATAGTGTACAGCATCACACAGAGCGCTACTCTCAAAATTCAGAGATCTGAGTTTCCAATACACGCGAAAGAGTTTAACTATCCCTGCCTTCTTCTAATGATCATCATTTTTTGCATACACAGAACTGTGTTGATAGTCCTTGGTGCAGCTTGTTTTATGGGCATTAGACTGTGATCTGAGGCAAATTTCTGTATTTTAAGTTCTTTTTCGTGTCTTCTAATACTCGAGACATCATCATAAGCTGTAAAGACTCTGACAGCAGTTTCATAGTCACACGACATCAGCAAACTTATTTACATTTCAGCTTGTTTGTTTGTTCTAGTTTGAAACTGATATGTGTATCTTTACAGCCCATGGTAATGTCTAAATTTGCCTTGGAAGATGCCCACAAGGGACGCAAATAGTGGCTACGAAAGTCTACATTGTATGTGGTGACAGTCTTTCCACCTGCTATCCTGCTGCTTTGTAGGTATATGGTATTCTCACATCTGCATATATGGGAAAAAATTCACATAATTATGTTACAAAACATGAATCCATTCAAGAGTGGTTGTTTGCATTCGACAAGCATGTTTACATCAACAATTTGATGACAATAGCTTTCGCCTCAGTCCATGATTTTACTGGAACAGCTCAACACACCTGATGCATCCCAGGTAATCTGCGCCTTATAATAACAAGGTCACACAGCCGGACAGAAGAAGATGTCTTCTAAAGCTATTGTTATATATTACATTCTTTTCATAAATACTATATTTTCTGTCTTTCCCCATGTGCAATCAATAGGAGTGTTCTTGAGTCAGCCACCTTCAGTAATTATAGATACACACCACAACTCTTAGTACTGACCAGGCTGCAACTGTAGGTGTCCCCTTGACTTTTGAATGACACCACAAATGTGTGTGGTCCTACTGTGATTGCTTCTACTCCTGAATTTCTTATGACAAACATCACAGTTGTATTCGCCCATATGCATCTCTTAACGATACTTCAGTAAGCTATAATGTGTGAATGTCCTGTTACAAACGCCACAACTGTATTGATGCACCCAAGTGTACATCATCTCTGGTCACTTTGGCATCCTAACTAGTTGCCACACGTCACTAGCGCAGGGGCGATCACATGTGCTGCTTCAAGACGACGCAGCTCTTGTCTTTCATGCCACACATGCCACATCAGTATAGGAAGTAGTCTGTCTGGATCAGCCAATGTTTGCTCAGGGTGTTGCTTTGTGAGAAAGTTTTATTGCAAATGTGACAGGTGTATGGACGTTCACCACTGTGCAGATGAATGTGCACCCTCAGATTGCCACTCAGTGTGAATGTTTTGTAACATACAATGCAGACATTCATGGCTATGTCCATGAATGTGCTGCTTCAGGTCCTACAATTTGACAAACCGCTTTTAGCTGACAGCACACTTGCATGTCTAACATCTGGTAACACTTTTATACCCATATGATTCTATCTGTTTGGTAACCAATCCACCACTATCTTTAGTGCCATTGACATCCTTGACAAAAACTGGGGCTCAACTGCGTGAAAGTAGAAACAAACGTGTCAGCAAGTTCAGTCATGATCAAACAATTATGGAAATGAAAACACAGATTAACTTATGCTTGGGTTGCAAAATATTTCACATCTCCATAAATGCAATGTGTAAGGCATAGTTTGCACACTATGTTATAAATAAGGAGCACACTTTCAACATGGAAGAATATTTTTAACTTCAATAAGATAACAGTGATCTGAAATCAAATGATGCATGCTTTTAGATGGAAAGCGTTTCTAAGCATTTTTAATATGCCAGAGTGTCTGCCCCGATAGCTGAGTGGCCAGCATTATGGATTGCCGTCCTACAGGCCCGGGTTCGATTCCCAGTGGGGTTGGGGATTTTCTCGCGCAGGTCGCCCAATGTGGCGTCGAATGTACACTACTGACCATTAAAATTGCTACACCACGAAGATGACGTGCTACAGACGTGAAATTTAACTGACAGGAAGAAGATGCTGTGATATGCAGATGATAAGATTTTCAGAGCATTCACACAAGGTTGACGCCGGTGGCGACACCTACAACGTGCTGACATGAGGAAATTTTCCAACCGATTTCTCATGCACAAACAGCAGTTGACTGGCATTGCCTGGTGAAACGTTGTTCTGATGCCTCGTGTAAGGAGGAGAAATGCGTACCATCACGTTTTCGACTTTGATAAAGGTCAGATTGTAGCCTATCGAGATTGCGGTTCATCGTATCGCGACATTGCTGCTCGCGTTGGCCGAGATCCAATGACTGTTAGGAGAATATGGAATCGGTGGGTTCAGGAGGGTAATACGGAACGCCGTGCTGGATCCTAACGGTCTCATATCACTAGCAGTCGAGATGACAGGCATCTTACCCGCATCGCTGTAACAGATCGTGCAGCCACGTCTCGATCCCTGAGTCAACAGATGGGGACGTTTGCAAGACAACAACCATCTGCACGAACAGTTCGACGACGTTTGCAGCAGTGTGGACTATCAGCTCGGAGACCATGGCTGCGGTTCCTCTTGACGCTGCATCACAGACAGGTGCGCCTGCGATGGTGTACTCAACGACGAGCATGGGTGGACGAATGGCAAAACGTCATTTTTTCGGATGAATCCAGGATCTGTTTCAGCATCATGATGGTCGCATCCGTGTTTGGCGACATCGCGGTGAACGCACATTGGAAGGGTGTATTCATCATCACTATAGGGGCATATCACCTGCTGTGATGGTATGGGGTGCCATTGGTTACATGTCTCGGTCACCTCTTGTTCGTATTGACGGCACTTTGAACAGTGGACGTTACATTTCAGATGTGTTATGACCCGTGGCTCTACCCTTCATTCGATCCCTGCGAAACCCTACATTTCAGCAGGATAATGTAGGACGGCATGTTGCAGGTCCTGTGCGGGCCTTTCTGGATACAGAAATTGTTCGACTGCTGCCCTGGCCAGCACGTTCTCCAGATCTCTCACCAATTGAAAACGTCTGGTCAATGGTGGACGAGCAACTGGCTCGTCACAAAACGCCAGTCAATACTCTTGATGAACTGTTGTATCTTGTTGAAGCTGCATGGGCAGCTGTACCTGTACACGCCATCCAAGCTCTATTTGACTCAATGCCCAGGCGTATCAAGGCCGTTATTACGGCCACAGGTGGTTGTTTTGGGTACTGATTTCTCAGGATCTATGCACCAAAATTGAGTGAAAATGCAACCACAAGTCAGTTCTAGTATAATATATTTGTCCAATGAATACCCGTTTATCATCTGCATTTCTTCTTGGTGCAGCAATTTTAATGGCCAATAGTGTAATAAGACCTACACCAAGGTGGCTGGACCTGCCCCGTAAGAGGCCTCCTGGCCAATGACACCAAACGCTCATTTCCATATGCTAGAGTATTCTCAGGTGCTGAATGTAGGCAAATTCATGGACACTGGTGTTACTGCAAAGTGAAACCATAGTCTAAGACATACAGCCACCACAGTCTCTGATGTGAAATATGTTAACATCTGATAAATGCAGAAATACCAGCACCCCTAGCAACAACAAAGTTATTTGTCATTTAATGTCATAGGTTTTGTAAAATTTTTATCAGTTTTTACTTCTTTTTCTAATTAATTTACGAAACAGCTATTATAGATTCTAAGAGAAAAAACCGATAAACCACGATGGAATTATCCGAATGGGACGGAAAACAGATGTGATGTACAGTCAGTTCCACAAGAAAGTGTACTAATTACACAATTAGCTAATAGTTAATCCAATCGCCGCCATTATCGATTGTAGCTTGGCACCATAGGCCTCTCTCTAGTAAATCATCCGTGTTTCCAGCCTTTAAATATCGTTTGACCCACTTCGATACGAACGTCATTGACTTTCTAGAAATTTTAGCAGCAGCCCCATATAGAAACTTTGGTCCCTTTGGATGATTTATAAGGAACACCGCCCTGTGGCACTTCAGATATTTTGCCCTCATTTTAAACTACAGCCGGCAAAATATTGAGCTTTCACACTGTTTATCTATACAATGTGCTAAAGCACACTGATTACAGATTCGAGGCTACTACCAGAGATGTCGCTGTGGATGTTATATTTAAAATTATGGCGTGCTCTTTCTTGTGGAACTGATTGTACAGACAAACAAATGGTTACAGTTTCAGAAAAACTGAGTTATTTATTCAAGAGAAAAAGTTTCACACACTGAGCAGGTCAATTATACATTGGTCCATCTTTGCTCCTCATACGAGCAGTTATTTGACTTCACATCGATTGACAGAGTTGTTGGACGTCCTCCACAGGGGCATTGTGCCAAATTCTGTCCAACTGGCGTGTTAAATCGTCAAAATACCGAGCTGATTGGAGAGCCCTGCCCAACTGCTCCAAACATTCTGAACTGGGGAAAGATCCACTGGCCAAGGTAGGGTTTGGCGGGCATGTAGATAACGAGACGGGCATTCTTTTGCTGAAATGTAATCCCAGCCCGGCTTGGCATCAAGGGCAACAAAACCGGGTGTAGAATATCATTGACATGTTGCTGTGCTGTAAGGGTGCCTCAGATGACACCCAGAGGAATCTTGTTATGAAATGGAATGGCACACCAGGCCATCACTACCGTTTGTCAGACTGTATGGCAGGCGACAGTTGGTATCCCATCACTGTCTGGGGCGTCTCCAGACACGTCTTTGCTGGTCATCGGCGCTCAGTTTGAAGCATGATTTATCATTTCACTGAGGAAAATTCTAGTCCGGTCAATGAGATTACAGGCCGAATGTGCCTGACACCACTGAAATGGGTGCAAGGGCTCTCTTTCTGTGAGCTGCCTATTAATGCCCTTGTGGTCACTGAAGGACCAGCGGATCGATGATAATCATGAATCCAGGGCTCTGTGCGCCTCTCTGACGACTGCTTGACCCTCACGTTCTGTCGTCTCTCTAGGTCATCTGTTTCCTTCTTCACGCTATGGTTCACCCAGTCCAGCCAACATTGTCACACAGTGGCATCACTGCTACTCAAATGTCGAGCTATTCGGCAATTACTCCAATAGACTTTTTTTGAGCCCATCTACGCGTACTCTCTCAAATGCTGATACCTGTATATATCGTAAACACACCTGTCTGCGAGGCATAGGTACTGTCCAACTACATGGAATGAAATACTTTACGTCTCAGTATCAACACGTTCCCTGTTTACAATCCTTTCCAGTTATGTGGTAAAATTACGTTGCAGTATCACACATTCATCCACTAGCTGCCAAAAAGTTTACAATTTTGCATTTTAGGTCGATACCTGTATGAATATCAATTTGTGACCAATTTGCATAACTTCTTCGCAGCATGTCGTTTTCTGTGTCTTTGAATGTATTGTGTACCCCAAGTGTTAATAAAATATCAAAGTACCTGCATAATTGTAGAATAAATGCAAACAGAGCAACAAATATGAATGAAATACGCTACAATGTCTTCATGAATGAATACTCTGGAAATTTCATATAAATGCAACTTTTCCCGCTTAAAATAAGAGAGTATGAACACAGTATTTCATAAATAAGAAGCATATTATAGGAGTGTAGTTTGAAAAGCTCTCGGAATGTAACAGAAAGGAATTATCTTAGTCAAACCTTCAATGTAGTCTCCCTGTACACTAATCCACTTGGTACAGCTGTGTTTCAATAATTGGATCCCATCTCTAATGTCAGATTTCTCCAGGCCTGCATAATACCCATCAACTGCAGGCCGTCAGTTCTTCATTTCTCAGTTTACCGACGATAATTTGAGACCCTGCGGCGAGACAGAAGTCTGACGGAGCCAAATCAGGAAAGAAAGGCGGGTGTGGCAATAATTCGTATCCCAGTTCACGTATTTTTGTCATGGCAATAGCACTTTGGTGTTGGCGTGTACTGTCTTGATGAAAGATGACTTGCTTCCTTACCAAACCTGGCCTTTTTCCACATATTTTTTGCCGTAGTTGGTTGGTCCCAAAGATCAACAGTGTATTGTTGCATAACTGCTTAACCAGAGAGAAGACTGACGCTACGATATTTCCGGCCGACTGTGTTGACTGCTTCCTTTTGTGGTGGTGGTGAATCAACGTGGTTCCACCGCTTTGACTTGTTTTGTCTTTGGCGTACCCAGCGTAAAAAATCTTGTTGGTTGCTCTGAAAACGGATAAAAAATTGTTCAGACTTCTCCATTCTGATGCTTTTTGATTATGCGTCAAGAGTTGTGACATCCATCTCATATCCAGCTCCACTATTAAAATGTGATATGCCCATTCAGTTTATATCCCTGCAGCTTCAGCAAATTCTCGTACTTCCAGTTGCCAACCTTCCACTACCATTTTATGCGCTTCTTCAATAATTTCTGAGGTAGTGGCACATCTCCACTGACCGCTACGTGGATCACCACCTAAGATATCCCGACCAAATTTAAACTGGGTTGTTTACTTGACAACAGTTGAATACGAAGCAGCAGCCTCCACCAGCGCGTTCTGAAAATTGGCATGAATTTCTTTCTTTCTGAAGTACTTAATCAGTGCTCGAAACTCGATTTTTTTTTTCTATCTTCACAAATCACTAAAAGCGAACAACAACAGAGAGACGTCTGCACCCAACATCTCCACCATAAGCACTAACACATCACGTGTTTGTTCTTCAAGTATGACTTATTACACAGGAACCTCATTGTGGTGACACTGACATCTGGCGGTGATTCTACAGACTTTTCAAAACATCCTCGTATTTCAGTTGCTGACTGTTCATGGCACTAATTAGCACTATGACACGCAACTATTTTATGAAGAATCTAAAAATTTCACACTGTTTGCACTTCACTCGACCCTCTCATTCAATTTTTTAAAATATAATCTTCACATTATGGTACAGATATATATTCTCTTTCTAAAGCAGGACATGTTTTTTGCTGCTTATTACATATTTCTTGTTGTTGAAGATAACTGTTATTCTTCAGAAAATGTCTGTGCGTTACAATAAAATTTTAGTAAACAGTCCTGCTATTCGCTATTTCATACCTCCAATTGTCCTTGTATAGACTGACAAATCTAGTGTCTTCTTTTTGTTACTGCTGCGAATTATTGTGCTCTAGACACTCCTTTTGTAGAAACCATGTTACGAATCACTGCAAATGATGTTATTTGCATTAGTCACATATCATAAGTGGTGGAATAATGGTGGTGCAGGGACACTCTTGATATCAAACTGATAACAAATTATTTGCCCGGCTGGCATGTGTTCCCTTCTCCAGCCATCCCACAGGAGAAATCCCTGCCCCACCCTTCCTCTCCCTCATCCTGAAAAAAAATTGCAGGAAATTCATCTTTTCATCTAGAGGAGGATGCCAAAATAGGTTTTCGATCAGTTTGGTGGACATGATTCATCACACATGCGTTTGAAATCCTCTGCTGACTGCGGTACAGAAAAGTTTGCTGTTAACCATTGCAGGTATGCAGCACTAAGTCGCACACAGAACATGCAACTGTATACGAGTCGAATTCAGGTTATACCACACAACTTATACACCCCAAGAAAACAATGGGGGGAAAAAAGGTTAAATGTGTGATAAATGACTTGCCCCAACATCTCTCTCTCTCTCTCTCTCTCTCTCTCTCTCTCTCTCTCTCTCTCTCTCTCTCTAGAATGCATCATCAGTCTACCATTACATCATTTTTTATGTTTGCTGGCAAATTATTAAAGATGAGTGTTCCTGAGTAGTGGACCCCTTTTTGAACTAAAGTTAAGTGCTTTTAAGTCCTTGTGCAGATCATTTTTGTTCCTGGTATTGTATGTATGAAATCAGCTGTTTGTTGGAAAAAGAGGTATCTTATTTAGGACAAATTTCATTAAGGAGTAAATATACTGAGAGGCAGTAGTTAGTATACCCAGTTCTTTGAAGAGGTTTCTACAGGACATCCGTGAATTTACTCCACAAATAACATGTATTACACACTTTTGGACTCTGAAAACTTTTGTTTGACTTGAAGAGTTACCCCAAAATATTATACCATATGACATTATGGAATGAAAGTAGGCAAAGTATGCAAGCTTTTTCATTTTTATGTCGCCTATGTCTGCTAACACTTGAACTGCAAATACAGATTTGTTAAGGAGCTTCTGCAGTTCTGTGGTGTGCTCCTCCCAACTGAATTTATTATCAAGTTGTAATCCCAGGAATTTAAGACTGTCGACCTCTTCTACCTGCTATGTTTAACAGTCTATTCCAGTTGTCTTATCGCTGTCCACAAAACATGATTGTTTACCTGGTGCCAGTGGTTCCATGTCACCTTTTCCTCGTATTCCTCTTGCCATCACATCCTCGTTTCCATGTAAAATAATTTTCTGCACCCGGCAGACCTGTAAGCACTCTGTCATTTCCCCACATTTTGGGCGTATATTCCCTTAATTTATACGTATTTTCCGTCAATTTTCGTAATTTTACCGATCTTATGTCGCTTCTGCTCATGTGATCATGACATTAGTTCTCGACATGTATTCTAAAATTTGTTGTAAATGTAGAACAGTTGTCAACATCTGGCCCAACTGTGCTATTTTTCTGTATGCGTGTGTGCCCCCAGCCCATACTATGAACATACCGCCAGTGAATCCACCTTCAGACATCGCCTCGGACATATAACGAATTGATTCGTTTTCCAACCCTATCCTGACCGTAACATGTATTTCCAGTAACTCGATAACTGTCGAATGTCACCAGATTGGTGTTGCAATTGTAATATTTAATGTAATTTAACTGATAAATATGTGATAGATTTCCTAGGACGACACTGTTCAACGTGCGGGGCATGTGGCGGACGTAGCCAGCGGTCAGAATGAATGGACATTTCTGGCTTAAGGTGCGGTCCACCACTGGGCTTCTCAAACCACTCAGTCAGGGAATGGGGATGCAGTTAACCTAACCATGTCGCCCTCTGTCCAGTTGCGTAGCGAACTAATACTCAGTATGTTTAGGGCAGCATTCATGGTCAATTGTGTTGCGACTATTCTCCGTCTTTTGTGTTGAAATTTGAGAAGACTCAATATGGAGAGCTAGCGGTGGACAATTATTCCCTCCCATGTGAATTGACCGGTTGACTGCTGGTACTACCATTCTACACATTTCCCGCCTTTATTTGGTTGATAGAACATAGATTGAGATGTTTTGTTTGTATCGAGATGGTAGAGCACAGGTGGAAGACTACCAGTGTCCACTATTTTCGAGTTTTCACGTAAAAATCTTTGCAACATGTCCCACATAATGCTCTCGCTAAAGTTTCAGCTTTCTAGACAATTTCCACTCTTTATCTTCAGAAATACACTGTGCAAGCCATTGGTAGCATACGCTGTGTGGTTAATATCGAGAATAGGCGCGCAAATGGTACAATATTCTAGAAAACCATGTGAAAATACATGAAATTTTGGAAATTTTCATATGCTACTCGATGATTTCAGCATAAAAGTGTCACAAATACGTTATTTTTGGTGTGTAAAATTGCATATTGCAAC